>NC_064927.1:383942193-386867193 GCF_023897955.1 Schistocerca gregaria
CCTCCCTCCCTCCCTCCCTCCCTCCCTCCCTCCCTCCCTCCCTCCCTCCCTCCCTCCCTCCCTCCCTCCCTCCCTCCCTCCCTCCCTCCCTCCCTCCCTCCCTCCCTCCCTCCCTCCCTCCCTCCCTCCCTCCCTCCCTCCCTCCCTCCCTCCCTCCCTCCCTCCCTCCCTCCCTCCCTCCCTCCCTCCCTCCCTCCCTCCCTCCCTCCCTCCCTCCCTCCCTCCCTCCCTCCCTCCCTCCCTCCCTCCCTCCCTCCCTCCCTCCCTCCCTCCCTCCCTCCCTCCCTCCCTCCCTCCCTCCCTCCCTCCCTCCCTCCCTCCCTCCCTCCCTCCCTCCCTCCCTCCCTCCCTCCCTCCCTCCCTCCCTCCCTCCCTCCCTCCCTCCCTCCCTCCCTCCCTCCCTCCCTCCCTAATAAGTAGTAAGCTTTTGGCAGAAAGGCATTTTTCTGAATTAGGGCAAAACACACACACATATATATATAATAGAGGGAAACATTCCACGTGGGAAAAATATATCTAAAAACAAAGTTGTAAATAAAACAGAAAGAAACTTCCACATGGGAAAAATACATTAAAAACAAAGATTCCAAGACTTACCAAGCGGGAAAGCGCCGGCAGACAGGCACATGAACAAAACACACAAACACACACACAGAATTACGAGCTTTCGCAACTGGCAGTTGCTTCGTCAGGAAAGAGGGAAGGAGAGGGAAAAATGAAAGGATGTGGGTTTTAAGGGAGAGGGTAAGGAGTCATTCCAATCCCGGGAGCGGAAAGACTTCCCTTAGGGGAAAAAAAGGACAGGTGTACACTCGCACACACACACACACACACACACACACACACACACACACACACACACACATATCCATCCGCACATACACAGACACAAGCAGACATGTGCGGATGGATGGATTGTGTGTGTGTGTGTGTGTGTGTGTGTGTGTGTGTGTGTGTGTGTGTATACCTGTCCTTTTTTTCCCCCTAAGGTAAGTCTTTCCGCTCCCGGGATTGGAATGACTCCTTACCCTCTCCCTTAAAACCCACATCCTTTCGTCTTTCCCTCTCCTTCCCTCTTTCCTGAAGAAGCAACCGTGGGTTGCGAAAGCTTGAATTTTGTGTGTATCATTCACATATAAGCACTGTCTCTGGTTGCCAAGGCCAGACTGCGAGCAACAGAGCATGAAGGGAAAAGAAATTTATGTGGTGAGGGTAAGGAGGCTGGAGCAGGGTGTGGCAGAGAGAGGAGGGTAGGGGTGGGATACAAAGTGCTGCTTGTGGGAACATGCAGGGATGTGGTGGGGGAGGGTATATCAGCTGGGTGCAGTCAAGAGGTTGAGGAGGGGTGGGTGTGTGGAAAAGGAGAGAAGTAAAAAGATTTGTGTGAAAAATGTCTGCTTGTGTCTGTGTATGTGCGGATGGATATGTGTGTGTGTGTGCGAGTGTACACATGTCCTTTTTTCCCCCTAAGGGAAGCCTTTCTGCTCCCAGGATTGGAATGACTCCTTACCCTCTCCCTTAAAACCCTAATCCTTTCGTCTTTCCCTCTCCTTCCCTCTTTCCTGAAGAAGCAACCGCCGGTTGCGAAAGCTAGAAATTCTGTGTGTGTTTGTGTGTTTTATTTATTGTGCCTATCTACCGGCGCTTTCCCGCTTGGTAAGTCTTGGAATCTTCGTTTTCAATATATCAATATGGTGATGTAGATTAAGATTCCATGTATCACCCACTGCAGTAATTCACACTGGTTGGCCCTTGTTTGCGAGTAATAGAAAAAAGAAAAGAAAATCATAATTTTGACAGTCAAAAGTGATAAAAAAGTTCTGTCACGTAGTGTGGTTGTGTGGTGGTACGAATAGGGTGACGGTTTCATGTGCGGAGGTTATGGGTTTGAATCTCATCAGGTGCACAAGGTTTCTTTTTTATTTTTAAATCATTATCGAAATTAGTCTGATAATTATTTTTATTCAGTTAGTTGGCTTACATGTAACTTTTTATTATACATCCTTTGCCACGTCATTTTAAACAGCGTATGAACTTCTTCATTTCATTCACCTTTTTCTTTATATCATTCTTTTCCCAATCAGAATTTTGTGAGTTTAAATTAAATTATATTTATCCATTATGATATTCAATTATTTGAAAATTATGATCTATCAGGTGAAAAACGAAAGGCAAACTTATCTACTTATGTTTGGCCAATGATATGAAAAGTGTATATTTTTACCAAATGTGAAATTTTTTGCATGTTAATTGCAAGCTTCTTTTGTTGCAATTTGTCCAGGAGGTTAGAATAATATTCTCCAGTAATTGTTTGCCCAGTGGGGAGATAATCCACAAATAGAATCCCCTTCGCATCCCAGAACACTGATGCCATGACCTTTCCCGCTGAAAGGATTTTCTTTGCTTTCTTTAGTGGTGGAGAATCAGATGTTTCCACTGCTTTGACTGTTGTTTTGTCTCTGGTGTATAATGGTGCATCGAAGTTTCATCTGAGGTCGCAAACAGGTGCAAAAAATCTTGTTCATTTCTCCTAATATACCCCTTGAGGTGACATCTGGCAAGCATGAGAAATTTCACGTACTTTCAATTAGCGATCCTCCATTACCATTTCATGCACTTTTGCAATGATTTTTGGAGTAGTGACATGTCTTGGCTGACCACTGTGCGGATCATCATCTAAGCCCTCTCGGCCAAATTTAAATTCATTTGTCCACTTGACAACAGTTGAATATGAAGGAGCAGAGTCCCCCAGTGTATTCTGGAAATTGGCATGAATGTTCTTTGCTTTCATACCTTTCTTTACAATGTACTTAATCACTGCTCAAATCTCAATTCCCCCCCCCCCCCCCTACCCCCCATCTTCGCAAATGACTACGCGGGAATAACAATAGAACCACATCACTGCCACAGCTCTCATCCAAGAGCACTGATGTGGCATGCATTTACAGGCAACAATCCAATATCGAATGAATATCATGTGAACAACCCATTGCTCTAGCACTGACCTCTCGTGGTGATTCTGAGAACTTTTCAAACCACCCTCCTAGTTTGCAGATATGTGTGGACATCAGTTTTAACTAGAACATCTTATGCACATTGACAAGTGTGATGGATATTTGGCTACAATATTCTGAAATTTCGTCTCCTTCTCAAGTTGCTCATAAAAGCGGAGACTGTTAAAACATTGTTTTTAGGCATGTTGGAGATATCGGATTCTGCCACATCCCAAAATTGATTTGCTTTCTGTGAATTTCTTCTGTTGTTCATAGCAGTATATAATGGTATAGTTTTTGTTATTGCACTTTATTATTAATTTGTCTGCAGCTCGTGGCCTCGTGGTAGCGTTCTCACTTCCCGAGCATGGGGTCCCGGGTTCAATTCCCGGCGGGGTCAGGGATTTTTCCTGCCTCAAGATGACTGGGTGTTGTTGTATTGTCTTCATCATCATCATTCATCCCCATTACGGTCGGAGGAAGGCAATGGCAAACCACCTCTACTAGGACCTTGCCTAGTAAGGCGGCGCGGGTCTCCCGCGTTGCTCCCCTACACTCTAAAAAGGAATATGGGACTCATCATCATCATCATCATAATTAATTTGAGAATTGTTTCTGTGTTTTACTTAAAATCTGTTATACTGCGTACAATTTTCTTGTTTGCCTAAAATGCTGTTCCAGACATTGGCATGTTTTCCATTATTCTTACTATTGATTTACCTTCATAAATTCTGTAATGTTCTATATCACCTAAATTCTCATCAATGAATCTTGTTCCTGCACTGCTAAAATTTGTACATGATTCTTCTGTAGAAATAATTCCAGTTCCATATGTTTTCCAATTTTCAGCTAAATCAGCTGCTTTTTTAGTGTGTATGATGAGATTTTTGAGGTTATTGTTACTTAATGTGGGTTTTACATTGTGTTTTAGTCCTTTCCTGAGTAGATGTTGTTCCTTTTTAATGAAGGTGATGTCGGTTTGGTTAATGACTCTTTTATAAAACTGTGTTTTGTTGGATGATTGGTTATTCTGTTGCTGATGCAGTTTTAGTTGCATGGCTTCTAATTTCTTGCTGCATTTAGGTCCATGCTACACCGAGTACACTCCCTTGATTTAGAAGAAAACACTGTCAAAAATGAGATAGATACAATAAAGAGCATTGCCATAAGCAATGGCTACACAGCCAAAACAAATGACAATTTAAGCAGACAAATACACAAAAGCAACACAACGAATGAACACACTGTGAAAGAAGAGGAAATATTTGCCAGTATCCCATACCTGTGCCCCATATCACAAAAAATGCCAACCTTTTTCAGGCAAACAAATGTAACAGTTGCATTCTCAACCAATAACAAGTTAGGAAACCTACTCATCCATAACATAAAATCAAATACACAAACAAACAACAACAGCGGAGTGTACAAAGTATCATGTCCCAGTTGTTCTGCCTACTATGTAGGGTAAACAGGCAAAAACTTCAAGACCCATTTTCAAGAACATGTAAATGCTTTCAGGCTCAAGAATTTCGAAAAATCAGTCATTGCACAACATATGTTGGAAACAAAACATGTCATCAGCAGTCTAGAAAACAATTTGGTAATAATACATAATGAAGCCAATGGTAAGACCCTAAGTCTGTTAGAACAACTGGAGATATACCTCCACAAAATCAAAAAACCAGAATCTGTGTTAAATGAACAAACAGATTTTGCAAGCCTTAGTTATTTCAGTAATTTGAAGACCTATTCTAAAGTTAATTCTTACATATGTCAATTGTTTAATAGTTATATCTTTAGCACTACAAATAAATTCATCTTTGACAACACCATGTGCAAAAACATTTGTGAAGTGTTTATAAAGTGTTTGCAAATGTACATCTTGAATGAAGTGACATGTACTAAAACAAAGGAAAAAAGAATGTTTGTCGTTGCTAAAATGTTAAAAATGCTTTCCTTGGGCTGTTCATTTTCCACTATTTTGCACACATTTTCTACGTTCGACTTACGAAATTCATAACTTAACATTAAACCTTTTCGTGATGAGAATATGCATTTCACCTCATTCAGGAGAGTAAATAAAACATGTATTAAGACAAATTACACCTGACGATGGACCCACAGGGTCCGAAACGCATCGTGTAGTTGATAAAGCATGAAAAAGTTGTGACCGAAGGAATTGTTTAATTCATACGTCCAATGCTTCATAATTTATTCTTGTTCATTTTACATTCTTACTGCCAAGTTTCTTGTTGAAGACATCATACTGTATCAGAAGGAATACTTTATCATTGAATTTTTGTACCAGCCCATTTACAAGAAGCTATAACATTATTGTATGTAATGTAATTTAGGTGATCCTATGGTACTCTTGCGTGCTGTTGGTGCTGCCGAGTATGCTGCTTCTCACAGTGGTCGAGATCTAGAGTCATTCTGCTCTGAACATGGACTTCGCCACAAGGCTATGCTAGAGGTACGAAGACTTCGTGTGCAGTTAGCATCACAGTTGCAGCTTGCTGTACCTGAACTGGAGTTAGCTGTTGATCCAAGTATGCCTCCGCCTTCTGATACTCAGGCCCGCAATCTTCGACAGCTGCTGCTTTCTGGCCTCGTGGATCAGGTTGCTCACCGTGTGGACCTGGATGAGATCAAGGATGCAGCAGATAGACCACGATGGAAGCATGCTTATAGGTATTATGTTTGAAAGTTCATGTATTTTATTAAGATATTTTATTGCCTGTATTCGCTTCACACACTCTGTAATTATCTCTTCCATGTCTTCCAAAATCTGCACAAACATACAAAGCAGCAATTTTTGTTACCTTTGATGGGGTAGGTGATGTTTGTGACCGGACTGAAGTAGGTGGCAGTGGGATGATGTATGGGACAGGTCCTGCATCTAGGTCTGTTACAGGGATATGTGACTTGAGGTAAGGGCTTGGGAGCAGGGGCTGTGTAGGGAAGGACGAGTATATTGTGGTCGATGGATGTTGGAATACCACTGTGGGAGGGGTGGGAAGGATAATGGTTATTGTTACATTCCATCCTGGATTTTCCATTGTGTGATTTTTACAATATGATTATATATTAAAAACAAAGATTCCAAGACTTACCAAGCAGGAAAGCGCCGGTAAACAGGCACAATAGAATAACACACACACACACAAAATTTCTAGCTTTCGCAACCAAAGGTTGCTTCTTCAGGAAAGAGGGAAGGAGAGGGAAAGACGAAAGGATGTGGGTTTTAAGGGAGAGGGTAAGGAGTCATTCCAATCCCGGGAGCGGAAAGACTTACCTTAGGGGAAAAAAGCATAGGTATATACTCGCGCGCGCGCGCGCACACACACACACACACACACACACACACACACACACACACACACACACACATTCATACATATACAGACACAAGCTTGTGTCTGTATATATGTGGTCGGATATATATGTGTGTGTGTGTGTGTGTGTGTGTGTGTGTGTGTGCGCGCGCGCGCATATACCTATGCTTTTTTCCCCTAAGGTAAGTCTTTCCGCTCCCGGGATTGGAATGACTCCTTACCCTCTCCCTTAAAACCCACGTCCTTTTGTCTTTCCCTCTCCTTCCCTCTTTCCTGAAGAAGCATCCTTTGGTTGTGAAAGTTAGAAATTTTGTGTGCGTGTTTGTGTGTTGTTTTATTGTGCCTGTCTACCGGTGCTTTCCCGCTTGATAAGTCTTGGAATCTTTGTTTTTAATATATTTTTCCCATGTGGAACTTTCTTTCTATTTTATTTACAATATGATTATTTATATATGAATTAGATATGTTGCTGTACTTTCAGCTTATCATTTGTAAGCTACAGAAAAGCAACAATAGCTCCAAAAATATTGAATATAAAAATCTGTTATCCTTCCATTCATTTGCTTTTTGGCTTCTGAGCTATCTGCAGGTACTTCTCAGTTTGTGTCCAGTCATTACGATTGCTATTAGACATGATATAAAGAAATACACTTCTTTCTTTTGTTAATGCCAAATAAAAATGATTCAATAACAGGTATATATTTTGCCCAAATATGTGCTAGTTGAATTGCAAAAGATGTTAACCAAAAAAAAAAAAAAAATGTGCAGCACTACTTTTAGAACCACAAAACTAAATGGATTGCTTTGTCACACTCCGGAGAGGTGTCATGTTACACGGTTTGCATGAAAAATGATACATAACTTCCTGGTTGCTTTCAGCATTTTCTGTTCACCATTTGATTCTCTGTACACTTTGAACAGTCACTGTTTAAGCTACTGTCCCATCTGCTAGCCAGGTAAAATTATAGTCAGCAGACTCATGCAATGCATCAAAGAAGTGCACATTACAATAGTGTCCCATAGCATAGACAATTAAAAAAAAACTAAAAATCTGTATACAGTGCCCAGTTAATGAAACAATAAAGGTACATTGACAACTTTCCTTTTTCTCATGCATAAGTTCAAATGCAAGGGAATAAAAATCCATCCCACCAAACTGATAGAGCACACACAGTTAATGCATATTGTCTATAGCGTTAACATTTTTCCTCTGTTTTCATGCAATCCAAATTAAATGAAGGAACAAGATGATTATAATAAAAAATGAAGATTTTACTGTCATGCATTAAAGGGGTAATTAATTAAGAAACCACTTGAGTTGTAGTGCAGGTTCATTGTAACTCTTTGTAAGTATTTGTGTGTTGTTAGTATGCTACCTCCAGAGAAAGACATTATTCAAAGCTTAGTTACATGTCTGGTATTGTTTTTATACCTGTTGACTGGCCAAAACCTCAGTAAAACAGTGACTGGTTACCTTTTCTCCAGTTGTTTATAAAGAAATAAAACAGACACATATGTTGGACAGACACCACATTTTATTGTTTAGGACAGCAGATGGTAAAGAAACTAACAACAGGTACAATCTGAAACAATACTATCATTGTTATATTTCAACAAAAGTAAATAAATAAATAACTGTTGATCAAGCAGTCTCCTTTCTGTAATGTACTAAATATTAACTAAAATAATCTCCAATCACATAGAAATAAAACAAGGTGGTTTTTGAAGTAGATAAAGAGCAAGAGACCATTTGCAAGTGAAAAGTAAGTGTAAGAATGCCAATACCTTTCACGAGGTTGTTGCAAGATGTCCAGTTTTCTACTTCACTCGGAATTCTTGCTGTTGTTTTATGCAGGATAAGTACTTGCTTTAGTTTATCTGCATTCCCCCAAAAGTAAGTTTGTAAAACAGCATGGTAAAAGTCGTGTAAAATAGACCACCAATCTGCACTTCAAATCAATTCATTGAAAAGTACTTCTAAGTGCAGAACAAAGTGAACTGAAATTCTTGACATTCTATATTTTTATTGTCATGGTTTGTAATTTTTATCTACCTGGATCCCAAGAAAAGTTTTGTTTTTAAATTGCATAATATGAGTCTGTGGGAGATTTAGACTTAAACTGATTTTGTGAGCCAGTTGCAAGAATCTCCAGTCTTCATTTGACCAGTGTTTAGTATGTTTTAGTTAGAGTCCTTTATTAGCATGTTTGTGTCATTAGCAAATATTACCAATTTTGAACATTCTTGGAGAGCCATCTAAAAGTTATTTATGAGGGGTAGGAAGACTGGCAGATCACATTCCAAACCTTATGGAGCCCACATTGTGTCTGTATCATTTTGAGTTTAGTTTTATCCTACAATGAAGGGAGGTCTCAATAAATCCTAAGAGCACTTGATCAAATTTTAGTTGCCCGTGTCAAATTTTGTGGTCCACAGGATCAAATGCCATAGTAAGTTCATTTGTCAGAATTTTATTTGCGAGATCATGATTTGCTATAATGAGCCATTTATGGCATCCAGACTGAAAGTTAGTTGGCATGCTGTGGTAATTGAGTCAATATGCTACTTAAGACCACTTCCTCCTCCTCCCTGTCTACTAAAAAGTGTGTATGTGGGGGTGGGGGGTGACATAGGCCTGTAGTTAGGGGGATTTTCTTCTCTCTATTTTTATTAATCCACTGTAGATATAAGTAATCTGTGGAGAAAGGCAGTAAAATGTACCATTTATAATTATATGAACTAACAAGCTTCAACCAAGTAATGTAGGTTGATTCTTACAAAGGAGAAGACAGCAACTAGCCACTATTAATAATGCTATTTATTTAAGTAAATAGCGCCATATCTGGTTTCGAACTGACAAGTTCATCATCAGACGGCTGTTCACAATGTGCACTTTACATAATCTCAGTTTTTTATTTTTATTCTCCCACTGTAGCAATATATTCTGGGTGTGTTGGTGCCCTTCGGTAGAAAACAATGTTACAGGCGCCCTATGTGAACATAACTAAACTCCAAATGATGTAATACAGAGTAAACAAGTATGTGAGATTAAGTAGTTATAGTAGTTACATGGAAAATTTCACAAAATTTTCTTGCAATGATGCAGGATTGTATTTTTGAAATATTGCAAAGTATATGCAGCACTTATATCATTTGCATATCACCATATTGTGAAAAGCACAACACACACACACACACACACACACGAAAAAGTATTTGCCACATGTGAAGTTGACACAAAGATTGCTGTTTCACAAATACAACAGTACCAGAGATGTTCTCTCTTACAGACATTACGATATATAGATTACTTTGATTTCGCAGTATGGACGATTAAAAAGAATAAATATAACATCAAGAACAAATAAAACACAAAGATAAACTTTACATTATAAGCATATAACGCTCAGATGAAGTTCACAGATGTAGAAACTGGTTTGTGTGAATGCTACTTACATGGTATTATGTAAATGCTATGCTATATACAGGGAACAGCATAGAGGTGAGATAATATTACTTAAAATCTGTATTGATTGCAAAAATGTTTATTGACATGGCCAGTTTCTGTTCCTCTAGTACCATCTTCAGATCTGCAGTTTCAGTTACGGGAGTAACCTGTCCACACTCAGCAACCTTTACCTACAATCAAGACGGACTATAAACAACATTATATAAAAAGTTATTGCGGTACCCCTGCAGACATTATGTCTGTTTTTGCAAAATAGAGGTGAGATAAACTGAATAATATCACACTAATAATTATATTAACATAGTATGGTGCACTGAAATTTTGAATCAATTTTATAGTTGCCCTAATGCGTGACCGAGCAGGCAGCTATATTTAGGTGTAAGGCAGTTCATGTATTACAATGTACACATTGCTTTAATTTATTAGTAGATCTTTTAAGTTTTTTAGTTTTATTTTATTTTTATTTTTTTTTACAAAGAAATAAGGTAACATTACAAGCATTTATATTATAAAGAATAAACGTTACATTGTGAGCAAACCGTATTCAGTGAGCATTAATTTCAAATAAATTCAGGGAACATAGCAACCAGTTTGTGTGAATGTTATATGGTATTGTGTAAACACTATGTCATAAACAGGCAACAACATAGAAATGAGTTAAAGTGAATAATGTGACAGCAGAAATTATATTAATGTAGTATGGCTCACCATTTTTTTAATCAGTTTTACAGCTGCAATAATGAGTGATTGAGCAGGCAGCCATATTATGATGTAATATTTTCAGAATGAGATTTTCACTCTGCAGCGGAGTGTGCGCTGATATGAAACTTCCTGGCAGATTAAAACTGTGTGCCCGACCGAGACTCGAACTCGGGACCTTTGCCTTTCGCGGGCAAGTGCTCTACCAACTGAGCTACCGAAGCACGACTCACGACCGGTACTCACAGCTTTACTTCTGCCAGTATCCGTCTCCTACCTTCCAAACTTTACAGAAGCTCTTCTGCGAAACATGCAGAACTAGCACTCCTGAAAGAAAAGATACTGTGGAGACATGGCTTAGCCACAGCCTGGGGGATGTTTCCAGAATGAGGTTTTCACTCTGCAGCGGAGTGTGCGCTGATATGAAACTTCCTGGCAGATTAAAACTGTGTGCCCGACCGAGACTCGAACTCGGGACCTTTGCCTTTCGCGGGCAAGTGCTCTACCAACTGAGCTACCGAAGCACGACTCACGACCGGTACTCACAGCTAAGCCATGTCTCCACAGTATCCTTTCTTTCAGGAGTGCTAGTTCTGCATGTTTCGCAGAAGAGCTTCTGTAAAGTTTGGAAGGTAGGAGACGGATACTGGCTGAAGTAAAGCTGTGAGTACCGGTCGTGAGTCGTGCTTCGGTAGCTCAGTTGGTAGAGCACTTGCCCGCGAAAGGCAAAGGTCCCGAGTTCGAGTCTCGGTCGGGCACACAGTTTTAATATGCCAGGAAGTTTCATATCAGCGCACACTCCGCTGCAGAGTGAAAATCTCATTCTGGAAACATCCCCCAGGCTGTGGCTAAGCCATGTCTCCACAGTATCCTTTCTTTCAGGAGTGCTAGTTCTGCATGTTTCGCAGAAGAGCTTCTGTAAAGTTTGGAAGGTAGGAGACGGATACTGGCAGAAGTAAAGCTGTGAGTACCGGTTGTGAGTTGTGCTTCGGTAGCTCAGTTGGTAGAGCACTTGCCCGCGAAAGGCAAGGGTCCCGAGTTCAAGTCTCGGTCGGGCACACAGTTTTAATCTGCCAGGAAGTTTCATATCAGCGCACACTCCACTGCAGAGTGAAAATCTCATTCTGGAAACATCCCCCAGGCTGTGGCTAAGCCATGTCTCCACAGTATCCTTTCTTTCAGGAGTGCTAGTTCTGCATGTTTCGCAGAAGAGCTTCTGTAAAGTTTGGACGGTAGGAGACGGATACTGGCAGAAGTAAAGCTGTGAGTACCAGTCATGAGTCGTGCTTCGGTAGCTCAGTTGGTAGAGCACTTGCCCGCGAAAGGCAAAGGTCCCGAGTTCGAGTCTCGGTCGGGCACACAGTTTTAATCTGCCAGGAAGTTTCATGTAATATTTTGTTTGGATTATTGAGTCCATGTTGTTGTTGAAAGGAGTTGTTTAATTATGTTTTAAACTGGAAAGTAAGTGAGTGAAATTTTGTAGAAAGGTTGCATTGGCTAGCTCTGTCTGTTCATTGAGGATATGGTGTGTTGATTTGCTTTTATGTATATATATTTCTGTCTCTTCAAGCAGATTCTTGAGGCTACCTTTTTCAGCATGGTGCAATATTTGGATGTGGTCTTTGATGTTTTTTACTCCATATTTACTGAGAGTTTCGTGCATTGCAAATGCAGATTTTGAAGGATTGTTCAAACATGTGGCATCTAAATGTTCTTTGAATCGAGTCTCAAAGTTTCTCCCAGTCTGCCTAATATAGAAGAAGGGGCAATTCTGGCATCTGAGAATTTATGTACTTGATCTTTTGCATGAGGGGTTGTTATTCTTTATATTATGAATGGTTAGCTGCTGAAGTTTATGGTTTGTGTGGAAGCTTATATTTATGTTTGTGTTTTTGAAAAGATTGCTTATTTTATGGGATAAGCTCCCTAGAAAAGGAAGTGAGACATATTTTCTGCCACTTTTTACTGTTTTTTGTCTTTGACTGCATAGTTGTTAAGTGTGGGGCTTTGTTGTCTGCTGTGTTTTGGATTTTTTGTAATAATTTATCAATCATGTGAGGGTTATATCCATTGTTTAGAGCTATGGCTTTGATTATATTCTTTTCTTTATGTTGTTCAACTGGTTCAAGTGGAATGTTAAGCAGGCTATTCAGCATGGGCCTGAAGTATGCCATCTTATGTTTGTTTGGATGACAAGATGAGCTGTTGATGCACACACATATGTGGCTGTTTGCGTTCTATAAATTTCAAAGTGATGTTTCTGGTTTTTGCTGGAAATTTTTAAATCTAAGAAATTGATGCTGTTATTGGATTCATGTTCGACAGTGAATTTGATGTTATTGTGCATGTTCTCAGCTCAGTTGCTAATGTGTCAATTGTCTGCATAAAAGCAAATCACCACGCCATTGCAACCTTTCTACAAAATTTCACTTACTTACTTTCCAGTTTAAAACATAAATAAACACTACTACTTTCAACAACATGCAATCAATAATCCAAACAAAATATTACGTCATAATATTGCTACCTACTCAGTCACACATTACTGCAACTATAAAACTGATTTTTTTTTGTGAGCCATATTACATTAGTATAACTTCTACTGTCACATCATTCATTTTATCTCATCTCTCTGTTGTTGCCTGTTTATGTCACAGTATTTACACAATACCATATAAGTAACATCCACACAAGCTGGTTCCTCCTTTCTCTGAAATTAATGCTCACTGAATATTGTATGCTCACAATGTAATGTTTATTCTTTGTAATATGAATGTTTATAATGTTACCTTAATTCTTTGTAAAAAAAATAAAAAAAAAAAACAACACTGTCAAATCAAAGCAATGTATACATTGTAATACATTAACTTCTTTAGTGCTGCTTTACCTCAAAATATAGCTCCCTGCTCAGTCACTCTTTATTGCAACTGTAAAATTGATTCAAAATCTCAGTGTGCCATAGTATGTTAATATAATTGATAGTGTTGTTCTATTCACTTTATCCCACCTCTATGTTGTTCCCTGTATATAGCATAGTATTTACCATGTAAGTAGCATTCACACAAACCAGTTACTACATCTGTGAACTTCATCTGTGATATTATATTCTCATAATGTAAGGTTTATCTTTGTGTTTTATTTGTTCTTGATGTTACATTTATTCTTTATAAACTTTCATACTGTGAAATCAAAGTAATCTATATATCGTAATATCTGTAAGAGAGAACATCTCTGGCAGCGTTGTATTTGTGAAACTTCAACCTTTGTGTCAACTTCACATGTGGCAAATACTTTTTGTTGTTTGTGTGTGTGTGTGTGTGTGTGTGTGTGTGTGTGTGTGTGTGTGTGTGTTTTGTGCTTTGCTCAATTATGGTGATATGCAAATCATGTAAGTGCTGCACGTACTTTGCAATATTTCAGAAATACAATCCTGTAACTTTGCAAGAAAATTTTGTGGAATTTTCCATGTAAGTACTCTTAACTACTTAACCTCACATATTTGTTAACTCTGTATTACATCATTTGGAGATTAGTTTTGTTCACATAGGGTGTTTCTAACATTGTTTTCTACCTTAGGGCACCAACACACTAAGAATATTTTGCTACACTGGGAGAGTAAATTCAAAAACTGATGATTATGAAAAGTGAATCTTGTGAACAGCTGTCTGATGATGAACTTGTTAGTTCGAAACCGTTTATGGCGCTGTTTACGTAAATAAATAGCATTATTAATAGTGTCTGTTTGCTGTCTTCTTCTTCGTAAGAATCAACCTACATTAATTATACACAGCCACAGTCTCACCATGTCAGTTTTAGACAAAATAGCATTAAGCTTCAACCAGTCACACTTTGTTTTTAGCAAAGTAGTGTAGTTAGTCTGTCTTTCTCGTTTCTACTGGTCATCTGTGAAAGGAATCAATAATCATGGACCAGAATTATAAACACATAATGAGAAATGTGATATTAGGGCATAAGAAGACTGTTGGGAAAAAATGAGAAAGTTGGCTATCTAGCTGACACAAATCCATTCAGTAGAGAGAAAATGATGATCATGGTAACACCATATGAAAGGATTACCTTTATAATGAAGTGTGTTGTAAAGGACTTGGAATTGGATGCACCAAATGAGTTTGAGAGTTATTAAGTTGTGGAAACTCACTAAAATTCAATGTTATCTGATCTAGGATTTCTTTCTTCCTCGTACTCTCACTTTGTCTTCCTTCTCCCCAACTCCCTACCCTCACCACTTTCCCAATAGGCTGCTGCCCATACTCAAAGGACATCATTTTTAGTATTATAAATAATTTTACTTTGTTATCACTACATTATGAGCAGCTTGAAAATGATCACAAATACTACCTACAATTTCTGATGGAAAACTTTTTGTTTCTTTTAACTGCATGATTGCAGGTGCCTAGAGATGGAAGACCCAGTATTCATACATGCACACTCAGTTCTAAAACGACAACGCCCAGAGTGGGTAGTCTATCAGGAAGTGTATGAAACAAATGGAAAGTTATACATGCGAGGAATTACAGCAATAGAGCCTGAGTGGTTACCTGTGTATGCTCCAGCCTTGTGTAACTTTTCGGAACCACAGACTGATCCACCTCCTCACTTTTGCCAGGAAACTGGTGTAGTAAAATGTCACATTACAGGAACATTTGGTATGTTAAAGTTAAGTCGTATGCTCTTGCCTGGTAATTATAGTTTCCTATAATTACTGCCAAGTATTGTGTTGCTTAATATTGCTAAGTATTGTCTTGTCATTTCATATTTACGCAGGACGAGCAGGTTGGCAGTTACCGGTGGTGGAATTGGAGTATCCCACTGGAAGACAACGGTATCAGTGGTTTGCAAGATTCTTACTTGAGGGAGAAGTTTTCCCCAAACTGAAAAGATTTACCAACTCTCTCCTGTCAGCACCAGCAACAATGAATAAGACATGGGCAAAGTGAGTTTATAGTAGCTCATATGTGAAAAAATTTAAATAGAAACAATATATGTAGTAGCGGCATTTCACAATAGTTTGGACAATATGTGTATTTCAAGATTCTAATCCTAATGAATGCAGCATATGAAATTAAAGGTAATTATATTCGTTTTCCAAATAACAAAATTCGTCAGAAGAAAACCATGCACCAAGGCTGGTATTCCAGTAAAGATGAATACTAAAATTCTTGTAAGGCATGTGACCTGCCCCTTCCCTTCCCCTCGTGCTGCAAGGAAAAAAGTATTTTCCAAAGTTCATGAATCGTATCTGGCAACATTGCCCAAAGTATTGAAAATGCCTGCTGACAGTCTTTTTTAACATGTGATTCTAGTAATGTCCTCAACAATCTATGCTGTTTTTTCTGCGCCAAAGTTATAAAGCAGTGCATTCTGGATTGAGAATTTTTTTTTTAATTTCATCAAGCAAGTCTACTTAAACAATCAGTTCTCATCTAATGATGTTTGTCTCTAAAATATGAGGTGTGCCGTTCTGTAAATTTCAATTTGTTGGGTATTGACATGCCTGTTCTTACCCCATATTATTGGCTATGTTTCATACAGCTTAGAAAGTGAACTGGTAGATTTGAAGGAAAAAGCTAACAGATGAAGAAGGAAAACATTGTTAAGTAGAGCAATAAGAGAGATACAGAGAGTATTGACAAAAGAAGAAAAGTAGTCCAACACTGGCAGAAAAGGAAGAGCAATGCAAAAAAAATGCTGCAGAAAGGATCATTGTTGCTGAAAGTGAGAAAAACATAAAAGCATCAAAAAGACACAAATGTTAATAAAATTTCTCCTCTGCAATGCGAAGAAAGCACAACCAAAGTCAAGCAATAAACAGGCGTTGCTACTGCAGCAAATTGTCGCAAACAAAAAAGACGTCATCGTTGGTGAAAAATCTTACAAGAAAAAAGATGACAACATTGTACATAATGTCAATGGAGGCTTTCTATATCCATGATATTAAGAATTATCAATTCTCAGTGTAATATAGGCTTACATGTTCAAACAAATTTTGGGCTTGCAGCCAGTCATTGTTTAATTCATTGCTCAATATTTCGACTGGGGAACTGCCAGTCATCTTCAGGTGAGCCATCAAAGACTTGCTCTCATCGTGTGGCGTCATGGAGAAAATAAGTTGATAGAGTCAAGTTGTCATTACCCTTTGCAAACTATGAGCATGCTTAAAACACTCGTACACAGAGCTCACGCTGTCTAAGATCTAGGTAGTATAGTGAAAAAGCTCACCCATCTAAAGACAGCATTTAGAAAGAATGGATATTCCACTCAGCACATTAACCGGGCACTGTCAGTTAAAATCAAGAATCAGGAAACGGATAAAAAGGAGAATACGTCAGTAAAATCTATAGCTTTTCTTCTTTTTGTAGGAAACATTCCATTTAAAGTAGCAAGAATCCTTTGGAAATTTCAAGTGAAAGTGATTTTTCATCTGCTATCTAAAATTACAGAGCTCCTGGGATCGGTGAAGAAGGATTTGTTATTGCTGGGGTTGCCACAAGTTCTGGAAATCGGAATTTCAAATGTATCAGGAAGATATCAGGGAAATTTGAAAGAAGCACTGGAAAAATCTCGTTTTTGCCTCAGTAGATGAAATGGTTTATTTACTGAGATGTCATGCATTGCCTGTGGCTGGGTGCAGCTGAATACGTGCGTTGCTTCCCTACTCCCTCATTTTTACTGCTTCTCCCTTTCTACCACTCTCCTCAGCTTGCAATCTGTGCTGCCACCACTTCTGGCCACTAGCCTAGCAGCTGCCGATGGCAGGCAGGGAGGTGTGAGGAGTGGTTTGTTTGTATCTGATTCTCAGATACTCTTGATGCAGTGGCCGGAGACAGCAGTTATGTGTGCATCAGTTGTGTCTGAGTGATTGTGTGAATGTGTGCTCTAGTTTTCTGACAAAGGCTATGGCCAGAAATTTAATTATGAGAGTGTGATTGTCTTTTCTGTGTTTCTGTCTGCAGCTCAGTGACCATCTTTACAGTGAGTTGCTACCTATCCTTATTAATATTGATTCTCAGAGTATTCACACAAGCTATCTGTTGCATTGATTTATCACTGCTGTCTCATTTCATCAACATGGTGTCTGTGTGAGTAGTTGGCCACATGAGTAGATTTCCATGACAGGCCAAAACTGCGGGTCATTTCTTTGGGTACATCTAAAGATTCAGGCCTGCCGATCTGGAGCCCATCATTCCCCACTGATGTGCAGGCCCTGCCTGTCAGAACTAGTGTCACTGATCTCTCTGCAGGCATGTGTGGCGTAATGCGGCAGATTTTCATGGTGCTCCTCGGCAGGTCAGAGCCCGTGGGCGATGAATTTCAGGAATTGTGACTGATTCACCACAAGTACATTGCAAGGTGTGGCATTTTATAGACATTTTATTTTTTTCTAGTACATTTTGGCACTTCAAAAGTAGTTCATATATTAGAAAATATGGGATGATAAGAAGATGAAATCGGAAATTTGTGGTAAGGTCTTGTGGGACCAAACTGCTGGGGCCACCAGACCCTAAGCTTTCGCACTAATTAATCTGGTAAGGTCTTGTGGGACCAAACTGCTGGGGCCACCAGACCCTAAGCTTTCGCACTAATTAATCTAACTTAAACTAACTTACACCAAGGACAACACAAATATCCATGCCCAAGAGAGGACTTGAACCTCCAACGGAGGCAGCCGCGCGGACCGTGACAAGGCGCCTCAGACTGTGTGGCGATAAGAAGAGGAAAATTGTGGCATTCGCAGGCAGCTTGAGGCTGCGTACTCATGTATTTCTTGAAAGAAAAACTTCTCAATACCTGTAAAATAATAGACGTAACATGGGGTAATAACCAACAATAACAAACATAATATAACCAACATTTTATTGGCAGTCAACTATAGTGTGCTTTACGCTACTATTCCACTATTCCATGCCATTTTTTCGAGACGTCTACTTCTTTTCTGAGATTATTTCTGAAATTAGTGAAGGAATTTTAAATGTCTTGTGATTCCATCGAAATGCTTATTTTGGTCACCAAGTGTGTTTCATTTTATTGAAGTAAAATAATGTCAGTGGTCTTTTTAAAACATACAGGGTGTACATAAAGTCCGGGACCACTCTTAATTATTTATTGCACAAGAACTAAACATTGTACATATATGATACATATTGCATTATGAAGACAATATCTGATTTCCCCCCCCCCCCCCCCCCCCCCACAAGCATTCTATACTCGAACCATGAGTGACCCGGCAGACGTCAATTGTGTACATACACCAGATCTTTAATGTGTCCTCACAGAAAAAAGTCCCACGGAGTGAGATCTGGTAATCGAGGAGGCCATTTTGAACTCCACCACACAGTAAGCTCACTCCACACATGGACTCGACCTTTTTGTGACTAACGCTGACTGTCAGCAAATTTCCAAACTATTTTGTAGCAGTATACATGGAAAAAAAACTTTCAGGGTTTCTCTTCAAAATGACGTGTATGATTACTGTGCGGTGTTTGGTTCTTGTGCAATAAATAATTGAAATGTTGCTGGACTTAATGTACATGCTGTATATACATTTGGCTTGCTGTCTCCATCTAAAAACAGTTCATTGCAAAAGATGTTGATGTTAGTACTAAGATTTTTGCTCACATGGTTAGAAATACCGAAGTCCTTTTTTTTTTTTTTTTGCCTTTACTTACCCTTGAGCTCTCAAAATTTGTCAGGTAAAAATGCTAAAACTTGTCTGGAAATCAGGGTATTTCACTTAAGGAGACTTGTGGCAACCCTGTATTGCAGAAGGCCGGAATTTACCAAATACGCTTGTCAGTGTGGTATGGCTAACATAGGACGGACCACACACACACCATGAAGAATGTTGCACTGAACGTCAGTGTTGCACATGCCTTTTTGCTACCAAACAAGTCAGCTATTGCCAGTCACTATATTTCCACTAGACATTCAATTGAGTATTATAAAACTGTGATTATGACCACAACTACATCCTTTTTGGACTCCAGTGTTAAAAAATCCATGGAAAGACACCTGGCAGAAAATCTGATGAACTGTGATGGCAGCTGCCAGTTGGACAGTGCATGGAACCCCCATAATCTCCACAATTTGGTCTAATCAAAGACACTAAAGTGTACCAGTGGCCACAGTGAGCTGTTACACAGAGGACACTGAGCTCCACCAGTGAAGGTGCTGCTGCTTTGAAGTGTAGTTCATCTGTCAACTTGAATTTTGACACGTGCACGGAATACTCGCAGCGTGCTTTGTGGGGCAGAATGGAGCAGGTCTTTGTCAGTCTTCAGTGCCTCATCTGAAGTTGACAGACAGGTGGCCAGTTGAAAATTGTGCAATGAACTAAATTACGAATGGCTACAAACCCAAAATTTGTTTGAACATAGAATTCATCAGGAAAATTTTAAAATTACCGTAGGCCTACATGATATCTCAGTTGTTATATCAAATGTGGGTCATGAGATTGAGGAAACTATTTTTGTAAAAGCTAACAAAGGTGCTTTTGTGTGTCCAGATGACAAGAATGAATATGTTCTGTCATATGACTTCAACAAAGTGTCTGTTTTACCTGACCTGACACCTTATAGGAGGGATGAACTGATTTTTGCTATTGGGTTTTCTGGGTACTATATGTGTAAAGTAGTGGATTTAAGTGTACTGTTGCCCCATTTGATAATTTATGCCTGTTTATAAATGTAGTCTCATTATGATGTGTTATTTGATATTTAATGTTTTTTTTTATAAGTGTAGCCTCATAGAGTGATTGTGGACCTTGTGCTGGCATCCTTTTGTGAGGTGTAGGTACCATCATGGGGTTGCCTAATAAATTCATGGAATAAATAAGCTTTTACTGTTGTTTTATAGTGTTCTTCGGGTATATTTAAATAATTTTTTGAGCTCTGTAGCAATTACACTTCTTACGGACAAAGTGCTCAGCACCATGTGCATAATGAAAGCTACCTCCAAAATATTATACCGGGTGGTTGTAGTTAAAATTTCCGTATTTAACACATTATAACATGGTAACTAATTACCATACAAGTACCAAACTTGCTAGCATTAATGTACAGAGTATGGGTTGCATGATTTCTGTGTGTCATAGTGCCAACATCCAGTTCCAACTATGGCCTCCAGCTGCTGCGATCAGTCATCATGATTCATGGTCTTAAACACCTGACCAGTCACATTGAACTTTCCCCCTGCGGGTCCGGGGGTTAGAATAGGCTCGAGGTATTGCTGCCTGTCCTAAGAGGCGACTAAAAGGAGTCCCTCCCCCTCAAGGGGGTAGTTAGTGCCTGCTTCCGGAGAAGGACAGTTTCACGACCTATATTTGCGTTCATTTTGGTTTTTCACTTCTTCTGGTTTCTTCCTTCCCTTGGTTGGTTCCTTTCTTTGTTCTTCTCCATCTCACTGTCTTACTTAGTCTTCTCCTTGCCTTCTTCTCCTTCTCTGGTCTCCGCTTCGGCGTTTGAGACAGTATGTCCTTTCTTTCCCTCTCTCCTTTCTTTTTCCTCTTCTTCCTTCCTCCCTGTGCGTGCCTGAAGGCCGACCCACACGTTCGCACGTGTAGCCTGTGACGGGGTAACGCGTAATTCCCCGCCCTGGGTAGACAAGTAAGGCACGCATGTACCCCCTGGTAAAGGCCAGGCCCAGGGAGGGGTTATTGCCTGAGTTGACACCTTCCGACCATGCCAATTGGTCCCTCCGTCCGTTTCTCGGGAGGTGTGACCTGAGGTGTGAACAATCACCTAAGGCGGGAGTGCTCTCTGAGAGGGTCCCCACAAGGAAGGAGCGCGCCATCGGAGACGCTGGCAATCATGGGGGATTCCTCCGCAATGGATTTCCCTTCTTCTTCTCTCTCGACTTCTGCCCACAAACGGAAACTTGACCAGCCACCAGTGGCAAAAGTACTACCGCCTGCCCCACAGTTCCTCGTAGTTTCTCGATCTGAGGACGGAAAGGATTTTTCCTCTGTCAACCCTTTCGTTATCCAGAAGGGCGTAGATGCCATAGCCGGATCTGTCAAGTCTTGTACCATGTTGCGTAATGGTACCTTGTTACTAGAAACTGAGAGCACATTTCAGGCACAAAAACTGCTTCGGGCCACACTCCTGTACACGTTCCCTGGCCGGGTGGAGGCTCACCGCACTTTGAATTCGTCTCGTGGTGTGGTCTATACTAGATCACTCGACGGATTGACTGACAAGGAGATTCAGTCTTTCCTCGCTGAGCAGGGCATGACGGCTGTCCATAGGGTCATGAAAAAGGTCAACAATGACCTTGTACCAACCTGGACACTTTTCTTGACCTTTGATAGTGTTCAGCTGCCGTCGCGCATCAAAGCGGGCTACGAGGTTATTTCTGTTCGCCCCTATGTCCCAACACCTACGCGCTGCTACCAGTGTCAGCGTTTTAATCACACTCGCCATTCTTGTTCCAATGCGGCTACATGTGTGACTTGTGGCATGGATGCCCATGAGGGTGACTGTCCACCTCCGTCTCCTTGTTGTGTGAACTGTCGCGGTGACCATGCAGCGTCCTCCTGCGACTGTCCCGTCTACAAGGAAGAACGCTGTATCCAAGAAATTCAGGTCAAAGAGAAAGTCTCTACCTCGGCTGCTCGCAAGCTATTCGCTAGTAGGAAGCCCATATTGCTCCCAGCGGGGAAGTACAGTACTGTCCTCGCCTCTCCTCGGACTACCAGGGAGGTGGCGACGCAGACATACGATCTGACCTTCAACACTAGTGTCGCCTGTTCAGCCAGTGCTAAGATCACCCAGTCGACGTCTCCTCCTCCTCCCGTCGCCCCTCCGACACAAGCACTTTTATCAGCTTCTGCCAGGATGAAGACCCAGAAGTCAGAAGCACGGGCCTTCAAGAAAGAACCGTGTCATGCAGACCTTCTACGTACCTCGAACCCTCAGCCATCGACCAATCCTTCCACAAAACGGCTCATAGGAAGCACAGTTCTCCTTCCCCGCCACGGCACATTTCTCCTTCTGCGCCCCCCAGCGGTTGCCGCCCCAGGCCGTCATCCGTTTCGCCTGGCCGCACCGCTGGTAGCCGAACATCTGGCCGTTCACCAGCGGAGGAAGCTCCCCCTCCCGGCCATCTTCACAAGATGGCGGATGAACCTATAGAACAAATGGACGATGACTGTCCGCCTCCTGCTAGCGGCGGCAGTGCTAGCTCGAAGCCGGGCCCTCAGCGGCCTTCTAGATGACCCCTTCTTGTATCTTCTTCTTCTCACGATGGCACTTATTCACTGGAATATTCGCAGCATTCGTTCCAACCGAGAGGACTTGAAATTGCTGCTCCGCTCGCACCATCAGCTCGTAGTAGCTCTCCAGGAAACGAAGCTACGCCCATGCGATCAAATTGCCTTGGCACACTACACCTCTGAGCGTTTTGACTTACCCCCTGTGGCAGATATTCCGGCTCATGGAGGGGTTATGTTGCTGGTCCGGGATGATATCTACTATGATCCCATCACATTGCACACCGGCCTGCAGGCAGTTGCCGTCCGCATTACTCTCCCCAATTTTACATTATCCATCTGTACCGTTTACGCTCCATCGTTGTCTGCCGTTACCAGGGCAGACATGCTGCAAATTATTGCTGAGATCCCTGCACCATTTTTGTTAACTGGAGACTTCAATGCTCACCATCCTCTTTGGGGCTCTCCAGCATCCTGTCCGAGGGGCTCCCTGTTAGCAGACGTTTTCAACCAGCTCAATCTTGTCTGCCTCAATACTGGCGCCCCTACTTTCCTTTCAGGCACCTCTCACACCTATTCCCATTTAGACCTCTCTGTATGTACTACCCAACTTGCACGCCGGTTTGAGTGGTATGTGCTTTCTGATACGTATTCGAGCAACCACTTCCCGTGTGTTATCCATCTCCTGCATCATACCCCCTCTCCGTGCTCAACTAGTTGCAACATCTCCAAAGCAGACTGGGGGCTCTTCACTTACAGGGCGACCTTTCAGGATCAAATCTTCACAAGCTGCGATAGTCTGGCCGCACACCTCACGAAAGTCATTCTCACTGCTGCTGAATATTCCATCCCTCACACTACTTCTTCTCCACGCCGCGTACCAGTCCCCTGGTGGACCGCAGAATGTAGAGACGCCTTACGTGCTCGTCGACGTGCTTTACGCACCTTTAAGCGCCACCCTACAGTGGCGAATTGTATCAATTATAAACGATTACGTGCGCAGTGTCATCGTATTTTTAAGAACGCAAGAAAGCCAGCTGGGCTGCTTTCACGAGCACCTTCAACAGTTTTACTCCTTCTTCTGTTGTCTGGGGTAGCCTGCGCCGGCTATCTGGCACTAAGGTCCACTCACCAGTTTCTGGCTTGACAGTCGCGAATGACATCCTTGTGGCCCCTGAGGATGTCTCCAATGCCTTCGGCCGCTTTTTCGCAGAGGTTTCGAGCTCCACTCATTACCCCCCTGCCTCCCTCCCCCAAAAACAGGCAGAGGAGGCTCGGCCACCTAATTTCCACTCCTCGAATTGTGAAAACTACAATGCCATGCCCCATTCACCATGCGGGAACTCGAAAATGCTCTTGCCCGGTCACGGTCCTCCGCTCCGGGGCCTGATTCTATTCATATTCAGATGCTGAAGAACCTTTCACCTGCCGGTAAAGGTTTCCTTCTTCGTACTTACAATCGCATCTGGATTGATGGACATGTTCCCGCATGCTGGCGTGAGTCTGTTGTTGTACCGATTCCTAAGCCGGGGAAGGACAAGCACTTGCCTTCCAGTTATCGACCCATCTCGCTTACCAGCTGTGTCTGTAAGGTGATGGAGCGAATGGTTAACTCTCGGTTGGTTTGGCTGCTCGAATCTCGACGCCTACTTACCAATGTACAATGTGGATTTCGTAGGCGCCGCTCTGCTGTTGACCATCTGGTTACCTTGTCGACCTTCATTATGAATAACTTCTTGCGGAAGCGCCCGACCGCGGCTGTGTTCTTTGATTTGGAGAAGGCTTACGCCACCTGTTGGAGGGCGGGCATTCTCCGCACCATGCATACATGGGGCTTTCGCGGTCGCCTCCCTCTTTTTATTCGTTCCTTTTTAATGGATCGACAGTTCTGGGTATGTGTGGGTTCTGTCCTGTCAGACACCTTTCGCCAGGAAAATGGGGTGCCACAGG
Source organism: Schistocerca gregaria (assembly GCF_023897955.1). Lineage (NCBI taxonomy): Eukaryota > Metazoa > Arthropoda > Insecta > Orthoptera > Acrididae > Schistocerca > Schistocerca gregaria. The sequence continues at coordinate 383,966,866 of NC_064927.1, forward strand.
GCTCCGTTTTGAGCGTCGCTCTCTTCGCCATAGCGATCAATCCAATAATGGATTGCCTCCCAGATGATGTATCAGGCTCCCTTTTCGTGGACGATTTTACCATCTATTGCAGCGCGCAGCATACATGTTTCCTGGAGCGCTGTCTTCAGCGTTCTCTTGACCGTCTTTACTCCTGGAGTGTCGCCAATGGCTTCCATTTTTCTGCCGAGAAAACGGTCTGTATTAACTTCTGGCGCTACAAAGAGTTTCTCCCACCGTCCTTACGACTCGGCCATGTTGCTCTCCCATTCGTGGAGACAACAAAATTTTTAGGTCTTACATTTGACAGGAAACTTAGTTGGTCTCCACATGTGTCATATTTGGCTGCCCGTTGTACAAGTCTCTAAATGTCCTCCGTGTTCTCAGTGGCACGTCGTGGGGAGCGGATCGAACCGTCCTACTTCGCCTATATCGGTCGATCGTCCGCTCCAAGCTGGATTATGGGTGCTTTGTATACTCCTGCACGGCCGCCCATCTTACGCTGCCTCAACTCCATACAACATCGGGGTTTACGGCTTGCAATCGGAGCGTTTAATACTAGTCCCGTCGAGAGTCTTCATGCTGAAGCCGGTGAATTGTCACTCACCTACCGGCGCGTTATACTGCTTTGTCGTTACGCCTGTCGGCTACTGTCAATGCCCGACCACCCATCATATCGTTCCTATTTTGACGACTCTCTCGACCGTCAATACGGGTTGTATGTCTCTGCCCTGCTACCCCCTGGAGTTCGCTTTCGTCGCCTCCTTCAATACCTTGATTTTTCACTCCCTGCAACCTTTAGAGTGGGCGAGAGCCTCACGCCACCTTGCCTCCAGGCTCAGGTTCGCGTTCACCTTGACCTCCGCTCGCTCCCAAAGGAGGTTACCCCCGGTTCAGTATACCACTCCCGTTTTGTCGAACTTCGTTCAAAGTTCATTAATATGACCTTCATTTATACAGATGGCTCTAAGACCAATGACTGGGTCGGGTGTTCTTTTATTGTCGGTGCACAAAGTTTCAAATACCAGCTACATGGCCATTGTTCGGTCTTCACAGCTGAGCTCTTTGTCCTCTACCAGGCTGTTCTTTACGTCTGCAGCCACCGACATTCTGCTTATGTCATCTGCTCCGATTCTCTGAGCGCCATCCAGAGCCTCAGTGATCCGTATCCGGTTCACCCTTTCGTGCACCGGATCCAACGCTCTCTTCAGCAGCTGGTGGATGACGGGTCTCCAGTTAGCTTTATGTGGGTTCCTGGCCATGTCGGTATCCCTGGGAACAAAGCTGCAGATGCCGCGGCCAAGGCTGCGGTCCTCCAGCCTCGGACGGCTTCTTGTTGTGTCCCTTCATCAGATTGTAGCACAGTCATTTGTCGGCGCATTTTATCGCTGTGGCATGCCGATTGGGCTGCACTTAGGGACAACAAGCTTCAGTCCTTGAAACCTCTTCTCGTAACTTGGACATCCTCCTCACGTCCTTCTCGGCGGGAGGAGGTTGTTTTGGCCCGGCTACGAATTGGACACTGCCAGTTCAGCCATCGCCATCTGCTGACGGCAGCGCCGGCGCCGTTCTGTCCATGTGGGCAATTGCTGACGGTCCGCCACATTTTAACGTCCTGTCCGGATTTTACTACACTGCGTCTTGATCTTGGCCTGCCATGTACTCTGGATGCCATTTTAGCGGATGACCCAGGAGCTGCTGCTCGCGTTCTTCGTTTTATCAACTTGACACACCTGTCTAAGGACGTTTGATTATGCTGTAGTTTTTTAATCCTATGTCTGTTAATACGTCTTTTTTAGTGTTGTCCCTTTTAGTTGCTGTTTTAACCTTGTGCCTCGCGGTACATTCCTAAATTAGTCAGAGCGCTAATGACCATTGTAGTTGTGCGCCACAAAGAAAAAAAAAAAAACAACAGGGCATTATTGGTGGAGTTCTGTTATCAAAACAACAGTAACGCTGCAGATGCATTTCGAGAATATCACCAGCTGAAAAGATTGCAAAAAGGTCCTCTTCCTCCACCTGCTGTATTGAGTATGATGAAGTTCAAATCAGCTGGAGAAGTGGGCATCACTCTGGGAAGAGGTCAACGACCATTTGCACCACAGGTCGCTGACGAAATCACTGTTGCTATGGCAGACAACGCTGCATGCAATTCCCGATTGTCAGGCAGTGAGCATGCAGTGTCGCGACAGATGAACATCCTGTGGTTCACTGTACAGAAGGTTCTTTTAATCATTCTCATATGGCATCCATATCATACAGCAGCTTGCAGCTCAGGACGCACAATGACACGTTGACTTCACTCTCCACTTTCTCACAAGGATTGAATTGGACGAGGGCTGGCCCTGGACTATCCTATGGACAGACAAAGCTCATTTTTCTTTGACGGGTGGGGTGAACAGATGGAAGTGTTGAGTGTGGGAATCTTTCTTTTTTGAAGAGGTTGGCACTCATGGACCAAAGATGTGTAGTGTGACTGGCAAGCGTCACTGCAGTATGCTTCGCCTGCATGTCAAACTCGCCCTACAGAAGAGAGACGCAATGAACTCGACAGTTTTCATTCAAGGTGGGGCCCCACTGCACATCACTCATGAAGTTTACCACCTTGCCCGAAATACATTTGGAAATGACCAAATTATCATCTGATCATTTCCAAATACTTGGACAGCACAATCACCTGACCCCACTCCCTGTGATTTTTGGTTGTGGGGCTACCTGCAGGACAGGACATACCAGGGGAACATTCACACATGTACTGATCTGAAGTGCAGCATATCAAGAGAGGTAGCCAGCATACCTACAGACATGCTCCGTTCTGTTGTGCAGAATGCCATTCTGAGCTTTCAGACTCTTCTGGAGACTGATGGGCATCATATTGAGCCCCTTTTGTAGCGGTAATGGTACTAGTAAGTAGTGGTATGATGTACCATAATAGCGTATTAAAAGTGTTTCAATTGAATTGATTTTGCATTATATTTCTTCCCCATGTCCTTGACATTAATGCTACCAAGTTTGGTACTCTTATGGTAGTTAGTTTCCATGTTATAATGTGTTAAGTAGGCAACATTTAATTATAACTACCCGGTATATCAAATTGGTAATAAAACTTCAGAAGATTTTCTCAAACTAGCAAAACAGTTTTCTTCCATGTCTTTTCTCTGTCACATGCTGAACAGAGTTGTATGGAAAAATAAAATTTTAGATTGTCATTAGTAGTTATCCCAGCTGTATTAGTTACTATAATGATTTGTACGTGACAGCTGGGGGGGGGGGGGGGGGGGGGGGGAGACCTGTGAAATGTCTCAGTAGTAAAGTCTTCACAGCATATTAGATAAATGGCGACAGAGTCTCAAAGCAACATTTCAGCAATTTTGCTACTCATCAATGCTTGGCTGGTAACTGGAGATGGTTTCATCAGTGCAGTTCACTAAGCAAGCTTTTGTTCTCAGTTATATTTAGTACATCTCAATTTGGGCTTCAGGAGGGATGATTCACTGGTAATCCCATTAATACCTTCATTCACGAAATTTAACAAGTCTTAAATAACATAGTGTTGACTGTAAATGCCAATTGGGAACTCCAAGCAGAAGAAATATGGGAATTGAGCTAGGTGGCACAGTGGTTAACATACTGGACCGGCATTCAGAAGGATGATAGTACAAACCTGCATCTAACCATCTTGATTTTTGGTTTACTGTGATTTCCCTAAATTGCTTCAGGCAAATGCTGGGATGGTTCATTTGAAAAGGGCATGGCCAACTTCCTTTCCCATCCTTCTCTAATCTGATGGAAAAATGACCTCGCTGTTTGGTCCCCTCCCCCAAATTAACCAAGGAATATGGTAAATATATGCACAGTAGTGAGTGTTCATGATTTTTGGAAATTTTAGTTTCTGTTTTTAAACCATATTGCCAGATGAGTTATTGCATATATGAGCTCACTGATTGGGTGTTAAAAGAGCAATAATTATATGTATAATATAGAGCATACGAAAATACTTCTGATATCAGTAAAATCAAACAATGGGAACTCCAGGTAGGAATATCAACAACATAGGAAAACAGATTGCTACTTACCATAAAGAAGACACATCAAGTTATATACAGTTGTGATTAAAGGACACTCATATGAAGCTTTGGGCCACAGCCTTCACCAGTAAAGAGAGACACACACAACATTCATGCACACACAAGCAAGCACACCTCATGCACACATGACCACCAACTCCAGCATCTCAGCAACTTGACATGTCTTCTTTACAGTAAGTAGCAATCTATGTTTTCCTGTATTGTTGATATCAGTAAAAGGTATTCACACACATTAACCTAATGGTTTTGGCACAACCTATTGTACTGATGTGCATAAAGTGTACATTTCCAATACCTGATTTGACACATAGCTGTTGTGGCTTTGAAGATTGTTCATGTATGAATTATTGTGGTAGTAGGTGAAAAAGAAAGATTGGAAATTTTTGGTTCTACAGTGTTTATTTTGTAAATTTTCTGAAACATAGCAAGAGCAGGCATTGCTTGTAGGGCAGAGTCTCTGTGTATTTTTTATTTACAGGTTTTGATCTTCAAATGAACAAGAGACTCATCAGAATATACAGTTTAAAGTTGGCTGTCAGCATTCAATATTGCGTTTAAAGTTGGCTGACTGCTCTACAGACTAAACTGGGTATAGTGTAGTACTTAAACTTGCATTTAAAGTACAATTAAACTTCAGTAGTAAATGATGATATTGACAGTGCCAGTGATGCAAGATCACCTGCAGCAGCAGAGTGTTAAAAACAATCATTATAAGCCCTTATGATAGTTAATTATAGAGATTCAGGAACAATGTTCCAAGGTTACATGAAAGCAATATTTACAGTGTCCAGTAAATAAATGCGTGATTATAGATGAGAAAGTTGATAGAACAATAGTTAGGGACAGGTAAAAATCATTCTATTTTATGGGTGGTGTTGATGTTTCATTATACCAACTTTAATTTTATTTTTTCCATTTTTGGAAGAAAATGATGACTTGTTTTTTTAGTGCCAGATTTGTCTTCTTTCGTTGTATAAAATGACAGTTCAAGAAAACATAACCCTGCAGCTGCACACTGTTGACAGTGTTTCAGAAGAAAACAGTCTCTTCTAAGACATTATCCTGTGGATCAACAACACATCACTGTAATATCAAAACAGCCACTAAGAGTCTAAATTTAAATGTGGAAGACAAATTGCCTACAGCACAACACAGATATTTGACAAGGTCCATATACTCTGCTTTATGAGAAGTTTTTCCATTAAATTATGAAACTACTTGCATCCAAGGGCAAGGAGGGTCGTGAACCCCCCTAGCTCTCATGGAAAGGAAAATGATTTAAAAGTCAGTATTATGCAGGGTTTTAACAGGGTTGGAACTGGAAATTTGTTGTAACTACTTACAAGTCACCATTCATCTTTCAAAATACACTCTAAGATGGGGGGCGAGGGAGGGGGGGGGGGGCATTAAGGAATTGTCCAAATAGGACAGATAGTGGTACATGTGATGTACATGTACACACAAACAGATGATTACAATTTCAGAACATTTGGATGATTTATTCAAGAAAACGGGCTTCACAAAGTGAACAAGTTAATAATTTGGTCCACCTCTGGCTCTTATGCGAACAGTTATTCAACTTGGAATTGACTAATAGAGTTGATGGATGTCCTCTTGAGGGATATCATGCCAAATTCTGTCCATTTGGCACATAATAGCATTAAAACCTCAAGCTGGTTGCAGGGACTTGCTCATAATGCTCCAAATGTTCTCAATTGGGTAGAAATATGGTGACCTTGCTGGCCAAGGTAGGGTTTGGCAGGCAGAATGATAAACAGTTGAAACTCTCTCCTTGTATCTTGCTGAACTGTAAGCCCAGGATGGCTCGCAATCCAGGGCAACAAAATGGGGTGTAGAATGTCATCATGGTACAGATGTATTGTAAGGCTGCTGCTGTGAAATGCAATGTCACCCTTTCCCTCCTGGTTGTGGGGCCCTATGATGGGCAAAATTGAGTTTGGTATCCATCCCTATCTGGGGCATCTGCAGGCATGTCTTCACTTGTCACTGCAACCCACTTTCCAACAGGACTCATAACTGAAACAATTTTGCTCCAGTCAGTGAGATTCCAGCCCAAACTACTTTTTTTTGTCTGTCCCCATTCTAGTGATGTAAAACAAATGCCACATTGCTCCAGTTTTGGAGAATTTCATTACTGTATGTTATTAGTATTTATAAAGTGTATAGAAATTTAATCAGGTGACATAGTGAATTGAGGCATCTCAGCTGAAAATAACGGTGTTCTTGAAATTATTATATTTAGTCTCTTAATTAAATGACCATTTGTAATATTACAGTCTTCCTAACTGAAATCAGTTTATTGCAGAACTATAGCGAATAACCAACCATTATTGCTAAGCACAAGTGTATCAGAAGGTACTGACTGATATTTATTGAAGTTCCCTAATATGAAACTGAGAGTATGAAATGCGATGAGAGAGATAAGAAAGAACATGAATTCATAAAGTATGTTCCACAACAGACAGTAATCATAAGGAAGCTGAAATGATTGTTTATTCAGAATAATAATATGGATCTGTTGTTTTAAGGAATAAATTGAAAGAAAAAGTATATATGCAACTCAGAAATGTTCTGTAAAAATACACAAAAATTGTATTATTTTGTACTTTGATTTTATAGATTCTCAAGAGAAGTAAATTTTGATTACAACTAACAATTTGATTACAGCTTACAGCCAAGAACAGAAATTTTGCTAAGGGTTCTTGCATCTGAAGGAGCAGACTCGCGCAGAAAACTTCTTGATGTGTGGAAAGACAACCCAAAGTGTAAGTCATAATTATTAGTGCTACCTACAATGAGAAATAAGTATGATGATTTAGTAACTGTATTTTCAAAGAGGAGGCATTGAGTGGCAGACAGATTATGTAGAAATAAGACTTTTGATATTATAAGCTATCCGACGAGAGTCGTCCTTCAGATGTAGGAGGAAACATGCACTTTCATACACACATGTTCGCTGTTGTCTCCAGGCACTAAGACTATTCTACATCTAAAGGAGGACTCTGTCCAGTAGCTTATAATATCACACATTCTTCTTTCAGTGTGCTTGTCTGCTGCTCGGTGCCTCTGCTGTGTGGTGCGTAGCAATCTATTTCATATTGTTCTGATTCCAGCACCAATTTTCCATTGTTTGAAAAATTTTCAAAGTTTATTCATAAAATATTTGTTCAAGTATTTAGTATGTTTAATAAAAGGCATTTTATATACACCATCAGCTGCAATATAAACATTATTGTAATATACTACTAGTTTATGATTATGTGGACCATGTTTGGCACTGGGCTAAAAGCCATTTTAACATGTATTAAACACAGTTGCCTTAATACTGACTTAAATGAGAAAATTTTACACAATAATAAGGCAACTGTTGTTTAATAAATATGAAAGCAAGGTGCTAAAATGAAGTTTTGTTCAGTGCCAAAAGATGGCCCACATATACCAAAATTAGTATTGCATTTCAATAAAGTTTACACAGCAGCTGATGGTATTATAAACATGTCTTTCATTAAAGTTTATTTAGATGAGACTCTCACAATTATTCTAAATTTCAGTTGGTTAGTTTCCGCATGCGACTGAACTGATAAACCATACAGTACCTACTTGCTCTAAATTTTATTGTAAACAACATTAATATAGTTTTCATTTAAATGATTGTTTCAGACAAAACTTTTCACTATTTCCCAAGGAGATCAGTGGTAAATTTCTAAAAGTGATAATCCTCTGGTTAACCATGTATCAAAGACTATCATAGGGATAATGGAAATAAAAGTGTATGCTGACGTTTGCTTTTAAAACCAGAGATTCCTTTATCCTATTTAGGTAAATGCTGACAGAAAAGTCATTCCTTGTCAGTTCAACCAGGGGCTCCAGCTCATAGTCTCAGATTTGGCTGAAGTTGAGCACATGAATGCTACTATGTGTGGAACGCTCCCCTGAAAATTAGTTCTGAATTATCGCTTGTGAAAGAAGGTGGTGTGACCCGGAAAATACAACCTGCACTGGGCAATCTATCTTCAGAGCAAATCTCAGGGCTTAATATCTTAGGAACTATTCCTCACAATTGAGTGAAATTTTTATCACCAAGTAACATCCACTGAGGGAACACACACAATGTATCAAAACACCCAACATCTTTCTGGGAAAAAGTAAAAAATGCAATAAAAATGTAACATGTTAAAAAATATACATATATTGTAGGTGCCTGGCATGCCAAATGTAATTCACTCAGGAAGGGGATAACATTTTTCTAGTAAGCCTGATGTGGGCTAAACACATCATTACCATACATTCCACACAAACTGAGTTACATGCTCAGGAAAATACAAAAACTGAAAAATCACCAGAAAAAGTAGGCTTTTAAAGTGTGGTAGCACAAAAGGTACAAGTGCTATCCAACCCAAATTTTGTACAGTGCATAAGTAGAGCATAATGTAACATGTCTCAAAATTTCAATGTATTATTGCAAGGCATTTGTGGATCACAGAAGTTGACAGAGATACGTTTGATGATATGATCATTGTTGCAGAACACAATTTGGAAAAAAAAATGTCTTAAACTCTTCTTATTCCCCACCCCCACCCCCACCCAAGTTGTTTAATCACTAAGCAACAACATATAGGTAGAAATCAAGCAATGGAAAATCCAGGATGGAACGTAACCTATATTAGAGAGGAAAGTTCCTACTCACTGCAGAGTCGTTTCATTTTTCTGAGACTGTAGACATGTGTGCAAGTTGTGTGTGTGTGTGTGTGTTTGTGTGTGTGTGTGTGTGTGTGTAAGTAATTGTGTGAATCTTTTTGTTACACCTATTGTGACTCAACATCTCTGCTACATGGTGAGTAGCAATTTTCCTCTCTAATATTGTAACATATTCCTGGTAGAGGACTGGGTGTTGTGTGTCATTCATCATCAATGACCTGCAAGTCACCGAAGTGGTGTCAACTATAAAGGACTTGCAGTACAGTGGCTGAACGCCCCCACATGGGGCCTCCCGGCCAACAATGCCACACACTCATTCCCATTTTTTTTATATATATATAGATTGATCAACACAACCTATCATTAAGTGTTTAATGTGCCTTAACTGCCAAAATCCAGTTGCTTGTGCTTTCAGCAGAAGTTTTCCTATACTGTAGCTACTGTATTCTGTATATTGACTGTAAAACTTTACTGCCTTCCTAACACACTGCTAGGAACTGTAACTGTCATAAGAATATGTTACAAAGGAATCCAACACATCTGTCAAATGTGTCCATTGAAATGATCTTGCTGATCCTACTGGTGCCACGAAGTTCACTAATACATCAACTTCTACTTCACAACCATGCAAAGTACCATTTGTTGTCATAAATAGCAACAGCATAGCAACTTGATTGTATGTTGCTACATTTGCTTCTGAATCCATGATCAGACACGTTGAAGACACATGGTGTGCAAGAACCTATAATTATAACCAGACAGTCTGCTCAACTGCACATTATCAGTGTCTGCTGGAGAAAAGTGATGGTGGCTCCTTGTGCCTGCAATAGCTTTAACATGCTCCATTCTGCTGTTTAGCAACTCTTCGATAGATTTCACCTCATCTTTCAAAACATGAAATGATCGTTTGGCGGAGGTATTTTTCTGTACCCAGGTAGATAATTGCAGACTTGATAGAATGTTGTGTGTTCTGGGCGATGCTGCAGACTAGACCATGGAGCCGTATGCTTAATTACATCACTAATACCATCACAAACATTTTTACCGTGACTTGTGAAAAAATTCCACTCTGCATGAAAGTGAAAATCATGATACTGCATGGATAAATTTTTGAAATTTAACACATGGTATGCACGTTGAAATTTGAACTTTTACCTTTCCTGGAACATTGTAATTGTTTCTATCTTTTGTAGTTTGGAAGCAATAAATGTTTGAAATCTGTTACCTCTTTTTGAATACCTCTGTATTTATCATTCTCTGTTGCAAAAAGCCCTTGACTATTTTTCCAATTTTGCAATAGCTTTTCTCCCTAGTTTTGTTAATACACTCTGCTGAAAGAAATATGACACCATAGAGGATGCTAAACCCCAGCATTCAAACAAAATCAAAATGTTGTTTCTTATTAATTACTACTCTTCGTAATGTTTCCTGGATGGCCACAACATTCAGCTTCCATTTGATTCAGCTTTCAGCTTTAATTACTTGTCCAGTTTGGTTACTTTGACTTTCCACACTACAATCCAGCTAATGAAAGCACTTGGCCATATGTCCCATCAATGACATTACCTGTTAAAATGAAGTTGTTATTCAATGTTAATTACTGTTCAATAATTTTACTTTAGACGGACACTGCCATTTACACTTTTCAATTCTTGACTTTAATGTTAATGAATGAACCTTTCCTGTAATTAAGATTTCACTCGCCTGCAATTATCTTTGCTCAGTGCCCAGTATGATTCCAAAATATATATTTGGTGGTTGTGTGAATGCTATTTATTTACATTTTAAGGGTCCTTTGACATTATTTATAAACTATGACATTTTTCTTTGTCATGTATGTGATGCAACTGCGAGGGACGTCGAGCACGTCCCACGTGTCCTCCGATCGGTCCACTGCTGTGAGCGCCCTGGGTACTGCCTGCACTGAGGTTGACCCCTCACCCGTGGTCGAGTTGGAGATCATTCCAAAGTCTGGCAGGCAGCGAAAAACTTTCCATGGGGTCTTTCGTAGGGCCTCCCCGATTCATTTGACGAACACGTTTCGGGCGTTATCTGTGGCTGACAATGTCTCTGAGCCAGATACAGTTGTCTACCCTGTTCCAGAGGAAGCTTCTTGGCCCTAAAGGTCTGGGAATTTACAGAGCGTGGGTTTGCTGGTAGTTGGGAGCTCCAACGTTAGGCATGTAATGGGGCCCCTTAGGAACATGGCTGCCAAGGAGGGGAAGGAAGCCAGTGTGCACTCTGTGCGCATTCCGAGGGGTGGGAGTCATTCCGGATGTGGAAAGGATGCTTCCAGACGCCATGAAAAGTACAGGGTGCAGCCAACTGCAGATGTTGGCTCATGTTGATACCAATGACGTGTGTTGCTTTGGATCAGAACAAATTCTGTCTGGTTTCGGGCAGCTAGCAGAAATGGTAAAGACTGCAAGTCTTGCTTCCAAGATTAAGGTAGAGCTCACCATCTGCAGCATCGTCGATAGAACCGACTGTGGTCCTTGGGTGCAGAGCCGAGTGGAGAGTTTGAATCAGAGGTCAGGCATTTCTGTGATCGTTTAGGCTGCAGATTCCTTGACTTGCACCATTGGGTGGTGGGTTTACAGGTTCTGCTTAATAGGTCAGGAGTCCACTACACACAGGAGGCAGCTACACGGATAGTGGGGGTTGCGTGGAAGGGACTGGGCTGTTTTTTAGGTTAGAGGGTCTCAGGGAACCACAGAAGTGGCGTTCGTTTAAAAGTGGGTAGGTAAAACAGAGTAAGGTAGTTGTAGAAATGATTGGTATTGTAGTTGTAAATTGGCATAGCTGTGTTGGGAAAGAACCAGAGCTTCAAGCCCTAATAGAAAGCACTTAAGCTCAAATAGTTGTAGGTACAGAGAGCTGGCTAAAGCCAGAAATAAGTTCATCTGAAATTTTTTCAAACGATCTAATAGTGTTCAGGAAGGAAAGATTAAATACAGTTGGTGGTGGAGTATTTATTGCTGTCAGAGGTAGTTTGCCTTGTAGCAAAATTGAAGTAGATAGTTCATGTGAAATAGTATGGGTAGAGGTTATATCTGACAATCGGACTAAACTATTAATTGGCTTGTGTTACTGACCCCCCAACTCAGAAGATATAGTTACTGAACAGTTCAAAGAAAACTTGAGTCTCATTTCAAATAAGTACCCCGCTCATACAATTATAGTCAGTGGTGACTTCAATCTACCCTCGATATACTGGAAAAATTATACACTTGAAGCCGGCGGCAGGCATAAAAGTCATCTAAAATTGTACTGAATGCTATCTCACAAAATTATTTTGAACAATTAGTTCATGAGCCCACTCGAAGCGTAAATGGTTGTGAAAGCAAACTTTACTTTTTAGCAACAAATAATCCTGGACAAATGGTGAGTGCTGTGACGAATATAAGGATTAGCGACCACAAGCCAGTTGCTGCTAGGTTGAATACAGTAACACCTACAATCATCAAAAAGAAATGCAAAGTATATCTATTTACAAAAGCTGATAAAAATGCTCTTAACACCTTTTTAAGAGACAGTCGTCACTCCTTCTGATCTGATCATGTAAGTGTAGAAAAGTTGTGGGATTTTTTCAAAGAGATAGTATCAGCAGCAATTGAGAGATATATACCACATAAATTAATAAGTGATGGTACTGATTCTCCATGGTACGCGAAACAGGTCAGATCGTTTTTGCAGAAGCAATGAAAAAAGCATACCAAATTTAAAAGAACGCAAAATCCCCAAGATTGGCAAAGTTTTACAGAAGTTTAAAATATAGCGCGTCCTTCAATGTTAGATGCTTTTAATAATTTCCACAAGAGAAATTCTGTCTCGAAATCTGGCAGAAAACCCAAAGACATTCAGGTCATACATGAAGCACACCAGTGGCAAGAGGCAACCAATACCTTCACTGCACGATAACAACGGTGAAGTCACTGATGACAGTGCCACTAAAGCAGAGTTATTAAACATGGTTTTCCAAAACTCCTTCACCAAAGAAGACAAAGTAAATATTTCTGGATTCCAATCAAGAACAACTGTCAAGATGAGAAACATAGAAGTAGATATCCTCGGTGTACCAAAGCAGCTTAAATCACTTAATAAAGGCAAGGCCTCCGTTCCAGATTGTATACCAGTCAGGTTCCTCTCAGAGTATGCTCATAAAATAGCTTGCTCACAGGAAAATCTGTACCTGAAGACAGGGAAATTGCTCAAGTCACACCAATACCCAAAAAGGGAAGTAGGAGTAATTCACTGAATTACTGGCCTAATGTCGATTTGCAGTAGGGTTTTAGAACATATACCGTATTCGAACATTATGAAGTACTTCGAAAGTATACTGTATTTGAACATTATGAAGTACTTCAAAAATATTGTATTCGAACATTATGATGTCCTTCAAAGAAAATGATTTATTGACATATAGTCAGCACGGATTCAGAAAATATCGTTCTTGTGAAACAAAACTAGCTCTTTACACTCCTGAAGTAATAAATGCTATCGACAGGGGATGTCAAATTGATTCCATATTTTTAGATTTCCAGAAGGCTTTCGACACCTTTCCTCACAAGCGTGTTCTAACCAAATTACGTGCCTACAGAGTATCGCCTCAGTTGTGCGACTGGATTCATGATTTCCTGTCAGAAAGGTCACAGTTCGTAGTAATAGACGGAAAGTCATCAAGTAAAACAGAAGTAATATCTGGCGTTCCCCAAGGAAGTGTTATAGGCCCTCTATTGTTCCTGATCAATATTTTCCAGACTCAGGTGCTTTTGGCTCACCTCAGATGGTCAGGTTTCTATGATCACAGCACAGGACTTAAGCTCTTATTTATCTTTGGCCAAAATTCATAACGAATGGTGGTGACCACGTGGAAAATGAGTAGCCGTGTTAGGTTGTTTGCAGATGATGCTGTCATCTACTGTCGTGTAAAGTCATCAGATGATCAGAACGACTTGCAAAATGATTTAGATAAGATATCTGTATGGTACGAAAAGTGGCAATTGACCCTGACTAAAGAAAAGTGTGAAGTTGTTCACATGAGTACTAAAAGAAATCAGCTAAATTTCGATTACCTGATAAGTCACACAAATCTGAAGGCTGTAAATTCAGCTAAATACTTACGAATTACAATTACAAATAACCTAAATTGGTACGATCACATAGATAATATTGTGGGTAGAGCAAATCAAAGACTGTGATTCATTGGCAGAACACTTAGAAGGTGCAACAGGTCTACTAAATAGACTGCTTACACTATGCTTGTCTGCCCTATTCTGGAGTATTGCTGTGCAGTGTGGGATCCGCATCAGGTGGGACTGATGGATGATATCAAAAAAATGCAAAGAAGGGCAACTCATTTTGTATTATTGTGAAAGAGGGGAGATAGTGTCACAGACATGATACGTGAATTGGATTGGCAATCATTAAAACAAAGGAATTTTTTGTTGCGGTGGGATCTTCTCATGAAATTTCAATCACCAGTTTTCTCCTCCGATTGTGAAAACATTCTGTTGGCACCCACCTACATAGGGAGAAATGATCAGCATGATAAAATAAGGGAAATCAGGGCTCGCACAGAAAAATTTAAGTGCTCGCTTTTCCCACGTGCTATTCGAGAGTGGAACAGTAGAGAGACAGCTGGAAGGTCGTTCATTCAACCCTCTGCCAGGCACTTTGTTGTGAATAGCAGAGTAATCGCGTAGATGTAGATGCTCAACTGTCATGTTATCATTCTAATTGTATGTCAGAGGTGGTGTTTATGATTAAATTTCTATCATCATCATCAATAAAAGGAAATTTTATCCAATGTAAAAGTTAGGGCTGTCTTTTGTTCTGAATTATCTATGTGCTGAGAAAAAATTTGTCTTACTTTTAAATATAATTTGTTCATTTTTATGATTTTAGAGATTTATGTGTTTCTCCTCCCACCCATACAAACTACACGTATGTTCCTCTTGGCTCAAGAGTCCTTCAAAACAGTGCCACTCATCTTATCTCTGTTTTGACATAACTAAAATACAAAAATTATTTTCCAATTACAAATGTAATATTGTTCTCGGATAAAGCACTGTTCCAAAAAGAATTCATGAATCAATGTAAGCCTTTCAACATATCTGCTTCTCTGTGTGATACGTAAAGTATATCAGAATATGAAGTGTCAATGTCTGTCTGCTATCTTTAAGCTGAGGGTTATCTACAGCTCTAACTACAAGGAGAAGTCAAATGAAAATCTTACATACATTTAAAAACTTTTTCTTTTTTTTCCGAACAAAACTGGAAACATAGTCTCTCTGGTGTTCAACACGCTTCCGTCAGCACATAGGAAATGCACAGATTCCTCTGGAAAAAAAAAATCCTTTTGGTCATGTGCATAGCACTCGTGCATCTCCTGCTGCACCTCATCATCAGAACAAAATTTCTTTCCTCCAGTGTCCTCTCTGAATGGTCGAGATATGGGGTAATCACTAGGTGCAATTACCTTCTGCTTCAAAGTACTGCAGTAGTTGTTCACAGATGTCAGTGTGGCCTTCTTTCAATAGCATCCATCTTGCAGATACTTTGTGAAACTTATGCTAATGTGAAGTGCTGAGCCATGACTAATCTTCAGATTTGTCACTGTTTCATCCATCATCACTAGATCATTTCCCATCACAATCGCTTCAATAGCTGCAGTAGACTCTGGTGTCACATCATGGTGTGCCTGACCGAGGTGTCTGTCATGGAATTCAAGCAATTTCTGAACTTAAATATTCCATTTGTGCATTTTCCGCAGTGATAGACATGCATCACCATACTAGACCTTCATTTGCTGATGGATTTAAATACATTTTGTAACATCATTGCTATCCCAGAGAGCTCATGATTCTTTCGTGAGTTCATACATGG
Source organism: Schistocerca gregaria (assembly GCF_023897955.1). NCBI lineage: Eukaryota > Metazoa > Arthropoda > Insecta > Orthoptera > Acrididae > Schistocerca > Schistocerca gregaria. Next base: position 383,982,579 of record NC_064927.1, read on the forward strand.
TGCCTATGGGTCTCCTAGCTATTACTGCCCAGTCTTTATTCCCAAACTGCATTTCCTTCACTGTGGCCCTCCCTCCCCATCCTTGCTCTTTCCCTGCTGCCCCTCATCCCACAATGCCCCCTCTTTTCCCACTCTTTGTTCTCTCTTATGCCGACCTGGCTATCCACCTGGTTTCCTGTATTCCTTGCATTTTGTTCCCCTTGCCTTTTCTCTTTCATCCTTACTTTTGGTGTTTTTGATCTCCTTTTGGAGTTTGACCTCCACTTTTACATTTTCTGTCTGTAGTGTGAGCCATTTGGGGAAGAACTCCCTCTCTAGTGTCTATAGTGTGGATTTCTCTCCATCCTTCCTTTCCCACTGTAGCCCCCCCCCCCCCCCTCTGCTCCATTAGATCATCAGCATATGTAGCCAGTCTGTCTGGTGGAGCTGTCTTGTACCCATCCATCTGAGCACCCTTACAAAACAGGGATCACACTTCTGATACCTGAGCTATTGCCTCCCCATTTATGCCTAGGAGTAGTTGCTTGTCATTACGGAGCATTGGAACTCCCAGCAACAGCCACCATGCTGTAAGGCCCATGTTGTGTCTGGGTGGCACCCATGGGGAGAGACCCTGACGAGTGGTGGTATCAAGGCAGATGCTTTGCGTGCAAAACGACCCTGTGGCCAGCCCTTCCCTGGCTACACCCTGGGAGGAGAGCCAAACTTGCCATCTTGGAGTGAAACAATTTCCACACTATCTGGTCTGTAGTAGGACAGATGGGGATACATTCACCACCACAAAGCCGTAATTTATTGCAGAAAATATCAAAGACAAGTTTGGTGAAGCGGAGAGTCTCAGGAAGATGCAGTCGGGTTCCTTTTGATCAAAACCTCTTCTGCTACCCAGTTTGTAGCTCTTCATGCTTGTGATCATCTTGACAATGCCCCATTGTACATTACACCTCACTATTCATTGAATAGGGTCCAGGGAGTCATTTTTCACAGGGATCTCATCCTTCAAACTGATGAGGAATTCCGGGTCAATCTGGAATGATGGAGCATTCATTTTGTTCGGTGCATTCAGAAAGGTTGTTAAGACAACCACACTGATATAGGCGCCCTTACTCTGGCTTTTCAGGGAGATACCCCCCTCCCAGAGAAGGTAAAGGCTGTGTGTTATTGGTGTGACATGAAACAATATGTCCCACCACCCATGAGGTGCTTTCGGTGCTTGTGTTTCGTGCACATCTTCTCGATGTATGGTGGACCCTCTATTTGGTGACTATGGACATCCACTCCAGGAGGGGAACCCCTGCATTCCACCACCTGTGTGTGTAAATTGTCACTCTGCACACTCATCATATGGCCCGGTGTATAAGAAAGAAAAGAAGATATAAAAGTATAAGTCCCTGGATTGTTTATTTTATACTAAGGCTTGTCAGAAATTTAACCGACTTCATCGTGTATCAGTGACTTCTACTTTTGCCCCTGTTATGTCCTTTCCCCCTCCTCCCTCTTTCTTACCCCACTCCCATCCCTTTTTCTCTCCCCCTGCCATGCAGTTCCCCCACCGTCCCCTCCATGTGTCGCTCCCCTACCTGGCTGAAGTAGTGCCCTCCTCCTTCAGCAACCACTAGTGCTAGGGCTCTTTCCTAGGACTTCTTCCTCTGGCTGGAGGCTACCACAACTCAGCCACATGACACACAGTGTACACACTCCAAAGTTGCCCACTCTCATTTGATTTCAGATCTTGCAGAAGCTTACTCACCCTCTGTGCCCTGTCCTCCTCAACCTATGAAAGAGGAGGGAGGAGGAGCAGGAGGAGGAGGAGGAGGAGGAGGAGGAGGAGGACAAGCCCTCACCCCCTTCCCCCGGTTGTTCTATCTCCTTCTCAGAGTCCTACATCTTATTTATGGATGTCATTCCATCGTCTTTGGTGACATGTGGTGACCCAGCAGCATGTTTGTCTCCAGCCACATCGCCTCTCATATGGATACCCACTCCGTGATTATTCAGTGGAACTGTAATGTATACTACCGTAACCTCCCAGAGCTGCAATCCCTTATTGTCTTTTACTCAGCAGCTTGTGTCATTCTCCAGGAATCTCATTTTAATGACCCTTCATGGGTTCTGTGCTTTCTATGTGAAACAGGTCAGCCCCACGACAGCTCTGGTGGCTTCTGCACATTGGTCCATACAGATATTGTTAGTACATGGATCCCTCTTCATACTCAGTTTAAAGTGGTTGCCATTCAGGTCTGCTTGGACTTTGCTGTCACAGTATCCCTCCAGACAAGCCACCTACATCTGCTGCCCTAACTGCCCCTCTCCCTTCCTTGGAGATTTTGATGCCTATCACTCTTTGTGGGACGGAACTCCGTCATCTAGCCAGGGGTTCGTCATTTACCAATTTCTTGTGGACCACCACCTGTGCCATCTTAATGGTGGGTCTCCTACTCATTTCAGTGCTGCAAATGGCACTTTCTCTGCCATTGATCTTTCACTCTCTTCCCCTTCCCTTCCCTTCCCTTCCCTTCCCTTCTTCCTTCCTTCCTTCCTTCCTTCCTTCCTTCCTTCCTTCCTTCCTTCCTTCCACTGGCTGCCACACGATGACCTCTGTGACATGACCACGTCCTGTTGATTCTCTTGCTCCTTTTCCACCCTCTGATGACCAGTTTACCTCACATGGTCGTGCCATTATGCTGATTGGCCTCTATATATCTCCCAGATCACATTTCCACATTCTTTGTCAGGTTGTATTGATGAAGTCATCCATAATCTGTCAGAAAAAGATAATCCACATTGCTGGCATTGCCATTCCCTGCTTGATGGGCTTTGTTCGTCTATAGCCAGTCCAGTGGTGGAGCATGGTTATTGCCACTGCTATCTGTGATCATCACTTCTACGCAGTGAACCTTTTACTGAATGGGAACTTCCGGCTTTTGCTTCTTTTGGCTCTCCCTTCTTCCCATGATTCAGCTTTTGGACCTGATTCCACCCATAACCAGTAGGTTCAACACCTCAGTCCTCCTCAATGCCAGTATCTCCTCCAGATATTTAAATGTATTTGGCTCCAAGGCATTTTCCCCTCTCAATTGATAGACAGCATTGTGGTTCATATCCTTAAGCATGGCAAGGATCCATCATCCCTGGATAGTTACTGACTCGTCAGCCTGACTAATGTCTCCTGCAAAGCACTAGAATGGATGGTGGCTCATCAGCTCAATTGGGTCTTTGAATCTCAGGACCTTTTATCTCCTTACCAGTGTGGCCTTTGGGAGATATGACCTCCAATCAGTCATCTGATTCAATTGAAAACTGCAGTTCAGCATGCATTTTCTCAATACTGCCATCTTATCACAATTTTCTTTGATCTTTGTAAGACTTATGGCACAGCTTAGCACCATCACATCCTCCTTATGCTCCGTGAGTGTGGTTGTCAAGTTTATGGATCAGCTGCTCCTCTGGGGCCCAATTCACCATCCTGATATCCTTTTAGCTGTGGGTACCTTTCACACTAGTCCTGTCAATAGTCTTCTGGTTGATGCTGGGATCCATCCCCTTTCAATTTTCCAGACACAACTCCTGGTTTCCTGCCTGCTCTTCCCATACTCTCCACTCCTATTCTATTATTTTTGCTGCTTCGGGTCATCGCCTGCCTGTTGCCTCCATTGCTCCAATGGTGTTCCGTTGTTTTTTCCATACACTTTTACAGGAGTTTCAGGATATCATTGTTTTTTACATTGATGGTTCTAAATATGCTGATAATGTGAGATGTGCCGACACATCTTCTGTTGGCACAGAACACCATCTGTTGTCTGCCTTGAGAGAAGTGTTTACTGTGGAATTGATGGCCAACTATTGGGCCCTGATGTGCTTTATTAAATGGTCCTCCGTCACCTGAGTTTTGTTAAGTACAGACTCAATGAGTGGCTTTCAGTCTATTGCTCAGCATTTTTCCCACCATCCTCTGGTCTCTGCCAACCATGACCTAGCAGATGCTGCTCGGTTGGTCAACTTCCTTTGGGTCCCTGGCCACATATGTATCTCGGGCAACGAACTTGCTGATCGTCTGGTTGGGGGTTGGCCACCTACCACCACCCCTCTCCTTCCCCCCGTTCTCTGTACCCTACATTAAATTCATTTTTGCTCAATTGGGAGACTACCCCCCGCCCCCATCTAATAAACTCCACACGCCATCAAGGAGACATCCACCAATGGGTGTTCTTCCCTCTGTCTCTCCCAACGGGAATCTGTCATCCTCTGCAATCCTCTTGTTGACCATACTAGGTTGACCCATGGGCTTTTACTCCACAAAATGATCCCCTCCCCTCTTTCCACCTTTGGCGTTGTGGTGTTGTGCCCACGGTGATCCATATTTTGTTGGACTGCCCATGCCTTTTGGGCCTTCACACACTAAATATGCCATCCCATTTTCCTTGTCTTGGGTATTAGTGGATGACTCTCACATGGTTACATCTGTCCTCAGTTTTATTTATAAAAGTGGTTTGTACTCTCAGGTATGAGTCCTTGAATTTTCCTCTGGAATTTGAGTCCCTCAATTAGCGAAGGCATTGATTATGGAGTCCTTTACCTTACCTCCTCACTGGCCAGATACTCCGCACTTTTTCTGTACATTCTGTCTGATCTGTTGTGCTGTTTTGTTTCCCCGTTTCTTGTGTATTGTCCCCATTGTATCATAATAATGGTGTGGTACTGTGCGGGTGTCGGGGGGACAATTCGGTGGTGGTGCTGGTGCCCCGCCGTGCATAGCATTTCTAGGGCACCCCTGCTCTCCCTATTTCCACCCACCCCCCTCCTGTTCTTTCTTCATCCTGCTACCCTGATGTTCCTTTCCTGTCTTTGTTTGCACATTATCCCTTCCCCTTCACTGGACTATGCTGTTTGTGTTATTCCTCCTTTGATTTCTGCCATCCTAGTTCATGGTACTGATGGCCTCCCTGTTTGGTCCCCTCCCCCAAAATTAACCGACCAACCCAGCATACCTTCACTGCTTAGAAAACATGTGACAGAATGCTGTTCTTCCTTCATGAATGTCGCAAGCAGGGCAGCCATTTTGAGCTGGTATTATGGCCGCGTTTCACAAGTTTGTTGTGTGCTGCTACCCGTAGGGCATTCCGTGCTGTGAACTTGCAGAATTTTGGCATGAAATGTCGATTAACTACACTTTTAAGAGGTTCCCATTTGACTCCTTCTCATAGCTATATTGGTAGTCAAGTCACTGCCCCTTCATTTATTCCAGCCAGCCTTCAATTGCTCATTGGCTTATGTAGTGGCACAAGAGATAACTAGAGGCAGCGCACAACTCAGATATGTGACATACTAGCCGGTTAACCAGATCAGATGACCAGTTTTATTAGTAATTCACATACTACAGAGCAATTTCACTTTTTAATTCATGTATAATAATGAGTAATGTTTCAATGAAAATAAATTATATCTTTCATTATGTAAATAATTTTAATTTATGTTTCAGATTTATTGGAAGCTTATCAAAAATGGCTGCCAGAATCTGCTTATAATGAAGCTGCATTGCTGTGGCCACCCATATAGAGATATATTGTGATGAGTGTAAAGATAATTGTACATATTTTGTAATATTTGTTAAATAAATATTATTTATATTTGTTAATTAATGTAGTGTGTCAGTAACTTCATTTTTCTTGTACCACATTAAAAATAAATTGCAGATTGCTTACATTGAAATCATCAAGTCTGGCTGTCAAGCTGGAACCTAGATGGTAGGTACTCAGAGAGCACACAGGATAAGGTTACAATTGTGGATGGGGCCGTAAACAGTTACTGTGAGTAACACAACTTTATTTTTCTGAGAACCACTGCTTTACACATTGCTTTAAAACATCACAACTAGACATTATGGCTGAAGGCCTAGTTAAAGAAAACTTGAGATGCTTTCTGCGCTGAAGGCCCAAAATCACACCAAAAACAAGAACGGCTGAAGGCTTGGCTTAGAAATCAAAAGCAATTAAAAATAAAGGTAAATTTAAAAAAGGGAGAAAAAGACATGTAATTGAGTTGAAGTTAAATAATCGGATGGCAGCCCAAACTAGGGATGGCCCAAGGACCGACCAACAATTAAACCAATTCCCTTCTGTCCGACCAATGGCACAACAATGGAAAATATCAGCTGAGTACAAGGATACAAACAGCATTACATCTTCAGAAAGGCGTCTAAAACAGCCAAGGCAACAATAACCACTCTAAGGAAAATATGAACCAAACAACTTAAAAGGCTGTCGAACTACATGCTGTTCTGGACAGCACTAACATGACGAGGAAAGGCACACAATCAGGAAACTATGCAAACAACCAGGGCAGGTAACTGGGATGTTAACAGCCGCAGGGCAGAAAATACCACTGGTGCACTTCACTGGCTAGTAACAGTCAATTTAATAATTAATCACAATATAGGAAGACAGCTGCAAGATTTCGCCGACTCCAACACATCATACGTTGCTGCTAGTCCGAACGGCCCAGGGAGCCACAACCCGCAAATGAACAAAGAGATGTCATAACAGTTGAGGTTTCATAACAGGTTAACTGATAATTCAATATCAGCGTCCAGGTTCGGTGGGCAACGAACTTTGTCGCTCTCGCAGCTAGAACCTCACAATCCAACAGCGTGTGCACACCGCTAGCAGTCCTGACCTGGCCCTCACACTGTGGAGACTTCCTCGCTGCTCCGTCCCAACCGACTGACTACCACACACACCATTACCAGCCGGAAATACTAGCGGTCACACCAAAGATAGTATGACAGTACTAGTCTTCGATAAGTGCTGCTGCTGCCACTCAAGGAGGCAAGCCAGCAACTTCGTTAACACCAGTAAGTAAGGAAGAATCAAGATGCCACTCGATGTGACAAAATGCCAAAGAACAAATGGCACAAGCAAAACCAGAAATATACCATCACATAATGTCATTGTATTATTAAGATATCGCATGATGTGTGGTATAACAGAGTAGTTTATAAGCTTTCGTAATTAATGAGTTCTGATGATGTGCTTCAGCTGGTGTCGAATGCACAAACTTTGTATGAAATGATGGCCTAGGAAAGAGGTTGGTTGATCAGAAAATAAGTAACCAATGTGTCTGATAGAAACAGATCATTTTGTTGAGGTCTCGTGTCCTCTAATTAGGATGGTGTACATCAATATAGTATTCAAATCAAAGAGAAATCACATCAGAATTCAAGTCTTCGTGGAAGCTACCGAATCATCGTCTTCCCAAAGGACTCTTTAAGAACTAGCAACCCCAGCAGGAGATAATTCAGCAGGTGACAAATTCGTACATATGCCACCATGGTGCTGCGTGGGGCTTTATACACCAAATGCCAGATACTGCAGAGCACCATTCACTATAAGCTCCTCCATGAGTATTATGTTTACCCCCTCAGTTGCAACCTTAAGGTCATCCACAACTATCTACCACAATACTATTATACACAACAAGATAGTGAGCACAACCGTAATTTCCAGGGTAGTGTAAACTTTGTTCACCTGATCTAACCATAACTAGAAACCAACTACTACTTTCTTAATCAATATAGGTCTTTAAAATGTCCACACATCTTTCCTCTCAAAGAAATTCTTCAAACAATAAAGGAGTTTTTGCATTTTGCATTCTTCCATAATCTAAAATTATCCAGTACCTTCACAGACCAGATGAGATAACACTCTATTTCTGTTCATAAACAAATTAAACACCATGCTCAAGTTATCAGCACCAGAAAAATTAAATAAGGAAACAATCAGACCACAAAAAAATTTAACAATACCTTTGTATTTTCATCCCATCATCTGCACTAGCACACTCTAAAGACATCCACAGAACTTGCTGTGTGGTTGATGCTGATGGTTGGTGGATTAGGGGCAGTTGGGGAGGGCTATGTTCTCTCCAGCACTGACTCTACCTCCAAGAGTAAGACTTGCCAAATAGTGGTGAATGTGAGGTGGGCAGGCAAGAGGTTTCTGCTTGCTGCAGCTGGTTACCACCACTGCCTCCTCCTCCAATTGACCCCCTACCCTCCCTGAGAAATTCATGTCTATTTGTATATAATGTTGAAACTCAAAATAATTTATATTATCATCTGGGTTGGTGTTACGTAACAACTAATAAGCTTGTAGTGTCTTAAAAAACTCTGCTGGCAGCCACTGTTCACAATGTTGGGAATCAAGAGTGGACAAGTTGAGATAACTCTGCATGTATTGATACATGCAAATAAGGGTCTATCTAAATACAAAGGCTGCCACCCGCTAGACACTACGACAACAATAAGCTTCCATTGTTTTAATAAATTTCAACTTTTTGTAAGCAGCTATATTAACGGTTAGTCAGTTAACAGTTTACTATGTAAGAGTGATGTGATTATGCAATATGTTTGCAGTCTTTGTCAATTTGCGGTATAAAAAGAAGTATTAGTGCTGAAATACAATGCCAAAACAAGAAACTTTGCTTTCTTTTCTAATGAAAGACAGCATATTGCAGAAAACACAAATGAGTGGGAGTTGGTTGGTTGTTTGATTGATTTGCAGAAGAGGACTGAACAGAGAGGTCATCAGTCCCATCGGATTATGGAAGAATGGGGAAGGAGGTTGGCAGTGCCCTTTCCAAGGAACCATCCCAGCATTTTCCTGAAGCCATTTAGGAAAATCACAGAAAACCTAAATCAGGATGGCCGGACACAGGTTTGAATCATTGTCCTCCTCCCAAATGAGTGGACGTCTATTGAAAGAAATGCTAGTGAATGTGACAGTAAATTGCTTACTGGCTATTCAGTTACTCTTCCTCAGAGAGCAATCAGAAAATGTACTATTTCTGACCCATCCTTCAGTCATTGTAAACAAATCTTGAACACGAAATTAATTATCAGCCAAAAGGGGGGGGGGGTGTATGTATGATTGATTGTGCTTTGATGGTGATCAGGTTAGGGCTCTACAAAAAGTGGAGGGTGTTTTCATTTCCATACTGCTCACTAAATTTAGGAAAGCTACTGGAATTCTGGAAAACTAGAAAAGCACACCAAGTTAGAAAAACGTGAAAATGCAATGATCGAAAGGTATTACTGACCGGCAGACCCCATCAGCGGTTGTTCGGCCACCTAGTGCAAGTCTTTATTTGACGACACTTTGGCAACTTGCGCATTGATGATGATGAAATGGTAATGAGGACAACAAGCAAAAGATGCTGCACTCCAAAATGGTAAATTTCAGGGATTAAACACTCCATTTCATGTGCAGATAAGTAAACAAAAGAAACTGAAGCTGTTGTTAGATCGCCCATCACAGTCTTCTTTAATTTGAAGTACGTGTTCCCTTAGTGAGGAAGAAATTCATCACACAACAAAATACAAACCTGTAATTTGTAAGGTAGTACCAAAAAGCAACATTAATCTTGCAAAGTGGGTTAAATTTCAGAATGAAAGGTCTACATATTTTTTGCAAAAATATTCCTTCACTGTTATTAAATTGCATTGCTGAGGTTTTGAAAATTAAGATGAAAAAATTCTCCATGATAAAAATCGAATCTAAAAGTGTTTCTAAGCATTGCTAGTTCATTGTGCGGTTCCATCTCAGTCTTTTAAAGCGAAGGAAAGGTTGAACTGAAGAGCACTACAACTCGGTTTATATTTACAGCAATTGATAGTGAACTTAAATAACTGAAAACTTTGTAGTGGCAAATTAGTAATATGCTGTTATGGTGTGGTATAATTTCTACCTTTGGACTGTCTAATTACAACTGAATGAAATGCAGTTCTCATGCCATATGCATTTTGCCTTTATTCTTTGCAAGGTGTCTTCAGTGCCCTGGGTTATGCGAACATATTCTTTATACATAGCTAAACTAAATAGTATAAACAAAAATATGTTCATTTTCCAGGTAGCCTGAAGATGCCATGCAAAGAACAAAGGTGAAACGTGTGTGGCACAAAAATTGTTTCATTCAGTTGTAATTAGATGGTCCAAAAGTAAAAATTATCAACATACTGTAGTACTATGTGCAACTGAGGATGACAGGACTACAAAAGTCAAATATGTTAGTAATGTGCTTGTTCAATGGTGCTTCTAATTTTAGTGGTTCTGTCACCTGGGATCTGTGCTCGAGGAAAAGTGGCATGAGTTGTCACACATGCTCAGTAACTGTAGGAATAAACACAATATAATAAAACAAACATTACATAATTTTGAGGACATTAGCAGAAGCATGAAAAAGTTTATTAAACGAAAAGTGTATTGTATGAAATTCAGCATGCTGTGGAAAAGCCTGTTTTAAAAATACCTGAAGCTTCTGGTTGAGTGAGTACCTGTTGCAAAGTTCATGCTGTATTCCTATGCTACTAGTCCACTGAGATGGCATGTTGTTGTTCTTGTTGTTGTGGTCTTCAGTCCTGAGACTGGTTTCATGCAGCTCTCCATGCTACTTTATCCTGTGCAAGCTTCTTCATCTCCCAGTACCTACTGTAGCCTACATCCTTCTTAATCTGCTTAGTGTATTCATCTCTTGGTCTACCTCTACAATTTTTACCTCCATGCTGCCCTTCAACACTAAATTGGTGATCCCTTGATGTCTTAGAACATGTCCTACTAACTGATCCCTTCTTCTAGTCAAGTTGTGCCACAAGCTCCTCTTTTCCCCAATTCTATTCAGTACCTCCTCATTAGTTATGTGATCTACCCATCTAATCTTCAGCATTCTTCTGTAGCACCACATTTCTACACCTACATCTACATCTACATCCATACTCCGCAAGCCACCTGACGGTGTGTGGCGAAGGGTACCCTGAGTACCTTTATCGGTTCTCCCTTCTATTCCAGTTTGTTCATGGAAAGAAGGATTGTCGGTGTGCTTCTGTGTGGGCTCTAATCTCTCTGATTTTATCCTCATGGTCTCTTCGTGAGATATACGTAGGAGAGAGCAATATACTGCTTGACTCTTCAGTGAAGGTATGTTCTTGAAACTTTAACAAAAGCCTGTACCGAGCTACTGAGTGTCTCTCCTGCAGAGTCTTCCACTGGAGTTTATCTATCATCTCCATAACGCTTTTGCGATTACTAAATGATCCTGTAACGAAGCGCGCTGCTCTCCGTTGGATCTTCTCTATCTCTTCTATCAACCCTATCTGGTACGGATCCCACACTGCTGAGCAGTATTCGAGCAGTGGGTGAACAAGCGTACTGTAACCTACTTCCTTTGTTTTCGGATTGCATTTCCTTCCAATGAATCTCAGTCTGGCATCTGCTTTACAGATGATCAACTTTATATGATCATTCCATTTTAAATCACTCCTAATGTGTACTCCCAGATATTCTATGGAATTAACTGCTTCCAGTTGCTGACCTGCTATTTTGTAGCTAAATGATAAGGGATCTATCTTTCTATGTATTCACAGCACATTACACTTGCCTACATTGAGATTCAATTGCCATTCCCTGCACCATGCGTCAATTCGCTGCAGATTCTCCTGCATTTCAGTACAATTTTCCATTGTTGCAACCTCTAGATACACCACAGCATCATCTGCTAAAAGCCTCAGTGAACTTCCGATGTCATCCACCAGGTCATTTATGTATATTGTGAATAGCAGCTGTCCTATGACACTCCCCTGACACACCTGAAATCACTCTTACTTCGGAAGACTTCTCTCCATTGGGAATGACATGCTGCATTCTGTTATCTAGGAACTCTTCAATCCAATCACACAATTGGTCTGATATTCCGTATGCTCTTACTTTGTTCATTAAACGACTGTGGGGAACTGTGTCAAACGCCTTGCGGAAGTCAAGAAACACTGCATCTACCTGTGAACCCATGTCTATGGCCCTCTGAGTCTCGTGGACGAATAGTGTGAGCTGGGTTTCACACGACCGTCTTTTTCAAAACCCATGCTTATTCCTACAGACTAGATTTCTAGTCTCCGGAAAAGTCATTATACTCGAACATAATACGTGTTCCAAAATTCTGCAACTGATCGACATTAGAGATATAGGTCTATAGTTCTGCACATCTGTTCAACGTTCCTTCTTGAAAACGGGGATGTCCTGTGCCTTTTTCCAATCCTTCGGAATGCTTCGCTCTTCTAGAGACCTACGGTACACCGCTGCAAGAAGGGGGGCAAGTTCCTTCGCTTACTCTGTGTAAAATCGAACTGGTATCCTATCAGTTCCAGCGGCCTTGCCTCTTTTGAGCGATTTTACTTCTTTCTCTATCCCTCTGTTGTCTATTTCGATATCTACCATTTTGTCATCTGAGAGAAGGAACTACAGTGCAGTCTTCCTCTGTGAAACAGCCTTGGAAGAAGACATTTAGTATTTCGGCCTTTAGTCTGTCATCCTCTGTTTCAGTACCATTTTGGTCACAGAGTGTCTGGATATTTTGTTTTGATCCACCTACCGCTTTGACATAGGACCAAAATATCTTAGGATTTTCTGCCAAGTCAGTACATAGAACTTTACCTTCGAATTCATTGAACGCCTCTCGCATAGCCCTCCTCACACTACATTTCGCTTAGAGTAATTTTTGTGTGTCTGCAAGGCTTTGGCTATGTTTATGTTTGCTGTGAAGTTCCCTTTGCTTCTGCAGCAGTTTTCTAACTCAGTTGTTGTACCACAGTGGCTCTTTTCCATCTCTTACGATCTTGCGTGGCACATACTCATCTAACGCATATTGTACGATGGTTTTGAACTTTGTCCACCTATCCTCAACACTATCTGTACTTGAGACGAAGCTTTTGTGTTGAGCCGTCAGGTACTTTGTAATCTGCTTTTTGTCACTTTTACTAAACAGAAAAATCTTCCTACCTTTTTTAATATTTCTATTTACGGCTGAAATCATCGATGCAGTAACCGCTTTATGATCGCTGATTCCCTATTCTGCATTAACTGATTCAAATAGTTGGGGTCTGTTTGTCACCAGAAGGTCTAATATGTTATCGCCAAGAGTCAGTTCTCTGTTTCCAAGAGTCAGTTCTCTGTTTGACTGCTCAAGGTAGTTTTCAGATAAAGCACTTAAAAAAATTTCACTGGATTCTTTGTCCCTGCCACCCGTTACGAACGTTTGAGTCTCCCAATCTATATCCGGCAAATTAAAATCTCCACCCAGAACTATAAAATGGTGGGGAAATCTGCTCGAAATATTTTCCAAATTATTCTTCAGGTGCTCAGCCACAACAGCTGCTGAGCCTGGGGGCCTATAGAGACATCCAATTACCATGTCTGAGAGCCTGCTTTAACCGTGACCTTCACCCAAATCATTTCACAATTCGGATCTCCGTCAATTTCCTTCAATACTATTGCACTTCTTATCACTATAAACATGCCTCCCCCTTCACTGTCCAGCTTGTCTATGCGGTATACATCCCGATCTGAGTTTAGGATTTCATTACTGTTTACGTCTGGTTTCTGCCAACTTTCTGTCCCTTGTACTATATGGGCAATGTGACCGTTTATTAATGAGAGCAGTCCTGGGACCTTTCTAAAGACGCTCCTGCAGTTTAATATTAGCACATTAATATTGTTATTCCCTGTTGCGTTTTGCCTACTCCTACCTTGCCGTGTCTCAGGAGGCGTCTTGTCGGGCATAGGGAGGGAATTCTCTAACCTAAAAAACCTCCATGTGCACTCCACACGTACTCCGCTACCCTTGTAGCCGCTTCCGGCGTGTAGTGCACGCCTGATCTATTCAGGGGGACCCTACATTTCTCCACCCGTTAGCGGAGGTCGAGAAATTTGCACCCCAGCTCTCCGCAGAATCGTCTGAGCCTCTGGTTTAAGCCTTCCACTCGGCTCCAAACCAGAGGACCGTGATCGGTTCTGGGAACGATACTACAAATAGTTAGCTCTAATTCCACCCCGCGAGCGAGGCTTTCCGCCTTCACCAATTCCGCTAAACGCCTGTACGAACTGAGGATGACCTCTGAACCCAGATGGCAGGAGTCATTGGTGCCGACATGAGCAACAATTTGCAGTCGGGTGCACCCAGTGCTCTCTATCATCTCGGATGAGACCCCCCGGCAAGCAGACAGAGTGAACACTGGCCTTCTTCCCCGACCTTTCCACTATTTCCCTAAGGGGCTCCATCACCCGTTTAACGTTGGAGCTCCCAATAACTAATAAACTCCTTCCCCCGTGTGCCGGCTCGGACCTTGCTGAAGGAGGAGCCACATGTCCACTCACAGGCAGAGTGGGCGATGCCACACGGCCAGCCTCCATATTTACCCTCCGCCTCGTGCGCCGCGAGCGCCGCTGAACCCGCCACTCCCCTTGGGGAGAGGGTGGCCCAACCGCGCCCGGTACCCGCAAAGATGTCTCGACAGCAGGGACAGTGGGTGAAGCATGTAACACCTGGGGTGTACCTTGCGACGCACCAGACTCCCTATTGCCACTACACTCCGAGGCAGCAGCCTGAAGACGGCTGACCGCGACCATCAACACACTCGCGAAGAGTGGGCAGCTCCTCCTGCGTCCGTACACAGCAGTCACACATCCTATCCATCCTAAGGAATCAATTTACTGAAGAGACTTAATCAACTTTTAACTAGACTGCTAATTCACTAAAGGCAGCTGATTATTGACTAAACTGTGATTGCTAACCACTTCTTGTAGAAAACAATGAAAATAGCACTACCTGTCTCTGGACTGTATTGAAAACAAACACTAGCACTACTGGCACTATGGCTGACTAAAGGGACTCTCTCTGACTGTATTCAAAACAAACACGAAATCTATGGAACACTATTAATAGCACTCGACAATTAAAGCTTCCTAAAAGCAAAAACGCATGGAAGAAGAAGTGACAAATAATAAAAATACAGTTAATGCTTAAATTAACGTAGCTCGCTGCACAGCAGACGTGAAGCAGACGGCGGTTAGGGCGACACTTACTCCGCTATTCTCTTCTTGTCTAAACTATTTATCGTCCACGTTTCATTTCCATACATGGCTACTCTCCATACAAATACTTTCAGAAACAACTTCCTGACACTTAAATCCATACTCGATGTTAACAAATTTCTCTTCTTCAGAAACGCTTTCCTTGCCATTGCCAGTCTACATTTTATATCCTTTCTCGGCTATCATCAGTTATTTTGCTCCCCAAATAGCAAAACTCCTTTACTACTTTAAGTGTCTCATTTCCTAATTCCCTCAGCATCACCTGGCTTAATTCGACTACATTCAATTATCCTCGTTTTGCTTTTGTTGATGTCCATCTTATATCTTCCCTTCAAGACACTGTCCATTCCGTTTAACTGCTCTTCCAAGTCCTTTGCTGTCTCTGACAGAATTACAATGTCAGGGAGAAAAATGCAGATGGCATGCGAACATATATACAAGGACAATGCGAATTTAGCAAGTTTCCAGGAGGAACCTTGCTAAAAATTATGGGTTAGAATTTCCTTTAATTTTAGCAACTGTGAATAATACAATGAGTGTCATCTCAAATTTAAGTAAAATTTTAAAAACCCAATCACTCAAAGTTTCAGAACTCCCTGTACTTGCTTCTCGAACTCTGGAACATTTAAGACACATCAAACTGTCTTTGCGAATACGATGAAGATGTGCAGAAAATTAAACACAAAAGTGAAATCTGTAAGTGGCTGCAGCTTAAGTTAAAAGTGTGCTATTCAAGGAGGACAAGAAATAAACTATGAAAAATGTAAGAAAATTGGGAATATTATGATAATGAAATGGAAATGTTTCAGTGACAAGGCTATGAAAGCAATAAAATGAAGTATTTAGAAAGTTTTAAAACATTCCAAGAATTTAGTGATAATAAATGTAAAAATCTGTAGATTGGAAGATTTATCTTCTGATATTGCTTCTTTTTATATTAAGAACTGACATCGGCTATGAGGCACTAAGGACACTCGTTGAATGTGTGCTGTACATTTGCATTTCCACTTCCAGTGTGGAAAGGTCATTCAGTACAATGAACGGGGTGCTGAAAAAATTAAAAAAATGGATGGGTCATGACAGTGTTCAAGTTTGTGTGAGAGTGTCAACACAAGTGGATGAGGAACCCATAGAAACTTTCTTTGATGGTGTCATCAACGGATATCCCATAAAAAATAGCTCCAACGGATTAGTTTGCTGTCAATGTGAGTTATTTCTTGCAATAATATTTTTTATTGATTCTCATAATTTTATTCTTTAAGGTAATTGATTGACTTAGGCTATACCTACTTAGTACTTAAACATAATTTAATTAAATATCAGATATTAAGGAAAATATTGCTACCATTGCTATTTCTTTTAGTATGGCATCACGAAGTTTGAAGCCTATAACACTCCAACCCCCACCCAGCCACCCAAAGTGGCTGTGTTCATCACTGACAGGATCATCTTCATGTAACAAATCTTCAGTAATGGCTTGGTGATCAAATCTCTGTTACCAGGAGACTTTTCATTTTGTGATCTTACCAAGGGCAATCACTGAAACTGCTTAAGCAGCCTGTTATGGAGCAACAGGTCAGATAGACGTTGTGCTTTGCATCACACGCTGCTATAAGAACAATAGCATTATAATCTAGCCTTAATGGCAGCTCACATTTGGATTTCCATTGAATACTTCTTTCATTATCTAGCACTTCTGAGCATTTCAACAATTTTGCTTTGTCACATGCCAAGCTGTTTCTCTCGGGCATGTTCTCTATTGCATCTTGTTCTAAAGAGTTTCCCAAACCCCAAAAATCCCACACCTAACAACTAAATGTTTCACTATTACCTTCCTGTCCTACCATGTTTGGGAGCCATTCACTAAACAGCATTGCAGTACTGAAAATATCATCCACTTTAGTTTTGTCGAAAATGCCATGGTTGCTGGATCTGCCCTCTTGGGGGTACTCTATGCTGAACACTTCTCACTCACATTGTGACTTACCCACATCCACAATTCAAGGAGAAACATAGTACTGCCAGGATCAGGGTTGCTGTAACTGCCACCAAGATAGTCACCCTAAACTGAGCGTATGTCATGAGGATTGCTGCGTGCCCACCTTCATACTCCAAGGTTAAAACTTGGTGTCACAATTTTGCTGTACCTTTTTCTGTGCATGTAGACATTGTTTTTCCTCCTTGAAATTTAAACTAAACCTTGAGACCACAGAAGTTGTTGCTTCTAGTCAATCACGTACTGCACACTATTTAATTTAACGCCTCAGGGAATAAGCTGACTGCTATATTCAGACACCCATTATGTTGTGCGCCACTTGAGTTTGGACACCTACTACAGTCGCACATTAGATGCACTGGCTGCCATTTTGCCTCGGTTGCATGTTCTTACTGCCACCATCATGTCCCTGCAATCATTCTACCCATCCCAAAAATCTAATGTATATTTCCTAATTATCTCTGGAGGCTGTTTTTAACTCTTGACATGTACAAAGGCATCGTTCTCCCAATACATGTGTCCATTCATGTCAATGCATTTCATAAAATTAAAATGTATTTCATTGCGCCCAAATTTTACTGCTGTCATTCTTCACTCCAAAAATAAATCAGTAATTCCCACTGAATTTCCAAAGACCGACCTTCAATCAGAAACTTACCCCAAAACTTTTTAATAGCCACACAAGGATTTGACATTTCATTCACACAACGAACTGCATCCCCTTTTAGATGTCCCAAAATAAAATAAATCTGTTCCTGCAGGGGTGAAGATACCAAAACACATTCATAAACTCTTGTATAAACCACTTTGGGTGCACAGTCCCTTGCGTAGCAAAATAATCCAACATATAATAAATGCAGCTTCTGCTGAGGCAAACAGCGATTGTTGTACCCCATTTGTGACAACTGTTGAATTTCTTGATTAGTTTTAACCAATTTCTTATCTACAACAGTATTATGTGCCGCGCGGGATTAGCCGAGCGGCCTAAGGTGCTGCAGTCATGGACTGTGCGGCTGGTCCCGGAGGAGGTTCGAGTCCTCCCTCGGGCATGGGTGTGTGTGTTTGTCCTTAGGATAATTTAGGTTAAGTAGTGTGTAAGCTTAGGGACTGATGACCTTAGCAGTTAAGTCCCATAAGATTTCACACACACACACACACACACACACACACACACACACACACACACACACAGTATTATGTGCCAGCGTACACTTTGATATGACTCATGCTTTTTTCATTCAGCTTCAAGCATTTTGTCCACATGAGTACTAAAATTAGGATGCAGCCCTTGCGTAAAATTAAGTTTTGTACTCTTTTACACACATTTTTCTCATGTGATGCTTGTTTTACCTTGGCCAGTTCAGTGAAGGTGTGGTAGGGGTTTTCATTTGCTTCCCACTTTTTCTCGTTTTAGCTCAGATTCTTTGTGCAATTGTTTCACAGAGTTTGAACATCACATTCAGTTCCAAGTTGGCATTAGGAGTAATAACTCTCAATTTCAAAATGACACGCTCATCCGTTTGTATTTGGCACTACCCAAAATGATTTTCAATATCGTGTTTCACTTCCAATTTTAAATTAAGATATCCCAGTAGAAATGTCTTCACACATTGTTTATCTCTGTTTTTACATTTGCATTCACATATTAATATTGGCATTGACATTGTTAATATCAGTTTTTACATATGTACATAAAAGCATCATTGTCCTTTTCCAGTTCACATTTGAAGCCATTGAATGCCTCTGTTAAAGACAATATCAAAACATTTTGCCCATAAGTTTTGACATCTGGACTCAGTCTCTCCGTTATTGATTCCATCATTTTGTGAGTATCGTTGGTGAATTGCTCACCTTGGATTCAGTTATTTCCATTTTCACTGGAGCTATTGACATCATACTAGGTGATTCTTCAGCATTTACTTCATTATCTGGAATACAAATCAGGTCTAAAAACTTCCATACTAATGACCTTAGTTTTTATTGTATTGAGATAAATATTACCATCAGCATCATTATGTGATGCAGAACTTACTTGAATCCAACCCTCAGCTTCTGTTCTGTAATTTTTACAAGTGTACCCAGCAGGTGCAAATATACTTTTATACCTAGCTGTTGTCGCTCGAAGCAAGTCACAATGCAGTGCCAGTCACTGTGGACTGGATACGCAGCAGAGGGGCATGCTCACTTTGAAAGGGCCAATCTCCAGGTCCGATGAGCGCAGAACATCCTGTTGGTCACACACACCAACAACAGATTAAGGAGCATCAGCCAGTGTGGGCCAGTTGACTGCCTGGTGTGTGTATTTCTGTCTTGCTAATCAGCCTTCAACTATGGACTGGTGGTCGGTCGTAAAACACTGACTATTGTCAGTTATAGGGCCAGTTGCTACCTTACTGTTCTGTTTTCAGTCTCTCTCTAAAAATCCCATTTATGTGAGAAATGTTACCAAACTGTTTCAACATACGTGCTGCTTGTTGCAGTATAAATACTATTTCCCAGCCGATACACCACTTCTTAACTTGTTCGCCTAGCTCTAAATATTGCATCAATGTTGGCAAGTTAGGTGTAAAGCACAACCATCACAATGTCTCTTCTAAAAAGAACCTGCTGCAGTGGCAACTGGCTGAGTTCCAGGTGCAAGCACATCCTCCACTAAAGTGGACCTACCTGCTTATTCCTACTAGTCCGTATTGGCTATCTAGTAGCCTACAAATTCACATGCCTCACCTTAATGGACAAGTTCCGATCCTGCTGATTTCACAACCACAACCTTTGTGTGAAAATATGGACCAGGGAGAGGTTGGTTGGCCAGAAAATAAGTAACCAGTGTCTACGGTAAAACAGACCATATTGTTGAGACCCTGCATCCTCTGCTTTAGTTGGTTTACATCAGCATCATATTCAAATCAAAGACAGATGTCATCATACCAGAATTCAAGAAATCTTCATGGAAGCCACCAGCTCTGAATCGTTGCCATCCTGGCAGGCTCTTTATAATCTAGCAACCCCAGTGGGCTATAACAACACACCTATATCATGATGCCTGTACAAAATATGCTGTCACAAGTGACTTTTTACCAGAAATGCCAGGTTATTTAAGACGCTGTGAATCACTGTAGCTTTTACTTACCAATGCCATTGTCAGACATAACAATGGTACAGCACAAGCCTTGTTCATCTGATCTGACCATGTCTAAATACAATGTGTAGTTATTGTCACCATTCACAATAAAACTTCTAAGCCCAAATCAAAGTCACTTCCTACACAGTTCTACATGGTATCAGATAAACTAACTCTAAAGCTTATTGTGCCTCAGGCTGGACCATCTCCACCACCTTGCTCTCCTCTCAGCCACCTGTCACAATCCATCCAAATAGAGAGACATTACTCCTACTCAAGCGACTTTTATTAGTGCCAACAGCAACTCCTGCTTATACTCGCTCAGAGCAATTTTTTTTTTTTAAGAAGTTTAATATGTAACTCTCTCATTAAAACCATATTTTTACTGACAGTCTATTTCTTTTCTCCAATCTTGTAGGGACAGGAACGAGTCAATTATACTGTTACCAATGGGTGTGTCTCCCCTCAAACTGTCTTACTTTTTAGTTATGCCAAGCTTCTAGAATATTTCAGATTACTCTTTCTCCCCTTTCTGGAATGTGACTTCTGCCCATTTTTGCAGACTCACATCTCCAGCGACTGCTCTGCGTCATCTTGAGCAACAATGGCTAAATTTTGCTGCCGCACACCTCTCTGCATTATAATGCTATGCTTGATTCACAATCAAATAACCCATGAACTGAATGTCAGATTTAGATGGAGTATCATCAATAATTTGCAGAATTACAGTCATATTTTTATGACCTATTAAACAATGAATTATACTTTTCCTCAAACTGCAAACTGAGATATTTAGTAGCAAATGGACATAGACAGGGAAATAACACTGCCACATCTCAGGCACATCTGTTTCTTTCTGAATCCACACACTGGTGGACACATGAAGGTAACAGGCATTGGAAGTTCAATTTAATCTAATTGAGTTTTCCTTAAATGGTTTGCTGTCAAAATTTTTGGTACCCGAAATGTGTGTATGACTCCCTTGTCCTCAAGCCTGGCTCTTATTCATTTAAAAAGAAGAAGAAGAAGAAGAAGAAGAAGAGGGGGAGGGGGGCAGGAGAAAGAAGAGAGAAAATAGGTGTTAATAAACATATGCAAGGCATTTTCAGAAAGTAAGTGTACTAGATTTTTATATATTTAAAAAAAAGTGTACTTGAAAAAATTCCAGGATATTGTTGATACACTTTTTGACTATTTTACCATACAATCGCCATCCCATTCAATGCATATGGTGAGCAATGGCACAAGTTTCCTTATGACCTCCTCGAAAAACTCTGCTGCCAGCTCCTTAACCTGCTTCAGTACCTCTTCCTGCACCTGAATAATCTGAAGGTCCAAGTCGGGAAGAGGGAGGAGTGGTTCAAAACATCACAACCAAATGGGTCCAAGAGCACCTTAGTGGCTAAGGCTGTTTGAGGATGAGCACTGTCGTGCAACAAGCATACTCTTCTCATCAGCAGTCCCCTCTTTTTTTAAGGCCTCACAATACCGTTGTGCATTGATGGTCTGCCATTTTGCTTCGAGAACACTGAGGGCATAATTTTTTGCCCTAAATTGTGATTCCAAGTTTATTGGTAGATTGGGAATTGATTTGACACCACTGTGGCAGTTGCCTCCCCCCTTTTTTTTCCCATGCATGTAATGAGCCACCCACATTTCATTTCCAGTCATAATAGAGCTCCGAAAAAATCCTCTCCTTCCAAATCAAGTTGCTCAAGAAACTTGCGTGTGCTATTGACTCAATTTTTCTTGCATTGCTGTGTCAGCTGGTTTGGGGCCCATTATCTGCACAGTTTCCAGTACACCAGTGTTTAAGTGAGTTCTGGAGAGTTGTGGAAATCGTGCAGAAATTTCATCCACTGTCAACCGGTGGTCTTCATGAACAGTTTCTTCGATTTTTTTCACCAACTCATCGGTCAAAATGGAAGGTCTTCCACTCCTGTGTTCATCATGAACATTTTCCTGCCTCCACTAAACTCCATACACTCATTAAATACAATCACTCTATTCATAACACCTTTGCCATAACACTTTTTGATTTACAAAAAAAAAAAAAAAAAAAAATAAATAACTGGTAGCTGTTATTCCTTCTGTAAGTAGGAAGTGGATCACAACACGTGGCAAGATTGCTTAGCTTACAGCTTTCACATAGCTGGACACTACAGTGTGAGTTTATGTACTAGCATGTTCCCGTGCTCTGGTCAGGGGCCACACGGTGTTGCCAACAAAACAAAAAACCACAGCTCATTATGGTCACAATAAACTTACTTCCTGACAAGCCCTTCATTCGAAAGGCCTAACACATTAATGTATCTTGATACAATTCAACATGGTGGATGATTGGATTAGAGCTCTATAATCCATTTTTTTAGTGAAGATGATCCAACACACTATTAAAATTTTTCTGTAAACTTTATTTGTCTTATAATAAATTTAAAAAAACTGAATACAGTTGAAAGAAAAATTTTTGCTGTTCAGTGGATCTTCTACCCCCACACAAGGCTGATATATACTGACAGGTTCTAAGAAGAATTAGTAGAGTACTAATCTATATGATAACATGTTCTGCTAATCATAACCAACTCTCAATTGTCTATTTGTACTGAGACTGATCAGATGTCACGAAAGAGCACAGTTCTAATTTCTTATGGAGTCTTCAGCTACCATCTTTTTCCCTGGGTTTGCTATGACATGACATTGCATCTCTTTCTCACACATTAAATACATCAGTTTCCTCAATAATAGTAATAATAATAATAATAATAATAATAATAATAATAATAAAAGAAAGAAAGACAGTTCATAATATTAAGGGCTCATTTTGATTTAATAAATGTGTGTTTCGAGTAACTACTGTGTTATATCCTGCTGTTGACTTAACATCTAAATGAACACATTGATTTTTACCATAGAACAACAGTCAATATGCTATAAGAATAGAGGACATATAATCAGAGCCACTTGGTTTCTGGCACCTGTTCCACTCAAATCGAGCAAGAGAAAAACAGCTGTCAACATGCCTCTTGCAAGTCATAATTCCTCTTATTTTGTTTTCATCATCCTTATGCAAAATGTATGTTGACTTAGTAGAATTTTTCTGCAGAACTTCAATACCACTTCCCTAATTTTCTCAAGTTTTTGAATTTTTGAAGCATCTCCATAATACTTGCATGTTGACTGAAGGTCTGGTGACATATCTAGTAGGCTGCCTCTGAATTATTTGAACGTTTTCCTTTAATCTGAACTGGTGGGGATCCCAAACACTTTGACAGTATTCATGAATGGGTCACACTAGTGTTCCATATGCGATCTCCTTTACAGGTCAACTACATTGCCTAAAATTCTCGTAATAAATCAAAGTCAACCATTCACCTTCCCTACATACTCATTCTATTTCAAACTGCTTTGAAACATTATGCCACAACACTTAATCAACATGACTGTGTCAAGCAGCACACTACTAATGCTGTATTAGAAAATTACAAGATTGTTTTTCCTACTCACATAGATTAACTTATATTTTTCAACATTTAGAGTTAGTTGCCATTCATCACACCAACTAGGAGTTTCATCTAAGTCACCTTGTATCCTCCTGTGGTTACTCAACAATGACAACGTCCCAAATGTCGAAGCATCATCAGCAAACCGCTGCAGATTGCTGCTCAACCTGTGCATCACATCATTTATGTATACAGAGAATAATAGCAGTCTTGTTACATTTCCTGCACACTCTTGATGATACCACAGTTTCTGGCAAATACTTGCCATCAAGGACACAATACTGGATACGTAAGAAGTCTCTGGGCTACTCACATACCTGGGAACCTATTCCGTATGCTCATAACGGTTGAAAGTCTGCCGTGGGGCACCATGTCAAACACTTTTAAGAAATGTAGAAATACAGAATCTGCCTTTTGCTCTTGATCCACGATTCACAGAATATCACATGAGAAAAGGGTAAGTTGGGTTTCACAACAATGCTTTCTAAAGCCATGCTGTTTTGTGCGCAGAAGTTTTTCTGCCTCAATAAAATTAATTATACTCACACTAAGAATACATTCAAAAATTCTGCAGCAAATTGGTATTGAGAATATTGTCCTGTAACTTTGGGTCCATTGTGTTTACCCTTCTTACATACAGGACTCACCTACCCTTTTTTCACTTACTTGAGACTTTGCACTGTGTTAGAGACTTGCACTACAAGCTAAGTAGGGACCAGAGCCACACAGTACCTTTCGTAAAAACAAATTCAGATTCCACCCAGACCTGACAACATTCACATTCAGTTACATCTTTACCACCAGGGATGCTTGTTACTGTGTCTTCCATACAGGAGTCTGTGTGATGGCCAAATGATGGCACCCTCCTGTGTGAATAACTATTAAACGTGAAATTTAAAACATCAGCTTTCCTATTATGATCTTTTATTGCCACATCAGATTGGTCAACTAGTGACTAGGTAGAAGCCCTCAGCATGCTTTGTGATTTTGCATTGGACCAGAATTTTTTTGGCAAAATCTTTTCCCAAGTTAACAATGGTGGTAGTAGTTGTAGGCATGCGCACTGATCTATGTACAGATGCACAAATTGCAACTAACTTTTCCCTGTCATCTTTTGAACCAGGAGTTATACATAATGAAGTAGCAATTTTGAAATAGTAATCACTTTGTGAAAAATTCATGGCTCACATTATGTGGTCACTTTTGAGCCTCCTGCAGTCTTTGACAGCACAGATATCATTGAGCAAAATTTATTGACTGTGTGTTCTGATATATTAGTCACTGACTAATGAGTTTTACTCACGCCACTCAATGATCAATTAATGAAAGTAACAATATGTGGCATAAAGGAAATAAAAATTACAGTTCTTGCCCAGGTACAAATCCAGTTTTTATCATGTGGTAATTATTAATAAATCTGGGAAAATATGGAGAACAGGAGAGGTTGCCAGCATTTGCAAAGAACAATCATAATTCCTTTTATGTGCCTGAGGTACAATAATACCTCTGGTACTCATTCACACTGCTGTTTGTTGTTTTATCTCACCTGAGTGTTGGGAAGAATTGTGACTGTTGTATGGTATATAAAATTTTGACTTGTGTAGTCATACCTAACAGCTTTGGGAGGGAGAATGAGACTGCTGGCCCACCTATTTGTATCTTGGCTGTTATGGTCATAATGCCGTGCTGTCAGGCATACTACTAGAACTTACACCAGTCAGCATGCCATTACTTGTTTCCACAAAATCCACAGGCAAAAATCACAAAAGCCAATTCATAAATGTTTTAATTCATTCCAGTGTAGTACTTCTTGCATTTGACAGCAACAATGTAAGTTAAATTTTTCAGGTGATACTTTAAACTTTTGACTACCTGTCTCACATATTTCAGATTAAACTACAACACCTCTGTCTTCGGACTCCATTTTTATATGTTTACGTTGCATGTCATCACAAACTCAAGAGAATGAAGCTATTTTGAAGAAACACTCTTGTGATCTTGAAGATTCCTTCTATAGGTTTGTAAACTGGAAGCATTAAGCAAAGGAAAAGGACATATTGCTTCTCAAGTCTCTGAGTTAAAAGTCCTATAGGCTGTCTCCTAGTCAACAAACATAACATCTCCAATAAACAGAACAAAGTTTGAACAGGAAATATGTTTGACAGTCATAATGAGCTGATTTGTTGGTGGAATAATCAATTCTAAAAGAAAAACCAGCAAAAATATTGAAAATTGTGCTAAGTGAGAGAGAATTTTCTCTCTTCAGATACAGCCACAGCAGTTCCAAATATTTGATTCCAGTTATACAATGGAGAGATTTATTATTCATGAGTACAGATTTTCCCATGCTATATCAATGGAGCTAATAAGAATCAACTTCAGCGGGTAGTTTTACTGCCTTGAATAACATTTATTAACTGCTCAGATAATGGTTCAAAAATCAAGATGCGTAGCATCTATTAACGCTTACAACAGCAACTTAAAAACTTTATTGGACATTATCTTCAAACATTATGTGGAAGTAGCAAAATGCATTTTAAAAAATTGAGAACATATGCTGAATAGTGGGTCCACAGTTCATCAATGCTACAGGCCCTGCCCTACCTTAAACTCGCCCTGATGATTGGCATTTATTTTAGTTTGATACACAGGATTTTGTGATCCATGGAACCAATGCTTCGGCAAGGCCATAGAACACATGTCACAGAATATTATTCTTGTATATTTCTGCTAGGATTTTACTGAGAGGTATACACCTTTGTCCATGGAGAATTCTTTATGGGAGCCATTCTGAGAGTAAGATAACAAGTTTTGCTAAAACAAATAGTGTGTTCTGTCATAGGTCACAGTCTCAAAAAGTCTTGAAGGTCTGAAACAGGTCAATAAATACAAGTACTTTTCTTGTCTCTAGTTTTGTAGACAATTTGTTACTTAAGTGAACCTAAGTTTATAAGGAAACATAGCCTGAGTGACTGATTAGCAATTACAAAGATGGTTCACAGTAGTCCTACTCAGTCTGCAAAAGAATTTATGCTGTGCCATAAACATAATAGCCTGAAGTCATCACTTTTTATTTGTGATAAATCTTGTAATCTCCTTATGGGTTGTCTGTTAGCTACTTAGCTAAATCTAATGAATCTGTATTTAGAATTGTATTGGTGAAATGTATGCTGCCGTTGTTGATCAATGATTTCAGTGTGTTGTGGTTTCTGCCACAGTTATGTTCTGGAAACTCACTTTCATTTCTCATTTAGTAATGTCAAAAACCTTTTTGCTTTATTCTTGAAGTGTGTTATTTTTTGTGCATAGTCAGCTTTGTTTAAGAAATAACTAAATTTTACACCCACATTGTCTCCTTTATGCATTTCTTCCCAGCATTCATCTTACGTCTTCTCTCTAAACACAGTGACTGAGTCATTGTTTGTAGTTCTTTAGTGCTTTGTTATATCCCATTGTACAAAAACAGATAGAGATGCCAAATTATATAATAAAATACTCTTCTCCTATACATAAAATATTTTAAGTATAACGTGTGCAAATAATTATGTTTAGTGCATATGATAGCTCTATCATTAGTGCTTATGCTGGTTCACAGATTGTTAAAATAATGAAAATGTCTTTGATGAAACAGTATTAAAAGTCAGTCAATGTCCAGATACAATATATAAATAGGACCCTGAAACTTTGTTAAAATTTAAATTACATGCTAAAACCATTACAAAATATAAAATAATGATCCAGGTAAGTGTAGCTGGTTGATCTCGTACTATTAAAGGATTGGCCCAACCACACGGAATCCCATTAAAACATCTTATGCAGTCATTTGGGAGGAGTCCAGATGATACAAATCCTTAAAACTTCCACATTAATCTCATTTTTGCCTAAATTGGAAGACAAGTTGTTGTATAAGGCTCACATCTGATGTTAATCATTGGAATGCTTGGCCATTACCTGAACAACTGTGTAGCATGGCTGCAAAAATTCCACAATCCAATACTGCTAATGCTGAAGACACCCTCCACTGATCGTTAATTGTCCTCACTGACTTCCATAATTTTGCACATGGTGTGAAACTGTGTTTAAAGTCTAAAAACTCTAGCCACAATCTTTTTTTCATTCTTGGTTATTTATTTGGCTCTTGCTTTTGATATTTGGAGCACTGCAAAATTATCAGCTGTCAAATTGTTGGAATTTCTACAGAGCCATACAGCTAATCCTAATTATTGACATAATCATGACTGAACCAAATGGGTGGAGAGTTGACCCAAAAACTTCATCAACTTGATGGGTGACCTAAGTAACATGGTTCACTGCCTTCTGGATACTATCTTTAGGTTAAAATACAATTTAAAAAAATATATAAATAAGGATATGTATTTTGATGCAAGTTTTGTACATTAGAATTGAATAGTCAGCCTTTGGTTCTTTCTTACACTAATTTCAATGCAAAGTACTAATCTGGTGATTTTCTCGCAATGTCATGTCCTAGCTAACAACGTCTATTATTATTACATTGCAACAACAGCAGTTTAAAGCCTCTTCTTGTGAGGATTTTTCATATGCTTGAGGTTACAGCACATTGATGTGGCATGGCACGGAATGATAATGCACAACAAAAACAACAGAATTTCTAGGAATAGCAAGAGCTTATAAAAGTTACTGATACACTGCTCATAAAAACAGTCTGGAGAGACCTTCTGGGAGAACAATTTGCAAACTTCAAGTATGGAGTTAAAATGGCAATGTGAATGCAGAATGAGCTTCTATGTGAATGCATATGGGGGGTGGTGAAGCTGAATCACTCATCACGTGTCAAGTCCCAGTGAGGGATAGATTATGCTGACCTAATAAAATTTCTTCTATTCAGTGTTAGGCTAGTGCAACGGATACTACTCAAAGTAACAGAGTTGGAGGCAAAATGTATCAAACACTGCCCAAGAGGCAGAACTAGTCTATGCAAAAATCAAATATCTTAGTCTGCACATGAAATTGAATAACTAAAAATTCTAACAAGGCATTTTATGATACATTTACTGTTTTCTTTAGAATTTTCAGTCAAAGCTAAGTCACTATTGAAAAAGTTATGCAATGTGGTTTGTGTCTGCTCAGAATTTCGACATTATAGAAATTATTTTTACATTCATTGACTATTATAAGTATTGTGAGTACCTCAAGGTAGAATCTCATGCTTGTATTTACAGAGTCATGCATAAAATGACATTATGCACTTTGTTTTGTATTGTATTAATCTGAACAAGCCTAAATGATAGAATACTGTAGATTCCACATCTAGTATGAGTTACCTCAATATAAATGAAGTTTATAATGAAATATTTTAAATTTGTCTGCAGTAATATTGTCACAAAGTATTGTGTCTGAAGATTACTTCTTGAACAAAACCAGAATCATCATTTTTATATGTATTTCCAATCCTAGATGAACCTGGAATAATCACTAATAAATAATGTGACAGCTCAAAGTAATTCATTTTTGAAAACTATAATATTACAATTTTATGAGAAGGAAAATTGCTAGTCACCATATATTGGAGATGCTGAGTCACAGATAGGCACAACAAAAAGACTGTCACAATTATAGCTTTCGGCCTTTAAGGCTTCCGTCAACATCAGACACACATACGCGCACACACACGCAAATGCAACTCATACACACGACTGCAGTCTTAGGCAACAGAAACCACACTGCGAGCAGCAGCACAAGTGCATGATGGGAATGGCAACTGGGCGGGGGTAAGGAGGAGGCTGGAGCAGGGAGGGGGAAGCATAATGTGGTGGAGCTAAGGAGGAGGTTGGAGCAGGGAGGGGGAGGGATAGTATGGTGGGGGTGGACAGTGAAGTGTTGCAGGTTAGATAGAGGACAGGGTACAGGTAGGGTGGGGTGGGGGGGGGGGGGGGGGGAGTGGCGGAAAAGGAGAGAAATAGAGAGACTGGGTATGGTGGTGGAATGACAGATGCATAGTGCTGGAATGGCAACAAGGAAGGGACTACGGGATGGGTGGGGACAGTGACTAACTACAGTTGAGGCCAGGAGGGTTATGGTAATGTAGGATGTTTGGCAGGGAAAGTTCCCACCTGTGAAATTCAGAAAAGCTGGTACTGGTGGGAATGATCCATATGGCACAGGATGTGAAGCAGTCATTGAAATAAAGGATATTATGCTTTGCAACGTGTCCAGTAACAAGGTGGTCCACTTGTTTCTTGGCCACAGTTTGTTGGTGGCCATTCATGCGGACAGACAGCTTCTTGGTTGTCAGGCACAGTTGATTTGTCTTTGTATATGGTTGGGAGGATAGTTCCAGTCAGTGAAGGCTTCAGTGAGACCCTCAGTATATTTCGCGAAGGACTGCTCATCACTGCAGATGCGATGACCACTGTTGTTTTGAACCGCAAGGATTACCTGGCGGTAGGACTCTGCCAGCTGTCAGATACTTCCACCTACATACCTTGCCAAATCCAGCAGGATCTCCAGTCACTACTCAAATCCCTAGGCCCATACCAGAACTTCTCCCCAGAGTCCATCTCTCTGCTCACCTCTACCACTCCATGCATTCCTACGTTCTACATGTTTCCTAAAGTCCATAACCCTAACCACCCAGGACGCCCCATTGTGGCCTGTTACTGTGTTTCCACTGAGAGAATCTCTGCTCTCATAGACCAACACCTTCAACCTATTACCCGGAAACTACCCTCCTATATAAAAGATACCAACCATTTCCTCCACAGTTCCTGTCTCTTTACCACACAGTGCCCTGCTCACAGCTATTGATGCCACCTCCCTGTACATTAACATTCCTAATGCAAATGGCCCTACCACTATTGAACATTACCTTTCCCAATGCCTGACAGATTCCAATCCAACAACCTCCTTCCTAGTCACTATGACCAACTATATCCTCATCCACAATTACTTCTCCTTTGAAGGCATTACCTACAAACAAATCCAGGGTACAGCTATGGGAACCCACACGGCACCATCCTATGCCAACCTATTCATGGACCATCTAGAAGAATCCTTCCTAAGAACCCAAAATCCTAAACCCCTCACCTGGTTCAGATTCACTGATGGCATCTTTGCTATCTGGATTGAAGGTAAGAACACACTACCACATTCCTCCAGAACCTCAACAACTCCCCTCTCCCCCCTCCCTCATTTGCCTCACCTGGTCCTACTCAACCCAACAAGCCACCTTCCTTCATGTTGAGCTCCACCTTAAAGATGGCTACATCAGTACCTCTGTCCATATCAAACCTACTAACCACCAGCAATTACCTCCACTTCAACAGCTGCCACTTGTTCCATACCAAGAAGTCCCTTCCGTACAGCTTAGCCACCCATGGTCGTTGCATCTGCAGTGACGAGCAGTCCCTCTTGAAATATACTGAGGATCTCACTGCAGCCTTCACTGATTGTTATTACCAACTGATAAGAGTGAAAATAAACATTAATACAAGAACTAAGAAAATTAATATCACAGAAAAAAGAAATTATAGGTATGGATAAATTAAACAAAAGGAAAAAGGATTTTCAGTATGCTCTTTGAGTGATATTAGAAGAGTCAACAGAAGAAAATCTAGCTTAAACGATTGGGAAAAAAAATTATGGTAGACTGACAACAATTACTAAACAACCAGGAAAATTAAGGGTGGAAACCAAAGCTTTCTTGTAAAAATATGAGAGATGAAAATTAAAACTTCTTGTGACAAGATAGAATATTTAGAACTGTGTAAGTGTATGAGGAAGACTATGAAAGCTGACATACAAAAATAAAATGAAACACCATAAAATTAGGATTAGAGAATAAAAAGAGCTGCAAGAAAGCTAAACAAAAGCTTATGATTGGTAAAAATGAAATCATAGCAAATGACACTGATAATGGGCGCATAACAGAAAAGGAAGAAATTCTAAACCATATAAAGAATTTCTGTGATAAATTATATGAAAGAACACATGAACCACTAGGAAAACCTTATGCAGATGATGATGAAATCCCCAAAATCCTCCCCGAAGAAACAAGAAAAGCTATAAACGAGATGCAGAATGGCAAAGCAGGGGATCATGATGATCTGACAATTGACATACTCAAGCTTACAGGGGAGAAAACAGACAAACAACTGGCTAAAGTCTTTAGTTTGTGTATACAGAATGGCAGCATCCCAACCTGCTGGAACAAGGCAAACATAATCTTACTACATAAGAAGGGAAGTATTCACGATCTGAGGAACTACCACCAGTTAGCTTAATTTCTGTTATATATAAAGTGTTCACTAAAGTCCTGATAAATCACATTAAAATGGTAGTGGAGACTGCACAGCCCATAGAACAAGATGGAATCCACAGTGGTTTCAGTACAATTGACCATATAAACAAACTGCATGAGGTAATTAGTCGAGCCAATGAGTATGAAATACCACTATGCATAGCCTCCAAACTTCGAAAAAGCCTTTGATCCTGTCAGCCACACTACAGTCCTACAAGCATTGGCCAAGCAAGGAGTGGAAACAAAATATATAAACATATTGTGCAACATTTATGAGACATCTGTAGCACCTATCAACATAGGAAAAAACAAGTGCGAATTTCCCATTGGAAAAGGATCCTATATCCTCGAAATGATTTATAACAGTTCTCGAGATGACTATGTCCAAAATTATTTGGAACAACAGAGGAAAAAGTATAAAATGTAAAAGGCTTACCGACCTGAGATTTGCTGATGATATAGTGGTCCTAGCTAACAGTAAGATAGAAATACAGTCCTCTATAAAAGACTTAACAGATAGTTGTCAGGAAGTCGGATTTAAAATAAATCACTCTAAAACTAAGGTTATGCACAGTAAATAGGCAGCTGGAAGACAAGTAATACTGAACGGCAACATCCTAAACAATGTTGCAGAATACGTTTATGTGGGCAATTAAATGGCACAAAAGGGGATTTGAAACCTGAAATTTTTCGATGAATTAAACTGGTTGGTTGGTTGGTTTGGAGAAGGAGACCAGACAGCGTGGTCATCGGTCTCATTGGATTAGGAAGGATGGGGAAGGAAGTCGGCCGTGCCCTTTCGGAGGAACCATCCCGGCATTTGCCTGAAGTGATTTAGGGAAATCACGGAAAACCTAAATCAGGATGGCCGGATGCGGGATTGAACCGTCGTCCTCCCGAATGCGAGGAATTAAACTGGGTTGGAGGACTTACAGAAGTTTTCAAATCTAACACGCCAGTCTACTTAAAGAAGATCACTGTGTCCTACAGGTTTTAACGTATGGGTGTGAAACTTGGACTTTAAATGAATTTTTCAAAAGGGAATTTAAAACTGCTCAGAGAGTTATGGGAAGGTCAATGTTAGGTCTCACTAAGAAAGGTCGACAGGAAAGTAAAGACATACAAGCAATAACAGGAGTAAAAGATATTATAGAACAGGTTAACACTCTAAAATGGCAGTGGGCAGGACGTTATTGCACGAATGAAGGATGGAAGATGGACAAATCAGTTTTAGAGTGGAGTCCCAGGGAAAAACAAAGACTAGCAGGGAGACCACCTGATTGCTGGGATAAGAAACTCAGGAAAGTTACGGGCTTCAACTGGCAGAAGACAGCAGTGGACAAAGATCCATGGAAACACCTCTTAAAAATGTACCTAATAACTTAAAGAGGCTACATCTGGTATAGACTGAATTAGCTGAACAATAAATAAATATTTCTTGAATTTTTTCTTGCCTGTAGGATGGACAGTTGCTATTTCAAATGGGCAGCATTTGGGCAGTTTATATATATTTATAGAGAAGAACAAGGAGATCATGCTCCATGAGCATCTTTCCCACAAATTCCACAAGTTTTTTGCATTGCACATCATCATTAAGTGACCATGCCTCGTATGTTTACAGCAACAGATTAAGTTTGGTGTAGATGGGCTTTTCTTCAGGTAGATAAATTCAGCCCTTATGGATTCTTGGAGTATCGGTGAACTTAATGTTAAAACAAAAGTGGCAGTTTTCAGAAGTTCACGACTGACTTTCATCATTATATTGTTCACTTCTGTGACTCCTTCAATTTTCCATTTATTCTATAATTCACATGTATCCATTATGCTCCTGCAGCTTACGATACTCATAACTTCAACAAGGGCATTGTGTTTCATTGCTGATATAGGATATTGACACAGATTCATTGGCCTCTTGGCATGACATAACACTTTTGTCCAAGAGGATGCCATTTCACACAGTTTGATGGATTTGAGATTACTCACATTTTTTCCCAAAGACTTGTGCATATTGAATGAGTACACTTGTTTCAAATGATTCCTCTTCTCTATTTTCACATTATTAACACTCTGGAAGTGTTGTGTCCTATAAGTGTCAGTGAAAAGTACTCGCATTGCATCATTCTCCAAAGCACTGTTCTGTTGAACCCTTTTATTTTTTTTTATTTTTTGGTGTTAGTGCTCTCAGTCAATACAACAAAGGAGCCACAGACAGTCTCATGAGTTGCTAGACAGATTAAATTAGAAAACATAATAAATTAGCTGAATTTCGGCCCTTACTGACCAACACCTACAACCAATTGCTCACAATCTAGCCTCCCACATCAAAGATACCAACCATCTCCACCCATTTACCTCCTGGATCCCTACATGTCACTGTTTATACCAACTACCTATACTCAAACATCCCTCATGCCTATGATCTTACAGCTGCTACTCAACACTACCATTTCCAACGTCCTGCAGACTCCAGACTCACTACCTCATTCCTCATACACTTTTCTAACTTTATCCTAACCCATGACTACTTCTCCTTTGAAGGGAAGGTATACAAAAATGCACCCAACACAGTCATGGGCACCCCCCCCCCCCCCATCCTAACCTGTTTATTTATGGGTCACCTAGATGAGAACTTCCTAGCCTCCCAAAATAGCAAACCTTTAGTCTGTTTCAGGTTCACTGACAATATTTTCATGATGCAGACCCAGTGCCAGGACACCCTACCTTCATTCCTTCATGACCTCAGTGCCTTCTCTCCCATCAACTTCACCAACTCCTCCTCACCCCAACACACCACCTTCCTAGATGTTGACCTCCTCCTCACTGGTGTCTCAATTTGCACCTCTGTCGACATTAACCTACCAACTACCAACAGTACCTGCATTCTGACAGCTATCATCCCTTTCACACCAAAAAATCCCCCTGCATATAGCACGGCCACCTGGGAACAGCATGTCTGCAGTGACAAGAACTCTCTTGCTCCGTATCCTGAGGGTCTCACCAAGGCATTCACAAACAGGCTCTATCCTCCAGACCTTGTCCGCAAACAGATCTCCCATGCCATTTTCAAACCTCCAATTCTCCCACCAACCCAAGAACTGGCCACAAGGGAGTGCCCCCTACTTCACCCAGTACCAACCTGAACTGGAAAAATTGAGCCACATCCTTTGCCAGGGCTTTGACTTCCTATCATCATGTCCTGAAACACAGGACATCCTAACCGAGATTTTTCCCAGCCCTCCTAAAGTGGTGTTCTGTTGCCCAGACAACTTCCACAATATCCTAATCCATCCCTATGCCACTCCCAATCCCTTGCCACAAGTATCATATCCCTGAGGAAGACCCATGTGCAAGACCTGCCACATCCACCCACCCGGCACTTCCTACTCCTGTCCTGTCACAAGTTTATCCTACCCCTTCAGGGGTCAGGCCACCTGTGAAGGCAGCCATGTGACTTAACAGCTCTGCTGCAACCATTGCATAGCTTTGTATATTTGTATTACTGCCAACCAGCTGTTCAACAGGATGAAAACTCACCGTGGCTATGAACAAATTAGACTCCTCTGTGGCACTGCATGCACCTGAGCATAACATGCTTGATTTCAATGGCTGGTTCACTATCTGAGCCATCTGGATCCTTCCCTCCATCAGCAACTTTTCTGAGCTGCACAGATGGGAGTTATTCTCACAACACATTCTCTGCTCCCGTAATTATCCCGGCCTCAACATATGGTAATATACTGTCCCCACACCCTCCATCCAACAGTTTCCACCCCCTCTGTGCTATAATTTCCTCCCCATCCTTACCTCGCAGCCTCTTTGTTTGCCACCCCCTGCTAAAGCATTCACCCATCTTTCCCAGCTCCTCTCCTTTTTGGCCCTTTTACCCCACCTTCCTCCTCCAAAATCTCTTGACTCTACACCTGTTACCATTCTAGTCCCAGTGCACTCTACTAGAAAGTGTTGCTCTGACCCTCACCCCACCTGTCCACTAGTATACCCTTTCCCTCTCCAACCCCTCCAGATTGCTGCTGCCATCCCATATGATAGCTGCATTCTGGCCTCAGCTGCCAGAGCTGACAGTTATGAGAGGCGTGAGGTGTGCGTGCTTGTGCATGAATGGTGTGTGTTTTTCTTTTGCTGATGGAGGTTGTGACTGAAAGCTTTGTGTAAATATTTTATAATTTTGCCTGTCTGCAATTTAATGTGTCTTCTGTACAGTAAGTGGTAATCTATTTTTTCCTACTTGTTGATATTCCTGTGTCGGGCTTGAATTGTTTGCTTTAGCTAAAATAATTATCTTTTAACACAAAAAAATCATTTATACCACTTCTACATTGCAGAGCAAACATGCTGCCTTCATGTGGATGAACAAAATTGGAAAACAATAAACCATTGGCTAGGTTGATTTTGTTTCACAGTTGCCACCGGAAGAATAATACACAGTGTGGCACCATTGACATAAATGTGGAGTAAACAAAAGTGCAGAAACCAGAACTGAAATGTATCCCTTACTATAATGGCAAGCCAGTATAAGCATATGATCTGCAAGTGGGAACTGATGATAGAAATCACGCATGGTTGTTCCTCCCTTGGTCACAACAATAATACTTCAGTAGTATACTAATCTGAAAGCAAAACTCCTAACCATACAAATGAACAAAAATTTTTGTCTGTTGTGTGCCTATTATTTGGCACCTAAAGAAGCTGCCTATTTTGCTTACACTATATTATAGCTAGACCTTGTCTCTTACCTGTTGTCTTCTTTACATTTTGCGAGTTTGCTGCAATCAAAAGCTTTGTTGCTACTCAGATAGCGGTAATCATGTATGTAAATGGAAAAGTAAAATAATCCACAAAATAGAAGTCATAATTCTCTTCTTATGATACTGCAATGGTTCACATGTTACATGTTCAGCAGCATCAGCTTATTATGACATAACACATCCAGTTTTAATATATTTATGGTACTGAAACTGACAATATTTCAGTCAGTGAAGAGAACTTCCTGGAGAATGAAACAATTACTCTAGAAAAATGCACTGTTCTTTCACATGTATGCACTCATAACTTCATACTCTACCGATATTTTGTAAGAATCTTTGGTTTAGAGCTACATTCTATATAATACCTGTGTACAGCAAACTAAGCAAACAGTTTCATTTTTGGCTTAAAAAAAGTCCGTGGACCACTGTGTGCGCTTGCTCATAGCATAAACCTTTTATGGTTGTGGCTCTTGTTCTCTTGTATGAATCACTAGGGTGACAATAAAACACTTAAAGCACAGCCAATTGCAAAAAAAGAGAAAAAATACTAACAGATGCTAGCCTTAATACAGCATTCAGCACTATTCAGATTTGACATGATTATTCACAGTTTCTGTCATTTCAGTCCTTTCAGTGAGAGGTTTCCTTTTTTTCAACGGGTTTGATTTACACTCATTATACAAGTTATTCAGATCAAATGATGCTTTGACGTTATCCTGAAAACAAAGAAAAAAGTACAAATGAAACATTAAGGAAAAGAAAGACAATAAAGTAATCAACTAATGTAATTCTTTAGAAACAACAACATTAAGAGAATAATTTCAAGCACAAAATGTCACTCCTATTATCTATCAGAGAGGTAAACTGAGAGTGGCAGATTACACTTCATAACGTAGTTTCTGATCTACTTTTCCTTGCTCATAAACTCATATAGTACACGAAAATTGTTAGAGAAGTATAGAAAATGTATTTATAATGGAATTATGATGATTATTTTCATTTAGGGCATTCAGCAAAAGAAATTTTGTAGTCAATACAGGTGGTTAGCTGTAGGAGCTGGTTTTTGTCAATGGAGAGAGTGAACACAACATAGACTGGTACGCCATTAGTAACAGTGGACACGTTGCATACATTGCCATGTACAGCAGGGTGGATAACAAGAGCATTGACTATGTATTGTCCCAAGAGGGAACAAGTTTTGAAAGAAAAGTGAATGTTATAACATCAAGAAATGCTGTTACACAGGAAAACAAGGATAACTGGAATTTAACATCCTGTTCATGATGAGGTCATTAGAACAGATTGGTGACTGACAGTGAAGGAAATTGGCTGTGTCCATTTCAAAGGAAACACCCAGAGATTTATCTGAAGACTTTACTAAAACAAGGGAAAACTTATATCTGGATTGCCTGATGGGGATATGAACCACTGTCCTCCGAAAAACATAAAAAAATGGCTCTGAGCACTATGGGACTTAACTTCTGAGGTCATCAGTCCCCTAGAACTTAGAACTACTTAAACCTAACTAATCTAAGGACATCACACACATCCATGCCCAAGGCAAGATTCGAATCTACGGCCGTAGCAGTCTTTGCAGTTCCAGACTGTAGCACCTAGAACCGCTCGGCCACCACGGACAGCCCCAAAAAAACATATCACAATTCCTATTCTTCAGTTACAACAACTTCGTGATTAACGTGTCAGTTGAGTAGCAGGGGCCAGCCACCAAATAATCACTGTTATTTTTCGAGCATAACATGCTCAGTTACACAAACCCTTAAAGGGTAAAAGGAATTCATTCATTTATCATGTTATGCAAATCTTATCAAGAAAGAGGACCTTCCAGGATGTGGAACTAGTCAAGATTAAGTTAATAAAAGACAAGTAAATCACACAAACCAAATCTGTGTACTGTATTAGTAGTAATCTATCACTATACTGCTAAATGTTATTCATGTTTATGTCAGTTGAAGCATATGCAAGCTTAAAGTAAATTAGAAAGGAAGCTCCTCCTTTGAAAAACACTGCTGCATCCTCAGATATACTAAACAGGTGATGTTTATTTCATATCTGTATCTTTATATTTGCATGATTACACTGGTATTTTTCAAAGAAAACTAGTACCTATACCTGCAAAGCCTAGGTCTCACCTACATTACATTACTAATTGTCATACAGTTTCACAACAAACACTGCCACTTGCCAAGTAGCTATTAGAATTTTTCAATCCTTGAGTCCAGATAATTTGTAGAAAGACTAGCTAATAAATTACATTTCTAATTTTCTTTTAATGTGGTTGAGATTGCCAACTTCTCAGTTCATGTTAGATGGAAGCTTATAGGGTTTGTTAACAACAGGGTACACAACTTGTGTCCAAACCCCACATATGGAGACAAAGTCTACTTGAAAATTATGCCTCTACTTTCTGCACTGAGGTGACGAAAGTCGAGGGGTACCTCCTAATATCACGTTGGACCTCTTTTTGCCAAGCGTAGTGCAGCAATTCGACACAGAAATACTGAGCCACACTGCGTCTATAGCTGGTCCACAATTGCCAAAGTGTTGATAGTGCAGGATTTTGTGCACAAACTGACCTCTCAGTTATGTCACACAAATGTTCAATGAGATTAGTGTGCAGTAATGTGGGATGCCAAATCATTCGCTCAAATTGTTCAACTGTCATCCATAAAAATTGCATCACTGTTTGGGCATAGTAAGTCCATGAATAGCTGCAAATGGTCTCCTCATAGCCAAACATAACCATTTCTAGTCAATGATCAGTTCAGTTGGACCAGAGGAGCCAGTACATTTCATGTAAACACAGTCCACACCATTATGGAGCCACCACCAGCTTGCTCTGTGTCTTGTTGACACTTGAGTCCGCGAATTCATGTGGTCTGCACTGCACTCAAACCCTACCATCAGTTTGTACCAATTGGAATTGGGACTCAACTGATCACGCCACAGTTTTCCAATTGTCTAGGGTCCAACCAATGTTGTCATGAGCCCAGGAGAGGCATTGCAGGCGATGTCGTGCTATTAGCAAAGGCACTCGCGTCAGTCGCTGCTGCCATTGCCCCTTAATGCCAAATTTCACCACACTC
Source organism: Schistocerca gregaria (assembly GCF_023897955.1). Lineage (NCBI taxonomy): Eukaryota > Metazoa > Arthropoda > Insecta > Orthoptera > Acrididae > Schistocerca > Schistocerca gregaria. The sequence continues at coordinate 384,022,253 of NC_064927.1, forward strand.
TCCTGACAGAAGCATTTGTCATACATCTGACATTGATACCTGTGGTTATTTCACACAGTGTTGCTCGTCTGTTAGCACTGACAAATCTACACCAAAACTGCTCTTCTGGGTCGTTAACTTAAGGTTGTTGGCCACTGAGTTGTCCATAGTGAAAGGTAAAGCCTGAAATTTGATATCCTCAGTACACTCTCGACACGGTGGATCTCGGAATATTGCATTCCCTAATGATTTCCTAAATGGAATGTCTCATGTGTCTTACTTCCAACGACCATTCTGCGTTAAAAGTATGTTAATTCCTATCATGTGGCCATAATCCCAAGGGAAACCTTTTCACACACATAACCCGAGAACAAATGTAGCACTGCTAATGCACTGCCATTTTGTACCTTGTGTACATTATACTACCACCGTCTGTATATGTGCATATTGCTACCCCATAACTTCTATCATCTCAGTGTATTCTGATTGTGTACATCACAGTTCAGCCGAAACTAATTTTCATTTATGGCAACAGAACCACTGAAGAGTAAATGTAATGAGTTAATAATACTGCAATCCTTAAAAAGGGTTCTGCAAGATGTACTATTACCTAGTTTACACAGCATCCTTACTGCTTGCTTCTGATAAATAAACAGTTAAAGTGTACTGCCCCGCAAGATAATCTCATAATACTAGGAATGAAAATATCCCAAAAAGGCAACACACTTGTCTTTAGGTAAACACAATTAGAGATTTTCACTACAGCTGGCATATTCTTTGTGAGAGAATTCAACAACTGTGTTGATACTTAAAAAAGATATTTCTCCACTTCAGTTACACTTTTTTTATGGTATGACTAGTTTCAATCACACTTGCTCATCTCAGATTTTAAAAAAACTAAATATGTATTTTCCATTATTACACAATAAATAGAGACATACTGTATACAACTGTTGAATATGCAAATAGCTAGGTAAATAGGAAAATTCAACAGCTGTCTACAATACTTTGTAATTACAGTAAAATAATGAAAAGCACATACATTTTCCCTTTTTAAAAAAAAAAAAAATCTGTAGATGTTAAAGTGTGACCAGAAACTAGCCATACTATAACAAAATAAGCAGCTAAGAGAGAAAAATAAATTACATAAATAATTTTTAAACATTGAGGGTTGTAGTAAATAGTCTTCACAGGTTTGAATCCAGATCAGGTTGTGCAAATTCCACAATATTTCCTCGGACCAACTGTCCAACATCTTCAGGTGGTTCAACCTTGCTGGTGGCTAGGTATGCCTAATGGTATCCGCATGCCGGCACCCCGTTTCTAGAACATGTGCATGAAGAATGCGCAGGTGCAGAAATCGTGCATGAGCAAATGATTTGCAGATGTATGGTGCCATATTCAAACGTCCTCTGCTGAAAATCACAGACCGGCTCTCCTGCGTGTGCACTGCACGCAACATTTACTAACAGTGTGGCCAGACGTTACTCACCAAAGACCATACTAGACAAATGTTATGATGGGTCAGTTACGAAAAATCCTGAGTTTCACCTCGTGATTAATAGCAAGCAATGCCGAGTTCCAGGCTGTGCTCAGTTGAGATCCCGCATCTGTGTTGATGAGATTATCGACAGTATGGATATGTACTGCTTCCTTAATGACACAGCCCCAGAAAGATGATGTTGGGGATAAAACTTCCACCTTTTCATAAATCATGCGATGTCCTATATTCAGACTGTTCTGCAATTGCCCACTTTTCTGGTTGACGAAGGCATGTATGACATTGATGTTCATCGCAGCGTTCTTGCACTGTGCGACATGCCTGGTCTATATATGCTGCCTCACATTGAAAGTAAATCTTGTACATACCACATTTCCTCAGGCCAAGATCATCCTTAACCAAACCCAACAGGTTTCTCAGTTTTACAGATGGTTGAAAAACACACTTAATGTCACATCTTCCGAGGACTCTTCCGATCCTTGACAACATGGCACCAAAATATGGCAAAAAGGCCAAAGTGGTGTGTGTCTTCGTACCCTCATTTTGCTCCATAGCTTGAACTCACCTGGGCCTGAATGCATTGTGTATCTGTCTCTCAGAATAACCGTTTTGTCGGAACACTGTCTTCGAATGCTGTATTTCACTCGACAGGCTTTCAGGATCAGATACCACATGTGTTCTATGAACTAGCGTATGTAATGCACTACTAATGTGCAGGATGATGGCAGCTTGTGGCCTGCAGATATAGATCTGTATGTGTTGGCTTGCGGTAGTCACTATGTTCCCAAGGTTCCACCTGCTTTCCTTTGTACCAAAACATCAACCAAAGGTAAAGTACCATCTTTTTCCACTTCCATTGTGAAGATTATATTCGGATGGGGTGAATTCAAATGCTGAAGAAACGTAGGTAGCGTGTCAAGTCCATGTGGACATACCACAAATGTATCATCCACATACAGCAGAAAACAAGAGGATTTGAGAGTAGCTGTCTGCAGTGCTTTTTCTTCAAAGTCCTCCATAAAATAATTGGCCACCACAGGAAACAGAGAGTTTCCCATGGTGACACTGTCCACTTGCACAAAATATTGGTCATGATATAAGAAGTATGTTGAAGTAAGCACATGTTTAAATAATGCTACTATGTCCTCCTCAAACTTGTTGCTAATGAGCTCCAAAGAGTCCCACAAGTGCGTCTTTGTAAATGAAGACACAACATCGAAACTTACTAAGAAATCCAATGATTGCAATCTAAGAGTTTTCAGGTGACCTATGAAATCTTTCGAATATGATGGTCGGACTTGCCTACGAGAGGTCCCAATAGTTATGTCAGATATTTGAAACAAAATAAGTAGGTGCTCGTATGTTACTTACAATGGGATGGAGATGCACCCCATTCTTATGGATCTTCGGTAGGCCATGGAGTCTACGAGGAACTGCAGCCTGTTGATGCAAACTCTTAGCAACTCACGCTAGAATCGAGCTCTTCTTGATGAATTACAAAGTCTACCCATGAGATCACTTTTTAATTTACTGTATGCAAGATTGTCGAGCAGTTTCTATATCTTGCTGTTATATTCTGTGCGTAGGAGAAGCACTGCAGCATTTCTTTTGTCAGCAGGTAAGATGATGATGTCTTGGTCTTCTTTCAATGCTTGTAGCACATTTCTTTCAGCTGAAGTGATGTTAAAGTTGGACCTCTTAGGTGAAGCTTGAGTCAAGATGCGGGTGGGTCACGCCTAATCTCTACAGCAGCATCCATAGGGAGTTTTGAAACAGCAGATTCCACTAACCACATCTCGGATAGGAACGGTCCCTTCTGTAGCACCAAAACTGCAGTGTTGTCCAAATTCTCCACTGTGAGATTAAACACAGTACATCATCTTGGCATTTCTTCTTGGCTTAGCTTGTCGTTCAGTCAGCTAGTGCCCAAGCAGTACTGTCTGTCCAGTTCCAGGATACCACCGAAAGGTTTGCTGAAATCTTCAGATGGGGTAATAGTGATTGTCTGGATACTATGCAAAATTCCTTATGCTTATAATGCAACCTTTCTCTCACAAATGCCGCACTCGCTCTTCATGTTATTCTAATGGCACCCACAGAATTTATACAATGTTTAAATTTGGCAAACGTAGGGATGGTTTGCTTGTCGCGGTATCTCAGTAAAAATGCAAGGCTGCTTAACAATCTAATTCTCTTACAGCATAACTTGTCAAACTGACATATGTTCTTTGCCATCTCCTCCCCTTAAAGGTACCAGATGTGACTCTTCAAGCTTTCCCGGCAGATATGATGCAAACAGTCGTCACGAGTTTGACGGTGGATCACGTTATGCAAATCTATGCGGCATCTGTGTGATCCTTATACCACGCACACTCCCAACATTGCTGCATGAGTCATCTCTATGGAATATCCAGGTGCAATACCTGTCCAATGCACTCACCCAATGCATCATACTCCTGTCCCAGCACAATATTATTCTATCCCATCAGAGCCAGGGTCTCTTGTGGAAGCAGCCATGTCACACACAAAGTCTGCTGCAACTTCCATACAACATTTTTTTTTTTAGCATAACCACCAAAAGCACCTGCCCACTTTAATGAATGTCCACCAATGGACTGTGGCCACGAACCTAGATGACCACGCACTGTCAGAATGTGTTTCTGAGCTCAACATGCCTGATTTCAACAGCTGCTTCACAATCCATGCCATCTGGCCCCACCTCTCCAACACCTACTACTCTGAACAATGTAGATGGGAGTCGTCCTCACAACACAACCTTTGTACTTGTAATACCCCTGGCATCAATCAATCTCTGCTGGCCTCCTGCTCTTACTCGTATCCTCCTGCACAAAAACCCCAAATTTTTCCATCCTGCATCTGCACCCTCTTCAATGTCTTTCTCTGTTCTGTACCCTTCCCCTCCCCTTCCAATCCATTCCTATATATCATTATCACTAGGCGCATCATGAACTCATCACCGTCAGTGCCTGAGTTGCGTTGCTACCCTCAGCACAAGCTGTCTCTCTCCAAGCTATCAGACACTTTTCCCCAACCTTCCCTCTCACTCATCACCTTCTCACTCAACCCACCCAACACAACCTCTTGCCCCAGTCAAGCTGCGGAACTGCTGCAGTCAAGCATGTTATAGCCATACAAAGTGAGTGAGAGTGAGAGAGAGTGTGTGTGTGTGTGTGTGTGAGAGAGAGAGAGAGAGAGAGAGAGAGAGAGAGAGAGAGAGAGAGAGAGAGAGAGAGTGTACCCTAGTTTGAAAAAGGATTCTTTCGAAAGCTAGCAAAAATTTTCAGTCTTATTTATATGCCTGTCGAGGACTCATTGGCTTTACAATTTGGTGAGTTGTTATCTTTACTCCTATATTATTTCCATTCTAATAGAACGTCCCCATATTAATGCAGCATATCTTCTGTAACACAGGGATGGATTTAGAATACAATCTCAAAACTACTTATTCAGGAAAAAAAACTGGTTTATGCCCCTTTTAATGCATACTATTGCTACAGTCGATCTGTTCTGAACTGTACTTAATTAGTGTTTGGCTGCTAAATGAGTAGTTGTTGTTACTCTTATGCTTAAAGTGAGCTGTAGGCATCAGTAAAACTTCCTAAGTGTTTGCTTTGGATAACTATTTGATATGATATGCTATTTATAAACTGTGTTGTAAATTTGTAACAGTATATACTATATTTTTATTTGGTGAATTCTGGTTATTTCACTGCTGTGGCTTACAACATCTGCTTAATATACATCACCCCAGTTCCCAGAACACCTGCAGATAGACATTGACTGTGGATATTGTATCAGACACACGCCCTTTGACCGTTCAGAGATGTAAACAACCAAGCATGAGCAGCGCCTACTAGACGGAGGGGGTCCGACAGCTAATCAGTTCCAGTTATTCCACCAGGAAGGAGGTACACGGTTCATCTTGTCTATAGTTAAACAATGCCTAGAGGGTCAATACCACGCTTCAATCGGGTCCACATTTTTACTTTGTGCCAGGAAGGGATCTCAACAAGTGAAGCATTCAGATATCTCGGAGTGAAACAAAGCGATGTTGTTCGGACATGGAGGAGATACAGAAGGACAGGAGTTACTTAATTAAAATTCACTGATCCATCTACCTTCTCCCATGATCTAATTAAAAAACACTCCATTTACTCAGTGTGCTTGCACAGGTTGATAGCCTTTCAACACAGAGCAGAGAAATATTTCACTGCTTTTCTCAATGTATCATGTGTCATTACACTCTCCTTGATGTGCAGATACCAGCACAGCATAAATACCTGTGACTCAAACAAGGAGAATTAAATTTATAATCCTTGTTTACAGCTATGTTTCACCATTTCTTACAAATGTATTACTTGGAAATACATTGCCCGCCTGCTCATTGGCTGCGTAACACAAACAACTGACACACCTTCTTTTGTTCCCATGATACATCACGGCACGTGCTGACAACATTCCTGCATGAAACACATTAAATATGCCACTGGCCCCACGGTAGGCTTTTACCCCTGTATTATCATCTGGCAACAGGTACGCTAATATTTCTACAGCAGTATTATCAAACTTTTGTATCTGTGAAACTGTAAACAGTACTATCAACACTATCAATTCAGCTAATTTGAGTAGCAATTCAATAATGTGTGTTTCTTTACGCTCTGTAGATTAGAGTTTTAAATAAGCATTCTGGCCAGATTGTGTATGTAAGGTGTGGTTGCCTCTGTGTGTGTGTGTGTTTTTTTCTGAAAAATCCTTTGGCTAAAAGCTCAATGTGTGACAGTCATTCAGTTGTGCCTGTCTGCAACTCAATGTGTCATATTAATGATGAGTAGTAATCTATCCTTTTCATTATACTGTTGATATTCCAACCTACCACGATTGTTTGATTGCAGTAATTCATTTTCAAGTAATGTTTGAACTCTGGCAGCAGTCTGCTTAAGTTCATGTCAATCTCTGTGTGTTGCTCAGAATTTATAAGCCTTTTCATTTATTATAGCTTCTGTGAATCTGTAAAGCCAATGTGCATAATAATGGTGCCCATTAAAATAGTCTTAAAATGATGGCTAGTTTAATTATAAATAATTTTATAACAAAAAACTTATCTAAGACGATGACTTCTTCCAGATTTTTACCTTTCAGGTTTTGAAGCAAACCTAAAAAGACATTGCTCACAAAACTGAACTACTTCAGAGAACAATTAATATACTTAATCTGCAATTAACATATTACTTCATTGTACTTTGCACTTCTGAGCTTTGATACCATAATGTCTATAGTTTGTTAAATGATGGAGAGGGAAGAAAACATGGTAACATTACAGCCAATTGATACTTAAAGGCATCATTTCTGAGCAAGGTATCTTCTTCCATGTCAACTGCTGTCTTTCTCAGACTAGTTTCTTCCTGTGAGTTTTAATATTTCATCAACAGTGTTGATTTCATTAACAAATAATGAATTATTTAGGAATAAAGGAGATAACTTGCCTAACAGCACAAGAGATGTGTAGTCGACAGATACACACCAAAAAGGTACAGAGCTTTACTTTGCTACCTTTTGGAGTGGAATTCCTTTCTCAAGCTGTACAAGAAACAAGAAACACACACACACATGCACACACACACACACACACACACACACACACACACACACACACACACACACACACACACACAATTTGGTGAAGATGGGAGGACAGTGAGTTAATTTGGGTTTAGGCCAGGGAGTTTACAGAAGTGAAGGATGTGCTGTATGAATAGCTCCGATTTGCACAGCTCGCTCGCATGTTGCGCTCTGCTGCACGTTGTGAGTAGTCCACCTTGATTCTGGCAACAGTCGACGGTGGCTGTTCATTCTGGCTGACAGTTGGTTGTTTGTCATACCAATGTAAAACGCTGTGCAGTCTATCACCTAGTTCTCCTCCACCCATCATACTATCATCCTAGATGTTGATCTCCTCCTCTCAAATGGCTCCATCCACACCTCAGTCCACATCAAACTCAGCAATCACCAAGAGTACCTGCAATCTGACAGCTGCCACCCCTTCCAAACCAAAAAATCGCTCCCATAAAGCCTGGCCAGTCATGGCAGATGCATCTGCAGTGAAGAGAACTCCCTTGCCCAGTATGCTGAAGGCCTCACAAAGGCCTTCGCAGACGGCCTATACCCTCCCCCCTCCCCCAACAAAAAGTAGATCCCCCGTGCCAAATCCTCGCACGCAACTGATCCTCACATCAATTCCAAGCACCAGCCACACAGAAGCACCCCTCTTGTTACTCAATAGCACCTGGGACTGGAACGACTGAACCATGTCCTTCATCAGGGCTTTGATTATCTATCATCATCCCCTGAAATGAGGGATATCCTACACAAGATACTTCCAACATCTGCAGTGCTCTGCCACCCATCCAACCACCACGACATCCTAGTCCATCTCTATGCCACTCCCACCCCCAGTCCTCTGCCACAGGGATCATACCCATGTGGAAGACTCAGATGCAAGACTTGCCCTATCCACCCACTTAGCACTTCCTACTCCAGTCCTGTCACAGGCTTATCCTACCCTGTAAGAAGCTGTGAAAGCATCCATGTTATATACCAGCTCTACTACAACCACTGCACTTACATGACAACCAACCAGGTGTCAACCAGAATGAAGAGCCACCGTCAAACTGTTGGAAACGCCAAGGTGGACCAGCCACAACATGCAAAATTTCAATGGCCACTTCACAACCCATGCCATCTTGATCCTCCCCATTACCACCAGCTTTTCTGAACTGTGCAGATGAGAGCTATGCTTACAGCACATCCTTCGCTCTCATACCCTCTCTGGCCTAAAACCTAAAGTAACTTGCTGTCTCCCCAGCCAAACCAAACAGTGTGTGTGTGTGTGTGTGTGTGTGTGTGCGTGTGTGTGTGTGTACACACACACCATCCTTCCCATGACCAATGCACAATATGGGGCGACTAGTTGTGTGTTACCATCTCACGCGCTAGTCTGTGTAATCGAGTGCTCATCTGTGTGCCACATGCCCCTCAACCTGTACCCTAGCTAGCCCACAGACGACTCCCCAGTCTCCCATGAGCGGCTAGACGCTTCCCCCAACCCACTCCCTGCCTCCCACCTCTCTCAACCTCTTACCCCACCCTGCACTTCAACCCCACCTCATCCCAGTACACTCACCAGGGGCCAGGAAAGAGCTCCCAGTCAAATGAGCACAACATAGGGTGACAGACAGGTGCATGTGAGTGAGTAAGTGTGTGTGTGTGTGTGTGTGTGTGTGTGTGTGAGAGAGAGAGAGAGAGAGAGAGAGAGAGAGAGAGAGAGAGAGAGAGAGAGAGTGTGTATGTGTGTGCGCGCACGTGTGTGTCCTACAGCTTAAGAAAGGAACTGCATTCCGAAAGCTACCGAAGTAAAGCTCTGCGTCTTTTATGTGTGTTTATGTCAATGATGCAGCACTTCTGTCTTTAGGTGAGTTGACTCCTTTGTTCCTAAATAATTCATTATTCTCAACCAGAATTTTCTGTACATTATTATTACAGTTAATACAGATCACATAGTACATTTAGAGCACTTATTAGTGTTGTGCTACTTACACCAGAGAAAAAGAACTTGATAACTTTCCCCTTGTTATCAAATCCAGGGCGTCTTGTAACTTCCTTCCCATCCTTAAAAAGTATCAGTGTAGGCAACTGGCGACTCATAGATGAGTCATTAACATTATACTTTTTGGCTGCATCGGGATAACGGCCAACATCAATCTTCCCAAATTTCAAATTTTCAAGACCATATCTGCAGCAGCAAAGTAATGCATATGTTTAAATCATTAACAGAAAATTATTTGATTATTTAAATTACTGTGACACAGGGTATGATACCAATGTAGTCAAGTGATACGGATATTACTAGCACTCTAATACACAAATAAAATGAGAAATGTAACTGGCCGAAAAACTTGTTCTAAAATGACATCATGTGTGCACTGCAGGTGAAAAGAATGAGGTATTTTCCTCTTTAGTTTCTAAGTTAAGTAACTTGATATGAGTATTGTACTCATATAACTACAGACTGCATTGGGTGGAAAAGTCTGCGGCAGTGGATGTCAAATGGCTGAAGATTACAACTGCACTTCGTTCTTTGTAGTGAACGATAACACGTGTCAATTATGTGGTTGACATTACATGTTTTAAATATTCAGTGACAGTTCTCATGCAGTTCCAATTGTCGGCAGACCAATTCACAAATGAATTGACCAAGAAGTGTTTTGAACTTTGTGCACATCCGAGAACATGTGCAGGCTTAGATTCAATGAGGGCAAGAAACAAATGAATAAGCTTGATGAAAAAATAACTTCACTGTGAGGTAAAAATAAAACACAAGCAAAAATATAGGCTGCCTGTTAAAAAGTGTGCATCTTTGAATTTATGTGACATCAAAATATGTTGCTGGGTAACATTTAATATTGGGTTGTTTCACCCTATGCCACACATAAGGTGGCTCAAACCTGTCCCACTCTTCAACAGCAGCCCTTCTGTGATCATTCAGTGTGCGAGTTTTACCTGGTCCCAAGCATGTTAGCACATACCGTAGGGCATTTGGCTCTTTTCCCTTCTTGAGGGGGCTGTGTTGGGGCGAAGCATATTCATGTATTATCATCCTGAAACACAAATCCATCTTGCTGATTATTGGGATGGACAATATGTTTGGTGATCTTGTCCCAATACTGTGCAGACCTCCATTTATCGTCAATGGTAACAAGAGCTATCAGATAGCTACATGTGATATTAGTCCCCTTCCCTGATTAACCCTTGACAATATGTGCCCCAGAGATGCATTGGTAACTGGATGTCTCCACATACTTTTATGATGATCATCAGGCATCATATGAATCCTGCACTTGTCAGTGCAGAAAACCCATACCATTGGTCCTGGTACAATTCCAGGTGTTCTCTTGCCCATAATCTTCACTCACCATGGTGTTTGTAATTTATGCCAAAAAGACAAACTGATTACATGAAGGCAGGTGCTTACAGCCTAGGTTGACACAATACTCCCAGCTGCCTCCATTGTTCTGTTGAATACTCCTCCGAGTGCACAGGAGTCAGAACTTGTATGCAGCATATATGCTATATATCAGCTGGTGCAGTGTTTCAGGTGACCACTACAATGCAGATTTTCAATGTTCTATGTTTCACAGTAGGGGTTTATTGCCAAGAGGCATGCACATTTTATATGCAGTTTATTGTACTAAGAGTCCTATTTATCATAAAATGACTATCTGGTCATAGGCTAGTTTAATTTTGAAAGGACTGTTTACGATACTGTGGCAGATGTGTACACGAGCCACACTGTCCGGTTCATAATAGGAGATACAACACACACTACCAAACTGCACTGAGAATTATTTTTACCTTTACACAGGTGGCTGATGTAGTGAACTCTTCTGGTCAAAATAGTCTGCTGAAGGAGGTCTCCAATCAAAGAAACACAGAATATGTAACTCAAGAGAATTGTAGAGAACCTTATACAAGCAGTAAATTTAAGCAAAATGATACTTACTCAGCAGACAATTCAGCAAATATTGGTGCAAAAGTAACACAGGCAGGATTCCATGCAGTATAGAACACAACCAGCCACGTAACTCTCCTGTCTCTCTCAAGTTGTTCTTCCAAGCCTGCAGCAGTTCTGAAGTAGACAACTTTATCTGGGCCGCTGTATGTTGGCTCAGGAAACACCATTGCAAAGACTGTGAAGCCAGCGAACATGTATAAAATATGGCTCCATTCATGAATATTAAATCTTGTATGTCAAATGTGCATAACATTTATTCACCTACAATTTTCATTGTTAGAGGTAGCGAAAGGTTCTACTTACATATACAAATTACGCTAAATATTATTCCCATGCGTACGTCAGCATAAAACCATAATATCATGTTTGCTACTTTATTGTAAATGAAGCTGGAAGTCAGATAGTTTATCATAGTGACGCTTCCAGATTTCTTGGTTTTCATCATTACTACTATTAGGAGGAAGAATAGGATCTCAGATTCCCTCTGAAATATGTAACGCAATATGTGAAAGTGCGACGAATATAAAAGTTGTCAAATTTTGTGACCTAGTTGTGTTCAGTACGTACGGTATCTAATTCACATTGTGGATAGCTGCCTGGAAACAAAATCCCACACACAAAAGGAACTTTCTTGCATAGTATATAAGACAAACTTAACAAAATGTTTATGCTATAGTAAGGTTTTAAAAGTAAAATCAAATCTTTCTTAAACGACATGCTTTTTCCTAAATAAACAACCCAATGTTAATAAACAAAGTATAAGTTATCATCTCTGACGCTGTACCGCTCTTGACAACTCAACAAACGTAACTACTACTCATGTGTTGAAATAATTTCTCCACAAATAAAACATTTTGTACAGCTAGTTTTATGCAAAAATCTGAAGGTTTTTCATCTATATCATAGTGCTTAAAAAGGCCTTCCTTTAGATAAGGCGGTTTGTCTTTGTTTAGCAAAAGCTTTTTGTTGGTTCTACTGTAATTTTGGCGGTAAACTGGATGTTTGGATGTAGAAAACAAGTCAGTTGTGTACATTAAGTATTATATGTACACTATTGATAATTGATGGGTTCAGGGTCCTATGCACGAGTTCTTAACAGTTCTTTATATTGTGAAAACATTAAACCGATTTTGTTAGTTTCCATCGAAACTTAAGCTGAAGTACATACGATGGAGGATTCCGAAACTCTTGAAATGACACCTCCAATTTCTCCGCCAGTCGGCAGCGAATTCAATGTTTTACGGCCCAAAATCTCCGAAAACGGTAATGTTCACTCATAACAGCCGATTTCAACCAGAATTACATTGAGTACAATGTTGAATGTCAAGTCTTGTCATATCCTTTCATAGAAATTTAATTTTCAGGCTGCTCGTTTTGGCGTTTTAAATGCTTTAACTGCTTGGGGGAAGTGAATTTGAAAGACAGTGCAGTACATCCGTCTGGATATCTTGCTAATGGAGAAATAGAATTCATCACCTATCAGCCTAATCCATATGTTGTAGATTCAAACTCGACGCTTCATCTTTTTGGATTTTCCTTCAGTGAAGGAACCGCATTGCTAAATTATGCTGATATGCTGTTCCAACTAGTCAGGTACAGCACAGGCTTTTGTAGGCATATACGTTACGCATTGGAATAATTTCCAGACATCTAATTCACATTGTTTTCACACAGAAAAGAAATTATGTTATTAGATTCAGCATCGAAACTACAGTCCAATGTAATGAGTGCCTTCTCCGTAGCACCAGCAAGCGACATAGATTATGACTTGAAAAGGAAAGAAATCTGTACATTTTTTATGTACGTACGGAAATACATCTCGTGGTAAGTGCCCCTAGATTCTGATAGTTGTATTTAATGCACTGATAAACTTTAAATCTTCAAAGTACTGATAAAAATAGTACTTTCCATTCAGTATGTTTTCAGATGAAGAATATTCTTGGGTTGTGGAGAAGATATTGCGACCTCTTCAGGAACATTTGAAGTCTATGAGAGTATTCATGAAGCAAATAACTGATCTTCCCGATTACATTATCCACCATTCTGCATCATCACATGGCAATAAGGTAATCAACTTATTCTGCTGTGAATTAAGTATTTCATTCCTTGGACGAAGACACATTGTTAAAGCAGTGTACTTGTTTATTAGAAATGTACTGAGGGTATCGTGATTAATCACGGGGATGTGGACACAAGTCAGGTTTAAGCAAATGTGCAGTAACGAAAATTATAGCAAATTGATGAATAAACATAAAAGCTAAAGTAAAATTGATGGGATACAGTTAAAGTAAACACGACGTAAATTACTGAGAATAATTTAAGGTAAAGAAAGAATGTTTATACACTGAACGTTTTAAATGAGGTTGGCACATTATAGTTAACATGCCACAAATAGGAAGTCTCAAAACGTGAATACAAATATACAGAAACAATTATTGTTTAGTTTGCAGGTGCAAACTTATGGATAAGTTATTATCTTAATTTAGATTTAAATGTAGGTTTGGCATTAATGTGAACTTTCATATCTGGTCACAGTGAATTGAAAACTTGTATGGTAGAATAGTGAGCACCTTTTTGGACAAGACTTAATTCTTTAGTTCCCTATGTACAACATTCTTAGCCCTTGTATTGTGATAGTGGTGTGCACTAAAAGTTTTATAAGGGAATGGTCATTAGAGACAAAAATCATCAAAGAACATAGATATTGAGACATGGTGGTCAGTATTTGGAGCTTTGGAATAGGTTTCTGCAAGAATGTCTTGAATAAACGTTGCTCACTACTCTTATTTGCTCTCCTACCCCCCCCACCCCCTCACCCCCACCCCCACTTTTTCATTCTTTCAGATTGGGTCTAACTTCTCATCTGAAATCACCCTTCCCATTCACTTTTTGTTAATTTTTATTGGTAGTGTTATGTATTTGTCGTGAAGTATCTTGAGTGCATCCTCCTTGATCTCTGCAATCCATCTACGCTGCTCTGGGTCAATGGAAGCACCTGATTCCACCCATCGGCTTTGACCTCTGACGTACGGCTGTTGTGGTGTCTACGTCACGATGGCGCGGAATTTAGTTTTTGAGTGTGGCGTGTTTGTAGGTGTCCTCTTGATGTGTTTGGTGGTGCTCTCTAGTGGTGTGTTTACGGGTGGCGTGTTATGTGGCATATGGGGTTCATTTGCATGGTAACATTGCACGTGTGTGGTATTGGTGGTGACTGTGCTTTCAGTGGAATATTTTTCAGTGAGTTAACAATTGAGTTTTTTCATTATGTAGTGTTAATCCATGAGACTTAAAGCAGTGTAAGATGTCTACAAGTACAGCATTACACATATTTTGTAGTTCACTGGCTATTCATCTTACAAGCAGAATAGTAGTGTCATCAGCAAAAAGAGTACATTTGCTCTCAGTGTTTGTAGAAAGTGGGAGATTGCTTATGAAGATAAAAGATTGTAAGGCCCCAAAGTGGATCCTTATGGCGCTCCACACTTTAATTTGTCTCAGTCAGATGAAACAGAACAGCCATTGGTACCATTTTAAGTATCACCTTCTGCTTTCTATTTTGTAGATATGATTCAATGCACCTACCATTGCTACCATTCAAATAATAAAAATTAGCCTTCCTTAAGAGAAGATGGTGGCCTACACAGTCAATGGCCATTGGCAAGTCACAGAAAATTATAATGGGTGACATTGTGTTATTTATTGACTGAAGAATTGCATTTATGAGAGAGAAAATAGCCTGCCCTGTTGGTCTTTTTCTATTTTATTTATTTTTTAACCAAATTGGTTTCTGTTGAGGATGTCCTGAATGTTGAAGTAGTCTGCGATTCTTGTATACATCGGACTCTCTAACATTTTTGAGGAGCAATTTCGCAAAGATATTGGATAATAATTGGGTAAATTAGTTTTGTAACCCTTCTTAAAAAGTGGTTTCAAAAAAGCATCTTTCTGCTCTGGGACAGCACCTTGTTGCAATGATTCATTGAAAATGTGACACAAGACTTGATATACACAATTACTACAGTGCCTTATATTATTGTTGTTGTGGTCTTCATTCCTGAAACTGGTTTGATGCAGCTCTCCATGCTACTCTATCCTGTGCAAGCTTCTTCATCTCCCAGTATCTACTGCAACCTACATCCTTCTGAATCTGTTTAATGTATTCATCTCTTGGTCTCCCTCTACGATTTTTACCCTCCACGCTGCCCTCCAATACTAAATTGGTGATCCCTTGATGCCTCAGAACATGTCCTACCAACCGATCCCTTCTTCTAGTCAAGTTGTAGCGCCTTATAGCTTCAGGCGAAATGATGTCAATACCTGTGTTAGTTTTTTTTTTTACGGCCTTGATATATTTTTGCCTTCACCAATAGTGAAGCTATACAAATTTACTTGTATAAGTTGTGGTCACCTCTGTGTAATAAATTTGTGGCCGTATTTAATGAGCTCCTACAACTTACATGTTCTGCTGCAGTTAATAGGTCAGCTGGCGGCTACACGGGTAGCGGAGGCTGTGTGGCGTGGACTGGGCGGTTTTTTAGGTTAGAAGGCCTCGGGAAAGTGCGGGATGGGCTGCAATGTCAAAGGGTGCTTGGCAATTACAGGACGTGCTTGGATCAAGGAACAGTCGGAATTATAGTTGTAAATTGTTGTAGTTGCGCTGGAAAAGTCCCTGAGCTTCAAGCGCTAATAGAAAGCACAGAAGCTGATATCGTTATAGGTACAGAAAGCTGGCTAAAGCCTGAAATAAGTTCTGCAGAAATTTTTACGAAGTCTCAGACGGTGTTCAGGAAAGATAGATTAGGCAGAATTGGTGGTGGAGTGTTTGTGTCTGTCAGTAGTGGTTTATCTTGTAGTGAAGTCGAAGTAGATACTCCGGGCGAATTGGTGTGGGTGGAGGTTATACTTAACAGCCGAATTAAGTTAATAATTGGCTCCTTCTACCGACCCCCAGACTCCGATGATACAGTTGCGGAACAGTTCAGAGAAAGTTTGAGTCTCGTAACAAATAAATACCCCACTCATACGGTTATAGTTGGTGGGGACTTCAACCTACCCTCGGTATGTTGGCAAAAATACTTGTTCAAAACCAGTGGTAGGCAGAAAACGTCTTCCGAGATTGTCCTAAATGCATTCTCCGAAAATTATTTCGAGCAGTTAGTCCACGAACCCACGCGAATTGTAAATGGTTGCGAAAACACACTTGACCTCTTGGCCACAAACAATCCAGAGCTGATAGAGAGCATCATGACTGATACAGGGATTAGTGATCACAAGGTCATTGTAGCTAGGCTCAATACCATTTCTTCCAAACCCATCAGAAACAAACGCAAAATAATTTTATTTAAAAAAGCGGATAAAGTGCCACTAGAAGCCTTCCTAAAAGACAATTTCCATTCCTTCCGAACTGACTATGCGAATGTAGATGAGATGAGGCTCAAATTCAAAGATATAGTAGCAGCAGCAATTGAGAGATTCATACCTCATAAATTGGTAAGAGATGGAACGGATCCCCCGTGGTACACAAAAAAGGTCCGAACGCTGTTGCAGAGGCAACGGAAAAAGCATGCGAAGTTCAGAAGAACGCGAAATCCCGAAGATGGGCTAAAATTTACAGACGCGCGAAATTTGGCACGTACTTCGATGCGAGATGCCTTTAATAGGTTCCACAACGAAACATTGTCTCGAAATTTGGTAGAAAATCCGAAGAAATTCTGGTCGTATGTAAAATACACAAGCGGCAAGACACAGTCAATACCTTCGCTGCGCAGTGCCGATGGTATTGTTATCGACGACTGTGCCGCTAAAGCGGAGTTATTGAACGCAGTTTTCCGAAATTCCTTCACCAGGGAAGACGAATGGAATATTCCAGAATTTGAAACACGAACATCTGCTAGCATGAGTTTCTTAGAAGTAGATACCTTAGGGGTTGCGAGGCAACTCAAATCGCTTAATACGGGCAAGTCTTCAGGTCCAGATTGTATACCGATTAGGTTCCTTTCAGATTACGCTGCTACTATAGCTCCCTACTTAGCACTCATATACAACTGCTCGCTCACCGATAGATCTGTACCTACAGATTGGAAAATTGCGCAGGTCGCACCAGTGTTTAAGAAGGGTAGTAGGAGTAATCCATTTAACTACAGACCTATATCATTGACGTCGGTTTGCAGTAGGGTTTTGGAGCATATACTGTATTCAAACATTATGAACCACCTCGAAGGGAACGATCTATTGACACGTAATCAGCATGGCTTCAGAAAACATCGCTCTTGTGCAACGCAGCTAGCTCTTTATTCGCACGAAGTAATGGCCGCTATCGACAGGGGATCTCAAGTTGATTCCGTATTTCTAGATTTCCGGAAAGCTTTTGACACCGTTCCTCACAAGCGACTTCTAATCAAGCTGCGGAGCTATGGGGTATCGTCTCAGTTGTGCGACTGGATTCGTGATTTCCTGTCAGGAAGGTCGCAGTTTGTAGTAATAGACGGCAAATCATCGAGTAAAACTGAAGTGATATCAGGTGTTCCCCAGGGAAGCGTCCTGGGACCTCTACTCTTCCTGATCTATATAAATGACCTCGGTGACAATCTGAGCAGTTCTCTTAGACTGTTCGCAGATGATGCTGTAATTTACCGTCTAGTAAGGTCATCCGAAGACCAGTATCAGCTGCAAAGCGATTTAGAAAAGATTGCTGTATGGTGTGTCAGGTGGCAGTTGACGCTAAATAACGAAAAGTGTGAGATGATCCACATGAGTTCCAAAAGAAATCCGTTGGAATTCGATTACTCGATAAATAGTACAATTCTCAAGGCTGTCAATTCAACTAAGTACCTGGGTGTTAAAATTACGAACAACTTCAGTTGGAAGGACCACATAGATAATATTGTCGGGAAGGCGAGCCAAAGGTTGCGTTTCATTGGCAGGACACTTAGCAGATGCAACAAGTCCACTAAAGAGACAGCTTACACTACACTCGTTCGTCCTCTGTTAGAATATTGCTGCGCGGTGTGGGATCCTTACCAGGTGGGATTGACGGAGGACATCGAAAGGGTGCAAAAAAGGGCAGCTCGTTTTGTATTATCGCGTTATAGGGGAGAGAGTGTGGCAGATATGGTAAGCGAGTTGGGATGGAAGTCATTACAGCATAGACGTTTTTCGTCGCGGCGAGACCTTTTTACGAAATTTCAGTCACCAACTTTCTCTTCCGAATGCGAAAATATTTTGTTGAGCCCAACCTACATAGGTAGGAATGATCATCAAAATAAAATAAGAGAAATCAGAGCTCGAACAGAAAGGTTTAGGTGTTCGTTTTTCCCGCTCGCTGTTCGGGAGTGGAATAGTAGAGAGATAGTATGATTGTGGTTCGATGAACCCTCTGCCAAGCACTTAAATGTGAATTGCAGAGTAGTCATGTAGATGTAGATGTGTAGATAGTTAAAGCAACCACTTATCTGTAGTGGACTGATGTTTTATTTATTTTATTTATTCGTATGGCTCATAAGCAGTTTAAAGTACAGGTATATAACCTTGAAATGTCGTTTGGCTAGGGCCTCCCGTCGAGAAGACTGGTTGCTTGGTGCAAGTCTTTTGAGTTGACGCCATTTCGGCAACTTGCACGTCAATGGGGATGAGATGATGACGATGACGATACAACACCCAGTCCCTGAACAGAGAAAATCTCAGACCCAGCCGTGAATCGAACCCGGGGCCCATTGCACGGTATTCTGGCACACTGACCACACAGCTATCATG
This sequence comes from Schistocerca gregaria, assembly GCF_023897955.1. NCBI lineage: Eukaryota > Metazoa > Arthropoda > Insecta > Orthoptera > Acrididae > Schistocerca > Schistocerca gregaria. Next base: position 384,041,074 of record NC_064927.1, read on the forward strand.
GCGTACCTATATAACATTAGTAATACTAATTTAACAGGAATATGAAAATGCAAAACTACATATAAAACTAACTAAATGTCAATATCTAAGCTCCTAATCCACATAAGAGCTGTATCATCAGCTTTGATAAGGTCTTTTCAACTCCCCTGGCAGGAACACAAGGGGCATTCATCTCTAATGTTCATGACTGTCTGGTTTGGAGCCCCACAGTCACAAATCGGAGACTCTGTAGCAAACCATCTATAAAGAGAATCTGCACATCGTCCACACCCAATACGAGCTCTGTTAAATTTTACCCATAGTTTCCTGTCAAGTTCTGTGCCAGTAGTATCACAAACATACTTTCGGAAGCACTTGAGCTATTCAGTATTTTCACTAAGTTGACAGCTCTGATCCCATAGGTCTCTCACCCCAGTATTACTAGCATCTAGCTGCTCTGCTTCCTGTAATGGTAGGTTTCTTGAACAGAGTCTATTTAGTCATAGACTTTATATGTCTTCCTGTGTAGGTAATTCCAGGTTGTCCTGTGCCTCGTGGTATTCCCTAAGCAAAGCCTGGTTTCTGCAGATCGCAGGAGGATAGATGTTGCTCAGCAGAGAAAGCCAATAAATTGGTGTTGGTCGGATCTCCACAGTTATTAATCGCATAGTGGGGCTCAACTGGATGTGGATCAAGTTGGTGTGGCAGCTGTTGAGCCACACTGGGGCACAATACTCAGCTGCCAAGAAGACCAGAGCAATGGATGATGTGCGCAAGGCACCGGCTGAAGCTCCCCATGTCATCCCACACAATTTTTGAATAATATTGTTAAGAGTTTTTATATCAGTAGCAGTATTTTCAAGGTGTTTTCTATATGAAAGGTTGTGGTCAAGGGTGACACCAAAGTACATAGGGAACTTCTTATATCAAAGAATGTTTCCTTTAAGTTTCACTCTGAGCTCTGCATTAGCTTGTTTGTTAGTCAGATGGAATGTACGTACTTCAGTTTTTCTTGTATCGGATTTAAGTTGCCACTTTCTACAATAGGCACTCATAATGGCTAGCTCTTCTGTGAGAATTGTCTCCGCTCGTTCAAGATTCACGGTTCTACAAGCAAGAGCAATATAATCTGTGTAGCAGAATTTTGTTGACCTGGTATTGGGGCAGAGATAGAAATGTTGAATAATAGGGGGGCTAATACGGAGCCCTGTGGTAGACCAATTTCATCTCCTTGTTCACGTTTTCTCCCAAGTAAACATGGGAATATCTATTGTTTATCATGGTTTTGATGAAAGTAACAATTTTTCAGCATTGGACTGTTTTCAGTATTTTGTATATCATTCCTTCTTTCCAAACTGTCATATGCCGCATATAGGTCTATGAACGTGACAGATGTCTTCACGTTTTCTTGGAAAGCAGCTTGTATGAAAGTTGTTACGGCCAGTACCTGGTTGCAGCATTTTCACTATGACCTGAAACCCGCTTGCTCAGCTGGGATATGTTCCAGAATGAAGCCACTAATTCTTATATAGATGAGCCTCTCAAAGAGTTTGAGTACAGCTCAAAAGGGAAACTGGTCTGAAACTTTGAGGATGGTCAGCTTGTTTACCTGGTTTCAAAATTGCATCTTTTTTTGTTATGTTTAGCTCAAGGGGCAGTGATCCACTATCTAGGATGTTGGAGAAAAAGTGGACCAGCCATTTTTTCCACTGTTACCCATTTTTATCAGAAATTCTTGGTGTATGAAATCCAGACCAGATACTCTACCATGTTTAGTTTGTTTCAAGGCCTCATCCAATTCGGTCATTGTAAAAGGGGAAGAGAAACTGGATTCATTTGGGCACTGAGCTTTTAGAGAGGTAAGTTCTCATTTTATTTTGGAAGTATTTTGTTTGTCACAGGATGATGTAGATGTTTCAACTGTGTGGTTAGCGATTTGATTACCTAACATACCAGGTTTCTGCCTGGGTTTATTGGAGGCTCCACCAAGCTTACGCAGAAGGCTGCATTCCTTTCTACTTGAATGTCTGAAGTTTACATTTTCTGACATCTCACACCATTGTAGTCTCCTAGCAGTGTCAAGACTTTAGAGGAGGTCACGTGCAATATTGCTGTCGCAAGGTTCGCTGTACTGTTCATTAAGTTGTTCAAAATGTTCATTCCAGCCTGTTATGTATTACTTTCTGCACCCACGAGAGATAAACTTCTTAGCAGCAGTAATAACAGCCCCAACGAATCAAGGGCAGTTTTTAGGTTCTGGTAGAATAAAACAGATATATTTATCTAGATGGTCAACAAAACTGCGCCCATCAGACCTGCACAGATTCCATCTGGGTTGTGGTACAGATATCGTTATTGGGACAGAGAGCCCCATATCGAGGATTAATGGCCTGTGCCGGCTGTGTGGGAAATTAGGTATGACTTTTCTGGATATTGGCATTGGGTGCTCTCTGCAGGCCCTGGACACAAAGCAGAGATCTGACTTGTAATCTCTTCACCAAGCAGCTGATCTGAAAGTTCCCAAATCCTTGGCACTGTAAACAAGGTACAGATTTTCATTTCGTTGAGTGCAAGACCACACTCATTGTCACGTGCATAGTTCTAGTGACCCTGCTGACTATTAAAATCTCCAGCATAAAGCAATGGGTGAGCAGTAATTGACAGAATATCCAGTGACACAGCACATTTGGTGGCTTGTAAATATTATTTATAATGGTCTCCTCCATTTGCACAGTGACATATTGGATTTCGTTTTCTGTACTTGTCAAAATGAGATGAGCATGTTTGATATTGCTCCTTACATAGGTGGCCACACCATTCACACTGTGATATATAGTACCAATAAGATCGTAGTCATGGATCCTACCTCTTTTACGCTGGTCCTCCATTGTTGGAGCATGTGTTTCCTGGGTTATAACTACATCAATATCATTATCTACAAGGAGTTTAAATAGGTAGTCGCTTTTACCTTGACTGATGTCTTCTATGTTTAAATGGCATACTTGGATTGAAGGGCCAAGTCTTTTAACTAGTTGGTCCTGAAAAGGTCCATTTTTAAAACCTTTTTGATTTTGATTTGTCAGCGTGTTTGTAGCCAAGAAATCTAATATCTGGTCTGGCTGCCTATTCATTCTAGCTCATTTAGCACTACCCAGGGTGCACATGTGGTATTCCACTACGGACGCAAGCTAGTTTACATCCCGGGCTGATGTGTGAAGCACAGTAACACATAACAGAAAACAGCATCCACACTACCACTGACACAAGTTGTTTTTATAGCACTAGCACGTGCGCGCGCGCACACACACACACACACACACACACACACACACACACACACACACACACATTCTACTGTGGCAATGGAATGATTAATATTGACATTTGGTTCTTGAAAGCTATTGGGTGGTGTGATGGGGGTGGGAACACAAGAAGAGGTAGTGGGAGGGAGGCTGGTCTTTGGGTGGCGGACTTGGACACTGTACACAAGACAAAAAGAGTACAGATGGTATGAAGAGATGTAAGAAGAGGGAGAGGGGGAACATGTATGGAAATGAGAAGTTTGAAGATGAAGAGGGAGAAAGGGAGGGCAGAAAGATGGGAGAGTGGTTGAAAAGGGAGGTGGGGAGAGGGAGAAGGCAGAGCATGATGTGGATGGAGAGTGAGTGGTGTGGACAGAGCAGAGTAGGGAAAAAATTAAGGTGAGGCAGTGGGAACAAATAAGCAAAGATTTAGGCCAGAGGGATTGCAGGAGTGCAGGATGTGTTGAAGATACAATTTGTTTCTCTGGGCTACCCAAATGGGAATTGTCTATTTAACACTTCCTGCTGGCTTAAGCCTACTGTTCCCAATGCCTCAGCTTCCTTTTTCATACTCTCTTCTGACCACACCACTCCTCTTCCTCCCAGATCATACACTCCTTTCTCCTCCCCCTCCCCCCTCCCCCCTTTTTCAATGCAGACAGACAGTTTTATTTTTATTTTACTCGTCCAGTTCCGTAACCAAATTGAGGAGCAAATCTCCAATGCCACGGAACGTGTCAGTACATGAAAATAAAACATAAAAGTAATAACAGATGAAATAAAATGTTTATGAACTCAAAAAAAAGTAAAACCATTAATGCGATCAACAATGTAACATAGGAATCAGCTTAATTTTTCAATGAACTCCTTGACAGAATGAAAGGAGTGACCCATGAGGTATCTCTTCAGTTTCGATTTTATTTCACATGGATTGCTGCTAAGATTTTTGAATATTTGTGGTAGCTTATTGAAAATAGATGCAGCAATATACTGCACACCCTTCTGCCAAGAGTTAAGGAAGTGCAATCCAAATACAGATTGGATTTCTGCCTAGTAGTAACTGGGTCAAAGCTGCTAATTCTTGGGAATAAGCTGATATTGTTAACAAGAAACAACAGTAAAGAGAAGCCAGTGTCAGAATACCCAGACTAGTGAACAGGGACCGACAGGAGGTTTGCAAACTTACACCACTTATTGCCCGAACTTCCTGTTTCTGAGCCAAAAAATATCCTTAGAGAATGGGAAGAGTTACCCCAAAATATATTATCATGTGACATAAGCGAATGAGAATAAGCAAAGTAGACTAATTTTTGTGTCGAATGATCACTTACTTCAGATACCATTTGATTAGTAAAAATGGCAGCATAGGTCTTTGAACAAGATCTCGAATGTCGGCTTTCCATGACAGTTTACTATCTATCTGAACACTTAGAATTTTGAACTGTTCAGTTTCACTAATCATATGCCCATTCTGTGAAATTAAAATATCAGATTTTGTTGAATTGCGTGTTAGAAAATTTGAAAACTGAGTCTTACTGTGATATAGCATTATTTTATTTTCGACAAGCCATGAACTTATGTCGTGGACTGCACTATTTGAAACAGAGTCAAGTAACACTAGAGGGCATATCATTCATATAAACAAGGAAGAGGAGTGGCCCCAACATTGACGGTGCCTCACTCAGACCCTACATCACAGCCATACTCAATACTGTGAGTAATGACATTTTGCTGTCTGTTGTTAAAGTAAGAGGTGAACCAATTGTGAGCAACTTCCCGTATTCCATAATGGTCCACCTTCTGGAGCAATATTTTGTGAATGAACACACTCAAATGCCATAGTTAATAAAATGTGCCTAGCGTTTGAAAATTTGTGTAATCCGTCCAGTACCTCACAGAAAAAACAGCATGTCATTTTCAGTTGTTAGACCACTTCTAAAGCAGAGTTGTACATTTGCTTGCAAATTATGTGGTATAAAATGATCAATTATCCTTACAGATACAGACTTTAGCAAACATTATGGCACAGAAATAAGTCTGAAATTATGTACTTTATCCCTTTTCATAAAGTGGCTTCAATACTGAGTTCTTTAATCATTCAGGAAATTGACCATTCTTAAAGGAAAAATTACAAATATGGCTAAGTACAGGGCTACAGCACAGTACTTTAATATTCTGCTAGGCACTCCATCATATCCACGAGTCCTTAGTCTTCAATGATTTAATTATTGATTCAATCGCCCCTTGTCATTATCACAGAGAATCTCGAAAAGGCATTTTCTGTGAGGGTAATATAATTCCCTGTAGAAACTAAGTTTTTATTTAATTCACCAGCAATCCTCAGAAAGTGTTTGTTAAAAACTGTACGTATATCTGACTTACCAGTAACACAAATATTTTTACTATGAACTGACTTTATATCGGTGATCTTCTTAGAACTTATTTTGCTGCTACACTCAATGTCACCTTCCACTTGTTGCCTGCCGCTGGAGCTTCGAATTTACCCTGGGTTGCAGGATCCTTATAGAGATTCATTTGAAGGATGTGGACCGTATCTCTGATCTTTCGTCGTCTTGTCGGGGTCGAAATCTTCTACTTCATAAGTAACATCAGACAACCATCTTAAAATCTTATAGGGTCCAAAGTAGCACCTGAGGAGCTTCTCAGAGAGACCAACCTTCCAAACAGGAGTGAAGATCCAGACGAGGTCACCAGGCTGGTAGACAACAGGGTGGTGGCTCGCATCATACCTTGAGCAATCGTTTTGTTGAGCCTGTAGCATGCGGAGTCGAGCTAACTGCTGAGCTGCCTCACCTCTGGTTAACACCTGGCCTTCGTAGTTGTTGTCCACATCATCAGGATGTAACGGGAACACAGTGTCCATCGTCATAGTCGCCTCACGCCCATTCACCAGGAAAAATGGCGTAAATCATGTGGTGTCTTGCTTGGCAGTGTTCTAGGAAAACTTCACGAAAGGTAGCACCTCATCCCAGTTGCTCTGTTCAACATTGTTGAACAGTGATAGCATGTTGGCCAAGGTCTTATTAAGGCTTTCAGATAAATCATTAGTTTGCGGATGATAGGCAGTCATCATGTGATGAGTAATGTTGCACCAGCGGTTTAACTCTGTCACGCGATGCAATTGAAAAACCTTCCCTCAATCCGTAATTAACAACCTTGAGGCACTGTGTTTTAATACAATGTCTTCCACAGTGAATTTGGCTGCCTCAGATGCTTCGGCTGCTTTCACGGCTTTTGTAATGGCAAAGCATATCAGATAATCAGGGCAAAGAATAATCCTTCTATTGCCACTAGCAGAGATTGGAAATCATCCGAACAGGTCAATCCCAACACACTGGAAATGCCTTTCAGCTGGTGGAATTGGTATGAGTCGGCCAGGTGGTTTCTGAGGTACTGCCTTTCTCCTCTGGCATTCTAGACAATGTGACACATAGTGATGGATACTCCTAAATAAACCTGGCCAGAAAAATCTCTTGCGGATCCTACTGTATGTCTTAATAAATCCTATAAGTCTGCCCTCAGGTGTGTCATGGAATTTCTGCGGAACATCTAAGCGCATGTGTTTAGGATTCACTGGTAGCCACTGCTTTCCAAACAGATCAAAGTTTTTCTTGCAAAGCAATCCATTAACTACCTTAAACTGTCCTTTCACAGCCTCTGACCAATGTAAAGACAAGCATAATTTGAGATGTCTTGGCATCCTTCTTCTGCTCAACAGAGAGATCCTGGAGTGCAGAGAGACAGTCACTATCTTCATCAAAGTCTTGATGGTCTTCCACAGGGTTTCTTGAGAGAGTCGGCATCTTGGTGTTTTCTTCCACTTTTGTGCACTGTGGTAATGTTATAATCTAGAAGACGTAGTGCCCTCCTGCCGAGTCATCCTGTTGGATCCTTAAGACCTGTCAACCAACAAATGAATGACGGTCTGTAACAACTGTGAATGGCCTTCCATAGAGATACTGTTGAAATTTGTACATGGTCCAGATCACAGCAAGACATTCTTTTTCTGTAGTTGAGTAGTTTCTCTCGGCTTTTGTAGGTGTCCTAGAACCATAGGTTATAACCTTTTCTTTTCCATCTGAAATTTGTTGCACCAGAACAGCACCAATCCCATACCCATTGGCATATGTGTGTAGTTCTGTAGGTGCTCTCACATCATACAGACCAAATACAGGGTCAGTCATCAGAGATTTTTGCAGCACATCGAAAGAATCCTCTTGAGTACAACTGCAGATAAATTTAGCATCAGCTTTTAACAACTCTTGGAGTGGCCTGCCTTTGATACAAAAGTCTTTGATAAAACAACGGTAATAAGAACATAACCCGAGGAATCTTCTCAAATCTCTAATACTTTTAGGAATAGGAAATTCCGTTATAGATCACACCTTTTCTTGGTCTGGCCACACACCTTCATTTGACGCAAGGTGTCCAAGTATTTCAATTTCTTTTGCTCCAAAGAGATGCTTTCTTGGATAAAGTTTCAGTTCGCCTTGTTGCAGACTTTTCAATACGGCCCTCAGTCTTTTTATATGTTCTTCAATTTTAGAATTACTCTGGCTTTTCTTATTTCCTAGATCAAAAGCCATTTCTAGATCTGTGAATCACATACCTACTCTTTTCCCTGTTTCTCCATACCTGTCACATTCCACCAATCCAGTTATAACAAGTAAACATCAAGAGAATTTTATAGAGATGTGTCTTCTGATCAATCAACAAATAACATTAAATCTTTAAATTGTGGCTAAACACAAAGGTATCAAAATTAGTTTATTTTTACTAGGAGAACTGAGGATAGTTTTTACAAAAGTATCTGGTATCCTCAAATCCTGATGTTGTCATCTTAAGTCCAGGAATTGATTTGATGTAGCTCTCCATGCTTGTCTAGCATGTCCCAGTTGTTCATGTCTGTATAGATGTAACAATTTACATCATTTTTAACCTTTTTACTGTATTAATCCCCAATAGAGCTGTGAATGGTGCCCTTGTAATCAAGGCTGTTACAGCGCAAGAAGCAGCTAAATTTCTGTGTCCCACTGTCTAGTCTGCATTGATGTTAAAACTGAATAATATTCTTTGTTGACTGACTGTGTGTGTGTGTGTGTGTGTGTGTGTGTGTGTGTGTGTGTCCATCCACTCTCCGTAAATTGCACACTAGAACTGTACTCGAGATTCTACATCTACATCCTTCTGATCTTATCCTCACAATGCCTGTTTGAGCAATACTTAGGAGATTGTAGTATATTCCTAGAGTCATCATTTAAAGTCGATTCTTGGAACTTTGTTAATAGATTTTCTTGGGATAGTTTACATCTGTCTTCAGTATCTCTCTGACACGCTCCCATAGATTGAACAAACCTGTGATTATTCATGCTGCCCTTCTCTGTATACATTCAATATCCTTTGTCAGTCATATTTGGTGTGGATCCCACACATTTGAGGAATACTCTAGGATGGGTTGCATTAGTGATTTATAAGTAATCTCCTATGTAGACTGATTGCACTTCCCCAGTATTCTACCAGTAAACAGAAGGCTACCACCTGCTTTACCCATGACTGGGCCTATGTGACCATTCCATCTCATATTCCTACCAAGTGTTACACCCAGGTATTTGTATGAGTTAACTGATTCCAGCAGTGACTCATTGATATTATAGTCATGGGACACTATGTTTTTCTCGTTTTGTAAAGTGTACAATTTTGCATTCTGAACATTGGGAGCAAGTTGCCCATCTTTGCACCACTTTGAAATCTTATCAAGATCTCTCAATATTTATATAGCTTCAGCATCATCTGCAAAATGTCTGATGTTACTATTAATTTGTGTGCAAAATCATTAATATACAACATGAACAGCAAGGGTCCCAATACACTTCCCTGGGGCTAACCCGAAGTTAGTGATGACTCTCCATTCAAGATAACATGCTGCACCCTCCCTACCAAAAAGTCCTCAATACAGTCACAAATTTCACTTGATACCTCATATGATTATACTTTTGACAATAAGTGTAGATGTGGTACTGAATCTAATGCTCTTCGGAAGTCAAGAAATACTGCGTCGACCTGATAGCCTTGATTCAAAGCTTTCAGTATGTCATGCAAGAAAAGTGCGAGTTGGGTTTCACATGATCAAAGCTTTTGTAATCAATACTGGTTGGCATTGAGGACATCGCTCTGTGCAAGATACTTCATTATGTTGGAGCTCAGAATATGGTCGAAGAGTCTACAACAAATCAATGTCAAGTATATTTGATGGTAATTTCGTGGATCACTTCTGCTACCCTTCTTGTCGATGGGTACGACCTGCGCCTTTTTCCAAGAACTGGGCACTGCTTTTTACTCAAGGATCGAGGATAGATTATAGTCAGAAGAGGGGCCAACCCAGCCTCAGATTCAGTGTAGAATCTGTCAGGGATACCTTTGGCCACTGGAGCTTTGTTCAGTTGTAATGATTTCAGCTGCTTCTCAACAGTAATACTTATTTCATTCATCTTTTTGTGGTATGGGCATTAAATTGTGGCAGTGCTCGTGGGTTTACCTTTGTAAAGGAACATTTGAAAATGGACTTAAACTTTTGCTTTGCTACCCTCAGTTTCAGTTCTGTGTCATTCACTAGGGCTTTACACTAACCTGGGTGCCACTAATGGCCTTTACATATGACCAGAATTTGAGTTCCATTAAAAATCATTTGACAGTATTCTGCTACAGTAGTCATTGAATGTATCATAAATTGCTCTCTTGACAGCCAAACACGTTTCACTTAGTATTTCTCTATCTATAACCGTATGCTTTGGTTTACACCTATTATGCAGTAATCTGTTTCCTTAGAAGTTTCTTTACAGTGACTGTATACCGTGGAGGTGCCCACTATGGGCTGTTCTATCAGATACATATCTATCCAGTGTGTGGTTAACTATTCTTTTAAACACTCGAGCCATAGTTTCTCTATATGCTCCTGCCCTGTGATGAAAGTTTCAAATTCCTCATTGAGATATGACACTACTGATTTTTTATCCTCTTTATTGAAGATATATATGTTTATTGTTGTCTTAATTGCCCTTTGTACTTTGGTAGTCATTGTTGCCACAACTGCATCATGGTCACTGATACCATTTTCAATGTGGACGTCCTCAGAGTTCAGAATACTGTAATTAAAAGTGCAGTTTGCTGGAAATTCTTTTCTCCTGTTCATTGTCATTGCTCTTGTCTCTCTTTGATTTCTTCAAAATTGTCTCTGTAGATCAGCCAGAGTCTACCTATGTGCAATGACAGATCACTCCACAGAAACTAGTTGGTGGGTCCAGAAAAAATGTGAGGAAAAATAATAAAATGCAATTCTGTAGAGAGTAATAATTTTCCTTCCATGAAATAGGACTGTGACTGCAGTTCCACAGTATCGAACCGATTTTCGTCGATACTAACAGTCTGCAGTGCATCATATTACATAGAAATAGGAAAGCATGTATCTGTGAATTAATAAAATCAGTGTACCTTTCAAACAAAACTTAAGCATCTGTTCTCACAGTAGTTAATTCTCTCAACAAATTCAATTGAGTCTGATTATACTTCTGCTGCTAAACTTTCCATCCAACAGAATTTTCATAATGACTGACTTCAGCAATATGAAAAGACATGTGTTGTAGAAACTAGTCTATTCTTCATGAATACTCCAGGGTCATCCAGATTTGACATATTCAGGAATTGAAAGACAATAGTTAAATGTCATGAGATATTACAATGTAAAAGAGCTGTTAGAAGAGACAGCTAACACCAGCCTTTGTATGGAGGACAACTTTGCCTTCCCCTTTTATAGGATATGACCCATGTTAGAGTCAGCATGTTCTACCCAACCTACCTGTGCTAGACACTCACAATCATATAGTGTGGATCTGTGGCTGTATGTCGTATGTAGAAAAAAGCAAATTCAGTAAGGTGATCAGAAATATTCCTTACAGTGAAATAAGCACTCAAGACAAAAGCACCACCAAGCGTCACTGCTTTTTTTGGCATGACAGTGAAAAAATTGACATCTAGATATAATGTTTTTCTCAAAGGTGTTGAAAGTGGAACAAACTTCCTTGTGTGTAACTCCACTCTCATCCATGTATTTGCATTTAAATTCTCAACGATCCAATAAGTTATTCAATATGATATTCTTGTGACAACAAAAGCTTAGTACAGAAAATACTGAACAGAAATTTACTGTGCTGTCAGTTGCAAAACTGCCAGTGACCCACTAATAGAGAATGTTTTCAAGAAGCAGAGAGGCACTGATACCCCTGAAGTGTGTAACCTACACATAAAGACTGACCTCAATAGGGAGATAGTTAAAGATAAGGTGGCCGTATTTATCAACAATGAATACCGCTATTCATTTCGCCTCCTCACCCTATTGCAATCAATTTTATGTTTATGTGCACATGTCATTTGTGGTAATCATATATCCACTGTACTTGCTTTTGATGGAGATTTAGATCTTTTTGAGTTGTAAACATACTCTCTCATATGCTCCTTTATGGGATTTCAATGTACATAATATGCTATGGGGTCCTTCCAGTACAATCCTTCCTCGAGATCAAGCTGTTTAGAGCCTCGCATGTACAGCAGTTTTAAATCGTCTTATCAGGTGGCAGATCACAAACTTCAGCACTGCTATGGATTCGTATTTATCATCCCGACTTCTGAATAAGTTATTGTACCCTCAGTGATATTGCTGAATGAAAAGTGATTAATGGATTGTACTCCAACAGCAACAACTGCATAATCAAATGAATCAACTTATTGAAGGAATTAAAGCTTTTCATGCACACTTTCGTAATTTGCTTTATTTTTGTATCTTTATTTGTTGAAGTTCTCTGCTAGATTTTCCGAGTGCTCCCATTTCCCCACAAAAACATAGCAAATACTTCTTTGATCTTTACAAATGGATGACAGTACCAAGGATCAAGCTGCCCGAGATGGCAGTCGTGTGTGCATGAGGTGTGGCTTGCTTGTGTGAATGAATGTGTGTGTGTTTCCTTTTCTGGAGAAGGCTTTAGCCAAAAGTTAATGTGTAAGTGTCTTTTTGTTGTGCCTGTCTGCAATTCATCGTGTCATCTTTACGGTGAGTAGCAATCTATCTTTCCCTGTATTGCTGGTACTTATGAGTGTTATTAATTTATTTAGTTTCACAATTATTGAACATATAAATCTAGCAACAATCAGACCTGAATCAGTTTTGCTTCTTCTCTACATATCTACAGTATATATGTGTTCTCCAGAATACCTCCATTCTTAAATGGAGTCTCTACTTACATCTTAAGTACAATAACCTTTTTTGCATGTAGTCATAATATTTTATATCTTATCAGCTTTTTTATATATCATTGCTCATTTTCATTCTGTTTGAAGTGTCCACAGGCATCTTACCATCTGTTCCACTTGCATCTAGATCTGCGATGGCATCATCTTATTTTAAGTGTGCAGATAGACAGCTATAAATGTGGAACAGACACACTGCTTGATTCTTTGACACCCAGCTTCAGTGAAACAAGATGCAGTAACTTTAGCAGTGAAACAGAGAAGAACATTTTGTTGCTGATAACAGACCTTGTGATGCTTGCAGTTGCCAGGTTTGGAAAGGTATGTTGCAATGCCCTATGTAATCAATATATTGCCTGCAGTTCACATTCAGTAGCAAATTCAAAGTTGTGTAAACCTAGAATGAAATTCTGTCCTATATTGTATTATCCTTGTTCTCTGCATCAATGTTTCGCCTGAAAATGTGTACAGCAGAGCCATTAAGATACCGTATTTACTCGACTGTAAGCCGCACTCGAATCTAAGCCACACCTGAAAAATGAGACTTGAAATCAAGGAAAAAAAATTTTCCCCCCCTAATCTAAGCCACACCTGAAATTTGAGGCTTGATATTCAAGGGGAAAGAGAAGTTTTAGACCACACCTCCAAATCGAAACAAAGTTGGTCCATTGTAACATGAGGCACAATTGAGGTCGAATGGATGAAGATACAGCTAAAGTAGTTTGGTTCGAATTGTAAGCTTAGCAGTTAAGCTTTACCAGGTAGCCACTGCCATGCGTATTTATACGGGTACCCTTCCTTTTTGACATGATTCGTCTGGTTTGAATCAATTGCTTATTTTGCTTTGATCTGATATGTGCCATTCTCTTTGTTATAGGTGTTTACGTCACTCTAAGCTAAAAATGCATTATTGTACTGTGTCATACATTGTTTGTCACATTCTGACAATGAGTGTTTACGACCTGTCGCCGCTCGTGGCATGGCTTGCTATTGTGCATGTTACCGCTTCTTACAATAAAAAAAAGAGAGGAATTGTCTCATAAGTGAAACAATGGCAAGAGACTGCTATTGGTTGTTACTTACACTGCGTCTGATAGATGATGATCTGAAGGAGAGTTTAGCGGAAAAAAAATCCATTTGAAATTCTTTGCAGGTGCCTCTTTAGTACATTACATTCTGGACAGAAATTAGTTATTTTAGATTAAGAAATCTAGTCAGTTGCCGTGCTTCATTTCTGTCTGTATCACTATTCGGCAAAAGAATAATACAAGTATTGTTGTCTCACTCTATAGTTTCGTAGTTTATTAGGCAGACAGGATTTAAATTAGTAGCAAACAGGAATGAATACATGGCATAATGTTTACATTCTTCTACATTTAATTTAATTTATTTACTGCCACAGAGGTTTTGGCACCAGTATTTATCTTTGTGCCTGCAAAGCATGCCTGTGTAGCGCTACATATATTCGACAGCAGAAGTTAGTTGTGGTGGGACCTACCAACATTTTTCAGAACTTCCGCTTACTTTGCACTCGATTCTAAGCCGCAGGCGGGTTTTTGGATTACAAACGCCAGAAAAAGTGCGACTTAGATTCAAGTAAATGTGGTAAGCTTCTGTAGGGCACTATGTATGCAATACAAGTTTAACTTCGATAAGCGTATTCAAAAGTGAAACCTGTGTATTACTCTTTTGTTTTACCATTGTCTTTCTTATCCAGCCTCACAAATTTACATGCCAACAATTTGCCTGAGGCACATGTAACTATCCAATGTTGGCCACCTTGACCATCTCAGCAAAGTGTGCAGCTTGTCGCATTAAGTTTGAATAGTGTATTTTCAGACAGCCTCATGAAGAGGTGGTGTCAGCATTTAATCACGTTGGTTCCGTGTTTAAGTATTTGAGGACTGTAAATAATCGGAAAGTTAAGATAAGGGGGACTTAGGTATTATCTTTAATAAATGCATGGATCTGTAATTATGTGTCTTTTCTGCCATATTGGATCTCATATTACAAACTGTAATTTTACAAAGAGACAGAATGGCTGGTCAATACTTTCCTTGAAGAAGTGAAATTCCAGCACTGTCGATAGACTTGTTTAAAATTGAACAACTATTCTTATCTTTCAGAACTATTAGCTCCTTCACCAAAAAGGAAGGAAGGATTGGTAGGGGAAGATTAGAAAGGAGAGGCATGTCACTCAGGGTAAGAGTGGCCAAACTGATACATTAAAGTATGCAAGGGAGGGAGATGGAGGAGGGCAAATCATATGTTGCTTGTGTGGAAAAATATGCTCAAACCGGCCCTGGCTGTAGATAATGTCCTTATGAAAATTGCCTAGCATTATGTCACGCCACAGAAAAGGCACTGAATTTCTCTCCACACATAAAGTAGAAAATTGCAGAAATTGTGATTATCATAGTTCAACAATAAGCATAAGCCGTTGTGTCTTGCATTCTGGCATGAGTCATTCTCCAACAATGACTGTTTGTGATTGACTCTGCAGTCACCATCCACATCAGGTGACCTGCATGTCACAAGGTCTAACTAGGTGACCTATGTGGTGCATATAAAACTGGAGCAAACAGATCACTGCCAAGCTCTGAACACAGTTGACATCTCACTTTGATATCGCATGACATCCTCAGACTTTGGATGCTGGATGTTTGGCCTGTTCTCTAGCCAGCAATATTTAATGCTGGTGACTGTTCAGAACTTTACCTAGACTTTCTAGAGCTGCCTTTGGCAGTTTATTAATCTAATTATTTATTACTTGGCTGTCACTAATTTTGTTCAAAGTACTGCATAACGTTTGTGTCTTTGTGTGTTGTCAGTAAGTGCTGTGTGCTACTGAATATAAGGAATGGATTAGCCCATTCTACAAGGCGAATGAGGATTCAAGTCACAAGTGATTGCATTGGGCTCGAAGTTGGCACCTAAAAGGATGTACATTCAACAAAATTGGTCTTGAGTTTCTCAAGATGTGACAACAGCAAATGCAGCTTCAAAATCAAACAACAAGTACTGCAGAAGCAGAGGATGGGCCTGCAAAAAGCACTGTTCCAACAGAGGATAGGTTTGCAAGAGTCTATACTTCAACAATTGCTTCACCAGAGCATAAACCACCACTTACGCCAACATTCCCATCAGAAGAAGAAATAGTGTGGTTTTCATTTTGAGAAGAGTGATTGTTTAAAATTGTATGTTGATTCCACAGAAAAATTATAATCCCTATTGCACAAGACAAAGAAATGTGTTTACATTCAAGAAACATACCCACCTGCTCAGGTGTGAGGGTAGTCCAAATTCAGGTTGTATGTTCTCATCAAGTAGCGACAGTAATGTTATGAAAAGCAGTCACTAAATATATAGACAACCATCTACATTGTCTCAAAGTCCAATACAAAAGACACTTTGCCTCTTTGCATGCCAGTATGCCAGTCTGTCACTGAATATCCAGTAGTAGACACTAGTCGATGCCATCTTCATCATAACAAAGTTAAATGTAAGAAATAACTCTGTCCCATCCAATACTAGAATGAGAAGACTGTTTTTGCAGACATCATAGTTCTCAAAGCTGATATTGGGAATTCATTCCCCAAATTGTGGAAGACTAGATCAGTTGCTGTAGTCTGCTGTAGCTCGTCACTTAATGCCGCTGAAAACTACACTATTACAGCTTTTGCACCATTAATCAGTGAGAAAACCCATGAAGAAATAAGCTCACTTCCTCTCAAAGCAGTAAATCAATAGCTGTTGTGTTACAGTAAACAACAGACACAATTATGGGTTTATGAGAAGTCTCCAAAATCTACAAACAGGTCAGTTGACAACTACCACTTTTCATTGTTACTTTCCATCTAGTGCAAAATATATTAAGTCTACATGGTTTCCAAACTTTTGCATTTCACATGCATGGTAATGTGAATATCATTTCACATATAGCTCCTTTTACAAATCTGTATACCTCATCTCAAAGTTTTTGACCTCTCTTTTTAATAAGGATTAGGCCGTGCCAACAACTAAAATAATTAGCCACTCTGAAATTTTGATGTACGTGACTTATTCCAGTCGCTCAAAAGGCAGCAGATTTGGTTACTTTTATCATTTATATCTTGCCTTTGGCAGTCATTCATGAAATGGCAAACTAGGTATTTTTTTGTAATTTCAAGTCAACTGTAAATGCTTAATGTGTGATTGACACTTATCTTATTCCTTGCACTGAGAAATTGATGAAAAAACATGGGTTGCCCATACTTTTCCAAAATTGATCTCATGGATGGATATATACAACTTCCAGTGGATGTGCAATCGCAAGCTACTGTGGTCGTTAACACACCATTTCTCTCTGTCAAAATAATAAACTTACATGATCAGGGCAAACTCAGGATGTTACACTCATACCCTAACAAACAAATTCAAGGTGCTGCCTTTAACTAAAAGTCAATACTGAGCCATTAAAGTAAGTTTACTCCACCTCTTGGGAAACTTATTGTGTCCCATGTCAAGGGGAGATGGACACAAAGGGGTAGGGGTCTATTAATTGTTGTCAGTCCAAACGTATGGCGAATAATGGTACTCATTAGGTAAATGGCAGCAATGAATAGGGAGGAATACCAGGTGCATTCACAAGGAACCCCTTGAGTGTGAGGTTGCAAAAATCTAATGATGTTTACAGCATTTGAGCCCCACATATTGTCTACCATTTAACCACAATATTGGCTGCTAATTGCAAAAGGGTGCAGGACTGAAGGTATCCAATGATGAGCACAGCAAGAGCCTGTGGAGTGTAGTTGAACTGCTTAGTACATTTGCAAGATGAACCAGCAAAATGTGTGGTGTCATATACGCTCAGCTTTGTGGGCAATGCATATGAGGAGTACAGTGATGACAATATGTGCTTTACAAGTGAAAATGACATAGAACTAGATGCTGAGCCACATAGTTCATCATTTTGTTGGACAAGGGGCCACAAGTCCCATCTCCAGTGAAACGTAGTAAAGGACAGTCATGTTCCAAGGAGTGAGTACTGAACATAATTATGTACATGAAATATCATCCACGGTGTAGTAAAAAATAATATGAACAAATTTCAAATAGGTCTGGGGCAATATGACCACGTAGTGCCTAAGAAAAACTACAGGTATTCAAGGAAGGACAAGATGCACTTGCTACAAAAGCTGATGTTTGCATGATTCAAGGATGTTTGCTACAATTTACAGGATGTGCACGATAGTGACCTACTATGTTATGCAGACAAATTACATGTGACATAGATTACAGTGATTTCAAGGAAAGCAGTGGTTAGTTGCATAATTTCAGACAGTGCTACAGAACTGGAAGACTTAAGGTAACGAAATTTCAAACAGAGCGTGAACTTGACGATGCACAGCAAAGTGCAGAATTGACCCAAAAATTTGTACGTGAGATCAAGAAACTTAACCTATTGTTCAGTAAGGAATTTGTTTTAGACTCCAAACCAATTGGGATTTGAAGAGGGAACATGTATGAAAGGAACCCTGGAAATTAGATGTATCAAGGTAGTTGTATCAAGATCTATTAACATCAAGGCCTTAACACATTGATATACAATTATGCCAACTGTTAATCCAGTTAGTAAATTGGCTGGAAAGTTATTTATTGTGCTGTGAGAAGTTCGAGGTGCTCTGCCCCCTACGATTCTTTCTCCTGTGTATGATGTTACAAGGGCAGAATATTTACGTCACAGCAAGCAAGAGTATGAAAATGGGTGTAAGAGAACATTTACTACTGTAGTATGAGCACTGCTTTTGGCCAATAACTGTCAAAAACAAGTTGCTTTTGCTCTATTCCTCGTATGTATATAAAAATCATTTAGAGTAAATTATCCCTTCTGAAAAGTGTGTGACATTGTGGGCAATACCACCTGGAACCACTGGACAAATTCAGCCTCTGGATGTTTTTTTCCTTGCCTGTAAAACGTATTATCACACTGTCTGCTGCTATGCATTAAAGGATAGTCAGTTTCATGATAAGCTCCACGACGTACTGTGTCGTATTTGGTTGCATGCCACCAATTCTCATCACCCCATTACACCACTATGATTCTATACGCACTCTTTATGAGTGGATACCTAACTGAATGTCCTGCATGGACTGTAATTCCCACAGAGGTCACCTTTCATCATGGTGGTGCAAACATTTGTGATCACTGTGACACACCATTTTTCATTCACTGTTCATGGTGCAAGGTTAATGCTTTGTTGTGAACATTTCTTGAAATGTCTACAATGCCCATTTTGTGACTTATTTTCTGTCCCCCCTCCCACTCCTGATGCACATGGTGAATCATTAGCAGCTAATATTTCTCCTGCCATAATTGTTAATACAATTCTTTCAAATGAGCTTTAGTAAAGACTGAACTTGTGGCCTTGCTCTTAAGGGGTTCATTGTCAGTGTATACGGCTGGGATCCTCATTCAACCTGTTGAAGAGGCTATTCCAACCACCATTGAGGGAACAATGTGTTATCAACTGCAGATCTGTGGCACACACTGAGACAAACAATATCGGTCATCTGGACTCTGAGGTCATAGTTCGATCATTCCAATGTCTGGCAGAGGAGGTTGAGAATATCAGGCTTGCTTGCCAAGTTTCAACAAAGCTCAAAACCTGCAGTATTTTCTTAAAATAGATTGTGGGCACCTAGTTCTGTGACTAGTGGAAGATTTGAACCACCAACTGTAAAGGTTTTGTGTCAGGCTAGGCTACGATTTCCTCGAGTTGTACCATAGGGGTGATAACTATAAGGTCTTGTTAAATGGTTCAGGTATATGCTACATCTCAAGAGGCTGCTAGCAGGTAGCTGACTGTGTGTGGAGTCTACACAATGGTTTCTTAGATTAAGCAACTCCTCATCCAGTCCATATAAAGATATCTGTAAGAATCCTAGAACCATCAGTGTAAGATCCAAAGAAATGCCCCCCCCCCCCCCCCCCCCCACACACACACACACATGTGAGAGTATTAAAATCCTGGTAGTTAAATCATAGTGGTTAGTTGCTGAAGCATTTGCAACAAAGTGGTGCTCTTAAAAAGCAGTGAAGCTCACATAATACTAGATACAGAAAACTTGTTAAAATCTGAAGTTGTCAACAGAGAAAGTTTTGGGGAACATTTAGGCATATATCAAAAGGATACAATAATGGAAAAATGAAGGCGGTTAATTTGTTGCAGGAGACAAGAAACTGAAATTCAGTGTGATAGAAACTGAAGTTGTATGCACGATTGTTTGGCAAGACTCAGTATCGGGCATGGACATAAAATTATTATTGGCTCCTTCTATTGACCACCAGACTCACAAAATTGGGGGATGAAGTCAAATGACGTAAAATGCAAATTTGTGTGTAAATATATGCTTAACAGTAAACTAAGTGCTGTGACTATTTAAATAACTTAGAGAACTCCTCAGTTTGCTTGTACTTAAGTTCCCCAATCAGTTGATAATTATAGGTTTTTTAGTGGTGGCATGACCAGATATCATGTGAAATATTACTAAATGTCTTCTCTGAAAACTATCTAGAACAGACAGTTTGGAACACTGTTCATGACAGAAATAGATCTGATGGCAACAAGCAGACCTGACCACTTTGAGGATTTCCACATCAAAACGTATCAGTGACCATGAGGCAGTTATAGCAACACGATTACCGAAGTACAAAGGGCAATTAAAACAAGACGAAAAATTTGTGTTCAGTAAACTAGATGAAGAAGCAGTGGTGTCATGTCTAATGTAGAGCGTGAAACTTTCAGGCCAGGACAGGAGCACGTACAGGAACCATGGCTCAAGTTTAAAAGAACCATGTGCTGGATATATATAGGTTTGTGATAGGAGGGACTCTGCAGAGTACAGTAACTGTAAAATCTTCCAAAGAAACAGAGACTACTGCATAATAGGTGTAAAATACAGTGTAGCATTGTAGATAGAGAGATGCTGAATGAAATGTGCTTGGCTATCACGAAATCAGTGCATGAAATCTTCAGTGACTACCATAGCAGACTATTATTGGAAGATCTGTCACAAAACCCAAAGAAATCCTGGTCGTATATAAAGGCGGTTAGTGTAGAGTAATGCACAGATGAGAAGAACTGAAATCTAGGGTGGCTAAGCAAGAATTTCTCAATTTAATTCCTGTACTCATGAAAAGATTAAGGACATAGATATTCACGTCATTGGCATTGAGAAACAGCTGAAATTGTTAAAGGGGAACGAAGCTCCATGGCCTAATAGAATCCCTGATTTAACCCCGCTGTTAACTATAATATATTGGAACATACCTCTGACAAAAAACTGTGCCCAGTAGTTGGAAGTAAGCACAGTCACACCTGTCTGCGAGAGGGATATCACAAATGATCCATGAAACTACCATCCAGTATCAAAGATATCGATTTGTTGTAGATTTGTAGAACATGTTTTGAGCTCAACCTTAATGAGGTATCGTGAACAGAATGACCTCATCCATGCCAACCAGCATGCATTCTGAAAACTCCACTTTTCTCACTTGACACACTGAGAGCCATGGATCAAGGAAGTCAGGTAGATGCAGCATTTCCAATTTCCAAAAAGCATTTGATCCGATACCACGTTTATACATATTATCAAAAGTATGATCATATGGGATATCAAGTGAAATTTGTTAGTGGACTGAAGATTATTTTAGTAGGGAGGACTCTATAACTTATCATCGATGGAGCGTCATTGACAGATGTAGAAGTAACTTCGGCAGTGCTCCAGGGAAGTGTGTTGGGATCGTTGCTATTCATGTTTTATGTTAATGATCTTGCAGACAATACAAATAGTAACCTCACACTTTTTGCAGTTAATGCAGCATTAGCTATAATGACATACAGTCTGAAAGAAACTTCACAAATATTAAATCAGATTTTGATAAGCTTTCAAAGTGAGGCAGAGATTGGCAACTTGTGTTAAATGATCTGAAATGAAAAGTTGTGCACCTCTCAAAATGAAAAAGCATAGTGCCATATGACTGTAAGATCAGCGAGCAACAGCTGGAATTGGTTTATTCATACAAATACATGGATATAAAACTTCGTGAGGATATGAAGTGGAATGATCATATAGCTCATCCATAGGTAAAATAGGTGGCAGACTTCAGTTTATTGGTAGAATACTTGGGAAATCCAATCAGTCTACCAAGGAGATTGATTACCAGTTACTTACGAGGCCCGTTCTAGACTATTTCTCAAGTGTATGGGACACTTACCAGATGGAATTAACAGTGGATATACAAACCAATGGTCACGTTTGTTTGACCCGTAAGATTGTGTCATGAAGGTGGCTGAAAGAACTGAATAGGTCAACTCCCTAAGAAAGCTTGCTTACAAATATTCAAGAACTGACTTTGAGTGATGACTGTATTGCTACCATAGGGTTTGTGACGACAAGATTACATTAGTCACGGTGTGTACAGATGCATTGAAACAGTCATTCTTCCCTCACGCCACATGATAATGAAATGCAAAAGCCCAAATAACTGATACAATGGGATGTTCCCTCTGCCATGCACTTCAACAGTGGTTTCTAGAGTATAGCTGTAGATATAGATTGCCAGTGCACATGCCGTTTTCCAGGGATATGTGGAACATATCCTGCATGACGTTCCTTGCAGTGCTAATTGCCTTGACAGCATCATCATATGAAGTCCCATCAATTAAGAACACCTGAAAACCTCTGACTGCTGTTCATGAAATCCAATCTTGTGGCCTCAAGTTTAACTTGCAGAAATGTGAATTTTTTTCAGCAGTACATTGAGTATTTTGGACATAATTACACGCTGATGGCTGATATCCCCCTTGACAACAAAGCAAAGCCATCACCCAGCCACTACCTACCAATTTGAGGGAAGAAATTATACTATTATGAGTAATTTATAACTATGGCATCAAATTTTCAAAATCACTAGATCACATATGCAAGAAAAGCTTGCAGTAATTTAAATGGATACATGAATGCCAAACTTCTTTTGAATAACTTAAGAAATGCCTTTAGCAAGCCTGTTCTTAGCACTTTCGCTTGGATGAAAAAGTCTAATTCCTGCCACTAATGCATCCTAACATGGGACTGCTAGGGTTGTCTCCCACAAAAATGCTGATGGTGTGGAATAGCTCATCACCTCTGTATTAAACACATTGATGGCACTACAGGAAAACTACAGTCAAATTGAGGAAGAAGCACCGACTATACTTTATGGGAACTAGCTTTTCTCACTTTCCTTTATCAGGGTGCATATGATCCGGGAAAATCACGGCAATTTTTTCATCCGGGAGAGAACTAGGAAAAACCCGGGAATTTTTCATTGTTGATGTTTTCAGTTAAATTTTTGTAATTTTGACTGGTAATAACTGATACTCTAACAAAGTATATTACTATATCCCGCTACTGCAGCAATAAAACATGAACGAAAGAAAAAAACGAAAGTAAAACTTAAATTGTAAAGGAAAAACTCCATATACATCAACAAAACACAGTGCTCATACAAGCGTCTGCCAACAGCAAAATGTATCAAAGGCTTTAGGAATACTATGCAATGCTTCATAACAACAAATTGCCTCCAGTGAGCGTGACGTCACAACTGTTTACATTAGATTTGTTTTAGTAGTTACGAGTGGGCTCAAGCATATGCGCAGTTGAGTCGCATATGAATAGTACCTTCTCCCACTTTTGGCTACAGAAATGTGGCTGTGGCTGTGGAAGTAGTCGCAGCAATCAGCTAGATGTTACCAGGAAAAATTTTACTGGTGAGCCCAAGCTGCCAGATTCATGCATGCGCAGCAGGCCCGGATCTAGGAGAGGGGGGCGGTGTGCCAAATCCATATTATTGAGGAAAAACAATCTTGTTACACAAAGTGCCTAGCATGATGGTCTATCGATTATTCATATGATTTTGGACACTTGGTTTATGGACATTTTTGAATACATTCTATCTAGTGTTGCTCCAGTTTGGAAATATCGTAGATCCGGGGCTGATGTACAGAGCAGTCTGAGTTACAGTGGTGAGGTGGATAGTCTACGTAGTCTACTCGTGACCCACGTTTACTTTTAGTGATTTTGCTGTTTCCTCTTTGTTTACTGCTAACACGGGGAAAAAAAAAAAATTCTATGGCCAGGAGTTCTTAAATAAATTAAAATACCTTCACATAATTACAGCAGTCTAAACTATGTTATTAGTTTCAGATTTTATTTTCTTTCTACCTTTCTGACACTCAAGCATTAATCACCTTGCAGAACAATGAAGTTATTTTTGTTGGTTTGCTAAAGAAATTTGACTTTTATCTATCTTTTCCGTTGAGGCAGTCAATGTATTTGAAACAAAGTGTTTAATTCCACACAATTGGCTAGTTTCAACTGTTCGCTGCATTTCAAGTGCATGTTTTCATCTTCTAGCACGTATATATATATATATATGCCATAATAAAGAATCAAACATAATACAATACTGGTACTCCAAGAAAATTGACATCCCGAAAACTGTACTGAAAAGCTTAATATGAGTTCGAGGCCTACTTCATTGGGAATCTGGACATACGAATGAGCACTTTAAGTGTGCACTTTAAATGTGCACATTTTAGTAAGAAACCTGGAGATACTAAAAGGTTTCAGATAGATTATATAATGGTAAGACAACGATTTAGGAACCAGATTTTAAATTGTAAGACATTTCCAGGGGCAGATGTGGACTCTGACCACAATCTATTGGTTATGAACTGTAGATTAAAACAGAAGAAACTGCAGAAATGTGGGAATTTAAGGAGATGGGATCTGGATAAACTGAAAGAACCAGAGGTTGTACAGAGTTTCAGGGAGAGCATAAGGGAACAATTGACAGGAATGGGGGAAAGAAATACAATAGAAGAAGAATGGATAGCGTTGAGGAATGAAATAGTGAAGGCAGCAGAGGATCAAGTAAGTAAAAAGATGAGGGATAGTAGAAATCGTTGGGTAACAGAAGAGATACTGCATTTAATTGATGAAAGGAGAAAATACAAAAATGCAGTAAGTGAAGCAGGCAAAAAGGAATACAAACGCCTCAAAAATGAGATCGACAGGAAGTGCAAAATGGCTAAGCAGGGATGGCTAGAGGACAAATGTAAAGATGTAGACGGTTATCTGATGAGGGGAAGATAGATACTGCCTCCAGGAAAATTAAAGAGACCTTTGGAGAAAAGAGAACCACCTGCATGAATATCAAGAGCTCAGATAGAAACCCAGTTCTAAGCAAAGAAGGGAAAGCAGAAAGGTGGTAGGAGTATATAGAGGGTTTATACAGGGGCGATGTTCTTGAGGACAATATTATGGAAATGGAAGAGGATGTAGA
This sequence comes from Schistocerca gregaria, assembly GCF_023897955.1. Classification (NCBI taxonomy): domain Eukaryota; kingdom Metazoa; phylum Arthropoda; class Insecta; order Orthoptera; family Acrididae; genus Schistocerca; species Schistocerca gregaria. The sequence continues at coordinate 384,066,043 of NC_064927.1, forward strand.
TGAAGATGAAATGGGAGATATGATACTGCGTAAAGAGTTTGACAGAGCACTGAAAAACCTAAGTCGAAACAAGGCCCTGGGAGTAGACAACATTCCATTAGAACTACTGACAGCCTTTGGAGAGCCAGGCTCTACCATCTGGTGAGCAAGATGTATGAGTCAGGCGAAATTCCCTCGGACGTCAAGAAGAATATAGTAATTCCAATCCCAAAGAAAGCAGGTGTTGACAGATGTGAAAATTACTGAACTATCAGTTTCATAAAGTCACGGCTACAAAATACTAACACGAATTCTTTACAGACGAATGGAAAAACTTGTAGAAGCTGACCTGGGGGAAGATCAGTTTGGATTCCGTAGACATGTTGGAGACAACCATGCCTCCATCCTTGCTACCCTCCCTGTTTTCCTTTCCCTGTTGCTTCATAACCTGGGTTGTGAGTAACTAAATCCACTTTCCCTTCTTCCCTTTCTTTCCCCTCTCTCCTCCCTGATGAAGGAACATTTATTCTGAAAGCTAGGAACTTAAATTTTGGGTTGTTTTTTGTGTTTCTATCGGCTGTACTGAGCTGAGGTAAGTACTGGCCAGCCCCTCTATCTCTTTGTTAGTAATTGTTTCAAGTCAAAACTATAGAATACGAACACAAAGAGGAGTTAAACAACTATATGTCGGTACCAATGGACAGAATAGGAGACGGCTAAAAACAGACACATGGAAAAAGGGCTAGAAAATACCATAGGGAAATGGAGGTCCAAAACTAAAAATTAAATGGCCTTCGACAGCCTGCACATCATTCACTAAAATGGCTGATAAATCAGACAGCAAATGTTAAAAAATGAGCTTTCCAGCAGGAAGTGCCGGACATAATAATTTGGGCGCAATGTATACAAAGTTGTGGGGTAGCACCACTTAGCAAATGATGATGGCTAAAAAGGCAGCACCCAATACACAGCCAAGTTAAAATAATCTCCTCCTGGTGGGGGGGCTAAGAGATCGTCCAAGGCCCTGGGAGAGGATTAATAAGCCGAAGCTTATTCCTGTGAAGGGAGGACCATTGGCGAAACCAAAGGGACACCACCTCCTGACAGATGGCAACGCAGAGATCATCGGAGGAAATATAGGTACTCGTTGGCTGAGGTAAGAGGACTGCAGCCTTGGCAGCAGTGTCAGCAGACTCATTTCCTGTCAGACCGACATGACCAGGAACCCACAGAAACATGACACCGGCCCCACAAAGAGTGAGCGAGTGACAGTTTTCCTGGTCACGCTGCTCTAAGAGATGACCAGCGTACAGCGCACATAAGACTTTGGAGGGCACTGAGTGAGTCTAAGCAGAGGACACAATGCTGTAAGCTGCTGAACATAGGGACCAATTTAGCAAATTCTATTGCCTCTACAGGTAACATCTTAACACACTAAGATGTCTGTTCCCATATATTCTTCGGGGAGTGTTTGTCCATTCAGTTCCAAACCTTGGTCGTGTTCTCAATGATTTTTATCTTTATTACATCAGAATGAATTTCTGTTTAGTTAAAATTGTCACAATGATGAGGTGCAGATAGCTGTTACACATTGATTCCAAGTCCAGGAGGCAGATGTCTGCGACAGAGAGAAAACTAGATTTGATCTTATTGTACAATATTTGTCTTAGTATCTTGAGAAATAGCTTGGCAGTGTTAAATTGTTATAACCTGTGGTATGCAAAAGGAACAGAGCGACTCCATGCTGGGTACTAAAACAATGAAAGAGAGTATCAACAGCCATGTTTTTTTTAATTATCATTTGCTACATAAATTACTAATTACTTAGGCTCAGTTTGTCTGTTTGTAGACACAGCTCAATAATTGAACGTGTAGGTAGGGAGAAGGGATTAACCATTTTATCTCACCACATGATGGAATCAGCAGTGCATGTAGATGTAGCTGGTTGATGTGGTGTTGACACACCGCTTCGATCTCTAGACTAGCCAGCATGGTGTCTCATGGCTGTTAATTGATGGACAGCAGTTTATATCTCTGTGTACCCATGGCCGTACAGATGACAGTCAGATCAGCTTAACCTGCATCGTGTCCACTGCTTCTTCCTCAATCATTCTCCAGGCAAAACCACCACCCTGTAGTTGGGACAGTGCTAGTGTTCTGACCGCAGTGGCAGCTCTCGGTCTCCTGATGATCAGATGAGGTCTTTTGTTTGCAGTAATTAGACTGTGGAGGTGGCATTCCAAGTTCTATTTCAATGTGGATCAGGCAGCAAGAACACAGTTGAACTTTTATGGATCCTGACACTGGACTGAAAGAAGAGCTACCCTGCACAGAATGGAAATTGAGGCTATCACAGAATGACAGTAGACATCAGAATGGATGCAAGAAACAGACTCAAAGTCTGAGAACCAAGTAGAAAACAGACTGGCATGCCTCCAGTACGCAAAGTCAGAATGCTCTTATGTGATACAGTCACCTCATGGCTTAGAAAGGCTTCAATTGAAAATCTGCTGAAAGAGTCCAGAGTGCCTCACTGAATGTGCCTACTGGAGACTTATGTTCTTCTTCCCCCACTCTTGTCCTGCTGGGCACTGAGATGATTCTCATTGTACTGTATTGTCATTTGTGGGTTTAATTTGGAGAGTCCCCCAATAAATGTTCGAAGCTGGGTAGCTCGACTCTTTCGATCTTCATTGTAGGGTGCAAATATTTTTGATCTTGTTTTGGAAAATCTCTAGCAGGTGCAAAGCATGTGAATGTAGGTGGCATTCCCATTGCAGCCTTACACAATCTTGAATACTGGTGTGATAGAAGACCGACATAAAGTTTGCTAACAGCCTACATGCCTGTGAATGAATGAATTCCCATTGCAGCCTTACACAATCTTGAATACTGGTGTGATAGAAGACCAACATAAAGTTTGCTAACAGCCTACATGCCTGTGAATGAATGAATTCCCATTGCAGCCTTACACAATCTTGAATACTGGTGTGATAAAAGACCGACATAAAGTTAGCTAACAGCCTACATGCCTGTGAATGAATGAATCCATGTGTCTGTTCTAAGCATTCCTGAGTCAGCAGGAAGGCCCTTAAGCACTCCAGCTCATATGCATCAGGTCCTCAGCCATGACTTTAAATGGGAGACCCTAGTACAGTGAAGCACAGCACTTGTAAACCACTTCTACCCAGCTTGTTGAGCTTTGTGGAAAGTCATGTGATGGTAAAATGCAACTTACGGGAGAACTTCGTAGTGTGAGGTATTACCACTTTCTGGATAATCCACCCATCACAAATTTACTTGTTAGTTGAATAAGAGCTACATTTCTGTTTTTCTACAATTTAAATTGCTACATGTTTTCTATTCTAAACTATGTTTCAGATTTCGGTAACTGATCTACAAAAGAAGTCCCCATTTAGTTGTACGTGTGTTAGAGAACTGTGGTTACTGCTGCTGTTATTACTTGATGACCAATATGAGAAAGGCCACGGAAAAGTAAGTGCCTACATATCTGATACTTATCTGTGTATATGATCTGTTAGTAACTGTAAACAACAGATTTGGTGCATAAACAGTTGAAACAATTAATATTTTGGTCTGCTTCAGTTGTTAAATCTGAACTGTCAACTGTATCATAACAGGCACTTACAGGAGAGTGATGAAAACATTACAAATTTTTCTCTATCCTGGAGCAAGAAACTACTAACAAAACAGAATCAGGCACCCGAGACTGAGGCATTGGTACTAATTTGATAGCGAGCCTTGCAACTGCCCCTTCTCTCTCTCTCTCTCTCTCTCTCTCTCTCTCTCTCTCTCTCTCTCTCTCTCTCTCTCCCTCTCCCTCTCCCTCTCTCCCTCTCTCCCTCTCTCCACCCCTCCCTACACACACACACACACACACACACACACACACACACACACACACACACACACACACACACACACACCTTGCTGTACCTCCACATATTCCCAACCACTGACTCTTCTCTTTCACTTTCCTACCTTCTTTTGCTTCCTTTCCTCCACTTTGTCCCATGTCTTCCTCCCTCCCAACTGCCCAAATTTCCACAAAGTCCTTCTGCCTGGGCATTCATTTTTTGTTTGTGTGAATGTCCATAAAAAGTAGAGAATGCTATAATGAAAACTAACCTGTAAAATGAGTCCATTGTTCTTAATCCTTGTGATGTACCAAATGAACCAAAAATTACTGCATTTTGATATACAAGGTGGTATAGATAAAAGTAGTCCATGGAAATATGAAGAAAATGCAGTGCAACTACAGAAACAAAGAGCTGAAATGAAGTTACCATATATTTGCAATGAAAAATCATAGAAGATACTTACATGAACCCTTGCAATATCAATACATAGCTGTGCACATATAAGCATATTCACATACATCTGGCATGAAGTTTGGATACTGGTGGCAGCAACTTCATTGTTGGTGTTTTCTTTCACTGCTTGTTGTACTGTATATTATCAGGAAAGGGGGGAGAAGGTTGTTACATATGCCTCGTGACTACAGTGTGCAGGAGGTGGAGCGGTGAGGACTTGAGAGTGGACATCTAGGGCTGCTGTTAAATAACAGAACAGGAAATTAGGTAAAATAAAGAGAATATATTTCAGTGTATGGCATACAAGGGGTGTGCCTAGGGTCGGAAGTTACCAGGTTTAGGCCAGTCTAGGAGGTCGAGTAATTAATTGAAATGGGCGTCTCTTCTGCTTGAGGTCTTTATTACAAGAGAGAGAGGCAACTCTGTACCGCACTACAGAACACTCCAGCCTCCACATACGTGACCTGTATCCCACACACGATATTGGTTAATACCAATGGCTTGAACTCGCTAGCAGTTTCAGCAGAGGTCTCAGGGCGTCTCTTGTCGGGAGCTTTAACTGCACAGAACTGCCTCGGTTTTGAAAGACAGGCAAGTTGTGTCACGTAGGCACAGCATAAGTTGCTCTAGGAGTAAACTTTTAAAGATTTGATGAGTAAACTTATAAATATTTTACTGGCCCTATGAAATAAATTTTTTTAAACCAATTCCCTAAAATATTCCTTGACTGGCTGCCACCATGTACACTGTATTGTATATGGATTTGTTTCGTTGACCTTTCTCTTCAAGTGTCTCCACAGGATCTGCCGAACTTGGTGGCCATAAATGTTTGGTGACAGTTTGTTTCTTAGTGAAGACATCATGGATTTGTTCCAGGGATATGAGGTGTGGCATGTTGCTCCATCTTGTTGGCAGAAGCAGTATTGTCTTTCATATTCAGTGAGTTGAGCACAAACTGTATCAGAAATTTCCATACATGCAATTGCGTTGAGGGTAGTGTCAAAAAATATTGGTCCCCTAATGCTCATTCCTGTTACAGTACACCGAATACAGTTCCCCCCCCCCTGTCATGGAGTGGTTGCTGACACACAATGTTAGGATTCTCCATTGACCTGTACCTTGTGTTCTGTGAATTCACGTGACTGAAAAGATGAAACCCTGCTTCATCACTCATGATGTAATGGAAAAAGTGTAACGAACCATCAGTGATGTTATTCAGAAACCACATGCAGTAATCTAAACATTTCTGGCTGTAATTCTCCCATAATTGCTGCAAAACCGTTACACAATGTGGCTTCAAGTTAAGACTTATCAACATCTGCTATAACTCCTCCTACTTACATGGAGCTGTACCTTTTGGGCCAATTTACATGTAGAGTTCTTTGGGCTCTGAATAATCCTTCAACAAATGTCTACAATAACTTCTGGTCTGTCAACTGAAGGAATTATTTGTCGTTTTACATTTCGCGCAGTCAGTAGCAGAAACAGTTTTTATACAGTCTCTGTATTGCTCTCTTTACTGTCAGTCCTCTATTTGGATACTTGATGCCAAAAATTTAGTGAGGTTCCGTAATCAAATCTATTTTCACATAAGTTTCCACAATTTCAATTCTTTCTTCTATTGAGAAAGTTATTTTGCAGACTGCAAAGTGAAACGTCTAACTTCACTGATGAAATAAACTGAAATGCTGACAACTGATTACTGCATAAAAATGTCCGTTGTTGTAGCTGTTTAATCTACTTCAGGAGTCAAAATATTGCATTTGCTTTCAAAGAGTTACTTTTAAACTGTGCCACCCTGTATTATTGTAAGTAGAAGAAGTTTGTCTTTAATGTTTCTTATTTAGGATTGTACCTATATTAAAGTAGATCTTTAAATGCAGTGAGACTGTCTAGTGGAATAAATTCATTCCAAAGCATACTGGAAGAATTGATGCTTAATAGATGAACACACATTTATTCAGAACAAGTTTCATATCTTTCTTTTTGCTACCTATGAACTTTGTTGACAGAGCAAAATGTGTATCGTCGCACAGCTGTAGAGAAGAGGCTGGTGACACCAGCATCTTGTATGCAGTTGTTACTCAGTTTTTTTTTCTCTATATTGCCTCTTCTTGTTCTCTTGTATGTGGTATATATGAAGCATAATTAACCTTTTCCTTGTATTTGTTCAACTGAGGGAAAGAAAATACAAATGTTATTACTGAAAAATGTGTTGTAAAATGTAGAAGTCCTTGGCAACAGGAATAATTAAGTATTATATATCAAACAATAAATAAACTGTTTTACAGTTGCTTGGTGTTATTGCAGACAGACACAAAGTGGAGACTTAAGGATGTGTGGAACAAGCATATTAAACATTTGGAATGAGTGAAAGACACCAAAAAGTGGTCATCATGACAGTGAGAACTGTTTGTTAGTACTTTCTGTAGTTTTATGCAAAAATACAGGTAATTTAATGTAGAACTTCACCCCCCCCCTCCTCTCTCTCTCTCTCTCTCTCTCTCTCTCTCTCTCTCTCTCTCTCTCTCTCTCTCTCTCTCTCACACACACACACACACACACACACACACACATACGCATTATTCTTGTGTGTGGGGGGGGGGGGGGGGGGGGTGCATGTTCATTTGTAAATGCATGTGGCATGTGTTTTTTCACTACAGTTAACATGATTTTCATTTTTAATACAGAATTTTTGGATGCATTTGGGCCAGATATTAAATAGTGTACTGTCAGACAAAACTGCAGAGAGCAAAACCACCACTACCTGTGCATCTTTAGCTGTTCCAAAGAGTGTCAGTTGTTCCAATCGTGGAATTTTTGTTTTGTGGTTGTTGCTGCATCTGACACAGTTGTATGGATACAAGAGAGATGGTACTTACCAGGAACAAAATCTTCATAAGGTCTGTACTACTACTGCTGCTGCTGCTGCTGCTGCTGCTGCTTCTAATACTGATATAATACTTGTTTGACTTTAAATTCAGTATTACTTTATCAGAATGTTATAAATTATTGTTTGTTTCCTGTTTTGTTTGTACAAAGAAGTATACATACGTAAGAGGTGATAATACTGTAAGTGGGAAGGAATATGATTGCTTCTCACAAAGGATTTTATGGAATTATACCATTACAGTATTGTGTTAGGCAACTTGATATTATATGACCAGACAAAAAATTGTCACCTTCATCAATAATAGAACGCAAAAGCTCCACAAGCCTTGACAACAGCTGTGTCTTACTGCATGTGGAATAATGTCACTGACATTTAACAAATTGTTCTAAGTGGCTTCAGAGCTTTTCTGGCCCCTTCAGGCCCTTAATTGCTCCTGAGTGTTCCTGGTGCAAATCAGTCTCTGGTTTAGTCTGAAGAATTTTTGTTGTGGAAGACAGGGCTGATGATTCTATGACATTGAGCATAAGCAAATTGCCATGTCTGGTTCTGTGTCATCTCAGTATATCCATCCTGTTGGCTGTCCTATGGACCCATTATCGTATAATTAATACCTTCTCAGAACTTCACAGATCGTCTTGAAGCTTGCACTACCTCTTGCTCATAATAATCCCAGATGAATTTCTGTTGCCAGCAGTGATAATGATACTGCTCATCCTTTACTTACATAAAGACGCATAATTAGTCTGATCTCGTAACATATTTCCATTTCTTCACAGTACATTTGTGGAATCGCTCTACTACTGAGACCTGTACACGTTGAGTGCAATATTGAGGAAGGCATGCAAATCTGCTCAGCATATCCCTGGGATGCAATTTCTTTTCAATTGCGTATTTGTGTATGAATCATAGAGGACCAACATTTTTTTATGCAGAAATTCCTAACTCAATGTGGAGCACTTTGTAGGTGCAAAAAGGGAAACAGGTTGACAGCCATAGTACATCATGATCATCTTTGGGCTATATTGATGAAATTGTTCAGCCATAGAGATGATGATATTACAAACCCTTATACTCATAGGGCAATATAGGCAGAGATGTCCATTAACACTACCTTTAGGAGCTGCAAACTTACAGAAGAGAACTAAATTGTTTGGACTAACAGACACACATAGATTTTTTTATTTTAAAGGTAACGTTACTGAACACTGTTTCATTACAAATCAGGACAAAAGAAATTACTTTTGTGCTGTGCTGTTTTGAGTGTTATATTTTGCTGTGAGCTGTTTACAGTCCAGCTGACAACTGGCAAGGGCAGATCACATTAAGTTCATCAAAATGTTCTCCAGCTAGCTCAGATCAAAATTTAGATTTAATGAACCTTAGTGTTGAGCGCACACACAGGTTTTCCCAAAAATGAGATCTCTTGGGAAAATGTTTCATTAGGTGGTATTTTTCTTCTGGAACCTTCTTCCAGAGTTCAGCATTTGAACAAAAGTTTGTTCCAGATCTTCTTTCACTTGCAATTCCAGTGGCTCCAAGTCTTCAGCTACTGAATCCTTTTGATGTAATTTGACGACCATCCCTTCACAACATCAACAGCTGACTGACTTTCCAGGAATTATTATGAAGGTTTAAGTGTCTTCAGATCACTAAATCTACCCTTTATTTCTTCAAAATGAAAAAAAAAAACATTGTTGTCTGTGACTTCAATATCAGTGTGACAGTTGCAAACCAGTTGACTAATACAGTTTATAGTGATATGAAATTGGATGTTCACAAGGCTCTGTCATAGTCAAAGAAGCAACTAACAGACTTCAGGTCACTAGTTAGATACTGGCAAAATTTAGTGTACAAAGGAAACTGCTTACAGAACATTCATAAAACCCAACCTAAAATATTGTTCAAGTGTGAAAGACCAGTACCCAATAGCACTAGCAGGAGACATTTCACATGTACAAAGGAGGACAGCATGTATGTTCACAGGTTCATTTAACTCGTGAGAAAGCATCATGGTGACAATGAAAAACTTGAATAGGCAGATATTTGAAGATGACATAACTATCCCACAAAAGCCTACTTATGATGTTTCAAGAACCAGAATTATGTGAAGGATCTAGGAACATACTGCAATGTACAACATAATTAAAGGATCACTTTTTCAAAACCCCACGATTGCCTCCCATTGTGATACAGAAGCTTAAAATTTGGCTCAAGGGTGCCTACAACCTTCCTTTGTAATGGTGCAAAAGCATGGGGTCCTGGAATGTCATCCTTGGGCTCCATAACACTTCAAACAACAAGATGTTGACACTTGAGGGAAAAAAGTTAATGATGGCACATTGGCACCAAATTGTACCACAATTCTGCCCACTGCCATAGTGGATGTTTCACACGATAGGAAGGTCATCACAGCCCCTCTTGCTCACATTTCAGCACTGCTTTTGATGCCTCTGTGATGGAAATTGAACCGTGAAACCCAGCTTTGAAATTACATGTTTTACTTAGGAGTGGCTGGGGAAAATATGCTAGACACACCGCCACTCTCAGTGCTGTACACAAGAGCTCAGAATTGACACTATATATATATATATAGTGTTCAAGTTGCCGCCGCTCATACCTCGCCTGTCTTTCAACAACTTCTTTGCCTCTGTACTTCTGCCTCGACTGACATCTCTGCTCTTACTCTTTGCCTTTAAATATGTCTGCTTGTGTCTGTGTATGTGCGGATGGATATGTGTGTGTGTGCGAGTGTACACCTGTCCTTTTTTTTCCCCTAAGGGAAGTCTTTCCGCTCCCGGGATTGGAATGACTCCTTACCCTCTCCCTTAAAACCCACATCCTTTCGTCTTTCCCTCTCCTTCCTGAAGAAGCAACCATCGGTTGTGAAAGCTAGTAATTCTGTGTGTGTGTTTGTGTGTTTTGTTCATGTGCCTGTCTGCCGGCGCTTTCCCGCTTGGTAAGTCTTGGAATCTTGAAAGAAACTTCCACATGGGAAAAATATATTAAAAACAAAGATTCCAAGACTTACCAAGCGGGAAAGCGCCGGTAGATAGGCACAATAAATAAAACACACACACAGAATTTCTAGCTTTCGCAACCAACAGTTGCTTCTTCAGGAAAGAGGGAAGGACGAAAGGATGTGGGTTTTAAGGGAGAGGGTAAGGAGTCATTCCAATCCCGGGAGCGGAAAGACTTACCTTTGGGGGAAAAAAGGACAGGTGTACACTCGCACACACATACACACATATCCATCCGCACATACACAAACACAAGCAGACATTTGTAAAGGCAAAGAGTTCAGGCAGAGATGTCAGTCGAGGCGGAAGTACAGAGGCAAAGAAGTTGTTGAAAGACAGGTGAGGTATGAGTGGCGGCAACTTGAAATTAGCGGAGGTTGAGGCCTGGCGGATATCGAGAAGAGAGGATATACTGAAGGGCAAGTTCCCATCTCCAGAGTTCGGATAGATTGGTGTTGGTGGGAAGTATCCAGATAACCCGGACGGTGTAACACTGTGCTGGCCGTGCACCAAGGCATGTTTAGCCACAGGGTGATCCTCATTAACAACAAACACTGTCTGCCTGTGTCCATTCATGTGAATGGACAGTTTGTTGCTGGTCATTCCCACATAGAAAGCGTCAAAGTGTAGGCAGGTCAGTTGGTAAATCACGTGGGTGCTTTCACACGTGGCTCTGCCTTTGATCGTGTACACCTTCCGGGTTACAGGACTGGAGTAGGTGGTGTTGGGAGGGTGCATAGGACAGGTTTTACACCGGGGGCGGTTACAAGGGTAGGAGCCAGAGGGTAGGGAAGGTGGTTTGGGGATTTCATAGGGATGAACCAAGAGGTTATGAAGATTAGGTGGACGGTGGAAAGACACTCTTGGTGGGGTGGGGAGGATTTCATGAAGGATGGATCTCATTTCAGGGCAGGATTTTAGGAAGTTGTATCCCTGCTGGAGAGCCACATTCAGAGTCCCGGGAAGTATCCTGTCACAAGTGGGGCACTTTTAGGGTTCTTCTGTGAGAGGTTCTGGGTTTGAGGGGATGAGGAAGTGGCTCTGGTTATTTGCTTCTGTACCAGGTCGGGAGGGTAGTTGCGGGATGCGAAAGCTGTTTTCAGGTTGTTGGTGTAATGGTTCAGGGATTCAGGACTGGAGCAGATTCGTTTGCCACGAAGGCCTAGGCTGTAGGGAGGGGGTAGTATAAAGGGTGTCAATTAGATCAACCCTTTCCTAGGGGCATTGATGCCCTCACATTTCACAGTCAAAAATGATAGTTCTCAGTGCAGTGAGTAACAGGATGATGATCTTTTAAACCTTTGAAACAGCTGACACGTTGGCGATTCAACCCTTCTCGACAGACGTCAAGGGGTTGCAATATCCTCCTGTGGCATGACTGTGGGGTTGAAGAATTGACACTTGCTCGAATAAAATGGCAAAGGGTCCCTCTAAAATGCCCCAGTGTAGCAAAACATTCAGTGGCACCCACCCACCTTTATCAAGAATTTTTAACGTGGCTTCACATAGAGAGCCTGCAAAATAGTTCTAGATGCCTGCAGGCAAGCAACTGAAATTAGAAGGGTATCAAGAGGTAGCTTTGCTTGCAGATGCCTAAGACCACTTTGCAGGTTGTCTGTGTAAAGCCACATTTTTAAAATTCAGTTAAGGTGAGCAGGTGCCTCCAGGGGTGTAGGTAAATGACTGGGGGGAGGGGGCAGCTTTGCCATTTAATTCATACTTTTTTGTCAATTTTGCACTCCCTGTGATCATGACATGACACAGGAGGGCACAAAACAGGAGGCTGAAAAAGCTCACACACCCTTTGCTGCTTTGGAAAATGTTCGGATTTGCTTGCCTGTACATAAGAGCAAAAATTGTTGTCACACTGCACTCCAAAGGGGCTGGATCATATTCAATAGGGCTGCTGCACTCCAGTGTCCATAGAGAAGGATTGAAAGCTCCAGTGTTTTCATCCGTGTCAAAGATTGTCGAGAGCATCATTGTGTTGATTATTACTTTGCAATCTTTCATTTTTGACTGATAAATGTGTGGTAATCAGAAACCCAAGACAGGAAGTGGCTTCATTAATGCCCTACTTGCCAGGCCTGCCTTTCCCCACCTAGGCCTTCTAATGTCAATTCTCAGCACAGCCTGTCTGAAATGCTCCACAAGGCCACTGATAAGAAAACAGCATGATTTCAACACTGCATGTAGCAGCTCTGATCTCCATTGCAGAGGCATCAAAAGAAGGGCTGAAATGGGGGAACGAGGGGCTTTGATGACCTTCCCATCGTGGGATAGTTCCTTGGTGGCATTGAACAGAACTGTTGTCACATTTAATGTAAATATAGCATCATTAATCCATCTTACACATCACATGAACTTCTGACATCTGGCATTTTTTTCGCATGTTCCAGCATGTTGCTGTTAGAAGCATCGTCAACCCCGTTGATGACGCTCAGGGCTCCATAGTTTTTCACCATTACAGAGAAAGGTTGATTGCCTACTGATAGTTATTTCGACAAACAATGCCAAGGTAGCTCAGGAAGCTTGCATTATTCATGTCTTCTATGAAGGATTTGAATTATCATTGTGTTTTGGCATTTGAACAGATATAGTTGGCAAATTGTAGAACTGTCTCCATAATGTGTTGGTATTAGAAATATATTCCATGCACTGTTGAGCTAAATTTTAAACGCCTGCATCACAGTGGGAGATAATTATGGGTTTTCTAAACTGTCATCCTTTAATTCTGTTCCACTGTATATAACCCCCTATGTACTATTCCCATAGGGGCTGCAAAGATGAGATTAAACTAATTACAGCATGCACCGCGTCATGTAAGAAATCATTCTTTTCACCCCTACGTGCAAGTGAAGTGGGAATAAGCCTCACAGAATTTTTTTTATTCAATCCAGTAATTCAAAAAGTCTGCCCAGAATATTGCCTACTGATAGTTATTTCGACAAACAATGCCAAGGTAGCTCAGGAAGCTTGCATTATTCATGTCTTCTATGAAGGATTTGAATTATCATTGTGTTTTGGCATTTGAACAGATATAGTTGGCAAATTGTAGAACTGTCTCCATAATGTGTTGGTATTAGAAATATATTCCATGTACAGTGTGTAAGACAACAAAAAGGTTGCTCACGCACAGCATTGTTAAGTTGACAAGAGCTGGATTATAGTGATGTGCACATAAGAAGGAAGGTGTTGGGGTGATGCACAGAGGTAAGGAACAGAATACCCCATGATGCTCCAGCCAGTAGCAGCACTATGCCTGCAGCATCCGATTTGAAGTGTGTGTTGAACATTTAGTGTTGATTTTTAGAATATTTCAGTGTAGTGAGATTACTTAGCCATTGTTGTTTTCATTCTGGGTGGAGTAAAGCAAACACAACAACTATTACATTAAGAAATCACAGTGACAGTTTTCCAAGCATATAAACTCTACTATTGAGAGTCAGTGACCTGGTGTAATGGTCACCCCAGTGTTGCCAGTTGCCAGGGCAGGCAACAGTTAGAACATGAGGCATGGGGCAGAGACAGAGAGCACACTGGTGGCGCCGCAAAGTATTCTCTATCTTTCTGTGCAGATTGTGTTACACAGCTAATTTCTTATGTGTCCTCAACTGTATACTGAGAAAAGAGCTGCACGCAGCTTACAAACCACATATTGTCCATCCCTGATACATGGTGATAAGTGTTTAACCCCTTCCATTGCACTATAATCTTTAGTATGTGCAGAGGACGTTACTTTATTTTGCCGGCCTGTCATTTCAGTCAGGGTGCCTAAAACACTGCCTGTGATTTTTTTGGGTTTGCACAGAAATTTTTAGCTTTCCTGAAAGACCTTTGTGTTCACATTGTAGTTAGGAAACCTAGATGTCACTCCTTTGTGCATTGAAGTGATAGTCACACAGGTTTAGCAGGTTTGTCTCCATTATACTTATGACAATGGTCGGTACTGTTAGTTTGCACATCTCTCTTATATAGTTGCTACCCCAGCATACACCTGAGCATTCAATCCCGTTATTAAATTAATAAGACCAAGTGAGGTAATGCAGTGGTAAGACACTGGACTTAATTTTGGAGGATAGGTGTTCAAATCCACTTCCAGGCATAAACTTTCTGTGATTTTCCTAAGTAGCTTAAGGAAATTCCTGGGACAGTTCCTTTGAAAAGAGCATGGCTGATTTCCTTCTCCAGCCCAATCTTGTGCTCCATCTCTAATGATCAAATTCTTAATGACCCAAACCCTTCTTGCACATGTTTGCAATTATTTTACAAATTTAAACAATACGGCCTACATAATAAACCAAATTTACCATACAAGTTTGTCTAGATGAAAATGGTATCACTAACAAGATCTTTATCACATAAGGTATTCTACTAGAAGGTAATTAAATGTTCACACTTATTGCCATTTTCACACAAGAAAAGAAATTTGTTTATGATAAACAGTAAATATAATTTTATTGATGGATTTTTCACCAACTCTGGCAGTGTGCAGAGTTTTTCATGTCTCGGATCATTTCACTGTAATTAAGAGAAATAACATAGAAAGTCTGTAAATATATTAAACATTTACACCTATGATTGTAAAATTGTGTTGTTGTCATTGTCGCTGTTGTCATTACTGTGCATTAATCCGACATCATTTTGTTGTGTGTGTTAGTGTTTCTATCTTCAATTATATAAGGATTAATGACAAAATTTGTTTACTGCGTCTGATGGCCAATTATGTTAGCATGTCACATTCATATCTACAGTCTTCAATAGCACTTTGAAAGCTGTCATCGAGTGACACTTTACAGACCACTATATATTTTTGTGTGGCAGATTTTAAGTCTTTTTTGAAGTACCTAATCAGGCAGCCATAAGTTTTCGTCTGATTAAGTAGCACTTTTCACCATCATCATTTGCTTGAAATTTCCTTTTTGAGGGCACGATTGATTTTATTCTAGTTCAACTGGTACTGATAGTGATCATTCAACGAAATTCTGTATATTGTCATTCCCAGCATTTAACAGGACGTGGCAATCCCAGTAATCAATGAAATGGGTTCTTCCAAATCAGGATTTTAACTCTGAAGTGTGTATACATTTGATGAAACTGTTGCAACACTTTCATTATTGGTACTTCATTTTTGCTTGTAGATGAGCTGATATTTGATGTGGTATGCATCATATTTAATCATACCTTTGCTCTCTCCTCCTACTTATCCAATTTCCTTGCCCTGAGAGTTGATATGAATTAATGAGTTTAACCTCAAAATACCATTGTCTGTTGAAATTAAACTGCTGTGTATTTCTCATTAAATTTTTATCAAAGTTGCTATTGATAATTCATATGTTTCAAATCAACCCCTTTTTTCCTAATTTTTGCTCTTCCATACATAGTCATCATGAAGCCATTGAATGTGGTACAATAACTCAGTGCTACCAACCTCATTATATTCTGTCGCGAGGTGTCGGTAGTCGAACCTGGGACTCCAGATGGCCGAGCTGAAGTCGGGAACCACTGTGCCGTATTTCGTAAGGAGGCCGAGCAAGTTCAATAGTGTCAAGTGGCAGTGCAGAGTGATACAGCAATATTCGGAAGTATTCCTTTATTCACATAATTAACAGTACTATGATGGGTGCAGCGTAGTGTTGACGTTCTGCCCGCAGTGCTGTTCTGAGAGACCAGCCGGCTGGGCAACCCCTGGTATGCTCACGCCACTGCTCCATCATCAAGGCCGCTCAGCTGGGAGTCAGCCCCGGTCGCTGCTCACCGAGGCGTCGCATCTTGTGCAGCATAACTGTCTGTGATTCTGGAGACTGTTACAGTCCCTAGTCCCCACTGCCCTCCACCCCATTTGGCCTGCTCTGTCCGACCATGGAATGGAGGAGGATGTACTGGTCATCCATGGCCCTTGGGCCACCGCTGCTCCAAGGACAGGACCGAACTTGAACCCGCGCCCACTTGGATGCTGTGCCGCAATTTGCTGCTAGTGGTGCTTGCCGGATGGCACTGCTCCAGTGCTGCTGCGCCTCCCGCAGTGTACACCTCACCTGGACCCTGCTACGCCAGGTGTGAAGCAAATGTGGCACATCCTGGACACACTACAGACTGCTATCACTGCAATCCTTCAAGCAGACCATGCAATCTCCAAGTACCTGGTTGCTGTTCTGTCCCGCCTCAGTGTTGTGTCCCCGGAGGCGGAATACAGCCCGAACGAGTACATGGAAACAAAGTACAGACTACACAGAATATTTACAACATCGCTGCCAGACTGGTCCCTCTAAGTGTAGACCAGCACAGGTCCGATCTGTCTCTCGTCTGAGACAATAACTTAAAGCAACACTGCAGTTCCCTGCCTCGCTGTTGCTTCATTCCAAACCAATCGTATGTGCAATACGCTGCTGCAGCTCTGTGCCATGTTTACTCTGCCTGGCCTACTGGCTCCCAATTATTACCACACACTGCCAGCAGAACCAGACTTCATCGCCCAACTGCGCCGTTACTGAATTTTTAACAAAATTCCCCTTTTCTATGACTAAGACTAATACTAGCACAGCTTTTCTCATAAAATGATTCAGAGAAACCTAAATTCAATTGGCTGGTCAGAAGATTTAAATCCTTTCTGTGTGTGTAACAAGTAAATAGCATTACTGTTCTGTTATCTCATTTGATCTTTTCAATATTTTATTTCAGTTTTTGTTCCTATCAGGTTCACAGTTGCCATGATCAGCTCAACACTACACTTAAATGTATTTTGTCAATGGATTCTATGAGTGAGGTACAGCTTCGAGTTGTCCTTTCATTGCTAAGGAAGCTCTTGTCAATGTGGGAAGCATGCAATGATCCATTACTCCTGCTGTGGGAATACTTCCAACGTAGACTCAATTCAACTTTCTATGTGCCAGGATCTTCTCCAGAGACAATGGCTGTTGTCAGGTCAGTTGAAAGCAGCATTTCAAGAAGCTGGAAAGGTATCATTTTCTGCTATTGACTATCAAATAACTGAAGGATTTTTCACTTACGTGACATATTTTTTAAAGATTTCATCATCAGTAGAAACTTTTGTGGCAACATTGAAGTTTTCCACTGATAATAAAACGATTAAATTAAAACAAATGACAGTTGAAAAAAGTAACTATTTCAAAAGCATGTATACTAAAATGTTTACATTTAATTCCCCATTAGGTTTTTTCCCCCTTTTTAATAGCACTTTGAAAAACATATTTATTGTGTACTTCTTTTCAGCCATCACTTTATCATTAGCCATTTCCTTCACCAGTAGATTCACATATTTATCTTTTAATTGACAAGTGTCAAAATTTGAAGACAGTTGAGAGAAAAGAAAGGATTATAAATGGTTTAGAGATTTGAATCCTGTTTTAAAGTCCATGTGCATTATGCCCTTTTCCTAAACAAATTGGTAAAGACATACAGATAAGTAAAGTAAAATAGAGTACACTATAATAACAAGTAAGCAATATACAGGGTGATTCAAAAAGAATACCACAACTTTAAATATATGTATTTAATGAAAGAAACATAATATAACCTTCTGTTATACATCATTACAAGGAGTATTTAAAAAGGTTTTTTTTTTTCACTCAAAAACAAGTTCAGAGATGTTCAATATGGCCCCCTCCAGACAAATGCTTGCTGGATGCGTGCTACATTTTCATCACTCGCTCTCGGCCATCCAGAACTTTTCCCTTTGCACAAACACCCATTCTCTGTAAACTGTTTATACCAATGTTTAATACACCACCTATCAGGAGGTTTAACACCATACTTCGTTCGAAATGCACGCTGAACAATTGTCGTCTATTCACTTCTGCCGTACTCAATAACACAAAAAGCTTTCTGTTGAGCGGTCGCCATCTTAGCATCAACTGACGCTGACGCCTAGTCAGCAGCGCCTCAACCGAACAAATGTACAACTAAATGAAACTTTATAACTCCCTTAATTCGCCGACAGATAGTGCTTAGCTCTGCCTTTTGTCGTTGCAGAGTTTTAAATTCCTAAAGTTGTGGTATTCTTTTTGAATCACCCTGTATATTAAAATTTACTTGATGGAATTTCCCACTTAAACAATCTGTAAGTATTTAGAACTCAAAAATTTTCCTTTTAGTGGTTTGGTGTACCGGTTAATAGATATTAATTATGTTGTAAAGGATGTCTTAAATTGTTCCATTTAGTGTGCAATATGGAATTCATTAGAGTTATTTCTACACTCCTGGAAATGGAAAAAAGAACACATTGACACCGGTGTGTCAGACCCACCATACTTGCTCCGGACACTGCGAGAGGGCTGTACAAGCAATGATCACACGCACGGCACAGCGGACACACCAGGAACCGCGGCGTTGGCTGTCGAATGGCGCTAGCTGCGCAGCATTTGTGCACCGCCGCCGTCAGTGTCAGCCAGTTTGCCGTGGCATACGGAGCTCCATCGCAGTCTTTAACACTGGTAGCATGCCGCGACAGCGTGGACGTGAACCGTATGTGCAGTTGACGGACTTTGAGCGAGGGCGTATAGTGGGCATGCGGGAGGCCGGGTGGACGTACCGCCGAATTGCTCAACACGTAGGGCGTGAGGTCTCCACAGTACATCAATGTTGTTGCCAGTGGTCGGCGGAAGGTGCACGTGCCCGTCGACCTGGGACCGGACCGCAGAGATGCACGGATGCACGCCAAGACCGTAGGATCCTACGCAGTGCCGTAGGGGACCGCACCGCCACTTCCCAGCAAATTAGGGACACTGTTGCTTCTGGGGTATCGGCGAGGACCATTCGCAACCGTCTCCATGAAGCTGGGCTACGGTCCCGCACAACGTTGGGCCGTCTTCCGCTTACGCCCCAACTTCGTGCAGCCCGCCTCCAGTGGAGTCAAGACAGGCGTGAATGGAGGGACGAATGGAGACGTGTCGTCTTCAGCGATGAGTCGCTTCTGCCTTGGTGCCAATGATGGTCGCATGCGTGTTTGGTGCCGTGCAGGTGAGCGCCACAATCAGGACTGCATACGACCGAGGCACACAGGGCCAACACCCGGCATCATGGTGTGGGGAGCGATCTCCTACACTGGCCGTACACCTCTGGTGATCGTCGAGGGGACACTGAATAGTGCACAGTACATCCAAACCGTCATCGAACCCATCGTTCTACCATTCCTAGACCGGCAAGGGAACTTGCTGTTCCAACAGGACAATGCACGTCCGCATGTATCCCGTGCCACCCAACATGCTCTAGAAGGTGTAAGTCAACTACCCTGGCCAGCAAGATCTCCGGATCTGTCCCCCATTGAGCATGTTTGGGACTGGATGAAGCATCGTCTCACGCGGTCTGCACGTCCAGCACGAACGCTGGTCCAACTGAGGCGCCATGTGGAATTGAGATGGCAAGCCGTTCCACAGGACTACATCCAGCATCTCTACGATCGTCTCCATGGGAGAATAGCAGCCTGCATTGCTGCGAAAGGTGGATATACACTGTACTAGTGCCGACATTGTGCATGCTCTGTTGCCTGTGTCTATGTGCCTGTGGTTCTGTCAGTGTGATCATGTGATGTATCTGACCCCAGGAATGTGTCAATAAAGTTTCTCCTTCCTGGGACAATGAATTCACGGTGTTCTTATTTCAATTTCCAGGAGTGTATATGAAATCTAAAAATGAAAGCCAAAAATAAAAGCTCACAATATGTTACTGAATAAGAAAGCTCAGTGATTATGACACTCAACTCATAGTTTAGAGTAGTTAAGCTTAAATTGCCATATTTCTATAGTTTTTCTGCACCACTGCACATGAACTCTGAAACAATTTCTTCAAAGTGGTAGTGATGTGGTTCCTGTACCATTCTTATCTACCTCAAGCATTTGCTCCATCTCTGTTGGCCTCTACCATGACGAAACTGTAAACTTATTTTCCTTCATCCTTAGGTTGTATGGAATGTCTGCTTTTATCTAAATCAAAATTACACTAACTATGGGACTAATGCAAAAAAGAATCAGAATCAAGCTTTTAAGTTCGTACATTTCTCCTGTAAATGAAAAGAAAAAAAAAACAGGCAGTGAAAACTTTGGACAAAGGCTAAATACTTGACCAAAAAACATACACAAATTTTTGACTAAGTAGAGTTATAAAAACACAGACTGGAAGAACATATTGCAATAAAATGTTGGGTTCGTATTCCATTCATCTTGATATTGTTCCTTGTCTAACTTCAAGGATGTGCTTTCATCATATGTAACTGTCTTTATTAAATATAACAATATTATGAAAAGGATAGTTGCTACTCGCCGTATGGTGGAAATGATGAGTTGCAAATGGACACAACAAAAAGATTGTCAGAAAATAAGGTTATGGCCAACAAGCCCTTTGTTAAAAATACACACACATACACACACATGCAAATGCAAATGCAACTGGCACACACATGACTACAGTCTCTGGCAGCTGATGCCTACTACAAGTGCCAACATCAGTGTTTGATGGGAGAGGCAACTGGAGGTGGGAGTAAGAAGGAGGCTGAGGTGGGGAGGGGAAGGAATAGCAGGGTAGGTGTAGGGGACAGTGAAGTACTTCTGGAGAACATGCAGGGATAAGGTGGAGAGAGGGTAGGGCAGCTAGGTGCAGTTGGGTAGTTAGATGGAGGTGGGGAGAGGTGGCTGGGGATAGCAGAAAGATAAGGGAAAAGACTGCGTGCGTTGGTGGAATAGGGGGCTGTGTAGTGCTGGAATTGGATCAGGGAAGGGGCTAGATGACTATCAAAGGTTGAGGCCAGGAGGGTTATGAGAACATATGATACATTGCAGGGAGAGTTCCCTCTTGTGCAATTCAGAAAAACTGATGTTTATAAAATATTAAACATATAATTAATCTTTCCTTCTCATCTTGTCCGGTAAGTTTCCGCTCACCCAGGGTTCTGGGTGACTTCTGAACTATACACCTTTTCCTAAACCTCTCCATTTCCTTTCCCTTCATCCCTCCTCCCTTCCCTTCAACCCTTCTGCCATAAGAAGGTGCCACTGGCTCCAAATGCTTGCATAAGTAATACATTTTTATATTTGTGTTCCCTTGCCGGTGCTTGATGGTTGGATTTGTTATCGATCCAGTTAAATTATAAACATATAATTAGGTACGTGTGACCTAAATTTCTCTTGTTTTGACTGCTACATGATAGGGTGACAATTTCTCTATCAGTTAGTTTGTGAACAAATGGTGTTCTTGTTAATAAATTTGAAAGTATAAATCAATTAAAATGAACTTCTGTGGGTAACCAGTCATAAAGCAGAAGTACAGTTCAGTAATATTATGTCTGTTGTTAAAAGTGTGAATAGTGAACATCAAGAACTGAGTCAAAAAGTTCATGTTCCATGCATCAATATAGATGGTAAATTGTAATGGTGTGGGTCATTTTACATTCACACCGCAAATTAATTTTTCCTACGCGCCAACTTTTACACATTACAATAATAGAAATTCTTTTACAGTTGGTGACTGTCATAGCACTCGGAACACTGCAGTTTTGGACAAAGACATAGCAGAGGTTCCTTACCATTTCCTGTTTATTTTCTCTTAGAAAATCAAATATATGTATGTGTTATTTTGTGATGTGTAATATTATGGTGATGTTATTGTGAGTGAGTTTCAAATCAAAGGATGGAATAAGGTGCAACACTATGACTACAAATTGACGGCCACTTTCAGTAGCAATAAATATGTTGATGGCTCTAAGTTTTATTATTGTCACTGAATAATATAGCCCAAGACCATACTCCAAATACATGGGTTAGCTTATCAAGAAGCTAAATGCTTGACTTCGCTTACCAAGAAGGGGTTTATCTATAATAAATCCTAGTTTGGAGGGCAACAGAGAGATTAATGAAGGTTTTGGATTGTTCTGCATGTAGATAAAAATGTCTAGGAATTAACAGCTGGAGCAATATTAGCTATTTGAATCCATGGTAGTGTCATGCTATTAAAGATAGACTATATACAGTAAACTTAAAATTATTAAAACCTCAAATTTGGACACAGTGGTTGCTGTAACACTGGAATGAATGCATAGTGCACTTTTAGACATTTTGCCTGCATTTATTGTATGATATTGTATATTTGAAACAGAAATACATTAATAGAGTACCAATTGTACTGTGCAACTGAACATTTGTTTCACTTTCAGCAAAACTGGTCAAGGACTACTGGAACAGGTCCGAAAATTATTGGGTAGGGGAGCAACACGTACACTTGCAGCTCCAGTTGTAGAAAATAGCTGGGGTCTGTTTTTGTCTGTATTGGGGAACCACTTGCAACATTCTCCAGAACTGTGGCCACAGGTGCGTGGCCGTATCTACTCAAAGCTATCACCAGCGAAGCTGCAGTCTCTTACAGAGACTGGCCTTTACCATTTTGGGTGTCTGTTTATGACATTAGCCATTACTACACCCAACCTACAGGAAGTGGTGAGTAATCATTAGTGCTTTACATTGTTACTACATCATTAGTATACACAGAATTAATGCACACATTTTGACTACATAAATTACAATGATTTAGAGCAAGAAGCTTCTAGATCTTCTGAAGTTACTGAATATGGAGAAGTTGGAGGTGCAGAGACATCTGACTGTGTGGAAGATACAACTGGCTTTAATACAGCTACATGTTGAGCAAGGTAATTATATTGTCATAAACATATAACCCAGTCAAACTATTTATATTATGTCATTTGTCTAACTTGATGACATTTATTTATATAAGACTTTGAATGAATAAGGGGGAAAAGCAGTGAAAATGTTACACTGGTAACACAAACACACAAAAAACATTTTTGCAAGTGAGAATGATATAGAAAGGAGCAGACAATCTCTCAGCTTTCTCACTGTATTGGCCTTTTTTTTCTTAAAAAGAAAGGGGGGGGGGGGGCGGGTTGCACATCACTTTCAGTTCCTATGTACTTAGGATGGTCTCCTCTTTTATATGCATGTCTTGATTAGCCTGGCTGTTTCCTTGCCATCATTTAGATTCTTTTCCTTAGTATGCCACATATGTGTAAAGTTTTATCTTTGAAGTGATTTATCATTTATCTCTCATTCCTCTCATAAAAATTAACAAGCATTCTGTGAATATCCGCAGTAGTTGAGAGACAGGAAGTTATTAACATACTACAATACTTGGATTTTTTCCACTTTTGTGGCTTCGTCGATCCAAGTTGTTTTGCTGTAATTTTCATAGAAACAAAATATAAAGAGCAGCAACAAATTAAAATAAATGGAGAGGAACATGTCACTGCAAATGCTTCATCCTGACTAGATCGCACAAAGAACTCGTGTGCAGCTCTAAGTTAGGAGAAGTGAAACAGGGACAGTATTAACTTCTGTAATCTGTGTGACTGTGAATTCAGTTGAAATATTGATGTTTTAATTTGCCTTTGCCTTCTTTAATCGCTCATCTCTCCTTTGTGGACAATACTAGAGGGAAAAAAATCAGCACACATTTTTTTATCAATCTGATATGTTTAAAACATCATCATATATTATGTCAACCCTTCATTTACGAGTTTGTCATGGAGAGAATCTGTTTTAAGTCAAAATTCTACTGTGCCTGCCATTATTAGGGAAAACAGGAATCAGCTTTTAAGGTAACAAACATTACCATTTGTGATGTGATGTATAGTAATTTCACTACTGACTATTAAAATTGCAACACCAGAAAGTAGGGCAATAATGAAATTTTTCTTATTGTGTTGTAGAAGGTGTAGTAAATGAATCTTCTTTCTTCCTTTTCTTGTGCCTTTGTCTAACAATTTTGCGGGGTCGGCATGGTTATGGTCATATTCGACAGGGTTAATTTAAGGGTGGCCAGATACCCTTCCTGTCACCACCCCATTATGCGACTGATGATGAGGATGATGAAATGATAACAACACAAACACCAAGTTCCCGGGCAGAGAAAATCCCCAACCCGGCTGGGAATCGAACCTGGGACCTCGTGACCCAGAGGCTAGACACAAGACCACAAGCTGTGGACGTGTAGTAGAATGAATAAGTGAATACATTATTAAATTCATAGGTGATTTTGTAGAGGAGACAGGGGGAAGGCAGTTGTAGCAATGACCCGACTTGGCATAAAGTCAAACTGAGCTTGGGTGACAGGTGAAGGTATGTCATTCATGTTGCTTCAGTTCTGTGTCAGAACATTTCAATTGTAATGGCTGGTGAGTGATGATCAGACAGTCTATTGGCAATCCATGATCAGATATTTTCAATGGGTGAGAGATCTGTAGTATGGAATGGTCAGAGCAACAGTCACACACATGGTATCGGGGTAATTCTGGACAGAATAGGCATAATGTAGTCTTGCATTATCATGCGGAGAGACAACATCACAATGACCCCAGAGCTGAGACAGAGCCTCCAGCCTTAATACCTCGTAAATATATCAGCTGCTGTCCAGACTAATGGCTACGCGAACTAAAGGTGATGATATGCACGCAGTGGCATCCGGTACCTTCGCACCAAGTTTTGGCCCCAGGTGATTATGACAAATGTTGCCTGGCATAATTTGTTCTTTTTGCAGCTTCCACATTGGTAAACTGTAAGTTGAAAAGGGCTCCTGTGAAAAGATGATATAGTGCCACTCCTAAGCCCAGTATTGTTGGTGGGCACATCACTATTGCCACACCTTTCTTTGCTGCCTCATCAAGGGAAGCTGCATCAATGGTCATTGTGGTAACAGTCTATAGTGTTCCATATGTCATCACAAGGTCTGTGTGTAACATGGCTGTACCTTCCTGTACGGACAAGTGAACAATGATCTAGTCGCCTGATCCATTGAGTTCCCACATGGTGCTGAGTACGGCCCTCCTGAAACCATCGATTCCATATTCACATGATAGCTGGGGGATCCTGACGAACGTAGAACCATAAACCACAGTGTCAGCACTCCACAATCCTGCCACAGTCAAATTCTGACGCTTGCTGGTGGATATTTCCCCTCATATGAGGTACAACACGATCTTCTCGCAAAAACAACAAACAAAATTTCTAAATGATAAACGCTTGGAGTAACCTTTCCATACATACAAAATGTAGAAGGTATTACTCTTACCTACTTTTTGTGGTTGTGCTGAAATGCTAATCACTTGCAGATATCAGCCCAGGGTCAGCCAGAAATTCTGCATCTGTGCGGTGCTTCTGCACATGTGCAAATTCCAGGTCACAGCGTGCACGCCGCAGCCGTCAGCGTTCATATAGTGCATGTTTCTATGCACAGATGTCGCTTTATCCACTTGCTTTGATACTCTGTACCGGTGAATTCTAGTGCTCTTTCAACAGCTTGCAAGCCAACCATGGGAAGGTATTTCGCGTATTAAACATTTAAAATACTGTCACAGTCTACTCGTTGAGCCGTCTACTTTTATGTTAACAGTTTAACCCAGTAAGACAAGTAATACAGTTAACAATTGTGGGTTTTTATTAAGGCAGCTTGACTGACGGCACGTAAATACGTGTAACGTTTTTGATCTAGTATTTAAGAAAGAGAGCACTTAGCGACTTCCAACGAACCTTATTCATGATTTCAAATAACATTAAATTAATGCAAGGTTTCCTATAACTAACGTGCCCTCAGCTACACCCACATAATTTCTGTCTCACTGACCTATGAACACAGACATCTCGATCATCACCTGTTATTTCAATACCATTATTGCTATATCTTTCATCAGTTCCGTCTGAAATCTGCATAATAACCAACAGTTAGATGAATTTTATGTTTTATTGACTTCACCTGAGCGTAGCCCTTCACACATTAAAAAAAAACCTAAATGTAAGTATACATTGGAACAATCAGTTTAATGACCAATTTTCCTGATAATAATGTAACATGGAGCAGAATGAGGCAATAATGTACAGTTAGTAAACAATAATTTTTAATTATGAAAGGAGTAAATCCAAACACATTTATCACTGGTCATGAAAAATGATATAGTTAATATCAGGCACAAAAGCATGGCTCATTGACAAACGCAAGCAGTGCGAAGATTTTCATCACTTAGGCTTGATCGAAACCTTGATTTATTCATTTTCATCACCAAGAAAAATCTGTCACAAACATATGTCGACCCAAATATGGACATAACTCTTGCGGCTTCTCGATGCAGGAGTGGAAATTCTTGTTGTGAAAAATTTTCATAGAATTCTTTTGTATTTTGCATGGCAAAGAACTTGTCCTTCATTCTTGTATTGCACTGTAGGTCGATCAGTTCCTTCTGTAGATCATTTGGAGCATCTTCAACTGATGATAAGAATGATCGAGCAAAGAGGTAAATGACAGGAGACAAACTCATATCATCTCCAAATCGTGTTCGAAATTTTTCCTTAATTTTTACAATTATTGACACGTATTCTTGAAATCTAGCACTTTCATGGACCAGTCCAAAAGTCTGGAAATGTGCATTGTTTTCTGTCAATAGCTGACTGTCCCAAAGCTCAAGCTTCCTTTCAAAGGCATTTACTTTTTCCAACATGTCAGAAATTAAATTATTTTCACCTTGCAAACTGACGTTTAGGCTGTTCATGTGAGACGTAATGCCCACGAGAAAGGCAAGATCTGATATCCAACATAGGTTCACTTTTCCCGTTCTCATGTAAGAATGATACTATGACCAAACGTAAATCAAAAAATATTTTCAGCATTTTACCTCAACTGAGCCAGCGTTCTTCGGTATGGTAAGGTATGTCGCCGTACTCCGCTCCTAATTCCTCCAAGAACCGCTGAAACTGGAAACGCATAAGCCCATGTGTCTTCAGATAGTTTACAGTACGCACAACAATTTGCATGACGTTTGCTAACGTTACTGATTTTGCACAAAGCGCCTCTCGACGCAGAATGCAGTGAATTCCATATAACGTCTCATCTGTGCACCCTAGCTTTTTGCGCATCAGTGCTATGAGTCCTCTCTGATGACCTTGCATTGATGGTGCTCCATCTGTGATCACTGGGACTAACCGATTCCAGTCCAATCACTTGCTCGACAGCTGGGAGTAAGTCCGCACCTGTAATAGTCCCTTTCAAAGGTACTAAGTCCAATACATTCTCTGTTACATAAAGTGCGTTATTGACACCTCGTATGTACATCACTACCTCGGCTGTATCTTGTATCTGTAAGATCTGTTGCTTCATTGAGCGCAACAGAGAAAGCAACAAAATTTTTAGCATTATTTATTAGCTGTGTGTGCACATTGCTGGTCATAGCACTGATAAGTCTTGTCACTGTTTGTTTGGATAGACTCATTTCTTGAAACCTGCTAACATTTGTGGACACACAAGTTCTGCAGCATCAATCAAACACCCTTTCACAAACTCCCCTTCGGAAAAGGGTTTCCCAGATTGTGCAATTCTTAATGCGGTTTTAAAACATGCTCGCGGTGTAGATTTAGTGTGGTTGTCAGTCTAGAAAATTAAAAACAGTACATTGTACAGTGTACAGTGAAATAGACATAAATGTAACTCAAGAAACTAAGAGTTCAAGAAGTATCTGTTACTTTTACCTACAGTGAAATCTAGTTGATGTGTTTCATCCATTGTCTTAAGGACATTTAATTTTGCTTGCCATTCTTCACTGTTGAGTACACTACACTTGTGTTTGTGATATGTAATGTCTTTCAATTAAAAACTTACACTGGCCGCCTATTATTCGGCGGCACAGCAAACACTATGAGTTTTCGCCAACGGCTACAAAAAAGAATTGCAGTTCCCAGTCATTTTTAAACGACTGAGAACAAAGATCTCCTGTCCTTTGCTTTTTCACAGTACGTGCCATTTCTCAGTACTTCTCTGTTAAGGTTACAGCCACCAAGGGTAAAAGAGACTGGGTATGTTGCGCTCTTGCTGGTACCACATAACCAGGGAAGTGGAGCTGCCGCCATTCATTTAGGACACGTCTGATAACAGATGTCGTTGTCGCACATGTGCAGAACTTCTGCTCGTCTGCACACTGTGCAGCATTTGGCCGGCCCTGTCTCAGCCTATAGTACACTTCATGCCAGTTTGACATTTGTTGCATGCCACCTTCCTTCATAGTGTTAGCTACTAGTGAGTAGCAGTGTATTATGAATTGAACACAATACATTAAAAATTAATAGAAGTACAGAAAATAATTGAGAAATAAGTCATGTTGTTGTTGTTGTTGTGGTGGTGGTGGTGGTGGTGGTGGTGGCCTTCAGTCCTGAGACTGGTTTGATGCAGCTCTCCATTCTACTTTATCCTGTGCAAGCTTCTTCATCTCCCAGTACTTACTGCAACCTACATCATTCTGAATGTGCTCAATGTGTTCATCTCTTGGTCTCCCTCTACGATTTTTACCCTCCACGTTGCCCTCCAATGCTAAATTTGTGATCCCCTGATGCCTCAGAACATATCCTACCAACCGGTCCCTTCTTCTTGTCAAGTTGTGCCACAAACTCCTCTTCTCCCCAATTTTATTGAACACCTCCTCATTAGTTATGTGATCTACCCATCTAATCTTCAGCATTCTTCTGTGGCACCACATTTCGAAAGCTTCTATTCTCGTCTTGTCCAAACTCTTTTTTTCGTCCACTTTTAACTTCAATACATGGCTACAGTCTATACAAATACTTTCAGAAATGACTTCCTGACACTTAAATCTATATTCGATGTTAACAAATTTCTGTTCTTCAGAAACGCTTTCCCTGCCATTGCCAGTCTACATTTTATATCCTCTCTACTTCGACCATCATCAGTTATTTTGCTCCCCAAATAGCAAAACTCCTTTACTCCTTTAAGTGTCTCATTTCCTAAACTAATTCCCTCAGCATCACGCGACTTAATTTGAAATGGAAATTTCACTAGCAATTACAATAATGCTTATTATTTACACACAAAATCAAAAACAAACCGCAATCGTCGCTTGACGTTCAACTGTTCTGATTTACTCAGCTCAGCTCATGTTTTTGCTAGTTGCGACAAGAATTCCCTGGAAAGAGTGCACTATTCATGTGTTATTCATACGTTCGGAAATCGAATTTGGATGTGTTCAAAAGAAACCTTCACTGTTAGCCGCTGAATTCAGTAAGTTCACACCTGTGCATTTTCTGTTTAGACTGGCATCAGTAGGAGTCTTCACTTACAGCTTAGCAGCTTGTTTGTCGTATGTGAAGATGTCTGTCAGCTGCACGTGTCGTGAGAATTGCACGATGGCATCTGACATCTTGCCTGAGATACAGTTCTACAACTATTCTGTTGGGAAAGCTTTAAGTAACACATTACCATATCTTTAGATGGAGATATTCATAAAAGAGCTGATAAACACACTATTGAGTTATACACTGTTGAGTTACGTTATAAGTGCAGCACAGATGTGTGGGGCGCATGCACGCACGCGTGAGTGCGCCCACACACACACACACACACACACACACACACACACACACACACAGTGCACCTCTGCAACCAGAATGAAGCTAAAAATTTTGTTTATTTTGCAGGAGAAAATGTTGGAAGCATTGCAGTTCCTCTCATGAGTGATGTTTCAACAGTATGCAAATCAAAAAGTACTGATTCTGTACTCCTTATGAGAACATTTGTTGAAGGACTACAAGATATTATTAATGCAAGTGCAAACTTGGAACTATCACAGGAGAAACTATTAGGTAATGCTGCTACATTGTTTTCTAAACTAGTGACTGATTAAATATATGTAATATACAACCTCAAAGAAGTTCAAATTTCAATTAGGAAGTTCCAGAACAATTAAAATGCAAATATGTGACAATAAATTAACATTGAGCTTGGTCTATGGCAGAAATAATTCATATTGATTATTCGAACCCTACTTCCCTTCATTGCTGCTGACAAAGTCATTGCTTCATTTATTGGTGCTTAAGTTCCATTTGTTTGTCTAAATTTCGTGTAAGGTTACTGATTTTTCCTGAATTCTTTGCATACTGAAATTACACAAGCAGAAAAAATTTTCCTTTTTCTCTGTAATTTGCAATAAAATATGAATTTTTGACTAAATTGATTGTGTTGATCACGAATCTGAAACCTATTTCTCTACAAGATGACAGATTTTTATGCCACATCATCATCAAACTCTGTACCCTATGAGACCAGAAAACAATTACAGGAAGATAGAGTTGAAGCAGAACAATAAAATGATTAAAAAGTAATGTGAGAGACATAAATTAGAAAAAGCAAATACAGTGATTTGGACACTTACCAGGTGGAGGTATTATTTACATTTACATTTTCCTTCCTTTAGTGTATCACTTCTCCTTCATGTGTGATAAACCAGAAATAGCCACACATCATGTTTATTCCACAAAAACCTGGATAACGATGTTGCAGACATTGAAGTTCCTGATGGAACCATTCAGCATGTTCCTCTGATGCGATAGCCAGATTGTGGTGAAAATTGTCTTGGTGTGACATTAAAAAATGTAGTTTTGGGGAGACCTTGCATTCTGGCTATTTAAATGGCTGCAACATATCTTCCACTATTTTCTCGTAATCAGTTTCTTTAGTCTGGGCAGAGAAATGATACACTGGATTTGTTAAGGATTTTTTTAACTTCTCTGATCTTATTGTTCTGATTCCATCATTGTGATTTTAAAGTGTTCATCAGACATCAACTTACACATATCTGGTCCAACAAATATCTCTTCTTCCAGCTTTGCAGGTAATAGATTTGGGAACTGACTCAGGGTGTATACGACCCGGTACAACTGGGAGTTCTGGGAAAAATCCAGGAATTTTTTCATCCGGGAGAAAACCAGGAAAAACCCAGTAATTTTTTAGAATTCTGGGAATTTTTCATTGTTTTAGTTTTCTGTTAAATTTTAATTTTTGAAATTTTGACTGGTAAGAACCGATACTCTAACAAAGGATATTACTGTATCCAGCTACTGCAGAATAATACTTCAACAATAAAACATAAACGAGATAAAAAAATGAAAATAACTTAAATCGCAAAGGAAATGTGCCATATACAGCAATGACACACAGTGCTAATACAAGCATCTGCCAACAGCAAAATGTGTCAAAGGCTTTAGGAAGACTATGTAATGCTTCTTAACAACAAATTGCCTCCGATGAGTGTGAAGTCACAACTGTTTACATTCGATTCGTTTTGGCAGTTACGAGCGGGCTCATGCACATGCGCATTTGAGTTGCGTTTTGGCAGTAGATTTTCCCGCTTCTGGCTACAGGAATGTGGCTGCTGGCTGTGCAAGTAGTCGCAGCAAGCAGCTAGATGCTAGCGGGAAAAGGGGCGCCACATTCATATTCTTTAGGAAAAAAACTTGTTTCCTAGAGCGCCTAGCATCCAGCTTACATTGGTCTGTCAATTATTCGTATTATTTTGAAATGCATCCCTGTTGTTTTTTGAACATTTTTTAACACGTTTGAAGTTGATTTCTGAATGAATCATAAGTTGAGTTTTGAATGCGATGTCTCTGTCAGGAGAATCCTTGTCACATCTAGAAATAAACTGTCTGCAGACAAAAGGGAATGGGGCTATACAAGCTGAGCGGAGTAAAGCAGAATGGATGAATGTCAATCGCTGTCTGATTATGTGGTTGATTGGGTTTGCGAATGATCAGCATTGTTTTAATTACTAGCGAAATTCATAGATTCAGACTACCAGAATTGAAATAAATGACTAACAGGAATAACAGGTGTGAAAGATTACATATTATCTTATCGGTGTATCCAAGAAAATGAAATTTTGACGGAACATTTTTGGCCAGATCGCTACACTAGGAAGGACAAGTTGTACAGTCCCTGGCTAGAAGCCGTTTATGTTCTATTCTGGAAGTAATGTGGACAACGTTTTGTACGAACATGTAACAATGCCTAACTGGAGAATAATCACAGGGTAACTAAACCTATGATTCTGGCAGGGTTGGTGAAGTTAATCAGCGAACAAATTTTGACAATGGCAGGAATAGCTACAGAATTGGTGATGACAAGATTGATTGTTAGAACGAGGAAGGAGAAGAAGTGGGGGCATCAAAAAAATTATGGAAGAAAAGATGATTCCAAATTTATATAAAAATTTCGTAATACTACTTTTCAGTCTCATGCTTGAGAAACTGATGTGTATGTATGAATGCAATGTGAAACTATTTCTGAACATAAAGCATTTTGCTTGTAGTAGGCATAATAGGCATTTGATATTTGTACTCTGTGAATTATCTTCTGTTGTGTTCTAAAAGTCTTGTCTATACAGAATCTTTAACGTGATTTCTGCACACTGAATGAGGTGTACCATATGCAGGTAAATTATTTTGACTGGGCCATGATCCCAGAAATTGTACTGAGTCTTTTGAGGGTCTCAAGTCTTTCACAAAATTGTTAGGTTCTCAGAATGAGATTTTCACTCTGCAGCAGAGTGTGCACTGATATGAAACTTCCTGGCAGATTAAAACTGTGTGCTGGACTGAGACACGGACTCGGGACCTTCGCCTTTCGCGGGCAAGTGCTCTACCAACTGAGCCTGCGAAAGGCAAAGGTCCCGAGTCTGTGTCTCAGTCCGGCACACAGTTTTAATCTGCTAGGATGTTTGTTAGGTTCTGTTTGAGTAAGAGGTTTTGGGTTACTTTTAGTACCATGCTCGGAATAGTCAGATTCACTGCTTTCACGAGTCACCTCACTGAATAGACTGATTTTGGTGAAGAAGAGATCAGCAATTCTGGACCATGGAGGAAGGTTAAATCAACAAATTTAAGTTCAGATACAAGATATTCCTTCTTCCTCTCTCTCTCCCTCCCTCTCCATCTCCCATTCCCTCCTATTTTTTTACTCCATTAATTTCATACAGAAGTAACAATCATTGATGTGATTCTTTTATTCTCACCATACTGTGGGAATTTAAAGTTCATACACTTCATTCTATCGTCACATCACTTCCTTAATTGCTCCACGCTTGTATGACATAATCTCCGACCATCGTGCCAAAATAAGCAAAACATGATTTGCTCACAAACTCTTATTTGTCGATGTCTTGTGCTTATCATATAAGTTCCACATAAGTAAAAAAATTTATCTGGGCTATTCACACAATGCCTCTCCAACATTTTGGACATGGCTTTGATGAAATAACACCACTCATAATTACCTTCTCCTAGCTCTTACAGTCACACAGCTGTTGATTTATGCAGCAATAACAGAAAATTAGCTTTGAAATTTGTTCTTCTACTTGACCATCCTAAAAACAAGATATGTTGCCACATTTATGTAAACTACACTACATAACCTGGATTTCACAACCAGTAGTAAATAGCTTTCAGTAGGTTAGGAGGGGGCATAGTTGTGCAGTGAAAACTGGGGGTTTAGGTGTGTCAAATTAGTAAAGAACACCATTAGTTTCCAAACCCTAGAACACATGTCCACATGTTTTAGTGAATGATTTTTTTTTCTGTCGTTGTTACAGTTTTCTAATTAATAAAAATATTAAAAGTAATTTATCAAGTATTACTTTTAACTGTAATCTTATAGCTTCGATCAAGGTTAAATCACCAAAAACCTGTTTATTGTTTTACTGAAGAACTAAATAATGAAAATTATGCCAGTTTTTGCAGTCTTGCTGAAGCCAGTATGTGTGTGTTACATACAGATTTTATTTTAATAACTTCGGTGAATGGCAGATGGTTTCATCGGCAAAATCACAGCAGATTTTTCCCCCTTCCATTCTATCAAGCTGGGCTCTCTCTCTCTCTCTCTCTCTCTCTCTCTCTCTCTCTCTCTCTCTCTCTCTCTCTCATAGCCTTAATGTTAATTACCCATAAAAATTCAAGCATTTCTATAATTCTTGCTTTTGTATGAATTTATTATATGGTCTTATTTCAAATGAAGGTAAAAAAGTCAGACTGTCAGGACTGCGTATAGATGAAAGAGGATAAGAATTAACTAGACCCTGGAAGCAAAGGTTTCTTCACATTGTAATTTGATGACCGTTAATTTTTACAGATCATATTCATTTTATCTCCATTGGATTAGGGAGTTGACTTTGTGCATATGAAATTTTGGAATCCTCCCTTCTTATGAGAATCGAAAACAAACTTCATTCTCTGGCGGGGTTTCAGTTACCTCTCACCAAGCCCTGAAATGAGTAATGCTCTGCCCACTATCCTTCACACCCCTCCCTCAGTGGTATTCAGCCGTCCACCAAACCTGCACAATGTACTCGTCCATCCTAACACAACCCCTGCTCCCAGTCTCTTACCTCATGGCTCATACCCCTGTGTAGACCTATATGCAAGACCTGTCCCATACATCCTCCCACCACCAGCTATTCCATCTGGTCACTAACATCACCTATCCCATCAAAGGCAGGGCCACCTGTGAAACCAGTCATGTGGTCTACAAGCTAAGCTGCAACCACTGTGCTGCATTCTATGTAGTCATAACAGCCAACAAAAGCTGTCTTGTCCGCATGAATGGCCACCGACAAACTGTGATCAGGAAACAAGTGGACCACCCTGTTACTGAACAAGCTGCCAGACATGATATCCTTCATTTCAGTGACTGCTTCACAGCCTGTGCCATATAGTTCCTTCCCACCAACACCAGCTTTTCTGAATTGTGCAGGTGGGAACGTTCTCTGCAATACATGCTGCATTCCCATAACCCTCCTGACCTCAACCTTCATTAGTCGCTGTCCTCACCCATCCAGCCCCATCCCTGCTCCCATTCCAGCACTACACAACCACCATTCCACCATCACACACAGTCTTTTTTTATTTATTTCTCTCTTTTCCATCCCCCCGCCCCCTCCTTTCTCACATCTCCCCTGCCTGCCACCAAACTTGCAGCGCTTCACTGTCGGCCATACCCCCCCCCCCCCCTTTCCCACCTCTCTCCTGCCCACCGCCCAACTTGCAGCACTTCATTGTCTGCCTTCCCCACCATACTATACCTCCCCTTCCCTGCCCCAGCCTCCTTCTTACCCCTACCCAGTCATCACTCCCATCATGCACTGGTGCTGCTGCTCGCAGTGTGGTTTCAGTTGCCTTAGACTGCAGTCGAGTGTGTGAGTTGCGTTTGTGTGACTGTGTGTATGGGGGGGGGGGGGGGGGTTACGTGTGTCTATTGTTGACAAAGGCCATTGGCCAAAAGCTTTCAGTGTGAAAATCTTTTTGTCGTGCCTATCTGCGATTCAGCATCTCCACTATACGATGATTAGCAACTTACCTTCTCATAATATTGTTACACCCAGGTATTTGCATGACTTGGCCGATTCCAACTGCGTTGCAGAATTATTTTGCCTGAGTTGTTAAGAGATACTATGTTAATAATGATTACACAAATAGGAACTAATTTTTCTTAGTATTATCGATATTTGGTTCAAAACGACAGTCATAATGAACATCTATTTTATCATTGTCTCCATCCTCATTATCTACTCGTACACCATTATCCTCTGCCAGATTTTTGTCGAAAGGTATTTGGTTCAGTTTGTAGCCCACTGCAGAAAATGTGTGTACCATATCATGTTTCTTTGCCTGTTGTAAATGACAACTATTCTCCAAGTCTTTTATTTGAGGCAAAATACAATCATATCTAACCCCACTTCTGATCATTTTGTGTTTGCGCACTGGTATCATTGCACATACACCATGCAGACCAACCAATGCTCATGCATGACATCTAGCTTCACAAGTTTTGAAGTTTTTTTTTCTCTCTCTCTTTCTTCTTCTTCTTCTTTTTCCTAATATTTGAATGAGTTCTTACCAACTGCCCCAGGAAAAATCAGAAATTTAGGTCGTCAAACATTCCTACTGTTTCAAATACACTGTCATACCTCTGGAAGCATTAGAGTTTCAAGTTTTTTGTGGTTTCTTTCCTGTAATGCCAAAATACCTATCTGCAGACATGTATGAATGACCATGTACAGGGAAAAACCAGTCAATGTGAAATCCGTATTGTCACGAGTCACACCGACCAGAAATAAAATAAGTTTTGTTTTGAGCTGCACAGTTATCACTAAACAATTGAATACATTTAATATTATTTGCATCACTGTATAGTTTTAAGACTAACTCAAAAAAATGCCATAGACATGAACTAATTTCCTTTGGATCCCGTGCCATCTTCGCTCTCCAGCCACCTATAAAAATGTGTCGTGTTTGGTGAAGTAATTTTCTTTCCTCATGAATGACTATTCCTAACACATGTACCATAATTAATGTGAATAATAGGCTTTATTAATTTGTCTTTGATAAAGGCTGATTCTGCATCAAATCAAAGTTCACTGTTAAACTGCCATCTGGGCATTTATTAAGGTTCTGGATAAAAAGAATTTGCTTTTATTTTATGCTCAAGCTTTTCCACTACAGCTGTTTCTTGATATCCTAATCAGTAGTAGCTTTGAAATAAACTCTGAATGCTAGTGAAACATTGCAGGTGTCCTGTTTTTTGTTGCCAAACCCCAGAAATTGGTGACAAAAATCTGAAAGAAAAGAAGGTAATTAGAAATTGCCTTTTAGTACGCAGTAATCATAACATATATTTTACACATAATCTGAATCTAAATGTTTACTGTCAGTTTATCATACTGTATCTACTAGATAGTTAATTTGTTGCTCTCTTTATAGATTTGTTGAAGTTTTATTGCCAGGTGCTGTCTTCTCATAAAATAAATTCTGCATATGTATGGTTAATTCTGGAGAAAATATTTTCTTAATGATGTCTTTTTTTCTCCCCCAGTACTGTCCTCTGTATTTAAACCTTCTTATGTGAGCTATAATTTCAGCCTTCAGTTTCTACATACCATCACCAAGCCTTGCACTACCTCTTATTTCAGAAACTGCAGCCTCACAATTCATTTTCTCATCAGTTGCATGCTCAGCCTTCCTTCTCCCAACATTAAAAATACTTAGGGATATAGCTCTACAAACAGAGGACTTTCCCTGAAGAGAAATTGGTATGCTGTAGCTTATAGTTTTATTTGGTGCTTGAATATTCTTTCTTACCCCTATTAGGCCTTCATCTTTTAGGATAGTTCACACCAATATACTCCATTAAAAAGTTTCTCTGACTCATAGCATCTGTATTGTACCAGT
This sequence comes from Schistocerca gregaria, assembly GCF_023897955.1. Classification (NCBI taxonomy): domain Eukaryota; kingdom Metazoa; phylum Arthropoda; class Insecta; order Orthoptera; family Acrididae; genus Schistocerca; species Schistocerca gregaria. The sequence goes on from NC_064927.1 coordinate 384,103,331, forward strand.
ATCTGTTATTTTCATGTATCATGACATCTTCTGATATGCATAATGCTCTTGAAAGTTATGATTATGTTTACAAGTGTTGGAGGTTTTCCACTTGCAGCAGCATTATGTTCTTCGAGTTTCAAAACATTCTGCTTCCACATATTTACAGATGTTTTAAGTTTCCTTGGCTTTTCTGTAAATTCTCTCAAACCAGGAAATTCATTTGACATATCAGAATTCATTAATTGTTCACAGTAAACAAACACAACAGGAAACGCAAGAACATTCCATGAAATAACACACTAACAAATTGCAGGCAGCCAGCCATTACTGAGACAGTAATTACATGATCACACAGACACTCTATATTGGTTCACTGTGTTTGTGATGTCACAATACTCAGCCAGATCAGTGCAAGAGTATTGGGTGCTTCTTGCTATGAAAGTTCAAAGGGATTTGGCATGTTTTGGAGTAAAATGCTGGATTTGATGACCTGTGTATAAGAGATTTGGTACTTTTTGCAAGAAAATATTTACTCTATGGGATCAAAAGTATCCGAGCACCCCCAAAAGGCGACCTCAGTAGTCATTAGACATCGTGAGAGAGCAGAATGGGGTGCTCCACGGAAGTCACGGACTTCGAACGTGGTCAAGTGATTGGGTGTCACTTGTCATACATCTGTACGTGAGATTTCCACATCCCTAAACATCCTTAGGTCCAGTGTTACTGATGTGATAGTGAAGTGGAAACATGAAGTGACACATATAGCACAAAAACATACAGGCCAACCTCGTCTGTTGACTGACGGAGACTGCTGACAGGTGAAGAGGGCCGTAATGTGTAATATGCAGACATCTATCCAGAACATCACACAGGAATTCCAAACTGCATCAGGACCCACTGCAAGTACTATGACAGTTGAATGTAAGGTGAGAAAACTTGGTTTTCATGGTCGAATGGTTGCTCATAAACCACACACATCATGTCAGTAAATGCCAAACAGTGCCTCGCTTGGTGTAAGGAGCATAAACATTGGACGATTGAACAGTGGAAAAATGTTGTGTGGAGTGACAAATCACAGTACACAATGTGATGATTCGATCTCAGGGTGTGGGTGTGTGGAATGCCCGGTGAACGTCATCTGCCAGCGTATGTAGTGCCAACAGTGAAATTCAGTGTGGTCGAAATTTTTCATGGAGGGGGCTTGCATCCCTTGTTGTTTTGTGTGGCACTATCACAGCACAGGCCTACATTGATGTTTTAAGCACCTTCCTGCTTCCCACTGTTGAAGAGCAATTTGGGGATGATGATTGTATCTTTCAACACGATCGAGCACCTGTTCATAATGCACAGCCTGTGGTGGAGGGGTTACATGACAATAACATATGCCTGCTAGAGTAGAAGCTTTCATCAAGGCTAAGAGTGGACCAACATCATATTGAATTCCACCATTACCAGTGGAGGCCCCCACAAACTTGAAGTCATTTTCAACCAGGTGTCCAGATACTTTTGATCACATAGTGTACTTGTTAGCTCCAGCAAGCTATTAGGTAAGGACAGTCATCGCTGACTCATTTTTTCGATTTAGTGCCTCTTGGAATAAAGCAATACATATATGTTGACACATTAAATATTCACTCATGATCATTTTATTTTAAATAAGTAACTATATTTGTATCATTCTTATACATTGATATGTGACTGATGTAACTACCATATGTTGATGTTATATAGGTGGCTGGATACAGGGGTACCTTAGCTACTGTCAGTCATCTGATACGTGCCGCCTACTTGATACTCTGTTGTCTATTGCCACAAGAGTGGAGAGCGACAGCCGTGCCCTTGGCAGCCACTGTTGGGATGAAACTGTGCCGCAGCTTGCCTATGCACTGTGGGAACATGCTTGGCCATCTGTTAAAGTATATTTTCAGCAACAGCCTAAGGCTACTTCATCTGGATCAGTTGCAGAGCCACCCATGCAAGCTGCAGATCTGGCTGCAGCATTAGCTCTTCTCACACTTGGAAAGGTATTCATTGTTATACTGGTAAATGTGATGGCTGTTACTTATTTGTTGCATGAACACAGTACTGTACTGCATGGTTTTGTAGCATAGCAAGATGTGAGAAACATATTGCATATGCAGTGAAACAATTGTTAATAATTTTTAAACACCACAAAAATTTGCAGCACTGGGTAATTAGGGACTGTGGGTCACTCAGATAATTTTGAATCATAAGATATAAAAATGCCATTGTGTTCAATATTCTGTAAATTTTAACTGAGAGAGTAGCGGTATATTTGAAATCATGTTGAAAGATGGTATGTGCAGAGACAGAGAGAGGGGTGGGGAGGAGGTGTAGATAGTCAAAAGTGTGGATGGCATGGAGTTGGCTTACATACAGTGACAGAAAGGGAGCAGACACGTTCCATGTTCTAAAATATTGCAAAATGTTTGCTGTGAACAACAACAACAACAACAACAACAACAAAGAAAATTACATCACCAAGAAGTGTTATGAAACTGGACAATCAACTTAAATCACTGCTAGGAAAGGCAAATGAAAGATTTTGATTTAGTCGAAGAGTTCTGGCAAAGGGCGGTATATCTGTAAATGAAATTGCATACAGTAGTCCAGTGAGATCAATTTTACAATCTTGTTGTGGTGTTTGAAGTCTTTATCAAGTAGGCATGACAACAGATATTGAACAAATTCAGAGTGCTGCTCAGATCGTAACAACTCAGCATAGTCCACATGTAAGAGTAATGGAAGTACTATGGACCTTAAATCGAAATCCTTGGAAGAAAGACGATGTACGAGCGTCATTCAATATGTAATGCCTCACTCATTTTTTCCCCCTCACAACTACTGTCAGAGTTTGGTGACAATATACATGCCGTATTTTTCTATGTAGACTATCACATTACATGGCCATACACCAGTTTGTGGAAGACATGTATTCCGTGCTGGTAAAAGCGTAGCCATGATTTCACTGCATGACTGACACTTCAGTCACCTTCAAAGCATGTTCCCCGTAAAGACTCTTTAAGCAACCCAAAAAGATGGAAGTCTCAGGGTGCCAGGTCTGGACTGTAGGGTGGATGAGGCAGGGATGTCCAACCCAATTTGGTGACGTGTTCTGTGCTTTCAGACTTGTGGGTGGGCTTGCATTAACATGTTGGAGCAAGATTTCTCCTGGATTCTTTTGTAATTGAACACGTCTGAAACATTTCTTCAGTTTATTCAAAGTCTTCACGTATGCCTCTGAACTGATGGTTGACGCTCTTGGCATCACATCCACAAGAATGACGTCATCACAATCCCAGAAAACTGTCACCTTGACTTTTGTGGCAGAGGAGTTGTCTTGAATTTCTTCTTTAGTGCTGAATGAGGATGATGCCACACCATGGACTGAATTTTTGTTTTTGGCGCAAAGTGGTGCACTCAGCTTTCGTCCTCCGTAATGATCCGTGACAGAGAGGCCTCTTTGTCAGTCTCAAAATGCTCCAACAATTCAGACGAAATGGCCTTTCTTTGAATCTTGTGATCTGCTTTGAGCATTCGTTGAACTCGTCATGAGTACCTCTTTCAATATCCGAGAGTCTCTATCATTGCAGACGCACTTCAAATGTTGACTGAGAACTGTAGAGCCAATTGTCAAGTTGTGATGTGCCGGTTGGCTCAAGTAATAGCATCTGCATGATTCAGCATGCCTGGAGCAGTGCCTGTGACAGGCTGACCTAAGCACGGCTGATCATGGAGCTCTGTTTCTGCATTTACTGAGGCTGTAACTTTCTTTATCCTTCACCCAACTGTACTCCTATCAGCTGCAGCATTGCCATATACTGCATACAAATGTTTATGGATGTTCACCACGGTTTCTTTTTCTGCACTCAAGAATTCAATAACAGCACACTGCTTGTAACGTGAGTTGTATGTAGATGCCATTTTGACACTGTACGATGTCTCTGCCATCTGCCAGAACAGTTCGAAACTTCGCCAGCGCATGGTGATAACCAAATTTGAAGCACCAACAAGGACATTTGTCTATTTATATTAATGGCTTTTTATAAAAATGTGGGGCATCGCCTGTGGAATGACCCTCGTAGTTCTTGTAAAACGCTGTTGAATAAATTTAGAGAATCTTTATTCAAAGATGACTCTGTGACTGTTATGTTGACGCTAACATATCTCTCTCATAGAGGATCACGAGAAGAAGCTAATAGAGGTTAGTGCACATGCAGAGGTACTGAAAGAGTCATTCCCCCTTTGCTCAATACGGAAAAGGAGAAGGAAAGAAAGTTAATAATATTGGTATGATGTTCCAAACACCATGCATTGTAGGGTGGTTTTTAGACTATTTAAATAGGTATAGATGCCCACTTCATATTTTGGAGAACAGTTACCACTGTTCAGCACATCTCATGGCAAGATGTCATGAGGGAAACTAAATTTCATTGACTGCTGACAGTCAATGTAGGTGGATGTGCAGAATGCTTCAAAACTGGGGTGTGTTCAGATGTGGCTGCACTACAATTATCACACTTTTAATAAAACAGCTGTGGTGGTGTAACATAGGTAAGCATTATTGTAGATTTTATATGAAGTAAAAGGAAAGTAGCAGCGCAGCACCAGTGATCACTGCTGTTGAAATGGCAGACATGTTAAAGAGAATATCTGTTATAATGAATGATATTCTATAGCAGTAGTATTGTGAGAAAATATGGAATAAAAAGAAAAAAATCAATAAATAATTCAGAACAGATTTTGTAACATTATTAATCATGCAGTTGCTCATTAAAGGACATATTTTTTCACTGTTTACCAAATGCAATATCATATTGCCATTTGATTTCATAGGAGCCGTTCAGTTTCGAAGCCAGTCAAAAGGTTTACAGTGGACAGCACACATGATAGTTTGCACTGTGCATTTAAATATGTTGTTAAAGTTTTTGTTCGGTATTCTCTTTTAGAAAAAACAGTTAAAACTATTTCCTCTTCAGCAGCTGCTATACCTTCTTGCCCTTCACCACGTATGCTATGAGTGGTGTAAACCACATGTTACACTTTTCTTAGTTAGTTAGTTACATGTTCCATTGGTCAGTCCACAGTAACCTTCACAAAGTTGAATGTGTGAAGTGCATAAGAACGCATACATGAATGAATATATTATACCTATACATTTATTTATTCCTATTCAAGAATTCATCTATGGTGTAGAAGGAGTTATCAAGGAGATATGATTTCAGTTTATTTTTAAATAATCTGTCAGACATTTTATTTCATCTGGTAACTCATCCAAAAAAATTACTGCAGCATATTTTACCCCTTTCTGTGTCAAAGATAGTTTAAATGGAGGATAGTGCAAGTCTTTCTCTTTCTTCTGATATTATAATCATGACTGTCACTTGTTTTTAAACTGGTCCATGTTGTTGAGAACAAATTACATTATCAAGTAAATGTACTGTGAGGCTGTTTTAAGAATTCCTAACCTTTTAAAGAGATGCCTAGAAGATGTGTGACGATGAGCCACACAATTATTCTTACCACTTTCTTTTGAGCAGTGAATACGTTTTGCCTAAGTGTTCAGTTACCCCAAAATATTATTCCATGTGACATCAGAGAGTGAAAGTATGTAAAGTATGTTAGCTTGCTAATTTCTATATTCTCAAAATCAGCAATTATTCTGGTTGCAAAAGTTGCTGAAACTAGTTGCTTTAGGAGACCCAAAATTTTACAATTAAGATTCTCATCTACACTCCTGGAAATGGAAAACAGAACACATTGACACCCGTGTGTCAGACCCACCATACTTGCTCCGGACACTGCGAGAGGGCTGTACAAGCAATGATCACACGTACGGCACAGCGGACGCACCAGGAACCACGATGTTGGCCGTCGAATGGCGCTAGCTGCGCAGCATTTGTGCACCGCCGCCGTCAGTGTCAGCCAGTTTGCCGTGACATACGGAGCTCCATCGCAGTCTTTAACACTGGTAGCATGCCGCGACAGCGTGGACGTGAACCGTATGTGCAGTTGATGGACTTTGAGCGAGGGTGTATAGTGGGCATGCGGGAGGCCGGGTGGACGTACCGCCGAATTGCTCAACACGTGGGGCGTGAGGTCTCCACAGTACATCGATGTTGTCGCCAGTGGTCGGCGGAAGGTGCACGTGCCCGTCGACCTGGGACCGGACCGCAGCGACGCACGGATGCACGCCAAGACCGTAGGATCCTACGCAGTGCCGTAGGGGACCGCACCGCCACTTCCCAGCAAATTAGGGACACTGTTGCTCCTGGGGTATCGGCGAGGACCATTCGCAACCGTCTCCATGAAGCTGGGCTACGGTCCCACACACCGTTAGGCCGTCTTCCGCTCACGCCCCAACATCGTGCAGCCCGCCTCCAGTGGTGTCACGACAGGCGTGAATGGAGGGACGAATGGAGACGTGTCGTCTTCAGCGATGAGAGTCGCTTGTGCCTTGGTGCCAATGATGGTCGTATGCGTGTTTGGCTCCGTGCAGGTGAGCGCCACAATCAGGACTGCATACGACCGAGGCACACAGGGCCAACACCCGGCATCATGGTGTGGGGAGCGATCTCCTACACTGGCCGTACACCTCTGGTGATCGTCGAGGGGACACTGAATAGTGTACGGTACATCCAAACCGTCATCGAACCCATCGTTCTACCATTCCTAGACCGGCAAGGGAACTTGCTGTTCCAACAGGACAATGCACGTCCGCATGTATCCCGTGCCACCCAACATGCTCTAGAAGGTGTAAGTCAACTACCCTGGCCAGCAAGATCTCCGGATCTGTCCCCCATTGAGCATGTTTTGGACTGGATGAAGCGTCGTCTCACGCGGTCTGCACGTCCAGTACGAACACTGGTCCAACTGAGACGCCAGGTGGAAATGGCATGGCAAGCCGTTCCACAGGACTACATCCAGCATCTCTACGATCGTCTCCATGGGAGAATAGCAGCCTGCATTGCTGCGAAAGGTGGATATACACTGTACTAGTGCCGACATTGTGCATGCTCGGTTGCCTGTGTCTATGTGCCTGTCGTTCTGTCAGTGTGATCATGTGATGTATCTGACCCCAGGAATGTGTCAATAAAGTTTCCCCTTCCTGGGACAATGAATTCACGGTGTTCTTATTTCAATTTCCAGGAGTGTATATGTACATCCAAAAAATTAGTATGCTCTATCCTGGCTACTGAATTCTTTTGATGTGTTCTATTTATTGAAGGAACTGTATTCTTTGCAGTAGAAAACTGGATGTACTGTGTGTGGTTTCTTTTTTTCCTTTTCTTTTCTTTCTCCAAAGCCCAGAGCAAGCCCATTTGCAAAAAGCAACCAATAACTTTTCCAAAAACATTATTTGTATCAATTTCTATTAAGAGTTTCTTTTACTGGATCAATAATGAGGCTTGTATCATCAGCAAACAGTGTCAGTTTACCTTCTTGTTTCAGATTTATAATGGATCTCGTTCGCATATATCAAGAACAGAAGGGGACCCATGATCGAACCCTGTGGAACACCTAATGCAATTTCAGCCCAGTTAGATGAAGTGGGAAACTTCCTTAAATCACTTAATCCATACAAACAAACTTTTTGCTTTCTGTTCTGTAGGTATGACGTAAACCACTCGTATTCTGTTCCACTTATATCATGCAATTGTAATTTCTGTAACATAATGCCATGGTTTACACAATCAAATACTTTTCTCACAGAAAATTCCTATTGGTGACATTTTATTATTTAAAGACTCTATTGCATGGGCAATAAAATTGTATATTGCTGTCTCAGTGGAACAGCACTTTTGAAATCCAAACTGTCATTTACTAAGTATCCCATTACTGCTAAGTGGCTCTTGAATACATTACTTTCTCAACAGTTTTAAAAAATGCTGTGAACAAGGATACTGGGCAGTAATTATTGACATCTGTGGTGTCCCCTCTTTTTTTAGAGAGGCTTGACAATAGCATATTTTAACCTGTCTGGTAAAATACCTTGAGTTAGTGATGAATTGCAGATGTGACTCAGAACATCAGCTGTAACTGCTCCACATTGTTTTAATATCTCGTTAGAGATGTCATCTGCTCCAACAGAACATTTATTTTTCAAAGATTTAAAGATTTTTCGTATTTCACAAGAGGTTGTTAACATGAAAATTAATCTGACTAGGACTTCTCAAAACTGACTCTTGCATTTACTGCTTGGCTTTTTCTTTTGAACTGTTGTCTCCAATCTTTTCACCGACACCTAAGAAAAGATTGTTAAATACATTAGCTATTTGCGTACTGTTGGTTAAGATGGTCTCATTCCCTTTAATAGTGATACTACCTACCGCAGTGGTTACTTTTCCTGTCTCTCTTCTAACAATATTCCATACTGATTTGATTTTATTGTCCGAATTGTTAATTTCATCTCTAGTATACATATTTTTTGATTTTCTGACAACTTTTCCCAGTATGTTACAATAATTTTTATAGTGTAAAATTACTTCTGTGTTTTTACTAATTCTTGCTGCCTCATAAAATTTTCTTTTCCTTTCTGTTTCTTTGAAAACTGTTTGGCATTTGACTCAATATATACATCTTCCCAATTAACATTTTTTAAACTTTCTCTGAAATGCTATACAGGTACCGGATTGACCAGCCTTACACTTTTACTTAATGGTTTCGGAACTACACGCTGCTAAGTTTTGTAAGTTAATCATTGTACATCATGGTCTGATAATCCACATATCACAGGGAAAGTGTGTGTCAATTTTACATCCTCTTGCTGCACAAATACATTATCTATTAGAGTGCTACTGTCTTGAGCTGTACGTGTAGGGAAATTGATCACTGATTCTAAGTTTTATGTCATTAATAACACTTCTGGTTCACTTTTCCTATAAGAATAGCTTAGAAAGTTTACATTGAAATCACCACAAATTAATAACTTCTTCTTTTTGTCTGGCAGACAGCTTGATAAGGAGTCAAACTTTAGCTGTAGTTCACGTGTACTAACTTCAAAAGTGCTGATCGACACGAAATTTGCTTACTTCTACAGTTTTGTACTTGTACCCTTGTTTCGTGTAAATGGCAACTCCTCCTTAATCCGTGCTAGATCTGCAAGTGTAAGATGCTAAATTGTACCCACTTATACTGACACTTTCCATCCCCACAGTTACATGGTTTTCAGACAGACAAAGTTTGTCAATTTCATTCTTATTTTGGAAATAATCTAAACACACTAACAGCTCATCTGTTTTGTATTTTATTCCCGTGATATTTTGAAGAAGTAAATTGATACTACCCTTATCTTTGTCCATATTTACTGTGCATGAAGCTTCTTTTATTCTATTTTTCTTGGTTATTGACTGTCTGGACTTTGGCTTTAACCTAAAAAAACCTGTCTGCCTGTTCCCATCAACCACAGGGATCATCCCTTGTGTGACTGTGGACCCCCTTACAGTATCTGCTAATAGAGAACCTAACCTACCTTTCCGCTTCCTGTTTAGGTGCAGGCCATGTGTAGTGTATCTCCACCTAAAAATAGTGTCAACTGGAACAACACGGATGTGAGATTTTGTTGGTGTCTGGAGCATCCTGTTCAGCTCATTGTTAACATGCCTTACAGCAGTGTTTAACCAGGGTCAATCATGGCACTGAAAGACCTCCACAAACCCCACATTTGTGTGCTCAGTTTCTGCTCATATTTTGTCCAGGTCATGTATAATACTACAGGGTAATTATAATTTAACTTCAAACTTTCGAACACTATTGGTCAGAATGATGTCAAATTGCAACGGAATATTATTAGAGAAGAAAAAAAATAGTGTGAAAATTGGTCAGTAGATGGCACTGTATGTGTCAGAATACGTAAATGAAAACGCACGTCATGCGCACGACCCATTGAAGTTGATATAAACAAGTCGGGTACACGACTTTTCCTCCTTTCGCATCTGCAACGTTCACTGTGACTGTCTCAATGCAGGATCCTGTTCTGCTTGTAAAACTGTATTACAAGAATGATGACTGTGCACACATAGCTCCGCAGAAGTTTTAGACACTGAAGTGTTTGAAAAAGTCATTGGTCCAATGACTTTAGTGGGTCTGGAGAAAATGATTCAGAAATTCAAAAAGACTGGTTGTTTTGGTGTGAAACCTGGTAGAGGGAGGAAATGAATTGAGTCGACGTCTGTGGAAACAGTAGCCACAGCAATGCAGGAGGAGACAAGTAGTCATGTGCAAATGTTTAGTGCACGGAGAATTGCCCGAACATCGGACGTACCTGTGAGCACATTGCTATCCATTCAAAATTACCCATTTTCACGAGTTGCTTCCTGTTGACCTGCCAGCAAGAGCAACCTTTGCTTTAGAATTTCTTGTATGCATAGAAGTGGACAATGATTGGCAATGGAAGATTTTGTGGACAGACAAAGCCCATTGAGTGGTCGCTGCACCAGTGAGCAGAAAAGTCATGGGCATGCCCGGAGTTCTGAGGAATGGTGAATAGAGTGATGGGTGTGGCGAATTGCTGTTCGGTCGGGCCTGCTTGGTCGAGGGCATATCCGGCTCCCCACTTATGACGATTGGAGATGTTGGAGTGGCAGATTGCTGTTCAGAGGAGCTTGCCTCCCCAGTGGCCGAGTCTGACCCGCTGCCTAGAATGACTTGGTCACCGTCCATGGTCCTCCACTTAGATGACAATTTTGGCGAAGATGACATCATTGTGCATGACACACTCCTGGCCGACGAGAGGGCACAAAGGATGACGGCCAGCGTGCTGCAGCGTCCAGATGGCGAGCAACACAAACAGCCGTTCTCCTCGGCACCAAATGCGCCAAAAAGGCATCCAAGAAGAAGCTGCAGCTTGCTGTCTCAACCAAGGGTGGCAGAAGACATGCCATACCAGGTGACAGCATGGCAGGCGCAACCTGGAGTACTGTCATGTGTCGGCAGGTGGCCAGACTCAGGACGACGCCTTCCCCACCACCCACATCGACTGCAAACCGCGATGGCGCACTTGCAGACGAGGAGATGAGAGAGCAGCCAACAACCGAGCAAACGGTACCCACGACTGCTGCCCAAGCTGGCCACTCAGGAGGAGGTGGAGGAGGAGGGGAAGAAGAAGTAGTAGTAGTAGTAGTAGTAGTAGTAGCAGCAGTAGCAGTAGCAGTAGTAGTGACTGTCCCCTCCACCGGAAGGTCTCAGCGATGGCCGCCACCCATAGTCTTCTAGGTGGCCGAAGACTACAAAGGTTTCCTGCAGCTCGTGAAGCAGTGGACGACTGCAGACTAACATTGCGAGCTGCAACAGGGAACCTCATGCAGATGCAAGTCTGTAAACCGCCAACTTCATAAAGGCGGCAAGCGAGGCATCGAACCAGGGCTTCCACTGGTACATGCACGTCGCTGTCCTTGAGAGGTTACTGAAAGCTCGTCGTCAAGGGCTTTCCTTGCTGAGGGAAGAACTGGTGCAGCTTTATTTTTAGCGTGCGCAATGTGACGTGAGTCAAGTCCCACATCACGCACAATGAGTTGCTGTCTCCGCTGGTGTTTGCAACCGACACACCGGAGAACAGGCGGCTCTTATCAGCTGAAACACGTGGGCAATACCATGGTCACCATCGAAAACCTCAAGCAGAAGAGGGGCTTAGTACAGCATTTCCGCTGCCAGGGAATGGGCCACATGGCTCGCTACTGCTCTCTCCCCAAGGAATGGGTGAAGTTCGCTGGCACCCTTGCAAGCAGACTTCGTCTGCTACGGAGGATGCACGCACCGAAGTGTGCGAACTGTGGTGGGCTACACGTGGCAAGCTACTGTGGCTGTGAAGTCATTAAAGCTGCAGTTGCTCACCAACACAGGCAGCAGGCGCAGAAGACTGCCAACTGCTCCCTCCCTTGGCTGCACCCAGGCGTGCAGCTGGTGAGGTGACCGGCAACGGCAAGGATGATGCTGGCAGCCTACGCTGCCGCCACTGTCCCCACTGAAGGGGGCAATAGATGAAGACACACCCGCACTGGAAAACGTGCCCGTGAGGGCACTCCTGAAAACTAGTGCATCGATCCCCTCTGGGGAAAAATGCACAAAGAAGAGACCACATCGCTGGAAGGCGGCAGGAGTGGCAACACATCAGCTGCCATTCGCAGAACAGCTGCACCCAGCCAAGGCAATGCACCTACAGTGCACGAAGGAGAGCGGCGGCAGCTGTCTCCACACTCTTTGCGGTGATTGACAAGGCGCACACCTGACCGACACACTGTTGAGTTGCCGAGGCAGTGCTGTCCACCACACTGGCAGCCGCCCATGAGCCATCGCAGTAAGGCACTCTCTACGCCGTCCGCACTGGGAGCAGTGAAGTAGGCCTGTCACGGGTCCTCGTAGCTGTCTGAAAAGCAGCAAACATTGAGGAGAAGAATACCTGAGAAGGGCAACGAGCTGACAAGAAGAAAAAAGATGACTATACCACATGACATTACAGAGGACCTGGAGGCAAAGTAGGGCTAGCCTACTAGGACTCCACCTACCCAGGGTTCGGGGTGCCCCTGTTGAAGCTCGGACGTCAACATCGACGTCAAATCCCACTTCCATCTGACAGAATATATCAATACACAGATTGTCGAATATGGGCAGCAGAAAACCCACATACAAATCAACCAGTAACACTTCATCCTGAAAAGTTCACTGTGTGGTGTGGATTTAGGGCATCATTCATCATTATCATAGGGCCATATTTTTTCAGACACACATGCTTCCAGTTCTGTCACCTGTACCATCACTGGTAAGCGGCGCTATGAGTGTCTTTTCTGCAACCACGTCATTCCAGCTCTCCGACAGTGTGGATATATGGATAGTATCATTTTTATGCAAGATGGCCCACCTCCCCGCTTTGCAAATCCAGTGAAGTAGCTACTGAAGTGCCAATTCAGAAATGTGGATGGGATCATTTTTATGCAAGAGGGCGCACCTCCGAGCGTTGCAAATCCAATTAAGTAGCTGCTGAAGTGGCATTTCAGAGATGGTAGAACTATCAGCCGGCATTTCCCTACAGCCTGGTCATCCCGATCACCTGATCGTAATTTGTGTGGCTTCTGGCTGTAGGACTATCTGAAAGATGTTAAGTTCAATGTTCCGATTGCAAACTTAGCTGCATTGAAGGCACGCATTGTGCAACACATTCCGAATGTAACCCTGGAAACACTTCGATAAGTTGTGGAACGTACTGTTTCTCGATTTCAGCTTGTTGCAGTGCCAGTCACACAGAAATTAATAATCCGATTTGATTTTGAGTGATGCTCTTTTTGCGGTTTTTGTCCTCGGGACAATTAAAAACCAATTTTTCCCATTCGATATAATACGACCTTGCTGTGGTGGATGGGAGTATCGCACCTGAACACCGATGCACTCTGAGTAGTAAAGTTTGTTTAACGTCAAGTGTGCACCTTAGGCACTGTTGTATGTTTCATTAGTCATTTGTAGTCAACCACTATTAAATCATGATACAGCGCCATCTATTGCTATATTTTGTAACTATTTATTATTCTTCATGGTGTGGGTTCATGGTATGGGTTCCTGTAGTCATGTCCTAGTTCATGAACCACGGGCAACGTATGAGTGGCCAAGTAAGTGGTCCCGCCAGTCGCGATACCAGTTACTTTGGAATAAGGCTGGGCATCTCGGACATATTCTGAGTCGTGGTCACCTTTGTGCTCATACGGCAAAGACTACCAAATCCACTGGTTAGTCCCTCAACCGTTAGGGGTGAAACTCAATGGGACTCGGGGCAAGTAAGGCTAGCAACCTGCTTCCCTGGTACTTTAAATATGATGCTGGCAACAATCAGAGCAAAATGCTTCGGACCTTTGGAGGTGATGGAGTCCCACCTCTGACAAACCAGGGACTCCTAAGGTACGACATGGCAAACATATGGTAATGAGATGGGGAGCTATTAATATCAATGGGGGCTACTTCGGGAAGAAGGTAGAGCTGGCAGAGGCTGCAATAAGATAGGGCTGGACGTTTTAGCTGTTAGTGACATTCGGGTAAGGGGTGAGAAAGAAGAGGAAGTGGGAGAATACAAGGTCTACCTGTCAGGAGTCAAAGCAGGAATAGCACAGTGGGGTGTAGGGCTTTACATCAGGAAAGAAATGGTCCAGCGTAGCTGCAATAAGGTATGTAAACGAATGACTGATGTGGATAGATTTGACAGTGTCTAGCAAGAAAATTAGGATTGTGTCAGTATATTCGCATTGTGAAGGGACAGATCAAGATAAGATGAATAGTTTTGATGAGGCACTCAGTGATGTAGTTGTTAGAGTAACGGACAAGGACAGTGTTCTGCTCATGGGTGATTTTAACGCCAGGATTGGAAATCGAACAGAAGGGTATGAAAAGGTTATGGGTAAATTTGGAGAGGATATGGAGGCCAACAGGAACGGGAAACAACTCTTGGATTGAAACTTCCTGGCAGATTAAAACTGTGTGCCCGACCGAGACTCGAACTCGGGACCTTTGCGGGCGTGAGTCGTGCTTCGGTAGCTCAGTTGGTAGAGCACTTGCCCGCGAAAGGCAAAGGTCCCGAGTTCGAGTCTCGGTCGGGCACACAGTTTTAATCTGCCAGGAAGTTTCATATCAGTGCACACTCCGCTGCAGAGTGAAAATTTCATTCTGGGAACTCTTGGATTTCTGTGCCACTAAAGGCTTAGTAATCACAAACTCCTTTTTTAAACATAAGAACATTCACCGGTATACTTGGGAAGGCTGGGGAACCAGATCTGTCATTGACTATATAACAACAGATCAGAAATTCAGGAAGGCTGTGAGGGACACACGTGTATTCAGGGGATTCTTTGATGACACTGATCATTATTTAATCTGCAGTGAAATTGGGATTGTGAGGCCAAAAGTGCAGGAGGTCAGGTCCATATGTAGGAGGATAAGAGTGGAGAAACTTCAGAATAAGGAGATCAGGCACAAGTACATAACAGCGATCTCAGAAAGGTACCAGTTAGTTGAGTGTAGTCAATTACAGTCATTGGAAAAGGAATGGATAAGGTACAGGGACACAGTACTAGAAGTGGCTAAAGAATGTCTTGGAACAGTAGTGTGTAAAAGTAGGATGAAGCAAGCAGCTTGGTGGAATGACACAGTCAAGGCAGCCTGTAAAAGGAAAAAGAAGGCGTATCAAAAATGGCTACATACTAGAACTCAGGTAGACAGAGAAAGTTATGTTGAAAGAAACAAAGCCAAACAGATAATTGCAGCATCCAAGAAGAAATCTTGGGAATACTTTGGAAACAGGTTGGAGACTATGGGTCAAGCTGCTGGAAAACCATTCTGGAGTGTAATTAGCAGTCTTCGAAAGGGAGGTAAGAAGGAAATGACAAGTATTTTGGACAGGTCAGGAAAACTGCTGGTGAATCCTGTGGATGCCTTGGGCAGATGGAGGGAATATTTTGAAGAGTTGCTCAATGTAGGTGAAAATACGATCAGTAATGCTTCTGATTACAAGGTAGAATGGGATAGGAATGATGATGGAAATAGGATCACATTTAAGGAAGTGGAGAAAATGATTGCAGTGCAATAAAGCAGCTGGGGTGGATGAAATTAAGTCGGAACTTATCTAATACAGTGGAATGTCAGGTCTTAAATGGCTACACAGGATAATTGAAATGGCCTGGGAGTTGGGACAGGTTCCATCAGACTGGACAAAAGCAGTAATCACACCAATCTTTAAACATGGAAACAAAAAAGATTGTCATAACTACAGAAGTATCTCTTTAATCAGCGTTGTGGGTAAAATCTTCCCAGGTATTGTTGAAAGGAAAGTGCAAGTATTAGTTGAGGACCAATTGGATGAAAATCAGTGTGGGTTTAGGCCTCCTAGAGAATGTCAGGACCAGATCTTTAGCTTACGGCAAATAATGGAGAAGTGTTATTAGTGGAACAGGAAATTGTATCTATGCTTTATAGATCTAGAAAAGGCATATGACCGGGTTCCTAGGAGGACGTTATTGACTGTTCTACGAGATTATGGAATAGGAGGCAAACTTTTGCAAGCAATTAAAGGTCTTTACATGGATAGTCGGGCAGCAGTTAGAGTTGACGGTAAATTGAGTTAATGGTTCAGAGTAGTTTCAGGGATAAGACAAGGCTGGAACCTGTCTTCACTGTTGTTCATATTATTTATGGATCATATGTTGAAAACAATAGGCTGGCTGGGTGAGATTAAGATATGTGAAAACAAAATAAGCAGGCTTGCATATGCGGATTACTTAGTTGTGATGGCAGATTCGATTGAAAGTTTGCGAAGTAATATTTCAGAGTTAGATCAGAAATGTAAGGACTATGGTATGAAGATTAGCCTCTCCAAAACGAAAGTAATATAAACTGATTGAGTGCCAAATAGGAGGAACAAAGTTAGAACAGGTGGACGGTTTCAAGTACTTAGGATGCGTGTTCTCACAGGATGGCAACATAGTGAAAGAACTGGGAGCGATGTGTAGCAAGGCTAATGCAGTGAGCGCTCAGCTACGATCTACTCTCTTCTGCAAGAAGGAAGTCAGTACCAAGACTAAGTTATCTGTGCACCGTTCAATCTTTCGACCAACTTTGTTGTATGGGAGTGAAAGCTGGGTGGATTCAGGTTACCTTATCATCAAGGTTGAGGTTATGGATATGAAAGTAGCTAGGATGATTGCAGGTACTAGTAGATGGGAACAATGGCAGGAGGGTGTCCACAATGAGGAAATCAAAGGAAAACTGAACTCTATAGATGTAGCAGTCAGGGCGAACAGGCTTAGATGGTGGGGTCACGTTACACGCATGGGAGAAGCAAGGTTACCCAAGAGACTCATGGGTTCAGCACTAGAAGGTAGAAGGAGTCGGGGCAGACCAAGGAGAAGGTACCTGGATTCAGTTAAGAATGATTTTGAAGTAATAGGTTTAACATCAGAAGAGGCACCAATGTTAGCACTGAATAGTGGATCATGGAGGAATTTTATAAGGGGGCTATGCTCCAGGCTGAATGCTGAAAGGCATAATCAGTCTTAAATGATGATGATGATGATGATGATGATGATGATGATGATGATGATGATGATGATATTATTCTTCTGCCACGCGTTTGCCCCTTCTCCGATAATATTCTGTTGCAATTTGACATCATTCTGACCAGTGGTGTTACTTCTGCAGCAGTTTGAAAGTTTAATTGTAATCACACTGCATATCTTGGATTCATAGCTGGGCTGTTTCCTCCTCCCCCAACTATAATTACCTGAGCTTCCTTCTCAAAATTCCTGCATAGCTGATCTAAGATTTCTGCCACCTTGGTAAGGCTAGCACATGGTTTCACAGAACTTTTGATGTGATACCCTTCACTTAATTTCTCCTGAAACTGCTGGCTTACACAACTCCCATGCCTCTACCTAGAAGCAGAATTCTTTTCCTATTTTGATTTGATCCTGACTGGTCTTTTTTCTTTAAGCTAATATTCTGCTTCAATCTACATTCATCTGCACCTGGATGAGGCCCTTCCTCCACAACTTCAGATAGCTGTCTGCCACCCCCACCATACTATCTCTCCTCTCCCCTTCCCTGCCCCAGT
Organism: Schistocerca gregaria; assembly: GCF_023897955.1. Lineage (NCBI taxonomy): Eukaryota > Metazoa > Arthropoda > Insecta > Orthoptera > Acrididae > Schistocerca > Schistocerca gregaria. The sequence goes on from NC_064927.1 coordinate 384,120,915, forward strand.
CTGCTCCTTCCCCCCACTCAGTCGCCACTCCCATCGTGCACTGGTGCTGCTGCTCAGTGTGGTTTCTGTTGCCTGGGACTACAGTGTGTGTGTGTGTGTGTGTGTGTGTGTGTGTGTGTGTGTGTGTGTGTGTGTGACATCTATTGTTGACGAAGGCCTTAATGACTGAAAGCTTTATTTGTGACAATCTTCTTGTGGTGCCTATCTGTGACAGCATTTTAGCTATATGGTGAGTAGCAACTCTGCTTTTCATAATACTGTTACATTCTATCCTGGATTTTCCATTGTTTGTTTTAGATGTATGTTGCAGAACGATATACTGAGTGGAGGGAATAACTGGGGCAGCATAAAAATGAAGGGAAAATATAAAGAGGAAAGCTGGACGATACTATCTGCTAAAATAAAAATAAAAGTGTATGCTTTGTATGTGGTATGAGTGGGGTGCAACAAAAACATTTGCTTTTTGCCTAGTAGATAACTTTAGTGATGTATATTTCCTATCTTCATAGATAGGTGTTCCATGATGAACCTAAATATGTCCAGATGCTTCCTTTCAGAGGGTACAGCCAGTTTTATTCCCCCCTACTCCTCAATCCAAGCTTGTGCTCCAGCTCCAAGCGGCCAGTTGCAGTATTTCTTCAAGTAATTGAGTCCACAGCCACAGATCTCAACCACCATTAATATGGATAAATTAAATTCTGATGGTTCCCTTGTTGACAGGACATAAAACCATCCTTTTTTTCTTATGTGTGACTTGAAATGTCAGCATTACACTCATTCAGTGAAGAATCGTCATAATAATTAGAAGCATGAAACTAGCTGCCGTTATATTTTGCCAAATTAAAGAGCACAGAATGCAATGTGACTTAGAAATGGGCCAAATGAGCAGATGAGTTCAGTGCATGATGGCTTTTCTGGTTCATACAAAGGAATGCATGTACGATAGTGATGAATATATTGGAATCAGTGGATAGGAGAAAGTCGTACATGTTGACAATCAGGTGGTGGACCATGCAATGTGACAACAGCATGGGATGACCACTATATTTTCTGCATGACCTATAGGATCTTACTACTTCATCCACAGCATTTGTTCAGTGTGTCAGAATTACAGCTGATGTGGAACTGTTTGTGTTGGTGGTTTGACAGCGAGTACTGTGTGGCATACATACCTTGATATCAGCAAATGTTCAATTAGAACAGCTTCCATTGTCAAGAAAGCACAAATGTTTCGGACTGAAATGTGTACATGGATGATGTCACTGGTGTGCTGAATGTCAAATGTGCCCTTATGAGGTAAGAGAGAGATTATAGCATGGTGCCTGCCTGTATTGGAGTGGACTGCTGTACTTGTCCAAAGTGTGGCAGTTTGTAGTACCCTTGGATACAAAATATTAACTCTGTTTCTATGTATTGAACAGCAAGTGCTACAACAGAACAGGGCATCAAGTCTTTATCCACCCCCACCCCTCTTTCCTGACAAGTAAATATGCCAGATTTCATCAGGATGATGTCCAGCCACATGTGGCAAGGAACGTGTACACTTTACTCTGAAAAGACGTGATCTGTCACCCATTAAACTTCTCTGGATTATGGTTTGTCAGCAACTTGTTCTTTGTTGTCACCCAGTAATTACTATTGGTACTCTGTCTCTCACATTTAAACTACATGGAAGGAGATTCCTCAGGAATATATATCTGGCTGGACCGATTGTTTACTAAAATGTTTAAAGTGGAACACACAGGACTCTACACAGTAGTGAAAATTAAAGTGAGAGATTGTGTGACAGTTAGTTAACTGGACCATTTGTGTAAAATCATGTACCTAATTTGTGGTAAATGGATCATTTCAGTCTGGTGTATCCTCCTTGATGCTGCAATTTTCACAAACATTAGCTTATTGCAAATTAATATTTTTGTCATTATATTTGATGAGAAACATCTGTATCGAAAATTTGAGAAGTGTTTGTCTAAAATTTCTGTTGCCACAGCAAAACATCACACTTCCTGGCTCCCAGCCGTTACCACAATTGCAGACACTGCTATGTTCTCTCATTGGGTCTGATGCTCATTTGTGGGGCAATGTGTGTCTCATACGGAGATTCCTCTGCCACATACTTCAAGAACAGAGAGTGCTTGATGTGCTTGCTGAACAACTCCCTTCTTACCAAACTGTATTAGTGCAGGCATGGATCAAGTAAGTTGTACGTTGCTTTTTCTTACTTCATTCTGAAATGTATTTACCACCATTCCTCTCTACATATCAGTGAAGACAGAAGTGAACCATATTACTTTTTGCTTAAATATGAATGCATGTTTTTTTGTTGACTTGCTCTCTGATACGTGGTAGGTTTGTATGACAGTGAATTTCACCCTTCATAAATACTGATAGCATATACAGAAACCGGTCAAAATAATAAAATCAGCCACCTAACATGTATAGGGCCACCTTCAGCATGTAAAACTACATGAATCATTCTGATAATTGGTGAATATACATCTTGATTGATACTCCATGAGATTTAATACAATTTCTTGTAAGCAGACTGATCCAATACCAAAGAAGAGTAATGAGGCCCTAAGTTGTTACTGTGCTTTGGTTATCGGCCACATTAATTGAAATATTTGAAACAGCTGGTATAATACAAGGGGCTCAAAAACGTGAGTTCACTTTATTATGGCAAGTGAAGTAACTTCTATTGAATGTTGCACTATAATTCAAACTGAAAGACATACATGACATTACTTTTCAGCAGTCCCAAAGTCTGTATACAATGGTCAGAAAATTCTACTCGTTGTTCAGTTTCTTCATGATAGAAATCTGCTCCTTGTTTACAGAGTCTTTTGGGAACCACTGTACGAAAATCCTCAATAATGGAAAATCTCTTTCCTCTGCAATTACTGCAAACTGGTTCCTCGTTTGCCTGGACATTGTCATCTATGGTCAGGCCTTCCTTCCCAGTCAGCATCACCCATATCTGTGTGGCCTTGGTCAGATTGTTGGCACCATTCCACTACAGCTGGTTGCAACATTGCACCGGGTCCATATACCACCAGAACTTAATGGCGAATCTGTTTGCAGTTAGACTTTCTCCCACAAGACTCGTACTGTTACTACAGCTTTGGAGTAAGTTCTCAGTTGCCACACCATTTCACTTTGTGATGTACCTGTTATCTGTGCCACAGCAAAACTCTCTCTGCTGGAAACCAAGAACATGTAACTTCTTCTGACAGTGTGCTACTCTTGTGCAGTAGTTGCAGCATGTGACAACATATGTAATTTAATTTCTGAAGTCCTTACATAATACACACTTTATTAACTCAGAGTACATAGCAGTAAGTAAATACAATGATACTGTAAAATAAGCAAATGTAGCAATGTAACAACTGAACACTAAACTGAAAATCATGCGACTTCTGTATATTCATAGAAATTCTTTTAGAATGTAGAACAGTTTCAGTAGCTTTTAAGGTACAACAATTGTGTTTCCAGTGCAAATAGTTGTTTGATAATATTCAGATCTGGAGCCCAGAGAAGATATGCTGTTTCGTCTTCAGGTTTACCAAATTGATATTAAACATTTGCAGCAATGCGATTAGCAGCATTATCATTTAGGAGGATCAACACTTACCAGAAAAAATGCTCCATTGAATGAAAATGGTCTCTTATGCCTTAATTTTGATTTTGGTGTAATCTTAAGATTGTGCAAACAATTACAGAAGCTTTACCATCCTTCATAGTTCATAAAAGATTGGCTCGATTGTGTGCTTCCCCAATGTTGCCTATATGTAGACAAGTTCTGCAGTTGGAGAAAGCAGAAAAGTGCACTCGTATAGACATAGTATGTATTTTTCTTAGTTGATCTTGAATTACAGAAGTTGATTCTTTGCATTTACCAGGTTTACAAGAGGTATGGCACTGGAAGTATTTGTAATTACCATCAACTATTTTGTCAACTCTGTTCTTTTGGCATTTATGACATTCAGTAATCATTTCTGCAACAGTAGTTTTCGTTTTAAAGATTACAGTCCTCTTTAATGCTCTCCATAGCCCCCCCCCCCCCCCCCCCCCCCCCTCTTACCCACCCACTCACCTCATGGTCCATGGACGTTGTTGGGGAGGCTTGCATGCCTCACCGATACAGATAGCTGTAGCATAGGTGCAACCACAATGGAGGGGTATCAGTTGAAAGGCCAGACAAACGTGTGGTTGCTGAAGAGGGGCAGCAGCGTTTTCAGTAGTTGCAGGAGGCAACAGTCTGGATGATTGACTGATCTGGCCTTGTAACACTAACCAAAACAGCCTTGCTGTGCTGGTACTGTGAACGGCTGAAAGCAAGGGGAAACTACAGCTGTAATTTTTCCAGAGGGCAATTCAGCTTTACTGTATGGTTAAATGATGATGGTGTCCTCTTGGGTAAAATATTCCCCCATTCGGATCTCCGGGCAGGGACTACTCAGTAAGACATTATCAGGAGAAAGAAAACTGGCGTTCTACAAATCAGAGCGTGGAATGCCAGATTCCTTAATTGGGTAGGTAAGTTAGAAAATTTAAAAAGGGAAATGGATAGGTTAAAGCTAGATATAGTGGGAATTAGTGAAGTTCGGTGGCAGGAGAAACGTGACTTCTGGTCAGGTGAATACAGGGTTATAAATACAGAATCAAATAGGGGTAATGCAGGAGTAGGTTTAATAATGAATAGGAAAATAGGAATGCGGGTAAGCTACTACAAATAGCATAGTGAACACATTATTGTGGCCAAGATAGATACGAAGCCCATGCCTACCACAGTAGTACAATTTTGTATGGCAACTAGCTCCACAGATGATGAGGAGATTGATGAAATGAGATAAAAGAAATTATTCGGACAGTGAAGGGAGACGAAAATTTAATAGTCATGGGTGACTGAAACTCGATTGAAGGAAAAGGAAGAGAAGGAAACGTAGTAGGTGAATATTGGAATAACAATGATTCAGATCCCTGTTTGCCCATTATAGACGTATTAAATCATAGTCTTTCCTCCTTTTTCAAGTAGCTCAGTGATCTGTTCATATTTTATAAAACTAATAGAGGCTAAAAATTAGCCATGATTGAAGCAGACAACAAACCCATTTTGCACTTGGAAAATTACTGACTGTAAACTTCTTTAAAAGGACAGGTAAGATAAAAATATATGAAACTGTAATCCAAAAAGTGATTTCTAAATTAAGCCAGGAGTGAACAATAGCCCAAAAAATGGGGAGGAAGCTTATTACCTATGAAAGCCAGTCATCAAAAGCAGAGAACTGCAGAAACTGAGCAGATCACTTCACATAGTATACTAAGTTAAACAAATACTGGTAGAATGAGATTTTCACTCTGCAGCAGAGTGTGCGCTGATATGAAACTTTGGTAGTTTGGAAGGTAGGAGATGAGATACTGGCAGAAGTAAAGCTGTGAATACCGGGCGTGAGTCGTGCTTCAGTAGCTCAAATGGTAGAGCACTTGCCCACGAAAGGCAAAGGTCCTGAGTTAGAGTCTCGGTCGGGCACACAATTTTAATCTGCCAGGAAGTTTCAAATACTGGTAACTTGATATAGGCATGTAATGTGAAATGATGGAAAAATTGCATGAGAAATGCTGAAAGGGGGTGTGGCTGAGATAAGAACAACACAAAGAGGATTCGATAAAATCAGGAAAGACATTAAAAGGCTGTTATTATTTTTCAGCACTGGCAACCAGCTGCTTGGTGGTATCATACTGATGATATGCCTCTCTGTAGTAATGCAACCTGACATAGATCTAGCATTATTTCAGTAAAATATGTTACCATGAGTGATTCTGTCGTGTGATATACAAAAAAGAATTGCTGCTTTTTGAAAGAACTAGTTGTCATTAAATTCCACTTACATAGTAATGAAACCAGACTCATAAAAGGGTGAACCTTACGTTTCTACAGAGTCAAGTATCTGATAACATACAATTTCTTCATTGTGTATCTATCAAGGTATTGCAGCACCAGAATCACTTGAGTGAAAGGAAGATATTAATAACTATTCTTAGTTAAGATGTTGTAATTCATCTGTTGAAAAAAAAAGAAACTTGGCATTTAAAAATGACCAAAGATCACTTCTCTGGAAATATTTCCAAGATGTACACAAATACTTTATTCTTGACTACTTAAATTTCACTTATCAAGATGTACTGCATTTAGCATATAAGAGCACCAACAATAATAACTTTAATTTCTGTCTGTTAAAAAAAAAATAATCATCAAGAAACAGTCGTTTGTGATGATTTAGAGACATTTGTGAGTGGAGTGGGCATTTTTGACAGTCAGTTCTTCTTGAATACTCACACACACACACACACACTTACCCAGCCATTTGTAGGGGACATAAAGACAATAATGAACTCTGAACCAAGTTTTGCAAACTTGTTGCCAGAGGTGAAAGAAGTGATAAATGGCAGAAAACAATCCAAAAATCAATCACAGATTAAACTGTAATTGTAATGTATAGTTTTCTTAGCCTTTTTTGTACTGGTTTTGTGTATTTTGACAGATGCTCTCTGCTTTCATCAGAAGAACATACAGAGGAGCTGCACAACCTAACAACAGTAGTTGCCCAGTTACCAGAAGTGTCTACTCTGTGTGCAGCTAGTGGAGGGTCATTAGGTTTGGTTGGTGAAGAACCATTATACTCATTTATCATGATACTAGGCCGGGCATATGAGCAAGCAACCACAGTAGCAGAGAAAAGCAGCATGAGAGAAAGGTAACAGTATCCACTCATGTTCACTTGTTTCCCATACCCAGCTTTATACAGGTACAAACACTGTCATTGTGTGAACAGTAAGAATTCAGAGTAATATGCACTATAGTATTTATCTGTCATTCATGTGTTATTTTTTGTTATAAAAATTGTGTTTATCAGAAACAGAGGTTCTTTAGAGACAGAGCCATTTCTCATCCATGCTTTAATGTGGCTGCTTGTTGTTTGATTCTTTGAATGGTCAGAAGAGTACAGTTCATAAAAAAATCTGTTATCTGTTATTGACTTTGTTGCTCTGGAATTATTCAAAAGGCATAGAAAGTCTTACCTTAGTTCTCCAATGTCATTCATTTGGTGTGTTCCCTTCAGTTTCCAGTTTATTTCATCTGTTAACCAATTTATGAACATGAGTGTGAAGACAATGTTCAAGATTGACACAATACATCTTGTCTCCACCCACTGTTATATAGTATCCAATGAATTTGACAAAAAATAATACAGTTATAAAGGTAAGCCAAGACTAGTGAGCAGCCCTAAGGAATCAGTAAGATAACTTCAAACCCATTGTTATCACAGGAGACAGAGGAAATGAAAAGTTATACAACACTACGCCCAAAATTCATGTACACATAGACACAATACTATTTTTTCCAAGAAGCATGGTTATGCTGAAAAATACATGGTTGGAATGAATGAAAGAACAATTTAAAAAACATAGGTTTTATAAATCAATTAATCAACTTTTAAATGTGTAATGTCTTTTATTCTCATCCCGTCCGGTAAGTCTCTCCTGACCCTCTGTTCTGGGCGTGACTTTTCTGAACTCCACCCATTTTCCTAAACCTCACAAGTCCCTTTCTTTCAAGCCTCTTCCTTCACATTCAACCCTTCTTGAAAACTTTAATACCTATCATATGTGTGTTCTGCCACCACTTGATGAGTAGAGGTATTTTTAAAAGGCAGTTGATGTCTGTATACCAAGAGTAAGCTTTTGAAAGTGTAAAATGTAATAAGATATTGCAGTTCCAAAGAGAATGGGGAAGAAGTTTGGAAACAGACGAGTAAGCTACAATATGTACAAAAAATTAAATGAGAATATTAAAAGTCGAAAATCAGGAAATACAAACACATGTTTAACAAAAAAGAATAGAGCAATTTGTAATTTGTTACAACTGTCATTTTAACTCGTATGAGTAGTAGTCATACAGTTGTAATTATTGTCTCAGAAGAGGGAGGAGAAAAGATTACTGGTTGATCCTCAGCTGTTGCCTATGTCTCAGCTACCAACTACACAGCGAGATGGCTTCACCATCTCCATAGCATAGAGGGATGTAGTATCAATGACTGGCACCTTACAATCCATCCACCAGCCATACAGCAAACCACTCTGTAATGTGCCTTCTACTCAACTGCAGCTCATATTGTCTACGACATCGGCTGCAGTATTTGGGAGTGCAGCAGTGCCACTGTTACCAACACTAGCTCACCTGTCCAGGCCACATGATACAAGCTTGATTTCCCCGTATCCCTCCACTCACTGTCTATGAGATGCTGCCCAGCAGTTTTCCAGTCAGTCCACGATTATTAGAGTTCCAACTCCAGTTCACTGTATCAACATTGACTTTCATCAAGTGTCATTTGTCAAACCACAGTGCATGACAGGTGGAACCAAGATGTTGGTAGTGTAACAGATGCGGACTTTGCCTGCAGAAGTGTTTTCTTACAGTGAGACTGGGTACTCAAATTTTACATTCAAGAACTGTTGTTGAGCATACATTTCTCGTTAGATCAGGGTGATCTTTCAGTTGCATTCATTCAGAAGTTGTTCTGTTTTGACTGTAACATTAGCATTATTCTTTATGTCAGTGATAAAGTTCTATTGTTCTTGATTGCCTGGGCACATCTCCCTTCTTGTATGCAACGCCCACATGACGGGATACTAAAGTTAGGTAACTAATTTTGTGTTTGTTTGCAGATACATGTCTACAGTCCTGGTACATACTAAAATTTTTGCAGACAAACAAGCAAAAACTAATTGCATAACTTTTATTCTTTTGACATGACAAATAAAACTTTTGTGACTACCTCTCTTACATCAAACAAATAGTGAAAGAACATGAAACAAATGGGTGGACAAGTAAACAATCTCACACCGCATGCTTACACAGAGTATCTTGAACCTCATTTAGTTGCTTCATTGAAAAATTCTATGCCTTCTGGCAGTCACATTAAAGTATCAGGCATTAAATTGTTCCTGCCAGGATGTATTTAATTTTAAAATTGAATTCCTTTAATGTGGGGGTCCATCTATTCAGCCACTTGCACATTAATTTCTAGTCAGTCAAGAGAGTACAGGGTTGAACTCTGTCATGGTGATTGTACATTTACCCACAAAATAATATCTAAATTTCTCTCAGCTGTGGTATATTTCCTTTCCTACACCACTGACAAATAACTTTGAAGGCTATTTTAAGAAGTTTAATAGTTCCATTAACTTTACGTAGCTGATGGAGATCTGCTTCAGTCTCTTATTTGCTGCTACTTTGTTACTATCCAGGTTAAAGTCTGCTGACAAATCCAGATGGTGCATAATTTCGGCCTTATGTAATCTTGACATTATTTGTTCAAATGCATCATTTTTCTCTGTATTCCATGGCCATGGTGCATTTCAGTGTGATATAATTTAAACTTTATCATTCAGAAATCTGTAAAATACTTGATGCTTTCATGGATTCACACCAGCGGAAGCAGTTGAGATGGTAAAATATCAATGCAGAGAATATATTATCACAGTTTATCAAGGCGTACAGAGGTGCAATCTTTGTCATTGAACCATGAGACTTGTAGGATAGCACTAAATCAGCTGTCAGAGTTTCTGTTATAAAGAAAGTTTTTGTTGTTACCTCCCCTGAAACTTTTGCCACTCTCAATTCTTTATGTATCCCCATATTGTTTATCTGTTCAATACTATGATTGTCTCTCCAAGTTTTTGATCTAAATACTGCAGAATATTAATTCATAAATTTTCTGGTTCACAGGTGTAACCGCTACTTGGCACCTATTGAGAAGTGTTCTGCAGCAGTGCTAAAAAACCCAGCTATCATATCTGGTGCAGCTCTTTCAAGGCTCTACAAAGTATCAGCCAGTCTTGTTCTGCACTGTGGGGGTCTCTTGTACCTGAGAGTGAGTACTGTAAATGTACATAATTTGCTATGATATTACACTCAACACAACACAAACATTTCAATTCTTGCAACAACAACAAAAATTAGGCTGTAAATACTTAAATGTTAATTCAGTTGCAAATTCTGTATTCAAATTTAATGAGCTGTTAGAAGCCAGTTGAGAGATCTGAGAAGTTATCACAATTAGTTCGTATTTACACTGAACTTTATGCAAGTAAATTATGGTTAGTGCCCTCATCTTCATAACAGCCAGGCGCCTCTTATCCCGGAGTCTGAGTGATCTGCCCTCCCTTTTACACTTGCCAAACCATTCCTCTCTCCTTTCCAAGGAGGAAACTATACCCGGGCTGGTGAAACATGTCACTTGACAGCTTGCGTGTGGTTGGCTACACTGCTACTGCGAGGTTGCAACAGCTGTCACCACACACACCCACAACTCCAAAGCACGTTTTGTAAATGTAAGCTACAATCAATGTTTATATGTAAGTGCAACAAAGTACGTTTTTCTAACAATAGAGAGAACGACGAAGGAGACTAAGCATTCGATAGTATATTAAACCGGGAAATGAAAACACCTGAAGTTAATGACAATATCTACAAAAAGTCATTCCAAATTGTTACAGTAATAGCTGCATGTAAAACTTCGTATAATAATGTAATCTAAGCATACCAAATAACACGCTATCCACACTCATAGAAAGAAATAAAGCAAAACGTGCATAGCCTACACGATTGCAGAGAGAAAAAGAATTAATTCTGTACACATTTACACTCACCAATTTACGATGTCAATGGCGCAATTCCATCCAGTTCTCCTTCACTATCATCAGAATCTGTGCCAAAACTGTTGTCTTCATTGTCATCATCATCATCATCATCATCATCATCATCATCATCATCATCAAGAGAAATCATTAATTGTTCATTTTCATTTATAATGCCATCTATAGTCTGTGCTTCTCTTATTAGTTTAGCAGCATGGTCTACTTTTTTCCTCCTGATACAGCATCTACAGCAGCAAGACCTTCACGTAGCAATCTTTCCACTTCTGTTATAGTAAAAGTCTTGTTGTAACTTGTAATGTACACCTTGACTTCACTCCAAACCAATTCAGTTGGATTAAAATGACAGTGATAAGGCGGTAGCCTGATTACCAAGTGACCCTGTTCACTTGCTATTTCATCTACAACGTATTTAGGCGTCACAGGCTTATTTTGTTTTATGAGCGAGTATAACAGCAGCTTTGTCATGCTCATGTACGCAGTAATGTCTCTCGCCTGCAACCACAACACCATAGTTTCTTCATGGTCACTAGTGGTGGGAGTTTTATCTAAAATCACGGAATGGTTTGGTGCATTGTCCATCACAAAAACTGTCAGAACACTAAACTGGAGCAACAAATTTTTAAACCACTGTAGAAATCATAGTTGGTCCATATGCTCATGAAAGTCACCGTTTTTTTTTTTTTTCAGATTGAAAAACTAAAAGTGCTTCAGGCACAAAGCCGTTTGACGATCCAGCATGGACCACAATTAAACGGGATCCTCTTCCTGTTGGCTGATGACCACTGCTATTCGGAGTCCCGTCTATCTAGTATTTCTCAAATGATTCTCCAGCGTTGACCCAGGTTTCATCTAACCATATGATTGAGTGTATGTCCTTTCCTACAATTTTGTGTAAGAAAATGGTACAAGCTGCAACGACATGAGCTTTTTCTAGTAACAGTTTTCGTCCATCTAACATTTTGAAACGGAAGCCCATACTTTCTAATATCATCTTAAGTGACATTTTCAACCCTGAGAAAAGTTCACTTTCTTTTAAAGAAATTAGCAACTTCGCTATTGTGGGATATTCTTTCCTTTTATAGTATCCGTATATGTGCCGACGAATTGCATCGGATTGGAAAGAATCAATACCTGTAACAGGACGAGGCTGCTTTTCTTTCTTGCCCGGAGTACTTAAAAACACACTGTTTCCACAGGGGCTTTGAGTCCTAGAGTTTTCAAGGTACGCTTAAACTTTATCAGCAGGAATCAACACATGCCCGTGAACAGAAACAAATTCTTTTTCTTCCTCGTAAAACTCATGCGTCCTCCGCAGCAATTCCAAAGGCTGACTATTTAATTGCACTCCACGGTGCAACGGATTGTCGCTTGGTGAACGACATCTTTTTAGTGACATTATTTAACAAACAAAAACTGTAGTCGAGGCAGTAATACAACATAACAGCAGGCGTTTGCACATTAACATACAAAGTTTACATGGAAGCCGGCAATATGGTAGCATCGACACCAGAGCCGGCTCTTGTTTGGTGCTGTTATTTATACTACCAACTCTACGGCACTTGGGGAGTGATCTTGAAGTGACATGTTTCAGTGATCCGGGTGTAATATTTCTGAAAGCAAGGGTATGTCATCATTTTTACTTTTAATTTTGTCTGTCATTAGCACTAAACATTTCACCTCCTGCTGTCAGGTAGTGTGTCTCACAAGTATTAGTTTTATCTTTTGAATTTTCCTTTGATACATTACTATCAGCTGTGCTGTTCCAGTTTACTGATGTGTCCCGCTCTATGGAATTGGATATTTAACATAACAACCAATGTTGACTGTGCTTTCAGTTCTCTCCATTAACATACAGTTCCATAATTTTGAAAGAAAGCATACCTGAATTTAAATTGCTATGCTGTAGTGCTCTTGCACAATTATTTGAACCGCTTGGCTTCATTGCTGCCAATTGGTACCACAGTGGCTAATTCCTTAGAATAAGAGTGATGTTGCATTGCTGTTTTGATCTGTGTCAATGGTGGTGATGTTGAAAGAATGTGTAATGAAGTAAAGGAAATAATTCAGATGGTCAAGGGAGACAGAAATGTAATTACGATGAGTAGCGGGAATTTGGTGGTAGGAAGAAGAAGAAGAGAAAGAAATAGTTGGAGAATGTGGACTGGGGGAAGGAATGAAAGAGGAAACCACCTGGTTAAATTTTACACAGGGCATAATTTAATCATCGCTAATACAAAAATTGTTAAAGAAAGTTGTTTACATGGAAGAGACCTGGAGACACAGGGAGATTTCAAATAGGTTAGATAACACTTAAGACAGAGATTTCTAAACCAGATTTTAATCTGCAGAACATTTTCAGGGGCAGATATGGATTCACAATTTATTAGTTACCAACTGCACATTACAACTGAAGAATTTGCAAAATGTAGGAAATTAAGAACATGGGACCTAGATAAATTGAAAATACCAGATGGTGATGGTCATGGTGATGATGATGGTGAGAGATAAGAGGGAACATTAGACAGTGATCGACTGAAACAGTGGTAAGAAACCTAGTATAACATGAATGGGTAACCTAGAGAAATGAATGGGAAAGGCAACAGAGAATCAAATATGCAAAATGACAAAGCCCAGTAGTAGTCCTTGTATAACACAAAAAATTGAATCTAACCAGAGAAAGGAGAATATACGAAAATACAGCAGACAAAAAGGAATATAAGCAGATAAAAATGAGGTGAGAGGAAGTGCAAAATGACAATGCAGAAGTGGCTGGAGGAGAAATCTAAGGATATAAAAGCATGCATATATACAGGAAAGGTAGATGCCAACTACAGGAAGATTAAAGAGACCTTTGGAGAAAAGTGAAGCAGATGTATGAATACCAAGAGCTCAAATTGCAAGCCAGCACTAAGCAAAGAAGAGAAAGCTGGAAGGCGGGAGGAATATGTAATAGGGAAATGAACTTAAAAATAATGCTAGGCAAAGGGAAGAGGAAGCATGTGAATATAAGTTGGAAGATACAATTCTGTGAGAAGAATTTGACTTAGCACTGAAAGACCTAAGTTGAAACAGTGCTCCTGAAGTAGATGACATCCTGTCAGAATTATTGAGGTCCTTGGGAGATCGAGCCAAAACAAAACTATTCCACACGGTGTGCAAGAAATATGTGATAGGCAAAATACCCTCACATTTCAAAACGAATCTAATTCCAATTCCAAAGGAGGCAGATGCTAAAAGATGTGAATATTACCATATCATAAGTTCAGAGAACGTTGACTGGAATACACTCTGTGAAATTCTGAAGGTAGCAGGAATAAAGTGCAGGGACTGTTTACAACTTCTACAAAAACCAAACAGCAGGTATAAGGGTTGAGGAGCATGAAAAGGAAGCAGCGGGTGAGAAGGGAGTGAGACAGGGTTGTAGCCTGTCACCAATGTTATTCAGTCTGTAGGTTGAGTAAGCTGTGAAGAAAATATAGGAGAAATTTGGAAATGAAACTAAAGTTCAGGAAGTCAAACAATGGAAATTTGAGGTAGGAATATCAACAATGTAGGAAAAGATAGATTGCTACTTACCGTAAAGAAGACACGTCAAGTTGCAGACAGACAGGATTAAAAGACACTCATATGTAGCTTTCGGCCACAGTCTTCGTCAGCACACACACACACACACACACACACACACACACACACACACACACACACACACCTACCTCACACCAACTCCAGCATCTGGGGCCAGAACACTTTTGGCATTATGGTTTCAAGATGCTGGAGTTGGTGGTCGTGTGTGTGTGTGTGTGTGTGTGTGTGTGTGTGTGTGTGTTTTTGTCTCTCTCTCTTTACTAATAAAGACTGTGGCCAAAAGCTACACCTGAACGTCTTTTAATCGTGCCTGTCTGCAACTTGATGTGTCTCCTTTATGGTAAGTAGTACTCTATCTCTTCCTACATTGTTCAAGTTGAGGAAGAATAAATAAAAACTTTGTGGTTTCCTGATGATTGTAATTCTGTCAGACAGGAGTTGGAGGAGCAGTTGAATGGAATTCGTAGTGTGTTGAAAAGAGATAATAAGGTGAACATCAGCAAAAGTAAAATAAGGCTAATGAAATGTAGTTGAATTAAATCATGGGGGGCAGAAGGAATTAAATTAGGAAATGAGCAACTAAAAGTAGTAAATGAGTTTTGCCATTTCGGTAGTACAATAACTGATATATATACACTCCTGGAAATTGAAATAAGAACACCGTGAATTCATTGTCCCAGGAAGGGGAAACTTTATTGACACATTCCTGGGGTCAGATACATCACATGATCACACTGACAGAACCACAGGCACATAGACACAGGCAACAGAGCATGTACAATGTCGGCACTAGTACAGTGTATATACACCTTTCGCAGCAATGCAGGCTGCTATTCTCCCATGGAGACGATCGTAGAGATGCTGGATGTAGTCCTGTGGAACGGCTTGCCATGCCATTTCCACCTGGCGCCTCAGTTGGACCAGCGTTCGTGCTGGACGTGCAGACCGCGTGAGACGATGCTTCATCCAGTCCCAAACATGCTCAATGGGAGACAGATCCGGAGATCTTGCTGGCCAGGGTAGTCGACTTACACCTTCTAGAGCACGTTGGGTGGCACGGGATACATGCGAACGTGCATTGTCCTGTTGGAACAGCAAGTTCCCTTGCCGGTCTAGGAATGGTAGAACGATGGGTTCGATGACGGTTTGGATGTACCGTGCACTATTCAGTGTCTCCTCGACGATCACCAGAGGTGTACGGCCAGTGTAGGAGATCGCTCCCCACACCATGATGCCGGGTGTTGGCCCTGTGTGCCTCGGTCGTATGCGGTCCTGATTGTGGCGCTCACCTGCACAGCGCCAAACACGCATACGACCATCATTGGCACCAAGGCAGAAGCGACTCTCATCGCTGAAGACGACACGTCTCCATTCGTCCCTCCATTCACGCCTGTCGCGACACCACTGGAGGCAGCCTGCACGATGTTGGGGCGTGAGCGGAAGACGGCCTAACGGTGTGCGGGACCGTAGCCCAGCTTCATGGAGACGGTTGCGAATGTTCCTCGCCGATACCCCAGGAGCAACAGTGTCCCTAATTTGCTGGGAAGTGGCGGTGCGGTCCCCTACGGCACTGCGTAGGATCCTACGGCCTCGGCGTGCATCCGTGCGTCGCTGCGGTCCGGTCCCAGGTCGACGGGCACGTGCACCTTCCGCCGACCACTGGCGACAACATCGATGTACTGTGGAGACCTCACGCCCCACGTGTTGAGCAATTCGGCGGTACGTCCACCCGGCCTCCCGCATGCCCACTATACGCCCTTGCTCAAAGTCCGTCAACTGCACATACGGTTCACGTCCACGCTGTCGCGGCATGCTACCAGTGTTAAAGACTGCGATGGAGCTCCGTATGCCACGGCAAACTGGCTGACACTGACGGCGGCGGTGCACAAATGCTGCGCAGCTAGCGCCATTCGACGGCCAACACCGCGGTTCCTGGTGTGTCCGCTGTGCCGTGCGTGTGATCATTGCTTGTTCTGCCCTCTCGCAGTATCCGGAGCAAGTATGGTGGGTCTGACACACCGGTGTCAATGTGTTCTTTTTTCCATTTCCAGGAGTGTAATACAGACTAGCTAATATAAAAAGTATTTCTGTGAAAGGGGAATTTGTTCACATTTAATGTAAATTTAAGTGTTAGGAAGTCTCTTCGTAGCATATTTGTTTGGAGTGTGATCTTCTATGGAAGTGAAACAAAGACTTACTAGCAGTTCATAAAATAAGTTTTTGAACTGTGGCACTACAAAAGAGTGCTGTAGATTTGATAAGCAAATAACTAATGAGGAGGTACTAAATTGAGTTAGGTAAAAATGAAATTTATGATACAATTTGACTAAAAGAATGGACGTAAGTTTTTGGGATAAAAATTGTAGAGGGACCAAAGGATGAATAATGAATACAGTAAGAAGGTTCAAATTGATGTAGTTATTCGAAGAGGCTTGTATCAAACTAGTCTTTGGCCTGAAGAGCAACACACAAATCTTTATCTTAGCAAAATCAGTCTTATTTCCATTGAGTTATCACTTTTTCTACCCTCCAATGATATCAAATGTAGATTCTACCATAGACACAGTAAGTGATACCTACAATATAACAGTAAGCCAAACACATTAAATGAAAAGTACATAATTAATACATTGCTATTCTGGTTATAAAAATCAAAACTTGTCCCATTACTTGTTATACTTGACATTTGGTATGTTTTATTCAGTTCTGTTCATGTTATGTATTACAACATATTCTCACAATATTTCAACTTTTTTTTCTTCTTTTTCCAGTCAACACCCAATTGCCTCTTACCTATGCTAGTCTCCCATCTGCTGCTCCCTCATGCAGTATACAGACCAGAGTCACAACTGCATCCCAATGTAGCTAATGCTTTGCGGCGTACAATAGCTGCATTTGTGAGAGGCATAGCTCGTTTGTACCAGAATGGTGATCCTTACGTGAACCGCACTCTGAGAGATATTGTGTTACTGTATGTTCCACGACTGGCACCTCCAGTTTCAGCATCTTCTGGAGGTGTCTTTGCCAGAGTAACAAGTGCTACACAGATGCAGCATCCACTATTGGGATGCTTTGTTGAAGACAGCATTATGGGTAAGGAAGCAGAAGTTATTTTGGACCTGGTGGCTGAAGTCCATCTCAAAGTCAGAGGAGCCACTCCCACAAGTCAGCATGCACAAGTGGTATGAATTTTTTTCCCACAATACTGTTAATTACATAAGTAGTTACTCTAATTATTATTTTTACCTCATCAGTATTATTCACAACTCTTTGTTTCAGAAAATGAAATAAATTACAGCATGTTTTTCAAATTACCGCACACATTCTGTGTAATATGAGAACAAATAAGCCCTCGGTCACAAATATTAAGTCAAAATTGACCAGGTTTCGACACTACTATGAGCGTCGTCTTCAGAATTAGACTAACTGCTCTAAAACATGCAACAAGACTCATCTTGTTGAAATCCTTGTTCACAGTACAGTACAAGACTAATCTTGTTGCATTAGACAAGAGCATGTTGAATGCTCCTGCACTGGTCTGTCCAGCTCCACTTTCGGCCGCAGACAAGAAAGCAAAGTCTCTTTGAAAATGGTGTCTTATGCAATGATTACGTAAACCTCATTTAAACTGAAGCTGATTTTTACTGCTGGAAACAAAAACCTCTTAAGGACTGAATATATAGGGAACGGACTATAAGGATTCAAAGATTCTTACAGAGGTTCCTGCAAGCTGTACAGCCATTTTCTTTACACAGTACTTTTACTGCTGGCTTCTGCTCACCTTTGTTCCTGAATCTTACAATACTGTAGTTCTTATTTCAGTACCCTTGTAATGTATTTTAATGTTTTTTTTTTTTCTGTTAGGCTCTATCTCTTGTCATGGACCTGCTCCAAACAAAGAACTTGAGCGATACAGTCCTTCACCTAGTTATCAGCCGCACCCTTACAAATCTTCTGGAAATTGCAATGTTTGTGGAGGAGAAAAATCCTTGTAAGAAACAAGCTGCAGATATTGTACGAGTGATTGTCACATCAGCTGTATTCCAGAATACATCTGAGTTACAGTAAGTGTGAAGAAATAATCAGAGCTATGTTGCTTGCTGTTTTGTGGAATAATTGTAAATTACGAATTGTGTAGCTGAATGTTCATATTTAATACGATTATAACAGAGTGCATTGGTTTTAAAATAAATTTGTATGAAAAATAGTTTGGAAGTAATTCAAAAACATTTTCTTCACATAATGAGACACATGCCGTGAAGTAAGAAGAGAGTTTAGTAATAACAGCTCTTTGTTTATCTGTTAGGGTCACACAGAATATGTGCCACACAAAATACATTTTCATATACGTACTGTATAGGACTTACTCTCTGAACACAATCTGTTTCTGATCTCTCTCTCTTCCTCTGCCCAAATTTCTGAAGATCTCTTGAAAAGTTTTCCTCTCCTTGTTTCTATTTCAGTTACTTTAACTGCACTGATACAATTATATACTGTTAAAAAACAAAAATGTAATTCAGTTTTCCGGACTAAGTGTATGTAATAACACTAGTAAAGGCTCATTCAGTTCATTTTGCTTGATACCACAGATTCCAACTACTCCATATTCTTATCAGTCACACAGCTTTCTTCCATTGTATATACCTTGTCTCAAACACTACAATCTTTTTAAACTATGACATAAAAAGTTTGTAAAACAGGTCATGTTTAGTGAGTTAGCATATTAGCTGCTATGTATAGGATACGCTTTCCTCCCGAACAAGTGATTCATTAATGTTACATTAAACATTATAGTAATTTCAAAATAATGGAATGTATTGAAGTTTCTGTTCTTTTATCTCTTCCAGATCACAGTTTGTTGCAATTGTGGCACGAATTTGTCAGCACCACTTAGCCTTCAATACCCAGCCTTTCACACGCCTCATGATAACATTGAGCAGTGTGTCTCCAGTAATAGTTACCAATTGTCTTCCACATATCAAAGAGGCAGTTACACATGTGGAAAGGCTGCGTGGTGTCGGTTATGATGCTGGTCTCAGGTAAGCCAAAATTTTATGTGCTCTTTTATAAGCTGAGTTTCTGAATAGGCAATATATCTCTGTGGTAGGGTTACATTTACTAAGTAGATTAATACAATTAACAATCTCATTATGAAGTGATCATCACCTAGCCATTTTTCACTGATCAATTGTTTAAGATGTTCGTGATGACATACTGGTGATTTATTTCCACCGAACCTAAATAACTCTACAATATGGCATATACTACGAGGTAAAAAAAAAATAATACCACCATATCAATATAATTTTGAGATTGCGCCACAGTGACATGCACAGCCCACCAGGATAAACAGTGATGTTTTGGTAGGCAAACCCACATGAGAAACAACCAGCCAGGAACCTCTGTCTTTACTGAAAATCATTATTTCCCAATTTTCATTCATATTTCGAATAGTATATATCATATTTTGATCTGTTTTATAACTTTATTAATTTTTATTGGCATTTTTAGATATTTTATAAAAATGTCAAAAAAAAATCTTTATTTTTTTATGGGTTCAGATAGAGATGTAAGAGTTTTAGAAAATTGGAGATAAATAGTAATAGATAGAGCAAATCTATTTACTATGTTGTTGTTGTTGTTGTTGTTGTTGTCTTCAGTTCAGAGACTGGTTTGATGCAGCTCTCCATGCTACTCTATTCTGTTCAAGCTGCTTCATCTCAAAGCGCCTACTGCAACCTACATCTTTCTGCATCTGCTCTCTCTACAATTTTTAACCCTCAGCACTTCCCTCCAATACAAAATTGGTGATTCTTTGATGCCTCTGAGTGTGTGCTACCAATTGATCCATTCTTCTAGTCAAGTTGTGCCACAAAGACCTTTTCTCCCCAGTTCTATTCAGTACCTCCTCATTAGTTATATGATCTACCCATCTAATCTTCAACATTCTTCTGTAGCACCACATTACGAAAGCCTCTATTCTCTTCTTGTCTAAATTATTTATCCTCCATGTTTGACTTCATACATGACTACATTCTATACAAATACTTTCAGAAAAGACTTCCTGACACTTAAATCTATTCTCAATGTCAACAAATTTCTCTTCTTCAGAAACGCTTTCCTTGCCATTGCCAGTCTACATTTTATATCCTCTCTACTTCGACCATCATCAGTTATTTTGCTCCCCAAAAAGCAAAACTCATCTACTACTTTAAGAGTCTCATTTCCTAATCTAATTCCCTCAGCATCACCTGATTTAATTTGCCTACATTCCATTATCCTCGTTTTGCTTTTGTTGATGTTCATCTTATATCCTCCTTTCAAGACACTATCCATTCCGTTCAACTGCTCTTCCACGTCATTTGCTGTCTGTGACAGAATTACAATATCATCCGCGAACCTTAAAGTTTTTATTTCTTCTCCTTGGATTTTAATACCTACTTCGAGGGGGACTGATGACCTTAGCTGTTTAGTCCCCCTTAAACATCCCAACAACCACCACTACCACCTACTCCGAATTTTTCTTTTGTTTCCTTTACTGCTAGCTCAATATACAGATTGAATAACGCTGGGGAGGGCTACAACCCTGACTCACTCCCTTCTCAACCACTGCTTCCCTTTCGTGCCCCTCGACTCTTATAACTGCCATCTGTTTCTGTACAAATTGTAAATAACCTTTCGCTCCCTGTATTTGACCCCTGCCACCTTCAGAATTTGAAAGAGAATATTCCAGTCATCATTATCAAAAGCTTTCTGTAAGTCTGCAAATGCTAGAAATGCAGGTTTGCCTTTCCTCAATCTATTTTCTAAGGTAAGTCATAGGGTCAGTATTATCTCACATGTTCCAACATTTCTATGGAATCCAGACTAATCTTCCCCGAGGTTGGCTTCTACCAGTATTACCATTCATCTATAAAGAATTCATGTTGGTATTTTGCAGCTGTGACTTATTAAACTGATAGTTTAGTAATTTTCACACCTGTCAACACCTGCCATCTTTGGGATTGAAATTATTATATTCTTCTTGAAGTCTGAGGGTCACGGAATGCACAAATAACTAAACATGCAGCTGAAAAAGGGAGAGACTCATTCATTAACAAATTTTGACTCATAATTTTCGTAGGTAGGTAAAAAGACCACAATCCTGAAATATTTATATTTACTAAGTAGACGGTACTGATGAACATTGTAACTGTTCCTTAAACATGTACCCCCTGCACTTGGATTCCAGATTTTCTGTAAAAGAAAATAGGTTGTAATTAAACAATAGTATGAGTTGTATGAATAACACACTGAAGTAAAGTAACTTGTGCCGGGAAGGGAAACCACTACCTATTTCAGAAAACAAATCTGAAACACAATTAGTGCAAGTATTGTAAAATCCTATAGTCTCTCATGAAAAAAAAAGCATGTGTGGTACTACACAAAAAATAAACAGTTCATAATAAAATTGAAAAAAGTTGGAGGGCAGGCAAATGAAGCACAAAAATTACTAGCCACCAATTTCAATGTTTGCTTCCTGACATTGGCAGCCAACATTGAAACTGTCAAGAAATATTGAAAATATATAGAACTGTCTGTAAGTGAATAAGATTGACACTAGGAACACTGTGACCACCACTGATAGATATTAATTTTAATAATAAAGTGATAACAAAAATCATTGCCACTAAAAGCCAGTAATTTTTCTGGCTATATGATGGTGTTTTTAGCAGAGTATTGCTTTCAGATTGTCAAACTGCCTGCAAGCTATCATTGACAGTCAATGATTCAAGATATGTTTTCTAAGTAATTTAAACATTCTGACCTTCTAGAATAGTGGAAATTCGTAGATCACCTCTAATTGCAGACATATTTTGCTTCTCCCAGTTTCTTCACACATTTTTGAGAAAGTTTTCTACTGATTGTTCACAGCATAACTGTTAACTGCCTTTTAAGTTTGGCATTAACGGGGAGGGATAATACGTGACCATGTGACCTCATAAGTGATGTCCTGCCAGAGCTAAACAACCTAACTCATTCTGCTTCCATGTTTTGTGGTCTTAAACAAGACCTTTCATTGTTTGAACCAGTACTAAATCTTTTTAAGTTCCCTTTTTGTGTGAATAGGCATGAATTTATAACAGAAATCAGAGGGTGGCATTGATTACGCGTACCAGAGAAATATTAATCCAAATTCAATTTGGGGAACATAAACATGGAGTCACATATGGTTTAGTATCAAATCATCTACTGTTCCTGACCGACATAAGACTTTCCAGTGACTTTTTAAGTGATATTTCAATAACTGTAAAGCTTGCTCATGATACTAGTGTATTGACCAAGGGCCTAATCTCAATCATATTACACTCGGTGCACATGATTAATGAACAGGCCTGCAACTGTTTCATTTCAAACAGCCTTAATCTCGCAAATATAAAAAGAAGTTCACATCATTTGTTTCACAAATATAGTTATGACAAAATATTCTCAAAATAATTTATTCTACAAAGGGCTGCCTCCTACTTTCTGACAGAGAATGAAAAATATTTACTAGAACAAGTGGTGGTGTTCATGGTGTCATCAGGTCAATGATAAGCTGCATATGGGCCATGGTTTGTTATATCTGCATTAAACAAAATATTTTTTTGTGTGTAAAATTTCACAAGGTCCATGTAAATAAAAAAAGTTGAAGTTGAGTTCAAAATACAGAGGAAAAAAACTAAAGCAGCTCATTTGATCACATTTGTGGCTAAGAAGTCTCTTTCAGAGTCTACTGGCTTATTTTTCATACTTTTGCTCCATGTTGTCTTGCAGACATATGTTCTGGAGCAATTCAGCCAAAGTAAACTAAGAATTTATTCAGCCAACATCAGCAGTAAAAATACAGTGTTCATTGAATAAATATGTTGCAGAGATGTCTACAAAGATCTTGGAATTGATCTCAGTAGAATTTGTGTATAATAAAATAAATCCTATTGTTTTTAATTGTGACTGACACAACGGAGGTTCAAGAAGGGGGGGGGGGGAGAATCCTCTGTCGTTTCCTCATATAGGGCTTAGAGTGGGGTTCTGTATTGTGGTGAGGTGGTCATCAACAATTTCCACAAGATTAAGAATTAATGATTCCTGTTAGCTTCATCACTAGGATTATGCTAATTGTAAGTGGCCTCTATTCCTACAAGACTGTTTTATTATAAATAAGAAGTATCATCCCATTTGGGTATAAAATTAGCAGCAGGAGATAAACATCTGCTATTTAATGTAATTGAAGACTGTAATCTTACCCTTCCACCATCACTATTAAAATTCTGTCTTTGCACAAATTTTGAAAGCTTAGAGAGGCACAAGATAAACAAAAGAAAAAGTTTTTACTTATCTTCATTATTTTGTTGTTGTTGTTGGCTAATTCTTGTTGTGTCCAGTATTACATTCTTGAAGCTGTAATTTTATAACGTTCTGGGTTCCTGAAGACGAGATAACCGATGAAGATTTGCCTATTGCTATGAATACCTTTTCATTTTATCCCATTCTTCTAAATCACACCAACTTTACAATTTTCACTTCTATCATGCCACAAATTATATTATTGGAGACAATTAAAAACACGTCTGATCCCATCAGAGGCATACCCTTTACCACTAACTTTCTTCAGTACTAACAATATTCCAAAGAGTTAACAAAGCAAAAGAGTTTACAAATTTCCTTTACCAAAGAAGAATCTTCACTAAAATATATCATTATTTTGTAAATCTAGCCAGAAATAAATTTAATAATTAGCATTAGATTGTGTGATTAGTAATATGAATTTTAAGTATAGCAGAAGTTTCGTAATTTAAAATATTTTTAAAAGAGTTGTACTTTTAACTGTACGTACAGAGTACTAACAAATGAATTTCTTTTTACATATTTTAGCCCGAAACATAACACATTGTATACAAAATCATATGAATTCTTTTAGTGAAATGGCTGATATAATTTTAACCCATACAAGAACTGATAGTATATATGGTATCAGTTATTTCTATAAAAAAAGGGGTAATGCTAGAGGAGGGTGACCCATTATAACATCCCTGAAGTTTTTTCAAAAGCAGCAACCTATTAAGACACAGAAAAAAACTAGAAATATTGCTGATATTACGAACAATTATGTCAAAGGAATTGTTGTTACAGCATATCCTACAGCCTTCTTGGCCTCAGTCTTCGCTATCCCCTGTCCCTCACCCATCTTTACTCCTGTCCCCATGCCTCCTACTTCACCCAATTAATTTACTCTCACACGTACGTCGTCACAATCCTGCAACTCTGTTCTTCCATCGGAATGGACACACACACACACACACACACACACACACACACACACACACACACACACACACACACACACACACACCTCCATTTCATTATGTGTCACATCACAACTCCCTAACCTGCAGTGGGGCAACCTCATCGGTGCCACATTCCTATCCTCCTATCCCTTGTTGTCTCTTTCTACCACCTGTCAGCCTCCCTTTCCCCTGCTGCCCAGCTGATCCTCCCCACTTCTTTTTTTGATCTTATCTGTGCTGTTCTATAAGAACCTCCCACCCCACTTGAGCTCCACTCCAGCAAAATATAGTTACTCAGGACGATAAGTGTGTGCGATGTGCTCTAGGAAAGGAGTTATCTTAAACCTGAATAATGTTTTCAGTTTTGTTCAAATATTTGTTGACTGCTAAGTGCCTCAGCAAGAGTGAGTGGTCACCTTTACTCTCTCCACTATTTACAACCCATCCATGGCTTTCTTGTACTATTAGCTCAAGTAAAAATGGATACCTTGTTTTAGCTTAGCAGTAGTTAATTAAAAATATGGTTCCTAACAGCTGCTTCACTTTCTTAAAGTGTGCCTTATTTCATCCTATGTCCTTGGAGATTTTCCTCTATTATGGAACAAAATGTATGAGTAAACAAAATCTGGCCAAAGCCTGAGTGCCAGTGGCTGCACTGATAACCAGGCCTGAACTAAACTGTGCTGGCGTACCAGTCATTTTAACTGAACATATTTAAGTTTCATTTTAATAAAAATTTTGTGTTAATTTTTTATTCAGGAGATGTTTAGAGAAGATAGAAGAAGCTGCAGCTTCCTCAAGTCATGGGACCATGTGACGGGCCACATTGGTGGATCAGCATAAGTTTCTTCACTTGCATCATTCTGTCAATTTACATGATATGTAAAACTAAGCTTTTTGTACATGTTTGTTTATTTATTTATTGTTGAAAAGCAATGTTATGACCATCTTTGCATGGTTTATAGTTTTATATGTGTATATTTGTAAAAAAGCTTTTGTAGTGAAAACTTTTGTATCTACAGCTTTGTGAAAAATATATATGAAAAAAATTGTGATGAATTAGAAATGATCTCTCAGTAAAATATTGAATTGTTCTACAATGTTTAGCAAATTGAAAGGAATAGGAAAGTGGTCGTCTGGACATCCAACATCCAAAAACAGAGAATAGTTCTACAGCTGAGGCATAATCCAAAACAGTACAAGTTTTTGTCATTAGTGCATTTGTTTCCCAAAGTCTGTTGCTTTCACCTAGCTAAAAATGCCAATATTACGTGAAGGACTACACCACTATTAAAACATTCACTAAGAAGTGATCAGTTGGTACCTTTCTCTTAGCTGAGATGTTATAAGCCTCAGCATACAACAGACATTAAATATATAAATTGTGTAAATGATAACTGTTTACAACATACCACCGTGGTGGAGGTGGTCAAGGTGAAGAATTTGATACGGAACACATCTTGCAGCGTGTTACACCAGGAAATAACCTCAAATTGGTCTGCAGAAGCCACCTAAGCTAGAGCGCATGCACAATCAAGATTTTCAATATCCTCTTGCTCTTTTAGGCCACTGGTTTAGTCAGCTATTACATTAACATTATAAATTTAAACTCTTCTGTGACAATAATGAAAGAAAAAATACTTTCTTAAATATTATGCAGAAACTAACTCTTACAAGCACAGCCATTTCATAGTAAGAGGGCTGGAGAAACAACATTACTTAATTGTTAATTTTATGCTTTTAAAATCATAATATTTTGAGGTAAAATTTATACAGGTGTCAATTTTACACTTTGTAAGTGCAAGAACAAGAGGTTTTTAATATTAAAGGATGATTTTAGGCAAAATCTTGCACATTGTGCATGCACTGTTGCATAGATGGAGTCTTGTTGGTCAGTTTGAGGCTGTTTCCCGACTTGATAGACACCAAGTGTCCTGTATCAATTAGATCACCTCAACTTCACCTATGCCACTGTGGTATGTTGTAAATAGTTATCATGTAGTAAGTTTCATGAGGCTATGAACAGAAAGAATTTAATGGAAAGATTTATTCCAACAAATACATTAAGTGTTGGGCTATTTTTCAACACATTCACCACCAATATTCAGACATTAATCATACCATGGGACCAACTTTTGTAATCATTTGTAACAGAAGTCTGACACCTAAGCATTCCATGCTATTATTTTCTGAAGAGCCCATTGCAATTTTCACTTTGTTCCACAATAATGCTCAGCATTCATTTCTCACCTCTGGTTAGGAATTTGATGAGGAGAAGTCCCCAGTTGTCCTAGAACTCTGAACACAGTACTCTCTTCACCAGTGTAGTCTGCTTGAATTTTGTCTTATGGGGAGAGCCACTGGGACATCAAAGCAGTGACTGCTGCTTGGTTTCTGGGGCATTGCTTGCAAATCATGTGTGCTGATCAGTCATTATGGTACCTCTCCAGGAAAGTTGAAACTACCCCATCTATTAGGCTTTGTGTTCAGAAGTCAGTTGCTTCAGAGCCTATGTGGTGCTGTGATGTCCGGAATTAAAAAAAAAATGGAGGGTGGTAATTTTTTGTTTTTGTTTTGTTGAAAGGAAAGAAAGAAAAAAGGGTGAATAAAGGTGAAGGGAAGTGGTTCTATTTTTACTGGAATGAACTTATTGATGGACATCACAAAAATTTATTTTACCTATATTTTTTTTTTTTTTTTTTTTACTCATCGAAGAAGACAACACAACACATATAAAAGAAATCATCACACTATTATTATCTACAGAATGATCGTTTCACAAGACACTTTCTAGCTCGACTGACTCTTAAGACTGAACAAGACTCGACTGACTCTACTCTCTCTCTGGACCACAGCCTCTTCACGTCCCTCTGGACCAGAGATTTCAACTGTGATCCGCACGCCGATTATTTAATTAATCGTACAGCCGCTGAGCGCGCGCTTGGCGCGTCATTTAAATGGGGTTAAACGCACACCGCGAGAGGCGTGGGCTAGCGGTGTCTTACAGGTATCGCCACACGGCCCCCTCTACTGGTGCGTAAGTTTTTCAAACTTCGCGGCAGTACCAGATTTGAGTTGACGAACAAGGTTGTGCAGTGTTTGCACCAGCATTATACAACATTTTCAAACATATGACAAGTACATACATATATAAAGAATTATAGCCTAAAGTACAAAGTTTAAGTAAATATACATAAATTGTTGCACATTACAAAATAGCCACTTTGAAATTGATCAATGGATGATTCATTTTTTCTTAGAGAGATGCCTGCACCATTGGCAGTCCTGTTATTAAAACAATAGCTGCTACCCTGTATTCACAGTTCTTATTGTGTCGACCAGTGAGCACTATGCTTTGCCTCAGTTCAGTGTGGTGCGTCGTGCGAAGCACAGTAAAAGTCACAGCACCACAACTTTGTTTACTTTACAGTTTGCACATCAGGACAATAGGTAATGAATCTGCTTACGACAAAAGAACACAAAAGGTCATACAATTTGGTTTTAAGTTGTCGATGACAACAAAGTTCATGTCAGTATTGTTGGTGTTTAAGAGTGGCTGTGCGTGCACGAGTGCAATAATTTTGATAAAGTGGTCCATCCACCACGCACCGCGGCACTGCGTACAGCCTCGCGCTCGGGTCCGCTGTTGAGGTATAATAGGCGGTGACACGTCTGGCGGCGCCACCCCTTACGACGGACGCGACAGTACTGGTAGCCGCATCCGAAGACCGTACAACGCAGACTTCCAAGCACTTTCCAAGGTAGGGACCACTGTGATACGCATCATTGCACTTTATCGTAGAATTTGAGATTAAACTTATCACTTTGTACGGAAAACACTTTTCTATCATATTTTTACTCTTGACTGGTTGATTTCTCTTTATCAACACTATTTGATTTTTTTTTTACACTGTTCAGAAGGGAGGTTCGACGTCCTGTTCCTTCTGAGAACACATTTTCACAGACACTTCACTTTTGAGCAAAATTACACTTTGCATCTTTTCTCCTTTTATATTAGGTGCACATAGTAAGACTGTTTTGTGTGTAGCCTTCACAAGAGGACATTTAAGTTTTGAATAGGCAAGTTCAAAATTACATAGAAAAAATGGACATGTACATATACATAAAATGATTACCTACTATAGACATGAAATTCAATATACATAATACAAATGAACTTCTTCGTAGCTAAGTTGCTACATAGCCATTGAAATACTTTGCTAGTCGTGACCTGTGAAACTCTCCCAAAATTCATATTTATATAGAGAATACTAGTTGTTTACATTTTCAAAAACTTACAATTAGACATGTTTTGCTAGTCGTGTCCTGTGAAACTTTACAAAATTCAGATTTATATTGAGATTGCTAGTTGTTTACATTTACAAAATTTTACAATTAGACATGACATGACATATTTATGTACACGAAATTCAGGTTGTGCCATCTATTTCTTGCTGTGCATGTGCACTAACAGAGTACTATCTCCTTCTTTACAGAATATTGAAATCTATGGCATCTGCCATCAAGAATTCTGCAAAACTCGACGAGAGACCCTAAGTGCTGCAAATTATGAATGGACAAAATATACAAAAGAATAGTGCAAAAACCTCACTACCCCACTATCCATCGTCCAGCAGTGGGCAAGGAGGTGGGAGTAGGATCAAGATAGAAGGATTGGGTTATATTCATATTTACAAAATCTTCATCAATACAGTAGTGTTTTCACACATGTGTGCGACGAATAGTATATCTGTTTGCGTAACGTATGCATCATAAACTTTGCCATTGCGCAAGTGTCACTGACTTTAAGCCAATTCATGTTGTATTCAGTTTCATCCTTTAAAGTTGATCCGAATTGCTGTTTAAGCAAAAAGAAATTCAATGATCATTGTAAATCACTTCCTGTAAATCAGTCAAAGATTTTTGCAAGAATCGATGTGAGTACCGTATATGGTTTAATTCACTCGTTGAATCAGTCATGTTTAGGTAAATACGCGCTTAATGATACGGTATTTTATATTCCTGAAAAAAAATCGGTCAGTAAACGTACTAATAAATGACTATAGGATCCTTCCATAAGAGGTGTACTTTAGTGAGTATCACGTAGTAAAATAAATATATGAATTTCCTGTAGGTAAAGGAAAATGAATGCGCTTTAGTTTCCATAAAGACAAGAAAATCGCTGTGTCCACGAAGACAGCTGCGTCGTAGTGCTTCACACACAAATCTTCAAAAACTTATCCACTTTGCTGAAAGAGAAAGAAAAATCTCATACACTAAAGTATGTTTTCCTGTAATCGTGAATTGTACGTCGTACCGGTAGTCGTGTAGTTTTTGTTTCCTGGTCGAGAACATGAGCAGAGAGCGGGAGACTTCGTATCCTAGCAATTGTTTTATGAGAGTCGCATTTTCTTAACTCTGGTCCAGACAGAACGACATAAAATTGCATAACTTATATACTATCCCACTTACACAAATACATATGTCCATGTCCTCACAGTATCAAGTAATGAGTGCTAGATTTCACCTAAATTACTTCACAGGATAAAAACATTTTTTTTTTTAAATAGTGTTAATGTTAGTGAGTTCATAAGTTCGTAACCATTAAACACGACCTTCGTAAATTTAGAATACGAATCTTACGAAGGCAGCCTGCATGCATGGTACTACACAATTAGCCTGTGTAAAGAATGAGATTCTATAACGACAGCAATTTTTATTCGCTACGTAAGCAGATTATTAATTTCGCTGTGGCTGATAAACATTTTTCCTCCACAATGACCTATGTACCAAATTTACGTTTGTTACGATGGAGAGCACACAAACTCTTTATGCCAAGCGTGAGATAATGGTTTTTTAAATAGGGCACATACCAAATAAGTTTTTCTTTCTCCTTTTTTATTGCCTACACGGCGAATCATTTCTCATTAACATCTATCAGTATTCATACACACACATCGTTTTCATTCATACAGCTTCATATAATTAATATTCACCTTTCTTCTCATAGAACAGCTTCAATATAAATCGCAAATCATCAAATAATACTACGTGGTGGCATCATTGGCTCACACACAACGAAATCCTCATCATCATCATAAAAACTACCTTATAAACTAAAATTCACATTCATTCTTTCACACTCATTTCAGCACAATCATTCACTCATGCTGGCGTATAGTATAGCATTCTGGTGGCTCTCAAATTCATCACAGTTATTAACATAATAAAATCTTTTTTCTTGTACATAGTTTCCTGTTCTAGAAAATGCCTGTTTAAGGAGTAAGTTTGGTCGCTAACTTCGTTGTCCTTGGCTAGTAGTCAAATTATTCGTAGCATAGTAAATATAACGTAGATTAAATAGTTATTGGATTGCATGTAATGTTTAACGTAGATTTGCTATAGTTTAATGCGTTATGATTCTTTGCATTGACTAACAATTAACACTAACATTTTAGCTGTAACTAGCACATCCTTTCTCTTTCTCTTACTTTACATACTGCTTTAAGTGGTGGTGGGCGTAAAGTCCTTTAACATTCTGTGTTGTAGGGTATGCTAATAAATAACATCCAGGGTGAGGAATATCGACGATCTGGTATGGACCTGAGTAAACTAATTGCCATTTCTTAAGCAAACGTTTTAGCCTCGTAGATTTGGGATGGGTTGTGAGCAATACCAAATCATCAATTTCGAACACACGTGTCGGTCTGACCCGTTTATCAAATTTTTTCTTCCGGAGCTCCGCAGTGTGTGCCAGGGTAATGGCAGCTTGCCTTACCTTTTCCTGCAAAGAAATATCGTTCGAAGACAACTTAGGCAGGGGACTTGACCATGAGTTTTTTTCTGGTTCGTCTGATAATAACTCGGCAGGTGAGAATCCGGTTGAACTATGTGGCAAATTGTTCACAATGTACTCGAACGGAGCGAGGTATTCTATCCATTTGGAATGTTTTGTAGAAGAATGGATGCGCATAAATTGATTAAATTCTTTAAAAATTCGCTCAACGGGGTTACCCTGTGGGTGAAATCGGGAAGTAAGAACATGTTTAATATCGGAATCTTGCAGAAATGATTTCCATTTTGCACTCGTAAAGTACGATGCATTGTCCGTTAGGACAGCGACAGGTTTTCCGACGCGGGCTAGGTAGTCGGCCGAAAAGCGTCGAATGATAGCCGCAACAGTGGCTGTGCGCAAGGCGTACAATTTCACATACTTAGTAGAAACGTCCAATATAGCCAAAATGTATTTAGCACCACCGCGGGATTGTGGATAGGGTCCGCCAATGTCTACGGAAATCAAATCAAGCGGTTGCTTTGGAAGAATGGGATGCAATTCAATTGATGCATGTTTGTTCAAATATTTTGCCTTCTGGCAAATGATACATTTGCGAATGACCTGCAGGACTCTACGTCGCATGTTAGGAAAATAGCAGAAGCGTAGGATCTTGGCGGCACATTTATTAATGCCATAATGTCCCCAGGTTTTGTGGGTGAACAAAATGAAGTCGTCAACATAAGCTTCCGGTAAACATACCAACCAACGCTCTGACACGAGATGGGAACGATGAAACAGTACACCATTGTTGATCTTGTAGTAATTTTGAAGATTAGAATTTGAATTCTGACATAATTTTGTTTTTACTGTAGACCACCTAGGATCGGCATCTTGTAACTGTGCGAAATCCCTGCAGATTCGGTGATAGTAGCGGTTGTAGGATTCGTCATACATTAACATGACCTGAAAGTCGGAAGTTTGCTCATGCAAATCTGAAAGATTTTTCGCATCGTGCGGAAGACGAGAAAGAGCGTCCGCAACAATATTGGTTTCGCCGGAGATGTAAATAATTTCGAAATCGTATTCTTGTAACGACAAACACCAACGAGTGAGCCGGGAATGAAATAATTTGCAAGACAGTAAAAATGATAAAGCTTGGTGGTCTGTATAGATGCGTGTATGTTTTCCCCAGAGAAAATATTGAAATTTTCGCATAGACCAAATAATTGCAAGGGTCTCGCGTTCCGTAACTGAATACGATCTCTCGCATTCAGTTAAGGTGCGACTGGCAAAACTGATAGGTTTTACTATTGTTCGATCATGTTCAACAGACAGTTGAAACAAAACGGCCCCAAGTCCATAAGATGACGCATCGGTCGATAGGCAGAAGTCTTTTGACATGTCCGGATGACAGAGGAGTGGTGCGTGGATTAATGATTGTTTAATTTTTTCAAAATCGGCTTGACATTCTGTAGTCCATCGCCAAAGGGAATTTTTCTTTAGAAGATTTAGAAGATGTGGGCTGTTAAGAGCTTGCTGTGTCACGAACTTTCTGAAAAATGACGAAAGACCCAAAAATGCTTTAAGTTGTTTTTTGGTTCGGGGTGCAGGAAAGTTGCGAATTGCTTCAGTCTTTTTAGAGTCCGGCCTGATGCCTTCCGGCGTGATGATGTGGCCAAGGAACTTAATCTGTTGTCGGGCGAACCTTGATTTTTCCAAATTGATTGTCACGCCTGCATCGGCGAATTTAATCAAAATTTGTCTTAGAAGATCGACATGTTCTTCCCAGGTGGCAGTCACCACAACTAAATCATCCACATAGGGAGTGATTTGTGAAAGTAAATCTGGCCCGAGGACGTCGTCAAGCGCCTCGATAAAGATTCCTGCACTTATTCGTTAACTCGAATGGCAAAACACGGAATTGGTATGATCGTCCTTCGCACAAAAATGCGGTATATTTACGTGATTCAGGATGTAGAAGAACCTGGTAGTAGGACGATCGTAGGTCGATATTAGTCAGAAATTTGGCGTTGTGAAATTTCAGGAGTTGTTCGTCCAGATTTTGTTGATTTCGCGTGCATCGAGAACAAGACGCACGCTTCCATCGGGTTTCGAAACTGACAACAAAGGGTTGCAATACGGCGAGTGCGAATTTTCTATGATTTTCCAACGTAGCATTCTGTTAATTTCCTGCATAACCGCTGGTTTTTTAGACCACGGTATATTGTAGTGTGTACGACAAAATGTTAGGTGGGGTTTGACATCCATCTTGTACACATACCCACGTATGATACTAGGTTTATCTTGAAAGACTACTGAAAATTGTTGAAGAAGGTGAAACAGATTCTGTTTTTGCAAATCAGTTAGATGGTAGGCTTCGGCACACTTTTCCCACAGAGTTTTACTATCAGCATAGTAAGAAGAATTGCAATTGTTTGTCATAGAAAAATTAGTGATGGGCACAGATTGTACTTTCAAGTGACGTACGTCCCGATAAGAATTGTTGTTATTAATTGTTTTAGATAAAGGTATCAAAATTCTTTGCTTTTCAACCGTCAATTGACAGATACCATTCCCTAAGTCAATCACTGCTCGATACTGATTTAAGAAATCGATGCCGAAAAGACATGGAACTGTTAAATTATTCACAACAAGGAAATGATAACGAACATGCACGTTGGAAACAACAAAAGTTAGAAGAGCTTGTAATTTGACATTTTTTGATTTGTTTCCAGTGGCACCGATGATTCGGCAGTTCTGCACTGGAAACGTCGGAAGTTTAGAACCTTTATCTAGATCCAAGTACAGGGAACTAGAAATCACGCTTGCTGACGCTCCGGTGTCGAATGACACTTCTACAATGGATTTCTCTAACGATAAAACAGCAGTTGCCTGAACCGTTACCTTTACTTTGTCGTTATTACTAGACTTATTATTCTCGGCAAGAAGGTCATGTTCCATAGTGTGTCCGTCTTGGAATCTCAAAAAACAATTTGCAAGATTATTTGCGCCCGTGCTCACGTTCTCGACCGGGGGTTGGGCGCTTACGCCGGTCTGCTCATGTTTTCCGCCGCGTTATTAGGCGACGCATTTTGGTCATCACTTACCTCAATAATATTTATCCTTTGTTCATGGACATGTTTGGTATTCGGTGGAGTTTGATTACCGCAGTCCTGATTATTAGCATTGTTTGTTGGTACAAAATGTCGTGCATTCTGAAACATATAATTGTAGTTGTGTGGTGTATAGTTCGGGTTTCCCCACTGCGGGGGTGGATAACTGACTCTAGAATTTTGACAATTTGAATTATTCTGCTGATATGGCGAATTTCTCTCAAAATAACCAGGGTTGTATCTTCCATCCTGACGTCTGTTTTGATTGTTGTTGTTTCGGTTACGGTTGTTGTTGCCTCTGGAGTACTGATTGTTGTTGAAACTACCATTGCGTCTGTTGCCATTACTATTACTTTTTCGGTAAAATTGACCATTACCAAAACTGTTGTAATTGTTGGAATTTTGGAATCGGGGATCGCAAGATTGCTGCGAATATTGTGTGAAGTTGGGCTGTTGTGATTTTTGCCCCTGATTTTGAGGAAGCGGGTTTGCATTCCACATGTTACCGCTGTTGTTATTTTGATTGAAATTATGGCAATTGTTTTGGCGAGAGTTGGAATTAGCATTATAAATATGTGGAGTGTTCCCTGAATCTCCTCTAAACACAAGGTCTACTTCATTCAAATAATCTAGAAATTTCTTGATGTTAGTTTCCGGAACACCAATTAATTGTGTCCGGTAATGCAGGGGTAAATGACTTTTTAAGGTGTTAATCACATCGGCAAGATCGGCCGGTTTTGACCAATAAAGTGTTTTGTCCAGGTATCTTTCAAAATATTGACGCAAAGTTTCTTTACGAGGGTTCTATGGTTCGGGATTGTGAACTTCACGTCGAAGTTGTTTTTGCTCATGTTCTGACCAGAATTCCTGCAGAAAAGCCTCTTCAAATTGCTTGAAAGTTAAATTTTTCCTTTTTATTTCAGCTCCCCATCTGGATGCTCGCCCCCTCAACAGATTACTTACAAAAAAAATCTTTTCCGCATCTGACCAGTTGTGCGGAAACATTCCGTCAAAAGACCTAATAAAAACAATCGGGTGCACCGCTTGGGTATCATCGGAACTGAACGTTGGAAAATAGGCATGTTTTGTTACCGTCAACAATACCGGCAGGCACTATAGGGCCTGAACTATTGTTCCCTGGTGAAACTTCATGGCACAAGGGTGGTTGAGAATTACTGTTTTGTGCGATCACTGAGAGCGGCTCTGTTTGATGTTTTTCGCTCGCAAGTGATTCGCTGTTAGACTGTGGAACAAACTGCACAGTGAAATTAGGCGGTGAGCTCGTTGTGAGTGGGGTTGTAGGCGGAACAGTAACTACGTTAGAATCGGGAGTTAATAACTGAGAAATTTGGTTTTTTAAAGTGTTGGTCTCGGTTTGCACCTGCGACATGGCCTGGTGTAAAATCTCTTTTGTAGTGGTTTCTACCCTTTGCTCAATGAGCTTGTTGCAAATACCACATTCGTGCACTAATTTTTCTGCAATGTTTGCGTTACACTCTAAAGAAAGCGATTCTGTTTTTTCCTCCAAATGGGAAATTTTTTCTTTCATTTCTAATTGTTGTAAGCATACTACGCTAACTTGTTGAGT
Organism: Schistocerca gregaria; assembly: GCF_023897955.1. Classification (NCBI taxonomy): domain Eukaryota; kingdom Metazoa; phylum Arthropoda; class Insecta; order Orthoptera; family Acrididae; genus Schistocerca; species Schistocerca gregaria. The sequence continues at coordinate 384,157,005 of NC_064927.1, forward strand.
AATACCTTCGATATCCTTCGAAATTTTATTTTGTGAGGTGGTTTGATTTTGCACGAAATTCTGAACTAGATCATTGACCTGAGCCTGAGCGTTCGTGACCTGATCCAACTTGGTTTTACATGACTGCATTTCGGAATTTGTCACTGTTTGATATTTAACAAAGGAATTTTCGTGAGTGTTTACACGACATGACAATTCGTTGAAACTTTCGGTCAATTGTGTCGTTTTTGAATTAAGTTCTGAGATTTGGTTAGCTTGTTTTTCCAGAGTAGATGTTACCTCAGAAGACAATTGATCGATTTTGCTGTTTAATTCTTTTGTACTCTGCTCCTGTTTATCAAATCTAGTGTCTAGTTTATCAAACCTTTCATTAAGGATGCTATCCATACTTCGCGTAAGAAGTTGTATTAAAATTCCGTACTGATTCGGATCAATGTTTGGATCATTGTTCCTTTCACTAGAGTTGTGCAAATTAGGATCGGAGTGGGAAATCCCTAGTTGGACACGTCTACTATCGTTTTCCATAGGGTCAGGATTATTGGGTGTGTCACCTGATGAATTACTTTCGTTACTTAGTATTATTTGATGTGATACACCTGCAGTAAATTCCATAGATTCTGGGCTGGAAAAGCCTAGGAAAGGGGATGCTGATGATACAGTAGCATCACCGTTATCAGTTTGCTGTTGCTGTTGTTCCATTTTTGCCAATAATTAACAAACGTGAAATATACAAATAGTACACCCAGAATGGCGATGGCTTGCAAAGTACAAAAGATAAATAAAATTTAAATAGTTAGACGGTAATAACTATTACTTGATAGAATTTCCAAAAATGTCTGAATTATTATTGTGGTTGTAACCGTATTCGCGTAGCTAATCTGAAAGTGGTGACATGACGTAACAAACAGGATTGACTCATAACAATGACTTCTGCATATCTTACTGTTGAATTTCAATGTTACAATAATAGAAATTCCATTGACAAAGGGTATGATTCTTGTTTAGGGAAAGGCATGGGAAATGGGAATAAAAGTTAGCATAGGCGGGAGGCGCACGCTGGACAATGGCATAGCAGAACAATTGCTTTTGCACTACTCACCGCGCTGCGTTGAAGCTTGCAGAAATCTTGTTAATCTTGAAACAACGTTAGCTCTCGTTTTCATATTGGGCATGAAAGAGAAAATTACAGTTTTTTAGCCAATGTACAAGACAATAAATATTACTACACGTATGATTTTACTTTAATTTGCCCTTGTTAAGTTCATTCCAGTAAAATCCGAAGATTTGCGTCCTGTAAACGGTCGCCAGTGTGATGACCGGAATTAAAAAAAAAAAAAAAGGAGGGTGGTAATTTTTTGTTTTTGTTTTGTTGAAAGGAAAGAAAGAAAAAAGGGTGAATAAAGGTGAAGGGAAGTGGTTCTATTTTTACTGGAATGAACTTATTGATGGACATCACAAAAATTTATTTTACCTATATTTTTTTTTTACTCATCGAAGAAGACAACACAACACATATAAAAGAAATCATCACACTATTATTATCTACAGAATGATCGTTTCACAAGACACTTTCTAGCTCGACTGACTCTTAAGACTGAACAAGACTCGACTGACCCTACTCTCTCTCTGGACCACAGCCTCTTCACGTCCCTCTGGACCAGAGATTTCAACTGTGATCCGCACGCCGATTATTTAATTAATCGTACAGCCGCTGGGCGCGCGCTTGGCGCGTCATTTAAATGGGGTTAAACGCACACCGCGAGAGGCGTGGGCTAGCGGTGTCTTACAGGTATCGCCACAGTGCACAACCTCCCATACAACATTTATTCCATAACAGTCCAACGCATTAATGAGTGGCACTCCTGTCAAAACAGACTACTAAGTTGTCTGACTGTGAAGCGACTATTCTCCTAATGCATTTTTGCACCAAGTTGCCTGTAATTATGGATGGCCTCCCAATGGGCTCCACATCATGAACATTTTGGTGACAATCTCCCAAGTCTCTGCACCAGTGATGCACACTCTGGGTGCTCATGATGTTAAGCCCATAGACTTGGCACAGCTGATAATGAATTTAAATTGGGACTATGTTCTGTGTACTAAAAAATTTCTGCCACCAACTGCACTTCACACATAGCAGAAGCTGGAATATAAGCCTCCATATTCACGTACTGCTGGGAAGCTTCTGTTAGGCCTTGAGAAGTACCGTTAGCTCATGCGCCATGCCATGCCATGTCGTTACTTTTATCATATTCACACAGTCGCTTTGTGTAACATATGTTTTTTAGCTATGGGATGAGTGGAAAACTTATTTGATGGACCTGTCTCACAGTTAGCTGCCAAGGAAAGCAAGTTATTAGGTTATTAATCACAATTCTGTACACTTGTTAAAACCTTAACCTTTCCACTGTATCTCATGAAGTTAGGTCTCTGAGCCTGTTTCATAACAGGTTCTACATCAGCTGAGGGTGTTAGCCTTGGTACTGTTCAACAATTGGCTTTGTGCCAGAACTAAATTTTAATGTTTCCCTTCCTTTCATTCCATAATCCCTCATAACACAAACACAACATTCCACTGTGCAAGCCTTCATCACAGTCATCAACGTGAAGCAGGCATTCATTCACACATTGTGTTCCATGAATCCCACATGCAAGGAAGTCTTCATAGGTTCGGAGTGAATCAAGTTATACGTTAATAGGCTGAAACAGCCACACCAGGCTATCTGTGTATTGTATGAATTATGACTAGTGCTAATCTGTCCATTCTGATAATTATGGAAATTACTTCATATTTGTTACTGTCAGGCATTTGCAAGTGGCCACTTTATATTTGTTTTGTATATTTGGAGGAAAACAGCTTTTTTGTAGTAGAAAAAAAGGCCCCTGCTTCTCTTCTTACACTGCTAGCTACGGTTTTTATATAGGGCCTTTACAGAGATTTCTATCAGCTGTCTGTATATTTGTGAAGTCAAGCTCCGTTTAAATTCTTTTACTTCATTTTTGAATATTGGGTTATTTTCAATTTCCTGCTGTGTGTCTGTCGATCATCTGTTATAAACTCTTGCACTAATATGTAATAACATCTTAAATCATAAACAGAGATGCATAGTCTATATGGAAATTACTTTTACTTCTGGTATTGGTGTTGTAAATTGTATAGTTCCTCTTAAATTTACTCATTATTAAACACTCATAACATGAGTGAGTGGTGTGCATTGGCATGTAAATGTAAGAATCCCTAGGTTCCTGAAAATACTTCAGCAGAATTTTGGCTGTCAACTTACACAGTATTTTTACTGTATGCTTCTGCAGAGTAAATACTGTATTGACCTTACCTGCATTGCCCCCAGAATATTATTGAGCAAAGGTATTCTTAACGATCCCTTCTGTGGCTCACAACAATTAAATGTTTCTAGGTGCAAGCACACAATTAAGTTTTTTGATTAACCAGTTCATGTGCTGGTGCCACCTCAGTTTATTAGCTTTCAGGATGCCTAGAATCTTCACACACAGAGCCTCACTGAATGTGTGCTCATTAATCTTTGCATCTGGTGCCTGCAAGTTATTTTGATTTATTTGGAGTAGGCTATTTTCCTATGTTAAAAATATGGTTTTTTATTGTTTTTGTTCAGAGTGATTATGACATTCAAATTGCATTTATGGTCAATATTCTTACTAAATATCTCTTACTTTTATGTAATTAAAGCTTAAAAATCATTAAATGTCAAGATTTGGCAACATGATTGAAAACACTCTGTTATTTGCCAAGCTCTGATGACATCACAGACTGCGAGTAAGGTGAAGCTATACGTACGTCACAGGAGTGTTAGCCAGAGTTACTAGGCTTTTTCTTACTTTTTCTGCAAACAGTCTAGCTATTTACTGCTAGAAAATGCATTTACAGCTTTTAAGTAACAAAAGAAAAGAATTTTGTGAATGATGATAGTGGAAACATTACAAAAATTAATGTATTTATGCTCCACTTATTTAGAGCAGTGATGTGTCCAAGGATGAACATTCTTTTTCCTGCTCCCTACAACATAATTAAACCCTTTGAGAGGAATTATGGAACTTTTGCAAATGGGTCCATGTCTTATATCTAGATTATCATCTGTTAGTCATGAAATACAATCTGAAACACAATAAAATTATTCTTGGCAAATCTTAGTGCTGGTTTATGCTGTACAGGATACTGAGCAGAGACACTGCTAGGATGCAACATATAGCACTTGTGACTATGCTTATAAAGAACACAAATTCGAATCCAGGAAGGGGCTTGAATTTTTAAAAGCATTAGCAAGAACAAATTGTAACAGATGTTTTGATGGTGGAATGTATTGTATATAGCTTCATAGCAGTCTTAATTGGATAAATGGACAAATAAAGTTAAATTCCATCTACTTTGCTTACAAAGAATTGCCTTTTTTTGTTTTAAAGTTTTGCTAGTAGTGAAGATTCACCATTTTCCCCACAGTACAATGAGGTATGGGGTGATGAGGATATCTATGCAGAGAGATGTAAAGCACATGTGACATACAGGTAACACAGGCATAAGGTCTGTGCTGTTTGCGAGTGTAAACTAACTTTATTGTCTGAAGCAGACTTAGCTTCATCTTATAGTATGTGATCAAAAGTATCCGGACACCCCTCAAAACATTCATTTTTCATATTAGGTGCATTGTGCCACCACCTACAGCCAGGTACTCCACATCAACGATCTCAGTAGTCATTAGACATCATGAGAGAGCAGAATGGAGCACTCCACAGAACTCACGGACGTCGAACATGGTGAGGTGATTTGGTGTCACTTGTGTCACACATCTGTACGTGGGATTTTCACACTCCTAAACATTCCTAGGTCCACTGTTTCCGATGTGATAGTGAAGTGGAAACATTAAGGGACACATACAGCACAAAAGCGTACAGGCCAACCTTGTCTGTTGACTGACAGAGACCGTCGACAGTTGAAGATGGTCGTAATGTGTAATAGGCAGACATCTATCCAGACCATCACACAGGAATTCCAAATTGCTTCAGGATCCACTGCAAGTACTATGACAGTTAGGCGGGAAGTGAGAAAACTTGGATTTCATGGTCGAGCAGCTGCTCATAAGCCACACACAACTCTGGTAAATGCCAAACGACACATCACTTGGTGTAAGGAGCATAAACGTTGGACAATTGAACAGTGGAAAAGCATTGTGTGGAATGACGAATCATAGTACACAATGTGGCGATCTGATGGCAGGGTGTGGGTATGGCGAATACTTGGTGAACATCATCTGCCAGCGTGTGTAGTGCCAACAGTAAAATTCAGAGGCGGTAGTGTTATGGTGTGGTTCTTATTTTCATGAAGGGGGCTCGCACCCCTTGCTGTTTTGCACGGCACTATTACAGCACAGGCCTACCTTCTGCTTCCTGTGTTGAAGAGCAATTCGCGAATGGCGATTGGATCGAACACCTGTTCGTAAGGCGTGGCCTATGGCGGAGTGGTTACATGACAATAAAAATCCTTGTAATGGACTGGCCTGCACAGAGTCCTGACCTGAATCCTGTAGAACACATTTGGGATGTTTTGGAACGCCTCATTGACCGTCATCGATACCTTTCCTCAGTGCAGCACTCCGTGAAGAATGGGCTGCCATTCCACAAGAAACCTTCCACCACCTGATTGAGCATATGCCTGCACGAGTGGAAGATATCAACAAGGCTAAGGGTGGACCAACACCATATTGAATTCCAGCATTGCCGATGGAGGTCGCCATGAACTTGTAAGTCATTTTCAGCCAGGTGTGATACTTATGGTCACATAGTGTATGTAAGATGATGAAACTTCAAAAGTTTAAACAATAAGGGTCCTAGTTGGACAGTATGAAGATTTTTTTAAAAAGTTGTTTCTAATAAAGTAAAAGTGTGTGGTCACATTAACTAGATAATGTCTTTTCGAACATGACGTGTGTGAACAGCTACTGCAAACATAAGTGCATGTAAATGCCAAGTAAAACACAGTAATACCCTGTTTCTAATTGATGTGGTAAAGTTTTGTAATTGTGATTTTGTAATTGATTTTCATATGACAGGACTGTCAATCTGTATTATAAATAAGTTAAAATATTGATGCAGGCTTGATTTGAACCAGCGACCTGGCCATACCAATATTTTATAGCCCACTGCCCTACCAACTGAGCTACCAATGGTATACATGGAAGTGGATATAACAATAATTTCTACTAATAGTTTAATTTTGTCGACCGACAGTATGTGTAATGGTGGAAAAGATATCTTGGAGATAATGTTAACTTCAGAGTGCAAGACATTTTTAATTAAGGGTACTTGGGCATCAATGTGGTGGCATTTTGCCATTACAGTGAAAAAATATCATCCACACAATCTTGAAGGTAACAAGGGCAGATGCATGCGAGAATTATTGCATATACAGGTTGCTGGCAAGAATAATACACCAAAAAATGGAAAAGAAAATTGAAGATCTGTTAGATAATGATCGGTTTGGCATTTGGAGAGGTAAGCCATAAAGAAACAGTTCTGTTGCAACTGATAATGGAAGTGAAGCGCAAGAGAAATCGGAACCATTCATCCGATCTGTTGACCAGGGAAAAGTGTTCAGCAATGTAAAATGATGCAAGATGTTGTAAATCCTGAAAAAATAGGAGTATGCTATTGGGAGAGACATATAATGTACAATAAGTACAGGAATCAAGAGAGAATAGTTAGAATGGAAGACCAAGAACAAAATGATTGGATTAAAAAAGGTATAAGACAATGATACAGTATTTCATTCCTGCCCTTCCTATACATCAAAGAAGTAATGTAAGATATGAAAGACAGGTTAACAATGGTATTAAAATTCAGGGCAAAAGGATATAAATTATAAGATTCACTGATGACTTTGGTTTCCTCAGTAAAAGTTAAGAATTGCAGGATTTTCTGAATAGTATGAACAGTTTCATGAGAACACAATGTAGAAGTAGAGTAAACTCAAGAAATATGGAATTAATGATGAAATGAGATTATTGATAAACTTAACATCAATATGGGGAACCACAAAGTTAAGGAATTCTCCCATCTTAGAAGCAAAATAACCCGTGACAGATGAAGGAAGGGCGACTAAAAAAAAAAAAAAAAAAAAAAGCAGATTAGCATAGTCAAAGAGGGCATTCCTGGTCAATAGAAGTCTGCTGGTATCAAAAATTGGCCTTAATCTGAGGAACAAATTTAGAATCTCCATTTGGAACACAGCACTGTATGATAATGAATCATGGACTGTGGGGAAACAGGAAAAGAAGAGAATCGAAGTGTTTAAGATATGGTGCTAAAGAAGGACTTTAAAAATTATATGGTCTGAGGATGGAATGAGGTGGCTCCCCACAGAATTGATGAAGAAAGGAACATGCAGAAAACACTGACAAGAAGAAGGAACAGTATGGATATGACATGTAATAACTACCCATGGTATTAGTGGGAGGTGTAGAGGGTAAATACTGTAGTGGAATACCTCCAATAAATAACTGAAGACTTCCGGTGCGAGTGGTGCTCGGAGAGAAGAGTTTAGCACAAAAAAGGAATTCATGGTGAGCCACATCGAACCAGTCGAAAGAATGGTGACCCCCTACCCCAATTCATCTCTGCTCTTCTTATATATTTCCCTTACCATGGCATGTCAAGTGACATCCAGTCCTGTGGTGGGACCTGGCCATCATATGAGGTTTTGGCTCATCAGTGTACATGTCTGGTTACATTGTGAAGTTGTTGAAAGGACACGACTTAGTGAATGCACTGTTCAAAAATCACAAGAGAAGGAGGTATATTTGGAAGATTCCAGCTGGATTACTTAAGGCTGAGATTCTGAAATTAGGCATTGGGCTGTACTTAGGAGCAGAGATAGATTTGGATCACAGTTTAGTAATGATGAAGAGTAGACTGAAAGAGCTTCCATCCATAACACGAGTCACTTCACCAGCAGATTGGCCAGGAGGAGGGCATGGATTCTGTCAACTGCATCTGTTGTGACATTATAACAATACAGGGATTGGACAAAAAAACATGGAAACGTCACACAAAATATGTGCTTGAACATAAATGAAATGCAATGCAATGCAATGCTAGCTAAGCCTGCAGGTGGCACTGGTGTACTTGTGTACAAACAGCACCTGTCCAATGTCCTCAACATATTGCAAGTGTCAGTTGTGGTTAGAAGAGTGTTTTGTGTAGTTGCAACTGCATTATGTCGGAGCTAAGTGAATTCAAACTGTTGGTGCTTCCATAACTGAAGAAACCAAAGAGCTTGGTATTTCACGAGGCACCGTACTAAGGGAGGGGGAGGAGATTAGTGTTTAATATCCCATCAACAGTAGTGTCATTAGAGACGGAACACAAGCTCAGATTAGGAAGGATGGAGAAAGAATGCATATCCTGCATGACAACCGTTAATATTCCTATCTCCTGCAGTTAGTGCAAGGCTTATCAGCAGCAGACCTCCCTCTACTGGAAGGATTTTGTCAATGGTATTTGTACCAGGCCATCGCAATTATGAGATTTCTATCATCAGTCCTCTTTACACGCAAAGAACCTTTACCAGAACAGACATCGTGAATCTGCATAATCGTCATCTGTGGGCTACAGACAATCCTTGAGGAATGGTTGGGGTGTCTCGTCAACATCTGTTCAGCATCAGTGTGTGGGCAGGCGCTCTTGGTGACCACATACTAGGACCAGGTATTATTCCACAAAGGCTCGATGGAGGCTTTCTGCGAAGTACTATGCCTGGGCTGTTGAGAATGTGCCTTTGGCAATATGACAGGTTATGTGGTTTCTGCATGATGGATAACCACCCCACTTCCGCATTACAATTTTTCGACACCCCAGCAACATCTTCCCCAAATGCTGAATAACACGCAGAGGCCCTTAGCATGGCCTGCTAGATCCGCAGACATAAACCATTTCGATTTTTATCTTTGGAAGCTTCTGAAAAGTGTTGTGTATGCTGAACCAGTTCCCATGTGCAGATCCTTCAACAACATGTTCACAATGCCTGTGATGCTATTTGGAGAGAGGCCATAACTTGCGAAAGAGTGCGAAAATCTATGATTTGACCTGTGAGTATGTGCAATGCATCCCATAGAGACCACTTTGAACATCTGTTGTGACGTGGATGCAATGCAGCTCTGTACTGTGTTCCAGAACAATTTATCATTGCACACAACCGTCCATTTCTGGGCACATGTTCATAAGACTTTTTTCCTCAATTTCCAGTCAGGAATCAGTCCCCAAAAGTGGCCAACTCACATACAACACAACACCTCTGCTGCTACACAACTAAATGCTTCCAGTTTGCAGCATTCACATGCCATCTGCAGATAAGCTATTGAAAAAATTTCGGACTAGGTGCCGGATGTCTCCCTGCAGCCCTGGGAATACTGGCCAATTACTACTGTCCAACACGTCTTGGTGTATGCGACTGCTAACCGAGGGGAGTACCACTGTGTCATTGACTCCAAGTAACCCTAGGAAAACATCCTGCACAAAATGCTAAATGTGGGGAGGGGGGAATCACTGATTTGTTTGTCCATCTAGTTAATGGTCCAGAATTCCCTTCAGTGGCTAGAAACATGAGTAACTGGTTTCATTAGATAATTTGCACAGCCTCTTGATGACCTCCAGATATGGGTGCTCCAGCAGTCAGAGATGGTTGTGGACTCTCCAAACGCTGTATGATGATGACCATAAAACAGTGTAAAATGATTTTTATTACATATCTTATGTCATTGATCATGTTTGTGATGGGCTGGACCTAACCCTATACTCTCATTAACAAAGATGCATTATTTAGTAGCGAAACATTCCTACATGTAATATACACAGTAATATCATCAGTTGTCGGACATAAAGATTTTACCATGAATCCATCTCTCTCCTGCTTCTCATGTTGTTAAAGTTCTGAGCTCTATGACATAGTCATTGATGATGGAGCATAAATCAGTTGGGTGCACTGCTAAACCCCAGAGACAAAACAACAGTCAAAGTAGTGGAAAAATGCTGATTCTCCGCCATCAAAGAAAGCAAAGATAATTTCTTCAGCAGTAAAGTTCATGGTATCAGTGTTCTAGGATGCGAAAGGGATTCTGTTTGTAGATTATCTCCCCACTGGGCAAACAATTACTGGAGAATACTATGCTAACTTCCTGAAGAAACTGCAACAAAACATTCGCGAGAAAAGGCCAGGTTTAGCAAGGAAGAAAGCCATCTTCCATCAAGACAATACATGCCTGCACACGTGCCGTAGCCACGGCAAAATTACACGAACTAAGGTACGAATTGTCGACACACACACACACACACACACACACACACACACACACCTTATTTTCCTGATATGACTCCATCAAACTTCCATCTCTTCCTAAAGCCGAAAAATTTTATTAAATCATGCATTCTAGTGAAGTGACAGCAGCATTATTTCTAAAGATTTTTGTTACGGTCTGCACCTGATATTAGCTGCCTTACAGGGCCAGTTCCATATTTATTTAGAATGTCTGTTTGACACCCTGGGATTGAGCAGACAGTTTAGATGTTTTGTCCATTTGTGTGCTAAGTGGTAAGATAAGTTTGAACATATTAGTACACCCACTGTGCAGATACAGAAATTCGGATGGATGACAAAATGGCGACCCTGCCAGGATGCGAAACTACAGCATTCTGATAGATTGAGGGTTTGCTTTTGATAGGTACAAAACACAATCCTTTGAAACAATAAGTCGACGCTAATTGGAGAAAGAAATGTAAATGGACTCAACTGTGTAGTAAGTGTAGACAGAATGGTATTCATATGTTTCTTATTTGCTGGCGCACAATATCGTTGAAGTGGGTTGAGTTCTGACTCAACTCTAGTAAGCAAAAGGCTGTATTAAAGACGAGGAAATGGGTTCAAATATTGAATATAGGACCGTGGATGATACTTTTGGGCAGAATCAAGTCTTATGATCTGATGATTACACATAGTCAGGTTCGGAAAATTCGCGAACAGCAACGCTTATTGGAATGCTGAAAATGACTGAAAATAATCGAGTAAGACAAAGAGAATTCATGGAAGATGTTGATAGGACCGAGTTGGACTCGCAACTGGTAAATCAGCGTGAACAACACGAGACAGAACAAGTAGCAATACCAAATGAAGCCGAAAGTCCAACGCATGATGTTCGATATGGCCCAATGAATGGACATGAGAACGGCGTTGCAAATGAATCACACACACTGAGCCTGTAGGTAGTGATTTACAGCATATTGAAGCAAACGTAATGATGTTGCAGTTGCATGAAAGAACGAGTGTTAGTGCTCCTTCACTATGTTCAGAAGTGAAGGAAACAGTTCACGAAAAACGAGATAGGGAACGGTTCCATCAGATGGCAACTGGTGAAAATGGTCCAGATGAAGACGCTTTGGAATGTTGCCGCATTTATTACAACAATTTCAGGAATCAAAAAAGCGTATAGAAAGGCGCATAACACAAGGTCAAAAAGAATTAGATGTGTCCATAACACTGGGACTGAAAGAAACTAACAAGGAAATACATAAAACACGTGATAATATTAAAGGCCAATGAGATCAAATATGAACTGAAGCTAAGGAAGCGCAATGCACGCTTCAAACGCTCGTTACAGGGCACAAACAATTGAGAATAGACATTGACACTTTCAAAACAGACATGATTAAGTTGCTTGACTTGACGCAACCAAGTGTCAAAAAGGTTAAACAACAGGTCGAAGCTTTTGCCATCAAAGCGACGACGAAGGCGAAACATGTTATTGCTGAGACGACGTCTCACAAAAGAACGACACAACCAGCATTAAAGAAATTCGATGCTTGTATTTTAAAAATACAAGAGAAAAACGAACACTTGTTTCAACGGCTGAGATCGGAAGTTTTCTGTTCGATCGAAAGTCGCGGTGACGTAGAAAACGTTAGTGAGGAGTCGCAAACGACGACAGAATCCACTTTAATGTCGGTAGATACTACTGTGAAGACTGTAAAATCAACAGTTGTAATTTCGCATACCCTCCCTGTCGTATTATCAACGCAAAGGCCCCATGTGGATACCAGTCCGAAACCGCAAACCACCGTATGCCAGAACATCACAGTAACCATAGGGAACCGTGTGGATTGCGGCCACTTGCTCACGAAAGAATAACAGGTCAGTCTGGAATGCAAGAGCGTGGGTTGCAGAAAGATTCGTTATACAATGCCACAACCTGTAGGACGAATACCGGCGGGTTACAGTACGACGTCTAACGAACCAGAATTGCTTACACGTCAAGGTACAGAGCCGGTAGCGGGCGCAATGCACGCACATTGCGCTATGCGACTTGCAGGTGATTCTACGGCACACATGTCACAAAATGAACTAAGTTATAGACGTTTGAGCAGATCTGACGCAAACCGATGACAGAATTCCAGTCTTCAAAACCCAGCAGATACATCACATAGAGAAGCGAGAGGTTTTGATGATAACCACTTCCCTACAGTGCAGAGATACCAGCACTATAAGGAAGATGCAAATATTCTTCTCCCCCCACTCATTTACTGACCAATGGCCATTGAAACATAAGTTAGATTTTATTTGCGCACATATGGACGGAAGTGTTGTTGAAACTATGCATAAAATAGCAGAAACTTGTGATTCGTTTAGTGTTGCCTTTATAGCAAGATACAAGTCGCCTGAGGTTTAGATGAAAATAAAATATAGATTATTACAAAATGTCTCATTCGAAAATTCGCGTGAGAAAACAGCAGTCAAATTCTTTGAGAATATGGCTAAAAGGAACAAAAACTTAGATAACCAATACAGCGACGGAGAATTGATTCAAATATGCAAAACGAAACTGACAATGAAGCATCAACAAACCTTGATAGGACGCGGGGGCGATAATGCAGAAACTTTCAAAGATGTTTTGAGAGAAGTAGAATTCATGTTCGAAAACGAGGCACAAGTACGTCGCGATTTAGGACAAAAAATTCTGAAGTACAGATAAGTACACATGATCAAAAGTTCGACACGCTACAAGATTTACTAAAATTCTTCCACAAAACTGTGGAAGAAAATCAGAAAGAGTCTGAGACATTGTGGATAACGGGGATCGAACAAAACCGGAAGAACAAGTCGATAATGGAGGGGAAAATGAAAGGGAAAATATCCCGTCTGGATCGGAAAACGGACCAGATAATAAATAATGTGAATAGTCTGATAAATGGATTCAAATGTATACAATTTTGGCACATACGAGTACGTAGTACGGCAGTATTACCGAGACTATGTAATCATCGCACCAGACACACACAACAGCGTCGTAATAGATCACAACACAGCTGAAAATTTGAATCTGCAACTCTCAGTGCCAATAACAAATATGATAACGAGTTGAGTCAGGGTACAAGTACAGACACACTTAACGTAGAATCTGAAGACTCCCCAGAATTTAAGTGTGAAGTACTGTCACACTTAAAGAATACACTACTGGCCATTAAAATTGCTGCAACAAGAAGAAATACAGATGACAAATGGGTATTCATTGGGCAAATATATTATACTAGAACTGACTTGTGATGACATTTTTCCTCAATTTGGGTGCATAGATCCTGAGAAATCAGTACCCAGAACAACCACCTCCGGCCGTAATAAAGGCCTTGATACGCCTGGGCATTGAGTCGAACAGAGCTTGGATGGCGTGTACAGGTACAGCTGCCCATGCACCTTCAACACGATACCACAGTTCATCAAAACTAGTGACTGCCGTATTGTGACGAGCCATTTGCTCGGCCACCATTGACCAGACGTTTTCAGTTGGTGAGAGATCTGGAGAATGTGCTAACCAGGGCAGCAGTCGAACATTTTCTGTATCCAGAAAGGCCCGTACATGACCTACAACATGAGGTCGTGCATTATCCTGCTGAAATGTAGGGTTTCGCAGGGATCGAATGAAGAGTCGAGCCACATGTCGTGACACATCTGAAATGTAACGTCCACTGTTATAAGTGCCGTCAATGCGAACAAGCTGGCCACAGTGGCTGAGCGGTTCTAGGCGCTACAGTCTGGAACCGCACGATCACTACGGTCGCAGGTCGAATCCTGCCTTGGGCATGGATGTGTGTGATGTCCTTAGATTAGTTAGGTTTAAGTAGTTCTAAGTTCTAGGGCACTGATGACCTCAGAAGTTAAGTCCCATAGTGCTCAGAGCCATTTGAACCATTTGAATGCGAACAAGAGGTGACCCAGATGTGTAACCAATGGCACCCTATACCATCACGCCGGGTGGTACACCAGTATGACGATGACGAATACACGCTTCCAATGTGCGTTAACCGCGATGTCGCCAAACACGGATGCGACCATCATAATGCTGTAAACAGAACCTGGATTCATCCGAAAAAAATGACGTTCTGCCATTCGTGCACCCAGGTTCGTCGTTGAGTACACCAACGCAGGCGCTCCTGTCTGCGATGCAGCGTCAAGGGTAAGTGCAGCCATGGTCTCCAAGCTGATAGTCCGTGGTGCTGCAAACGTCGTCGAACTGTTCGTGCAAATGGTTGTTGTCTTGCAAACGTCCCCATCTGTTGACTCAGGGATCGAGACATGGCTGCACGATCCGTTACATGCGGATAAGATGCCTGTCATCTCGACTGCTAGTGATAAGCCCACTGATTCCATATTCTGCTAACAGTCATTGGATCTCGAACAACGCGAGCAGCAATGTCGCGATACGATAATCCGCAATCCCGATAGGCTACAATCCGACCTTTATCAAAGTCGGAAACGAGATGGTATGCCTTTCTCCTACTTACACGAGGCATCACAACAACGTTTCACCAGGCAACTGCTGTTTGTGTATGAGAAATCGGCTGGAAACTTTCCTCATGTCTGCACGTTGTAGGTGTCGCCACCGGTGCCAAATTTGTGTGAAAGCTCTGAAAAGCTAATCGTTTGCGTATCACAGCATCTTCTTCCTGTCGGTTAAATTTCGCGTCTGTAGCACGTCATCTTCGTGGTGTAGCAATTTTAATGGGCAATTGTGTACTTGCCAGGCTCTGAAATCCAAATTAAACATGAGTACCAAGATGTGTGACGTGGAGACAAACTTAAAGGAAGTAGCAAGGTGTGAAAATGAGGATTTAAAATCTAGATTGGTTACCTTAGAAGCTGATCTAGAAGCAGCGAGACTAAAGTTGGACAATTTAAAAAAGGAAGTACTTCTCCCCAAACTCTCGATTAACACCATCAAATGTTAATGGTGACTGAAGCAATTATGGATGTCCATAAACATCCAGTTGTGGCGGAACAAACACCCATACATCAGTTAAATTACGAAGTAACTGAGGACATATTAATGGAGGAAGTACTTGAGATAAGTCCGATACTTCGTGTAACAGTCAATGGTATTGTCGTTAACGCAGTAGTAGATAGTGGGAGTGAATTAATGGCGATATCAGAGCCGTTATTCAATCGTTGCAATAGTGACAATGAATTATTAGTGTTAAAAGCACGAGAGGTCAATGTGCAAGGAACCATATATGTGACGTTCGTCGAACGTCACAAGGCAGACATAGAACCAAAGATGTTAGTCGATATGATTATCGGAGTTGACTTCCTCAATCAAGCTGTGTTAGATAAGAGTAGAGGAAGTGTCACTTTAGGAGACATCACCTTAAAATTCGAGGAAAACCTGAGACATGAAGACATGTGTCGAAATTATACACAGTTACAAATGCAAGTAGATTGAGATACTGCTTATCCGAATAATCCGCGATATCTAAGGATGAACGGACCAGTGCCTATGGATTTGGGAATACTAGAAACATTTACATAGAGATCTCAAAAAACGAAATCAAGAGAAGTTAACAGATCACCAAACGTTGGAATTAGATGGAATATTACGCAAGCATGCGATTGTATTTGAACCGAAACCTGGAGCAATTAAAGATCTACAATACAGATTCGAGATAGGGACCTAAGCCTTTTAGAGTAGCTCCATATAACATCCCAATGAGTTATCGACGTGCTGTATTCACAGAGTTAAATAAGATGGTGTTACTGAACAGGTGCCGTCAACTTATAACAGCCCATTACGTGTTGTGAGAAATAAGGATGGAATGATACTTTGTTGTTAGATTCCAGACAAATTAACACAATCATAGTTCTGGAAACAGTTTGTTCCGAGAGACTAGAAGACTTGCTCCAAAAATTTCATTCTGTAAAAGTATTCTTGTCATTAGATTTACGATTTAGCTTTTGTCAAATTGAATTAGCTCCAGAATGCAGTAAATATACTGCAGTTACTGCTTTCGGAAGGTCTTATAGGTTTAAAAGTCTCCCCTTCGGATTGAACATTTCATCTGCAGCTTTTATTCGAGGTCTAGGAAGTATTTTACCTAAGGAGTTACAGGAGCGATTGATATGTTACGTGGATGACATCCTCATAGGAGAGTCATTGTGGGAGGAACGTAATAAAACTCTGGATACCTTACTGAAAACACTTAAAGAACATGTGGTAACGTTAAACATGGAAAAATCCAGATTTGGAACACTCCCTAGGACATGTCATATCTGCACAGGGAATAAAACCGAACCCAGAAAAACTAGAGGCAATAAGAAATTTTGTAATACCATTTAATAGGAAGACGCTCAGAGGCTTTCTGGGACTAATAACGATTTTTAAAAGGTTGATCTGTATAGACACTCTAGCTACACCCGGATTATGCAGTTTAACTGGTAAAAACACTCCATGGATACCGCAGAACAAGATTTTCAGAAGTTGAAAAAGGCGTTACCGGAAGCACCTATAATGTCACACCCAGATATTATGCAAGACTTTTGTATGGCAACAGACAGCGCCAAGACTGGGTTAGGCGTAGTATTATTTCAACACTACGAACAAGATGGACAGATAACGCATAAGACCATTGCATTTAAGAGTCATGTGATAACAAAAAGTGAGAGGAATTATTCCATTACAGAGGTGGAAGCTTTAGCAGTAGTCTGGGGTTTCCGAAAGTTTAGATATTTTCTATACGAGAGGAAAACTAATGTATACACAGATCATAAAGATCTTGAGTTTTCACTCTCAGCGAAGTTAACACATGGTGGGCTAGCAAGGTGGATTTTAATCTTGCAAGAGTATGATTTCTGTGTAAAACACATCCCAGGAACGGCGAACACGTTAGCAAATTTTCTTTCCCGGTGTCCACAAGGTGCAGCCCCAAGTAACACGAAATTCGGTGCAGATGAAGACCAAATTGGTATGTATTATATAAGAGGAGTTCCTTTTGAAAACTGCATAGCAACAGCTTTCTGAAACATTTCAAACGAACAGATCAAAGACCCAGAGGTGTTAAGGGTCAAACGTAAGTGAAAAGACAAGAACTTGGTTGACATTCATCAGCATTATTTGCTTAAGAATGAAGTGCTGTTCTACAGACGAGACCCAAGTACAAGTTTATGGACACCATGTGTTCCTAATGAACTCGTGAATAAGTATATATAGTACACTCACTTAAGTAATGGGCACTTATGGGCGAAACTTAGAGAGACCGCATATTTCCCCAACATGGAAAGATGTATTCGGCAAGTGGTCAAAAAAAATGTAAGGATTGCCAATGTGCCAAACATGTTACCTTTCAGACTAGACCACCATTATCACCCATAATACCGAAAAAATTAAAACATCTAGCAGCAACAGATTTGGTGGGGCTGTTACCAATGAGAAGGCATGGGAACACATTTATCTTTGTAGTTTTAGAGTTAACATTAAAGTATGTCACTTTGACCGTTTTGCAACATGCCACTGGTGTTATGATCAGTAAGGCACTACAATGTGGTTTCCTCAAGCAGGTAGGGCATGTAGAAAGGTTAATTTCAGATAATGGTCCCCAATATAGATCTAAACCTTGATTGACAACTTTAAAAAGACATCCAGATACAAACCAAGCGCCAATTGTGCAGAACGAACGATGAAGAATATTGGGACATGCTGTCGTCTGTACTGTAGTTCATTACATACCACATGGAATGCCAATTTACATCATTTATAGACTATTATTAACGAAATGCCGCACAATACTACACGCTTACCAACAGTTGCAGTGCTCAAAAATAAAAGACCACTGGATAGGGTAAGAGAAGTTGTACAGTTCCTCCTCTCCAGAAGACCATCACACCATCAGATAATAAAATTAGCACTCGGAAACATCAAACGAGCAGCTGCAAAAAAGGAAGCTCAGAGCAGACAGATGTGTCCACACAGGTATTCAATGTGGGACCTTGTTAGAACTCAATTATTATCTAATAAAGGAAAACAGGTTTGTCATAAATTTTATCCATTTATAAGGGACCCATGTTAATTAGCAAAGTGGTTCATGCAAATGTGGTAGAATTAGTGAACTAAAGAATGGGACAAAATACAGGCCTACATCATGTCAGCCAACTTAAGGCTTATAATAAATGAGAATTCTTGCAGTGGTCATATGTCACTTAGTCATGAAAACTAAAAATATAAATGGATCATAGATGATACAGCACAATAATGTAGATATGTTTCAGGTAGGAGCAGATCTCAAGAGGCAGACAGAATGAGCTACAAACATGTAAATATTCAAATATAGGTACAATAATACTAATTTAAATCATCGAAGTAGGTCAAAAAAATAAAACTAATTTCATGGTGTACTAATTAACTAACCTACACATCATCAATCCATACTCATTCAAGAAGTAAAGAAACTGTTATAAAATGAAGTAACTTAACGTGTAAATGATATAATTCTTCTGTAAAGTACTGAAAAAAACTATTTAAGCGTCCATTTAGTATTTTCATGTAAATATTCAAACGTAAAGCTCATTGTAAATTTAGATAAAGAAACTTGTAAGTAGTAGCATTAAGCAAAAGTCATTGTAAACAAATGAAACAAAGAAGACACACAAACAACGTCACTACAATTGTGTGGGGAAGGAAGCCAAGCTGACGACAGAAAAGGAAGTTGATGGAAAGCTACGGTCTGAGTGTGAGAGTTTATATGATTGCACAATACGGCAAACTGGAGACCAAAGTAAGGAATTCACTGTCTGTCATTTCACATTAGTGTAGAGACTGAGCCATGTGTATTTTTAAGAATATTGTCCCATGCCTCACCCCAGTAGCGAGAGGACGGAAAAATACCAGCAGCATCGAGGGACAATGGATGTACACCTGTGAGGAAGGCAAAGCAACCCCATTGACGGCAACAGATATAGCAGCGATGCACAATAGCAAGCTGTCGGCAACAACTCATTAGTACAACTGCCTGGAAAAATAAATTCAGAATATTTCTCTCAATACCAGATAGAGAAGCTGATAACTGGAAACAGATATATCACTTCAGAAATTATATGTTCAGACTCGACCATATTTCATAACAACATTACTGGTAGTCCTTCCGAATAACTTTCGCTGAATAACATATCCTATCCCTATGCCCAAGAAGTTGCAAGAAAGAAAACATGAAGACACAGCAAGCAATGAAGAGCAGACAGCCAGATTCCTTTCTAAATCCTATACCTTAAACTAGTATGAGATTTGGTAGACTCTGCAGAAAGCAATATTCAACAAAACTATGGCAGTTATTTCATCTTAACTATCAAACCAACCAAAGATGGCCAAATCATCAAACACAGTACGCATAATGGTGACAACAAAATGCAATAACCATTGAGGGGCTACACTCATCAACCTCAATCACAACGACGCCAATAAAAGACTATGACACCTATGTTATCACATCATGGCATTACCTTGGATGAGCCGTTGTCTTCAGAACAATGCAACATGGAATTGACCATGTAATGGCATTAGTGTACAGAACTGTAAATGTTGATAATCTTCATCAACATTGTGCAGAGTCTACAACTGAATAGCAGCATCAACCATCACTGATTGATAGTAGCATCAGGAAGCAAACCCAGGCCAAAATTTTAAAGTGTAAAATGCGTGAAGAAAGAAAGTGATGCATATGAAAAATTCATTGTAATATTTTAAAGAGTGCAAAAGATAATCACTTCAGCAAGGAGTTGAGATGCCTGTAAACAGGCAGTCGCACCTTACCACTGAGAATTTGTAACTTATGTGTTTCATTTGCATTTTATGATTTGATTTGTAAATTATTAAAGTATATTCATAAATGTACTATGTTTTATATTTTGTAGTTCAAGTTTAATTTGTAAATGTTCATTCAATCTAAATATATGTTAATAAGAATCTGTGTATTGTAGATATTTTGGAAACATGTGTAATGATAAATAATGTTAATGAATATAGAGTTTGTGTTAATGTTTATAAAATTATGCAAAAATATTAACTATTTTACATGTCAGATAAGTAAATACATGACTGTGTATGAGAATAAATTGTAATATTGATGTAGCATTTAAGTGCTGAGAGTAGATGTAAGAGAAACGAATGCTTCTTTAGCTTCACTCATCTTTCACAATCATCAATATCATGAATGTTCGAGAACTGTGGAGTGCCTGAAGTTGTTGTAAAGAGAGCATCTAAAGGGTGGATGAACGTTTTTAGTACCGCAAGTACTAGAGAGAAAAATGTTGTAAGATTAGTCAAATAACTAGAGAGGACTGTAAAGACACATAATAATCATCTAAATAGAAAATTCAGTGTAAAGCAATACATTTCAAATGAAAAAAGTTAAAACATCATCTAGCGTAAGATAAAGAAGTGACTGGACAATGATTGAAATAATTTGAATTTATAGTTTTGCGCTGCAGTGAGCAATGCCTCAGTCATTGATCACGGTAGCACAAAATTAATTTGGAAGGGATGGCATGTGTAAGGCATCTAGATTTTTTGCGCCTTACATGAGCTTCATCTATAACGACAGTACGATACAGTATGAGATCCTCAGAAAACAATTATTATATTATATCAACAAAAGGCAGTTGCAGTTAATCTCGTGTATCGAAAACTAATAAGACAATATCTACCAATATTATGACAGGGGCATGAATAAAGAAGTTAAAGTGAAATGAACTGAGCAGGAGGTTAATGGCATCAGAAAACCGCATTTTACAAGAGAACGGCGAGCTTCAGCACAGAAAGGGATAAATCCAGAACAATACATTGTTCCTTTTAACGTAAATACGGCCAGGACCAAGGGTAAGTGGCTGCATGGAATATACAGGGCTAGGTTATGACCCAGCAAGAAAAATAAAATTCACCTCTAGCCATACTGGCGGGGAGATTCCGATTATATAAAAGTATTTTGAGAACTACAATAGCTAGATCTCTCTCTCTCTCTCTCTCTCTCTCTCTCTCTCTCTCTCTCTCTCTCACACACACACACACACACACCACGGTGGACCGCACAAGTGTGTGGAAATAAGCGAGGGTGTTGAGGGCTTTGCTTTCTGTGAAGTGAGGATCATACACTTCACGTATCATGGCGACATATAGCAAAGAGGTAGTTAATTATTCCTGCAGGAATTTTTGCAGCCAAAGAAATTATGCAAATCACTCCAACCCTTAGCAAGTGTACAGTAGCCATTATTTCCACTAGGAAAGATCGACATTCTGCAGAATGCAGGAAAGTTGAGACTGAGTGAATTCAGTCAGGGTCAGAGTAAAGAATTAGCGTTTCAGATCCAGCATGAAGACAACGCCATTGTAGATGACGCTTGGTAAAGTACCATCGTGCATTAGGCCACAGAAAATGTAGAGTCTAGATTTTGCTCACTCCAACTTGCATACACTTTGACTATTGAATGTCAAAAGCTTGGATACTAACCTACCCTCACAACAGTGTAGATATAAATGAGCTGAAGATGATTTTTAATCCTTCTTTACTGTGATAAAATTTTTTCATATGTAGAGATAACGATTTTAATAATCGTCAGTTCAGTACGTCCAAGAGTTAAATATTATGCTATTGACTGTAAAAAGTAATTGAACATGATTGTTGTGCATCACTTGACCCCTGAAAGCCCAGATGATAAATTATATGTAGAATAAAAAAGGGGATAGCTGTGTTGTCTTTCTAGAATAGACCCCCAAACTTTCACTTTTATTAATTCATGCACTGTAGTTAAGTGACAGCAGCATTATTTCTAATGATTTTTGTTACAATCTGCACCTGATATATGTAGTTAGTCAGGTTCATATTATTTAGAATGTCTGTTTGATACCCTGGGCTTGAGAAGACAGTTCAGATGTTTTGTCCATTTGCGTGCTAATTGGTAAGCTAAGTTTGAACACATTAGTACACTCACTGTGCAGACACAGAAGGTCAGACAGATGACATGTTATGTAGCCAAGTAAGATGATACTACTTTTTAATGACCTATTTCTTTACTTCATGATGAACATAGACAGTTCATATTTAAAGATATGGCATCCACAGAAGATGCCAGATTATTGAGACATTCTCAGCAAACATTCCATCACTGTTGTTTTCCAAGGAAGCGAAGTGCACTGAAACATGGTTGAATGGTAAGTGGTTAACATATTTCTACAATGGAATTCACTGGGATGATGCTGGAATATCCTATAAAAATGTGGTGACATCACTTTGATTACTCAACCTGCATGAAGAGAAAGTAGAAAATCTCATGAGTGCATTGAATTCTTAAGTTTGCTGCTATTCAAGAACTAGAATTCCAAAGGTGTCCTGCTCTCATCGACTTAAGAAAAATAAGTTGTTTATGAAAATGTAAAATTACTTTGAGAAGTAAATGAATTTTTACCTCATAATATGTGTATGATTTCTCTTTGCCCTGTTCCTATTTTGATTACAGTTTTGTCCAGATACTAAGTCTTTGGTTCTCCTAGATATACTTTTAGACATGTTTTCTGTACATCTTTGGAGGCAGTTTAGGTCACGTGCCTCTTGCTCCCCTAACCCAATTCATGCTGCATGATAGGCGTAATTCCTTCAACCATTCTATATACAGGGTGATTATAATTAAACTTTAAACCCCCCTCCCGCTGTCAGAATGGCATCAAATGTATTGCAACGGAATATTATCGGAAAGGATGAAGCCGTATGACAGAAGAAAAATGAATAGTTACAAAATGTAGCAACACATGGCGCTGTAAGCATCATAATTTAATAGTGGGCGACTACAAATGACAAGTGAATCATGCAACAATGTCTAAGGTGTACGTCTGACATTAAACAAACTGTACTACTCAGTGAGCATGGGTGTACAGGTGTGATACTGTTAGTTACGTAAGCCCATCCACTACAGCAAGGTCATATCACATCAGATCGTAAAAATAGGTTTTTAATCGCCTTGAGGCCAACAACCGCATAAAAAGCATCACTCAGATCGGTTTTTAATTGTCCTGAGGCCAAAATCTGCATAAAAAGCATCAATCACATCGGTTTTTAATTGTCCTGAGGCCATAAACCGCATACAAAGCATCAATCAAAATCAAATCGTATTATTAATTTTGCGTGTGACAATCGTAAAACATGTTCAATATACTGTCCACCGTTTTCTGCAACAAGTTGAAATAGAGAAACAGCATGTTCCACAACTGATCGAAGTGTTTCTGGGGTCACGTTCAGAATTTGTTACACAATGTGTGCCTCCAATGCAGCTAAGTTTGCAGTCGGAACATTGAACACAACATCTTCCAGATAACTCCACAGCCAGAAGTCACATGGATTAAGATCAGGTGTTCGCGATGGCCAGGCTGTTGAGAAATTGTGGCTGTTAGTTCTAGCACTTCCCGAAATGGCGCTTCAGGAGCTGCTTAACTGGATTTGCAATGTGTAGAGGTGAGCCATCTTGCACAAAAAATGATACCGTCCACACATCCAAGCTGTTGGAGAGCTGGAATGACATGGTTGCGCAAAGGAGACTCATAGCACTTACCAGCGACGGTACATGTAACAAGACTGGAAGCATATGTCTTCGAAAAAATATGGTCCTATGATAAATGATGCCATAAACTGAAACTACATAATGAACTTTTCAGGATGAAGTGGTACTAGTTGATTTTCGTGTGGATTTTCTGTTGCCCATATTCCACAATTCTGTGTATTGACGTATTCTGTCAGATGGAAGCGGACTTTATCTGTCCACATAATCTTCCACGGCCAATCAGTGTCCATTTCCATGTGTACATGGGTAATTTTGAATGTATAGCAAAGAAGAATGTTTCATAGGATTTTATGCAGCATGCTCACCTGTATGTCCAAAGTTCAGTCAATTCTCTGTGCACTACACATTTTGCACACCACCACACCTCCAGCATTGCTGAGGCTACTGTTTCCACTGACGTCGAATCAATTCGTCTCCTCCTTCTACCAGGGTACACACCAAAAGAAGCCGTCTTTTCGAATTTCCGGGTCATTTTCTCCAGACCCGCAGCAGTCATCAGACCAACGCCTTTTTTCAAACTATTCAGTGTCCAGAACTTCTGCAGAGCGACGTGTGCACAGTCATCATTCTTGTAATACACCTTTACAAACAGAGTGCGTTCCTGCATTGAGACATGGCGAACGTCACAGATGCGAAAGCAGGAAAGACTGTGTACCTGGCGTGTTTAGACCAACTTCAATGGGTCATCCACATGACAGGTGTTTCCATTTATGTATTCTGACACATACAGCGGCAATTATTGATCAATTTTCACACTATTTTTTTCCTTCTGCCATATGTTTTCCCCCTTCTCTGATAACATTCCGTTGGAGTTCGATGTATTTCTGACCAGCCGATTTCTACAGCGTTTTGAAAGTTTAACTTTAATTATAATCACCCTGCATTTTGTTATTCCCTGTCTTAAACCTCGCCTTCATCGCAGCAGTCATGTTCAGAAAAGCTAATGTCATTTGTATCATGCACAGTTTTTATACACTGAAGCGCCAAAGAAACTCGTTTAGATATGTGTATTCAAAAATGGACATACGTAAACAGTCAGAACGTAGGGTTGCAGTCGGCAACGCCTTTATAAGACAACACGTGTCTGGCGCATTTGTTAGATCGGTGACTGCTGCTACAATTACAGGTTATCAAGATTTAAGTGAGTTTGAACATGTTGTTATAGTCAGCACACGAGCGATGGGACACAGCATCTCCAAGGTAGCGACGAATTGGTGATTTTCCCTGAACTGCCATGTCACGAGTGTACTGTGAATATCAGGAATCCAGTAAAACATCGAATCTCCAATCTGCAACAACGGGAACAACGATGACTGAAGAGAATCGCTCAACGTGACAGAAGTGCAACCCTTCCACAAATTGCTGCAGGTTTCAATGCTATGCGATCAACAAGTGTCAGAGTGCGAACCATTCAACGAAACTCATCGATATGGGCTTTTGGAGCCAAAGGTCACTCGTGTACCCTTGATTACTGCACGCTACAAAGCTTTGTGCCTCGCCTGGTCCCATCAACAAATGTGTTGGACTGTTGATGACTGGAAATATATTGTCTGGTGAGATGAGTCCGGTTTCAGATTGTATCAGGCATGGGTAGGGAGGGAGAGAACCTCATAAATCCATGAACCCTACATGTTAACAGGGGACTGTTCAAGATGGTGGAGGCTCTAGAATGGTGTGGGGCATGTGCAGTTCTAGTGATATGGGACCCCTGATGTAACTAGATACGAGTCTGATATTGAAACATACATAAGCATCTCGTCTGGTCACCTGCCTCCATTCATGTCCAATGTGCACTCCAACAGACTCAGGCAACTACAGCAGAACAATGCAACACCGCACATGTCCAGAAATTCTACAGAGTGGTTCCAGGAACACTCTTCTCAGTTTAAACACTTCCTCTGGTCACCAAACTCCCCAGACGCGAACATTATTGAGCTTTGCAACGTGCTTTTCAGAAGAGATCTCCACCCCCCGTAGCCTTACGGATTTATGGACAGCCCTTCAGGATTCATGGTGTCAATTCCCTCCAGCACTACTTCAGAAGGTCTATGCCACATCATGCTGCGGCACCTCTGTGTGCCCTACAGAATATTAGGCAGGTGTACCAGTTTCTTCAGCTCTTCAGTGTGTGTACATACATAATGCAATAGGGGATAGGTTTTTTGTAAATAACAACAACAACAAAGATGTATGGTAACGAATTCTTTCGTTTATTCAGTTCACACAGACACAATTCAGTTCTTGAGATTACAGTTCATTTCTTGAGGTACAGCTCAGTTCCTGAGGTACAATTTTACTCTGATATTCCAAAAGAGAGATACTTTTAGGTACAATTTGGCTCTGCTATTCCGATGGCGAGAACTTTTAACTTACGTGCTACAGCAGTAACATTGTTCGAGAATATTTTTTACATTTTTTTCCGTCAGTAGCATTACATGAGAATGACTACAATTTTTCCAAATCTATAAATCCATGATAAAAACTAATGCAGAGATACTCTTTTTTACTACTACAACTAAATTCGACAGCCTCAGTAGCATAGCTTTTACAATTATTGTGATGGACTGTGAGCTATATAGATATATACAGTTAAAAACTAATCTGACTTGGATGGCTAGCAGCAGATTAAAACTATTCTATTTACAAGAAGCACATGGTGTGTAGGTACACGTATATTATTACAGGCTGCACATAAGTCACACATGAATAAATAAATATAAATATATTTTTTCGGTTTATGCTTTTTTAACTTTTCTACACACACATGTTGTGCATATATACATTTCTATTTTTCGTCTTTTTCAGACATGTTGTATGTGTGTATATAAATGTGTTTAGAGTACACATAAATAAATAAATAAATATTTACGTCACAAACACACACATACATACACACACACAAAATTGTTTACACTATGATAAAAGGGTCATACGACTACTCTGCACCCTCTTCTCTCCCTTTCCCTCTCCCCCTCACTCGCTCTCACTCATTCTCTCACTCTCAATCAAGGTTCCCCACCCCTTCTCTCGCTACAAGTGTGTAGTGTGAGCCAACACAAATGACCCTTTTATAGTCATGAGGTGACAGGCCGATTTTAGTCTGCGGCAGAGTGTACACCTTGTGTCTTCTCGATCGAATAGTAATTTACCGTACCATATGCAGCAGCTCTGGTGCAGCACCATGAACACTGTTGTACAGGCACTGCAAATAGTCTTCAATAGAGAGGACTCTTGATGCCATATGACGCACACCCTTGGCCCGCCTCGGGATGGCACCTACCAATGTGCGATTAGCATACATATTTGATTGCAGACCTTAAAATTCCACAATCGCAGTTCTTCAGCCAAAAGATGAAGGTATGTGTATCCGTCTAAAGTAATTTAGTATCTGCAAAATGAGTTTTTGCAAAGTCATACTGTTACATGTGGAGTTTGGAGAGCTCTAGTTTCCACAGCACCACATAAATAGGTTTCGTCAACTCTACTGCAGTCTTCATCATCTCCACAGCAAGAAAGTTCTGATTAAATATGGTAACCCACTTAAAATTAGGTCTGGCAATGCATTTTCTTATGCCGTAACACCCATCCCATTTGGTTCTAATCAAAATTTCAAGTCGTTGCCTCGAACTCTCCATTGTTTTGCTGAAAACCGAATTATTCATTAATTTATAAAAATTTTCCTCAAAGTCACACGCCACCAAAGCTCTTTGTTTCTTATTCAAATCAATACCCTCCATCAACCAGGGGCACTGCTTGAAGGAGATAGTGCGGGTGATTCTAACTAGCTCCATCCCCAAAATGAAACACTGCTGGAGATTACGATAACGAGCAATGGATCGCCACTTATTTCCAACTGTTGTCACCAGTTCTGAGCTGGAGCCTCCTCTCAGAACTAGTTTCTCTGGGCAGAGTGCAAATTGGTGTGCACATCATGCAAACTAATAGGGTATACTACATACCCTACATCAGAATCAGCCGCCATGCTCCCCATGACTTTTTCCACCAAATGCCTTACATTCGTCTTCATGCACACATCGAAACTCACCAATCGGTAGTGATTGTTGCATGGCATGCCTGTATAAGTTGTTTACATTCAGTTACAATATATGACTCGAATGAAGAGATACATTGAACCTGTCACCCATCCATGGGTTATTTGCCTTCACGTGCCTATAGACACATTGGCAAAGTCCCCCACAGATCCCTTGCTCAAAGAAAAGAAGTACATCAGCATTGGTCAATAATTCGATGCTGCAGTTCGTTTTCTTCAGCATTACGTCCTAAAACAACACATGTGCCACGTAATAAAAGATGGGATACAGAGAATATGTGGTCATGCATAGTCTCTAAAATTTTTCGAAAACGTCCATAAGCAAGTGCATGTAAAGCCACGCATACTCCCCTAAATGGAGATGTTGAATTCCCGCCAAACATTCACGGCATGCCCATACTCTGCATCCGTTTGGCATCGACTCTAAGGTTACTGCAGAACGTAGTTATGTCGGGTAGCCTGGTTCCGTTGAGTTTTTGCCATACTATCCACATATGTGTATGGGGAAACCCCCTTCCTAGTCACAAACTGAAACTTTTCCTCATCAGGAAATGTAGCTCGAGTGATATGCATATCCCCCTGAGGCAAAGTTTCAGCGAGTTTCTGGGGTGGCATCTACATAAAAGGTTGCGTGTCAAGAAAACAGAGCGTAATTCTTGGCGTCATTCATTTGTAGAATGAAATGTATTTCTCGACGACAGAATGAGGGCAACCAGAGGTGGAGCGGCCTTTACGTACCTTATACCCCCTCCACCCACACTTCCCCCAGGGAGCGAACAGGAACGCAGCGTTCTACCCTATCTGCAGATGAATGCTGGCCTGTGTGTGCTGGACAGTTCGGCGCCAGGCTGAGCACAGTGAACAGGTCTTTGCTGGTGTGCGAGCATTGCCTGTGTCCTGCCAGTTGTGGCAACAAAACCGAACATAAGATTAAATGTAGGTAATACTGCCCCCCATTTTACAATAACTCTATATTCAGCTTTCTATGTATCTAGGGTGCCATAATTTCTGTCTGACGAACCGGAACTTTTCTCTCAAATTGACTAAAAATGGGCGTAATTTGCGAACGAGAAATCGGGACAATGCGCGCTACATCTTTTAAGCTTCAAGAAGTGAAAGATTGGAGCAAATGCCGCTTTAGGGTGCAAACAGCTACAGCTATACCAAAAATAACGAAACTTTGAAAGATCACTGTGTATTCATTTGACTGTGTCGGGCACTAACAACTATTTCACAATTGCTGGAAGTATTGTTATGCCAAACATCACATTTTTTGTGACTTCGGAAATATTACAAAGTTCGGAGCTTAGCGTGAAAATATGGTTCACTGATTTTAAAGACATGATGATGTTTAATGATATGACAGCATACTGCTAATTTCGCTGCTGATACTTACAGACCCTCTTTGAATGAATTTGAAACGAAGTAACTGTCCGTTTCTTTAAGTGCTTCCAGAGTGCATGTTTGATTTGTACTTTACGGTAGCTAAATGATACTTAATATCTGCTCTTCCTGTCTGCAATAATATCATAACACAAAATAAACACTGTGCTTCATAGGAGCCATTCATCTGAATGTTTTTCTTGGAATGAGCACTTCCTCCTCGGAATGTTGAGTTCACTTGAGAGAATGAAAAACCTCTATAACAAGTTAACCGCAATACAACTTGGAGAAGCAGAGAATCACTTTGCAGGAAAGCTTGAACTAAAGTGAGATAAGGAACGTTGATGGTAGTCCATCAGTGTGGCATCGTGCATTTGAGTCAGTGCATACAGGAGGGCTCATACTTTGAAATGAGTTCATCCCTTTTAAACAAATCAGGTAACGAATAAAAACTGTGCGATTTATATCACATAGTTATGGAACTACTTGTGAACGGAACATGTAGTTATCAAAAGCGTTCACATGGCGACGAATGAGTTTCATATTAATATCAGGAAGCGCATGGCACACATTTCTGAATTTAAACGATCGAATATGTTGTAAGCAGTAACATTCTCTTTTCCCAGCGAATCCGTAGTCCTCATGATGAAGTGTCGTGACATGTTAAGTAAGAGCTCTAAAACTTTTTTTTTCTGATGTGTGGCTATAGTTGTCTTCTTGAACAAGCATAGTTGTGCAGTCACTATCCACCTTAGCGATAACTAAATCATGACCATACTTTGCACAATACAAGCACTACCACTCAAATTCACTATTAAATTGCCCACATCTCGTGGTCGCGCGGTAGCGTTCTCGCTTCCCACGCCCGGGTTCCCGGGTTCGATTCCCGGCGGGGTCAGGGATTTTCTCTGCCTCGTGATGACTGGGTGTTGTGTGATGTCCTTAGGTTTGTTAGGTTTAAGTAGTTCTAAGTTCTAGGGGACTGATGACCATAGATGTTAAGTCCCATAGTGCTCAGAGCCATTTGAACTATTAAATTACGGCATTACCTTATTCGCAGATATCCTGCACACTTCTTGAATAACTGAGTGACGATGGATTCATAGTGATTATTCAGTTATATGCAGCTGGTGCGCTGAAATGGACAAACAAGTCTGTTGTGCGCTTGGAATAAAGCTTTCTTTGCGTTCAACCCTATAGGAGGTTTCTACATAACATGGTATTCCTTCCTGAAAATTCAGCTTGTGCACCCACATTATAGGATCTAAACAGGTCTGTATCATTAAGTCGCCGTTTCTCGCACATGTAAGAAACAAAACCTTTGTCTGGAGTTCTAACAGACTCTTTTGTTTTTTCGTAACAAACTCAACTTTTCCAGCTGTAGCAGATCCATCTCGCGTTGATCCTCCTCCTGCTCAAAAGTGTTAAACAAGTGCGGTGCTTAGCAACAGGAATTTCAAAATGTGCTTAGACTAGAATAGTTCTGCGGTTTCTGCGCCCATCTACTTGGCCCTGAAACTTAACTCTGAATGGACGTACTCTATATTGCACTCATAATAATTTCTTAGTCAGGGGAAATTTGTATGATCTTGGTGGTGGTAGGTAAGTCTACGGTAGCTATGCATGGAATGCACTAACACAAACCCCAACTCGACCGGGCGAGTTGGCGCAGTGGTTAGCACACTGGACTCGAATTCGGGAGGACAACGGTTCAATCCCGCGTCCGGCCATCCTCATTTAGGTTTTCCGCGATTTCCCTAAATCGCTTGAGGCAAATGCCGGGATAGTTCCTTTGAAAGGGCACGGCCGACTTCCTTCCCCATCCTTCCCGAATCCGAAGAGACCGATGACCTTGCAGTTTGGTCTCTTCCCCCAAATCAACCCAACAACAAACGCCAACTTGGCGGTATGAATATATACAAGGATTGGAACTTAAATAGTGGCAACTATTTATTCACAACCGATACAAAAGAGTTACATGTTTGCGCCTGTTACTGTCCTTGAAAGTAGTCACCAGCGTTGTGTAGAACCCGTGGAAGGCGTAGTATACCGTTAGCAGAGCCTGTTTTGTTGATGGTGCGAATAGAGCGGTTTAGTGCCTGTCGAATCTCTGGAATAGTTCTGAAGCGAATCAGATCAAAGTCACAAGGATTTAAGTCCGGGGAGTATGGTGGATGGTACAGTATTTCCCAGTCCCATCGACTGAACAGAGCAGCCACAGCTTGCGCTGTATGTACCTGCGCATTGTCGCACAAGAAAGTGCCCGTTCTTTCGCAAAGCTGGTCGCAGGTGATGCTCCAAAAACGAACACTAATACTGTGCATAGGCAGATTGCCGTGGAGGAACGTAATGCATTAGGATAAAACCATCACAGTCGCACACGAGAATCACCATAACTCTAGACCGCTCCATTCGCACCATCGACAGAACTGGCTCTGCAAACGGTATACTACACCTTTCACATAGCTGGCAACGGGTTCTACAGAACACTGGTTTCTACTTTGAAGGACAGTAACAGGTGCAAACATGTAACTCTTTTGTATAAGTTGTGTGCCGGCCGGGGTGGCCGAGCGGTTCTAGGCGCTTCAGTCTAGAACCGCGCGACCGCTACGGTCGCAGGTTCGAATCCTGCCTCGGGCATGGATGTGTGTGCTGTCCTTAAGTTCGTTAGGTTTAAGTAGTTCTAAGTTCTAGGGGACTGATGACCTTAGAAGTTAAGTCCCACAGTGCTCAGAGCCATTTGAACCATTTTTTGATAGGTTGTTTATAAATAGGTACCACTATTTAAGTTCTAACCCACGTATATATATAAATGCCACTGTGTGTTGGCTGCATTTACAAAAATACATAAATACGAAAAGGTTTAGTGGAAGTGGTGAAATCGATAAAATAAAAAAAGACGCTAGGGCCTTTTTAAATTGTAATTACATCCTTTATTCAACAACAAATATGCGATGGCGGGAGGCTTTTTTGCTATTGGGCAGTGTGAAAACGACACCAAGCTGGTGCGAGTGTGAATGTATCCTACGTTTTTATACAGCTGTAAATGATAGTCAGAAATGTTATGCTGCTGCTTAAACATAAAGTTACTGTGGCTTATGTTCTGACATATCACCAAACGTTTGTGGAAAGTTATTAAACTGTTATTCATGTAAAAAAAAAAAAATGTTTGCCTACTCGTAAGTGGAGGACAGATTTGACGAGTTGAATAGTGATTTCAACGCATTCAGGAGTAGCCCCAAACTTATGGTGTGACAGATTCATTTCGTAAACAGCTGCACAATGTAGAAATGTGAGGATTCAACAGAATCTGCTGTAGTGTACAAACAGGACGGACGATACAGCTGTAACAAAATGGACACACAGAACGTCCCCTCGTCGGCTTTCCTAAGCATATCCTCACGTTTTCCTTGTTGCACTATCGACTGCATTGTTGATTATAATACATCAACTGGTATCGGTGATGTCTTTCCAACGCTTTCGCCCGTGGGAGCGCTGTTGATTATCGCACAGTGCCAGACGTCTGTGTTTTTATAACACTTGCTTAGAGAGTCTTGGCAGGATGCAGCAACTTCCAGAAGCGCTATCTGGAAGACTTAAAGATGAAATAATTTCCTAGGACTGAGGAGAATCGACTCACGTAGCTGGTGTGAGTATGGGGAACCATAATTTTTTCGGGATTTGCACACCTATAAACATTTCTTGTCTGAAATGTGTATATGTTGCAGTGTAAAGTTACTGTGGCTTATGTTCCGGCATGTGCACAGAAAATGACTGTGCCATCATGAGGGAGGTATAGATTTAATACACCGATAGCCATAAGTGTGTGAGACAGATTTTACATGAAAATTATGTGCGCTGTAGACACTGAAATTTGAGCGTGAGATTCATTCCAGAACTACAGCTGTCAAGAAGACACATTTCCAGTACATTGTTCGGTGTCAGACTGCAGCAGCAATCATAATATTTAATTGTAGTTACACTGATAAGTATGTGCCTGGTACACAACATTCTTGTGAGTCTGGAGATGGGCGTAGAAAGCAAAGCAGTAAGGAAGCAGGTCAGGGTCGGAAACGGTGCCTCAGCGGACGCCTTTGTTCTGGCCTGACGCTTGCCCATCCTTGTACACCAGTTCGGAGAGTCCAAGAAAGCTTCTGGTCTGCCACGACTTGTGACAATTTGGCTTGCAGCTCCCACTGGACGAGTGAATAGTGAACTAATACCCAGTTTGCGTTGAGTCGCTTTCGAGACCGCATGTGTCGCGTGTATACACCGTGGAAACTTGAGAAAATTCAATACGACGAGTGCTTGCACTGATGGTAGTGATAGCTTTTGAACTCCTACCACTTAGTCCTCCCGGAGTATGGGCACTTCACGACTGGCGGGCCTCTTTCTGGCTGACTCGCGCTTCCGCAGCTGTGGTCATGGGCCGTGTTTTCGGCGGGAGATTTCTGCAGTCTCTGAGCTTTGGTGCTATACTGGGGCACTTCTGCGTTGCGTGTGGACGTCCAGAAGGTGAATACATGGGACGTAAGAGTGTTTTCAGCGATCTCAGACATCTAGCTGTGAATGGATCGTGTTTCTCAATACATCACAGTGGTATTTATTGTTACCATCCTATCACGCAGTAAACCCTTTCTTCCCTCCATCTTCATCCTGGTGTAGCTGAAAGAACCAGTCAACTTAGGAATTGTGTAGGACTTTTAAAAAAGAAAATACACTTAGCAGCTCTATAGTGGTAAGGAACTCTACAACCGTGATGGTATAAATTCATGTTGAAATTCCAACTATCATTTCATACATCATCTCTCCCAATCGTGAAGTCAAATAATAATAAGTTTGGATTATTTAATGTAATTTCTCATTAAAAACATATCACCATTATTAATGCATTCAAACTACTGTGCAGTGTCGATCTTTTTTATATCGAGTAGTTTTAAACTGTGTAAAGCAATTTGTTTAAATTGTATATTAACGACTCAATTAATATTTTCCATGGGACATCTTCTGAAGCAACATTTGTGACATTTTCAAGGTGTTATTTCGTACCAGATTAAATAACTCCTGAAGCAGTTCGTGAAATGTACCAAAAGAAAGTGCGTCAGGAAATCCGGGCAGCTTAGAGCCCATGGTATAATGAAATATCCAATGCTAGTTCTTATGTCATCTGCAAAGGAAACTACAGCAATCTCTCTCTTTGTAAGAAACAATCTTTTTTCTAAAGTGTATTATGAGTCAGTTTGTTACTGGCTTTGTGACATCGTCAATTTGTGTGTGTGAAATAGCTACCACATCTGCCTTATATCCCCTACATGATGATCATGTGACCACAAGTTAATCTTTATTAACTTGCTCAGTATTTCTGGGTCGATTCCCCATCAGGTACTTACTTTGGATGGAAGGCATCTCTCGCTTGCACTCGTATCCGACAGGTTGGTTCATGCATTCAGACCATTTGAGATGGCGGGGGATTGCGATAGGAATTTGCCAGGTATCAATATCAAATGGGTGCCGCCACCTGTCACTTTTGTTCAGGCATTAGCGCTGTAGTTTACTTGGCTGTGGAGCTGCCACCAACTGTCGCGGGCCCTGGGGATCTGCAGCCGAAGCAGCCTGCACGGGTGGCGAGATACAAGGAATTTTTTCAGGTACGCTTAAGCAATCTGTGATTGTTGTTTCCTAATGCGATCGGAATGAGAAAAGCGCCGCAGTTGTTTAACTATTCCACAAACAGCGATCGATTTCCTGAGGAATTCTTTAAATAAACTATATTCCATACACCATTTTTATCCTGTTAATTATTTAAACAAACAATATTCCACACATTGTCTAAATTTTAGTCGATTAATCAATATTTTCAGAAGGGGGAGGGGCAAGGAAAACTGAGGGATGTCGATTTAATTAATTAATTAGTCAATCAAGTTGATAGAGTGGTAGAGGGTGGTAGGCTATTTGAATAATCTGAAAGAGCTCGTGAATATCGAAAGTGGCACAAATGAGCTTTTCCCGCCGATAATTGTCAATCAGTTTAATTAATTAGATAATTAATTTGATATCAGAAGTGGTGTCGTCTTTCCAAGAGGGTGGGAGGAGTAGGGGTGACATCGAAAACCACTTAACCGTACAATAGGTTAAGGTCCATGTCAACCAAAAGATAACATTAAGTTTACCCCTGAACGCGTACTTGCCCCTAATGTAGACAACCGGCAATGTGTGCTGATGCTGTCTTTGTTCAAAATGGTTCAAATGGCTGTGAGCACTATGGGATTTAACATCTGAGGTCATCAGTCCCCTAGAACTTAGAACTACTTAAACTTAACTACCCTAAGGACATCACACACATCCATGCCCCAGGCAGTACACTGAACGAAAACCTTCGGACTGGAGACTAAGTGAAAACGTTCATATAACTGCTGTAACTATCAGGGGCTTGTGTCAGTCGACGGTATCACACTAAATTGAACCACTCACACTCAGAGAGAGAGAAAAAAACAGTCATATAGCTGACATGGTCTCAGAGATAAGTTTTATTAGGTTACTTCATTCGACTAAAACAATCAACAGTGTAAAAAACGGTTGAGTGGCCAGTCGGTTGTTAAAACCAGTCGGTTGTTCCATCACTACGTTCGCTTCTAGCATCTTCCCTCATTCTCTTCACAACATTCACCTAACTTTGGTCATGGCAGAATTTCGTTGTGGACAATTCGGTGAATGTAAAAAGGTCAGTATCATTGACTTGATGTTCCTGTGAACGTATGCGGTATTCATTTTTTTTTTCGTACCAGAGTGGATGATGTGTTCCATTGTGAAGACTGCTGTTTGTTTCAGAGTCTTAACCCAACACCCATGACTCATCAGCAGTTATGTAACTAGACAGGAAATATGGATCATCTCGAACAGTTGTTCAGTACGTACTTAAGCCCAATGGTCTCAATGGCCAGCGTTCAAAGGATGATGTACGAACTTCGATGCAATGTGCCTCATGTTCAGTTCTTTAGCTAGAATGCGTTGACATGCCAGTAGGAAATTCCAGCAATTTCACACACATCATGGATTATCTGCCTTCTGTCCTTGTGGATCGCTTCATGCCCTGTCATGATGGTTTTCAGAGTTGTGCGTGATGACTGTGGCCCTAGGTTTATAATCTCTGCAGACTCCCGTCCATCTCTAAATAACTTAAACGACTCATATGTTGTTGCTTGGCTCAAGGACTGCTCGCCACAAGCCTCCCTTAGCATGCTAAATGTTTGAGATGTAGTTTTACGGAATTTAAAACAAAACTTAATACAGATCCTTGTTCATTTGAACCAGCCATTTCAAAAGTCTCAGACACAGTAGAAGATGAAATGATCAACAACGTTCACACCAGAGCACTCACAACAACAACACGTGACAGTCCGTAGTTGAAACCAAGCCTCTTAGAATGAAGGGAAATGGCGTTGTCTATATTAAGAACAGGTGTTGGCTGAAGCCAAGGGATGCGGCAGTCCGCCATCTTATGGATACCAAGACGAGGACTTCTCCATTAAAAACCTGTGTGAAAATTGCCCTGTCTACTTAGAGCATCTGAACTGACAGTCACATCTGAGTATGTACTTATATATGACCTAC
Organism: Schistocerca gregaria; assembly: GCF_023897955.1. Taxonomy (NCBI): domain Eukaryota; kingdom Metazoa; phylum Arthropoda; class Insecta; order Orthoptera; family Acrididae; genus Schistocerca; species Schistocerca gregaria. The sequence continues at coordinate 384,193,982 of NC_064927.1, forward strand.
TTTCGTAGAAGAATACTCATAATCAGATAGTTCACAAAGTAGTATGTTGCTGCAAAATTTGATCTGTTTAGCATATACTAGCTCACAGCAAATCAGCCAGTCGCTTAGAGTTAAGTCGAACTGCTATCAGTTCACAGTACAAAAGACCCATAGTCTTCCTGATTATTTCATTAGCAAAATGTATGCTTTTAAGAATGTAAGACTGAAATAACGCTTTTTCGCCAGAGGCACAGGACAACATTGTACGAAAATTATTGGTCGAATTTAGACGCAGTTAAATATTACCACTAAAAAATAGTACATTTAATGTCATGCACAGCTCTCTCACACATTTTTCCGCTGCTAAGAATGTTTAGATCAATCTACACACTATCAGTTTCGTTTGACAATACTGCACAATCTAAAATATATATTTCAGTTACGATTTTAACCTGTAGTTGCAATCAGTAGTGCACGTAATATTCAGTTATGACGTCTGTCTGGTGGTCTGGCTGTTGTCTGGGTTGGTGTCTGACTCAGTCAAGTGCAAAATGGTCAGTGCCCTGGTTGGGGTCCAAGGGTGCACTGGATCGATTTCCAGTCACTGAAATCTGCTACTAAAAACGCTACCAACAGATGGGCTGCAGGTAAGTCATAATTGAGCCCCCAGTGTGAGTACTGTCATGCAGCATCTTAATCCAGCAGAAGGACTTCCGTGAGGTGTTACATAACATGCGAATGAGTGTTAGATAGCATGCAGACGAAATGTGGGGCTGTGTTCGCAATGCCCCAGTTGAAGTCTGGTGTGCACACAGAGTAACGTGCTGCTGTGTATACACAGAGTGGCGTGTGGCGTGTTGCTATTGTCATCTGCCACTATCTGGAAGCATGCAGTTTGAATGCCCAGAATAGGGATTGCCACGTGTATCTGGGTTCAGTGGAGGAAGGCTACAGGTATGGCAGCCCACTGGCCGTAGATGTGTTCCATTGTGGTGTTGGCAAGGTGAGTGCCCAGACACTACATGCATGACTGAACATCTCTAACAGTGAGAGGGCCGCCATACGGGAACTAAAAGAAGACACAAATATCATGGTTTTCCCAGCTGACAAAGGCAACACCACTGTGGTACTGTGTCGCCAGGATTACAAAGATCAAATGCAGGGCTTGCTAGAAGACATTGCATACCGGAACACGGAAGCTGATCTCTTCAAGAGGGTGAAGATAATCCAGCCTGCCAGACGATACTGTTAATAAGTTACAACAGAGCACCAGCTCCACCGATATTTTACGGACTGCCAAAAGTTCTCAAAGACTGGATGCCTTTATGGCCTATTGTGAACAACACTGGTGATCCAACATACTCATCCACTAAATACCTGAAGGATTTTCTTAGCCCTTACGTTGGAAAGTGTTCATGTCACATGTGCAGCTCTGTGGATTTTGTTGGATGCTTTAACAATGCTAACGTTAATGGTATTGACATCCTTTTGAGCTTTGATGTTGTCTACCTGTTTATTAGAGAGCCTTTACAAGAATTCTTAGAAGTTATTGGAAAGGAATTTGACATAGAGACGACTAACCTACTTAGGCATTTCTTGACATCGACATGCTTTCTTTTGCATGGTGGCTACTATGAGTAGATGAAAGGAGTAGCCACGTGGAGCCCACTTTCACCAGTTGTTGCCAACATGTATATGGAAGATTTCGAGGAGGAAGCCCTGGTACATAGTCTTCCCCTTAATCATATGGTCACATGGGTGAGACAAGCTGGTTGACTTCCTTATATATTGAATTGTGCACACCAGAACGTCAAGTTTATTATGGAGCTCAAAGTGGACAGAGTGCTCCCCTTTCTGGAGATCCTGGTGCAAAGAAGATTGGTCAGTATTTTGGGGACAGAGGAATGGGTGTTCAAAGCATTGGCACATAGGGCTCGCATGCTCTCTGACAATGAATGTCTGAATCAAGAACTCGAAAATCTGAGGATGGTGTTCTGAAGCCATGGCTACATGAAATGGCAAATTCAGAGAGCTGTACATCCTACACCCACAGTATATCGAGCGGAAACAGAAGAGGGACCTCAAAAGGATGCGGCCTTTTCGTTTATACCTTTTTGTGACATTATCTGGAAAGACGGAAACAATTCTCTAGAAACCCCCATGAGAATACCGTCTTTCATCCACCACACAGAACAGGAGAACTATTTGGTAGTGTCAAAAACGACCTTAGACTACAGAAATCCAGCATCTATCAGATATTTTACCAATGAGACAAGATATATACACATCAAAAAAACTTTTGCATCAGTTCGATTCCGCGAGTTCCGGAAGCTGTACAGAAAACTGGAATATAAATCAACATAAACATCATTTCCGCCCTTTTTATTGCTCATGGAAACCACATATTGCATGATGTACCACCATACAACGAGACCTTCAGAGGTAGTGGTCCAGATTGCTGTACACACAGGTAAACTCTAATACACAGTAACACGTCCTCCTGCATTGCTGCATGCCTGTATTCGTCGTGGAATACTATCCACAAGTTGATCAAGGCACTGTTGGTCCAGGTTGTCCCACTCCTCAACGGCGATTAAGCGTAGATCCCTCAGAGTTGTTGGTGGGTACATCGTCTATAAACAGCCCTTTTCAATCTATCCCAGGCATTTTCAATAGGGTTCATATCTGGAGAGCATGCTGGCCACTATAGTCGAGCGATGTCGTTATCCTGAAGATGTGCACGATGAGGGCGCGAATTGTAGTCCATGAAGACGAATGCCTCGCCAATATGCTGCCGATATGGTTGCACTATAGGTCGGAGGATGGCATTCACGTATCGTACAGCCGTTATGGCACCTTCCATGACCACCAGCGGTGTACGTCGGCTCCACATAATGCCACCCCAAAACAGCAGGGAACCTCCACCTTGCTGCACTCGCTGTACAGTGTGCCTAAGGCGTTCAGCCTGACCGGGTTGCCTCCAAACACGTCTCTGACGTTTGTCTGGTTGAAGGCATATGCGACACTCATTGGTGAAGAGCACGTGATGCCAATCCTGAGCGGTCTATTTGGCATGTTGTTGGGTCCATCTGCACCGCGCTGCGTGGTGTCGTGGCTGCAAAGATGGACCTCGCCATGGGCGTCGGGAGTGAAGTTGTGCACCATGCAGCCTATTGTGCACAGTTTGAGTCGTAACACGAAGCTCTATGGCTGCACGAAAAGGTTTATTCTACATGGTGCGTAGCTGTCAGGGTTCCTCAGAGCCATAATCCATAGATAGCGGTCATCCACTGCAGTAGTAGTCCTTGGGCGGCCTGAGCGAGGCATGTCAACGACATTCCTGTCTCTCTGTATCTCCTCCATTTCTGAACAACATCGCTTTGGTTCACTCCAAGACGCCTGGACTGTTCCCTTGTTGAGAGCCCTTCCTGGCACAAAGTAACAATGGGGACGCAATCGAACCGCGGTATTGACCGTTTAGGCATGGTTGAACTACAGGCAATACGATCTATGTACCTCCTTCCTTGTGGAATGCCTGGAACTGATCGGCTGTCGGACCCCCTCCCTCTAATAGGCGCTGCTCATGCGTGGTTGTTTACATCTTTGGGCGGGTTTAGTGACATCTCTGAACACTCAAAGGGACTGTGTCTGTGATTCAATATCCACAGTCAACGTCTATCTTCAGGAGTTCTGGTAACCGGGGTGATGCAAAAAATTATTTGATGTGTGTACATAAGTGAGAGAGTATGTACTGTCAACGATCGTTACCGAGAACACCAACGGCACAGCACATTGCAGTAGTCTAATAAGTCGGCAAACATGGAACATTGCCTAATGGAATTAGCCGAGATGAATTAAGGCCATACTAAAGTTCTGACATGGACATCTAAGCTCTGGGACTGCGTCATTAAAGAATCTAATAAAATTCGGATAAGGTAACGCCTGCTCTACATCTAAATGGACACTCTGCAAATCACATTTAAGTGCCTGGCAGAGAGTTCATCGAACCACCTTCACACTTCTCTGTTATTCCAATCTCGTATAGTGCGCGGGAAGAATGAACACCTATATCTTTCCGTACGAGCTCTAATTTCCCTTATTTTATCTTGGTGATCGTTCCTCCGTATGTAAGTCGATGTCAACAAAATATTTTCGCATTCGGAGGAGAAAGTTGGTGATTGGAATTTCGTGAGAAGGTTCCGTCGCAACGAAAAACGCCTTTCTTTTAGTGATGTCCATCCCAAATCCTGTATCATTTCTGTGACACTCTCTCCCATATTTCGCACTAATACAAAACGTGCTGCCTTTCTTTGAACTTTTTCGATGAACTCAGTCAGTCCTATCTGGTGATGATCCCACACCGCGCAACAGTATTCTAAAAGAGAACGGACAAGAGTGTTGTAGGCAGTCTCCTTAGTAGGTCTGCTACATTTTCTAAGTGTCCTGCCAATAAAACGCAGTCTTTGGTTAGCCTTCCCCACAACATTTTCTATGTATTCCCTCCCATTTAAATTTTTCGTAATTGTACCACCTAGGTATTTTGGATTGGACTGATTTATCGTGTAACCGAAGTTTAACGCGTTTCTTTTAGCACTCATGTGGATGACCTCACACTTTTCGGTATTTAATGTCAACTGCCACTTTTCGCACCATTCCGATATTTCTTCTAAATCGTTTTGCAGTTTGTTTTGATCTTCTGAAGACTTTATTAGCCGATAAAAGAAAGCGTCATCTGCAAACAACCTAAGACGGCTGCTCAGATTGTCTCCCATATCGTTTATATAGATAAGGAACAGCAAAGGGCCTGTAACACTACCTTGGGAAACGCCAGAAATCACTTCTGTTTTACTCGATGACTTTCCGTCAATTACAATGAACTGTGACCTCTCTGACAGGAAAACACAGATCCAGTCACATAGCTGAGACGATATTCCATATGCACGCAATTTCACTACGAGCCGCTTGTGTGGCACAGTGTCAAAAGCCTTCCAGAAATCCAGAAATACGGACTCGATCTGAAATCCCTCTTGTCAATAGCACTCAGCGCTTCATGTGAATAAAGAGCTAGTTGTGTTTCACATGAACGATATTTTCTAAACCCATGTTGACTGTGTGTCAATAGACCGTTTTCTTCGAGGTAATTCATTATGTTCGAACACAATACATGTTCTAAAATCCTGCTGCATATCGACGTTAATGACATTGGCCTGTAATTTAGTGAATTACTCCTACTACCTTTCTTGAATATTGGTGTAGCCTGTGCAACTTTCCAGTCTTTGGGTACGGATCTTGATCAATTGCGGTAATGGCTACATCCTTAGTAAGACATGGAAACCAGCAAAAAGTTTGATTAAGAAGAAGAAGCAGACATTCCACAATGAATTGTCTTTGGGGACAAGTTGAGGAAAAACAGAGGTGCCACCAACATGTGTACCTGGATGTGAACCTAGGACAGAGCAACGTGTCGGTGGAAGGAATAGAAAAAGTGAGGCTAGGCGCAAACATCATTTAGTGCTGCAGATCGATGGGAGAAGGGGAGGGGGGAGGGGGAATTATAGCTATGCATCGGCCCCTGAGCGCCACGGTCGACGACACCTAGACAACGCTCCATGCCGAGATGGAGACTGCCTGCCTCCTGCTCCAAGAAACCTCCTATCGGCACCAGCAGACGGAGTCATGAGCAGTACAGACCAATAAACATATGAGTGTAACGATGCCCTCACGAACTGAGGACCGCCAAGTACGACAACAGGGATATCACCCTGACATATGAGTCCAAGTTACATCCATAGATAGTGGTCAGCCGAGCAGTATAGACATCAGAGCAGTTTCCCATTGCTCCCAGAGGAGAGTCTAGAGAGGCATGGACCCACCCAAGCATTGTAGGCCAATAAGAATATACAAACGCACGGAATAGTCGCATAAAACTGCCGATGCTCATAAAACTCGCTGATACAGAAGGAAGAAACCGAGTGTGAAAAACATGGAAACGCTAGGTGTTCATGAAACGACAGCGGCTGCAAACTAGCTGTACAGCAAGGTAACACCAGCTGTTCCGCCCATGGACAGTAAGTCAAATGCTGGAACTGTTTCCAAAAACCGTCCACAGCAAAACCATACCCTAATTTATGAAATGGAAGCCAAATGTAAAGGTCCCTGCACTGTTATGCTAAAAACGAAGAAAGATTAATAAATGTAACTTACCTTTGTGTACCTCAAGATTGAAAAGGACAATGTATGTCTTCAAGTAGCCCATTCCATCCCATAAGAATAGAAAAAAAAAGAAAGAGATCAGTTCGTCGGCGTACCTGATAATTCCAATGTTGTCGATGGCCGAAATATTGTGCCCACTGGACATTGACACCCAGCCATTCATCCATGAACTGTTTCGTGATGACATAACCCTGGAGAAGCTGAAGAATGTAAAAGCATTCCTACAGTGGTTTTAGTGCTGTGTTCAAAGAAAAAGAAAACAAAGCGCTGGTCACAAGAATGGTTGATATACTCATCTCCATGAAAATCTGCTAAAGGAAACTGTACCCTCAAGACCTAATGATTATATCAACTTTCTCCGTATGGGCAGTCAAACTTTGAATAACTAGTTAGAATTACTCCGCTCTCGTATTGAAAAAGGTACAGTTATGCGAAAATCTATTCCATTATCGACAATTTCTATACTTATGAGATACCTCACAAATGCTGCAGATTCTGAAGATTTAAAAGCTCTATACTGCATTGCAACTCGTATACGAAGTGACATTAGTAAGGAAACAAAGAAAACTATAAATTATTAAGACTCCTGCTTATATATCAATAATAAAATGTTAATTTTTTTCTGTCTTCCTCCTTTCACTCAGATAGGAAAGTCGTATCACCTCCACTATTTTCGTAATGACCCACTTTTTTTGTCCAAATATTCCTTTACTGTTAGCTTCCACAACAGTGAGAATGCACGATATAACGAGGTGAGCTGCAATACAAAATGTGTGATTAAACATTGACATGCATGCAGTCCACCATTTCGGATGACTGGCAACAAGGTGGCTTCTGTTTGAAAAATGCAAGTGCAAACGCTCAAATTTGTTGCCAACTCGACCGTCAATCCTAAATTCTCTCAAAAACCTCTAAGGCAGTTCTTGTTTTACAATCACATCAAACGAATCAGCAGTCTGGCAAATAATCGGACGAACTTGTGAAATTTGATGAAGTGTTCCATTGCCTGAGGACGCCTTTACTTTTCTTGCCATCCAGAATTAGGTTTCTTCTAGGTGCACTAAGTATTCTATATGTGAATGGCCAGCTGGATACTTGGAAAGGACAGGATTGTTTGCTTATGTATTTACATACATACTCCGCAAACCACTATATGGTGCATGGCAGAGAGCACCTTAGTAGGGTGCTAGGCCGATACGGCCCCACATTTCATTGTTTCCAGATGTAACCAATATGGCGGCGATGACGTCATCCAAGATGGCGGCCACGACGCCATCAATAGGCGGATTTTGGCGGGAGGTTTGAATATAGGTGGGAAGAAGATCAATTGGGCTACCTACACTAATCTAAGTAACCCGACTCTTCCTAGGAACTGGCGCCAAGTTAGAATGTTGGCGCCAAATAAAGGTCACTTGGAGTTTCTCTACCAACCTAAGAAAATTGTGGGAAACAAAGCTCACCTCCACTAATCGAAGTCACCGACCGACACCTCTTCCGAGAGATTGGTGGGAAAAGGAAGGAGTGTCCCTTATTTATTTTCGAACAATTTATTTAAGGATGGAGTATATTTATCACAGTGATACAGAACACACGCTCTGACATGCCACACGGCATACAGACTCCTAAATAACTCATGTATAATGCTCTACACATGTGCTTGCTAATGGTAAACCTTCAAAATAACGCATTGCACAGCATAGACATGCAAACCACTCGTAAATAATGGAATACACTTACGTCCAGAGAGACAAACAACTCGTAAACAGTCAAAATAATAATAGATCTAAAAGACTCTTGCTAATTGTCAACTGTCAAAATCATGCACCAGTCTTTATTTAAACAATTAGAGGCAGCACCATCATGAAGTGTGTTCACCACAAGGTCCACACTCCAACTGACCTAGTACACAGTACCACCAACAGAGGGTGTTATCATCTGTTCTGTGACATAATAAAAGATGGCAGCCTTGATGTCAGCAGATGTCCCAAATACCATTATCCAAGATGGCGGCAAAAAGTGTGTTCATCACGAGGTCTAGACCTAGTACACAATACCACCACCAGACAGTGCTGTCATCCGTTTCTTGATGTAATCCAAGATGGCGAGGGGAAATGGTGGGAAAAGGACTGTGCTTGTGATGGACATGAGTCTAGTTTGCAGGCAACCTCTCCACCACGAGATCTAGAGTCCAACTGACCTAGTAAACAGCACTGCCTACCAGAGGGTACTGTCATCCATCCTGTGACATAATCCAAGATGCTGGTATGGGGGGAGGGGGGAGGGATGGCCCGAAAATAGCATGCGCTGGGCTGCTGGGGAGGGTAAGAAAGGAGTGTACTATATTTATTTTGGAACATTTTATTTAGGGGTGGAGTATATTTATCACACTGACTCAAAACACTCGAATGGCCGGCCGCGGTGGTCTCGCGGTTCTAGGCGCGCAGTCCGGAACCGCGCGACTGCTACGGTCGCAGGTTCGAATCCTGCCTCGGGCATGGATGTGTGTTACGTTAGTTCGGTTTAAGTAGTTCTAAGTTCTAGGGGACTGATGACCACAGCTGTTAAGTCCCATAGTGCTCAGAGCCATTTGAATCACTCGATTGAAGTGTCTGGGGTCACAATACACAGTCTGCAGACCTGTAAACTACTTCTAAATAACGCTCTCCAGACACGCAAACAACTCCTAATTTACCGAAATAATTTCGGTACCGACATGCAAACTCCTCCTAAATTATGCAGACACTGATGTACAGACATGAAATCAATTTGTAAACTGTCCAAATAACGCATAGCACAGGCGACAGACACACTCGCAAATACATGTTTACCTAGGCACCACTGATGACGCAACAGGGTGGGAGCGCAGACGCTCCAGGGGCGTGTGCACCGTCACAGCCGCAAGCCACCACCGGGCACAGGTGAAAGTTGTTTCTATTTTCGAGTATACAGTCAGTGTTATACTGACATCACAGAACTCCAAGGCACACTCACGCCACACTCTTACACGCGACGCCTATGGGCAGCACGTGTCTTTTACCATTTATGACAGAGTAGCACAGGGTGTATTGTTCCTAACGCAACAAGAGAGACTCATCTAACCGTGCTTAACTGACCAGTGTAACTGACGCAACGCCATGAAGTGCGTGCATGTAGCTACAAACCCTCGCAAGCGCATTTATAATGTTCTCAATCTTATAACGATGTCACTTGACTATGTAAAAATAGGAGTGAGTCGAGCTCGCGTAAATTGTATACTGTCCCAGAAATAGTTAACGCTCACTTTCTTGATGTCTCAGCTTGTTTGCATGGAAATTCTTGCCCTAACAGAACCTGTTTACGAAAATAGGGCAGAATAACGTCGAATGCAGTCTTCCCCACAGACCTAATGTGGTATTCCGTCCATCACGTGTTCCACTTCCTGCTTTAAACATACACAAACATTCCCTCCACTGTGTAGAGGCTACTATATCCCAGCACAATGGATGTGAATGAATCGAACATTATGATTGGCTCTTATCGAATTTCCGCCGAATTACTGATGCAGCTGGTATCGAAGCACCATCCGCCTTTTTTCCGTCTGCAGACGAGTCTTTCAGCGGTTATTTTACTCAAATCGCCATATTACACTGGCAATTAAGTCTTACAAACTACTGTGTGTATAGTCAAATACGGAAAGACTCTTACTCGTTTACACTGCTCTCCCACCGAGGACATGAGCTTGAATATTAGAAAGTGAAACCGACCTGCGACCCATCAATATAGTGCCGTATACATACTGCTCTCAGCACTTAATATTTTCCCGCAGCCGACGATCACAAGTCATCCACACCCAACACGCGAACAGAGCACCCACAGTGAATGGAAGTCGCTCTCAGAACTGTTCTGCAAATTCGGGATCGTTTCCCCTTGGCACAAACACGTTACTGTTTCTGCTCCGGATCTGATTCTTTGCTTGCTCGCTTTTCTACACACATATCCAGATTCGGGGATTACAAGAAGACATGAATTTTTCGCATGGTTCGCCATAAAATTATACCATTTTCGCAGTACTTCTCGACATCAAGCATTAGGCAGCATCCTAACGATCGATAGCGCAACATAATTCCGTAGGTATAGACTGGAAATCAGTTCTCTACAAACCCGAAACTTTAGCTAGGTGGGGCTGGCTGTAAACCAATGACTAACTAGAAACTTGTCACATCCGCGAAGACATTTACTTGGCAACTCGAAACAAATAGAGGAAACTGATTTTTCCACTCTCAAATACCGATGTCGGTGATGTAGTAGGTTCCAAATCACCTCCATAATTTACAAAGTCAACTAAAGTGTTTCTCATGTCTAGAGAACCGGCAAACGTGTCTTCCACACGCTAGATGCACACACCACAATCAGGTTTCTCTCAACTAAATGAAGGCGCGGGAGTGACGATCCAGCATAAATGCATCTCCATATTCAATCTTCTGAAATTTCCACGCAATCACGAAAGCTATCCAACACATACTAAGTATTAGCTCACTATTTAGTCGTCTAGAGGACAACACGGTTAATTCATCTACATTCCTACACTCCAACAGGCATCTCCAGTCTGACAGCTCCTACCATTAATGGGAATTGTGAATCACCCCTGCACAGGTCACTGGCGCTCCAGACCCAGCACGTACAGGTAGAATGTTTATCCTAAGAAATCGGTCACACACGTATTTTATCCCTGTACTTACAACAATGTTACGATTGCGGTCTCAGTTGAACGACATTCGACAATGAGTGAAGTATCGGAAATACACTCTGTTGACGGTTGTAGCTGTGGAAATAGAAATATCAGTAATATTCTTATGACTTGACATACTCTTCCCATGCTATCACAGTACTCCACGTCAAATCCATACCTTCCCTATGACTGGACATAGTCACTTCCAATACATATATCAGAACACAAACACACACTGATGCTCAAATGCGAACATATCATGCACTCACTACTACTACTAACTATAATACTTCGGCAATAACCGATCGCTGTCAATACCAAACAACAGCGAGAGAAAATCAACCATGAGTGGACATGTCTCATACGTTTTTCCTGTAAATGCTACCACCGTGTCCTAGAAAGAGAGACGTAATCGGCCAGATGTTAAAGAAACTCGATCCCAACAACTACCGTATGTTACTGTCAAAAGCGGTAATGGTTCTACAGGTGCTCACAAGTATCCATTTTAAAAGCTATACTGCCTTTATAAATCGAGGTACTACATTACCTCTGAATGAGGTGATTTTTCTATCCGGATAAAAACCGAGAAAGTGATCGCTGGAATGTATATTCCCAGACCAGCGCTCCAGTTACACGTAGCCCACGATGCAATCTCGTTATAAAATCGCTGAATTTTCAAAGTGGTTCGGCTAATGGACGTGGTATGTAAGAGGTATTTGCGACTCCCTCACACCGCCCCAACTAGATATTTCTATATTACTTGTAACGTATTCTGACTCGATATCAGAGGCTCTGCGATATATCCACTGAGTTGTAGGCGATGGCTGATTGAGAAGGGACACGAACAGTAGTAGTAGATGATGTGCTGATTTGAGGTCGTAAGAAAATGTACACAAGCTTTTCAGATCTCTAGTGTTAATCTGCTAGAAATGATGTCCATTATTTGTATTCAACCACATATCTGCGTCGGATCACACCCACAAGTGACTCATACATCTGGCACTCTCATACCTCGAAACGAGCCACCTTTATCGAATATGTCCACTACAGTAAAATTCCAATGTGGTTTCCGTCAGCTCCTACACATCTTGAAACTGCTCCCATTTCTACAGCTTAGCGCATGTGATCGTTCCAATTTAAGTCAGAACTGAGCAGAAGTCGGAGAAAGACATATCCACCACCTTCCGCAACCCATGTAGAAACAGAACGGCCTGAGTTAGTGCAACAGGATCGTGTTTTGACCATTCGGTGGAATTGTGTGCAACGTGGTACGTCTCCGAACTAGATACAGATACTGCAGACCGAAGCAGATCCGTGTCCATTCATATCCATCAGCCCAACATGGTATCATCGTTATTCTGCACCATCCAATAGAGAAAAATAACAACTATAAAAGCTTCACTACTTTCACCCAATATAGAACTCACCTAGGCGCCATTGCTCACGCGATGACGCACAGCTGCGATGTGGATCCGGCGCAGAGAGAGAGTTGTTGCAATGCTTCCCAGAATAGCATACCTCCTAGCATTCCTAACGGGACACTCCGCTCGTCATCGAATTTACCTGTCAAACTGCTACTGCTGCCTATGAGGGACGATCTTATTGAATATACAGCTTTTGATCCAATGCAGAGGTCAGTTTAATGTTTCATCACCTGTAATGTAGGATGATGAGTTTAACCCATAGACTATACTGTAACTCGCAAGAGGTACTCCCTGTGACCCTGTGTCGTTGTTTGAAACATTGTTTTCTAACACGCTTTGTACAGTGCCATACATTTTGTTTTTCTGCCAGGACTTCAAGGTCTGTCTCATGTCCTAAGCCGACATTTGGACGCTCTGATCCACGGCCTCTCACAGATAACTAGACATCGCATGGTGTAAATCATTTTGTTACTGCAGCTACCACAACACATGACGCACAGTAGATGATTTTAAATAAAAGACAGTTACAACATAAGGAAGCTAGAAGAGTTTGGCTGCATTCTGAAGAGTTTCCAAATTGATGTCCAAAAGTGATTGATGACCTCTACATTTAGACTCACCTGTCACAGTGACAGAATAGATAATGGCTCTGCGTTCCCTTTAGACTGAGTCCTCATATTACATTCATGTACGCGATCACTGTTTTGCTGCTAGCAACACCCAGAAGTTGTCACCCGTCCACAAAACTCATTCCCCAACTCAAACAAGCGTTGTTAGTCAATCATTATGTGGTAACCAACGAATGGGATGGAAGAGACACTGCTGATGTCCTGTAATAATAAGCAACACAGTTGATAGCACGAACAATTTTAGCAGTTTTACAGTCACTTCAAAACCGGCCAATGATGTGACAGCATGCTTCCCCAATTTCAGTATCATGGCTAAACCGCCCCTTCTCTACTTTGCATCATTGCGAATGTAGATGGATGACTGCTCAGTACGTTCATTCAGAATTAATTCTCGAAATGCATAAATCACCAAAGTACACCAGACAGTGCTCTACATGTTTCTAACACCTCGAGCATAGTACTTCATTTACGATCTATCTCTCTGCGTATGAGAGTCAGAGCAATTTCGCTTTCTTAGGGTAAAATTAGAGAGTGAAAGACCCTCCTCACACTGTCATTGACCAACCCGCCCTGCAGCACCGTTACCGAATTAATCTGCAACCGATCAGAAGAAGGCCGCTACACTCCACGTCTGGTGAATGAATGGAGCTTTCCGAGTCCTCACCCATCCAAGTGCACGAGATTTCTCGAAATGCTTAGCACTCCTTATCGATGTATAGTAACAGATTTCAAACTGCTGTCATGTAATAGTAGACAGTTAGGAAGAACAAGAAACGAATGATTTTTGTGCGCGATGGAGCACCAGATGGATGGAGTCCGACGCATTTTTACGTAGTCAACTGAGCTAACAACTCTAAAGTATTGTTCTAGAGTCTAGGATCGGTACCTGGAGGGTATTTGTAAGAGAGAAAATCAACACACGCACTCCTAAGGCTACAACGTTCTGGACTTAAAACGGGCTATAATGTTAGATCGACTGCATTTCCAACCTATCAGTCATATGGAATGTAGTGCTGTTAATATTCCAATGTGAGAAATATATTTCAAGCACATGACATACATTCTTCTTCCCGGTTTACCTACGATAAACTATGTAATTGAACCGTAAAACGAAAAAACTACGTCCGTAAAACATTTACTCTGCGTGATACGAGCACAATATAATTTTCGGGAGACGTATAGTGTCCACCGTTCACATCTGATCACGGTTCAGAAATTATATGATGCCTGCATCAGGCCTATATAAAATTATCGTTAGTAGTGTGGGATACCTCCTACAAGGAGACAGATAAACGCATAGCAGCAGCGTCTGACATGTGAAAATTACAAGACATTCCGTCACTAACTCTGTAAACAGGACATTTGTCAGATAAATGTGTAGACAGCGATTGCAGCACCTCACAAGCACCTATCGCTAACTTAGTTATGACGCTGAAGCCTCGATATTACACCCAAGATGCGACAGGGGGAATGGAGTACATCACATAAATCAAAGTTCATTCAGAGGAATGTGTTACGTTTCATCACAAATGATGGAAGTCCTCTGATGACCGACAGGTTTACCATTAATGATCGCAAGTAGACAGTGCTTTAAACAACATACAGAACAAGTGGCTGTATACGAGTAGAACATAGGCTATGTCACGTGACTGTTGCATCTGGACAGAACAATGGAAAAACTGACCTGCAGCAACTTATCCTTCTCTAGAATGCATCAGTCAACCATTAAATCGTACCTCATTACATCTCCATCTCAATCGATCAGCCCATCCACTCTCTGTTATCCTTTAACACACATGCAAGTAAGTTTATAGGTGAATGGTTCACTGTCTTCCTGAAAAGCACCAATACATTAGTCAACTCATGTGTATCACTGGTACCTCAATATACATACGACACTGGGACACAGGGAACGCCTCTTGTGAGTTACAGTATAGTCTGTGGGATACGGTCATCAATCCACATTACAGGTGATGAAACCTTAAACTGACGTCTGCATTGGACCAAAAGCTGTATGTATATTTAATAGGATCATCCCTCATAGGCAGCAGTAGCAGTTTGACAGGTAAATTTGATGACGAACTGAGTGTCCCGTTAGGAATGCTAGGAGGAATGCTATTCTGGGAAGCATTGCGACAACTCTATCTCTGCGCCGGATCCACATCACAGCTGTGCGACATCGCGTGAGCAATGGCGCCTAGGCGAGTTCTGTATTGGGTGAAGTTAGTGAAGTTTTTATAGTTGTTAATTTTCCTCTGTTGGATGGTGCAGAATAACGATGATACCATGTTGTGCTTATGGAATTGAATGGACATGGATCTGCTTCGGTCTGCAGTATCTGATCTAGTTCGGAGACACACCACGTTGCATGCAATTTCACTGAATGGTCAAAACACGATCCTGTTGCACTAACTCAGGCCGTCCTGTTTCTACATGGGTCATGTTTGACGATATGTATGGTAGTTTGTAAGACTTAATTGCCGGTGGAATATAGCGATCTGCGTAAAAGAACTGCTGAAAGTCTCGTCTGCCGAAGGAAAAAAGGTGCATGGTGCTTTGATAGCATCGGCATCAGTAATTTCGGCGAGTAAATTCGATGAGTCAATCATAAAGCTCGATTCATTCACATCCATTGTGCTGGGATATAGTAGCTTCTACATAGTAGAGGGAATGTTTGTCTGTGTTTAATGCAGGAAGTGGAACACGTGATGGATGGGGTACCACGTTAGGTCCGCGAGGAAGACTGCATTCGACTTTATTAAACGCTATTTTCGTAAACAGGTTAAGTTAGGCCACGAATTTCCATGCATACAAGCTGAGACATCAAGAAATCGAACGTTAACTATTTCTGAGACACTATACAATTTCCACGAGATCGACTAATTCTTATTTTTACATAGTCATGTGACATCAGCATAAGATTGAGAAACTTGTTAGATGTGCTTGCGACGGTCTGCAGCTACGTGTGCACACTTCACGTCGTTGCATCAGTCATGCTGGGCAGTTAAGCATCTCTCTTGTTGCGCTAGGAACAATGCGGTCTCTGTCATCAAGGGTCATCAATGGTAAAGACACGTGCTTCCCATAGGCGTCTACCATATGAGACCAGTTTGAGTGTGCCTTGGGGTTCTGTGACGTCAGTATAACACTGAGTGTATATTGCAAAATAGAAACAGCTTTCAGCTCCAACCGGCAGTGGCTCATGGCTATGATGGCGTGCGCTCCTGCATGGTCAGGTCATCAACGGTGCCTAGGAGAACACTTATTTTGAGAGGATTTTCTCCGGTATCAAGTATGAAAGGGAGGTAGTTGCCTCATGCTTGAGGGCAGCTGTGCATGGTTTGACAGCTGATGGGTGCATCACTTCGCTGCGGCTCCCAGTAGCCTCCAGTGTGGTCTAGTGGACCGAGGGTGGTGGAGGGTGCTTGTGTGCATTGATTGCGTGTAGGTTGCATTATTTTGCGAGTGGGTCTGTAGGCTGTGCTATGCATTATTTGGACAGTTTACAAGTTGATTTCGTATCTGCATATCAGTGTACTGCATTATATAGGAGGAGTTTGCATGTCTGTGCTGAAATTATTTCGGTAAATTAGGAGTTGTTTACGTGTCTGGAGAGCATTATTTAGAAGTAGTCTACAGGCCTGCAGACTGTGTATTGTGACCTCAAACACATCAGGGCGAGAGTTGTGCATCAGTGTGATAAATATACGCCATCCCTAAATAAAATGTTCCAAAATAAATACAGTAGACTCCTTCCTTGCCCTCCCCAGCAGCCCAGCGGAGGCTGACTCGTTTCGCTCCATCCGCCCCCCCCTCCCATACCACGATCTTGGATTATGTCAGAGGAGAGATGACAGTACCCTCTGGTGGGCAGTAATGTGTACTAGGTCAGTTGGACTCTAGATCTTGTGGTGAAGAGGTTGCCTGCAAAATAAAGACTCATGTCCAGCACAGGCAGAGTCCATTTCCCACCATTCCCCCCCCCCCCCCCCCCACACCATCTTGGATTATGTCACGAAACAAATGACAGCGCTGTCTGGTGGTGGTACTGTGTACTAGGTTTAGATCTCGTGGTGAAGACACTGTTTGCCGCCATCTTGTATAACGGTACTTGCGACATGAGCTGATGTCATGGCTGTCATCTTGAATTATGTCACGGGATGGATGACAGCGCCCTCTGGTGGTGGTACTGTGTACTAGGTCAGTTGGAGTGTTGACCTTGTGGTGAACACACTGGATGGTGGTGCTGCCTCTAATTGTTTAAATAAAGACTTGTGCATGATTTCGACAGTTGACGATTAGCAAGCATGTTTGGAGAGTCTTTTAGATGGATTATTAGTTTGACTGTTTACGAGTTGTTTGGCTGTCTGGGCGTAAATGCATTGCATTATTTACGAGTGGTTTGCATGTCTGTAGGCTGTGCAATGCATTATTTTGACAGTTTACAATTAGCAAGCTCGTGTGTAAAGCATTATACATGAGACATTTAGGAGTAGTTTGTAGGTCTGTATGCTGTGTGGCATGTCAGAGTGTGTGTTCTGTATCACTGTGATAAATATACTCGATCCCTAAATGACTAGTTCCAAAATAAATAAAGTACACTCCTTCCTCTCTCCAGCAGCCCAGTACAAGCTGAATCCTTTTCCCATCAATCCCTGGGAAGAGGTGTCATTCAGGTGACTTAGGTTGCTAGAGGTGAGCATTGTTTCCTGAAACCCCAAGTGACCTTTCTTTACCACCAAAATTCAAACTTGGCCCCAGTTTCTAATATGAGATGGAGGTCAAGTGATTTAGGTTAGTGGGGGTAGCCCAAGTGACCTTTCTTCCCGCCATTTAGTTAGGTTAGTAAAGGTGTGTTGTAGTGTCCTATTGGAACTGGAACTTCCCGCCATTTTCTGGGGGAGGGGGTTAGGTTAGTGGAGGTAGCCCAATTGACCTACTTCCCTCAAAATTCAAATTTCCCACCAAAACTTGCCATCTTGAATGACTTCATGGCTGCCATCTTGAATGAAGTCATGTGCTATTGCCAAGTCTACATTCCGCCTTCTTGGATGAAGTCATCGCCGCCACCTTGGATACATCTAGCAACAATGGAATGTGGGGCCGTATCGGCCTAGCTCCCCTACTTACCTTGTACCATTACTATTCAATTCCTATCCTATTCCACTCGCAAATAGAACAAGGAAAAATGACTGTGTAAAAGCCTCCATATGAGTCCTAATTTCTCGTATCTTATCTTCACAGTCCTTATGGGAATTGTCCATTAGTGGCAAAACAATCGTTCTGCAGTTGGCCTCAAATGCCTATTCTCTAAATTTAGAGTATGCCTTGCAGAAATTTCATCGTCTCCTCTTGTATGTTGATCGAATCTCCTGGTTACAAATCTAGTAGCTCACCTCTGAATTGCTTCAATGCCTTCCTTTACCATAATTTGACGTAATGTGGATCCTGGACTCTTGAACACTATTCAAGAATGGGTCACACCAGTGTTCTACAAGCCATCTCCTTTATGGATGAGCTACACTTTCTTTAACTTCTCCCAATAAAATGAAGTCGAGCATTCGCTTTTCCTATTACCAACCTGACTTGCAACATTACGCCTAGATGTTTAATCGAAGTAATTGTGTTAAATTGCACCCAACTAATTCTGTATTCGAACGTTAGAGGACTGTTTTTACTACTCACCTGAATTAACTTACATTTTTCTACATTTAGAGTAAGCTGCTATTAATCGCACCAATTAGAAATTTTCAAACAATGGAAAATCCAGTGGAATTTAACAATATAGTGAAAAGGAAAGCTGCTACTCACCATACAGCGGAGATGCTGAGTCGCAGATAGGCACCATAAAAATACTGTCATAAATTAAGCTTTCAACCAGTAAGGCCTTTGTCAGAAATAGACAACAGGCATACACACACACACACACACACACACTCACACAGACACAACTCATACACACGACTCTAGTGTCAGACAACTGAAACCACACTGCGAGTTGCAGCACCAGTGCATGATGGGAGTGGCGATTGCGGGGGGGTAAGGAGGAGGCTGGTGTAGGGAGGTTGAGGGATAGTAGGGTAGGGATGATGGACAGTGAAGTGCTGCAGGGGAAAGGTAGGGAGGGGGTAGTGGAAATGGAGAGAAGTAAAAATACTGGGTGTGATGGTGGAATGAGGGCTGTATAGTGCTGGGATGGGAACAGGGAAGGAGCTGGATGGGTGAGGACAGCGTCTAACGAAGGTTGAGACCAGGACGGTTATGGGAACATAGGATGAATTGCAGGGAAAGTTCCCACCTGTGCAACTGATAAAAGCTGGTGTTGGTGGGAAGGATCCATATGGCACAGTCTGTGAAGCAGTCATTGAAATAAAGGATGTCATGTTTGGCAGCATGCTCAGCAACATGGTGGTCCACTTGTCTCTTGGACACAGTTTGTCGGTGGCCATTCATGCGGACAGACAGTGTGTTGTTTGTCATGCCCACATAGAATGTAGCACAGTAGTTGCAGCTTAGCTTGTAAATCACGTGGCTGTTTTCACAGGTAGCCTTTGATGGGATAGGTAATGTTTGTGACCGGACTGGAGCAGGTGGTGGTGCCCCCCATCTAACCTGCAGCACTTCACTACTATCCATCCCCCTCCCCACCTGATGGTCCACGTTACTCCCACCCGGTCGCCACTCACATCATGCACTGGTCCTGCTGTTTGTAGTGTGGTTCAGTTGCCTGAGACTGCAGGTGTGTGTGTGTGTGTTTGTGTGTGTGTGTGTGTGTGTGTGTGTGTGTGTGAGTGAGTGTCTCTCTGTCGTCTATTTTTGACGAAGGCCTTACTAGCCGAAAGCTATATTTGTGAGTCTTTTTTGCGCCTATCTGCGACTCAGCATCTCCACTATATGGTGATTAGTAATATTCCTTTTCATAACATTGCTACTAGAAATTTTGTCTAAGTCGTCTTGTAGATTTCTACAGTAACTCAACGAAGTCACCTTTCCGTACACCACCGTCATCAGCAAACAGTCGTAAATTTCAGCTCACCCTCCCTTTCAGATTACATATACACTCCTGGAAATGGAAATAAGAACACCGTGAATTCATTGTCCCAGGAAGGGGAAACTTTATTGACACATTCCTGGGGTCAGATACATCACATGATCACACTGACAGAACCACAGGTACATAGACACAGGCAACAGAGCATGCACAATGTCGGCACTAGTACAGTGTATATCCACCTTTTGCAGCAATGCAGACTGTTATTCTCCCATGGAGACGATCGTAGAGATGCTGGATGTAGTCCTGTGGAACGGCTTGCCATGCCACTTCCACCTGGCGCCTCAGTTGGACCAGCGTTCGTGCTGGACGTGCAGACCGCGTGAGACGACGCTTCATCCAGTCCCAAACATGCTCAATGGGGGACAGATCCGGAGATTTTGCTGGCCAGGGTAGTTGACTTACACCTTCTAGAGCACGTTGGGTGGCACGGGATACATGCGGACATGCATTGTCCTGTTGGAACAGCAAGTTCCCTTGCCGGTCTAGGAATGGTAGAACGATGGGTTCGATGACAGTTTGGGTGTACCGTGCACTATTCAGAGTCCCCTCGACGATCACCTGAGGTGTACGGCCAGTGTAGGAGATCGCACCCCACACCATGATGCCGGGTGTTGGCCCTGTGTGCCTCGGTCGTATGCAGTCCTGATTGTGGCGCTCACCTGCACGGCGCCATACACGCATACGACCATCATTGGCACCAAGGCAGAAGCGACTCTCATCGCTGAAGACGACACGTCTCCATTCGTCCCTCCATTCACGCCTGTCGCGACACCACTAGAAGCGGGATGCACGATGTTGGGGCGTGAGCGGAAGACGGCCTAACGGTGTGCGGGACCGTAGCCCAGCTTCATGGAGACGGTTGCTGCGAATGGTCCTCGCCGATACCCCAGGAGCAACAGTGTCCCTAATTTGCTGGGAAGTGGCGGTGCGGTCCCCTACGGCACTGCATAGGGTCCTACGGTCTTGGCGTGCATCCGTGCGTCGCTGCGGTCCGGTACCAGGTCGACGGGCACGTGCACCTTCCGCCGACCACTGGCAACAACATCGATGTACTGTGGAGACCTCACGCCCCACGTGTTGAGCAATTCGGCGGTACGTCCACCCGGCCTCCCGCATGCCCACTATACGCCCTCGCTCAAAGTCCGTCAACTGCACATACGGTTCACGTCCACGCTGTCGCGGCATGCTACCAGTGTTAAAGACTGCGATGGAGCTCCGTATGCCACGGCAAACTGGCTGACACTGACGGCGGCGGTGCCCAAATGTTGCGCTAGGCCATTCGACGGCCAACACCGCGGTTCCTGGTGTGTCCGCTGTGCCATGCGTGTGATCATTGCTTGTACAGCCCTCTCGCAGTGTCCGGAGCAAGTATGGTGGGTCTGACACACCGGTGTCAATGTGTTCCTTTTTCCATTTTCAGGAGTGTATATAAAGGGAATAAAAGCGGTTCTATCACACTTTTCTGGGGCGCTCCTGGCGATACCCTTGTCTCTGATGTACACTCGCCATTGAGGACCGCGTAGTGGGTTCTATTATTTAAAAAGTCTCACATATCTGGGAACCTAAAGCATATGCTCGGACCTCCGTCAACAATCTGCAGTGGATCACAGTGTCAAATACTTCCTGGAAAACTAAGAATATGGAATCTGCCTGTTACCCTCCATTCATGGTTTGCAGAATATCATGCGAGAAAAGGGCAGGCTGAGTTTCGCACAAACGAAGCTTTGTAAATCAATGCTGATATGTGGACAGGAGCTTTTCTGTTTCAAGGAAAGAAAATTTATTATATTCGAACTCAGAATGAGTTCAATAGTTCTCCAGCAAACCAATGTTAAGGATATTAGTCCTTAATCACACGAATGAGTTCTTCTACCTTTCTTGCATCAGGAATCACTTGCGCTTTTATCCATTCACTTGGGACTTTTCGCTAGGGCTAGAAATTCGTGATAAATGCAGGCTAAATAAGGGGGCCAACGCCGCATAGTGCTCTATAAAAACGATTTGGGATTCCCTCTGGACCTGGTGACATTTTTTTCGATGTTTCTCTACACCACGGATGCCAGTTTCTACACTGAAGAGCCAAAGAAACTGGTACGCCTGCTAATATCGTGTATGGCCCCCGTGAGCACGCAGAAGTGCCGCAGCATGACGTGGCATGGACTCGACTAATGTCTGAAGTAGTGTTGGTGGGAATTGACACCGTGAATCCTGCAGGGCTGTCCATAAATCCGTAAGAGTACGGAGGGGGTGGAGATCTCTTCTGAACAGCACTTTGCATGGCATGCCGCATATGGTCAAGCCGAAGTGTTTAAACTTATACGAGTGTTCCCCGAGCCACTCTGTAGCAATTCTGGAAGTGTGGAGTGTCGCAATGCACAATGGACATGACTGGATGGAGGT
Organism: Schistocerca gregaria; assembly: GCF_023897955.1. Classification (NCBI taxonomy): domain Eukaryota; kingdom Metazoa; phylum Arthropoda; class Insecta; order Orthoptera; family Acrididae; genus Schistocerca; species Schistocerca gregaria. The sequence continues at coordinate 384,216,389 of NC_064927.1, forward strand.
GATCAGATAGCATGGCCGGTCATCGTGGCCGAGCGGTTCTAGGCGCTTCAGTTCGGAACCGCGCTGCTGCTACAGTCGCAGGTTCGAATCCTGCCTCGGGCATGGATGTGTGTGATGTTCTTAGGTTAGTTAGGTTTAAGTACTTCTAAGTCCAGGGGACTGATGGCCTCAGATGTTAAGTCGCATAGATAAAAAATAAAAGAAAAGGAAAACAGCATGCTTACGTATGTGACACCTGTCAGAGTCCTATCTAGACGTATCAGGGGTCCCGTATCACTCCAAATGCACATCATTACAGAGCCTCCACCAGCTTGAACAGTCCCTGCTGACATGCAGGGTCCATGGATTCATAGGGTTGTCATCATCTGCTCGATACAACATGAAACGAGACTCGTCAGACCAGGCAACAAATTTCCAATCATCAACAGTCCAATGTCGGTGTTCACAGGCCTAGGCGAGGCGTAAAGCTTTCTGTCGTGTAGTCATCAAGGGTACACGAGTGGGTCTTCGGCTCTGCAAGTCCGTATCCATGACGTTTCGCTGAATAGCCCCCACGCTGACACTTGCTGATGGCCCAGCACTGAAATCTGCAGCAATCTGCGGAAGGGTTGCATTTCTGTCGCGTTTAACGATTCTATTCAGTCGTCGTTGGCATAGAGTAAATATCTCTGGACTGAGCATTCACATGGGCAGAACAGATTTTGTGTTGTCAACATACATTGCCAGCCTGGTCACGTGTTCTCGGGACGTTCACCCTGTATATTTGGAATGTCACTACATCCCTAGTACAGACGGATTCTTTTCGTACGTGTCGTGGATTATTTATATACGTTGCGCTGACATTTTAACAGTATCCATTTGATACCGGGAACAAACCAGCTACGTAACTTTCAAGGGCAAGTGATATTGCAATCTGCTTCTTTGCAATAGGTGTCACAGTTCAGATGCACTCGATTTTTGGTAGTTTTCGGTGTGATAGGGCACTTTATACTATTACAGAGCCTGAGGTACATTTTTGCAGTGATAGTCTTGCAAAACCACTTGGCAGTACGCTAGTACTTTTGCAAGTGTCCGAAAAACACTGAACTTGGCACACATTAGCGATTATATCCCTGCTAATTCGTCCTTTTTTCTGCTATTTTCTCGTTTCTGCGACCTAAAGCACAATTTTCCTTACTGGTGCCACTTTGAAGTATTTAGTTAACGCATTTTACGTACTTGCTCCCAGTTTGTTAAATAAATAGTAGACTGAGTAATCTACACTCCTGGAAATGGAAAAAAGAACACATTGACACCGGTGTGTCAGACCCACCATACTTGCTCCGGACACTGCGAGAGGGCTGTACAAGCAATGATCACACGCACGGCACAGCGGACACACCAGGAACCGCGGCGTTGGCTGTCGAATGGCGCTAGCTGCGCAGCATTTGTGCACCGCCGCCGTCAGTGTCAGCCAGTTTGCCGTGGCATACGGAGCTCCATCGCAGTCTTTAACACTGGTAGCATGCCGCGACAGCGTGGACGTGAACCGTATGTGCAGTTGACGGACTTTGAGCGAGGGCGTATAGTGGGCATGCGGGAGGCCGGGTGGACGTACCGCCGAATTGCTCAACACGTGGGGCGTGAGGTCTCCACAGTACATCGATGTTGTCGCAAATGGTCGGCGGAAGGTGCACGTGCCCGTCGACCTGGGACCGGACCGCAGCGACGCACGGATGCACGCCAAGACCGTAGGACCCTATGCAGTGCCGTAGGGGACCGCACCGCCACTTCCCAAAAAATTAGGGACACTGTTGCTCCTGGGGTATCGGCGAGGACCATTCGCAACCGTCTCCATGAAGCTGGGCTACGGTCCCGCACAACGTTAGGTCGTCTTCCGCTCACGCCCCAACATCGTGCAGCCCGCCTCCAGTGGCGTCGCGACAGGCGTGAATGGAGGGACGAATGGAGACGTGTCGTCTTCAGCGATGAGAGTCGCTTCTGCCTTGGTGCCAATGATGGTCGTATGCGTGTTTGGCGCCGTGCAGGTGAGCGCCACAATCAGGACTGCATACGACCGAGGCACACAGGGCCAATACCCGGCATCATGGTGTGGGGAGCCATCTCCTACACTGGCCGTACACCTCTGGTGATCGTCGAGGGGACACTGAATAGTGCACGGTACATCCAAACCGTCATCGAACCCATCGTTCTACCATTCCTAGACCGGCAAGGGAACTTGCTGTTCCAACAGGACAATGCATGTCCGCATGTATCCCGTGCCACCCAATGTGCTCTAGAAGGTGTAAGTCAACTACCCTGGCCAGCAAGATCTCCGGATCTGTCCCCCATTGAGCATGTTTGGGACTGGATGAAGCATCGTCTCACGCGGTCTGCACGTCCAGCACGAACGCTGGTCCAACTGAGGCGCCAGGTGGAAATGGCATGGCAAGCCGTTCCACAGGACTACATCCAGCATCTCTACGATCGTCTCCATGGGAGAATAGCAGCCTGCATTGCTGCGAAAGGTGGATATACACTGTACTAGTGCCGACATTGTGCATGCTCTGTTGCCTGTGTCTATGTGCCTGTGGTTCTGTCAGTGTGATCATGTGATGTATCTGACGCCAGGAATGTGTCAATAAAGTTTCCCCTTCCTGGGACAATAAATTCACGGTGTTCTTATTTCAATTTCCAGGAGTGTATATACATAATCGACAAGTCACTGATAAATGCATGGAGAACAGTATTTGCTGAAACAACTAACCATTCCCTTTCCTGTTCCACTAGCACATTTACGAGAGGAAGCGATTGTTTGTAAGTTTTTGTTCGAGCCGTAAAAAATAGGTCTAAGGAATCAAGCCATAATTATAATGCGTCCCGAAATTTTTAAACAATACGGTGTCTCTTACTAATATGATATTTATAATTAGAGCTACATGGTATGTACCCATGAAAAGATACTATCCCTCCTTTCACATATTTTTCTTTGCATCCGTAGCAACAACAGTAATTCACCATCGCTATTACACTATCAACAAACGGTGAAACACAACGAACACTCCTGATATAAACTTCAAACGCTGCGGAAAGCGCACACGCACAGCGAAGTCCCGAAAACACGTGACAATCCTGGTTTAATGTTGACAACATGCACAGAACGCAATGCTCACTCCAGAGATATTTACTCTATGGTCGTTGGTCCCGTTCTTGCAGGATCTTTGTCCGGACGCAGCAATGTCGGAGATTTGATGTTGTGCTTGATTCCTGATATTCACAGCGAACTCGTGGAATGGTCGTGTGGGAAAATCCCCACTTCATCGCTACCTCGAAGATGCTGTGTCCCGTCGCTCGTGCGCCGATTATAATACCACGTTCAAACTCACTTAAAACTTGATAACCTGCCACTGTAGTAGCAGTGACCGACCTAACAACTGCGCCAGACACTTGTCTTATAGTTGTCTTATAGAGGGGTTGCTGATCGCAGCGCCGTATTGTGCCTGTTTACATATCTCTGTATGTGGAAACGCATGCCTTTACCTGTTTCTTTGGCGCTTCAGTGAATGTACTCCATGTGGGAGTCTGTGCGATAGTCAAACGGCAGTCTGTTTGTACGCTCCTTATGAGTGAAGAATTTCATAAGTGAGAAATTTAAAACTTCACCTTTCCTTTTGCTACTTTCTATTGCCTTCAAAGACTGGTCGACGAGTGCGCCCTGACCTTGGTCTAATTCAAGCTAATGATCTTATTACCAGTACCGCTATATTAAACCTTGAGCATTATTACTTTTTCACTGGCTCCTTAATATGCAGTACGTGAGATATTGTCTACATCTACATCTACATCCGCACTCCGCAAGCCACCTGACGGTGTGTGGCGGAGGGTACCCTGAGTACCTCTATCGGTTCTCCCTTCTATTTCAGTCTCGTATTGTACGTGGAAAGAAGGATTGTCGGTATGCTTCTGTGTGGGCTCTAATCTCTCTGATTTTATCCTCATGGTCTCTTCGCGAGATATACGTAGGAGGGAGCAATATACTGCTTGACTCTTCGGTGAAGGTATGTTCTCGAAACTTCAACAAAAGCCCGTACCGAGCTACTGAGCGTCTCTCCTGCAGAGTCTTCCACTGGAGTTTATCTATCATCTCCGTAACGCTTTCGCAATTACTAAATGATCCTGTAACGAAGCGCGCTGCTCTCCGTTGGATCTTCTCTATCTCTTCTATCAACCCTACCTGGTGCGGATCCCACACTGCTGAGCAGTATTCAAGCATTGGGCGAACAAGCGTACTGTAACCTACTTCCTTTGTTGTCGGATTGCATTTCCTTGGGATTCTTCCAATGAATCTCAGTCTGGCATCTGCTTTACCGACGATCAACTTTATATGATCATTCCATTTTAAATCACTCCTAATGCGTACTCCCAGATAATTTATGGAATTAACTGCTTCCAGTTGCTGACCTGCTATTTTGTAGCTAAATGATAAGGGACCTATCTTTCTATGTATTCGCATCACATTACACTTCTCTACATTGAGATTCAATTGCCATTCCGTGCACCATGCGTCAATTCGCTGCAGATCCTCCTGCATTTCAGTACAATTTTCCATTGTTGCAACCTCTCGATACACCACAGCATCATCTGCAAAAAGCCTCAGTGAACTTCCGATGTCATCCACCAGGTCATTTATGTATATTGTGAATAGCAACGGTCCTATGACACTCCCCTGCGGCACACCTGAAATCACTCTTACTTCGGAAGACTTCTCTCCATTGAGAATGACGTGCTGCGTTCTGTTATCTAAGAACTCCTCTATCCAATCACACAATTGATCTGATAGTCCGTATGCTCTTACTTTGTTCATTAAACGACTGCGGGGAACTGTGTCAAACGCCTTGCGGAAGTCAAGAAACACGGCATCTACCTGTGAACCCGTGTCTAAGGCCCTCTGAGTCTCGTGGACGAATAGCGCGAGCTGGGTTTCACACGACCGTCTTTTTCGAAACCCATGCTGATTCCTACAGAGTAGATTTCTAGTCTCCAGAAAAGACATTATACTCGAACATAATACGTGTTCCAAAATTCTACAACTGATCGACGTTAGAGATATAGGTCTATAGTTCTGCACATCTGTTCGACGTCCCTTCTTGAGAACGGGGATGACCTGTGCCCTTTTCCAATCCTTTGGAACGCTTCGCTCTTCTAGAGACCTACGGTACACCGCTGCAAGAAGGGGGGCAAGTTCCTTCGCGTACTCTGTGTAAAATCGAACTGGTATCCCATCAGGACCAGCGGCCTTTCCTCTTTTGAGCGATTTTAATTGTTTCTCTATCCCTCTGTCGTCTACTTCGATATCTACCATTTTGTCAACTGTGCGACAATCTAGAGAAGGAAGCACAGTGCAGTCTTCCTCTGTGAAACAGCTTTGGAAGAAGACATTTAGTAATTCGGCCTTTAGTCTGTCATCCTCTGTTTCAGTACCATTTTGGTCACAGAGTGTCTGGACATTTTGTTTTGATCCACCTACCGCTTTGACATAGGACCAAAATTTCTTAGGATTTTCTGCCAAGTCAGTACATAGAACGTTACTTTCGAATTCATTGAAAGCCTCTCGCATAGCCCTCCTCACACTACATTTCGCTTCGCGTAATTTTTGTTTGTCTGCAAGGCTTTGGCTATGTTTATGTTTGCTGTGAAGTTCCCTTTGCTTCCGCAGCAGTTTTCTAACTCGGTTGTTGTACCACGGTGGCTCTTTTCCATCTCTTACGATCTTGCTTGGCACATACTCATCTAACGCATATTGTACCATGGTTTTGAACTTTGTCCACTGATCCTCAACACTACCTGCACTTGAGATAAAACTTTTGTGTTGAGCCGTCAGGTACTCTGTAATCTGCTTTTTGTCACTTTTGCTAAACAGAAAAATCTTCCTACCTTTTTTAATATTTCTATTTACGGCTGAAATCATCGACGCAGTAACCGCTTTATGATCGCTGATTCCCTGTTCTGCATTAACTGATTCAAATAGTTCGGGTCTGTTTGTCACCAGAAGGTCTAATATATTATCGCCACGAGTCGGTTTTCTGTTTAACTGCTCAAGGTAGTTTTCAGATAAAGCACTTAAAAATATTTCACTGGATTCTTTGTCCCTGCCACCCGTTATGAACGTTTGAGTCTCCCAGTCTATATCCGGCAAATTAAAATCTCCACCCAGAACTATAACATGGTGGGGAAATCTACTCGAAATATTTTCCAAATTATTCTTCAGGTGCTGAGCCACAACAGCTGCTGAGCCCGGGGGCCTATAGAGACGTCCAATTACCATGTCTGAGCCTGCTTTAACCGTGACCTTCACCCAAATCATTTCACAATTCGAATCTCCGTCTTCGTTATGTGAATTACCTGAGAAGGAGCTTCTACCTGAGAAAGTGCTCGAACTGAGCAAAGTCTACGACACTAAACTATCGACCAGAGAGTTCTGGTGATATCATGGAAAGTACTTTTTTATAAAAAAAAAAGCGGATTATAAGACTGAACAGGGAAGGAAAGTTCTGATTAAAAAGTTTCGCAACCCTTCTTTAACCGTTTCTACACTTTCATTTTTGTATTCTCGTTCTGATGCATTTATTAGATTCTGAAAACGTCGCGTAGATGCTTAACATGCTTTACAGTCATAGCCAATGAAGGCGAAGTAAAATTAAAAAGTTTCAGTTTCGGGACAAATTTTCACTATGATGCAGTAATGTTTGTAGAGTGCTTATAAACCTTGTACTTTATACAGTCAGTACATTCGTATCGTACTCAGTTCAGCTACGAAAAGTGTACTTCACATAAGAGGGGAAATGAGAAAACCGAAGTGAACCGTAAGGACACCATTCGGACTTCATCGGAAAACCACTCATTGGAAAAGGAGTGAATGTGCCCACGTAATATTAGGCCAACAGCTTTTGGAGGAAAGTAGTAGCCTTGAGTGAACTGAAACAATCATCTTCTGTGAACTCTTTCTTCTTTTAACATTGACTTAAACAAAAGAAAAGAATAGGCGACAGCGTACGTGTGATTCTTTTTATGTACACGTCAGCGCACCTACAAGAGAAAGTTTTCCGAGAAGCCATTAACTGCTGTCTTGAGCGCTTTGCTTCAGGAGCAAATCATGCTGTTGTCTACCGTTTACCGCCTGAGTAGAAATCAACATATGAAAGGAGGAGGCTATAGCGCAATGCTAACGAGAGAGCTGTTAAGATTATTCTCCGACAGGAACAAACGGCGGTCGCCAACCTTCGCCGCGGCACCTGAAGACGTTTAGCACCACGCTGCAAGACTTCTAAACGAAAGCGCTTCCTAGAATTGTATTGCTGGCAGCTGTGACGCAAGTGCAGCAATTAAGCCGTTCGGCATCAGAACTGGCCCCTGTGGGATTTCCAGCGTCTTTCCCTGTCACCGCATTCGGTCGTGATCCAAGAACTGCAAATAGAGCCCACAGAACGCTTCTTTAACTGTGCATTTTTAACCCAGTGTTAGACTTGAAAAGGAAAATGATGCCATTAGTGCGATGGGCTTTCTGACACCCCAGATATTTTTACTGATAAAAAAAGTAATGAGTAATCCTCAAATCTTAATCTGTGTATATTTCCCCAAAAAGTTAATTCAGCTACGCTGAGACTACTAACCTTTGAGCTATGACTGAAAAAAAACACCCCTTTAGTTTGAAATCAACATTTATGTCTTTTGTGCTATAATCAACATTTACTTTAAAGTCATCGTTACTGTCATTTTTGTGCTTGAATAATGCAAAATAAAAAAAAACGTAAAGAAAAAAAACATAAAGTTGGAGGTAACGTTATTACGACGGGAAACTAAAAACATCTATAAAATTATAACTGCATGAGAGAATTTGGTTGTTACTTATTTCTGTTTCAGAAATGCTTGCTTCGCAATAATGTTTTGCCTTTTTTCACACCAAACGTGTTTTCTGTTTTTTTGAACGAGGCTAAATGGGGCAACAACCTTGATGTTTTGGATGAACCAAAGCCTTCGGAATCACCCACGATGTTGACATGGAACAATTACGTCATCACAAGCCGCGAAATGCAACAAAAACATGACGTCACAAACATCAGTCCCCCTGGCACCATTGACCTAAGGCACAAGCGAAGAAAACGAGAGTTTTGGGCGGGGTCAAACTAAAAATCTAAAATAACAGCCACAAAATCACGAAATTGCTAAAATGTAAAATCTAAGACATCCAGAAGAATACAATAAAATGGTTGGCATCAAAAACCACTAAGATAGAACGAGCCAGCTATCACTGGTGTCGAGAACATAACATGACAGGTATACCTCAACTGAAAATCCCGATAGCAATAAAAAAATCGTGTAAACTACTTATACTCAATATCTGTTAGGTTAAGGGGGGTCTGGTGATGCTGATTTATTTTATTGTATCGCTCTTATGTATTTGTATGGAGTGTAGCCATGTATGGAAGTGAAACATGGACGATAAGTAGTTTGGACAGGAAGAGAATAGAAGCTTTCGAAATGTGGTGCCACAGAAGAATGCTGAAGATCAGATGGGTAGATCACACAACTAATGACGAGGTATTGAATAGAATTGGGGAGAAGAGGAGTTTAGGCACAACTTGACAAGAAGAAGGGACCGGTTGTTAGAACATGTTCTGAGGCATCAAGGGATCACAAATTTAGCATTGGAGGGCAGCGTTGAGGGTAAAAATCGTACAGGGAGACCAAGAGATGAATACACTAAGCAGATTCAGACGGACGTAGGTTGCAGTAGGTACTGGGAGATGAAGAAACTTGCATAGGATAGGGTAGCATGGAGAGCTGCATCAAACCAGTCTCAGGACTGAAGACCACAACAACAACAACATCGCTCTTGAGGCTGTTGTCGGCCCCCACCAAAATAATTCTGGTACACCTCGATTTATTACTTCCAGTTGTTAATATTGTCTTCCTTATGCTGTCTTTTAAAGGATTAAGTCTTCATTTACAATAAAAAGATGTTTGCCATTGCTACCCACGGGACTGTCGGCTGCTGGAAAGGGTGTTCTTCACCTGCGCTCGCTATGGTGGGTGATGCAGCAATTCCCAGCCCCATTGATAGAACAATTCAGTGACAACCTGCGCCATATGCGCCAGAGCACTGTCATGCAAAATGGCGGCTCTTGGAGAAAGTGTAGCCACTTCTTTCTCTCAGCTGTTCGCAAATTGTGTTCCAAAAATGAATAGCTTAGAGAAAGGGGCAGCGACTACTTCTTGCAGGAGCGCGTGTGGCACACGTTGTGACAGATTTGTTCAATCGATAGGGTTGGGAAATGCTGTACCACTTGTCACGGTCTACGGACTCAAGCCCACGTGGCTTCAACTTTATTTCTGAATTGAAGGAAGCACTTCATGGCATAAGGTATAAAACGTACTGCACCGGAGGAGCTGTCGTGTTTCCGATGTGATTATGGGCGCACGGTGGGAACTGGCAGATATTGAACACGAATGGTAGTTAGGGTTAGACGCGTGGACAATTCCATTTCGGCAATCGTTACGGGATTCAATATTCCGAGATCTACAGTGTCAAGAGTGTACGGAAAATACCAAATTTCAGGCATTACCTCTCACCACGGACAACTCAGTGGCCAACGGCCTTCAGATAACGACCAAGCGCAGGAAAGTTTGCGTAGAGTAGTCAACACTTGCTCTGAGTAACCGGAAGCCGCCCGTTGGAATTTTTTGTGATCTATCAACGGCTTTGGATTGTGTAAATCAGGGAATACTTCTAGAAAAGCTCAAGTCTGTGGTATGAATGGGACAGTGCTCCAGTGGTTTAAATCGTTTCCTAACTGAGAGAGTGCAGAAAGCTGAAATAAGCAGTTCACATAATATGCAAAAAAAACTGGTGATTTCTCAAACTGAGGAACAATCAAGAAGGGGTGTCGCAAGGTTCGGTCTTGGGTCCTTTGCTGTTCTTAATATACACTCCTGGAAATGGAAAAAAGAACACATTGACACCGGTGTGTCAGACCCACCATACTTGCTCCGGACACTGCGAGAGGGCTGTAAAAGCAATGATCACACGCACGGCACAGCGGACACACCAGGAACCCGGGTGTTGGCCGTCGAATGGCGCTAGCTGCGCAGCATTTGTGCACCGCCGCCGTCAGTGTCAGCCAGTTTGCCGTGGCATACGGAGCTCCATCGCAGTCTTTAACACTGGTAGCATGCCGCGACAGCGTGGACGTGAACCGTATGTGCAGTTGACGGACTTTGAGCGAGGGCGTATAGTGGGCATGCGGGAGGCCGGGTAGACGAATTGCTCAACACGTGGGGCGTGAGGTCTCCACAGTACATCGATGTTGTCGCAAATGGTCGGCGGAAGGTGCACGTGCCCGTCGACCTGGGACCGGACCGCAGCGGCGCACGGATGCACGCCAAGACCGTAGGATCCTACGCAGTGCCGTAGGGGACCGCACCGCCACTTCCCAGCAAATTAGGGACACTGTTGCTCCTGGGGTATCGGCGAGGACCATTCGCAACCGTCTCCATGAAGCTGGGCTACGGTCCCGCACAACGTTAGGTCGTCTTCCGCTCACGCCCCAACATCGTGCAGCCCGCCTCCAGTGGCGTCGCGACAGGCGTGAATGGAGGGACGAATGGAGACGTGTCGTCTTCAGCGATGAGAGTCGCTTCTGCCTTGGTGCCAATGATGGTTGTATGCGTGTTTGGCGCCGTGCAGGTGAGCGCCACAATCAGGACGGCATACGACCGAGGCACACAGGGCCAATACCCGGCATCATGGTGTGGGGAGCGATCTCCTACACTGGCCGTACACCTCTGGTGATCGTCGAGGGGACACTGAATAGTGCACGGTACATCCAAACCGTCATCGAACCCATCATTCTACCATTTCTAGACCGGCAAGGGAACTTGCTGTTCCAACAGGACAATGCGCGTCCGCATGTATCCCGTGCCACCCAACGTGCTCTAGAAGGTGTAAGTCAACTACCCTGGCCAGCAAGATCTCCGGATCTGTTCCCCATTGAGCATGTTTGGGACTGGATGAAGCGTCGTCTCACGCGGTCTGCACGTCCAGCACGAACGCTGGTCCAACTGAGGCGCCAGGTGGAAATGGCATGGCAAGCCGTTCCACAGGACTACATCCAGCATCTCTACGATCGTCTCCATGGGAGAATAGCAGCCTGAATTGCTGCGAAAGGTGGATATACACTGTACTGGTGCCGACATTGTGCATGCTCTGTTGCCTGTGTCTATGTGCCTGTGGATCTGTCCGTGTGATCATGTGATGTATCTGACCCCAGGAATGTGTCAATAAAGTTTCCCCTTCCTGGGACAATGAATTCACGGTGTTCTTATTTCAGTTTCCAGGAGTGTATATTAATGACGTGCCATTCTATATTCACGAAGGTGCAAAGCTGGTACTTTTTGCCAATGATACAAGTATAGCTATCACACCCAACAGACAAGAATTAACTGGTGAAATTGTAAACGATGTTTTTCAGAATATCATTAAGTGGTTCTCTGCAAATGGGCTCTCATTAAACTCTGACAAAACACAGTATATACAGTTCCACACAGTAAGTGGAATGACACCATTAATAAATATAGACTTTGATCATAAATCGGTAGCTAAGGTAGAATATTCAAAATTTCTAGGTGTATGCATTGGTGAGGGGTTGAAATGGAAAAAACACACTGAGGATCTGCTGAAATATTTGAGTTCAGCTACTTATGCTATTAGGGTCATTGCAAATTTTGGCGATATACATCTGAGTAAATTAGCTTACCATGCCTATTTTCATTCTCTGCTTTCCTATGGCATAGTATTCTGGGGTAACTCATCATTGAGTAAAAGAGTGTTTATTGCACAAAAGAGTGTAATCAGAAGAATTGCTGGAGCTCATCCAAGATCATCCTGCAGACACTTATTTAAAGAGCTAGAGATCTTCAATGTAGCCTCACAATATATATATATATATATATATATATATATATATATATATATATATATATATATATATATATTCACTTATGAAATTTGTTATTAACAATCCGAACGAATTCAAAAGTAATAGCAGTGTACATGGCTACAACACTAGGAGAAAGGATGATCTTCACTACTCAAGGTTAAATCTAACTTTGGCTTAGAAGGGGGTAAATTACGCTACCACGAAAGTCTTTGGTCACCTACCTAATAGCATCAAAAGTCTGACAGATAGCCATACAGCATTTTAAAGGAAATTAAAAGAATTTCTCAATGGCAACTCCTTCTACTCACTAGATGAATTTTTGGATATAATAAGTGGGTAATTTCCCCAACCCCCACAAAAAAATTAAAAATATTAAGTGTCATGTAATACTTCGTGTAATCTAATCTTGTATAGACACCTTTTATTAACCTGACACATTCCATATTATTACAAAGTGTCGTATTCATGATCTATGGAACAAGTACTAATCTAATCTAATCTAACTTACAAACAAGCAGCACTGCGTGAAATAATCGCAAGTAGCGTTGCGGAGTGAACGGCGAATGCATCAGTTAGGACAGTGTAATGGGCTATGGCAACAGACGACCGACGCGAGAGCGTTTGCTAACAGAACGACATCGCCTGCAGCGCCTCTCCTGGGCTCGTGACCATGTCGATTCGATCCTAGAGGACTGGAACGCTGTGGCCTGGTCGGCTGGGTCTCGATTTTAGTTGGCAATAGCTGAAGATTGGGTCAGCATGTGGCGCAGAAGCCATAGATACAAGTCGTCAATAAGACACTGTGCAAGTTGGAGGTGACTTCATAATGGTGTGGGCTGTGTTTGTATGGAATCGATTGGACCCTCTGGTCCAACTGAACATATCGTTGACTGGAAGTGGTTACGTTCAGCTACTTGGAGATTATTTGCAGCCATACCTGAACTTCATGTTCCCAAACAACCAATGTCACCAAATCACCTGGTCACAATCGGTCTCGATTGGTTTGAAGAACATTCTGGACCGTTCGAGTGAGTGATTGTGTCACCCAGATCGCCCGACATGAATCCCATCGAACACTGACAGGACATAATTGAAGAAGTCTGTTTGTGCACAAAATCCTGCACCAGAAACAATTTGGCAATTGTGGACGGCTATAGAGGCAGTATGGCTCAATATTTCTGCAGGGGACGCCCGACAACTTCTTGAGTCCATGCTGCGTCAAGCTGCTCACTAAGCCAGGCAAAAGGAGATTCAACACGATAACAGGAGATATCCCATGGCTTTTGTCACCTTAGTATACACAACGCTTGTGACTACTTTGAACGACACTGAGACTTTGAAACACATATCTACTTTGCATAAGTTGTAAATAAATAGTTGCCACTATTAAGCTCCCAACCTACGTAGAACGTAAAATAAATTTAAAAATAAAGCAAAAACTTAGCGCAAGTGAAGAGCTTATCACAGTTACACGACTAGCTGATGGGGTGAATAACACACATAACTTAAAGAATAACAAACATTCCATTGTCCCCCTGTTAGATTACAGAACGACAAGGTAGACAGTAGGAAAAAATTAAATGCGGCAAAATACCAACCCTGTTTGTATGGCACCACACCAGACTAACTCAGGGTTAGTTTAGAAAATGTCAGTTTCACAAATTTCAAACAAACTTTTGTTCCCTACATGGGCTCCTTATTGTATGTGTCTGGTACATTCCTTAGAACTGTTCGCCCATGAAGGAGAGAACAATGGCGTGTAATCAGCACATTCAGCATATCCAGTGCTGTTGTAGACAAGCACAATATAAACACTAGTCGTTCTGGCTTTATTTGCATATTGTTGCTTTCGGGCAGTTTTCTATTTTTACGTAACTGAAAGAGCGTTTTGGCCATTTACAGACTTATTGTTACAGTGTGGTAAAGTATTAACAACAAATGCTCTCAATTATAAATCAGTACTTATCATAAAATTTTAGGACCAACAGCTACTCGCTCACACCCTTTTTTCACTGGTGGTAATCGGACCTGCCTCTTCAGTAATTCCATCCGTCCATGGGAACACAGGTCTGTTGTTTCTATTGTACAGCAGCAAACTGTCGTTCTCTAAGTACTAAACGCTTAGCATTCGGCAATACTGTTTCGATATAACGGATTACATCTCACCACGGTTAGTTTTCAGTAAGACGGAAAGTGGCCTGGCGCGTCTACTTCAGAAAGAGTTTTCTGTGTACTTCGTTGCTGTTGTTATGGTCTTCAGTCCGAGGACTGGATTTAAGCACCCGTCCATGCTACTGTGCAAACCTCTTCTTCATTTATGCATTAACTACTGTAACCTACAATACATTCTGCTTTCCGTAGTAAAGTTTTGGTCTCTCTCTACAACTTTTAACACACACAGTTTCCTCCTTACCAAGCTGATGATTCCTTGATCCCCCAGGATATGTCCTAACAACCGATCCCTTCTTCTAAACGAATTATGCCATAAACTTCTTTTCTCCCCACTTCGGTTCAGTACTACATTATCAGTCTGATCTACCGATGTGATCTTCAGCATTCTCCTTCAGCACCACCTTTCCAAATCTTCTGTTCTCTTTTTGTCTCAATTGTTCATAGTCCCTGTTTCACTTCTGTAAAAGGCAACACTCCAGACAAATATTTGTAGAAATGTTTTTCTTGCTGATTTTTATATAATCTACTTCGGGCATCGTCACTAATTTTGCTCTCTAGACAACAATACTCATCTACTACTTTTAGTGTCTAACGTAAGTCTCTAAACTAATAAGTCCCTTAGGATCGCTGTATTTAATTGGACTTCATTTGATTTCCCCCTTATGACTTACGCTGACGATAATCTTATAGCCTCTTTTCAAGACACTATCCATTCCACTCAGGTGATCTTCCAAGTCCTTTGCCGTCTCTGGCAGAATTACCATGTCATTGGTAAACCCCAATTTTTTAATTTCTTCTCCCTGAACTAGAGTCACCATATCGAGATGGGACCTCGTCGGGACACACTGAGATGGGCGTGTAGAAATGAAGTAAAAAATTTATTTAATTACGTTTTATTTAGAAACAATTACATGGAACTTGATGCGATAGTAGCAGCTGGTACACCATATTTTTCAGAAGATTTCACATTTTTTAGCAAGGCTTTTTTCCCTTCCATATATTCCATTCTTTCCGCAGTATCATTGTGTGCGGGAGTAAAAAATAAATAAGCGCATAATTTTAGCAGTCGGCATTTGCATTCAGGATTTTCGGTTTTCTTAAGGAAATAAATCCAATATTCTTACACGGAGTGTTTGGACTTCCATTCTTCCGTGTCACGCTTGGTTTCTAAAAAGCTGTTTAGATACATGTTGTTGTTGTTGTTGTGGTCTTCAGTCCAGGGATTGGTTTGATGCAGCTCTCCATGCTACTCTATCTTGTGCAAGCTGCTTCATCTCCCAGTACGTACTGCAGCCTACATCCTTCTGAATCTTCTTAATGTATTCATCTATTGGTCTCCCTCTACGATTTTTATCCTCCACGCTGTTTTCCAATACTAAATTTGTGATTCCTTGATGCCTCAGAACATGTCCAACCAACCTATCCCTTCTTCTAGTCAAGTTGTGCCACAAACTCCTCTTCTCCCCAATTCAATACCTCGTCATTAGTTATGTGATCTACCCATTTAATCTACAGCATTCTTCTGTAGCACCACATTACGAAAGCTTCTATTCTCTTCTTGTCCAAACTATTTATCGTCCATGTTTCACTTCCACACCTGGCTATACTCCATACAAATACTTTCAGAAACGACTTACTGGCACTTAAATCTATACTCGATGTTAACAAATTTCTCTTCTTCAGAAACGCTTTCCTTCCCATTGCCAGTCTACATTTTATATCCCCTCTACTTCCACCATCATAAGTCATTTTTCTTAGCAAATAACAAAACTCCTTTACTACTTTTATGTGTCTCATTTCCTAATCTAATTCCCTCAGCATCACCCGACTTAATTCGACTACATTCCATTATCCTCGTTTTGCTTTTGTTGATGTTCATCTTATATCCTCCTTTCAAGACACTGTCCATTACGTTCAACTGCTCTTCCTAGTCCTTTGCTGTCTCTGACAGAATTACAATGTTTTCGGCGAACCTCAAAGTTTTTGTATCTTCTCCATGGATTTTAATGCCTACTCTGAATTTTTCTTTTGTTTCCTTTACTGCTTGCTCAATATACAGATTGAATAACATCGGGGATAGGCCACAGCCCTGTGTCACTCCCTGCCCAACCACTGCTTCCCTTTCATGTCCCTCGACTCTTTATAACTGCCATCTGGTTTCTGTACAAATTGTAAATAGCCTTTTGCTCCCTGTATTTTACCCCTGCCACTTTCAGAATTTGAAAGAGAGTATTCCAGTCAACATTGTCAAAAGTTTTCTCTAATTCTACAAATGCTAGAAACGTAGGTTTGCCTTTCCTTAATCTATGTTCTAAGATAAGTCGTAGGGTCAGTATTGCCTCACGTGCTCCAATATTTCTGCGGAATCCAAACTGATGTTCACCGAGGTCGGGTCTACCAGTTTTTCCATTCGTCTGTAAAGAATTCGCGTTAGTATTTTGCAGCTGTGACTTATTAAACTGATAGTTCGGTAATTTTCACATCTGTCAACACTCGATTTCTTTGGGATTGGAATTATTATATTCTTCTTAAAGTCTGAGGGTATTTCACCTGTCTCATACATCCTGCTCACCAGATGGTAGAGTTTTGTCAGGACTGGCTCTCCCAAGGCTATCAGCAGTTCTAATGGAATGTTGCTACTCCCGGAGCCTTGTTTCGACTCAGATCTTTCGGTGCTCTGTCAAACTCTTCACGGAGCATCATATCTCCCATTGCATCTTCATTTACATCTCTTCCACTTCCATAATATTGTCATCAAGTACATCGCCCTTATAGACCCTCAATATACTCCTTCCACCTTTCTTCTTTGCCTTCTTTGCTTAGAACTGGGTTTCCATCTGAGCTCTTGATATTCATGCAAGTGGGTCTCTTTTCTCCATAGGTCTCTTTAATTTTGCTGTAGTCAGTATCTATCTTACCCCTAGTGAGATAAGCCTCTACATCCTTACATTTGTCCTCTAGCCATCCCTGCGTAGCCATTTTGCACTTCCTGTCGATCTCATTTTTGAGACGTTTGTATTCCTTTTTGCCTGCTTCATTTACTGCATTTTTATATTTTCTTCTTTCATCAATTAAATTCAATATTTCTTCTGTTACCCAAGGATTTCTACTAGCCCTCGTCTTTTTACCTACTTGATCCTCTGCTGCCTTCACTACTTCAACCCTCAAACCTACCCATTCTTCTTCTACTGTTTTTCTTTCCCCCATTCCTGTCAATGGTTTCCTTATGCTCTCCCTGAAACACTGTAAAATCTCTGGTTTAGTCAGTTTATCCAGGTCCCATCTCCTTAAATGGCCACCTTTTTGCAGTTTCTTCAGTTTTAATCGACAGTTCATAACCAATAGATTGTGGTCAGAGTCCACATCTGCCCCTTGAAATGTCTTACAATTTAAAACTTGGTTCCTAAATCTCTGTCTTACCTTTATATAATCTATCTAATACCTTCTAGTATATATATATATATATATATATATATATATATATATATATATATTCCCGAAAACAATTGTCGCCTGAAATCTTCAAACCAATTTTAGTGAGGTATATAGTATTTTCAACTTTCATCTGGGGTTTCAGATAGGCCAGCCAATCAGATACTTGATATTTATTAAATAAAATAAATAGCACATTTGTCTAAGGAATCAAAGGCTATTGTATAGAAAGCCACTGTGTCTTCCTCAGATTTGGAAGTCAAATGAATTATTTCTTGGTTAGGGTTCTCATTCTTTAATTTGATCGAATTCATCTTGGTTTATATGCTAATAAAATTGTCAGTATTCATTTCATTCAGACATTTTTGAGTGCCGATTAATATATTTTTTATTTCAATTTTCGAGACTTTATTCTCCTCTATGCTTTGCTTTCCAAACAGAGCTCAGTTTGACTGCAGAAACATGAAGTAAATTTCACTGATCAGACTACCGAAAAAATCTGAAATTATTTTAGGTGGCCTGTCTTCGGCGTCAAGAAACAATTTAATGGAATCCAAACCTTATCAATTCTCTCAGGTGCGGGCGTTAACGACAGTCTCTTGTTTTTGAGTGACATAGAAGAGTCTGCTGATTGATATCATAGTATAAGCAAAACTGTTTCAGCTTCTCTGTCCTTACCTTGTATATTGAAACATAATTAAATATTTTCATGACGATTATTTCCATGTCGGCAGTTAAGATTTCAGCAGCGCTTGATGCAGCATTGTGGAGAATATGGGCAGGGCATCCAATTTCTTCTACATTTTTTCCTATTTCTTTTTTCATTTAGTGAAACATATTCTGCTGGCATCGTTGATGAAGCCCACCGAAGTTGGTAGTGGTATTGTCTCCACAAAGAGCGATTAATTTATCTAATGAAATTTGCGGTTGTCTTAAAGTGTCTGGATAAAACATTGCAATTGTCTCCGATATTTCGTTATTTAGCGAAGCAAACTTCAACAGCTTCTGTTGGATTCCGTCAGTTTCAGTCAAGTAATGAACAACTAAAGGAAGCCTATTTTCAGCTTTGTGGTTCGATGCGTCGGTGGCTGTATCGTGAGCTGAAAGTTCTTGCAAGTGTTTTATGCATTCGGACACAGAGTGTGGAGCGAAAATGTTTGTAATAATCGTTGTAGCTTTGGTCCTGGCTGCAGACTGCTTTGCTGTGTCTTTGGAGTCAGGATGTACTTTGGCATTCAGTTTTATGGTACAGTCAACAGAAATGAAGGACTGATTATGCTTGACAACTTTATAAGCTGTTGTTATTCCTGCAGAAACGACGAGAAAATTCTTCCTGGGTATCTCCTTTAATCATGAATGTAGAAATAGGCTTTTACATCGATGTTACCGCGAATCTATTTGTATGATTCTTCGTAGAAATGGGATGCCTCACATCTGCGTTACCTCCGAGAGTTTCTGAGATGAAACACCTATAAATCTCACACAACGCTTCATGATCCACACATCCTTTCTTGACAAAAGACCACTCTTTTGTGTAATCATCCGAAAAGAGACACTTTCTCTTTCCATCCTTTGGCATTTTCGTAATCTATGGATAAGACATGCCCTATGTAAACGTAGTAAACACTTCAGATATTACCAACTTGCACTCGTTGTTCGCATTACATTTTGGAAGATTCGTATTATCAGATCGCTATTCAAATGGGAACTGCCCGATTCCTCCGCAACCCTGTCCTATTGCAGGTCTGGTATTATCTCGAATGACGGCGCTAGATCTAGAAGGTGCGTCCATCGTTGTTACAGGTTTTGCATCATGCAACACCATCTGTGAGACACCCTTGTCAACACGAACTTTTTGACATAAGTACGAGGATTGAATGAAAAATAATGCTTCCACCTTCATTAATTGGATCTGGATGGGAATATGTTAATAAATCAAACACAGAAATAACCCTTCGAATGTGATCTTTAACTACTAATATTCACTTTTCCACATAATCACTAGCGAATTGGATACAAGTTATCTCAACCGTCACGGAAGAAGGCGACACTCTGATTCTGCAACCAGTCTCACAGTTCTCTCAACGTCTTCATCAGAAGCATAATGATGTCTCCACAGATTATCTTTCATTATTGGGAACAGATGGAAGTCAGACAGTGCTAAATCTGGACTGTGTGGAGGATGCCGCACGGTGGTGATTTACTGTCTCAGAAGTTCTGCTGTGGTGGCACGTGAAGTATGTGGTCTGGAATTGTCATGCTCCAGGAAAACATTTCCCTTTTCCTTTCGGACCCTTGTTAACCGTCGTTTCAGAGTTCGCAGCATTGTGATGTAACGCTCTGAATTTATTGTTGTTCCACGATCAAGGAAATCAACATGGGCAACATCATCTGCGCCCCAGAACACTGTGGCCATGATTTTTCCAGCTGAGGTCTGTGTCTTGAATTTCTTTTTCTGGGCGAGTCTTTGTGTCGATATTCCATAGAGTGACGTTTCGTCTCCGGGTTTTAATGGTGTACCCACGTTTCGTCTCCTGAACAATTGAATGGAGAAAGGCGTCACCTCCATTCTCGTAAAGCGAGAGGAGTTCCTGGCAAATTTCAAGTCTGTGCACTCTCATTTCAGGAGTCAGCATCCGGGGTACCCATCGTCCACAGATCTTCCGATAGCCAAGCAAAGCAAGAATGTGGCCCACGCGTTCTTGTGATATGCCGATTGTGCTTGCAATTTCTCTCTGAGTGATACGACGATCGCCTTGAATCAATCGGTCAACATTTTGCTTGTGAAGCTCGGTGGTTGCTGTCACAGGACCTCCAACTCTTTTTTTTTTTTTTTTTTTTGTCACGCAGGTCAATTGTTCCCGCCTCAACAACTTTAAACGTACTCGCCCAACGACGCACAGTACTCACATCAACACAATCACCATAAACTGCTTTCATTCTCTGATGAGTCCTCTTTGGGATGACACCTTCTGGTGTAAAGAATCCAATTACTGCACTTGCTTAAATCGCACTGACCAGTCGTCTGCGCACGGTTCCATACTTTACGCAATAACAACACAACCGTTCAATGCAAAGGCTTGCCGCCAACTGGAGCTGTAGAGAAGAGGCTACGCAACAGCTGCATACCAACGCTGCCAACTGTTGAAGAGTTACGAAGGTGGAAGCATTACTTTTCAGTCAACCCTTGTAAAACTACCTGACGTTGCATTTCCAGGTTGCTCTAATAGATGACGTTACTTCAATACCTGAACCAAGCTCATAACAGTATTTTCAAAGTCAGGGCAAAATTAAGTCTTGTTGGGATGTCGGGATAAGAAGGTTCATAACGGTGACGGCCCCAATATGTCAGGACGGATGGCAACTCTTAGTTGAATTCTTTTTCTTCCCGAATTCCCGTTCCAAATTTCTTCTTGCTTTCCTTCACTGTTTTCTCAGTGTGTAGATTTAATACTCTGAATTCCCTTTCCAAATTTCTGCTTGATTTCCATTACTGCTTGCTTAATGCACAGATTAAATAATATTTACAAACCTATCCCACTCCTTCCTAAGTACTTCTTCCCTTTCATGTCTTTTGACTCAAGCCTGGGAATGATCCGGCCACTTTCTGGTCAAGAAATTTCTGAAAAGAAAATTAAAAAATAAACTAATGCGTATCCTGCAACTGTCTTGTTGTAGATTCAACAGAACTTCTCCTTTCACAAATCACACGCATTAGCAGTACAATTCAACCCTTCAGTATATAAGCTCATGCTACATAAGTTGTTACTACAATATATATGCAGGCAATTAAGATCATACAACGTACATACAGTCAGGCATAAGTGCTATCTGGTTGCTACTCAAGCTGTAGATAACGTGTAGCTCCCAGTATTTTATACCTGTTACGTTCAGAATTTCAGAGAGAGTTTTCCAGCCAGCATTGTCAAATGCTATGAACGTATATTTGCCTTTCTTCAACCTATATTAAGGTAAGTCATAGGATCAATAGTACTATGCATGTTTTCATACTGTCCATAACTTAACATGGTCTTCTCTGAGATCGGCTTTTACCAGTTTTTCCATTTTTCTGTAAAAAAATTCATGTCATTATACTGTAACCATAACTTCTTGACATAGTGATTAGGTAATGTTCACACTTATCAATTGCCACTTTATTTGTACTTGCAATTACTACATAGGCCTGCATATTTAAGTGTGATATGCCTGCCTTGTATATCTTACATACCAGGTGGAACAATGTTGAACGACTTGTTCTCCCAAGAATCTTGACAACTCTGAGGGAATGCCGTCCACTAGAGTGGCCTTGTTTCAACTTAGGTCTTTCAGTGCTCTGTCAAATTCGTCTCGCAGTATCGCTTCCTCCATACCTTCATCTACTTCCTCTTTCCTTTTTATAACATTACTTAAAAAGTTTGTTTCCCTTGTCTAGACCTTGTATATATTTCTTCCAAATTTCAGTCATTCCTACTTTATTTGGTATCGACTTGCCACCTGAGCTCTTAACCATCATATAGGTGCTTCTCTTTTCTCCCAGGTTCTCTCTAATTTTTCCGATAGGTGGCACATATCTTTCCCATAGTGATGTATACTTCTGCAGAGCATAACATATTGCCGTTAACCATTCCTACTTATTCATTTTGCACTTTCTGTCATGCTCATTTCTAGGTCTGCCCTTTTGCTTGCTTCATTTGTTATGGTTTTATATTTTCTCCTTGTATCAATTAAATCCAATCGCACGAATATTTCAGTAAAAAATATAATGTAACTGAACAGAAAAAAATATGCGAGATATTACTTACATTTGCTCATACTCACAAAAACTGAACATGCAATTTCCACATGCAACATACCTGCGATTATTACAGTATTTTGAAAAATCAGATTTTTGAAAATCTGAAAAAAACATGTAAAAATTCTGGGTTTTAAAATGGTTCAGTAAATTTTGTTTGTGTGGACTGTAGTTATAACTGAAGAAGAGCTTGCAAAATGGTTACGATATGCGATATAGCAACAACATGCGATGTCTTTCGAGATTTTTTTAAATATGTGTTCCTGAATTCGATTGTCTTTAAATCAGGCAGATAAAATAATTTCGAGGAGCTGGGATTTGAACCCACCACTTTCTGCATGCGAAGCACAGTTACACCCCTCGCACCACTCGGCCGTCTAATTGTTGATATTTACCGACACAAACTGATTATTTCTGTTTGAAATGATTATTTTTCAGTAGTAGGTACTATTAATATAATGTTTATAAGTTGCGTTTCCTACATTAAAATAGGGTGCAATATGTTCCACGTTGATCACTGAAGCCCTATGCTTTAAGAAGAGGTCGTATTCACTTAGCGGCAATTTGTTGATGTTGCTGATGGTCTTCACAAATTGAAAGCATAAATACGATCTTCATCGCCAAAGTTAGTGGCAGAAAGGAGCTGTAACTACAGGTTTCTTGGACAATATTTATAGCAATATAAGCCAATTAATCAGTTTTCCACGTTTTGAAGTAGACATAGTATTTGTGACGACAAATTGCTGTATACCTGCGGATCTATTTATAAAGGATCAATATTTCAGTAAAAATTATGACTTTTGATGAGCTTTAATTGGACAGCAACTTATGAAGGGAATCCGAATTTAGTGGACGCAGAAAATTAATACAACGGTTACGTTTCCTGCGTTCACAGCCCTCACGATGGATTCGCAGCAGACTAATTCTCCTTGCAAGAGTTATGGGTTTTATAGACATCACAGCACAACAGTTCCGTTGCTCTACAAGCAAATCGGATATAGAGACAACTGACAGCTGTCATCTCAAATGTATATCTCTAAATGAACACCTTGTCGGCTTGTGAGTTACATTTTTCTTATTAACTGAACCTTCGTTATAAAAATTTTACTTCAAAAAAATTCAACAACCAGCCACCTTTTATACAACTTTTATTGTACCAAGATGCATTTCGAATTTTCAACGAACATCAGTTGCTGTAATATAAATACAATGTTTTTCTCACCTGTGTTTTTGAACGCTGCAGCTGCGCTGTACAAAGTAAGATTTCCTTTGACATCACGTTTCTCGCACAAGTGATTTAATCCACAGCCACGAAGGTCAACCATAGTTATCATGGATAAATTAATATTAAAATATCTGATTTTAAAAGTATTTAACGTACATGTACATGTAGCCTGAATGTACGACTGCTATGGAAGAACAAAGCACCGGTATGCAATATTTTCTCAACATATGTTTTCGGCATTGAATAATCAATAGAACACAATTACACACAATTTCCATTAAACTATGGCCAAAGTGATGTAGTGCAACGGAAACGCGTTGCAATATCACTGCATTCGTATTCAAGTGAAGCAGAGTGCAAATCTCCACGAAGTCGCCCTGTTTTAAATTTTCTGCACTTTCTGTAAATCACCTCTGGGGCACCCTGCAAACTGATTCTTCAGGAAAGACCACAATCGATACCCTTCACCCATTCCGCCCAGTGCATCTGCGGAATGCTTACACCAACCAGATAATTTAGAGAGACATCATATTACTTGAATATCAGTGTAGCAATTTATTGTGCAAAATGACCTCTTTCCATGTGCGTTTCATATATAAAGACGTGGATTCTCTGCAACATCTCCAATGAAAAATTATATACAATATTTCTTGTTTGACTCGTTCCTGTTGGTTAACAAGGTTTTTACAGACTATTTATCCGGCGGATCGCAGTAAATTATGATTTAGAATTTTAATTTTCCACGATTTTTCTACAACTACAACAAGGAATTTCAAATCAGCAGGCTTGATGCTTCTCCAGGACCAATCCAACTGCTGTGAAGCATATGTAACACAAGTTCTATGCAATACCGATATTGTTGGACCAAATTCTGTCACGCTTGATATTTTTCTGTTTTTCATTTTATGCTTAGTGTAATACAGGATTTCTTCGGTGATGCCGCATGACTAAATAAATAAATATAAGTTGTATCAAGTTACTTCTCAGTTTTTTAATTAGTTATGTATGATCTGCTATTAATTGTGTTATTGCACAGTATGAAACGTGATCTCTATGTATATAGCATTGATTCCTAGTCAGGTGACGCTGTTATCGCCTGGACGGATTTATATCGATCGTAGTCAGTAGGTCGGTAGTGATAATGTTCTGGCTGATCGGTGAAACTGTAAGGCAAACGAATGCGGTGTTTTAGTATGTACTGGTAAGGGCGAAAAGTAATCGGAGTGTTACTATACTCCGTTCTCTGTTCCCCAAAGAAGCGTTAGTCCTGTTACTCGGCCACTCACATGAAATGTGGGTTCGTCCGTGAACATTTATCTATTTAATCAGTGACTATCCTTCAAATGGTTCAAATGGTTCTAAGCACTATGGGACTTAACATCTGGGATCCTCAGTCCCCTAGACTTAGATCTACTTAAACCTAACTAACCTAAGGGCATCACACACATCCATGCCCGAGGCTGGATTCGAACCTGCGACCGTAGCAGCAGCGCGGTTCCAGACTAAAGTGCCTAGAACCGCTCGGCCACAGCGGCCGGCGTGACTGTTCTTCCTAACGCTCACAATATCTTCCGCCTGTGTGAGACATCTGCAATGCATTTTCCAAGAGCATACTGCACCATTTAACAATGTCTCGATATGATAGGACATACCTAACGTTGTACCGACGTTTCAAAGCTCACTGGGTCTCCACGACAGTTGAAAAATTTCGCATACCATGCGACACATTGAGCACGTTGTTGTGAAGTAACAACCATTTTCAGTTAACAAACGCGCCCCAATGAGCGCGCTAACTTGTGCCACCTCTGTGCAATGCGTTTCTGACCTCTGGTGTTTGCGCTGCGAACTACACGCTATTGGCTTGGTCACTCATTGTTAACTCGTATTATATTCAGGTATTGAGGTACAGTGCAGAAAACTGCTCAGAGATATACACATTAAATTAATAAATATAACGTTATACTTTTCTGACATCTCAAACGGATCGTACTGTGTATTTCGTGTTGATGGCTGTCAATGTCGAAAATTCTACCTCACGTAAGTAGTATATTTCAAAAGTATCAAAGCTCGTTGTGCCGTGTTACCTAGCTGCAGATACTCCTCATTCACCAGGCTTCAAAATTTAAGTAGTGATAGCCGGCCGGGGTGGCCGAGCGGTTCTAGGCGCTACACTCTGGAGCCGCGCGACCGCTACGGTCGCAGGTTCGAATCCTGCCTAGGGCATGGATGTGTGTGATGTCCTTCGGTTAGTTAGATGGCCTCAGAATTTAAATCCCATAGTTCTCAGAGCCATTTGAACAACCAAGTAGTATTAAGGAAACGAACTACGATTTCAATGTGGAGTTTGAAGAAATATCAATAAATTGCTCTTCAGTGATAACTCTTGATGGAAGTTCTGCACTGAAATGATGTTAGATCCAGTTGTGTGGATCATCTTCTGGAAAGTACTTCAGAAAGTAATCACTAATTTCAGTTAAATCATCCATAAACGCAGTTTCAATTCTTCACTCGTCAATGTCTTCTAAAAAGTGTGAAGAACAGGGAAGACATAATGTATAATAATATTTAGAGCAAAGTGACGGTGTGGCTATCGGTAGCCCTTGTCTACCATAGTTGCTAATATTTTTACCGAACTTTAGTTGGTTTTGAAACCTATGCTTTTATGGAGACATGTGTACGACACCTTTAAGTTATGGTCACGTGGTACAGCAACGCTTCCATCATTCCTGGAACTTCTTAATTCCCTCCGTCCGATCATTTACTTCACCATGGAAGTGAAGAAAAATGATCCATAGAACAGGTGACAATCCCTTAGGTGAGAGTGTGTTCCGTAAACCAACACACTGACCCATATCGTTGATTTGCAGCAGGATTTTGTAACATATAATTTGTTCGAACATCATGAATTATTTCGAAGAAAACGGTTTATTGATAAACTACCAACACAGATTCAAAAAATTTCATTCTTATGAAACACAACTAGCTCTTTATTCTCGGAAAGTCATGAGCGCTATCGACAAAAGACGTCAAATTGATTCCATATATTTAGATTTCCGAGGGCTTTTGACACCGTACCTCACAAGCGATTTCTAGGAAAGTCATCGAGTAAAACAGAAGTAAGTAATATCTGGTGTTCCGCAATGAAGTATTATAAGCCCTCTGTTGTTCCTGATCTACATAAACGACATAGGAGACAATCTTAGCAGCCAACCTAGATTATTCGCAGATGATGCTGTCATTTACCGTCTTATAAAGTCATCAGATGATCAAAACAAATTGCAAAATGGATTAGACAAGATATCTGTATGCTGCAAAAAGTGGCAATTGACTCTAAATAATGAAAAGCCTGAAGTCATCCACGTGAGTACCAGAAGGAATCAGCTTAATTTCGATTACACGATAAATCACACTAATCTTAGCACTTTCACCTCAACTAAATACTTAGGGATTATAATTACGAGTAACTTAAAACAAGTAAAAAGACAATGTTGACAGGAAAATGAATCAAATATTGCGATTTACTGGCAAAACGCTTAGAAAATGCAACAGATCTAGTAAAGAGACTGCCTAACCTTGTCCATCCCCTTCTGGAGCATTGCTGCGCAGTTTGGAGTCAGCATCAGCTAGGACTAACGGAGAACATCGAAGAAGTTCAAAAGGGCAGCTCGTTCTGTATTATCACGGAATTGGAGAGAGCGTACCATGGATATGGTAGACTAATTAGGGCGGAAATAATTCAAATAAGAGCGTCGTTATCTGCGCCATGAAATTTCAATCACCTACTTTCTCCTCCAAATACGAAAGTCTTATGCTGGCGTCCACGACATAGGGAGAAATGATCATCATAATGAAATAAAATCAGAGATTGCACGAAAAGATTTAAGTGTCCACTTTCACAGCGCGCTGTTCGAGAGTGGGACGGTAGAGAAGTTGCTTTAAGGTGGTTCGATAAACCCTACGCCAGCCACTAAATGAGTAGTCGTGTAGAAGTAGGTGCACTTATGAGTTGCAGTTATGAGCTACCATCACCCATGCAGTGGTGTATTACGGACTCTCGTTCATAGAGCTAGAGTTATCTCAGATCCAGAGAGCTTATCAGCAGACTTTGGCCATCTTCGCTCTCAGTTTCTACAGAACGGGTATTCTGATAAGCAGATTCGAAATGCATTTCAACCAGCACGCTCTAAACGTCAAGAACAGTCGGTACAGCGGAGAACTCCTCGAGGATGGTTTTCTACTTCGAGATCAAAGTGTATTTTCCGCCCTCCAGCACGAGTACAAACGATGTTGAATCTTGTTGAAGACGACGTACGTCTAAGGACCAAGTAATATATGAAATTACGTGTCAGTGTGGAAAATCATACATTGGCCAGACGTATCGCACTATTAAAGATGATGCGATGAACACGGACGTCACACTACGTAAAGTCTAATGTTGCTAAACACTGTCTTGACATGAAGCATAACTCCAACTACTGGGAGAAAAAGGTCCTTTCGTCCGCCTCCACATACTGGGAGTCCATCGCTCAAGAAGCATTCGAAATACAAACCAGATCTGGAGAACAAAGAAGTTGCTAGAATGATGGAAGAATGCAATTGTAGTACCAACGCCGGCCGGAGTGGCCGAGCGGTTCTAGGCGCTACAGTCTGGAACCGGGCGACCGCTAGGGTCGCAGGTTCGAATCCTGCCTCGGGCATGGATGTGTGTGGTGTCCTTAGGTTAGTTAAGTTTAAGTGGTTCTAAGTTCTAGGGGACTGATGACCTCCATAGTGCTCAGAGCCGTTTTGTAGTACCAATACATAAGAAGGGGAACAAGAGAGATGCAAACAACTACGGAGGAATATCGCTACTAGAGGGCGGGTACAAGGTGCTGTCAAAACTATTGCTCAAGAGAGTAGAAGAGCAGGTAGAAAGTGCTGTTGGCGACTACCAAGCGGGATTCAGGATGGGAAGAGGTTGTATAGAACAGATATTTATCCTGAAGCAACTGATAGAACACAGGGCCTTAAAAAAAACAAAAAGACAGTAACAACCTTCGTGGACTTCACAAAGGCATATGACTCCATCGACAGACAGACTCTTGATAGGATTCTGAAGAACAGAGGACTTGATAGAACTACAGAAGAACTCACAAAAGAAATTCTGACAGACACAAAAGCAAGGGTGAGATTGAGAGGAGCACTGTCTGAAGAATTTGAGATCAAGACCGGTGTTAAACAGGAAGATGGATTGTCACCATTTTTGTTCAATATAGCACTGGACGAAGTGATCAGGCAGTGGAGAGCAACAAACGAGGCAGTGGGAATACCAAAGAACCATGTGGGGGACAAAAAGGACAACAGGGCTCAAGTGGACTGCTTGGCCTTTACAGAAGACATAGCAATAGTAAGTGAGAGGGGGAAGACGCAAAGACACAACTCGACAACTTAAGTAAGGTAGCCAGAAAGCTGGGACTAAGGATCGCCTATAACAAGACAAAGACATTAAATACCACTGCAGACTGGGAAACACCGGAAGGCACTTTGGAAATCGTGGACAAATTTAAATACTTGGGGGAATTTATAACAGGAAGGAACAGAGGCAAAGAGGGAATAACAGAGAGGATAAAGATGAGGATCCTTCTGCATGACGAGAGAGATATACAAGAAAAAGAATGTATCCACAGAGACAAAGATAAACCACTGCAAGGCAACGGCGAGGAATGCAGTATTATATGCTGCTGAGACACTAGGAATAAATGGGGCAGAACAACTAGAGAAAGAAGAGAGAAAAATATGAGAAAAATAGTAGGTCCCGAAAGAGGCGGGGAGAGGTGGATGTGAAGACTTATGGAAGAATTTTACCGAAACATGAGAACAATATCCGGGGAAATCAGACTCAAAAGGGCAAGGTTTGCTGGATATGTTGTTAGGATGAGTATTGACAGAATGACGAAGAGAGTGAGGGAAACAACAGGGAGGACAAGGGGAAAGACAGGAACCAAGTGGGTTGTTGAACTTCGGAAGGACTGCTTGGAATTGGAGATCAAGGTCGAAGGAAAGGAAAATTGGAGGACAAATATGCCGGAGGTCAATGACAGAGAACAATACAGGAAAAGTTTAGTGTGTCACCAGTGGAGCCGACAGAAGAAACGGAAACTGAGGATCTCGGAAGAAGAGAGGGAGAGAAGAAGAGAAAGAATGTTCTGTGAGAAGAAGAGGAAAATGCAGGGCACGAAGGGGCTACCCGTGGTCCTACAGAGGCCGTAACGCAAGAAGAAGAAGAAGAAGAAGATATAACTAACAACCTGATTAATAGACACGGGATTTCAAGTTAGCAAGGCACAGAAGCCTTGGACGTACTAAGGCATCATCGGCCGTAGACGAACGAATCTATCGAGTCAAACAGACGGGGCGTCGACACGCCGTCCGCGTCCGTGGGTAGCGATGTGAGGCCGCACTTTTACCGCGACACTGGATGTCGCCGTGCTCTATGATTCGTCTACTTACACCATAGCCCCACCCACTGGCACTTGCGCTTTTCAAGCGAGCCAACGCATTTATTGACGAGCCACTGCAGCAACAAGTCAGTAAGCATTTGACGATGAAATGATCGTATGGCATTATTGGCCGGGAGCCCCGTGCGGGGCAGTTCGGCCGCCATATTACAAGTTCTTTTTAGTTGACGCCATCATCAATGATGATGAAATGATGATGAATGACACGCAACAGCCAGTCATTTCGAGAGAAAATCCTTGACGCCGCCGGGAATCGAACCCGGGACCTCGTGCGCGGGAAGCGAGAATCCTACCGCAAGACCACGAGCGCCGGACGATGACGAGCAGTTTTCTTACTCAAATACTGCGCAGCTTTCGCAGCATTACCAGACGCAACGCCCGTTCATTGACGAGCCACTGAAGTAACACGTCAGTAAGCACCTGAAGACACCGAGAAGCTGCCTTATTGACATATCGTGCAGTTTTCACAACGTAATTACGTGACGCCCGTCAACCACTGAAGCTCTATCTTTCATTCACCTTGTCCTCAGTTTTATTCTTAAGGCTCAAATTTTGCCTGACAGTTGCAAAATGTTGGTCTCATTATCTTGAAGGGATGAATTCAATGAGTTGAGTTTCACATACGTATCATATAGACACGCCAAATTCAGACAAATTCTCATTCCTGAGTTTATACACCCCTTTCGAGGATTCCCATGTGGAAGCTAGCGCAAGTTACTGTAATAAATCCGGAAATGCGCTCACCCCACATACAGGGTGCGTTCCGAAAGTAATGAAATTATTTTTTTTAAAGTAATTTATTGAACAGATTTGCACAAACACTTAAAATTCTTCAAAGTACTGTCCTTGGGCCTCTACACATTTTTTCCAGCGACTCTGCCATGACCGGTACGCGCCCTGGAAGGCGTCTTCTGGTACCTCTCGCAAGGTCTTCGTCACGGCGGATTGGATCTCGTCTATGGACGAAAAACGGGTTCCTTTCAGGGCTGACTTAATCCTAGGAAACAAAAAGAAGTCAGCTGGGGCGAGGTCAGGACTATAGGGGGGGGGGGGGGCAGCGTTGGCACCTGGTGTTTGGCCAGGAACTCGCGGACTCGTAGCGCGTTGTGGCAAGGCGCGTTGTCGTGATGGAGTTGCCAGGTAGCGGAGATGTCCTTTCTCGTCCTGACGACCCTTTTGCAGAGTCTTTCCAGCACATCCACGTAGTAGGCAGCGTTAACTGTCTGTCCTTGAGGAACAAACTCCTTATGGACCACTTGTTTGCTGTCGAAAAAGACAATGAGCATTGTTTTCACTTTTGATTGGCTCATTCTTGCCTTTTTGGGCTTAAAGGCCTTTAACCACCTCGAAACTTGTGAGTAGGACAGAGCAGAGTCCCCGTAAGCCTCACGAATCATTTTGTTAGTCTCCTCAAAAGATTTGTTCAGTTTAGCACAAAACTTAATCGCGTAACGTTGCTCGATCGTCGATTCCATTTTTTCCGTGACACGGTCGGCGCGCAGAGGTTTACAATAACAGACATCCTACCGCTTCCACAGCTCGGAGAGCACTGAAACCGGTTTCGCGGCAAAGCTTAGCGTCCCCCCCACATACTCCATGTGGCCCGCTCCCACTCCGACTACTAGGAGCGGCGCGGGAAATTCAATTGCATTACTTTCGGAACGTACCCTGTATCAACGCACATTTCTTGAAAATATCTTGACTTCGTGGTTGACTTTTAATGAAGTTTACCAATTCGATCATTGATTGCAGGACCTCGCGAAAGACAGGGCTCATGCCTTTTGAGTGCTTCTCGGTGAATAAAATAATATGAAACTTCTTGGCAGACGTGCTCTGGCATTGAGAACCTCTTTACGTATCAGAGCTGGCAATTCGAAGTAACAACCAGCCACTCCACGGCTTCCATCTGTAAACACGTCGGCACAATTTTCCCTATTAATGTTGTTTTCTTTCAAAAATGAGTGTAGTATTTCAAAGAGGTCAGTTGTTTTTTATCCCAGATTTAATCTTGCAAAACAGAAGGTCTTCCTGAAGTTTGATGTTATGCATAAGCCGCACGTCATAAATTAGTTTCGCATCATTGTGGTTGTTTGTAGCTTAATCCAACCGAATCGAGAAATCATCTTTACTTTTGAGTGTTTCAACCAACTGATCACCAATGTGATCAGCCACATCAAGTTAGTGTCTTGAGCCATATCAAATATTCGACGACTAATAGTGTTGTCTGACAACGGCATAACAGATACCATGTTCAGAGCAGCTGATAAAATAAGGTTTTCCGCTATGGAGTGAGGTTCGTTGCTCTTATGTAACTCTTTTAACATGAAGAAATAGCCTTTGTAGGAACCGTAGCTTCTGTAGTGCAACTTTTTTTACTTGTGGGTAAACTATTCTTGTGGTTTGTTTACCAAATCAGAGCCGTGCCGAGGTGATGCTGCGCCCCTGGCAGAAATGCGAAACACCCCTCCCCAGAAAACTAATTTTCTATAATTTTTTCTACACAAATAAGGAAATTTTGTAACTTCAAGGTAAGTTTAATAAAAATGTAGCGTCATTGAAAAATATTACTTAAATGAGCTATATACACCAAAAATATTGCGACAACAAATTAAATGTATCATCGTAGAAAAAAATTACAAAATTTACAAACTTACTAAAAGAATTTAAAGAAAACGAAATCCATATATCATTGTTTATGGCAGCTACTGCAAATTGATTTTATCATGATGTATAATAAACTACAGACTTTATTTGCTCCTAATAAATTATTAGCAGTTCATGCATGATTTATATGAAATAAAAGAGATAGGGCTAAAATTTAGTGATCAGATTACATTCCTTTCAAATAATTATCTTGTTATTATGATTTTACTTTCCATTTCATTGCTTTGAGCACAGCAAACTGGTTGATAATGTCATTGAAGTCAAATTTAGCAGCTGTGCCGTATTCTGTCGACAACATAAGTGAATCTCAGTGTCTTCTTCGTCTATACTCGGCTTTAAGTAGATTTTTATCATCTTTAATTTGCTAAACTGCTTTGAAATTGTCATAAATATCTTCAAAGCTATTTTGATGTTTGGATAAACATTTCGTAACCCGTAAGCCTACTCCTAAAAAAATATTCGAAGTGTCCAAATGGGATTCTGTGTTGGTGTCCTTCATTAGGTCTCACTACTGGAATTTGAAAGCAACTATTGCGTTAACTAGCTCTGCTGTATCGATATTTCTGTCAATATCTGGCACCAAAAGCTGCCGCCTATTTTTTTAACGCTTCCCTGGAGAAAAAATAAAGTGTGATGAAATGTTGTGTTGTATGTGAAATCTATATCTCATTTCGCTTATTATTCTATCAAATATTTTGAAACGCTCTAGCTTAAAAGGTTTTTCTCCAATTCTCAGCTGGCAGAAATCGGGAAAGATAGGAAGCCTTCGATTAAACACAGCATATTCCTTGCTTGAATGCTAGCGAAGTAGAAGCAAAAATTCCGTTGTTGAACATGAGCTAGCTGTGAGGGCAACAGCTGTATGTACCTCCACTACAGCACAAGTTGCTCTTTTACACAGAAAGCAAATAAATATTATTGTTTTTATGAAATCAGGCAACGATCTGTCACGAACGCTGACAACGGTCGGGAGGTCGGTGTGGTGACCACATGCTCCTCCATATCTGTCTGCATCCAGTGACATCTGTAAGTGAGGAGGGCACGGCGGACGGTCAGTACCATTGGGCCTTTCGAAGAGGCCTGTTCGGACAGAGTTTGGTTTAGTTTTTATGAAACCACCGAGACACCCATGGGAGCCGCGATGCACAGTTTCAGAACGTCTGATAAAAGTATAAAGAAAATTATTTACAACAAGAACATATTAGACAGATGAAATACGATACTGTTTTGTCCAGTCACTTGAAACACTATTACAAAAATCTCCAACAGAATAGGTCTTTAATGGGTGCTGTTTCAAGTTACTGGGCAATTTTTCTTCTTAATAATCCTGGCGGCAGAAGTTGCAATTCTCGAGGTAATGTGTTCAACAGTTTTAGAGCAACAAATGGAAAACTGCATTGTGTTCCTTGTGCATTCCTCAGTCTTGGGAACAGGAACAGTCAGTACTACACAAATTACAGACCAGCAAACATAAAGGAAAAAGCACATTTGTGGGACAGACCTCCTGGTGTAGGGCAAAATAATAGAGGATAAACTTACAACATGGATCATGTAAGCCGGTTTAAGAAAGAAAACAGTAAATAGATAACTTTTCTTGACAATTTAATTAAAAATTTTGATGTCCGCGAATATTGGCCATTACTGAGACTTTTAAAACAAGACCGAGTAAAGTATCACACCGAATCTTTCACATTTCCGACGGTCCCGAGATCACCTCAATTTCCTGTATGACGAACCAACATGAATCAAGGCAAACAGAACTCCCAGTCAAAACACTATACTAATATTAAGCACGCAGATGGTTTCATTCTGGGACGCAATACTTTCCAGTACATTCTAGACAGCCCAGTCTTACTTTCTTTTTCTATACAACAAAACGAAATATAATTCACCAACAACGCATCCCAACAACGTTAACTTCGCGACTGGAATAATTATGAAATCCAAAACCGTAACATAAAATTAAAGATAAGGGCGGAATGAATCAAAAAGAAATATTCGAAAAATGCAGAACGTGCAGAGTTTATGCTTTACATTATGGATGATTTTTGCGTCATTATAAAAAAATAGTTACTGTAAAAGTTCAAACATTCGCGTCTTTATCCTCTGTGTGACGAAACAATAAAGAGTGATACAATTTTTCAAGATTATAGACTTACATTACCTATGCTCTGTAAATGTTTAAAGACGCTAAAATATCTTCTACGTGTCGTCGCTTGAAACGGACGTTTGAAGTATTTCTGATATGAAACTCGCAGCCATTCTTGGTCATTTAGTGGCCGCATGACAATTTTTTTTTTTTTTATTTCTGTGACTTAGTACGTGGTGCGAGACCCTTCACGTTGACGCCTTTTGGGCGGCTCGTATGCCAGGTGTTTTAAATGACACTGACTTTAAATGCGAACTCTTTTCAAAAAGTGAGCCTTGTTCAGCGAGTACTGGGCAGATGCGTGTTGGGAATTGTGAAAAGAGGACGCGTGTTGGGAATTGATAAGAGAGGCAGGAAACAAACAAACGGATTAGGGAACAACATGGCCACAATGGCAATGAGATGAATGTGGGAGGGACATGTAGCTGGGTGAATTGATGGTAGATTGGTTACGGCACAGGAGGTGCTTCGATTTCAAGAGACAAGAAAACTCTGAGATGGTAACTTTATTTAAGAAATATGCAGGAACAACGTGCGTACAGATGAAGATCGTAATGAATGGAAGGTCCAGACGAAGCCTTTATCAAGCAGGAGTATTAAATGGCTGATTATGTTAATGATACCCAATGTCTGATTGTTGTATAATAAGGGGAACTTGAACCACTGAACTTCCAATATTGGTTAAATAAATAATAATATTAAAGCAAACAAGTTACGATAACAAACTAGTATCGTAAGTCTCAAAAAATATATAAACTGTACGTACCATAATTATGAAACATAGATACTTGCCAAGTTTTATAACATGGTATAAGGAACACGTTAACGAAAATATCC
The DNA here is from genome assembly GCF_023897955.1 of Schistocerca gregaria. Lineage (NCBI taxonomy): Eukaryota > Metazoa > Arthropoda > Insecta > Orthoptera > Acrididae > Schistocerca > Schistocerca gregaria. The sequence continues at coordinate 384,252,132 of NC_064927.1, forward strand.
TTTCTGCTTTCGGCAAGCACCTCACAGAAAATAAACACTCCACTGAAAATTTCGAAAGAACCGTCACTATTTTACAGAATGCCGCTGAAGGCCAATTAATGGACACTTGAGGATAATTAGAGATGTACTTTGATACGACTAAGCGTTCAGAACAAATGTGAAACGAACAAACAGGACTGCACAACAAAATAAATTCGTAGAACATTTTAATAGCACCTTAATCAACATCTAAAACACATCCATCCTACACTAAAATGGCAAACGTGCGAGTACAAACGATTGACAGGAAGCTTTTATAGCTTATTACTACAGATATCACATTCCATCCTACATTATTCATTCACCAAATATGCAACTACAAAGTCTTCACTGAAAATCCAGTTGTACCAGCAGGACAATATTGTCGTACTCCGTTGATATACAAATTAAATAATATTTCTCGTCTTAAATAATGTTAGAAATAAAATAAAAATCCATTCCACAACTGTATTGTGGTGGAACACTGTCTCACAAAAGTCAGTGGTATTAATAGAATTGCCAAGTAATTCGAATATTTCAAAAGATTATAGAAGACCATGGATGAACACAAAGGATTCAGAAGGCGCTTAAGCTGTGCCTTGTTTCGAACCCAGAGTGGGCGGGGCCTGCTGCATCTTAAATAACCTATAACATTAACAGACTACTGTTTATGACTGCTTCTTGTTCATTACCTCTGTCGTGTGCACGCAACTACTGTTTTAAATACTAAAAATTACAGTACTTGCATGAATGACATAGTGTCAGGAAGACAATTTCGAAGTTTTTCTGTTCTTGAATGCGTATTTGTCTAGTAATACGACACGTGGCCTCATTAATGTAACTTTGTTCTTATTCATATGTTGCAAATAACAAAGAAGATAAGGAAAAGATGTGAAAAGTATACTTTTGTAATCCATTTAATTACACTTCTACTGTATTTATATTGCCAGCAAAAGAATCTGGATCCCCTAAATCAATGATTGTTTGCTTATTCGTACTGCCTCTTGTTCGTTAAATTTTGAGATTTCAACATGTATGCACAACATTTTTAACGTTCACGTTTGCAAAAAACTTACATATGTGTTTTTCTCTCTAGCCCATAAATCTGCGCAATGAGGAAAGAAGCGAGGCATGCTATCATATCTTGAACATGTCAACAATGTGAACGAAATGTCAAAGAAACACAACTGCATAGAGGTTTACCTCCACACAGAAGAGAGTTCTTATTTTATTAAATTCTGAGTGCATCAATTTCATTGTCGTTTGCACGTCTTCTCACTTTGAATTCTTACCTGTGATGCCTCATTCAGTGTGTGACCAATTTTAAAATAATTTTTTAAACGGGTTCCAGCACTGAGCAATACTTGTAAAGTGATTAAGGAGATAGTATTAAACGGTTAAACCCCGTAATATGCCTCTATTGTTTTAACATGTATGTAAGTCATTTTTAGTAATGATAACCTAACCACTGTAACATATAGGCTTACCTTTCTAACAATATCGCGTTTTCTTCTTTTCCTGTAATATTTTTCTCCAGTAACTGCCAATTTTTCGGCAATAACCAAATATCAAAATTGAAATGTACGTCTACTTTGATCGTGTGCGTCATCTTACGTTTGATGTACATAGTAACGGGTTGTTGTTGTATTCTTCAGTCCTGAGATGGTTTGATGCAGCTCTCCATGCTACTCTATCCTCTGCAAGCTTCTTCATCTCCCAGTACCTCCTCTGCAAGCTTCTTCATCTCCCAGTACTTACCTCAACCTACATCCTTCTGAATCTGCTTAGTGTATTCATCTCTTGGTCTCCCTCTACGATTTTTACTCTCCACGCTGCCCTCCAGTGCTAAATTGGTGATCCCTTGATGCCTCAGAACATGTCCTACCAACCGATCCCTTCTTCTGGTCAAGTTGTGCCACAAACTTCTCTTCTCCCCACTTCTATTCAATACCTCCTTATTAGTTATGTGACCCACCCACCTAATCTTCAGCATTCTTCTGAATCACCGCATTTCGAAAGCTTCTATTCTCTTGTTGTCCAAACTATTTATCACCCATGTTTCACTTCCATACATGGCCACACTCCATACCAATACTTTCAGAAACGACTCCCTGACACTTGAATCTATACTCGATGTTAACAAATTTCTCTTCTTCAGAAACGCTCTCCTTCCCATTGCCAATCTACATTTTATATCCTCTCTACTTCGACCATCATCAGTTACTTTGATCCCCAAATAGCAAACTCCTTTACTACTTTAAGTGTCTCATTTCCTAATTTAATTCCCTCAGCATCACCCGACTTAATTCGACTACATGCCATTATTCTCGTTTTGCTTTTGTTGATGTTCATCTTATATCCTCTTTTCAAGACACTATCCATTCCGTTCAACTGCTCTTCCAAGTCTTTTGCTGTCTCTGACAGAATTACAATGTTATCGGCGAACCTCATAGTTTTTACTTCTTCTCCATGCGTTTTAATACCTACTCCGAATTTTTCTTTTGTTTTCTTCACTGCTTGCTCAATATACAGATTGAATAACATCGGGGAGAGGCTGCAACCCTGTCTCACTCTCTTCCCAACCACTGCTTCCCTTACATGTCCCTCGACTCTTATAACTGCCATCTGGTTTCTATACAAATTATAAATAGCCTTTCGCTCCCTGTATTTTACCCCTGCCACCTTCAGAATTTGGATATAACTGAAAACAACTGAAATTAACTCCTCAGCTTTCCTTCCTATGACTATTTTTAGGTAGCAATATCAAACATATCTAATGACTGACAAACTTAGCAAAACAAACATAATGCTGTGGCAAATGGCTCCAATTTTTGTTATAAGCAAAGATACAATAGTAAGTAAGAGTCCCATACTGACGAACTGAGCGTAAGAACCACAATCAGGAGTCCTGAAACGCAATCCTGGGAAGGGTCCAAGTGGAGGTGGTTTGCCATTGCCCTCCTCCGACCTGTTACGAAGTGTCGAGCCTGTTTTTGTACATATGGGATGACTGTGACTTGTGCTGGTACTGTGTGGTGACGTGTTCGTGTTTTATGGATGAGGAGGGAAAGGTTGAAACTCGGTGCTGGAATGTAGTGTAATTCTCTCGAACAGCATCAAGGCACCGTGCTTAACATCCTCATCTGACGGACGAATCACTATAAAGTGTGTCACATGTCTTCTCTTCATGAGAGACTGTGTAGGGGTTTGGAATTTAATCTAAGACATTGGCGCAATAAGAGGTGATCAGGAAGTTCCCTGGCCAGCCGAATACTGGCAGCGAAAGTATCATCCACCACCAGGATTCGAACTGGATTCAAATATACACTACTGGCTATTAAAATTGGGATAAATGGGTATTCATTGGACAAATATATTATACTAGAACAGACATGTGATTACATTTTTACTCAATTTGGGTGCATAGATCCTTAGAAATCAGTACCCAGAACAACCATCTCTGGCCGTAATAACGGCCTTGATACGCCTGGGCATTGTCCCGAAAAGAGCTTGGATGGCGTGTACAGGTACAGCTGCACATGCACCTTCAACACGATACCACAGTTCATCAAGAGTAGTGACTGGCGTATTGTGACGAGCCAGTTGCTCGACCAGCATTGACCATACGTTTTCAGTTGCTGAGAGGTCTGGAGAACGTGCTGGCCAGGGCAGCAGTCGAACATTTTCTGTATCCAGAAAGGCCCGTACAGGACCTGCAATATGCGGTCGTGCATTATCTTGCTGAAATGTAGGGTTGCGCAGGGATGGAATGAAGGGTAGAGCCACGGCTCGTAACACATCTGAAATGTAATGTCCACTGTTCAAAGCGCCGTCAGTGCGAACAAGAGATGACCGAGACGTGTAACCAATGACCCCCCATACCATCACCCAATGCCATACTGGCGATGACGAATACACGCTCCCAAAGTGCGTTCACCACGATGTCGCCAAACACGGATGCGACCATCATGATGCTGTGAACATAACCTGGATTCATCCGATAAAATGACGTTTTGCCATTCGTGCACCCAGGTTCGTCGTTGAGTACACCATCGCAGGCGCTCCTGTCTGTGATGCAGCGTCAAGGGTATAGTCTCCGAGCTGATAGTCCATGCTGCTGCAAACGTCGTCGAACTGTTCGTGCAGATGGTTATTGTCTTGCAAACGTTCAGCTGTTGACTCATGGATCGAGACGTGGCTGGACGATCTGTTACAGTCATGCGGATAAGATGCCTGTCATCTCGACTGCTAGTGATACGAAGCCGTTGGGATCCAGCACGGCGTTCCGTATTACCCTCCCGAACCCACCGATTCCATATTCTGCGAACAGTCATTGGATCTCAACCAACGCGAGCAGCAGTGCCATGATACGATAAACCGCAAACGCGATAGGGTACGATCCGACCTTTATCAAAGTCGGAAACGTGATGGTTCGCATTTCCCCTCCTTACACCAGGCATCACAACAACGTTTCACCAGGCAAAGCCGGTCATTTGCTGTTTGTGTATGAGAAATCGGTTGGAAACTTTCCTCATGTCAGCACGTTGTAGGTGTCGCCACCGGCGCGAGCCTTGTGTGAATGCTCTGAAAAGCTAATCATTTGCATATCACAGCATCTCTTCCTGTAGGTTAAATTTCGCGTCTGTAGCACGCCACCTTCGTGGTGTAGCAATTTTAATGGCCAGTAGTGTACAAACATGGCTACAATTTGTTATGTGAAGCTGAGTGAGGAACGTTTTGGTAGTCTATAAGTGATCTATGAAGCTAATTTCATATGCTTATGCATCTGCAGCAAGCGAAAAATGACTTGTGCAGGGAAGCCATAGTTGCAGTGCTTTCGTTTGTATTAATGGAAGTGATACGTGCAACGAAATGGTAAAATGGAATTAGTTTTCCTTTGGTTGCCCACTTTCAAAATAACAGACATTGTCTTCAAGCTCACCTTTCACGCTAAATTCATCCTTGAGACGAAGACTCGAATCATGGCCATTGTCACTCATCTGAAGAACAGCAGAGCCTTCATAAGCTGCTCTCTGGTGGAAGTTGCTTTCTGACGATTTTAGAAATAGGCTTATTTGTTGTTTGATTTTGAGAGTTTCGCCATCTTTTTTTCTTCTCGTTTCCACATTCTAGAAGCTCCTGCTTCTCTGAAGTCTCACAACAGTAGTAATTCTTATCCTTCCTCTTTTTCTTCGATGCTGGGCTGTTGTCTTACAGGCGGCTGCTTTGGTTCGAGATCAAATTGATACCAAGTGTCTTGAACTATTTAAACAGCTACTAGTTGCAGGCAGGCTTGCAACTGGAGTAGTGCTCGTGGTGTTGGTGTCTGTTATTCCACCCTGGTGGTATCATTATCACTATTTTCTGGTACAATTCCAACTACTGTGCCTTTTTTGCAATCATATTGCCAACACAGCTAACTTTCAAGAGTGTGTGTAGAGATGTTGTATTGTTTCACTGCCGCCAGAACTTTGATGCTATCGTGAATTATACTGTTCACAGCTTTCTTCATTTCTTCAGCAGCTGTTAGACGAGAAATAGTTTTTCTCTCTGTGTAGGAAACCACTTTTGTTCCCTGTATGTGTGATCACTCTGCCACAGAAAAAAATTTCTCCCTTTGATCCCCACACCATTAACACAATTAAACACATTTCACAAACAGCGTTATAATTCTGTATTTTATATAGTATGGAGAGACAATATCCGTGATGAGTGCTTACCTTCTCAATATCTGGTATATACAAAAAGAAAAAGTACAAATTCTTGCTACAGACGCAACAACATTTGCAGAGGAAGATAGTAAAACGTAAGAGTCACAATTTCAATACTCTAGTAGCATCATGATGACTGGAATAGTCTCTTTCAAATTCTGAAGGTGGCAGGGGTAAAATATAGGAAGCGAAAGGCTATTTACAATTTGTACAGAAACCGGATGGCAGGTAAAAGAGTCGACGGGGACGAAAGGGAAGCAGTGGTTGGGAAGGGAGTGAGACAGGGTTGTAGCCTCTCCCTGATTTTATTCAATCTGTATATTGAGCAAGCAGTAAAGGAAACAAAAGAAGAATTCAGAGTAGGAATTAAAATCCATGGAGAAAAAATGAAAACATTGAGGTTCGCCGGTGACATTGTAATTCTGTCAGAGACATCAAAGGACTTGGAAGAGCAGGTGAACGGAATGGATAGTGTCTTGAAAGGAGGATATAAGATGAACATGAACAAAAGCAAATCGAAGATAATGGAATGTAGTGGAATGAAGTCGGGTGATGCTGAGGGAATTAGATTAGGAAATGAGACATTTAGAGCAGTAAATGAGTTTTGCTATTTGGGGAGCAAAATAACTGATGATGGTCGAAGTAGAGAGGATATAAAATGTAGACTGGCAACGGCAAGGAAAGCGTTTCTGAAGAAGAGAAATTTGTTAACATCGAGTAGAGGTTTAAGTGTCAGGAAGTCGTTTCTGATAGTATTTGTATGGAGTGTAGCCATGAATAGAGGTGAAACATGGACGATAAATAGTTTGGACAAGAAGAGAATAGAAGCTTTAGAAATGTGGTGCTACAGAAGAATGCTGAAGATTAGATGGGTAGATCACATAACTAATGAGGAGATACTGAATAGAATTGGGGAGGAGTTTGTGGCACAACTTGACAAGAAGAGACCGATTGGTAGGACACGTTCTGAGGCATCAGGGGATCACCAATTTAGTATTGGAGATCAGCGTGGAGGGTAAAAATCGTGGAGGGAGACCAAGAGATGAATACACTAAGCAGATTTAGAAGGATATAGGTTGAAGTAAGTACTGGGAGATGAAGAAACTTGCACAGGATAGAGTAGCATGAAGAGCTGCATCAAACCGGTCTCTGGACTGAAGACCACAACAACAACAACAGTAGCATCATTCAGCCTTCTGAATGCTCAGAGAGTGTAGGTTACATATACAGAACTATGACAGATCCCTGTCAGCCCTAGATTTTATACCAACAATTGCTGACTCTGCCGTACTGTGCCCGAGTCCCTCCTATCCACACTCGATTCACCTATCCGCAAAATTTTGTTCTCTGTAATAGGAGGCTTGAGAAAATGAGCAGGAGCTTTGGGACCAACAATCACAGATTTCTTCTCTTCAATATTTGAGAGCTGCAAGATGCGCCATGTGAGCATACAATCTGTGTGTGGGGGGGGGGGATCAGAGAAGCAGTTCTCCGCCGCAGATCACGTGGCTGGCGGTTCCTAAGAGGCCATGGCGAGCGGTTAGCGATTACGCGGCCTTGGAAAAACTCAAGCGTAAGTTTGGCAGGGGAGTTCTGGTCTTACGTTAAATCAGTAAGCATATCCAGACACTTTGGGATGATGATGGCATTGAAACAGAGGATGACACGCGTAAAGCTGAAATACTGACCACCTTTTTCCAAAGCTGTTTCACGGAGCGGGAAACATCTCTGTAAGTCTCTGAACGGCTGGAAATAGTGACAGCCATCGAGTCTTGCTATGGCTGAGAAGTTGTTGGTACTCTATTTCGACAAAATCACTAAATTTCTTTAGTGACTCTACACGGACAGTGTATATCGAAAAATGATTATATATTTTCATTATTAATCCTTGTAAGTCAATTTCAAGGAGGTCAGTTCCATGCTGAATACAGTTATTAAGAACATGAGCAGGTCATTCCACTTCAACCAATACCTTGTTAAGTACCCTCTTTAGATTAGCAAATACATTATTTCCATCACCTCTTTTAAGGCCACCAAACATTGTGTTGCAATTATCAGCACCAAATGCCACACATTTGTCCTTAATTTTAAATTTGTTAAGCGTATCAGTGATATATGTTGAAGTAGTTTCTGCAGTTTCATTTGGTCTAATTTCTATATTTAGAAGTTTAATTTTGCAGTCCTCTATTCCTGTTATCAAAGTAATGATCTATAATGGAGATCATTTTAATATTCCCAAGTTGCTAGCATCTGTCGAGACACCAACAAAAGGAATGCACTCCAGATCTTTCATGATCCATTCTAGTGAATGAGGTGCTAGAACTGAATTCACTATTGCTTCAGTTTTGGTACGTCCACACGAGAGTTTGGATGATATGGTCGAGTCATGGAAAACTTCTCTCAACAGTCCGCTGGTATAGTCCATAGATTTGTAACTGCTGTGGTGAAACACAGTATGGTAAGCAAGAGTTCCTTCAGCAGCACTTACTTTGATGTCCAGTTCAGCACAGGGTTTTGTAAAAAAATTACCCACTTTACCTGACGAACTTGCACACACTTCATATGTTTTTCTGTTTTCATGTGCACTTCCAGATAGCTGGTGCCGTGATTTGCTATAGATACATAGGTCCCTAAGGCAACAAACATACATTCTGCGTCCCATTGAACTCTTCCAGGACGAAAGCTCGGATATTTTTCTCGGAGTTTATCCGTAAATGCGCACTTGCTCTTTGGCATGATGAGAAATTATCTTAAACAAAATTAAACAAAGAATGATCAAAACGTATTGTTCAGCTAAACCATGCAAAAGTCTTCACTTACAAAACTTAACTATAATTCTGTGCCATAAGCTATATTTTGAAATTCACGAAACTTACCCAATAACATGAATACGGAAAGTAAAGATGGAGCTGGATGATCAACAAGTTCGCTAAAAACAAGTGTTTCACACAAAAACAAACAGCACGTACACAATCACAGCTATGCTTTGACCATAGATACTACCTATGGTCGAATCAGCTCTCTCGAAGGTAAAAGATATATAATATGTATGCAATACAAATCGATATTTTCGATTTTGTGAGTGTAACAGATCGAATTTAAGCTAATAACAAATGATGCAATTGAATGACCATAGTAAAAAGTACATAAATTGTTGACGATACGACATGAAAACAAAAATCAAAATATCTTCATTCCCAAAACTAAAAAATGCGGACGTTAACAGAAATCGCAAAAATGTATGCAGACGCTACATTTCACGTCGAAAATGAGGACACGTCCGCGTAAATGCGGACGTCTGGTATTCATAGTATTGGGGTTGGTAGCCACGACCGGAGACCAGTATGTATGTAGCGACGTTCGAAAACGATCAAGTTCAGCGCAATATAGTGGTTTAGGACAGCAGACAACAGTGTATTTTCTGAACTGTGAACAAAGCGTTGAATGCCGTGATCGCGACATATGAAATTTATAGTGAAGTGTTGTAGCACCAGTTATTAACGGCCGCCCTTGCTTAAAAGACCCTCAGACTGTCTTTTAAGTGTTTAATCAATATATTGAAGAATATCGTGGAAAAAAAGAAATAAACTACTTGTTCAAATTATAAATCAACGTGACTGACTCAATATTTTTAAATTTCGCCGCAATACCTGACTGCATTGCTGTTTTATGTGTTATTTTAGCTTGAAAATTGAGGTTACGACAGGTGTGAGCAGGCACCCTATGACGAAAAACGTAGACAAACATTGAGACCAGCTACATCTCTGGGCTGCTCGATTATGCTGAGTCTTGAGAGAAACAAATGTATATATATATATATATATATATATATATATATATATATATATATATATATATATATATATATATATATATATATATTTGTGCCATAGCACATGGGGGATCGAGATAACTATTCAATCTGCAGTGCGTAATGCCCAATACCGCCATAGCTGTACTGAAAAATCTTTATATTATTACCAGACCAGGCTAAAGACGTCATGCTAACGTAGAGAACACAGCAAAAAATAAGACTGACGTTGAAGGCATGAGAACAAGACAAAAAATTATGATAAACACCGAAGGCATAAGATGCAACAGATGTTGTGAAGAAAGCAGAATGACTCCAAAATATGGTATTATCAACATCAGAATGAAGACATATGTAGCACAGTTGGCAAAGAAGAAAAGTGAATGCCCTTGGGTATATGGAGAGATTAGAGACATACAAGCGAAATGAGTTCATAAATAACAAACTATATTTAACATATTTACAGGGTGGAAATGTATTATTCATGCCTATATTCAACTTAATAATAAAGCTACTGAAGATTACATACAAAGTACAATTCAAATTGTTAGAATTAGACTTAATAAGAAATTTAATGCTCTTTTAACTACAATTACCAGCACTGTATCTGATTTTAATTTTCATGAAAATATTACTAATTTAACAGACCTGACCTTAATAATAATAAAATGAATTTGTTACAAATGACATAAATACAACAAGCAACACAAACCAAAAGGTGCTATAGCTTTCATGATACACCAGTAGTAGACTACTGGACACAACAAAACTTTGTATGGTAGAGCGAACAGTACAGCTAGCAAAACTGCCCGCCTTAGACTCTTATATGAGAGACAATGCCGGCCAGAGTGGCCGTGCGGTTCTAGGCGCTACATTTGGAGCCGAGCTACTGCTACGGTCGCAGGTTTGAAACCTGCCTCGGGCATGGATGTGTGTGATGTCCTTAGTTGGGTTTAATTAGTTCTAAGTTCTAGGCGACTGATGATCTCAGAAGTTAAGTCTCATAGTGCTCAGAGCCGTTTGATTTTGACAGACAATATGAAAAAGAAAAACGATAACGAAAAACCGGAATTACAACATTTTCATAACATTAAGTAAAAACTAAACACACGTGATGTTTTAGTGTTAAATGTAGACAAAGTTTATACATACGATTGTCTTAATAAAGAAAAATGAGTATATAAACGAAATATTAGCCTTCTTTAAGCAAAATAATGTCATATGTGTAGGTAAAGACCCAACGAACATATTTCGAGAATTAATAAAAGGAGCAGTCAAGAATACTGAATTTTAACACAAAAAGAACAGAATGTGGACAAAAATATAGAAACACTGCAAACACGACACATTAACATACCTAATACAGAGTTGAAATTCAAAACAGCGCCCACTCGTCTCAGAATGGATAAATACAGGTACTATGAGGTTATCAAGCGAATCATATACCACTCTTCCTGCAAAATAGTGACTAATTCAGGAAACGATGATTGAGGTAAATAGCGATCACATACCCTTCTCTTTCTAGTAGATCACAACGGCTTAATAATATTGAGATCTGGTGATGGTGATGGTCAGAAGAGGTACGACAAAACATTCTTGAGCTGACAAAACAAGTCCTGTGTGAAGCAATCTGTGTGAACAGGGTCCATGCCATCTTGGAACACAGTATCACCATTAGGGAACAAACATTGTACCATGGAACGGACCTGATCAGCCAAAGTGGACACATAATTCTTACAGCAATGTAACACTGTAGAGTGTCCATCAGGCCCGTGAAATACCACGATGTGGGTACTCAGATCCTCACTGAACATCCTCCACTTTTCACTCTTGGGGCATAAGCTCGGCCAGAAGTTGGAAAAAGTGTGAAACAAGACTCCTCCGACCAAATCACTTTCTTACATTGCTCTATAGTTCGAGTTTTATGGCTTTGGCAACACATTTTCCTGTAACAGGTATTTGAATCACTGATGAATTATTGTGGAATTCCAGTTCACCCTGAAATTCCCTTCTTCCAGTGTGTTGTTTTGGTGCTGATAGGGTTTCCAAGTGTGAGGTTAACTCTACAGTGAATCTGCTGATGTCGTCCTCTTATGTTTCACCGCAATCCTCTTCAAAGACCATCTTCCATGATCATTGAACACGTCCATATTGTCATTTAGCCAGTGACCATATTCTAATTTCTCAGTAAGTGGTATAAATTTTCTATAAGGTGCCCCCTGAACCAACAAACACTTCCACTACCTACACTCCTGGAAATGGAAAAAGAACACATTGATACCGGTGTGTCAGACCCACCATACTTGCTCCGGACACTGCGAGAGGGCTGTACAAGCAATGATCACACGCACGGCACAGCGGACACACCAGGAACCGCGGTGTTGGCCGTCGAATGGCGCTAGCTGCGCAGAATTTGTGCACCGCCGCCGTCAGTGTCAGACAGTTTGCCGTGGCATACGGAGCTCCATCGCAGTCTTTAACACTGGTAGCATGCCGCGACAGCGTGGACGTGAACCGTATGTGCAGTTGACGGACTTTGAGCGAGGGCGTATAGTGGGCATGCGGGAGGCGTACCGCCGAATTGCTCAACACGTGGGGCGTGAGGTCTCCACAGTACATCGATGTTGTCGCCAGTGGTCGGCGGAAGGTGCACGTGCCCGTCGACCTGGGACCGGACCTCAGCGACGCACGGATGCACGCCAAGACCGTAGGATCCTACGCAGTGCCGTAGGTGACCGCACCTCCTCTTCCCAGCAAATAGGGACACTGTTGCTCCTGGGGTATCGGCGAGGACCATTCGCAACCGTCTCCATGAAGCTGGGCTACGGTCCCACACACCGTTAGGCTGTCTTCCGCTCCCGCCCCAACATCGTGCAGCCCGCCTCCAGTGGTGTCGCGACAGGCGTGAATGGAGGGACGAGTGGAGACGTGTCGTCTTCAGCGATGAGAGTCGCTTCTGCCTTGGTGCCAATGATGGTCGTATGCGTGTTTGGCGCCGTGCAGGTGAGCGCCACAATCAGGACTGCATACGACCGAGGCACACAGGGCCAACACCCGGCATCATGGTGTGGGGAGCGATCTCCTACACTGGCCGTACACCTCTGGTGATCGTCGAGGGGACACTGAATAGTGCACGGTACTTCCAAACCGTCATCGAACCCATCGTTCTACCATTCCTAGACCGGCAAGGGAACTTGCTGTTCCAACAGGACAATGCACGTCCGCATGTATCCCGTGCCACCCAACGTGCTCTAGAAGATGTAAGTCAACTACCCTGGCCAGCAAGTTCTCCGGATCTGTCCCCCATTGAGCATGTTTGGGACTGGATGAAGCGTCGTCTCATGCAGTCTGCACGTCCAGCACGAACGCTGGTCCAACTGAGGCGCCAGGTGGAAATGGCATGGCAAGCCGTTCCACAGGACTACATCCAGCATCTCTACGATCGTCTCCATGGGAGAATAGCAGCCTGCATTGCTGCGAAAGGTGGATATACACTGTACTAGTGTCGACATTGTGCATGCTCTGTTGCCTGTGTCTATATGCCTGTGGTTCTGTCAGTGTGATCATGTGATGTATCTGACCCCAGGAATGTGTCAATAAAGTTTCCCCTTCCTGGGACAATGAATTCATGGTGTTCTTATTTCAATTTCCAGGAGTGTATGTTATGGATGCACCCTCCATGTGGATACCAACAATTTCTATGTTCGAACTCACTTAGCTCTGACACAACGTTCTGTAAACTACACAGAACACAATTTTGATCAACCTGACACTTGCAACGTATTGAGGACATGGCATAGATGCCACAGTAAAATACAACTTGCAAGCATCGATAGCATCTGCATTTATGTTCATGGATTAATTTCTCTCAATGTTTTCATACTTTTGTCCAGTACCTGTACACAGTAGTGAACCCAAAATGCCTCATGCTAAGAGCACAACCGAATGTACTCAAACCAAATCTCTCAAGTGCTGATTTTGGAAACAGTTCTGTACACTTAACTGATAAATTACGGAACTAATTATTGGCAACAATTACACGTACACTGGACAATATACCGCCAAAAACTCAGCAGATTTAAGTGAAAAAAGGAAACACACAAAATCATAGGCAACTGTACATGCTTTTCTTTGGATGTAATATTCTATACACCAATTTTCTCATTAATGAGACTATCAAGACATAAAACCTCTTGAAAAAAGGTAATGTTGCAGGCAAACTTTTATGAATTAGTAGCACTATTAACCATAATATTATCCTACATTTTAGCTTCAATGACCAAATATTCTCAGAGAAAGACCGTCTCGTAATGGTTACTTGCCTGTCTGGTGCACTAGCAAATATATTTCTAGAGGAGCTACAAAACAAATTCTTTGAAGAACAGGGCCACTGGAAAGAAAAAGTGATAAACTATCTATGATAGATAGATGAGACCATCATTTAATTTAACAAATCAGTAGAAGAAATTAGCGATTTCCACCAACAGTTTAACAATAAGCACAAAAATATCGTCTTCACCATCGAATACAACCTTAATAACAACATTATCTTCCTCTATGTTACTATCTTGGACATTGATTCAGTACATACGTGGGGCGTTCAGCAAGTAATGCAACACATTTTTCTTTCTCTGCCAATCTCGTTTGAAAAAATGGCGCATTTGCTGTGGGACATCGTGGAATTTCCCACTTCTGCCCCTACAGTTTCATGAGGTTCCGATAGGTGGCGGTGTTATATGCAGCCATGAAAATTGTGTCTGAAATGTAGTTACATTTCAATCAGAGAACTGTCAATAAGTTTCTTTTGGCAGAAAACCAGAGCACTGAAGATACCCATAGGCGCTTGGAGACTGTCTACCAACTCCTGGCAGAGAACAAAACCATGGTGAATCGTTGGGCGTGTCGTCTGTCATCAATACAGGCTACGTCACACAAACCTGTCCAATCTCCCTCCTGCTGGCTGGCCGCACACATCTGTGACTCCTGCAATGTTGCAACGTGTGGAAACTCTCATTGAAGGTGATCGACAGATTGCAAACAAATACTTCACTGAAACTTCCTGGTAGATTATAACTGTATGCCGGACCGAGAATCGGACTCAGGACCCACGCCTTTCGCAGGCAAGTGCTCTACCAACTGAGCTACCCAAGAACGACTCACGCCCCGTCCACACAGCTTTACTTCCGCCAGTACCTGGTCTCCTACTTTCGAAACTTTACAGAAGCTCTCCTGCGAACCTTGCAGAACTAGCACTCGTGAAAGAAAGGATATTGCAGAGACAGGGCTTAGCCACAGCCTGCAGGATGTTTCCAGAATGAGATATTCACTCTGCAGCCGAGTGTGCGCTGATATGAAACTTCCTAGCAGATGAAAACTGTGTGCCGGACCGAGACTCGAACTCGGGACCTATGCCTTTCGCGGGCAAGTGCTCTACCAGCTCTATGAGTTCGAGTCTCGGTCCGGCACACAGCTGTAATCTGCCAGGAAGTTTCATATCAGCGCACACTCCGCTGCAGAGTGAAAATCTCATTCTAAATACGTCACTGCTCAACTGGATGTCTCAGTTAGTAGTGCTGACACACTCCTCCACCAGTGGTACCCAAATGTGTGTCCCATTGCATTCCTTGTTGCCTAACGGAAGACCATAAGGAGTAACGAAGGGCGATCTGTGCAAAATTTCTTGCAGATTATGAGTCTGATCGTGGCAATTTTCTGTCGAACATCGTTACAGGGGATGAAACACAGATTCATGACTTTGAACTGGAAACAAAACGACAATCCATGGAGTGGCCTCACATTACCTCTCCTCCGAAGGAAAAGTTCAAAGCCACAGCCTCAGCTGATAAAGTCGTGGCGACTGCCTTCCAAGACTCTGAAGGGGTTGTTCTGTTTAAAGTCATTCGTGATGGTGCAACGATCAACTCTAAAGTATACTGTTCTAGCATCAGGAAACTAAAAAAACTACTTCAGCGAGTTCGTTGCCACAAAAATACAAACGAACTTCTCCTTCTACAGGACAATGCAAAGCCTCGCATCCGAGAGTAGCTCATGAACCTTCACTGGACTGTTTGTCCTTATGCACCCTACAGCTCGGATCTCGCATCATTTGACTTCCATGTGTTTGGCCCAATGAAGGATGTATTCCATAGAAAGCAGTTCATTGATGATGGGGAGGTTATTGATGCAGCAAGGTGATGGCTTTGAAGTCCACCAGCAGAGTGGTACCATATGGGCACACAGACCCTCCCAGTAAGGTGGCGTAAGGTTGTCGCACTGAATTTTGAATAACAAGGTTTTGTAGCCAAAAGAGTGGGGAATAATATGGTGTAATGGAATCCTAAATAAGTCCAACCTGCTTTGAGGAAAAAATGTATTGCATTGCTTATTGAACGCCCCTCGCATTTTCAATATCTTCCACAGATCCACTCGTACAGACATCATCATTCATAGTAAATCTTGTCACCCATGGTCGGCACTAGTTCAGAACACCAGTTACTCTCTCAGTATGGCAGACATTAAATCAGAGCTAAACAGAATCACAGAATTGGCTGTTAGTAATGGCTAAAACCCACAGTTAGTCGACACACCATTTGAAAAGACATTAAATAGAAAACGAAAAGTCACTGAAGAAGAAATCACGCTGACATGGACTGGAACAAAACAAAGACAAATTTGTAGTACTTCCACACTGCAGATATGTATCAGACACAATAACTTACATGTTAAACAAAGCAAATCTCAACATAGGGTTCTATGCCAACAACAAATTGAGGGCAAACATTATCTACAAAATAAACAAATCAGAACAATTTAATATTTCTGATATTTCCAAAATCGAATGCAGCTAACGTAATAAAGCCTACACTGAACAGACAGGCTTACATAAAGAACAAGATACAGAGAACAAGTAAATGTAAGCGAATCTGTCTTTCTGCTTTTGGCATGCACTTCAGAGAAAATAAGCACTGCACTGAAAACATCGAGAGAAATGTCACTGCTTTACATAACGCTGCCAAAGGCCAATTAATGGACGTTTCGGAAGAAAAATAAAAAAAAATGTTAAATGAACAAACATAATAGCACACAACAAGCTGACAGAAAAATATGTTAAATGAACAAGCAGCAAAAAAAAGAAGAAAATTTTGATAGTACTTTAATCATAATATAAAACGCACCTCATCCAGCACTAATCGCTAAATATGCGATTACAAACGATTCGCAGGAACCTTCTACAGCACCTTAACTAGTATATGAATTGCACTGCATCCTACATTAACAACTCATAAAATACAGAACCACAGGCAATTCAATGAAAATCCCATAACAACAACAGGACAATACTGTTGTATGTAGATTTTATTGAAATACAAATGAACTAATATACACTCCTGGAAATGGAAAAAAGAACACATTGATACCGGTGTGTCAGACCCATCATACTTACTCCGGGCACTGCGAGAGGGCTGTACAAGCAATGATCACACGCACGGCACAGCGGACACACCAGGAACCGCGGTGTTGGTCGTCGAAAGGCGCTAGCTGCGCAGAATTTGTGCACCGCCGCCGTCAGTGTCAGCCAGTTTGCCGTGGCATACGGAGCTCCATCGCACTGGTAGCATGCCGCGACAGCGTGGACGTGAACCGTATGTGCAGTTGACGGACTTTGAGCGAGGGCGTATAGTGGGCATGCGGGAGGCCGGGTGGACGTACCGCCGAATTGCTCAACATGTGGGGCGTGAGGTCTCCACAGTACATCGATGTTGTCGCCAGTGGTCGGCGGAAGGTGCACGTGCCCGTCGACCTGGTACCGGACCGCAGCGACGCATGGATGCACGCCAAGACCGTAGGATCCTACGCATTGCCGTAAGGGACCGCACCGCCACTTCCCAGCAAATTAGGGACACTGTTGCTCCTGGGGTATCGGCGAGGACCATTCGCAACCGTCTCCATGAAGCTGGGCTACGGTCCCGCACACCGTTAGGCCGTCTTCCGCTCACGCCCCAACATCGTGCAGCCCGCCTCCAGTGGTGTCGCGACAGGCGTGAATGGAGGGACGAGTGGAGACGTGTCGTCTACAGCGATGAGAGTCGCTTCTGCCTTGGTGCCAATAATGGTCGTATGCGTGTTTGGCGCCGTGCAGGTGAGCGCCACAATCAGGACTGCATACGACCGAGGTACACAGGGCTAACACCCGGCATCATGGTGTGGGGAGCGATCTCCTACACTGGCCGTACACCTCTGGTGATCGTCGAGGGGACACTGAATAGTGCACGGTACTTCCAAACCGTCATCGAACCCATCGTTCTACCATTCCTAGACCGGCAAGGGAACTTGCTGTTCCAACAGGACAATGCACGTCCGCATGTATCCCGTGCCACCCAACGTGCTCTAGAAGATGTAAGTCAACTACCCTGGCCAGCAAGATCTCCAGATCTGTCCCCCATTGAGCATGTTTGGGACTGGATGAAGCGTCGTCTCACGCGGTCTGCACGTCCAACACGAACGCTGGTCCTACTGAGGCGCCAGGTGGAAATGGCATGGCAAGCCGTTCCACAGGACTACACCCAGCATCTCTACGATCGTCTCCATGGGAGAATAGCAGGCTGCATTGCTGCGAAAGGTGGATATACACCGTACTAGTGCCGACATTGTGCATGCTCTGTTGCCTGTGTCTATGTGCCTGTGGTTCTGTCAGTGTGATCATGTGATGTATCTGACGCCAGGAATGTGTCAATAAAGTTTCCCCTTCCTGGGACCATGAATTCATGGTGTTCTTATTTCAATTTCCAGGAGTGTATCTCCTCTTAAATAATGCTAGAAACAAAACGAAAATTTATTGTACGGCTGTACACACCATCCGAACAGGGCTTGAAGGCTCAACGGCACCTCCTGGCCGCCGTGTCATCCTCAACCGTTAGGCGTCAGCAGATGCAAGTATGGAAGCGCATGTGATCGACACACTGCTCTCCCAGCCGTTTGCATATGTCATGACCTGTGCCGCTATTTCTCAATCAAGTAACTGCTCAATTGGCCTCACAAGGATTGAGTGCACCCACTTGCCAACAGCAACCAGCATACCCAGACGGTGATGAATCCGTGTTAGTCAAGTCTGACAGCATTTAACTGTGGTAATGTGACGGCAACTGGTGTTACCACTGTGGCAAGACCATTGGCTGTACAGCTGTTACATTGTTGAACATAGCATCTCACACTGAGAAATGTTCAGTGATATTAAGAGTAATGTGAATATTTTAAAACCACACAATAAGATTCTTTGCATCAATATCTGTCAAATTTCGATAACACCTACCAAAATTAAGCCAGCGTATCACTCAGTGTACTACAACAAGAACAAGTTCGCCATTAGATATGATATACAGGTGATGAATTCTTCTCAGGTTATCAGCCATGTGGTGGCGTCGTCTTGTCGCAACGTTTCAATGAGTTTCGTACACATCATCTTCTGGCGAAGACGTAGTTGTACACGTTTTCTTAAAAATTTCCCAACAGTCAACATGGGAACTCGTAATTCACGACTAGCCTTCCAGACTGATTTCTTTGGGCTACGAGTGAACGACTCTCTCACTCGCTCAACAGTCTCTTCACTAACTCTTGGTCGCCCTGTACTCTTTCCTTTACAAAGGCAGCTGGTAATACCATCTAAAAATGTTATTATCACTTGGAGGATCACAACCGAACTTCAGCCGGAACGCACGTTGCACAGGAACTACAGATTAGTTCTTTGCAAACTGCACAATACAAAACGCTTTCTGTTCACTAGGCGCCATCTTCTTTGCTACTACCGCTGTCTAGCGCATTGCGGCGGAAACATGCGCGCTGCTCACGCGCAATGGTGCCAAACACTATTGTTTGAGTTGCTCTTTCATTTGACATACCATTTATAACTGTAAGTCTAATGTAATAAATAGAGGAAGGGGTGTAAATGTGGATGCGCGTGGGTGATGTGGAAACGTCTAGTATCTATCTGGCCTGCAGAGTGCTGCACTGTAACGAGGTACCCAGAAATTGTTGCAATAGTTCCTATTTGTCACGGTAGAGGGTTAGCAGTAAGTTGAGCAACAGACGTCGTGACAATGATGCAGTTTACGTTCGCGCATTTTCTAAACCTTTTTCGACATAAGTTTTTGTATTACATTTATCTACATACTTTGTAGTTATATTTTCTTTACGTCTGATAGCTTATAAGGGAGGTGCATAGAAGGTTTTAGCAGTCGTTTGTCAACCTTAAATGGATAGTTACTTAATGTAATCTACCGAAATTTAAAATGGCCATTGTGTAGGTAACGTGGAAGCATACATACGATGGCATTGTGGAAACGTTTACACAATACCAACATCAGATACATTATTTCCATTACGTTTTGCGTCTGTTTCTAGATGCCGCAAAAGCTAACTGATCGGAAGATTGTGAAGAAGTGGGATGCTGGAAACACGATTAAGGCTATGATAGCCTTAAGGGAAAAGCATATGGGGTTAAGAAGAGCAGTAAAAGCTTTCAGTGTACCTCAGATGACACTTCAAAGGTTTGTGCATAGTGATATGTCACCTGAAGAATGTGTTTCTTTGAGACTTGGACGTAAGCCTGCACTACCTGATGCTATTGAGAAACAGTTGGTACAGTATCTCATTGAAATGGATAATCGCTTCTATGGCCTTACCAGATTAGATGTCAAGACAAAGGCATATCAGCTAGCGCAAAGAAATAATATTAATCATCCTTTTACCTCAAATGCTGCAGGTACAGCTTTGTTTGACCTTTTTTTTTAGGCGATACAGAAATAAACTCACAATCCACAAACCTATGGGGACCTCATTCTCGAGAGCAAACGGGTTCAACAAAGAATCTGTAGACACGTTTTTGATATTTTGGAAGCTGAGTACAGTAAACACAACTTAAGTTACCTGAGGATTCAGATGAAGTGCCCAATGCACCAACTGTCTCTTCAGGCGAGTCAGATTTGCATCTCCCAGTTGGGGTAGGAAAACCTACTGAAAGAGATGCCATTTGTATTTTTTGGGGAGGCGCATTTTCCAAAGACGTTCGGGGAGAATTGTGGATTAAGTGTGTAGTGTGTGAGGAGTGGAGTCACTCTTTGTGTGCCAGAAATGAAGGAGATATTTACATATACGATTTTTGTAAATGAACTTCGCTTATGAAGCATTTTCTATTACAGTTGCGTTTAAAAATATTTTGTGTAATTTAAATTTAATATAAAATAAAATAGTTCCTAAAATTTTTATAGTTTTCGTTTGAAGTAGTCAGTTTCCCACAAATTTAAGGCTTTTCCATATTACCCGCACGTCTTGAAAAATTAATGAGTTGTTGTGCAAGCAGAAAATGTTTTTCAATTTTTAACATATTTGGTTTTCATGTTTCATAATATTACATTCATTGCTAAAACAGTATCAATTAGCTTTGGCTAATTTTTGAATCTGAAAGAGAAGTAACCATTTCTTTTATACAGCAAAAACAAACCGGGTTTCCACATTTACACCCCTACCTCTGTCATAATGCGTTAAAACCCCGATATTCATTTATAAACACCCTGTATATCCCAAATACAAAAATCTTAAGTAGTTACCATCTGGACTACATTATTATCAATAGCTTTATTATTCACATTTGACGTGTCCCCTTATAAAATTTAGTTCTCTGTTGTAGGTGGCTCGGCCGCGGTGGTCTCGCGGTTCTAGGCGCGCAGTCCGGAACCGTGCGACTGCTACGGTCGCAGGTTCGAATCCTGCCTCGGGCATGGATGTGTGTGATGTCCTTAGGTTAGTTAGGTTTAAGTAGTTCTAAGTTCTAGGGGACTGATGACCACAGCAGTTGAGTCCCATAGTGCTCAGAGCCATTTGAACCATTTTTTTGTTGTAGGTGGATTGTGAAAATGAGCGAAATTCGAAGCTAGTCACTTAACAAATAGCAGCATTGAAGCCAACAATTAGAAGTGTCCTATATTCATTAGAAAAGAAGTGGGAGGTATTGTGAGGTCAGTAGAGAGGGAGCAGTAGGGGAATGGTCAGTCTGGAGATCTCAGTGACTTAGAAAATGAACTAGTTACCTTGGCCAAAACCCATCATGGGCATTTCAACACATCTAAAGCTACCCATGTCGCCTGTTTCTGATGTGATTATGACGTGGAAACGTGGAGAAACAACCAGATGGTTGGAATAAATTGCTTGAAAGCAGCTGAAGGAATCACTCGTGACTTCCAACTGCTGCCAGCTATCCAGCTATCAACAATGGTCGAGCATCTCCTCGTAAGCCACTCATTTCTGTGCTCAGTGCTAACGACACTTGACGTAATGCCGGACTATGGATGACTGGAAACCACTGACTTGGAGTGATGATTCACGCTGTATCCTGTGTGCTATCCGACGGAAGGGTTTGGGTCCGGCGAATGCTTGGAGAACGTTACTGAACATCATGTGTGATGCCAGTAGTTAAGTACGGTGTCATGGTAGGAGGACGTTTTCCGTGATTAGAGTGTGGCACCGACATGAATGTGTCCGTTGTTATTAGCATAGGTTAGTTTAAGTAGTGTGTAAGCCTAGGGACCGATGACCTCTGCAGTTTGGGCCCTTACGAACTCACACACACACAGGAGAGCAGAAGTTCAGAGAAGATGACACTTTGTGTCAGGATAACATCCCATCCTGTCATAATGCAGCGATGGCCGCTATGGCCTATCGGTTCTAGGCGCTTCAGTCCCGAACCGCGCTGCTCCTATGATCGCAGGTTCGCATCCTGCCTCAGGCATGGATGTGTGTGATGTCCTTAGCTTAGTTAGGTTTAAGTACTTCTAAGCATAGGGGACTGATGACTTCAGATGTCCCATAGTGCTTAGAGTCATTTGAACAATTTGTCGTAAAGAAGCATCAGCGAGGCAACAGCTAATGAACAAAAACATCCCCGAAATGGAATGGCCTGCCCAGCGTCCCAATCTACACCCAATGGAACACTTTTGGGATGAATTAGAACGTCGACTTCGCTCCAGAGCCCAGTATCTAACATCGCTACCATCTCTAATTTCGGCTCTTGAGAAAGAATGAGCTGCTATTCCTCCAGAGTTAATCGCACACCTCATTCAAAGCATCCTCAGCAGAGTTCAGGCTTCATAAAGGTGAAGGGTCGACTCACCTCATATTAATGTCCACTAATAGTGTCCGCATACTTTTGATCAGATATTGTATTCCTATCCTTTACAAAACATTAACTACTTTTAAACAAAACATTGGTGTTTTTTAAGTCCATTCTCTGAAAGTATACAGCTAAGAGCCAGACCACTTCAGTGTCTGCGATACACAATACTGCAGGTGTAACGAGACACTGATGCCCTGCCTTCGTGCTAACAGTCTGCAGGACCGCTCTGTGAGGCCTTGAACCTCTGCAAAGTGCAGCGCCTTCGCTGGCGCTGCAGAAATCGTGACTGACTCGAGCTGATACTCCGTTAACGTTCAGGCAGTTAACTCGGCCTACTCATGATGCGATAAGTAGATAGTATGAAATCCTTTCTCTGCTTTTCCGACGGTGAAATTTTTCCGTGGTATTTATACAGTGAAGGCGTAAGACTACAATTGTACAGTCCTTACAAACAGAATTTTCTTTCTCTATATTGAGGTGGCTTAGGCAACAGTAAACTAAGAGGGGAAATGAACAGAAGACGAATTGGTAGCTTCGAAGGATGAGGCAGTGAAGGCAGAAGAAGATCAAGACAGCAGTGGCAGGGTGCAAATCCTTGGGAAACACTCGTGTTACTGATTTTAACTGACGAAAGGAGAAAATATAACAACGCAGTAAATGTAACAGGCGAAGGGGAATACAGCTATCAAAAAAATGAGATTGACCAGATGTGCAAAATGGCAGAAGCGTAAATGACTATGGGAAAGATTGATACCGCCTTGCCTGCAGAAAAATTATGGAGATCTTTGGAGAAAAGCATTTATTTGAATATTACCAGGTCAGACGAAAAGCCCATAATTAAGTAGGGAAGCAATACGTAGAGGTTCTATATAAGGGTCATAAACATGAAGATAATACTACAGAAAGACAAGAGAAAGTGCCGGCAAATGATGATAAGATGGAAGATACTGCTTAAAAAGATCTGTCAGACCTCTGAAGGATTTCAGTCAAAACAAGTCTTCTAGAGTGGACAACCATCATAATTATTGAGAACCTTGGAAGAAGCAGCCGTGACAAAGCTTTTCCATCCTGTGTGCAAGATATATGGGACAGGTTAAATACCCTCAGCCTTCGGGAAGAACGCAAAATTCGGAAGGCAGGAAATGAGTCACAAGCGGAAGTTGAATTGGGACGAAGGATTCTGAGTCGAACTTTGATAGCTCATTGAGTAAAGCATTTTCCCGCGAAAGGCAAAGTCCCAGGTTCGAGTCCCGGTCCGACACACAGTTTCAGTCAACCAGCAAGTTTAAAGAATCTAATGATTCCAATTCTGAAGAATGCAGATGCTGACAGGTGTGGATATACCGAACCAACAGTTTAATGAATGACAGTTTACACTAATTACTCTTATTATTTACAGAAGAATGAAAAAACTGCTAATAGCCAGCATCAGGAAAGATTAGTTTGGGTTGCAGAGGAATGTAGGAACCCGTGATTCAATACTGACTCCAGCATTACATCAGAAAATAGGTTTATAGCATTTATAGATTTAGAGGCGGCCTACGACAGTGTAGAGTGGACTACATTCGTTTCATTTTTTTAACGCAGCTGGTACAAAATATATGGAGCGAAGGGTAGGTTGTCTACGACTTGTACAAAAACCATATTGCAGTGGCAAGATCGAAGCTGATGAAAGGAAAGCACTGTTGAGTAGAAAATGAGACAGGCTTGTAGTCTATATCCTACTGTTACTCAGACTATTTATTGAGCTAGTAGTAAATGAAACAAATGGTAAATTTCGAAAGGGAATTTTTGTGATCTTTTAAGGTTTGCCGATGACTTTGTGAACTGAGAGATTCGAAGTACGAGCTGTTGGTCTGTTCGTTCTAGTTATCAAATTTGTCGTCCTTTCACTTCCACCCATGACTACTTCTAAATAAATTTGTCGCTGGCAAGCGTTTGGAGTTCAGTAGAGAGATTACAGCAGCCGTAGATAATTATTTTGGAGACATTTGACAATCGGATTTCAGTGATCGAAATAACTCATTGTAAAACCTTTGAACAAAATCTATAATGCTTTTTAGCTTAGAACGTTCTCTTGTAGTTGGCATTTTTCAGTTATAACTTTAATGGAAACAGAGGCAGTTTTTCCATTCAGCACGTGTGCCACATGTTAAAGACCGCTTGCTGTAAGGGGCCCCGCAGCCACACTACAAGGTTCCTTTTTTTTTTTCTTCGAGAGAGAAAATTAACAGTTAGCGACTTTTGAACTGAAAGTAGTAACAGTGTCTAAGCTCAAGCGCACATGATTGTGTAACACTGGAAATAATAAATCACTGACATAAAACTGTGTACATTTTCGAATGTTTGAAGAATACATTGCTCGTAACTGTACTTTATTTGACCCGCCAGGATAGCCGCATGCTTTAGGACGCCTCTTCGGGATTCAGGGAGGCGCGCTTGGCCCGGATCGAATCCGCATGTTAGATTAACAACGAGAGCCGATGCGCCAGCCAGCCTGGATGCAGTTTTTAGGCGGTTTCGCGCATCTGACTAAGTGAATACTGGGCTGCTATTCACTTTTCACCTCAGTTATTACGAGTCGCTAACATTTGGAAGACGTTCACACACTTTCACATGAGACAACTCTAGACGCAGATAGCTGAGGTGCACAAATTCCGGTCCGAGGGAGAAAGGGATGGCCTTAGAAGGGGCATCCGCCCACCTACAACCCCCAACGTTAAGAACTTGAATCATTAACATGCCGAGCCTGTGATGATATGGGATAAAGGCCAGGAAAGACAAGTAACTGTACTTTACTTAACTATATTCTACATATTACAGATTGGCACAATATTTTTTTTACTTATTTATTATGAACTTTCACCACAAAGTTATTGACAGAGATTGTTTGGGTAACAAAGTTAACAGTAGTCGCCTTAAAACCATCTGTTGATATAGTCTTTACGCCGAAAGGTGTAGGTAGCTAAATGAAGTAGTCAGATAATCAGAGTTCTTTTGAAATAAACAAAGCCGCGGACCTGATAGTCCAGCCCACTGAATGCTATTTTTGCGATCTCAGTAATTTTACACTCAGCCAGTGAGCTTTTTAGCGACATTTCTGTAATGTTCACAGACGTACTTTAATGTCCAGTCCCTTCAGATCCGCTAGTGTGCTCATTCTCTCCCGCTGAGTGCAGCAGCAGTTTCCAACGCTAAGCACAACTTATTAACGCTCTCACAACAGGTGGTTCACGACGTTTCACTCGTTTCACTGTGTAGCACAGTTCTATGTAGTGTGTTGCAAAATTTTGTTATGTCCAGAAGACTGAAGCTTATAAAACGGCGCATTTCACTTTTTAACGTGTGATGCAATTAATTTTGAGACTGTATGTACAAGTCTACGCCTGAAACGGCAACGATCAGTTCATCTTGCCGATAATTCGAGCGGCGGTAAAAACCTGGAGTAATGAGACCTTATTCTTTCCACTCAGTTGGTCAGCTTTGATGAGTTCGCAAACCAAAGTAGATACTGGTCCTACAGTTTCATTTCAGATTTGTGAGGTTTGCTCCTTAGAGAAACTTTGTACTCTAATGTTGTGGCTAAAGTACCTAACCGCTTCAACATTTGCATACAGGATGATCGACTGTAAGAAACACAAATTGAACTTATGACACACTTTTGTGCAGTTAAAATACTCTGTCTTAAAGATGAGTTACCCCAAAATATAGTATTATAAGACATCCAAGCGACTGAAAATTCCATCAAAGGTGCCTAACTTCTTGTACGCAAAAATATCGGCGTTCTGGACAGGATCAGTTTAAGGTCGCTCAGGGATCTTTATTAACCAGTTGTGGGGCTCCAATTTAGCGACATATATTCCTTTATAAGTATTACTCTACTTCCGTATAATGTAGAAGGTAACGACTCATATTTTTTTTTATTTCGATAGGTCAGTACTAACAGATGCTATGCATTATAATTTTCGAACCATTATATGAACAGTGCAAGCAAGACGCTAAAACAATACATCACAGTTGACTTTTTTTCGCTGCAGTCACATAGCAAGGATAAGATGCCATTCAGACGAGGATAGAGGTCAGTCAAATAAGAACGAGGCAGATGGAAAAGAAATAGGTAAACTGTTTACTATTTCAAAAGTAATCGCTGTAGCTGTTAATACACTTATCCCACTGCGAGACAAGACGGCCACTGTCACCAAAGAAAAATGTTTGCGATTACGTACAAAACCATTACTGTACCCAGGTGTGCAGATCTTCGTCTAAGCAAACCGACGGCCACGAATATCTTTCATCAGGATTCCAAAAATACGAAAATCGCTTGAATTATGTGTATGGACTTCCCAGCGAAAAAAAATGCACCGCACTTGAACAACTGGCAACATGTGGGCGTGACATCTCCCGAGGTGATTTTCACATTTTTGGAGCACTGAAGAAAGATATTCGTGGTCCCGATTTGCTTCAGACGAAGAGGTACAGTCATGGTTCCATAGTCAAGCGCAAACTTTTTTCCACGAAGGCATTGTCCATCTTGTCTCATAGCGCGATAAATGTGTTAACAGTTTATAACACCGAAAATGCAGATAGAATACCTTCCGCACCATCCAAAATTCTCGCCGTTTAATGTCCGTTGATTACTCGTACTTTACTTCAGCTTCTGAATCTGTAAGCTTTATTACAGAAACTATATTTAACAAGCTATCGATGTAATGGTGTATTTACTTCTGACTGTATGTAATTGATTGTAATTATATGGAAAATATTGTAAATTGTTGACTAATAGCCAAGGGAACTTTATTTAAATGTATCGATAGCAATGACGAAATGGCAGTAATTGTTTATCTTTGCATATGGAGAGTCTCTGTCACGTTGCGAGCAGTGAGGAAGCAGAGCAGCTTGAGTCATGAAAGAGTGCGTAAGCGTTTGTTGGGCGCACACGCAGACACGGGGTACAGCTATGATCCCGCCAGATCGGCTGGAGTGGCGCATGGATGTCTGTGTTGTCCTTAGGTTAGTTAGGTTTAATTAATTCTAAGTTCTAGGTGACGGATGACCTCAGAAGTTAAGTCGCATAGCGCTCAGAGCCATTTATGATCCCGCCAGTGTAAGCGAGCCTAATTCGTTGTTGCTGTTGTGGTCTTCAATCCTGCTACTCTATCCTGTGCAAGCTTCTTCATCTCCCAGTACCTACTGCAGCCTACATCCTTCTGAATCTGCTTAGTGTATTCATGTCTTGGTCTTCCTCTACGATTTTTACCCTCCACGCTGCCCTCCAATACTAAATTGGTGATCCCTTGATGCCTCAGAACATGTCCTACCAACCGATCCCTTCTTCTTGTCAAGTTGTGCCACAAACTCCTCTTCTCCCCAATTCTATTCAATACCTCCTCACTAGTTATGTGATCTACCCATCTAACCTTCAGCATTCTTCTGTAGCACCACATTTCAAAAGCTTCTATTCTCTTCTTGTCCCAACTATTTATCGTCCATGTTTCACTTCCATACATGGCTACACTCCATACAAATACTTTCAGAAACGACTTCCTGACATTTAAATCTATACTCGATGTTAACAAATTTCTCTTCTTCAGAAACGCTTTCCTTGCCATTGCCAATCTACATTTTATATCCTCTCTACTTTGACCATCATCAGTTATTTTGCTCCCCAAATAACAAAACTCCTTTACTTCTTTAAGTGTCTCATTTCCTAATCTAATTCCATCACCCGAGTTAACTCGACTACTTTCCATTATCCTCGTTTTGCTTTTGTTGATGTTCCACTTGTATCCTTCTTTCAAGACACTGTCCATTCCGTTCAACTGCTCTTCCAAGTCCTTTGCTGTCTCTGACAGAATTACAATGTCATCGGCGAACCTTAAAGTTTTTATTTCTTTTCCATGAATTTTAATATCTACTCCGAATTTTCCTTTTGTTTCCTTCACTGCTTGCTCAATATACAGATTGAATAACATCGGGGAGAGGCTACACCCCTGTCTCACTCCCTTCCCAACCACTGCTTCTCTTTCCTGTCCCTCGACTCTTATAACTGCCATCTGCTTTCTGTACAAATTGTAAATAGCCTTCCGCTCCCTGTATTTTAACCCTGTCACCTTCGCGGAGGAAGCTGCAATTCTAACTAATGCCTGTCCCATAATCATCCGTGGCTCTGGAGAGGACTCGAGGTTCTCATCCAGCAGCAGAACCAGCGGCAGCTCAGCATTGCCGTCGGCTACATTCTTCGTCGTCCGCACAGTTACAACATCATAAGACTGTTAAATGAAAAATTATAAACTTACGTAGACGTTACCCAGTGACATTTCTTTGACAGAGTATGACTAACTTGAATAATAACCTGCAATAGTTAAAAGTTGTAGGGCACTGTGTTGTCATTGTTCTCAGACATTATTACCAGGCAGGGTACCTTTCCTTTCCATGCAATCGGCGAGTGTCGTAAGAATATGAAAATTGATTAATTATTTTCTGCCAGTTTTGTTTATTTGCTAATGACTAGTTTCAGTCTAAATTTTCTGTCTCAGTAACTTCATTCTTGTACTGCATAACAAAGGCTTAAGTAATCTGCAATCTTATGTATTAATTCCATTCACTCAAATTAACTTAAAATTTCACTGGCAAAACTAATAACTAAAGATACAGTACAAATTTAGAGTGCGCAATTTCATTTCTTCTGTATTTACCTTAGCGAGCGACTTCTGCTGGCTTAGTATGTATTTTATTGTTGTTATGTTTAAAGTAAAATCAGTTGCATGTTTGCTCTCAGTAAATTCAAATCAATAAAAGTAAATTGCTTGCCTCTTTTTGCTTTACGTTACACTGAGGTTATTGAAAGCAATTTTTTTCATAACAAAGTTTTAGCTACATTTTTTAACCAGTAACTCCAGTTAATTTTAATTTAAAAATTTTGTGTTTCATATCAAGTAACTGCAAACTCAGTGCTTTCTGATTCACTTTTTTCCGTGAACTGGTGTACGGTGAAAAATCGTGACAACCTTCTGTTGTCAGGCCAGTGACTATTGCTTAAATTTCTGTGCCATTACGTTTCTTAAGATTCTGGAGATTCATTGCTCTAACGGGCTGGCGACTGTTTAATTATCCCCATTTTATCTAATTCGTGTTTTCTTTGTATAACCAGTAAATTTTATAGTAAAAATTACGTGGTACCCTTTTCCCCTCTGTGTGGTTCATCAGAGATTGCAGTATAATTCCAACCGTTTCAAAATTATCATGGGTATTTAGATCAGGTTTCGAATAGATTCTTCCTTCAGAAGGGTCTGTTGTACACTTTCCTCAAACTAGCCGGTTTTATTTTCCTTTGGTAACGATAGCCTTACTCATTGTAAAATTTCATTAGGCATATGTAATCATGGTCAGTTATATCGTAATCCAGTAGGCCGGTTAGGAAGGAGAAGGTTACAAGTTATGGCGATTACTTTTGAGTTAATAAACGGCTAACTTCCTTTTTTTAGCACCTGTTTCGATTTCATTTGTTTTTCCCTTATAAATAGTAAGAGGCTTCCTTGTGCTTTGGGTCCCTTCCCAGTATTAAAACTGTTAACCCGCTGAGTTGGCTACGCAACAAAGTGTCTACACTGTCAGATGGTGACAGCGAGCCCCGTCTCGGCATTTGTGGAGTCGGTTCTGCTGGTCAGCATCAACGTGTATTTCAAGCGGTTATCTACACACTGATAGCCTCCATAAACGTTTCCGTCTCATTACGGTTTACACGGCCGGGTAGAACACGAAAACAGAACACCTCTACATAGCTCCGGATCTACGATATTTTCGAACTGGGGCAAAACCTTGATAGTGACGCTCACCCCCCCCCCCCCCCTTCCCCCACCTCTCCTCATCGAGCATTTGAGAGAGGTTCTCAGAAACTTAAAAAAAAAAAAGGTTTCAAAAATATGTTCATTCTGTAGCGCACACCTTTTGACGCGTTTGATATATAGAACATACATGTTAGAGGAAATGTAAGACATGTTATTTGGTATTAAGTTTGACAAACTGCAGTGCTAATCCTCTTTACACAGCATTCTTCTATCGTACGTCACTGTAGTTCCCTCTGTGGAATTCAGACGTATATATTTTGTAGTGGAAGCCATCAAACCTATATTCAGGACAGTGGAAATTAAAATATCCTGTGGTGCCTCTCCTGCTCCCAGTCGGCTGGTTTGACATCCTACCTCCCTGAAAAAAATCTCGCAATTAACACTGTGAGAGTATTTGTGACTGGGAGAACAAGAACTCTTCAGAAAATTTGTACCTTTGCTATAGCTTTACAGTTTACACGACGTGCATTCCTTTCTGCAAAAAAATATGTTACCTCATCAAAGTTCGTCAAACGTTTTGCTAAATAGAAAATCAACATGTTATTGTTTAATATTTCAGTATTCAGCTGTTAACACGAATAGTACCCAGGACTGGTGTGGTTTCTCGATTTGATTACGTCTGTTTTATCACCGGCTGCTAGATAAAACGAAATATTGCAGCAGTTGTAACACGCCAAATAAGTGAGACTATTTTGGCACAAACGATCTACCTGATATATATAAATAACACGACAGAATATAATTCACAGAGTACCAATATCAAATGCCTATCAGGCCTACAACAAGCAAAAAGTTTTACGCCAGGAAATAGTTTCACATTTCATTCAAATGCTCCCGTTTCTGAAGCATGAGATCGAAAAGCAGCAGTAGTACGAAATTTTTATATAAATTCGGAATTGTCATATTCTGCGTTATAATTTATATAATGTCCCCATTTTTCCCCTTATTAGTCCTAGGAAACAGGCAAACAATCTTGTCAACACTAATTTGGTAACTATTCCTGCCATTGTCAAAACTTATCATCTGGGTAACTTCGCTAACCCTGTCAGAATCACTGGTTTAGTTATCCCTCGTTTATTCAAGCGGTTGCTAACAGAGACTGTACAACTGGCCCTAAGTAGCGTTGCTATCAAAATTTCATTTTCTTGGGTACACCAAAAAGATAACAAGTAATTTTTCGTACCTGTTATTCATGTTAGTCTTTTATTTCCATTCTGGTAATCTGAATCTATGTATTTCGCTAATAATTATAACAACATTGATCATTTGCACACCAAATCAACCTAATAAACAGCGATTGGCATTCACCCATTCCGATTCATTCAGTCATCTCGTATAGCCCGTCCGTTTTTATCTGCAGGAAAATTTTTTAATCCTGGATGCGACAGGGATTCCCCTGGCAGAGGCGTCACGTACACTATGCACGCATTCAAAGATCAATTTATAATTCGTTGAGATATCAACTTAGAATATGTTCAAAATGTTCAAAAACTAACAGAGATGCGTTTCAAAATCATGTGAACATTCGATAGACCAATGTGCGCTGGATGCTGGGCGCTTTGTAAAATTCCCATCCAGCACAAATACCCCAGTTTGTCCTCCCCCCCCCCCCTCCCAAAAGAATTCTGTCTCTACATTATAACACTAATAGTGATCCTACCTAGATAAAGCACTCCCGGAGAGTTTGGAATATGTTAGATTCTGTACAACACCCAGTTGTGTCACGTATTCACCTCTCTAGTAAGGAATTGAGACAGCCTTTCCTCTCTCCCACCCCCCACCCCACGTCCTCTCCCATGCAATACGATTTTCTGCCTCTGCTCCCCAAAGTTCTCTCCTGACGTTAATGTTTATAATTTTAAAGCCACCACACTATTCTTATGGCAACTGATATTTGCTCGACAATCATGGTGGCGTATCAGCCAATGGTAGTAGGGGGACAAGGCCGACATGAGCAAATGTTTTTAGTGTGGGTTGCCTACATCAGAGGCAGGTATGCATTTAGGGGCAAACCTATTGTTCTCCTTTGATTGACAGGTCATTAACCTATAGTTCTCCTTTCATTGACAGGTCCTTAACCTACTGTTATACTAAAAAGATACTTCCTTTTGCTTGACAGGTCCTTAAGCTATATTTCCCTGCCCTCTTCCCCTCCCCCACCCCTCACCAAACCACCAACCCACCCCCTCCCTCTCGCTGCTACAAGTACACTTTCAGGTCTGAGTCATTACAATAGACCCTTTAACTTTTTATCAATTTCATTGTCTACATAATTAAATTGGTCAATTAATTAACCTCTTCCCCTCTGGTAAACCCCCTCCCAGAAATTGGTGGGAAAAAGACTCAGTTGACCGGTCACTTGCAGGGAATTCGATTTCAGTGCATGTAATACTGTTTAAACAATTTACACAATGTATAGAATATTGATTCATTATTTATGGTAGTGTATGGATATAGTTTATTTATTTATTTCAAGAATTTTTCAGGAAGTCGATCACTTCTCCTACCACTACATCCCCGCCTCCCTTTCCCCCTCCCCTCTCCCCCTCCCCTCCTCTACCTGGAAACTGGCGGCTCTGCGGTGGCTCTTTTTTAGATGGCTGTATTCCCCTTTGCTTATTACATTTACTGCATTGTTATTTTTTCTCCTTTCGTCAGTAAAATTCAGTATCATGGGTGTTCCCAAGAATTTGTACCCTGCCACTCCTTTCTTGTTCCTCTTCTGCCTTCACTGCCTCATCCTTCGAAGCTACCAATTCGTCTTCTGTTCCGTTCATTTCCCCTCTTTCAGTTTACTGTTGCCTAAACCACCTCAATATAGAGAAAAAAAATCTATTTGTAAGGACTGTTCAATTGTAGTCTTATGCCTTCACTGCATAAACACCATAGAAAAATTTCACCAGCGGATAAGCAGAGGAAGGATTTCATACAATCTGCTTATTGCATCATGAGGAAGCCGAGTTAACTGCTTCAATGTTAACGGAGTATCAGCACGAGTCAGTCACGATTTCTGCAGCGCCAGCGAAGGCGCTGCACTTTGCAGAGGTTCAAGGCCTGACAGAGCGGTCCTGCAGACTGTTAGCACGAAGGCAGGGCATCAGTGTCTCGTTACACCTGCAGTATTGTGTATCGCAGACACTGAAGTGGTCTGGCTCTTAGCTGTATACTTTCAGAGAATGGACTTAAAAAACACCAATGTTTTGTTTAAAAGTAGTTAATGTTTTGTAAAGGATAGGAATACAATATCTGATCAAAAGTATGCGGACACTATTAGTGGACATTAATATGAGGTGAGTCGACCCTTCACCTTTATGAAACCTGAACTCTGCTGGGGACGATTTCGATGAGGTGTACAATTAACTATGGAGGAATAGCATCTCATTTTTTCTCAAGAGCCGAAATTATAGAAGGTGGTGATGTTGGACACTGGGTTCTGGAACGAAGCAGATGTTCCAATTCATCCCAAATGTGTTCCATTGGGTTCAAATTGGGATGCTGCGTAGGCCATTCCATTTCGGGGATGATTTTGTTCATTAGCTGTTGCCTCGCCGATGCTGCTTTATGACAAATTGATCAAATGGCTCTAAGCACTATGGGACATCTGAAGTCATCAGTCCCCTATGCTTAGAAGTACTTAAACCTAACTAACCTAAGGATATCACACACATCCTTGCCTAAGGCAGGATGCGAACCTGTGATAGTAGCAGCAGCGCTGTTCGGAACTGAAACGCCTAGAACCGCTCGGTAATAGCGGCCGGCGCTGCTTTATACAGGGTGGGATGTTATCCTGACACAAAGTGTCATCTTCTCTGAACTTCTGCTCTCCTGTGTGTGCCGGCCGCGGTGGTCTCGCGGTTCTAGGCGCGCAGTCCGGAACCGTGTGACTGCTACGGTCGCAGGTTCGAATCCTGCCTCGGGCATGGATGTGTGTGATGTCCTTAGGTTAGTTAGGTTTAAGTAGTTCTAAGTTCTAGGGGACTGATGACCACAGCAGTTGAGTCCCATAGTGCTCAGAGCCATTTGAACCATCTCCTGTGTGTGTGTGTGTGAGTTCGTAAGGGCCCAAACTGCAGAGGTCATCGGTCCCTAGGCTTACACACTACTTAAACTAACTTAAAGTAATCTATGCTAATAACAACACACACATGCTGGTGCCACACTCTAATCACGGAAAACGTCCTCCTACCATAACACCGTACTTCACTACTGGCGTGACACATGATAGTAGGTAACGTTCTCCAAGTATTCGCCAGACCCAAACCCTTCCATCGGATTGCACACAGGATACGGCGTGAATTATCACTCCAAGTCAATGGTTTCCAGACATCTATCGTCCAGAGGAGTCGCTCTTTGCACTACCTCAAGCGTCGTTAGCCCTGGGCACCCTTGCAGCAGTTGGAAGTCACGAGTGATTCCGTCAGCTGCTTTCACGCAATTTATTCCAACCATCTGGTTGTTTCTCCGCGTTTCCACGTCATAATCACATCAGAAACAGGCGACCTGGGCAGCTTTAGATGCGTTGAAATGTCCATGACGGGTTTTGGCCAAGGTAACTAGTTCATTTTCTAAGTCACTGAGCTCTCCAGACTGACCAACCCCATACTGCTCCCTCTCTACTGACCTCACAATACCTCCCACTTCTTTTTCTAATGAATATAAGACACTTGTAATTGTTGGCTTCGAAGCTGCTATTTGTTCAGTGACTACCTTCGAATTTCGCTCATTTGCACAAGCCACCTACAACAGAGAACAAAGTTTTATAAGGGGACACGTCAAATGTGAATAATAAAGCTATTGATAATAATGTAGTCCACATGGTAATTACGCACGATTTTTGAATTTGGTGTATACAGGGTGTTTATAAATGAATATCGGAGTTTTAACGCTTTATAATATTTTTTTACATTAAAACTACTGTCATAGTTAATATGTCAAATGAAAGAGCAACTTAAACAGTTGTGTTTGGCACCAGTGCGCGTGCTCAGCGCGCAATGGTTCCGCTGCAATCCGCTAGACAGCGCTAGTAGCGAAGATGGCGACTAGTGACCAAATAGCGTTTTGTGTTTTGCAGTTTTCAAAGAACGAATCTGTAGTTACTGTGCATCATGCACTCTGGCTGACGTTCGGTTGTGATTCTCCAAGTGATAATAACATTTGTAGATGATATCATTAATTTGAAGATACTGGCTGCCTTTGTAAAGGCAAGAGCACAGGGCGCCCAGGAGTAAGTAGACTGTTGAGCAAGTGAGAGAGTCGTCCACTCGTAGCCCACAGAAATCAGTCCAGAAGACTAGTCGTAAATTAAAAGTTCCCATGTCGACTGTTTGGAAAGCTTTAAGAAAACGTGTACAACTATGTCCTTACTGTTTACAGTTACTACAGGCGCTAAAGCCGGCAGACCATGGATTATGTGGCAACTTCACAAACGAAATGTTGTTTCACGACTATGAAGATTTTCTGGATCATGTTGTCTTCAGTGATGAATCGACCTTTCACCTTAGTGGACATGTTAGCACTCACAATGTGTGCATCTGGTGCTCAGAAAAAAAAGATTCCCCTAAAGTGACTGTTTTTTGTGCCGTATCCCAGCAGAAAGTTTATGGGCCTTTCCTTTTTGGTGAACCTACTGTAACTGGCACTTCTTACCTTGATACACTAGAGCAATGGCTCTTCCCTCAGTTATAAGAAGATGAGTCAGAGAACTTCATTTTCCAGCAAGATGGTGTGCCACCTCACTGGCATAGTGAAGTACGTGATTGGTTGAACTTCACTGTACCCAAGTGCCGGATAGGCTGCAAGAGCCCAATGACAGCGCTTGCTTTGCATGGCCTCCACGTTCACCTGACCTAACGCCACACGATTTTTTTTCCTTTGGGGCTTCATCAAGGATCGTGTGTACATGCCTCCGCTACCTGCAGACCTCCGTGAATTAAGAAACTGTATTGAAGCAGCTGTTGCTACAATCACTGAAGACACACTTCCAACGTTTGGAAAGTATTCGGCTATAGACTTAATGTGTGCCATGTGACAAATGGTGCTCACATTGAAAATTTATAAGGCTCTTTGTAAAACTGTTTGAGACGCTCTTTCATTTGACATATCATTTATAACTGTAAGTTTAATATAATAAATATTACAAAGTGTTAAAACCCTGTTATTAATTTGAAAACACCCTGTACTTGGAGTGAACCGGTCTATTTATGTCATCACATATATATATATATATATATATATATATATATATATATATATATATATATATATATATGCTTCAAATGGCCCTGAGCACTGTGGGATTTAACATGTGAGGTCATCAGTCCCCTAGAACTTAGAACCACTTATACCTAACTAACCTAAGGACATCACAAACATCTATGCCCGAGGCAGGATTCGAACCTGCGACCGTAGCGGTCGCGCGGTTCCAGACTGAAGCGCCTAGAACCGCTCGGCCACTCTGGTCGGCTATGTCATCAAAATTTGTTCTATTACGTCGTAGGTTTTCTCTTAAACTGCCAAACAAATAGATTATTATATGCTCATACCCTTGATCAATATTGCGATCCTCTTTTGCAGCTCCATAATCACAAACCACATTCAGTACTACCAGTGACTGTCCTGTTTAATGTCTTCTTTGCACCTTTCTTTTATTACGGTGATAGACTGCAGGGTTGAAAGGCTATGAGCTGTCTGGGAAAAAAATTAAGAGTTTTCTTAAAAGGAACAAATGAGGTCGTAAACCTACTAGCCGTGGACTGAGTTTTAGCCTCAGGTAGTAAACACAGCGTTCGTTTCCCCAGTCCCAAGCACATGAGGTGGTTCTGCGAGACAACCATCTGCCAGAGAAAAACACAGTATCGCTCGAGAAATCCTTTAACAAAGATAAAAAGTCTAGCAGGTGTCGCTTTCCAGAGGCCAGCATAAGAACTGTCATTGCCTCAGTGGCCACGCTATAAAATAACATTGTGTTTAAATTTCTAAAAGAAGCTTTTCCATTGATTCATAAAGCTATTTTCCGTACAATGTGCTCTTTTATATGTATGTCTATGTATACGTTCTCTTATTTATCACCTTCAGTATCGTATCATGGATTGGAAGAAGTCTCCAGGTTTCTTCCTAATCAGCGTCATAGCCGCCATCTTGGATGCATCTGTCATCAATGGAAAGTGCGATAGAAACCACTATACCCCAATACTAATGACTTGAGCATATTCCTCAGTTCGAAGACATCATCAACAGTCTGGTAAACGACACAATCGGTTATTCCCCACCCAAGCCACTGTTAGACAATTCCGTACCCTCGCACACCACTCTGGCACTCACTGAGGCCAACAGCTTAATAAAGGTAAAATTAGCTTTGCATTACACAAGATACTCTTGTGCAAAAGGGTAAAGGAAGTCAGAACGACCCCCAAAATTGAATGTGTCAGATTAAGATTACGAAAGAGGGCACGTAAGTAAAACAGAGTATGTAAGTTGAAGGATACAAAAAAGGAAAGTATTGAAATCGAGTAAGGAATAACCAGAGATCACTCTATTAGGTTATACAGTCTGATCAGGCCTCAGGAGAAGAAATGAGACGAACAGCACTAATCTACACTGATAAGCCAAAACATTATGACCACCAGCTTAACAGCTTGTTTGTCCGTCTTTGGAACTAAATACATCACTTATTCTGCGCATCAGAGCTCCAACAAATTGCTGGTAGTTTTGTGGAGGTATGTTGTATTTTATGTCTACGCATAGGTAAGTAATTCGCGTAAATAACTGGCCGCTGATATGTGTATGCAATGATGGCGCACGATAACGACTCAGTGGGTTCCATAGGATTTGCATCAAGAGAATTTTGTCGCCAAGACATCAATGTGAGTTCATTATTATGCTCCTCAAACCGCTGTAGCACGTTTCTGGCTCTCAGATACGAACAATTATAGCACTGAAAGATGACATCGCCCTCGGGGAAAGACATCAAGCATGAAGGGACGCACGTGGTTCGCAGCTGTCAGCGCGTCTTCGATTACAATCACAGGTGCCGTGCAAGTGCAGGAGAATGTCTCCCCTAGGATACTGACCCCACCAACCTGTGTCCATAGTGCGCAGCGCCTTTTGAGCCGCCGATCACCTCGATGACGACGTTTCTGGAGGCGACCATCGACCTACTGTAGCAAAAATGTTATTCACCCGAAGAGCCGACAGGTTTCCACTGATCGACGGTCGGATCTCGATAGTCTCGTGCCCGCTGCAGTCGTAACTTACGATCTCGTTGGGTGATCATGTGAACACGTAGTAATGGTCTGCTGCGAAGCTCCATATTAAACAGTGTGTAATGAACGGTGTGCTACGAAACAATTGTGATTGCACGAGGATTGTGCTCTTTTGGCAGAGGTGACACAGATCACCATCTATCCTACTTTACAAAGCAGACAAGTCTCCAAACCCACGTTCTCTGAAGAGTCGTGGACGTCCAGCCATTTAGCGTCTTGTGGTAGTTTCACTGCCCTTCTACCTCTTTCCGTAGATGCTCACGACAGTATGACCTGATCATTCCACTAGCTTCGCCGTTTTCGAGATACTCGTTCACATGCTTTGCGTAATAATAATCTGACCTTTGTCAAAGTCGCTTATCTCTATGGATTTCCCCACTTGAAGCCCACATCTTCGTTAGGGTGACCCCCCCGTCCGTGTCTGCTCCGCTTACATACGTCTGTTACCGCTCCATGTGGCCGCAACGCCATCAGGCGGCATCCAGCATCGCGGTGTGCAGTGGTAATGATGTTTTGGATGATCAGTGTATATGGAGGAAATACTTACTGGTAGCACAACTACTGCTTAACAGCCCATTAGATAGTGAGCGTCTGACACTTCCAGTGTGGCCTGCAACTTTCAGAAATTCAGGAAAGATAATTTGTTGTGAAAGGAAAAGACGCCATTGTAATCGCCGAAGGGTATCTTTTCTGATAGTTCTTCCTTAAACGGATCAGTCCATGAGGGAACACCCACGTATCAGTATAAGTGGGGGAAAAAAAGAGATAAAGGTAAGTTGTACAGAGTAGTGTCTGTCAAAACAGACGGAGAAGAGAAGG
Organism: Schistocerca gregaria; assembly: GCF_023897955.1. Taxonomy (NCBI): domain Eukaryota; kingdom Metazoa; phylum Arthropoda; class Insecta; order Orthoptera; family Acrididae; genus Schistocerca; species Schistocerca gregaria. The sequence goes on from NC_064927.1 coordinate 384,291,764, forward strand.
AAAAATATTTTAGTAAAGCTTTAGTTGTAAGTAGTATCCTAAGGGAACTTGATTCTTAGTTTTAAGTAATATCCTAGGGGAACTTGATTCTTTGTATTATTCTCTACATGGTTATCACGAAACTGTATGAGCACAGCACACAAACAAGAAACAAAGATTACACCTCCAGTCCCTAGAGAGAGTGATAATCGGAAATTAGATATAAATTTGGGAATTGGGACTCACAGCCAAAAGCAGCTAGCCATGAGGAATCATTTATAATGAACACCCAGACAGGTGCCACTCGACAATGCCTATCACTCTAACATAACAGTAATGCTGATTACTCGAGATGCAAGTTACGTATTCCATCTTAATCATGGGCGAAGTTGCCACGAGTATTCTACCGCGAAACGTCTTGACAAATGCTGGCTGAATCTACACATTGTTGCTTCTGGGATGATGAAAGCCAACACATACAAACAGACATAAGACAGAAAAAAAGACTCACCACGAAGGAATTATCCGAATGGGATGGAAATCGGTAGATGTGATGCACATGTATAGACAAAGAAATGATTACAGTTTCAGGAAAGTCATACGATTCATTCAAGAGAACGAGCTTCACAAATTCAGCAAGTTAGTTACATGTTGGTCCATCCCTGCCCCTTATGTAAGCCGTTACCCGGCTTGACATTGATTGACAGAGTTGTTGGATGTCATCCTCAGGCATATCGAACCAGATTCTGTCCAACTGGCGCGTTAGTTCGTCAAAATCACGATCTTGTGCGAGGGCCCTGCCCATAATGCTCCGAACGTTCGCAATTGGGGAACCTTGCTGGCCAAGGTAGTGTTTGATAAGCACGATGACAAGCAGCACAAGCTCCTGACGTGTGCGAGCGGACATTATCTTGCTGAAATGTAAGCCCAGGATGGCTTGCCATGAAGACCAGTACAATAGATCGTAGAATATCGTCGGCGTACCTCTGTGGTGTAAGGGCGTCGACCTATCGTTGTGATATAAGGGTGCTGTGAAAGGAAATTGCATCGCAGACCATCACTCCCTGTTGTCAGGCTGTATGGTGGGTGACAGGTTGCTATCCCACCACTGTCCGGACCATATACAGACACGTCTTTGCAGGTCATCGAAACTCTCGAAGTGGGATTCATGACTAAAGAACATTCTACTCCAGTCAATAACAGTCGACGTCAAAGACATGCCTGGAGATGACTCAGACAGCGGGGAGTACCAACCTGCCTGTCGTCCGCCATACAGCCCAACAAGCAGCAGTGACGGTCTAGAGTGCCACTTCTTTTCGTAACAGGACCCCTTTGATTGTTATCTGTGCCACACTTACAGCACAGAGATACGTCAACGATATTCTATGCCCCATTTTGTTGTCCTGCATAGCAAGCTATTAGGGCTTACATTACAGCAAGATAATGCCTACCCACTCATTGAGAGAGTTTGCATTGCTTGTCTTCATGCTTGCCAAAGCCTACCTTGGCCAGTCAGTTCGCCGGACCTCTCCCCAATTGAAAACGTTTCAAGCATGACGGGCAGGGTCCTCCAAGCCTCTCGGGATTTTGACAGTTTAATGCACCAATAAGAATTTGGGACGATATCCCTCAGGAGAACACCCAACAACTCTATCAATCAAAACTAAGTCGAATAACTGCTTGTATAAGGGCCAGTGGACCAACATGTTACTGATTTGCCCAGTGCGTGAAGCTCTTTCTCTTGAATAAATCGTCCAGTATTCTGAACTTGTAATTATTTATCTGTCTATACATGTACGTCACATCTACCGATTTCTGTACTATTGGGATAAACACCGTTTTTCTTTTGTCCTTCTTTGTATTTCATTCTTTTTTGTCTTAAGAATGTATATCGCGAAGTGGTGGCAACTACCACACTACTGCTAGTCACAAAGCGAAGTCGACTAAGAACTGCAAAGTATTGGAGCAGAGATAGTGTCGGTGTGGTGTTTTGCAACCATGGGTGCATCACAGCACTGTGCTTCCTCTGACAGAAAAAATTCCCTGCAGCCAAGTTGACTTGGGGTGGCAAAGCAAACGTTTCCTGCTATTTTTATCGACAAGCCAGCTCGTCCTTTTGGTACTCAGGTTTTAACCACTCTGTGGCATCAGTTCTGCTGATGGGGAATGTGTCCTTCCACACTGGCCACCTGTGAATTTTTAAGCAGCCTATCCAGGCAATAAAACAGTGAAGTATTGGAAAAGCAGAAGTATTAATTCTGCCTACTTTCTTGCTACTGTTTAATTTGGTTCTTCAGATAAATGTTACTCCACTTAAACAATGATGGACTACACTCTTGTTCGAATTCTGCCTCGGACATGGATGTGTGTGACGTCCTTAGGTTAGTTAGGTTTAAGTAGTTCTAAGTTCTAGGGGACTGATGACCTGAGATATTAAGTCCCATAGCGCTCAGAGCCATTTGAACCATTTTGAACTACACTCTTATACATTATGTTTTCAAAAGAGAAAAAGTAGATAACTTCAAGGAAGCTAAAAAATTTGGCCAGGGGGGACTTTTAGAAAAGCACATTCCGTAATCTACAATCTTAAATACTAAAAGACTTAGATACTAAAGTACACATTTTTATACTGGACATTTCACTTCAAGAAAACCTCTTTCTTACTGGAATTTGCTTTCAAAAGCTATTATTCTTTCAACTAACTTCGTATAGTCTTCTAACAGATTCTAGTAACTTGGCTTCACTCTGAATTTTTCGTAAGAAAACTTTTACTGTAACACTTTGCAATAATTAAGAAAACTTTCTCGTTATTTACACAAAACAGTTTAAATTGTGCCTCTTTATATTGACTTGGCACTTCTAAGTCTGTAGAACAGGATACTCGGATTAATCAAACACCAGAAAGTAAACCTATATAGATTTATGAATAGGATGAAATAACAGGGTGAACTAGTTTCTTTAAAGGTCAAGAATGATTATTAAAACACAGTTTAAATTAATGGTTCAGGCTGTACAAAAGTAGACTACAAATAAATCTCATCTGGTGGCTACAGGCCTGGATGTGGGGAACAATTATGATGGTACACTATCCACAGTATGGCCTGCAAGTATCTTGCTGTATGGGCTCAATTTCTCTTCTTGGCGTCGTTCAGTTTAACATACAGTAACCCGACAACTCGCAGCTATGCCGTAAGCCGTTTGCAGTCTCCATCCGAGGCATTTCTGTGCAAATTTGCAGGCAAAGCTTCTCCTGCTCCACAAAGGTGTTGCCTCAATCACTACTGTCTACAGACTGTGTGACTTCCCGCACTTGTTCTAGGTAGCGCGCCATTTCGCCCTTTCCACCTTTTACACTCCCCAGAGCCACTTTTGTTTCAAACAAAAGCACACTGGGTTTTACATAACACCTATTTCTGACATTGTTCCTAAATGTGACCATTTCTTAAATTGTCAAATTTACAAGAACAATTTATACATACAAATATTTTTAAATAGAAATGTCATCAGAAAATTATTGAACGTAATAAACAAATTACATATTATTTTACAAACATTACACACATACAATGCAAAGAACTTCAGACTCCAGTACAGCACAGTTTACTTTACAACTATGGAAAATATAGTATCAATATGGGAAAATTTTAAAGCCAAAATAATATAAAAATTTAAATGAACCATAAACAAATAATGTTATACACCCCCACCATTCGATAGTCTTCCATCACTGTGAGCCAGCTGAAGCTCTAGATGGCTGAGGAAAATTGATCGTAATGCATACCCTGATTGATTTATTTCATCAAGTTTTTAATTAACTGATGCATATACTAGTGATTAAAATCAATGAACTTGTTAGCTGAGCAATATCAATCTGCGACTGGAAGTATGATTTTAAATTTAGCTTTCTTTCTCTGTAATGGAGACTGGACCAGTCAGCTACTGATACATCGCCACATGCTTTATTCATTCCTCAAAATCTCCAGATTACAAGCACCCCAACAGAAGATTCCAATTGGATAGACAGCTGTCCTTGCAGGAAACAGAATTCCCTCCTATTCATCAGGCACAAAATCAAATAATAATGAGAACTGTAACCGTTGAATACACACATAAAAAGGGACATACTAAAATTTACCAAGTTCAGTACTGTTGTTCCCTCCAAGGCTGCTTTACTACTTATTCTTTTACAACACTAACCTAAATACAAGCTCATTGTAAGTAACTGAAGCGATTTCATAAATTCACTGGAGCACATTGACTGATATATTGTCAAAAAATTCAACATTCATATAGAAAAACTCAAAAGTTTTGTTCTGTTGTAGCCGCATTTCAGATTACTGCCACGAGAGCGCAGCAGTGTCCAGTTTAGGCAAGATGGCGACCAGCATCAATAAAATGTATCTCGAAATGCATTCGCACCAGTCCGCCCGTAACAGTGCAACGACACTACAGAACGAAGTTCAACAAAGATCCACCAACTGCTAACTCAATTCGGCAGTGGTATGCGCAGTTTAAAGCTCCAGAATGCCTTTACAAGAGAAAATCAATGGGTCGACTTGCAGCGAATGAATAAATGGTTGAGCGCAATCAGGAAAGTTTCGCACGTAGACCACACAAGTCGAAGATCAGAGCAGACAGCTGAACATTCGACAAACGATTGTTTGGAAGATAAGGAAACGACTGAAGCTGAAACCTTAGCGCTTGCAATTGCTACAAGCCTTGAATCTCGATGACACAGTTAGATGCTTTGAATTTTTGGCACAGTTGCAACAGCTTATGGTACAGGATGGGTTTTGCGAAAAGCTCATCTTCAGTAACGAAGCAACATTTTTTATGTGAATGGCACAGTGAAAAGGCACCATGTGTGTGAACCACATGGCAGAGAACTTCCACACAATTGTGCAGCACATTCGAGATTCACCAAAAATTAATGTATTCAGTGCAGTCTCACAGTTTAAAGTATGTGGTCCCTTTTTTCTGCAAAAAGATCGTTAGAGGGCACATATGTCTGGATATGCTGGAAAATTGGCTCATGACACAAATGGATATCGACAGTATGGGTTTCACCTACCAACAGAATGGGTCTCTATCCCATTGTCATCATCATGTTCATGAATTCTCTAACAAGATATCGAGAAACGTAGGGATCGGTCGTGGTGGGATTGATGATAGCCAATTCATGTCATGGCTTCCACACGCTCCCGACCTAACCCCTTGCCATTTTTTGTGTGGGTTTATGTGAAAGATTCGGTGTTTATGCCTCCTTTACAAAAAAAAAACCCTACCATAACTGCGAGCTCGCTTTTGAACAGGTTGATAGGCACATGCTGCGCCAAACACGGGAAGAACTTGATATCGATTTCATATCTGCAGAATCGGTAGGAGTGCATAAGGAACCCTTGCAGTATTCCAAAAAGACTTTTTGAGTTTTTCTTTATGAGTACAAAGCCCCGTGAAACTAAGTAACATAATATAGCTACAGCAAATCTGTAAATCGCTTCAATAATTTATAATGGCCTTGTACTAGTCTGGAACGGTGTTCAGTTTGGTTGACACAATCAAGTCACAGTCAACAAATTTATTTTCATAGTAGTATTTCCAAAACAAGCTTTTCTTCTTTAAACACTTGAATGAAAATGAAATATTATTGTTGGTGTTTCTGTCCATGAGCAACCCTTCAAATTAACAACAAATTTATACAGTGTTATATATACACCGAACACATAAAATTTCCTGCAGCTCCTAGGTTCGTTCACCAGGAGGTGAAACCTCGAACTGCCATAGCGAAGGAGGCATTCAACAGAAAGAGGAGACTCTTATGTGGCAAATTAGAAAAAATGTCTAAGCGAAAGGCTTCGCAAATGTTTTGTCTGGAGTGTGGCACTATATGGGGTAGAAACATGGACGCTGAGACGAGAGGATGAAAACAGGTTAGAAGCATTTGAGATGTGGACTTGGAGGAGAATAGAGAGAATAAACTGGATGGAAAGAGTGAGTAATGAAAGAGTATTGAAAAGGGTTGTTGAGAGAAGATGCCTACTGAAGGTTGCAAGAGAAAGGAAAAAGAACTGGTTTGGACATTCACTGATGAAGGAGTGCTTGCTATTAGATGCTTTGGAAGGACTGGTTTTTGGGAGAAGACTGAGAGGAAGAAGGAGATACAAGATGATAGACGACATAAATCGAAGAGCTAATTATGCAGACCTGAAGAGGATGGAAGAAGACTGGACAGCCTGGAGAACTACCATGTGAAAACCTGGCTTTTGGCAGAACACTGATGATGATGATGATGACTAGGTTTGTTCTAGTGAGATGTTCTTTACTCACTACAGACATACTCACTTTAGTCACATAGGTAAAGAGGAAAGAATTTTACTGTCAACTCCCTGTTCCCATAAACACCCTTACTTTTCAGTACAATTTCAAATTATGAAAAGGGGTGCTGCAGTGAGCAGCTTGTTGTGTTATCCCAACGGAGAAGAGATGGGTGCAGTCAGATGAGTGCAGTGGCTAGTTTCTTGGACGACCAGGGTCGACAGCCTAGCTTAGCAGACTAGCCCATGCCTTTGAGGGTGGGGTGGCGGCAGATTGGACAGTCAGCTGTTCGCAATCGACTTCCCCTGCGTCGCAACCACAGCCGTAGTACACTGGGGCACAGCCCCTGTGCCTCCGTTGCCAGTTTGTACACACCCCGGGTCCTTAGAGACTAAGTGCTATTCAGCTGCTACCACTCCGAACAGTTTGTAGCGGTCAACTGGTTCTGTCACTGTATTCTGACTTTAACACCTGAGCGCTCTTCTCGCGAGATGTTTGTGACTTATGGGTTACGGTGGCTCAGCTGCGAGCAGACATTTCGCAGCCTCCAGGTTTTTTACATAGTTCATAAATTGTACACAACAGCAAATAAGAAAAGCCGCGCGGGGTAGACACGCAGTCAAAGGCGCCTTCCCACGATTCGTGCGGCTCCCCCCGTCGGAGGTTCGACTCCTCCCTTGGGCATGGGCGTGTGTGTCGTCCTTAGCGTAACTTAGTTTAAGTTAGATTAAGTAGTGTGTAAGACTAGGGACCGATGACCTCAGCAGTTTGGTCCCATAGGAACTTACCACAAATTTCCAAATTTAAACAAGAAAAAATTTATTACCTCCCCTTAGAACTATGTTTCCCGTGGCGGCTTTTCTTCCTGTGTGGTGCCGCCATATTTCCTCAAGTGTGCTGTGCTCATACAGTTTCGTGATAACCATACAAGAAATAATACAAAGAATCGAGTTCCCCTAGGATATTACTTAAAACTAAGAATCGAGTTCCCTTAGGATACTAATTACAACTAAAGGTTTACTAAAATATTTTTCCTTCTTTTCTCTGTCTGTTTTGACAGATACTTCTCTGTACACCTTAACTTCCTCTCTTTTTCCCACTTATACTGATACTTGGGTGTGTCCTCATGAGCTGATCCGTTTAAGCAAGAACTATCCGTCAAGATATCTTTCAGATTACAATGGCGTCTTTTCCTTTCACCACAAATTATCCTTTCTGAATCTCTGAAAGTTGCAGGCCGCAGTGGAAGTGTCAGACGCTCAACATCTAATGAGCTGTTAAGCAGTTGTTGTGGTGCCAGTGAGTATTTCCTCCATATACACTGATCATCCAAAACATCATTACTACTGCACACCGCGATGCTGGATGCCGCCTGGTGGCGTTGCGGCCACATGGAGCGGTAACAGAAGTACACTACTGGCCATTATGAGCGGCGTTGCCTGGTGAAACGTTGTTGTGATGCCTCGTGTAAGGAGGAGAAATGCGTACCATCACGTTTCCTACTTTGAAAAGGGTCGGATTGTAGCCTATCGCGATTGCGGTTTTATCGTATCGCGACGTTACTGCTCGCGCTGGTCGAGATCCAATGACTGTTAGCAGAATATGGAATCGAGGGGTTCAGGAGGGTAATACGGAATGCCGTGCTGGATCCCAACGGCCTCGTATCACAAGCAGTCGAGATGACAGGCATCTTACCCGCATGGCTGTAACAGATAGTGCAGCCACGTCTCGATCCCTGAGTCAACGGATGGGGACGTTTGCAAGACAACAACCATCTCCACGAACAGTTCGACGACGTTTGCAGCAGCAGCTCGGAGACCATGGCTGCGGTTACCCTTGACGCTGCATCACAGACAGGAGCTCCTGCGATGGTGTAACCTGGGTGCACGAATGGCGAAACGTCATTTTTTCGGATGAACCCAGGTTCTGTTTACAGCATTATGATGGTCGCATCCGTGTTTGGCGACATCGCGGTGAACGCGTATTGGAAGCGTGTATTCGTCATCGTCATACTGGCGTATCACCCGGCGTGATGGTATTGGGTGCCTTTGGTTACACGTTTCGGTCACCTCTTGTTCGCATTGACGGCACTTTGAACAGTGGACGTTACATTTCAGATGTCTTACGACCCGTGGCTCTACCCTTCATTCGATCCCTCCGAACCCCTACATTTTAGCAGAATAATGCACGACCGCATGTTGCAGGTCCTGTACGGGCCTTTCTGGATACAGAAAATGTTCGACTGCTGCCTTGGCCAGCACATTCTCGAGATCTGTCACCAACTGAAAACGTCTGGTCAATGCTGGCCGAGCAACTGGCTCGTCACAGTACGCCAGTCACTACTGTTGATGAACTGCATGGGCAGCTCTACCTGTACACGCCATCCAAGCTCTGACTCAATGCCCAGGCGTATCAAGGCCATCATTACGACCAGAGGTGGTTGTTCTGGGTACTGATTTCTCAGGATCTATGCACCCAAATTGCGTGAAAATGTAATCACATATTAATTCTAGTATAACATATTTGTACAATGAATACCCGTTTATCATCTGCATTTCTTTTTGGTGTACCAATTTCAATGGCCAGTAGTGTATGTAAGCGGAGCAGATACGGACGGGGGATCACCCTAACGAAAATGTGGGCTGCTAATGGGGAAATCTATCGAGATAAACGACTTTGACAAATTGCAGATTATTACTAAGCAGAGCCTGTGGACGAGTATCTCGAAAACGGCAATGCTGGTCGAATGTTCACGACCTACTGTCGTGAGCATCTACGGAAAGAGGTAGAAGGGCAGTGAAACTACCACTAGACGCTAAGTGGCGGAACATCCACAACTCTGCAGAGAGCGTAGGTTCGGGGGCTTGTCTGCTCTGTAAAGTAGGATAGATGGTGACCTGTGTCATCTCTGCCCAAAGAGCTCAATGCTCGTGCACGCACAGTTGTTTCGTAGCACACCCTTCATCATAAATTGTTTAACATGGAGCTTCGCAGCAGACCATTCCTACCTGTTCACATGATCACCAGACGAGATCGTCAATTCCCATTGCAGTGGGCACGAGACCATCGGGATACGACTGTCGATCAATCGAAATCTGTCGGCTCTTCTGGTGAATCAAATTTTTGCGACACTAGGTCGATGGTCGGCATCGAGGTACTGTAGCAAAAATGCCGAGGTGAACGGCGACTCAAAACGTGCTGCGCAGGACGGACGCAGGTTGGTGGGAGCAGTATCCTATAGGAGACATTCTCCTGCACTTGCACGGAACCTTTGGTTGTAATCGAAGGCACGCTGACAGCTGCAAATCACCTGCGTCCTTTCATGCTTGATGTCTTTCCCCGAGGCCGGTGTCAACTTTCAGCACTATTAACTTTTCGTGTCTGTGAGCCAGAACCGTGCTACACTGGTTTGAGGTGCATTATAATGAACTCACGTTGAAGTCTCGGCGATCAAATTCGCCTGATGTAAATCCTATGGAACCCATGTGAGTCGTTATCGTGCACCATCACCGGGTAAGCAAATCAGCGCTCCTTCTTTACGTGAATTACTGACCTGTGCGTAGACACCTAATACAACATATTTCCACAAAACTACCAGCAATGTGTCGAAGCTCTGATGCGCACCGAGCGTGGTGGAGCAGTGGTTAGCACACTGGACTCGCATTCGGGAGGACGACGGTTCAATACCGCGTCCAGCCATCCTGATTTAGGTTTCCCGTAATTTTCCTAAATCGCTCCAGACAAATGTCGGGATGGTTCCTTTGAAAGGTTACGGCCGACTTCCTTCCCCGTCCTTCCCTTATCCGATGAGACCGATAACCTCGCTGTTTGGTCTCTTTCCCCAAACAAACCAATCTAATCCAGTCTGACGCGCAGAATCAGTGATGTATTTAGTTCCCAAGATGGACAAACAAGCTGTTAAGCAGGAGGTCATAATGTTTTGGTTCATCAGTGTAGATTGCTGCTGTTCGTCTCATTACTTCCCCTGAGGCCTGATCAGACTGTATAACCTAATAGTCTGACCACTAGTTATTCCTTACTTCATTTCAACCTTTTGTATCCTTTAACTTACGTACTCTGTTTTACTTACGTACCCTCCTTCGTAATCTTAAACTGACACATTCCATTTTGGGGGTCGTTCTGACTTCCTTTACCCTTTTGTATGAGAGCATCTTATTTCTTGCATTGACTAATTTTATCCTTATTAAGTTGTTGGCCTCAGTGAGTGCCAGAGTGGCGTACGAGAGTCTGTATTCACTGTCTGCTGGTTAAAACAAGATAAATTAAGCAATTTTTCTCGTTGAAGAAAGTTCAGCGTCACAGATCGGTTCCCTGATCTGATCAGTCATGGGGAAATATTTGCGTGTGCAAGGTGCCTCCTGCCACAAGAGGAACAGACCTCATACTGTTTCCACTCTTGACAGTTACGTCATTCACGTGAGAACACATGCCCATACTTCTAGCTGTCTCTCTTTCTCACTCTCTCTGCCGAACTGTGTCTTCCCTAGCTCTTCCAGCAGCTCATCATCGATTGAGATTCTCTTCCCTCTTGTTTCAAGCAGTGGAACCACCAGTATTTGAACAGTTTGGTACTAATTCAAATCGTATCCAACATACAAAAATAGAACAGTCACTCATATTTACGAATATATCATGACGCAAAGTCAGCTGGCCTTAGAATTTACTCCGCAAGATCTCGTAACCATAGACATACCAAAATATGAATGTAAAGGAGGGAACTTAACTGATAAAGATTTAAATGTTCGCAGCTTTCTGTATCTCCTTATCGACATCATTGATATGGTCTGCAACCATGCAGGAATGGTTGCCTAGGACATTTTCCAAACTGTAGGGGCCATCGTACTGAAAGTAGGATTTGGATATCTTCTTTTCGACAAGGTCTGTCTGAATGTGGTTCTGAGCCAGGACCAGGTCTCCTTCTTTGACTGCTAGTTTCTTCGAGGTACGATTGGTCTGCTCTTTGCTCAAAGCTTCCTTCCTACAGTTTCTACTTAACGCAAATGCTAAAATGGTTTCTAGATCAACTGCAGGTGAAGGGGGTAATCTCTACATCTACATCTACATTTATACTCCGCAAGCCACCCAACGGTGTGTGGCGGAGGGCACTTTACGTGCCACTGTCATTACCTCCCTTTTCTGTCCCAGTCGCGTATGGTTCGCGGGAAGAACGACTGTCTGAAAGCCTTCGTGCGCGCTCGAATCTCTCTAACTTTACATTCGTGATCTCCTCGGGAGGTATAAGTAGGGGGAAGCAATATATTCGATACCTCATCCAGAAATGCACCCTCTCGAAACCCGACGAGCAAGCCACACCGCGATGCAGAGCGCCTCTCTTGCAGAGTCTGCCACTTGAGTTTGCTAAACATCTCCGTAACGCTATCACGGATACCAAATAACCCTGTGACGAAACGTGCCACTCTTCTTTGGATCTTCTCTATCTCCTCCGTCAACCCGATATGATACGGATTCCACACTGATGAGCAATAGTCAAGTATCGGTCGAACGAGTGTTTTGTAAGCCACCTCCTTTGTTGATGGACTACATTTTCTAAGGACTCTGCCAATGAATCTCAACCTGGTACCCGCCTTACCAACAATTAATTTTATATGATCATTCCACTTCAAATCGTTCCGCACGCATACTCCCAGATATTTTACAGAAGTAACTGCTACCAGTAAGAAGTAACTGCCGCTTCTCGGACTAGCATGATTACGGGATTGTCTAACATTGGCTTGGGCGGGGAATAACCGATTGTGTCTCTGATGTTTTCTTCGAACTGAGGAATATGCTCAACTAAAAAAAAAAAAAAAAAAAAAAATGGTTCAAATGGCTCTGAGCACTATGGGACTTAACATCTGTGGTCATCAGTCCCCTAGAACTTAGAACTACCTAAACCTAACTAACCTAAGGACATCACACACATCCATGCCCGAAGCAGGATTCGAACCTGCGACCGTAGCAGTCGCGCGGTTCCGGACTGAGCGCCTAGAACCGCTAGACCACCGCGGCCGGCTTATTCTCAACTCATTTACGGTGTTTCGCGGAACAGTATATTCTCGCCAGCTCTCCTACTGCTTGGGGGCATCTCCTGACTGGTTTTTGCTTAGATTTCCAAAATATCTTCAGTAAAGGAGACCGTTGCCACTGCTAACACAATTTCCACTGTGCGATACGGCGATGTACGTGGTCAAGAGTACAAATTTCGCTTCTTTCCCCGAGTGTTTTCGACTTGCACCTACACCACATTCCTATCATTATCGTCAGGTGGTCGATAATCATTACTGAATCTTTCCCAGTTTGGGGAAAGAAGTGGTACAGGCAGGTGCTGAGGTGGACAGTCTGATACTGCATGGAAACAAGACAATTCCTCCTAGGCTGATTTTTGCATATTTGAGCCAACAGGAACAGATGTTGTTTTCTGTGTAAAGGTAAATTATCATGTCTGGTTTGCTCTCTCTTTCCCTATGGCCATAACGTGAGGGGAAACTGTGTTCAGAGGCACCAGCAATGATGCAGCAGTTCCCACCGGCTCTGCGTGTGAGACAGAGTCCAGCAAAGGATTGAGTGTCGTGCCGTGTCTTCAAATGTGCCACCGTGTCTGTGGTTGGCCTCCTACACAAGGGACTTGCCTGGGGCTCTAACGACAGCGACCTGACAACAACGGGCTTATTCACGCGCTGGTCAGCCAAGACACTTAAAATTTCGCTCCTTAACGTACTAGATAATTTTTGTTCTAATTATCATTATGCAGCGATCTTATAAGCTACACCAGTTTTGAAATCTTCGAACTACCCCTTGGTTGAGACAACCTTTTTGATAGCACACCTCAACTCCGTGCGGCCAAAAATTGCAGTGCTTCTCTCTCCCACCTGTTTGCTCAGCAATTCTTGTGTAGCCTTCTACCCTTCAATCTGAATTCCCACGCCCGGGTTCCAGGGTTCGATTCCCGGCGGGGTAAGGGATTTTCTCTGCCTCGTGATGACTGTGTGTTGTGTGATGTCCTTAGGTGAGTTAGGTTTAAGTAGTTCTGTTCTAGGGCACTGATGACCATAGATGTTAAGTCCCATAGTGCTCAGAGCCAATCTGAATTCCAATCGTTACCATTTGCACGTCTACAGTGCCGAATTTAGTACAAATTTTAATCAAGGCCTCCTTGTTTGCTGAATGTGCCTTATTAAATGCCTCACCTTGCTTCTTAAATTCTGGAGCCTTAGCTTCAAACCAACTGGAGACACCGTTACGAAGGACATGAGAGGTTGCAGGGAATGAACTTCTGCCTGCCTCCGTGTATCGCTGCATCTTTACTGAATTCAGAACTTAATTTAGCATTCTGTGCTTCTGTTTTTTCTTTTAATTTGACATTTTGCGTTTCTAACTTCTCTGGGAATGCTGATATTGAACCAGCATTTTGAGCTTCTAATTCCGACTTGCAGGCCTGCATCTCTGATAACACAAACGACGCCGGCCGCGGTGGTCTAGCGGTTCTAGGCGCTCAGTCCGGAACCGCGTGACTGCTACGGTCGCAGGTTCGAATTCTGCCTCGGGCATGTGTGTGTGATGTCCTTAGGTTAGTTAGGTTTAAGTAGTTCTAAGTTCTAGGGGACTGATGACCACAGATGTTAAGTCCCACAGTGCTCAGAGCCATTTGAACCATTTTTGAACACAAACGATGTCAACTAAGCAAACATAGCCCGAACTGATACTTACTTTATAGTCTGCAAGACACGTTTGTGGAAGAAAGAACGGTCCAGAATGCTCACAAGAACCATTCCGGAAGACTACGATCATCTAGTGACTCTACAAGGCAAAGAGAAGTCATCGAAAGGTTTCAGCAATCTCCTAGAGAGTCTTTGCAGCAAGTGGCTCATCAGATTCCTAGATTACACCGCACTCTGAATGAGTATGATCATGGCCGAATAACTGAATTTTCAGAGTGGTACCAAGCAAGATGCGCACAGAACAAACAATTTCCATACAAGGTTGTTTGGAATGATGACGCCACTCTTCACTTAATCGTATTAACTGCACCCACTGGACGGCTGAGAATCCTAATGTGACAATGGAACACCATGTGAAATTTCTGGGAGTTCCAGGGTTTATCAGCATTTGGTTTGACTGGACTTTTCTTGTTTGAACATGCAGTGAGTGCTGAAAAGTATGTGACGTTTCTACACGAAAAGGCCATGCCACCCACCAAAGAGATGTTTAGGGATGGGGAATGGCATTTCAAGCAGGGTGTAGCACCTCCCCACCACCATCGCGACATAGGAGCCTACCTTGACCAACTACCAGAAGGATAGCAAGAAGAGGCAGTACCGAGTACCCTCCACACTTACCAGATATGACCTCTATGGTTTCTTTGCTACGGGGGGCATGTGAAGCACAATATTTACAGCACAAGACCAGCTACAATCAATGAGTTGAAAGCATCCATTGAAAATGAATGTACCAACATACCAATTGCAACGATTAGGAACGTGTTGGATTCCTTCGGACTGCGTTATCAAGGGAACTTCACAGCAAACATAAACATAGCCAAAGCCTTGCACACAAACAAAAATTACGCGAAGCGAAATGTAGTGTGAGGAGGGTTATGCGAGAGGCTTTCAATGAATTCGAAAGTAAGTTCTATGTACTGACTTGGCAGAAAATCCTAAGAAATTTTGGTCCTATGTCAAAGCGGTAGGTGGATCAAAACAGAATGTCCAGACACTCTGTGACCAAAATGGTACTGAAACAGAGGATGACAGACTAAAGGCCGAAATACTAAATATCTTCTTCCAAAGCTGTTTCACAGAGGAAGACTGCACTGTGCTTCCTTCTCTAGATTGTCGCACAGTTGACAAAATGGTAGATATCGAAATAGACGACAGAGGGATAGAGAAACAATTAAAATCGCTCAAAAGAGGAAAGGCCGCTGGTCCTTATGTGATACCAGTTCGATTTTACACAGAGTACGCGAAGGACCTTGGCCCCCTTCTTGCAGCGGTGTACCGTAGGTCTCTAGAAGAGCGAAGCGTTCCAAAGGATTGGAAAAAGGCACAGGTCATCCCTGTTGTCAAGAAGGGACGTCGAACAGATGTGCAGAACTATAGACCTATATCTCTAACGTCTATCAGTTGTAGAATTTTGGAACACGTATTATGTTCGAGTATAATGTCTTTTCTGGAGACTAGAAATCCACTCTGTAGGAATCAGCATGGGTTTCGAGAAAGACGGTCGTGTGAAACCCAGCTCGCGCTATTCATCCACGAGACTCAAGAGGGCCTTAGACACGGGTTCACAGGTAGATGCCGTGTTTCTTGACTTCCGCAAGGCGTTTGACACAGTTCCCCACAGTCGTTTAATGAACAAAGTAAGAGCATACGGACTATCAGATCAATTGTGTGATTGGATTGAGGAGTTCCTAGATAACAGAACGCAGCCTGTTATTCTCAATGGAGAGAAGTCTTCCGAAGTGAGAGTGATTTCAGGTGTGCCGCAGGGGAGTGTCATAGGACCGTTTCTATTCACAATATACATAAATGACCTGGTGGATGACATCGGAAGTTCACTGAGGCTCTTTGCAGATGATGCTGTGGTGTATCGAGAGGTTGCAACAATGGAAAATTGTACTGAAATGCAGGAGGATCTGCAGCGAATTGACGCATGGTGCACGGAATGGCAATTGAATCTCAATGTAGACAAGTGTAATGTGATGCGAATACATAGAAAGATAGGTCCCTTATCATTTAGCTACAAAATAGCAGGTCAGCAACTGGAAGCAGTTAATTCCATAAATTATCTGGGAGTACGCATTAGGAGTGATTTAAAATGGAATGATCATATAAAGTTGATCGTCGGTAAAGCAGATGCCAGACTGAGATTCATTGGAAGAATCCTAAGGAAATGCAATCCGACAACAAAGGAAGTAGGTTACAGTACGCTTGTTCGCCCACTGCTTGAATACTGCTCAGCAGTGTGGGATCCGCACCAGATAGGGCTGATAGAAGAGATAGAGAAGATCCAACGGAGAGCAGCGCGCTTCGTTACAGGATCATTTAGTAAGCGCGAAAGCGTTACGGCGATGATAGATAAACTCCAGTGGAAGACTCTGCAGGAGAGACGCTCAGTAGCTCGGTACGGGCATTTGTTAAAATTTCAAGAACATACCTTCACCGAAGAGTCAAGCAGTATATTGCTCCCTCCTACGTATATCTCGCGAAGAGACCATGAGGATAAAATCAGAGAGATTAGAGCCCACACAGAAGCATACCGACAATCCTTCTTTCCACGTACAATACGAGACTGGAATAGAAGGGAGAACCGATAGAGGTACTCAGGGTACCCTCCGCCACACACCGTCAGGTGGCTTGCGGAGTATGGATGTAGATGTAGATTTAGATGTAGATCAACTGTATCTAAACCACAATAACTAACAATCTGAACACTTTCGATAAATGTCTGGTTTCTACATTTGTTCACATTATTTCGAATTTTTTCAGATCTCTATAAATATGAGTGTTATAATCATAAATAGAGTGTATACGCTTTTTGGGACACCTTCTATTTTTAAGGGATCTTTATTCCCATAGCACGAGGCAGCCCTGCCGACGATATTGTGGCGAAAGTTCGTAACAATCCACTGCAGATCAGACTGGAACAGGGCATGTAAGCGAAACTCTTGCATCAAATTGTATACGTAAAATATGTTCAAAAGGATAGAATTACGACAAATTCGTTGTTCAGACGTTCGCAAATAAACATAATTTTATATCAGTTATCTAATACTTCCAGTGCTTTAAAGATACTGCCCTATCAAGGGCACGTAATTCTAAACAATATCATCATTTTAAACTCCTCAGATAATCTGAGCAGCGCCGCTGAATGGTCCCTGACAGTGTTGGGTCGTTACATGTGCTATAATTTATTTGGATAAACCGCCTCTGGTTCTGGAGATGACCAGCATCACAAGTAAAAGTGTTATAGATGTAGATACTCCTACACACGCACACAAACACACACACACACACACACACACACACACACACACACACACACACACACACACACTCTAAAAATCAAAATAACTGTTAATGGAAACACAACCACATCTATTTGTCACTGGTTTGAAAAGCAGTGACTTTGGTCAATTTCATAAATTCCCACACTTCACACAATCTTCCACAAGGCCATATAACTGGAGAAATTTAGTTGTAGCAATCATAACGACACCCATAGCAGCACCTAACAATTGACTAGTAAATTTTGTCACAAGATCTGTACCTAGTACCTACTGAAAATTAAAAAAAAAATTATTTCGAACCATTAACAACACAATAAACTAACACTTTCAAAGTTGAAAACATTTCACTGACACGGCAAAAAACTGAACTCCCGAAACACAAAGTAACACATACACCAAGTCCAGTGCTGTACTAAAAACACCACACAAAAAATTTATAAACGTAAGCATCTGACGAATTCTTTACTGACGAATGGAAAAACTGGTAGAAGCCGACCTCGGGGAAGATCAGTCTTAGAAAATAGATTAAGAAAAGGCAAACCTACGTTTCTAGCATTTATAGACTTAGGGAAAGCCTTTGACAATGTTGACTGGAATACACTCTTTCAAATCCCGAAGATGTCAGGGGTAAAATACAGGGAGCGAAGGGCTTTTTACAATTTGTACAGAAGCCAGATGGCAGTTATAAGAGTTGAGGGACATCAAAGGGAAGCAGTGGTTGGAAAGTGAGTGGGACAGGATTGTAGCCTATTCCCGATGTTATTCGATCTGTATATTGAGCAAGCAGTAAAGGAAACACAAGAAAAATTTGGAGTAGGAATTAAAATCCATGGAGAAGAAATAAAAACTTTGAGGTTCGCTGATGACATTGTAATTGTGTGAGAGACAGCAAAGGACCTCGAAGAGCAGCTGAATGGAATGGACACTGTCTTGAAAGGAGGATGTAAGATGAACATCAACAAAAGCAAAACAAGGATAATGGAATTAAATAGGATGATGCTGCGGGAATTAGATTAGGAAATCAGACGCTTAAAGTAGTAAATGAGTTTTGCTATTTGGGGAGCAAAATAACTGATGATGGTCGAAGTAGAGAGGATATAAAATGTAGACTGGCAATGGCAAGGAAAGTGTTTCTGAAGAAGATAAATTTGTTAACATCGAGTATAGATTCAAGCGTCAGGAAGTCATTTCTGGAAGTATTTGTATGGAGTCGAAATGTGGTGCTACAGAAGAATGCTGAAGATTAAATGGGTAGATCACATAACTAATGAGGAGGTATTGAATAGAATTGGAGAGAAGAGAAATTTGTGGCACAACTTGACTAGAAGAAGGGATCGGTTGATAGGGCATATTCTGAGGCATCAATGGATCACCAATTTAGTATTGGAGGGCAGCGTGGGTATCCGCGTGGTGTGCGCGACACAGGGTGTGGTTGTATGCATACATTCACGTCCAGTCGTATCCACTTGTCCCGGACATTTTTATTTGCTCTACACTGTACTTGCTGAACGTCTGCTCTGGTGCGCTACCAGATCATTTTAATGTAACACGATTTTCAATATACCATACACTGGCGAACTGTAAGAAGCTGTTTATCGATACCCCTGCGTAGAGTTGAATGTTGGGCTTCTAAAAGCTCATCCATCATAGACTAACTGTAGGCGTTTGAAATATGAACTTACCAAAGTTTGTTCAATATTCTGTGGATACTGTGCTCATAAAATACTGCGCTGACAAAAGTCCTGGAGTCATAACCGCCAGCAAATGCATTGAAGCAGCATATTTCGGACGCATCTTTCGAAATGGGTACAGCTACATGCAAATTATAGTTGAAGGAAAAATAAGAAAGCGTGTACTTGGTCAGAGAAGAGTTTCACGGACGCAGAATCTTCGAGAATGTCTCAACATCCCACATACTGTCACACTGATTAGAAAAGCTCAGAAAAGAGGACAGCACTTAAAGAAGAAAACGGATTTGATATGCAAACTGTCGGGTACTACAGGGAAGCGCAGAACATTGCGTGTCAAAGATAAGACTACAGGGTAGTGTATGACATGAAGGTTTAAATCATTGGCTGTCACAGGGAGAGGCAACACATATAGGCCATTATAGGAATATGTAGCTCATGAGACGCCATGTAGGACACTTCAGTGAAACGTAGAACATGAAGGGCCAAAATGTAGGGCATTACAGGGAAATGTTGGGCATGAAGAGTGAAATTCTAGGCTATAAGATGGAAATGTAGGACATCACGTGGAAATGTATGATATAAAGGCCAAAATATTGCTTGTCACAGGGGAGTGGAGAGCATGAAGGCCAAAACATTGGGAATTACAGGGAAATGTTGGTTATGAAGGGCCATAGAGGTCACTTCCGTGAAATATAGGACATGATGGGTCAAAATGTAGGGCATTACAGTGAAATGTAGATCATGAGAGGTCAGAATTAAGGGCATTATAGTGAAATGTAAAGTCCGCATCTCGTGGTCGTGCGGTAGCGTTCTCGCTTCCCACGCCCGGGTTCGATTCCCGGAGGGGTCAGGGATTTTCTCTGCCTCGTGATGGCTGGGTGTTGTGTGATGTCCTTAGGTTAGTTAGGTTTAAGTAGTTCTAAGTTCTAGGGGACTGATGACCATAGATGTTAAGTTCCATAGCGCTCAGAGCCATTTGAACCAGTGAAATGTAAGACATGAAGGGCACAATTTTGGCCGTTACAGAGAAATGTAGAGCATGAAAGGTCACAGTGTTGAGCATTACAGGGAAATGAAGGACATGGAGAGTCAAAATGTAGGTAATTACAGTGAAATGTAGGACATAAAGGCCAGAATGGTGGGCATTACAAGGGAATTTAAGCTATGAAGACTCAAATTGTAGGGCATTAGAGGGTAATCTAGGACAAGAAGCACAAGAACTTTGGGTATTAGAGGTAAATGTACAACTTGAAAGGCATTGTAGGGCAACCCAGAGAAATGGAGGACACTGGAATAGTAGTGTGAGACGGATTTTCATTGATTTGTGACCGGGAAATGCATTCTCCTCTGCTGTTGTAAAGGTACGCTTCGGGGACATTTTCCAGAATAGACCTGTCTCGCCACAATTAAAAACCTATTGCAGCAGATAACCCTGAGAAGCTACGAGCACCTTCAAGTTGCTCATGAAGTTCTCTGTTGCTTTCGTGTCGGAACTAGTTGCTTCGCTGTGCCTCACAACGCTGTGGACTTCTCGAACCACCCACGGCTTCCCATAAACACTTCTTCGGCAGCTGCTGATCCTGGCGTCTACTTGACGAGGTCGGCGAAAATCATTCTCGCCTTCTCACAAATGATGTTCTCGTTAATAGTGTCACCTTGGAATTGCTTTACATTTATCCATATAAGAAGTAAACTTTCGACATCGTCCAGAATACGAAACCTATGTTTAGACACTCTTGTCACTCCCTTTGAAGCATCTGTCTCCTTAAACTTGTTCTTGAGGATAGTGCAAATAGTTGATGTAGATCGGTTGTACGTGCGTGCTTAATTTCGCGACGCTCGCACCGCGTTCGCGTTTTTCAATGATTTTACGATTCATTTCGAAGGTCATTTTTAGTCTCTCACGGTAGTGTTCTTGCGGCTTTTATTTTCGGGGAAGGTTGTCAAAATTTGCACACAAAAGAAAATTGTGCGAACACAAGTTTACAAAAATGGGTGATCACAAGCTGCAGTAAGGCGATAGCAGAAAGAGCTCCAAACTCAGACTGCAGTACGTACTAAAGACATTGTTCATATGGCCATGCCGACTATGAAAAGCATATTGTTGAAAGTTTCCCACGTCGCACGCAAACGATTGATGACGTCACACTAAATCGTGGTTTCTCATTAGAAACATCGCTCGTTAAGCAAGTCTTTATTATTATTGTTATCCTTTCCTTTCTCAGACGTTATGTCTAGTTAATACTGGAAAGTGACGTGGACCTTTATCAAGCGTGACTTCCTTTTAACTTTCCTTTATATTATTATTATTATTATTATTATTATTTATAATTTGTTTTGCACGTTATGCGAATTGCGCGTTTAGGGAGGTGCTCGTTAAGCGAGGTTTCACTGTACATACAAAATCTTGACCTGTGGAGTGGTGGGCGCACAGGTGATGGGCTTGTAACTTTTTCAGGTTTTCCGGTAATAGCTCAAAAACAGCGGCCGCTTGCAAAAACGTGTCCCAGTACAAAATTGAATTACATTAAACATCCTGTAACAAAGGTCCTATTCATGAAATTACAATGAAATGAACACCCTTAGCTGCTTACAGGCGTTGACACACGTCAACGGGGGACAGATGAAAATGTGTGCCCCGACCGGGACTCGAACCCGGGATCTCCTGCTTACATGGCAGACGCTCTATCCATCTTCTTTTTTTTTAATCTCATTTTTGTTCGCTTTTGTTCGTCGCAATTGCTCGAGGCGGACGTCGTAAGACACCCTTTTAAGTTCGTTGTTGATCGATTAACTAAGTTTTTTTTTTTATTACAGGGGGCAGCTACCCCTCTGACCGAACACGCTGAGCTACCGTGCCGGCATCCATCTCAGCCGCCGAGGAAGCAGGGGATCCCAGGTTCGAGCAACGCCTGTAAGCAGCTAAGGGTGTTCATTTCATTGTAATTTCATTCTAACGAGCTGCAGGGTCACCGATGGTATCTGTTCTTTCGGACATGTCCGAAAGAACAGATATCATCTTAGTATATATATGGTCCTATTCATTTATTTCTAGGACTAATAGCATATGAGATTTGGGCGACTGATAATTATCAGGTTACAAAAAGCAGTTTTAACGGTATAAAATCTATTTTTAAGTTAACTGAACTTAGAACTAAGAGAAAATGTGCATTGTGTATTATAAACAAACATTTTTTATTAAATGTGTACGTTTCAAAAATCAAAGTTTGAACCATTGTCATCAAGTAACGGTGCATTTGTACATGTGACTCGACACGGACTGCACACTATGGAGTGTGGACCTCCTGTCACTTGTAGAGTGCGCTACACTGCGTGAAGCCTCCTACCATACATCCACGGCATATCTCGCAAGGCGGGTGTCAGTTTTTGGGATGGAATAGGACTGATCACGATCCAGCCAAGAACGGTAATTTGCTGCAGTGCATTGCTTCTTCAATGTTCTAGTATCTGAAGTCCCATAACGCCCAAGTGACCTGCGACGCAGGGAGCCGACTTAAGCCACTGGACGTCTTCATATGGTGGAAAAGCTGAGGCTGTGATGATGCATTTGATGTCCCCTAAGCGGTGAAAACTATTCCAGCTTTCAACAGTGGAGACTTTGAAATCACATTGTCGAATACACATTGATAGAATATTACACTTGCTGCAGGCTTCCTGGTGCGAATTGTGCTGAAAACAGAGCGGTCCTCATATTTTTCTCATTCTGTTCTTGATTGTCTTTATATGGGGTATTGTTCCCGAAACGTGCTCCAACAATTCGCCTAAAATAAACTTGCAGTCATCATTTCCCTCCATGTAACTGAATATCTCCCTCATAGATACCGAAATTTCTTCATCCTCAGAGTGTCTTCTTTCGATGTAGGTGCTTAGCCTATAAAGAAACAATCCTTGTGACACATCTGGACCGTGTACATGACCGACAGAGCAGACACGCCTTCGGAGGTGTCTCTATATTCGTTCTTCCTCTCCTGTGTGTGGCGAACTAATCATATTGCCGAAACTACATGATCGAACACTCTAAACCTTTTGCCGCAGTTGTTGCTTCTGCACAAAGCAGTTTTAAAATAAAATTTCTCTTTAGCTGAACGCAAACGTAGGACTCCACGAGACGTTGAAGGTTGTGTTGAAAGAGGTTTCATCACAGATCTCATTTTTTCTCAAATAATTTGCATTTACTAATTCAAATACCTCTTTCCCATCAGCGTTATATAACTATCTGACAATATCACATTAACAAATTAAATCTCTTACATCAATACTCTTTTAATAATTGCAAATACGTACCCACTTCATAAACGGAAAATAGCTCCACTAAATAGCACGAGCATAGTGTTATCATTTATATTCACTTTAGAGAAGAATTGGATGGGAAACGCTGAGGAGGTGCAATCCGTTATTAGGGAAGGTTGAAATTTTCTGCAGAATATTTATCAAATGTACGTTAATCACCAAAATATTAAATCCTGTTAATTTCCTACAGTTTTTATGTAATAAGCAATGCATTGTTTACTTGTAAATATATTTAAGATAAATGTCACTGATTTAATACCGAGAATTAAGGTTGAAGCATGTGATTCATAAACAGAAGTCAGACTACGAAACGAAATATTCCGGTGGGAAATGTCTGCAAGAAGAGTCTTTGCGGTAACTTGTGGTAGTTGTGTGGTTTCTGTTGTTACAAACGAAATAGCAATTTTGACGTATGTGATTCAGAAACAGGATTCAGATCATAAAGCACAGATTCTAGTGGAAAAAAATTTGTGGCATCTTGCGGTAACTGCATAAGTGACTTCTGCAAACGAAACAGGGATTTTGACGTGTGTAGTTCATAAGCAGGAGTCAGACTACGAAGCGAAGATTCCAGTAGGAAAAGTATGCTAGAAGAATTTTTGTGGTAACTTGCGGCAATTGCGTTAATGATTTCTGTTGTTCCAAGCGAAACAGGAATGACTGAGACGTAAGGCAGGTGATAATAGGACATAAACAGGCGGTATGTGTAATTGTTCGGAGATCCAGGAAGAGGATTATTGATAATACACATCCGGAGGCAAGAAGGAATATTTATGTAAAAGGAATAGTTAATTAGGTAACGTGTGTGTGTGTGTGTGTGTGTGTGTGTGTGTGTGTGTGTGTGTGTGTGTGTGGTGGAGGGAGGGGGAGGGCGACTGTAGATCTAAAGCAAAGCTTAAGCGCAGCAGTAAGGAGCTTCAAATGCGTGTCGATTTCAGGTGTTATACACAGATTAACGGCTTCTACTCTGAACAGTGGAAACTAGTGTGGAGAACTACGTCAAACCAGTCTTAGAACTTAAAAGCACAACAACAACAAATGAACAAACAAATAAGTCTGATGACGGTTCAAAATATTATCTCATATTTGCTGCGTCTGAATTAAATTTACATAATATTCATGCAGGCAGTCTTCAGCTCATAAACAATTGGTTGTTCGACATAAGTCAATATTTAATTCATCAGTTTTGCATAAATATGTACTGCAATCGAGGTAACGAATAACAGTTCTTGTTTAAATTTTGGTTGGAAAATGGAAATGGAAGTCCCGTGCTTCTTGACAGAGCGTAGGGGAACGACGCAGGAGACCCGCACCGCCGTACTAGGCAAGGTCCTAATGGAGGTGGTTTGCCGTTGCCTTCCTCCGACCGTAATGGATATGAATGATGATGATGAAGACGACACAACAACACCCAGTCATCTCGGGGCAGGTGAAAATCCCTGACCCTGCCGGGAATCGAACACGGTACCCCGTGCTAGGGAAGCGAGAACACTATAGCGAGATCACGCACGGCGGACAAATTTTGGTTGGTTACGTTTATTATGTCATCATGATTGTCAGAGGTGGTGTAGTTGGATTGATCTTTCTCGTAATCGGCGTAATTTGACTAAAGTGATCATAACATTATTTACCGTTTAATAATTTGAAGTTTGCTGTAAAAGAACATCAGTAACATTATCGTTTTAACAATGCAATAGCGAACTACACAATATACAGCCGCTGGAAATAGGGTAACTTAGGTTTACATAGTTTTTGATACGCGACATAAATTAGATACTGGTAAGTAGAAAATATTTGATACTTGTTCCTCTTTGTTCTAAAATCTGGCCGGATTCCTAGCAGAAGTCGTTTCCTTCTCGTTCTATCTTCAAGTGGAACACAAAAGGAAAACCACAGTTGTGGTAAAGAGTAACCTCCGCCACGCACAGTACGGTGGCTTGCGGAGTACGCATGTGAATGTAAAAGTAAAACAGAATTGAATCCAAATGGAAAATAAGTGATTTAGGTTCCCTACAACACAAGCTCAACAGTACTGCAGTTGCATACCTCGATTTCTATCGCCTACGTTGCTTTCGCTGCGCCTCTTTCACCGGTTCCCCGAAAGGTATTTCTTCACACCGTTACGTCAATGAATACGCAGGGCTGTATGCTGAGGTACCTGACATTATAAAACAAGACTGACTCACATGCGTGTCTAACTGACGCTCTCACTCGAACGTTCCACGAAGTAACACTTTATGGGGCGATCTGGTTGTTAGTGGAAAAGCCGGTCAGGCTGTTAGTGGAAAACTGACGAAGACATTACGCGTGCTGTTCAACTATGAAATAAATCGTAGCTGAGCTTCGTAGCTACTAACTTCATCTGTTCTAAGAAAGACGCCTGTGGAAGAGCAGAATGTTCGCGGAGGTGGGCAACTTGTGCTTGTTTTCTGCACGGTAAATGACGAAATAGTTGTAAGATTTTACTACTATTGGTAGTAGTAAGTATCCATTACGTACTTCTGGCGTTCTGAAACGCACTCTGATTCGGTATGTCCATATCATTATCTGACTTTTATGTTTGTGTCTTATGGGGCGGGAGGTGGGGGGTGGGGTGGGGTGGGGTGGGGGGGGGGGGGGGGGCTAAGGCGTTGGCAGAGGCCACAACCGTACCGAATTATCCCACGCCCCCGGCGTAACTGCCGTACCTGTGCCTTCTCCATCTGCCCCGTAATACTACCTTCCTGCAATTGTTTCTTTGCAGATTTAATACACGTTTGTAATTTTATAAGTAGGTTGAATAAATATGAAGCGCTCCTGTAAAATATGTTTGAAAAAATATTGCGTGCAGCCGTGTCAATTTTTTTCATTCTGCCTTTTAACCATGCATTCACATCTTACACTGACGTGACAAACGTCGTGGGATAGCGATATGCACATACAGGGTGAAAAAGTATTTAAACCGACAAACTCTAGGAGGTTGTAGGAGACATCAAAACAAATATTTTTCCCGAATGTCATTTTTTCCTATGAGGAGTATTTAAACCGGTAGAGGAAGATTTCTCTGGCGCCAAATTAATTAAACCAACAAACACTTTTCAATTTTTTATGACCAGGAGACAACACAGTAACACAACCCAATTTCAATTACAGTAGATTTTCAAAAATGTCCCCATTAACAAGAAAACAAAGATTATACTGCCATATCATGTTCCGTCTGACACGGGCAAAAACATCAGAAGTGTCTTGAATTGTTCCCCACACAAAAAGGTGGAGATCGAGCAGGCCATGGTACAGGACCACGCCTGCCAATCCACGTGTCTGGGAACCGTCGGTCCAAGAATCGACGCACACGACGACTGAAATGTGGCGGCGTCCCGTCATGTTGGAACCACATGCGTTGTCTTGAAGGGAGCGGGACGTCTTCCAGCAATTCTGGCAATGCTCTAGCGAGAAAATTGTAATAGTGCCTGCCAATTAATGGTCTAGGTAGCAGATACAGTCCAATTAAACTGTCTCCGACAACGCCGACCCACACATTAACTAAGAACCGGAGCGCTAGTAACTGTGGCATGTGGGTTATCCTCACTGCAAACATGCGCACTGTGCATGTTGAAGTTTCCATCACGCCCAAACACTGCTTCATCGGTAAACACGGAGGATGGAATGTAGGATGAATTTCACACTGTTCGAGGTACCACTGCGAAAACTGTGCTCTGGATGGATACTCAACTGGTTCCAGGTTGTGGAAACGTTGTAAGTGAAATGGGCGTAATACACTCCTGGAAATGGAAAAAAGAACACATTGACACCGGTGTGTCAGACCCGCCATACTTGCTCCGGACACTGCGAGAGGGCTGTACAAGCAATGATCACACGCACGGCACAGCGGACACACCAAGGACCGCGGTGTTGGCCGTCGAATGGCGCTAGCTGCGCAGCATTTGTGCACCGCCGCCGTCAGTGTCAGCCAGTTTGCCGTGGCATACGGAGCTCCATCGCAGTCTTTAACACTGGTAGCATGCCGCGACAGCGTGGACGTGAACCGTATGTGCAGTTGACGGACTTTGAGCGAGGGCATATAGTGGGAATGCGGGAGGCCAGGTGGACGTACCGCCGAATTGCTCAACACGTGGGGCGTGAGGTCTCCACAGTACATCGATGTTGTCGCCAGTGGTCGGCGGCGGAAGGTGCACGTGCCCGTCGACCTGGGACCGGACCGCAGCGACGCATGGATGCACGCCAAGACCGTAGGATCCTACGCAGTGCCGTAGGGGACCGCACCGCTACTTCCCAGCAAATTAGGGACACTGTTGCTCCTGGGGTATCGGCGAGGACCATTCGCAACCGTCTCCATGAAGCTGGGCTACGGTCCCACACACCGTTAGGCCGTCTTCCGCTCACGCCCCAACATCATGCAGCCCGCCTCCAGTGGTGTCGCGACAGGCGTGAATGGAGGGACGAATGGAGACGTGTCGTCTTCAGCGATGAGAGTCGCTTCTGCCTTGGTGCCAATGATGGTCGTATGCGTGTTTGGCGCCGTGCAGGTGAACGCCACAATCAGGACTGCATACGACCGAGGCACACAGGGCCAACACCCGGCATCATGGTGTGGGGAGCGATCTCCTACACTGGCCGTACACCTCAGGGTATCGTCGAGGGGACACTGAATAGTACACGGTACATCCAAACCGTCATCGAACCCATCGTTCTACTATTCCTAGACCGGCAAGGGAACTTGCTGTTCCAACAGGACAATGCACGTCCGCATGTATCCCGTGCCACCCAACGTGCTCTAGAAGGTGTAAGTCAACTACCCTGGCCAGCGAGATCTCCGGATCTGTCCCCCATTGAGCATGTTTGGGACTGGATGAAGCGTCGTCTCACGCGGTCTGCACGTCCAGCACGAACGCTGGTCCAGCTGAGGCGCCAGGTGGAAATGGCATGGCAAGCCGTTCCACAGGACTACATCCAGCATCTCTACGATCGTCTCCATGGGAGAATAGCAGCCTGCATTGCTGCGAAAGGTGGATATACACTGTACTAGTGCCGACATTGTGCATGCTCTGTTGCCTGTGTCTATGTGCCTGTGGTTCTGTCAGTGTGATCATGTGATGTATCTGACCCCAGGAATGTGTCAATAAAGTTTCCCCTTCATGGGACAATGAATTCACGGTGTTCTTATTTCAATTTCCAGGAGTGTAATTTCTTTCAAAGGACTGTTCTTACACTCGTCTGATTGATCCCCATTTTACGTGCAACTGCACGAATGCTGATTGAAGGACCCCGCTGCACATGCTGCAATACATGCCTCCTCAAATTGCAGCGTTCTTACGGTGCGACAGCATCCCTGTTCAGGTAATCTTCTAAATGATCCGGTCTCACGCAGACATTGGTACACAGCAGAAAATGTCGTATGATGTGGGATACGGCGATTAGGGTATTGTCGTTGATAAACCCGCTATGCAGCCCGTCCGATGTGGTGCGCTACGTCCGATGTGGTGCGCTACGTAGTACGCACCAACCATATCAGTGTACTCACTCCAAGTGTATCGCTCCATTAGTAAGCAGAGACAATGCACTTCTACACTGGTGGACAGCAGTTTCCTACAACTGAAGAGCGTAATACGCCCTCTAACAACTGAAGATTGTAATACGACCTCTAACAACTGAACAGAGTAATACGGCCTCCACCGGTTTAAATAATCCTCATAGGAAAAAATGACATTAGGGAAAAATATTTGTTTCGATGTCCTCAACAACCTCCCAAAGTTTGTCGGTAAAAATACTTTTCACCCTGTATACAGATGGCAGTAGGACAGTACATTGGCGGAGCTTTCATTTGTACTTAAATGATTCATGTGAGAAGGTTTCCGACGTCATTTTGGCTGCACGACGAGAATTAAGACTTTGAACGCGGAATTGTTGTTGGAGCCAGACACATGGGACATTCAGTTTCGGAAACCGTAAGGTAATTGAATATTCCGAGATCCATAGTGTCAAGAGTGTGCCAAGAACATCAAATTTCAGGCATTACCTCTCACCACAGACAACGGAGTGGCCGGCGGCTTTCATCTAACGACCGGGAGCGGGTGTTTGCGTAAGTTGTCAGTGCTAATAGACAAGCAACAATGCGTGAAATAACCGCAGAGATCAATGTGGGTCGTAAGACGAACGTGACCGCTACGATAGTGCGGCGACATTTCCTGTTTAATGGGTTATAGCAACATACGATCGACGAGAGTCCGTTTGCTAGAAGCACGACATCGTCCGCAGCGCCTCTTCTGGGCTCGTGGCCATATCGGTTGGACCCTACGCAACTGGAAAACCGTGGCCTGGTCAGATGAGTTCCGATTTCAGTTGGTAAGAGCTGTTGGTAGGGTGCGAGTATGGCGCAGACCACACGAAACCGTGGACTCAAATTGTCAACAAAGCACTGTGCGAGCCGGCGGTGGCCTCATAATGATGTGGGCTGTGTTTACATGGAAAGGACTGCGTCCTCTGGTCCAACTGAACCGATCATTGATTGCAGATGGTTATGTTCGGCTACTTGGAGTCCATTTCCAGCCATTCATGGACTTCATGTTCCCAAGCAACGATGGAGTTTTTGTGGATGGCAGTACGCCACGTCTGAACATTCTGGACAATTCGAGCGATTTGGCCACCCAGACCGCCCGACATGAATCTCATCGAACTTTTGTTGTTGTTGTGGTCTTCAGTCCAGAGACTGGTTTAATGCAGCTCTCATGTTACTCTATCCTGTGCAAGCTTCATCTCCCAGTACCTACTGCAACCTACATCCTTCTGAATCTGTTTAGTGTATTCATCTCTTGGTCTCCCTCTACGGTTTTTACCCTCCACTCTGCCCTCCAATGCTAAATTTGTGATCCCTTGATGCCTCAGGACATGTCCACCAACCGATCCCTTCTTCTAGCCAAGTTGGGCCACAAACTCCTCTTCTCCCCAATTCTATTCAATACCTCCTCATTAGTTATGTGATCTACCCATCTAATCTTCAGCATTCTTCTGTAGCACCACATTTCGAAAGCTTCTATTCTCTTCTTGTCCAAACTATTTATCGTCCATGTTTCACTTCCATACAAGGCTACATTGCATATAAATACTTTCAGAAACGACTACCTGACACTTAAATCTATATTCGATGTTAACAAATTTCTCTTCTTCAGAAACGCTGTCGTTGCCATTGCCAGTCTACATTTTATATCCTCTCTACTTCGACCATCATCAGTTATTTTGGTCCCCAAATAGCAAAACTCATTTACTACTTTAAGTGTCTCATTTCCTAATCTAATTCCCGCAGCATCATCCTATTTAATTCGACCGCATTCCATTATCCTCGTTTTGCTTTTGTTGATGTTCATCTTATATCCTCCTTTCAAGACACTGTCCATTCCGTTCAGCTGCACTTCCAGGTCCTTTGCTGTCTATGACAGAATTACAATGTCATGGAACGTTTATGTGACATAATAGGGAGAGTTCGTGCATAAAATCGAGCACTGGCTACACTTTTGCGATTATGGACGACGATAGAGGCAGCATGGCTCAATATTTCTGCAAGGAACTTCAAACGACTTGTTGAGGCCATGCCACGTCAAATTGTTGCACTACGCCAGGCAAATGCAGGTCCGATACGATATTAGGAGGTCTCCCACAACATTTGTCACCTCAGTGTAATGATATGGAGATACGACAGAAACAAAACGCTATTCGGGTTGCATGCTACATTGGTAGCTGCCCTCTTCCCTGTTTGATAACTGGTTAGGGACGTGCAAGTCGGCTATGTGTAAACCAGTTAATTATTATCGTTTCAAAACAGCTACATAGCGAAAAAACACGTGAGTCCAAAACGTGTCGCTTACAATCATTTATGCGTATGGGATTCAGCTTTACTTTTTAAGCTTCCTGCTTTCCTTGAATCAAACACAGATGCGAACACTGTCCTCTACACGGTGGTGCGAAAAGTATAGTTTGGACACTTTCAAATTATACAAAAGCCGAGTGAACGAATCTGTACTGGCGAGAAAGAGATTTAGGCCTTTTAAAGCTCGATTAAACGAATCACCACTGGCGAGAAAGAGATTTAGGCCTTTTAAATATCATAAAGATATGGGCACGATCTTCTTGAATGGAATTCAGAAATTACTTGCGAATGAATACAGAAGATTCGAAGTACTTCTGCAGATGGTTGAGGGACTCATTTAGAAGTACGACTACAATTTCAGACTGCCATGTTCTGCGTCCCTCAGATTCCCACTCGCAATTCGTAATCTTAGTTCACTGCAAATTCTTCGAACAACGGGCAGTGAGTTACTTAGATTTGAAGTATTGCAATAAATCTGACCAATTACATCATGTGACTGTAATGTAGGCCTCTCCGTTGCAAAGTAGTAGGTTACTCAGCTTACAGCTTGCTACTTTCCTTGAATTAAACCTACATGTGGACGGGATTCTCTGCGTGGCACAGCGAAGAAGTCTGTCATAAAGAGTCCACGACAAAGAATTGTGGGCATGAGTCTGAACAATGCATCACAGTGTGTACTAAGCTTCTTAAGAAGACCGCTATAACAAGAGTTAAAATGTAGATCATGCTCGTTTATTGTTATTTTTTTTTTTATTTATTTGTGCCATGTCGGCCAACCTCCGATCCACATTAAATCTCTCTCTCTCTCTCTCTCTCTCTCTCTCACACACACACACACACACACACACACATTATTTGGATACAGTATTTACATTTGTTATAAACATATTACTTAAAGGCTGCAATTATATTAGCTTCCAGGTAATAAGAAATTGTGAAAAAGAGGAAGTGGGTCCCAGAATGGTTGAAAAAGGAGACGCGACTGGTCACATGTTAATTTATTTCTATTTCTTTATTGGTCCTGTAAATCATGTTTAGGTACATATTTTGCACAAACGATGTAGGACAAGTCAGGTTGGCACAATATATACAACATCATAAACATTGTTATCTTGAAAAGATAAATAATTAAAAATTATTCAGTATATGTTGACCATTGATGATAAAATTAATATAATAAAATAAAACGATAGATTACTTAAGAATATTTGAGCGGTTACACTATACTTTTCTGGTAATGTAAAAACTCGTAAAGACAATAGAAGCAGTGGTCAAGCAAGTACTCTTTCAGTTTCACTTTAAACTTTTGTAAATTTTGCAACTGTTTCAAATAGGATGGCATGTGATTGTACAGCATTATGCCAGTATGATACACTCCTCTCTTACAAATGTTTGTACTTACTGAATGGACATGCAAATAATGCTTCTGCCTAATATCATGTGGATGGTTATCATAGTTATACTTGAAAATATTTCCATCTTTTAAAATACTTCCTTTTGTGAAATTTAGTATTTCATACATATATAAGCAAGGAAGAGGTAGTATATTGAGATTTTTAAATATTGGTCTACAGGAGTCTGTACTTGGCGTGGTTTATTATTCTAACAATCTTTTTCTGTAGCCTAAATGTTTTGTTTGTACCTACGGAGTTCCACCAAAAGATAATTTCAATTGGAATGAAAGTAACTCTAATCTAATATACTCTAATAATACCGTACACCAGCAGTGACTAAATACTGCCATGGTACATTGTGATCACTGACGCATGGCTTGTATTTTGTGAGAGGAGTTTTACTGCATAGGTGTGTTTAACTTTTTATTTGAATGATTAAGATGTGTCTCCCATTTTAGGTTTTGCTGAATATGTATACCTAAAAATTTTGTGTCGCTCACAGATGAGACAGTTGTTCCATCAATTTTAAAAATCGGTCTTGCTGGATGTAGTTTCTGTGAATTGTGGAAATTGACTGTCGCTGTTTTTTCATTATTTATTATAAGCGTGTTTGTTCTGAACCATTGTATTTACTAACAAATCAGAACCACGGACACGAAAGAGTCCTGCATCGTACAAGTTATTACTCTTCATACGAGAAAAATAAAGAAACAAAATACTTAAATGAGAGAGGCAATCGCAGTCAACGAGAGATAAGAGTACCGTTGAGATTTCTAGCCACATGCAGGTTATTCGAATGCTGGAAGTTGTTCTACATCAGCACGGAAGTAGTAAAATGTAAACGGGAAAATTATATGTAAACTGTTGAAGCAATAATATCTACCAAGCAAGCATACATTCAGGCAATTATCATAAAACACTTTTTTACGTTTTGTGATCCTCTGTTGAAATTGACATGAACTTCGCAGACCCCTTACTAGATATGTGACACATTTTTTTGTGGTGGAAGCAGTTTTTCCAAATAGCTATGTAATTCACCAACTATACTGTATTTTCAAATTAATGAAGTCATCAATGTTAGAGAATCCTCCATCTTCGATCCTAAAGTGGTATATACAATGACTGTATATGCCTATTAGAATTGTCTTTTGTTAACGGATTACTTGAAGCGTTGAATCTGAGGTATGATATGCACAAATGCGAATTGAAAACACATGGCACAGTAACTTTGCTGTCAGCATCTGACTGGGGAATATTGTCAAACCGTCAATACTTAACGTCACACGTTCGGTACGTTTTGATATTAGGGTACTGAGAATATTTTGAGGGCCCTCAATTCTACTCGTCAATATTGCTAGTATTGACAATACGCGCCATCATACCCTAAATATAGTGAAGGTTCGACAATCTTACTGAACGTGTGAGAGGCCCCTTAACCATTGTGTGCTCCCATTATTGCAACTCCAAACGCCAATTCCGTATGCATTACATAACATTCACGTCTCGAGACAACAACTGCCTACAACCCATGAGTTAACGGAAAATGATAATATTCACTACTTTAATGTTATCTTCTGAATTTTATTCCTGGCCCCCAAACAAACTACACTATGCCAGCCAAGCCGTCTGGGTGTAGATACTTACCCGTGCGAATCCGGGCTAGGTCGCTAGTATCTAATAATGAACAGATTTTGTCTTCTCCTCATAAGCTATTACTAATGCATAAAATCAAGTTTAGCAGCTTGTCTCTATCGGCAAGGAAGCTAAATTTCAAAATCTGCTTTTCACCTGCACTCAATCATAATTCCATTTCTTATCATCTTAGATTGCTGAAACTGCATTCAATGTGTGCAGCAGTCACTAGCATTGTTACAAATACTCCTAAAGCTATTTCGATAAGCATCTTTTACCCTTACAATGGAAATAAACTTCGAAGTGTCCAAATGGGAAACCCTGTGAATGCCCTTCATCAGCTCTCCAATCTAGAACATTGAGGCAGCAGATATTGCATACGTTTGTTTACACGAGATGAACAGATTGTAACAGTCAGTAAGCACATTGACTAAGAACGCCTGCAATATTAATAATCAATCACAGGTGCGAGCTATGTAGGCGGCAGCCGTGTGAATCAGTCGCAATTTTTGCTATCTGGATAATAAGGACACTGTAGAAATGAGACTGTGACAAAAGTGTTTTGTTACAGTCGCGACCCTACGGAAAAGCTTCTTCCCGAAAGCAGACGATAGGTACAACAGCGGTAGGGGAACCCATGTATCCTTCCCGGTTAATTCTTAAATCGTTTTTCTTCTTTCGGTCCGGTTTTGTACCCCCCCCCCCTCCATCACCCCCCCTCTTCGGTGCCCTGAGCTCCCGCCGAACGCCTATCATGCCACCCGCTCTATACGATCTCGGCGGTTGGGGGTTTGGCGCCATCCCCTCAGATGCCATTTATGTTCAGACGATTTTCACGGTTGACACTGCTTGAGCCTCGTGGTCGGCTGTTAGTAGTAGTGTCGATGCGTTTTTCGCGATTACTTCAGCAGTGCTGCTGCCAATAGCGGTACTATTTATCTTCAGTTTGCGCCTCATATTCGAATTGACTCGCCAAAATTTGTCACTTACAGGTTCACTGAGTTGATAGAGTCAACTGACACTCAATGATCAATATTTTTTTTCTGGCTGACCATTAAATTGGTATAGCTTAGTATTACGAAATATGGTAGGTACATTTATTTATAAATTCCAGGTCGTCTTATTACAGTAATTCCTATTAAGGAGCAAATACTTACAAATCGTCCCCATTGATAGAAATGTGCTAGAAACTTGTAGTGTCTAAATAACTAACAAGTTCCAGAATTGAATCAGTAACATGGGGAACTGTTCCACCATGCTGAATATTTTTATCACATTTACTACACAATATTACTAGATTTATTAATGGGACTCACAACAATTACAGCCTTAGTATTTTTGTACAGAACAATATTATTTCTTAATGCCTAATTTTTTCTCTTTCTACCACATATAACGTTCAATTGTTGGCTTGTTAAGTCTAACATAATTTATCCTGTACTTGCAAGTATAGAACACATACTTGGTTTATTTAAATTTTAATTCGTTTTTTATTATGGTCACATTTCCCAAAAAATGACATGTTTTACTGGAATTTCTTTTTGTTATATTTCTTTCACTGCAGTTACTTTAAAATTTAGTTTAGCTTGTCATACAAACTGTAAAATGTGCTGCATACATAGTTAAGGAATTTCCTGATGTTTCAGTTAGACTAGAGATCAACTAAACTTTTTTCTTAGATTTGTCATTTTCTTTTGATTTCAGGTTTGTAAGGTGTTTGCATATGTGGTGCCACTGCAGCTGAGAGGTCTCACATGGGCCAGTATACAAACAGCTTTCTGACTCTCCACAAGTGCCAGTGCTGTATTGGCACCTTGACTTTCACCTTACTGGAGTGTGCTGAGCTGAAAGTGGTCTGGGCACAGTTATGTGGTTGCTGTGGTCCTGTTATCTCAGTTCCCCCACCCCTCCTCCTTCACTCCCAGGTGTGGAGTTTGCTGGCTGGTCCTCAGTTGATGCTGAGTTCTCAGCCTGTCATGATGTACCTGTGGGCAGCTGCCAGCATTCTCCTCTTGGTTGATCACTGCTGTAAGTGAACAGTCCTTCTTCTTACTTTTTATTGCCATTTATCATATACTTCTCTCAGTGGCATACATGGAGAAAAATATGTGTAGATATGTCTATATTAGTTTAATACAAAATAGAGAATTATAGCAACTAGAAAAGAGAGAAGATAAGATAAAATAAATTTTGCTTATAGTGCAGCCAAACAATAATTGTTGTTCTTGTTTTAAGTGTATGCTGGATAGGGCATTACATATAAAACTGACACTACATCGAGAAGCATCTGGAACTGGAAATAAAACATAAAGGTAACTATGTGCATTAACATGTACCAATGTTCACAAAATAAATCAGTGCACTTATAGTTCATTACCATGGAGCTGTCAAATGAAAATAGTTCAAATTTAATTTCAAATAGAACTAACTCCTCCTGTAAGATTACTTTAAATTCATTGACATACTTTGTTACTTGTTAAGAAATAAATAAGAAAGATCTGTGAGCATTATGAAATAGTACCATGTAGAATGTGAATAACATGGGTGATTTTTTTACTTCCACTGATAATATTGAATCTCTAAATGATACTAACACATTTATAAATATATGGCAATGTTTGTCAGTGGCATTAGTGTCAATAAATGATAATAATAAAACAACATGTATCTTCTTTTTAGACCACTACTCGCATTCATAAAAATTCGGAATTTTGATACAATTTATTACTGCACTGTAAAAAATAAAGCTTTAGCTGTTGTTTTAAGTCCACTGTTGAATATATACCTTACAATAATAATTAATACTGGAGCCAAATTAAAAAAAAAAAAAAAAAACTGTGTAATCTTTCTTAATTTGCTTGCAACGGTTGAGAAGTTTAATAATAAAGAAGATTAAGGGTTAAGGCATTACTGAAATGTCCCTTAGCAACACACTGAGGATAATACCTTATGAAATATTTAAGTGTATGTAGCAAGTGGATAACTGTAAATACCAGAAAATAACCATTACAGACTCCGCCATTTATAAAGTTTTACATGTTATAAGGTGGGTGAATGATTTAAAAATTATTTAGCTCCAACAGTTCTGGGTTGTGAGTGTGGGTCAGTTCAAAATTCTGACAAACTCTTTAGGACACCAAGTTTAGGATTCTTTATGGTTGTGTATTTTCTACAATTGTTTCTACATCATAAATTTGGCACCACCCTGTAATATTTATTTATTTATTTATTTATTTATCACTGCTTGCTGAGAGAAGTTAGAAGGATAAAAATGTTATATTAATTTAGACATATGATTATATTGCAGTCTGAATAACTTGAATAACTGTTCATCTATGCTGCTGAACCATCTGACTGTATGCTGTTTTTTACATATGTTTTTTAAAACAAAGAAAATGTGATATGACTTTCTTCATGCCCTAAAATTCAAAAGAATATGAAAACAGAAATAGACCAAGTGCAGAGAAAACTAACATTGTTTGACTAATCATTTTAACTTTGAATGCAGGAAATAATAGAGTAGCTCACCTTTTTCTCGGGTATAAGAATATCTTCTGATCCAGTAATATATTCCCAGATGGTGCAAAATCAGATGATGTGGAACTGTATCAGTCTCAGTGTCCTTCTGATGATGAGTATGTGCATTATAGCTGTGTTGCCAGTGATAAATGCAGCACTCTCAGAGCACGTTCCAGCATACACTTCTGTGATCGAGGTGATGAGCGCCTAATCTGCTGTCCTCTGCCTGCACAAAAAGCGAATAGTAAGTGTTGTATTATTTCTCTAAACCCCCGATTCTAAAATAATATAGATTAATTAATATTTCAATTAGAATCATATTTAGAATTTCTGTTAATATTTATGTTAAAACTCTGAAAACCTTGTATTTCACTTTTCAGAATGTGGTCAGCCATTAGCAAACAAACCTCCGTCTAGTCGTCTAGTAGCTGCTGTTATAGGAGGCATTTCATTAAGGAGTGCTGTTTCATCTCCATGGATGGTATGTAGAATGTACCATACTCCAAATCTTGTCTGGATCCACACATCTGGTTGATGTTCATTGGTTCAATTGTCAGGTTGCAGTTGGGCAGCGAACTAGGAATGGGTCAATTGACTGGTATTGTGGAGGAGCCCTCATTCAGGAAGACAGAGTACTTACAGCAGCACACTGTACTCTTAGAAGGTATGTTGTGGTAAAGCCTTTTGATAACTACCTGAAAGTCATTAAAGTAATAGCAGAAGTGTAAATGAAGTGCACATTTTACAACGGTATTCAGCTTGTTACAAAGAATTCTGAGCATATGTTCACATCCTTGCAACCATTTTATAGGAAAATAATGTGTTATTGTTATCATTCCTTCATCTCCAGTGGTAACTTTGTTGGTGAAAATTAAATGCCAACTGAGTCAAACATTTATGCTAATCTCATGTATGATATAGCGAATAGCATCTGTGGCTACTTTTGCTGGCGTATCAGGTTTAATTCTTGGAGACAAAATATCTTTTCTAAAGTAGACTGGTCTGAAACAAGTTATTTTGAGACTTGCTAAGGAATGTAGGTGATCATTATTGCTACTATACAAATTGCTGAAGCAGAGTAAAACTGTGAATCACAACCAGTTACTGACTGTTTCTTTAATAATCTCATTATTGTCAGGACAATTGACACAAATGACTCCTTTTTTGTAAATTATGTACATTCTTTTATAGTGCTCTTGAATTTTTACAGATCTGGAAGTAGATACTGTTGCCTGTTTGTGCAAGTTGAGAATCAAGTGGGGCAATAACATTTCCAATATATTCCTTCTTTAGGAGTTCGAAAGAAAACAATAGTATGGAAAGAACGGATACGATAGTACAGCAGCTAAAGGGATTCCAGGGAAAAGCTGAATAACAAAACAGTAATATGTTTTCAAAGAAAGCCATTGTGATGTGAGGATTTTCCACAAACAGAAAAACTATATATTTTAACTAAATTCGTTTTCATGTAATGACACTCAAGTCAGTGACATTAATAACTGGCTTCCATGAATTATGGAGAGTGAACATTAGGGGACATTCATATTATATGACAATATCCAAAGTGTTAATATTTGAGCACTGCTTATTTTGAGCAGAAACAATAATAAATGTAGGGAAGTTTGTTGATTGTTGTTTGTTTATTTATGGTTAACTTTTAACTGATGAAGTTAAGCTTTTTCTTATTTAACTGAATACTGGTAAGGAAGACACTGCAGCCCTGTGGATGATTTCCATTCAGAGAAAATAATTTACATGTATTGGAGATAAGGCAGGCTACACTATATGTTACTTCATGAGGCTATATACTTCACTGCTGAGAACAGATCAGTTGTGTAATTGCTGTTTATGAGAAATGACTTGGGAGATTACGGACACACAAGTCGCTGAAATGGTCTCCAATTCAAAGACTTGCACCCAGTCATTGTGCCACATGTGATTATTATGAAGTATACTCTGAGGTGATAAAAGTCATGGGATAGTTCCTAATATTATGTTGGACCTTCCACGCTTTAGTGCAGCAACTTGATGAACATGGGCTCAACCAGTCATTGGAAGTCTCCTGCAGAAGTATTGAGCCTGCTGCTTCCATAGTCACCCATAACTGCAAAAGTGTTTCTGGTGCAGAATTTTATGCATGAATTGACCTCTCGATTGTGTCTCATAAATGTTTGATGGGATTCATGTCAGGTTATCTGGGTTGCCAAATCATTTGCTCAAACTGTCCAGAACGTTCTTCAAACCAGTCGCAAACAATTATGGCTTGGCGACATGTTTGGGAACATGAAGTCCATGAATGGCAGAAAATAGTCTCCAAGGAACCAAACATAATCATTTCCAGTCCACAATCAGTTCAGTTGGATCAGAGGACCTGGTCCATTTGATGTAAACACAGCCCCCACCATTATGGAGCCACCACCAGGTTGCACAGTGGCTTGACAACAACTTTGGTCCATGCTTCGTGAGGTCTGTGGCACACTCAAACCCTATCATCAGCTTTTACGAACTGAAATTGGGACTCATCTGACCATGCTATGATCAAACCGATATGGCCACAAGCCCAGGAGATGTGCTGCAGGGGATGTTGTGCTGTTAGCGGAGACAGTCACGTCGGTCGTCTTGCTGCCATGGCCCCTTACTGCCAAATTTCACTGCATTGTCCTAATGGAAACATTCGTCATATGTCCCACATTGGTTTCTGCAGTTATTTCATGGAATGTTACTTGTTTGTTAGCACACTGTTGCTTGTTTGTTAGCATGGAAAATTATATGCAAACGCCACTGCTCTTGGTCGTTACGTGAAGACCGTCGGCCACTGTGTTGGCTGTGGTGAGAGGTAATGCCTGAAATTTGGTAT
Organism: Schistocerca gregaria; assembly: GCF_023897955.1. NCBI lineage: Eukaryota > Metazoa > Arthropoda > Insecta > Orthoptera > Acrididae > Schistocerca > Schistocerca gregaria. The sequence continues at coordinate 384,332,349 of NC_064927.1, forward strand.
TCTTGGAACTCTCTTGACACTGTGGATCTTTGAATATTGGATTCCCTGATAATTTCCAAATTGGAATGTCCCATGTGTCTAGCTCTAACTACCATTCTGCTTTCAAAGTCTGTCAAGTCTTGTTGTGCATCCATAGTCACTGCGAAAACCTGTCCACATGAATCACTTGAGTACAAATGACAGTTCTGCCAATGCACAGACCTTTTATACCTTGTGTAGGTGATCATTCCCACCAACACCAGCTTTTCCGAACTGTGCAGGTGGAAACTCTCCCTGTGTCCCCATAACCCTCCTGGCCTCAACCTTTGTTAGTCATTGTCCTTTACACACCTGTCCCCTTCGCTGTTTCCATTCTAGCACTATACAGCCCTCAATTCCATCAGAGCACTGTAGTCTCTTTACTTTTCCCCTTTTCCGCTGGTCCCCCCTCCCTCCCACATAACCTCCTGAGAGCACATAGCTGCCCTACCCTCTCGCCACCTCATCCCTGTATGATCCCACAATCAGTTTTCAACTGTCCCCCATCCCTATGCTACTACCCCTCCCCTTCTGCATCCCAGCCTCCTCCTCACCCCGTCCACAGCTCGTGGGCGGATTTTCTCTGCCTCGTGATGACTGGGTGTTTTGTGATGTCCTTAGGTTGGTTAGGTTTAAGTAGTTCTAAGTTCTAGGGGACTGATGACCATAGATGTTAAGTCCCATAGTGCTCAGAGCCATTTTGAACCTCCTTACCCCTGCCACCCAGTTTGTTTCTCTCATCATGCACTGCTGCTCACAATCTGGACTTGGCAGCCAGAGACTGTGGTCATGTGAGTGTGAGATGTGTTTACGTGAGTGGTGTATGTTGTTTAATTCTGATGAAGTCCTGTTTGGCCAAAAGCATTGTTTGACAGTCATTTGTTGTGCCTATCTGTAACTCAGCGTCTCAACTATACCATCAACAGCAAGTATCCTTTTCATGATTTTGCCGAGAAGATTAATGAATATTTAAGAAGGGTGACAGACGCATGGCCCACCATAGCAACACCTGGGGTATATAAAAATCTGTGGAGTTGCGGATAAATGTATACTGAAACCACAAAAAGAAGTGTCAACTCCGACACAGCTGAACACGAAAGGAACTGTTGAATGGCATATACCAAAAAATTGGTCTTAACAGAACAGGTTTTTCAAGAGGGGAACCACGAAATAAAATTCAGTGAGACAAGCATTTTAGCAAGGACATTGGATCATCATGCAGAAATGTATAGAAAAGCAATAGAGGTTCACAAACATCAAAATAATTTTAATAGAAAGGAAGAAGGTTTGAAGTAAGATAAAATATGGATGTCAACTTTGTACCAACAGAATAACAACTGATTATTTTTAATCGAGAACGATGGTGCCATACATTTGGCATCACATGATATATTGTGACACCCTCTATACACTCTGTAAATGCGAGAACCCCTCAAGCTTTAGTAGAATAGCCATTTTACGTCAGAAGATGGCTCCTGCAGTTATAGGCAAAATGTCAGGAAGCAGTTTTATACATCAACCACAGCCTCCCTGCCCAGACATTTTAGCTGAAGAATTTCATACTGAGTAATATTTCGCAAGAAAGATACTTTTACCCTGTAATTCTTACTGTAAAGTTATGTTTTTCAATGCAATTGTGTTAGAGCTACTGGATAAATACCGTAAGTATACATTTTTATTTTATATTTGATTGGCAAAGCTATTGTGACCAGTTTGAACTGAGTTAGGTCATCTTCAGATATAAACTATTACTACTACTCGTATCAGTTGGTTCAGTTATTCTAAGTTATTTATTGTAGCTATAAATGCTTTTATTGGCACACATGCAACAGCATGTGCTAGCTAACATGTTCCAAAAACAGCACATAAAAACAGGATTTTTCCAGGGATTATACCTGTTGGTAATAGGAAGCTAGAGTCATATGTTTTGGATAGCCCTTGGGTTAGGGACCATTTCCATACCCAACAGAAGTACCGTCTTACTGTAACTATGAGAATCCTACAGTTCAGGGTCAAAGTTTGAATATTACACACTTCCCCCAGCTTAGGAAAATGAAATAAATCAATTGGTTCTTTTTGCATTGTGTGTGTTCTATAGCACACCTTAAGGGGCTTATGGAGGCACCATTTAGTTCATGGGTGGCCCCCTGAGAAGACCCAAGAAACATGGTTTTTCGATCCTAAAACGGAGCCGTGGATTCCAAGATGGCTATGCACAGCAAGTGGCTGAAATGTTTATGATATATCCCTAAGATTTCGAACAAGTTTGAAAATTTTCTTGATATCTTTATCTGTTTATGATATACAGAGGTTTAAGTTTATGATAAATAGTTTAGACAAGAAGAGAATATAAGCTTTCGAAATGTAGTGATACAGAAGTATGCTGAAGATTAGGTGGGTAGATCACATAACAAATGAGGAGGCATTGAATAGAATTGGGGAGAAGAGGAGATTGTGGCACAATTTGACCAGAAGAAGGGATCGGTTGGTAGGACATGTTCTGAAGCATCAAGGGATCACCAATTTAGTACTGGAGGTCAGCGTGGAGGGTAAAAATCGTAGAGGGAGACCAAGAGATGAATACACTAAGCAGATTCAGAAGAATGTAGGCTGCAGTAGGTACTGGGAGATGAAGAAGCTTGCACAGGATAGAGTAGCATGGAAAGCTGCATCAAACCAGCCTCAGGACTGAAGATCACAACAACAACAAGGTTACCCTGTTTCTACACACAAAGTATGCACATAAAATCTGATATGAGGCAAAACATGGTGTATAAAGTGACATAGCACAGAGAAATATGCCGTAAAGTGTATATATTTTCATCAGAAGGGTTCTGGGAACCCCATGTTGCACTGAAACATATTCAAATATTTGTACACATAAAATATGCTCTGACTTGTAAAATTAGTTTCATGTTACTTTAATTTCACACAGATAAACTATTATAATTTTTCTGAACCATACAATTATTTTCACGTGAGTAACATGCTGCCCTGTGGCTTGGAAAAGAAGGGAACCCACATAATAATGCTGTATCAGAGCACTAAAAAGGCTAATATGCCCCTGTTTTAAAAGACTCTGACCAAAAAGTGAAGCACCAGCTGCCTCAGTCTACTTTCTTCAACACCTTTAAAAATTATTCCACAAATTTTAGTACGTGAACGTTTTCGCACTCACTCATGCTGAGAGAAGAGGAGGCAGTGGCAGTGGGAAAGAGATGGAAAAGTAATAAATACTCAAACGTAGTAGACAATGGTTGTGGTACAGATTGGTTCAAATGGCTCTAAGCACTATAGGACTTAACATCTGAGGTCATCAGTCCCCTAGACTTAGAGCTACTTAAATCTAACTAACCTAAGGACATCAGACACATCCATGCCCGAGGCAGGATTCGAACCTATGACCGTAGCAGCAGTGCGGTTCTGGACTGAAGCACTTAGAACCGCTCGGCCACAGCAGCTGGCCTGTGGTGCACAAAGAATAAATGAGACAAAGGTTGTTGTTGTTGTTGCGGTCTTCAGTCCTGAGACTGGTTTGATGCAGCTCTCCATGCCACTCTATCCCGTGCAAGCCTCTTCATCTCCCAGTGCCTACTGCAACCTACATCCTTTTGAATCTGCTTAGTGTAATCATCTCTTGGTCTCCCTCTATGATTTTTACCCTCCAATACTAAATTGGTGATCCCTTGATGCCTCAGAACATGTCCTACCAACCGATCCCTTCTTCTCGTCAAGTTGTGCCACAAACTTCTCTTCTCCCCAATCCTATTCAGTACCTCCTCATTAGTTATGTGATCTACCCACCTAATCTTCAACATTCTTCTGTAGCACCACATTTCGAAAGCTTCTATTCTCTTCCTGTCCAAACTATTTATCGCCCATGTTTCACTTCCATACATGGCTACACTCCATATGAATACTTTCAGAAATGACTTCCTGACACTTAAATCTATAATCGATGTTAACAAATATCTCTTCTTCAGAAATGCTTTCCTTGCCATTGCCAATCTACATTTTATATCCTCTCTACTTTTACCATCATCAGTTATTTTGCTCCCCAAATAGCAAATCTCCTTTACTACTTTAAGTGTCTCATCTCCTAATCTAATTCACTCAGCATCACCCGACTTAATTCGACTACATTAAAGATAGCATGAGAGAAAGTGAGGGACACAATGTCAGTGGTGTATAGTTGGCAGTGACAGAACAGTGCTAGGGAAAGAATGAAGAAGACAGTACCATTGGGAAAGGAATAAAGAGAAGGAGAAAGTGGAAGTGGGCGAGAGCCAGTGATAATGGGAGACAGAGTTTGTGGCAATGACTACAGGGAAGAGAGAGATAGTGACACTGAGAAGAGACAATGTCAGTGGGAAGGAAAGAATGAGATAGTAGTAGTAAGAGAGAGCAAGAGTGAGACAATGGTAGTGAGACGAGACAGTGATAGTTAGAGAGACACAAAGAATTAACAACAATGTGTTGAGCCAAATGAGTTAGTAAGAGTGGGCAAGTGGAAGTGGATGGGGATGGGTAGAAGCAACTTACAGCAATGGACAAGTGGATGTGAGTGAATTACAGTTATGGGAGCTTGTGGGAATTAGTTGCAAGTTGCACGTTAAAAAGAGTGCAAATTGTTTGCATGCGAAAATTTTTAGTGGTGTTGACGAAGGTACAATGGGGCAGATAGTACCTGACTTTTCGATCAGAGTCTTTTAAAACAAGAGCATATTGGTCTTTTTTTTGCTTAAATAGGAGCATATTTTTGCTGGTTGATTTAATGCATTGGGAAATAACTGTAGGAATTCCAATACCTAGAACAGATCTCTGTGAAATGTGCAATAATTTATATTATGCTATGTTGATACTGTTTTCTTCCTCTGATCATATAATTTGTTTCCTTGGATGGATACTATGTAAAATAAATGAAAAGCAACCACTCACCTATAGCTGACTGATGTGTGGTGCATAGAAACATGCAACAGAAAACAGTTTTTACACTAGCTTTCATGCTCTCGCTCTTTTTCTAGTAGGAGTACACAAATTTACACAGACAACCACACATGCACATGCATCACACCATTTAACTTTTCAGCAGTAGCCAATAATATCATATGGCAACAATGGTGAAACAATGCAAAATAAATTCATACCTGTGTCTTCAAATCAACATAATTCGAGATTATTCTAATGAAGCACATGAAGAAGAACTAGTATCAGTTATATAGGGAATTACTTGTGTTACTATTTGCTGACTGTCAGGAGGTGGAATAGCAGATACACATATTACTCTCAAAGCAGAGCACAACTTTTAGTTTTCATTCCATTCGAAAGTAATCAAAGCTAATTCAGTTTATATTTGTCTTGCCTTAATCAGAACAACAGTTTTCAATTAAATGTTTGTTATGTTTAAATGCAGCGAATCCATGTCAGATGTAGTTTGCCTACAGAAAACCAGACGTCGTGCGTGTAGGAGAATTGGATTTTGCACGCAGTGACGACAGGGCTGCACCTCAAGATGTAACCATATCAGCTGTGAAGGTACATCCATTTTATCAACCACCGGAGCATTATCATGACATTGCTGTGCTGCAGCTTGCTAATCCCGTGGAACCAAGCCAGTATATCAGTACCATTTGTCTCCCACAATTAGGAGACAATGATGATGAATTAAGTGGAAAGACTGCAATGCTTTATGGTTGGGGACTCCTTGGATTTGGTAAGAAACAAAGATAATACCTTTCTATATCTTATATTCTTGCAATGAGCAGGTGATAATTATTGTGACTTTTTATATTATCTAATGTATGCAGATATATTTTTCATTGAAGCTCTACAACATTTATTTATGTATCCACACACCAAGTGTCAACTAAATGACAAGGAAATTATTACTATTTCAGCAAAACACTTTCTTTGAAGAAAAGTAACCATCCCCAAGATATGATCTTGTCATTCATCTCTCAGAATTGAACCTTCAGGCGATATTTTATAGCCATAATTGTTATGACTGTGTTATTCAGCCTACGATTGTTTTATCTTGCAGCCAGAAATTCCCATATCCAGATGTTGATACAGTTGCAATGCTTGAAATGCCTTAAAGTAACTCTACAGCATGCTGTTGCCCCTCTTCAGAATTAAAATTGTAACTGAATTTACTTTATCACAGGTGTCCCAAAAATGAAACCATTCTTACCAGTGTTATTACTTTTTGCTTTTGTAGTAAATGAAATCTTCTACTTCATCTTACACTTTACTCTCAAACAGAAACTGCTTTTAACTTGTAATTCTATCACATTTGTCAATAATTCTTCAATGCATTAGTCCTGTGCTCTTTGTAATTTTATTGTGTTAGAAAAATTAATGTTGATATTAGAAATGCTAATGTATATATCAAGTGAAGTCTGTTCATTTTCCCTTCATAATTTCTATTTATTTATTTGCAGCTTACCTGTCTTTTATTGTATGAGTAAATTTAGTTCCTGCAAATGCACATTGTTGTTTGTCATATTTTTTAGTTTTCTTTGTTTAGATATGTTCTTCCCTAAAAATAAATTTGATTTTGCATGTCTTCATTCTTGCTATAAATTTTTTACTACATTTTTGTTGTTGGTATATTCAGTTTAATTTTGTCATTATCTCCATGCACTTTTAGTTACTAACAGCTAGAACATCATCAAAGAAGTTGAATAACAAATACAGTGCAAATAAAATTACAGTCAAACTAACTTATATCTAACTAATCACCAACAATCAGTTTAGCTGTTAGTGAAAACTGTATCAAAATCCCAACAAAGAGGACCTGTGATTAGCCTTCACATGCAGACAGAACATGAACTGAGGGACTTTAAGTTATGCGTGGATAGAAGTTCAGAGCATAATAAGTACAATATGAGTAACACTTACAGTAAAAGAATAAGTTTCATGTGTCAATACTTTCATTTAATGAGTAAAATCAGTTTTCAACTAAGTAAGCCTTTGCCTGTATTTTAAACTGTTTAGTGTCTTCCAACAGTTTTGTGACTAGGTAAAAACATTGTATACTTTGATGCTTGGGTGGAGGACACCCTTCTAAAATAGCCTTGTTCATTGTTATCTATACACATGTGTCTTCATTTTGTCTTGTGTTGTAATCATGCACAGTGTAACTGTGGTAATTTTTTACATTCTTGTTTCTTCTCATTTGCACCCCATTTCTGTAAATGTATATACAAGGAAAACACAACATACTATTTCTTGTGGCCTTCTTTCAATATCCTGCAGGATTTTCTTTGGTTTACACTTTCGACTACTCTTATTGTTCTCTTTCACAGTCTTAAAGATTTTAAGCTAACAGTAGTATTCCCTCAAAACAATGCAAGTGTTAAGTGGACACATATCAAGTACACACATTTGAGTGTGTCACTTCTGATGCACTGAGCGAGGCGATGCAGTGGCTAGCACACTGGACTCGCATTCGGGAGGTCGACGGTTCAATCCCGCGTCCGGCCATACTGATTTAGGTTTTCCGTGATTTCCCTAAATCGCTCCAGGTTAATGCCAGGATGGTTCCTTTGACAGGGCACACCCTGATTTCCTTCCCCGTCCTTCCCTAATCTGATGACACCGATGACCTCGCTGTTTGTTGTCTTCCCCCAAACAAACCAACCAACCAACCATCTTCTGATGCAGTTTTTTAAATTCTCTTCATGTAACACATGAGGAAATAGTGGAGTTCTGTTCTGGTCTGTGTGTATATCCGTAGCAATAGTGTTCTCTGTGTATATTATAAATCCTCAAAAGAAAAATAATCTGAGAGGCTGTCTGAGGCCTCTTGAATCTGTGTCATGAGTGTTACTTTTAATCAATATAGCAATATCATCTAAAAATTGAAGTGTCTTTTGTGTAATAAGTCACTAACATATAGCAGGAACAGCATAAAACTGAGAACAGATTCTCATGTGACACTATTTTTCCCCTAAAAGGGCAGAGTTATATTTCACAACCAAACCATTTCTTTCCTGCCCAATTTCCTTTGTCAAACGTGATTCCACCCAGTTATTTGTTGTTTACCTGACACCTATTTTTTCTAGTTAAAAACAGTTTTTCATGACTTATTCTATTAAATGTTTTTGCTAAATCTAGTAATAAAGCTGTAACATATGCTCTGTTATCCACTGGTTGCAATATACCATGTATAAATGAGAAGATTGCTGTTTCTGTTGAGTGAGCTATTTGGGAACAATGTCGGGACTCCAATAGTATGTTATTGGGTTCTAAAAAGTTTGATATCTTTTTATAGAAAGGTTTCTCTATTACCTTTGAAAATTGTGATAATGAAGCTACAGGTCATTTTCCTCATTCCCTTCTTACACAGTGGCTTAACTTGGCAAAGAGAATGTCACACATGTTATGCCCTCAGAGACAAATCATCTTTTAAACAACAGGATATCCTAACAGCATCTAGTGATTTCATCTAGAGATCTCAAGAGTCACAGTTAATTAAAAAGAAGTGGCAACTAAAACACCCCTATTACATTACAATTTTAGTAACAATTTATAGGAAAATCAGTACCCAATATTGGTAGTGAGTAATACTAATATGTTCAATGTGTCACTTTTCATAAGGAGTCAATGACTCAGTTTTTCAGACAGGAAGAATGGACTAGTTGTAACAGAGGCATGGCAGTGTGGTTGGTCATGGTGTGAAGTCATTTGCAAGTGTGTGCAGTGATAAGTGTTGAGAGACTAAATGAACAGCCTATAACAAGTTTTAATGTTATTAAGCTAACCTGTTCCAAATATACAGTATATGAACATAAAATAATACATTAAGTAACCTACAGTAAGATAGTATGTTTATTAAGACAATGGTCTCAGATTTGGGAGAATGAAGGCTTCATTTTTTCTGTGTTTTTTTCTGTTTCCTAATTCAGTTCAGGCAAATGATGGGATGTTTCCTTCAACAAGACCACAGTTGATACATGGGAGAGCATCGAAATGCTGAAAGACCTGCACTGGCAGATGCTTGAAGATAGGTGCCTACTATCACCCAAAAGCCTACTCATGAAGTATTTAGTGAGGAATCTAGGGATACCTACAGTTCCCTACACATCACTCCCACACAGACTGTAAAGACAACATTAGACTAATTATAGAATGCACAGAGGCATTCGAGGAGTTATTCTTCCCGCCCTCCTTATGCAAACTGAACAGATGGAAATTGTAGCACATGCTACAATGTGACATACACTCTGGCATGTACTCCACTGTAGTTTATACTGTATAATTTTGGATGTGTATTTTTTATTTGTGCAGCTGCAATAGTTTCTCACTCTCTTAATAATGGTTTTGTCATTCCAAGGCATTACAAGCTCCTTTTCAGCATTCCTAGTTGAATATTGGGATAATTCCTTTGAAAAGTATGTGACATATCTACTGCCTCATTCTAAACTCAATTCAAGTTGCATTCTAAGTGACCTGATCAGTTACAGGACGTTAAACTATGATGATCTTTCTGTGTGGTGAATAGTTTTTGAAATAAGAGCTAGTGGTCATATGAACAGAAAAAAGTAGAAAAGACTAATGAAATGCTGTGTTCCAGATAATTTTCTGCCACATACTACTCTCTCACCAAATATATCAACAAAAGTTACTTTAATTTATTAATATCTGTAATACATTTATTGACTTTTTCATTTGTTACCTCCATTTTGTTTACTCCCTTCTTTGGACATTTATTCCTTTCATCTCTCTCTCTCTCTCTCTCTCTCTCTCTCTCTCTCTCTCTCTCTCTCTCTCTATCTCTCTCTCTCCCCTCCCTCTCTCTGTCCTCTACCTATTTTCTGATTTGATTTTACTATTCTGACTTGTGCTTTTATATTGCACCACTCAGCTAATTTCTAGTTCTCAGAGTGTGAACCTTCACTTGTTTTCCTGGTGGCCTAAAACTACAGCAAGTCTTTTTTAATCCAGTTTCCAAATTACTTTTAGCTGCTACATCTACTGTGCACTCATCATTTCAGTTATCTTCACGCCCATTTTGTTTCTTGCAACATATAAGCATTTAATGACATGATCTATGAGTTCCTAAAGCCAGATGTGTGGGTCATGCATATGTTTGTGCCAGTACTCAGATGAAGGTGTTACTCCACTGCAAAGTGAAAGTTTCAGTACACTGTCCCAACTGTTTTAGTTTTGGTGCTTGGCAACTACAGTACTAAATTTTTCTTATAGTGTTGCTGTTTGTATTTCTGTGTCCCCATTCCCACATAAAAAGATAACACTTGCAATGATTTTTCTAAATTTTGTTCCAGGTGGAGAAAGACCAGATACACTTCAGGAGGCAAGTGTTACAATCTTTAACAATTCAGTGTGTAATGAACAATATTCGCGACCAACAGTTCCAAAACAGAGATATCCTCAGGGAATTATTGACTCTCAGTTATGTGCTGGTCATGAAGAAGGTGGAAAAGATGCCTGTCAGGTTTGTGTGCACCTTTTTGCAATTGACTAATATTTACTTGTAGCATTAGGTACTGTGAAATATGCATTGTATTGACAAATCCTTTGTGTGTTTGCAAACTTTGGTACTGAACTTATCAGTCTGTTTGATTACTGCCAGCTTCTGTTACTGATATGTATGCTTTCCAATTATTTTTATTTTCCTCATTTACAGGGTGACTCTGGTGGTCCACTTGTCTTACAAAATGGTGGTGTTTACACAGTGGTTGGAATTGTCTCCTCTGGAGTTGGATGTGGATCCAAATCATTTCCTGGAATTTATACTAGAGTCTCATCATATGTCACGTGGATTCAAAAACAACTGTAAATATTCAGATAAAATAAAGCAAAAAGTCTTTCTTTTATATATTTTTGTTGTACCCCATGCTGTTACTATCCTGAAAGTGGACCACTAAGTAATTAACACATTATATGTTACAGAACCTATAGTCTTGTCTTTGACTCAGACTTATTCCTCCTCTGGAACTATTATATGAGGGCTATTCAGAAAGTAGGGAACGTTCCCATCTGACGCCACTAGGGGCGTGCCGATTGCATATATTTTGATATGTGTGTGCTCGGCAGCTCAGTTGGCATCCATCCGTAACAGAGGGAACATCTTTGTCTGTCTGTTTTTTGTTTTTTTTCTGATATATGAATTTGAAATATGCGCTGCAATTGAAAATCCTACCAGTTGTGAGGTGTGGTCTGATACGGTTTTTGTTGGCAAAAATCTAAAACCCATAGAAATTTATCGTGAACTGTACGAAATGTATGGAACAATGTAATGAGTGAATGTTCTGTCTGGAAATGGTGCATTCAGTTTAAAAATGGCCGAACCAACATTCATGATGAAGAGAAGAGTGGACACCCCAGCATTGTGACTAACGATCTTGTCACTAATGTTGATGAAACTATTTGTGAAAACCATCGCTTCACAATAATGGAGCTTTCACTTTCTTTTCCACAAGTTTCACGGACTTTGTTGTTTGAAATTCTCACTCAAAAGCTAGGCTATCACAAATTTTGCGCATGATGGGTGACCAAAATGTTTACAGAGCACCATAAAGAACAGCGAATGGGGACAACATTGACATTTCAACTATCAAACTTTGCACAGCCTTAGAAGAGCAGCTCAAACCAGACATCGAGGGAAGCTGACATCAAAAATTTTGTTTTTGCACAATGCCCAACCTCACACGGCAAACTACACTAAAGAACTCCTTAATTCATTCAAATGGAAAATTTTCCCTCATCCGCCCTACCAAGCGACTTCCGTCTTTTTCTCAAGATGAAGAACTGGCTTGCAACGCAGCGCTTCGATGATGATGCGGATCTCCAGGCGGGTGTGACTCACTGGCTAAAGTCTCAGGCGGCAGAATTTTACAATGAAGGTCTTTCAAAGCTTGTCCACTGCTATGATAAGTGCCTCAATGTGTTTGGTGACTATGTGGAAAACTAGTATGTCAACTGCCCTTTCAGATTTATACAGGGTGTTACAAGAAGGTACAGCCAAACTTTCAGGAAACATTCCTCACACACAAATAAAGAAAAGATGTTATGTGGACATGTGTCCGGAAATGCTTAATTTCCATGTTAGAGCTCATTTTAGTTTCGTCAGTACGTACTGTACTTCCTCGATCCACCGTCAGTTGGCCCAATTCAAGGAAGGTAATGTTGACTTCGGTGCTTGTGTTGACATGCGACTCATTGCTCTACAGTACTAGTATCAAGCACATCAGTATGTAGCATCAACAGGTTAGTGTTCATCACAAACGTGGTTTTGCAGTCAGTGCAATATTTACAAATGCGGAATTGGCAGATGCCCATTTGATGTATGGATTAGCATGGGGCAATAGCCGTGGCGTGGTACGTTTGTATCAAGACAGATTTCCAGAGCGAAGGTGTCACGACAGGAAGACATCGGCGTCTTAGGGAGCACGGAACATTCCAGCCTATGACTCGCAACTGGGGAAGACCTAGAACGGCGAGGGCACCTGCAATGGACGAGGCAATTCTTCGTGCAGTTGACGGTAACCCTAATGTCAACGACAGAGAAGTTGCTGCTGTACAAGGTAACATTGACCACGTCACTGTATGGAGAGTGCTATGGGAGAAACAGTTGTTTCCATACCATGTACACCATGTGCAGGCACTATCAGCAGCTGATTGGCCTCCACGGGTACACTTCGGAGGATGGTTCATCCAACAATGTGCAAATGTTCTCTTTACGGATGAGGCTTCATTCGAACGTGATCAGATTATAAATTTTCACAATCAACATGTGTGGGCTGACGAGAATCCGCACGCAATTGTGCAATCACGTCATCAACATAGATTTTCTGTGAATGTTCGGGCAGGCATTGTTGGTGATGTCTTGATTGGGCCCCATGTTTTTCCACCTACGCTCAATGGAGCACGTTATCATGATTTCATACGGGATACTGCACCTGTGCTGCTAGAACATGTGCCTTTACAAGTAAGACACAACAGGTGGTTCATACATGATGGAGCTCCTGCACATTTCAGTCGAACTGTTCGTACGCTTCTCAACAACAGATTCGGTGACCAATGGATTGGTAGAGGCGGACCAATTCCATGGCCTCCATGCTCTCCTGACCTCAACCCTCTTGACTTTCATTTATGGGGGCATTTGAAAGCTCTTGTCTACGCAACCCCGGTACCAAATGTAGAGACTCTTCGTGCTCGTATTGTGGACAGCTGTGATACAATACGCCATTCTCCAGGGCTGCATCAGTGCATCAGGGATTCTATGCGACGGAGGATGGATGCATGTATCCTCACTAACGGAGGACATTTTGAACATTTCCTGTAACAAAGTGTTTGAAGTCACGCTGGTATGTTCTGTTGCTGTGTGTTTCCATTCCATTTATTAATGTGATTTGAAGAGAAGTAATAAATTGAGCTCTAACATGGAAAGTAAGCGTTTCTGGACACATGTCCACATAACATATTTTCTTTCTTTGTGTGTGAGGAATGTTTCCTGAAAGTTTGGTCGTACCTTTTTGTAACACCCTGTATAATATAATGTATTTCTTGTACATAATTTTTTTTTAATGCTGAAACTTTCTGAATAGCCCTTGTATTTGTGGCAATCCACCATGATGTAACACATGGCAGTAGATATATAAATAGGACACACTTTTTCTATGAAAATATAACTACATGCAGACCTTTTAAATGACTGGAGTCTTTGTTTTGATTTTAACATGCAAAAAACTTGGTTGTTGAAACAGATACTTCTGTTTACTATCTAATGTAGAAACAGTTAATCCATAATCTGAAGGAATTACTACTTATCTGTTGTTCAATGTGTTATTTGGAGAAAAAAATGTTGTTTTGACTAAGCTTATTATTACAGTTAAGGATCTGACCAAAGCTGCATAAAGAAGAAGTGTTTCTTGAAGTAAAAATGCTTTGGGTTGCTTTAAGCTGATTTTAGTAAAAATAACAATGAATACATTATGAAAAACTATGCTGTGGGTAATTAAAATAATAAAATTACAAAATTGTAATCTGATTTAAGAAATGATGAAACTGAGAAAACCTAAATGAAAGAAAAAGCTGAACACACATTAAACATCCCAAATTATAATACGTCTGTAACGTTACACATATGTAGGTGAGTTTGGGTGCATAAAGGTGATATGAGGTAAGGTGCATTAATCTGTCCAGCTGAGTACTAGCTGGTGAGTCCAGGGCCCAGAACAGGCAGCATGGCCGGCCCAGCTGAACCGACCAATACAGATCAGCTCAGGTACAAAGGCGAGTAACATGTGGCTGGATGTAGGTAAATCCCAGAACAGGGAGCATGTGGGCAGTGGTTGCTTGCATAACGGGAGCACAGAAGATGCACCTGAAATGACAGAGTATAGAGAAGTCTTAAATATGGCTACTGACAACTTTTAAACGTGAGTTCCATAATTAAGCAAATCTGAATACATCTGAAACATCAGAGAAATGAGGTACATCGAATGATGTAATAATATTTTCAATATCTTCTACAGCATAAAAGTAAAGATTTTACAGTGACAGAATTAACAGTTTCTAAATGCTTGGTGCAAGTTCAACAAACAATGTCTCAGATGATAGCATGCACTATAGTTATCATCCCTGGAAGCTACATATCGGCATCTGTATTATTCATTGATATATTATGTTTTTAAATCTTTTTCATTGTGCAAATGTTTGTCAGAACTTTGTATCCTCTACAACAACACAGTAACTGAATGCAGCATGACTACCTCATATCTTGTCATATTTGTGTAGTTATTTAATGACTATTGTACTATTTTTGCCAATAACTTTATTGAAAGAAATTTGTAATCAATATTAAAAAAGAAAGAAAAAAACCAATGTAATTTCAAAGCAAACTGAAAGTGTTAGCTGACACCACCTTTGAAAAGGGTGCCAAAGGACACTGCTATCAAGCAGCCCTAAGTAATTGCGTAAACAATATTCAACAACAATTAAATGTCAGTTAATATGAGTGCATGGGCGCAATAATATTTGCTTTTTTATTTGTGAACAAATTATTATTTATAATTGTTGTAAATATTCAGACTGTGACCGAATGTCTATAACATTATTTTTATTTCAATATTGATGATACACTGAAGAGCCAAAGAAACTGGTACATCTGCATAATATCATGTAGGGCCCCCACGAGCACACAGAAGTGCTGGAACACAACATGGCATGGACTCAACTAATGTCCAAAGTAGTGCTGGAGGAAATTAACACCATGAATCCTGTAGCAATGTCCATAAATCAGTAAGAGTATGAGGAGGTGGAGACCTCTTCTGAACAGCATGTTGCAAGGCATCCCGTATATATGGTGAACAATATTCATATCTGGAGGGTTTAGTGGCCAGTGGAAGTATTTGAACTTTGAAGAGTGTTCCCGGACCACTCTGTAGCAATTCTGGACATGTGGGGTGTTGCATTGTCATGCTGGAATTCCCCAAGTCCATTGGAATGTGCAATGGACATGAGTGGATGGTGGTGATCAGACAGGGTGCTTATGTGCGTGTCACCTGTCAGAGCTGTATCTAGATGTATCAGGGGTCCCATATCATTCCAACTGCACACACCCCACACCATTACAGAGCCTCCACCAGCTCGAACAGCCCCTGCTGACATGCCGGGACCATGGATTCATGAGGTTATCCCCATCCCCATATACGTCCTTGCTCGATGCAATTTGAAATGAGACTCATCTGAGCAGGCAACATGTTTCCAGTCATCAACAGTCCAATGCCAGTGTTGAAAGGCCCAGGCAAGGCCTAAGGCTTCGTGTCATGCGGTTACCAAGGGTACACAAGTGGGCCTTCAGCCCTGAAAGCCCATTCAATGATTTTTCATTGAATGGTTTGCATGCTGACACTTGTTGATGGTCTAGCATTTAAATCTGCAGCAACTTGCGGAAGGGTTTGACTTTTGTCACGTTGAACGAATCTCTTCAGTCATCATCAATTCTTTTCTTGCAGGATCTTTTTCTGGCCACAGCGATGTTGGAGATTTGATGTTTTACTGGATTCCTCATACTCATGATACACTCATGAAATGGCCATACAGGAAAATCCCCACTTCATCACTACCTCAGAGGTTCTGTGTCCCATTGTTCATACATCGACTACAACACACAGTTCAAACTGACTTAAATCTTGATAACCTCCAATGCAGCAGCAGTAAATGATCTAACAACTGCGTCAGACATTTGTTGTCTTCTATAGGCGTTACCGACTCCAGCATCGTATTCTGCCTGTTTACATATCTCTGTATTTGAATAAGCATGCCTATACCAGTTTCTTTGACACTTCAGTGTATATTAGTTTAGTGTGGATAGTGGCCAAGTTGAGTCAAGTCATGTCTATAGAACATAAGAATTATGTATGCTTGGTGGGGATGGCCTTCACCTATGAGAGTTAGATGCTGGTGGAACACTGCTGGGATCAAGTTTTGACAGACACTTTTGAGTGGAGAGCTCAAGGAAGCTGTTCAGAACTTTTGTGCTCAGTTTTGGAAGACGGCAGACCTGCTTGAAGTAACATGTGATATTCAGGGCACATGTGTGATAGATTCTGGGAGATGAATGGTCGCTGTAGTCTTTAATTTTTGCAGGGACTTCAGCTTTTGCATGGTCTGAAACTACTCCAGTGCAGAACTTTAACTTTTATGCTAGCATTAGGGAACTGAGACTAGACAGATTATGGGTTCCTCCTACTTATCTCTCATGTGTTGATGTGTAAATCATCATGCTGAGCTCTGTAGTATTTTGTGCTAGTGGGTATTTTGTGTATTGTGTTCATAAAACGGGCTTAGTTTTTCACACATCTTGGATGACTATTTAGCCTGGGGATTGTGCTACCATTCTTGTAATGCACTTAACATAACTTCATTATTTTTTTAAGATTATCTTTGTTTTATATTATAATCTTATGACTACTATCAGACTGTTTGAGATGACTTACTTGAATAGACATTAACCAATATAATTCTCTAGTGTCATCTGCATCACTTTCATAATAGAACCCTTATTATTAATTATCCATTTATCTGTTATTTAATTTTTTAATGATTCTATTAATTTACAATTCCAGCTACTACATAGACTATCTGACTGCAGGATTTCAGCTACAGGTTATTATTATAAAAAAAGCACCTCTCTCTTTCACTCACTCTACATGGTGAGTAGCAATTTTTTTAATACACTGGCAAGAAGTATTTAATTGAATAAAAACACACCCATTCACACAGTAAAATTACCCCCTCTCATAGTAAATCAAGGGCTCCTAAATCGTACAGACAATGAGGCACCAGTGGTGCAGCAATGTTTAGAAGTAGCAAAAGACCAATGGTTTAGGTTTGCTAGTTGATACAACTAATACAGAAAGTAAAGAAATTTAATACTTGCAAGCTGTTGCACATTAGGCAGCATTTTCAAACCATAAAAATTTAGGTTTTTCACACTTTCCCTAAAGTATATGAGATGAATGGTTTCTTTGGAAAAAAAAAGACTACTAATGACACAGTCGCAGCTTTTGCCCCATCTCTAATGCTCTCACCATTGACAGATCATTCAATGAAAACATTCCTCCATTAGAATAATGTATGCAGAATGCTTCTGGCACAAAAGTTTCCAAAGTATGTAAACAGGGTTGATATTTTGCCACAAAAGTGATGTATTATTTTGGCATTCACCCTCCCCCCCTTCTCCCTCCCCTCTCTCCTTCATGAATTAGTTACCATTTCTTGGGCTCTTGGTTAGATCTTTAAAAATAAATCTAAATCTAGTTATGGTGTAAATGGATTGTTTTTGCTACTAATTATGATATACCCTGTGTGCAAATTTTGCAGTGTTTCTTCAGAAGTCTTAAGAAGTTAACAGAAACAAAGAATCACCTATCACTGTTCTCAATACAGGAGAGTGTGCTGTGATTAATTTAGATGGAAAAAGTAAGCAGACATTTATATTGTATGGAAACAAAATTTGTGATTTAGAAGGGAAAGGTTAGGTTGATGTTTTTTTCCAGAAAAAGCAAGAGCAATTAAACACCTTTATTTTAACAGTCGAGGAGCCATTTTTCAGCGAAGGAGGGGTTGTTCAAAAGCTCTCTATTACTTCTGGAGGTACGATTTGTAGATTCAAAGACATCATTTCTAAATACTTCAATGACGTACTGTATTAACAAACTAAGTTTATCAATTTAATTTACAATAAAGTAAAGAGAGGTAACAATTTTTGTTTAGAAAAGAGAATTAAAAGCTACAAGTAATGCAATATTATCAGTTCCTGATTCATAAAAAAAATTGTCTTTGGATCAGATAAATTTCGCTCCTTAATTCTCCTAGTTCCAAAAGAAATTTGACCTGTCCATATTCACACCAAAGACCACTATACAGAAAAAAATTAATGAGATTAACACTGCTGCTTCTATTCATCCCTCCTCATGCAGTGAACAGAAACACAAAGTTTTTAGTTTTTGTATTACAAAAACTTTTAGCTATTTTCCAAACCTAACTATAAAGTTAGACACAAACCTGTAATCCCATAGAATTTTGATTTTCATATTTCTTTCTAAAATTATCAATTTTTTGCCTTTAAAGTTGAAAAGAGTTTCTATTCACCCCAGTTTACAGAACATGAAACATGTGAATTATTCCGTAATAAGACATTTTGATACCAAAAGTAGAAACAGAAGAGTGAATACTGAGGAGCCTGTTCCAACACATCTCATTTGTCTATGATTTAATACACATTTGACAACCTTCAGTTCTTTCTGGAAATAAACTTCTAAGGTATAGTACATGTTTTGTAACTCTGATTGTTAAAGACTGTGAGATAAATCAATCTATCTATTGTTTTCTTTCAGTCTATACTGCCTTCGTTATGTCTTGTTGTGTGAGGTGGTACCTATAAAGTTCTATAGAATTTTAATCTCGACATAGGTCTGTATGACATTTCTTCTTAGTTACGATGAAGACTAACGTTCTAGTAACACATTTTTCTCATACGTAAATTTGCCTTAGTTTTAATTTCCAGTCATTAACAGTATTCACGTAGTAGATCTAGTAAAGATACAAAAATCAAGTAATTTAGTTCTTGCAGACCTTAGAACAATGACCTCACATAAATTTTTCAGATGCCCTCTGGAAATTCGCATTAGTATAATTGTGACTACATTTTTTTCCTTTCTCCTCCCGATTGAATTTGTAGCCCGTACATCAATTTTTATTTTACTCCGTCGAGATATGTTTGTATTTTTTAATTTATCTTTATACATCCACGGATCATCTGACAATTGTACACGATTTGTCAAGGTAATATCGTGCAAATCCGTAGCTCAAAATATACAACACACAGCGTACCGGTACGTAATACACTCGATGAGGACAGGACATGGGTTCGGCCGTGGTCTTTATTAAGGAAGCATCGCGGCAATGCCTAATCGACCTTGGAAAATCACGGAAAGCCCTAATTCGATTCATTATTGTACTTCGTTGCTTTCTGGAGTGCTGAGCAGTAAAATTATTGTACCGGTACATACTTATACACGATTGTAAAACCGGTAGACTTACTTTACAGTATCATAACCATGTCAACTACTTCGAGGATTAGTTCAGAATATAACTTGAGGATTTGTAGAAGTTTTCATCGGCGAAAGTACGAATGCTTTCGTTGAATGCACAAAATCTTGCAACGTACGTGAATCATCTTGCAACATACAGAGTTTCTATTCGTTTTGTTTTTCCTCTCTCTCTCTCTCTCTCTCTCTCTCTCTCTCTCGCTCGTCACGTGACTCTTATGTTGATGTTATTCAAATGCTGAGCCCGCGACCTGAGGTCACAGACTTCTGAGACTCACCAGATCCAGTAGCACAGGATCATCTGCGAGTGAGCTACGTTCGCGGTACTTTGCTAACAGGTAAGTTTTGTCAAGATGGTATTTGGTTCTTGCTTCTGATTTCTCACGCACCGTGCTGACATTCATGCTCTTGAACAGTGTTCCTTGTCGTAGCCATAAACGTCTTTTACATGTCTCCGAACGTTTTTGCCCAGTATAATGTACATAAGATTTTTCATATCATTAATTGCGAGCATGTGTGGTCTGTTCCTACTTAACGCAGAAACAGCAGCCGCAGTTATTCTCCACAATCCACAGGGCATTTTTCTCTCCCGATGTATGCAACGTGGTAGGCTTGGGTCGGAGCTCCCACCAAGTGTTAGATTAGTAGTTGAGTACTGTATCTTACGTGTGTGCATAAATATATGATCACACCTATCATAAGTGAACAATGTGTGTGTGTGTGTGTGTGTGTGTGTGTGTGACAGCAAAAGGAAAAGCACCGCCGCGCATAGTATTGGGAGGCAAAATAAAAAACAATAGCATTCGGTATAAAGGAAAAGTGCAACAATTCCTCATTATTTTTTCTGTTGTTCAGAATATGATGGATAATATGTCTATATGGAGGCTATCAACTCGGCATTTAACTTTAGATATCGTTGCGCAAAAACAAGGTTGTTTCAAGACCACCTACAATAAATGTTGGTGGTCTTGGTTGTTTGAAAGTAAAAGACTACTGAAAGACCAGGAGATCCATGACCAGTTAGTTATATGTTCCGTAATCATTTGAACGATTCATTTATCGGAATGATGTCGAACGAGCCGGTTTACAATATACGTATAAGTGACTGGTGTTAACATTAATGAACACGTGATTATTTTTAGTCGTACACATGCAACTACACTTCATCAACATCCACATGGCTACTCTGCAAATCACACCCAAGTTCCTAGCAGAGGTTTCATCCAACCACCTTCACAATAATTCTCAATCAAGAACAGCGCGCCGGAAAAAGAACACCTATAAACCTCCAAGCGAGCTCTAATTTTCCGTATTTTATGATGAACATTTCTCCACATGTAGTATCACGTCAACAAAATTCGGAGGAGAAAGCTGTTGGTTGAAGATCTGTGAGATCACATTGCAACGAGAAACGCCTTTGTTTTAATGACATCCACACCAAATCCTGTATCATGTCCGTGACTCTCAGTATTTCTCGATAATATAAAACGTGCTGCCCAGCTTTGAATTTTCTCGATGTATTCTGTTAATCCTGTCTGGTAAGGATCTCCACCGCTCAGCATTATTCCAGAAGAGAAGGAACAAGCGTAGTGTAAGCGAGTTTTTAGTATATTTGTTGTACCATGTAAGTGCTGTGCCAATAAAACGCAGTCTTTGGTTCGCCTTTCCCACAATTTCTGTGTGTTCTTCCCAATTTAAGTTGTTCGTATTTGTAATCATAGGTGTTTAGTTGAATTTACGGCCTTTATATTTGATTGATTTATCGTGTAACCGAAGTTCAACGGATTCGTTTTAGCACTCATGTAGACGACCTCACACTTTCTATTATTCAAGGTCAATTGACAATTTTCGCACTATACAGATATCTTAACTGGATCGTTTTGCAGTTGATTTTGATCTTTTGATGACATTACTAGATCATAGGCAACAGCATCATCTGGAAACAAAGACGGCTGCCCAAATGTTTTCCTAAATCGTTTTTAAAGATAGGGAACAACAGAGGGCCCATAACACTACCTTGGGGAAAGCCACGAATCACTTCTCTTATACCCGATGTCTTTCCCTAAATTACTACAAACTGTGATCTCTGTGGCGATATTCCGTTAGCATGCAATTTGATTTCAAGCTGCGTATGACGTAAGGTTTCAAAAGCCTTCTGGAAATCTAGAAATACGGAGTTAATTTGAATTCCTTTGTCGACAGCACTCATCACTTCGAGTGAATAAAGAGCTAGTTGTGTTGCACAAGAACGATATTTTCTAAATCCGTGTTGACCGTGTGCCTGCTGATCGTTCTCTTCAAGGTAATTCATAATGTTCGAACAGAAGATATGTTCCAAGATATTAACGTTAATGATGTGGGTCTGTGATTTAGTGGATTTCTTCCGTTTCCTTTCTTAAATATTAGTGTGACCTGTGCAAGTTTCCAGTCTGGGTACGGATCTATCATCCAGCGAACGTTTGTATATGATTGTTAAGTATGGAGCTATTGCATCAGCAACACTCTGAAAGGAATCTAGTTGGTGTGCGGTCTAGACCTGAAGACTTGCTTTTTATTAAGTGATTTAAGTTGCTTCAATATTCCGAGGATATCTATTTGTTAGTTACGCTTGTTGGCCGCTGTTCTTGATTCGAATTCTGAAGTATTTTACATCGTCTTCACGGATGAATGAATTTCGGAAGGCTGCATTTAGTAACTCTGCGAAAGCACCACTATCATCGATAGTATTTCCATTGATATCGTGCAGAGAAGCCATAGATTGTGTCTTACCGATAGCATATTTTACATACGAGCAATCTCTTTAGATTATCTGCCAGATTTATTGACAAATTTGCGCTGCAGAAAATCTCGAATTGTAGTCCGCGCTAAATTTTGAGCTTCTGCAAAAGATCGCTAATCTTGGTGATTTTGCCTTCTTTTAAATTTGGCATTCTGTTATTTTGGTGTTTCTGCAACAGTGTTCTGACCTGTTTTGTATACCACGGGGCTCAGCTCCACCGTTTGTTAATTTATTTAGAGTAAATCTTTCATTTGCTGTCGATGCTAATTCTTTGAATTCAAGCCACATCTGGTCTGCACTTAGATTGTTAGTTTGGATTGCCTCTCAGGGAGATACCAGGCGAATTTTTATCTGCTTTTTTCGAGTAGATATGTTTTACGTTTAGTTTTGGCTGATTTGGGAGATGCAGAATTCAGTCTCGCCACGACAACCCTGTATTCACCAATCCCTGTTTCCGTTTTGGTGCTCGCTGTTACCGCGAAATTATTTGTTACGAAGACGTGCTGCCCATCCGAAGACCAGTATCAGCTGCAAAGCGATTTAGAAAAGATTACTGTATGGTGTGTCAGGTGGCAGTTGACGCTAAATAACGAAAAGTGTGAGATGATCCACATGAGTTCCAAAAGAACTCCGTTGGAATTCGATTACTCGATAAATAGTACAATTCTCAAGGCTGTCAATTCAACTAAGTACCTGGGTGTTAAAATTACGAACAACTTCAGTTGGAAGGACCACATAGATAATATTGTCGGGAAGGCGAGCCAAAGGTTGCGTTTCATTGGCAGGACACTTAGAAGATGCAACAAGTCCACTAAAGAGACAGCTTACACTACACTCGTTCGTCCTCTGTTAGAATATTGCTGCGCGGTGTGGGATCCTTACCAGGTGGGATTGACGGAGGACATCGAGAGGGTGCAAAGAAGGGCAGCTCGTTTTGTATTATCACGTTATAGAGGAGAGAGTGTGGCAGATATGATACACGAGTTGGGATGGAAGTCATTACAGCATAGACGTTTTTCGTCGCGGCGAGAGCTTTTTACGAAATTTCAGTCACCAACTTTCTCTTCCGAATGCGAAAATATTTTGTTGAGCCCAACCTACATAGGTAGGAATGATCATCAAAATAAAATAAGAGAAATCAGAGCTCGAACAGAAAGGTTTAGGTGTTCGTTTTTCCCGCTCGCTGTTCGGGAGTGGAATAGTAGAGAGATAGTATGATTGTGGTTCGATGAACCCTCTGCCAAGCACTTAAATGTGAATTGCAGAGTAGTCATGTAGATGTAGATGTAGACGTCAGTTGTTTTACAACCGTTTACTATTCGTGTGGGCTCATAAACTAACTGCTCTAAATAATTTTCAGAGAATGCGTTTAGTGTAATTTAGGATGATGTTTTCTGCGTATCTCCGGTTTGAAACGTGTATTTTCGCCAACACATCGAGGGTAAATTAATTCTTTTAATTTCTTTTAATGGTTGCCAGTATGTAAGTAGAAATTCGTCAGTGGAATAAAATGAATTGTTCAGGAGATCTGATTTTAAATCAGATTAAACACGTTTTGTTACCTGTCAGACTTTTATGTTATTGGGAAAATGATCAAAAATTGTTGTTGCTGCCCATTGAACTCCTTTCTGAGCCACTTACATTTTTAAGAATGGGTAATAAAGTTCATTCCCCCCCCCCCCCCCCCTTCTAGTGTTCATAAGAATTGTTTAATTCATGCGAATGTGTCTATCTTACGCATGGAAATTTATTTGAAGCAATGATTAACCACACTGAAATGCATGGCAGACGATACGCGGCGTGGTACCACATGTTATACGGTTTCTTCCCGTTTCGACCGCATATGAAGTGCGGGAGAAATGACTTCGTGATTCCTCTGTGCATGCTGAACTAAGTCTAAATCATGATGCCCACGGAAGTGTTCCGCGGTGGGTTGAAGAATATAAACATCCCGGCAAGAAGAGATGCACAACTCGAAAATGCAATACTTGAGAAAATTCTACTTAAAGAATAACGTACACTGTATAAGCTTTCCTTAAATTTCGAGTGAGTATTGTTGGTAGTAAATTCCATTATATTTTTCTTGTGTGTTGGTGCACTTCGCACGTATTTTTCAGTGACAAACAAAAAATTGCCGTTTTTCGAGTTGTCACTTTTCTTGCTGGGGTGAGAATTATCCATATTTCTGTCTTTAACATTAGTTCTTGTAGTTAAGTATACTGTCGCTGAATGATGAGTGTTCATTTGCAAGAGTATGCCCGTTCACGTGTCTCGGCATCTCCGTGACTCCCGTGCGTCGAACAAACTTGTGACCATTCGAGTCGCCCTTCTCTGTGTACAAAAGATATCCCATGCATAGCTGTACCGGGGTGACCCTGCGTCCCTGACAGAAGTTCCAAAGTTATGCCTCCCCCTGTAAAACCACCACTTACTTTTTTCCGTGGAGTTTCAGCAAATTTCATGATTTTGTACAGTACGTAGCTTTAATAAAAATGAAACATTATTGAACAACCGATACTTAAATGAGCTGTAAGATATGCAGTAGAGATAGGAAAAGAGTGGAACAGGAGGGGAAAATCGCTGCCCTTCAGGCACAGTTAGAGCAGGCTAGGGAATATCTGAACAGGTTAAGGAGGGAGAAGGGTAAAGAGAGGTGGGAAGTGGCAACAGATAACAGGTGTAACAGACCTAGAACTTTGTCAGACAGCTTTGTGGTGAATGTAAAGAATAAGTTTGACCTCTAGTTAGAAGCTGATGAGCCTCAGACAGAGGTAGGTGTAGAGATGGCACAACAAGTAGAAAATTGAATAAGAATGTAGGGAAGTCAGCAAAGAGAAAGAAAGTTTTGTTGTTAGGTAGTTCACATGCCAGAGGTGCAGGACCAGTTAGGATCAGAATACCAGGTCACAAATTTTTTTAAACCAAATGCTGGTCTGGGTGAGGTGACAGAGGATTTAGGTTCACTCTGTAAAGATTTTACCAAGGAAGACACCATGATTATTCTGGGTGAGCCAGGCAATAGTATTGACAGAGATCCTCGGTACAATATAGAGTGTGACCTGGCAAAGATTGCATCAGCAAAGAGACATACCAGTGTTGAGTTTGTGTCTGTTCTGAGACGCCATGACCGACCTCATTTAAACTCTGCTGTCACTGTCAGGAGAGTTAATTTGGAGTTGGAACAGCTGCTTGAGTTGGGTGCCAGGTCACATATTGGTTTGGTTCCTGTTGATTCTCTCAGTAGGTGTGATTATACTAGACATGGCCTACACCTCAACAGGAAAGGGAAGGGTAAACTGGCTGGCCTCATAGCAGGAAATGTAAGAGGATGGGGGCTGGGAGGCACTGCCATGAGTGGTAATATACCAGTGGTCATAGGTGCTGGAGCAGCACCTTTTTTTAGGATAGGTAGGACAGAACGAAGTCAAGTTCTGAGAGAAGTAAAGATTGAAACAAACCTTCAGCTTGATAAAGAACTCAAACAGTATAATCCTGACACATTGGATCAGCGAACACAGCTGTTGGTTAAAACTTTACAGCAATCAGCAGAAATTTTATTTCCACCCGATTTCATCTCGGTAAATGTGAAATGCCAACTATCTTTAGTGCATCAAAATATTCGAGGGCTTAGAAGTAAAATTAATGAACTAGTTTTGTGCCTTGATGAATTAGAGTAATCGAACCCAGTTGATATAATCTGCCTCTCTGAACATCATGTGACCACTGGTATAGAAATGTTAAACCGTACAGAATTTAAGTTAGCCTCCTACTTCTGTAGACAAAAGATGGAGAAAGGAGGAGTTGCCACATTTGTTAAAACAGTTTTAAATTTAAGAATATTGACATTAATAAATTTTGCTTCGAGCAGCACTTATAAGCATTTTCCACAGAGATAGAATTTCATAATAGGTCCTTTTAATAGTAGCCATATACAGAGCACCTTCAGGAAATTTCAACCTGTTTATAAACGGCCTTTAAGATTTAGTATCTCATCTAAAATTAAAAAAAAACAAGGAACTAGTGGTTGCTGGTGATTTTAATATACACTCCTGGAAATGGAAAAAAGAACACATTGACACCGGTGTGTCAGACCCACCATACTTGCTCCGGACACTGGGAGAGGGCTGTACAAGCAATAATCACACGCACGGCACAGCGGACACACCAGGAACCGCGGTGTTGGCCGTCGAATGGCGCTAGCTGCGCAGCATTTGTGCACCGCCGCCGTCAGTGTCAGCCAGTTCGCCGTGGCATACGGAGCTCCAGCGCAGTCTTTAACACTGGTAGCACGCCGCGACAGCGTGGACATGAACCGTATGTGCAGTTGACGGACTTTGAGCGAGGGCGTATAGTGGGCATGCGGGAGGCCGGATGGACGTACCGCCGAATTGCTCAACACGTGGGGCGTGAGGTCTCCACAGTACATCGATGTTGTCGCCAGTGGTCGGCGGAAGGTGCACGTGCCCGTCGACCTGGGACCGGACCGCAGCGACGCACGGATGCACGCCAAGACCGTAGGATCCTACGCAGTGCCGTAGGGGACCGCACCGCCACTTGCCAGCAAATTAGGGACATTGTTGCTCCTGGGGTATCGGCGAGGACCATTCGCAACCGTCTCCATGAAGCTGGGCTACGGTCCCGCACACCGTTAGGCCGTCTTCCGCTCACGCCCCAACATCGTGCAGCCCCCCTCCAGTGGTGTCGCGACAGGCGTGAATGGAGGGACGAATGGAGACGTGTCGTCTTCAGCGATGAGAGTCGCTTCTGCCTTGGTGCCAATGATGGTCGTATGCGTGTTTGGCGCCGTGCAGCTGAGCGCCACAATCAGGACTGCATACGACCGAGGCACACAGGGCCAACACCCGGCATCATGGTGTGGGGAGCGATCTCCTACACTGTCCGTACACCTCTGGTGATCGTCGAGGGGACACTGAATAGTGCACGGTACATCCAAACCGTCATCGAACCCATCGTTCTACCATTCCTAGACCGGCAAGGGAACTTGCTGTTCCAACAGGACAATGCACGTCCTCATGTATCCCGTGCTACCCAACGTGCTCTAGAAGGTGTAAGTCAACTACCCTGGCCAGCAAGATCTCCGGATCTGTCCCCCATTGAGCATGTTTGGGACTGGATGAAGTGTCGTCTCACGCGGTCTGCACGTCCAGCACGAACGCAGGTCCAACTGAGACGCCAGGTGGAAATGGCATGGCAAGCCGTTCCACAGGACTACATTCAGCATCTCTGCGATCGTCTCCATGGGAGAATAGCAGCCTGCATTGCTGCGAAAGGTGGATATACACTGTACTAGTGCCGACATTGTGCATGCTCTGTTGCCTGTGTCTATGTGCCTGTGGTTCTGTCAGTGTGATCATGTGATGTATGTGACGCCAGGAATGTGTCAATAAAGTTTCCCCTTCCTGGGACAATGAATTCACGGTGTTCTTATTTCAATTTCCAGGAGTGTAGATGTCCTGAAAAACACTTTCAGTGAGCAGTTACTGAAATCAGTTACATTCAATTTAATTTCTACTGTAAATTTCCCAACTAGGGTATACAAATGTTCTAAGACTGTCATTGATAGTATATTTATAGACAATTGTAGGCAACTAAGCCACATTACAAAACCAGTAGTAAATAGGCTACCTGACCATGACACTAACCTAACATTAAAGTTTGAAAATTATCAGGGTAAAACATCTATCAAAACTGAGTACAGAAGGCCAATAAAACAGTCAAAAACTGAGAAATTTAGGAGAAATCTCAAAAAAATTGATTGGATGGATGTTTACAGCATCCAAGACACAAATGGAAAATACAAAACCTTCATTATTAAAGTTAACACCTTATTTGAAAATTGTTTTCCCCTGAAGGTAACTCAAATTAAGCAGACGTCTAGTAAGAAACCATGGATCACACAAGGGATAAAGATATCATGTGAGGCAAAAAGGAAACTCTATCTGATATGTAGGGACACTTTTGATACTAGCATTATAGATCTTTTCAAAAATTACTGCAAAATATTGAAGGTTATCCAGAAATCTAAACACCTGCATTATGAGAAGAAGATAAATACATCCAGCAATAAAATAAAAACAATATTGGATATAGTTAAGTCAGAGACAGGTAGGACCAGAAATGAGGAGGAACAAATAGCTCTAAAAATAAATGAAACCCTGGTAACAAACACATGTTGTGTTGCAAACCATTTAAACAAGTATTTTGTCTCTGTTACTGATAGCATGGGGTTGCTAGATTCATTAAATAATGCAATGGAATATCTGATACCAGTGCACATAGGCAATCTCAGTAAAATTTACAAGCCCACCAGGAAGATACAAGAATACTTTAAGCCTGCCAAGGACACTCGCAAACCATTGGAAATAGCTGGAGTGTACAGGATCCCATGCAGCTGCAGAGATGTTTATGTGGGTACCACTAAAAGAATTTACATGTGGTGTTCCCCAAGGTTCCATACTAGGTCCACTACTGTTTGTTGTGTATATTAATGACCTGTCATCTGTTACATTACCAGATGCCAAGTTTGTCTTATTTGCAGATGATACAAACATTACAATAAATAGTAAATCAAATATAAATTTAGAAAGGGCAGCTAATCAAATTAATAAGTGGTTCATAGCCAATTCACTGTCATCAAACTTTGAAAAGACCCACTATATGCAGTTCAGAACTTCCAAGAGATTTCCTTCTGGTGTGTGTATAAAATATGATGACATGGAAATAGGAGAAGTTGAGAGTGCAAAATTCTTGGAATTACAACTTTATAATAATTTCAGTTGGGAGCAACATACTAACGAACTGCTAAAGCGCCTAAACAAGTCTGTGTTTGCAATGCGAATGATGTCGAACACAGGAGATATAAATATAAAAAACTGGCATATTTTGCTTATTTTTACTCCACTATGTCATATGGTATCATATTTTGGGGTAACTCCACAAGCATAGAAAATTTTTTTAGAGTACATAAGTTTATAATAAGAGTAATGAGTAGTGTAAATCCAAGAACATCATGTCAAAACCTATTCAAAGAATTGGGCATATTAACCACAGCTTCTCAGTATATTTATTTCTTAATGAAATTTGTTGTAAATAATACATCTCTTTTTCCAACTAACTGTGTAGTACACAGTATCAATACTAGGAGTAAGAACAATATACATAAAGATTTAAAATCACTTATTCTTGCCCAGAAAGGAGTCCAGTATTCAGGAACGCATATTTTCAATAAGTTACCAGCAACCATTAAGAGTATAGTTTCAGACAAGGCACAATTTAAACATAATTTAGAAGAATTTTTGGTGGCCAAGTTTCTCAACAAGTGCAGTAGACCATTTTAATGATATACTGTGTGAAAGATGGATGTATGGAAAGCAGATGTAAGCCTTAAGTCTGTAAATAGTGGAAGTTTAATTTTAAATCTTGTACATAATTTGACTGTTCTTAACTAAGGATCACTGAAATGAATAATTTACTTTAATTTTTGACAATACTTGGTTGTAATTGCCGAGAATCTAGCAAATGTCTGAATGATGGATTTAATGAAAGCAGATGTAAATATTAAACTTGTAAATATTAGACGTTTATATTTAATTCATGTACATACTTTACTGTTTATTGACTGAGGATCATTACAATTAATGAAACTCAAGTTTTTCTAATTACATTTTTGTAATGTGTTTATCTGACATGTTCCACACCCAGGAGAATTCCCTTTTTTATGGGTCTATGGAATGAATAATTAATCTAATCTAATATATAATACCGGTATTGCCCACTACAGGTTAATACATAACTTACAAGTTGTATAAACTTTTTAAAAAATGAAAGCAAAACAGAATCTGTCTTATTGTTTATGGCAGCTACTGTGCATTGGCTTTAGTAAAATGTTTAATAAAAAAACAAATTTTAATTATTTATCATAAATTGATTATAGTGCATAAATTATTAATTAGAAAGAAATCAAAAAGGGGTGTAATTAATAGGAATTTTGTTGTTATTATAGTTTTACTTTGCATTCACTTGATTTAAATTAAATTAAAATCTGCCCGAACAGGCCACGAAGGCCCAATGGTACCGATCGGCTGCCGTGTCATCTTCAGCTCAGAGGTCACGGGATGTGGATATGGAAAGGCATGTGGTCAACACACTGCTCTCCCGGCCGTACATCAGTTTACGAGACTGGAGGTGCTACTTCTCAATCAAGTAGCTCCTCAGTTTGCCTCAGAATGGCTGAATGCTTCCCACTTGCTTGCCAACAGTGCTTTGCAGGCTGAATGGTCAGCCCTCCAATTGCTAGCTCAGCCTGGCAGCGCCTAACTTCGGTGATCTGACAGTAATGGGTGTTACCACTGAGAAGAGGCCGTTGGCTTTCCTTGCTTTGTGTGAAGCAAATCCATTGCTTATGCAGTTTTTGTCCCATTTAGCAGCTGTTTGGTATGCCATCAACCAGATAGCAAAATATGACACTGTGCATACTTTCAAACTCGATTATAATTTGCCATAAATGGGTTCACAAGATACAGTAGTCACTGGCATTGTCACAATATAACCATAGCTATTTCTATAAGCATCTCTTAAAACATACTTTGTGAAAAAAATATTCAAATGGCATGCTGTGTATAATTCCTCATCAGTTCTTTCATCTGGAACCTGAGAGCAGCTATTTCCATGACTAGTTCCATTGTATCAGTGTCTTTTGTGTTGTTGTTGTTGTTGTTGTTGTTGGTGGTGGTGGTGGTGGTCTTCAGTCCAAAGAATGGTTTGATGAAGCCCTCCATTATACTTTATCCCATGCAAGCTGCTTCATCTCTGAATAATTACTGCAACACACATCCTTCTGAATCCACTTGCAGTATTCAACTCTTGGTCGCTCTCTACGATTTTTACTCCCCTCCACACACTTCCCCTCCAATATCAAATCGATGCCATATGAGGTTGCCACATAGTCTCAGGCACCTTGCCACAGTTTGCGCTGCCTCCCCCCCCCCCCCCCCCCCCCCCAGTAGAAGGTTTGAGTTCACCCTCGAGTATGAGTGTGTGTGTTGCCCTTAGTGCAAGTTAGTTTAAGTTAGATTAAGTAGTGTGTAAGCCTAAGGACTGATGACCTCAGCAGTTCGCTCCCATAGGAACTTAACACCATCACCACCACCACCAAATTGGTAGATGTGTCCTATCAACTGCTCCCTTCTCCTAGTCAGGTTCTGCCATTAATTTCTTTCCAGCATAATATTATTCAGTGATCCCTTGATATTTCGTAATGTGTCCTATCAACTAATGCCTTCTTCTACTCAGGCTCTACCACAAATTTATTTTCTCCCTAGTACTATTCATTACTTCCTCGTTAGTTATGTGATCTATGCAGTTTATCTTCAGCATCTTTTGTAGCACTCCATTTCAAAAACTTCTATTCTCTCCTTTTCTAAGCTGTTCATATTTCACTTCCATACATGTCTACAATCCATACAATCACTTTCAGAAAAGACTTACTAACACATCAATCTAGATTTGATAATTTTTTTTCTTTGGAACCGCTTTTCTTGCCATTTCCACTCCACATTTTATGCCATTCCCACTCCACATTTTATGTTCTCTCTACTTCGGTCATCATCAGTTATTTTACTACCCAAACAGCAAAACTCATCTACCACTTTAAGTATATCATTTCGTAACCTAATTTCTTTAGCATCGCCTGATTTAATTCGACTACATTCCATTACCCATGTTTTGCTTTTTTATGTTCATCTTATATCCACCTTTCAAGACACTGTCTATTCCGTTTTCATTCAACTGCTCCTCTAGGTCCTTTGCTGTCTCTGACAAAAATATAACAACCTCGCAAACGGTTTTATTTTTTCTCTCTGAACATTAATTTCTTCTACAAAATTTTCTTTGATTTTCTATACTGCTTGCTCAGTGTAAAGATTGTATAACATCAGGGATAAGCTACAACCCTGTCACACTCCCTTTTCAATCAATGCTTCCTTTTCATGGCCCTCAACTCTTACATCTGCCGTCTGGTTTCTCTACAAGCTGTAAACAGCCGCTCCGTGTATTTTACCCCTGCTGCCTTCACAATTTCGAAGAGAGCATTTCAGTCAACATTGTCAAAAATTTTTGCCAAAACCTACAAATACTATAAACGTATGTTTGCCTTTCCTTAGCCTGTGGCCACATTTCTCTGGAATCCAAACTGATCTTCGTCAAAGTCGGCTTCTACCAGTTTTTCCATTCTTCTGTAATAAATTCGTGTTAGCATTTTGCAAACATTACTTACTGAATTGGCAGTTCGATAGTATTCACACCTGACAGCCACTGCTTTCTTTGGATTTACTACGTTGTTCTTGTAATCTGAGGGTATTTCGCCAGTCTCATAATCTTACACACCAGATGGATGGTCGACAGTCTTGTTGGCTTCACTCACATCCACGTTGGACATAGTGAACACCGATCCTTGCTGGATGGCTGCAGTGTTTTCACTGCAGAGTTGGTAGCCATTTATCGCGTCCATGAGCACATCCGCTCATGTGCCTGTGAGTTCTTCATCATCTATAGTAACTCCTTAAGCAGCCTATAAGCTCTCGACTAGTGCTTCCCTCGACATTCATGAGTCTCTTTATGCCATCGAGAACAGTGTATGTTCAGTGACCTCCTTCTGAACCCCAGGACATGTTGGAATACCGGGTAATGAACTTGCTGACCATCTGGCCAAACAGGCTATCAGTAAACAAACTATGAAGACTGGCCTGCTGGAGACCGATTTGCGATCGGTTTTCCGCTGCCAAGTTTTCACGATCTGGGATACTGAATGGAGCATCCTCAGTACACCAAATAAACTGTGTGTTATCAAGGAGACAACAAATGTGTGGCGGGCATCCGTGCGAGGCACCTGCAGGGAATCTGTTGTCCTTTTGCCGGCTCTCCATTGACCATACATGGCTAACACATGCTCACCTCCTCCGTCGGGAGGACTCACCTGGGTTAGCTGTGGCTCACTACGACTATCATTCACATCTACATTTTTTTGGACTGTGCCGTTTTAGCCGTTCTGCGACGGACTTTCAACCTTCACACCACCCTGCCTATGGTGTTGGGCGACAATGCCTCAACAGGAGATTTAGTTTTACATGAGGGGGGTTTTTATCGTACCATCTAAGGGCAGGCGACTGGCCTTCTCTCCGAGGCCTCCACCCTCCCTCCAATTTCACTCTCTGTCATCATTTCTGTGCATTTTGCTTGCCTTGTTTTCACTTTTCCCTATGTGTATTCATCTCGCCTTGTCTTTTTGTTGGACATTTTCGTGTGTCTCAGACTGGCTGGCTCATCCTGTTTTATTCTTGTGGTCAGCCAGCCCAGACCATCTGCTCTATGGTTTTAATTCCTTCCTCTACTTTTCCTTGCGGTGTGCGTTTTCTCCCTTTTTTTTGTTCCTTTCTTTTGTTTTCTCTTTCGGTGTGGTTCCCCATTCCTTTTACCCCCCCCCCCCCCACAAATTAAATTTGAGTGTTGTTTACTTTGAGCGTTGTTTGCATCAAGAAAAAGGGACTAATGACTCTTTAGTTTGGTCCCTTTGTATCCCAAACGAACCAACCATATGGATGAGTTTGGTCATGGCTAAGAGCAAGTTTGATGGAGTATCGTTTACTGCTGGGGACTTATTTCACCTAAAGTCTTTCAGTGCTCTGTCAAATTCTTCTCCCAGTGTCATATCTGCCATCTTCATCTATGTCTTCCATTTCTGTAATATTCCCTGCAAGTTGATCTCCCTTGTATAGATCCTCTATAAACTCCTTTCATCTTTCTGCTTTCCCTTCTTTGCTTAGGACTGGTTCTCAATCAGAGATCTTGATATTCATATAGCTGCTTCTCTTTTTCTCCAAAGGCCTGTTCAATTGTCCTGCAGGCAGTATCTTTCTTTCTCCTAGTGATATATGCTTCTATATTCTTAAATTTGTTCTCTAGCCATTCCTGCTTATCCTGCTTAGCCATTTTGCACATCCTGTCAATCTCATATTTTAGACGTTTGTATTCCCTTTCCCCCTCCTTTATTTGCTGCATTTCTTTTTTTATTTTGTCGTCTCATAAATTAAAATAAATATCTCCTGCATTAGCCAAGGAGTTCTACTACCCTTTTTTTCTCTATTTGATCCACTGGTGCCTTCAGCATTTCGTTTCTTAGAACTACCCAGTCTACATCTACATCTACATCTACATGACTACTCTGCAATTCACATTTAAGTGCTTGGCAGAGGGTTCATCGAACCACAATCATACTATCTCTCTACTATTCCACTCCCGAACAGCGAGCGGGAAAAACGAACACCTAAACCTTTCTGTTCGAGCTCTGATTTCTCTTATTTTATTTTGATGATCATTCCTACCTATGTAGGTTGGGCTCAACAAAATATTTTCGCATTCGGAAGAGAAAGTTGGTGACTGAAATTTCGTAAAAAGGTCTCGCCGCGACGAAAAACGTCTATGCTGTAATGACTTCCATCCCAACTCGTGTATCATATCTGCCACACTCTCTCCCCTATAACGCGATAATACAAAACGAGCTGCCCTTCTTTGCACCCTCTCGATGTCCTCCGTCAATCCCACCTGGTAAGGATCCCACACCGCGCAGCAATATTCTAACAGAGGACGAACGAGTGTAGTGTAAGCTGTCTCTTTAGTGGACTTGTTGCATCTTCTAAGTGTCCTGCCAATGAAACGCAACCTTTGGCTCGCCTTCCCGACAATATTATCTATGTGGTCCTTCCAACTGAAGTTGTTCGTAATTTTAACACCCAGGTACTTAGTTGAATTGACAGCCTTGAGAATTGTACTATTTATCGAGTAATCGAATTCCAACGGATTTCTTTTGGAACTCATGTGGATCATCTCACACTTTTCGTTATTTAGCGTCAACTGCCACCTGCCACACCATACAGCAATCTTTTCTAAATCGCTTTGCAGCTGATACTGGTCTTCGGATGACCTTACTAGACGGTAAATTACAGCATCATCTGCGAACAACCTAAGAGAACTGCTCAGATTGTCACCCAGGTCATTTATATAGATCAGGAACAGTAGAGGTCCCAGGACGCTTCCCTGGGGAACACCTGATATCACTTCAGTTTTACTCGATGATTTGCCGTCTATTACTACGAACTGCGACCTTCCTGACAGGAAATCACGAATCCAGTCGCACAACTGAGACGATACCCCATAGCTCCGCAGCTTGATTAGAAGTCGCTTCTACTGTATTCACTTCCCCTGCTCTGGTCAGCTGTTGCTTAATGCTGCCTCTCAAACTCTCAACAACCTCTGTTCTTCAACTTATGTGGGTCCCATCTCCTTAAATTCCTACCTTTTTGCAGTTTTTTCAGTTTTAGTCTACTGTTCATAACTAATAAATTGTGGCTAGAGCCCACATCTGCCCCTCGAAATGTCTTACAATTTCAAATATGGTCCTTAAATCTGTGTCTAACCATTATGTAATCAATCTGAAACCTTTCAATGTCTCTAGGCATTTTCTATATACACTACCTTATTTCATGGTTCTTAAACTACCTGTTAGCGATGACTAAATTATGTTCTGTGCAAAATTCTATCAGGTGGCTTCCTCTTTCATTGCTTTCCCCCAATCCATATTCACCTACAATTTTTCCTTCTCTTCATTTTCGTACTATCGAGTTCCAATCCCCCACCACAATTAAATTTTCGTTTCCCTTAACTATCTGAATAATTTATTTTATCTCACCATTCATTTCCTCAATCTCTTTGTTATCTGCAGAACTAGATGGCCTATAAATTTATACTACCATGGGAGGTGTGGGTTTCATGTCTATTTTGGTTCACAATGCTGTTCATAGTAGCTTCCCGCATTCCTGTTTTCTTGTTCATAATTAAATCTATTTCTGCATTACCCCTATCTGATTTTGGGTTATAAATACAAAATCAAATATGGGTAATGCAGGAGTAGATTTAATAATGTATAGTAAAATAGGCATGCGGGTAAGCTAATGCAAGCAGCATAGCAATCGCATTATGGTAGCCAGGATAGACATGAAACCCAGACCCACCATATTAGTGTAAATTTATATGCCAACTAGCTCTGCAGATGATGAAGAGATGAAGAAATGTATGATGAGATAAGATAAGTTATTCAGATAGTTAAGGGAAAAGAAAATTTCATTGTGATGGGGGACTAGAAATCAATACTAGGAAAAGGAAGAGAAGGAAAAGATGTAGGTGAATATGGACTGGAGGAAAGGAATGAAAGGCGGAGCCACCTGGTAAAATTTTGCATAGAGTATATTTTAATCATCACAAAGCTCTTTGGTGTGGAATCTTCAATGCTTTATACAACTTGGCGCACCCCAGAATAAAATGGATTTACCATAGAATGTTTGTGTCGGAACTTACACAGGGCACAGGAAGGTCCGATTGTTCCCTCCACACCCCTCCTCCTGCATTAGTCACCCTGCCTTGGGTGGGAATTATTCGTACTGTTTTGACGTTGGCGATATTTTGATCGGGTCTTGTCGGCGGTTATTCGACAATTTTCGTGTCCGCTACGCAACTGCTGCCAACGTATGTGGTGTTGCAATGTGTGGTGCTGCGGCAGTCATCGTGCTAAAGCTCTGTACAAAGGGAAGTATGGCCATATTTTCCACTGCGTATGCCGCCGTCCGCAGTCCAGGATTGGCTGAAACCACATCACGTGACATTAGAAACCATTGTGGGCCCAAGCGTTACGTGTGAAGCATAGGAAGTGTAGTGTATCTTTGGTGTTTTGAGTAGAGCGCTGTACTTTTGGCTGTTCGTTTCGAGGCAAAATGGGAGGACAACTGTATAGAATTCCTTCCGAAGGGAGAGATGTAACAAGGAGGAGAATATTGGTCGCAATGGGGAAGGTTGCAGGAACTCGACTTAACCATTCAGTTAATGTTATTCTTTTCTGGCCTTTTGTCTTTGTCTCCTTTTTACATTTCTGTTGATTAGTTTCCAGTCCATTTGAAGAGCAGAAAATGACAGAAGAACTAAATGGATGGTTTAATGGTAATTTAATTAGAAAATAGAAATCTTAGAGATAAAACTGCCACTGTTAGCACATAAAACGAAAAATAATGAGTGGTACTGCATGAAGTTATCACGACTGGTAAAAAAATTGACCTGATTGTACAATATCGTTTAAACTCATATTTACGATGCCCACAGTAATAAATTGTGGTTTGTTCCACACAATATACCGTACAAAAAAAAGTTTTTTTGCACTGGGCAAGTACCGAATCATGGACCTCAAAATTCAGTAGCCATTAACGTTACCTGGAGACTCTTATAACCGTTGCAACCGGCCGTTGATCTACATTGTATTAATGCAAATACAGTTATTGCTGTTTCCAACAGCCTGCTTTTGATCGTGGGCCTAGTTTTATTCGAACACCTTTTAAAAATATTCTACTCTCTTGTACTTTCGTAATCATTCTCCTAATGTCGTAGAACAATTTGCAGGCAAAATTTTATGGGATAGACCTGACAAAAATTTAAAGCATGCGTAATCATTCAGGCACGTTTATTAATTATATTTACTAAGGTACTGCGCATATATATTTGAATCCAATGCTTTATTTCGTATAACAAACGAGACACTGGGCGAATTTTCGTAGTACCGAGTAGCAGGAACAAGAAGTAAGTCGATATAGAGCTTTAAATTAGCAATGGATTTTTCCTTCCACTTGCGAACTAATATTGGTTTCATTTTGTCCTGCTGACTATGGAATAGGACCATTTTAACGCTAGTTACGAAAACAGATGTTCAAACTCGATACCGCAACAACTACTACGAAATCTCTTTTCGCTATTAATAAAGGATAGCACGGAAAAAAACTGTGTTCACACTCACCACAACAAATGCTTTTCGACTCATTTGGCTTAAATTTGTTGGGCTCCTTTATTGCTAAATATGCGACATGTTCCGTTTGAAACCACATATCTGTTTTAGCAATGCATTAGACAGCTGAGTGCACTTCTTTAATATGCATGGCTAAATATGCTGCAGAGGCCAATGTATCACCAGCGGTGCAGTGGGCATAAAATGGAGGCCAATTGCAAGTTGGCCATACTTTCCCTATATAGTGAAGGGTTTATTGTCGTTATTCACCCCTTTTACATGGGGGTTCCAAAACCGGATTTCGTAAACAATTTCTCGATACCACTTCTGGATGGTCATGTAAATGCTTCAAAATCGATAGTGAGAATTCGCTTTTCCTTTTCCGCAATCGATTTTCGCTTCTATGTAAACTAAACCGGTTTTGAAACGTGCTTGGATTGTCAAGTTACGTCTTGTTTTTAGAATATTCGGTTAATATGGACTTATTGTGCAGTGAAGGAGAAGCAGAAATATTAGGCTGAGCATAAAGCTGTTTAACTGTAAAATTTAAGTGAAGATAAATAACGATTGTGTTGACTGAATCAGAAACTGTATCAGCTGTTTTCCAGCCGCCGTATTTCACTGGGCTAGAAAATCCGCTTTAGACCTTTAATATGTAAACACGACAGCGAAAATCAGTTTCCGAAACTCGGTTTTCGTTCATAAGATGTGTCGTTGGGCCTTACCTTTAATGGCACCATGATAAGAAGAAAGCTTCCATCTGGAACCGGAGTGAAGTATTAGAACGAATTCATTCTCGACTGTTGTAATTGTAATGTGAAATTTAACTTGCGTGACTTACACATAATTGTGTTTTAAGGTAACCATGAAGCGATTTTTAAGCCAGGAAGTTCCTACCTTCAAGGATGCAGTTAAAGAACCTGAACCAACACCTGAGCGCCAGTATGATGAAAGCTACTTATTATCTGTCGTTACAGTAAAGGCCGGTACAGAAACAGGTGATAACCCAATTCCTGAGTGCGATCTATGCTTAGAAATGTTTTCAAACCAAAGCACCAAGTCTTCTTTATTAAAATTCCTCGAAGTTCTAAGCACTCTGTTTTAGTTGTTAAGCGTACTGACTTTTTTCAAAGAAAATCGGCCTTTTGAAAAAAGACTCGAAATGCAGGCAGCTTTTACCAACACTGATACTACCTTGATAAAAGCCTCAAACGTGGCTAGTTTTAGAATTGCAAAGGAAGGAAAACCTCACACATCTGGTGAGTCTCCCGTACCGCGTGTGGTTAGAACCATGGTCCGAGCATTTATGCGGGGAAAAAGCGTCTAAAGAAATACTGAAAGCTCCGTTACTCACCAAGACAGTGACAAGGAGAATTGAAGATATGTCTTACAATATTGAAGAAACGCTGTTATTTCAACTACAAGAGTGTCCTTATTTCGCTCTTCAAGTAAGTTCCCTCGTGTGAACACGAGTACTTTCACGAAAATTTATTACTTGGGTGTGTCACATTCGGCATGACGCAAAAGCTAGCACGAAAGTTTATTACTTGGATGTGTCACATTCGGCACGACACAAAAGCCGAAAGTATGTTGTCAACAGTGAGCTAGATGGCGCACTTATTTTCCCCGTACCGCTCCTCGCTCATACGCCGGTCATCGCTCAACCTTGTGAATTGTGGATCTTGAAGACCCCATCAAGCCCAAATTCTTGCTTCATGTGGAAACAGCACACAGGACGGAAATGTAAGATACATTTGACACTGTTCCAGGTACCACTGCGAAAACTGTGCTCTGAGCTCATAATCATCTGGTTCCAGGTTGTGCACACGCTGTAAGTGAAATGGATCAATAGTTACTCATGGAGGACGTTTCGTACATTAATCTGATTCGTCCCCATGTTATGAGCAATTTCACTACCGTTGAGACATTACGACCTCTACCGGATTAAAAACGTTCACATGTCATTATGACATTAGCGAAAAATGTTTGTTTTGGTGTCCGTGCCATCTCCCAGAGTGGTCAGTTTAAATAATTTTTCACCTTTTGGATCATTCGACAGAGCTTGCTCCCATTCTGGCAGCAGAGTGTCACAGGTTGCTGGAGAAGTGATTTGAGAAAGGTCATTGCCGTTTTTCAACAATTGTAATTAGGCAGTTGGTAATTATATGCCCGTATTTACTGACGTCAGTCTATTTCAGGATTATGGAACACATTTTACTGCTCGCGTTTCATGGTCTTTTTGGAGAGCAAAAATCTTCTCCGTAGCAATAAACATTGATTCCAGAAACTGCATTCTTGCGACACCCAGCTCGCTCTGTTTGTTCATATTTTACAAAAAGAAGGTAGACAATGTCGGTCAGGTGTTGAGTTTCCTTGACTCCTGGAGTGTATTCGAACAGTTCCTCACAGTAACCTACTGAACGAAATGCGATATTACTGAACACTGAATCAGCTTTGCAACTGGCTTGAGAAATCCCTATCAAGCAGATCTCAACGCCTTGTTAATGGGAGCGAAATCGTCAGATGTGAAAGTAATTTTGAGAGTACCCCGGGGGGGTGTATTGGGCAAATATTGTATGTGACGTATATGAATGGCATTATTCATTCATTAATTCATCGTTATTGTCTAATCGGTTTCCGTCGTATAGACGTTTTCAGGACACTCTCCATTTCGGTTATATTTATACGTATAACTTAACACAGTCAAAACGCAATTTAGTCACCCTCACAACAGAACCATCAGACCTGTTCATAACGGATTTTGACGAGCCTTAGGTGTGTTGCAGAGCAGCGGTAGAGTACCTGGTTGCTACCCTCCCTCCACCCCCCCCCCCACCCCTACTGGGCGTTTTAAAAACATATCAATTAGGTTTTCATAAAATTTTGGCAAGTATATGGTAAGTACTTATTACTACATGCGTTAACTTGCTGTAAGTCTGCTTTATAAATTTTAGAAAGAGAAGTTACTTCCATACTTTATAAATCACCCTTACTTTGGAATCGGTGGGCAGTCAGAAAAATTTACTGTTGACAGACACACAGAAGTACGTAGACAAAAAACTTCACGATCTCTATTGTAGGTCGACCGGTCCTGAGTACGAGGTAAAGTGTTTTTCATGCAGTGATCCCTAGTTTCCGAGAAAATCGATGTTAGTGTTTTGTGCGTACGTTGTACACCTGAAACATTGGTCATGTTTCGACCAAGCGAGGTCAGTAGCAAACATTCATGGCTTACTCGTTGGCGGTACAGGTTCAAAAGCTGCCTGTGCAGTTTTTTATTTTTCAGTTTCGTCGTATAGAATATCATTAAATAGTATACGTCGCATACAATTATTCAGTTTCATCAACAAATGGCGACTGGCGGTTTACAGGACCTGGGAATTCCGTGGTGGTCTTTGAGGGAGAGGTGACAAGACATGAGGTCCCTCTTAGGAAAAGCAGGAAGCGAACGTTGTGCAAATATTTGGACTTTTAACTATAAACCACAAACCGAATACACATTTGAAGAAAGTATTCTGCAATGATTATTAAAGAAATTACTACATCAAAAATAACCATTTTGAATAATAAACTATGTAATGATATTTTGTAGCACATAATTGAATAAAAAAATTTGGACTCGTACCACCAGCGTAGCACCGTAGTAAAATGCCTAGGAGATTGCTTACAGAGCGATATGAAGTGGAAAGCAGAACGGCCGCATAAAATTACTCCCGAGTAATGCAGATGCCAGTCTTTCATTGGTAGACTCTTCTGGAAACGTAGTCCCTCAACGAAGGAAGTAGCTTATAAAACTCCCGTTAGACCAATACTCAATATGAGGTTTGTTCAAAAAATTCCGGAACTTTGTCCACCAAATTTTTGTACGCTTACCTTTTACTTATTTTGCATAGCCTCCTTCGAAACGCTCTCCTCCACAACTGATACACCGCCCTGAACGCCGTCTCCACTCCCAGAAGCAGTTTTTCTGGATCGCTCGATGCGCCGTCTGCGAATTTTCTTTTATCTCGTCTATCGTTGCAAATCTTCATCCTTTCAACAGGGTTTTCAGCTGGGAAATAAAAAGTTCGCAGGGGCCAGGCCTGTAGAGTACGGAGGATGAGGCAGCGCAGTGATTTCGTTTTTTGCGCAATAGTCACGCACCAACAGGGATGAATGTACGGGCGCATAATCGTGATGCAAGAGCCATGAATTGTCTCGCCACATTTCAGGCCGTTTCCTTCTCACATTATCTCTCGGACATCGTAACACGTCCGGATAGTACCATCGATTGACAATTTGCCCCTGTGGCACGAATTCATGATGAAGTCATTCTTCAAAGTCAAAGAAAACTATCAGCATGACCTGACGAGCTTTTTTTGGTCTTGGTAAATCTTTCCTGACCCAATGTCAAGACTAAACCTTGTTCTTTACATCAGAACCGTAGACCCACGTCTCATCACCAGTTATGATTCCCCTAAGGAACACCTTGTTCTCATTTGCGCAATCCAAAGGCTTTATTCACAGATTGCAAGGCGAAGGTCTTTCTGGTCCTGACTCATGAGCTGTGGGACGAAATTGGCGGCAACACGATGCATTCCAAAATGCTGTGTCAGTATTTCATGATATGATCCAACTGAAAGGTTACATTCTTCTGGAATCTCTCGGACAGTCAGGCTTCGATTGGCACGCACAATCTTGTTGACGTTTCTGCCAGGATAGTCGTCGGTAGACGTCGAAGGGCGTCCTGAACGAGGGTCATCTTGAACTTTCGTCCGGCCATTTTTAAACTGTGTGAACCATTCGTAACATCGAGTACAGCTTAAACAATTATCAACTCATTATTTGGCGCACCTCTGTTAAGATTTTCCTGAGTTTCACACAAAATTTAGCGCGCACGCGTTGCTCCTCTAACTCTGTCATTACGAAATTCGCAAACTATGCGAACAATGGTCTACCCACTACAGCACTGAACAGTAACTAACAGACATACAACAATGAAATTTCCGATACACATTAAACACAGACGTGTGCAGGGATGCCAACCGCATTTCGCTTCGACACAGCATTGGCTTCAAATTCCGAATGTCCTGGATTTTTCCGTACAGACCTCGAATTGCTCGTCATTATGTGATCCATACCAAATACGACTGATATAGGAAATGGAGAAGAACCGAGAAGAGCAGCACGTACACTATTGGCCGCTAACATTGCTACACCATGAAGATAACGTACTACAGGTGCGAAATTTAACAGACAGGAAGAAGATGCTGTGATATGCAAATGATTAGCTTTTCAGAGCATTCAAACAAGGTTGACGCCGTTGGCACCACCTACAACGAGCTGACATGAGAAAAGTTTCCAACCGATTTCTCATACACAAGCAGCAGTTGACCGGCGTGCCTTGTGAAACTTAGTTGTGATGCCTCGTGTAAGGAGACATAACGTTTCCGACTTTGATAAAGGTCGGATTGTAGCCTATAGCGATTGCGATTTATCGTATCGCGACATTGCTGTTCGCGTTGGTCGAGATCCAATGACTGTTAGCAGAATATGGAATCGGTGGGTTCAGGAGGGTAATACGGAATGCCGTGTTGGATCCCAACGGCCTCGTATCAGTAGCACTCGAGATGACAGGTATCTTATCCGCATGGCTGTAACGGATGGTGCAGCCACGTCTCGATCCCTGAGTGA
Organism: Schistocerca gregaria; assembly: GCF_023897955.1. Classification (NCBI taxonomy): domain Eukaryota; kingdom Metazoa; phylum Arthropoda; class Insecta; order Orthoptera; family Acrididae; genus Schistocerca; species Schistocerca gregaria. The sequence continues at coordinate 384,376,300 of NC_064927.1, forward strand.
ACAGATGGGGATGTTTACAAGACAACAACCATCTTCACGAACAGTTCGACGTTTGCAGCAGCGTGGACTATCAGCTCGGAGACAACGGCTGCGGTTACCCTTGACGCTGCATCATAGACAGGAGCGTCTGCCATGGTGTACTCAACGAAGAACCTGGGTGCACGAATGGCAAAACGCCATTTTTTCGGATGAATCCAGGTTCTGCCGGACGGAGTGGCCGAGTGGTTCTAGGCTCTGCAGTCTGGAGCCGCGCGACCGTTACAATCGCAGGTTCGAATCCTGCCTCGGGCATGGATATGTCCTTAGGTTAGTTTGGTTTAAGCAGTTCTGAGTTCTAGGGGACTGATGACCACAGCAGTTAAGTCCCATAGTGCTCAAAGCCAGCCAATCCATGTTCTGTTTACAGCATCATGATGGTCCCATCGCCGTACTGGCGTATCACACGGCGTAATGGTATGGGGTGCCATTGGTTACACGTCTCGGTCACCTCTTGTTCGCATTGACGTCACTTTGAACAGTGGACGTTACATTTCAGATGTGTTCAAAAATGGCTCTGAGCGCTATGGGACTCAACTGCTGTGGTCATCAGTCCCCTAGAACTTAGAACTACTTAAACCTAACTAACCTAAGGACATCACACACATCCATGCCCGAGGCAGGATTCGAACCTGCGACCGTAGCAGTCGCACGGTTCCGGACTGCGCGCCTAGAACCGCGAGACCACCGCGGCCGGCCAGATGTGTTAGACCCGTGGCTCTACCCTTCATTCGATCCCTGCGAAACCCTACATTTCAGAAGGATAATGCACGGCCGCATGTTGCAGGTCCGGTACGGACCTTTCTGGATACAGAAAATGTTCGACTGCTGCCCTAGCCAGCACGTTCTCTAGATCTCTCACCAACTGAAAAGTCTGGTCAATGGTGGCCGAGCAACTGGCTCGTCACAATACGCCAGTCACTACTCTTGATGAACTGCGGTATCGTGTTGAAGCTGCATGGCCATCCAAGCTCTGTTTGACTCAATGCCCAGGCGTATCAAGGCCGTTATTACGGCCAGAGGTGGTTGTTCTGGGTACTGATTTCTCAGGAACTATGCATCCAAATTGCGTGAAAATGTAATCACATGTCAGTTCTTGTATAATATATTTGTCCAATGAATACCCGTTTATCATCTGCATTTCTTCTTGGTTTAGCAATTTTAATGGCCAGTAGTGCATTATTACAGGTTCATGAAAGCGCGAAAGCGTCACGAAGATGCTAAACCAGCTCCAATGACAGACGCTGCAAGAGAGGCGTTCCGCATCACGATATGGTCTTTTGTGGAAGTTCCGAGAGCGTACCTTCCTAGAAGAGTCAACCAATATATTGCTTTGTCCTACGTATATCCTGCGAATAGACAAAGATAAAATTCCCGCGAACTTTTCGCGACTGGAACAGAAAAGTGGGACGTTATAGTGGTACATAAAGTACCCTCGGCCACACACCTTAAGGCGGCTTGTGGAGTAGACGGAAATAGCTGTAGCCACGAACCTTAGCGTTGAGCTACGCTCGCTTGTTGGAAGCATGAACATCGCTACGACTATAAAAAGTACTCATAAAACACGACATCGATTTCCTCGAAAGGCCGCTGGCAAGGTACTCAGGGCTGGTCCCTCTACAGCGTAGCGAAGACTCATCAAGTCTGATGGTCCCCTTGTTAGCTGAATATCCAACGCCTGTCCAATTTTCTTAATACGGGGTGTTCAAGAAGTCTCTCCGCAATGCCGCATGATTGTTAGCAGGGCGTGCCGTATGCTGCAGTGAATATACCGAACTGAAACTCAGTGAAATACAAGTTATTAATGTATTGAATATTCATTTTTAGTTACAAATTTTTACATTAAATATTGAAAGTGTCCCCCTGTTGTTGAATACACAATTCATTTCGTCTAATCATGATTCCAAACACAAGCTGTAACATCTCTTCTGTAACAGTAGCAGCGAAAGTGGATAATGCAGTTTTTAGTTCATCGCTGGATTTTGGACGGTTTTTATAGACAGTTGGTTTCACTGCACCGCAGAAGAAAAAGTCAGGTGGTGGTAGGTCAGCCGATTGTGGAGGCCAAAGTCCCTGTGAAATTATGTGATCACCAAAAACATCAACATGCAGTGACATTGATGTGCGAGTTGTATGCGCGGTTGCACCATGTTGTTGAAAATAACAGTTCAGTTATTTCACTTAACGCAAGTTCTCCTATGAATGGGTACAGAATATCACTGCAGTATCGTTGTGCGCTTATTGTTTCGTTGAAAAATATGGGATCCACAATCCGACGTCTAGAAATTGCGATCCAAACTCCTATTTTCACAGAATGAAGTGGTTCCTCATGAATACACAATGGATTTGCAGTACTCCACATACGAGAATTTTGCGAGTTTATGTACCCGTTTAAATGAAACCATGCCTCATCAGTGAAAATCTTTTCATTAAGAATATACCTTCCATTTTGTTGAACGAAATTTTTGAACCATTGACAATAATGCAGTCTCTTGCCATGATCAGTATTTTTGAGTTCTTGCACGACTGTCACTTTGTATAGGAAAACTTATTTTTTCCTTACAGATGTGTGGGCCGTTCCGACACTAACATCGATTTCCTGGGCGACTTTCCTTACTGACTTGTTCGGACTCGTGGACATTTTATCGGAAATATCGAGTAGTTTAGCCTCAGACAAAACGCTAGGACGACCACTTCTCGGTGCATCTGTCACTGAATTTGTTAATCACTTCTCCCACAGTATCATGATGTGGGAGTGTTCTCTCCGGGAAAACTGAATTAAATGTTTGACGAACTGAAACTGTGTATTTACCGCCAGCTTTGAACACTTGTTCGACTGAAACGTTCTTCAATGGTTAGCATTTTGACAGTGACAAAAACGAAGCAAACGAACAAAGGAACTGAACTTAAACGTTCACGTCAACATGTAACGACACACACCAACCATACACTGACGCGGGCTGAGATAAACGAAACAGTGGAATGTTGGGAGCGTCCACTTGAAGGGAAGTAATCCAGGCAGGCGAACAATCATACGGCACGCGCGGCTAACAGCCATACGACACTGCGGAGAGGCTTTTTGAGCACGCCGTATAAACTGTATGGTAAAATGGAAATGCCGTGTGGCTAGGGCCTCCCGTCGGGTAGACCGTTTGCCTGGTGCAAGTCTTTCGAGTTAACGCCACTTCGGCGACTTGCGTGTCGATGGGCATGAAATGATGATGATAAGGACAACACAACACCCAGGCCCTGAACGGAGAAAATCTCCGGCCCGAAACCGGGCCGTTAAGTATGACATTCCGCCGCGCTGACCACTCAGCTACCAGAAGCGGACAGCTGTATGGTTGTTGTTGTTGTTGTTGTGGTCTTCAGTCCTGAGACTGGTTTGATGCAGCTCTCCATGCTAATCTATCCTGTGCAAGCTCCTTCAACTCCCAGTGCCTACTGCAACCTACGTCCTTCTGAATCTGCTTAGTGTATTCATCTCTTGGTCTCCCTCTGAGATTTTTACCCTCCACGCTGCCCTACAATGCTAAATTTGAGATCCCTTGATGCCTCAGGACATGTCCTACCAACCGATCCCTTCTTCTAGTCATGTTGTGCCACAAACTTCTCTTCTCCCCAATCCTATTCAATACCTCCCCATTAGTTACGTGATCTACCCACATAATCTTCAACATTCTTCTGTAGCACCACATTTCGAAAGCTTCTATTCTCTTCTTGTCAAAACTATTTATTGTCCATGTTTCACTTCCATACATGACTACATTCCATACAAATACTTTCAGAAACGACTTCCTGACACTTAAATCTATACTCGATGTTAAATTTCTCTTCTTCAGAAACGCTTTCCTTGCCATTGCCAGTCTACATTTTATATTCTCTCTACTTCGACCATCATCAGTTATTTTGCTCCCCAAATAGCAAAACTCCTTTACTACTTTAAGTATCTCATTTCCTAATCTAATTCCCTCAGTATCACCCGACTTAATTCGACTACATCCCATCATCCTTGTTTTGCTTTTGTAGATGTTCATCTTTAAAAAAATGGTTCAAATGGCTCTGAGCACTATGGGACTTAGCATTTGTGGTCATCAGTCTCCTATAACTTAGAACTACTTGAACCTAACTAATCTAAGGACATCACACACATCCATGCCCGAGGCAGGATTCGAAGCTGCGACCGTAGCAGTCGCGCGGTTCCGGACTGAGCGCCTAGAACCGCGAGACTACCGCGGCCGGCTGTTCATCTTATATTCTCCTTTCAAGACACTGTCCATTCCATTCAACTGCTCTTCCAAGCTGTATGGTATAAAACCATAAATAATCACACTTCGACTTGTGCACAAGAATTTACAGTCTCATCTTCGCAGTTTCATAAATATACACTTTCACCATTTCATTTTAGCAATGCATACCATGCTCCCAGCCCCGTGCTTTGAGGCGCCTTGCCATGGTTCGTGCGGCTCCCCCCGTCGGAGGTTCGAGTTGCATGGCGGTAGCAGTAAGCACGGGCCAACATGTTTCTGGAGTATTGGTTATTCTTCGTGTTTTACAGTCTCTGTAATTACATATCGATAAAATGAACGTCGCACTAGACTATTTTGGGACTGATCTATCGAATGGGCACGTAAAATTCCGCTTTAAAATCATTTTGTTTGTAACAGGAAACAACCCGATGCTTTCCACTGACACTAGGCGTCGCACGAAAGACGCAATTAGCACTGTTTGTCTGAGCTGACTCCAACTACAAAATCCAAAAACGAAATTGCAGGTATCTGCTGAAACACCAGATGAAATGCGCATGGCCATTCTCAGGAAAGACACTCTGCATAAAGATGAAGGGACTAAATAACCTCAAAGTTAATTACTAAAAACAGGTGTCTTTCCAATGTTACTTTATTCTGTGTGGTAATTTACTGTGTAACATGCGCCCAACAGTTACGAGATCTTTTTCGGTTATTTGAGACGCTTTCCATGTAGATAAAAGGTGTACAACTTTGCTTCCGCCGTTTGCCGATAGGTGGAGATAATGGTAATTAGCGGTCCAAAGAAACAGATCGCAGACGCCAAGCAGTTAGCCTGGACCTCGATCAACATAACCTCATTCAAACATTATCGATTTTTGTCTGCATCATAAAGTTGTTCTTGATTGAAAAAGTCAGTTTACGAGCCTAATTCTCGTCATTAGAGGGAAGTGTTACAGTTTTGTTTCAATATGAAGAAAACAGCGGCTGAGTCTCATCGGATGCTCCCAAGTGCGAATAGTAAGAACGCTATTAGTGAAAGAACGTGTCGTGGGTGGTTTCAACGCTCCAAGAACGGTGATTTTAACGTCGTAGAAATGGTTCAAATGGCTCTGAGCACTATGGGACTCGACTGCTGAGGTCACCAGTCCCCTAGAACTTAGAACTACTTAAACCTAACTAACCTAAGGACATGACACACATCCATGCCCGAGGCAGGATTCGAACATGCGACCGTAGCGGTCACGCGGCTCCGGACTGCGCGCCTAGAACCGCGAGACCACCGCGGCCGGCTTAACGCCGTAGACCGGCATAGTGGTGGAAGAGAGAACGTTTTCGAAGATGCAGAATTGGAAACATTGCTGAGCGAAGACTCGCGTCAAACTCAAGAAGAATTGGCACGATTAGTGGAAGTAACACAGCAAGCCATTTCAAAACGTCTCAAGGCTTTGGGCACGATTCAGAAAGAAGGAACTTGGGTCTCGTGTGAGCTGAAACCAAGAGACGTTGAAAGGCGTTTGTGTGTTTGCGAACAGTTGCTTCAGAGGCAAAAACGGAAGGTATTTCTGCATCGCATTGTGACCGGGGACGAAAATGGGTTCCTTACGATAACCCTAAACGCAAAAAATCATGGGGATATCTCAGACATGCTTCCACGTCGACGGCCAAACCGAATATTCACGGGTCCAAGATCATGCTCTGTATTTGATGGGACCAGCTCGGCGTCGTGTACTGTAAGATGTTAAAACCAAGTGAAACTATCGCAGGTCTCGTTATCGAACGCAATTAATGCGTTTGAGCAGAAATACAGCGAGAGGCACGATAAACTGATTTTGCAGCATGACAACGCTCGACCCCACGTTGCAAAAGAGATCGAAACGTATTTGGAAACGTTAAAATGAGAAGTCCTACCCCACCCGCCGTATTCTCCAGACATTACTCCCTCTGGCTATAACCTGCTTAGATCAATGGCTCATGGCCTGGCTGACTAACACTTCCGATCTCATGAAGAAGTCACAAATTGGATCGATTCGCGGATCGCTACAAAAGATGAGCAATTTTTTTGACGCGGGATTCGTACACTGCCCGAAAGATGGGAGAGAGTAGTGGCCAGCGATGTCAAATAATTTGAATGTTACAATTGTAACCAATTTGTTTCATTAAAGTCTCAAATGTTGGGGAAAAAACGGCAGAAGCAAAGTGTTAAAACCTTGTAATAATTGTCCCTATTTCTCGCATTGTAATCGTATGTGTCTCAGTTTATCTGTGCAGTAATATTTTCATTCAGGTGAATAATTGCTGCTAATCTCGTGAAGGGACAGTCATGGTATGAGGTTCTCTTAATTAATTTCTGCAGGATTATCTTGGGGTCAAGTTGCAGAGCATCTAACAACCTTCTTCCGAAGCTACACCATCTTATGTCTGTGCATGTATGCTGTATTTCCCAGACTACAATATAGTTCGACTGGGCCGTAGTAAACTGTCAACACACATCTGTGTTTACTGTCTTAAATATCTTTCTCAATATGCTAGTGTTTACTTTTGAGTATTCTTAGCAGACATATATGGTCCTCCCATGTGATGTGTTATCAGAGATGACACCTAAGAATTTGTGATTCGCTACTTCTCTGAGGACGAGTTACCTAGTTCAAGGCCGATCTATTTTAGTCTTTGTAGTCAAATTTATAATTGTATGTATTTTGTTTTATTACCGTTTACAAGCAATGTGTTTCCATTGGGATATTTACAAACTCATTCAAATCTGCTGTGGTACGTGATTCCAGTTTTTGTACTGAGTCACTTTTTGCTATGAGTGAAGTGTCATCTGCGAACATTACTACATTGTCACCTACCGCTGATATCATATCGTTTGCATACATAATGAAAAGATGGGATACTAGAACTAATCCCTGAATTACACTAAATTTTTCTAACCGAAAATGTACGCACACAGTAGTGACAATTGTTTTATGTTTTACTTGTACACACTGCTCTCCGCCGCGCGGGGTAGCCCCTTGGTCTGGGACGCCTTGTCACGGTCCGTTAGGCTCCCCCCGTACGGTATGACAGCGAAGAGGATTAACGGGGGCCCGGGCGCAGGAGCATTGACTCTGTCTGCCACTTCTTGTTCCTCTTCTGTAATGATTCCGCTAGGCAGTGGCCTCTGTTAGCGATTGCACACAGCTCTAAGTCGCGGTCAATCTGTGAGACATAAAAACTAGATCGAGCTAGAGATCGCCCGTGCCGGCCGTGGTGGCCGAGCGGTTGTAGGCGCTACAGTCTGGAACCACGTGTCCGCTATGATCGCAGGTTCGAACCCTGCCTCGGGCGTGGGTGTGTGTGATGTCCTTAGGTTAGTTAGGTTTAAGTAGTTCTAAGTTCTAGGGGACTGATGACCTAAGATGTTAAAGTCCCATAGTGCTCAGAGCCATTTGAACCATTTTGAGAAACCGCCCGTTTAAATTCTAAACATAGAGCAAAAATATGGATCGTTACTAGTTTTTAGTTAAAATATGCAATAACCGGTGAAAAGGAGCCAAATATGCAAATGCATATAATCCGTCTCTAGTGATAAGGTATTTGAAATAGTCAAACCGTAAAATATCGAGGAGAAGGCCTACTCGTACGGCGTGATAACAAATAGAACGACCGCATAGTACGAGGGGGTGCTGATAAATAATGTCTCCTTATTTTTTATATGAAAACTTTTTAAATAAAGGAAATTACATTAATGATATGTACTTTTACACTACTTTCCATTAAAATTGATACGCCACGAAGATGACGTGCGACAGACGCAAAATTTATCCGACAGGAAGAAGATGCTGTGATATGCAAATGATCAGCTTTTCAGAGCATTCATACAAGGTTCGCGTCGGTGGCTACACCTACAACGTGCAGACATGAGGAAGGTTTCCAACCAATTTCTCATACAGAAACAGTTGTTGACCGGCGTTACCTGATGAAACGTTGTTGTGATGCCTCGTGTAAGGAGGAGAAATGCGTACCATCACGTTTCCGACTTTGATAAAGGTCGGATTGTAGCCTATCGCGATTGCGGTTTATAATATCGCGACATTGCTGCTCGCGTTGGTCGAGATCCAATGGCTGTTAGCAGAATCGGTGGGTTCAGGAGGGTAATACGGAACGCCGTGCTGGATCCCAACGGCCTCGTATCACTAGCAGTCGAGATGACAGGCAGCTTACCCGCATGGCTGTAACGGATCGTGCAGCCACGTCTCGATCCATGAGTCAACAGACGGGGATGTTTGCAAGACAACAACCATCTGCACCAACAGTTCGACGACGTTTGCAGCAGCATGCACTGGCTGCTCGAAGACCATGGCTGCGGTTACCCTTCACGCTGCATCACAGACAGGAGCGCCTCCGACGGTGTACTCGACGACCAACCTGGGTGCACGAATGGCAAAGCGTCATTTTTTCGGATGAATCCACGTTCTGTTTACAGCATCACGAAGGTCACATCCGTGTTTGGCAACAACGCGGCGAACGGACATTGGAAGCGGTCATAATTTTATAAACATATATCCGCCCTACTGAAAAATTAATATATTATAAAACCATTTCTTTTTATATGCAATTCTTACAAAGCCGATTGTCGTGGTGACTGTTAAATAGCTTTCTTCGATTCAGCTCATAAATTGTTAAACCTTTTAATGTTTTCACGCTCATTAAGGCCATGGATGTATGGGCGTTTGCGGATGTACGTCTGACAAAAAAGCGATTCTGGTAGCTGGAGTCGGAGATTTTTGTAAATTCTGCCTTTTGATTTCTTGTGATGATATTTCCATAGAAACTTTCATCCCCTAGCACATACTCCTTTATTTCTTATGAGAAGTTAAATACCAGGTTTCATAGATTTTGATTAAAAATGTTTTAACAAAACAAAATATTTCCATTAAAAATTTCATCCCCTTTGGCATTGAATTTTTTTTAAAAAAAGAAAACGAACACGTATTTCCTATTTCCATCTGAGAAGCCGAATACAAATTTTCATAGATTTAGTTCTTTAATAATGATTTATTTTCAAAGAAAACGTTCACCTACTGTTTCACAGCCATAGGGGTTTAATTTCCAAAAATGCTGAAACATTTTTTTGAAATTTCTGACCGAGAAACGAAATACCAATTTTCGTAGTTCTAGCTTCAAAATTGCCTTAAGAGCGACATATTTTCAAACAACCATTAGAAAAGGAATTTTGAAAATTTCATTCTTAAATACTGCCTACCAGTGTAAAATCAACACGCTCTCCAAATTTCTAGTTGCTATCGTTAGCGGCTTGTACTGGGCGGTGATAAATCAGCCAGTCAAGACATTTCCTTTCATATACAATTTATCTTATTCGTAGTCTATTCCATCTTGTGCAACATTTGGTAGATACGAAAGAAACAAATTCTGAAACTTATAAAGTTGAGAAATCTGCTGATTGCTGCACTGAAGAAATTGGAAAAAAGTGTCGATTGGTGACTTTACCTTGTTTATGTGCTTCAAGATCTAGAAACAGAGTAAATATTTTGTATATAGTGCTCCTGAAGCTACTGCAAATTTTGTTTACGTCATTAATAATAATTCATATGCGCAACATATGTGAATTATGCAGCTCCAGAGCATCAGTTAAACTGATGTGACAGGGAAACGTAACAGAGATATACAAAAAAGTCAGGATTTTTTCGAAAATACTATGCTGTCATTGCAAGTCCACTTGGCTTTCAATTCGATTCTGCAGACAAGAGAGCATGAACTGAAACAGACTGGATCGGTGAAACTCCATGAACCATGGACCTTGCCGTTGGTGGGGAGGCTTGCGTGCCTCAGCGATACAGATAGCCGTACCGTAGGTGCAACGACAACGGGGGGGTATCTGTTGAGAGACCAGACAAACGTGTGGTTCCTGAAGAGGGGCAGCAGCCTTTTCAGTAGTTGCAGGGGCAACAGGCTGGATGATTGACTGATCTGGCCTTGTAACAATAACCAAAACAGCCTTGCTGTGCTGGTACTGCGAACGGCTGGAAGCAAGGGGAAACTACGGCCGTAATCTTTCCCGAGGGCATGCAGCTTTACTGTATGATTAAATGATGATGGCGTCCTCTTGGGTAAAATATTCCGGAGGTAAAATAGTCCCCCATTCGGATCTCCGGGCGGGAACTACTCAAGAGGACGTCGTTATCAGGAGAAAGAAAACTGGCGTTCTACGGATCGGAGCGTGGAATGTCAGATCCCTTAATCGGGCAGGTAGGTTAGAAAATTTAAAAAGGGAAATGGATAGGTTAAAGTTAGATATAGTGGGAATTAGTGAAGTTCGGTGGCAGGAGGAACAAGACTTCTGGTCAGGTGAATACAGGGTCATAAACACAAAATCAAATAGGGATAATGCAGGAGTAGGTTTAATAATGAATAGGAAAATAGGAATGCGGGTAAGCTACTACAAACAGCATAGTGAACGCATTATTGTGGCCAAGACAGATACGAAGCCCACACCTACCACAGTAGTACAAGTTTACATGCCAATAAGTTCTGCAGATAATGAAGAAATTGAAGAAAGGTATGATGAAATAGAAGAAATTATTCAGATAGTGAAGGGAGACGAAAATTTAATAGTCATGGGTGACTGGAATTCGTCAGTAGGAAGAGGGAGAGAAGGAAACGTAGTAGGTGAATATGGATTGGGGGTAAGAAATGAAAGAGGAAGCCGTCTGGTAGAATTTTGTACAGAGCACAACTTAATCATAGCTAGCACTTGGTTCAAGAATAATAAAAGAAGGTTGTATACATGGAAAAAGCCTGGAGATACTGACAGGCTTCAGATAGATTATATAATGGCAAGACAGAGATTTAGGAACCAGGTTTTAAATTGTAAAACATTTCCAGGGGCAGATGTGGACTCTGACCACAATCTGTTGGTTATGAACTGTAGATTAAAATTGAAGAAACTACGAAAAGGTGGTAATTTAAGGAGATGGGACCTGGATAAACTGAAAGAACCAGATGTTGTACAGAGTTTCAGGGAGAGCGTAAGGGAACAATTGGCAAGAATGGGGGAAAGAAATACAGTAGAAGAAGAATGGGTAGCTTTGAGGGATGAAGTAGTGAAGGCAGCAGAGGATCAAGTAGGTAAAAAGAAGAGGGCCAGTAGAAATCCTTGGGTAACAGAAGAAATATTGAATTTAATTGATGAAAGGAGAAAATATAAAAATGCAGTTAATGAAGGAGGCAAAAAGGAATACAAACGTCTCAAAAATAAGATCGACAGGAAGTGCACAATGGCTAACTTTCAAACTGGTGCAGATAATGTCTCCAAGACTAAAAGAAATGTTGGAAATGAAGTGTCAAAAGAAAATTTATTGCCTTGCTTAGAATTATTTTACGACAAAATGTATTACACCCATAGATAGGCCAAAACATTATCACAACCTATTTAACAAGATGATGCCCCACCCTTCGAACGCAGTACAGCTGCGACTCTGCCTGGCATATATTCGAAACGCCCTTGGTAGCTTTTCGGAGGTATGGTTGCGCACCCGTCGACGGACGGTGGCTTGTGAGCGCAGAGATTTCGCCAAACAGCGTCCCAGATGCGTTCCGTTGGGGTCAGATGGAGGGAATTTGATGGCTAAAACGTCAACGCGAGTTCACTTTGATGCTCCTCAAACTACTACCGTCGGCCAGTGTGGCCGAGCGGCTCTAGGCGCTTCAGTCTGGAACCGCGCGACCGCTACGGTCGCAGGTTCGAATCCTGCCTCGGGCATGGATGTCATTAGGTTAGTTAGGTTTAAGTAGTTCTAAGTTCTAGGGGACTTATGTCCTCAGTTGTTGAGTCCCATAGTGCTCAGAGCCTTTTGAACCAAACTACTACTGCACGATAGTGGCCTTGTGAGGCTGAAAGATATCATCGCTGTCGCAGAAGACACCAACCATGAAAGGATACAAATGGTTCGCAGTCTACATCTACATGGGTACTCTGCAAATCATATTTGAGTGCCTGGCAGAGGGTTCATCGAACCACCTTCACAACTCTCGATTATTCCAATCTCGTATAGCGCGCGGAAAGAACGAAATCCTAAATCGTTCCGTACGAGCTCTGATTCCCCTTAATTTACTACGATGATCATTTCTCCCTATGTAGGTCGGCGTCAACAAAATATTTTTGTATTCAGTTGGTGATCGAAGTTTCGTAGAACATTCCGCCGCACAAAAAAAACCTTTCCTTTAATGATGTCCACCCGAAATCCTGTATCATGTCAGTGACATTCTCCCATCTATTCCGGGATAGTAGGAAACGTACTACTCTTCTTTAAACTTTCTCGATGTACTCCGTTAGCCGCGTGGGCTTAGCCGAGCGGTCTAGAGTGTTGCAGTCATGGACTGTGCGGTTGGTCCCGGCGGAGGTTAGAGTCCTCCCTCGGGCATGGGTGTGTGTGTGTGTGTGTTTGCCCTTAGGATACTTTAGGTTAACTAGTGTGTAAGCTTAGGGACTGATGACCTTAGCAGTTAAGCCTCATAAGATTTCACACATATTAGAACATTAGTACTCCGTTAATCCTATCTGGTAAGGACCCCACACCGCACAACCGTACTCCAAAAGAGAACGAACAAGAGTAGTGTAGATAGTCTCTTTAGTAGATCCGTTACATTTTTTAAGTGCTCTGCCAAAAAACGCAGTCTCTGGTTTGCCTTCCCCACAACATTTTCTGTGTATTTTTTCCAATCTAAGTTGTTTTTGATTATAATTCCTAGGTATTTAGTTGAATTTACGGCCTTTAGATTTGGCTGATTTATCGTGTAACCGAAGTTTAACGGATTCTTTTTAGCACTCATGTGGATGACCTCACACTTTCCATTATTTAAGGTCAATTGCCAACTTTTGCACCGTACAAATATCTTTTCTAAATCGTTTTGCAGTTTGTTTTGATATTCTGATGACTTTACTAGATTGTAAACGACAGTATAATCTACAAGCAACCTAAGACGGTTGCTGACATTCTCTCCTGAATCATTTATATGATCAGGAACATCAGAGGGCCTGGGCAACTCTAGATGTAACTTCTGTTTTACTCGATTTTCAGTCAGTTACTAAGAACTCTGACCTCTCTGGTCACGAATCGAGTCACGTAACTTAGACAATATTTTATAAACAAGCAATTTCACTACAAGCCACTTTTGTGATGTGGTGTGGTGTGGTGTCGAAAGCCTTCCGGAAATCTAGAAATACGGAACTAATTTGAAATCTCTTGTCAATAGCACTCAATACTTCATGTATGGAAAGAACTAGTTGTGCTTCACAAGAACTTCGAAGTAATTGATAGACATGAGAGTGTTGTGGTGATATAACAAATGATTAAGAAGAAACGGGTGGTTTATGCAGGATAGAGCTCGAGACAGATAGAGTCTGAAACATTGTACATAAATCAGTGAATTAGGGCGAAGCTGTCGGGAACTAAAGAGAGCACCGTTTATTTGAACTGTGAGCACCAGGGCTGCAGGTGTTTGTCTAGTAGGGCATACAGCAATGCATTGGGAGGTGTCTGTAGCGAACTTAGACATCAAACAGCGAGACAAACACGAGGTCGGTTAAAAGCAATGGCTGTGTGAGCCAAGTCATCTCCTGCACTGTGGACTGACCGGCCATTTCAGGAACATGAACAGCTCCAGTACTGGTAATAGTCTCTATGAGTTGTGAAATGCATCTTCAGTCTGTCCTACTGCATCCCCATTATTAGCTAAAAAGTATTGCCCCTACACTCGCCCTTTAGCACTACCTGCCGTTCCTCATTTAGGCTACTCCAGACACGGTCCTCAGCTGCACGTATCTGTCCAGTACCAACATCTGGTCAGCTGAACATATTTCCCGCTATAAATAAAGATAGTACCTTCCACTCTAGCCTTTTTCCCGCCAATTCACAATTAGAGCAGAGAGATTTATTTCTACTTGTAGGCGAAGGGATCGTCATATATAGAGTTACTATTTTTGTTTTTGAGTAATCTACTAGTTTCCAGTGGTGCTGTGAATTTTTTTCCAGCAAGATAACACGAGCTGTATGACACCATCAATTTTTGAGCTGTATTGCGATTTCAGGTGCTCCTTGTGTAGCGCTATTTATATAAAATGTGTAATTAAGAATGATCTTTACGATTAAATTCGTAATTAGGACCAATCTTTACCTCAGTTTCTCACCCAAAATAAATAAGTAAAGCACACTAACATAACTTGTAAATAATAGATTTCAGCTATCAGTCGTCCTTTTGAAATTTTATTGGTAGATCTAGATTTCAGCTAGAAACTAGCCATTTTCAATGCACTATCGTTTTTTGATCAATGCATGTAATGCCTGTTGGTCGGGCTTCATCCACAGTTAATTGAGTATTCAATTTTCTTATTTTCCTAGATAATCAATTCATTGAGTATTCAGTGAACTGTGGATGAAGCCCGACCAACAGGCTATACATGCACTGATCAAAAACGATAGTGCATTGAAAATGGCTAGTTTCTAGCTGAAATCTAGATCTACCAATAAAATTTCAAAAGGGCGACTGATATCTGAAATCTATTATTTACAAGTCAATGTAACAGTCGTTGTATGCAACAGCCTCTGAATGGAGCGTAACCTGACTAACCTAACTTTTCTCTCCTGCAGCTGACGGAGAGTGACCGTTTTTCTGTGTAGTGGGGTGTACTTGAGCTTTCTGCCTAGAAGGACCAGGGTTTGAGTCCTAGAGAGGACACCCACCGTTTTCAATTTCCTGCCAATTCCCAAGTTGTAGGCGGGTGGGGCTGGGACATCAGCACAGCCTTGAGGCAAAGAAATTGCCGGCAATTTTTTAAGTCCCACCATTTTCTGAGCTTCTCACCAAAATTCGAAATTTCTTCAAACTTCTAAATTCCCACCAATAGGGCAGGTTCTGGAGGGGAGTGGTGGGGCGGGGAGGAGAGGGAAGGGGAGGGGGTGGAGAATTATATGCAGGCTGGGTAAAACCCATGACATAATCTGGGGGTGGAGGGCAATTAACTGATCAATTAATTCGCATTATCAATTTGATACCAAAACTGTGCTCATGTTGGCTTTGCTCTGCTACTTGTACGTTGTTTGGAAACAGATGAAATGGAGGAGCTAGTGGTGATTGAAAAGACGGCAAGCTCCGTTTTTTCGAAAACATGGACGTCAGTAAGCTTAAAGGAACAAGGCGGAGCGGTAAAAAGGTGTCTTTGGTGGGTGGTCTTATGGAAGAGTGCTTTGGCTCTTTCAGTGCCAAAATGAGAAAAGGAAATCACCGAGTTCTTAATTTCCTAGATAAGCAATTTGCACCGGAAAGTCAATTTATCTGACGGGAATGTGACTTCATTCCCGCCACGTTTAACCAGCCTCATACCACCCATGGACCAGGGAGTTATTTTCACGTTCAAGTCCCATTACAGTCGAGTACTGATGCAATCTCTCAGTGTTGAAGAATCCGAGTGTACTTTTACTCTTGTACAGTCAGTTTTAGCTCTGGATGCAGTAAACTGGACTGGCTTGGTAATAAGGAAAAGTGTCACGAAGTGCTTCCGCAATGAAGCATTTGCAGGCGATGAAGGAGACTCATTGAACCTCAAGAAAATGCAACAGCAATTGATGAATTAAATCAAATGCGGAACATTTCATGTAGTCCAATGAGTACATTCGAACTGATGACTTCTTGTCAACTCGCTACACTTTTACTTCGGCAAGAGATCTAATAGAAATCTGCAACAAAGAATATAATGATAAAACAGGAGGAAGAAGAAGAAGAAGAGGATAAAAATGATGTCCCTAGAAAAATTTATACGACTGAAGAAGCTATGTTGTTGTTGTTGTTGTGTTCTTCAGTCCTGAGACTGGTTTGATGCTGCTCTCCATGCTAATCTATCCTGTGCAAGCCTCTTCATCTCGCAGTACCTACTGCAACCTACATCCTTCTGAATCTGCTTAGTGTATTCATCTCTTGGTCTCTCTCTACGATTTTTACCCTCCACGCTGCCCTCCAATACTAAATTGGTGATCCCTTGATGCCTCAGAACATGTCCTACCAACCGATCCCTTCTTCTGGTCAAGTTGTGCCACAAACTTCTCTTCTCCCCAATCCTATTCAATACTTCCTCATTAGTTATGTGATCTACCCATCTAATCTTCAGCATTCTTCTGTAGCACCACATTTCGAAAGCTTCTATTCTGTTCTTGTCCAAACTATTTATCGTCCATGTTTCACTTCCATACATGGCTACACTCCAAACAAATACTTTCAGAAATGACTTCCTGACACTTGAATCTATACTCGATGTTAACAAATTTCTCTTCTTCTGAAACGCTTTCCTTGCCATTGGCAGTCTACATTTTATATCCTCTCTACTTCGACCATCATCAGTTATTTTGCTCCCCAAATAGCAAAACTCCTTTACTACTTTAAGTGTCTCATTTCCTAATCTAATTCCCTCAGCATCACCCGACTTAATTCGACTGCATTCCATTATCCTCGTTTTGCTTTTGTTGATGTTCATCTTATATACTCCTCTCAAGACACTGCCTATTCCATTCAACTGCTCTTCCAAGTCCCTTGCTGTCTCTGACAGAATTACAATGTCATCGGCGAACCTCAAAGTTTTTATTTCTTCTCCATGGATTTTAATACCTACTCCGAATTTTGCTTTTGTTTCCTTTACTGCTTGCTCAATATACAGATTGAATAACACCGGGGAGAGGCTACAACCCTATCTCACTCCCTTCCCAACCACTGCTTCCCTTTCATGTCCCTCGACTCTTATAACTGCCATCTGGTTTCTATACAAATTGTAAATAGCCTTTCGCTCCCTGTATTTTACCCTTGCCACCTTCAGAATTTGAAAGAGTGTATTCCAATCTACATTGTCAAAAGCTTTCTCTAAGTCTACAAATGCTAGAAACTTAGGTTTGCCTTTCCTTAATCTTTCTTCTAAGATGAGTCGTAAGGTCGGTATTGTCTCACGTGTTCCAGTATTTCTACGGAATCCAAACCGATCTTCCCCGAGGTCGGCAGCTTGTATTAGTTTTTCCATTCGTCTGTAAAGAATTCGTGTTAGTATTTTGCAGCCATGCCTTATTAAACTGATAGTTCGGTAATTTTCACATCTGTCAACACCTGCTTTCTTTGGGATTGGAATTATTATATTCTTCTTGAAGTCTGGGGGAATTTCGCCTGTTTCATACATCTTACTCACCAGATGGTAGAGTTTTGTCAGGACTGGCTCTCCCAAGGCCGTCAGTAGCTCCAATGGAATGTTGTCTACTCCGGGGGCCTTGTTTCGACTCAGGTCCTTCAGTGCTCTGTCAAACTCTTCACGCAGTATCGTATCTCCCATTTCATCTTCATCTACATCCTCTTCCATTTCCATAATATTGTCCTCAAGTATATCGCCCTTGTATAGACCCTCTACATACTCCTTCCACCTTTCTGCTTTCCCTTCTTTGCTTAGAACTGGATTTCCATCTGAAGAAGTTACTGCATGTAAAAAAGCCATTCTGCAATTTTCAACACACAGAAATTCCCCAAGTGTGTTGGAACTTTTTTGTTTGTTTGTTTGTTTTATTTGGTCTCCATATTCTGTACTCTCTTTAGCCGTCGAGAATAGATGTTTACACAGAATCCATACATTATGTGATCAAAAGTATCCGGACATCCCCAAAAACATACATTTTTCATATTAGGTGCATTGTGCCGCCACCTACTGCCAGGTACTCCATATCAGTGACCTCAGTAGTCATTGGACATCTTGAGAGTGCAGAATGGGGCGCTCAAGGAGTTCGAATGTGGTCAGGCGATTGAGTGTCACTTACGTCATACGCCTATACGGGAGATTTACACGCTCCTAACCATCCTTAGTTCCACTGTTTCCTATGTGATAGTGAAATGTAAACGTGAAGGGACACGTAGAGCAGAAAATCGCACAGCCCAAACTCGTCTGCTCACTGACAGAGACTGCCGACAGTTGAAGGTCGCAATGTGTAATAGGCAGACATCTATCCAGACCATCACACAGGAATTCCAAACTGCATCAGGATCCACTGCGAGTCCTAGTACTGTTAGGCTGCAGGTGGTAAACTTGGATTTCATGGTCGAGATGCTGCTCATAAGCCACACATCACGGCGGTAAATGCCAAATGTCGCCTAGCTTAGTGTAAGGAGTGACGAATCACGGTACACAATGTGGCGGTCAGATGGCAGGGTGTGGATATGGCGAATGTCCGGTGAACGTCATCTGCCGGCGTCTGTAGTGCCAACAGTAAAATTCTTAGGCGGTGGTGTAATGGTGTGGTCGTGTTGTTTCGCGTGGCACTATCACAGCACAGGCCTAAATTGATGTTTTAAGCACCTTCTTGTCTCCCACTGTTGAAGAGCAGTTCGGGGATGGCGATTGCATCTTTTAAAACGATCGAGCACCTGTTCATAATGCACGGCCTGTGGCGGTGTGGTTACACGGCAATAACGTCCTTGTAATGGACTGGCCTGCATAGAGTCCTGACCTGAATCCTATAGAGCACCTTTCGGATGCTTTGAAACGCCGACTCCGGCTTCGTGCCATGCCGCACCGACCGACATCGATACCCCTACTAAGTGCAGCACTCCGTGAAGAATGGGCTGCCATTCCCCAAGAAACCTTCCAGCATCTGACTGAACGAATGCCTTTGAGAGTGGAAGCTGTCATCAAGGCTGAGGGTGAGTCAACACCATATTGAATCCCAGCATTACCGCTGGAGTTCGCCACGAACTTGTAAGTCATTTTCAGCCAGGTGTCCGGATACTTTTGATCACATAGTGTAATTGTACAGAGATAATACATAAATGCGCATTTACAGAATTAAACGCTCAAGCTGGAATTTTTTCTACAACAAATGTTTAACAACTTGAGGCAGTTATGTTATCAATTCATAGTACTATCGTATAGTGCGAAAAATTGCATAGAAAAAAACAATTTTGAACAGAAAGTTCAAACAGGATTTCCTTCGTGATATGTGGCGAAAAAAGTGAAATGTAAAGGAAATAAACACAGGAATAATATTTATGTGCAACAATACACGAATTTGAAGTTACAGTTAACATACAGACATGCTGTATTATGTATGAGTTAGTGTAATAGTCTAGTTTTCTGCAGTACAGTTTTTCAGTAAGTGAACATTTACTGCACATGAGTAAAATTTCGCAAATACGTGAATAATTGCAAATTTATATACTTGTGCATGGCACTTTGACACATTTGAATAGCTTAGAGTGTTTTTTGTAATCTGGAAACTTCTCCAGTTTGGAAAATTATTTTATTTCTCTGTGATCCTGTTTTGAGCAAGTTTTGCTAGAAAACTGAAACTTCACTCACATCGATGGGTCTTAGGAAAGCGACTGTATAGCGGGTACTGCAGTTTTTTTTTTAGGATGGTTGTCAATTGTATCTTATCGCACGGAAGAGTCTCGGAAAACAGGAATTTGCCCTGTTTGGGAATGACGTAGTTTCATACGAACTTGGGCGTTGTAGGTTCTTAAATATTGATCCTAGTCAGTATAGAAATATTTCCGGCATTCTAGGAAAGCAACTTATTCAGTCATCTTACTCATTTCAGGAGAAGGCAATCTAGCAGTACGCTGCAGTCACAGAGATTAGGGCACGCACAGAAACGCATAGGCCGTAACTTTTCCATCTCTCAGTACGCGAATGGAATAAGACAGAAAACGGATCATATTAATACTGTTGCCCTTTGACATGTACTGTCTGTTGCAGGCGGAGCATGCAAAGGGTGCTTTAGATAAAGTGTTTTCCTCTGTCACTTACAAAACAGTAACATAAAGGTTTGAAATGATAATTAAATCGACACCATAGCTGCAAACAGACGTTGATATACATCATTGGGTTCATGTTGAAAATGAGTACCCCGACCGGGACTCGAACCCGGGATCTTCTGCTTACATGGCAGACGCTCTATCCATCTGAACCAACACAGAGGATAGTACGCCTCCAGAGGCTTATCCCTTGCACGCTCCCCGCGAGACCCACATTCCCAACATGTCCACACCACTACATTCGTAATGCGCCTATAGATGTTTGCCCATCACACTCGTGGCAAATTAATCTACCAAATCCCGTACGAGTTGGGGCATAGCGTGTGCGTTCGCACAAGAAGGTCAGTGGCCCAATGGCCGGGTAGCCATATTTCAACTATATATGAAGGTATTATCTGTTCCCGGAAGAACCGATACCATTAAGCGTGCAAGGGATAAGTCCCTGCAGGCGCACTATCCTGTGTGCCCTCGATGGCTCAGATGGATAGAGCGTCTGCCATGTAAGCAGCAGATCCCGGGTTCGAGAACCGGTCGGGGCACACATTTTCAACATGTCCCCAATGATGTATATCAACGCCTGTTCGCAGCTAGGGTGTCGATTTAATTATCATTTCATTCTAGAGAAGCTGCACGGTCATCAATGGTATCTACTCTTTCGGGAACAGATACTACCTTCATCCCAGCTATCTTGTCCACCCAAAATATCTCTGGAACAATAACAGCTATTGGAAAACGACTTTCACCGGTATCAATGTGGGGCTGGGGCCCACGAATGTACATATTTGGAAACATCCTAAAACGAAAGCATATGTGTTTTTTAACACAAACTTATGTTTTTTTTAAATGGACCTCCTATATTTTTTCTTCAGCAACCCATAGCATGACAAAGCACATACACAATGGCGTTGATTGCATCGCAATATTCCCATTACATCCCGAGATATTAAGACACGAAGATGACGCTTGAAACACCCGACATGCGCTGCTAGCGCACGTCCTGAGGCTCAGGCGTGAACCCCATGCTGCCCGTAATCACGATGTGATTGACATGGGTAATCACACTTCCATACTTATCAAGAGGTCCGAAACGAATAATAAGGTCTGCTGCCATCCTGCTGCGATTACGGACCATACCTGAGGAAAACGGCGACGTAATCATCTCCTAATGTTCAGTTCTTGCAGAACATCACGCGCGTTGTTTGCTGCGTTACCACTGAGTTCCAAGGAACCGGTTATAGAAGATATCCTTTTTTTTTCGCCTTTTGTTAAGACCATTAAAACTAAATCTAAAACTAGTAATAATGGAAAGTGGTTGTATTTCCTTTTGGAATAAGTAGTAAATGGGCAATCCAATGTGATATCGCATAAAGGAGCAACGATCTCAAAGTGTCCTAGTTCAGCCTTGATGTCGCTCTGTGTCAGCTTCCTGTAAATGCCTGACCTATATTAATGCGACGAAACAAGTATGACTCAGATGTAAGGCTGCTGCTGGTACGATGGAAGCAGGATGTAATTTTAATTGTGCGAAAATCGGGGAGATCGCAATCTCGGAATCTCTGATGCTTGCAGAGCTCAACAACGGATCTAATGTCTCCAGAACACTGTGCATTCAAGCCAATTTAGCGAGATTCCGCCCCGAATGGGTAATAGTCGCTACAATAATAATAATAATAATAATAATAATAAACCCCGTGGAGGCCCGGGAAAAGAATAGGCCTCTGGTATGTTCTGCCAGTCGTAAAAGGCGACGAAAAGAACAAACCACTAATAGGGCTAAACCCCCCCCCCCTTCTTTCAGTGTGAGTATTTGGTTCAGGACAGAACTAATGAAGCCTCGGACAAGCGCTGTCACGGTCGGGGACGACGCTTGAACCCTATGCTCGTCCACAATGGTAACGACACTGCTAGCCACACGGAAAATGATTTAAATCCAAATAGAGGTGTTTTGCAGGATATGCTTCCTCCAACCACTCTAGAAGGAAAACAAAGACAGAGGATGAGATGGTCAGATTAAGTTAACCGACACCTCATGTTCTGTAATTACCATGCAAAAAACTTAGGAACCAACACAACTGGATACAGATCACAAGTATGTTGCTGTTGTTGTGGTCTTCAGTCCTGAGACTGGTTTGATGCAGCTCTCCATGCTACTCTATCCTGTGCAAGCTTCTTCATCTACCAGTACCTACTGAAACCTACATCCTTCTGAATCTGCTTAGTTAAGTCATCTCTTGGTCTCCCTCTACGATTTTTACCCTCCACGCTGCCCTCCAATACTAAATTGGTGATCCCTTGATGCCTCAGAACATGTCCTACCAACCGATCCCTTCTTCTGGTCAAGTTGTGCCACAAACTTCTCTTCTCCTCAATCCTATTCAATACTTCCTCATTAGTTATGTGATCTACCCATCTAATCTTCAGCATTCTTCTGTAGCACCACATTTCGAAAGCTTCTATTCTCTTCTTGTCTAAACTATTTATCGTCCATGTTTTACTTCCATACATGGCTACACTACATACAAATACTTTCAGAAATGACTTCCTGACACTTAAATCTATCCTCGATGTTAACAAATTTCTCTTCTTCAGAAACGCTTTCCTTGCCATTGCCAGTCTACATTTTATATCCTCTCTACTTCGACCATCATCATTTATTTTGCTTCCCAAATAGCAAAACTCCTTTACTACTTTAAGTGTCTCACTTCCTAATCTAATTCCCTCAGCATCACCCGACTTAATCCGACTACATTCCATTATCCTCGTTTTGCTCTTGTTGATGTTCATCTTATATCCTCCTTTCAAGACACTATCCATTCCGTTTAACTGCTCTTCCAAGTCCCTTGCTGTCTCTGACAGAATTACAATGTCATCGGCGAACCTCAAAGTTTTTATTTCTTCTCCATGGACTTTAATACCTACTCCGTATTTTTCTTTTGTTTTCTTCACTGCTTGCTCAATATACAGATTGAATAACATCGGGGATAGGCTACAACCCTGTCTCACTCCCTTCCCAACCACTGCTTCCCTTTCATGTCCCTCGGCTCTTATAACTGCCATCTGGTTTCTATACAGATTGTAAATAGCCTTTCGCTCCCTGTATTTTACCCTTGCCACCTTCAGAATTTGAAAGAGAGTATTCCAGTCAAAATTGTCAAAAGCTTTCTGTAAGTCTACAAATGCTAGAAACGTAGGTTTGTCCTTCCTTAATCTAGCTTCTAAGATAAGTCGTAGGGTCAGTATTGCCTCACGTGTTCCAATATTTCTACGGAATCCAAACTGATCTTCCCCGAGGTCGGCTTCTACTAGTTTTTCCATTCGTCTGTAAAGAATTCGCGTTAGTATTTTGCAGCTGTGACTTATTAAACTGATAGTTCGGTAATTTTCACATCTGTCAACACCTGCTTTCTTTGGGATTGGAATTATTATAGTCTTCTTGAAGTCTGAGGGAATTTCGCCTGTATACACCACATTTATTAACAGATACCCAGAATTAAAAATTTTAACAGAACAACGACTAGCTGATCAGATCCGTGTAATAATAAAAAAATAACAGGATACCCCAGTCAGAATTAGAAAACATCAAACCACAAGTACAATAAATACTGGAACAAAATAACGTGCAATCAGAAGAAGAAGAAAATACAGTAATGGACTCAAACATCCCCGAGCAAACAAACAAAGAACAGATGGTTCAGATGGCTCTGAGCACTATGGGACTCAACTACTGTGGTCATCAGTCCCCTAGAACTTAGAACTACTTAAACCTAACTAACCTAAGGACATCACACACATCCATGCCCGAGGCAGGATTCGAACCTGCGACCGTAGCAGTCGCACGGTTCCGGACTGCGCGCCTAGAACCGCGAGACCACCGCAGCCGGCAAACAAAGAACAACACGCATCAATTAATCAATCAGAGGAAAACGAAATCTTAAGACAGCCATCAGAACAAGCACAAATAGAACACGAAGTGACACACTTGTTAGATATAGAAGAAAAATTTCAGCTGACATATATAGAATACAAAGTCACAAATACAGATATTAGACCATTCTTGTATAGACTACCAAATACCCCACAAGTCGAAACAACAATAACAACTATCAACACAATCATACACAACAAAATAAATGAAAGTACAACTATGGAAGAGTTACAACTACTGGTTTATATAGGAGCACTCACTACACTAAATATACACACTAGGCAGAGATCAGAACCAACCAACACACAGAAGAAACCCACAAAACCAGCATGGCAACACAGGCTACAGATCAGAATAGAAAAACTGAGAAAAGACATCGGACAGCTAACACAATTTATAAGAAATGAAGTATTAGACAAAAAAAGAAAAAGGTTAGGTGAAATCTCACAACAAGAAGCGATAGAGCAATTAGATGATAAGAAGTAGAAATTACAAGCATTGGCCAAACGACTTAGAAGATACAAAAAAAAGTGAAAATAGAAGGATACAAACTAAACATTCAACACAAACCAAAAGAAATTTTACCAGACAATATATAACACACAGATTAAAATAGGCAATCCACCAAACATAACAGACATGGAATACTTCTGGAGCAACATAAGGTCAAACCCAGTACAACATAACAGGCATGCATGGTGGATACAAGCGGAAACAGAAACACACAAGATGATACCACAAATGCCTGAAGTGATAATTTTGCAACATGACGTCAACTGAGCAATTAATTCTAAGCACAATTGGAAATCCCCTAGAAAAGATAAAATAGCAAATTTCTGGCCAAAGAAGTTCACTTCAACACATTCACATCTAACTAAATTATTTTAACAGTTACATTAAAGACGCATACACATTCCCTGATACACTTACACATGGAATAACTTATCTGAAACCTAAAGATCAAGCAGACACAGCAAACCCAGCAAAGTATCGCCCCATAACATGCCTACCAACAATATACAAAATATTAACTTCAGTCATTACACAGAAATTAATGACACATACAACAAAGAACAAAATTATAATTGAAGAACAAAAAGGCTGTTGCAAAGGAGCATGAGGATGTAAAGAGCAACTGATAATAGATGCAGAGGTAACATATCAAGCTAAAACTAAACAAAGGTCGCTACACTACTCATACATTGATTACCGAAAAGCTTTTGATAGTGTACCCCACTCATGGTTACTACAAATATTGTAAATATACAAAGTAGATCCTAAATTGATACAGCTCCTAAACATAGCAATGAAAAATTTGAAAACCACACTTAATATCGAAACAAATTCAAATAATATCACATCACAGCCAATACAGATTAAGTGTGGAATATACCAAGGAGACTCATTATGTCCTTTCTGGTTCTGCCTTGCTCTGAACCCACTATACAACATGCTAAATAATACAAATTATGGATACAATATTATGGAACATACCAACACAAAATCACACAGTTGCTATACATGGATGATCTAAAACTACTGGCAGCAACAACTCAACCAATTACTAAAGATAACAGAAGTATTCAGCAATGATATAAATATGGCTTTTGGAACAGACAAATGTAAGGAAAATAGCACAGTCAAGGGATAACACACTAAACAAGAAGATTACATATTGGGTAACGACAGTGACTGCATAGAAACGATGGAAAAAACAGATGCCTATAAATATCTAGGATACAGACAAAAAATAGGAAAAGATAATACAAATATTAAAGTAGAACTAAAAGAAAAATTAGGACAAAGACTAACAAAAATACTGAAAACAGAATTGACAGCAAGAAACAAGACAAAAGCTATAAGTACTTATGCTATACCAATATTGAACTACTCATTCGGAGTAGTGAAATGGAGTAACAAATACCTAGAAGCACTCAATACACTTACACAATCACAATGCCACAAATATATAATACATCACATACATTCAGCAACATCAAGATTCACATTAAGCAGAAAGGGAGGAGGAAGGGGATTTATCGACATAAAAAAACCTACATTATGGACAGGTAGACAATTTAAAAAAATTCTTTATAGAACGACCAGAAACTAGCAAAATACACAAAGCAATCACTCATATAAATACATCGGCTACACCATTGCAATTTCATAATCACTTCTACAACCCTTTAGACAACATAACATCAACAGATACGAAGAAAGTAAATTGGAAAAAGAAAACACTACATGGCAAGCACCCGTATCATCTAACACAGCCACACACCGATCAAGACGCATCCAACACATGGCTACGAAAAGGCAATGTATACAATGAGATGGAAGGATTCATGATTGAAATACAGGATCAAACAATAAACACCAGATATTACAACAAGCATATTATTAAAGATCCCAATACCACAACAGATAAATGCAGACTTTGCAAACAACAAATAGAAACAATAGATCACATCACAAGCGGATGTACAATACTAGCAAATATAGAATACCCCAGAAGACATGACAATGTAGCAAAAATAATACATCAACAATGTAGCAAAAATAATACATCAACAATTTGGCATACAACATAAACTAATAAAACAACAGGTTCCCACATACAAGTACGCACCACAAAATCTACTGCAGAATGATGAATATAAATTATACTGGAACAGAACCATTGTAACAGATAAAACAACACCACATAACAAACCTGACATTATACTCACCAATAAAAAGAAGAAATTAACACAATTAATCGAAATATCCATACCCAATACAACAAATATACAGAAGAAAACAGGAGAAAAAATTGAAAAATACATCCAACTGGCTGAGGAAGTCAAGGACATGTGGCATCAGGATAAAGTTGGCATTATACCAATTATACTATCAACTACAGGAGTCATACCACGCAATATCCACCAGTACATAACGCAATAATTAATAATATAATAATAACAATTATCATCATCATCATCATCGATTGCTTGCAATGCAAAAATAAACGACAATCGTAATATTGACGCTGACTTTAAACTACAAAGAGATTGTTTTGTGGATGCTCGCAAATCCGCCCGCGGACATCCATATCGGCGCAGACTTCTAGCTGTAAGCGAGCACAGAAAGACATCCCGCGTGCGGGAAAGGTTGCCATTGCATATTATTTGCCCTGAATACTGGAGCCGTAAGCTATTTTCGGTAGCGTTGCACTTCTGTCACGTTGAACTATTCTTTACAGTCATCGTTGGTCTCTATGTTGCAGGATCTTTTTCCGGCCGCAGCGATGTCGGAGATTTGATGTTTTACCGGATTCCTGATTTTCACGGTACACTCGTAGTAGTTCTAAGTAAATGAGTTTGGCAGGGGAAGTTTGTACCGTTAATTTTTAGTGAAAGCGTCTCCGAGTTTCAGTCGTCTGACGTAAGGGAAGTCACTTATATTATTCTTGTTATCTCACTTATTCGTGAAGTAATACTTCTTTACAGTATCAGTCGTTAAACAAGTTCTTTTGGCTTGCAAGTGTAGTTCCTTATCGTTTGTTTTGATTTGATAGTTTCTCCTGTAAACCACTAATGCCGACGTGGCGTCCGCTCGGGAAAAGTTGTCGCACTATTCACTGAGAGAACTCTCCACCTTGGCCATTTTTTCCCACACCTCATTTTTAATGTGTTTCGCCCCAAAAAGAGTTAGTTATCTTTATACGTCACGCATTATACTACACACTGACTGATAAATCCTTTTTTATACAAAGCTATCATTCATCATTCTGTTCTATTGTGATGATTTTGAATTGATTCATTAATGACATTCAAAACAATATCTATTCTGTTGTGGTTGGCAGGAGAGCCAACCGTATGGTTAAAGGAGGCCGAAATGCACGCGTCTCAGCTCACGCAGGCTGGCGTGAGGTCTGGAACATGACAAGGGAATTAGACTTGAGAAAAACGGACGTAGCTGGTGGAATACTTAACTTTAATCCATTAATGGAGAACGTCGCTCTTTATGGTACATGATTCACATCAATAGTAGGATATTGGCGCCTTGGTAGGTCGTAGCAAATAACGTAGCTGAAGGCTATGCTAACTATCGTCTCGGCAAATGAGAGCGTAGAAGTTGGCTGTACAACTGGGGCGAGTGCTAGAGAGACTCTAGACCTGCCGTGTGGCGGCGCTCGGTCTGCAATCACTGATAGTGGCGACACGCGGGTCCGACGTATACTACCGGGCCGCGGCCGATTTAAATGCTACCACCTAGCAAGTGTGGTGTCTGGCAGTGACACCACATGTTCTATTTGGCGTAATACGAACATCACATGGAAAACGGCTTGCTGTAGCCGCTTGGTATTGTTTCAGAAAACAATGCGCGAACATGACTAGAAAATATATTCTGAAGTCAGAGCAACGAATTAGATATCTTGTTGCGATGGAAAATGTGATTCTAGCGCCGAAGAGTTAGAGGTTGCCTTTTTTTTTACACGAGGAAGGCAATTTAATGTGCAACTTAAGAAGTTGAAAAAAAGAGTTATTGGAAAAAAAATAGAGATGCTTTGGGCGGTAAAAACATTATGGGAAGGTTAAGGTGCATATTCAATGAAGAACACGAACAAAAAATCCTTTATTCTGTTTTTGAAATGGAAAAGCGATTTTATGGATTTACAGTGAATGACCTACGCCGACAAGTATTCAAGCTGGCAGAGCGAAACAATATACCACCTCATTTTTACGTGCACTAATAATCTATACGGAGAAGTGGGCAGGCGCTGGCCACATTGCCCCTATAGGTAGGGAAAAGTGGCCACTACGTAAGCCTTCAGCAAAAATGCATATAGTTCCGATATATTACTTTATTTTTCGCTTAAAATATTTGGTATGTTACTTTTTAATAAGCAAATGCGAAACGTGTAGGTGCCAAGCTTCTATCAGTAACCATGTTTCGGTGAAAATTTAATTTCCCTTAGAGTAGCCACTTTACCCCACCTTCCGCTACTCGATAGGTGAATGTCTTGGAAAATTTTCTACGACTACCGCCAGACTGAAGTTTATTCATGGTTGTTATCAGAAAAGTTTGTTCGGAACAGACGTGACTGATAATCCGAACTGCTCCTGCTTCGGTTACGAAGAGGCAGGTTAGGTGTAAAAAATTGTCAACGGCTTGTAAAAACACTCGTGAGCTTGAATTGTGGACTGCCTACATGACGGAGGACTCGCAGAAGTGTACGGTGGATAATACAGGGTGTAATAACGAAGTACAGACAAACATTCAAGATACACTGTTCGCAGACAGAAGAGCAAAATATTTTACGTGGATATGGATCTGGAAACACCTTATATTTTACTGGAAAATAGCAGTTTGTGGTTGACACCTGTCCCCACGCAACCGTTGAAGTACGTCGTCCACCATGATTTTCTGTCAATATTCGTCCGGCATTATTGATGACTGTTTGTTAGGATCATTGTGCCACCATACAGTACTGAGTGACGAACCACATTATTTTTCTAAATTTTATTTGCAAGTGAAAACTCCACCTGATCTGCGTGTTTCTCAGTGCTTCAGGTTGAATGTTACTGTCCATCAGCTTCCAAGTAACAGATTCAGTGGTAGATGGGCTACTAGAGGTGAACTTATTACTGGCCTCCACGTCCTTCGGACCAAAATTCACTAGACTTGAACGCTCTTGCGTGTCTAATCCCGGTACAAAATACAGTATGTCCCCATCCTAGTATTGTGGAAGGGTACGAAACTACGCATTACTGAACGGATCTCTCAGCGGATTTACGTATTAGTTGTGAAGGTGAATTAATACATTCTGGTGACCACAGGAAAACTGACAAGTAAATTCTGGGATTCTAACACCTTTTTCAGTGAGGAAAGGAATATTTTAAAATAGATAACTTGGAGCGAAGATAAAATTTCTTGGACACTACATTACATCAAATTGAAAATAGATTTCTGTCTCCTTTCACGGTTTGAAACAAGGACCCTTAAGGCCAGAAACAAGCAACGTATTAGTGCTGGCGCAGGATGATGTGCATAAAATGAATTCAAAGAACAACCACTGTGTCCATTATTGACCAATTCACTTTTCTTCTCGCGCCAACCGAAAAATTCTCCAGTTCTTTGGCCATATTGTAAGAAGAGATGGAAAAATCTAGGGAAAAAATGATGGAAGGAAAGATCAGGGCGTGAGAACGAGGGGAGAGCAGCGCGCAGATCGATAGATCAAACCAAGATCTCCGGTTTACTCTTCTGGAGGCTCTAAGAGCAGCTGCTAACCATCCAGGACAGCGACGCTTGGTTCATGGGGGTCACAACGCTCACCAGTGAGCACAACGACGTGTTATCATGATTACGCACCTGCAGAAAGTAAGTTTTATTTATTTGAGTGTTAAGGAAACATTTCACTTTAAGAATAGCCGTGTTAATTTATGTTTAATCTAAAGCGCTAATCTTCGTTGGGGGTAGTGGTTCAAATGGTTCTGAGCACTATGGGACTCAACTGCTGAGGTCATAAGTCCCCTAGGACTTAGAACTACTTAAACCTAACTAACCTAAGGACAACACACACATCCATTCCCGAGCGTTGGGGGTAGTGTTTGACGTGGTCTCACAAAGGGTGGGAGACACTGTTCGTGATACTCGCCTTTCAGTGACTGCTCTGTTGTGTGTATACTCCACTGATCCTAAGAGTTGCCTCTACAAGCTCGAATTACGAGAAGTCAGCCGGTCTGGTTGGCGCCAGCGGCAGCGCAGTAGCTTACAATGCAAAGCGAACTGTAGACTATTAGCAAGCAGAACACTGCGAGTGCTTCCTCGGGCGTCCAATTCACCTGATCTGACATCTTGTGAATTTTTTTCGCCGTGAACAATTCCACCTTGCAGCCAAGATACGCCTGGCAACAGAAATACCTCCAGACTTCAAGAAGAATGTTAAAAGTCTAATTCCAACCGGGCCAGCTGGCGCAGTGGTTAACACACTGGACTCGCATTCGGGAGGACGATGATTCAATCCCGCGTCCTGCCATCCTGATTTAGGTTTTCCGTGATTTCCCTACATCGCTTCAGGCAAATGCGGGGATGCTCCCTTTGAAAGAGCGCGGCCGACTTCCCTAATCCGATGGCACCGATAACCTCAATGTTTGGTCCGTACCCCCGAATCAACCAACCAACCATCCAATGTAATTGCAAAGAAGGCGAGAGATGGTAGGTGTCAATATTACCGCACAACACGTTTAATGAGTCATAGTTACAAAGTAATGACACGAATTTTTGTGTTTCTCGTATGGTCCAGCTAAGGACAACGTGCCAATTTCGATTCCTTATTCGTTTTTCACTTCTTTTCTTCCAGTACTCCCTTTATTCATTATGATTTTTCTTCCTGTCTTTTGACCGCTTAATGTCGGTTTTTTTCCCTAAACACTTCTCTGCCAGTTGTTTCTTCAGAGTTGATATTGTCGTGTTTCTAAATTCTGTTTTACCTCATGGATCCAAGTTGTTGTCGACTTCTAATCCCACAAGTAATTGAAGATCTCTTTGGTTAATCTGTTGTCTTCCATTCGCTATAAATGGCCGAAAAATACGTCTTCTTTTTCTCATTACTTCTGATATGTTTCCTATGTTATGATAAATTTCACCATTACTACGTGATTACCAAACTTATTTAGTTTTTCGTGGGCATAATATATTTCTAATGATTCGCCTTTCTAGTATTTCTAATTTATCTAAATTATAATCTAATACTAGACATTCATTTGCACATAGATATTGTGGCTTCGCTACTGTATTGTAATGCCCCATTTCTACATTTTTTTACAGGCAGTTTCTGCTACAAAAGTCTTTGGTTATACCATATGCCCTTCCCATCTTACATATCCTTTCCTTTTAGCAGGTTTTTCCAGACAATTTTCTTGGGTGATCTCACCAACCTATTTCAATTGTTTAACCTTTTCAGTTTGGGCAGTATCTGTTTTCGGCAATTTCGGTGTATTTTTAATGTTTGTAAAAAAATTGGTTTTCTCTGCAGACATTCTTAAGTTATTTTTTCTAAAAGATTACTTTGTGTAGATGTCACATTTTCAGAAAGTATAGCAAAGTCATATGCAAAAGCGAAACAATTTAGTCCAATATTTCATTTCGTCTTAACAATCTTATCTGTGAAATCTTTTATTCATTCATTTTTTCATCCCAAAACTCACTATTTTTTCTAGAACCCAATTAAAAAGAATTCGTTCTAGGCCATAACCTTGCCATACACCTGTGGTTATTTCGAAGCGCTGAGATATTTCTCCCATAAATTTCACCTTAGATACTCTGCCTGTAAGTGTTTCACAAATTAGTTTTGGTAGTTTAGACTGAACACCAGTTTCTCGTACTATTTTATCTATAATTTGTCTCTCTGCGAAATCAAAGGCCTTTTTGATATCAAGAATTATTACCACAAATCTTTTGAATTCAGTAATCTGTGGCGGATATTTGACTTCTGATTAGATATTTGCTCAAAGCATGACTTTCCCTTCATAAAGACAGTTTGATTTTCACCTAAATGACTGTCCAGTGTTGTTTCCACCCTGTTTAGTAAAATCTTGGAAAATATTTTGTATGCAACTGGATTACAAACAAATTCTTCTATAATTGTTAAGGTCTTGTTTATTGCTTTCTTTTTCACTGGATGTATCAAGCCTACCTTCAACTCGTATGGGAATTTCTCTGTTTGGCGATTTTCTCAAAGATCGGTTTTAACTAATTTTTTATTATGTTATTATTAAGTAAGCTGTGCAAGAAAACAAGGAGAAATTTGCGAAGGGGATTAAAGTGCAGGGAGACTAAATTAAAAATTTGCGTTTGCCAATGGCCATGTAATTCTGACAGAGACGGCTGAGGACACGGAAGAGAAGTTGAACGGAATGGATAATGTATTGAAAAGAGATTACAAGATCAAAATCAACAGAAGTAAAACTAGGGTTTTGCAACGTAATCGAATTAAGTCAGGAGATGCTTAGAGACTTACACTAGGAAAGGAGACACTAAAAGTAGTTTTCCTATTTGGGCATCAAAATAACTGACGTTGGCAAAAATACAGAGGATATAAAATGCTATACAAGAAAATCGTTCATGAAGAGCTGAAATTTGGTAACACTGAATATCAATTAAAGTGTTCGGAAGTCATTTTTTAAGGTATTTATAAGGAGTGCAACCTCGTATGAAAGTGAAACGTGAACGGTAAGCATTACAGACAAGAACAGAATAGAAGCTTTTGAAATATGGTGTTATAGAAGAATGTTGAAAAATAGCTGGTTAGATCGCATAACTAATGGAGAGGTACTGAATCGAAGTAGAGGAAAAAAGAAATTTATGGCACAACTTGACTACGAGATGGGGTCGGTTGATAGGACACATTCTGAGACATCAAGGGATCATCATTTTGATAATGGAAGAAATAATGGGGGTACGAAGTGCAGAGGTAGACCAATGCTCGAATGTTGTTATGGTCTTCAGTCCAGAGACTGCTTTGATGCAGCTATTTGAACTACGCTATCCTGTGCAAGGTTCTTTATCCCCGAGGAACTGCTACAACCAGCATTCTTCTGAATCTGCTTTGTGTATTCATCTGTTGGTCTCCCTCTAACATTTTTACACCCCACACTTCCCTCCAGTACTAAAGTGGTGATCTCTTGATGCTTCAGAATGTGTCCTACCAACCAAACCCTTTTTCTAGTCAAATTGTGCCACAAACTCCTCTTCTCCCCAATCCTATTCAGTACCTCCTCATTAGTTATGTGATCTACCCATCTAACCTTCAGCATTCTTCTGTAGCATCACATTTCGAAAGCTTCTGTTCTCTTCTTGTCTAAACTATTTATCGTCCATGTTTTACTTCCATACATGACTACACTCCATACAAATACTTTCAGAAATGACTTCCTGACACTTAAATCTATACTCGATGTTAACAAATTTCTCTTCTTCAGAAACGCTTTCCTTGCCGTAGCCAGTCTACATTTTCGTCAGTTATTTTGCTCCCCAAATAACAAAAAATGGTTCAAATGGCTCTGAACACTATGGGACTTAACATCTGGGGCCATCAGTCCCCTAGAACTTAGAACTACGTAAACCTAACTAACTTAAGGACATTACATACATACATGCACGAGACAGGATTCGAATCTACCACCGTAGCAGTTGCGCGGTTCCGGACTGAAGCGCCTAGAACCGCACGGCCGGCCCCAAATAGCGAAACTCATCTGTTACTTTAAGTGTCTCATATTCTAATCTACTTCCTTCAGCATCTCCTGTCTTAATTCGACTACATTCCATTATCCTCGTTTTACTTTTGTTGATGCTCTTCTTATATCCTTCTCTCAAGACACTGTCCGTTCCGTTCAACTGCTGTTCCAAGTCCTTTGTTGTTTCTGACAGAATTACAATGTCGTCGGCAAACCTCAAAGTTTTTATTTCTTCTCCGTGGATTTTAATTCCTACTCAAAATTTTTCTTTTGCTTCCTTTACTGCTTGCTCCATATACAGGTTGAATAACACCGGGGGTAGGCTACAACGCTTTCTCACTCCCTTCTCAACCACTCCTTCCCTTTCAATCCCTTCGACTCTTATAACTGCCATCTGGTTTCTGTGCAACTTGTAAATAGCCTTTCACTCCCTGTATTTTATCTCCGCCACCTTCAGAATTTGAAACAGAGAATTCCAGTCAATTGTCAAAAGCTTTCTCTAAGTTTACATATGCTAGAAACGTAGGTATGACTTTTCTTAATCTTTCTTCTAAGATAAGTCGTAGGGTGAGTATTGCCTCGCGTGTTCCAACATTTCTACGGAATCCAAACTGATCTTTCCCGAGGTCGGCTTCTACCAGTTTTTCCATTCGTCTGTGAAGAATTCGTGTTAGTATTTTGTAGCGGTGACTTATAAAACTGGTAGTTCGGTAATTTTCACGCCTGTTAACACATGCTTTTTTGGGATTGAAATTATTATATTGTTCTTGAAGTCTGAGGGTATTTCGCCTGTCTCATACTTCTTGCTCACCAGATGGTAGAGTTTTGTCATGGCTGGCTCTCCTTAGGCTATCAGTAGTTCTAATGGAATGTTATCTCCTCCCAGGGCCTTCCTTCTACATAGGTCTTTCAGTGCTCTGTCAAATTCTTCACGCAGTATCATATCTCTCATTTCATTTTCATCTACTTCTCTTCAATTTCCATAGTATTGCCCTCCTTCTTGGAAAGTTCGGAAAGTTGTGGTAAGGTCTTATGAGACCAAACTGCTGAGGTCATCGGTCCCTAAACTTACGCACTACTTAATCAAACTTAAACTAACTTACGCTTACGACAACACACACATCCATGACCGAGGGAGGACTCGAACCTCCGACGGGGGCAGCCGCACGGACCGTGCGGCCCACCTTTCTGCCTTCCCTTCTTTACTTAGGACAGATTTTCCATCTGAGCTCTTGATATTCATATAGGTGGTTCTCTTTTCTCCAAAGGTGTCTTTAATTTTCCTGTAGGCAGTATCTATCTTACCCTTAGTGATACATGCCTCTACATCCTTGCATCTGTCCTCTAGCCATCCCTGCTTAGCCATTTTACACTTCTTGTCGATCTCATTTTTGTGAAGTTTGTATTCCTTTTCGCATGCTTCATTTACTGCATTTTTATATTTTCTCCTTCATCAATTAAATTCAATATATGTTCTGTTACCCAAGGATTTCTACTAGCTCTCGTCTTTTTACCGACTTGATCCTTTGTTGCCTTCACTATTTCATCCCTCAAAGCTACCTGTTGTTCTTTTACTGTATTTCTTTCCCCTGTTCTTGTCAATCGTTCCCTAATGCGCTCTCTGAAACTCTCTACTACGCCTGGTTCTTTCAGTTTATCCAGGTCCCATCTCCTTCAATTACTACCTTTTTGCAGTTTCTTCAGTTTTAACCTACAGTTTCATCAGCAACAAATTGTGGTCAGAACCCACATCTGGTTCCGAAATCTCTGTCTTACCGTTATATAACTATCTGAAACCTTCCAGTGTCTCCAGGCCTCTTCTACGTATACAACCTTCTTTCATGATTCGTAAACCAAGTGTTATCTATGATTAAGTTATGCTCTATGCAGAATTCTACCAGGCGGCTTCCTCTTTCATTCCTTATCCCAATCCATATTCACCTACTACTTTTCCTTCTCTTCCTTTTCTACTATCTAATTGCAGTCCCCCATGACTACTAAATTTTCGTCTCCCTTAACTATCTGATTAATTTCTTTTATAGCATCATATATTTCTCCGATCTGTTCATCATCTGCGGAGCTAGGTGGCATATGAACTTGTACTAGTGTGGTAGGTGTGGGCCTCGTCTTTCTTGGCTACAATAATGCGTCCACATGCCCTTAGGAGTAGCTTATCCGCACTCCTATTTTTTATTCATTATTAAACCATCTCCTGCATTCTCCCGGTTTGTTTTAGTATTTATAACCCTGTGTTCACCTGACCCACTATATCTATCTTTAACTTATCCACTTCTCTTTTTAAATTTTCTAATTTACCTGCCCGACTAAGGGATCTGACATTCCACGCTCCAATCCGTAGAACGCGTTTTCTTTCTCCGTATAACGACGTCCTCCTGAGTAGTTTACCTCCTGAATGTTTTATCCAAGAGGACGCCACCATCATCTGCCAAGCACTTTATTGTGAATAGCAATCACGTCGATATAGTTGTAGATTTAGCCATACACTAAAGCTGCATGCACTCGGGAAAAATTAGGCTGCAGTTTCCCCTTGATTTCAGCCGTTCGCAGTATCAGCACAGCAAGGCCGGTTTGGTTGATGTTACAAGGCCAGATCATTCAGTCATTCAGACTGTTGCCCCTGCAACTACTCCTCTTCAGCTCAAATACAGTAACCTAATCAGGTCCACACGGATGTAGGTTGCAGTTGTTATGCAGAGGCGAAGAGGCTGGTTGAGGATAGACTAGCATGTATCTAACCAGTCCCCGGACTGAACTCTGCAACACCAACAAGAATAAGAACAGCAACACCAACAACAATAGCCAACGAATAAAACATGTTAAAGAAGCACTTTCCTGTGTCTGAATGTGCAGTGGCATCCTACAGCTGTGTATTGAATGGCATTCTCCGAGAAATGTAGACTACATTTAAAATGGTTATGAAGAGTGATGTACTGCGTAAATGTTCATGAGGCGTACTTGAAAATAGCTTGCAATTTTTGAATAAAATGACTGCAACTGATTCAGAGGAAAAGGCATTCGGTGTGTCCGACGTACGCTGGTGGACCTAAGCTCCTTGCACACAATCGACTTCCTTGTAGCGCCAAAACAGCGTATGCTGTGACCGCTGCCTACTGTCTAGTTTGGCGTCTGAAAGGCGAAAGTGAGCTTATAATGAGCTATCCTTTTTAAGGAAAACTAAGTACTTGAACAAAATGCAGCAGCAAGCAACGATAATAGTTTATTGGTGACCAAAGCAGAATTTATAGTGGAAGTTCATGTCAAAGGAGTTGGGTGGGGTTGGGTTGTTTGGGGGAAGAGACCAAACAAGGAGGTCATCGGTCTCAACGGATTAGGGAAGGAAGTCGGCCGTGCCCTTTCAAAGGAACCATCACGGCATTTGCCTGGAGCGATTTAGGGAAATCACGGAAAACCTAAATTAGGATGGCCGGATGTGGGATTGAACCGTAGTCCTCCCGAATCCGAGTCCAGTGTGCTAACCACTGCGCCACCTCACTCGGTCATGTCAAAAATTATGTGGCAAATTCTATACACTCCTGAAAACTGAAAGAGTAGAAGTGTCATCGCAACATTTAAGAACATGCACAGTTTTATTTGCTTGAGAAATTTATACGCATCAAATAATATGTAGGACACAGTAAACAGCGTCTTTCTGATGTATCATTTGTATTTTGTTACCTTCCTACCTGTCAAAGAACATCGAACATTATTTTCTCGTCAATTAATCTAATTTCTTTCGCTGTAGAAATAATTTTCATTAAAACACGTCTGTCTATTTAAGTTCTTATTGATGCGCAGAGCACTTTTTTTATCTGTCAAACGTAAATACTTTTTTTGCTTTCAGATATTTCGTCTCTCTTGTAGCAGAACACTAGTAGGAAACGAGGGCCTTGTGTAACTTTTCAGTGTGTTACGAAAACAAAGCAAAGATTAACAAGATACGAAAGCATAAGTTGGGACTGAGCTGGACCGGAAAAGGTGAACTTCCGATGAAGCAGAGGCCGCCATTCTCTCTTGTTTCTGGGCACGTGCAGTGTGCAGCATATCCGGAAATTCAGAACTCCACCCTCGGCACAATGTATGGATAATTGACGTCATGGGCGGTTGCGTCCTCGTTGGCTGCTGATTTACGTGCAGGCATTATTTTGACCAAAAAGTACTTGGGTAAAGCGAGCTTTAAGATGTAATATTTTTGGCTTCGTAAGTATGGCCGAAGATACGGTCCTTCGCTCAGTTTACTACGCGCTGTCTAGCTCTGTACAGTGCAGCAGCCTATTGGACAGTCTTTAAACTTGTATTGTATTGTATTATACCGGGGCCCTAGAAACGACGTAGCGGCTTCGCCCCGCCGTAGCCCTCAGTGGTTCACAACCCCACAACAGGCTACAGCAGTCCACCTGCCCCCACTGAACCCACGGTTATTGCGCGGTTCGGCCCCCAGTGGACCCCCGCAGGAACGTCTCATAGCAGACGAGTGCAACCCCAAATGTTTGCATGGTAGAGTAATTATAGTGTACGCGTACGTGGAGACAGTGTTTGCGCAGCAATCGCCGACATAGTGTAACTGAGGCGGAATAAGGGGAACCAGCCCGCATTCGCCTAGGCAGTGGAAAACCTCCTTAAAAACGATCCACAGCCTGGCCGGAACACCGAACCTCGACACTAATCCGCCGGGCGGAGTCGTGGCGAGGACCGGCACGCTTTCCCACTCGGGAAGCAGCGCGTTAGACTGCGCAGCTAGCCGGACGAGCTGTCTTTAAACTTAGATGCGGAAGACTCAGGTTACTGGGTTGTTACTAGGCAGCATTTAGGGCGACTCTAGTCACTAACGATAGAATCGTTGTTGTTGATGAGATTCAGTGCGCTCAACGGCAAGTCATGAGCTTGCAAATGAAATTATTTTTTGACAAATGAGTATAAAATATGTAAGATCTCAGCATTCAGTATGCTATAAACACAGTAAAAGCTCCGAGGTAAAACATATCAAGTTTTGGTTAGAACAGCTACTGAGTTTTGTCCCTTCATTGTGGTAAGCATTTCTCACTGATTTCGTGGCTCGTCCGTACTAAAGTAGCACCGTTGTAATTGTTTGAACAGGAGGTCGGTTAATGCGCCTTTGTCACGCCAGTGTTTTGGATGTGACAGTGTGGGCAGGTCGCCGGCCTTGAATTACAGTCAGTGCGTTTTTCTAACCTTTCTCTCATGAGACGTACAGATTGAACAGTGTGAGAAACTGCAGCATCCTACAATATCCTAGTTTTGATGGTGTGTCCTTACACTGTTGATAGTTATTTCCACTTTATCTAGTTCCATTTACAAACGGTGGACCAAGGCACCCAGCTCCGATTATTTTGACTAATTACTCTCGCTTTACTTCCCGTGTGACTTAATGTCTGGTGCAGACCTTGAAACACAAGGGCGGCCAAGAATTTGGCTCTCAGGTAGTGCCTTGGCACGACTGCCACAGCGTTGAGCCTAGTTGCACACTTTCCCCGCTATCATGGAAGGCTGTCTGAGCTGGTTGCCATCTAATAGAAACTTATTCTAGTTCCATAATGGAAAAATTGCGTTTCGTACCCATGATCGAAACGTTGTAGCACTTTTGCAACCTCATTATAAAGACATGGAAACTCGACCTGTGGAAAACAATATAGATGCCCTGATCACTTAATGTAAAAGGATTTTGATTTGAAAAGGGAATTACATTGCAGATCAATAAATGACATCTGCACGTGCACTAGGATTCTTTCAAGTGGAACAGCAGATGATCTTCAAAATACAAGTAAGGTTGGCAGTGTCTGAAAAACGTTTATAAACTGTCCTTGTAATTCTTTCGAGGCCATATTTTCTTTAACGTTCTTGAGATTACAGAAATGGACAGTTCTTTCTGTCCAAATTTGTCCCTTACACAATGCGATTTTCTTTTTAAATACGTCCCCATCAAGTCAGAAATTATCTGTTTCTCACTTTGCAGCGCCTTACTGCACTCCTTCTTCCTTCGTAAATTCAACAATAGCGAATTTTAAGTCGAAAAGCTATCCTGGCATGCCCCTTGATTTAACGAAGTATCTTGCAGTAACAGCTCCGGTAAGGCATGTGTCGCGCTGGAATGTGCGTATTCAGTACAGACTAGGCGTGAGTGCAGATTGTTTACGAGTAGTGCACACTTCGTAGTTGCATTCAGGGGGCGAGATCGACGTGCAGTGAAAGACGTAAGAGACTTCCAAAAAGGACAGATTGTGGGGGCCCGATCAGCTGGAGAATCAGTAACCAAGACAGCCAACTTATTGAATGTTTCGAGAGCAACTGTTCCAACAGTCATGACACCCTACAGAAAACATGGAAAGACATCATCGTGTAAACGTAATCGTAGGCGCAAAGCAAAACTAAATGACAGAGATCGTTGTACGCTAACACGAATTGTGCCAAAAACAAAAAACAAAACTACGGCGGCTAAAGCGACTGCAGAGCTCAATAGCCATCTTCTAGACCCTGTATCTATTGACACTGTCCGACGAGAACTCCATAAAGCGAATATTCATGGACGAGCTGCTGTACCGATACCATTAGTGACAATAACCAACGCAAAGAAGCGTAAAACATGGTGTCAGCAGATTAAATCCTGGACGGTTGATCAGTGGAAACACGTCATGTGGTCCGAAAAGTCAATGTTTTTGTTATTTCTAACATCGGGCCGGCTTTACGTCTGGGGAACGCCAAAAGAAGCCTACGATCCTGATTGCTTGATTCCAACGGTTAAGCATGGAGGTGGAAGTGTGATGGTGTGGGCACCCATATCATGGTATTCTGTTGGTCCCATCATTACTCCATTACTCTCAAAGGCTGTGTTACAACCAACGATTATGTGAACATTTTAGGTGATCAGGTGCACCCTATGATTCAGATGTTGTTCCCCAACAATGATCCAATGTTTCAGGACGATAATGCACTCATTCACACGGCCAGGACAGTACAATCGTGGCATGAGGAGCATGCAACTGAACTGAGCGTCTTCCCTGACCAGCACAGTCCCCGGGCTTGAACATGATTGAACCCTTGGCGGCATTGGAGCACAGACTCCGGAGTAGATTTCTGCCTACCTCGTCACAACAGGAGTTCGAAGAGGGTCTGATCTAAGAGTGGCAAACATTCCACTGGAGACTATAAAATCATTATATGCCACTGTTCCAAGAAGAATCGCAGCTGCATTAGCAGAAGCGTATATATATATATATACACACACACACACACACACACACACACACACACACACACACACATATATATATATATATATATATATATATATATATATATATATATAATAAAATGAGTCCTATGCTCTTCGTTCCATTCCCTAAAAAAGTGTTGCAAGTGACAGTAGAAAAATGCGTGCGACTGTTCACACCACCATGTTCTCCATGTTGTCCGCACCTGTAAAACATAGAACAGAGTGCTTCTTGATGAACGATAGATAAATCCCATCTAGTGCTCACTGCAATTTTTTGATTTTTCATTGTCAAGAAGATCTTTAAATTCTTTCTGCGTGGTACTGTAATGTCATTTCTTAGCAAATGTGTAGTACTCGCCGATTATGCGACTGCATAATAGATACTGAGAATTATCGCCCCTCTCTTCTGTTATTTCCATTCAGTTTCAAAGGCTAGTGACGGTAGATGGCTCGATTTCCTCTTTTAGAAGAAACAGCCACTGGATCTGTGAACTTCCTTCATACCACGAACAAACAAAGTAGGCTAAACAGTGGTGACCGAAAAATGCAACACCATAGTACTAAATGAAATGTCTTTTGGTACCTGGTAGTTCAGAGAAGGTTCGAGCAAAGCCAAGACAGGCTGAGCCTCCACCCACACACCTGCCATGCGTGCGGTTTGACATACTGCGGCCGGCCCTAGTAAAGCGTCACTATTGCTTTGGCATGATTAACGAGAAAAGCTATTTTCAGTGTATCACACAGCAAACTGCACATCATTAGTGTAACAAAAGTTATTCGATAACTCATGAGTGGCTAGCAACGATCACACTGCTTAGTTCTATATCAGAATAAACTGCTACTCTCAAGACTCAACTGAAAGAAACTGGTATTCTTATTAGTCACAGTTATGAAGAACATAATGTGACAATCCCTCAAAAACTAGAAATTAGCATTGGTCTTGAGATGTCTTGTTGAAAGATAACTTCGCGGACACCCTTCTTGTAGCCCGCATCTCGTGGTCGTGCGGTAGCGTTCTCGCTTCTCACGCCCGGGTTCCCGGGTTCGATTCCCGGCGGGGTCAGGGATTTTCTCTGCCTCGTGATGGCTGGGTGTTGTGTGATGTCCTTAGGTTAGTCTGGTTTAAGTAGTTCTACGTTCTAGGGGACTGATGACCATAGATGTTAAGTCCCATAGTGCTCAGAGCCATTTGAACCACCCTTGTTGTACCCAACTGGCACTCCGTAGCATCAAGCCAGATGCTGGGCTCGTATGAGGATGACAAATGCAATGTGGCCTTTCTGCTCAGAACCTCAGCACCACGGTTTACGTCCGTCGTGATGCTGTCCACAGAGCCGGTACTCGTATGAAGAGACGACTCGCTGACTCTTGTGGCCACCACTGTGATTAGCTGCACGACTGCAACACGCCTCTGTGCTGCCGTGTCGAGCGAAGCTGCATTAAAAATCCAGTCAACGAAGCAAAATTAGACGAAATTTTTGCATGGAGCTAGGAGGTAGAGTCTTGAACAAAATACTGTGAGCAGCCTTCGATAAGTAACGCAGCACATTTTGTTCTCGGCCAGTTTCGGTTGAAAAAATGCGGATTTTGTTGTGTGGGGGGAGTCGTGCTGTGGCTCGCGTTGGTGCTGTTTGTAGGTTTCCGCCCTCTGTTGGAGGCCAGAGTGTATCCTTTAGTTGCCATGGTTGCGGTTGTTTGTTTCCGTCTCGTCTTGACTGGCGCCACTCGTTTCACAAGCGTTGCCTGTCCGCTAGTGGCAGCAGCGGCAGTTATCAATATGTAGTAGCTGTGGCCCTATCTTTGGGGCGACGTCGTTGTTTTTCCGTGTCGTCTGAGTGTTGCACTTCAGTTGGGAACTCAGGACGAGCCAGGTGTGTGCAACGCCAGGACTGCTGGCGGCGCACATGGACTGCCGGATGGAAGGGCTGTGGTCACGAGGGTGCACGACCTCGTCGTAATCCAGATCCTGTAAGCTTTAAGATGAGTGCATTTCAATTAAAATAGAGAAACCTCCACTATTGTGACATCTCGCGATTCTCCAGTGACTTGGGTTCGTGTTGCTGCTCGTAGTGTTGCCGAGGCGAAGAGCACCGAGTGGAGTGCTTGGGCCAAGCGGATCTGATTAGCTTTCTTCGACTCCTTATTACTATTTACTGCGTTCAGCTTGGTACCAAGGTGTCGCCTGGCTACCAAGAGCTGTTTCAGGACGATTAGATTCACCGATCCAATTATATGGCTCCTTCCGTGTATAGCGATTTTACGACTATGACAACTGGGGCATGAAGATGGCATGAATGAATTCGCGAAACTGGTAGCACATAGAAGTTCATAAAATACAATAAATTTCTACAATACATACGGCTGTTGATAAATTATTGCATCGAGAAGTTCATGACAGCCGTCGTCCCACGATCCATAATGGATCAACAAAGATAAAATTAAACTACGTTAAATTTCCTATAGAAAAGGTCCTATTCATTTTTTTGTCTAGGACTAATAGTTTCCGTGTTGCTGGGGATGAAAATATCGCAGATTATCAAAAATATTGTTGTAACGGTATAAAATTAGTGTTTATCTTTAAATGAAGTGCGTTAAAAAGAAATATTAAATGCGTGTACCACATCTAGGACCAGTAGACCTTTATTAAGGGATAAATTGTGTTCTGGGGATGTAATCAGATGGAGGAGGGAGAAGTGGGGAGTGGAATTGTGCGGGAAGGTAGGTCGCAAGATTTTGTTCATGCATTTCCCTCCTTTATAGGTCTGCGAACTAAAGGTAGAGCAGATGATACCCCACTCTGTCTATCCCAGCACGTCCTGAGAAGCAGCTACAGACCCTC
Organism: Schistocerca gregaria; assembly: GCF_023897955.1. Taxonomy (NCBI): domain Eukaryota; kingdom Metazoa; phylum Arthropoda; class Insecta; order Orthoptera; family Acrididae; genus Schistocerca; species Schistocerca gregaria. The sequence continues at coordinate 384,420,656 of NC_064927.1, forward strand.
CACAGTGCGCCTCATGATTCATTGGTGAATAAGTATTCACACATGCCTAGAGAGTGTTTATTTCACAGAAAATACTTTAGCGCTACATGGAATGAATATATGAATTACTAATAACACAATCTACGTCAATCTCTGCACACTATACCTCAATGCTAGAGACGAAATTGATTCTTTGCGATCCTGTACTGCAGCTATTGTTTTTATAAGTCCATCCTTGTGATTGGAGGTCTGGGGGATTTCGGCTGTTCACTTATGTACAGCCGTACTTATGATGTCATTTATTGTATGGTTACAAATTTCGGTGCTTTACTGCCCCATCCTCAGGACTTAGCTGATGCAAAGGGGGTTAACACTATCCGTATACACGAGGAACAGTGGCCAACATCTAAAAATGGTTTTTGCAGACTACCTATAACCAAGATGTTGTCTCTCCAACCAACAATCAACGTGATTGTTGGTGGTTGGAGAGAAATGGCTCTGAGCACTATGGGACTTAACATCTATGGTCATCAGTCCCCTAGAACTTAGAACTACTTAAACCTAACTAACCTAAGGACATCACAAACATCCATGCCCGAGGCAAGATTCGAACCTGCGACCGTAGCGGTCACTCGGTTCCAGACTGAAACGCCTAGAACCACACGGCCACAATGGCCGGCCGGTTGGAGAGACAACATGGCGGTTACATCACATGGACGGCTGTAAGTGTTTCATTTTATTAAAGCAGCAGTAGTGTTCTTCTGGGGAAGGCAACTTTCCCCATCGTGAATGTTTTTCAGTTTTCAGATTAAAAACGGACTACATACTCCTCTAGCATTTTCTGTCCAGTTCACTTATGTGAGTAAGCAAAATAACTTCACTGAGCACGTGCTTATCTAATGGAGCTATTTTCAGTTTACTAAATGAACACTTATTTGCAATTGTTATGTGAGCTACTACGCAGAAAAGCTCAGCAGCTGGACCTGTCAACAGTCTACCACATTGAAAAATCTGTCGACAGGGTGCCATGCCGCCAATATGTATTGTATTTGACAATATAGATTTCGTTCTCTCCACTGTGACTGTCTTGGATACTTTTCGCTGCATGGGTCTATCAAATGCATCACCCCAGCCTCAGCTCTACCAAAATCTGTAGTGGCCTTCTTTAGAAGTAGGTCACCTAGTTGTCATGGAACTTCAGATATTTCCACATAAGTCAAGCAATACATTAAGGAAAATTACTGTTCTAGGTTTGAACGTGATCATTCACATTCCGTCCGACATATTGACACCAATCTTGCAATATATACTGTGGATATGAGGTAAGAGGCCCCACTCAGAGCAGCCCAGTCCACAAATGCCAACAATTCCTAAGTGGAAGTGCAGTAGCTTTTTGGTCATCCATCAATACCAAATGGGTAAAACACAATTACACAGGTTTACAATACGCTGCCAAAGATAGACAGCAGAAAAGTGTCACGTATATCAATCCAATCCCTTTCCCAGGAACACTACATAGGCCGGTAACAATGTCACAGAAATAAAACACACAGGAATAAACATTACAGTCATTTAATAAATTGGAAAAAACCTCAATTAATTAAACACATGCTCTGTGAAGTTATTTTATTATGTAGATTCTGTCGATGTCCATTACTTGCATTAGTGTTATCTGTAACTCATATCTCCATCCCATGTAGTGTTAACAATTTTTTGCAATATGAACATTTCCCGGGCATGTCTGCACACTTCGTCGCCAGTGATTCGTTAGGTTTGGCGTGGGGGGGGGGGGGGGGGGGGTCCGTATAACTTTGGGAAACACCTTATAGTTCTTTCTTGTGGCGTACTGGGGTAGACGGAATGGGGAATGACCTGCTCGCTCTTAAGTTCGCAGACCTATGAAGAAATGTAGTACATGATCGCATACTGCCGACCTACCTTCGCCACATTTCTGCCCCACACATCTCCCCATGTAACGAAATATCAAAGTATAATGTAAAGTCAAAGATGTAATTATCCTGAAAAGGGTACAACATTAGCACACATAATACAGATTTGTAAAATTCATGCATATTCTGTTTCAAACGAATTGCTGTGCGGCTTACTCTTGTCTTTTACTGCTTGTTGGCTTTCTTGATTGGATGTACAGAGAGAAGGTTCTCCGTTTATTTGTGTTAATATACGTGATGTTTAGAAATGCTTCTTGTTCCTCATTACCACCATCATTATGATCATATTCTGATAGTTTGATTTTAATCCACTTCATTTGAGATAAACAATAATTTATAGCGTTAGAATAATATTTTTAAGAAACTGCGATATTTCCATCGCATGCGACACGGAAACTGTTAGTATTACAGAAAAAATGAATAGGATTTTTTGGTACGAAATTTAATGTAGTTTAATTTTATACTGGTTATTCGAGAGAAACATTAAAAAGTGACCCATAAACCCAACCTTCTTTCCCCCACGCACATGCCAGCGGTCTAGCGTCTCCCTGCTAGCACTGTGAAAGAAATGACGACTGTACGATTTTTTTTCCCCTGATCGACGCTTTTTGGTCTTCGTTGACTGGGCTATAATGGTCACTTTGGTGACCCAGAATAATCACTATAGTGCCCGTGTAGATACTTTTCTCGCTGCAAACAAGCACATTTCTCAATTCAAAGTACGATTCCGTATGGTCAAGTGAATACTCGGGATCTAGCTGAGTAGGACTATTGAGATACTGCATGGTGTTGGATACGACCCTCCCAAAACCATCGATTCCACATGCTCATGGCAATCATGGGACGAACTCCATGTGAGCAGCAATATCACGGAACAATAGACAGCAGTCTCGATAGGCCATACTGTAGTTGTTCAATTCCGACACGAACTGTATATTTTTGTCCTTGTTATATGACGTATAACACTATCTTTTTACAAACTACCAGTATTCAAATACTCTATCTTGGTGAAGAAACCAATGTGTAATCTTTCTTATATACACTGGCTGACAAAAAAAAGTGTAGCATCGAGAAGGGAGAAAGAAAACAAAATGAATCTACAAGGGTTGAAAGGATATGTAATGTCATTTCAGTGATTATAAAATCACGTAAAACTGACAAACAACTTGCAGAATCGGCCCACTTATCAGCAGGACACTGCACTCCCTCTGGCCCAGATACATGCACTGATTCGGTTGGGAAGGGCGTCATGAAGTTGGTGTTGTCCTCTCCTGAGGCAAATTAAACCGCAAATTTTGTAAATGGTCCTTGATATCTCGGATACAGACACTAGAAAGGAGCTGACACCGAAGCTGGTTATACACATATTAAACAAATGTTGGAGACAGACCTAGGGACCTTGCTGGCCAAGAAAACACGTCAACATCGTGCAGACAGCTCATAGAGACATGTGCCCTGTGTGGACAAGCATTGCCCTGTTGAAAAACGACACCACGGTACTGTTGCACGAGAGCTAGTTATGCTATCAGAGTTCCCTCAATCACTACCGGCTGTTAAGTGAAGTGATGCCCACTGGCTTCCCCACACAATGGGACCAGTATTAACACTGCTGTGCTTCTCCAAAAATTGAAATAATGGGATATAGCCCCAGATTGCCACCATCGCTGATGACGAAATAGGTCGTGCAGAGCCGAGAGTCATTGCTGAACACAATATGATGCCATTCATGAGCAGTCCATGCTTCCTCGTCATGACACCAGTCTAATCAAAGCTGTTTGTGTTGTTGTGTTAACGGGAGCCTGCTGCTGCTGCTAGTCTCGGACCAGTGTTGCAGAGAATGCTGCACAGAGCCCATTACATGTTCTCAGTATGCAGTTGGAGATGTGAAAAGGTTATGATGTGCTTGGTGCACAATATGGCGATCCTCCCTTGTGGTGTCCAGACTTGGACGACCAGAACCTTGAGGACGAATGTGTGCACCCTCACATTACCATGCAGCCCAACATTGGGCCATTGTCATAGCGGAATGCCCACAAATCTGGATATTGTACAGTTCGACCAGCCGATCAAATGAAGAGCGACAATAACCTCTCTTTGAGAGTCTAACAGGTGCTGATAATGCTGTGTCTTACCAGCACGCTGTGTCATGGCTGTCTACTCTGATTAACGTATTATGTGTCATGGTTGTCCAGTTTGATTAGTACCAACAAATGCATGTGACAACATAAGAGCCAATACGGTAGCGGGCGTGGCACAGTAAACAGGATCAGGAGAAAATGAGTCATCATTTATGGATATGTTTCTGGTAGTGAGGTCGTATGTATGTCACATTGGCACAGTCGGTCACTGAATCACAGAAGAGGTAGTGAGCCACCCAGTTTTGGGCACTTCTCTAATTGAGTGTGGAAGGTTTCCAGAAATTAGGAAAAACAATCAGAGAGTGAGGGCAGAAAATAAGTGACAAGAAACCCAGAGACAGAACCACTAGTAAATAGTAGGCTATAAGTTCAAAATGGCTCTGAGCACTATGCGACTTAACTTGTAAGGTCACCAGTCGCCTAGAACTTAAAACTAATTAAATCTAACTAACCTAAGGACATCACACACATCCATGCCCGAGGCAGGATTCGAACCTGCGACCGTATCGGTCGCTCGGCTGCAGATTGTAGTGACTAGAACCGCACAGCCACTCCGGTCGGAGGCTGTAAGTGGGGAGTCGTAGAGAAGAAGTGGCAGTTAGCTGTGAGAAGTCATCGCATTACATTCGGAAAAGAATAGCATAACAGGGTAACCTGAAGAACAGCAGTACCGCCTCAGTGCTTTAGAACTAAGAAGTAAGCGATCTAAAAAGAAGTCTGTATTGCATTTCGGTGACAGACTGACATAGATAATAGAGCACTAGAAGTATGATGTGTTTTTGCCTGTGTGACAAATAACAGGAGAACATGAGCTGTCTATTAGTGAGCTAATATAGTGTTTCTGTAAAGAGTCGGAATGAGTCATGACATACTACTGATCCCTGGCAAAGCTCAGTAGTTAAGGGGACCGAGTGAGGTATTTGTGTTCCGTATAGGTAAGCAGAACGAGACAGGGGACAGCACTAATCTGTGGCAGCTAGGAACCAGTGTTTCTAAAGTAATCAAACTGTTCACTGTATTGCAGCTGAAGGAATTAAGCCAGCGTTCCACAGAGGTAAAGCCGCTGTAAGACATCTCTCCCAGCAGTGAAAATATTTATGAAACAAATAGCTGAATGATTCAAATATTACTTGTTTAAATATTTCATAGTCTGACTGTAACCCTCTTCATTCTTCTCACTTTTTCTAAGTTACCTGGGCAGGTGTTTAGTCCCCGTCACTTCCTACGATGTTAGGACCCCACAAGGAACTGTTCCTCGAGTTCTGTCAGCAGCTAGCTGTGACACGAAACGAAAAATATTTTGGTGCCAGGCGTGTGGTGAGGTGTTAATGCTATTCTGAGAGCTAAGATCAGAAATTAGGCAAGAGAGCTTAAGAGGAGAGAGTAGGAAGGATATCTGGTCAGACTTATGAATGGTTACTGCTAGAAGATAAACCCATCTGGACCCACAGAGATAACAGAGGTTGAAGAAAGAAGAAGAAGAAGATGATGATGATGAAGCTCGCTTGGACGCCAAGCTTGTCAGAGCCAGATAAGTTGAAATTAACACAAAGGAAGACCAGCAAAACTTGTAATAGCACTAAAGATAACACCAGAGGAAGGGTGTAATCGTCATAGGTGCCACTATTGCAACCACTATCGCTACAGAAGGTCACACACGCAAGCAACAACAACATTAGTATTAAGGTACTTTGTGTTTGTATAAGCCGTATCCCTCCACTAGCAAAGGAGTTATCACAGTCAGTAATAAACACACAGTAGTATTAATGAGCAAGTCTTTTGATGGGATAGGAGTTCAAAGAGTTCATCGGGAATATGAGTGCAGCATTTGAGGCTGTGCGGGATGAAGATAAGGTATTTTTGTTGCAATATGTAAAAATAACTGGGGATGCTAATTTAACTGTGCAGGACTAGACTAACATGAGGAGTCAGGTACGTGAAATGTAGAAGAGAATTACCTAGATAAAAGAAGTTTTGACTTTTATGCCCTCCACATTATAAATTATTGTAAGATATATTTTACTTTTGACACATCGCTGTCTTCTGATACAATCATAACCTGTTTCGCCCTACAATGGCCTCTTCAGATGCTATGGGTGGCATTCTGTGAACAAGAGTTCATTCATTTTTCACCAAATGCCACCCATAGCATTTGAAGATGGCCTTATGAAAGGGAAACTCAGCAGTAAGCAGCATTTGAAGAACTGAAATAGAAATTGGTTACCCGTCTGATATTAAGTTACCCACACTTTGAGAAACCACTTACAATAACCACAGATGCCAGTGTGGAATTGTTAGTAGCAATGGTATGACAAGAATAGGCCTAAGTCTCGTCATTCTTAAATGAGACAGAGAATAGACAGAAAATAGAATGTTTGTCAATAGCGTGGGCACGAAACAGTTCGGACTATATGTGTATGGAAGACATTTTGTGGTAATAACCAATCACAGCCAGTGACACAAATTTCTAGAGTCCAAGATCCATCTTTGTAATTGTTGAATTTAGAGGAACACTCATATGATAATGCGTACAAGCCAGGCAAGCTGAATGCACACGCATTAAATAGGATAAGGGCTAATGATACAGGTAGCACAGAGGAAAGTATGGAGCCTCACATAACAAGAGTTACGAGAGAAGAAGATGCCGAGGACGAAGAAATTAGAGCAGACGAAAAAACACAGATTATGAAGGAAATGCATGATAGTCCATTAGGCAGACACCGAGGGACCTACAGAACACTGGATCGCATAAAAAGTATGAAACATGGAAAGATACAAAAAGTTGTGGAAGAAAATAGCAGAATATGCGGAAAGTGTCAGAGTATAAAATATATGAAAAGTAAATCTAATTTGCGTTAGTGAATGTGGACGCGCTAAACACATCTGAGAAGTGTCATAAGGACATAGATGATCTACTAGATATCACAGTTGCATGGAATAGATATATCCTGAATTTCATGATGATTTAAGCATATTTATGGTTGTGATACCAATCGAATCTCAAGCCGCCGAAACTGTGGCACAAAAAATTTGCGGAAGAGATTGTACTGAGATGTGGGATTCCGTCGGTATTAGTAACCTATCAGATGCATGATATTTAAGCAAGTATGCACGATAGTATGGACATAGAATATACAGACGATAGCTTTTCACCCACAGAAAGAGCACTACAAATGATTTATAGTACATTGGTACAATATCTCAGACATTTTGTCAAAGTATACAGAACAGTTTACTGTAATGAAATGTAGGAGTATGGCCAGAGTGCCATAAAGGTAAAGCTCTTGTATACCAAGTCTCTCAGCAGAGTAAATATGTATCAAATAATTATTCAAGTGGCACCAGTTTCAAGAGTTTCTAGTCCGTCAATGACCCTCTTAAACTCTCCTCGACTTTCCTAAGTAACTGACGAAGGCTTCTGCTCCCGCTCACTTCCTGTGACGTTACGAACGAGCCCGCCCACAAGGCATTGTCACTCATGGTGTGTCAGCAACTAATTCTATTTCTGCATCCTAAACAGTAATTCTCAACATCTGACGCTGTTCGCGCTTATATACCCCACCACGCCTGGTAACAACACTAAACACCTACACTACTAGCCATTAAAATTGCTACACCAAGAAGAAATGCAGATGAGAAACGGGTATTCATTGGACAAATATATTCTACTAGAACTCACATTTGATTACATTTTCACGCAATTTGGGTGCATAGATTCTGAGAAATCAGTACCCAGAACAATCACCTCTGGCCGTAATAACGGCCTTAATACGCCTGGGCATTGAGTAAAACAGAGCTTGGCGTGTACAGGTACAGCTGCCCATGCAGTTTCAACACGATACCACAGTTCCTCAAGAGTAACGACTGGCGCATTGTGACGACCCAGTTGTCGGCCACCATTGACCAACGTTTTCAGTTGGTGAGAGATATGGAGAATGTGCTGGTCAGGGCAGCAGTCGAACATTTTCTGTATCCAGAAAGGCCCGTGCAGGACCTGCAACATGCGGTCGTGCATTATCCTGTTGAAACGTAGGGTTTCGCAGGGACCGAATGAAGGGTAGAGCCACGGGTCGTAACACAACTGAAATCCACTGTTCAAAGTGCCGTCAATGCGAACAGGAGGTGACCGAGGCGTGTAACCAATGGCACCCCATATCATCACGCCGGCTGATACGCCAGTATGGCGATGACAAATGCATGCTTCCGATGTGCGTTCACCGCGATGTCGCCAAACACGGATGCGACCGCCATGATGCTGTCTGTAATCAGAACCTGGATTCATCGGAAAAAATGACGTTTTGCCATTCGTGTACCCAGGTTCTTCGTTGAGTACACCATCGCAGGCGCTCCTGTCTGTGATGCAGCGTCAAGGATAACCGCAGCCATGGTCTCCGAGCTGATAGTCCATGCTGCTGCAAACGTCGTCGAACTGTTCGTGCAGATGGTTGTTGTCTTGCAAACGTCCCCATGTGTTGGCTCAGGGATCGAGACGTGGCTGCACGATCCGATACAGCCATGCGGATAAGATGCCCGTCATCTCGACTGCTAGTGATACGAGACCGTTGGGATCCCTATTCCCTTCTGAACTCACAGATTCCGTATATTGCTAACAGTCATTGGATCTCGACCAACGCGAGCAGGAATGTCGCGATACGATAAACCGCAATCGCGATGGGCTACAGTCCGATCTTTATCAAAGTCGTAAACGTGATGGTACACATTTCTCATCCTCACACGAGGCATCACAACAACGTTTCACCAGGCAACGCCTGTCAAGTGCTGTTTGTGTATGAGAAATCGGTTGGAAGCTCTCCTCATGTCAGCACGTTGTAGGTGTGCCCACCGGATCCAGCCTTGTGTGAATGCTCTGAAAAGCTAATCATTTGCATACCACAGCATCTTCTTCCCGTCGGTTAAATTTCACATCTGTAGCACGTCATCTTCGTGGTGTAGCAATTTTAATGGGCAGAAGTGTATTTTATCCAGTTGCGCTGGAATGCTAATCATTTGCATATCAGGGACGTAGGACATTTGACGTTTTTGTATCTACGTGCACGTCATACTTCCCAAACCATCTAATGGGTTGTCGCGGAGGCTAATTCTGGTACCACTAACTGATTCCCCTCCCCCTTTCGCGAAAGGCGCGTGGGAAGAATGGTTGTTGGTAAGCCTCTATATTGGCTCTAATTTCTCGAATTTTCTCGTCGTAGTCATTACATGAATTGTACGTGGGAGGAAGCAATATGTTGGTCGAATCTTCCCGGAAAGTGCTTTCTCGAAATTTAAATAGTGGATCTCTTTGTGATGTATAATGGCACTCTTGTAACGTCTGCCGCCGGAGTTTGTTGAGCATCTCGCTAACGCTCTAGCACCGAGCAAACTACTCGTATCCCGAGACGAAACGCGCCGCTCTTCGTTGAATCTTCTCTGACTTTTATGTCTTGCCTGGTTAGGATCCCATTTTGATGAACAATAGTCAAGAATCGGTCGAAAATGCCCGCCCATGAAGTTTTAATTTTAATGACTACCAGTAAAATTGCGTTAAGACTGGCGGTTTTCACTTTTATGTTTACATGAGCGTAGTTGTTGCTATTCGAAGTAAGTTGTTTATTTCAATAAAAAACTAATCATTTCGGACTATTAGTTTCTTATCTAAAACTGTGTCCAGATCAAAACTCAAACCTGGAAAGTGGAGCCTTTTGCGGGTACTTGGACACTGTAGTACACAAAACTACCCAATTTAATGGATTTACGTCTGTATAACTTTGGTCCTAAAGATTCGGGTCACCCTATGTGCTATGAGAGAATTCTTTACGCGCTGTTTGGCGGACAGAAAGACTGCAACCGAACCAACTCGATGGCAAGGTAGCATTTCTGTAGAAGTGCTTCATCGCTGCCCTTGTAGATAATGTGTTTCCTTTTGGGGTGTGACCAAGGTGAACGGGAACCATTATTCCTAAAGAATACATTCAGGCGCTCTCGGGCTACTCTCGGCGTGCTTTGTTTTTAAATCGAGCGTGTCGCTGCGACTGTGGCATCAGATTGTGTGCCCTCAGACCAAGCGAGTTAGTGGGATGGTTAGGACACAACACACGCATTTCTGAGAAGTAGTGTGCAGACCCATTCAGTCTATCTTCGTGTTTTATTATTAACTGGAGAAATTAGCTTAAAAAAGGTGCTTGATATCCTACCAGTCATTGTCTGACTTCGTCTCTAATCACATTGGCGTCAACTGAAAGTTATACCCTGCACTTCCATGCTTGTCTCCTCTGCCCCTACAGTTAGCAGTGGAACACATTACATTTACAAACTGTATCTCATAAATGTACCTCCGTTACTTAAGCGCAAAATAAATCCTTCGGCGTATAAGTAGCTGCTAAATATTTACTACACAGCCTTAGACTCTTCAATGCAGCTTTGACTTGGCCCGCGTGTCGCACGTTATACCTCTGCTTACATTAAGGCGATATCACATTCATCTATACGGAACATAATGCAAAGAAATGTACGGAAACGATAAATAAAGCATTAAGGGCGGTAAGGAGACCGGGCGCGAGACAACGTGCTTTTGTTCGAAACACCGATGTTACTAATCCCGTTACAAAATTTCTAGTTAATGTTCGATTATTTCCACTGAACATACACTTGGGTGCGGAGGTTCTCTAACAAATTTGGCCAGTCTTACCTGTACAGGCACTATATACCTGCTGCCGGCCAGTGTGGCCGAGTGATTCTAGGCGCTTCAGTCTGGAACCGCGCGACCGCTACCGTCGCAGGTTCGAATCCTGCCTCGGGCATGGATGTGTGTGACGTCCTTAGGTTGGTTAGGTTTAAGTAGTTCTAAGTTCTAGGGGACTGATGACCTCCGATGTTTTGTCCCATAGTGGTCATAGCCATTTGAACCATTTTTTTTATATACTTGCTGATACTGGTCAATTGTCTATAAGATGTGATCATGGGGAGGAAGGAGAAGAGATGGGGAAGAAATTAATTTTAGTTGTGTCTTTCTTGTCTGAAACGCTATCATCTTCAATAAAACTATTCTTATCTGTCATTATGCAGCTAAGTTCAGTCTTCCCTTGTGAGTGCTCAAGAATTCTGTGGATACTTTGTCTGCCAGTATTTCAGTATTATTGACAGGGGTTTTGTTAAGTTTTTTTTTTTACACTTTGAGTAATTTTATTCACTCATAATGACAAGAGAAAAGTTGTTGTGTCATTATTCAATCACTAATGAGCGGCTTCTGATGAAAGCTTTTTGATGTACATGTTTCACCCTTCGTCAAAGTGGAAAAGGGATCATCGACCAAAGTTGCAAAATACTCACGTAGCAATGTACCAGAATAGTTAAACATTTCAACAATTTTGTAGGCACTTTTTTCCCTTTTTTCGAGTTGTTTACAACTCTCTAGATCGTTTCTCGCAACTTCGTATCCAAGACTTTCGATCCTCGTATAAATCTGATTTTCCTGTCTTTGCTTGGACACCAGTGTGTGGTTCGAGAAGTGAGGAAGATAACGTTCCTGACTTCAGCAGAAGATATAAACTAAGCTCACCCACCGTTTCAGAAATGTGATGAACACCACAGCAACTATAGAACTCAGAAATTTCTCTCTCTGTAGCAGTGCCTTCAGACAAGCCGCTAAAACTCCAAAAATGGTGAGCAATGTGCTTAGAGTTACAGAGATATTTATTTCGACTCCCAAGTTTAACCGTTTTGGTGTGTAAAATCATATATTGCAACTGATACCGGTTTCGGGATCTGTTTCCCACAAAAGCGTGTGTAGTGTTTCAGGAAGGTTTCACAAGTGTGTCGTGATCTTTTTGGAATCTGTGTTCAAGTGCGAGGTTATACATCACGAAATTGAAGCAAACTATTGTGCAGCGGTCTGTTTGAAAGTGTTTCAGAGACATATTCAGTTGGGTTTAGTAACTTCTAACGCAGCTCGTGCTCATAGACAAGAGCACGAAGCGTCTCCATGACTGTTTCACAAGTGTGTCGCGATCTATTTTAGAGTCAGTGTTCATGTGGAGTGGCGGTGGTATTCCTCGGAATAAAACGTGTAATTACATCGCAAATTGTTTAAATATTCTTGCGTCGTCAGCAAACCTCGCTCGCTCTCTTTGCGGATTGGTACTTAAAAATTCAAACGTGTGTGAAATCTTATGAGACTTAACAGCTAAGGTCATCAGTCCCTAAGCTTACACACTAATTAACCTAATTTATCCTAAGGACAAACACACACACCCATGCCCGAGGGATCCTCCGCCGGGACCAGCCGTGGTACTTTTAGTTTCTGTGACAACTTCAAGTTATGTATATGATAGTATTCCACACATTGCTTAAACAGCAGACGTAACAACTGCCGAAGCAGTTCATGTTCAACGACAAAGGGTATAGTAAGGATGGGAAGGAGGAATGCTGCAGGTATTTCCTACGCGACAGGAAGTACGCGGTCTCTCTTCGACTACCACGTGGCGGTGCCGTGATCCGGCGCATGGCCTTCAGGGGCAGGGAGCACATGCACCGGAGTGAACGTCTTGCTTCTTGCACTCCGGAAGACTGGCTGGACTTTTATCGAATGATCTAGATCAGGCTCATCCAAGAATCGCGCCAGGCGGGCGTGCCCGCGCCCTGCTGGCGCCAGGCAGTGTAGTTCAGCGCCCCGTCCGCGACCGTGTGTCGCTAGTGTCGCCATAGGAGCGAGAGAAAGCTGCGGAACGAGTGAGATCTCACAGCACTGCTCTGCGCTGGGCCGTCCCGCGGTCTGATCCAACGTAAACAAAATATTCTATTTTAGAGATAGGGATATAGTGTCTCATTCTTACTGTTAGTAGTTACATGTAAATATTTTTTGCTATACTGCGTGCTACAGCTTTTTGTATACATGTTCAGACTTTAGAAATCGGATCCTTAGTTTGCTGTTTTGTACGTAATAATAGTAACTGACCAAGTTTGAAAACGTATTAAAAATTGAATTAAGGTTATAAAGTCCTTTAATTCAACATTGTCAAAGAAGACAATTAACATTTTACACGTTTTTCTTTTTCAAGGAAACTATTTTGTCTAGGTTTGGTAGAATATTCCGTGAGACAGCTAACCTCAAAGAATTACTCAATTTTTTATCGCCAACTAATGAACGGTTCTTAATTTTAGCAAGCTTTAAAAGAGAGAAAAAGCGCTCACAAATATACGTAAAACTAAACATTGAGAGAAATTTGGCCGTGTGCTTGTGCAAAAGAGGATATTTCTCTCGTGGAAGACATCTGTAAAAGTCATCCAAAGTTTTACACATAAGAAAGCGGTTCTTCAGGCGGATATCGCATTGCAGGTCAATCAGCTCTAGTTGAAGCACTTGTGAGACATCCTCTGCCCGAAGGGAAAACGGGCGAACACACACACATATATATATATATATATATATATATATATATATATATATATATATATATATATATGGCCGGTTGAAGCTCACTTATCTCCAAACATCTGTTTTCAGACTGTTCTTGTTATTCGCAAATGATTTCAACATAATCTGAAAAATCCATACTTCTTTAATACTGTCTAGTGCAGGAAAGTGTCCATAATTCTTCGCGCGCAGCTGTTTTCCCCACAAAATATTTTTTTTTTTTAAATGCTTGAATCGTCTGCACCAAATCAGCAACAGAGTGATTTTCGCCTTGGAGTGAAATGTTCAAAGTATTTAAATGACCATTAAGGTCACTCAAAAAAGCCAAATTCGCCACCCACTTAGGATCACAAAGTAATTCTTCTGGACATCCTTTCATTTCAAAAAGATATTTATTTCACCCCTCAAGGAGAAAAAATGGATGAAGCACCTTTCCTCTGCTCAGCCATCTTACTTCGGTGTGGTAGGGGATTTCCGGGTATTCCGCTTCGATTGTCTAGTAAGGTCATCCGAAGACCAGTATCAGCTGCAAAGCGATTTAGAAAAGATTGCTGTATGGTGTGTCAGGTGGCAGTTGACGCTAAATAACGAAAAGTGTGAGATGATCCACATGAGTTCCAAAAGAACTCCGTTGGAATTCGATTACTCGATAAATAGTACAATTCTCAAGGCTGTCAATTCAACTAAGTACCTGGGTGTTAAAATTACGAACAACTTCAGTTGGAAGGACCACATAGATAATATTGTCGGGAAGGCGAGCCAAAGGTTGCGTTTCATTGGCAGGACACTTAGCAGATGCAACAAGTCCACTAAAGAGACAGCTTACACTACACTCGTTCGTCCTCTGTTAGAATATTGCTGCGCGGTGTGGGATCCTTACCAGGTGGGATTGACGGAGGACATCGAAAGCGTGCAAAAAAGGGCAGCTCGTTTTGTATTATCGCGTTATAGGGGAGAGAGTGTGGCAGATATGATACACGAGTTGGGATGGAAGTCATTATAGCATAGACGTTTTTCGTCGCGGCGAGACCTTTTTACGAAATTTCAGTCACCAACTTTCTCTTCCGAATGCGAAAATATTTTGTTGAGCCCAACCTACATAGGTAGGAATGATCATCAAAATAAAATAAGAGAAATCAGAGCTCGAACAGAAAGGTTTAGGTGTTCGTTTTTCCCGCTCGCTGTTCGGGAGTGGAATAGTAGAGAGATAGTATGATTGTGGTTCGATGAACCCTCTGCCAAGCACTTAAATGTGAATTGCAGAGTAGTCATGTAGATGTAGATGTAGATGTATCAGCCAGAAATTCTTTAAATTGATGATGTGTGAGTGCATGCGATCGAAGATAATTAACCGTTCGAACAACTGTGTCCATAACATTTTTTATGTTGACAATCTTCGCACAAAGTGCCTCCTGGTATATCAGACAATGGACTGCCGCGAATAAGGAACAGCCGACTTCAGCCATTTTTGACCTGACGTTACCCAGGAATCCAGTGCGTATCCCTCGTAGCGCACGGGCTCCATCCGTTGTTACACTGATCAGGCGTTCCCATTTTAAGCCCATTGACTCTAACACGTTTTCCACGGCCAGCAAAATATCCAAACCCGTGGTTGTCTTTTAATGGTATAAGGTCGAGAGGCGAGGCGGGCGGTCGGGCGGTCCGGACGGCCAGCTAAGCGGCACGGTTCGGTCACTGCAGCAACGTACGAATTTGCCCGGGGCGCTAACCGCGGTCGATCGCGGGCGCTAGCGCCTCAGGGCCACAGTTTGGACGAGCCTGATCTAGTTACAGCACACGCATTCCGCACCTTCATTATTTAATGAAGCGTATTTGTCTTCACCAAATATCATTGCTTTGCAAACATCATGCAGTTGGCTATCGACACTGCCCTGAGCTGCATGATTACAGTTAATATACCCATTAAACTCCTCCTCGTTCAGCACAGACATCTCATCAATTGAACACAGTAAAAAATTACGTCCATCCTCCCAGTCCAGCAGCTAACACAGACTGAGCGAATTTCCCTCCATTTTTTTTCCCCAGACCGTCATCTTGGATTAAGTCAAAGGAGATGAGAGGGGAGGTCTGACATTCTTCTCTGGTGGTGGTGGTGTTTTGAACTAGGGCAGTTGGACTCCGGACCTCATGGTGAACGTACTGGGTGGAACCCCAATCTATGAGAACTCAAATTGTTTAAATAAAGAATACATACAAAGTAAGGACTTACATCTGGCCTATCCAGGAGCGAGCACAGATTGAGTCCTTTTTCTGCCAGTTTCCAAATGGAAGAGTGAAGGGGGAGGGGAAAGCAGATGGGAGAGGAGATGGGGTCATGTTAGTTGAGGTAGCCTAATTGACCCACTTTCCCATCAATATTTGAACTACCCACCATGATGTCAGTGTGACATTGCCACATCTACGGCTGCCATGTTGGATCCGCCATCTATAAATAAATATGGCAACAATGCAGGGGGGGCGACGCTTTCTTTGCCCTGCTTTTCAGGCTTACATTAACGTTGACTGTCTTCCCCCCCCCCCCCCCCCCCCCCCTCCGGGCCACCGCTGTCTGTTATTCCCAGTCCTAGGATTTTAGTAATATATTAATAAATATTCTCATATAATGGAAATAATAATAATAATAATAATAAATTACTATTTTTTTACTTCAGCGCTTAGTACGTCACTACAGCACAACTTCAGATAGACAGAAATTCAGAGAAATACATCATTAGAAAATCTGAGAAATGTGTTTGTCATGCAATGATTTCAGAACGCTAGTAGAAGCAAACGTTCACATCTTGACTTCTCGACTATTAACAAGTGTGCAACTCAACATTATCAGTATTTTACTTACTACTATAACTAAAAAGTCTGCAGACTACGGACATACAATTGGGGCACACGCCGACTGTTTAGGTCGTTTCTAATTGTGTTTGACAAGTCAATAAAAGTGCAATGGCTATCAGGTTAGAACTTGTTTTAAAAAGTTTCGGCTAACGTGGAAGGAGTGCCGTTTTACATAGTGAAGGAGAAGTAGAAATATTACATTGAGCATGAATTGTTTACTTCTAATATTTAGTTGCAGAAAGATAGCGATTGTTGTTGTTGTTGTTGTCTTCAGTCCTGAGACTGGTTTGATGCAGCTCTCCATGCTACTCTATCCTGTGCAAGCTGCTTCATCTCCCAGTACCTACTGCAACCTACATCCTTCTGAATCTGCTTAGTGTACTCATCTCTCGGTCTCCCTCTACGATTTTTACCCTCCACGCTAACCTCCAATGCTAAATTTGTGATCCCTTGATGCCGCAAAACATGTCCTACCAACCGATCCCTTCTTCTAGTCAAGTTGTGCCACAAACTTCTCTTCTCCCCAATCCTATTCAATACCTCCTCATTAGTTACGTGATCTATCCACCTTATCTTCAGTATTCTTCTGTAGCACCACATTTCGAAAGCTTCTATTCTCTTCTTGTCCAAACTAGTTATCGTCCATGTTTCACTTCCATACATGGCTACACTCCAAACAAATACTTTCAGAAACGACTTCCTGATACATAAATCTATATTCGATGTTAACAAATTTCTCTTCTTCAGAAACGCTTTCCTTGCCATTGCCAGTCTACATTTTATATCCTCTCTACTTCGACCATCATCAGTTATTTTGGTCCCCAAATAGCAAAACTACTTTACTAGTTTAAGTGTCTCATTTCCTAATCCAATTCCCTCAGCATCACCCGACGTAATTCGACTACATTCCATTATCCTCGTTTTGCTTTTGTTGATGTTCATCTTATATCCTCCTTTCAAGACACTGTCCATTCCGTTCAACTGCTCTTCCAAGTCCTTTGCTGTCTCTGACAGAATTACAATGTCATCGGCGAACCTCAAAGTTTTTACTTCGTCTCCATGAATTTTAATACCTACTCCAAATTTTTCTTTTGTTTCCTTTACTGCCTGCTCAATATACAGATTGAATAACATCGGGGAGAGGCTACAACCCTGTCTCACTTCTTTCCCAACCACTGCTTCCCTTTCATGCCCCTCGACTCTTATGACTGCCATCTGGTTTCTGTACAAATTATAAATAGCCTTTCGCTCCCTGTATTTTACCCCTGCCACCTTTAGAATTTGAAAAAGAGTATTCCAGTCAACATTGTCAAAAGCTTTCTCTAAGTCTACAAATGCTAGAAACGTAGGTTTGCCTTTTCTTAATCTTTCTTCTAAGATAAGTCGTAAGGTCAGTATTGCCTCACGTGTTCCAACATTTCGACGGAATCCAAACTGATCCTCCCCGAGGTCTCCATCTACCAGTTTTTCCATTCGTCTGTAAAGAATTCGCGTTAGTATTTTGCAGCCGTGGCTTATTAAACTGATAGTTCAGTAATTTTCACATCTGTCAGCACCTGCTTTCTTTTAGATTGGAATTATTATATTCTTCTTGAAGTCTGAGGGTATTTCGCCTGTCTCATACATCTTGCTCACCAGCTGGTAGAGTTTTGTCAGGACTGGTTGTCCCAAGGCCGTCAGTAGTTCTAATGGAATGTTGTCTACTCCCGTGGCCTTGTTTCGACTCAGGTCTTTCAGTGCTCTGTCAAACTCTTCACATAGTATCGTATCTCCCATTTCGTCTTCATCTACATCCTCTTCCATTTCTATAATATTGTCCTCAAGTACATCGCCCTTGTATAAACCTTCTATATACTCCTTCCACCTTTCTGTCTTCCCTTCTTTGCTTAGAACTGGGCTGCCATCTGAGCTCTTGATATTCATACACGTGGTTCTCTTCTCTCCAAAGGTCTCTTTAATTTTCCTGTAGGCAGTATCTATCTTACCCCTAGTGAGATAAGCTTCTACATCCTTACATTTGTCCTCTAGCCATCCCTGTTTAGCCATTTTGCACTTCCTGTCGATCTCATTTTTGAGACGTTTGTATTCCTTTTTGCCTGCTTCATTTACTGCATTTTTATATTTTCTCCTTTCATCAATTAAATTCAATATTTCTTCTGTTACCCAAGGATTTCTAGCAGCCCTCGTCTTTGTACCTACTTTATCCTCTGCTGCCTTCACTACTACATCCCTCAGAGCTACCCATTCTTCTTCTACTGTATTTCTTTCCCCTATTCCTGTCAATTGTTCCCTTATGCTCTCTCTGAAACTCTGTACAAACTCTGGTTCTTTCAGTTTATCCAGGTCCCATCTCCTTAATTTCCCACATTTTTGCAGTTTCTTCAGTTTTAATCTACAGGTCATAACCAATAGATTGTGGTCAGAGTCCACATCTGCCCCTGGAAATGTCTTACAACTTAAAACCTGGTTCCTAAATCTCTGTCTTACCATTATATAATCTATCTGATACCTTTTAGTATCTCCAGGGTTCTTCCATGTATACAACCTTCTTTCATGATTCTTAAACCAAGTGTTAGCTATGATTAAGTTGTGCTCTGTGCAAAATTCTACTAGGCGGCTTCCTCTTTCATTTCTTAGCCCCAATCCATATTCACCTACTATGTTTCCTTCTCTCCCTTTTCCTACACTCGAATTCCAGTCACCCATTACTATTAAATTTTCGTCTCCCTGCACTATCTGAATAATTTCTTTTATTTCATCGTACATTTCTTCAATTTCTTCATCATCTGCAGAGCTAGTTGGCATATAAACTTGTACTACTGTAGTAGGTGTGGGCTTCGTATCTATCTTGGCCACAATAATGCGTTCACTATGCTGTTTGTAGTAGCTTACCCGCATTCCTATTTTCCTATTCATTATTAAACCTACTCCTGCATTACCCCTATTTGATTTTGTGTTTATAACCCTGTAGTCACCTGACCAAAAGTCTTGTTCCTCCTGCCACCGAACTTCACTAATTCCCACTATATCTAACTTTAACCTATCCATTTCCCTTTTTAAATTTTCTAACCTACCTGCCCGATTAAGGGATCTGACATTCAACGCTCCGATCCGTAGAACGCCAGTTTTCTTTCTCCTGATAACGACATCCTCCTGAGTAGTCCCCGCCCGGAGATCCGAATGGGGGACTATTTTACCTCCGGAATATTTTACCCAAGAGGATGCCATCATCATTTAATCATACAGTAAAGCTGCATGTCCTCGGGAAAAATTACGGCTGTAGTTTCCCCTTGCTTTCAGCCGTTCGCAGTACCAGCACAGCAAGGCCGTTTTGGTTAATGTTGCAAGGCCAGATCAGTCAATCATCCAGACTGTTGCCCCTGCAACTACTGAAAAGGCTGCTGCCCCTCTTCAGGAACCACACGTTTGTCTGGCCTCTTAACAGATACCCATCCGTTGTGGTTGCACCTACGGTACGGCCATCTGTATCGCTGAGGCACGCAAGCCTCCCCACAAACGGCAAGGTCCATGGTTCTACAGTTTCTAATTTAGTCAGCACAGATAGCGATTGTGCTGACTAAATTAGAAACTGGAACAGCTGGTTTCCAGACACCATATTTTGTTGGTCTGGAAATGCGCTTCAGGCGTTAACATGTAAACACAACAGAGAATAACGGTTTCCTAAATTCGGTTTTCGTCATTCGGAAGATGTGTCGCATGTAAACATAGTGATAGAGGCATGTACTTTACACCGTATGCTGTCAGCACATCATATGGCTTCGTTCCTCCATTTTCTCAGTAGGTGGCAACATCGTCTTAAAGAAAGCCGTTTATGGCAATTTCAACGTGTATTCCGGTTTGTTTTAGTAATTTTGCACTAGAGAGTGTTTAGAGCATGCTGTGATTGTTTCTTTTATGGTGCACCGGCGCTACATTCGCAAAGACAGATATTTTCACATTCCAAGGACCTTCTTCCATAATTTTTGGGTCTTTAATGTTAAGTTTTCTGAATGTTGCACACATTTGTCGTTTTTAACAAAAGTAGTATTCGATTTTAACATGATCTAAAATGTTTTTGAATCACCTACAGCTTTTATATTTAGTATTTTAATCTTAGTTTATCTTAGAAAAATACACTGACCACCAATACAAGTCTTTCATTGTAAAATCTGTAATATTAGTAATTTTCGCCTCAAAAGCATTAACATACGCTCAACAGTACACTCGTGATGGCCTGAAGTTATCGAACAATTGTAAAGTAAAAGAAATGAATCACCGCGTAGCAGCGACAGTATTTATTATTATTTATCTTTGCCGTTCTTGCACGGTGCCTCTAAATCTGTATGTACATGTATCGATTAATGATATAAAAAAGAATTCTGTTGTTTCAAGACAAATGAGGCATAGTGCGCCTCACCTTTTACTGTTTGTATTCCATGAAAGGCGGACGCGGACTTGATGCGTTCCGCATCGGTATTTTATATTTTATGTGAAAATATTGAGTGAATATGCCAATTGTTATTTTTCCAATCAGAAAACATGCAGTTTCTTGTAATTGTTTACGAACAGACAGCATCAAGAGGACATTTTGACTGTTATGTATAAAGTATTTAACCACAACGGTCATCTATTGTAATTTAATATAAAAAGGTACGTAACATTAAAAAAAAGTTTGTTGAAGATAAGTGTGCTTATTTTAGTAAATTAACCTTGATGATCTCCATCTCCTCATTTATTTGAATGATAATGATTCTGTGTTAGTTCATCACCAGAAATTACGATCACGCTGATGGGCCAGACGCAGCATGAGGCAGAAAGAACATAATCGGTTTCCTATTATTTATAAACCAACTCTTTTTTTTTAATTGTGTAGTGTTGCATTGCATTTCTTTTAAAGTCTATAAATCTTCTGGTCCCTTAGTGTTGTTCCGGTTATGACTACATCGCGACTATAAAAAATGCGCAGAAATGATGTTTCTTCCGAACGATCTCAAATAAATCAATCTGCTGCTCTTATTCAGGTATCTAATGCTTAACGTATGTTATTATAATAGTGTAATCAATCCCTGATTCTGTTGCCAAGTTTCACACTAAAATATTCACTTTTCGACATTAAAAAAAAGATATAAAATAACAATTGTTTTTCTTTTCGCCCCCAAGAGCAACGCTACAAATCTAAGCCCAGCACTGAGGAGGTTAATATTCATGCAACATTATTCTCCAAAAGTTGACTAAGAAGTTTTGAAATCGGTAACATAAAAGAACAGAAATGGTCGCCTGAAAAGAATCGTGACCCCGATGACTGTCCTCTTGGATCCGCTCCTGGTTGTAGATAGAATCAGCCGTAGAGTCGAAAATTATAGCCGCACAAAAATGACTGGAAATGTGTATGTGCTTGTATGTGAGTGGAGAGAAGAGGCTGTTGAAACGCCACTAAACAAAAACGGCCATTTGCTGGAGAAGGCAGCGTCGGGAACCAGAAAGCTTCTCGACGTTCTCGAAATACCTGTATATCTGCGGACTGAGACCGCCAGTACGCCATGCCTCAGCAGAGCGGAACTAACGCGATACAGCTCTGGTCAAGCAACCATCCTCAGCCGCTGATCTCCGAGTCGCAGGCCGAGCGCGACTCAGTGTTCTCGTGCGACACTTTGGACGATATGCCTGGCATTGAAACTAATTCCGCCGCTGAAACTTCCTGGCGGATTAAAACTTTGTGCAGGACCAGGACAAATTGACGATTTTAGTGGTTAACAAATTTTGATGAATGTATTTTTAAAGATAGTATGTTGTGTTTTGCATATCTTAATAGAACGGCCCTTTATCGAATGTAACTTGTTACATGAGTTTTTGATTTAATATCATCACAATCGTGTTGCCAATTTTGAGAGCTAATGCAGAAGGTTTTTATCCTAGTGCGCCTCATTATGTCGAAGCACGACATATTTTTGTTTATTGTTACAGGCTTCTGATGAACTATTTATTTATTATGCGTATTGATACTACTTACACAACGGCCCCATTACGGTCTTCTGACATTGTCAAGCATATCTGTTCAAAACTGGTTCAAATGGCTCTAAGCACTATGGTACTTAACATCTGAGGTCATCAGTCCCGTAGACTTAGAACTACTTAAACCTAACTAACCGAAGGACATCACACACATCCATGCCTGAGGCAGGGTTCGAACCTGCGACCGTAGCAGCAGCGCGGTTGCGGACTGAAGCGCCTAGAACCGCTCGGCCACATCGGCCGGCAAGCATATCTGTGAAGGTGGTATATTAGGCATGTGTTGTTCTTACGCCAGCTAAATTTCGATTACGCAATAAGTCACACAAATCTGAAAGCTGTAAATTCAACTAAATAAATGGGGATTTCTGTTACAAACAACCTAAGTTGGAACGATCAGATAGATATTATTGTGGGTAGAGCAAACCAAAGATTGCGATTCACTGGCAGAACACTTAGAAGGTGCAAAGGTCTACTAAAGAGACTGCTTACACCACGCTTGTCCGCCCTGTTCTGGAGTTCTGCTGTGCAGTGCGGGATCCCCATCAGGTGGGGCTGCCGGACGACATCCAAAAAGTACAAAGAAGGGCAGCTCGTTTTGTATGATCGCGAAATAGGGGAGATAGTGTCACAAACATAATATGTGGATTGGAGTGGCAATCATTAAAACAAAGGCGCTTCTCGTTGCGACGGGATCTTCTCATGAAATTTCAACCACCAGTTTTCTCCTCCGACTGCGAAAATATTCTGTTGGCATCCACCTACATAGGGAGAAATTATCATCACGATAAAATAAGAGAAATCAGGGCTCGCACGAAAAATTTAAGTGATCGTTTTTCCCGAGTGCCGTTCGAGAGTGGAACGGTAGAGAGACAGCTTGAAGGTGGTTCATTGAACCCTCTGCCAGGCTCTTTATTGTGAATGGCAGAGTAATCACGTAGATGTAGATGTTAGAATATGTCTACGTTTGACACATTATGCTTACGTCTTAGCTGGTATGATGTGGTCCATAATGCGTTTTGAAGCGTAAATAACGGTTGTCTTTTTGTTGTATTATGATCACGCTGTTTATATTTACTCGTATTTTTATTTGCTTATTTATATGTACTTTTATTTGCTTGACCCCGGTAAAATTATTTTTGATAGTTTCGGGTCCAGCGATGCTATATGTTTACAAGAGAATTTCTATTTTGTGGAAAGTCAATGATGATGTTTGATTATTCAGTGTCAAACAGTCAGTAATTTGGGAATCAGATTTAAATAACATACACGAAACTGCGAAAGCATCCACATTTTAGCTGTATTTAAAAAGCCGAAAACGTAAGGCAGAAAATATTGAAAACGTCCTGAAAATCATACACAAAGTACCTAAGGTCATACGTGAACATTTTGATGGAAATGTAAATTTACACTCATACAGAAAATGCTGTGCAAATTGGGTGCCAAGCTCTGGAAAGACCGGCTGTATTGTGCTGGGAATATCAGTTCTCCTGGAACCATCAATGTTCACCGTATACCATTTGTACTGGTGAACACTGGATGTCCTTCACTGCAGTTCTCAACTGAACCAGTGCCAATGCTGCGGTGATGAACTGCACATCAGGGCCGTTATGAGTTCGCGGTGGAATCGTTCTATCATTCTGTTGCTCACTGGATGCTGGCTTGTGGTGAGGAGGTTGTTGTAGCAGCAGAGGGGGGGGGGGGGGGCAAAGTTCATTGAAGATCTGGCGTTCAAATTGTCTCCTGCGATCTGTAATTATGTCTCGCCCGACACCAAACCTGGAGAACTAAGCGTGAAGCAACGCTTTCGCGACTGGTTCAGTGGATATATTCTGTCCCGCGACAACCTCTGCCCACCTGGCAAAGGGATCGACGATAGTAAATAACGATGTCCGGCAGAGTATGGTAGTGTCTCTACGATGTCCCAGTGTATGTGCGACAATCTGTCAGACGGTGTTGGTAACTGTGCAAGGCTCGAAAACATGTCTGACGATCTTATTACGCTGGCAAGTCAGGCATGTACTTTCCCATGTGGGACAGTCTTCCTGTGCTCGCGGCCACACGACTTCGGCGGAGACTAACTTAGCTGTTGCTCGGATTCCTGGATGTTCTAAGCTATCCAGCGTGTCGAAAACTTCTGTGCGGTATTATTCAGGTATGTAGGGTCGCTGCCTCCCTCCTGCTACGCCACACCAAATACCACCCGGCACATCCTGGACTGGTACACATATGAGCTGTAACGCTGTTCGCTTCTCGTGTATGAGACATCTACACCTACATCTACATGGTTACTTTGCAATTCACACTTAAGTGCCTGGCAGAGGGTTCATCGAACCATTTTCGTACTACTACTCTACCATTTCACTCTCGAATGGCGCTTGGGAAAAAGGAACACCTAAATCTTTCAATTCGAGCTCTGGTTTCTCTTATTTTATTATGATGATTATCTCTCTCTACATAGGTGGGAGTCAACAATATATTTCCGCATTCGGAAGAGAAAGTTGGTGATTGATATTTCGTAATTAGATCTCGCCGCAAAGAAAACCGCCTTTGTTTCAGTGACTGCCACCCCAACTCGCGTATCATATCAGTGACACTCTCACCACTGTTGCACGATAACACGAAACGGGCTGCCCTTCTTTGCACTTTTTCGATGTCCTCCGTCAAAGCTACCTGGTAAGGGTCCCACACCGCCCAGCAATATTCCAGCAGAGGACTGACAAGTGTAATGTAGGCTGTCTCTTTAGTGGGTTTGTCGCATCATGTCTGAGATTAATACCTCTGATAACAAAATCGGAATATTATTACAAGGGAGACAGGGCAACCAAGAGTACAAGATGACGGCATCACCATCAAAGTGAATGGAAACTTGATAACAACAAGTCAGAAGTCGAAAACATTTGGAATAATCATTTTTTAAATGTTGTAGAGAAAATAGGATCTAAATGTTCATTAGAAGAAGCAAGGCAGTTAATGGAAGAGGCCTTACCCACAATATTTGATAATTGAAATTCCACCTACCTCTCCTTCTGAAATTAGGAAGATAATAAATTCTCTCAAGAATAAAAGCTCACATGGAATTGATGGCATTTCCAGCAGTATAATAAAAGCTTGTCCCCAAGAAATAAGTGGGATTCCCAAGAAATAAGTGAGATTCTTAGCCACATATGTAATAGCTCTCTAAAGCAGGGTATTTTCCCAGATAGACTGAAGTATGCCATTGTTAAACTACTGATGTCAACAACTACCGCCCAATCTCTTTTCTGACTGCCTTATCCAAAATTCTTGAAAAAGTAATATATTTTAGAATAGCTTCACACCTTTGTAAAAATAAAGTTTTAACAAAATGTCAATTTGGTTTCCAGAAGGGTTTTTCAACGAAGAATGCTACATATACTTTCACTAATGAAATATTAAATGCTCTGAGTAACCGGAAGTCACCTGTTGGGATTTTTTGTAATCTATTAAAGGCTTTTGATTGTGTAAATCATGGAATATTTCTAGATAAGCCCAAGTACTGTGGTATGAATGGGACAGTTCTCCAATGGTTTAAATCATACCTAACTGGAAGAGTGCAGAAAGTTGAAATACGCAGTTCACATAATATGCAAAAGCTGGTGATTTCTCAAACTGGGGAACAATCAAGAATGGGGTGCCACAAGGTTCGGGCTTGGTTCCTCTGCTGTTCTTAATATATATTAATGACTTGCCATTCTATATTCACGAAGATGGAAAACTGGTACTTTTTGTCAATGATACAAGTATAGCTATCACACCCAACAGACAAGAATTAACTGGTGAAATTGTAAACGATGTTTTTCAGAAAATCATTAAGAGGTTCTCTGCAAATGGCCTCTCACTAAACATTGACAAAACACAGTATATACAGATCCACACAGTAAAAGGAATGACACCATTAATAGATATAGACTTCGATCAAAAATCGGTAGCTAAGGTAAAATATTCAAAACTTCTAGGTGTAGACAGCAACGGACTTGGAAGAGCAGTTGAACGGAATGGACAGTGTCTTGAAAGGAGGATATAAGATGAACATCAACAAAAGCAAAACGAGGATAATGGAATGTAGTCGAATTACGTCGGGTGATGCTGAGGGAATTGGATTAGGAAATGAGACACTTAAACTAGTAAAGTAGTTTTGCTATTTGGGGACCAAAATAACTGATGATGGTCGAAGTAGAGAGGATATAAAATGGAGACTGGCAAAGGCAAGGAAAGCGTTCCTGAAGAAGAGAAATTTGTTAACATCGAGTATAGATTTAAGTGTCAGGAAGTCGTTTCTGAAAGTATTTGTATGGAGTGTAGCCATGTATGGAAGTGAAACATGGACAATAAATAGTTTGGACAAAAAGAGAATAGAAGCTTTCGAAATGTCGTGCTACAGAAGAATGCTGGAAATTAGGTGGGTAGATCACGTAAGTAATGAGGAGGTATTGAATAGGATTGGGGAGAAGAGAAGTTTGTGGCACAACTTACCTAGAAGAAGGGATCGGTTGGTAGGACATGTCCTGAGGCATCAAGGGATCACCAATTTAGTATTGGAGGGCAGCGTGTAGGGTAAAAGTCGTAGAGGGAGACAAAGAGGTGAATACACTAAGCAGATTCAGAAGGATGTAGGTTGCAGTAGGTACTGGGAGATGAAGGAGCTTGCACAGGATAGATTAGCATGGAGAGCTGCATCAAACCAGTCCCAGAACTGAAGACCACAACAACATGCACTGATGAGGGGTTGACCTGGAAAAATCACACTGAGGATCTGCTGAAACGTTTGAGTTCAGCTACATATGCTATTAGGGTCATTGCAAATTTTGGCGATATACATCTCAGTAAATTAGCTTACTACGCCTATTTTCATTCTCTGCTTTCGTATGGCATCATATTCTGTGGTAACTCATCATTGAATAAAAGAGTGTTCATTGCACAAAAGCGTGTAATCAGAATAATTGCTGGAGCTCATCCCAGATCATCCTGCAGACACTTATTTAAAGAGCTAGAGATCTTCACTGTAGCCACACAATATATATATATATTCACTTATGAAATTTGTTATTAACAACCCGAACGAATTCAAAAGTAATAGCAGTGTACATGACTACAACACTAGGAGAAACGATGATCTTCACTACTCAAGGTTAAATCCAACTTTGGCTCAGAAGGGGGTAAATTATGCTGCCGCAAAAGTCTTTGGTCACTTACCTAATAGCATCAAAAGTCTGACAGATAGCCATATAGCATTTAAAAGGAAATTAAAAGAATTTCTGAATGGCAACTCCTTCTACTGATTAGATGAATTTTTGGATGTAGTAAGTGGGTAATTTCCCCAACCCGCACAAAAAAATTAAGTGTCATGTAATATTTTGTGTATTGTAATATCTTGTATAGACACCTTTTATTAACCTGACATGTTCCACATCGTTACGAAGTGTCGTATTCATGATCTATGGAACAAGTACTAATCTAATCTAATCTTAAGTGTTCTGCCAACAAAGCGTAGTCTTTGTTTCTCCTTCCCCACAATATTATCTTTGTGGTATTTCCAATTTAAGTTGCTCGTAATTGTAATTCCTAGGTATTTAGTCGAATTGACAGCCCTTAGATTTGCGCGATTTATCGTATACCCCAAATTTATCGGGTTTCTTTTCTTACCCATGTGGGTGACCTCGCACTTTTCTTTGTCTAGTGTTAGTTGCCAGTTTCCGTACCACACAGAAATTCTCTCTATCCATTTTGTAACTGGAATTGATCGCTGATGGTTTTACTAGACTGTAAATTACAGCGTCATTTGCAAAAAATATAAGGGGGCTGCTCACATTAACACCTAGACCATTTATGTAAATCAAGAGCAGCAGAGGGCTTATGAGACTACCTTGCGGCACGCCAGATATCACTTTTGATTTACCGTCTATCACTACGAACTGTGAGCTTTCTGAGAGGAAATCAAGAATCCAGTCACACAACTGAGACGATACTCCATATGCACGTAATTTGATTAATAGTCGCTAGTGAGGAACGGTATCAAAAGCCTTCTGGAAACCTGGGAATATGGAATTGATCTGATATCCCTTGGGCCGTGCGGGATTAGCCGAGCGGTCTCAGCCGCTGCAGTCGTGGACTGTGAGGGTGGTCCCGGCGGAGGTTCGAGTCGTCCCTCGGGCATGGGTGTGTGTGTTTGTGCTTAGGATAATTTAAGTAGTGTGTAAGCTTATGGACTGATAACCTTAGCATTGAAGTCCCATAAGATTTCACACACATGTGAACATTTGATATCCTTGTCGACAGCACTCATTACGTCATGGGAATAAAGAGCTGGCTCCGTTGCACAAGAACGATATTTTCTGAATCCGTGTTGGTTATGTATCAACAAGTCATTTTCTTCAAGGTGATTCATAATGTTAGAGAACAGTATATGTTCCAAAATCCTACTGCAAATTGAGATCAGTGATATGGATTTGTAATTCAATGGGCTACCCCTATTTGCTTGGTTGAATATTGGTGTGACCTGTGTGCTACTTTCCAGTCTTTACGAACAGACCTTTCGTCAAGTGAGCGGTTGTATATGATTGCTAAGAAAGGCGCTATTGTGTCTGCAAACTCTGAAAGGAACCTGATTGGTATACCATCTGGACCGGAAGACTTGCCTTTCATAAGTGATTTGAGTTGTTTTTCAACTGCGCTAAAAGGGATCCTCCCGTTGTTTCATTGGTATCTCTGTCTAACGCACTTGAGAAATGTATAATGTACTCGATCTGCCTGTACTGAAAAATGAACTGATGGGCGGCAGTCCTCTACTGGGGAAGCCTTCAGTTGCTGTGTTACAAGTCTTTCCAGTCGCCCCCTAATTGGGTGACTTGCCTGTCGATGACGATAAAGTGAAAATGAGGGACAACACAACACCCAGTCCCTGAGCGGGAAAAATCTCCTAACCGGCCAGGAATCGAACCACGACAGTCAGATACGCTGACCACGCAGCTAGGGGTATGATGTGGCCAGGTGAGATCAGAGTCGCACTGAAAAAATATCTACCAACGGCTTGTGATCAGTAAAAACTGTGAAATCTCTCTCTTTGGCGGATAAGCGGGAATGTTTCATTGCTAAATAAACAGCAAGGAACTCGCGGTCAATTGCACTCCATCTTCACTATTGTCCAGTCAGATTCATAGAAAAAAAGACAATTGTCTACCAGTTGCCGGCGACATTTTGTTACAGTGCTGCTCCCACTGCTGATCGGATTGCCTCTATCATTACTGCCTAGGGCATATTCAATCTCGGGTGTCCCAGGTCCGTGGCTAGAGCTAGATGTTTCTTGAGGTCCTGTGTCGGTACCGGAATCCACGGTGCCTTACCACTGCCTACAGTGTTCTTGCCGGTGAATAACGCTGTGAGCCGGTCTTGGACGGCAGCTAGGCAAGACAGGTGCCTTCGATAATACATTACCGGCCATTAAAATTGCTACACCAAGAAGAAATGCAGATGATAAATGGGGATTCATTGGACAAATATATTATACTAGAACTGACATGTGATTACATTTTCACGCAATTTGGGTGCATAGATCCTGAGAAATCAGTACCCAGAACAACTACCTCTGGCCGTAATAACGGCCTTGATACGCCTGGGCATTGAGTCAAACAGAGCTTGGATGGCGTGTACAGGTACAGCTGCCCATGCAATTCAACACGATACCACAGTTCATCAAGAGTAGTGACTGGCGTATTGTGACGAGCCAGTTGCTCGGCCACCATTGACCAGACGTTTGCAATTGGTGAGAGATCTGGAGAATGTGCTGGCCAGGGCAGCAGTCGAACATTTTCTGTATCCAGAAGGTCGGTAGAGGACCTGCAACATGCGGTCGTTCATTATCCTTCTGAAATGTAGGGGTTCGCCGGGATCGAAAGAAGGGTAGAGCCACGGGTTGTAACACATCTGAAATGTAACGTCCACTGTTCAAAGTACCATCTGTTGTAGTTGGCTGGAGAGCCAACACCTTGGTACTAAAGGAGGCCGCAATGCACGCGTTTTAGCTCACGCAGGCTGGCGTGAGGTCTGGAACATGGCAAGGGAATTAGAAATGAGAAAAACGGACGTATCTGGTGGAATACTTAACTTTAATCCATTAATGGAGAACGTCGCTCTTTATGGTACATGATTCACAATATCAATAGTACGGATACTGGCGTCTTGCTAGGTCGTAGCAAATAACGCAGCTGAAGGCTTTGCTGACTATCGTCTCGGCAAATGAGAGCGTAGAAGTCAGTGAACCATCGCTAGCAAAGTCGGCCGTACAACTGGGCGAGTGCTAGGAAGTCTCTCTAGACCTGCCGTGTGGCGGCGCTAGGTGTGCAATCACTGATAGTGGCGACACGTGGGTCCGACGTATACTACCGGACCGCGGCCGATTTAAAGGCTACCACCTAGCAAATGTGGTGTCTGGCGGTGACACCACACCGTCAATGCGAAATAGAGGTGACCGAGACGTGTAACCAATGGCACCCCATACCATCACGCCGGGAGATACGCCAGTATGGCGATGACGAATACACGCTTTCAATGTGCGTTCCCCGCGATTTCGCCAAACACGGAAGCGACCATCATGATGCTGTAAAAAGAACCTGGATTCATCCGAAAAAAAGAGGTTTTGCCATTCGTGCACCCAGGTTCATCGTTGAGTATACAATCGCAGGTGCTCCTGTCTGTGATGCAGCGTCAAGGGTAACTGCAGCCACGGTCTACGACCTGATAGTCCATGCTGCTGCAAACGTCTTCGAACTGTTCGTGCAGATGGTTGTTGTCTTGCAAACGTCCCCATCTGTTGACTCAGGGATCGAGACGTGGCTGCACGATCCGTTACACCCATGCAGATAAGATGCCTGTCATCTCAACTCTAGTGATACGAGGCCGTTGGGATCGAGCGCGGCGTTCCGTATTACCATCCTGAATCAACAGTCATTGGATCTCGACCAACGCGAGCAGGAATGTCGCTATACGATAAACCGCAATCGCTACAATCCGACCTTTATCAAAGTCGGAAACGTGACGGTACGCATTTCTCCTCCTTACACGAGGCATCATAACAACGTTTCACCAGGCAACGCTTGTCAACCGCTGTTTGTGTATGAGAAATCGGTTGGAAACTTTCCTCGAGTCAGCACGTTGTAGGTGTCGCCACCGGTGCCAGTCCTGTGTGAATGCCTTGAAACGCTAATCATTTGCATATCAGAGCATCTTTTTCCTGTTGGTTAAATTTCGCGTCTGTAGCACGTCATGTTCGTGGGGTAGCAATTTTAATGGCCAGTAGTGTAGTTGTTCGGCATGTCTAAGAGGAGGCGCCTGTCGTACTGCTTCGACACGCTTTGGCAATCGTGCCGGGGAGATCTAATATCTCATCAATTTAGATTCATGTCTTCCCAATACACGCTTTCCTACGTTGAATATTAGGCCATATTCTTGTAGGCTGGTGAAAAGCTGCTGCAGGTGTGCTGTATGCTGTTCTGCTGTATCCGAAAATACGAGAATGTCGTCCATGTAGCAATAAACAAACGATATTTCTCTAAGAATTTCATGCATGAACCGTTGCTACACTACTGGCCATTAAAATTGCTACACCACGAAGATTACGCGCTACAGACGCGAAATTTAACCGACAGGAAGAGGATGCTCTGATATGCAAATGATTAGCTTTTCATAGCTTCCACACAAGGTTGGCGCCGGTGGCGACACCTACAACGTGCTGACGTGATGAAAATTTCCAACCGATTTCTCATACACAAACAGCA
Organism: Schistocerca gregaria; assembly: GCF_023897955.1. NCBI lineage: Eukaryota > Metazoa > Arthropoda > Insecta > Orthoptera > Acrididae > Schistocerca > Schistocerca gregaria. The sequence goes on from NC_064927.1 coordinate 384,452,781, forward strand.
GTTGACCGGCGTTGCCTGGTGAAAAGTTGTTGTGATGCCTCGTGTAAGGAGGAGAAATGCGTAGCATCACGTTTCCGACTTTAGTAAAGGTCGGATTGTAGCGATTGCGCTTTATCGTATCGCGACATTGCTGCTCGCGTTGGTCGGGCTCCAATGACTGTTAGCAGAATACGGAATCGGTGGGTTCAGGAGTGTAAACGGAACGTCGTATTGGATCCCAACGGCCTCGTATCACTAGCAGTCGAGATGACAGGCACTTTTTCCAGATGGCTGTAACGGATCGTAGAGCCACGAGTCGATTCCTGAGTCAACAGATGGGGACATTTGCAAGACAATAACCATCTGCACGAACAGTTCGACGACGTTTGCAGCAGCATGGACTATCAGCTCGGAGACTATGGCTGTGGTTACCATTGACGCTGCATCACAGACAGGAGCGTCTGCGATGGTGTACTCAACGACGAACCTGGGTGCACGAATGGCAAAACGTCATTTTTTCGGATGAATCCAGGTTCTGCTTACAGCATCGTGATCGTAGCATCTGTATTTGGCGACATCCGTGTTTGGCGAAATCGCGTTAACCAACATTGGAAGCGTGTATTCGTCATCGCCATACTGTCGTACCACCCGGCGTGATGGTATGGGGTACTATTGGTTACACGTCTCGGTCACCTCTTGTTCTCATTGACGGCACTTTGAACAGTGGACGTTACATTTCAGTTGTGTTACGACCCGTCGCTCTATCCTTCATTCGATCCCTGCGAAACCCTACATTTCAGAAGGATAATGCACAAACCTTACGTTTCAGAAGGATAGTGCACGACCGCATTTTGCAGGTCCTGTACGGCCCTTCTGGATATAGAAAATGTTAGACTGCTGCCCTGACGAGCACATTCTCCAGATCTCTCAGCAGTTGAAAACGTCTGGTCAATGGTGGCCGAGCAACTGGCTTGTCACAATACGCCAGTCGCTACTCTTGATGAACTGTGGTATCATGTTGAAGCTGCATGGGCAGCTGTACCTGTACACGCCATCCAAGCTCTGTTTGACTCAATGCCCAAGCGTATCAAGGCCGTTATTACGGCAAGAGGTGGTTGTTCTGGGTACTGATTTCTCAGGATCTCTGCACCCAAATTACGTGTAAATGAAATCACATGCCAGTTGTAGTATAATGTCTTTGTCCAATGCATACCCGTTTATGATCTGCATTTCTTCTTGGTGAAGCAATTTAGTGGCCAGTAGTGTAAGTTTGTGCGGCATTCTTGAGACCAAATGGCGTAAAATGATACTCATACATGCCGAATGGTGTGGTCACTGCTGTTTTGTAATGCCAAATGGTGCCATGGGAATTTGTGAATGGTCCTTAGCACACTATATCACGGTGAATATTTCTGCTTACTGATAGAGCTGTTCAGTTGTATTAGGTTCAGGATAGCGGTCTGAAATTGTGCGTCTGTGAAGCAATCTATAATCTCCACATATTTTCCAGGAACTATCCTTTTTACGTACCATGTCGACCGGCGAATCCCACTGAGTACCAGCTTTCAGCAGCCGCTCGAACAATGCTGCTGCTGCAACTAGCTTCTCCAGCTGGAGATAACGCGTGCGGAATGCGACGGTTGATTTCGTGTCATTCGGATGTGATGTAGGGTATTGTATGAGCGTTTCTTGATGTCACAAAAGGGTTTGGAGGATGCTGGAAAGTATAGGAGTGGATTATGGAAATGTGACTTCTCCGATGACGTCGTGATTTTTCCTACCGTACATGAGCCGTTACGATGACCTGCCAGGTTAGCCGAGCGCGCTAATGCGCTGCTTCCTGGACTCGGGTAGGCGCGCTGGCCCCGGAACGAATCCGCCCGGTCGATTAACGACGAGGGCCGGAGTGCCGGCCAGCGTGGATGTGGTATTTAGGCGGTTTTCCACATCCCCCTAGGTGAATACCGGACTGGTCACCACGACTCGCCTCAGTTACACGGCTCGCAGGCATGTGAACACTTTCGCACTATTCGGTGGATTACACTAGTCGCAGACAGTTGGGGTACACTAATTCCTTCCCGGGGGTTACGGGGTGGCGGCAGGAAGGGCATCCGGCCGCCCCTTCAACTAACACTTGCCACATCCGATTAACCATGCCGACCCTGCGTATCCGCGGGAAAAACGGCGCAAGCAAATGGAGGAGAAGAAAGAAGACATGAGCCGTTACGACGGCCGGAGTTCTTGCGGACGCACGCGTGTGCACTCCACGGTGTTGCGGGACGGCAACGATTCAGTATACTCTGGCGCGGTTGACGCTGGATATCTCCGTGCAGAAAGCCACTGGCTTGTCGTAGTGTGTTTGCCCTAGCGCGAAAGGCACGGTATGGGATATCCGTTTGTGGCTAATGATACTAATCGATGGTTGACCAGGTCGGAGATAAACCGATAATGACGTAAAAAGTCGACGTCTGCAATCACTAAAGTCCATGTCGGGTGGAAGATTGAATCCAGGTGTAGCGTTAATCATTTTTCACCGTAGGTAGCGATCCTTGAACCGTTTAATGCGTTGTTGCCATCAGTGTGTCACCGGCACTACCGACCCGTATCGATAAGAAAGTTGTCACCTAGTAGCTGGTTCTGTAAAAAAGATCGGTGTGTCTGGGTGACGGCTGCTAACGTGGCATTTGCATGTCTGCTTCTTCTGACACTCTGATTTGGGCGCTTCTGTTGCCGACAGACGTTAGCGTCCTGTAGCGCCCGTCTGTGAAATTTGGGCAATTGCAGGGTTGAGTGCATTTACGTGCCGAGTTGCCGAAACGCCTGTGTTACGGCTACCACTATTCCGGCGAGTCTTGATGCATGACAGACTTCCTATTTATCCACCTGCGACCTCTTAGCTGCTGTTTGTACTGCATCGGAGTAGTATAGTTAATTATACATCGTGTGACTGACCTCGGAAGGTTACACATTTGCCTCACAAGTCTTTATAACTGATCTATGACTCATGTTTAGAATCCATGTAATTCGTTAAATGTCTTGTAAAGTTGCTTTTATTTTCTTTCCAAATTCTTAACAGTAGTTTTATTGTCGCGAATAGGGTAAAATTTTTCCACCGTCGTTTCGTAGTTTATTTGTAACTGTATTCTTGATGAATGTGTAGCAGTGGTACATTACAGCTGATATACTTTTTCAAATCCGTGATAAATTAACTTTGTTTGTTAACCCACTGGCTATCCACCGTGGCCACGATACCAGCTTTCAGCAGCCGCTCGAACTCCGCTGCTGCAGCAAGTAGCTTCTTCAGATGCAGATAAAGCATCCGAAATGCGACGGGTTGATTTCGTGTCATGCAGATGTGATGTAGAGTCTGAGGCGCCTTGCCACGGTCCGCGCGGCTCTCCCCTCCCCCCCCCCCTTCCCCCCGCCACCCTATCGTAGATTCGAGTCCCTCCCTCGAGCATGCTTGTGTATGTGTTGTCCTTAGTCTAAATTACACTACTGGCCATTAAAATTGCTACATCACGAGAATGACGTGCTACAGACGCGAAATTTAACCGACAGGAAGAAGATGCTGTGATATGCAAATGATAAACTTTTCAGGACAGTCACACAAGACTGGCGCCGGTGGCGTCACCTACAACGTGCTGACATGAGGAAAGTTTCCAACCGATTTCTCATACACAAACAGCAGTTGACCGGCGTTGCCTGGTGAAACGTGATGTCTCGCGTAAGGAGGAGAAATGCGTACCATCCCGTTACCGATTTTGATAAAGGTCGGGTTGTAGCCTATCGCGATTGCGGTTTATCGTATCGCTACATTGCTGCTCGCGTTGGTCGAGATCCGATGACTGTTAGCAGAATATGGAATCGGTGGGTTCAGCATGGTAATACGGAACGCCGTGCTGTATCCCAACGACCTCGTATCACTAGCAGTCGAGATGACAGGCATCTTATCTGCATGGTTCTAACGGATCGTGCAGCCACGTCTCGATCCCTGATTCGACAGATGGGGACGTTTGCAAGACAACAACCATCTGCACGAACAGTTCGACGACGTTTGCAGCAGCATGGACTATCAGTTCGGAGACCATGGCTGCGGTTACCCGGTTACCCTTGACGCTGCATTACAGACAGGAGCGGCTTCCATTGTACTCAACGAGGAACCTGGGTGCAGGAATGGCAAAAAGTCATTTTTTCGAATGAATCCAGGTTCTGTTTACAGCATCATGATGGTCGCATCCGTGTTTGGCGACATCGCGGTGAACGCACATTGGAAGCGTGTATTCGTCATCGCCATACTGGCGTATAATCCGGCGTGATGGTATGGGGTGCCATTGGTTACACGTCTCGGTCACCTCTTGTTCGCATTGACGGCACTTTGAACAGTGGGCGTTACATTTCAGATGTGTCACGACCCGTAGCTCTACCCTTCGTTCGATCCCTGCGAAACCCTACATTTCAGCAGGATAATGCACGACCGCATGTTGCAGGTCTTCTACGGGCCTTTCTGTATACAAAATATGTTCGACTGCTGCCCTGGCCAGCACATTCTCCAGATCTCTCACCAACTGAAAACGTGTGGTCAATGGTGGCCGAGCAACTGGCTCGTCACAATATACCAGTCACTACTCTTGATGAACTGTGGTATTGCGTTGAAGCTGCATGGGCAGCTGTACCTGTACACGCCATCCAAGCTCTGTTTGGCTGAATCCCTAGGCGTATGAAGGCCAGAAGCGGTTGTTCTGGGTACTGATTTCTCAGGGTCTATGTACCCAAATTGCGTGAATATGTAATCATATGTCAGTTCTAGTATAATATATTTGTCCAATGAGTACCCGTTTATGATCTGCATCTCTTCTTAGTGTAGCAATTTTAATGGCCAGTAGTGTAGTTTAAGTAGAGTGTAAGCCTAGGGATCGATGCCCTTAGCTGTTTGTTCTCAAAGGAACTTACCACCACCAACTTATTATTCAGGAAATAGCTTTTATAATGTCTATGAGAAGAAGCTCAAATTCTAAAATAATGTTCGTCATGCTTCATATGATACCACATCTTTAATGTGTAGTAAGCTCATGGAGGCTAAAAGAAGGAGGGAGTTGTCATTACGTCACAAACTTGAAGCCGATGTCCACCATGCTATGTAGCTCAAAACATTAGATTCACCATATTTATACTTCACTGGTTCATCGCGGTGATACTAACCTCAGGATGTCACTCTGACGTGTCCGTACCCAGTTTCGACCGTTGAAGATGAAGATATCTATATCTGCTTTTGCGGTCGCGGTAATGAACTTTATTCCACAAGCATAGCAAAAGGCAAAGCATAGAAAACTAAACAGCACTGTACATAATAACAGTAACCATACCGTCAGCGGCAAAGATGCTTATTACCGTCCGTAATGATTTCGCCATACACACATATTACTAGACTGGCAAAGGCTCATCTTCTGCTGATGTCTGGCGTTTGGCGAGGTAAGATGGCAGCGTTAGGTAGAATCGTACTATTACGACTTTCTGAAATAAAATGACATAAGTTTTACAAGGACTTGAGCAAATATTTGCGTGCTGGTTGTGTTTAACACATATCTACATCTAAATCCATACTCCCCGAGCCACCTGACGGTGTGTGCCGGAGGGTACCTTGAGTATGTCTATCGGTTCTCCCTTCTATTCCATTCTCGTATTGTTCGTGGAAAGAAAAATTGTCGGTATGCCTCTGTGTGGGCCCTAATCTCTCTGATTTTATCCTCATTGCTTCTTTGCGATATATACGTAGGAGGGAGCAATATACTGCTTGACTCCTCGGTGAAGGTAGGTTCTCGAAACTTCAACAAAAGTCCGTACCGAGCTACTGAGCGTCTCTCCTGCAGGGTCTCCCACTGGAGTTTATCTATCATCTCCGTAACGCTTTCGCGATTACTAAATGATCCTGTAACGAAGCGCGCTGCTCTCCGTTGGATCTTCTCTATCTCTCCTATCAACCCTATCTGGTACGGATCCCACACCGGTGAGCAGTATTCTAGCAGTGGGCGAACAAGTGTACTGTAACCTACTTCCTTTGTTTTCGGACTGCATTTCCTTAGGATTCTTCCAATGAATCTCAGTCTGGCATCTGCTTTACCGACGATTAATTTTATATGGTCATTCTATTTTAAATCACTCGTAATGCCTACTCCCAGATAGTTTATGGAATTAACTGCTTCCAGTTGCTGACCCGCTATATTGTAGCTAAATGATAAAGATCTTTCTTTCTATGTATTCGCAGCACATTACACTTGTCTACATTGAGATTCAATTGTCATTCCCTGCACCATGCGTCGATTCGTTGCAGATCCTCCTGCATTTCAGTACAATTTTCCATAGTTACAACCTCTCGATATACCACAGCATCATCCAGAAAAAGCCTCAGTGAACTTCTGATGTTATCCACCAGGTCATTTCTGTATATTTTGAATAGCAAACGTCCTACGATACTCCCCTGCGGCACTCCTGAAATCACTCTTACTTCGGAAGACTTCTCTCCATTGAGAATGACATGCTGCGTTCTGTTATTTAGGAATTTATTGTGGAATAACGTTATGTCAGCATTAAACTACGTCTGTTAGTACTAGATTTATTAAACCCCTTAAAATATAAGAAAGCTATTTAATGACTGCCAGTATTTGAGATAAGACAAACTGTAATGTAATTATTTAGGCTTACAAACACTACAAAATCAAAACTATGTTTAGCGTTATACTTATGTTGAGACTTGTTTATTTCCTTTTCCTACCGCTGTATGCAAAATTAGAGCCAAACACGACGCATGTGTTGACCAGTATTTCAAAGCTGTAAAGGTAACGTAGTTATATCAATATATCCCCATCTCTTACGACTGTTTTATCAGTAAATAAGCAGCCATTTACATGTCCGTAGCGTTCTCCGTCACACTGCGATACTGCAGTGATAGCTTCAGTTACATCAATGAAACCGTATACAGTAATGTCAGTCTAGAAATGTATGTCTGTGGATTTCATCCACTTATCGTGGCGAAGTGTATTGTGGTGTTGCCACACCTCAATGAAAACCAGAAAACTATCTTTGAAAAATCAAACGTAATCATTGACTTTCGCGAAATATGAATTTCATTGTGAACATTTAGCATTTCTGGAGCCGAAACTGTCAAAAAAGACGTCAAAAATAATTTTGTAAGGGTCTCGCAAGTAAAAGTATGTATAAACAACATTGAACAGAGCTATTAGACATAAGCCCACCATATGCACATTCGTCGACTTTAAGAAGGCGTATGACTCAGTCGACCGTAAATCCCTTGTCAGCACTCTAATAGAACTCGGACTTGACCAGAAAACACGTAAGCTCATTGAACAGACAGTCTCCAACACAACCTCTATAGTAAAATTCATGGGGGATACCTCAGAATGTTTTGAGATCAGAACTGGAGTAAGATAAGGAGATGGACTATCTCCAATTCTGTTCAGTATCGTTTTGGACAAGGTCATAAGGGAATGGGAGACTGAGCTTAGAAAACGTGGCCTATGGAAGGCAAAGAATATTGGAAGGAAAACTGAAGTCACCTGCCTAACCTTTGCCGATGACCTTGCAATTTTGACAGACAGTGAACAAATGCAATTACATCAAATAGAAATATCGAACGAATGCGCCGAGAAGGTTGGCTTGCAAATTTGTTTTGAGAAAACGGAATTTACGTGTGCACTCTTAAACATACAGAATCTCACCTTGAAATATGTATGGATAAACAGAGTTCCACATTTGAAATACCTGAGGGAAATTTTGGAACCAACTTTACAGCAAAAAGTGCATGTCCATGCATGCAAAAATCAGACACTACAGCACTGTCATTAAACCCGAAGTGCTATACGCAGCAGACACCTTGTCACTCCATAACAAGATGCTCCTACAAAATCTACAAAAAGAAGAACGAAAGATCATTAGGAAAATCCTTGGACCACGAAAAACTGAAGCTGGATATAGGCCTCAAACCAACAAAAACTACAGAGGAAATTCAAATATTGCTGCTGGCATTAGAAAAAGACGCCTTAAATTCTATGGACACGTACACAGACTCACACGCCTGATACTCACAGCCACTGAAATCCTTAAAGGTATGACACAGGCCGAACAAGTACGAAGAGACCTTGCTGATGCTCGACTCACCATTCAGGACACTGCAGACCGTAAAATATACTGAAGCGAAATGGAGAAGTGGGAAGTCCAGCTAGAGACAAGAGCCAAAAAGACCGGTACAGCGAGAAAACGAAGGTCTCATAGAACAACCGCAGGAAGAACTGGAAACTTCTCGTGATCCACTAAGGGTCTACTGCGTGTATAATAATAATGTGATAATAACATAACAGAAAGACACCCATCATTTACGCTCCAAGATGGAAAACGGACCACTCCATACCAGCCAATGGAAGACCTTAGAGAGTGCGCTATGACATAATTACTTACAAGGAAGACTGCCCATCGCACCCCGTGAGATTTAGTTGTGAAATACAAATGTCGTGTGACTAGGGCCTCCTGTAGGGTAGACCGTTCGTCTGATACAAGTCATTCGATTTGACGCCACTTCTGTGACTTGCAAGTCGATTGGGATGCAATGGTGATGATTAGGACAACACAACACCCAGTCCCTGAGCGGAGAAAATCTCCGACCCAGTCGGGAATCGAACCCGGGCCCTTAGGATTGACATTCTGTCCCGCTGACCACTCAGCTACCGGGGGTAGTGGACAGGTTTAGTTGTAAGAAGGTCCAGTGGATAAACTGTCAAAAGTGGACACTGATCAAGGATGAAAACAGGAAGGTGTACTGAACTGTTAAAAAAAATTTCATAACTTTATGAACTGTCCGTCACGTCATTGAAATGTTCGTTCGCTCTCTGTGGTCTTGGCAGTTGTCATACTATACACATTGGTAATAGGATATGCGTCATACGGTAAGAGTACGTTACCGCCGCAAGTAAACGTGAAGAATAGTGAGAGCAGCTTAGATACCATATAGATGTGTCACAGAAACGGAAACAACAAATAAACGGCTGTGTACTACTACAACAAAGGGATTCAACAATCAAAACTTCCAAACCGGAACGCAACTTCAAAAACGTTAAAAAAAAAAAAACGAATTTTGACAGAACCTAGAGAAACCGTGTGATTGTGAAACTGTTGCATTCATTTGTTGCAGCTTGTATGGCAAACTATTATGTTTTCATCATTTCCTTGGGAGTGATCACATTCACATTCATGCGAACACCTAAATCGGGCGGAGAGGCGTATCTCACTCACTTGCCAGGAGTACAAATTAGGTGCGTCGGTAAGAGATTTCTGTCGTATGATACATGTACTGTCACTAATGCCGTTGGAGGATACGGCTGAGCTGTCGCCTCCTCATCAAACGTTTCCGCTTCCCATTCGAAAGCCACTTCCTTTCGCCTTCCAATAAAGTAGTTCTGCGGAATCAACTGTCCTTGTAGGTCCATTCCTTACAGCTCGCTGTTGCAAACGGGCGTTACACCAGCGAACAGCGAAAAAAAATACGCTTCTGGTACGAGACACGAAGACGGTTCGCCCGCTTGGCAGTCCAACACCATAACCACTTCAAAGCGACGCCATTGCGCTGTAAGTCGCCTCTATACTGGCTCTCCAGTCCTTGGAATGTTCACTGTTTCTATTTTCCTTTCTTTTCACAGTTTAGTACATCTTTCTGTTTTCGGCCTTGATTTGTGTTCAGCTTTTTGACAGGCTGTTCACTGGGCCATCTTATTACTAAATCTGAAGGGGATTCGATGGGGAGTTTCCATTGTTAATTTCGCGGGGCCAACGAGACATGCGGGCTCAGTAACGTACACGTGACGGCACAGTAGTCAGCTTGAGAGCCACACTTCGCGAACGCGTGGCTCCGGACAGGGCTCATGGGAATTCAGTATTTAACTGAAAACGTATCCACTAAAGATCTTATTATTGTCGTGTGCTATCGAGAACTTGCAGACATTTAAACACACTGTCAAGAATTATTAAACTCGTATGGAATACAGGGTGTACATAAAGTTTGGTGGGAACACTTTCAATTATTTATTGCACAAGAACTAAGCGTTGTACAGATGTCATACATATTGCATTTTGAAAAGAAACTCGGTAAGTTTTTTTTGCAAATATTCGATATGCGAACCGTGAGTGACCCGGCAGACGTCAATCGATAATCGAATTCTTGCCATACCCGTCCCAGTATGGCATCGTCGACTGTGGCAGTCGCTTCCCGTATTCTGCTCTGCTACATCACGTCATAGAGGCAGTACATACACTAGATCTTTAATGTGTCTCCACAGAAAAAAGTCACACAGAGTGAGATCTTGTGATCGTTGAGGCCATTTCATGAAACAGCTGTCCGCTTCTGTAGCACGGCCCATTAATCGATGCGGCAGCTCCATGTTCAGGTAATCACGAACTTCACGATGAAAATGAAGACAGCTTCTGTCACAGGACTTTCCACACAGTCACTGGAGCCAATTCGAGTTCACGGGATGCACGACGCACTGATTTCTTTGGACTCCTTATGAATATTTCTCGTACGCGCTCCACATTCACTTCACTCACGCTGGAACATTCGCCTCTCTTTGCTGGGCACAAGCAACCCGTCGTAACGAATTTGTGTGCCAGTGGTAAATGGCGTTCCTTGTTGGTGGCTTCTTGCCGTACTTGGTTCTAAACATCCATTGAACAGCTGTAGAATACTTGTTTTTGTCGAACACTAACACACAGAAAGCTCGCTCCGCACCTCAACTCGCCATGTTTGCGACTAGCGCCGAGTATCGGCAAATTACTAAACTACGCTGTGGCGGTATACATGAAAAAAAAAAGAAACCTTTCAAGGTTTCTCTCCAAAACGACGTATGTATGATATCTGTACAATGTTTGGTTCTTGTGCAATAAATAATTGAAAATGTTCGCGAACTTTATGTGCACCATCTAGTTACTAGCTCCTCACCGGAGACGGCTGCAGGTTCTCGTAAGACCTTCAGTGTCATGTGTTGCGACGTACGCGCCACGGGCTGTCTTTTTCGTAGGCCCCGGCAGGTTCGCTGCAGTTCTCTTAGTGGCACCTCCTTAGACCGAGCACAACAGGTACCAAGTTGAATAACAGGTTTCAACGAATAAATCAGATCCTACACTCAATGAACACTCAAGTATTAGCATTAGTTATTACTATCTTCCACCAACCTTTTGCTTTCAGAAAACCTAGATGCCATGATGTATCTACCTATCGTCTTCAGTTCAGAGAACGACAAAATAAGAAAAAAGATTGACTTTGAAACCGGTGTATGAACTATAATTCGACAGAGTGATACATAATCATCCACGAAAACTACGAATATAAGTCAAGAACCCGACAATTACGGCCTGCACTACGTAATTTTACAAGACGATTGTTACTGTTTTTTTTTTTAAATTATACGTTTCTAATATACTACACAAACACTGATGAGAAGAATCTCATTACATCTACATGGATACTCTGCAATTTCCACCCGAAATCCTGTATCATGGCAGTAACACTCTCTCCCCTATTTCGCGATAAATACAAAACGTGGTGCTCTTCTTTAAAGTTTCTCGATCTACTCCGTTAATCCTATCTGGTTAAGGATCCCAGATTGCGCAACAGTACTCCAAAAAGAGTAGTGTAAGCAGTCTCTTGAATAGACTGTTACATTTTCGAAGTGTTCTGCCAATAAAACGCAATCTATGGTTTGCCTTCCCCACAACATTTTCTATGTGTACCTTCCAATTTAAATTGTTCGTAATTGTAATTCTTAGGTGTTTTGTTGAATTTACGGCCTTTAGATCAGACTGACTTATCGTGTAATCGAAGCATTCCTTTTAGCATTCATGTGGACACTACACACTGCTCATTATTTAGACTCGATTGCCAACTTTCGCATCATTCAGATATCTTTTCTAAATCGCTTTCTAATTTGTTTTGATCTTGTGATGAGTTTACTATACGATAAACGACAGCATCATTTGCAAACAACTTCAGGCGGCTGCTCAGACTGTCTCCTAAATCGTTTATACAGATAAGGAACAGCTGAGGCCCTGTAACACTACCTTGGGGAACGCCAGAAATCACTTCCGGTTTACTCGAAGACTTGCTGGTAATTACTAGGAACTGTGACCTCTCTGACAGGAAATTACGAATCCAGTCGTATAACTGAGACGATATTTCATAAGCTCGCAATTTCAGTATAAGCCGCGTGTGTGGTGCTCGTACAGTTTCAGAAGCCTTCTGGAAATCTAGAATACCGAATTAATTTGAAATTCCTTGTCATTAGCACTCAACACTGCGTGTAAGTAAAGAGCTTGTTGTGTTTCGAAAGAACGGTGTTTTCTAAATCCGTGATGACTGTTTGTCAACAAACCGTTCTCTTCTAGGTAATTCATAATGTTCGAACACAATGTATGTTCCAAAATCCTGCTGCATATCGACGTTAATGATATGGGCCTGTAATTTATTGGATCACTTCCCCTATCTTTCTTGAATACTGGTGTGACCTGTGCAACTTTCCAGTCTTTAGATATGGATATTTCGTCGAGAGATCGGTTGTATACGATTGTTAAGTATGGAGCTATTGCATCAGCATAGTCTAAAAGGAACCTAATTGGCATATAGTCTGAACCAGAAGACTGGATTCTATTAACTGATTTAAGTAGTTACTCATGTTGGCAGCTGTTCTTGATTCGACTTGTGGAACATTTACTTCGTCTTCTTTGGTGAAGGAATTTCGAAAGGCTGTGTTTAAAAACTCTGATTTCGCAACTCTGTCGTCAATAGTATTTCCATTCCTATCGCGCAGAGAAGGCATTGACTTTGTTTTGCCGTTAGTATACTTTACATATGACCAGGATCTCTTTGGATTTTCCGCCAGGTTTCGAAACAAAGTGTCGTTGTGGATCTATTGTAAGCATTTCGCATTGAAGTCCGCGCTAATTCGAGCTGCTGTAAAAGACCGCCAGTCTTGGAGATTTTGCGTTCGTGTAAATTTGGCATTCTTTTTCCTTATTTCTGCAACGGTGTTGTAACCTGTTTTGTGTACCGTTGGGAATCAGATCCGTCGTTTGTTAGTTTATGTAGCATAAATATCTCAGTTACTGTCGATACTATTTCTTTGAATTGAACCCTCATCCAGTCTACACTTACTTTGAATTGTAGCCACATTTGGTCTACGCCTACATTTTTAATTTGGAAAGAGCGGAGATTGTCTCTCAGGGAGGCGTCTAGCGAATTTTTATTTGCTTTTTTTGCATAGGGGTGATTTTCGTTTATTTTTGGAGGATTTGGGGCCTACAGTATTCAATTTCGGTACGACTGCCGTGTGTTCATGAATCCATTATCCGTTTTGATGCTCGATATTAACTCAGGAGCATTTATTACGACCACCTGCGTAATAGTGTGTTTGTCTTCCTTTGGAAGCAATACAGCAGCGGTTCTGCGTGGCATGGATTCGACAAGTTCATGGTAGGTTTTCTGGGGTATGTGGCACCAGGTGTATACGCACAGGTCACGCAATTCCCGTAAAATACTGGCCCAGGTAGCATTTTGCATGGCTTCTCGTTGTCTTGATTCTAAAACCTACACGGGTATGACGATGAGTGCGGGTGTGGGTAAATTAATTAATAATCTAAGGGGAGAAGTAGACAGGGTCGGTCATTGTAGCGTGCTCGGATAGCGTAAGTGATAGGGGACCTCCTGTGATAAGAGGGAAATCCGGGTTCGATTCCTCGTCCTGCACAAATGTTCATATGTCGCTTTGGGTAGTACATCTATACTTATTACAGCTAAGTTGAATTTCAGAAACGAATTTCAGTATTTCAAAACTGCAGTTCCTCATCAAATATAAAGATTGCAATCGCGAACAGGGCAAGCACAGATGGACGGCTAACAAATACTATGTTAGAACATGGCGTCACTTAAAGAACAACAGTGGACTTAGGACAGAGTATTTGTCCTGTCTCTCAGACGTGTTTGAACACAAAATCATTTGGTTCAGATCTGGATGCAACGACAATATTTTTCTGAAAGCACGTGTATGTTGACTTATATTTTTCCCCATTATTAAGACCAAACAGAATACTACGAGATCGGTTCACTGTTGCCTTTCACTCTTTAGAGCAAGCGACATCTTTTTCGCAGCAGTCCAGAACTTACAGAACGAAATACCTGTTCCCTGATCGTCGTTCATGTATCTGTTACAGAGAGGCTAAGTTCGTGAGGCGCATTCGAAACTTGGAGGACCACTTTCGATAGAAGATGACACACTGCGCAAAACTTATGAATTAAACGGAGGTGCAGATTAATACGAAACTAACGGGGCGCGTGCAGATTACGAATCGCTTTGTGCCTAATGCACTTGGCAGAAACATTTAATGTTTCTGGCGCGTTAGAGAGAACATCGTGCCACTCCACTGGTCCAGTTTTTGTGTTTTGTAACAGGAAATACACCGCAGTGATAACTGCCTTCGGCAGTTCCGAAGCGACGGTTTACCAGTACGCTTTCGTAATTTCCACATCCTGAAAGTAACGCCTAGTGCTGATTCTCGCCATAGCAGTTCTTTGTCCTACCAGTTTCACATCTCGGTGTTACGAGTGTGCAAAGCTGACGTTGCAGTCCGATTTAACTGAACATAAATTACGTGCTTCACTTGCCACGGTATGATGGGTGCTAAACCGTACCTCACATCGTTATTATTACTGACAGCACGCCTTCGTATCTGCGCTCATCTGTATTATCATGTCCATATGATCTTTACGTGAGGTATCAGGTGCTTGCCATAGACTGTTTTATCCTATACTTCGAGTACTGATTCCATCTTCTGCACATTTCACGGTCGGTCTCATCCACGGTTACCGTGCAAATACAGCAAGCTCTTCTGTTACACTCTCCTGCTAAACAGCACTGTTCCGAATCCCTTTGATCTCCGTCATTAATTTGACAAGACGTGCATGTTAAACCCTCGAGCAGTTCTCAAGGGAGAAGGTATTGTACCAACGCCTTCTACACTTCTTTGCAGCTGCGCTTCGTTCTATCTACCTGAGACGATGCAGCACTGGTCTCGCATCCAGAAAGAGTAGGGTTCAAATTTTCGCGTGGACATCCGGAGTTAGGTTCTCTATAAATTTTCTGCATCGGTTAATGCGATTTTCGTTATGGTTCTGTTATAAAAGAATACGGTTGGTTTCCTTCTCCAGCCTTGTTCTGTTCGAGCTCGTGTCCCTTTCTCCTCTTGGCCGAGATCTGCTGTATCCCCTGAGGAACAGGCGCAATCGGTTTCGCGAAAAAAATCTTCCTTAGGTTCCCGCATTGTCAGCAATTCGAAAATCTAGACAAGTCAGCTTACAGACTACAGAAAAGCTTCAGCCTAATCCCAATTATTGTTACTAGTTCAAAAATAAGAAGCAGTAATTTCTGGAAGCTCTGATAGATATTCGACTATTACAGAACATGTTGAAACACGCACAGACAAAATGAATCCGCGGATTGATTTGAGTTCCCCAGTGGTTTACTAACTATGTATCTGTTGTAGGTAACACGTTCTTTCTGACACTCCTCGTTGACTGGATGTTCAACTGTAATCTTTCTTCCTTTCTACCTTAGAACTGCATCGATCTGATAGTCGTACGGAGGTACACAATTCAATGTGAAATTCGAACCACAGCGGAAACGTTTTTTTATTCATCGAAATTATTGACAGAGCTGAAAAGCCGTTTCTGTTGCCAGAAAAAAATCTAGGCCTGCTGGGGACCAAATACGAGATAGAACAGCACTTCCACCATGATAAAAGCACCTCAAAATAACACCCTGTATGCTACTATTATGCTACTAAAGATTCCAAGAGATAAAGGAGGCTTTTGTGACCTAATTCAACGTGGGTGGATGATACTGGGAGACATGCATGGGCAACATGGATGTGTGCTGCTCAAGACTGTAATTCAGGGAAAAACTTAGATGGGGTCAAGTTACTAGTGGTGCTGTTGGTACTACTAAGAACTGTATATACCTCTTTATGTTTTGTCAGTTGATACCAGTGTTCAGTTAATTTATATGACTAGAATACCTGAGGATTTTTGACTGAAAAATATTCCGCGTCATACTCACGCAAACATGTACACTGTCGTGAAAAAGGTAGTACTTTGAAAATTTCTCTTCGTTTTCATGTTGATATTTCGCTCTGGCCATTTTTTTAAAATGTCATTGGAATCCTGCTCTGTTTCGATATTCCAAAGAAATTTACGTTTCGGTGCTCTCTAATGCCTCGTATGGACTTGCTCTTAACTGTGGGACATTCCATACAGAGCTTTTCAGATTCATTGGGAGATGGGGCAGCGCATACAGCACCATGTTAACTTTCCGCGAGTGTACTGAATTTCGAAGTCAGATTATTGAAGTGTTAATGCCCATAGGGCCACTGAGTTATGCATTAGCTTACATTTCAGAAAAAAAATATAGTACTTTACGCTCAGTTTTTACAATGCTCTTCACATTGACCTCCACGTAGGAGGTACGTCGAGATTAGTACATGCCTGAATTAGTCGAGGATGGTCCCATCAAATATCTCTCCGACAAGATCCAGTGAGTCATTCAGCGGCACTCGTGTGAAGAGAGACATCACGTCGAAATTTAACATAATGTCAGAGTCCACGATGTGTCGTTGCCTCAGTCGTTGCAGGAAGTCCTCAAAGTTCCGAGTGTGGTGAACACATGTGCCCAAATGTGGTGCCAGCAACTTCTTCAGATGTTTTTCAGGAAACCATTGGACCATTGGAGAACCGCGGACGGAACACCCGAGGAGACGCGGACCGATTACGAAGCGCCCAGCACCATCCAGGCATAAACACTGGACTCGATCCACCCAAGGACCATTTTCGGGTAGCACCTGAAGAATACAGCCAGTTTTGAAATATTGTGCGAGGATGACGCGAACATCCAGCAGAAATCCCGAATATTCAACGTATGAGATATATGATTTACTCACAAAGTTCTGTGGTCGATAGTTAACATAAAACTGTGTTCACAGCTGTTCGTTGTGCCTGGATGATAGGTCATACATCATACGCTAGTGTATTGCTGGTAGTGTAATTGGTAAAGTCGACCGCCAGCCATCGGTGGTACACACCACCCATTGGGAGGGTCTAGCATGAGCCACAGGTAGTACACACTAGCTTGAACATATTAACCTGAACATTGTCTCTTCAGATCTAAGAATATGCCCTTCCAATTCGTTTTTAACCTTGTTGGAAAACACTTTATTGTGGCCAAAAATTTTTACACTACTGGCCAGTAAAATAGGTACACCAAAAAGAAATGCAGATGATAAACAGGTATTCATTGGACAAATATATTATACTAGAACTGACATGTGACTACATTTACACGCAATTTGGGTGCATAGATCCTGAGAAATCAGTACCAAGAACAACCACCTGTGGCCGTAATAACGGCCTTGATACGCCTGGGCATTGTGTCAAACAGAGCTTGGATGGCGTGTACAGGTACAGCTGCCCATGCAGCTTCAACACGATACCACAGTTCATCAAAAGTAGTGACTGGCGTATTGTGACGAGCCAGTTGCTCGGCCACCATTGACCAGACGTTTTCAGTTGGTCAGAGATCTGGAGAATGTGCTGGTAAGGGCAGCAGTCGAATATTTTCTGTATCCAGAAAGGCCCGTACAGGACCTGCAACATGCGGTCGTGCATTATCCTGCTGAAATGTAGGGTTTCGCAGGGATCGAATGAAGGGTAGAGCCACGGGTCGTAACACAATGGAAATGTAACGTCCACTGTACAAAGTGCCGTCGATGCGAATAAGAGGCGAGGTGATACGCCAGTATGGCGATGATGAATACTCGCTTCCAATGTACATTCATCGCGATGTCGCCAAACAAGGATGCGACCATCATGATGCTGTAAACAGAACCTGGATTCATCCGAAAAAATGACGTTTTGCCATTCGTGCACCCAGATTCGTCGTTGTGCACACCATCGCAGGCGCTCCTGTCTGTGATGCAGCGTCAAGGGTAACCGTAGCCATGGTCTCCGATCTGATAGTCCATGCTGCTGCAAAAGTCATCGAACTGTTCGTGCAGATGGTTGTTGTCTTGCAAACGTCTGCATCTGTTGACTCAGGGATCGAGATGTGGCTGCACGATCCGTTACAGCCATGCGGATAAGATGCCTGTCATCTCGACTGCTAGTGATACGAGGCCGTTGGGATCAAGCACGGCGTTTCGTATTACCCTCCTGAACCCACCGATTCCATATTCTGCTAAGAGTCGTTGGATATCAACCAACGCGAGCAGCAATGTCGCAATACGATAAACCGCAATCGCAATAGGCTACAATTCAACCTTTATCAAAGTTGGAAACGTGATGGTACGCATTTCTCCTCCTTACACGAGGCATCACAACAACGTTTTGCCAGGCAACGCCGTCAACTGCTGTTTGTGTATGAGAAATTGGTTGGAAACTTTCCTCATGTCAGCCACCGGCGCCAACCTTTTGTGAATGCTCTGAAAAGCTAATCATTTGCATATCACAGCATCTTCTTCCTGTCGGATTCGCGTCTGTAGCACGTCATCTTCGTAGTGTAGTAATTTTAATTACCAGTAGTGTATATCCTGCTTCAAATTTTCGATTTTATTTTCAGCATGTCCTGTAATTGTTGGCTCGGGCACACTTTACATGCTTCACAAATATTTAATCCATTACCCCCATTTAGATATACTGTTACCGCTAAATACAATTTACCATATCGTTTCTAAACATTATGCTGCACTAATAATGCTAAATGCCCATTATACGAACAAGTTCGTCAAATTATACTGGTATAATATCGAAAACTTACAGTGGTACATTATAGGCAACAGGCGAACTGCTGCAAATAGTCGTCACTATCTCCAGACTAAGATTATTTCATATATATGGTTCAAATGGCTCTGAGCACTATGGGACTTAACATCTATGGGCATCAGTCCCCTAGAACTTAGAACTACTTAAACCTAACTAACCTAAGGACATCACACAACACCCAGTCATATACAGGGTGAGTCACCTAACATTACCGCTGGATATATTTCGTAAACCACATCAAATACTGACGAATCGATTCCACAGACCGAACGTGAGGAGAGGAGCTAGTGTAATTGGTTAATACAAACCGTACAAAACGCACGGAAGTATGTTTTTAACACAAACCTACGTTTTTTTAAATAGAACCCCGTTAGTTTTGTCAGCACATCTGAACATATAAACAACTACGTAATCAGTGCCGTTTGTTGCATTGTAAAATGTTAATTACATCCGGAGATATTGTAACTTAAACTTGACGCTTGAGTACCACTCCTCCGCTGTTCGATCGTGTGTATCGGAGAGCACCGAATTACGTAGGGATCCAAAGGAAACGGTGATGGACCTTAGGTACAGAAGAGACTGGAACAGCACATTACGTCCACATGCTAACACCTTTTTATTGATCTTTTTCACTGACGAACATGTACATTACCATGAGGGGTGAGGTACACGTACACACGTGGTTTCCGTTTTCAATTACGGAGTGGAATAGAGTGTGTCCCGACATGTCAGGCCAATAGCTGTTCAATGTGGTGGCCATCATTTGCTGCACACAACTGCAATCTTTGGCGTAATGAATGTCGTACACGCCGCAGTACATCTGGTGTAATGTCGCCGCAGGCTGCCACAATACGTTGTTTCATATCCTCTGGGGTTGTAGGCACATCACGGTACACATTCTCCTTTAACGTACCCCACAGTAAGAAGTCCAGAGGTGTAAGATCAGGAGAACGGGCTGGCCAATTTATGCGTCCTCCTAGTCCTATGAAACGCCCGTCGAACATCCTGTCAAGGGTCAGCCTAGTGTTAATTGCGGAATGTGCAGATGCACCATCATGCTGACACCACATACGTCGACGCGTTTCCAGTGGGACTTTTCGACCAACGTTGGCAGATCATTCTGTAGAAACGCGATGTATGTTGCAGCTGTTTGGGCCCCTGCAATGAAGTGAGGACCAATGAGGTGGTCGCCAATGATTCCGCACCATACATTTACAGTCCACGGTCGCTGTTGCTCTACCTGTCTGAGCCAGCGAGGATTGTCCACGGACCAGTAATGCATGTTCCGTAGATTCACTGCCCCGTGGTTTGTGAAACCCGCTTCATCGCTAAACAGGTAGAACTGCAACGCATTCTCTGCTATTGCCCATTGACAGAATTGCACTCGATGATGAAAGTCATCACCATGTAATTGCTGATGTAGCGACACATGAAACGGGTGAAAGCGGCGACCATACCTGTTGAATACAGTTGGCGGTAGATGTTTTGCAATGTGCGGCACGTTGGATGCTCTCTGTCCGTGTACCGTTCTGCATACACCCTGCAGGCTTCAGCTGCATTTCGTCGACACTCGCCATGGATGAGTCACTATCACAGACGTCTGGTAACACAGACGAATGCAGAATAACAATAGCAGCAAGCGCTACATGCGGACACTGCGACAGCTAGACCAAACCACAACAGTGCACTACAGCCACACTCGTAAACACGGTCGTCATCGTAAACATGTCCCTGCAGATGGTGCTCGCCGACCGTGGCCCGTGTTTGTTACAACACTCAACTGAACGTCGGAGGTTTCAAGCGTCAACTTTAGGTTACAATATCTCCGGATGTAATTAACATTTTACAATGTAACAAACGGCACTGATTACGTATTTGTTTATATGTTCAGATGTGCTAACAAAACTAACGTGGTTCCATTTAAAAAAACGTAGGTTTGTGTTAAAAAACATACTCCCGTGCATTTTTGTATGGTTTGTATTAAACAATTACACTAGCCCCTCCTCACGTTCGGACTGTGGAATCGGTTCGTCAGTATTTGATGTGGTTTACGAAATATATCCAGCGGTAACGTTAGGTGACTCACCCTGTATATTTACCTATAAATAGAACATTATTTAGGCCCTTACTTTACAACAGTAATTCTCTGCGTCACAAAAACGTACACGAAAACTACAAGAAGATCGACGCTGTCTTCAGACGATCTGTTCCTCAACCCACACAGAAGCCATAGCTGATGATATGGGTCCAGGAACCACGTAGTTCACATGGACCACATTAAATGTTGGTTAGTACGAGATGCACGCAGGAGTGGTACGGATTAAGGGCCGGTACAATAGAGGTAACTCTCCATTATCTCATAAAATCCAGCGGGTAGAAGTGTTTTTGTTGGTCTAATTCTGGAAACTCTAAAAATGGTTCAAATGGCTCTGAGCACTATGGGACTTAACATCTGTGGTCATCAGTCCCCTAGAACTTAGAACTACTTAAATCTAACTAACCTAAGGACATCACACACATCCATGCCCGAGGCAGGATTCGAACCTGCGACCGTAGCAGTAGCGCGGTTCCGGACTGAGCGCCTGAACCACTAGACCACCGCGGCCGGCAATCTGGAAACTCTATTCGCCAATAACAATTCGTCAATAACAAAGTTTGTTCAATTCACACTACAACTTATTTTGTATTATTTCATTTTCTTACGTAATGAATCTACATAAGTAGGCGAGCTGCTCTTCTTTGTACCTTTGACATTTTTGTCCAGTTCTCAGATATTTGTCACTAAATTAGAATACTGCCGCAGCACACACTAATTTAACAACCGAAGCCCTTGTGTTCTTCAGACAGTGTTCGCATGCTAACGACTTGGCGCAGAAGTCTGGATTTTCTGCCGCATATAGAGCAACAATTGGGTTTCATATCTGTACCATTGATTTGCACTTGACACTGCCCCTGGATTTCAAATTTGAATTAGTTAACCGCACATTTAATTTTTGCTACTCGGGTGTGAGCGTCTGTTTTTTGATCTGATGTCTGAATTCCTTCCTTCATTGCCTTTGGTGCATCATTTCTATTATCATTGGCAGCTGCGGCTCTGGGAGGGGTGGGGGGCGGCAAACTGGCGTGTCTACCCTAGGCAGCAAATTCATATTCTTGAACAAAAAAAACCTCTTTCACAAAGTGCCTAGCATCCAGCGCAAATTGGTCTATCGATTATTCACATGATTTTGAAACACATCCCAGTTGGTTTTTAAATATATTTGAACACATTATATGTTCAGTTTTGAACGAATCATAGGTTGATTTTTGAATGCGTGCATAGTGATCGTGATGTCTCTGTCAGGGGGATACCCGTCGCACCTAGAAATAAAGACTTTCACGCAAACAAAAGGGGACGGGTCTATACAAGCTGAGCCAAATAAACCCGAGCAGGTGAATGCCAATCGCTATTTGTTTATATAGTTGATTGCGTCTGCGAATGATCAGCTTTGTTATAATTATTAGCGAAATCCATAGATTCAGACTACCAGAATGGAAATAAATGAGTGACAGGAATAACACCTAAGAAAGATTACACTTTACCTTCTTGGTGCATCCAAGGAAATGAAATTTTGACAGAAAATTTTTGTCATATCGCTACACTACTAGGGATCAGTTGCACAGTCCACAGCCAGCTCATTTTTCCTTCCTAGGCTACATTTCCTTTAACCTGCCCCTCCCCCCTATCCTTGTTCTTTCCCCGCTGCCCCCTCCTTCCCCTCTCTCGGTGTTCTAATATATGTCGACCTAGCTATCCACATGGTTCCCTGTAGTGCTTGCAATTTTGTTCCTCCTGCCTGTTCTCTTTCATCCTTTTTGACGTTGAGGTCGCTGTTTGAGGTTTGACCTCCACTTCCAAATTTTCTGTTTTTAATGTGTACCATTTGGTACAGTACTCCCTCCCTAGCGTCTACGGCGTGGGCTCCTCCCCCCCCCCCCCCTTCCTTCGCCACCGTAGGCCCCCTCCACCCCTCTAGTAGCATCCGAACTCCCAGCAAAGGCCGCTGTGCCAGGAGGCCCTTGCTGTGGCTGGATGGCGCACATGGGGAGAGGACCTGATCAGAATGGGTGGTATCAGGGTGGATGCTTGATACGTGAAGCGTATCAAGCTGCACAAATCTGGCCATTCTCAATTGGCCGTCTCCCTGAATGGTGAAGGATAATTGAATGCTGCTTCGTATGACCTGGCAACCTTCTCTTCCCTGGCTAAACCATGGAAGGAGGGCCAGGCTCATCGTCTTGGGGTGAAACACTTTCCCTGCTACCTCGTCTGTATTAGGGCGGACGGGGACACATTAACTGCCACAAATCCATTGTTTTTTGTGGAGAATGTTGAGGGCAAGTCTGGTGGAGTCTCTCAGTAAGATGAGGTCGGGCTCCCTGTTGATCAAAGCTTCTTCTGCTGTTCAATCTGCAGTTCTTAATACTTGTGATCGTCTTGGTAATGTTTCAAAATCCATTACTCTTCAAAAACCTCTAAACATGGTCCAGGAGTGATTTTTCATAGGGACCTCATCCTGCAAAGTGATGAGGAACGCTGGGCTAATCTGGAGTGATGTGGCGTTCATTTTGTTTGACGTGTGCAGAAGGGTCATAAAGACAAATTTCACCTTCATTCTGGCTTTCGAGGGGGCTACCCTCCCAAAGAAGGTCAAAGTTATGTGCTACATATTGACGTGAAGCCACATGTCCCACCACCCTTGAGGTGTTTTCGGTGTTTGCATTTTGGGCATATATCTTCCCTCTGTACAGTAGAACCTCTGTATGGTTACTGTAGACATCCATTCCACGAGGGAAGCCCTTGCGTCCTGCCTGTGTGTGTCAATTGTCATGATCGCCAGTCTCCTCACTCTCCAGATTACCCGGCTTACAAAGAGAGAAAAAAATATCCACGAGTATAAGTCACTGGACTCCCTGTCTGATGCTGAGGCTCGCCAAAAATATGAGAGAATCCATCTGGTGTCACTTTCTTCAACTTTTGCCTCTGTTACATTCCTTCCCCCTCCTACCTCTTCCTTAACCCAGCCACATCCCCCTCTCCCCTCCTCCTCCCCTGCAATTCCCATTCCCTCTACTCTGGGAGCTGCTCCCCCTCCCTGGATGAAGAAGTGGCCCCTTCTTCAGCACCTGTTGGTGAGGGGACTCCCCTGTAACCCCTCTTCCTGGTGTTTCTCAGGCTAGAAGCCTGTTACCACTGCTTGGCCATAAGACACACTATCTATGTGTCCCAATGTCGCCCACTCTATTCCCGTTATAGGTCTTGCAGAAGTCTGTACCCCCTCTGTGCCTTGCCCTCCTCCACCTCTGAAAGAGAAGCAGCAGCAGTAGCAGAAGAAGAAGAAGAAGAAGAAACTTAAGTCCCAAGACAGGCGCACCCCCTCCTCTCCCCCCCCCCCCCCCCAGTGCCCCAGAAGTGCCATCTCACTACCAGAGTCTAACATTTTATTTATTGATGTTACCTCATCCTTGCTGGGGATGACCATTACCGCATCCTTGCTGGGGACGACCACTGACTGACACGACATCTCCTCAGCTTCTTTATGTCTAACTTGGACTCTCTCCACACTATAACCCGTTTCCTCCTGCGTTCTGTCTTGTTCTACAAGAAACGCACCTCGATGATGACCACTCTCCAACATTTTGTGGCTGTCAGGCAGTTTTTCGGAACTGTTCTGGCCCTGGGATAGCATCTGGAAGGGTTTGCAATTTGGCTCACTCCAGTGTCATTAGTGACTCGATCTCCCTCCATATCAGCCTGGAAGCAATAATGGTTAGAGTGCATATAACTTTGTCAATCACTCTTTGCAATGTCTACCTTAATACACACCAAGTCCTGCCCCCGTTTCTCTTCCTTGCGGACTTCAGTGCACACCACTCCCTCTGGAGGAATGACAGTTCAGTGGGTAGGGGTCTCCTAATTGACCAACTCATTACAGACATTGATTTATGTCTCCTCAGTGACGGTTCCCCTACCCACTTCATTGCCACTCAAGGCACGTTTACTGTTTTTGATCTCACGATCTCCTCCCCTCCCTGAATTGGTCACCCCATGATGATCTTAGTGGCAGTGATCATATCGTTCCCCTGCCGCCGCCAGGCAGACAGGCCCCCTTGCTGGGCATTCTGCAGGGCCAGTTTACATTTATATACGTCTGCCGTGCACTTAGACACCTCTCTCTCGAATTGCATTGATGTGGTCGTGCAAGACACCTCTGCCACTATTCTTCATGCTGCTGGCACTGCTGTTCCCCTATCCACAGGGCCCCTTGGTCATCGACTTGTACCATGGTGGATCAAGGATGTAGAAGTCGCTGTCCAAGACTGACAACGGGCACTACAGTGATTTAAACGATACCTTTCACTGACGAACCCCCTCGCTTTTGTCTCCTTGCTAGGGCTCATTACCTTATTATCTAGAGTAAAAAGAAATGCTGGGAGCGCTATGTTTCCTCCCTGGAGACGTATGCCTTTTCCTCACAGGTCTGGTCCAAGCTCTGTAGCCTTCTGGGCTGCCAGCGACAGTGAACTGGCAACACATTTTGCGACATCATCGGCATCCACTTTCTATCCTGTTACTTTTCTCTGGCAGAAACGCCAACTTGAACATACCCCTTCTGTTTCAATCCCTACCACACTGAATCCTATAATGAACCTTCACTCAATTCTCAAAGCTCTTCACATAACATGGCACCAGGCCCAGATTCCATCCAGAAATAGATGACCCAAGACGTTACCCAGAGGCAATATCTACTCAAGATCTTTAACCGCATTTGGCTCACTTGTGCTTTACTGTCAAAATAGCGAGCCAGTATAGTTATTCCCATCCTTTAGCCCAGGAACAACCTAACATCTATCAACAGCTACCACCCGATTAGCGTGACGAACGTACTTTGTAAACTGCTTGAGAGAATGGTTAGCTTCTGATTATGTTGGGTATTCACATCTCAGGGCCTTTTGTCCCCATTCAGTATGGCTTCTGGGAGGGATGATCTCCAACTGACCATGTACTCAGACTGCAAACAGCAATCTGACAGGCTTTTTCTAACCACCATCACCTTGTTACAGACTTCTTTGAACTACATAAGGCACACAACATGGCTTGGTGCCATTACATTTTAGTTACCCTCCATGACTGAGGCTTTAGTGGCCGCCTTCCAATTTTTTCCGCTAGTTTTTATTTCATTGGCACTTCTTGGTTTGAATAGGCACTTCACTGAGCACCCCTCAGATTCAGGAGAACGGTATCCCACAGGGTTCCATGTTAAGTGCCACACTCTTCCTCATACCCATCAATGGTCTTGAAACTTCTGTTGGGTACGTGGTTGCTCCAGCATTGTATATCGACGATTTTTGCATCTAGTGCAGCTCCCACTCGGTAGCATCTGCTGAGCACCGGCTCCAAGACGTCATCTGATGGGCTTCTGTGTGGACTGTCTCCCATGGCTTCCAGTTTTCTCCCTCCAAAATGCAAGCTATACATTTTCGTCATGGACCCACAATACACCCCCCATCCAGAACTTCATGTAGGCGACCAGCTTCTAGATGTTGTAGCACAGTCTCGTTTCTTGGGCGTTATTTTTGATAAAAAGCTGACATGTCTGCCTCATATTCACCACCTGAAGACTACATGCATGTGGAAGCTTAATACTCTCCACCTCCTGGCCCACAAGTCTTGGGGTCCAGACCATGTACTCTTCTCCATCTTTACCATGCTGAATCTTGTCCAGACTAGATTATGATAGTCAAGTTTATGGCTCAGTGGCTCCTTCCACTCTGAAAATACTTGATCCTGTTCACCATTGTGGGGTGCATCTGGCTATTGGTGCCTTTCGCACTAGTCCCATTGACAGTCTCCTCACAGAAGAGGGGATTCTCCCTCTACAAATACAATGGAGCCAACTCCTAGTTTCTTATGCAATCGCCATTCGCCGTTTTGCTGACCATCCTGTGTACCTTGTCATCTTTGCAGACGAGGGATGTCTCCCTCCTGATAACCGTCCACAGGTGGGATTGCCAGTTGGAATGTGCCTTACTTCTCTCTTTCGGGATCTCCATCTCCACTCACTGGAATGAGCCCTGTGTATTCTACCCCCCTCCCCCCACCTTGGATGGTGCCTAGACCATGTATTAGAACCGACCTATTCCAGGGTCCTAAGGTCTCTGTTGCCCCTGTGGTCTTCCAGCATTTTGTATGTTCCATCCTTGCAGAGTTCCAGGGTGCCACCATCTTCTACATGGCTGATTCTAAGATGATAGGTAAGGAAGTATACGCTTTCACATCTCCTAGTGGCTTAGAACGCCAATTATTGCTGGGATCTTGTAGTGTGTTTCCAGCAGAGCTGCTATCCATTTACAGGACCCTCCTTTTTGTTACTCAGACCTCCATCCACAGTGTTTTAATATAGACTGAGTCAATGAGCAGCCTGCAGGCTGTCAACTGAGGCTACTCTCGCCACCCTTTGGTTTCTGCTATCCACGACCTTCTCTCTGCCTTTGGCCATGCCGCCTGCTCAGTTGTCTTTCTCTGGGACCCTAGACATGTGGATATCCCAGGGATTGAACTGGCTGACTGTTTGACTAGAGAAGCAGATATTTACCCCCCCCCCATTCCCTTTCATGATTCCAGCTGTCAGTATGTGGATCTGTGCCAAATTTCCCTTTGCCCAAAAGTGGAACAACATCTGGTGCACTTGTGCTCTCAGTAATAAACTCCACACAGTCAAGGAGTCTTCTGCAGGTTGGTGGTCTTCCTTGCGATCTTTTTGGAAGAGTCCACTGTCTTATGCCGTCTATGCATTGGTCATAGCAGACTCACTATTGTTTCCTCTTGCGTAACAAACCACCCCTACAATGTGGTTGTGAAGCCAGAATGATGGTATCTAATATATTGATCTTCTTTTGGCCCTTTGTACTAAGTCTAGTCGTTCAGATTCCTTAATTTTAATATTAGCAGATGATTCATTGGTAACTGAACTGATCCTCTGTTTTCTCCATGCAAGTGGTTTTTATTTTCAGATATAAGGTTTTCCTTCACTCCTGGAGCTGGAGCAGGGGCAGGGTGGTTGTACGAGGTGAGTCAAATGAAAGCCATAAATCTGTAAAAACAAATCGAAATTTCGCGCCGTTATCCTGTAAGTTGGTAAGCGTGCTATAAACAGCGTGCAGAATGGCGTGTAGGTGGCAGCATAGTGCAGATGCACACATACCGTCGCAATATCGGTATAAAGATGGCCGCCCCACTTGCGATTTGCACCAGGGAAGAACAGCGTTCTGTTATTCGGTTTTTTGCGTAGTGAAGGTGTGAAATCTATGGAAATTCATCGAAGATGAAGGTTCAGTACGGTGATGCACGTTTGGCACAGCAGCAAGTCTATGAATGGAGTAGGAAGTTTGCAAATGGTGTGACTTCAGTGGAAGACGCTCCTCGCCCAGCTCAGGTACAACGAGATGTGACTCCACAGAACATTGCAGCAGTTGAAGCCATAGTGAAAGAAAACCGCCGAGTGACACTGAATGACGTTGTAGCATGTTTACAGATTAGTCATGGGTCAGCACACCACATTGTGCATGATGTGCCTCAGTTTAACAAAGTGTCTGCAAGATGATTGCCACGGCTGCTGACTCGAGAAATGAGAGAATGACGTACTGATGCTTGTCAAGAACTTCTTCGGCGCTTTGAAAGAGAAGGTGGTGGCTTCCTTGCAAGAATCGTTACTGGGGACATAACCGGGGTTCACTTCCACCAACCGGAAACGAAGGGAGCGACCAAGGGATGGCGCCATTCCTCATCGCCAAAACCAATGAAGTTTCGAACAGAACCATCAGTAGGGAAGGTTATGCTGACTCTCTTTTGGGACGAAAAAGGCGTCATTCTGGAGCATTACATGCCTAGAGGGACCACTGTCACCATTGCATCACACACAGATCTCCTAAAAAATCATCTGCGGCCTGCAATCAAATCAAAGCGACCTGGATTGCTGTCAGCAGGTGTCCTTTTGCAACATGACAATGCAAGGTCTCACACTGCCTGTATAACAGTTGCAACAATCACAGACGTGCATTTTGAGTGTCTTCCTCATCCACCATACTCACCAGACCTTGCCCCAAGTGATTTCCATATGTTTGGGCCACTCAAAGACGCAATGTGAAGAAAGAAGTTCCATTCTCATGAAGACGTACGCCACGCGGTGCATGAGTGGTTGCGCAGACTACCAAAAGAATTTTTTTCTAAAGGAATTTATGCACTTTGTAAGCGCTGGAGGACTTGCATTGAGCATGGGGGAGATTATGTTGAAAAGTGATACAGCTTTGTACCACTTCTGCACAATAAATAATATTTTAAAAAACATTTAAGGTTTTCGTTTGACTCACTCTCGTAGTTGGAGCCCCTCTTTATGTTTTCTCCCTCTGGGACCCATGGCCACTCCACTTGCAAAGACCACTCTTTTATCTGTCTGTCTACCCAGCTTTTAGATTCGGGCTACCCCTTCATACCTTCTACTGAGTGTGTTTTATCTTCCTCGTTTTATAATTTGACTCCCCTGACTGGATCTGTCCACTTTTAGTGGACCGTCTCTCTTCCGCGTGCAACTTTGGAATCACGGGACTGGTGACCTTACTGTTTAATCCCATAGCTCCTCTCAGTTAATCAATCAATCAATCTAGTTAGCAGTCACTTTAAGGCTGTGGTCCTAGTGACGCCGATATCGGCGAATTGTGCCGACGACCAACATCAGCTGATCTTTTCAAATCAGAATGTGGGCGTGAATGCGGAGACACAGTAGCTGATTTCATCGCCTGAAAGTACAGACTTCGGACGACATTTGGTGAAATTCAAATCGATGTTCTCCATACGATCTGTGAAAAAACTGATGTTTAATCCAAGAAAGAATGAGTTTGTGGCATCCTGAGGGTAAAAAAGTCATAATCGGGATGGTGTTCGGAATCTGTCTACAGAAATTGCAGGTTTATTAGAAACCACAACTAGGCAAAGCTTTATCGGAAATTTTAGGTGTGAACTGTAATCTCAAAAAATAATTTGTTCAAATGAGAATAACGGAGTATCTTATGCTTAATGTTACTGTGGTGGATCTTTTTTGTTTTGTGGTTGGTGGACATTAGCTGTCTACAAATTACTAATACTGCTTACTGATGTTTCTATGCCAGGCGGGGGGTGATTCTGTTACATGGACCGGTTTGCAAATGTGGTGTTATGTGCGTCCAGTTTTCAGTGCTTTACATGTTCGTAGTATCGTATTCTAAGCTTTATTTATCTTTCACGCGTATGTTAAATGATAATCATTGAAAGTTAACTAACGTATGCCTGCACAGCTTCAAATAAATTCACCAAAACATAGTGTTTGTAACCTTGCTTTTCATCACTATCATATTGAGTGCGTAAAGCCGAAGACTCAAGCGCAAAACACTTTCGGATAACGAAAGCTAATTTAGGGTATTTGTAGAGGTGTAATTCGAGCTCGGTTAAAAAATACGGATTAAAGATACAGTTCTGGCTCAAGTAAAAGTAGACGTGACATTTCGGTATTTGATATTTGGCCATTTCATTTTTCCACTTTTCAAGCCCATACCACGTTCTGAAAATAGAATTTCTAAGTTTTTGTTCGATATCATGGATGCTGTTTACGAGGCTCTAAAGACCAATTTAAGAGCGCTAATATCTTCACTCTTGCACCACAAAGACCGAAATGTTAAATTTATTCTATACCGAATTTTGAAGCTACGCTTTGTGCAAATGTACTAAAAAGACGCAGTGATAAGTTATAGATGATTTCCTATATTGAAATCTACACTCGATTTCAAATAATACTGCTATCAGAAACCTTGTTACTTCCTTTCTCAAATCCACTAAGCAAGCGTTTAAAGAGCACTGAAGTTTCCTGTACTAGAAACTGATTATATGAATATCCTGCCACCATTGCATTAATTTTCACCATTTTCAAAATAAGGTGAGCTACTTTGAACTCACAAATCTGTCTCACATTAACCGAATAATTCTTCCTTACTCACACATATGTTATCCATGTATCATACAGCTACTTTCACCACGTACGATAACCACTATGTGCTCACAATCTCATTCGCAAAAACCTTTATACATAGAAGTCGCACATCCTATCACTGTTCTATAATAAACCATACTCAGAACAACTAGTGTGGGAGGGAGCCTTATTGCGGTGTATCACAGAAACTACATATTTTGGTAATATACACATATAAATATGAAACGCTACATGAATGGCATTTTAGATTCAAGGGTAGTGGTTCCTTCTGTCACTAATTGGTGGTGGGAGAAGGAAAATGTTGTCACAAAGTTAAAGCATTGTTAACTTTTGTAGCATGGCGTTTTCCCATTCATCTCATATTTATAAAACTTGTCGCATAATTCCAATAACAGATGACAGAGTGTGCAGTACTCGCCATGTCCGTTTCGAGACAGATGTAGATTATTTATATACAGTTGGAACCTTTTTAATGGCAAACGTAATACTGCAACTCTCGCCTCCAAGCACAAAGGCGTCGTGGTATCTATCCCCCCTTTGGGGGTTAAAATCTTAACCAAACTTCATACATACAATACATTCTAAGCTACCCTAACCTCCCCTCCTTGACCTTGCCACAAACTGCCGAAGAAGGTCGGACGGACCGCGACCAAGCTGTTGGCCGATGTTATCGGGTGGCATCTGATGGCGGGGGTCTGACGAACGTTGTCGGTGACACTGTAAACGCAAAGTAAGTTCTGTTCTCGGAATAGCGCTGTACGAACATGTAATAACGTCTAACCGAAGAATAAACTCGGGGCAATAGAACTGGTGATCCTGGCAGGGTTAGCGAAGTTCCCCAGAGAATAAGTTTTGGCAGTGGCTGGAATAGTTACAGAATTAGTTATGACAAGATTGTTTGTTAGAACAAGGAGTGAGAAGAAACGTGGACGTCCCACAAATTATATGGTAGAACATGACGATTCAAAATTTATACAAAAATTTCTTACTACTACTTTTCGATCTCATGCTTCAGAAACTGGAGCACATGAATGAAATGCGAAACTATTTCCTAACATAAAACTTTTGCTTGTAGTAAGCTTAATAGGTAAGTGATATTGATACTTCGTGAAATATATTCTGTCCTGTTATTTATGTAATGAGGTACACAAAAATAACCATTTGTGTCAAAATAGTCTCCCCTTCTTAACGTGTGTTACAATTGATGCAATATCAGAAAGTCCTATTTCGTTTTATCTAACAGACAGTGACATAATAGACGTAATCAAATCAGGAAACTACATCCGTCTTAGGTTCTATTCGTTTTAACAACTTTTTCAGTATTAGATAGTGACATTTTGATTTTTCATGTAGAAAAACGTTTGATGAACTTAGATGAGGTAAGATTATTTTCTAGGAAAAGGATTGAAGAAGTGTTTACTGTCTTGATTGCCTCTTGGCTTTCCTCGTTTTATGTTTCCTATATTTAATTTTATGACACACGAAAGAGAACGTTATTAACTAATTCCAAAGTACACACATTTGAATTCCACACAGCGAAACAACTGTGACGAGGGGATAGAATAATGTTGTGTGAAGAGGCGTGGCACTGGACTTCAGCACACTTACGACCAAATGACACGTCTTACATTTCCTCGAACATATATTTTATATATCAAACTCTTCAGAAAGATATGCGCTACAAACTGATCATATTTTTGAAAAATCTATATTTTAAAGTTTTTGATGTCCTACCTCAAACACTCGAGGGGGGGGGGGGGGGAGGTGGTGAGAGGGGGGACCACTGTCCTCGGTTCGGAAATTTCGTAGATCCAGGGCTGATCATTGTTAGTTGAATTTGCATTATCGGCTCATTGCTCTCTCTTGGACATCATTAACTACAAGATTAGTAACAACTAAATATTGTGCCTGCAGACAGAAATTTTTGAATTTTCACATGCAACTGAATTTACGAGCTCGTTAATATTAGCGGCTGTTAGTGCAATTAGCAACTGTTAGTACATTAAGCTCAACGGAGTTAAAACTGAGTGATTTTCCCCGACAATGACGGTATCACTATCGGTGTCGTTAAAATTAACCTTCCTGAACTAACTGCTTCACATTCACAAATCAAAATGACTGTTGCTTAGTTCATAATAATAATAATAATAATTCACCATTTGAAATTCGCTTCTATACAAAGTCGCTACACTGGATAACGAAGCACCGCTGAAAATTAGATATTCGTCGCTTGGGCACACACTGTTCTTTTGTCCTTGCGTCTGTATCGTCGTAACTGACTAAGAACATCTTCTCCAGTGCAATGTCGTATCGACTTTCCATTATTAAGGTGGCTGATGGGCACGATTCGAAAGCCAATAAATTGCAATACATAAAAAGGATTCTTGCGAGAAATGTCAATCACTTCAACATGACTGGGATACTGGTGGTTTGAACATAAGAACTCAAACATTTGCCGGCCTCGGTGGTCTAGCCGTTCAATCCGGAACCGCACGACTGCTATGGTCACAGGTTCGATTTCTGCCTCAGGCATGGATGTGTGTGATGTCCTTAGGTTAGTTAGGTTTAAGTAGTTCTGAGTTCTAGGGGACTGATGACCACAGATGTTAAGTCCCATAGTGCTCAGAGCCATTTGAACCATTTTGAACTCAAACATTTATGGTCATGAGCATTATTTTATCATCTAGCGACCTACAGATATTTACAATAAAGCTCACCACACTGAGGTGACAGAAGTCATGGGATACCTTCTACTATCATCGGACCTCCTTCTACCTGGGGTACTGCAGCAACTCAACGTGGCTTGGATTTAGCAAGTTGTTGGGCTTCTCATGCAGAAATATTGAGCCACGCTGCCTTTACAGTCATCGATAATTTCGAAAGTTTTGCTGGTGCAGGATTTTGTGTATGAACTGACCTCTGAATTATATCCCATAAATGTTCGATAGGATTCATGTCGGGCAATCTGGGTGGCCAAATCATTTGCCCGAATTGCCAGAATTTCTTCAAATCAATTGCAAACAATTGTGGCTCGGTGCTGTGACATCGTTGTTTGAGAAGATGAATTCCATGAATGGCTGCAAGTGGCTTCCAAGTAGCCAAACATAACCACTGCAAGTCAATGATCAGTTTTGTTGAACCAGAGGACACAGTCCATTCCATTTAAACATGACCCACACCATTATGAAACCACCACCAGCTTGCACAGTACCTTGTTGACAATGTGGACTCATGGCTTTGTGCAGTTTGCGTCACATTCAAACCCTACCCTCAGCTCTTACCAACTGAAATGAGGACTCATCTGACCAGGCCATGTTTTCAGTCGTCCAGAGTCCAACCAATATGGTCACGGGCCCAGGAGAGGTGATGCTGTGCTGTTTCCAAAGGCACTTGCTTTGGTCATCTGCTGCCATAACCCATTAACACCAGATCTCACTTAAGAGATATGTTCGTTGTACAACCCACATTGGTTTCTGTGGTTATTACATGCAGTGTTGATTGTACTTTTGCACTGACAACTCTATAAAATGTCGCTGCTCTAAGTCGGTAAGTGAAGGCCATTGGCTACAGCATTGTCCGTGGTGAAAGGTAAACCCTGAAATTTGGTATTCTTAGCACAGAGTTGACACTGTTGGTCTCAGATAATTGAATTCCCCAATAATTTCCAAAATGGAATTTTCCTAGCATTTAGCTCCAACTACTATTCTGCATTCGGAGTCAATTAATTCCCATTGTGTGGCTATGATCACATTGGAAACTTTTCACGTGAGCCACCTGAGTACAAAGACAGCTCCGCCGATACACTGGCCTTTTGTACCTTGGGTACACAATATTACCGCCGTCTGTATATGTGCATATTGCTATCCCATGTCTTTTGTCACTTCAGTGTGTATTGTGTACCATGAAATATCATCAAGATGTTTCACAATATTAAATTGTATATTGCCTGTCTGTTCCCAAAGTGGATGCACACCTGTTCTCCTGTGCTTTATGACAATATTAATTGAATCATCAGGTCTGTATGCCAGCACAACATTTTTTGTATAATGACTACATAGCATCATTGCTCACAAGAAGTACTAACAATGTGTACAGCTCTAGCATTGAATCTCTATGGCTCATTGTTTGTTGACAATAGTATGCTTCTATTTCTTTCAACAGATGGATATTATTTGACCTGCTATTGCATAGCTATTATAGTTAGCCACCCAGACTCTCTGTAGAAAAAAAATAAAGGACAAAAGTAAATAATAACACACAGAAATATTGTGTGAGGATATACAACATTACAATGGGCCTAATATTTTATTTAGGTTGTGCAAATGATTCACTGTTGCTGTGCTGAAGCCAATGTTGTATCTGCTTCATATTTTATTTATGTAATACATAATTTATACTTAAATTATATTTTGTTCTTTGCAGGAAACAGAACATCGTACAGCAATGAGAAATTACCATTGTCCCAGGCTGCTATCGAGACTGAAATTGGACGAATTTGAGAAACTACATAGGCCTGGTCGTCGTCTATTTCAGAAGTGTTACAGCACACATAGCACTGTAACAACTGGAACATCAGACCCCAAATTATTTAAACACATACCTGGACCCAAATCACTACCACTGATTGGAACTTTGTTAAATTATGTTCCATTACTTGGTATGTAACAAATCTCAATTTTTTATTTTGAAGTATATAAATGACCCAGTATTTTAGTAATTTCGAAAGCATTGAGGAAAACTGTTTGGTATCAGGCATTGCTTCTCCAACCATTTTTTAATAAGAACTTCCCTTCACATTTTATCCAGGCTTATGGTTGGCTCTGCACATTAATCATAGGCTTGTTTGAATGTTTTTTTTTATATTTTGAATCTGATTAAAAATACAGAAGATTGAATTATTGCAGTGTCAAATGAGCAGCAATGATATTTATAGTCCGACTGTTTCTCCTGAATATGGTGCGGTATCCAAAGGTGTGGTTAGGTGGAAATCAAGGGTACAGCTTAAATGATTCCAGAATGAAGTTTTCACTCTGTAGTGGAGTGTGCACTGATATGAAACTTCCTGGCAGATTAAAACTGTGTGCCGGACTGAGACTCGAGCTAAGGACCTTTGCCTTTCTTAGGCAAGTGCTCTGCCATCTGAAATACCCAAGCACGACTCACGACCTGTCCTCTCAGCTCTTCATCTGCCAGTACCTCGTCTCCTACCGTCCAGACTTCACAGAAGCTCTTGCAAAACCTGAAGAACTAGCACTCCTGGAAGAAAGGATATTGCAGAGACTTGGCTTTGCCACAGCTTGGGGGATGTTTCCAGAATGAAATTTTCACTGCGCACCAGAGTGTTCATTGATATGAAAGTTCCAGGCTGATTAAAACTGTGTGCCGGATCAAGACTCAAACATGGGGACCTTTGCCTCTCATGGACAAGTGCACTTGCAAAGGTCCTGAGTTCGAGTCTGGGTCCAGCATAAAGTTTTAATCTGCCAGGAAGTTTCAGCTTAAATGATGGTACACCTCTATGTTGCTGAGTCAAATGAAGCCACAACAATGGGGAGGCTCTGGATGAATATCCCATGGTGCAAATCTGATTAATTGGAAGCACTACGGTACTTACGACACCTACAAAGGGGTCAGAAACATCACGGTGGGGGGCGGGGGGGGGGGGGGGGGGGAAGTCCACAGAGTTGAAGAGTTTATTTATTGTTCTCTGCTAAGTTATTGTGGCTTTTGATTGTTGGATTGAATTTAAAATTGCAAAGTAATTTAAATACTTCAAGGCAGTGTTTGAATTTTATTCTTATTAACTGTAAGGACAGTCTCCAAACCACACAAATAATTTTATGGATGCAATAATGATGTTTATCTCTAAATGCACAAATATTGGTCTTTGAGAAACACAGGCCCTTCTGTTTATCTGTACTGCTCGCAAGTCTGTAGTTAAGTTGTTAATAGTAGAGAATAAATGTGAGAAGGCATCTGATCTGAATAAAATGTGAGATACAGCTAATTTTGTGGAAGCTGTGTGAGACCAATATTTTTAATAATAGCCTTGTACCTCACCTGTTAAGAAACTGCATTTATTAAAGCTGAAGAAACTTTTGTTTTGATATATATTGTTAGGATCTACCAGTGTTAATATCAAAACAACACAGTTAAGGCGCTCAGGGCTGATTTCAAGTTACGCAGGACCTGTAAAACAGATGAACTGCAGGGCCCTGTGTGGCGATATGTGCTCATTTTTTTAGTCATATTATTTTACTCTCATATAACATTTTAAGACAACAACTAATTTGAACTGTATAGGTGTTATGCATTTTTATTTTTGATCTATTATCCAAGCAATATCTATTGTCATAGCTTAGTGGTCAGCATGGCTGACTTCCATGTGAATGTGGGTTCGATTCCTGGCACTGCCAGTGAGTTTTCCTTGGTTGGATGACTGAAACGAGGTACACTCAGGCTTATGATGGCAGTCAATGAGCTTCTTCAATGAGAAATAGCAGCACCAGGTCTGCTAAACTGATAATGACTGGGAGGTCAGTGTGCTGACCTCACACTCCCTCCACTACATCCGTATGATGAGGGCCAGCTCCAGAATTTTTTCCTCAAAAG
Organism: Schistocerca gregaria; assembly: GCF_023897955.1. Lineage (NCBI taxonomy): Eukaryota > Metazoa > Arthropoda > Insecta > Orthoptera > Acrididae > Schistocerca > Schistocerca gregaria. The sequence continues at coordinate 384,490,350 of NC_064927.1, forward strand.
TGACTTATTATTTGATCCCTCCACCCTCTTTCCTCATACACTTTCACCTTTCAGTTTTTGCTACTAATTGTGATAAAAATCTTGCACTTTGGGTGCTCCTAGCACCTCCCTCATTTGGGTGCCCCTAGCAGCTGTTGCCAGTTGTGATAAGTCCTGCATATCACAGGCGTAGTGCCTCTGGAGCCCCAAGCAGCAGCTTGTGCTGCATGGGCCTTAAACTTACTCTTCATGTGGCATTTTACAGGTAGAAGATGACATGGCAATCATTCAGTCCTGACCGCTTTGTCTGTGACCAGAGTAGTGGAGCTTTTTTGGCTTGTGTTATTATGTAAACAACACTATAAACATTAGTCAAAGCACTAAACTATGTGTCACAGTAGACTTTTCGTAACTCCATACAAATCACAGTGGAAAATCAACAGTGTAAAAAAGTAAATAATACATATGTCCTTCTGTGTATTATGTTTCTTCTCAACAAGAAAATTGTTAACTCACTGACGTAGTTATGCAGTAATGTGTAGAGGTGAGCACTTTCTTGAATCAATTCAAACTTGTTCCAAGCCCTAAGTTGGTCTAACTCAGAGTGTTTTCAGATTTGTAACATGACATGTGCAGAACTAGTGAAGCATTTCCACCTCAGCGACTCTTGACATAACAAGGAAGAATAAGAAAAAAGTGCCCACACTAGAATGTAAGAGAGATTTGACCATTTACACATTGACCTATAGATTTAACCATCAGTCATCCAGATTAAACAACACACTCACAGGATGACATTTGCAAAAAAAGAAAAGAAATTGAGAAACATGTTTACTCCTGTTATTTGGATCAGGTATCTCAGTGCTTTCATAAGGAATTATTGTGCTCCCACCTATTTAAATTTCCTTGTGATAAAAAGCTGCCAAATTATTCTGATGACAGTTGATGTGAAGTGGAAAGTTGTGGTGTAAACACAGATTTTTACCAATTTCTTAGACAAACAATACAAACAGAACTTACAATCCTTCAGACTGAACTCACCCAAGCAGAAAACTGATTTTTTAACCATGTTGTACAACAATATTCCATTTCCATAAAATATGTAAACTGAAACTTCACATTGGCTTACAGTATCAAACTGCTGACTATTATCTTGCCTCCTCAGTGTGAACTAATTTCTTGAATTTTCTAAATTTCATTCCATATTTTTTATTCAGGTACCTTCAAGAATATTCAGTGATGTCTTCTCCCAAACAATGTTAATGATAGCATCATAAAATGAACACCAATTGCTAAGCAAAATACTAATTGGATATGATAGCATTTAGTGTGTACCACTATGAGGGAAACAGTTGCAGTGCCTACTATTGACCTCACACAGGTCACTACTCATCGCAGCCAAGTGATGAAGAGACAAAAACACTCCTGTGCCAATGTTGTGATTTTTGCACACTGTCATTATTATTAGTTATTTTCTGTAATACCTGCAAACTACTGGGATGTGTCAGTGTAAAATCTTAAAATTAAGACCAAAGATACTTTTGTCCTTCACACACTCACAAAACTTATCACTCAGTGTGCATGCACTGTTCTGTCAGCAGAGTCGATTGTGCTCTCCAGCATACATCAAACAGTAGCACTGAATTTCTGCTTTGGATATGTAAACACTAACAGATGCACCCAAATCTCACCCTCCTCTTATTGGCATAATTACTAATACTGATTGAAAAATCATATATTTTGTCATATAATTTTGACTAATTAGTGTTACTAATCTATGCTATCCAGTTTTTGGCTAAGTTTAGAGTCAATAGCATGTTTGCATTTTATAGGTGACTATAAGTTTGACAGATTGCATCGAAATGGAATGAAGAAGTTGAAGAAATATGGAAAGCTTGTGAAAGAAGAAATTGTACCTGGTGTTAATGTTGTATGGGTCTTTGACCCATCTGATATTGAAACAGTATTCAAAAGTGAAGGACGATATCCAGAGCGCCGAAGTCATCTTGCAGTGGAAAAGTACCGACGAGAGAGACCTGAAATCTATAGCAATGGCGGTCTTTTGCCTACGTAAGAACTATCAAGTCTTTCATTGTGTTAGGCATGCAGTTCTGTTAGTTTTACAAATGAACTTATGCAGCATTGATGAATTTAAAACAAATAGACAACAGATGTATTTGACACATTGGCACATGTGAAACTGTTCATGTCAAGGATATGCTATTCAAGTGAAAAAGAGCTGAAAATATGGCAGTGAATGCATGTGAACAAAATAAAATTTAGAGGCACTTAAATTTTCTGTAGTTTATCTAAGTACAAGATACGTGAATGATTACTGATAATGTGTCCTACATTAAACAGTGAAACATATTTGCAGCACCCCATGCTAACAATTTCCAAACTGTGTTATATTAAACTATAGCTACTTTTTTGTTAAAGTTGTGTGAAATACTTTCATCAAGAGGGGGTTACAAGGAGGGATTTTTAAGGAAAACTGACTGTTTATATGGTGAACAATTAGTAATGATACTAATTTTAAAAATTTTCATAATGATATTTTCTACAGCCAAGAAATTATTCTGTACAACTTAGATGCTGTGTTGTACTAACATCATAATGATACATTGTTGTGTAAATTGATTTTCACATGCACTTATATACACTATATTTTTAATTAATTATTATTGGCACTGAAATAATATCAGCACTTTCTTACTTTTACGTGCAGGAATGGAGCAGATTGGTGGCATCTGAGAAGTAAATTTCAGCAAGCATTGAGTCGACCCCAAAATGTTAAGCTGTACATAGAACAAACTGATGCTGTAATTCAAGAATTTATAGAACTGATCAGAAGACATTCAAAATCTCAAAAACCACATGATTATCTACATGATTTGTCTCATCTTTTCATGGAATGTATGCATTTTTATGTATCTGTGTTACTGTTGAGTAAAGAGGATACTGTAACATTTTCTTCTTCTTCTTCTTTCTTTCTTTCTTTTTTTTGTGTGTAAAAGTAGACCAAAACATGTTGAATAATCACATTTCTGGTCTAGTTTATCTTCTTGGACAGTTAACAACAGGAGTAATTTCAAATAGCCAACAAAGTTGCCAGTTCCATTTTTATGTGCATGATTCTGGCAACAAATATAGATAAATAAGTCAGACTCTGTAAGTTGGTATTACATATGTTTGATGACTGGACACCTACCATACTATGACATATTGTTGGTGCAAAAGTGCTAGTTATGTCCAACTTAGACTACTGGCACTTGCTGTGCATTTTGCTCGTATGTTTTCCAAAATCAACATTGATATTCATGTTACTCATCCTACAGTATAAATGACCCTGCCAAATGAAGTGACTGTTGTAATATTAACAAATTAAGTATTACATCTCAAGCCTTGTCTAGATGAAGTCATGAATATTATTTATGGGATTTTCTGAAATTCCTATTTTAACAGACTCTTTAAATATGCTACCAGAGAAATTAAGAGCCTGCTCTGTCATGTTTAATTTCATTTTATATTCCAGGGGTAGTGTGTGATGTTGCTGATCTTAACTATCAAGAAGTTGATCAGTCACAGTAGTGCCCACTTGCACTGCCCATTAAGCCATCGGAGTCTCGATGATTAAAGTCTCATAGAACAGATTTAAATTGCAACTTCCTGGCAGATTAAAACTGTTTGCTGGACCGAGACTCAAACTCAGGAACTTTGCCTTTCGCAGGCAAGTGCTCTACCATCTGAGGTACCTAAGCATGACTCACAACCTGTCCTCACAATTTTGCTTTCACCAGTACCTCATTTCCTACCTTCCAAACTTCACAGAAGTTCTCCTGCAAAACTTGCAGGACTAGCACTACTGGAAGAACGGATATTGTGGAGACATGACATAGCCACAGCCTGGGGGATGTTTCCAGAATGAGATTTTCACTGTGCAGCAGAGTGTGCACGGATTTGAAACTTCTTATCAGATTAAAAGTGTGAGACGGACCGAGACTCAGTCGGAACCTTTGCCTTTCACGGACAAGTGTTCCATTCTTCCTGTAGTGCTAGTCCTGCAAGTTTTGCAGAACTTCTGTGAAGTTTGGTAGGTAGGAGACAAGACATTGGTGGAAGTGAAATTGGGAAGATGGGTTGTGAGCCTTGCTTGGGCAGCTCAGATGGTAGAGCACTTGCCTGCAAAAGGCAGAGGTTCCGAGTTCGAGTCTCGGTCTGTTACACAGTTTTAATCAGCCAAGAAGTTTCAAATCAGTGCACACTCCAGTGCAAAGTAAAAATCTCATTCCAGATTTAAACTGATTCCTGGATATTGTACTAATGATGTACACTACACAAATTTTCAAGTAATGTGGTTTTTTCCACATTTATTATCACTTCAAATATTGTGACGACCAGATCCAGTTTCACATATAACATCCTTTGCAACTAGTTACCATCACACTATGCCATGGTAGTGTAGTGGTTGGTACATCTGGCTAGTGGGCAGCAGACCCAGGTTCAAATCCTGGACTTGGTACAAATTTTCATTCCTCACTTCAGTCTGTGCATGTACATAATAGTTTCCATCAATTTACTGTACCTAAACGTGGCATTAATGACACAGTTACACTATGAATTCAAAGTCCTTTTGAACACAATGCTAATAGACCACAGTGTAAAAGACAGTGCGCACGTTTGAAAGATGTTCATACAAAATCATACACTTATCGAAGTTAATATGTCGAGTCAAAGTTATATCTTGAGTGAGCAATACAGGTGGCCGATTTTTATACAATGTTATGAACTCGAACTCTCATGAGTATGTTACATATGTGTTACTTGATTGCTTGCTGGTCATGAACTTTCACATAAATGTTGCTTGTGAACTTTCAGAACAAGGACTTACTTTTTGGGGTGACATGAGCTTTACCAAGACAGGTGTATGAACATATTGTGACTTTGCAAACTACATTTTGTTTTAAAAAATGGCTAGGTAAGATATTGCTAATTCAAAGAGACTGTTGTTGTTGTGGTCTTCAGTCCAGAGACTGATTTGATGTAGCTCTCCATGCTACTCTATCTTGTGCAAGCTTCTTCATCTTCCAGTACCTACTGCAACCTAAATCCTTCTGAATCTGTTTAGTTTATTCATCTCAAAGAAACTATATGTTACAATAGTAATCTTGCATACAAAATATGTGGTGGTTAGGAAGATACAAAAGATAAGGCAACCACATTGTACACCTTCACTTTGAATAACCTATTTAGAAGTACAGTTGCTTTATTTTGATTTATGATCATTTATAGCAGTTTTAGGTAATTCTCAATGAATCGCCTAATTACTTAGTGAGAAGTGCCATTTGGTCCAGGAAATTTAGAGTGACAAAAGCATAGTGGTAAGAGTTGGAATCTAACAAGTGCAATGGCTAAATTTGCAATGGAAAATCTAAGTACATTTGAGATTTAAAATTTATCAGTGAAGATAATTAGTTTCAGTAAAATTAAAATACTTTACCATAAAGTCTTAATGTTGATCTTTTAGTGAGTAGTGTCATCATTATCAGATATAGCTATTGCTTCGAAAGGTTTTTCCCACTACTTAATGTAGTAGAATTTTCAGTTGGGCATAATTTTTAATAAACAAAATTAATTATGTCTTTGAAATCATCTGATCTGTGACAATGTAGGGAATAATGAAATTGAATGGGATCTGGTCTAAATAATAAATGGGTCGATTCACACATTCTTCAGAGATACACATTATAGAAAATGAGAATCAAATTACAGTTAAAGAAAAATAATTAATTATTGGTAGGAGTCTAATAAGGCAAATGAGAGATTTCAGCTTGCTCTGTTCCAAGGCAGCTGCATTTTCAGCTTGCTGAAGTTTACAGAAGGTAGTGTCTCAGATATGAGAGTTACTGGAAGTGGATTTAATGGCAGATGGTTAAACAGGTAACAGCTGTTAGTTTTTTTGTAACTTTAAATAGACTTGAATCAAGAAATGTCATCTCCAGGTAGGAATATCAACAATATAGGAAAAGACAGATTGCTACTTACTGTAAAGAAGACATGCTAAGTTGCAGTCAGGTGCACTGTTAATAAAGTTGGTTTGTCTCCTAATATTCTCCCCCACATACAAGAAGCTAAGCTGGCATGCAGTGTTTTATATACTCAGCTTTGATACTGTTAGTTTGTGCTTAATGTTTCAGTGAAGGCGTTTTGTCATTGTAGATAAAAATGAAATAATTTTTCTAGAGACAAAAGACAGCCAGTAGGGGGCATAAAAACAACCTTTATATTTTCCACAGTGCTCCTGATTTTTTACCACAATGAGAAATTGATTTGTCAGTTTGTGTATTTATCCTTTTTAAAAATATTCATAGACATTTTATTCTATGAAAAAAAATCTGCCTATCTGGCATTATGGATCAAGGTTCCTAGTGTGGTACACCTGTACATGGAGCATTTTTTGACAAAGGGACCAGAATTCACTAAGTCCCAGTTGGTGTGTCTGTATGGGTGATATGTTTGTTGTATGGTATCAAAGAACAAGGAAACTACTTGAAAACCTAAAATTTATACATCTTAATACAAAATTTAATGAAAAGGTTAGTTGATACTTCCATAAAGCAGAGATACTGAATCATAGACAGGCACAACAAAAAGACTCTTGGAAAGTGAGCTTTCAGGCAACAAGGCCTTTGTCACATGAGATGACTAGAGAAACGTGTGAAAGAAGAGAAAGAAGGATAAAAAAGTCTTGTTGGCTGAAAGCACACTTTCCAACTGTCCTTTGTGCCTATCTGTGTCTATATGTTGTGTAGCAACTGTCCTTTTCACGAAATTTTTACATTCTTCATGCATTTTCCATTGTTTAGCAATCCAAAATTTATGGTACAACTTGAAAATCTGAACTTGCTGTCACTTCTCAAAGTGTTAGTTGGTGGAAAACAAGTGAATTACCCAGCGAAAATCTGTATAGAAAATTTCTGCACATTGACGCTCTCTCTGTGTCTGAAACCACCATACCAACTGTAAGCTGGATGTAACCCTTTAATTGCTTACCTACCATCTTCCCTCATAGAGAAAGGCCTTGCTGAAATGAAGTAGGCACTAGAAGTGGAACTCTGGTATAAACTAGCATTTCATGAAAATACTACAAAACTGTCTTAAATACTAGAATGGGACTTTCTAGAAAAGCTACTTTCAAAGCCAACGCATGGAAAAAATATATTGGATCTTATGGCAACAAATAGTCTCAACGTCTCTGAGAATGTCCACACTGAAAAGGATGTTGGGGAACATGAGGCAGTTGTAGCAATACTGATAACTGGAAGTACAAAGGACATCTGACAGACATTTGCAGATTTGTATACTTGTTAGGCTTTTAAAAGAGGCTGTACTTTCATATTTCAAGGAGCTAATGAAATCATGTACTCCTGGACATAAGCATGTAGTAGAATTATAGCCCAAGGTCAGCAGAACAGTTGGCGAGGCACTGGACAGATGTGTTCCTAATGAAACAGTCATTATGGAAATGGTGACTGCTACACAACAGTTGTAAAACAAAGCATAAAGCTGGAGATATATGCTGAATGGAACATGCTTCACAGTCAAGAAAGCAAATAAATAAATAAATAAATGTAAAAATAAATAAAGGTATGAAGCCTCCAAGAACTATTGTAGCAGCACCTTATTGAAAAAATCTCTTACTGTAACTCTGAATTACTGTATGAATACCTATGTACTGTCATTGAGAAACAGCTGAAATCGTTCATAGTGAACAAAACACAAGGGCCTGATGGAATAACTGTCAGATTCTATTCATAATTTGCAACAGAGTTAACCATAATATACCACAGATTGCTTAATTTTTTAGTTTTATTTTTTTATATTTTTATTCATGATGTAAATAAAATAGAAAGAAACTTCCACATGGGAAAAATATATTAAAAACAACGATTCCAAGACTTACCAAGCGGGAAAGCGCCGGCAGACAGGCACAATGAACAAAACACACACACAGAATTACTAGCTTTTGCAACCGATGGTTGCTTCTTCAGGAAAGAGGGAAGGAGAGGGAAAGACGAAAGGATGTGGGTTTTAAGGGAGAGGGTAAGGAGTCATTCTAATCCCGGGAGCGGAAAGACCTCCCTTAGGGGGAAAAAAAGGACAGGTGTACACTCGCACACACACACATATCCATCCACACATCCCCTTTTTTTAGGGGGGGGGGTGTCAAAATTGTCCTCGTTGGTTGTAAGAAACTGCAGGTGACACCTGTCTATAGGAAGATAAGCACAAATGATTGTTTAAATGACCATCCAATGTCATCGACATCAATCAGTTGTAGAGACCTAGGACATATTCGGAGATCAATTGTAATGAGATGTCTTGAATAGACTGAGTTCCCCATGTCAAACAGCACAGATTCCAAAAACATTGGTCCTGCAAAACTCACTTGCATGTTTCTCGCAAGGCATTCAGAAAGTCATAGATTGAAGCAATCAAGTGGATACATTATTTCTTGACATTTGAAAAACATTTACCTAAGTACTATACCAACATTTATTAACAAAAGTGCAATTATACTGGGTAGTAAACAACATTTGTGACCATATAATGTAATTATGTTGATAAAAAACTACTTACATAGAATTCTGTTCTGAATGATTGGGATGCAAATGTTTATTTTCTGCTCTCATTTGGATTTTCTATTGTTATCCTATAGCTACACAGGTGAATTTGTGCCTTAGTTCCTCCTCTTGACTGTTTTCTGTTCTGTCATCTACCCTCATCCAGCTTAATTTGTGCTCTAGCTCTGATGTTGACAATATGTTACAGTAATTCCTTCTTTCTACTCGCCAATTTTTCCTTTCAAAAGTATCTCTCTTCTTTACTGGGCATCTGTCAAGGTGAATAAAAGATTTAGGCTGCATCTTTCTTTATGTTACAACTTATCATGTTTGCTCTTCGTCAGTAAAGAGAATTTGCACATTAACCAATGAGTGATAGGTGAAATATTTTTTCATTATTATAGGTCTCTGTTACTGTCATGATGTCCCTTACTCCATCATGGAGAAAAAATTTTGTTTTAAAATTATGGATGATATTTTGCCAGCTGTAAGTGTTTATGATTGTTTCTTTTTTCCTTGTATCAGTGTATAACAAGCATTATTTTAAATACAAATTGTCTGATGAGTATGGCTGACTGAATCCTTATGATTATTACTAAACATTGTACCAACAAAAAAGGTCCCACATTGTTCCTTTTGCAAAGAATTAGTGATAAAAAACCTCTAACCTGTGGATGATTTCTCAGATATATATGCAAGTGTATTATGAAGGCAGCTGTGGTGGCTTCCTATGCAATGCAGTGGATTCTTGTATTTTTATTGTTATCGATGATTATAGAAATTACAGTTTGGAAATGAGTGCTTCCAGGTTCAAGTCCATATCATACTCTTTTTTAATATTATCAGTGGTGTCAATAACAAGGGAATATTGCTAAAGGTCAATGAATGACCTTGAAACTTAGTGGGCATGTAGAAGAGGCAAAATAAAGCAGTACCTGTTTATTTGTATGTGTCCAATTTCATTTTTAAGGGGTAAAATACACCCAGAAAGGTAAGTTAGCGTATTAGGTTTAGAGCGAATAGCTCTGAAACCAAGAAATATTAAAAAAATGTGTTTCATATGAAAGTTGAAATGGAACTAACATTCTTGAAAGCTGTATAATCAACTTTTGAAAAAAACTGAAAATATTTCAAATTACCCCACTACCATTAATGAATTTTGCAAAATGGAAACTTTTTTTTTTACAATGCTTATTTATACTAAGCATCAAGCATATTTTGGTAGATTGGGAAACCTTGGTGAAAAGAATTGACTATATGCTAGTGACTGCAGCTTGACTGTATTGTTTCCCAAGTGGAGATTAACATCATGGTCGTGCAACAGAACTAGTTCTGAAAATCTTCTCACAAAATTCTTCTGACATTGAAAGCTGTGTACATTCAATGGCTGTACCTGCCCCATCGAGCCTTTTGGGATAACTAACTGAACAAGTTCCTTTTCCTCAGGAACAGCACTCCAAACAATTTTCTCATGCTTATAACCCTAGGAATCTTATAATAATACAAATTTTTCTCTTGCACTCGGAAATAAAATGTCCGCCAAATAACTTTTGATGTGGTCAGACGGTTTACCAGATTTTGATGCTTCACAAGAACATCTGGGCCTTCAAAGGGAGATTCTTTAATTCTCACTCCAAACTATCTATTAGGTTCTTTTAAAGCTATAAAAGGGGGATAAGCAGTTTGCCAGCTGCAGAGACTGTAGGCTGAATAGTGTAACTGTGAGTAATTGATGACAGTGACTGCGTCATGGATTCAATTTTCTTTGCCTCTTTTGGAACAAAATACATTGAATGTGCAGCTCCAGATTCAACATGCTCTAATCAGGGTTGTAAACATTTTCAGCCATAAAAATGCTGATATGCTCCTTAACTTGCACTAAAAATTTTAAAGTGACATTGTTGAGATAATTTTATTGTTTATGTAATGTCTAGTTACAAATGTTGCTATTTTTCAAGATACAATTCCATGCTCCTCTTTAAAATTCAGTAGCCATTTGGGGACTGACTTGGAACTACATAACATTACTTCCCTGCTCATTTGCAAGCCCCACTTTTGATTGTCAGTATCATTGGTAACCAGACAATGACAGTACTTTTAGTGAAGTCTAGCAGTGTATTACCATCATCATGTCATGTTTCGAGCCATCAAGAACAATGTACTTTTCCCAACGATGCAGCTGTTTCACTGACATAGCTTTGTGATATTTATGCTAAGTGGATGGAAGCCATCTTTTCCCTTTTTCCTGTTTTTCCAAAATTCAACCACAGATTTCTTGTATTCAAAGTTTAATTAACTTTCTGAAGGAAGGACATTGCCTGGAATGAAAAAGTCTCCGTGTGTTTCAAAATCAGATACACAATAATTATCAATCATTGCTATATCATGGAGCCCTGGTCCATCAAACCATAGGCCATTATCTTGTTCCATAATAGTTGAATGTCCCTCCATGCTGTCACAAATCAATGTTACAATGGTATCTTTCACTTGCACTTTCTGTCAATTGATAGAGCTCTCAAGAAAGTTCATAATGCTGAAATGATCATTCAGCATTCAAGAAATATTAACTGGGTTTACATTTGGCACCTTCCCTATTTGCAAACAGATTTACTTCATACACAGTACAAAGTCTCACACCAATTTGACAAGAAGTTTATTCAACACCACAGGCTCAGTGAATACTGACAACTACAGGCAGTGCAAAGAAGAATATGAAGAAATGTCCGTGTTGATGACCACATCCAGAAATCTGTGTGATGTGCATTAATGCAAAGAGCATTCTGTGAGAGAGAGATCCTAAAAAGTCTACCAGGGTCCAGTAATTGTACAGTGATGTTCAGTTCCATAGCAGTTTCAAGTGCCAGATGAGACTGCTGCAGAGCTGTCAGCACTAGCTTATATAACAGGAGGCACCAATGGAAGACACCAGCATGCACAGCTATTAGCAGACTTGTAATATGGTCTACAATGCCATCAACTAGCAGTTCATACCTAGGAATGTTCTCTTGTAAGCTCCACAACAACTAGTAGGATTACAGTCAACACTATGACTGCTTTCACTGAGTAAGACACTCAAAAGAAGTCTGGAATATGAAACTGGATATAGTTGCACAGTCTGATGATCAGAAACTACTTGCTGCAATCTCTCCTTAGCTCTGATAACCATACAGTAATGTTAACAATTTTTTTCACCACTATTTATTTGAACTACCTACCTTCATGTTGAGTGCTGCAGTGAGAAAATTGCTGATCTTTTTGTTTTCAAGCATGTTTGATAAGAGGTTTAATTTCAAATCTGCTCAGCAGTGGGGACAAGTTATCTGGTCAATCTGCATGAATTACTACTACAAGACTGTAAAAATGACTCTGTGAATTATTGGAAAAAGCAGTTTGAGAATTTAGGAGGGAAAAGTTTTCATGACAACAGTTTCATGAGTAGTGTTAAAGTTGATTTCATATGTATATACACTGAAGTGCCAAAGTAACTGGTACAGACATGTGTATTCAAATACAGAGATAAGTAAACAGGCAGCATATGGTGCTGCAGTCAGCAAAGCATATATAAGACACCAAGTGTTTGATGCAGTTGTCAGATCGATTAATGCTGCTACAGCATTAAGTGAGTTTTAATGTGGTATTACAGTTGGCACATGAGCAATGGACACAGCAGCTCCAAGTTAGTGATGAAGTGGGGATTTTCCTGTACAACGATTTCATCAGTGTGCTGTGAACATCAGAAATCTGGTAAAACATCAAATCTCCGACATTGCTGCTGACAGAAAAAGATCGTGCAAGAACGGGACCAACGATGGCTGAAGAGAATTGTTCAATGTGACAGAAGTGCAACCTTTCTGCAAATTGCTGCGGATATCAGTGCTGGGCCATCAACAAGTGTCAGCATGTGAACCATTTAATGAAACATCATCAATATGAGCTTTCAGAACTGAGGCCCACTTGTGTATCATTGATGACTGCACAACACAAAGCTTTATGCATCACCTGGTCCTGTCAATACCGATATTGGACTATTGATGATTGGAAATATGTTGCCTTTTTTCAAATTGAGCTGATGGATGTGTACCGGTATGGAGACAACATCATGAATCCATGGACCCTGCTTGTCATCAGGGGACTGTTCAAGCTGGTGGAGGCTGAGGGATATGGGACTACTGATACATCTAGATATGACTCTGACAGGTGACACACATGTAAGCATCCTGTCTGATTACCTGCGTCCATTCATGTCCATTGTGCATTTCAATGGACTTGGGCAATTCCAGCAGGACAATGGGATGCCCCACATGCCCAGAATTGCTACAGAGTGCCTCCATTAGCACTCTTCTGAGTTTTGACACTCCTGCTGGCAATCAGACTCCCCAGACATGAACATTATTGAGCATATTTGGGATTCCTTGCAACACACTATTCAGAAGGGATCTCCAACCCCTCATACCCTGCAGAACTCATGGTGTCAATTCCCTCCAGCACTATTTCAGACATTAGTCAAGACCATGCCACATAGTGTTGTAGCACTTCTGCATGCTAACGGGGGCTCTGCACGATATTAGGCAGGTGTACCAGTTTCTTTGGCTCTTCATTGTATGAGAAACAACATAAAACTTATACTACCATGTGAGATATGAAACAAATTTTGTCTTGTAATTACTATAATTCTGATGCAATGTCATTGGTGCATATTTAGGCAATATTGAAACAGAGAGAGAGAGAGAGAGAGAGAGAGAGAGAGAGAGAGAGAGAGAGAGAGAGACTTTACATTGGTCTCATTGTGCCATATTACTTGTCTGTAAATTTCATTACATGTTTATACAGGGTTCCTTGAAAAATTAATCTAATTTCTGTGTTACATTGTCGATCATGTATATATAAACTTATAACTTGTACCTTTTTAGGGTTCATAAACATTTTATTTTATTTATTATTATGTTTCTGTTATAAATTCATGTAATGACACATTCCATGACATGGAGATTTGCTTCTCAGTTTGGCCCTTCAGGACTAGATGTGTAAAACAAAATTTAAAAAAGTACCTATAACACATTTAAGTAACATATCACAGCAAATGTGAATGTCATGGTTGCATTTGATCTAATGCTTAGTTATTATATTTCATTCTCAGTGGTGGGGTTAGTGGCATTTGACGTTAATTTAGGCAGCCTTACTGAAGATGGACTGAAAAATGACTCTCGATCATCAAAACTGATTAAAGCTGCAGAGACTACTAACAGTTGTGTTGTGGAACTAGACAATGGATTACAGCTGTGGAAATTCATGGAAACTCCACTGTACAAGAAGTTCAAAATAGCATATCATTTTATGGAGAGGTCAGTGAAATATTGTTTTATACTGCATAACTTTTATATACTATCAGTCATAGCATTTTTGTGTATAATAGACTATCAGTCCACTTAAAAGAAGCCACAACCAATAATTAAGGTGGTAAAAACCTGCTGAGCTTGTTTTTCAATAAAGGTATTCTTCTGGAATAGTCTTCTGTTGGTTTTAGATTATTTCATCTTTATAGAAAAGCCCACATAGTATATTGACTGTAGTTACTAAACATTTGTTTGTATAACCTATTATTCTAATTTCCTTAAAAATACTTCCCTTTCTTCCAGTCTGATAATAAACTATAGAGAAAACGGAGTTCAACAATAGTAAGCATCTGCTTTATGAACCACTGAAGTGCAAATCACATCTTGAAATATGATACATAAGGAATCAGTTGTGAGTTTTCTGCCCAGCCTCTTCCTCCCTGAAAACAATGAGTCAGTGTGTCCATGAAAGGACTGTGGTCAGCTGTGGAAAAAAAGCAGGAGCAGGTGCAGCTCATTTCTGATAGTACTGCCACCCCACAACACCACAGTACTCACCACCATGCTCTCTCCTGGGAAAGCCAGCTGCATAATGAACTTACACAGCAGAACACTGCCCCTTCCCAAACTCAAAGTTCAACACTTAGTAATTTTCTGAGTGATAAGAACCCTTGAACTTTTTAATAAACAAGAAATAGTGAAATTTTGAGGCATCAAATGAATAGTACAGTTCTGCTATCTCTTCAATATTAGTTCTCAGATAAGTGCAGCATTATTATATCTGTTTTCAGACATTTTCAACTAGGATTTATAGTGGAATTAAATAGTATAATACAATCTTATTGCTGAAGGTGAAGATGTAATGGATGATAATTAAGTCATCCTACTCATTAAAGAGAATAATGAGTAGGTTCTCCATGATATGACATACTGTGTCTACTATTGAAAGTAACTGCTAAATTAGGCACATAGTTCTATTTTCTGCATTCAAAGTTGGAGTGAAAACTCTTTGTTTCACTTAAGTAGCCGCATAGTTATGTGTGCCTACTATTCAATAGCATTTCAAATGATGTTAATTTTAGTCTTCTAAACACTGAATGTTGTATATGGTGAATGATTTTAACTTTTTGGACAAGATTTTATATCCTACATGTGTCTATTTTAGACACGGTGTCTTAGCTTAATAAGTAAGTTTTCCTTCCTCATAATCCTTCTTCATAGCTTATTGTACTATATGTGTATACACATTTTCAAACTATTATGTGAAAACTACCAAGTGATTTTCACAATAAAATGACTTATAGTTGTTGTGCAAATCACAATTTTTCAAAAAACATTATATTTATTATTATGAGAGGAAAGTTGCCACCCACATATAGCAGAGATGCTGAGTTGCAGATAAGCGCAACAAAAAGACTTTCGCAATTAAAACTTTTGGCCATTGGCCTTTGTCAACAATACACACACACACACACACACACACACACACACACACACAACAGTCACGTGTGTGAGTTGCGTATGTGTGTCTATTGTTGACGAAGGCCAATGGCTGAAAGCTTTAATTGTGAAAGTCTTTTCCTTGTTACTATGTGCAACTCAGCATCTCTGCTATATGATGAGAGGCAACTTTCCTTCTTATAATATTGTAACATTTCATCCTGGATTTTCCATTGTTTGATTTTTATTACTGAATCTCAAAACATGTTCTGGATTTCACAAACTCAGTTATGGTAGAACTAAAGAAACATTTGTTTGATTGCATAGAGCATAAAATTCTGCTATGGTAACTAAAATCATGTGGTGTTAAAGGCATTCCTTTTGCATGGACAAAGTATTAGCATAAGAAAAGCAAGTTCACTTGCAGCCACCAGAAGCAGAAATCAGTATGCATAAATTGAATGAGTTTGCACAATTGATGTTCCAGGGCAGAGATACATCATAAACTCAAATGATTCCAGCATTGTAGCAATTAATTGAAAAGTTCAGTTCGCCCTGCTTTGTGATTAGAAGTCTCACCGAATTATCCTACAGGCAAGATTGCTAGCATAGTTTCACTCACTACTGTCCTGGTGAAATGGAGCTAAGCCTAAAAAGTATTTATTCTACAGAAGCATACAATGAGAACATTGTGTAACATTGATAACCAAATTGCAGAATCCTTTTGAGGAAGCTCCACATCTACACACTCAAAACCAATGTGAAGTGCATGGCAAAGGGTACTTCCCATTGTACAACTTGTTGCGACTTCCTCCCATTCCATTCATGATGTATGGAGTGTGAGATCAATGATTGCTGAAATACCTATGCCATGTCAATACATATACTCCTGAGTAGTATTTGTTATAAACAACTGAAGTGCATTTAGGATTTACTCTACAACTCATAGTCACAATACTATAAGAAAATGTAATTTCTGTGTGCTGTGCATCCCTATGTAGGGTTCAGAGAGGACTTTTATGTCCAGTTGTGCTAACGTATAGGAGGTTGCCAGCAGACATCAGGCAGGAAATTGAAAATCTCCAGATATTCAAAAACAAACTAAAAGAATATCTCATTAGCTACTCCTTTTAAAGTTTGTCAGAATATTTGGAATTAAGATTATAAATTTGCTGTAATCTACTGCCACATAAACACCATGCAAGCCACCAGATGGTGAGTGGTGGAGGGTACTTTTGGTACCATTAACTGATCCCCCCTTCCTTGTTACATTCATGAATGGTGCATGGGAAAAATGATTGGTGTTAAGCCTCTGTTTTAGCTCTAATTCCTCGAATTTTAGCATTATGGTCAATATGCAAGATATATGTTGGAGACAGTAACATACTGTCCGATTCTCCCTGGTATGTACCCTCTCTAAATTTCAATAATAAACCACTCTGTGATGCACAGTGCCTCTCTTGCAGTGTCTGCCACTGGAGCTTGCTGAGAATCTCTGTAATGCTCTTTTGCAGACTAAATGATCCCCTGCTGACTGTGAAAGGAACCACTCTTTGTTGTATCTTCTTTAGCTCCTCTATCTGTGCTACCTGGTAAGGATGCCTGATAGATGTACAATACTGAAGAATCGATCAAACAAGTGCCTTGTAAGCCATTTTTTAGTAGATAAATTAGATTTTCTTAATATTCTTCCTATAAATCACAGTCTACCATCAGCTTTTCCTACTGTTTGTGGGCATTTCACTTGAGGTCACTCTGTATAGATACTTCTATATATTCTGTGGTAGTCACTGTTTCCAGCAATTTGTCATTAGTATTGTAGTTGTACAGTAGCAGATTTCTTTTCTCATTTAAGTGCACTAGTTACATTTATTTACATTCAGGATCATCTAGCAGTCCCTGCTCCATTTATCAATCCTCTGTAGGCCCTTCAGCAAACTATTCCTGTCTTCTGGCGTTGCTACCTTCTTATAGCCAACTGCACCATCTGTGGACAGTTTTAAAGAGCTTCTGGTGCATTATACTAGACCATTTATATCCATTGTAAACAGTGAGATCCTCTCTCACTTCCCTGAGGTACTCCCAGAATTACTTTTACATCTGTCAATTTTGTTCCATTAAGAGTGATGGGTTGAGTTCTGTCTGCAAGAACGTCTTGAATCCAGTCACAAATCTTGTCCAATACTTGGTAAGCTTCTTTTTTTCACTAAGCGACAGTGCCAAATGCCTTTCAGAAGTCTAAAAAATGGCATAAACATGAATGCTGATGTCTGCAGCGTTGTGCATATCATAGAGGAACAGAATGAACTGAGTTCACAATACCTTGTGTTTGTGGAATCCTTGTCGATTTTTATACAGGAGATTTTCATTCTGCAAAAACATCACAATACGTGAGCACAAAACATGTTCCATATTAACATCAATGATATGGGCCTACAATTATGTGCATCTCTCCTACGATGCTTCTTGAAAATGGGAATGATTGTTGCTCCAGAAACTTACGATAAACTGCTGCTAGAAGGGGAGCAAGTTCTTTTGCATAGTCTTTGTAGAATATTAAAGGTATCTCATCTGGTCCTGATGCCTTTCCATTACTAACAGATTGCAGTTGCTTTTCTATTCCATGATTGATTATCTCAATATCTGCCATTTCAGCATTTATACAGTGGTGGAAAGGAGGGACTGTGTTATTATCTTCCACACTGAAACAATCTCAGAAGACTGAATTCAGTATTTCTCTTTGTCATCTTCCATTTCAGTTTGAGAATGGACACTGAGTGAATGAATAGGAGATTTTGAACTGCTTACTGATCTTGTGTTAGACCAAAACATCTTAGGGTTCTTTTCTCAGATCGGCTGACAAAATTTTTCTTTCAAAAATCATTGAACACTTATCTCATTGCTCTCCTTATGCTCATTTTCACTTTGTTCAGCCTTTGTTTGTCAGCTAGGTTTTGACTTCTCTTCAATCCATGAGGAAGGTCTCTTTGTTTATGTAGCAGTTTTCTAACAAGGCCATAACATGACAGTGGGTCTTTTCCATCCCTTAAGACCTTGCTCAGAACATACTTGTCTAAGACATATTGAACAATGCTTTCAAAATCTTTCCTTTTGTACTCCACACCAACACCCTGAGCACCAAATATTTGATGTTGAGTACTCAAATATTCTGCAATTTATATCCTATAAATCTTGCTAAGCAAAAACTTTTTCCTGCCTTTCTTAACATTCATTGTAATGACCATAGTCACAGATGCTATCATAGCCTCATATCACTGATACTCTCCTCTGTGTTAACTAGTTTGAGAAGTTCAGATCTGGTTGTTGCTAAGAGGTCTGAGACTTCACCTTCATGAGTTGATTCCCTATCAGCTCAAAGTAGTTTTGAACAAGACATTCAGAATAATGTCACACAGTCCCTGTCTCTGGCACCAGTTCTGAAGCATGACTCCTAGTCTACAACTGAAAAGCTGAAGTCACCCCCATTACAACTGTGTGATCAGGAAACATATTCACTAAATTCTGCAAGTTCTCTCTGAAGTGTCTACCACTACAGCTGCTGACACAGGTGGCCTATAAAAGGATCTCATTACCATTTTTTACTCACATGTGATGATTAACTTCACCCATATTAATTCACATTCAGAATCCATTATAATCTCTCTAGATGTTATTGAATCCTTTTCTCCACAGAATACATGACCACCATTGGTGACTAATCTATGAGTATGATTAAAATGTAGGATTTTGTTGCTATTCACAAATGTCCTTTGAGATCTTGATAAGATTTCAAAGTAGTATAAATATTTAAACTTACATTAAATGTTCAGAAATGCAAAATTCTGAATTTTACAAAATGCAGATAGATGATATCTTATGACTGTAATGTTACTGATTCTCAGCAGGAATCAGCCAATTCATACAAATATCTGGATGTAACAATCTGTGTAGATATGAATTAAATGATGATGTGTATTCAGCTGTTAATAAAACAGGTGTCAGGCTTCAATTAATGGCAGGATACTGGGAAGATGCAGTCTGTATACAAAGGAGATGGCTTACAAAACACTTGTGTATTCAATTATAAAATATTGCTTAAGTGTGTGAGATCCATACCAAATAGAATTAACAGGGATACTGAACATATTCAAAGCAGACTAGCACACATGATCACAGATTTGTTTGACCCAGCAAATAGTGTCATGGAAATGTCAGAAAAGCTGAATTGGCAGATGCTCAAAACTAGATTCAACCTGACTGTGACATCTTACTTTTAAGG
Source organism: Schistocerca gregaria (assembly GCF_023897955.1). NCBI lineage: Eukaryota > Metazoa > Arthropoda > Insecta > Orthoptera > Acrididae > Schistocerca > Schistocerca gregaria. The sequence continues at coordinate 384,510,005 of NC_064927.1, forward strand.
TTATAAGAACCAGTATTAAGTGAGAAACCAAGAAACAAATGTATTCCCCCTATAGGGCCTGTGAAGAGAATATTAGACTATCTATGGCAAGCACAGGAGCTTTTAAGCAGTTACTTTTACTGTGCACCATACACAATTGGAGAGGAAAGAAATCTGAATATTGGGTACAATACCAAATACTCTCTCATATGCAATTTTGAACAGTTTGTGAACTATGTATGTAGCTGTAGAAGATCTGACATATTGATTGTCGAATTTGTTTCCACGCTTTCTGAAGAATGACCTGGGTATCACTAACAAAGTAGGAAAAGATAGACTGCTACTTACCACAAAGATAACATGCTAAGTTGCAACAGTCATAATTAAAAGACACACATAAGTTTTTGGCCACAGCCTTCATCAGAAACAGAGAAACACGCACCGTTCATTCACACAAGCAAGCATACCTGATGCACATGTGACTACCAGCTCCGGACACAATGCATTGTATGTAATGAAATGGAACACTTGCAGCAGTCCTGTCAATGTCATTTATACCAGTTCAGTGCTTCAGTACACCATCTTTAGGCCTTAACTGATGCTGACAGTGTTAACTCCAATCATATACACAATTCCATCAGTGGCCAACATCTATGAACTGATTTTCGCTGACTAACTGTAACAATGATGTTGTGTCCCCAACTATCAACTACCATTGGTTAAGAGCTGAAGATGGTGTACTGAAACACTGAAACTGGTAGTCATATAATAAATAATATCATAATGATTGCCGTAGATGTTCCATTTTATTATGTAAGTGAATGGCTGAAGTCCCCCAAACCTCCAGTCAGAAGGATGGACATACAAAAACAATGCATTGTGGTCCAAGATGCTGAAGCTGGCAGTCTTGTATGTGTGAGGTGTGAATGATGTGAGTTTCTCCTTTTGCGACAAAGGCTGTGGCAGAAAGCTTAGGTGTAAGTGTCTGTTAGTTGTACCTGTCTACAACTTAGTGTGTTATCTTTAGGTAAATAGCAACCTATCTATTCGTATATTCTTGATATTCCTACCTGGAATTTCCATTGTTTGAGGGTCATTCAATATCTTCTAAATCAATGTTTCATAAAACCTTCTCCTATAGCTCCATTGACCAAATATGTCATCCCACCAGTCTAAAGTCATTCAGAAAATCAGCCTGTCACTAAAATCTGTATTTGAGCTGTAGTGGTAGTCCCAGGATGTCTAATGGTCCATTTGAAAAATGTGCTTTAGAGTTCAGTGTTCTCTATTAGTCATTTATATAGGATCATGAAAATATTATATGAGTTTAGGGTGTCCCTAAAAAATTCAGTTCACAATAATATCTCTAATAGTGGTCATTGAAACTTTTATCTCCCTATCTTCAATGCCCAACATGAATTTAGTGCAAAACATGTGACAAATGTAATGAGAACATTCTGTAGACATATTACGACAAGAAACAGTATACTTGTTAACACATTGCTTCTACATATATCCACTTTCAGCTCCATCATGTGACAACACACAGTGTTGCAGTGTTATTTGGGGGGGGGGGGGGGGGGGGGAGATAGGATGCTTATCTAGGGACTTTTGACAACACAGTATACCTACATTGTGGCCACATCATTCTGGAAATCTGAAATTTGTGTGCAGTAGGTTCTTCAAAAGCTACTGTGTAAATGAGTTAAATTTTGCTTGTGATGTGTAGCTAAAAAAGTTGCACTAAAAAAAGGAAATGCTTCCCTTTAATTTTCTAAATATGGTGTTTTATTTCAGTGTTGCATTGGAGCTGGTATCACAGAAGGCTACAGCTATGGAAAAAGGATGGAAGCGAAATGATGGACATCAGGCATCTCTTCTAGAACAGTATCTCTTATCACCGGATTTAAGCCATAAGGATATTGTAGGGATGGCAGTTGACATGATTTTAGCTGGAATGGACACAGTAAGCTCAAAGAATTTGTGAGATTGTACAAAAATCTGTTGAAAGTGTAAATAATACTTTGGCAATAAGATCAGAATAGCATTATTCTCTTAACCAATGAGAATAATCAGTTTTTGAAAATATGATGTAATTGGATGGATAAAAAATCTAATATCCAGGCAGCAGCAGGAGAACACACATATAAAGGCATTAAAGTTTGCAAGCTTTCAGAGCCAGTGGCTACTTCTTCTGGCAGAAGGGTTGAAGGGGTGTAACAGGGGTTAAGGAAAAGTGTTGATGAGGTTAGGAAAAGTGATAGCATTCAGAAAAGTTGCCCAGAACTCCAGGGTTGCTTTTCCGTAAGCCCTCTTCCATCCCCTTCAACCCTTCTGCCAGAAGAAAGAGCCATTGGCTCCGAAAATTAGCAACTGTTAATACCTTTATCTGTGTGCTCTCCTGCCAAGGCTTGGTGATTAGCTCTTCATATTAATTAGATAGTGAATGATCATGTTCGAAACCCCACTGTATTCACAAAATAATTTGCCACATTACTGGAAGTGGAGCAGTTGGTGTAAGTTTGACTTATTTCCAATCAGAGTTAGAAAACAATACAGTGTGCTGTAGCAATTTAGCATTGCCATAGTCATTGCAACTGCAATATTGAGTCCAGTGTGCTGCCTGCCCTGTGAGGAGGACAAGAGGCTATCACCCCTGCCTCCTCCCTGCCCCCGTCACCCCTCCTACTCTCACCATTACTGCAGCAGCCCATGTGCTAGCCATGCTTATGCTCCCAGCATCCATTATAAAAGTGAAAAGTTATTTGTGTGCATAGTACATAGATGTACTTGTTGGTTTCAAGACTGTTTCTGCTAATTTTTAAAGTAATTTATTTTTTGTCTATTGATAAGTCCACATTGTATTGTACAGTGTGGCCTGTTTTTCTTCCACTGTTGCATGACATCTACCTTCACCCCCCCGCCCCCCACCACACACACACATCTGCCCTGACCACCTCCGTCCAACCCCTCATGCACAAAGAAAAAATCTTCAGTTTTCACTTACTTACTCTCTTTACTTTTCTTGAAGATGTCAAGGTGGTGAATTTCAGATAACCTCTGTGCTTCTTATCCCCCCTCCCCTCCCCCAGTTCCCCACCCCCTTCCCATCATGGTCATTTTATATTACTTAGTAAAAGACTATTTTAGAGATTTCAGTAATTATTTTAGTGTTTATTTTTTGTATACTGAAGGCTAGAGAACAAACTAAAAAACATATAAAGAAGAAATTGACTCATGCTATTAAACTCTATAGGCATGTAGGAGAACTGCATCTTTATTTGGGAGTAACACTGATAAGAAGATGTTACTTACTAATGTGATATAATGACAAGAAATGGAGACAGACAAATGCCTGTGAAACTAATAACATATGATCATTTAATCAGTGGCACTTGACACAATTAGCTGTGGTCAGTTATTTTTAGAAATAAGTGACTGCCTCTGTTAATTGACATGATTGTGATAATCATTATAATTGTCTTGAATATGTTACCATCAGCATAAATTTATAATAAGTGAAGACATATGTATTTCTATGAGAAAAATTAACTATGTAAATTCTGTTAAGGAATGATGAGAATTTCTTAACACCACATTTCTTTTTCTTACAGACATCTTATTCATCATCATTTGCCCTGTACCATCTAGCTATGAACCCAGAAAGCCAGAAGCTCATGCATCAAGAGGCACTAAAACTTCTTCCAGAAAAGAGTACTCCTGTAACTTCACAAGTGCTTAACCAGGCATCCTATACAAAGGCTGCTTTAAAGGAGACATTTCGTCTCAATCCAATTTCTGTAGGAATTGGGAGGATACTGGCACATGATGCTGTTCTTTCTGGATTCCATGTACCAGCAGGGGTATGTTTGTTAATTATGGCTCTCATTTAATCTTGTAATTACATTTATACATGAGGTCTGTGTTTGCAACTGAACAAAGAAAGTGTCCTATTTTGGCCAGTGATACACAACTGGAATAAATATAAGTAACAAAATAAAATTATGTATTTCAAATTCTGTTTTCATGAAGCAGCTTTTGGTAAATATTACTCTCAGCTTTTGAAGAGTCTGTTAGTTTTAATTGCTACTTGTTGTATTCACAGTCCCATCAATGCTATGCCTAATCCATTTCTGGGCTAGAGGCAACATGCTACTCTGCATTTATGTAATACTGACAGAAATAATTCACTTTTACTAGTTCATGTCAAACTTCTCTACCATTATGTACTTTCCTGTACAGCCAATTGTACTTGAAAGTTGCTTGTCTGATATTGGTAGATAAATGCGATGTTGCAGTGTCTGTGTTATTCTGACTGTGATGCAAAGTTCTTTTGGACATGCATGCATGTCCAAAAGAATAAATGCTTCAGTGACCACAGCCATTATGAAACACATCAAATGAATCTGCAGTTGCAAGTAAGGACTATCATCAGCTGTAGAATGGGATGACAACAATGAAAATTTGTGCCTGACCGGGACTCGAACCTGGATTTTCCACTTATTGCACCAGTCACCTTACCATTTGGCTAACCATGCACAACTCACAGCAGACTAAAACTTCCATACGTCAAGTGAAAAAAACAAGTATTGCAATTGATTGCAATCAGCCACAAGCTAAGTGCTGCTGTATCTTTGAAATGTTATTTATGAAATTATAACTACAGTTCACAAAATTAGTGTACATAAGTTATTTAGATATGAAGTTATTTGTAGTAAAAAAAAAGATATTAGTATGCATTTTTGTGCTGTTCATCATTTTTGCAATGTTATATTTGTACATAAAATTACATTAGTCTGTCCATGTAATGCTTCAGGATTCTCTGACCTCTACATTTTGTGATGAAACAAGGTCATCCAATACCATATGGCCTATTTCTTATTTTATCATCTTTCAACCATTTTGTGTAGATTCTCATGACAGTAGTATGCCAACAGGTGACCAGCTTCACCTTCTCAGAGATTCTCATTTCCAGCCTCAGGGGCATAACAATGTGACCTTTGTCAAAACTGCTTATATCAGTGGATTGTTGCATTTACAGCCCATATATTTGCTATAGTGCCTGCCCATTCATCTCTCTTCTGCTTACATTCTTTCCTTACTGTGTCATATCCCTGTAACACCACCAGGAGGCATTAGAACTCTTGGTGGGTAGTGGTCATAATGTTTTGGTTCATCAGTCTAGGTAGTTGCAATTTAACAAGAACATCATAAGTGAGTGCAGCTATGTCTGCTCCACATACATAATAAGCTTTATAGAACCCCAAAAAAAACTTTAGCGATGATCTACATTGTCATCACACCTTACCACAAAAAAAGGAAAAAAACCTTGTTCATCACCTGAAATATCCCTTGTGCCATGACAAACCACTGAATAATTGAAGAATTAACTGAGACAGCTTTTTAAGTATACTGTTTAAAATTTCTTTATCAAGGATTTCAATTAATTCATTTTGTGTCTTTGGATAGGTGCAAGTTTGTCCTCTTTGAAGCCTCAGTTTGAAAGACAGCTTTACATTACTGTGGAGTTCAACAGTTCCATTTAGTTTCTTTCAAAGTTTTTGTGTACTATAACAGCCAATACTTATCTGATAAGATATTTAAGGTTATTAATAATGATCAGCAGTGATTCTAAAGCCATTTCTTGTTGCTAAATTTCAGTTGAGATAGTTCCATTTAGTAGGTAGGTGCTTTTAACTGAATATGTCTCAATACAGTCCGTGAATGAGTAACTTTCTTCTCATGTGCTCTGAATTTTTCAGTAGTCTTTGTTCAGTTCTGAAATCCTTTTCCAGTAAATGCTGTATCAGATTTGGTAGCAAGAGTTATATGTGGGCATGTTGTTGTTGTAGCATTCAGTCCCAAGACTGGTTTGATGCAGCTCTCCATGCTACTCTGTCCTGGGCAAGCCTCTTCATCTCTGAGTAATTACTGCAGCCTACATCCTTCTGAATGTTCTTGCTGTATTCATCTGTTGGTCCCCCTTCTGTTAATCAGGTTGTGCCACAAATTTATCTTCTCCCCAGTTCTATTCAGTACCTCATAATTAGTTATGTGATCTACCCATCTAATCTTCAGCATTCTTCTGCAGCACCACTTTTCAAAAGCTTCTGTTCTCTTCTAAACTGTTTATCATCCATATTCCACTTCCATATATGGCTACACTCCATACAGATACTTTCAAAAGGGGCTTCCTGACACTTAAATCTATACTCAGTGTTAACAAATTTCTCTTCTTCATAAACGCTTTTCTTGCTGTTGCCAATCTACATTTTATATCCCCTTTATTTCAACCAGCATCAGCTATTTTACTTCCCAAATAGCAAAACTGATCTACTACTTTAGCTGTCTCATTCCCTGACGTAATTCTCTCAACATCACGTGATTTATTTCAGCTATGATACTCATTTTGCTTTTGTTGGTGTTCATCTTAATCCTCCTTTCAAGACACTATCCATTCCGTTCAACTGCTCTTCCAAGTCCTTTGCTGTCTCTGACAAATTTATAATGTCATTAGGAAACCTCAAAGTTTTTATTTCTTCTCCTTGGACTTTAATTTCTACTCCAATTTTTTTTGTTTCCTTTACTGCTTGCTCAGTGTACAGATTGAATAACACCAGGAATAGGGTACAACCTTGTCTCACTCCTTTCTCCACCAATGCATAAATGGGGCATGTTTGAGAGACCTGACTGTGACTGTGGACGTAACAAACAGACATTACAACACATCACCACTGAGTGTTCTTTAAGGAAATTAAGGGAGAAGCTACCACCTGGCTGAAAGGACTGGACATCCATCCTCGAGCAGTACAGTAATGCCAACTGTATGGTCACCTTATGGAATTATACATCACTTATTATTTTATTCTATGTGACTTGATGTTATATATATTTGTCATTATCAGTGTTTTATCTTATAATCAGTATGTACTGTACATATATTTTTATCTCAAAATGTACCAGATGTAGTCTGATGCTTTATTTCTGGTGTAATCTGATGTTGTATTTGAAGCCATATGAAATAATCATAATAAATCCATGACTGCTTCCCTTTTATGCCCCTCGACTCTTATAACTGCTACCTGGTTTCTGTACAAATTGTAAATAGTCTTTCTCTCCCTGTAATTTACCTCTGCAACCTTAAAAATTTGAAAGAGGGACTTCCAGTCAACATTGTCAAAAACTTTTCTCAAAGTCTACAAATGCTATAAAAATATGTTTGTCTTTTCTTGGCCTATCTTCTGAGAGAAGCCTCCTACCTTTCTCTGGAATTCAAACTGATCTTTCCTGAGGACAACTTCCTTTCCTTTGTAAAGGATTCATGTTAATATTCTGGAACCATGAGTTATCAAACTGATAGTTTGGTAATTTTCACACTTATCAGAACCTGCTTACTTTGGAGTTGGAATTATTATATTCTTCTTGAAGTCTGAGGGTATTTCACCTTTCTCATACATCTCACTCACTAGCTGGAAAAGTTTTACCATGGCTGGCACTCGCAAGGCTATCAATAGCTCTAACAGAATGTTTACTCCTGGTGCCTTGTTTGACTTAAGTCTTTCCGCACTTTATCAGATTCTTCATGCAGTATCATATCTCCCTTCTCATCTTCATCTACATCCTCTTCCATTTCTAATATTGCCCTCAAGTACATTTCCCTTGCATAGACCCTCTATATACTCTTTCCACCTTTCTGTTTTCACTTTTTTTTGCTGAGGACAGGCTTTCCATCTGAGCTCTTTTGGACATGTAGGGCGTCACATTTCCAGCTGGAATTGCCCATCAGAATGCACAATGGACATGAATTGATGCAGGTGATCAGACAGGATGCTTACATATGTGCCTGCTGTCAGAGTCATATCTAGACATATCAGTGATACCTTGTCACTTCACCTGCAGATGACCTACACCATCACAGTGTCTCCACCAGCTTGAACAGCCCCCTGCTGACATGCAGTGTCTAAGGGTTCGTGAGGTTGTCTCCATAACTGTACACATCCATCCACTGAATACAGTGTGAAACAAGACTCATCTGACCAGGCAACATGTTTCCAGTCATCAACAGTCCAATGTCAGTTCAACGGGACCAGGTGAGGCATAAAGCTTTGTGTTGTGCTATCATCAATGGTACACAAGTGGGCCTTCAGCTCCGAAAGCCCATATTGCTGATGTTTCATTGAATGGTTCACACGCTGACACTTGTTGATGGCCCAGCATTGAAATCTGCTTCAATTTACAGAAGGGTTGCACTCCTATCACACTGAACAATTCTTTTCAGTTGTCATTGGTCCTGTTCATCTACATCTACATCTACATGACTACTCTGCAATTCACATTTAAGTGCTTGGCAGAGGGTTCATCGAACCACAATCATACTATCTCTCTACTATTCCACTCCCGAACAGCGAGCGGGAAAAACGAACACCTAAACCTTTCTGTTCGAGCTCTGATTTCTCTTATTTTATTTTGATGATCATTCCTACCTATGTAGGTTGGGCTCAACAAAATATTTTCGCATTCGGAAGAGAAAGTTGGTGACTGAAATTTAGTAAAAAGGTCTCACCGCAACGAAAAACGTCTATGCTGTAATGACTTCCATCCCAACTCGTGTATCATATCTGCCACACTCTCTCCCCTATAACGCGATAATACAAAACGAGCTGCCCTTTTTTGCACCCTTTCGATGTCCTCCGTCAATCCCACCTGGTAAGGATCCCACACCGCGCAGCAATATTCTAACAGAGGACGAACGAGTGTAGTGTAAGCTGTCTCTTTAGTGGACTTGTTGCATCTTCTAAGTGTCCTGCCAATGAAACGCAACCTTTGGCTCGCCTTCCCGACAATATTATCTATGTGGTCCTTCCAACTGAAGTTGTTCGTAATTTTAACACCCAGGTACTTAGTTGAATTGACAGCCTTGAGAATTGTACTATTTATCGAGTAATCGAATTCCAACGGATTTCTTTTGGAACTCATGTGGATCATCTCACACTTTTCGTTATTTAGCGTCAACTGCCACCTGACACACCATACAGCAATCTTTTCTAAATCGCTTTGCAACTGATACTGGTCTTCGGATGACCTTACTAGACGGTAAATTACAGCATCATCTGCGAACAATCTAAGAGAACTGCTCAGATTGTCACCCAGGTCATTTATATATATATCAGGAACAGTAGAGGTCCCAGGACGCTTCCCTGGGGAACACCTGATATCACTTCAGTTTTACTCGATGATTTGCCGTCTATTACTACGAACTGTGACCTTCCTGACAGGAAATCATGAATCCAGTCGCACAACTGAGACGATACCCCATAGCTCCGCAGCTTGATTAGAAGTCGCTTGTGAGGAACGGTGTCAAAAGCTTTCCGGAAATCTAGAAATACGGAATCAACTTGAGATCCCCTGTCGATAGCGGCCATTACTTCGTGCGAATAAAGAGCTAGCTGCGTTGCACAAGAGCGATGTTTTCTGAAGCCATGCTGATTACGTGTCAATAGATCGTTCCCTTCGAGGTGATTCATAATGTTTGAATACAGTATATGCTCCAAAACCCTACTGCAAACCGACGTCAATGATATAGGTCTGTAGTTAAATGGATTACTCCTACTACCCTTCTTGAACACTGGTGCGACCTGCGCAATTTTCCAATCTGTAGGTACAGATCTATCAGTGAGCGAGCGGTTGTATATGAGTGCTAAGTAGGGAGCTATAGTATCAGCGTAATCTGAAAGGAACCTAATCGGTATACAATCTGGACCTGAAGACTTGCCCGTATCAAGCGATTTGAGTTGCTTCGCAACCCCTAAGGTATCTACTTCTAAGAAACTCATGCTAGCAGATGTTCGTGTTTCAAATTCTGGAATATTCCATTCGTCTTCCCTGGTGAAGGAATTTCGGAAAACTGCGTTCAATAACTCCGCTTTAGCGGCACAGTCGTCGATAACAGTACCATCGGTACTGCGCAGCGAAGGTATTGACTGCGTCTTGCCGCTTGTGTACTTTACATACGACCAGAATTTCTTCGGATTTTCTACCAAATTTCGAGACAATGTTTCGTTGTGGAACCTATTAAAGGCATCTCGCATCAAAGTACGTGCCAAATTTCGCGCGTCTGTAAATTTTAGCCCATCTTCGGGATTTCGCGTTCTTCTGAACTTCACATGCTTTTTCTGTTGCCTCTGCAACAGCGTTCGGACCTTTTTTGTGTACCACGGGGGATCCGTTCCATCTCTTACCAATTTATGAGGTATGAATATTTCAATTGCTGTTGCTACTATATCTTTGAATTTGAGCCACATCTCGTCTACATTCGCATAGTCAGTTCGGAAGGAATGGAAATTGTCTTTTAGGAAGGCTTCTAGTGGCACTTTATCCGCTTTTTTAAATAAAATTATTTTGCGTTTGTTTCTGATGGATTTGGAAGAAATGGTATTGAGCCTAGCTACAATGACCTTGTGATCACTAATCCCTGTATCAGTCATGATGCTCTCTATCAGCTCTGGATTGTTTGTGGCCAAGAGGTCAAGTGTGTTTTCGCAACCATTTACAATTCGCGTGGGTTCATGGACTAACTGCTCGAAATAATTTTCGGAGAATGCATTTAGGACAATCTCGGAAGACGTTTTCTGCCTACCACCGGTTTTGAACAAGTATTTTTGCCAACATACCGAGGGTAGGTTGAAGTCCCCACCAACTATAACCGTATGAGTGGGGTATTTATTTGTTACGAGACTCAAACTTTCTCTGAACTGTTCCGCAACTGTATCATCGGATCTGGGGGTCGGTAGAAGGAGCCAATTATTAACTTAATTCGGCTGTTAAGTATAACCTCCACCCACACCAATTCGCACGGAGTATCTACTTCGACTTCACTACAAGATAAACCACTACTGACAGACACAAACACTCCACCACCAATTCTGCCTAATCTATCTTTCCTGAACACCGTCTGAGACTTAGTAAAAATTTCTGCAGAACTTAATTCAGGCTTTAGCCAGCTTTCTGTACCTATAACGATATCAGCTTCTGTGCTTTCTATTAGGGTTTGAAGCTCAGGGACTTTTCCAGCGCAACTACAACAATTTACAACTATAATTCCGACTGTTCCTTGATCCAAGCACGTCCTGTAATTGCCAAGCACCCTTTGACATTGCAGCCCATCCCGCACTTTCCCGAGGCCTTCTAACCTAAAAAAAATCGCCCAGTCCACGCCACACAGCCCCCGCTACCCGTGTAGCCACCAGCTGAGTGTAGTGAACTCCTGACCTATTCAGCGGAACCCGAAACCCCACCACCCTATGGCGCAAGTCAAGGAATCTGCAGCCAATACGGTCGCAAAACCAAAGGTCCGCAGTCGGTTCTGTCAACGATGCTGCAGATGGTGAGCTCTGCCTTCATCTCGTTCTTGCAAGATCTTTATCCAGTTGCAGCAATGTCAGAGATGTGATGTTTTACCAGATTCCTGGTATTCACAGTACACTTGTGGAATGGTCATACAGGAAAATCCCCACTTCATTGCTACCTCAGAGATGCTGTATCCCATCGCTCATGAGCCAACTATAATGCCACATTCAAACTCACTTAAATCTTGATAACGTGCCATTGTAGCAGCAGTAACTGATCTAACAACTGCACCAGACACATGTTGTCTTATATAGGTGTTGCTGACCACAGTGCTATATTCTGCCTGTTTATGTGTCTCTGTATTTGAATACGTATTCCTATACAAGTTTCTTTGGTGCTTTGGTGTACATTATTATGGTCAACTAGCTGGTTACCCATCCTTCATACGAGCAAAAAGAATATTTTCCACAGTTCTTAACATCATTCAAGGAACACTACAAGGCTGTAACCATATGTCATTTCTATTTTTGTTTAACTTTTTTTGACTTTTTGGAACAGTTTGTGAAGGATATAATCACTGATGATTGAACTTCAGTGCAATATTTAGAGCTTTTCTTTCTTGAGTGTATATTTGTGCATTGTTCTCAATGAAAACAATGGATCAACTCCTCACATATTGTTAATGACAATGCAAATCATTGAATTGGCTATTACCATGAAATGGTGAAGTATTTCGAAATGGTAGTAGTCCTAAGGTATTTCCTCATATAAAGCTTTTGTTCATGCAATTTTTGGCACAGTTGGTTGAGTGAAACAGTAACAGATGAAGACCTCCACATTTCTAATTACTGTATTAGTCTGATTATTGATGTATTTATTTATTTAATCATCTGTGGAACAATATACGTTGTATGGATGTCATCAAATGTTTGTACCATATTTATGATTAAAATAAATATTCCTCTTACAGTATTTATAGCTTCTATACTTAGTTCTACTTTTCTAATCATATCATAAATTGTTACATAGTACAATGTTCATGAACATTAAGTTACAATTTTATAGTTATTTTAAATATTCATTTACAGTGTAGTAACAATTTTTAGTAAATATCTTTTTAGGCTTTGGCTAAAGTTGTTTGTCTCATTTATGTCTTTTATTTTTTGTGGCAGACTATTGCATAATTTTATTCCATAATATAATACACAATTTTTGAGTTTTTGACTTGTTTCTTCTGTCTATATGTAAACATTGTCTGGATTTGGTTCTTTGGTCATATATTGTGCTGTACAGATTAAGCTTTTTTCTTATATACATAGTGTTGTTATAGATGTAGTCACATGGAACTGCCAGAATTTCTAGCTTCTTGAATAAATCTTTACAGTGTACCCAGTTACTACTGTTTGTCACTATTCATACAGCTCTTTTCTGTATGTTCCCAGCATTGATTCCCCAAAACATTATCTCATGACTGAGGATTGAAGGCAAATATCCAAATTAGGCTACTTTGAGGCATGAAATGCTGCACACTGGTGTAATGATTCACAGGGTATAACATTTTGATGGTAGCTTCTTCGTCAAAATTGTCACATGTTGTCCATTACAACAGACAGTCTACATTCATCTCCAAGAATTATATGGGGAAGAGAACTGGCCCCTATAAACTTCCTTGGGGGCCACCTGTATTAATATATTTTGCATATGACATTTGTGTTGTAAAATTTGGCCTGTGGTTTCCTCCATTTTCTGCATCATCATTTTTAGTATTGGTATTACTTTTGCTTGTTTCAGGTATTCAGGAAAGCAGCCAGATATGAAAGATTAATTAATTATTATTGTTAATGGGGTCTTTATGTTGTTTATAAATTTCTTAAACAATAGAAAATCCAGATGGATTGTAACAATATTATGAAATGATAGTTGCTACTCACCATACAGTGGAGATGCTGAGTCGCAGATAGGCATTACAAAAACTGTTGGAAAGTGAGCTTTCGGGCAACAAGGACTTTGTCAAAAATAAACACACACACACACACACACACACACACACACACACACACACACATGACCACAGTCTCTGGCAGCAGAAGCCAGAGTGCAAGCAGCAGTGCATGATGGAAGGGGCAAACTTTAATAAACTGTGCTAAAATTAACTGTGTACTTCTTGCAGATAAGGAGGAGGCTGGGGTGGGGAGGGGAAGGGATAGCACGGCAGGGGTGTGGATGCTGTGGAATGTACAGAGACAGGTGGAGAGAGGGTAAGGCAGTTAGGTGCAGTTGGGAGGTTAGATGGAGAATGGGGGAGAGGGAGGGGGGAGGAGTACAAAAGGAGAGAAGTAAAAAGATTGTATGCTTTGGTGGAATAGAGGCCTGTGTAGTCCTGAAATGGGAACAGGGAAGGAGCGAGACAATGATTAACGAAGTTTGAGACCAGAAGGATTATGGGAACATAGGATATATCATGGGGAGAGTTCCCACCCACGCAATTAAAAAAAGTTGGTGTTGGTGGGAAGGATCTAGATGGCACAGGCTGTGAAGCAGTCATTGAAATGAAGAACATCATGTTTGACGCATGCACAGCAACAGAGTGGTCCAGCTGTTTCTTGGCCACCACCATGGATCATTGCTCCTTCCATCTGCATCAATACAGGAAAGTTTCCTAACCCCTAGCCAGAACCCAGTCCCACATTCTGTTTACTATTGAACATCTATGAGCGGCAAAAACCTAACCACTAAGTTCACAGTTCTTGAAGAATACAAAGGTATATATGGAGCAGACACTGTAATTGTCTTAATGTATGACCTAATTCTCTAACACTTGTTTCACAGTTTAGTTGAAGCATTATTGTTGTTCTAACCAACACAGGTTTCTCGTCTGAAACTCGTCCATGGACTGACTGTATTCTGAACAAAAATTGGGCCCTTATATATCCTCACAATAATAGGTGCCGAAACTACACATTGTTTTAATTTAAAGTTACAGAAATTACAATTAAAACTTAACTCATTAAAGTAACTGAGTACATCAAAAAAGTCGTTCCTTTTAACATTATCTTCTACTACCAAGTTTAGGCCGAATTATTTGTTTAAATGATGTAATTAACAGACATCGGTATGCAAACAATACTTTTGACAAAACTGTTAATTACTTTGAATTAATTATTTTGAATTTGCTAACATATTTTCAAATAGAGCGAAATAGATACAGAACATTACTAGCATTTTTGTCTTCCAAATGTTACAATTATTACAGAATTTATATTTGTTTATATGTCAACAATAGAATTTAAGTTACAAAACAATTACTGATTCATCCTATAACAAAAGATACTAACTAGTAATAGTTGAAATAAATTAGGAAATCAATTACATACATAAAACTAATAAAACTAAGCACAAAATTATATCTGGTGTTCAATTCTTAAAAACTGATGGCCAATCTTTCTCTTTTATGAAAATGCAGATTATACTCATGTATGTCAATGTTAATTAGTTTAAAGTAAAAAAAAGAGAGAATTTAAAGGAGGCAGATGGCAAAACAAGAGGGGAAGTAAAAAATATCTCAGCTTGCTTCATCACATCACCCCCTCATTGGATTGACCAGATAGATATTGCAAATACGTAACTGGGCAATTCAATGATTAGGTTTAAAATCTACACACAAAAAATATTACATAAGAAATCATATCAAAAACTACAGTACATATGTTTCTCAAATTATAACATATATGAACTGGCCATATGAAAATCTGCATACAAAATATTTAGATACAGTGTATTGTACAGTATCACAAAATATCCACAAGTTATACTTTTAATAAAATTCAGGCATCATCATCATAACTGATGTCCTTTTTGGGTAAATGAGGATTACATGTAAAGATACATATCATTTTATACAAGTCCTGTCTTGTTTAACAAAAATTAATCCTCATAGGTTGCAATACACAAAATATTTCACTTGCTTGATGTTTTGTAATTTTCATAAGCACTTTCACACACTTTCCCATTAATTTGTACTCACCTTCAACAGGTCCAAGAGGCAGTTAGTAAGGCAATGCACTGCTATCATGTCCCTTGGAGGTGATTCTCCTCCTTCACAGTACTTGAAAAAATGAGACAAAAATACCCTACTTTAGTACACTTTTACTTCTAACTTAAGTCTAAGAAAACAGTTTCACCAATGGCAAATGATAGTTATTACATCATACATACATTACATTACTTAGTTCTCATAACATTACAATCATTAGTACTAAATTTGACTATAGCACAAAAGGTGGTGCCGAGGAAAATTTTTAAATATAGTGCACATTACACTAACAAAACATTACTCGACGTCATAACTGTCTGAAACTGGTTAACCTTGAAAGATTTGGGTTTCTTTTCCAATTGCAAGGTAGCAAAAATTCAAGATGTGTAGAAGTATAGATTTACTAATTATTACATTACGAAAAAAGAATAGAGTCACCATCACATAAATTGATTACTATTCAAATCAAAATGAAGGGAATGGAAGTTGTATCAAATCATTGCCCCACTTCTCTACTCCACTCTGAGCACTACCCTCATTCAATAAGAAAATTAAAGCCTCACAAAATCACTAAATATTACCAAGGAGAGAATATTTACATCGCTGTAGCACCACAGTTATCAGTTAATCAGCAAAATTACTTTTCTTCATCCCAGTATTACCACTTTAAGCTCATAATTCCTCAGAACAGACACACAAGTTTAAAAATAATGTATAGCTCCAATAATGCAGCATTATATGGCATCTACCTCACAAAAATGTTGTTCTTTCTGTTAAGTTCTCATTCCCAACTGCAGTGTCATGAATTGCACAATATACACAGTACCCAATGTTGCCTAGTTCACAGTTAGATCATCAATACAGTTACCACACATTTGTTTGTATACAGTTATCTTTTTCATTAATCATGTCTGTCAGCTCCATTATTTTAGTTACCTTTCTTACTTAGTTCTCAAAAAATATCCCTACTGCAGAGACATTACTCGAAGTCATAACTGTCTGAAACTGGTTAACCTTGAAAGATTTGGGTTTCTTTTCCAATTGCAAGGTAGCAAAAATTCAAGATGTGTAGAAGTATAGATTTACTAATTATTACATTACGAAAAAAGAATAGAGTCACCATCACATAACCATTAAGCCCCTAACATTATTTATTGTTTTATTATCCCATTATTGCTTCTTAACTAATAAATAAACACCTGCTCTGCATATTCACTGCAAAATTGATTCTACTGAAAAACACTCCACAGTAACAGATCCTTCTACTAAGGCTAACTTAACTCTAATTAGTGATCAGACAAAATTATCACTTAGAAAAACTATTATTTCAGTGTATTACATCAAATTGCTTAATATTCTAGTCTGAAGGACAGTACACATATAACTGATGCTTATTCTTTCCACACGTTACTGCAGGCAACTAGGTTTAAAGTTGTAATTCCATTATGTTAGAAAAGGCTGTACCATGACACACTTCTATAGGTACATAGTTATCTCAATATATTGATGGCACTGAGCACAAACACTTCTATTATACCACAATTAATATAAGATCTAGTATTAAAGATGGTTTCTTACTGCATATTGACTCTGCTGCTGCACTAAACACTAGAGAAACTTTTCTGAAATATTTCTGTACTAAAGAATCCTACTGCACAAAGTCACATGAAAGTCAAAAGATAGAATGTTATGATTCACTTATAAACTACAGATAGGATAGGAAAAGAGTTTGACTGCCGCAGGAAACATGATAAGCAAGACACACAATGAATCCAACACAGATTGTTGAACCACCTACTTGCCAATTGCACAAGGAATTAGTCCCAAATTTTACATCAATGCTGAGATTTTGAATCACCAATAAGTTGCACTCTAGCAGCTGTCCTGCTAATTCCACAGTTAATAGTACCTCTTCTTTCACACTCTTTGATACCTTATCAGTAGCACCAATAATTTTTATTCCAGAAACATACATCACCATACCTTCTGTGTTCTTACTAGATTCAAAAAATGCCCATGAAATGCCATTCAAGTCACTACCCCTGTTCAGTAAACACTTAACATGTATACCTTGTACACTTGTTATTACATGGTGCCACACTTCCATTTACTTACCATGAGATCCTCATACAACAAATCCTCATTAATCTTTTCTTTACTTAACGCATTGCCCTCATTATCAATTATAAATTCAAATACCCCATCCTCATCACTACTGGATTCATCATTGCTATCATCATTACAATTACAGTCAGAACCAGACCCAATGTCACTTACACTATGCTTTAGATCTTTTACCTCTTCCACATTTCTCTCTATTTTAGTAAATTTTGAATCTACATTTTTATTTACTTTTTCCAGTTTTTTCCTCACCACTACTGCACATTTGGTTTCTACCTCCATTTCAAATTCATTTTTAATCTGATCAATTTAGTTCTCAAGTTTAACTCTACTTTCAGCACATTGTTTATCAGAAACCTCCGCCTTCATGCTATTGTCATCAAAAAGCTTCTTTCTCTCTTCCACACATTTACGACTCATTGTTAATATCTCATTAGTATTATCACTATCTTTAACTAGCACATCAAACTTCTTATTTAATTCTGAAAGATTAGTGCTAACTACCTTAATTTCCCTTTTAATTTCTTTCTTCAGTTCATCCTTTAAGTTAACCATGTCAGCTTTCTTTTCCACCCTATTAATGTCTCCTTTTATGCTATTTTACACCCTAGTAATGTCTTCTTTCATACTCATGTTACTCAAACAACTCATTATAATTTGCCTTAACAACACTTCCAAATTTCTGTCTACCATAAACTGTTGCCCTTGCTGACTTTCGTTGCTGGATTCCTCCTCCTTAACTTTAATGATCTCACCCACTTCTGTACTGTTTTCATCCATTTTGCTCAGTTCACCATACAGTGTAGATGACGCTTTTATCATTTCATTTACATTAGGACTTTTGTCCCCATCATTCAAAGTTACATTCATGTTTTATTTATAATCATCTACAGAACCAATCCCACTTAGGTCTTTTTGTTCATTTAACAACTTAACCTCTACAGCTTTGTTTTCAGTCACACTGTCTTGTTTGTTAAGATCACTCATTATGTATCACTTAATACAAAACAGCTTTTGCAATGAATTACCTTGTTTTTAATTTTTCTTTTTGCTACCGCTCTGCTGTGGTTATCATCTCAACTCATCATCTGCTATAAGTTGTTATTCTCTTGGTGAGGCATCTAGTTTATCTCGATCAGCTGTGCCCACCTGTGTGCTGATTGGCTACTCCTGTACTCAATGGCTGCTTCCATAGAACCCACTTGATGATTGGCTGCTGCACCTACTTTGTTATGAAACCCCAGGACTGATTGGCTGTAACATCTCTTCCATTTAAAACTGTACTGTAAACCACTCGAGTTCACACTTCACTGTCAAATTTTGTGAGTTCTAGTTCATTGTGCCCACATACAATAGTCCTCATGTCAGGGCACCACATGAGATGGTGCTCACCTGCTTTCTTTAGTTCTTCATTTTTTGTCCTCGGTGTTGCCATACTGGTTGAATAATGGGTTGTGGAAGTGCAACTACTGTCTACTGTAAATGATGTAGCCAACAGATGCACAGTTGTGTTTCTCAGTCTTTTACTTTTGCTGTTCACAACCCCCCAGTACTACGCAGTTATATGGCCAGTGAATTATTGTTTAACTTTTGATAAGCCTCATTAATAGATTGCAGGTGGACATCCATATATCGCTACAATAGTTTATTATTGAACATCTACAAACAGTAAAACCCTAAACACAGTTCTTGAAGAATAGAAAGGTACATATGGAGCAAACTCTGTCATTGTCTTAACATATGGCCTAATTATCTAACACTTATTTCACAGTTAAGATGAAGCATTGTTGTTGTTCTAACCAACACAGGTTTCTCACTTGAAACTCGGCCGTGGACTGACAGTGTGGTGACCAAAAATTGGGATCTTATAAATCCTCACAATAATAGGTGCCAAAAATACACATTGAAGTTAAATTTACAGAAATTACAATTAAAACTTAACTCATTAAAGTAACTGAGTACATCAAAAAATTTGTTCCCTTTTAACAATTTCTTCTACTGCCAGGTTTAGGCTGAATTATTTGTTTAAATGATGAAATTAACTGATATCGGTATGCAAACAATACTTTTTACAAAACTATTAATTACTTTGAATTAATTATTTTGAATTTGCTAACATATTTTCGAATAGAACCAAACAGATACTTTAAGATTACTAGCATTTTGTCTTCCAAATGTTTACAATTATTGCAGAATTTGTATTTGTTTATATGTCAACAATAGAATTTAAGTTACAAAGCAGTTACTGATTTCAACTTATAACAAAAGATACTAAATAGGAATAGTCAAAATAAATTAGAAAACCAATTACATGCATAAAACTAATAAAACTAGTCACAAAATTAGATCTGGTGTTATATTCTTCAGAATTGAGGGCCAATCTTTCTCTTTTATGAAAATGCAGGTTAATGTTAATTAATGTTAATTAGTTTAAAGTTAAAAAAATTAATTCAGATGGCAAAACAAGAGGGGAAGTAAAAAATATCCCAGCTTGCTTTGTCACACATCCAACTTTGATCCACGCCCAAATCACCCTCTTTAAATTCCCAGAATTTCTTAACCTTGAACATTGCCTCACCATCTAACCCCAAATCCCTCAACATGCAAACTAACCTTACATCTTCAGAAAAAAGCACAGTCCCCCGCCTAAAAATGATCCCAACCTTATAATCCTACTTGCTGATGAAGTTTCCACCACTGTTGTTTTAAGGTGCAATGATTACCTGGCAAAAGGACTCTGTCAGCTGTCAGATTCACTCACTAACAAACCCTGCTGCAGTGACCCCATTCCAGAAATCCAGCAGGATCTCTACTCTCCCCTCAAATCCTTGGGCCCATCCCACAACATCTCCCTGAAGTCTATCTCTCTGCTCACCCTTACCACTCCCCGCACTCCTATCATCTACATACTTCTGAAAGTCCACAAACCCAACCCACCTAGGACCCTCCAGTGACTGGTAACTGTCCCCCCCTCCCCCCCCCCCCCCCCCCCCCACTGAGCGAATTTCAGTTTTTGGGTTTTTGTAGATAAACACCTTCAGCTTATTACCTGCTACCTACCATCCTACATATAATAGGTAACAGCCATTTCCTCTGCCAATTCTCGCAGTTCCTGTTCCCTTACCACATGGTGTCCTGCTCTTCACTATTGATGCTACCTCCCTTTACTCTAAGATCCCTAATAACAATGGTCTTACTGCTATTAAATACTACCTTTCCCAACACCCGACAGATTCCAGACGAACAGTCTCCTTCCTAGTTGCCATGACCAACTATATACTCACCCACAATTACTTGTACTTTGAAGGCGTTACCTACAAACAAATCTGGGGTATGGCTAAGAGCATCTGCATGGCACCATCCTATGCCAGCTTATTCATGGACCATCTATAGGAAGGTTTCCTAAACACCCAGAATCCCAAACCCCTCATCTGGTTCAGATTCAATGATGACATCTTCACGATCTGGATCGGGGTGAGGACACCCTATCCACATTCCTCCAGAACCTCAACACCTTCTGCCTCACTTGCTTCATCTGGTTCTGTTTAACCCAACAAGCCACCTTCCTCTATGTTGACCTCCACTTAAAGATGGCCACATCAGTACCTCTGTCCATATTAAACCTACCAACCACCAGCATTACTTCTGCTTCAACTGCCACCCATTCCATACAACCTAGCCACACATGGCCATGATATTTGCAGTGACAAGCAGTCCCTATCAAAATATACCAAGGGTCTCACTGAGGTCCCTTCCAACCTTGTGCAAAAACAGATATCCCATGCCTTATCTTTCCAGTCATTCACTACCTTTCAAAGTCCCACTGCCCAGCCACAGAGGAGCATTTCCCTCATGACTCAGTACCACCCAGGAATGGAGCAACTTAATTATGTTCTCCACCATGGTTTTAACTACCTCTTGTTGTGCCCTGAAATGAGAAACGTCATACCCACTGTCCTTCCCACAGTGCTATTTTGCCACCCACTGAACCTTCATCCTTGTCCATCTCTACACAACCCATGCTTCACGGCTCATATCCTGTAATAGACTCAAATGCAGGACCTGTCATCCTTCCACCAACGCCTACCCCAGTCCAGTCACAGATATCATCTATCCCATCAAAGGCAGGGCAACCTGTGAAACCTGTTGTGTTATCTACAAGCTAAGCTGCAACCACTGTGCTGCATTCTATGTGGACAACGCAACCAACAAACTGTCTGTTCACATGAATGTTTACTGACAAACTGTGGCCAAGAAACAACTGGACTGCCCTATTGCACACCACCCAACACAAGAGTCTACATTTCAGTGACTGCTTCACAGCCTGTTCCATCTGGATCCTTCCCACCAACACCATCTTTTCTGAACTGTGAGAGTGCGAACTCTCCCTGTGATATAGCCTACATTCCTGTAAACCTCCTGGCCTAAACATTAGTTAATTATTGTCTTTACCTATCTAGCTCCTTCCCTGTTTGCATTCCTGTACTACACAGACCTCTATTCCACAGACACTCACAGTCTTTTTACTTCTCTCCTTTCTGCTACTCCCCCTTCTCTCTACCCCAACCTCTGTCTAACCTCCTGACTGCACCTAGCTGCCTTACCCTCTCTCCATCCATCTTTGCACACTCCCACAAGCAACACCTAACTGTCCCCCACCCCTATCCTGCTATCCCTTCCCCTCCCTGCTCCAGCCTCCTCCTTACCCCTACCACCCAGTTGCCTCTCCCATCATGCACTGCTGCTGGCAGTCTGTCTTCAGTTACTAGATACTGTGGTCACATGTGTGTGAGTTGCTTTTGCATGAGTGTGTGTGTATGTTGTTTGATTTCTACAAAGGTCTTGTTGGCTGAAAGCTTACTTTCTGACAGTCTTTTGCTGTGCTGATTTGCAACTCAGCATCTCCGCTATATGGTGAATAGCCACTATCCTTTTGTAATATTGTTGTACATTTCTTAAGGACACTGACTGGGATCTTATCTAACAATGTGGATTTTTTTATTGTTTAATTGGTGTATTACTCATTCCACCTCTTTCTCTGTTGTTTGGAAGAGCACCATTGAGTGTGGTGGCTGGTACTGGTTTAGAATATATGTGTCTGGAAATTTATCTTGCAGTTTCTTAGCAGTGCCAATGAAATATTCATTCATGCAGTTCGGGTTGCTGATTTGAATATCTTTGTTTTTAATCTTTTTTTTCCAGATGTTTTTGTCCAACATTTGCTGTCTCCTGTTTGATTATGTTCCAGATTGCTTTGCTTTTGTTATTGGCCTTCAGTAATGTTTCAATAACTGCAAGTTTGTTTGCAGCTAGAAGTACCTTTCTATAAGTTCTCCAGTAATTTTTGTAAAATGCTGAATTGGTGTGTCAGTTTGGCTATTTTGGATGGATGTGAGATGCCTTAGAGTTTCAGAGGAGTTTTTGATACCGCTGTTCACCATATAATTTTTTTTCAGCCTTCAACAATGATGTGCAATATTTTGGGAAATCTTTCCTCGGATTTTAGTTTAAACATTGTCATGAACATTTTGTTTACGTTTGTTTCTGCATACCCTTCCTTCCACCTTTCATGTTGTAGCTGGAGTAAGAACTAACATACATTTGATTCTGAGAAGATGCTTTTGTATTCATTCAATTTGTTTGCTTATATTTGCTTTTAATATCTGCTAGAGATGATCTGATAGGCCTAGCTCTTGAGCAAGTAACTTTCAGTGCCTTCTTTCTATGTATGTTGCCTCTTAGTTTGTTATTGAGGAAGATCATTTGGTCACTCTAGTTAGATAGTTTACGAGTCATGTTGCAGCTTAGCTGCAGAGAATGCAGTATTCAGGTATGTACTACTAACAAATTCAGTTTTTGTTGTGTTCATATTTAAATATTTAAATCCCCACATATGAGAAAGTTCAGTTTTGGGCTTGATACTGTGCTCTGATTGAGTTTTGAGGGAAAAAAAAATGTCGGTATTAGCACTAGGAAATCTATATAAACAAAATACAATAAATTAATCATGTAAGTCCACTATCACCTAACATTGCATTTCCACTGGTCATTTGCTGAAATATAATGAAACAAAGATTGTGAGCCATAAGTCAAATCTTCAGAGCTCAATCATCAGTAAATCAGTGAAAATATGACTGCCTCAATCCCTTATGAATCGAGATGGAGGTTTCCAGTTAAATTCTACATTGGACTCAATTATTGTAAAACTTCATACTCAGCATAATCAGCATTATCCTGTGGGCTTACCTTGTGAAGACAATCATTCAGATATCAAAGAGGTGATCTTTCACCATGGATAGTGTGCAGAGACTTACAGCTGAAGCACATGTGCTCAAGCAACACATGCATAATACCAACCAGGACACCATGCATATACCACCAGGATCTTAAATAGGTGAGCTTAGTGTATTACTCATCAGTATTCACCTGAATATGACCAGAAGACTCTATGCTGAAATATTGTACCAGCAAGTTACAGACATCCAGCAGTTCCCAAAATTTTATAGAACTGTTTTCATATTTTTGAAAGCCCTCTTCGTAACTTGGTCTGTGAACGAGTGAATGACTGTGGAATATGACATAAGTGAATGAGTGATGACTGAATTAAGGCTGTTCATCACTCCGTACTGTAAACTATATGCAATTAATTACCCA
The DNA here is from genome assembly GCF_023897955.1 of Schistocerca gregaria. NCBI lineage: Eukaryota > Metazoa > Arthropoda > Insecta > Orthoptera > Acrididae > Schistocerca > Schistocerca gregaria. The sequence continues at coordinate 384,534,138 of NC_064927.1, forward strand.
TATGATGTACATCCCCCCCATGAACCATGGACCTTGCCGTTGGTGGGGAGGCTTGCGTGCCTCAGCGATACAGATGGCCGTACCGTAGGTGCAGCCACAATGGAGGGGTATCTGTTGAGAGGCCAGACAAACGTGTGGTTCCTGAAGAGGGGCAGCAACCTTTTCAGTAGTTGCAGGGGCAACAGTCTGGATGATTGACTGATCTGGCCTTGCAACATCAACCAAAACAGCCTTGCTGTGCTGATACTGCGAACGGCTGAAAGCAAGGGGAAACTACAGCCGTAATTTTTCCCGAGGACATGCAGCTTTACTGCATGATTAAATGATGATGGCGTCCTCTTGGGTAAAATATTCCGGAGGTAAAATAGTCCCCCATTCGGATCTCCGGGCGGGGACTACTCAAGAGGATGTCGTTATCAGGAGAAAGAAAACTGGCATTCTACGGATCGGAGTGTGGAATGTCAGGTGACTACAGGGTTATAAACACAAAATCAAATAGGGGTAATGCAGGAGTAGGTTTAATAATGAATAGGAAAATAGGAATGCGGGTAAGTTACTACAAACATCATAGTGAACACATTATTGTGGCCAAGATAGATACGAAGCCCACACCTACTACAGTAGTACAAGTTTATATGCCATCTAGCTCTGCAGATGACGAAGAAATTGAAGAAATGTACAGTGAAATAAAAGAAATTATTCAGATAGTGAAGGGAGATGAAAATTTAATAGTAATGGGTGACTGGAATTGGAGTGTAGGAAAAGGGAGAGAAGGAAACATAGTAGGTGAATACGGATTGGGGCTAAGAAATGAAAGAGGAAGCCGCCTAGTAGAATTTTATATAATGGTAAGACAGAGATTTAGGAACCAGGTTATAAGTTGTAAGACATTTCCAGGGGCAGATGTGGACTCTGACCACAATCTATTGGTTATGACCTGTAGATTCAAACTGAAGAAACTGCAAAAAGGTGGGAAATTAAGGAGATGGGACCTGGATAAACTGAAAGAACCAGAGGTTGTACAGAGTTTCAGGGAGAGCATAAGGGAACAATTGACAGGAATAGGGGAAAGAAATACAGTAGAAGAAGAATGGGTAGCTCTGAGGGATGAAGTAGTGAAGGCAGCACAGGATAAAGTAGGTAAAAAGACGAGGGCTGCTAGAAATCCTTGGGTAACAGAAGATATATTGAATTTAATTGATGAAAGGAGAAAATATAAAAATGCAGTAAATGAAGCAGGCAAAAAGGAATACAAACGTCTCAAAAATGAGATCGACAGGAAGTGCAAAATGGCTAAGCAGGGATGGCTAGAGGACAAATGTAAGGATGTAGAAGCTTATCTCACTAGGGGTAAGATAGATACTGCCTACAGAAAAATTAAAGAGACCTTTGGAGAGAAGAAAACCACGTATATGAATATCAAGAGCTCAGATGGCAACCCAGTTCTAAGCAAAGAAGGGAAGGCAGAAAGGTGGAAGGAGTATATAGAAGGTTTATACAAGAGCGATGTACTTGAGGACAGTATTATGGAAATGAAAGAGGATGTAGATGAAGACGAAATGGGAGATTCGATACTGCGTGAAGAGTTTGACAGAGCACTGAAAGACCTGAGTCGAAACAAGGCCCCCGGAGTAGACAACATTCCATTAGAACTACTGACGGCCTTGGGAGAGCCAGTCATGACAAAACTCTACCAGCTGGTGAGCAAGATGTATGAGACAGGCGAAATACCCTCAGACTTCAAGAAGAATATAATAATTCCAATCCCAAACAAAGCAGGTGCTGACAGATGTGAAAATTACCGAACTATCAATTTAATAAGTCACAGCTGCAAAATACTAACGCGAATTCTTTACAGACGAATGGAAAAACTGGTAGATGCGGACCTCGGGGAGGATCAGTTTGGATTCTGTAGAAATGTTGGAACACGTGAGGCAATACTGACCTTACGACTTATCTTAGAAGAAAGATTAAGAAAAGGCAAACCTACATTTCTAGCATTTGTAGACTTAGAGAAAGCTTTTGACAATGTTGACTGGAATACTCTTTTTCAAATTCTAAAGGTGGCAGGGGTAAAATACAGGGAGCGAAAGGCTATTTACAATTTGTACAGAAACCAGATAGCAGTCATAAGAGTCGAGGGGCATGAAAAGGAAGCAGTGGTTGGGAAAGGAGTGAGACAGGTTTGTAGCCTCTACCCGATGTTATTCAATCTGTATATTGAGCAAGCAGTAAAGGAAACAAAAGAAAAATTCAGAGTAGGAATTAAAATCCATGGAGAAAAAATGAAAACATTGAGGTTCGCCGGTGACATTGTAATTCTGTCAGAGACATCAAAGGACTTAGAAGAGCAGTTTAACGGAATGGATAGTGTCTTGAAAGGAGGATATAAGATGAACATGAACAAAAGCAAAACGAAGATAATGGAATGTAGTGGAATGAAGTCGGGTGATGCTGAGGGAATAGATTAGGAAATGAGACAGTTAGAGCAGTAAATGAGTTTTGCTATTTGGGGAGCAAAATAACTGATGATGGTCGAAGTAGAGATGATATAAAATGTAGACTGGCAATGGCAAGGAAAGCGTTTCTGAAGAAGAGAAATTTGTTAACATCGAATATAGATTTATGTACCAGGAAGTCGTTTCTGAAAGTATTTGTTTGGAGTGTAGCCATGTATGGAAGTGAAACATAGACGATAACTAGTTTGGACAAGAAGAGAATAGAAGCTTTCGAAATGTGGTGCTACAGAAGAATACTGAAGATAAGGTGGATAGATCACGTAACTAATGAGGAGGTATTGAACAGAATTGGAGAGAAGAGGAGTTTGTGGCACAACTTGAGAAGAAGAAGAAGGGACCAGTTGGTAGGGCACGTTCTGAGGCATCAAGGGATCACAAATTTAGTATTGGAGGGCAGCATGGAGGGTAAAAATCGTAGAGGGAGACCAAGAGATAAATACACTAAGCAGATTCAGAAGGATGTAGGTTGCAGTAGGTACTGGGAGACGAAGAAGCTTGCACAGGATAGAGTAGCATGGAGAGCTGCATCAAACCAGTCTTAGGACTGAGGACAACAACAACAACAACATGATGTACATTAGAAAAAATATTTATCTATATACCACAAATAGGTCAATAAATGAGCATGGAATTGGAGCCTTCCAGAGGAAATTAAAGATGCAAATGACCCAGCACTTCTAGCCAAAGGCTTAAGGAACATTTTTGAATAACACTTAATATATCATAAATGAAGTGCACCCTGGTAGCTGAGTGGTCAGCACAGCAGAATGCCATGCCATGAGGCCCGGGTTCGATTCCCGGCTGGGTTGGAGATTTTCTCCACTCATGGACTGGGTGTTGTGTTGTCTTCATCATCATCTTATCCCCATTGACATGGAAGCCGTTGAAGTGGCGTCACCTAAAAAGACTTGCACCAGGCGACTGGTCTACCCGACGGGTGGCCCTAGCCCCACAACATTTCATTTCAGCATAAATGAATAGTTAAAACAGCCCTCAACATCCCAATAACTATCCCTAAACTACAATATGTAACTTTATTCCCATATATGTGTATTATGGAAAAATATATATTAATGACATAACTAGGAATGCTATAGAACTAAGTATGTAAACCTCCAAAAAATGTAAGAAATTATGTTCATTATTTAATAAGAGCATTGTATCAACCACTGACAAAATCCTTACAATACAAATTGTACCAAGGATGAGTAAATAAATATATAATTAGAAAATCCATTACCTCTGTATCATGTAAGGAGAGGAGAATATGAGACAACAGATGAAGAATACTAATGATTTAATTTTTAAAATCCAAAATTTTCATTGATGACATGTTTGAAAATGAAATTCAGTAACTCATATAGAAAAGTAGTAAAATGTAAAAAAATATTCAGAATATTGATCATAAAAATTAATATACATGTTTTGTATTTCAGACTGTGGTTGTGACACAAAATCAAGTATCATGTCGGCTACCAGAGTATTTTCCAGACCCAGATCGCTTTGTCCCAGAAAGGTGGCTGAAAGGACATGCTTTGTATCATGGTAGTGTCAGTCCATACCTGGTACTTCCTTTTGGGCATGGACCACGCAGCTGTATTGCTCGCCGCCTAGCAGAGCAAAATATGCAAATTCTGTTGCTGAAGGTATGTGAGCTGCAAACAAACTGAAGATAATTGTTACTGCCTTTTATTGTTTCCCCACTAAATGTGTATAGAAAAAGACTTCAAGTGTCTCTTTATTACCATTTTATTTCCAAGAAGTTGGGCTTCACCTTTCTGTTCCTGAGCCCAGTTTAGAGGTGGAATGAAATAAATGAATGAGAACTAAAATATAATGTCTCCATGATAATAAAGTAATTAAATGTCACAAACTGGGTAAAAAAATTAGATTTGAATCAAGCAAAGTGAGCTGTCTTTAGTAGCTCATATAGAACAATGAACCATTTGCAATGAGAAAATGGATACGAGTTAATATTTTGTCTGGGAATCAAATGTTTTGAAGAATTTTCAACAAAAATTTGCCCTTGAGAAACAAAGCATTGATATCAACTTGATATTTGCTGGTGAGACTGTGACTAATATATTTGGTAGTTAGGTTTTCACTTATCCTTGAGCAGCTTCTGCATTCTGGTTGGTTGCATTCTGATTGCCTGCTACAGAAGAGATGCTTTTGGGATCCACCGCTCATTCCATTTACTTTATAGACTGATCAGGCTTGTCAACTTAATAAAACTGAGAAATTTAGATACTGAAAGATGTATTAATATTGCACTCGGATATTGGTGTTAACCGGAACTTTGTTGGTGAGCATATTTTTGCATTCTCATACCAGAGTGTTTTTCTATTTGAGATCTGGTGGACTCATATCTACATATACATCTACACGATGTTCTACAAATCACTGTGGAATGCATGACAGACAGCAGTCACCATTGTATCACTTGTTAGGGTTTCTTCCAGTTCCATTTGCAGTGGATTGTGGGAAGAGTGTCACAATGTAGTCAGTGAAGTGGAGTGGACTTGATAGTCCCCGGTATTAGCATCACTGTCTGGTTTAACTGCAGTTCTGCATGCCATGTTTACAACAGTTCAGCCAAGTGGGTACAAAGTATGTGGTACAGAGCCCAGTGAAGCTGATTGCAGGATCTTTGTTTGTACTCTTCAAGAGGTGACTCTTATTTGTGAAGAATATTGTTTCATACTCCAGGCAGTGCAGGGAAGATACCGATTGTACAGTAGATATATGTCCAGTTTGACATATAGTTAAGATGCCTATTGGACTAGATTGATAGTTTAATGTTAACAAGCATGTTTCAAATGTTGAAGTATTGCATTTCAAGTTTTCTCATGTTAGGACAATCAGTTTTCTGAAGTAGATAGGCCAACACCTCCTCATGATGCTCCTGGATAAGTACATTTGACAACTCAAAAAAAGTGGGTCACCCCTGAATTCCATTGTGTAGGCCGCACCTGACTGTACATAGCATAACTGTGCTGCAGGTCCTCTAATCCTGCAGCAGTACAGTTGTTCGACTATACACAGTGGTTACAACAAGAGATCACAAGAAAACACTGCTCATTATGGCAGTTAGTCCAGATATAAGCTAATGCCACTATACAACAGATATTAGAAAACATGTTGTTAGAGATGAGACAGTCCTTAACATTTTTAATCCTCGAGCAGCCATGCCGATTTTCGTAACATGAGCAGGCATGCGGTGCACTTTGTACACATGCAGTCAAAAGCTGTCAAGGGAAACACGTATGAGTTAAATCATAGTTTAATTTTAGTTTATTTAAACAACAATATAAGAAACTTATATTACATTGATAATTTCCTATTTGATTTAAACGAATAAGAAACTTTCATACCATTCTATTGCTGCAGCTGACATACCAATCTATTCCAACACTTTTCAGCACATACTGAACAAAAATGTTCTTTCATTGCAATATGAAAGGACAAAGGCTTTGTACATTGATGAAGTATCAGTTATCACAAAGTTCCTTCCATCCACACAGTTAATTGTCTTGCGAATTTTCGGGAAATGCTTTACACTTCTCACATGTATGCACTGTTTTTACATATCATTTGCAAACAAAGCTGTGGCATGAGTTACACCTTACGGTAGTAGATATATTTCTTGCTCATCCACATGTCACACACCAGCACCTTTTCTTGGTGGTAGGCTCCTTAATTCTTTAACACGTTGATCTTTTGTATTTCTCGAGGAAAGTTGCAATGTCAGCATTAAGTGAAGGAATACTAGCTCTTTCCACTAGTTGAGGCTTCATAAGAGACAGTGCTAAATCTTTCAAGAAAATTCTTACCTTCTTTTTTGGATTTGCCTCATTTGCATGGAAAAATATTTGATCATTTATTCCTACTATATACATTAGAACATAGAATAAAATCAATGGCAATCTTTTTGTCACCTGTGTGATGGAATATGCACCTACCAGTTGATTGACTGTGTGGACTTGTCCCTTTGTTATATTGTCATCTAAAACTATCTCTGGTGTACCTGAAATCATGCGTAGTTGAAAGTAATATAACTGCCTTGTTTTGTTTTGGCACATATGAGACTAGCATCATATCATTCTGAAAACCAAATAGAGAGGAGTGAATAGTCCTACATTTCCCAGGTAAGAATTCTCGTCGGATCTCACATTTGTTTTTTCTCAATGTACCAATGCATGTTAGTTGCTTTTTCAAAAGGGAGTTGGCTATGGCATTGCTAGCATACCAATTACCCATTGTAATGTTTATTCCTGAGCCTTCAGTGTAAGTAAATAGTCTTTGAACAATATCACAGGTAGAATTAGAAACATTTTATGGTCCTTTAGGTTGTTTTCCACAATACACTTCAATATTACTAATGAAGAATGTTTTAGCATCTGTTAAAATAAAAATCTTTATCCCATAGTTTGCTGGTTAGTTCAGGATATGCTGAACAAAAAGGACAGCGACCCCATGAAGCTTGCAACTTTTCATATACTGTCACAAATTGTCCAATGCTATAAGTGGTCTTGCATTATTGAAGCAAGTTTATCAGTTACTTTTCTTTCTTGCCTTGTACTCTTGCCATCAAAACAGATACATTGTAAAAGGAACAGAAATCTTCTACAGCTCATCACACTCTCATAATTTCCATGCCAGTACCATGTGCTGCCCACAGTTCAAAGACATTTGTGTGGTTTGCTTTCTTGGTTAAAATGAGATACAGCAATCCCAACAATGCTGTTATTTCATACCTTGTAGTTTCATTATCACCCCTTTTCTGAAATATTGTACACATTCTTTGTTAGATTGAATGTATATGTTCGTGTATTTTACAATTTCGTCAATCCTTTCCAGACTAAGCATTGTCCATAAAGCCTCTGTTTCACTTATGATCCCTCTGGCAACATGCATAGGCCCAGAGAATATTTTCGCAATATGCTTTCTTTTTGTTTTTGAAGTCACATTAGGACATATTTTATTCCATTTACACATTTCGTCCCCCACAATGAAAATACCACCAGTGGAGAACGGCCCTTTACAGTCATCATCTGAATCATGGACTTGACCAGAATCTGAATTGTGGTCACTTCGAGTGATAAATTCTTCTACTTTTACAGAGCTGTCATTGTTTTCGTTGCCTGGCACAGAGTTGAAATCTGGATCCTTGTTGAGTAACCAATCAGGCTTGTGGTTTGTCAGCTTTGATCTTGCCTTGGACAGAAATATATCCACTTGTTATATGCTTTCTTTTGATTCAACTAAAAAGGATCAAAATAAAAGTGAAGGAAAAATCACTTACATGTCCAGGCATGTGGCATATTTTGTACACTAAGATGAAACACAGTTTTTTTTAAATTACTGTAGGCCACATGAACCAATGACAGCACAACTTCTCACTGTGCTAGCTGAAAAAATAATGCAGGGATAGGTAGAGGCTTGCTATTGTAAAATAACAATGGAACTGTACACGACTGTGTTATTTGCAGTTGGCGCACTTTACAAAGGCTTGTCCGCATGAGGGGGTAAATTAAACATCATTACAATAAGTGACACTGCAGAAGTCTTATCACATCCACTAAATAACAACACAAGTTTTTGTTTGTTATCTGAATTTGAATCCACTGTTAACTAAACAAAGCTTGCATGACTGATTGAGACTTGACTAGGCATAAAAAGTATTGAAGTGTTCACCAGTATCAATTTAGAAGGCAGAATGTCTGAGTGGGGAAATAAATGACAATACATTTAGAACTGCACCAGAAATCCCCTGATGCTTACATTGCCTCAGGGAAGTAATCATGAAAGGTATATAATGAAGACCAACACACAAGTGTGACACACCATGAGGTAAAATTGTGGTGATGGACAGGAGTAGAATCCAGTACCTATTGAATAAGTTCACCAACAGTGTGATACTGGAATGATGATACACATGATGTTTGCCTGGCAGGGATTTGAACTTGGCACCTTTCGCTATTGTCTTACAGCTACGAATAGACATGAAATATTTATTGTTTCTTCACCAGTAGCGAGATGTGCACATGTTGAACTGGAGGTAATGCAACAAATAGTTCCATGCTGCTGCAGACTCCAACTCACGCATATTATCATTGTTGACCACACACAAAGAGGTGCCAAGTGTCAAATCCCTTTCACTAGTAGTTAGGATCACACTGTTTGTAGAGACCTAGAGGAGTCTGGCATCATGTGGAAACAACAAAATGATTGGACAGTATCATCTTGAAGGGTTCAAATCCAGAGAAAAATTGGAATCAGAGCTCAAATCCAAGACCAGTGCCAATATATTCTAAATCTCAAGTTCACTTAAAATAAGAAATGACGGTCCTAAGATGACACATGATGATTTGTTCATGAAATAGAATAACATTACTACTATAAGAAAGCTTACTAGAGACAGAGTTTCTGCAAACAGCGACTTCCACTACTGATAGCCAAAACTAATCAAACTCTGTTCCAGTCAGCAGCAAGTGTTGATTTGCAACCACAGCACAATCCTGTGTTCTTTACTTTGCATTACTGGAGGTGAAGAGGTTATGTTTGTAGCTGTTAAAAACAAGTATCCCCAGAGGCAATCAAACACACTCCTAAGCCATTACAAACTAGCCTCAGTCCAGCCAACCACCAAATTTCATTTTTATCATAATGGGGTACACAGCACGCTTCACAAGCAGTGTTGACTTCCACTTGAGCTTTTGTTGTGAATAATCCATTCATAATCTAATGGCTGGATTCATGCAGTGTGAACACAAAGCTGTGATACCAAAACCCATCCTTTTCCTTTCCTTTAAGCCATTTCCCATGTGTCTGCTAAGAGAATCAATCTGAAAGAAGGTCAAACACAGTTTTGTTCATTTTCTAACCAGCCAGTAACAGAAACATATTGCGGAAACATGTTTGTTAAAGGGCTTGTGGGTGTTTTACATGGTTAAACCAGTTTCAGTGCCTTCAGCCAGTGGCTGCTTGATACAGACTGGCAACCACCCAAGTGATCAGAATGCATAGGGTATAGAGCCTGTGATCTCCAGCAGACTTTCATGTACTTAAAGTACCAATATAACATTATGTAACATTGCCTATGATATAATACTATGTTTCAGGATACTCTGTAGCAATTTTGTATGTCATGTTAATATAAACTTATTTAAATGTGGTCTTATTTTGTTCAAGTTTGTAGTATAGCTTGTGCAATGACAAGTTGAATATTTCTCATTTTTGATGTTATAAAGAGCATCATTTGTGCATTAGAAAATGAAGTCAAAAACAGAGTGAAGTCTGATATGTGTTACATTGTGTTCTTTTTCTGTTTAATAAAAGGGAGAAAGCAGTTGAGGCAGTTTGAAACACCTGTGCCCTGTATGGAGTGTGTTATTGAGAAAGTCAAGTTGTATTGTTTCAAATATGATCATTGTGAGATAAATTGATCACCACATTTAGGAAGACAAACGGGCGTTAATGCAGGATGTTTCTCCAGTTTTCTAGTATGGCCAATGATGATGTATCTGATAACTGGCAATGTGATGACCAATTAACCTTCATGTAACACTTGCCTTCAGTAATGATATTGAGGTTAAGAGAAAGGAAAGAGGATTACAGTACAACACCTTGTCAAAAACCAGATTAGATGTGGAGCAGATTCTCCAACTGGGAAGGAGTGTGAAGGAAGGTGGCTGCACCCTTTCAAAGTATTGGTCTTGGCATTTGCCGTAACAGATTTGAGGAGATTACTGTCAACCTAAATCAGTGTGGTCTGATGGCAGTTTGAAGTACCTTATGATACCTTCATAAGGAGAAAATAGTGGGTAAGCCATACCGAACATTATCTCAAATGATGGCCTGTATACATCCACAAAATGTGTTGTTGTTGATACACATTTGGTGGCACAAAGATGATGTTTTGTGTTATGAACTGTTTCACAGGGACATGTCCTTTGCAGTTGGCATTTGTTTCCAAAAAATGAGATGCCTTGCAGTTTCAGAGTAACAGCCACGTTGGTGAAGATGCCTGCTGCACATCTTCTAAGCTGGCACCCACATGTTTTTACCTTTTTGCCTCTTGTTGATCAACCAGCAAGAAAGTTAATTTTTGTTTCCTTGTGTTTTTTGTTTTGGTGATTGTGCTTTAAATGTGGCTCATCTCAGAATCAGCAAGTCGCTACCTGCACTGTGCATCTCAGGTGGTTTGGGATAATGAGGTGAAATATATTGTTGAGAATTTCTCTAATATTTGTGTCTATTTTGTTCAATAACCTAACAGGAAATGCTATAAATATGCACTACACTAATACAACTGGTGTCCCATCATAGTACCATACAGTGAATGGCTATCTTAATTAAACTTGAATTCTCATATTGAAGTAACTCTACCAAACTACAATGTAAATATGATGATGTGGCTGTGAGAGCAGTTGCTGAATGAAACACATTCAACAGAGAATTAAGTGATATGATTTCATTAACTGATTTGTAAATTTTGATTAGCAGTTCTGCCATATTCTCAACCCCAGATCTACTGGTTACTGAATGTAGCAACATGTCTTATTACACCAAAATTTCTAACGATGTCATTTTGAGTTCAATACAGTTATTTGTAGCTCTGTCACAGAGGAGATAAAATCTTACTTTCACACCAGTTTGGAACTGAGAGCTACTGCCTCTTACTCTTCACAGTGTGTCAACATTCTTGTGGATTAAGTGATCAACTGCAGCATTCATTGCCTCCTCCTTGCCCCGGTGCTGGCTGATACAGATAATTCACAATGAAGTCAATGATATTAATCATAGTTGTTGTGTGAAAGTAATTTATGCTTTCTGTAAAGTTATGTTTGGTAAGTTGATGACACACCAAAATGAAATTCATTCAGAATATTTGATTGGTATACCATGCATATATCAGGTGAATCTTACGAGATAATCATGTCATTCAAGGCAGCATCAAAACTATCACAGTATTGGCAGACATGTTCCACTGTGTTGTCATGATGCTATCATACTTTTAGCAGAAGAATTATGTTTCTACTGGCGGTGTCTTTCATGAGTGGGCTAACAGTTTACGAGTGCATCTTGTGCATCAGTGATGCAGCAGCTTAATTGCTTTTCCTACCGCATCATGATGAATATTCTAGCATTTATGGCTAGAGAAAAGAATGGAAAGTTGCACAGACCACTGCAGTACATATGAAAGAAAATAAGCATAATCCACTGAGTTACAGATCCATTTAATTGATTTTGACATGTAGCAAGATGTGTGAACAATTACTTTGTTCCAATGTTAAAAAATACCATGAAATATATTACATATTGACATGAAACTAACATGCATTTGGCATTTGGAAATCATCACTCTTGTGAGACACACTTGGCACTTTATTCACATGGTGTACTGCACATAGGGGGGCTCAAATTGCCTCCATGTTTATAGGTCAGTTGTGCAACTGAATTCATGATTTCCTGCCTGAAAGCTCACAGTTCACAGCAACTGATGGGATGTCACCTAGTGAAATGAAAATAATGAGTGTGATTCTGCAAGTAACATGATATGGACCTTCTGCTATTTCTAATTTATGTAAACTATTTAGCAGTCAGAATGTGTCTCATAGATTTGTGGCAGGTAATGCTACTATATAGTAAACTCCTCAAAAGAGCAAAGTGAGTTGCCAAATGGTGTTGAAAATTTATCTTCACAGTGCAAAAGGTGACAATTGACCATAAACTATAAAATGTGTGAGGTTTGCCACATGATTACTAAGAAGATTTCATCAAGCTTCGAGAAATTGAGAAGTAACACAAATTTTTGGGTTATAGATCTAATGAAAGACCTAGGAGTTACAGACATAAACAATGTAACTGGAAAACATCACATGTTGTGGCAAAGGTGAAACAAATGTTGAGGTATTGACCAATCCTTAGAAGACCCAAGAAATCTACTAATGTGTTTGCCAGCACTATAATTGTTCAAGATCTTCTGATATATCGCTGAGCACTGTGTGATCATTACCTGAGGGGATTGATTGAGGACATCAAAAAACATTGACAGAAGACAGCTGATTTTGTATTATAGCAAATTATGGGAGAGACTGTCACATATATTTTTCTTTTTTGCTTGAAGTGGAGGGGAGGGGGCAGTGGGACAAGTTGGGGACACAATATTAAATGTGAAATGTGTGAAATGTGGTTTATTAGTCTAATTACATACATTATACAGATCATATGATCTATTGTACAGGAGACATGCCAAGTTTAGCAAAAATATAATGTATAATGATTTACAGAAATTCTTTTTACACTATTTTAAGAATAGTGCCAATAAATACAACACTGTAAATTAACAGTTTACCAATTTCGTTTGTTGTACACTGACAACACTGCAATATTAGCTATAGATTTTTATTGTTCAAAGTGTCACTGTCTTCAATGAATTTTTCAATGATGTACTAACATTTTTCTATTAAAATATTAAATATTAAAATATTTTGGATTAAACTTTTCAGTGAACCAAGGTCCATTTTTAATATGTATAGAAAATCATACAATAGAAAAGATTCCAGATAGTATAGAAAATGTTCTGAGGAAACTTGAATCCTACCACAGTTATTTTGAATCTATTATACAGTATGGCATAATTTTCTGGAGAAACTCTAAAAGCAGCACAAGGCTACTAATTCTTCAGTAGAAAATCATTAGAAACATGTGTGCTGTGCACAAAAATGAGTCATGTCAGCCATTGTTCAAGAAATTAAAAATACTAAGAATTACTTCATTGTACATTTTTGAAATTCTGATTTTTGTATATAATAATCAACATAATCTAGAAAAGTTCCATTTTAAGCATAGCTATGGTACTCGTCGCAAGGAAAACTTCAAATTTCCTTTGCATCACTCTATGCTCAGACACCACTGTACATGGGGCTGAAAATATATAATATTTGAACACGATTTACAATAATATCACCCTGAAACCTAATTCGAGAAATTTCTTGAATTTTAACATTGACTCCCAACTCTGATTTCACAACAGACCACTGCCTTTGTTTTATTTCTTTGTTTATTCATGAATATATAAATATACCATTTGCCAGTTTTTTTGCTGCCTTATCACTGTTTTTGAATATAATCTTATAGCACTTAAGTTACAAAATTAGTGTTTCTATTTACTTTGAGTTCATTGTGCAGCTGTCTTTTTCTGACACTTGAAATTTTTATGCCTAGTGTAATCCAATTTCATTTATTCCTGACTCTCTTTTGATAAAATGTTGGGGGAAATATTTCATTGAATACACCCAAAAAACAATCTAGTAATTTATCAAAATTTTTGTTGCTTGAATCACAGTGGTCCAAAGTCCAGCTTATAACACTTAAATTATCACTAAACAACTCTAAATTTTCACTGCTGAAATTCATTCTTATATAAGATTCAGATTTTAGTTTCTCTGTTTTGGGGAACTCTATAAACAAAACTGAGTGATTAGATATCACTAGATCTAGGCAAAACTCCCTTATATCATCAAACTGATAATTTGTAATAATATTATCTTTGCAAGCTGCTGAGTGGAAGTTTTCTCAAGTGCATTTTGCTGGAAGTCATTGAACCTAATGTATTCAGTGTAGCCCATCTTTTCGCAGACACTTATCACTTAAAAATTTATTAGAGTCTACAAAAATTGCACCCAGCTCGTCACACTGTTCCCTGATTCCACTGTTTATCTTATTTATGTATGTATCACTTACACATTTTCACTGTGGCATGTTATTTCTATGACATTTCAACTACCATCTTTCTCCCCCAAATGCAAATAGTTGTTGTCATCTTCATGCAAAGGATGATATTACAACTGCAATAACATAAGAGAAATTAGAACTTGCACATAAAGATTTTGATGTTCCTTTTTCTTGAGCTTCATACTTGAGTGGAACGGTCAAGAAATTGAAGCAATTTTGTGAACCTTTTATGAAACACTTAATTGCGAGTTACAGAGTATTGCAATGTAAATGAAGTGCCTCAGCAGAACATAATTTCCATTGTGTGGCACTTATTGTTTCAGAGACACTGAGTACACTTTATAGTTGTTCAAAAAGTGAATGATATACTACGTATACACAATTATTTAGCAAGGTTGCCACCCAAACTGTTTACTTTTAAAATCTGCTTAGTTATCTTGATAGGATACACATTTTTGAAGGCTATATCTGATGCAGTGCACTTAGAAGAAAGAAGAGTTTCCTGCTTGATGTGATAGCCTTCTAGTTAAAATATTTTGTGGTAGCTATGTTTATCATGGGGGAAATGGCCTTGCCGCAGTGGATACACCGGTTCCCGTCAGATCACCAAAGTTAAGTGCTGTTGGGCATGACTGGTACTTGGATGGGTGACCATCCTTGCCGCTGTGCACTGTTGCCGTTTTTCGGTGTGTGTGTGTGTTTATCATAAGTGTGTTTTTAACTTATTTTTTGTTAAATATTTGAATGAAATGTCAAAGGTAGATGTGACTCCCATGTTATAGCAAAATAGCTCTAGCTTTGCTATTTTATACTACAGACTTGGGTAGGGTAGATGAAAGTTTGAGCCTTGAAGTGGTGAGCATGGCTTTGTGGCCAGGGCTTGTATTAGTTGTGTGCATGATGGGAGTGGTGACTGGGTGTGGGTAAAGAGAAGACTGGGGTGGGGATGGGGAGGTATAGTAGGGTAGGGGTGGCAGACAGAGTAGTGCTGCTGGGGAGCATGCAGGGATGAAGTGGAGAGTGTGTAGGGCAGTTATGTGCAGTCGGGAGGTTAGACGGAGGGCAGGGTGTAGGTGAGAAGGGGGTATGTAGCAGAAAAGAAAGAAGTAAAAAGACTGGGTGTGCAGGTGGAGTGAGGGCTATGTAGTGCTGGAATGGGGACAAGGAAAGGGGTTGGATGGGTGAAGACAATGACTAACAAAGGTTGAGGCCAAGAGAGTTACAGGAATGTAGGATATAGTGCAAGGAAAGTTCCCACTTGCACAGTTCAGAAAAGCTGGTGTTGGTGTGAGGGATGCATATGGCATAGGATGAGAAGCAGTCATAGAAATGAAGGATGTCGTGTTTGGCAGGGTGCTTGACAATAGGGTGATCTTGGCCACAGGTTGTCGGTGGCCATTCATATGGACAGGCAGCTTGTTGGTTGTCATGCTCATATAGAATGCAGCGCAGTGATTCCAGCTTAGTTTGTAGATCACATGAATGGTTTCACAGGTAGCCTTGCCTTTGATGAGATAAGTGATGTTTGTGACCAGACTGGAGTAGGTGGTGGTGGGAGGATGTATGGGACAGGTCTTGCATCTAGGTCTATTGTAGGGATATGAGCCATGGGGTAAGAGGTTGGGAGCAGGAGTTGTGCAGGGATGGACGAGTATATTGTATAGGTTCTGTGGACAGCAGAATACCACTGTGGGAGGGGCGGGAAGGATAGTGGGCAGGACATTTCTCATTTCAGGGGACAAGGAGGACTAGTTGAAACCCTGACAGAGAATGTAATTCAGTTGCTCCAGTCCTGGGTGGTACTGAGTTATGAGGGGAATGCTCCTCTGTTGCCAAATGGTGGGACTTTGGGAGGTGGTGGGAGACTGGAAAGATAAGGCTTGGGAGATTTGTTTTTGCACAAGTTTGGGAGGATAATTACACTCTGTGAAGGCTTCAGTGAGACTCATGGTATACTTTGGGAGGGATTGCTCATCACTGCAGATGTGATGACCACAGGTGGCTAGGCCGTACAGAAGGGACTTCTTGTTATGGAACGGGTGGCAGCTGTCGAAGTGGAGGTATTGCTGGTGGTTAGTAGGTTTGATATGAATGGAGGTACTGATGTAGCCATCTGTGAGGTGTAGGTCAACATTTAGGAAGATGGCTTGTTGGGTGGAGTAGGACCAGGTGAAGCAAATGGGGGAGAAGTTGTTGAGGTTCTTGAAGAATGTGGATAGTGTATCCTCACCTTCAATCCAGATCACAAAGATATCATCAGTGAATCTGAACAAGGTGAGAGGCTTAGGATTCTGGGTGTTTAGGAAGGATTCCTCTAGATGGCCCATGAGTAGACTGGTGTAGGATGGTGCCGCACATACCCCGGATTTGTTTGTAGATAGTGCCTTCAAAGGAGAAGTAACTGTGGGTGAGGATATAGTTGGTCATCATGACTAGGAAGGAGGTAATTGTTTTAGAATCTGTCAAGCATTGTGAAAGGTAGTGTTCAGTAGCGATCAGGCCATGGGTGTTAGGGATGTTAGTGTAAAGGGAGGTGGCATCCATAGTGATGTGTGGTAAAGAGACAGAAACTGTGGAGAATCGGTGGAGGAAATAGTTGGTATCTTTTATATAGGAGGGTAGGTTCTGGGCATTAGGTTGAAAGCGTTGGTCTATGAGAGCAGAGATTCTTTGAGTGGGGGTACAGTAACTGGCCACAATGGGCATCCTGGATGGTTGGGTTAATGGACTTTAGGAAGCATGCTGAAGGCAGGAGTGCAGAGAGCGGTAGGTGTCAGCAGAGATTTGAACTCCAGGGGGAGGTTCTGGGATGGGCCTAAGGATTATAGGAGAGAGTGTAGATACTGTTCAGTTTCGGGAATGGGGTCACTGTCGCAAGTTTTGTAGGTGGATGTATCTGACAGCTGGCAGATTCCTTGTGCCAGGTAATCATTGTGGTTCAAAACAACAGCCTTTGTCCACAAGTAGGATTATAAGGTCAGGATCAGTTTTTAGATGGTGGACTCCAGTTCTTCCTGTGGGTGTAGGATTAATTTGTATGTTGAGGGATTTGGGGAATGATGGTGAGGCAAGGTTCAAGGCTGAAGTTCTGGGAAGTTAACAGAGGGTGATTTGGGGGTAGTGGGGTGGATCGAAGTTGGATGGATTAGTGAACTGAGTTAGGCACAGTTCAGCATTGGCCTTTGGTTGAGTCTGATTGGTAGGGTTGGTGGCAAAGAAGTGTTTCCACTGTAGCGACCAGGAGAAGGAGACAAGGTCTTTAATGAGTTCTACATGGTAGGATATGGGAGTGGGGCAAAAGGTGAGGCCTTTGGACTGGACTGCTACTTCTGTAGGGCTAAGGCTTCTGGAGGAAAGTTTCATGACTGTGTTTTGGGTCTGTTTAGATTCTGAATTTTGTGTGGCAGTGGAGGGAGTTTTGGATGATAGGGTAAATGTAGTAGGTCTGCGAGACAGGGTTTGTCAGTTATGAGGGGAGGTGGGCAAGGTTTGGAGGTTGTTGTAGAGGTGGTGGACAGTGGTACTCCAAGGCAGGAGTACGAGGTAAGCAGGGTGGAGAGCTTTCTGAGGTGGTGTTGTGCATGTTGGGTTGGTTCTTGGAGAACAAGAGTTTCAGTGTGTGTTATGGGTTTCAGGAATTTGGGATTGTATAGCAGGAGAATTTTGCAGGTAGAGAGAAGGAACTGCCAGGTGGTTAGGGCTCGGTTGACACAGTTTTGCTGGACTATGTTGGTGAGGGTTACAGATTGGCAGAATCTGAACAGGTGGATATCATTGTGGAAGGAGGGGTGGCAGCCAGAGGTGGGCAATTTGATGGGGGAAATACATGGGCCAAGCAACAATGCAGAAACAGTATGTCTGATGGGATTCTGGCTAGTGATAAGGAAATTTTCCTGTATTGCTGCAAATTCCAGTTTAAGTAGTCTGTGATCATAACTCCTATATATTTAGTTGAATCAGCAACCTTCAAATGTAACTGATTTACTGTGTAAGCAGAATTTTTTGGTATGAATGTGGAGAACCTAACACATTTTATTGTTTAGGGTCAATTGTCATGTTTTGCACTGTGAAGATATATTTTCAACATCATTTTGTAATTTGCTTTGCTCTTCTGAGGACTTTACTAGATGGCAGCATTATCAGCCACAAATCCAAGAGAAATGTTCAGTTTGCTAAATTGTTTATACAAGGCGGAATCCAAAATTTTTGGGACTGTTGCTGCCATCTGGAAAGTAGGAGTAGGAGATCTTTGCACCATTAGTTGGCGAGAGATGCATATCTGATGAGTCAGTGTGTAGAGTGGCATTCAACTGGGAGGACGTGTTGCATGTCCACAGTGATTTATGTAATACTCTGTGATTGGTGTTTGGCAATTTTATGATGGATCCGTGACCAGAACAGCACGAGTGTATCAAATTCTGTGCGAATATTGCGAAAAGTGCTATGGAGACCCTTGCAATGATTCAACAAGTGTTTGGGGGGGGGGGCAAAGCAACAATTGTCCCAGTGGAAGAGCCTGGGCTCTCCAAGACCCAAAAAAAAAAAGCGAAACAGGAGAAGAGCAAAGTGAAGATCAAGATCACCATTTTCTTTGTTACCAAGGGAGCTGTGCACAAAGAATTCATCCCACCCAACCAAACAGTGAATTCCATGTATTACTGTGATATTTTGTGACAGCTCCATGAAAATGTGTAACCATGACAGCCCGAACTTTGGTGTCAAGGGAACTGGCTGCTGCATCACAACAATGCACCCTGTCACACGTTCTTGCTCACCAGGACCTTTTTGGCAAGAAACAAAATGGTGGTTGTACCCCACTCACCAGATTTGGCACCTTGCGACTTCCAACTATTCCCAAAACTGCAACTCAAGTTGAAAGGTCGTCGGTTCGACACTCTGGAGAGGATTCAAGAAGTGTCACTGGTGGTGATAAACACCCTCAAAGAACAGGACTTCCAGAAAGGGTTTGACCAGTGGCAGAAGCTCTGGGACTGGTGTGTACATGTTGATGGGAACTACTTTGAGGGTGACAGTGATCATTAGTCCAAAGATAAGGTTTTCAACAGATGGCAGCACCAGTCCCAAAAATTTTGGATAGCACCTCATATACATTAGAAAGAGCAAAAGGTATACATCACCTTACTTGTGAAATCACACTCATCACTTCCATTTCAGTAGGTGATGTCCCATCAGTTACTGTGAATTGTGACCCTTCTGACAGGAAATTAGGAATCCAGTCACAGAACTGAGATGACAGTCCATAAAGAAGCACTGTGGTTAGAAGCCACTTGTGAGGAATGATATCAAAAGTCCTTTTGGAACTCCATAAATATGGAAGCAATTTGAGAGCCCCTGTACATAGTACATGATGTAAATAAAGTGGCAGCTGTCTCTCACAAGAGTGATCCTTTGCATATCCGTGGTATTTTAATGTCAATAGATAATACGTTTTGGGGTCAAAGTATTTGTTCAGACAACCTGTTACATGATGATGTGAATGAAATGGATCTGTAACTCAGTGGATTATGTTTACTTTCTTTTGTGAATATTGCAGTGGTCTGTGCAACTTTCCATTCTTCTCTCTCACCATAAATACTAAAATACTCATGATGTTGTAGGAAAAGTAATTAAGTCACTGCATCATTGGTGCACATGATACACATAAATTGTTAGTCCACTCAAGAAAGACATTGCCAGTAGAAACATAATAATTCCTGCTACAACTATGATAGGTTCACGACAACATAGTGGAATACATTGGATAGTTTTGTTACCTCCTGGAAAAACAGATAATTACCTTTCAAGATTCACTTGATATATTCGTGGTATACCAATCAAATATTCTAAGTGAATTCCGTTTTGGCATGTGTTTGACTTGTTAAATATATGTGTACAGAAAGCAGAGATTACTTTCATCTAGTAACTACAACTAATCTCATTGTCAACGTTGTGAATTACCTCTATCAGCCATCACAAGGGCAAGGAGGAGGCAGTGAATACTACAGTTGGCCAATTGCACCACAAAAATGTAAATGCGCTGTAAAGAGTAAGAGGCAGTAGCTCTCAATTCCAAACTGGTGTGAGTGTAAGATTTTTACCTCATCTGTGACAGAGCTATGGACAGCTATATCAAACACAGAATGGCATCTTTAGAAATGTTGTTATCGTAAGACATGTTGATACATTCAGTAGCCAGTAGATCTAGGGGTAAGAAACATACAATATGGCAGAACTGCTATTCAAAATATACAAATCGGTTAATGAAAATGTATCACTTAATGCTCTGTTAACTATTTCATTCAGCAACTACTCTCACAGCCACATTGTTATATTTATGTTGTAGCCTGCCAGAGATACTTGAGTATGAGAAAAGACTTTGAGTTTAATTAAGATAGCCATTCATTGTATGGTATTATGATGAGACACCAGTTGTATTAGTATATTGCATATTTATAGCATTTCCTGTTAGGTTATTGAACAAAATAGGTACAAATATTAGAGAAATTGTCAACAATATATTTCACCTCATTATCAAAAACCATCTGAGATGCACGGTGCAGGTAGCGACTTGCTGATTCTGAGGTGAGCCACATTTAAAGCACAATTGCCAAAACAAAAAACACAAGAAAAGAAAAACCAACTTTCTTGGTGGTTCATAAATAAGGGACAAAAATATAAAAGCATATGGGTGCCAGTTTAGATGTTCAGCAGGTGTCTTTACCAACCTAGGTATCTTACAGGTCACATTTGTTACTCTGCAACTGCAAAGCATCTCATTTGTTGGCAACAAAGGCCAATTGTGAAGGACACATCCCAGTGAAACAGTTCATAGCACAAAACACCTTCTTTGTGTGACCAGATGTGTATCAATAACAATACATTTTGTGGATGTATACAGGCCATAATGTTTGGTATGGATTATCTACTATTTTCTCCCTATGGAGTTATTATATGGTACTTCAAATTGCCATCAGGCCACACTGAATTAGGGTCATGGTGGCCTCCTGAAATTTGTTACAGAAAATGCCAGGATCAGTCTTTTGAAAGGGCACAGACACCTTCCTTTGCCTTCCTTCCCAGTTCAAGATTCTGCTTCACATCTAATCATGTTTTTGACAAGATATTGTACTGCAATCCTCCTTCCTTTCTTTTAACCTCAATATTACTACTGAAGGCAAGTGTCACGTGAAGGTTAATTGGTTATCACACTTGTCACTTATCACACACACTGCCATTGACCATACTAGTAAATACTAGAAACATCCTGCTTCAGTGTCTGTTTGTCTTCCTAAATGTGGTGATTAATTTATCTCAAAATTATCATACTCAAACAATCCAACTTGCCTTTCTTGATAGTACTCACTCCATGTGGGTACAGGTCTTTCAAAATGCTTCCACTGTTTTCACCTGTGTACTAAACACCAACAGAACAGAATGGCATAAATTTTATACTTTATCTGTTTTAGACTCCATTTTCTGATACATAAAGGACACTTCCTGTAACATCAAAAATGAGAAATATTCAGGTTGTCATGGTATGAGCTGTACTACAAACTTCAACAACATAAGACCATAGTTAAATAAGTTTATAGTAACATGGCATGCAAAATCACCACAGACCATGCTGAAACATGGTATTGTATCTTATGCAATGTTACACTTGCTAATTTGTGTGCAGGAAAGTCCACATGAGATTGTAGGCTCTATGCCTGATGCATCATGATCACTTGGTGGGTGTTGGTCTGTGTCAGGCAGTCAATGGCAATGGTGTTGAAATTGGTCTTACCATGACAGTCACCCAAGAGTCCTTTCACAAACATGTTTCTGCATGACACTGACTGTTAGATCATGAATAGGTTATTCACAACAACAGCTCAAGTAGAAGCCCATGTGCTGTGTACCAGATTATGGCAAAATCATGGT
Source organism: Schistocerca gregaria (assembly GCF_023897955.1). Taxonomy (NCBI): domain Eukaryota; kingdom Metazoa; phylum Arthropoda; class Insecta; order Orthoptera; family Acrididae; genus Schistocerca; species Schistocerca gregaria. The sequence goes on from NC_064927.1 coordinate 384,556,322, forward strand.
GCTAACACATGTGAAGTTTGGTGGTTGGTTGGACTGAGGCTAGTTTGTAATGGCTAAGGTGTGGGTTTTTTCCCCTCTGGGGATACTAGTTTTTAACAGATACAACCATACCATCTTCATCTCCAGTAATGCAAAGTAAAGAATGGAGGACTCTTGCTGTGGTTGAAAATCAACATTAAACATGTCCATTTGATGACTGGAGCAGAGTTTGATTAGTTTTGGCTCTGAGAGGTGAAAGTCACTGCTTGCATTAACTTTGTCTCTTGTAAGCTTTCTTACAGTAGTAATGTTATTTTAGTTCATGAACCAATCATCATGTGAGGTCATAGGACCTTCATTTTGTATTTTAAGCAATCTTGAGATTTTGAAAATTTTTGCCACTGGGCTGTGATTCGAGTTCTGATTCCAGTATTTCTCTGGATTTGATCCCTTTGAGATGACACTGTCCCATCATTTTGTTGTTTCCACATGATGCCAAACTCCTTAAGGTCTTTTCAAATGGTGAAAGGGAATTTGATAGTTGACACCTCTTTGTGTGGAGTCAACAACAACAATATTCCTGGGGTTGGAGTCTTCAGCAGCATGGAGCTATTTTTTGCATTACCTTTAGCCAAACTTGTGCACATCTCACTACTAGCTAAGAAACAAAAATGTTTCATGTCTATTCGTAGCTATAAGACAAAAGCGAAAGGTGGGGTTTGAATCCACTCCAGGCAAAATACACTTGTGTCGTCGATCCAGTATCATGCTGTTGGTGAACTTATTTAATATCTGACGTCTTATTGTGCTTAGTTAATAATTCATATAGGTACTGGGTTCTACTCCACTTTCATCACCACTTCATGGTGTGTCATAACTGTGTGCTGCACTTTATTACATAACTTTCGTTTTTACTTCCCAGAGGCAATATGAGCTTCATGGGGTTCCTGGTGCAGTGCTAAATGTATTGTCATTTATTTCCACATTTGGACTTTCAGCCTTGTAAACTGATACTGGTGAACATTTCGATATTTTAGGTCTCTCTATATCTAGCCAATTCTCGATCAGATACCCAGGCTTTGTTTGGTTAACAGTGGGTTCAAATTCATATTACGAACAAAAACTTGTGATGCCATTTAATGGGTGTAATAAGACTTCTGCAGTGTCACTTATTATAATTAAGTTTAATTTACAAATTTTAAGGACTGTCTCATCTCTAATAAAGTGGTTTCTAATATTTGTTGTATAGTGGTATTAGTTTACATCTGGGCTGACTGTTGTAATGAGCAGTATTCTATACTAGAGAACCTCTCTTTTGGTAACCTTTGTGTGTAGTCAGATGACTGTACCCCACAGAGGTTTGGTGTTTAGAGCATCTATGACACAGCTATGTTATGGTGGTTGCATTCAACAGTGGACACTTTTTTTGCTGTCAAGTGTACATGGTAGCAGAATTTTCTCTACCGAGGAGTGTTAGTATCTGGCTGCCAGGCTACAATATTCCCCTGCTGGCTTACAGACAAAATGGTCAGCAATAAGCACTAATGGAACATATCTGAACTATATTTATTTTGTTGATGATTTGCACAAATGTAATTTTATTGGTGTAAGTCTGACAGTAAGCCTGAAAATCAATTGCAGTAAGACTAAAATAATGTATGACCAACACACTGAAAAAGAAATGATGCAAATTAAAAGCTAAGTCATATTCTCAGTTGATGAGTTTTATGTTTATAGTACTTGAAGACAGTGACTGGATGAACACGAAAAAAGTTAACAGAGTTGCAAAAATGTGCTGGAGAGCTTAGGCATTTTATATAAAAACCAAGTGAAACATTAGGGTTGCACTGTGAACAATAGAAAGCTGCTTGTTGAAAATTTATAAGGTTGGCTGGGAAACAAACAGGTTGATCAGGGAACAGAATGGAGTGGAAGACATAATTTTGAGCATAATAAAAATGGAATGGAAAAGGAAGGAAGGAAGGACAGAAGGAAATTAGAATTAGTTGGGACAGGTGGCTAAGTGAATTGAATTGGATGTAGATGGATCAAAGAAGTTCTTTGCTGGATTACACAAAATGAGAAGAGAATGAGATTATGATCTGATGGAAGGTGATAGATGATATTAAAAAAAAGTGACAGAACAGCATAGATACCATCTGACAAAGATAATAAGGAATGGAGAAATCTAGGGGCAGCCGTTATGCAGAATTGGATGTAAAATGGCCTGATGATGATGCAGCCTAAGAACATAGAAGATTTTACCTACAGTGGCAGTGGCCATGAAAGCCTGCAGACTTGATGGTGGTGGTGATGATGATGATGATGATGATGATGATGATGATGATGATGAACAACTACTACTATTTCATTCATGTGGAGCCATTTGGAACCATTTATTTGTGATGCTCTATGTGACCATTATTATTGCAATTAAATTGTTACAATTTCCTGTAAATACACACCCAGAGGAATAACTACACTCAGGAAATATAAATGTCTAGCCAATTTGTGTTATATGTTACCTAAAACTTGTTAATCATTGGCTCCTTCACCGTTTAAACTAAAACTCTTCTTTTAAGAAATCTGTTTGCAGAGTAGAACAAAACAATCAGTCCAAGTTGCAATTCTTACTTTTTATTCATTTGATGATTAGTTTCAGGCTGAGACCCATTTTCAGATCATCGTAACGAAGTGGAAAATGGAATTTCTGGAGATGTTAAAAATGTGCAACAAACATTTATAGTGCATACAGGTAATTCCTTTTTTAAAGCTACATTCACAAACTTTGTTGGATCCTTATCAACCTGTCACATACCATTACTTGTCAAAAAGTCCAGGTCCTTTTCCCTGTACATTACCTCTGATAAAGGTGACTAACATACTTTCTTTATCGGCATTTGTTATTAAAGTGTTCTCTCTATTTAATATACCATTGATGCCCACCAAAACCCATGGCTCACTTTGACTAGCTCTACTGCGCTTAGCACTGAGATGCTCCTTAGCTAACAGTTCCTGTATTTTGACAGCAAATAACATCTCCTCAGGGCAGTCCAGTTTGCTATATATACATGCTGGTTTAACTTCAGTGATCAAGTTCACCACATCACTCTCAGATGTAGGCAACTGAAGTGAATAACCAGACCCCTTGCTCAAAAGTAATGTTTCCTCATCTGTAAACTGGACATAGTCAAGTTAGCAAGCCTTTTGGCAAAGTTATATGACTGAGGAACAGACTATTCACAGCCCTAGCCAGACCTAATCATCTAAGCATATTATTCTGTGTGCTTGATATTTCACTTCACTTTTCACTAACACAGGGATAAAGAACTGGAATTGTAAATATCCAATATACACTACCAATTTCAAATGCAAAAAAGAAAATCTTTGTTAAGTTTGTGTTTTGTACCATGGGCCATTCTAATCTCACTCCTAACCCCCATGGTTTTCACCCTCCTATTCTGTGTCACTGCATGTTTTGACTTGTTTTTGACAGTCACCTTTGCATATTTTGCAACAATACCATTCTGGAGACATATTTGATTCAACTGTATCTTTGCACGCGACTTTGTTAGCCTCAGCCTTATGTTCACATAGTATATGCATCTCTTAATGTCTGTCCTGGCACTGTAAGTGTCCATTGTTCATTTTTGACATTTTCAGAAATGCCATTATCGACTTGAAAATGGGTCTCAGCCCGAAACTAGTCACTGAATGAATAAAAAGTAAAAGTTACAGCTTGGACTGGTTTTTCATTCTACTGATTAACAGAATTTGTTGGGCCAAGCTACTTCAGCATGCTGGAAGTTTGTAAATCTGTTTGCTGTTTAATAGTTTGGGGTATGTGTACTTTACAGTAATGTATTTTATGCTAAATAACATTTTTTTCTGTTTTGTCAGGTCTGTCGTAACTTCAAGATAGGCTGGTGTGGTGGACTTTTGGATGTTAGGACCCAGCCAGTAAATAAGCCTGATGAACCAGTATTATTGACGTTTGATGAATATTGATGTACTTTCTGCTTTGTTGGTGTATTAACTTCTCTGTAAAATATTTGCAAAACTAAATTGAACTTCATTGTATTAGTGCTTTTATATAAGTTGTTTGCAATGTCTAGTGCCAGAAGAATAAGTAATCATACAAACTGAATCTGTTACACTGTACAGCCTGTCCAATTTTTGACTGCCATGACAATAACAGCTTTTACAGCTACACACTACGGATTTTCACACACAGTCAAGAATGCCAAAACACTAAGTACAACTTCAACGGCTGTGACAGTTCTAGAAAACAGTTCCATTCAGCTCTTTACGTGATTCCAATAAAAGTATTCCATCTATGTTACAGCCGGTAACTGAAAACAGAATACAACTACCATGACAAAGCCTTAAAGCTATGTATCAAAATGGTTCTTAGTGCTGAACAGTGCCTTCTTTTCTAAAATGGTTTTCAAAGTGTGCTCATATTCCTCAATTGATTTTTTATGCATTTACCCTACAGAGAAGGCCACCAAATCCAATTTTTAGCATTCAGTAGGCTTAATTAAAAATAATGTCATCTATCTCTGATGAAAACTCTCTAAAACGATCTCTCTCTACCTCAATTTTCAGTTACTGATGCATGCCAATTTCTTACCAAAATTTTTCTTATGTGAACCAACTGAAAATCTCTGAAAGTTCTTGCCTATGATCTTATTTACTCAATTGTTGCATTTAAACTTTGTTATTTTTTTATAAAATGCACAAATTAGAATGTGGCCAGTACTTACCTCAGCTCAGTACAGCCGATAGAAACACAAAAAACAACCGAAAATTTAAGTTCCTAGCTTTCAGAATAAATGTTCCTTCATCAGGGAGGAGAGAGGGGAAAGAAAGGGAAGAAGGGAAGGTGGATTTAGTTACTCACAACCCAGGTTATGAAGCAACAGGGAAAGGAAAACAGGGAGGGTAGCATGGATGGAGGCATGGTTGTCAGAGGGAAGCCAAAGATATTTTACTGTAGGTACTGTGCCAGCTTCAAACCAAAGAGGATGCATACAGAAGTAAAGAGGTGTATAGTATAAAGATGTAGGATGAAAAGATGCATGAATGGCTAAAGAGGAAAGGGAAAGAGGAGAAGACTGAAAAGTAAATGGGAGTGAGGTTGTTTAACGTAGGTTCAGTCCAGGGGGATGGCGGGATGAAAGGATGTGCTGGAGTGCAAGTTCCCATCTCCGCAGTTCAGAGGGACTGGTGTTGGGTGGGAGAAGCCAAATGGCACATACAGTGTAGCAGGTTCCTAGGTCCCTAGAATTATGCTGGAGGGCATGCTCCGCTACTGGGTATTGGACATCTCCTAGGCGGACAGTTCGTCTGTGTCCGTTCATGCGCTCAGCCAGTTTAGTTGTTGTCATACCAATGTAAAAGGCTGTGCAGTGCAGGCATGTCAGCTGATAAATGACATGTGTAGTTTCACACGTGGACCTGCCTTGAATTGTGTATGTTTTACCAGTAGCGGGGCTGGAGTAGGTGGTTGTGGGGGGATGCATGGGGCAGGTTTTGCAGCGGGGTCGGTTACAGGGGTAGGAACCACTGGGTAGAGAAGGTAGTCTGGGAATATTGTAGGGTTTAACAAGGATGTTACGGAGGTTATATAAATACAAATAAAAATAAAAACATGGATAAACACTTCACCAATGCAAAGTGTCTTCCTTACATATTTTCACTAAAATGGTATCTGATCTATATTTACATCTGAAATGCATGGAGGAGGTACTCCCCATTGTACCAATTATCAGGGTTCTTCTCATTCTATTAACATATTGAATGTGGGAAGAATGATTGCTTAAATGCTTCTAAAATTACTGCAATTATTCTAATGTTATGTTAGTGATCTGTGTGCAAGTGATACATAGGAGAGAAAGCTTATTGGTAACAGAGGATTCCAGGACATCATGGGAAATAAGTCAGCAGCCAAAAATTCCTTAAAAATGACTTACTTCAAGGCTCAGTGTTAGCCCCGCTGCTTTTCAGCCTATACATTGACATGCCAGAACAGTTTGTAGGAAATTTATCTACGCTAATGACTGGACCATGCAACAAGGCACACTGATTTTGATACAATAGAAGAAACCTTGACATCCGATCTGTCTGCCCTGACAGCGTACATCAGAAAATGGAGGCTGAGGCCTGACGCCACAAAGACAGAAGTAACTTGCTTCCACCTCAATAACAGAGAAGCAGACAGAGCTCTGGAAGTATACTTTGACTACACACGCCTCAAACACAACAAGGAGCCAAGGTTCCTAGGGATCACGTTAGACAGAACCTTGTTATTTAAATCACACCTTACGAAAGCAGCTGCCAAGGTGACAAAAGCAGCTGCCAAGGTGAGAACAAGAAACAACCTCATGCATAAACTCTGCAGAACCACCTGAAGATCAACGGCAACAACTCTGAGGATGTCTGTGCTGAGCCTGGTATACTCTGTGGCGGAGTACTGTGACCAGTAAGGCTGAACAGTAGTCATGTGAGCAAAATCGATGTCAAACATAACAACACCATGCACATTACTTCAGGAACCATTAGGTCTACCCCTAACATATGGCTACCTGTCCTGAGTCATATACCACCCCAAAAAATATGACGATAAGTAGCCTTGGTCAGGGAAAACAAGATTGAAGCAAACCCTGAACTAACGGTACACATCGATATACCTGATCTGAGTATCAAGATGCTTCATTCAAGACATCCTCCTCTTGCTCTTGACAGCCTCACTGACTGCAGTGCCCCCAAGCAGACCATCCAACACATCAGAGAAGAATGGAGTGCCACAGCGTTCAGTGGGGACTTTGAAGAATTCCTCATGGCATCCCAAAAATCCATTGAATGTATACAAGGACTAGATGTTTGACTGTGAATATATGTAATGTTATGTAGTGTAGAATAACATGATCCAATACTGAAATGTACTTAAATGCCATATGCTAAATAAATAAATTTATTATATTCTTAGGTTCCTCACATAAAGATGGCTCCTGGAACTTCCTAAGTAAGCTTACGTGGAATAGTTTGCATCTCTCTGACACTTCCCCATGGGACGAACAAACCTGCGACCATGTGTGCTGCATTTGTTTGTATGTATTCAATATCACTTGTTGGTCCTCTTTGGTATGGGTTTAAAACACTTGAGCAATATTCTAAGATGGGTCACATGAGTGTGTCAAGTAATCCGGTTTGTAGACTGACTGCATTTTCCTAAAACACTACCAAGAAACTGAGGCCTGTCACCTGATTTACCTCTGAATAAGCTTATGTGATCACTCCATTTCATATCCCTACACCTTGTTACAGCCAAGTATTGGTACGAGTTGACAGATTCTGTTCGTGATGCATTGCTGCTATATCTGTGATTTGTATCAGAATTCATTTCAGAGGCCTACAAGTGGACAGTCGTCGATTGAATAGTGACTTGCTGGGATACAGTCCATAATCACAGAATGTATTTAACAATTGCTGATCATGAAATGATTTGAGTGTGGTTGGACTAGGATCGCTGTCAAGTCTAGTTCATGCAAGTGTTTACAAGCAAGTGCAAATGCTAATCACGGCTGTATTTTAAGGCCAAGTGTATCATAACCAAACTGTCCAATTGTAACTAAGAAAATACCAATGGGTACCCGTATATAAAAAATACTCTCAGACCAAAGGTTTCAGTGCAGAGTGCTGGACCTGCCAGCCTTATTGTGGTGACTGCATCAGCATATCCACCGACTGTACCATCTTGTGGTGGCTCCTGCTGGTGTGATTCCATATTGCTGACTCCTGTCTACTGGCATCTGTCTCAATATCTTGACAAAATTATCCAACAATGACTTAACTTAGTCCAGCTCAACATCACCGTTTGGTGGTGGTATAAAAATCCATCCTCCATTTATTTGGCCCCTAGTGCACTCTGGGTGCACCTCTAACTGTGCAGTAAGACTGGGACTGTATGACAAGGGATTTTTGCTTCGCTGGGAAGAATTACATTTGCATTGGGGTGCTGTAATATTAGCAAGGATCTATAGTTGCTGCAGCTGAGGATGGTAATGAGGCCATAAATCATTGCAATGTGTGAACTAAAGTTGTGTGGAGGCCTGCACAGACTGGTGGGACAAGGGTAAGGCAATGACTCATTCCATGCCTGTGAAATGGTGCAGTGGGCATAGGCAGTGCAGGGATCATATGTACCTATTGGTGTTGTGACTAAAGCTGGTAATGGTGCTGAAGCAAACAGTTTTAATCAGTCTCAAAGAGTTGATGACCCCACACTCATGATGAATTCTTGAATTCATGTTGGGGTATAGCCAAACGTATGTGCTCAGACACAAGTTACATGGGACAGTGCAGTTGTGTCTGTGTGAAAAGATGTTCCATAACTGGCCACAAGAGGTCAAAAAAGGTGCAGTGCTCATGCCCATCCAGCAACTCTGTTAGGCACCAACTGGTCACAGTAGTTCTAACAGGCCTCCTACTTACTGCAACAATATAAGATGCCTAAAAGTTGTGAAAAATAATGACTTTGAAGATTAATTTAGATTTTCAAGAGCTTCTAGAAGCACTCACATATTTTGTAACTGATATATCAGCATGCTTGTGTCCACAATTGCAAATTGCCTGCGTAATTGAACTGTTCAAATATGCTTATTTTCATCTTAGGTACTTTCTTCTGTCATTGTGTAGGCAATGACTATTTCCTATAAATACTGCCAAAATTCTTCAGTGCCCAACACCCATTCATAAGTAAATAACATTTACTGTTACTCTTTCACCAGCAGGTTTATTAACTTTTACAGATTCATCCATGATGAACATTACAATGTTGCTAACTCTGGCTGGTTCACAGTCATTCTGAGTATGTTGGACTTTTCATCTCATTATTCTACTGCTTGTGTTTACAAAGACCAACTAACTCCAAAATAATATCTAAAAACAAAGATGATGTAACTTACGAAACAAAAGCAATGCTATGTTGATAGAGGCACTAACAAACACAAACATACACACAAAATTCAAGCTTTCACAACCCACAGTTACTTCATCAGGAAAGAGGGAAGGAGAGGGAAAGACGAAAGGATGTGGGTTTTAAGGGAGAGGGTAAGGAGTCATTCCAATCCCGGGAACAGAAAGACTTACCTTAGGGGGAAAAAGGGACAGGCATACACTTGCACACGCACACATATCCATCTGCACACATATCATATGTCACTGCATTGTATTAACAGAACACTTACAAGATGTAACAAATCCATTTTAGAGACTGCCTGCATTATGCTTGTCCATCCTCTTCTGGAGTATTGTTGTGTGGTATGGGTTCCTAATGAAACAGGATGACATAGAAAAAGTTTAGAGGAATGCAGCTCATTCATATTATCATGAAAAAGAGAAGAGAGAGTAATGGATACGACAAGTGAGGTATGGTGGCAATCATTAACACAAAGGCATTATTAATTGCGGCGAGATATTTTCATGAAATTTCAATCACCATCTTTCTTCTCTGAATGTGAAAATATTTTGTTGACTCCCATGTAAGTAGGGAGAAATGACTATCATAATAAAATAAGAGAATTCAGAGCTTGTACAGAAAGATTAAAGGAATCATTTTTCCTATGTGCTATTTGAGAATGGAATGGTAGAGAAATAGTCTGGAAATGGTTCGATGAACCCTCTGCCAAGCACTTAAATGTTGGTTACAGAATAATCATGTAGATGTAGATGATTACTGAGCATTATGCTGAAATTATCTGCATATACTTGGACTACAAATTTTATGTCATCGAAAAGGAACCAGTTGTAGCTGGTAGTTGGTGCAACAAGACTTCATGAGTATCGCATAGAGTGTCATTGAGAGAGGGCAACATTGCTTTATTTCCCTAGGGGTGTGGACTCTAGAGCAGTGGTTTCCAACCTTGAAGGGTAAAATGAAATATCCTGACGGGTAGAAACAAAAGCGTTCAACTGTGTTTTGGTCACAGAACTAAATTATTTTGAAAAAAATCATTACTATTATCAATATTTTGCATGACTTTAATAATGATTACATAAGTTACCAATAGTTGCTTTTTTCTGATACTAGCAATTATGTGTGACATGATGTGGTGGAGGTTACAACTTGTGATACAAATATGTCAACATCAACTTTGTCACATAGCTCACCCACTAGCCTCACATATGTAATTTTGTATTTTGTGTTGTGTATCTGTGACAGCAAGATTGAGACATGTATATCACATGTGTTTAAATATCTCATGAAAATGCCTTAGCCTAGCTGTAGTTAGTTCCCACAATAGACTAGAAATTGCGTCATTATTCCCTTTGTAACCATAAATGAATAAATTTACAGTACTGCACAATGGTAAGTATGTATTTGTACTATGCTGACATAGGGCCTACTCAGTATTATTTTATTATTGTTGTTATTATTATTATTTTCTCAAGGCTTTTATTTCTAGTCGGTGATTTTTATGTGTTTTTGCCTCTTGTTTATGAGCCTCAAGTTAGATTTTATGTATCACATAATGAATTTACAGAATTTCAATTTAAATATTTCCTTAACCTCTACTATCAATGTAGGAAATTAAGTGCTGAAATGTAACCATAACTATCTAAAAACAAAATAATTAAAGGAGACTGTGTACTGATTACATTGTTTGCCAACATATAACATTAGTTTTGGTACATGACAATTCCAGGATATACATTTGATGACTTTAACTCACTTCCTTTCACTGCAGAAGTGTGATATTTGAGATTGCCTTAGGTGCTGAGTGTCCAGCAGTAGTCAGCTAACATCACAGTATTCCACTTTCCCTGGTGACGTGTCTCTCTCTCCTCATGTCTCATAGAACCAGTCACCTTCGTCTTCACAAAAATCTCCCAAGTTTTCAGAGAAAATGTTGAAATGGCTATGAAGAAAATTCAGCTTGGTGCTCATATTACAACCTAAATTTTTCATAGGCAGCAACATATATTCCACAAATTTCTTGTTGTCTTGGTACTTTCTGTTCCCCAAGAAACTGTTTTACCACATTCTTGTTTCCTCATAAGAAGTTAGATCCTCAAATCATACATCTGTCATTAGATTCTCTAACTATGGTCCCACAATGGTTCCTTCTTTCAGTTTAGCAGCTGACAGGAAGGAGAATTTCTGATGAATATACTTAAAACACAATCTTTATTCAGTTTCTTTACAAAATGTTTCATGATCCTCAGTGTAATGTGGAGAGATAGAAGAATTATTTTCTCTTGTTTCATCAAATTTGCTTTTATAACATTCTTGTCTCCTAGATCCAGATTTGTTCTAGCTGCCCATCCCTTTCTAACGCAGTGCAAATCACATCTACAACTACACCACAGGCGGAGGAAGCAGGGATATTTTGTGTAGCCTGACTGTTGTCCAGGAAGCATTCCTGTAACCTTTAGATCAAAAACACACTCAGTTCATGCTCTGAATGATATTTCCATGAATACCAATGTAGGATTTCATAGTTTTTCTTCAAGATAGCATACCCTACTGGTATCAAACCATATTTGTTGGTAATGTGTAGGAATACAGCTTTGATATTTTTTTGAGTTCCATCGATAAATAAGCAGCATTCTTTCTTGTTGTGTGTGGTTCCGTATGTTGGTACTACTCCTTCTATATTATTACCATGAACAAGAGGGCATCAGCAGTGAAGTACTTGTGAAACTTCGATTCTATCCTTTGATACCAGGAGAGTGGTCAGTCTTTGTTCCTTTAAATGAGAACCTGGAACTTGTGACAACTCTTTAGATCTTTTACTAAGATATTTAATTCACCCTGAATAAGCAGCTCTGGTTTCAGCTCTTTTGTGGGCACAAAAATTTCATCACCATCTGCAAAATGAGATGACCACTGTAGAGTTGGAGGTGGGTTAGGTTGGGGAATGCTGGTCTATGTGGTGAGGCCTGATAGCTGATTTCAGGTTTGAATAAACAATGTTTATAATATTCTACTTGTTATGGCCCTCAACTTGTACAATGCAAAAATAACAGTTATTGGTTTGGTTTGTTTGTTCTCACCATGTTATTGGAATTCCAAAAGATAATGGCTACTGCTTTCCCTGGATCTATTTTCAAAATCCTGTAACACACTTAGGACACACACTATGTGGCTTGAATATTTTATCTTGGTCTCCAAACTTGACACCAAAATAAGCAAGATAAGCTTTTTTTCATGGATGAGCTCATGGCCTCACTTCTTGTTTTGAAATAGATGAACTGCGCATGAAGCAAAAAGAGTTGGGATTGTTAATGCACTGTTGTTGTGAGGAACTCACCATTTGTAGACAGATGTAAATGCAGTGGTAAATGTAAGAGCTATACAAAACACAGTTAAAAACCAAAGTAAAATGGCATCAGTGTTTCTTTGTGAACATATCATCAGAATATATTGATCTTACCACAACTGACCATTTTTGATTACTCCAATGTACATTATATTAGCCACTTTACATTGTGATGCACAAATTTTAGCAGAAGCAGGATTATGTAATTATATAATAACTATAGGTGTTAAAGGAAATCTGATGACATATTTGTAAACAGCTCTAAGAAAGAACGTAGAAACACCTATTTTCATGCAAAGCCCCAAAATGATGTTACCCAATGTTATTAGTGAAAACGATGAGACACAAAATTTACAAACAGTAACTATAGTGCACCTCTTTAACTTAGTTGATTGTAAATGAGTATGCAGGGTATGGGAACAAATGTTGCTAGGGAGAGGAGTAGTGCAGGGCAAGCATGTTCTGTAACAAGTGTCCACCTTCCTGTGGATAGTTAGCTTCCTTTTCTGAGAAAGAGTTGTAGGTAGGATTCATGATGAACTGGGAATTGTTTCATCACACTATAAAAAATGTTGTTAGAAATAAGCAGCACCAACTGTCTCATTGATGCATTAGGTCAGGGTCAATTAAAAACCCACAAAAACTGAATGTCACATACCTTTTGTCACTTTGAAGTAAAAGTGTTCAAAAATTATTTTTCACTGTAAACTTTAGTAAGGTGGTGATGTTGATGATAGTGGAGAGAGGGGGCACTAGCTAATATCTGTTTGCACTCAGTAGGCTAGGAAAGGTTGGGAACCCCTGCTGTAGAGAGTGGAGCTGTTTATGACAAACCTTGTGCAGGTTGCCACACACAGCTATTAATAATGTTCACAAAAGCCCAACAGAAGCTCAGTCATTTCCATCTCTTTGCTAAGGCAGATGCACTTGGCTCAATCATAGCCCTTGTGAAAGTTGAGGAAGACTATAGCCCTGAGAGTGTTTGCCATCCAGATGAATGTAGCGATAATTCCAAACAGCACCAAAATATTTGATGTTGACTGGCATTGGATCCCACTCGTTTCATATGGCCCAAATGTTTGAATTAAAAGTGACTGTAATCATGCACTTATAGCATGTGTCAGGTGTTTAAAATGTGCATTGACCAAAGTTATGGGCCAGAAATCCTTGATAGTTTTCATCTTTGGCTTGTTAGATATTAATCATTGCCTGCTAGTATGCTCTTAACTGAGCATACTAGCAGGCTATGTATTAATTCAGTAGTCCCCTCCATGAAGGCAGGGGGTAGACAACCCCACAATGTCTCAAAAGAAAGTTGAAGAGCTTCCTATGCATGAGCAACAAATTGGAGGACATCGGGGAGTATATTCATTGCTTGCTTGGCCTTTAGGAATTTAGTCAATATGGAGCCATTCTTGGGAGTGGACCACACATTCAGTGGGTGAGAATTTTTGTTTAAAACAATGATTTGGTGACTGTAGCAGGAGGAAGTTTTGCAGTGATCAGGGAATGAATCATGTAAATGATGCTCCAAGTGTTCCCCTTATCTGGAAATGGATCATAACTTTTGAGGAGACTGGTTCTGCAATGGCCAAATGAAATGTGGGCAACCAAGGTCATCAAGAATGGTCAAATCCATGGAGAGTGTAAATCAGCGTGTTTCTGATGATCATAACCTCTCTATTCGTAAGCGTGCAAGCTATTTAAATGTGAACAGATCATCTTGGCACCAAAGTCTGCAAAAAGACCTAAAACTGCACTGTCACAAAATCCAATTGGCCCAAGAGTTGAAGCCTCCGAATGCCAGACATAGGCTGCAGTTCTTTAATTAGAGTAGATTAGATTTACTTTCGTTCCAATTGATCCATAGTAAGGAGGTCCTCCAGGATGTAGAACATGACAGAAAAAATATACATGACAAATATAAGCTAATGTATATTTCACAGATCCCAAGTGGAATGATCATCATTTTTTTTAATGAATGCTGTATGGGAGAGTCATTTTGCAAACGCTCATTTACTAAGATCACATTAATGCACTGAATTTAAAATTTTTTAAAAAAAGTTTGTTTTATTTATGAGGTAATATGCATATAATAGATCTACTACAATACTTATTTACAATGAACACATTACTGCACTAAAATGGTGCAGAAATTAGATTGTACTTACACACACACAATCCTTGTGAAAATTATTCTTATTTCTTATATTGATTCCATGAATTGAGCTGTTGGTTTGAAAAAGTGATATATTTTTAATGACAAATTTTATTAAGGAATAAATATATTGGGAAGCAGTAGTTAGTATCCTTAGTTCCCCAAATAGGCTTCTGCAGTGTGTTCTTGAGTTCACACCACATATAACTCTTTTTGCACATTTTTGTGCCTGGAAAACTTTAGCTTGGCTTGATGAATTACCCCAAAAAATAATCCCATATGACATTATGGAATGAAAGTAAGCATAGTATGCCGGCTTTTTCTTTTTTATATCTCCAATGTCTGACACAATTGGCATTGTAAATAGAGATTTGTTAAGCCACTTCAGCAGTTTTGTGGTGTGCTTCTCCCAGTTGAATTTATTATCAAGGTGTAATCCCAAGAATTAAACACTATCCACTTCTTCTATCTGCTTGTCATCGTATGTTAGGCATATACTCGTGGGACACCCCTTACAAGTTCTGGACTGCATGTAGTGTGTTTTCTCAAAGTTTAGTGAAAAGGAATTGGCTAGTATCTGGTGATTAATGTCCACAAATATTTTATTAGCCAATTTTTCGAAGACTACACTTGATTTGCTGTTTAGTGCAATGTTTGTATCTTTGGCAAACAACACAAACTTGGCATCTTGTAATGTCACTGATGAAAGGTCATTGATATACACAAGAAAAGGTAAGGGTCTTAAGATGGAACCTTGTGGGACCCCACATGTAATTAGTTTCCAGTTGGATGATGCCTGATAGCTTAATACATATCTCTTTCCAAATGACACCCTTTGTTTCCTGCCAGATATATAAGATTTGAACCATCCTGCAGCATTTCCTCTTATACCATAATATTCTGATTTACTTAAAAGGATATTGTGACTTTCACAGTCAAATGCCTTTGACAGATCACAAAATATACCAGTTGCCTGCAGTTTTTGTCTAATGAATTAAGTGCATTTTCACTGTAAGCGTAGACAGCCTTCTCAATATCAGAATCCTTTAGAAATCCAAAGTGCAACTTTGACAGTATGTTATTTGAGATAAGATGGTTATAAAGCTGATTGTACATTACTTTTTCTAAAAATTTTGAGAATGTTGGAAAAAGTGAAATTAGACGGTATTTTGATGCTATTTCTTTATCTCCCTTTTTAAACAGTGGCTTAACTTCCGCATATTTCAACCATTCAGGAAATATTCCACTGATAAATGACTGGTTACACAGATAGCTTAATATGTTACTTAACTGAGAATAACATGCTTTAATTAACTTTGTTGATATTTCATCATACCCACTATATGTTTTTGATTTTCAAGATTTTCTGATGGACATTACTGCTGCTGGGATGGTGAGGGTCAAATTCATATTATGGCAGTTACTTGAAATGTCTGGTCTGAGATAGTCCATAGCAGCATCTACAGAACCTGACAACCCCATCTTTTCAGTAACAGCTATAAAATGTTTGTTAAAAAATTCTGCAACACTATACGCATCTGGCACCAATGTATCATTTACTCTTTATGCTATTTGTCCCTCTTCAAGTCTGGTTCTACCAGTGTCCTCCTTCACTATATCCATATTTTTCTTTATTTTGTTATCTGATATGACTATCTTTTCCTTGTAATGTATTTGCTTTGATGTCCAATTTACAGTCTTTAATATGTTGCAGTATTTTTTGTAATGTGATGTATTATCAACATCAGAACTATTTAGGATTGACAGATACAGTTTTCTTTTTGTTTTACAAGATACCTCTATTCCTTGAGTAATCCATTGCTTCTTTATTGACTTTGCTCTAACCTTGGTTAGTTTTGGAGAAAAACAGTGTTCAAATAAGGTAAGCACTTTATTAGCAAAAGTGTTACATTTTTCATTCAAGTCATGAGCACTGTAAACATCACTCCAGTGAATGTCTCTGAGGAGTGTCCTAAAATGTTTAGTATTAACGTTTGACAGAAGGAACTCTATGTCATGGTCTGAGAGGCCATTGACTATTGGTTTTGTAATATAATTTTGGTCATTGAACTTTTCTATAAAGATATTATCAATGGCTGTTAGTGAGCAATTGGCTACCCTAGTGTGGAACTTTACAGTGGGGAATTAATTAGAATGACAGTGTTTCTAACTCAGATAAGTTCTTATTGGGAGAGTCTTTAAGGAAATCTACATTGAAATCGCCATCAACCACTATTTCTTTATTTTTGATTGTTAAATGGGGCAGTACAGCTTCAAGGTGGTTTATGAACAGATTAAAGTTTCCTACAGGTGCTCGATATGAACCTAATATTATGAAAGATTTTTTTTTTTTTGTGAAATTATACTCTGTTGCACGTGCTTCCATATGCTGTTCTAGGCAAAATTTATGAATGTCTATGTTCTTAAATTTATGACAGTTCCTGATGAATGTGGCCAAGCCTCCTTTCTCCATTTCTGCTCTACAAAAGTGAGATGCTAACCTAAATCCTGTACCATGTAAAAGTTCTAGACCAGTGGTCACATGATGTTCAGAGAGGCAGATTTTATCAGCTGGGTTTGAGGACTCTAATTCATATATGCAGATAATTAATTCATTAATTTTATTTCCCAGTCATCAAATATTTTGCTGCAATAAAGATAGCTGATATTTCACATTGACTGAGTTGAAATTGGGTAGAGTTGAAATTTCTGCTCATTGTTGAAAATTCTTAACCAACAGCTGTTTAAGCTGATGTAATAAGCTAGAATTATGTTTCTTGGTTTGTTTCTCAAACTGAAGGTTTGTCTCAATCCCAACCTCTCTTAAAACTTGGTTTCTTTCTGTCCTTCCTGCCCTAAAAAAGGGTCTCTTCTGAACCCTATAACTACTGGTGTTTTATCACTCATGACAATGCCTCTCCCCTTTAATTTTCCTGCTATTTTCCAAGTCAGTTTACACTTCCCTTTCCTGTTAAGCTGAAGGCCATGCTTAGTATAATCCCACATATTGAGAGAATCAACAGGAACTACACCCGACATAAACAGCCATTCCAACTCCAAATTAACTCTCTTGACAGAAGAGTTCAGATGAGGTCAGTCATGGTGCCCAAGAGCAGATACAAACTCAACACTAGTATGCTTTGACACTGATGCAGTCTTTTCCAGATCACACACTATACTGTACCCAGGATCTCTGTCAATACTATTACCTGGCCCACCCACTATAACCATGGTGTCTTCCTTAGTGATACTTTCCAAAGTGATCCTAAATCCTCTGTCATCTGCACTAGAACAGCACTATGTTTTTAAAAAATTGGTGACCTGGTATTCTGATCCTAGTTCATCCTGCAAAAGTTAGCCATCACCTCTTGCATGGGAACTACCTAACAACAACATATCTTTCTCTTTACTGATTTCCCTACATTCTTACTTTTCAGTTTTCTGCTGAAAGTTTTATTGTGACCTGTCTACACCTGCAACTGTTTGAGGCTCACTATCTTCTAACTGAAGCAACAGGTCAAATCTATTTTCCACATTCACCACAAAGCTGGCAGACAAAGTTCTAGGCCTGTCCCCATCTCTCTTTATCCTCTCCCTCCTTAACCTGTCGAGATCTCCCATAGCCTTGCCTAACTCAGCCTGAAGGGTGGCAATTTTCCCCTCCTGTTCTAGTATCTTCCTATCTCTACTACATATCCTACAAAACCACTGATGAGTCTTATTTCCTTCCCCTATTCCCATGCCACTACAGTCACCCACATGGAAAAAACTACAGTATCCATCTCACCAAAGTCCTGACCTAACAATCCTACAGCAAGTCAAGCCCTTTTCACTCATGATAAACAAAATAGTTTACTAAGAATAAATCAGTTAAATTACAGATAAACATGGAAATATGATTCCACAAATTTGGCCTACATGCAACTGTATGTAAACAAAAACAACATTGTGAAATTTCTGAAACAACAACTTAAACTCTACATTACTTTCTGGAAATGTGAGTTAAATAATGAACAGGTATGCCACAGTTAAAGTGCTGGAGAGAGAAAAGAACAATTAAACAAAATTCTATGGATTTGCTGCAGGAAAATGTAAACAGAAAATATGACTGTAACCTGACTGTACAATCTTTCACGTTTTATGCTGTATTACATAAAGAAAAATCAAACCTTTAATGATATGCTTAAATGATGTGATTGAGTGCGCTTCATTTATCATCACCTAGTTTTCTGATGAGGCTCATTTTCGCCTGAACAGTCATGTCAATAGGTAAAATTTGTACTACTTGAGTGCCATGAACCCTAAATAGAAATATGAGAAACCCCTTCGTTTGTCCAAAGTTACTGTATGGGCTGCAATGTCAGCTTGATGAATAATTGGCCTATACCTTTTGGAGGACGAGACTGGTTGTGTAGACGGAGCCACAGCACACATGTCCAAAGTGTCTGTACTGTGGGTTCACAAAATTTTCCCTGCCAAATTTATCTCCAGGAGGTGTGACATAAATTGGCCCCCACACAGTACAGATTTGAGCTCCATGATTTTTTTTCTTATGTGGATATGTCAAATCTAAAGTGCATGTCAATAATCCAACTTATCTGGAGCAACTAAAGAAAATATCCATAGTGGCAGCTCTGAGTGTCTACATGCTGAGCCATCATACAAAATTTTGTTCATCATTTGAATCAGTGCCTTTAGCATGCTGGACTGCATGTAAATGACATTATTTTTAAGAAGTAAATTCCTGAACTGTATATTTCAATAATACATAAAGATTTTTTCAGTAGACTTCAACCTCTATTTTTTTGACACATCAAATATAAACTTTTTTTTGAGACATCCCATGTTTCATTAATATCTCCTTAACTCGTACACCTATTATGTGCCAGTATCCGGTATAAAACTCAGTGAGTTGCCTGTCTGTGGCCAGTGGTTTACTAGGTTGGAGCATAAGTTCATAGCATTTTTCCATAAGTTTAATGAACACAATAGATACACATAACAGAGACTTTAGTCATCAATAATACAAGGTGATAAAAAAAAACTGTCCTGTATGTCTGGGGATGATTGTATGCATCAAAACAAGAAAAAATTTTTATAACCATGGGTCCTACAAAACATACATTCTGACATATGACCACTTGTTCACTGGAGGTGTTCAACATGATGTCCATTCGTCTCAGTGCATGCCTCTGCCCTTCAGTGTAAGGATGCACACAGTCTTTGAAATTGCCTTGGTTGGGTCTGAATGTGCTGAGATGCATGGAAATTATGATTGTGTACTGTTTGCACAATGTTTATTGCAGTTGCATAGACTAATTGTTTCAAGTGTCCTCATAACCAGAAGTCTAGTGGATTTAGGTCAGTGAGGGAAAGGGGGGGGGGGGGGGGATAGCAGGCCAAGGTATGGGATTCCCCAGCCAATCCACCGGTTTACCGGTTTTCAAATTTCCTCATCAGGTGACAATGTGCAATGCAGAGATGTGCTGGTGTGCCATCATGCATGAACCACATCCATAGTCTGTCCTGACATGGCACATCCTCCAGCAACATAGGCAGTACATTCTTCAGAAAGTGGTGATAATGTGCCCCAATTAATCTCTGTGTTAGCACATATGACCTTAGTAATTTATCACCAAGAATGCCTACCCATTCATTGATTCAGAATTGATCCTGGTGTCTTGTTTCTCAAGCTGCATAGAGAGTTTCATTAGCCACACATGCTGATTATGGAAATTTACAATGACATCTTATTGAAACATCCATTTCAGACATGTGAACTGAACAAGTCCTTCCTCTGCCTGAAAAACGTTTTGGGCTCTCAGATTAACCGCATTTGCTAAACCATAGTAGTAAATCTGCCATTTCCCTTGTGAAATAAAAGGCCCCCTTTTCTAGGTTGTGTCAGAGTACCTGCAAGAGAGAAAACATGTTCATACCACACCAGAAACATAATAATAACATGTACTTTAAATGTGATCTGTAGGTAGGCCAAGCATCATATTATGCAGGTGGAATTGGGAGAAATGTACACGAATGTTAACAGATTTAACAAGAGTACAGTATAATCACACAATGTAAATGGAACAATTCACTGCAAATCACTGAGCCAACTAATGTTTACATCAATACTGCTCAGCAGTATCCCAGCACACTGCTGATACTGGTATGAAGCAGACTGCAAATGCAACAACAGTGTGCATATCCGCAATCACATGTTCATAAGGCATTCCTACCTTGCAGTATTCCATGCCAGAGGTTGTAATTAATGTTGATTATCGGGCAGACATCTGTAATAGGACAAGCAATGCATTTCCATGGACAATATGAACACATGTTCATATGTCAGAACATATACATTGTAGGACCCATGGTCATAAGACATTTTTGTCTTGTTTTGATGTGTACTATCACCTAAAAAATATTGAATAGTTTTTTTAAACATCCTGTATCTTCTCCTTCACTATTTACAACAACCTGCCAACTCTGAGGTAACTTTTCAATCCACAACTGTAGAACTCAGGTGGTTTTGAGGTGAAGAACTTTCTGAGCCATGTTTGCACCACGTCTTCATCCAAAAAGAAGTTCTGTGAAGGTTGTTTGATAAAGATCAGAAAAAGTTAAAATCTCAGGGCACAAGATCAGGTCAGTAAGGTTGGTGAGGAATGATTTTCCAATCCAAACCCTGTATAGTGTTTTTTGTCATGCAGGTGGGCATTTTCGTGGAGTAACATCTCTTCACACAGTTTCCTAGTCATTATTCTTGGCTTTTGTATGCAAGACATCTCAATTGTTGACAATAAATGTCAGCTGTTACAATTAAACTTTGGGGAAGCAATTTGGAATGCAGCACACCATTGCTGTTGCACCAGGTACATAATATTGTCTTTCACTGATGCGAACAGGTGTTTGTACAGGAAGCTGTTGCTTAGTTTATGCACGGTCATTCCTTTCTGTTCTTTATGTTAGAATAAAGACATCATTTCTCAACACCAGTAATGATAAAGGATAGGAATGTACATGAACCAATTGATGATGAGCAAGCAGAGATGCACATATAGTGATGTGGCTTAGAGTAGTGGCTTGTGACCCCCCAGGGGGTCACAAAGCCTTGCTCAGGGGGTCACGTTCGCAGGAGAAGAGAAACTTGTCCGTTTTAAGCTCACTCAGAGCGAGGTTAGAAGACTATAATCATGTCTGTACTTGCTGGCTTAATCGGACAACTGATTGTAGTGACCAAAAACTTGCGTCATGCGTCCGCTGACCCCTTCTAACCCCCACATCTCTACTGCGGATCACTGTGACCTCTTTTCACATTGCACTTGATTTCTTGATCACTATAGTATCAATAGAAAGAAAATTAAATACGTGGCCTTTGAAATTGCTGACATACTTTTATTATGGTTCTGGGGGTCACCAGAATATTTTCTCTTGGAAAGAGGTCGCGTGTTCAAAAAAGTTTCAAAACACTGGCTTAGAGTATGTGGTATCCATACACCCAGTTATTGAACATTATCCATTGCATGCAGATGTTGCACAGTGGTGGAATGATTGCCATGCCAGTTATAGAGTGCTCTGATGTGGATCATTGTGGATAAATGCATTTAAACGATCTTCACAAAACCCTGAAAGTATTCCTGAATGTGGAGAGTCACTAATGTCAAAATGATCCTCCTTAAAATGAGAAAACCATTTTATTGCTGTGCTCTGTCCAATGACATTATCCTCATATGTGGCGCAAATGTTCCTGGCTGCCTCCGCAGTAGTCATCCTTCTATTCAACTCAGACAGAAGAATATGTTGTAAATACTCCAATTTCTTTGCTTGGCACTCCATTTTATAGTGTCCACAACTGTACTCACTGTATCATAATGACTAAATGACAATGTGTAAACTCAAATAGCGACAGTGAACAATAAACAGAGCCTGACAGTCAATAAATAAACCCACAGCAGCCAAAATGGCAACATGCAAAACAAAAACACTACATACTTATGCATCAACCTAATATTTTGTGGTGTGAGCTTAAGTACACTGCAAAGTTTATCATTGGTGAAAGGAGTGAGCATCTACCATGCATACATGTCATCATGAAAAGGCTTATTGTTGACAATGACATGTGGATAAGTAGGAGGATTTTAAAGTCTGACATCTACTGACGCAAAATCTTTCGCAGTACCAATTGAAAATGCACCAAAAACCAAATTTACAATTGTGAAATAAATAATTTCTGCAGTCAATGGAGAATATGACGTCATTTAAAAACAGATTCTGTTAATATTCAAAGCAGATATCTTGCACTCTTGTGTCGGACAAATGGGTCTGCCTTTGTATGGGATTGGTCAGCGTGCTTGACTGCTGTGCGGAAGTCCTGCGTTCAATTTCTGGTACTGCAGCTTCATGATACCAATTAAGGAGCGACTTGACTGAGTAGTAGCTGGTCTATGTCATGAAAGCAGACAACAGCGGTGTGCTGACCCCACGACCCTCCATACTGCATCCAGTGGCACTATTGGCAGAGGATGACATGGTGCTCAGTCGGTACCAATGGGTTCACCAGGGCCTGTGTATGAGATTTTTGGTTCATTTTGCTGCCTACCAAACCATTTTGGGCTCTACCAAACCGTTTTGGGTTTGTATCCTAACTTTAGATTCCTCCTTCAGCTGAAACTTGAAACTTCCTGGCAGATTAAAACTGTGTGCCGGACCGAGACTTGAACTTGGGACCTTTGCCTTTCGCGGGTACGTGCTCTACCATCTGAGGTACCCACACATGACTCACGCCCCATCCTCACAGCTTTTCTTCTGCCAGTACCTCGTCTCCTACCTTTCAAACCTTACAGAAGCTCTCCTGCGAACCTTGCAGAACTGCGGAGACATGGCTTTGACATGGCTGGCGAAGTGCAAGGTTTGCAGGAGAGCTTCTGTAAAGTTTAGAAGGTAGGAGACGAGATACTGGCAGAAGTAAAGCTGTGAGGAGGGGGCGTGAGTCATGCTGGGGTAGCTCAATTGGTAGAGCACTTGCCCGCAAAAGGTAAAGGTTACGAGTTCGAGTCTCGGTCCAGCACACAGTTTTAATCTACAGCTACATCTACATTTATACTCCGCAAGCCACCTAACGGTGTGTGGCGGAGGGCACTTTACGTGCCACTGTCATTACCTCTCTTTCCTGTTCCAGTCTCGTATGTTTCGCGGGAAGAACGACTGTCTGAAAGCCTCTGTGCGCGCTCTAATCTCTCATATTTTACATTCGTGATCTCCTCGGGAGGTATAAGTAGGGGGAAGCAATATATTCGATACCTCATCCAGAAACGCACCCTCTCGAAACCTGGCGAGCAAGCTACACCGCGATGCAGAGCGCCTCTCTTGCAGAGTTTGCCACTTGAGTTTGTTAAACATCTCCGTAACGCTATCACGGTTACCAAATAACCCTGTGACGAAACGCGCCGCTCTTCTTTGGATCTTCTCTATCTCCTCGGTCAACCCGATCTGGTACGGATCCCACACTGATGAGCAATACTCAAGTATAGGTCGAACGAGTGTTTTGTAAGCCACCTCCTTTGTTGATGGACTACATTTTCTAAGGACTCTGCCAATGAATCTCAACCTGGTACCCGCCTTATCAACAATTAATTTTATATGATCATTCCACTTCAAATCGTTCCGCACGCATACTCCCAGATATTTTACAGAAGTAACTGCTACCAGTGTTTGTTCTGCTATCATATAATCATACAATAAAGGATCCCTCTTTCTATGTATTCGCAATACATTACATTTGTCTATGTTAAAGGGTCAGTTGCCACTCACTGCACCAAGTGCCTATCAGCTGCAGATCTTCCTGCATTTCGCTACAATTTTCTAATGCTGCAACTTCTCTGTATACTACAGCATCATCCGCGAAAAGCTGCATGGAACTTTTGACACTATCTACTAGATCATTTATATATATTGTGAAAAGCAATGGTCCCATAACACTCCCCTGTGGCACGCCAGAGGTTACTTTAACATCTGTAGACGTCTCTCCATTTATAACAACATGCTGTATTCTGTTTGCTAAAAACTCTTCAATCCAGCCACACAGCTGGTCTGATATTCCGTAGGCTCTTACTTTGTTTATTAGGCCACAGTGCGGAACTGTATCGAACGCCTTCCGGAAGTCAAGAAAAATAACATCTACCTGGGAGTCTGTATCTAATATTTTCTGGGTCTCATGCACAAATAAAGCTAGTTGGGTCTCACACGATCGCTGTTTCCGGAATCCATGTTGATTCCTACAGAGTAGATTCTGGGTTTCCAAAAACGACATGATGCTCTAGCAAAAAACATGTTCTAAAATTCTACCACAGATCGACGTCAGAGATATAGGTCTATAGTTTTGCGCATCTGCTCGATGACCCTTCTTGAAGACTAGGACTACCTGTGCTCTTTTCCAATCATTTGGAACCTTCCGTTCCTCTAGAGACTTGCGGTACACGGCTGTTAGAAGGGAGGCAAGTTAACTGGAAGAATGCAGAAAGTTGAAATAAGTGGTTCGTGTAATGTTAAAACAACAGCTGATTCCTCAAACTGGGGTGCTATGAAGCATGGGGTCCCACAGGGTTCGGTCTTAGGTCCTTTACTGTTCTTGATATACATTAATGACTTACCATTCCACATTGATGAAGATGCAAAGTTAGTTCTTTTTGCTGATGATACAAGTATAGTAATAACAGCCAAAAACCAAGAACTAAGTGATGTAATTGTAAATGATGTTTTTCACAAAATTATTAAGTGGTTCTCAGCAAACGGACTCTCTTTAAATTTTGATAAAACACAGTATATACAGTTCCGTACAGTAAATGGCACAACTCCAGTAATAAATATAGAATTTGAACAGAAGTCTGTAGCTAAGGTAGAATTTTCAAAATTTTTAGGTGTGTCCATTGATGAGAGGTTAAACTGGAAGCAACACATTGATGGTCTGCTGAAACGTCTGAGTTCAGCTACGTATGCCATTAGGGTTATTGCAAATTTTGGTGATAAGAATCTCAGTAAATTAGCTTACTATGCCTACTTTCATTCACTGCTTTCGTATGGCATCATATTCTGGGGTAATTCATCGTTGAGTAGAAAAGTATTCATTGCACAAAAACGTGTAATCAGAATAATTGCTGGAGCCCACCCACGGTCATCCTGCAGACATCTATTTAAGGATCTAGGGATCCTCACAGTAACCTCACAGTATATATATTCCCTTATGAAATTTGTTGATAATAATCCAACCCAATTCAAAAGTAATAGCAGTGTGCATACCTATAACACCAGGAGAAAGGATGATCTTCACTATGCAGAGTTAAATCTGACTTTGGCACAGAAAGGGGTAAATTATGCTGCCACAAAAGTCTTTGGGCACCTACCAAACAGCATCAAAAGCCTGACAGATAGCCAACTAACATTTAAAAATAAATTAAAAGAATTTCTAGATGACAACTCCTTCTACTCATTGGCTGAATTTTTAGATATAAACTAAGTAAAAAAAAAATAAAAAAAAGTAAAAAAAAACCTTAATCATTAGTGTCATGCAATATTTTGTGTAATGTAATTTCTTGTACAGACATCTTTTATTAACCTGACACGTTCCACATCATTACGAAGTGTCGTATTCATGATCTATGGAACAAGTATTAATCTAATCTAATCTAATCTAATCTAATCTAGCAGCTTACTGGTGACAAGGATGTTGGTATGTCTTCTGAGTCTCTCTCAGGGTAACGTCATCTTCCATTTTGGAGTTTATTTGACTTTTGCATCATCTTTGACTTTCCACAAGTCTCTTGTCCCTCTGTCACAGAAATGGAGGTGTGTTTCTTTGAGGTCGATTTTGGTTGATGATTGTTGGCTATAGGCAGATGTTCTGTCATTACCTTGCAGTCTGTTGGTTCAAATTTTCGTTAAATGTTTGTGCTTTTTGTTGGAGTTTAAAATCCTGTCATCTGCGATGTAATTAGAGACAGACTTTTTCTTTGGTACCTGGGCAACCATCATTCCTTTTTTTGCATTTATGTGGGGATGATCCATGTATGAGAATTTCATTCTCTGAAGATGAACTACAGTTTTATAAGAGGTACTGCCTTGCATCTTTTTGGATGTCTACAGTTTCTCCAGTTGTATTGTTTTTCTTGTGAAGTGGATCCTTGATGATTTGTATTGTTTGGTTGTTGACTGAAACAGCTTCAAAAAATGGTTCAAATGGCCTTGAGCACTATGGGACTTAACTTCTGAGGTCATCAGTCCCGTAGAACTTAGAACTACTTAAAACTAACTAACCTAAGGAGATCACACACATCCATGCCCGAGGCAGGATTCGAACCTGTGACCGTAGTGGTCACGCAGTTCCAGACTGTAGCACCTAGAACCTCAATGCCACCCTGGCCGGCGAAACAGTTTACTCGGTATCCTTGATCTCCATGAGAATGTTAAAACTGTTGATGAGCATTCCTACTTACAAAGTTGACATCATGGCCAAGTTGTCAAGGACTGCCACTACGCTCAGGGTTTGTTTCAAAAAAATTATATATATAAATTATATGTATTCTAACATGATGTAATATAGGTGAAAACTAGAAGGCAACAACCCTATAATTGTATGTCCAGAAACTAATACCTGTTGAGATGTGGGTCAGTTTTTTCTCTCGTTCCCATCTGTCAGTTGCGTAGAAGTGGATAGTATAGGCAGTGCTGCGTGTGCCTACCAGGCATCCTGGCACATCGTTCAGCCCTTCTTTCTGGTGAATCACCTCTCTTTTAAATACTTCTGGGAAGAGTGTCGTTGAGTTGAGCATATACCAATGGTTTTAAATGTCCCCACAGCCAGAAATCCAAACAATTCAGTTCTGATGAATGGGTAGGCCACTCTATAGGACCTCATCAACCAATTCGAAATCGACAAATGATATGGCCCATGTCACAACACCTTTTAGTTTCCAGACATATCATTATAGGAACTTTCTCCTAGTTTTGACCAATACTACCTCCTGTAAGAATATGTGACAATTTTTTTAAACACCTTATATATTGCTGATATCTATGTCATGTTCACGAGTTTACTCTTTCACCTGCCCGCATCTGTGTTACATGTTTTTGCATGCAGGGCATGAACATGTCGCTTATAATTTCAAGTTGAACATCTTCAGAGTTGTCCCTCATACATTACAACTGCCCAATAGCCACAGGGATAGAGTGTGCTTTTGTGGATAGATTTTGATTTGGCAGATGTCGTTCAGCACTGCTACCTTGTGAGAAGGTGTTCACTTTTCGTCAATGTTTCTTGTTGTGGTTTCATCTGAAGAGTGGAGTGCCACAGCAAATCCGGCACCTCACAACAAAACCATAGAACAGTATAGTCTCTGCATGCTGTACCGACAAATGAGAAATGCTAGTGTAGGCACTGCTCCTAGGTCTTCTCCAATCTAGTGCAATGGCTCCTCTACTTACAACTGAACAGATGAATGCTTGGTTCAGTCTGCAGTCACCAACCAAGATGACAGCATCATCTTAGGTAGGCCAATTGTCTTGGGCAGAACCATTTTTGAACATTGTCAGTTATTCTTCAAGGAAAGAATCCTGTTAATTTTTCTATCTCCAACGATACTTTAATATTTAGAAATAGTGTAAATACTGACAAGGGGAGGCAATGACGTGATTACAGATTTACTTCAAACTTTGTACAGCTTTAGTAGGCCATTAAAACAACATAATGTACGAGCAGTGAGGAGCACCACTCTGGCAATTATGAGAAAATTGCAAGAGAAGCTTCACATATCTGTTATGTACTGGATGTATCTGTGCATAGGAACAGGAAGTTAGAGTTCATGGCAGTCAAGTGGTTAGTGTTCGAGCTTAGTAATATGAATGGAGGTTCCACTCCTACACAGACTTAATTTTTTTCCTCACTGGTCATATTATTTAATTTATATATTTGAGAAGTAATATAGCTTAAAAAAAGACCACGTGTATTTGAATGAAATTTTTGTGCATTTCGTGTTATTTGACTAGTTACTACTTTTAATTACATTTAATTATTAGAGCAAACATATTTATAACTCTTGACAAGTAAATGAAGGAATTCATGGTGTTTTCCTGAAGAAGTATGCCGGCCATCATTAGCAATCTGGTAAGGTAAATGGAACTACTTTGCACCTCAACACTTCGAACTGCAGGCATAGAGGCAGTCCCTATTTGGCAGTTAACCTGCTTAGAAGTGAGAAGCTGCTAATGTAGCAAGTATGGATAGTGAATGTGCAAATTTTTTGAATATCACAGAATTTATACTTGTGCTACAAAAATGAAGATCTGAGTGGGGGTCAAACTGTTGCCTTACACATGGTCGTTTTTACAAAACTCGAACACTGACAACTTTATGTATATAGGAAATTTATATATATAGAAACCTTCCTGGTGCCCAAAAGGAGGGGTGGAGGCAAAGTGGGCATAGCTCGTAACCATGTCCCATTCCCACCCTCCAGGAACCAAGGAAATCATAGGGAACGTGCAGTAGAGGTACAATTATATCAATGATTTTTTTTAAAATTAACATTAATACCACTGAGAATAGCAGCAAACTGGCGTCATGAGGAGGAGGGCGCAGGAGACCATCGATGTATAGTTTTTCTGAGAAGGACATTCTGGTGACCAGAGAATATTTCAGTTTTAAGTATGGAAGAGACGGGGATCAACTCTTCATGACAAGAACACACCAGTTCTGGGGTGGGTTAAGTAAGACACTGAAAAGGAAACTGCAGAAAAATTGTCTATATTTTGGATTGCAGTAAGTGCACAATGACGTTCATTAAGAAACCGCCAAAAATCTCGCTGTCAGCAAACAAGCAGTGAGCTGTGTGTCCACAAATCCACTTCACAGAGTTCATTTTTGCTTGCAGGAAGTATCCAGCATCTGGAAAGAGGAGCAGTTGGGTAGGTATCTGATGAGATGTATGAGTAATTAGGGAAAACATCTGCAGCACCAAGAGCAGGCACCTCTTGGTGATATGCCCACCAGGCAGTGCTCGTCTGTGCTCGACACATCACAGGCGACACAAAACGGGTTATCTGTGAGGTGAATCCCATAAAGGCATGACTGGCATACTTCCTCCGCATTGACAGTAAGATACCATGCAGGATGGACATCAGGGTCAACATAAAGAGTGCACACTGATTGCCAAATGGCATGCCATTCAGCATGTGGATGCTTCCCCTCAACTGTATTAGGTGACCTGTGCTCCTGAAGAAAGCCATAGATCACCTTCATGGATGACAAGCGCACTGGCATTATCACAGTATGGACGTAGCTCAGGTTGAGGAAAAAGTGGCAGAAGTAAAAGAAGGGCTGTGGGACGTCCAAAAATAGGATAGATGCTGAGAGAGAATGTGGTGCAAGGGCCTCCAGCAATGGGCTGCTAAGGCACGTAGGATGATGGTGCCATAGCGCCATGTGAGAGCCAATAAAAAGGGCTATGCTGTGTCAGGCACAAGATACAGACCTAAACCACCCCAGCACTGTAGGAGGGTGAGGGTCTTGTCCTTATCTCAAACAGCAAGCTGTCACAAACAAATGAAGCCAATGTTGCTAACTTGTGGTGGGTCATGGATGGTGGAATAGGAAGTGTCTGTGGCATGTGGGAGAGATATCAAATATAGATTTACATATTGTGTCTGTTGCAGAAGATCGGGACGCTCATAAATGGTGTTCTAAGAGCCCATCTTGTAGTTAGGAAAGTAGGCACTGGCAGTTGAGGGCAGTAGTGCACCACAGGTTGCTTGCAAACTTGAGTCCTAAACATTGGATAGTATCAGCTATATGCAAAGGAGCAGTGCTGTCTGCAGGAAGCCCTGCACCTGTACTCATGGCACCCAATTTACGGACATTAAGGCAGTTACCAGAAGCTTTCCCATAAGTGGTAACCCATGCCAGTGACTCCCTAACCTCAGAACTGCTACAAAGAATGATGTGGAGATCGTCTGCATAAGCAGTGTAGCTAAATACAGGGAGAGGTGTTGACGGAGGCCTCAGAGCAATAATTCCATGGCAGAAGGATGTAACAGTGCAGAGAACAGGCAGCCTTGATGCACTGATCAATGGATCAGGATGGGAGAAATGAGACGACCATTGTAGAGAACACAAGACGTAGCTCCACAAAGGTGACGCGTTACGATGGTAGTGGTAGTATCGGGGTATCCCATATTATGGAGTATCCCTTGCAGGTAATCATGATAGACCCTATCAAACGACTGGCTGAAGCCAAGAGCTGCCAAAAGTCCAGGCATACGACAAGTATGAGGAAGATTGATTGCATCCCAGTAGTGATAGGGGCAGTGCAGATTTTATTGGCGCCTCCAAAGAAGTTTGATCGGGGGAAACCATATACAGATCCATCTGTTTAGGCCACAAAGACAACAGCCGGGTAAACACTGTTGTGTCACTGTTGATTAATGTCAAGGAGTAGTAATCACATATCTGTGAGGCATCCCGGGGCTTGTGGTTGCGAATGAGGAAACCATTGAAGAAACCATCGGGAACCGGCATGAAAGGTGACATAAGTTTCTGACAAATTTACTTCCACACTGACGCCAGAAGGGCATGAAATGCCTGATAAAACTATAGTGGGAGGCCACCAGGGACAGGCGACCTATTTGCAGTAACCACCTGGATAGCATGATGGACTTCATCATCTATGCTGTTAGCAAGAAGATCCATCATTGCATCCAGGGGAACCAAGCCAAAGGAGAATCTGGAGAGTGCTGTAATACTGGCAGTGTGATGACGTCACAGAGTACAGCATAATGTGCATGGAGGGCCTATATCCCATTGGTTATCAAAACATCACCTGTAATCGGTCAAAAGAACATTAATCAAAGTCCTCTGAAGTGGTGTCGTTCCACTATGACATGATAGATAGATGGACACTACTGATGTAACCCATCGTGTGTGTATGCTCCGACCATACCTCCTTCAAGGCGAGAGAGGGATGTAAGCTGTGCCTTGGCACGATTCACCATTGCACTCTGTCGAATATGGCATCATAGAACATCCCCGGCAAATGGTGAAGTAGAATTCCTGGTTTCATCGCTGCCCTGATGAAACCTCCTTTCCATAACCAATCATGGCCTTGTACAGAACACCCAGCATGACAGGGCAAACTGATAGGCATCACAGCGTTGATGACAAGCCGTCCATGTGGTCTCGATGAGATGCTGGAAGTTGGGTAAAGTAAGGTGGATCATGTTCAGTTTACATGGTCCACGGCCATGCCACACCCTAGGGAGCAGATATTAATGGCGCAGATATATCCATCATGGTCAGAGAACACAGTGGGTCGGACTTCAGCAGCCTGCACTCCACTGACAATATCAGAGATGTAAATATGATTGAGGCAGTTGGAAGAATGGCTAGCTAAATGAGCGAACTCTGGATGATCACCATGTACATGCTCCCAAGAATCCACAAGGCTGAGGTGCTGGAGAACTGTCACTAGTGCCGCATACAGAGAGTGATGTAATAGTGGGTCTTTGGGTACCTGGGTGCAGTCGAAATTGCCTCCCATAATCAGTGTAGCCTGGTGACCCAGGAAAAGAGGTGTGACGGTCTCTGAGAATAGGGTGAATCATTCACGGTGGTGACCAAAACAATATGGTGCACAGACATTGAGATCCTGATGCCTCTAAACTTGAGGGCCATATCTTTTGCATCAGGGAGATATGCAACTGAAACAGTGAGGATACTGTCACATAGGAGGATTGCCACCCCACTACAGTAGGGAAACATGAGAGACCTGTGCTGTAAAACCATGGGGGGGGGGGGGGGGGGGCAAAAAAAGTTGCAACATGCACCTCCTGAAGGAGAGAAACGCAAATGTCAACAGCATACAACATGTTATTTACCTGGAACATGTCTATACAACAAGTCTGGAAAGCTGCCATCGTCAGGAGGATAGGTGATCAAAATTTGGGGAAAACAAAGGGAACTCCCTGTTAGGCCCCTGTGGAAGGGCACATCACTGTGACAGGGAGGGAGCCAATCCCATTAAGAAGAGTGAGTCCATCGATCTGTACACCTTCAGAATGTCCATCGTCAGCATCTGCGTCGTCCGCCCTAGAGACAGATGCATTACCAACCTGGTTGAGTGGAATATTATCAGAGGTGCGCCAACAGGTAATGCCAGACAAAGAAAGAGAGGCAACCACATCAGAGACAGGTGGGGGAAGGTTGGTGTCTGGAGGCAGACGCTGACTGGAGATGGAGGTGGGGAAGGATGACATATCGTCAGGTGTCAGGGTGTGAGAGGACAGCACACCATCAGTGGTAGGGTCG
The DNA here is from genome assembly GCF_023897955.1 of Schistocerca gregaria. Taxonomy (NCBI): domain Eukaryota; kingdom Metazoa; phylum Arthropoda; class Insecta; order Orthoptera; family Acrididae; genus Schistocerca; species Schistocerca gregaria. The sequence continues at coordinate 384,589,134 of NC_064927.1, forward strand.
TCATCGTGTGCACACATCCAATGGAGGCAGTGATCAGAAGGGGTACAGAGTTGTCTCTTCCATTTCCTCGGCAACATGCTGTTCTATGTCAGATGGCAGGTAGCTGTTGCCCGACATGTGACCAGATGGCAGAAAAGTGGAGATCGGTACAGCTCCATGATCATCAACCATAAGGTCGGCACAGACAGCTTGTACCTGCTGTCAGTCATCGTTCATTTGTATTGCTTCTGGCAGGAATGTGGGAGAGAGGGGTAAAACGTCCACCGCGTCGTCAAGAGGAGACGATGCCAGTACCGACTGATTCAGAAGGGGCGCAGCAGGCAGCATTTCTGCATACACGTAAGACAGAGGTAACACAGTGGGCGCCGTAGGAAGAGCGACGTCTCTGATCGGCGTTTGAACCAGTCTACATCAGAGATATTCAGAATGGACATGACCTTCCTGGCCACAGCTTGAACAAGTGCACGGCTGTCAATTGTATGTGACAATGGCCTTGCAGCTGGAAATAACCAAGTAGGAAGGCACGCGTTTCCACAGTTCAATTTTTGTCTGATGGACACAGTTGAGGACACGGTATGTTTCAAACATCTTCCACATTTCAGCAATGTAACATTGCCTTAAGGTATAAAAGTTGCCACCACAATGTGTGACAGTACCTCAAACAGGAATTCGAAAAGCTGCAGCGTTCAGAGGACAAAACCAGCGTGATCAACCACGACAGTCCCTATATGTCCGTCAGAGTATCGGAGCTAGAGAACGTTAGCATGACGTACATCTTTAGATTACAGAGGTCACGGATCACACATTAATAATAATTATAATACAAAGTAATATCTCCAGTTATAGTTACATTTTCTGCAAGTGCACCAACTCTTTTCATCCATACATGTATCTTTTCACCATTACTAACTTTTGTACAGGAGCGTGTATACATTGTAAACGGCATATTACTGTATACGTAACTAGGTCTACTTTGGGTCTTCGGGTCGATGCCACAGCGCCACGTTTTGTTGGCTTGGCGCACCACGGTACGCGTGCTGCTGGTACGACTACAGCACGCGTTTGGGATAACTCTTTCTTGTTCACGCCCGTAGAGTCTTAAGTCCGTTATCAGTGGCGTTACGTAACCAATGTCGTTTGTTTCTACACTCCTGGAAATAGAAAAAAGAACACATTGACACCGGTGTGTCAGACCCACCATACTTGCTCCGGACACTGCGAGAGGGCTGTACAAGCAATAATCACACGCACGGCACAGCGGACACACCAGGAACCGCGGTGATGGCCGTCGAATGGCGCTAGCTGCGCAGCATCTGTGCACCGCCGCCGTCAGTGTCAGCCAGTTTGCCGTGGCATACGGAGCTCCATCGCAGTCTTTAACACTGGTAGCATGCCGAGACAGCGTGGACGCGAACCGTATGTGCAGTTGACGGACTTTGAGAGAGGGCGTATAGTGGGCATGCGGGAGGCCGGGTGGACGTACCGCCGCATTGCTCAACACGTGGGGCGTGAGGTCTCCACAGTACATCGATGTTGTCGCCAGTGGTCGGCGGAAGGTGCACGTGCCCGTCGACCTGGGACCGGACCGCAGCGACGCACGGATGCACGCCAAGACCGTAGGATCCTACGCAGTGCCGTAGGGGTCCACACCGCCACTTCCCAAAAAATTAGGGACACGGTTGCTCCTGGGGTATCGGCGAGGACCATTCGCAACCATCTCCATGAAGCTGGGCTACGGTCCGCAACACCGTTAGGCCGTCTTCCGCTCACGCCCCAACATCGTGCAGCCCGCCTCCAGTGGTGTCGCGACAGGCGTGAATGGGGGGACGAATGGAGACGTGTCGTCTTCAGCGATGAGAGTCGCTTCTGCCTTGGTGCCAATGATGGTCGTATGCGTGTTTGGCGCCGTGCAGGTGAGCGCCACAATCAGGACTGCATACGACCGAGGCACACAGGGCCAACACCCGGCATCATGGTGTGGGGAGTGATCTCCTACACTGGCCGTACACCTCTGGTGATCGTCGAGGGGACACTGAATAGTGCACGGTACATCCAAACCGTCATCGAACCCATCGTTCTACCATTCCTAGACCGGCAAGGGAACTTGCTGTTCCAACAGAACAATGCACGTCCGCATGTATACCGTGCCACCCAACGTGCTCTAGAAGGTGTAAGTCAACTACGCTGGCCAGCAAGATCTCCGGATCTGTCCCCCATTGAGCATGTTTGGGACTGGATGAAGCGTCGTCTCACGCGGTCTGCACGTCCAGCACGAACGCTGGTCCAACTGAGGCGTCAGGTGGAAATGGCATGGCAAGCCGTTCCACAGGACTATATCCAGCATCTCTACGATCGTCTCCATGGGAGAATAGCAGCCTGCATTGCTGCGGAAGGTGGATATACACTGTACTAGTGCCGACATTGTGCAGGCTCTGTTGCCTGTGTCTATGTACCTGTGGTTCTGTCAGTGTGATCATGTGATGTATCTGACCCCAGGAATGTGTCAATAAAGTTTCCCCTTCTTGGGAGAATGAATTCACGGTGTTTTTATTTCAATTTCCAGGAGTGTAGATAAGCGAGTAGCGCAGACCAGCGGAACCATTCCGCTGTGAGCTATATCTGCAACAGCGTTGAAGCACTATGCCTCGTCGACGTGTGTATCGTCAAACCGGCACCGCGTGCCTGTCTACATACGTACTATTAGCCTCGAGAATAAACTCGTCTTTTGCTAGCTTCGTGTACACAGTAGTACTGAGCATCGAAAAATGAATTTCGAGAACATTTTGTGGCGGGAGATGCATTTCATCCCGTGTAAAACGTTCTACTTTATACGCCGTCAGTCGTTCCTTATTCAAAGGAAAAGTTAATTTAATTGTGGCTTGGCAGTGAGAAAACGCTGTGAATGTCAGTAAGTCAGACTCTGAGACAAGCCACTGCACGGAAGTAATCAAATGCGCACTAGCTCGCAAGCAGCACGACAGGCAAGACGCTAACGAGGCGTCCGTGCCTCACCGCTGCCGAAGGCAGACTGACGACCTGACCACAAGAACTCTAATGTTTGGCTCAGATGCACAGGTACGTCAGTTACATAACAGACGCGTAAAATTTCTCTTGCGATTTTCTCGGAATTGGAGAGTGGTGCACCTTACTACTTCCACATTATGTTGTTTTAATGGGATACTGAAGGTGTACAAAATTTGAAGTAAATCCGTGATCCCAGCGTCATGGCCTCCCTTGTCAGTACATACCCGTGGAAACGGAGTCTACAAAGTTAAGTAAATCTTCGCATGTGCGTAGTAATAAATTGAACTAAATTTTGTACGTTGTAGTTCTGCTCAACCTCCTCCCAGAGCAAACCAAAGAGCCCATTGTCGTACCAGCGAGTGCGTCTTCGTACAGCACAACACTTACAATTTATCTGTATGATTTAATGGTGACATTATTTTGCTCCTCGGATATTTTGATATGGCAGTTTAAAAATTCTAACGATTGTAATGCCTAGCCGAGGACGTGCAATCGACTCCTCCCAATGTAACAATTGTGGCATTTCCGGTGTTAGAAGCCATGATATTCTGCCTCAGGTTTCACTTCATAATTTGCTTGAGATTACATTAGCTGAGGTGTGATACGAGAAGTGAGAGGTACTATACTGGCCACTAAAATTGCTGCACCAAGAAGAAATGCAGATGATAAATTGGTATTTATTGGAAAAATATATTATACTAGAACTGACATGTGATTACATTTTCACGCAATTTGGGTGCATAGACCCTGAGAAACCAGTACCCAGAACAACCACCTCTGGCCGTAATAACGGCTTTGATGGGCCTGGACATTGCGTCAGAGAGAGCTTGGATGGCGTGTACAGGTACAGCTGCCCATGCAGCTTCAACACGATACGACAGTTCATCAAGAGTAGTGACTGGCGTATTGTGACGAGCCGGTTGCTCTGCCACCATTGACCAGACGTTTTCAATTGATGAGAGATCAGGAAACTGTCCTGGCCAGAGCAGCAGTCGAACATTTTCTGTATCCAGAAAGGTCCGTACAGGACCTGCAACATGCGGTCGTGCATTATCCTGTTGAAATGTAGGGTCTCGCAGGGATCGAATGAAGGGTAGCGCCACGGGTCGTAACACAACTAAATGGCTCTGATCACTATGGGACTCAACTGCTCTGGTCATTAGTCCCCTAGAACTTAGAACTACTTAAACCTAACTAACCTAAGGACATGACAACATCCATGCCCGAGATAGGATTCGAACCTGCGGCCGTAGCAGTCGCACGGTTCCGGACTGCGCGCCTAGAACCGTGAGACCACCGCGGCCGGCGTAACACAACTGAAGTGTAACGTCAAAGTTCCGTCAATGCGAACAAGAGGTGACCGAGACCTGTAACCAATGGCACCCCATACCATAATTCCGGGTGATACGTCAGTATGGCGATGACGAATACTCTGTTCCAATGTGCGTTCACCGCGATGTCGCCAAACACGGATACGACCACCATGCTGCTGTAAACAGAACCTGGACTCATCTGAAAAAATGACGCTCTGCCATTCGTGCACCCAGGTTCGTCGTCAAGTACACCATCGCAGGCGCTCCTGTCTGTGATGCAGCGTCAAGGGTAACCGCAGCCATGGTTTCCGAGCTGATAGTCCATGCTGCTGCAAACGTCGTCGAACTGTTCGTGCAGATGGTTGTTGTCTTGCGAACGTCCCCATCTGTTGACTCAGAGATCGAGACGTGGCTGCACTCTCCGTTACAGCCATGTGGATAAGATGCCTGTCATCTCGACTGCTAGTGATACGAGGCCGTTGGGATCCAGCACGGCGTTCCGTATTACCCTCCTGCACCCACCGATTTCATATTCTGCTAGCAGTCATTGGATCTCGACCAACGCGAGCAGCAATGTCGCGATATGATAAACCGCAATCGCGATAGGCTACAATCCGACCTTTATCAAAGTCGGAAACGCGATGGTACGCATTTCTCCTCCTTACACGAGGTATCACAGCAACGTTTCACCAGGCAACGACGGTCAACTGCTGTTTCCTCATGTCAGCACGTTGTAGGTGTCGCCACCGGCGCCTACCTAGTGTGAATGCTCTGAAAAACTAATCATTTGCATATCACAGCATCTTCTTCCTGTCGGTTAAATTTCGCGCCTGTAGCACGTCATCGTCGTGGTGTAGCAATTTTAACGGCTGGTAGTGTAGATGACGGGTGGTCCATTGAGTTCCAGTTCCGCGAGAAACTACGAAAGTTCAGTACAAGGATAATCTGATTGGCCACGGGAGCCAGCACGCCAAAGCTCCAAGATTCATTTAATAATGTTGTATGAAGCACAGCTCAGATGTAATTGTCTATCATTCTAAAGATCCTCTCAGTAGTAAGGTATAGTTCAGTAACTTCAGATACCAATTTATTAAAAAATTTCGTTAACAACAGAATGACAGTATCCAGTCTGTTCGGACCATCGACTCCCACAGAAAATGTGTGCCGAGCGAAGTGATTCGGGATGACCAGTCCAGTCTATTAGGATGTGTCATACACTATAATTAACGTTAACGGCCACACGATGAAGATCTGCGTAGCGCGTCCATTGGTTCAAATGGTTCAAATGGCTCTGAGTACTATGGGACTCAACTTCTGAGGTCATCAGTCCCCTAGAACTTAGAACTACTTAAACCTAACTAACCTAAGGACATCACACACATCCATGCCAGAGGCAGAATTCGAAACTGCGACCGTAGCGGTCTCGCGGTTCCAGACTGTAGCGCCTAAAACCTCTCGGCTACTCCGGCCGGCACGCCCTTTGGAATGATTTTAAATAATTACAATTCTGCGTGCAAAAGTAGAAAAGAATATAGTAGAAGTACAACTTATTTCTCAAATGTACCTAAATGCACGAGTTATTAGCGTTTCTAACATGAACTATGATACATGTAACTTTGTAGGCGTACTTGCATAAAATATACTGTCGGTAGTTCGATGTGTTGTCTGCAGTGCGATTTGAATGATAAATAAAAAAGCATCTGACATCCTGAATTGAAATTTGACAGATTATTTTGTAGCGTTGAGAGCATTAGCCATCTCAGTAGTTTCTTACAGCCCCATCTCAAAAACAACTAATTCGCGACCTGAGCGCTATATCTTCTCTGGGTAAAGGACGTATTCACAAGACATCTGGCTCACGAATCACTGCAGAATATCAGTCTTCTGCCTTGGCACAGCAGAATAAGCATAGGTCCCTCGTATGTCCTGCGTTTCCAGTACAAATGGGAATACTTATGTGTAGTCTGTGGTAAGAGGAGGCAAAGAATGAATGGATGTGAAGGGTGCTTTGTTGCACTGTACACTGATTGCATTCTTCACTTTCAGTTCTTTGTCCACGTGTTGCCACAGCAACCCACGTATTTCATTTAAATTTCTTTGTACCACTGTACATCACTATGTTTAAACTTAAACATCCACATATACAAATCTATGCTTTTTTTCACGTGTTTGTGTGTTTGTCAGCTCGCTGTAACCGGTACTGTTAACAACTGACTGCTTTGCTTTCACTGAACGTCTCTCTAACCATCCAAACTTCAGTCCACTAGTCTGTGGCTAAGCTGTTTCTCCACAACATCTTCTCTTTTCAGTAGTGCTAACAGCACAAGTATGTCAGAGAACTTCTGCGAAGTATAGAAGGCAGGAGTGAGGTACTGGCAGAGGTAAAGTCGTGAACAAGAATCGTGAGTCATGATTGGATAGCTCACTCAGAACAACACTTGCCAGGAGAAGTCAAAGGCCCGAAGGTTCAAATGGCTCTGAGCACTACGGGACTTACCATCTGAGGTCATCCGTCCCCTAGAACTTAGAACTACTGAAACGTAACTAACCTAAGGACATCACACATATCCATACCCAAGGCAGGATACGAACATGCGACCGTAGCAGTCGCGCGGTTCCGCACTGAAGCGCCTAGAACCGCTCGGCCACACCGGCCGGCAAAGGGTCCTTAGGGCCCTGGTCCATTAAACGCTTCACTCTTCCATGAAGTTTCTACATATAGGGGGCAGACAAAAATATAGAAACACTAAAAACACTTACCAAGGCTAATATGGTGTACGAAAACCGTTGGAATTCAAAACAGCTTCCTATTTTCTCGGAGTGGTTAAATACAGGTCTTATATGGTTTTCAAGGGAATTTTATACCATGCTTCCAGCAAAGTAGTGGCAACTTCAGGTAATAATGATGGAGGCGGATAGGAATCACACACGCTTCTCTCCAAAGTATACCACAAAGAGTCAGTAATACTGAGAACTAGTGAAAGTGATAGCCAGAGGACAATTCATTCTCATGGTCGCAAAACCAGGTGGATGATGTGATGTGTGTGAGCAGGGTCCCTACAATCTCGCAACACAGCATCAACACTGGGAAACAAACATTTTGCCATAGGATGGACCAAAGTGGTCACAAATCCTTGGCTGTAATGCGTTCCTGACGAGTAAACACTGTACCCATGGAATACCACTATATAGCTGCCTCTATCACCACTGAACTATCCCTCATGTTTCATTCTCAGGATGTAAACTCGGCCAGAAGATGGAAACAGTGTGCAGCAAGACTCATCCAACTGAATGATTTTCTTCCATTGATCCGTAGTCCAGGTTTTGTGGTGTAGTGTCGCAGAATAGCAAAGAGTTGGAAACGTGGAATATTGTCAAAGTTTCGTTGCCTATGCCGAGAGCCAGAGGCAGTAGGTTAGCCAAGAGGTAAGAGGATTGCGCATGTATCGGAATGTGTTGTCACGCAGGCGTAGTGGCCTGGTTACACACAACAGGCGAGAGAGAATTGCTTAGCACGCGGGTTTATGTTAGATGGAGACTTCCGTATAGTGCAAGACAGAGGTATAGCGTCATCTGTACAGCAGTTTCATAACTTCACGTAAGTCTGCCGCAACAACACGTAACTCTGTCACAAGAATACCTATGGGGCGAGTACGACAGATAAATCAGCAGTATAAGTGGAACGAAGGCGTTCAATACAAACGAGCATGACGTCGGGACGTCCCCCGCGCTTCCTTTAAATACGCTAGCGTTGATAACAACAAGGCATCACAACCACAGGTGGAAACACAAGCGGCCAAAGACACTGCTAGCTAGGGCATAGCCACCTGTGGTAAACTAACATACGCAAACAGCGACAAACGTCGGTAAGCCCCTGCACATCAGCAACACTGACTGGCAACTACCAGCTGCTACTAGAGCCGATCAACAGGCCACAGCAGGGACACCGACGAGCTCGCCCACAGACGCACAAACAAACTGCCAACAATCCCTCACACTGTGTCTCCGGTATATGACCTATCGGACACAAGATCGATAACAAACCTAACTGTTACAGGTTGCTGATGCTGAACGAGGACTCCGTACCAGCACCCAGCGCCAGCCGCCGAGTAGCACAACGTACAACGCCAAGGTATCGACAAGCATGATACCCACTACTAACAAAGCCTATCCTTGCACAACCTATCGCTGGCAGCAAGAAAACCGCTACTGCTCTTACCACCCGACCTAACTATCGCAGAGGTTTTTTCCCTTGGCTCTTGCCCTGGCACTTTTTTTCCTCTGCCCTTAAAACCGCTACCCTTCGTCAGATTTCGACCAAACTATCTCCAGATGAGCGCGTATTAATGATTAATCCTAACCAGACGTACGCAAACATCGCAGTACCCACATCCTGCGACACCTCACTTTAGTGAATACTAACCCTTATGCAGAGATGGCCGTAGACCTTTTGTGTTGGCCATCATGCCGGTGTGGGCGTGGAGGGGCTCAACCTCTTATTAAAAATAAACAACAAGGCACTCGCAGTTAGACTTGCAGTTAGATGTGTACTGGGTCACTGCGTAGCGCTCAGCTCGGTGGTCGACATGTTAATCTTTATTATGGAAATGTTGCAGTAAGGGCGGCCCATCCAGCAGCAGACGTGAGGGGACAGTACCAGCTCTGGTCCTCTTTGCTGCCGCTGTCAATCATCTACCCCAGATTAGCAGACATCGTGGCAGACTCACTCGCCGCCAATGCTGACCACATTAGTGAGTCGTCGTCGATATCGTGTGAGGCCTAGACCCTGTGCATCTGCCGTCACGACTGGGTGAGCCGACGACGCTGGGGGATTGCAGCCCGTTCCACCCGTCAATCGCGGACGAGCCACCAGGAGGAGCAGGGAAGAAGACAGGGTGGGATAAAGTACACTCCGCACTACGAGAACGCCTCTTGTACCGATAGCACCGGGACTCCAACCCGGAGCCTCCTACGTGCACCGGCCTGCTGTTCACCGCCTAGCCGGCCGGCCAGCCAGGCGCTGCCAGCAGCACGCGGCCGAAGTAGGGGCATTCCACCGCTACGTCACAGCACGTGGCACTGCGCTAGCAAGACTGGTGCGGCCCAGAGCTGGTGTCATCGCTCCGAGTCAGCAAGGACCCGGGGAAGGTCGTTGATACCACCAAGCTCCGCCAGCTTGCGTTACGTGGGCGACATTGTACTCGGCAGGAATAAAGGTGTCATGAATTAATAATGTTTCTTTGGCGTTTCTGGCGCGTCCACAGTCATTTCCTAGCATCCTGACAACTGGAGAGGTCACCACTCGGCTTCCAGTCCACCGTAGGCGACCGGGACCACCGGGGCGCTTACAGTGACTTCGTCACCACATTTTCCTGTTATGGGCATTTGTATCCTCTGAGGAGCTGTTTCTGGAATTCCAGCTCGGCCTAATATTCCGAACTTATGGAATTCCATTCTTGTTGTTTCGGTGCTGTCTGGCCTAGCGAGGGCAATATTAAGTTCTGCCGTGACTTTTGCAGCTGTTGTCCTCTTATTTTCCATCATAATCCTGTTCAGTGGCCGTTCTGACACGATCATTTTACACATACTTCCGCCCACATTATGATTCAGCGGACAATGTTTTTTCGCTTTCCCTAAATGTACGATACGGTGCCCCTTGAAACACCAAAAACTTTGGCTGCCTTGGTTATGGAGACACTCATCATACGACCACAAACAATTTGCCCACGTTCTATTTGACGTAGCTCCGACATAAAATGGCTTCCTATTTCACAGAACATTTTTCTGACCATGTCTGAGACTTGCAACGCGTCGGGGCCTTGCACAGGTGCCGTCCCATGTCAAATATGATACTGCAATCTGAAGACATGGCTAGCATTTACGTTTATATTCAAGCCAGCATTTCTCTAGGTGTTTCCATATTTTTGTCCAGCCTATTTACTTTGTTGTAGAAAAGTGTGATGAACGACAGAGTGGATAATATTTCTTTCTTACACTCGCAGTTTGGCTATGAGAACTATAACAATACTGTATGCACCCTATAAACATTTTGTTATTGGTATTCATAGGTTTGTGATTACCACCTGAACATTTTCAGTTTATTCATCTCTTGTAAAACTCTGACTGCCTGGACACCATATTTGATATGCTGTTTGGGTTTTGATGCTGTTTGTATTGCAGGGCCATACTACTCTATGTGATAATTTACTTTTCCTATACTTACAATACACATTAGAAGAATGCCATACTTACATGCAGAATAAGAAATGCTTCGAAAAAGTATGTAAATGGTGTTAAGCAAACCATTTTATTTGTAATTTAATCATTTTGCTAATCACTGAATATTCAGAAGACTATATTGTTGTGCTGTGTATCAAGAATTGTAACTTGTTTTTATACATATGCAATGAATCATTTGATGTTGAATAAAGTATTATTATTATAGTTATTACACTGAAGAGACAAAGAAACTGGTACATGTGCCTAATATCGTGTACGGTCGCTGTAAGCATGCAAAAGTGCCACAACACAATGTGGCATGGACTCGACTGATGTCTGGAGTATTGCTGGATGGAACTAAGACCATGAATCCCGCAGGGCTGCCCATAAATCCATAAGAGTAAGAGGGGGTGCAGATCTCTTCTGAACAGCACGTTGCAAGGCATGCCAGATATGCTCAATAATATTAACGTCAGGGGAGTTTGGCGTCCAGCGGAAGTATTTAAATTCAGAAGAGTGTTCCTGGAGCCACTCTGTAGCAATTCTGGACGTGTTGGGTGACCCATTGTCCTGCTGAAATTGGCCAAGTCTGTCGGGGCGCACAATGGACATGAATGAATGCAAGTGATCAGACAGGATGCTTATGTACGTGTCACATATCACTGTTGTATATAGGTACATCAGGGGTCCCATATCACTCCAACTACACACGCTCCACACCATTACAGAGCCGCCACCAGCTTGAACAGCCCCCTGCTGACATGTAGGGTTCATGGATTCATGAGGTTATTCCATACACATACACGTCCATCCGCTTGATACAATTTGAAACGAGACTCGTCTGACAAGGCTACATCTTTCCAGTCATCAACAGTCCAATGTCAGTGTTGACGGGACCAGGCGAGGCGTAAAGCTTTGTGTCATGCAGTCATTAAGGGTACACGAGTTGGCCCTCGGCTCCGAAAGCCCATATCGATGATGTTTCGTTGAATGGTTAGCACGCTGACACGTGTTGATGGCTCAGCATTAAAATCTGCAGCAATTTTCGAAAGGGTTGCACTTCTGTCACGTTGAACCATTCTCTTCCGTCGCCATTGGTTCCTTTCTTGCAGGATCTTTTTCCGGCCGCAGCGATGTTGGAGATTTGATGTTTTACTGGTTCCATGATATTCACGGTACACTCGTGAAATGGTCATACGGAAAAATTCCCACTTCATTGCTACCTCAGAGATGCTATGTCTCATCGCTCGTGCGCCGACCATAACATCAAGTTCAGACTCACTTAAATCTTGATGACGTGCTATTGTAGTAGCAGTAACCAATTTAACAGCTGCGCCAGACACATGTTGTCTTATAAAGGCGTTGCCGGCCACAGGCCCATATTCTACCTGTTTTCATATCTCTGTATTTGAATACGCATGCCTATACAAGTGTCTTTGGCACTTCAGTGCATTACAGGCCTTCTGTGACTGTGTAATACTAAGGGTTGTGTATGGATATGCCACAACCAGGTACAATGTTTGTAGGTATTATGATATTAATTTATTTGTGATACATTCAGAGCATTGCTATACTATCTCATAGGTCGAGGCATACAAACAACTTAAAAAGTATTTACCTTTCAAAGACTACTAACTAGAGCATTGCTATCAATAAAATTCTTCTGGGTATGTGCCGCACTGTCAAGGCTAACTGATAGCAAAAACACCACGAGGAAGTCCATTTACGACATTGGCCGAAACCTCGGAAAATTTTACGTATGGAAAATGTGGTCACGTACCAAGAAGAATTTTAGACAACGGACGCGGAAGCCTACACTTACATGGATTGTTACTAGGTCGTTGAGTTGCCAGGGACCTCATTAGGTCCAGATCAGCTGCCTTTCCATATAGCAATTAAAACACATGTGGTATGTCCTTTGGCAAAAAGCTGTGCTGAGGTGTACATATTTTTCTCCAATGTGATCAAGGAGCTTATTGCATTTAAATCTAACTGTAACTGAATATGTGGGAAACAAGGATAATGAAATAGCCTATACCAGAGTCATACATGTTTAGGCAACATACACTATGTGATCAGAAATATCCGGATACCTGGCTGAAAAGACTTACAAGTTCGTGGCACCCTCCATCGGTGATGCTGGAATTCAATAAGGTGTTGACCCACCCTTACCCTAAGTCCACCCCCGGTAGCTGAATGGTCAGCGCGACAGAATGTCAATCCTAAGGGCTCGGGTTCGATTCCTAGGTGGGTCAGAGATCTTCTCCGCTCAGGGACCGGTGTAGTGTTGTCCTAATCATCATCATTTCATCCCCATCGACGCGCAAGTCGCCGAAGTGGCGTCAAATAGAAACACCTGCACCCGGCGAACGGTCTACCCGACAGGAGGCCCTAGTCACACGACATTTACATTTACCCTTAGCCTAGATCGCAGCTTCCACTCTCGCAGGCATCTGTTCAATAAAGTGCTGGAAGTTTGCTTGGGGAATGGCAGCCCATTCTTCACAGAGTGTTGCACTGAGGAGAGGTATCGAAGTCGGTCGCTGAGGCCTCGCACGAAATCGGCGTTCCAAAACATCCCAAAGGTGTTCTATAGGATACAGGTCAGAAAGGCCAGTCCATTACAGGGATGTTATTGTCGTGTAACCACTCCTCCACAGGCTGTGCATTATGAACAGGTGCTCGAGCATTTTAAAAGATGCAATCGCCACATTTCCCTTCAACAGTGATAAACAAGAAGGTCCTTAAAACATCAATGTAGGCCTGTGTTATGATAGTACTTTGCAAGGCAACAAGGGGTGCAAGTCCTCTCCATGAAAAATACGACCACACCATAACACCACTGCCCCCGAATTTTACTGTTGTCACTACACACGCTGACAGATGACATTCACCGGGCATCCGTCATACTCACACCCTGCCATCGGGGCGCCACATTGTGTAACATTATTCGTCATTCCACGCAGTGTTTTTCCACTCTTTAGTCGTCCAATGTTTACTCTGCTTACACCAAGCGAGGCGTCGTTTGGCACTTTCCGGCAGGATACGTGGCTTATAAGCAGCTGCTTGACCACAAAATCCAAGTTTTCTCACCTCCTGCCTAACTGTCATAGCGCTTGCAGTGGATGCTGATGCACTGTGGAATTCCTGTATGATGGTCTGGATAGATGTCTGCATATTACACATTACGACCCCCTTCAACTGTCGGCCATGTCTGTTAGTCAACAGACGAGGTCAGCCTGTACGCTTTCGTGCTGCACGTGTCACTTCACGTTTCCACTTCACTATCACATTGGAAACAGTGGAGCTAGGAATGTTTAGGAGTGCGTAAATCTCGCGTACAGACGTATGACACAAGTGACATCCGATCACTTGACCACCTTTGAACTCCGTAATTTCCACGGAGCGCCCCATTTTGCTCTCTCACGATGTCTAATGTCTACTGAGGTCGCTGATATGGAGTACCTGGCAGTAGGTGGCAGAAAAATGCACCTAATATGAAAAACGTATGTTGTTGGGGGTGTCCAGATACTTTTGATCACATAGTGTACTTTCAACTAGAGTATTTAATACTTTGTACTATTATTATTATAATAATAATTATTATTGTTGTTATGTTGACCTACATTTACTACCATGTTTGTTTCTATCCACAACACTTTAATTGTTGTTTAATGTTACAATTTAATAATTTGTAGACGGTAAATTTAATCATTTAATACACAAAATTAGAAAATATTCAAGTCAAAATTTCATGTATACGTATTTCAATTCACTCAGTTTAAAAGTTTCATATCCAGATAGAGATTATTTTTTATAATCTCTATCTATCGGGATATGAAACTATTAAACTGAGTGAATTGAAATACATATACATGAAATTTTAACTTGAATATTTTCTAATTTTTTATAATGTAATTTTTTACAAAATTACCACTAAGAAGTTTCTGGAAAGCATTGTTATCAATTAATCAAAATGTAAACATTTCAAGTATTAACAATATTTACCATTATTTTAAAGAAGTCTATTTGCTTGAATTGATACTGTAACTTTTTGAAATGAAGGGAAGTGAAATACTCATATATTTTATTTATAATTTGCATAATTTTTGTGTTACTGCATAAACATAAAACCTTACAAGTTTTTGTGTAGCGACGATTAATGTCTAACTGGAAGTATTCGTTAGACATTTAATTTATTTAGGTAGAACATATCGTAATACTAAAAACCCGTTCAGTAATTCCTCATTATAAGTCAGTACCTGTAAAAATATGAATATGGAATGTATTATCTGTGACTGATACTAAAATATTTTAGGAATTACACTGGCTACATGCCAGCGGCTGTCTGTTCATGTAGTAGTGAAAGTTGTTTTGTGTAATTTATGTCGCAGTTTTGCAGCAGGTTTTGAACAACCAGATATTCGTATGTACCAGCCTTCAACCATGATTTGCAATTTCGATGCTGCATTCCATAGGGAGTGAATATAACTGCATGGGACAGAAAAAATGTTTTTATATGCATAGTTTATATTATGACCCAAATCTTTTGCTGACCCAAGACAAATGCTAAGTGTTTAATAAATTCTTTATAATTCTAAAGTCGTTACCTTACGTTTTACAAAGATTGTCTTAAATTAATGACACTGCAGATGGGAAGGTACATCAGCTACTGGTTGCTATGATTGCTTATCATCTCACCTTATATTGTAACCAAGAGGTTTTCTTCCCATATTAGTATATTAAGATATTTTTACATACTTGCTGTCTACATCATAGAAATCGGTATGGAATACAAATCATCGTTTTACTAATGTTTCTTTTGACTGTACGATACTTTTTATGTATTTTACTGCCAGTTTTTAATTTACAACTATATCTCAGTGTGCACTTAAGTTTAATACCACACTTATTTTTTCCAGTCCAATATACTGCGTAACTTATAATTTAATGCTAAGTGTTTACTTGTAGATATGCATTCTAGCTAACCATACCTTACTGACTTAATTCAGTTTTGTGATTTTATATACACAAACTTCTGTTGGAAATATTATTCTTCCCTTCTGTAATGATTTACTATTTGTTTTTTTATACAAACACTTCTGATGCAAGTAGGCCTATAATTAATTATGCAAAATTCTCCTTTTGTTTTATAGCTTCTTTTTTTGTTCGTAGTCACCTCATCTAGAAAGAAGTGTTTTCTTTGCAGCTTAATTGTTTGAGAGAAAATCTAGAGTAGAAAATCATATATGTTTTCGAAGAGATTGCTGCTCATCGAACAAAATAGGTCCTGAGCAGGAGACATGAATGTTGACGATGAATCAGACTAAAGCGTCAGTACACATTAGCGGTACTATGTCTGCGTGTGGCACGTGTGTATACTAGCTCTCATGGAGAAATCTGTTCGGCGGCTAACCAGTTTTTCATAGCATAAGGTCCAGTCACCTATGTTCCAAGTCAACGTGCAGCGACCACTCATAGACAGCAGGTGACAGCGCTAGCAGTGGAAGATGTTTGAATCGTGTTGGAGGGACGCAGAAAACAGTTCAGCCATTGTTATAAAGCGAAAAATGAGGCGATTTATCTGATCTCTGAAAGGACATGATCATTGGCTTTCCGGTGAAGGGTGGAATCTTTTCCAAAACAGCTGAGGCTTTAAACTGTTTCTACGTCACCATCAGTTAAGCTTACTATAGATGGCAAAATGGCGCTATCCAAAGCCAGCTCGAACCAACTGTTGTGCCCCACAGGCCATAGATGACAGGGATGAATGACGGCTTCGAAGACGTGTACGACAGAATAGACCTCCAACTGTTGAGGATTGGCCTCCCAGATGAGCCAAGGGGTTACCAACAGTGTCTTTTCAACAGCTGTTCAGCGGACATTGGCGCAAGCGCCTGGTCCATGCAGTCATGCTGACTGCTGTTCATCGGCAATGAAGGCTGGAATTTGCACGTCAATATCGCAACTGGATGTCCAGTGAGCAGTGACAGGTGGCCTTTTCAGATAAATCATGCTTAATCTTCCATCGGACAGATGATCGTTCGCTCATTTGAGAAGGGAGTTGCAGATGGTAGGAGATCACGCTATCTAGATAGTCATATCAGATAACAAATTAAAGACTATATGGGATACAGTGAAGGAGGAGACTGGTAGAACCAGACATGAAGAGGGACAAATAGCATTAAGAGTAAATGACACATTGGTGACAGACACATATAGTGTTGCAGAACTTTTTAACAAACATTTTATAACTGTTACTGACAAGATGGGGTTGTCAGGTTCCGTAGATGCTGCTATGGAATACCTCAGACCAGACATTTCAAATAACTTCCATAATATGAATTTGACCCTCACTACACCAGCAGAAATAATAACCATCATAAAATCTTTAAAATCAAAAACATCTAGTGGGTATGATGAAATATCAACAAAGTTAATTAAAGAATGTGGTTCTGAGTTAAGTAACATATTAAGCTATCTGTGTAACCAGGCATTTATCAGAGGATTTCCTGAATGGTTGAAATATGCTGAAGTTAAGCCACTGTTTAAGAAGGGAGATAAAGAAATAGCATCAAATTTCCGTCCAATTTCACTTTTGCCAGCATTCTCAAAAATTTTAGAAAAAGCAATGTACAATCGGCTTTATAACCATCTTATCTCAAATAACATACTGTCAAAATCGATATTGAGAAGGCTATCTAAACTTACAGTGAAAATGTGCTTAATTCACTAGACAAAAAATTGCAGGCAAGTGGTATATTTTGTGATCTGTCAAAGGCATTTGACTGTCTAAATCACAATATCCTTTTAGGTAAATTAGAATATTATAGTGCAACAGGAAATGCTGCTTAATGGTTCAAATCTTATATCTGTGGCAGGAAACAAAGGGTGTTATCAGGAAAGAGACATGTATCAAGCTATCAGGCTTCATCTAACTGGAAACTAATTACATGTGCGGTCCCACAAGGTTCCATTTTAGGGCCCTTACTTTTTCTTGTGTACGTCAATGACCTTTCATCAGTAACATTACCACAAGCCAATTTCGTTTTGTTTGCCGATGATACAAATATTGCAATAAATAGCAAATCATGTGTAGTCTTAGAAAGGTCAGCTAATAAAATATTTGTGGACATTAATCACTGGTTCCTAGCCAATTCTTTGCCACTAAACTTTGAAAAAAAAAAACCACGCTAAATGCAGTTCAGAACTTGTAAGGTATGTCCCACGAGCATATGCCTAACATATGATGACAAGCAGATAGAAGAAGTGGACAGTGTTAAATTCTTGGGGTTACAGCTTGATAATAAATTTAACTGGGAGGTGCACACCGCAGAACTGGTGAAGCGTCTATCTCTATTTGCAAGGCGAATTGTGTCAGACATAGGGGATATAAAAACAAAAAAAACTGGCATACTACGTTTACTTTCATTCCATAATGTCATATGGGATTACGTTTTGGGGCAATTCACCAAGCCAAGCTAAAGTTTTCCAGGCACAAAAACGTGTAGTAACAGTTATATGTGGTGTGAACTCAAGAACATCTTGCAGAAGCCTGTTTAGGGAACTAGGGATAGTAACTACTGCTTCCCAATATATTTATTCCTTAATGAAATTTGTCATTAAAAATACATCACTTGTTCAAACAAACAGCTCAATTCATGGAATCAATAATAGAAATAAGAATAATCTTCACAAAGATTTAAAGTCACTTAGTCTTATACAAAAAGGTGTGCATTATTTAGGAACACACATTTTCAATAACTTGCCGGCAGCCATAAAAAGCTTAACAACCAATGAAATTCAGTTTACGAAAAGCCTAAAGGATTTATTGGTGGCCAACTCCTTCTACTCTATTGATGAATTTCTCAGTAGAACCAACTGATTTGTGTTTATATATATGTAAGTGCAATATAATTTCTGCACAATTTCAGTGCAGTAATGTGTTCATTGTAAAGAAGTGTGTGTGTGTGTGTGTGTGTGTGTGTGTGTGTGTGTGTGTGTGAGTGTGTGTGTAAGTACAATATAACTTCTGCACCAGTTCAGAGCGGTAATGTGTTCATTGTAAATAAGTATTTAGTAGTTTTATTACATGTTTATTACGTTATAAAAATAAATAAAAACACTTTTTTTATTTTGAATTCATTGCATTAGTATTTGCAAAATGATTCTTTAATATAGTGTTCGTTAAAAATGACGAACATGCCACTTGGGACCTGTGGAATGGTACATTAGCTTATTTGTTTGAGTTGTAAATATGTGTCATGTATTGTTGTTTTTCTGAGATGTTCTACATCGTGGAGGACCTCCTCACTACGGTTCAAGTGGAATGGAAGTAAATCTAATCTAATCTAATCTACAAACGCCTGAGGTTGAATAATGGGTTCATCTGGCTGCGGATGAAAATTTATCAACTGAAAGCAAACACTGTTCAACAATCAACAGAATGGTCCAGGCCAGAGTAGTGATCCTGGATGATCTAGTCACTCTGGAAAGCGCAGTGGATCAGCACAAGCATTCATCTATCCTTGTGGCTAAGTCCATCCCTATATGCAGTTTGTTTTTCCCCAGCGTGATGACATCTACCAGCAGAAAAAAGCAACGTGCCATACGGCTTGTAGGGCACATGCATGGCTTGAAGAGCACCGTGATGAGTTTATTGTACTCCACTGTCCACCTAACACCACAGATTTAAACCCAACCGAGCAGCTGAGGGGACCATCTCAATCGAGCTGTTAGCGTCATAGATCCTCAGCGGTAAAACCTTTCAGTGCTGGCCACGGCACTGTCGTTGTCATGGCTCCTTGTCCTGTCGGTAGCATCCAGAGCCTCATGGACTCTCTTCCTGCACTTCTCACAGTTGCCTGTGCAGCAATAGGTGGTTATTCAGGTTTTTGACAGGTGGTCACATTAATTTGACTTGACAGGTTGCGCCTGTTGGTTTTCTGTTTATTGGTGCATCTCCAATTTGGTGGATCATTGTCTTTCCTCATATACAGGGCATACAAAAATATGTGTCAAGGATTTATGATTGATGTAAAAACACTATGAAAAGTTCATATGAACGTAGGCCTGAAAATCCTGAGTTAGGGATATGTGAAAGGAATTCTCTGTAGAGTCTCCTCGTTGTATAATTTACACTACTCGCCATTAAAATTGCTACACCACCAAGATGACGTGCTACAGACGCGAAATTTAACCGACAGGAAGAAGATGCTGTTATATGCAAATGATTAGCTTTTCAGAGCAATCACACAAGGTTGGCGCCGGTGGCGTCACCTACAACGTGCTGACATGAGGAAAGTTTCCAACCCATTTCTCATACACAAACAGCAGTTGACCTGCGTTTCCTGGTGAAACGTTGTTGTGATGCCTCGTGTAAGGAGGAGAAATGCGTACCATCACCTCGTGTAAGGAGGAGAAATGCGTACCATCATCCTTCCGACTTTGATAAACGTCGTATTGTAGCCTTTCGCGATTGCGGTTCATCGTATCGCGACGTTGCTGCTCGCGTTGGTCGAGATCCAATGACTGTTAGCAGAATATGAAATCGGTGGGTGCAGGAGGGTAATACGGAACGCCGTGCTGGATCCCAACGGCCTCGTATCAGTAACAGTCGAGATGACAGGCATCTTATCCACATGGCTGTAACGGATCGTGCAGCCACGTCTCGATCCCTGAGTCAACAGATGGGGACGTTTGCAAGACAACAACCATCTGCACGAACAGTTCGACGACGTTTGCAGCAGCATGGACTATCAGCTCGGAAACCATGGCTGCGGCTACCCTTGACGCTGCATCACAAACAGGAGCGACTGCGATGGTGTACTCAACGATGAACCTGTGTGCACGAATGGCAAAACATCATTTTTTTGGATGAATCCAGGTTCTGTTTACTGCATGATGATGGTCGCATCCATATTTGGCGACTTCGCGGTGAACGCACATTGGAAGCGTGTATTCGTCATCGCCATACTGGCGTATCGGCCGGCGTGATGCTATGGGTTACACGTCTCGGTCACCTCTTGTTCGCAATGAAGGCACTCTGAACAGTGGACGTTACATTTCAGATGTGTTACTGCCCGTGACTCTACCCTTCATTCGATCCCTGCAAAACCCTACGTTTCAGCAGGACAATGCACGATCGCATGTTGCAGCCTTTCTGGATACAGAAAATGTTCGACTGCTGCTATGGCCAGCACATTCTCCTGATCTCTCACCAACTGGAAACGTCTGGTCAATGGTGGCCGAGCAACTGGCTCGTCACAATACGCCAGTCACTAATCTTGATGAACTGTGGTATCGTGTTGAAGCTGCATGGGCAGCTGTATCTGTACACGCCATCCAAGCTCTGTTTGACGCAATGTCCAGGCACATCAAAGCCGTTATTACGGCCAGAAGTGGTTGTTCTGGGTACTGATTTCTGAGGATCTATGCACCCAAATTGCGTGATAATGTAATCACATGTCAGATCTAGTATAATATATGTGTCCAATGAATACCCGTTTATCATCTGCATTTTTTTCTTGGTGTAGCAATTTTAATGGCCAGTTGTGTACCTCAAATGTGTATGTTTACTCATTTTCTTTTTTATAATTTGACATGGTATTTGTTTTGTTTCGTCATTTGTTCTGTGTCAGAGTAATTTCCATAATAAAGATGAATTTAGTGTCTTACATGGCGTATATTCACTGCATGTATGGTCCAGCAAACGGGTATGCAGGTGCAAAATAACAACGTTAGCGGAGCGTTGTCCTGGGAGACACTTACCTCGTGCAAGAATGTTTGTACAACTCCTCATTGCTTGCAAGAGACAAGGTCATTTTGAAATGAATTGCAGATGGTAGGAGTTCACACTGTCTACGAATGCCTGATCTGGAATAATGAGGGATGAAATTTTATCAACCGTAGTAATACAATAAGAAATGCGCGGCGTTAATCGCACGATGATCTGGAATATTCTGTATGAAAAGGTTCTGTGTCCATATCACCTTTAGTAGGACTTTATTCACTAATGAGACTGGCTTTTCACATGATGGGATCTTAGATTATCATGACAACCACTCCTAGGTCCTCATGTTGTGGAACAACACAGACATCAACAGAGGTTCTGACTCAACGTGTGGTGTGCGTCCATTCTTGACCATCTTATTGTCCCCTACTTGTTTCTACAATGTCTTACCGTGCAAACTGTCTCCAGTTTCTCAGACATGAGAAATGAGAAAATGTAATCACATGTCAGATCTAGTACAATATATTTGTCCAATGAAAACCCGTTTATCATCTGCATTTCTTCGTGGTGTAGCAATTTTAATGGCCAATAGTGTAGCTGCCTTTAAACTGAGGGGCCAACATATTTTATCAGAAAGCTTTGCTTTCGACATCGTTCCTATAAGAATTTCAGGAATTCGATGTGGTAACATGAGTTTCACACTAATTCTTGTTTTTATCTAGTTTTCTCTACAAGGACATTCAGATCCTTTTACGACGTATACAACTACTATAACAATGATACTGGATTGGGATAGGCTGCGTGGATTGTTGAGAGTCGTATGTACAAGATCTGATTAAATTTCAAGACAGTTTGTAAATGAACTTACTTTAATGTTACAAATAACTTTGTCTTACAAACTAAATTACAGTGCTGTCACTTGGCTCGAAATAATAAATACAGCCTGGAAGGCCGCGAAGAGGAACGTGTGTGTGATGCGGTGTGTCACGTGCTGGTAGCCGAGGCGGCGCCCTCCTTGCAGACCATTCCACATTCCATTCGGAGGCCGTGGTTCACCGTCGGACGTGGGTCAACCGCTGTTGCTCACGGTGAGGTTCACAGGCGGGCCAGAGTGCGACCTGTCTCGCAGTCTGTCGTAATGCCAGACTGCTACAAGCTGGAAATAAATTACTTGCCAGATTTATTCTACACTCATAGTACTACTGCAACTGCATACTGCTGCAAATATCCAAATCAAAGACAGTTTCCACGCTTTTTCTTAATCTTATCGTCTAATAAAATATATCCGTAAAAAATTTTATATGACAAAAACAATAACTAGCCTGTAATCAAATCTGATCCCCTCTGGTTTATTAATTACACAATATTTCAAATTTTCGACGAAATTAAGTAAATTAAGTAAAAAGTAATAAGTCACAGTTGCAAAATACTAACGCGAATTCTGCGCAGACGAATGGAAAAACTGGTAGAAGCCGACCTCGGGGAAGATCAGTTTGGATTCCGTACAAATGTTGGAACACGTGATGCAATACTGACCCTACGACTTATCTTAGAAGCTAGATTAAGGAAGGGCAAACCTACGTTTCTAGCATTTGTAGACTTAGAGAAAGCTTTTGACAATGTTGACTGGAATAATCTCTTTGAAAATCTGAAGGTGGCAGGGGTAAAATACAGGAAGCGAAAGGCTTTTTACAATTTGTAGAGAAACCAGATAGCAGTTGTAAGAGTCTAGGGACATGAAAGGGAAGCAGTTGTTGGGAAGGGAGTAAGACAGGATTGTAGCCTCTCCCCGATGTTATTCTATCTGTATATTGAGCAAGCAGTAAATGCAACGAAAGAAAAGTTCGGAGTAGGTATTAAAATCCATGGAGAAGAAATAAAAACCTTAAGGTTCGCCGATGACATTGTAATTCTGTCAGAGACAGCAAAGGACTTGGAAGACCAGTTGAACGGAATAGACAGTGTCTTGAAAGGAGGGTATAAGATGAACATCAACAAAAGCAAAACGAGGATAATGGAATGTAGTCGAATTAAGTCGAGTGATGCTGAGGGAATTAGATTAGGAAATGAGACACTTAAAGTAATAAAGGAGTTTTGCTATTTGGGGAGCAAACTAACTGATGATGCTCGAAGTAGAGAGGATATAAAATGTAGACTGGCAATGGCAAGGAAAGCGTTTGTGAAGAAGATGAATTTGTTAACATCGAGTATTGATTTAAGCGTCAGGAAGTCGTTTCTGAAAGTATTTGTATGGAGTGTAGCCATGTATGGAAGTGGAACATGGACGATAAATGGTTTAGACAAGAAGAGAGTAGAAGCTTTCGAAATGTGGTGCTACAGAAGAATGCTGAAGATTAGATGGGTAGACCACATAACTAATGAGGAGATATTGAATAGAATTGGGGAGAAGAGGAGCTTGTGGCACAACTTGACTAGAAGAAGGGATCGGTTGGTAGGACATGTTCTGAGGCATCAAGGAATCACCAATTTAGTACTGGAAGGCAGCGTGGAGGGTAAAAATCGTAGAGGGAGACTAAGAGATGAATACACTAAGCAGATTCAGAATAACGTAGGTTGCAGTAGGTACTGGGAGATGATGAAGAGTCCTGCACAGGATAGAGTAGCATGGAGAGCTGCATCAAACCAGTCTCAGGACTGAAGACCACAACAACAACAACAACAACAATAAGTAAAAACAGTTTTCATTAGAAGTGAACGAATTTGAAAATGAGAAAAAAAGGCAAATTAAAAAATATATACTTCGCGCTGGATTTTAGCTGGCGACCTTTGTATTTGATGACATTGGCGCTACTTTTCTACCAGCGCTCTTATCATGCACGCTTGCTGTTCATTTCTGATCCGAATTGTCCTCTTGTAACAACAAAACTGTTCAAAAAAAAAAGAAAAGAAAGATAGCAGACAAAACGTTAAAATATTTCTCAAACGCCATTACTCTTTGGATTTAAAGTAAGAAAGATATTGAGAAACTGTCAGATGCTCCATTGTGACAAAAAAGATCACTATTCCTAGAATGAGCTAGTACAACACAAATGGCTTCCTCTGAATACTTAAATTAACCTTTCTTTTAAATGTATGTCCTCACCAGTACCACTGTAATCTCAAAGCTGAGTTGAAAAATATATATCATCATGGCTTCGCAGCTTTAACGTAATTACACAGTGCCCTTCCTTTTCAGACGCTACTCCTATTCCAGCTATTTGTAGCAATGAGAAGCTCACTAAAGAAAATTTCGCTGCCATCTGTCAACAAATTTTAATAAATGCCTTCTATACAGGCTATCTGAGAGTTGCTGGATGATAGTAATAGGGTAGAAGGGGCAAAATACAGAAACAAACTTCTTGATTAGAGCTGAAGATCACATTTTAGGTTTCCAAAATTACTGGAAGCACTTGTTTCTGCAATCGAAATGCACAGTTGATTTTTTTATTGCTTCCGCTTGCAATACATAATGCTATGAATTATGGACGAAAACAGTAAGAGGGATGTTCAGAAGAGGAACTGGTACGAAATTGGGTTTGACTTCAGAAGAGACGGAAGGAATCCTCTGATTTTATATTGTGTGAAATAACGAGTGATTAGGAAAATTTGATTTGACATGGTTGTAATTGTGAAATCAGAATTTTTTTACAGTGTCGAGTAAGATAAGGGATAAGGGATATGAAGTTCAGAAAGAGGTAAGTATTTACAATCCCTCCAAAAAACAAGCTTAAAAATGAAAGCAGAACATTAAGGGAAACATGCTTCTATTTTTCCTCCATGTAAGACGAGTACCAGTGTACAACTGCGAGAGGATAAGGTGAAAATGATATTTAGAGCATTGGTAAAGGTGTAATGAAAAATGACACCTTTGTGGTTAAAAGTGATAAACATTAAACTTGATTATTAATTGAAATCAAGCGGCAGCGGAGAAAAACAGGCTTGAGCGCTAAAGGAAAGAATGAATGCGGAAACAAGAATAACAACTCATTATAGATAAAGATCGAGAAGCAACGGAAGTACAAATAGTTACATAATTCATTTGTCTAGGAAGACATGCAGAACAGACTAGACAGGGAAAGTATGCAATCGATATATATTGGTATGAGAAGTTGGTTATGGTCTTCAAACTCAGCAAAAAAGTAATATGTGTACAATGCATATTAAAATTATATCACTTTAGGAAACATGAATCTTATGGTGAAAATTTGCTAAAACGGAGATGAAAGTAGTCTCCAGAAAATCATATATAGGAGAACGAAGATTTTGGTGGAAAGAACTCAGAATCATTCAGCTCCGTCGAATTTTGATGTCAGAACCAGTGAGAGAAAAAAGAAGAATGGACAAAAAACAGAGCTGATTGAGGGTATATCCAGAGATAAGCAGCATGACAGGGTAAATACAAATGGAGACGGTAACAAAAATTAAAAAAAAATATTACTAATCGTGGTTTTGGAAGATCTGCGGTCATTTGCATGCTACATGTAGTTAAATACACCTGAAGATATTAGTTATGTTACACTTAAGAACTATTGCAATATCTCTTTGAAGAACATAAACTGTACATACACAATATCGAAGGACATGTTATGTAGTGCGTACACAGTTAGTGTTATCAAACTTAGATGTCTTTTTGCAGCTGAATTTATCATACTCATTTCCTCTCAACACCACTGCTCTGCTTATTACATTCAGAAATAGTGGTTTACTTCATAAATTAATTTGTAACTTTTAACCATGGGGAATATAATATCCCACTGTGACCAAACGTATCAATTTTTAAAACGTGTTGGTACTGGTATATCTGAAGCGTAATCTTTCACAGAAAATATTTATTAATAAAGAAGACGTATGACAGGAAAGCAACAGTGGAAACTTCTTCAACATTTTGTAGCAAGCCACTAACTTTTAACAAATTATAATTATTTGCCAACCTAGATATCAGAATCTTCGATATCAAAACACTAACATTGTGTTCTGTAGGATCTATTTCGAAATCTCAGTGTAGCCTTTCTGATTAGGTTTTCTGTGTTGTTACAATCTCCACACGCGAACGTTGGGATATTTCATTAAATGTTGTCAAGACCGAATCCTTGCCTAGTCCTCCGTGTTAATTTTCAAAATTCATAGTCATAAGTGCGCTTTGAGACAACAAGGAAACTACATAGTACTATTGGTAACGGATAAGTTGAGTCGAATTTTCACACCGTTATATGAACGACGTTGAGCATAAATTTTGAAGGCTATGAGATTGGCAACTATAGTATACAGGCAGGGGCATACAGCTTTATGCCTGTGTCTGGCCAGTTAAGTTGTTCTACTGGAAGCCTACATAGGGTTACCGAAGTTGAATACTATTCCGGCACGTAACACAGATGACCATTAAAGGAAGTAAGTTTATAATTCCATCAACGAGACGAAGCATCACCTGGAATTGGTCAAAGTTGGGGAAGAAAACCGACCGTGTCCTTTCCACGGTTTAAGAGATTTAGGGAAACTAAATAAAACTCTAATGTCGAAGGCAAGATGGGAAACTGAACGCATCTCTTTCCTATCGCCAATCGTGTGTCGTAAGCACTGAGCTACATTGCTCAGTTACAATTGTGAAGTGTGGTGGTTCTGATATCGCGGCTCCATGAACCGTGTCTAAGGTCGGAAGGAGGTTATGGCATGCCACCTCCTGTAGGGTCATACTTTGTAAAGTCCTAAGGTGTGGAAGTGAGCCTCTCAGTTGGCGTTGGGTTTATTTAGGACTGACTTTGTAGATCTCCGCCTATAAAGGCACGTATGTAAAATAAAGGCAACCTCTCATCTATAGCGGACCTGTGTGATCCATTGACAAACGTAACAGAAAACAGTATTCCCATTCGCTTTAGAACTCTTGCTCTTTCTGTAACGAAAAGTACACACCTTCACACACGTAACCAAACAGACACCCAAACGCACACTCCTCCGGCACTGCGACGCTAATGGCAAATTTATTGTCTGGGGAGTGCTGGAAGTTTTAACACAAAAATTAAATTACTAATGTATGCTCCTGTGTTTTACTACTTTTGTTTTATGATATTGTTATTATATGGGATGTAACTGCGTACGAAATACAAGCTGGAACATGTGACTGATGTTTCTGTTGACATTTGTGCGGCACACAAAGAGAAAGGCAGAATCTCTGTGACGGGTGAGTACGTCCTGAGTGCTAAAGGAATTGGCCATGTTTTGCTTTGAGGGGCCTCAAGCTCTATATTTAGACTGATCGGTGAAATGGATGAACTGCACGTCGACTTCGTTATGGCATCGTCGATAGAACTTCGTAACGCCCGTGTTTATACAGTGTCTGTATGGTTCATTACAATGTCATTCAGTGATGCATGCACGCATTGTAATGTAACATACAGACTCTGTATGAACACAGGCATTGTGTAAATCTGCCTGAAAATGTACTGTTGTCCCAAGCATAATGCAACAAACGGTGTATTTCTATCGCTGCTCGTTTAGTTTGTATTGCCGTTTCAAATATACCGGTCATTTTTGAAACACCCTGTATGTCTCGAGGAGCTAAAACACCGATAGCAAAAATTTGTCTCTCTTTCTCGGTGGGAATCACAAGGTGCAAGGAAAGGGGACGTGGACATATAGAAGTTTGGGTCGGTCCACGAGGCTTGCAGGTATAGCCGCATTGCGTAAGGCGACCGCTTACGATAAGCGGGAAATCCAAGTTTGGCTCCCAGTCCGGTACAAATTTTCATGCGTCACATGAAATGTGCTGCTGACGTCAAGCCGAATGCGCAGTTTGCGAATCGCTCTCGAGATAAAACTTAGAGTAGAATGAAATACTAAACACTGTATCTACATCTACATTTTCCGTGTATACACTGAAGTTTAGTGAATTAAGAAATGAAAGTTTGCGTCGGTCTGGGAGGCGTGCACAGATAGCCGAAGTAGTTGAGGCGACCGCTCGGAATAAATGGGAAATCCCGTTTCGAGACCCAGTATAGAGTGCCACCATTTCTTCTCATACCTTCCATACATTGACCATTGGAAAAACGATAGCTTATACGTTCTGTGGAGCTCTTCTTAAAATGAAAGTGTTTGAGGAAACACAGATACCATTAGAGCGCGCCCTGAAAAATGAAACGTCTCCTTCGTGCATTTACGATGTAAACTTTACGTGCTCATACTCTTCAGAACTTCTATGACATCCACGTACAATTGGTTCGAAGTGTGACTAAAGGAGTTGTCTTTCACTGTCAAACTACAGCGAATCCCCTAAACAAATTAGAATTTGTTGTTGGGCCTAACTGAAGCCAGCATCCCTCCTTCGCCATTAGCACTCTAGAAACCAGTGTACGTATGCATCACGGATCGACCCAATGCTTCAGCATGCATATACATCAATCCAACGTAAGGAATCTCCACGGAGCTAGTCACGGGAGAAAAGGATATGGCAGGCAATAGCTTAGCCACAGCGCAAAATTTGTTACTGTATGAACGGAGAACATGTTGGAAGCCCTTGAGATCAATGAATATCTGACAGAATGTCCTAAATGCTCGAAATCAGCTTAGCAATTTTCCTAAATTTGATCTAAATATCTTAACTACTTTTCCATTCTGATGATAATGATAGTCCGATAATGGGCTTGTAAGATAAATACATATTACAGAGCATCCAGCGTTTATGTTTTCGTTTATAATTTGCAGTTATTCCACCAAGCAGCGCCAGAAGAATTCATCGATATGGTGTGGAAGAGAGAAGAAGACAAGAAAGAAGTAAAGAAAGAAACTACAAAAAAGCTGATAAATGAGCTGAAAAGTAACGATCTGCAGTTTTTCTCAATCCTTCCATTTGTGGGAAGCATGACCTTGTAAACGTGCGAGTTGTTGAACTCCATTCTTTATATTTCAGTTGTTATTCACTAAGCTGCAATGTCCAAGTAGAAAACACAAGTAACGCTCAAGTACCCAAAATACGAACATATCCAGATACTGTAATGTTGCTAATTTAAAACGGGGCTTTAACCTAGTTATCACTAATCCAGTGATCCCCGTAACGTATTCCATCAACACGTTCATCTTGCATCCGTATCACCTCACATTTGCTTTTACGTGGCATTTTGTAGGTAACTCCATGCACTTACTGTACATTTTCCTCCGCGACAACTGGAAACCTCTATTCTGAATGAAACTTATTCGTCGAGGTATTGGTATACGTCCACCTCCGTAGCTGTGTGGTCAGTGCAAATGTCTGACCCACAGAGGACACAAGATCCATTCCCGGTACTACCAATGAGTTTTCCTTGGCGAAAGGACTGGTGTGGAGTGTATTCGGTCTCGTGAGGCAAAGTGAGGAGCTACTCGGAAGATTATCGGCGGTTACAGTGTCAAGAAACCCAACAACGACCGGGAGAGTATTGTGCTGACTACATGGCCCTACATACCACATACAATGACGCCATTGGGAGAGGATGAAAGGCCGTCGGTCGGGTCAGACCGTTCCATCTAGGGGCAAATGTGGAACTCTGTCTTACTGTAATACCGTTCGGCAACTTCATAACTGAAGACGTGATGCCTTGGGAAAACTGCTATTGATATAACGAATTAAATATCGTCTTGATTACTACATGCATTTTTCGATTACTGGCTCCAATGTGATGAATATCACCACACTTTATAGCTGTTTGGGCGAACAGCATTTTGCAGCGCTAGATTTGAAAATGATCTATTTGTGAGATCGTAAACAGCAATCAGTACATAGATGCAGCGATACAGAAGGTGTTTTTTTTATCTGTATTGAACAACATTATTTACGTCATGTTGAAAGGCAGCCAAGACAACGTCGGGTACATTGAGAGCATTACTCTCTGCTGAGGTCTTAAACAAGGGTAAAGACCGATTCATTGCAATTGTAAGAGTAGCAAAGATGACAGTTTTTGTTCTACATAACCGTTGCCATCAGAAAGAGCGGACTGACTGCCAGTTTCTGGAGAGTACTTTGTCTTACGGAAAATAATGGCATTTCAACAGTTTCATTCCTTTATGGCATAGGGTCGGCTAGGGTATGCAGTGGTTTTTATTGAGAACAACAGAAGAGGCATACTGTTTGATCACAACCATCCGGACCTTTATTACTGGACACTGATACAGGGTGTGTCCACCTATCAGCTTTATAACGGCTTTAACTCTGGTGGGGACAATTTCAGTGAGGTGTCTGAATGGTTGTGGAGGAACAGCAGCCCATTTTTCCTCAAGAACCGAAACCAGAGAAGGTAGTGAGGTTGGACGCTGTTAGTTGGATGATTCGGGAGAGGAGACCAAGCAGCTTGGTCAATGGTCCCATCGGATTACGGAAGGATGAGTAAGGAAGTTGGCTGTGCCATTTCAAAGGAACTATCCCTGCATTTGCCTGAAGCGATTTAGGGAAATTACGGAAAACCTAAATCAGGATGACCGAAACCAGAGAAGGTAGTGAGGTTGGACGGTGTTGGTTGGTTGATTTGGTAGAGGGGACCAAGCTGCGAGGTCAATGGTCCCATTGGATTAGGGAAGGATGGGGAAGGAAGTCGGCCGTGCCCTTTCAGAGGAACCATTCCGGCATTTGCCTGGAGCGAGTTAGGGAAATCACGGAAAACCTAAATCAGGATGACCGGACTCGGGTTTGAACCGTCGTCCTCCCGAATGCGAGTCCAGTGTGCTGACCACTGCGCTACATCGATTGTTTGGATGCTGGGATCTGGAGCGAAGTAGACGCTCTAACTCATCCCAGAGGTGTTCCGTTCGTTCCATATCTGGTCTCTGGGTAGACCAGTTCATTTCAGGAATGTCATTCTGCACAAACCATTGCCTCACACATACTGCTTTATCACTGGATGCAGTCTGATGCTGATACTACCATCGTCTCCCAACTGTTGTATGCAGTACACAATATTGTAAAATGTGTTTAGATCCTTCTGCGTTAAGCATTTTCTTGCGCAATAATGGGACCGCTCTCTAACCACGAGATGAAATCCGATATTGTAACACCACCTTCTCGACACTTCACTGTTGGGGCTACACATGATTGCAGGTTACGTGCTCCAGGCGTACGCCAAACCCAAACACTTCCATCGGATTGCCACAGGGCATAGCGCCATTCGTGACTCCAGATCACTCGTTTCCAGTCATCCACTGCCCATTGAAGTCGCTCTTCACACCGCCTCAATCGTCGCCTAGCATTGACTACATAAATGTGTGACTCATAAGGAGTTGTTGGACCGTTTTACCCCATTTACTCCCTACACCCAGTCATGGTGGTAGCCGGACTCACGACTGATTTCTTCCGCTGATTTCATGCGATTTCATTACTAGCACCCTCAACAATACTCGACGGTCCTTTTTCGTCAGTATTTAAGATCTGCCTGATCTTTATTTAACTGTCGCTGTTTCACTTCACAGTCACTTCGCAAAGCGTCGACGTGAGTTGTTTTAGAAGGACTGAAATGTCTCTCATGGACCTGTTACCTCTCATGGCATCCAATGACCAACCAACGCTCGAAACCACTGACGTCTCCCGACCGACCCAAAGCGCTGTTACTGCTTCAGTACTGGCGACACAACCCTCTCCGCCTCCTTTCATACTGGATGGTCCGCCTCTCGTGGCATCTAGTGGACAATTCTCCATTTAGTAGGGGTGACCGGATAGAGAGAGATAGAAAGGAGAGAGATGGTAGTGAATATAAAGATATTTCAAAACCGCCAAAAACTGCTGGTAAATAAATCTGTATTAACGTCCGATTTCCATCGGGTGATCATCTTCACGTACCATCACTTGTTTTTTTTTTTTACACCTGTCTGTACGTCAACGCTCTTACTGTGGCCTCAAATAAATTGAAAAAATCATCCTGATTCAATGCTGTGAGTAATAAAAGGCACTTTATAGCCAACAGTTAAATTTCTTGTTGTAGTTTAAGTCAGTGTACGAAGATTTATGAATTATGTCATTGCATTTTACTGTGACTGTACAGGATGAAATCTCTAAACACTTAACTTCCGGAGGGCTTCGATACAGTTTCGCACTGCCGTCTAATGAACGAAATATAAGCTTACAAAGACAAACGAACTGTAGAACTGGACTGGAGAGTTTTCAGCAAACAGAAAACAGCATGTTATTCTCAACCGAGAGCAATATTCAGACGTAAAAGTAACTTAGTTTGAACTCGGGAGGAGTGTTGTAGCGCCATTACTTTTCACAGTGTGTATAAATGACCTACGAGGTGCGACAATAAAGTAATGAGACTGATTTTCTTTGCAAGATGTGGCAAACCTGAAGGGTTGCGTAGGCACAATATCTTTGACCTTCGTCTAGAAGCTGCTTCTAGTCCAAATGGCACATCGATACAACTGCTCAGTCGTGAGTTGTGCTGTAATAAATCAAAACGTGTTTGTGTCTCTCGTCACGTAAAGGGAACCTCATAACATTGCGCAACGGTATGCCATTTCTTTTTGCGTTAAACTGAGTGAAAACGCGACGACAAATTACAGTAAGCTTAAGAAGGCTTTTGGAGAGGAGGTGATGTCAAGAGCTCAAGTTTTTCGTTGGCATAAAATGTTTATTGAAGGCAGAACGAATGCTGAAGATGAAGATCGCAGTGGACGACCATCAACCTCAGGGACGGATGTCAACTTGGGCAGGGTGTGTGAACCCGTACGATCTGATCGAAGATTATCCGTGAAAATGATTGCAGAAGAACTGAACATCAATCGAGACTTGAGACTTCGTAAAAGAGTTCTTCGTGTCCGATCCAACAGTGGTGGTAATTGGATTCTGCATCACGATAATACTATGTCAGTACAGCAATTTTTAACCTTAAAACAAATTTCAGTACTGCCACAGCCACCTTATTCACCGAATATCGCTCCGTGACACTTTTTTCTATTTCCAAGAGTCAAAGCGGCGGTCAAGGGACATCATTTTCAAACAACACAAGATCTCCAAAAAGCTGTGACGAGGGTCTTTGAAGATATTAGAGAAGATGAGTTCCAGAAATGTTACCGTCTATGGCAGAAGCGCTGGAAAAAGTCTGTGCAATCAGAAGGGAACTAATTTGAAGGAGACAACACTAAATTTGAGTAAAACAGCAAGCAATTTTTTTTTCTCACATCGGTTCCATTTCTTTATTGTCGCAGCTTGTAGATGATAAAGGGGGAAAATCCATATGCTTTCCGCGGATGATGCTGTTCACTACAGAGAAGTTCAAAAACGGCTCTGAGCACTATGGGACTCAACTTCTGTGGTCATAAGTCCCCTAGAACTTAGAACTACTTAAACCTAACTAACCTGAGGACATCACACACATCCATGCCCGAGGCAGGATTCGAACCTGCGACCGTAACAGTCGCACGGTTCCGGACTGCGCGCCTAGACCGCGAGACCACCGCGGCCGGGTACAGAGAAGTAGCAGCACAACAAAATTGTAGCGAAATCCAGGAAGACCTACAAAGGATCGGCACTTGGTGCAGAGACAGGCAATGGATGCTCAGCATAAACAAAAGTAACGTATTACGCATAAATAGCTGGAAAAGATAGATTATTATATGATTGCACGACTGCAGAACTATCACGGGAAGCACTCACATTCATAAAATACCTAGGAGTGTGCGTACATAGCAGCTTAAAGTGGAACGAGCAAATAAAAATAATGACATTTAAGGCAGATGCCAGAGACTCATTGGAAAAACGGATTTTTTGATAGAGAGGATCCAAGGAAGAGTAGCGCGGTTCAACACAGTTTCATTTAGTACTCGCGATAGCGTCACGGAGATGCTCAGCCAATTTCAGTGGCAGACTCTGCAAGAGAGGCGGTTTGCATCACAGTGAGATCTTACGTTCCTAGAAGAGTCAACTAATATATTGGTTCCTTTGTACCTCTCTAAAAGACCATGCAGGTAAAATCAGATATCCAAGCTCACACTGAGGCTCACCAACAATCGTTCTTCCAGCGAACCATTCGCCACTGGAACAGGAAAAGTATGACGTGGCAGTGGTACAAATAGTACCCTCCGCCACACACTGCAAGCTGTCTTTCGGAGCACAGATGTAAGACGTAGAACGTAGTACTCCTCTTACTCCGTGAACCGTTCCAGGTAACGAAACGAAGTTTTCGGCAGCAGGCCTCATGATTTTGTTACACGTTTAACCAAGATTACTAAACCATCGTAAAATTTACGATTGCAGTAAGGTATAAAACAGAGCTTTTGACTTAATTTGATACGTACCGCATTATTGGATATCTAATATCTACATCTACAGCTATTTGATTACTTTGGAATTCACATAGTGCCTGGCGGAATGTTCATTGAATCACCTTTAAGTTACTTTCTAGCATTCCTCTACCAAAGACCGCGAGGGAAAAACGAACACTTAAGCTCTGATTTCTCTTATTTTAGTATGATGATCATTTCTCCCTCTGTAGATGGGCGCCAAGAAGTATTTTTACACTCTTGAAAGTTCATGAGAAGATCCTGCGGCAACGAAAGACGCCTTTGTTTGAACGACTGTCATTTCGGTTCCCGTATTGTATCCGTGGCGCACCCTCCCCAAAACTAGCTCCTCTTCTTTGAACTTTTTTGACGTCCTCCGTCAATCCAATACGATTCGGTCCCCGAACAGGAATAGTGAAAGCTGTCTCTTTAGTAAACCTATTACATTTTCTAAATGTTCTGCCAATAAAATCACATTCTTTGATTTGCTTTCCCCACAACATTATATATGTGATCATTCCAATTTAAGTCATTCGTAATTACAATCCCTAACTATTTAGTTGAGCTTGCAATCTTTAGATTTGTGTGATTTATTCTACAACTAAAATTTAGCTGATTCTTTTTAGCGATCGTGTGGATGACTTCATACTTCTCATGATTTAAATTTCCACTTTTTGCACCATAGAGATATCTTGTCTAAATCATTATGAAATTCGTTTTGATCGTCTAATGACATTACAAGACCGTAAATGACAGCATCATCTGCAAACAGCCTTATAGGACAGCTCAGTTTGTGTCCTAAATGGTTTATGTGGGCCAGGGACAACACAGGGCTCACAACATTTCCTTGGGGAAATCCAGATATTACTTTTGTTTTATTCGATGGCCTTCCCCCAGTTGTTACGAACTGTGAACTTTTCGACAGGAAATCATTAATTCTGCCACACAAATGAGACGAATTTAATTAGAAGTCGCTTGTAATTAAGTAATGTTTAACCTATTGCTTATGACTTCCTTAGAATTAAATCTGGAGTAGTAAATTTCAAGAGAGTTTAAACCAAGGTAACATTTCCCCCTTTAGTGTTCAACGGTTAATCCACTGAACTGTTGTATCAGCCGAGATACTGAAATGAGTGACGATGTTTCTTTTTTCGAAAAAAATAAAAATAAAATAGGAAGATATGTTTTAATTAATGGCATTCGAAACCTCCTGAAAACACATGTACGCTTTTTAAGTGTTGGCGTTGAAAGTTTTCGCAAAGGTATCCGAGAAATGAGTTGGAAGTGAAAGACAAAGCGGGCGGGATCGCCGAGTGCTGTGTAAAAACCACCGATTGCAACTCTCGTGCCAGATTTCGTCCTTATATGCAGCAAGATGGTAGCCCTGTACTACAAAGATTAAACGTAACTCCTCTTGGGACGACTATACAGACCGAAGATACAAGGCAAGGTACGAATCTGTAACTGGAACTATATGGTAACTTCTGGCACACCAAAAGTGTTTAGGAAAACTATTTTAAATGTCTAAGTGAACAACGTTTACCTGAAAAAATAAACAGTTGATAGTCTTGATAAAACGATGGAGCTTTGTCCGATAGCCTCACGTCTACGTAGTCGGCAAGCCACCACACGGAGAGTGGCGGAGGGTTCTTTACCGTTCCACTCGCAAACGGAGCGATGGTAGAACGACTTTCTATATGCCCCTGCACGAGCCCTAATTTCTGTTATCTTGTCTTCGCAGTCACCACGCAAAATGTACGACCACGTTGACGACAGTAGAATCGGTCGGCAGTCAGCCGCAAATACCTGTTCTCTAAATTGCCTCTATAATATTGTGTGGAAGGAGCGTTGTCTTCGCTCCAGGTATTCTCATTTGAGTTCACGGAGCATTTCCGCAATACTCGCGTCTTAATCGATGCTGCCAGTATCAAATATAGCAACTCGCCTCTGAATTGCTTCGATGTCTTTCTTTGATCCGATCTGGTAGTGATTGCAAACACTAAAGTGCTACCCCGACAATGCAGTTTTCTGTACGCTGTAAACTGTCCTATAATTCTCCCAATAAATCGAAGTCGACTTCTCGCTTTCTCCACTAGCGATATTTCGTGAACGTTACATTTCATATCGCTTTGCAACGCCTCTTCTAGAAATTTAACCGGCGTGATTGTCTCAAGTAAGAAACCACTAATGCTGTATTCCAATATTAAAGGACTGTTTTTCATACAAATCTGCACTGACTTATATTTTTCTGTGTTTAGGGAAAGGTGTCTCTCTTAATACCAAGTAGACATTTTTTTCCAAGTCATTTTATATCCTCGTACAGTCACTCAAAGCCGACACTGCAGCGTCATCAGCCAACGGCCGCAGATCGCTGCTTATCCTGTACTTCAATGTATACAGAGAACCAGAGAGGTCTTATCACAGTTCCCTGGGGCATTGCTAAAGAAATTCTCGTCTCTGATGAATTCTCGCCGACAAGGACAATGTATTGCGTTCTGGTTTTTTAATAAGTCTTCGAGCCACTCACATATCTGGGAACATACTCCGTATCCTAGTGCTTTCGTTAACAGTATGCAGTGTGGCACAACGTGAGAAAAGGGCACTCTGAGTTTCGCACGAACGACGGTTTCTAAATCCGTGCTGACTTGGGGACAGAAACTTTTCTGTGTCAAGGAAATTTGTTATATCCGAACTTGGAATATGCCAACGGCCTTGCCGGTTTCCGTCAGGTCACCGAAGGTAAGTGGTGTCGGGCTGGGCTAGCACTTGGATGGGTGACCATCCGGTCTGCCGAGCGCTGTTGGCAAGCGGGTTGCACTCAGCCCTTGTGAGGCAAACTGAGGAGCTACTTGATTGAAAAGTCTCGGAAACTGACATACGTCCGGGAGAGCGGTGTGCTGATCACATGCCACTCCGTATCCGCATCCAGTGACGCCTATGAGCTGAGGATGACACGGCGGTCGGTCGGTAGCGTTGGGCTTTCATGGCCTGTTCGGGAGGAGAACTTGGAAAATACTTAATAATTCTGTAGCAAACCGATGTTTTCACTATTCACACAACCAAAGCCGATTCCGGCCGCCTTGTCTTTCAATTTTAGATCATTTCTCTGAAACTTTTGCGAAAAATATCGTTTTCAAAAACATTCTAATGACTTTCAAAATCGTTCCATTAAAAACCTTGTTCCAGTATAGGCATAAAATGATACAGCTCGTTAATCTTCGTACACTGGCTTAAACTACGTCAATGCATTTTACTGTTGACTACATAATACACTTCGCTATTGAAGGCACACGGTAGCTTTTATTTCCTTTGACATCATAGCAAATATGTTGTCATACAGGTTGTTGTAAAAAATTTTAAGACACCTAAAGGCGATCATATGATACAGAGCGGTGGTTAATAATGATTTACGGACTTTCAGCATACTGCAGGTGAAAAACAGGTCCGTAACTTGTTTTATAATTGAAATAAATGGTTGTGGCTCCGCCTTAATGCAACTTATGACGGAACTACAACCACATTTTCAATAATGATTTAATTATCAGCAATGTTTGGATCTGAAAACTGCTTTTTTTCAAATGCTTGAAAGATGTGGGCCACAGTCTGCATAAAATATGTACGTATAGGTATATATCTGTGACTTCAGCAGAGTTAACTTGTTCTACAAATAGATCTCTTCTATTAATTTCTGCAGTTTTCTATCATCAGGTCCCAGCAGTTAAATATTGTGCACCTCATGAAGGAAGCACTATCAGAATTTATCATCCTGTGGAAGACAAACATTGAGAAAAAATATCACCAGTTGGAAAATACTGTCTAAGGACTGTGGACCATTCACAAGAATCATCGCAACATACAACTGACACTGTTAAGAGAAATCATGATAATTCTAACTCGTGATGGTGGATCGTAATTTTGAACGCCGTTCCTTACAAATAAGAATTGAGTGTTACAACTACTGTATCATCATGCTTACTACATCTCAGGTTCTAAATTATTTTGTCTCGAAGAGGGCTGTGACCCACATACTAATGTTAGAATTTATATAGCTTATTAACTTCACTGAAAATCATATTTAGTAATATGTGGGTCATATCGTACGTAAACAATATTTATATTACACTTCGAAGTGTAATAGTGAGTTCCCGCAGGAAGTCTTTCTGCTAGCAGATCTCCCTCCAGTGGCCAATGCGTATATGCAGATTAGGGTTTAGAAAAAAGTGTGATAGACCGTATAACAGCATGTAATTTACTCCATGTACTATCTTGTCGAAAAGACCGTGCATATTATTTCATAGCTCAGTGGTGCTATAAAAATTGCAGCAGTTCTTCCTGTGTATAATTTTATGATATTATTAACAACGAAAATTTAAACAAATCATATAGAGTGAGAAATGAGTTATACGTTTTAACATATCGAGTAAAAATAATGCATTACCTGATAGAGAAGCCTCCCTCAGCACTGATGTCAATTTTAGATGGACCTGCAATCTTCGATTCCACTCTTGGGAGCTCTAATGACAAAAATTTGCTGAATGTCACGGGAGCGACGGGCGGAAGAGGAGGAAGTGCAGGAAGAGCAGGCACTGACGGGATAAGTTTCGACAGTACTGAGGCTGGTGGGCCGAAGGTGAGTTTGGGAACCGCTGGCAATGGTGGTAGTGATGGTAGTTTTGGCAGAGGTGCTGGTTTAGGAGCTGGCGCTGGTAGTGGGGGCTGTGGGGATGGTGGAGCTGGTGGTGGGGGGCCATAAACAAGGTGAGGACGAACTGGTGGTGGAGTAGGTGGTGGTGGGGGTGGTGGTGGTGGTGGTGGTGGAGGAGGTGGTGAGGGCAATGGGGGTGGAGGAGCATATGGTAGTTTAGGGGGAGTGGGAAGTGGTGGTGGTGGTGGTGGAGGTGGTGGTGGTGCTGGAAGAGTTGGTGGAGGACCATAAGAAGGTTTAGGGGTAGGTGGTGGTGGTGGTGGTGGTGGTGGTGGTGGTGGTGGTGGAGGAGGAGGAGAAGGAGGAGGAGGTGAGGGCAGTGGCGGTGGAGGAGCATAGGGTAGTTTAGGGGGAGTGGGAAGTGGTGGCGGTGGTGGTGGTGGTGGTGGTGGTGGTGGAGGAGGAGGAGGAACTGGTGAGGACAGTGGTGGTGGAGGAGCATAAGGTAGTTTAGGGGGAGTTGGAAGTGATGGTGGTGGTGCTGGTGGTGGCGGTGCTGGAAGAGGAGGTGGAGGGCCATATGCTGATTTAGGAGGTGCTGGAGGAGGAGGAGGAGGAGGAGGAGGAGGAGGAGGAGGAGGAGGAGGTGGTGGCGCTGGGAGAGGAGGTGCAGGCCCATAAACAGGTTTTGGAGACGGGGGTGGTGGAGGTGGAGGTGGAGGTGGAGGAGGTGGTGCTGGTGGTGCAGAAGGGGGAGGACCATATTCTAGTTTTGGTGGTGCTGGAAGTGGAGGTGGTGGGGGAGGTGGTGGTGGAGGTGGTGGTGGTGCTGGGAGAGGTGGTGGAGGTCCATAAACAGGTTTAGGAGATGGGGGAGGTGGAGGTGGCGGAGGTGGTGGTGGTGGAGGTGGTGGTGGTGCTGGGAGAGGTGGTGGAGGTCCATAAACAGGTTTAGGAGATGGTGGAGGTGGAGGTGGCGGAGGTGGTGGTGGAGGAGGTGGTGGTGGTGCTGGGAGAGGAGGTGGAGGTCCGTAAGCAGGTTTTGGAGATGGTGGAGGTGGAGGTGGTGGAGGTGGTGGGGGAGGTGGAGGAGGTGGTGGTGGTTTTGGGAGAGGAGGTGGAGGTCCGTAAACAGGTTTTGGAGATGGGGGAGGAGGCGGTGGTGGAGGTGGCGGGGGAGGTGGAGGAGGTGGTGGTGGTGCTGGGAGAGGAGGTGGAGGTCCGTAAACAGGTTTTGGAGATGGGGGAGGTGGCGGTGGAGGAGGTGGTGGGGGAGGCGGAGGAGGTGGTGGTGGTGGTGCTGGGAGAGGAGGTGGAGGTCCATAAACAGGTTTTGGAGATGGGGGAGGTGGCGGTGGTGGAGGTGGTGGAGGAGGTGGTGGTGGAGGTGGCGGTGGTGCTGGGAGAGGTGGTGGAGGTCCATAAACAGGTTTTGGAGATGGGGGAGGTGGAGGAGGTGGTGGTGGTGGCGGAGGAGGTGGTGGAGGTGCTGGAAGAGGAGGTGGAGGTCCATAAACAGGTTTGGGAGATGGGGGAGGTGGAGGGGGTGGTGGTGGTGGTGGTGGAGGAGGTGGTGGTGGTGCTGGAAGAGGAGGTGGGGGGCCGTATACTGGCTTAGGAGATGGAGGAGGGAGAGCAGGGGGAGGTGGTGGGGGAGGTGGTGCAGGTAGTGGTGGTGGAGGGCCATATACCGTTTTTGGTGGTAGAGAAGGACGAGATGGGGGTGGAAGTGTCAGTGGTAATGGTGGTGGTGGTGGTGGTGGAGGTGGAGGTGGTGATCGCTGTGGAGGGGGTGCTGCAGGTGGTGGACCATATGCTAGCTTAGGTGGGGCTGGCAGCGGCAATGGTGGCGGAGGTGGCGGTGGTGGCGGCGGCGGTGGTGGTGAAGGAGTTACTTTTGCTGGTGGTGGAAGGACAACCTTTGGTGGTGAAGGTAATTTGGGAGCTGGAGGTGGAGGTCCATAGGCGAGCTTCGGTGGAGCTGGAAGAGGTGGTGGCGGTGGTGGTGATGGCGGTGGGGGTGGAGGTGCTGAAGGCGGCGGTCCGTAAACCGCATGTGGAATGACCACTTTGCCTGCAGGCGGCGATTGCAATTTCGTCAACTCTGGGAAATTCGGCAGAGGCGGAAGCGCTGGTAGAGGCGGCACCTTGGGCAGTGGTGCGTGGATCAACTTGAGCACGTCCTGGAGAGGTGGTTCGGGCAGCGCGTGAGCGCCAGGGAAGCCGAACGAGATCCGCGGGGGCGGCGGGGGCGGCGGCGGCGGCAGCGGCGCGTTGGGCCGGGGCGGCTTGGCGGCCGCCAGCAGCGCCAGCCACAGCACCGGCAGCGACGTCTGCAACTGGATACGAACACACGTCCCGTCAGCGCGCTGGCAGCTGAGCTGTCTCAGTCTTAAAACGTCCACACTGGAGCAATGATAAAAATTATACAGTGAGTACAGTTCTGCGTAGTTAGATACTCTACTAGCCATTAAAATTGCTACACCAAGAAAAAATGCAGATGATAAACGGGTGTTCATTGGAGAAATATATTATACTAGAACTGACATGGGATTACATTTTCACGCAATTTGGGTGCATAGATCCTGAGAAATCAGTACCCAGAACAACCACCTCTGCCCGTAATAACGGCCTTGATACGCCTGGGCATTGAGTCAAACAGAGTTTGGATGCCGTATACAGGTACAGCTGCCCATGCAGTTTCAACACGATACCACAGTTCATCAAGAGTAATGACTGGCGTATTGTGATGAGCCAGTTGCTCGGCCACCATCGACCAGACGTTTTTAGTTGGTGAGAGATCTGGAGACTGTGCTGGCCAAGGCAGCAGTCGAACATTTTCTGTAGCCAGAAAGGCCCGTACAGGACCTGCAACATGCGGTCGTGCATTGTCCTGCTGAAATGTAGGGTTTCGCAGGGATCGAATGAATGGTATAGCCACGAATTGTAACAAATCTGAAATGTCCACTGTTCAAAGTGCCGTCAATACGAACAAGAGGTGCCAAGACGTGTAACCAATGGCACCTCATACCATCACACCGGGTGATACGCCATTATGGCGATGGCGAATACTGTTCCAATGTGCGTTCACCGCGATGTCGCCAAACATGGATGCGACCATCATGATGCTGTAAACAGAACGGGAATTTATCAGAAAAAATGACGTTTTGCATTCGTGCACCCAGGTTCGTCGTTGAGTACACCATCGTAGGCGCTCTTGTCTGTTATGCAGCGTCAAGGGTAACCGGCAGCCACGGTCACAGAGCTGATAGTCCATACTGCTGCAAACGTCGTCGAACTGTTCGTGCAGATGGTTGTTGTCTTGTAAACGTCCCCATCTGTTGACTCAGGGATCAAGACGTGGCTGCTCGATCCGTTACAGCCATGTGGATAAGAAACCTGTCATCTCGACTGTTAGTGATACGAGGCCGTTGGAATCCAGCACGGCGATCTGTATTACCCTCCTGAACCCACCGATTCCATATACTGCTAACAGTCATTGGATCTCGACCACCGCGAGCAGCAATGTGGCGATACGATAAACCGCAAACGCGGTAGGCTACAATCCGACCTTTATCAAAGTCGGAAACTTGATGGTACGCATTTCTCATCTTTACACAAGGTATGACAACAACGTTTCACCAGGCAACGCCTGTCAATTGCTGTTTTTGTATGAGAAATCTGTTGGAAACTTTCCTCATGCCAGCACGTTGTAGGTGTCGCCCCGGCGCCGACCTTGTGTGAATGCTCTGAAAAGCTAATCATTTGTATATGACAGCATCTTCTACCTGTTGGTTACATTTCGCGTCTGTAGCACGTCCTCTTCGTGGGGTAGCAATTTTAATGGCCAGTAGTGTACACTCCTGGAAATGGAAAAAAGAACACATTGACACCGGTGTGTCAGACCCACCATACTTGCTCCGGACACTGCGAGAGGGCTGTACAAGCAATGATCAAACGCACGGCACAGCGGACACACCAGGAACCGCGGTGTTGGCCGTCGAATGGCGCTAGCTGCGCAGCATTTGTGCACCGCCGCCGTCAGTGTCAGCCAGTTTGCCGTGGCATACGGAGCTCCATCGCAGTCTTTAACACTGGTAGCATGCCGTGACAGCGTTGACGTAAACCGTATGTGCAGTTGACGGACTTTGAGCGAGCGCGTATAGTGGGCATACGGGAGGCCGGGTGGACTTACCGCCGAATTGCTCAACACGTGGGGCGTGAGGTCTCCACAGTACATCGATGTTGTCGCCAGTGGTCGGCGGAAGGTGCACGTGCCCGTCGAC
This sequence comes from Schistocerca gregaria, assembly GCF_023897955.1. Taxonomy (NCBI): domain Eukaryota; kingdom Metazoa; phylum Arthropoda; class Insecta; order Orthoptera; family Acrididae; genus Schistocerca; species Schistocerca gregaria. The sequence continues at coordinate 384,632,583 of NC_064927.1, forward strand.
CTGGGGCCGGACCCCAGCGACGCACGGATGCACGCCAAGACCGTAGGATCCTACGAAATGCCGCAGGGGACCGCACCGCCACTTCCCAGCAAATTAGGGACACTGTTGCGCCTGGGGTATCGGCGAGGACCATTCACAACCGTCTCCATGAAGCTGGGCTACGGTCCCGCACACCGTTAGGCCGTCTTCCGCTCTCGCCCCAACATCGTGCAGCCCGCCTCCAGTGGTGTCGCGACAAGCGTGAATGGAGGGACGAATGGAGACGTGTCGTCTTCAGCGATGAGAGTCGCTTCTGCCTTGGTGCCAATGATGGTCGTATGCGTGTTTCGCGCCGTGCAGGTGAGCGCCACAATCAGGACTGCATACGACCGAGGCACACAGGGCCAACACCAGGCATCATGGTGTGGGGAGCGATCTCCTACACTGGCCGTACACCTCTGGTGATCGTCGAGGGGACACTGAATAGTGCACGGTACATCCAAACCGTCATCGAACCCATCGTTCTACCATTCCTCGACCGGCAAGGGAACTTGCTGTTCCAACAGGACAATGCACGTCCGCATGTATCCCGTGCCACCCAACGTGCTCTAGAAGGTGTAAGTCAACTACCCTGGCCAGCAAGATCTCCGGATCTGTCCTCCATTGAGCATGTTTGGGACTGGATGAAGCGTCGTCTCACGCGGTCTGCACGTCCAGCACGAACGCTGGTCCAACTGAGGCGCCAGGTGGAAATGGCATGGCAAGCCGTTCCACAGGACTACATCCAGCATCTCTACGATCGTCTCCATGGGAGAATAGCAGCCTGCATTGCTGCGAAATGTGGATATACACTGTACTAGTGCCGACATTGTGCATGCTCTGTTGCCTGTGTCTATGTGCCTGTGGTTCTGTCAGTGTGATCATGTGATGTATCTGACCCCAGGAATGTGTCAATAAAGTTTCCCTTCCTGGGACAAGTAATTCACGGTGTTCTTATTTCAATTTCCAGGAGTGTATATTGTGAATTTAACTGTCAAGTTCATTTCGCGAAAAGTTTAAAGAGGGAGCAAACTTAATATACAGATGAAACAACCTCGTGACACTTTTTACATTCGTCATCAAATTGGGTTTTATTCTGCATCTGGTTTCTGTTTGGTTCGATGTACCCAATTTTGGGATGCTGATTACGGAGATACTAAATTATTTTCTCCGTCACGTCACATTTCTAAGATAATAAAATCGTATCGTTTGTACTGCCAATACCTGTAACGGCACTAATTCTCTTCTAATGACGAATAAGATGACATTGCACTAAATGTTCTTCATTCTTCTTATGACATGGTCGAAGGTCGTGCATTGACAATAAATTGGTCTCTGATCCACATTTCATTTTGATATTTGAACTAGAGCTAGTTTAGAAAATGCTGTTTAAAAATCTTCATTCAGACCTTTACTTAAATACCTTAATTTACATTTTTTTCTCTTTTTTTTAAAGTTCGTATCTAGACTATTGTGAAAAAGGGGTGTAAGTTTCGCGAAACCCTCTGATGATCTCGACGGAAGCCAAGGTTTCGGCAGAATAATATTTAAGAAGTGCTGCTCTGTCCTGCTGCCACCAGTGTTGTGAATATCTGAACATGCTCTTTTCTACGAATGGAACTAGTTAATAAATCAAGTAACACTTTCCGATAACCATTTTCAGTGTAATGCTAGTTCCTGTATATTTTTGATTGTAGAACGACAATGTGCCTTTACAATAGTGGCATCACTCAGGTTTTCGAGATATTTAAAATTATATATTTGTTTATGTTTCGAGACGATTTTCTTCGATAGCTTGTGTCATGTTCCATGAATCATTTATGCATTTAATCGCGACGACATGGAATTAATTATTTCACAACCACATTACACATCAATATGTAAATATACTATAAGGTCAAAAGTATCGGAACACCTACTAGTGGGATGTGTCGACGCATCACCTTTATGGAGTTCGAACTCTGCTGGGGACACATTCAGTGAGTTGCCGGAATGTCTTCCTTATGAGCTGAAATGAGAAATGGTAGTGAAGTTGGATGCCGGGCTCTGGAGAAAATTCTACGTTCCAACTCGTGCCGAAGGAGTTCTGTTGCGTACACGCCGTTAATGTAGGCCGACCAGTCCAGTTAAGTAATCTTATTGCCGGCACAGAGACTGCATTATGTCTGGATGACTTCTCATGCCGCTACAAGTAGCTGTCATCTCCGAACTGTTCAGCTACTCTACGCAGTACACAATACTGCAAAATGTGTCTACAATCTTCCGCATTAAGCGTTTTCTTAACAAAATAAGGGGGGCACAAGCTTACCACTGAAACCATCTCCATATCGTAACACCAGCTCCTCAGTAGTTCGCTGTTGCCACCACACACGAGACCAGGTAACTTTCTCCAGGATTTCGCCGAACACAAGCCTTTCCATATATAAATGCCATATCTGTTGAATATAAAAAGCTGAGTTGTCATACTGATGTCAGTATCTATGAGGGAAGCAAGAATGGATGCAATGGGCAGTTGAAGGTGGTCATTGTCCAGTTCATGGCCGACCATGACAAAATATATGCGTTGAAATACATAAAAATTAAGGACCAAATGACCAAAGACAGTGGCCGGCCGGTGTGGCCGAGCGGTTCTAGGTGCTTCAGTCTGAAACCACGCGACCGCTACGGTCGCAGGTTCGAATCCTGCCTAGGGCATGGATATGTGTGATGTCCTTAGGTTAGGTTTAAGTAATTGTAAGTTCTAGGGGACTGATCACCTCAGATGTTAAGTCCCATAGTGCTTAGAACCATAACGCTCGCCCACATACCGCTGCTTAACCCACCATGATCACCAGATCTGTCTTCAAATCGAGCACCCATGTGACATCATTGGACGACAACTTCAGCGTCATTCACAAAAAGCATTAAGCGTCCCTTTTTTTTACGGACCAAGTGCAACAGGCACGGAACTCCACCCACAATCTGAAATCCGGCAGCTGTACAGCACATTGCAAGCACGATTGCGTGCTTATATTCAACATCCTGGCGGTTACACTTATTATTACTATACCGGTATTTCACATACGCATTGTCTTATCTCGCGCTTATATAAACATTCCTCACACACAAAGAAAGAAAATATGTTAGGTGGACATGCGTCCGGAAACGCTTACTTTCCATGTTAGAGCCCATTTTATTACTTCTCTTCAAATCACATTAATCATGGAATGGAAACAGCAACAGAACGTACCAGCGTGACGTCAAACAGTTTGTTACAGGAAATGTTCAAAATGGCCTTCGTTAGCGAGGATACATGCATCCACCCTCTGTCGCATGGAATTCCTGATGCGCTGATGCAGCCCTGGAGAATGGCGTATTGTATCACAGCCACAATACGAGCACGAAGAATCTCTACATTTGGTACCGGGGTTGCGTAGACAAGAGCTTCCAAATGCCCCCATAAATGAAAGTCAAGAGGGCTGAGGTCAGGAGAGCGTGGAGGCCATGGAATTGGTCCGACTCTACCAATCCATCGGTCACCGCATCTGTTGTTGAGAAGCGTACGAACACTTCGACTGAAATGTGCAGGAGCTCCATCGTGCAAGGACCACATGTTGTGTCGTACTTGTAAAGGCGCATGTTCTATCAGCACAGGTAGAGTATCCCGTATGAAATCATGATAACGTGCTCCATTGAGCGTAGGTGGAAGAACATGGGGCCCAATCAAGACATCACCAACAATGCTTGCCCAAACGTTCACAGAAAATCTGTGTTGATGACGTGATTGCGCAATTGCGTGCGGATTCTCGTTAGCCCACACATTTACAATTTGATCACGTTGGAATGAAGCCTCATCCTTAAAGAGAACATTTGCACTGAAATGAGGATTGAAACACTGTTGAATGAACCATTCGCAGAAGTGTACCCGCGGAGCCAATCAGCTGCTGATAGTGCCTGCACACGCTGTATATGGTACGGACACAACTGGTTCCCCGTAGCACTCTCCATACAGTGACGTGGTCAACGTTACCTTGAACAGCAGCCACTTCTCTGACGCTGACATTAGGGTTATCGTCAACTGCGCGAAGAATTGCCTCGTCCATTGCAGGTGTCCTCGTCGTTCTAGGTCTTCCCCAGTCGCGAGTTTCTGGACACTCTTATGTAATGTGGAACTGACTACTAGCTGTCACGAGAGGGAGACCCGCCTATGTAATAGAAGGAAAGGGTATCGTGTTTTCTGTAGAGGAACAGTAACAGCAGAATGGGTTAGAAGCGCGCAGGGAGTTTGTAAGTAGGCTGGTGATTGAATGTCATCGGAGTAACAAATTCATCAGGGACAGCTGAAGTCGACTGTTGGTGATGTGACTGTGAAATGGAACCACGAAGGAACAACCGGAGTTAAAGCAAGGCGAGGCAGACCAAATGTACTGCCAGTTGAGCACTGCCCAGAGTGATTGTAGAAAAAATCACATGCAGTTAGCGGAAGGAATCACTCTTGAGTTTCGAAGTGCTAGCAGTAGTCCAGGTAGTACAATCTCATACACCTAACATTTCTGTTGTCAGTGGTTAGCGAAGCTTGAGGTAATGTAAAGAGCGACGCCACTGCACTTTAGTCGACTGAAAACGAGTGATTTGGAGTAATAAATCAGTCTGTACCAATGGCAGTGGATTTGGCTTTGTGAAATTCCCGGAGAACGTTACCTGCCATCAAACGTAGCGCCAGCAGTGAGGTACAGAAGAGGTGGTGTTACGGTATGGGCGGGTTTTTCGTGGCTGGCACAAGGTCCCCACACTGCGCTTCAGAAAATACTAAATGCCAATGGATACAAACACACTTCACAGCATTGTGTACTGCTTACAGTAAAGAAAAAGTTCAGAGACGATTATTGCTTGTATACTCATGACAATGTAGCCTCTCATAAAGCAGTGTCTATGAGGCCATCTTTCGTGGACAATAAGATTCCAGCCACGCCCAGTGCTCTGACTTGAACCCGACGGAACACCTTTTGGGTGCGTTTCATTCTTTTATTTTCAATACCTCTTCTCTATATTAATGTATATTTTCAATTTTCTGAGCATCCTTCAATTGCGCTGTCCACGAAAGATGAAAGGCTGTTTTTAACTATGTCGTGTTTCAATTTTGTCATTTTAAGAAGGATTTTAACGATGGATGAAACCGTAATGGCATCAACACTAATCACGAATGTTTTATGGTAAGTATTCTGTAATTAATTCGTGTATACAGGATGGTCCATTGATCGTGACCGGGCCAAACATCTCACGAAATAAGCATCAAACGGAAAAACTACAAAGAACGAAACTTGTCTAGCTTGAAGGGAGAAACCAGATGGCGCTATGGTTGGCCCGCTAGATGGCGCTGCCATAGGTCAAACGGATATCAGCTGCGTTTTTTTAAAATAGGAACCTCCATTTTTGTTACATATTCGTGTAATACGTAAGGAAATATGAACGTTTCAGTTGGACCACTTTTTTCGCTTTGTGATAGATGGCGCTGTAATAGTCACAAACATATGGCTCACAATTTTAGGCGAACAGTTGGTAACAAGCAAGTTTTTAAAATTAAAATACAGAACGTAGATACGTTTGAACATATTATTTCGGTTGTTCCAATGTGATACATGTACCTTTGTGAACTTATCACTTCTGAGAACGCATGCTGTTACAGCGTGATTACCTGTAAATACAACATCAATGCAATAAATGCTCAAAATGATGTCCGTCAACCTCAACGCATTTGGCAATACGTGTAATGACATTCCTCTCAACAGCGAGTAGTTCGCCTTCCGTAATGTTCGCTCATGCATTGACAATGCGCTGACGCATGTTGTCAGGTGTTTTCGGTGGATCACGATAGCAAATATCCTTCAACTTTCCCAACAGAAAGAAATCCGGGGACTTCAGATCCGGTGAACGTGCGGGCCTTGGTATGGTGCTTCGACGACCAATCCACCTGTCATGAAATATGCTATTGAGTACCGCTTCAACAGCACGCGAGCTATGTGCCGGACATCCATCATATTGGAAGTACATCGCCATTCTGTCATGCAGTGAAACATCTTGTAGTAACATCGGTAGAACATTAAGTAGGAAATGAGCATACATTGCACCATTTAGATTGCCATCGATAAAAAAGGGGCCAATTATCCTTCCTCCCATAATGCCGCACCATACATTAACCCGCCAAGGTCGTTGATGTTCCATTTGGCGCACCCATCGTGGATTTTCCATTGCCCAGGAGTGCATATTATGCCGGTTTACGTTACCGCTGTTGGTGAATGACGCTTCGTCGCTAAATAGAACGCGAGCAAAAATTCTGTCATCGTCCCGTAATTTCTCTTGTGCCCAGTGCAGAACTGAACACGACGGGCAAAGTCGTCGCCATGCAATTCCTGGTGCATAGAAATATGGTACTGGTGCAATCTATGTTGATGTGGCATTCTCAACACCGACGTTTTTGAGATTCCCGATTCTCGCGCAATTTGTCTGCTACTGATGTGCGGATTAGCCGCGACAGCAGCTAAAACACCTACTTGGGCATCATCATTTGTTGCAGATCGTGGTTGAAGTTTCACATGTGGCTGAACACTTCCAGTTTCGTTAAATAACAGAACTATCCGGTGAACGGTCCAGACACTTGGATGATGTCGTCCAGGATACCGAGCAGCATACATAGCACACGCCCGTTGGGCATTTTGATCACAATAGCCATACAATAACTGTACACGACGTTCAAATGTTACGTGATACCACGTACTTATACGTTTGTGACTATTACATCGCCATCTATCACAAAGCGAAAAAAGGGGTACAACTAAAACATTCATATTTCTTGACGTACTACACGAATATGTAATAAAAAATGGGGAATCCTATTTTAAAAAACGCAGTTGATATCCGTTTGACGTATGGCAGCGCCATCTAGCGGGCCACCCAGAGCGCCATCTCGTTTACCCCTTCAAGTTAGACAAGTTTCGTTCTTTGTAGTTTTTTCGTTTGATGCTTATTTCGTGAGATATTTGGCCGGTCATTATCAATGGACCACCATGTATACTCTTGAACCCAGCTGCAGTGTTATGTGCAGTTCTCTAGGCTGTTGTATATTGCTAACATGACAAAAAATCTGTTTTTGTCTAAAATTTGAAGATGGATAGATTGTTAGCCGAAACTAGTGATCCACTTAAATGAGGAAGATTTCATGTGCGATATTTCCTTGGTTTTTAAACCCTAACATAAATAATAGGTAAAGAAATGTTACAGCTGTGTCACGCCAATCCAGATGAGTTCTTTAGCCGCCTAATCGCCGAGGACGAGTTCTGAAAGTATCAATTGGACCCAAAGACAATGAAGCAAAGCAAGCAGTGGAATCATGTGAATTCTCCGCCGTAGAAAAAGGCGAAGGCTCAACCATCATCTGGCAATGTGATGCTGAGAGCTCTTTTGGTGGCTGTCGTGATGTGGTACTAACAGATTATGTTCGTCACCAGCACGCTACGGAAATCTACTCACAAGGTTTTGGAAGTCCATGACGATGCGTCGCGGGAAATTGTCCAAGGCGTTGTCGTTCCTCGATGACGACGCCGCAGCTCATTCTGCACGGGACGCAAGTCATACGTGCAGCTTCTTTTGGCAATCAAATTTTCTCTCTATCCCGTATCCTCGTGACGTGGCACCTCCGATGAAGATACATTGCCTGGCATGCGCTTCTAGTATGACGATAAGGCGATTTTCAAGGTGCAGATATTGTTGAACAGCCAATATGTATAGTTTTACAACAAAGGCCTCGTTCAAGTCATCCAGCTTTGGAACAATATGTCACATTGAAAGGTCAATATACGGAGAAGGTCTGACACCAACTTTCATGCTTATAACCTGACTTTCTTAAGGGAACAATTCAAACTTTTAAAACTACCCCTCCGACACACGGTATTATAACGATCATGGAGTACTCTCGATCTACTTTCACGTGTATCTTCTGCCAGTTAAGGACGTCGTTCTTAGCTTTATTAGATGGGAAATCTTTAATCCAATCGCAAAGTTTCCTGGATGTACCGTAAGGTAGTATTTTGTTCAATAGGTCATAGTACAGAACTACATCGACCGAGTTGTCTAAGTCAAGGAATACGGAATCGGCCTTGGCCACCAGTATCTGCGTATTGACCTTTCGATCTCCTGCACAAAATGAACGGGCAGAGACAGCTGTTTGTGGGATCCATGCTGAGTCCTAGAGACTCCGTTTCAAATGAGTTCTACAAAATGTGAGCATAAAACATGTTCTCTAACTCTTCGATTAACTTCCTGTCTTCTGTTTCTGCAGTTTTCTCTAGCTGAAAGAGACTTGGTATCCAGTTAGGTCACCATTTGTGCTCTGTTTCAGCAGGACTTTGAATGGAATGTAACGTCTTAGTAGTTTCTACACGTCGCAGACAAGCGCAACCAGACACCTTACACACAGCACACAAACGATTGTATATTATCTTGTCTAAAACCTCCTGTGTGGGCTAGAAGCAGTCATGTCATCAAGATCGAAGCCGAGCGTAATGAGGCAATGAGCTTTCTTCCAACCATGACAAAATCAGCACTAGCTCTCTGGCTTGATAAGTTGTCTAACATAGCACCACCAGACTTCAGACGATAACAGGCAGTGGACTAAGCTAACTCCAATCAACAAAGTTATTTCTCAAATTCCACGTACTACGTTTGGATATAGAAAGCATATATGGAATCTCAAAAGTCTCCGCCAACTTGCTTCTCTCCATTTAGAATACTGGACGTCTAAGTGGACTCTGTTTGTTCAAATCGTCCAGATTTCACATTCCTGTATAGCAGTGCAATTGAAACGACTGTCTGATCAGACAGCGATACAAAACCGATCAGTGGCCTTCTCATCGAGTGAAAAGTGTATAATTAGTCGGAAAGATTCTTGTAAGTCTTGCTTTCTGTCACCAAACTGTTGTGAGAAATGAAAACAACGCGAATACAGCAGTCTACCGATTACTTCATCATTCTTCTCTCATTACTTTACTGTTGCACACACGTAAGGCAGAGTGGCTCACTTCCTTTCACACCTTATAGTATGGGTTGTAAGCGTAGATGTAATATAGCTGCCCATCCAAGGCCCTTCGCATACGAAGCGACTCAAATGAAACCCTTTGGTGACGTGAGTTGGTAACCGGTCGTTCGCGATTGACTTTCGGTGTGGTTAAATAGGGCTCCGCAGATGATGCGACTTCAGTGACTCACAGCTAAATCCCTCGCAAGGCGTTACCAACCAGTTGCCAGCGACTCGGCGTCCGCGTTGCCAAGCGATCTCAGGTCCATGTTGTCCTAGAATGGAGCTCTGTATTGGTTTAACTCCAGCATGGACGAGCAGGTTGTAAACATTAGCTTTGTACGGTAACATCGCATTTCTCACAACAACTAGCTCCCACTCTAGTACAGAAGGGATTTGACAAACAAGGCCACAAATTTCCGATACGTGTAAACGCAAATAGCGTTCACATACAGATGATTTGACGTGCAAACTACCGTCACCACATTTCCGTATATGTAAATAACAAGAAGTTTTGACTTTCGAAAAAAACAGTAACTTTGTGTTATGGCGAAAGAAATTAACTGTACCGAATCACTAAAGTAATGTCTGAATCTATGAAGAATGAAATTACACTGAAATTCAGACCTTTAGCTGCTTAAAGGCGTTTATAAATATCAACGGTGACAGTTGAAAATGTGTTCCCCAACTGGGACTTTTTTTGTTCTCATTTTGTTCCATATTGTTTGTTGCATTTGTTCGGTGCGGATGTACCATGTTCAAGTTCAGTGTTGAGCCGTTGGCTCAGTTTTCTATTATAGAGGGCAGCTAACCCTCTGACGGAACAATCTGAGCTATCGTGCCGGCGTGGGAGTCGAACCCAGGATCTCCTGAATACAGCGCAGACACTCTATCCATCTGAGCCACCGAGGACACAGAGGATAGTGCGTGTGCACGGAATTATCTCTGGCACGCTCCCCATGAGTCCCACACTTTCCAACTTTCTGACCACACACTAAAACATTTGTAGTTCCCCTGTCCACTGTACTCATTACTCGCGGCAGTCAATCCACTGATTCCCTTAAGAGTTCAGGCAATGTGAGTGCATCCGCACTGAAGTAGTTGGCGGGAGCACTAAGAATGTAGTGTGTGGACATTAAGTTGGAAATGTGGGTCTTATGGGGAGCGTGCCATGGACAAATCGATGCCATGTAAGCAGGAGATCCCGCGTTCGAGTCCCGGTCTGGGCACACATTTTCAACTGCTCCCGTCGATATTTATCAACGCCTGTGAACAGCTCAAGGTCTGGATTTAATTGTAATTTCAAAGCAGTGTTTAGTCGCTCTAAAAAACGCTAGTGAATTTCGACACCGCTGCTTGGATACGCTATACAGCCTTCAGTTTACGTTTCTTTGAAGGTACCGATGAATACAGAGTTTTCCTAGCTCTCTCATTTGTGTATAATAATAATCGAGAACCACATCTTCCTCTGAGCTTGACTCTGTCGTCGAAATGCCGAGTGTAACCAAAACATGCTTCGGTGCCACAAAGAAAACTCCCTCTCCTTCACGATCGCGAACCGTAGCTACAGTTTCTCATTTCAGAGTTGCACCGTAATCGGAACTATGTTGCCAACCAGATGGCAACTAATTGCCCGTCTAGATCGGCTGCCCATTGCGTTCTTTTTCAATCGTTCCGTGTTCGGACGGCCCAAGAATCGACAGTTGTTTCTTTCGAGAGCGGGCAGAGTGGTTGTTAGAGTGATGCGTGGTTTTTCGTCGTGGATGGGACGGGTGTTGTAGCACTACCAGAACACCAATAGCTGTGTTTCCAAAAACTGGTAGAAATTCAACAATAGTATTTGTTCATTTCTCGTATCAATGCTTCTTGACTAGAACTGTTTATAAATTATTATGTATAAGTGTACCTTCCATATTAGTGAGTCGCCTCGCCGAGGTACAGTCAGCCATGCTGTGAAGGTTACTGAATCAAGAAACGTGAACTTCAACATAATCCTGTGGATGTTACATTTGGGAGCGACTATAAACTGCGCTTAATAAGAAATCGCGAGAGAAGGTACTTTCGCTCGGGTGTCATGGAGTGAAATTAGCAACCAGTCGTGTCGCAAAACGGTCACAAGCACAGTTCTGTGGCGTAGAACGCTTTCATCTGGGAACAGAATCCACCAGTGCAATCGTCTTCAGCTCTTCGTCATTGTGGAAGTGCTGACTAGAGGATAGGAAGTTCTGGAGGTGCAAGCAAGGCCAGTTTAACACACAAGCGGCCGCTTGGGGTGCCAGAGACGTCCAAATGCAGATATTTTAAAGAGCTTACCAAGAGCGCAAGAAGGAGGAGTCGCGGAGGGGCAGGTGGGGGATGGGGTACCAAGTGCTGTCGCTTGTGTGAAAAAATGTTCTCGAAATGGCGCTGGGTACAAGGAAGAAAGGAAATCCTAGTGTATGTTCAAACAGCTCCTCGCCGAACTTATTCAGAACACTTGTGCGCCGAGCAGCATGCGGGCGATCATTATCATGAATTACCACAACACCTGCACTAAGCATTGCACACCCATTGCTTTGAATGACCCGTCGCAGTTTCCGCAGTTTTTCACAAGAACGGTCAGTATACTTATATGGATATGATGTCTGTTCTTTCGGACATGTCCGAAATTAGAATTATATTTATACTTTCAGCTGCTAATGGGCGTATATATATATATATATATATCAACGGGGACAGGCGAAAATGTGTGCCCGGACCAGGACTCGAACTCGGGGTCTCTTGCGTACATGGCAGACGCTCTATCCATCTGAGCCACCGAGGACATAGAGGAAAACGCGACTGCAGGGACTATCTCGTGCACGCCTCCCGTGAGATCCACATTCTCACCCTGTATGTCCATACACTACATTCGTACTGTCCCATCCCAACACACTCAATACTCGTGGAAGACATTCTTACCAAGTCCCGTAAGAGTTCGGGGAATATGTATGCATCCGCACAGAAGAAGAAGGTCATGGCCGGTGTTGCCAGAACTATATACTTATATAGATATGGTGTCCGTTCTTTCGGACATTTTCAGATATACGGAATGGACAGTGTCTTGAAAGGAGGATATAAGATGAACGTCAACAAAAGCAAAACGAGGATAATGGAATGTAGTTAAATTAAATCGGGTGATGCTGAGGGAATTAGATTAGGAAACGAGACACTAAAAGTAGTAAAAGAGTTCTGCTATTTAGGAAGTAAAATAACTGATGATGGTCGAAGTAGAGAGGATATAAAATGTAGACTGCCAATAGCAAGGAAAGCGTTTCTGAAGAAGAGAAATTTGTTAACATCGAATATAGATTTATGTATCAGGAAGTCGTTTCTGAAAGTATTTGTATGGAGTGTAGCCATGTATGAAAGTGAAACATGGACGATAACTAGTTTGGACAAGAAGAGAATAGAAGCTTTCGAAATGTGGTGCTACAGAAGAATGCTGAAGATAAGGTGGATAGATCACGTAACTAATGAGGAGGTATGGAATAGGATTGGGGAGAAAAGAAGTTTGTGGCACAACTTGACTAGAAGAAGGGATCTGTTGGTAGGACATGTTTTGAGGCATCAAGGGATCACAAATTTAGCATTGGAGGGCAGCGTGGAGGGTAAAAGTCGTAGAGGGAGACCAAGAGATGAATACACTAAGCAGATTCAGAAGGATGTAGGTTGCAGTAGGTACTGGGAGATGAAGAAGCTTGCACAGGATAGAGTAGCATGGAGAGCTGCATCAAACCAGTCTCAGGACTGAAGACAACAACAACAACATCAACGCCCATTAGCAGCTGCAGGTATTAACATAATTCTAATAAAGGTCAGCGGTCACTGCTTAACCTCTGGGCAGGAAGTCAATAAGCAGAATGCTGTTCCTGTCCCACAGCATCATGCCCATTACTTTCCCTCATCTTGATCAAAGATCCACTGTGACGCCAGTGTATTGAGTGGTGCTTGGTTTCTGTGGTAAAGTGGGCAATCCACGTCTCGTGGCCCATGACGAACCTGTCGAGAAACTCGTCGCCGTCACCGCGATTCCGCTTCAGAAATGTAAATGCTGGGAGCAAGCGACCCATTTTGTGGTCGGATGTCGGGTTTTTCATCCCCCATCTGGCACACGTATTCTCGAACAGCAGGTGCTTTGTGACAGTTTCGTGCAACAAAGATCGCAATGTCTGCGGAAAACGACTGTTGCGATACGTAATCGCGGAGCTGCGTTCCTTCAGAATGTGCTGCTACAGCAGCTCCACAAGGTCGTCATTGATGAGAGGCGGTCGCCCACGGCCCCTCTTTCAACGTGGACACTTCGACGACCTTCGGAAAATTGACTTCACCAGCGACTCACCATTTGTTTGCTCATTAGCTTCGGCCCGTACACAACAGTGAATTTCGATGGGCAACATGTTTTGTGCGTTAAGAAACTTTACCTGAGAACAAATCTTGCTGTGGGTTATCCCATTATGCACTCCGAAATAATGTTGACTGAAGTTGGGCAAATCAATCGAAACATGGCTCGTTTACTACGGGGCGATGTGTTCCAGAGTAAAGCTATTTGACTCCCATTCAAAAGGAGCGAGTTCAAATCGCCGTTCGGCAATATTGATTAAGATTTTCTGTTCTTTTCCTTAAAGTGGCTGAGGCGGATGTCGTGATGATTGGAAAGGATAAAGCCAATTTTATTCCACATCGGTCGAAATCGTGCCTCTTCTCTAATCACCTCAACGTCGACGGCGTGTAATCCTAATCTTGCTTCCATCATGCTGGTCTATTTAATCTATGCTCAATGGCGTGATGAATTCAGAAACCTTTACACAATTTTATAAAATTCCACTGTACGTGAATTTCGGAACTATGCTGTTCCCATATTTGCGTCGTAAAGGCGGAGGAAATTAATCATGGATAATAAATGGCATGCTGCCACTTCCACAACTGTTGACGTAAACCCATTGCTCAATGACATACGGAGCACACAGACAAGTAACAGGAACTGTAGATAATACCTAGAAAGAATACCGAAGGAGTTAAAGCAGAGCAAGTTTAACTGAAGCCGAAAACCATGAAAAGCCTAGAAACAAGACTCTAACAGTCACCGCAGCAAAATGAGTAATGAATGAACATCCGGCTATTTTGTACCAGTAAGTGAAATATTTGAAACGTATACTGAATGAGATAAGTTATCAGACTATAACTTGCAGGAACTATGCAACAAAACTGGTTTTAGCTACCGTTTGACAGCCATTATGCGTGTTCCGGTTTCTCTTGCGAAGAGTACAGATAAAAAAATAAGGCCACCGGTGAACCGCTTAAACCTTTAATGCGTCGTTCTGGAAGATTGGTTGGAAGGGGGCTATTAACTACTCTGACGCGTGGATTTTTATGTGCTCAAGAGAAAAAAGAGAAGTGTGCTAGACGCCTTCTGGAAAGAATTCTTATTCCGGAAGAGACGGAGAGATAGATGAAATACGTATGTCGGACACTATCGAACTAAGGTCATAAAATACAAATAGTTTTACACTAGAAGTTTTTCAAAGAGTACTTTTTACTTAATGACTTACGAGGGTCGTTCAATAAGTAATGCCCCACATTTTTCTCTCAGAACATATTTATTGTTAAGAGTCAGAATTTGGTCACAATATACATCAACATGTCTTGTCCATGTCCTATTTTTCTACATAGTCTCCATGATGTTCTATGGCCGTACGCCGATGTTGTGGAAGGGCATGTATTCCCTGCTGGTAAAAGCTTTTGTCCTGTAGGGGCAGCCATGTTTTCACTGCACGAGTGACACTCTCGTCATCTTCAAAGTGTGTTCCCCACAGAGAACCTTTAAGCGGCCAGTTGGCCGAGTGAACTTCGTCGTTGCTCAAATCTTTGAAAGAGGAATAGAAATTTAAGGACCAACTTGCCGTCGACGATGAGCACAAGCTCAGATTGGGATAAATATCACTCATAGCCATGTTTATACAAGATGCGCCTGAAAAGTTCGGTGAATGTTCTCTGAAAATATAGGGAACAAGAGTTACAAACAAAGTACCTTAACCGGTCTTCAAAGCAATGAAAATGGAAATGCCATGTGGCTGGGGCCTCAAGTCGGGTAGACCGTTCGCCTGGTGCAAGTCTTTCGAGTTGACGCTACTTCGGCGACTTGCGTGTCGATGGTGATGATATGATGATAAGCATAACACAATACCCAGATCCCGAGCGGAGAAAATCTCCGACCCAGCCGGGAATCGAACCCGGGCCGCTAGTTATTATATTCCGTCTCGCTGACCACTCAGCTACCAGAGGCGGACAATGTTCCTATGGTGGCAGTCTAATGGTCGTACAGTCTTCCACGATTACTGTTCTTTTAAATTAGCTGACAGTGTCGAAAGCACAACGTTGCTCTTATATCAAAGATTTTTATTAAAGTTCGTTGATCATCGTTTTCAAATGTTCGTGTAATTATGCTGAATCGAACTGCTTCGGCCCTAATAGCGCGTCTTTGAATATCTTCAACTTCTTTTGTCAGGCCTACTCGATAAAATCACAAACACTGGAGGAGTAATGTAGAATGTAGAAGAATCTAATACACGACATCCTTAACATCCTTTCACATAATTTTTCAACAAATTTTTGACTCGCCATTCCTACTATCAAGTGTGACGTTGAAACTTATTCTATAAAAGATGTATTATTCTTTAATATTTTTACGAAGAAATCACCATCCTGTAAGAACTTTTATGTCAGAACATGTGTATTTTCTATCAAAGATTGAATAACCGATGTCGGTTATAGCTCACAGACAGCATGCATAAGACATAATAAACAGCCTTTGCGTTGCATTCATTTTTCTGTAAAACAAACAACGGTTTAAGAAGGGAGGATTCCCTCTTCTGGCTACTTAATCTTGTTTCAGATTCCGAGGTATTAGGAGGTACGTGTTGTTTTCTGCAAGTAATATCTGATTTATTGGATAATAATCGTTTTATCCATAATTTTTGAGCTCTGTCATTATTTTATTAATTTTATTATTACGATTTTATGTGTTGTTGGAGATGTATCAGGAAATTGTGCACAACGTTTGAAGGCAGAACGACCGTCTGCATATCGCAACGCGCTGTTTAAAGATTGTAATCTCAACCTGTAGATTTATTTTTACGAATTCTGAATTAATAATCATTACCACTTTTTACATTCAAGTCCATATAATAAATGGCTCTGAGCACTATGGGACTCAACTGCTGTAGTCAATAGTCCCCTAGAACTTAGAACTACTTAAACCTAACGACATCACACACATCCATGCCCGAGGCAGGATTCGAACCTGCGACCGTAGTAGTCGCACGGCTCCGGACTGCGCGCCTAGAACCGCGAGACCACCGCGGCCGGCTCCATATAATATTTTCACAATCAACGAACCATCAAACAACGATGATGTTCAATAGCTACTAGCGCCTGATACACGGAAAGATCATGATGAGCGATGGTATACTATTTAATGACAGTGATTCAATACAGTAGAAAATTTGTTTGTATCTTGATGTGTGTCGTATTGAAATCACAGTGTGCCACCGCATTTGTGGCATGTCTTTTTCCGAAACAAAACTTTATTCATGCATTGCATAATTTTGGCAAGATTTAAGTAAATCACTTACTTTTATCTTCCAGAAAGAAAAGCTACTTTATAATGTGTTCGTTTTGTCTGCTGCGTCTTTGTAGTACGTTTTACACCAAACTATTTGTATGACGAGATGAAACAGTCGTCAAGGCACTGGGCATGTGTTCGACTAGAAGTTATTCAGATTTGTATTTTCCATGGTCTTCCTAAACCACTTTGAGCCAATGCCGCTGCGGCCGCTTTCTTCCTCCTTTTTTATTGATCATCAGTCTACTGACTGGTTTGATGCGGCCCGCCACGAATTCCTTTCCTGTGCTAACCTCTTCATCTCAGAGTAGCACTTGCAACCTACGTCCTCAATTATTTGCTGGATGTATTCCAATCTTTGTGTTCCTCTACAGTTTTTGCCCTCTCAGCTCCCTCTAGTACCATGGAAGTCATTCCCTCATGTCTTAGCAGATGTCCTATCATCCTGTCCCTTCTCCTTATCAGTGTTTTCCACATATTCCTTTCCTCTCCGATTCTGCGTAGAACCTCCTCATTCCTTATCTTATCAGTCCACCTAATTATCAACATTCGTCTATAGCACCACATCTCAAATGCTTCTATTTTCTTGTGTTCCGGTTTTCCCACAGTCCATGTTTCACTACCATACAATGCTGTACTCCAGACGTACATCCTCAGAAATTTCTTCCTCAAATTAAGGCCGGTATTTGATATTAGTAGACTTCTCTTGGCCAGAAATGGCTTTCTTGCCATAGCGAGTCTGCTTTTGATGTCCTTCTTGCTCCGTCCGTCAATGGTTATTTTACTGCCTAGGTAGCAGAATTCCTTAACTTCATTGACTTGGTGACCATCAATCTTGATGTTAAGCTTCTCGCTGTTCTCATTTCTACTACTTCTCATTACTTTCGTCTTTCTCCGATTTACTCTCAAACCATACTGTTCATTCCGTTCAACAGAGCATTTAATTCTTCTTCACTTTCACTCAGGATAGCAATGTCATCAGCGAATCGTATCATTGATATCCTTTCACCTTGTATTTTAATTCCACTCCTGAACCTTTCTTTTATTTCCATCATTGCTTCCTCGATGTACAGATTGAAGAGTAGGGGCGAAAGGCTACAGCCTTGTCTTACACTCTTCTTAATACGAGCACTTCGTTCTTGATCGTCCACTCTTATTATTCCGTCTTGGTTGTTGTACATATTGTGTATGACCCGTCTCTCCCTATAGCTTACCCCTATTTTTTTTCAGAATCTCGAACAGCTTGCACCAATTTATATTGTCGAACACTTTTTCCAGGTCGACAAACCCTATGAACGTGTCTTGATTTTTCTTGATCCTTGCTTCCATTATTTGCCGTAACGTCAGAATTGCCTCTCTCGTGCCTTTACTTTTCCTAAAGCCAAACTGATCGTCACCTAGCGAATTCTCAATTTTCTTTTCCATTCTTCTGTATATTATTCTTGTAAGCAGCTTCGATGCATGAGCTGTTAAGCTGATTGTGCGATAATTCTCGCACTTGTCAGCTCTTGCCGTCTTCGGAATTGTGTGGATGATGCTTTTCCGAAAGTCAGATGGTATGTCGCCAGACTTATATATTCTACACACCAACGTGAATAGTCGTTTTGTTGCCACATCCTCCTATCCTTCTCTAATGAGCTCGACATCAGTATGACGCTAAACTCTGTTCGTTCCGTCACTTTTCCATCCTTAATGAGTAATAAAATGTTCACGGTCACTACCAGGAAGCCATTTAAATGAAAGCAGTAAACTGTTACCTCCATAATCCTTCTGAGTTTCAACTCAAGTCAATGTGCGAGGACTTTAATGCAGGCAAATCAATCCACACGGTTATCTACCACTGCAAACTCAGTAACTGTGCTACTTTTACTAATTAAAAATACTCCACTCATTGATATGCGGTGGTTATTTGTAAGGAGCAGGACTCGATTCTTAGTATCTCTACCCTGATTTAACTTTTCTGTTATTTCTGTAATTCTGGCAGTGCCGGAATGGTTCATAACACAGAGCAAGCTAGACGTTGACGGAACGCTGAGTTCTATCATCTCCTTTTCTCTTATCGAAACTTACGTCCGCATTTCATCAGCTACTGTTTTTGTGGAATTTCAACATTGCATCGGCAAAATGATCCGCAAATGTGTTCAAGCTTATTAATTCTTTATTTTGTCTGTCTCAGGCCCACTGACAGTTTGGCATACTGGTAACAAGTTTCGAACATGTATGTTAGTTATCGAACCATTATCTGAGTGATTCTGAAATAGTTAATGAAGTAGTATGTATAGTAGACTCTTACATTGAGGACAGAAAATGCTCGAAGATGAACAGTTGTGAATAGCTTAAAATGTAAAGGTATTATTTCATTAATGATTTTAGAACCAATCAGAAAATGGTTCGATCGATAATGAACTGACACATCTACTCTTGCATCCACATGACTCTTCTGTAATTCACAATTAACTGCTTAGCGGAGGATTCATCGAACCACTTTGAGATTGTTTCTCTACCGTTCCACTCTCTAGTAGCGCTCGGGAAAAACAAACTTTTGAACTTCGCCGTGTGAGCAGCGATTTATTTCATTGGAATGATTATTTCTCCCTGTGTAGGTGGTTCCAAAAAAATATTTTCGTTCTGAGGAGAACGTTGGATATGGAAATTTCGAGAAAAGATCTCTCAGCAACGAAAAACGCCTTGGTTTTAATGATTGCCACCCCAACTCGCGTATCATATCCGTGACACTGTCTTCCCTACTTCGCGATAATACAAAACGAGCTGCACTCCGTTGAACTTTTTCGATGCTTCTGTCAATCCAATCTGGTAAGGGCCCCATACTCTACAGCAGTACTTTAGTAGAGGATGGGAAAGCGTAGTGTAGGCACTGACGATCGAACTAGTCACCAAAAACCCGAATTGTCAGTGCAACTCTGACAGAATGACAAAAAATAATGCAGCTTTACTGTATGATTAAATGATGATGGCATCCTCTTGGGTAAAATATTCCGGAGGTAAAATAGTCCCCCATTCGGATCTCCGGGCGGGGACTACTCAGGAGGATGTCGTTATCAGGAGAAAGAAAACTGGCGTTCTACGGATCGGAGCGTGGAATGTCAGATCCCTTAATCGGGCAGGTAGGTTAGAAAATTTAAAAAGGGAAATGGATAGGTTAAAGTTAGATATAGTGGGAATTAGTGAAGTTCGGTGGCAGGAGGAACAAGACTTCTGGTCAGGTGACTACAGGGTTATAAACACAAAATCAAATAGGGGTAATGCAGGAGTAGGTTTAATAATGAATAGGAAAATAGGAATGCGGGTAAGCTACTACAAACAGCATAGTGAACGCATTATTGTGGCCAAGATAGATACGAAGCCCACACCTACTACAGTAGTACAAGTTTATATGCCAACTAGCTCTGCAGATGATGAAGAAATTGAAGAAATGTACGATGAAATAAAAGAAATTATTCAGATAGTGAAGGGAGACGAAAATTTAATAGTAATGGGTGACTGGAATTCGAGTGTAGGAAAAGGGAGAGAAGGAAACATAGTAGGTGAATATGGATTGGGGCTAAGAAATGAAAGAGGAAGCCGCCTAGTAGAATTTTGCACGGAGCACAACTTAATCATAGCTAACACTTGGTTTAAGAATGATGAAAGAAGGTTGTATACGTGGAAGAACCCTGGAGATACTAAAAGGTATCAGATAGATTATATAATGGTAAGACAGAGATTTAGGAACCAGGTTTTAAGTTGTAAGACATTTCCAGGGGCAGATGTGGACTCTGACCACAATCTATTGGTTATGACCTGTAGATTAAAACTGAAGAAACTGCAAAAATGTGGGAAATTAAGGAGATGGGACCTGGATAAACTGAAAGAACCAGAGGTTGTACAGAGTTTCAGAGAGAGCATAAGGGAACAATTGACAGGAATAGGGGAAAGAAGTACAGTAGAAGAAGAATGGGTAGCTCTGAGGGATGTAGTAGTGAAGGCAGCAGAGGATAAAGTAGGTACAAAGACGAGGGCTGCTAGAAATCCTTGGGTAACAGAAGAAATATTGAATTTAATTGATGAAAGGAGAAAATATAAAAATGCAGTAAATGAAGCAGGCAAAAAGGAATACAAACGTCTCAAAAATGAGATCGACAGGAAGTGCAAAATGGCTAAGCAGGGATGGCTGGAGGACAAATGTAAGGATGTAGAGGCTTATGTCACTAGGGGTAAGATAGATACTGCCTACAGGAAAATTAAAGAGACCTTTGGAGAGAAGAGAACCACGTGTATGAATATCAAGAGCTCAGATGGCAGCCCAGTTCTAAGCAAAGAAGGGAAGGCAGAAAGGTGGAAGGAGTATATAGAAGGCTTATACAAGGGCGATGTACTTGAGGACAATATTATGGAAATAGAAGAGGATGTAGATGAAGACGAAATGGGAGATATGATACTGCGTGAAGAGTTTGACAGAGCACTGAAAGACCTGAGTCGAAACAAGGCCCCCGGAGTAGACAACATTCCATTAGAACTACTGACGGCCTTGGGAGAGCCAGTCATGACAAAACTCTACCAGCTGGTGAGCAAGATGTATCAGACAGGCGAAATACCCTCAGACTTCAAGAAGAATATAATAATTCCAATCCCAAAGAAAGCAGGTGCTGACAGATGTGAAAATTACCGAACTATCAGTTTAATAAGCCACGGCTGCAAAATACTAACGCGAATTCTTTACAGACGAATGGAAAAACTGGTAGATGCAGACCTCGGGGAGGATCAGTTTGGATTCCGTCGAAATGTTGGAACACGTGAGGCAATACTGACCTTACGACTTATCTTAGAAGAAAGATTAAGAAAAGGCAAACCTACGTTTCTAGCATTTGTAGACTTAGAGAAAGCTTTTGACAATGTTGACTGGAATACTCTTTTTCAAATTCTAAAGGTGGCAGGGGTAAAATACAGGGAGCGAAAGGCTATTTATAATTTGTACAGAAACCAGATGGCAGTAATAAGAGTCGAGGGGCATGAAAGGGAAGCAGTGGTTGGGAAAGGAGTGAGACAGGGTTGTAGCCTCTCCCCGATGTTATTCAATCTGTATATTGAGCAAGCAGTAAAGGAAACAAAAGAAAAATTTGGAGTAGGTATTAAAATTCATGGAGACGAAGTAAAAACTTTGAGGTTCGCCGATGACATTGTAATTCTGTCAGAGATGGCAAAGGACTTGGAAGAGCAGTTGAACGGAATGGATAGTGTCTTGAAAGGAGGATATAAGATGAACATTAACAAAAGCAAAACGAGGATAATGGAATGTAGTCAAATTAAATCGGGTGATGCTGAGGGAATTAGATTAGGAAATGAGACACTTAAAGTAGTAAAGGAGTTTTGCTATTTAGGAAGTAAAATAACTGATGATGGTCGAAGTAGAGAGGATATAAAATGTAGACTGGCAATGGCAAGGAAAGCGTTTCTGAAGAAAAGAAATTTGTTAACATCGAATATAGATTTATGTATCAGGAAGTCGTTTCTGAAAGTATTTGTTTGGAGTGTAGCCATGTATGGAAGTGAAACATGGACGATAACTAGTTTGGACAAGAAGAGAATAGAAGCTTTCGAAATGTGGTGCTACAGAAGAATACTGAAGATAAGGTGGATAGATCACGTATCTAATGAGGAGGTATTGAATAGGATTGGGGAGAAGAGAAGTTTGTGGCACAACTTGACTAGAAGAAGGGATCGGTTGGTAGGACATGTTTTGAGGCATCAAGGGATCACAAATTTAGCATTGGAGGGCAGCGTGGAGGGTAAAAATCGTAGAGGGAGACCGAGAGATGAGTACACTAAGCAGATTCAGAAGGATGTATGTTGCAGTAGGTACTGGGAGATGAAGCAGCTTGCGCAGGATAGAGTAGCATGGAGAGCTGCATCAAACCAGTCTCAGGACTGAATACAACAACAACAACATCTCCCACTGTGGTGAATCTTTAGTGATTTCCCATGCATGAGAAGATGGCAACTTCCACAATTGCAGCTTAACAGTCATAGTCTTCTCCATAGTTTTAGAAAGGGTATTTTTTATTGTGGGGTCGACATGTACACCTACACACATACTCCGAAAGCCACTACAAGGTTTAGGGCGGAGCGTACGTTCTACCGTTACTAGTCACGCCCTTTCCGGTCCCACTCGCAAAAGGAGTGAGGGAAAAACGGCTGTCTATATGCCTCTGTACGAGCCCTAATTTCTTTTATCATGTCCTCGCGGTCCTTATGCGAAATGTGCATTAGCAGCCGTAGAATCGTTCCGCAGTCAGTCGTAAACACCGGTTTACTAAATTTTGTCTGAAATATTTTGTGAAAAGAAGATCGTCTTCCTTCCAGTTATTCTCATTTGAGTTCACAGAGTATTTCAGAAACACATGCCTGTTGATCAGAACCACTGATAACAAATCTAATAATACATCCTGGCGGATGGTCGAAAACATTCCAGCAGTGCTGAGGAAGGGGACGTATTGGTGTTTCATACGCGGTGTGCTTTATAGATGAGCTCCACTTTCACAGAATTTTCCCAATACACCGGAGTCGACCATCCACCTTCTCTATTACCGACCTTACGTGCTCGTTCCATTTCATATCGCTTTGCGACGATACAGCCAGGTATTTAATCACGGTATGTCACAGAGTACACCACCAATACTGTACTCGAACATTACAGGGTTGTTTTGCCACTCATCTGCAGTAGCTTACATTTCTCTACATTTAGAGCAAGCTGCCATATATCACACAAAATAGAAATTCTGTCTAAGCCACCCTGTATCCTCATACAATCACTCAACGACGACACGACATCGGAAAACAGTCGCAAATTGCTGCTCACACTATCGGTCCATAGCTAACACTGTGTATTGCAGGGAAATGCAGGAAGATCTGCAGCGTATGGGCACTTGGTGCAGGGAGTGGCAAGTGACCCTTAACATAGACAAATGTAATGTATTGCGAATACATGGAAAGAAGGATCTTTTACTGTATGATTATATGATAGCGGAACAAACACTGGCAGCAGTTACTTCTGTAAAATATCTGGGAGTATGCGTACGGAAAGATTTGAAGTGGAATGATCATGTAAAATTAATTATTGGTAAGGCGGGTGCCAGGTTGAGATTCATTGGGAGAGTCCTTAGAAAATGTAGTCCATCAACAAAGGAGGTGGCTTACAAAACACTCGTTCGACCTATACTTGAGTTTTGCTCGTCAGTGTGGAATCCGTACGTCAGGTTGACGGAGGAGGTAGAGAAGATCCAAAGAAGAGCGGCGTGTTTCGTTACAGCGTTATTTGGAAAACGTGATGGCGTTACGGAGATGTTTAGCAAACTCAAGTGGCAGATTCTGCAAGAGAGGCGCTCTGCATCGCGGTGTAGCTTGCTGTCGAGGTTTCGAGAGGGTGTGTTTCTGAATGAGGTATCGAATATATTGCTTCCCCCTACTTATACCTCCCGAGGAGATCACGAATGTAAAATTAGAGAGATTCGAGCGCGCACGGAGGCTTTCCGGCAGTCGTTCTTCCCGCGAAGCATACGCAACTGGAACAGGAAAGGGATGTAATGACAGTGCCACGTAAAGTGCCCTCCGCCACACACCATTAGGTGGCTGGCGGAGTATAAATGTAGATGATGATGCCAAGTTTACTTGAACGTTTGCGTGATTACACGAATGTGCGTTTGAGCGTGGGGTAACGACCCCAAACTAGTCACAAAGAAAGAAACATGAAACAAAAACAATAAGGTGTAGTAATGGCCCTACTTTTTCAATAATAGTAATAGCTTTGCTGGGACAGGTCATGATTCTTCCAAATCCCCACTGACATACAAACAGACAAACACATATACATACAAACACAAACGCACAGCCACCCACAGCTAGTACACCGCAACAATTCTAAATGAAACTTACGCTACGATTACTAAAGTTTTCCCTTACAGCTGAATGTACGCTATTGTTAGGTTGCGTACAAGAGTTCCCTTGTGATCTTACAATAAATGACACTCTGTTAAGAGAAACAGCAGCCAGGTACGGAGACACAGTAATTGGCAAATCCAAACTGTCGACATTCTGTCATACGCAGGTCCGAAAAAAGGGATTAAAGCGAGGAAAGATAGAGCGCAGTTGTATCCGTAATAATCTTTCAGCAGTAACAAGCGGGGCCCACTGGTGCTGTGATTTTTTTCCCCAAAAGTTGAGCTTCAGCTGGTGTTGTAGTGTACTTGTAACTGTAACTATGTATTCACATCGCTAGACAACATGCACGTAGCTATGTGAGGAAACAAGAACGAACTGAACTACTGTGAGAGAAGTAGCGAGTCCCATGTACTTACCAGCCGCATGTCGGCTGAGCGCAGTGACGTGTGAGTGCGGGAGCCTGAGGCCACCGTGCTTATAAAGGCACACGCAGTCCATCAGCGGCGGCCGTTGCGACACATACCACCCTTTGGGTTACCGATTGAGCAGCCACGAAATAACACCGGACAAACACCCAGGCGGCGCACCGACACGCTACGGAGAGAGGTCCACCCACCTCCACGGAGCTTCTCTTCGAGCACGTACTCGCTCTTCACCTTAAAAAACCCTGAATTATTAGGTAAAGAACGAGATGCTTGCCAGATTGATAACTTATCGTAGGTGCTTCTTAATTGATGATTTGTATACGAAAATGCAGGAATGTCGGAATCAGCTTTACAGCAGTAGTAATTTGTTAGTTAAAGCCTTGCACTCACATACACAAACATCAAACACACCACAATAACGAAAAAAGAAACAATTATCTGTAGTAGCTCGAGCTTTGTGAGTCTCAGCAAAAATTTTAGCCAAATGCCACACATCATCATCATCAGTTATCTGCTATATTAGCAGGTCCTTTGCCTCTCCATTTTCTGCAATCCATTACTTCCTTCTTAAGGCTGCTGTATGTTGTACCGTCCATCATGTCATCCAGTATCTGGAATCTCTTTCTTCCTCGCTTCCTTTTCCCTACTACATAACCTTCTGAAACTGTTTTTATCAGTCCGTCATTCTTTCTTAATATATGCCCAACCCAATTTTTCTTCTCTTTATTACATCTAGTAACTGTCTTTTTTCCCCCACTCTTCTCAGTACCTCCTCATTTTTTACTCTGTCCATCCTCCGCCATGTCCAGATCTCAGACACCTTCAGCCTTTCTCTGTCTTTTTTCCTCATTGTCCATGTTTCAGCGCCATATAGAAGAACACTCCATACAAGACATTTTATTAGTCTCTTCCTGAGTTCTCTGTCCAGACCGCTGCAGAAAATTCTCCTTTTCTTATAAAACGCCTCTTTTGCCATTGCTATCCTTGTTTTAATTTCTATGGTGCACTTCCAGTCGGTGTCTATCCTGTCTATCCTGCTTCCAAGATACTTACAGTTTTGCACCTGTTCTAGTATTTCTCCATTCAGCATAATTTTTATTTCCTTATTTCCTCCTGGTGTCAATACTTTTGTTTTATTTGCGTTAATTTTCATTCCATATTTTTTCCGTTAGTTGCAATGGTGTCCACCAAATCCTGTAATTCTTTTTCCCCTGTGGCTAGAAATACCATGTCATCAACAAACCTCAAACACCCTACTCTATTTTCCAAGTAGAGATTGAAAAGAGTAGGTGATAGACAGCATGCTTGTCTGACTTCTTTTCCTTGTCTGATCCAGTTTGTACTTTCTCATCTCACTTTAACTGAAACTTTTGATTAAGATATAATGAGTTTATAAGTCTTCTGGTTTTCCAGTCCAATCTCTTTCCCCTCATTATAGTCGCCAGCTTCTCCAAAACCACATTGTCAAATGCCTTTTCTACATCGATGAAGCACATATATAGGTCTCTTCCTTTTTCAATAAACCTTTCTCCCAAGATTCATAGGAGCCCTATTGCATCTCTGGTGCCCGTATTCCGTCTAAAGCCAAACTGATCCTCGCCAAGATTCTCCTACATTACTTTTTCAAGTCTTTTATTAATTATTCTTAACATCACTTTGGCTGCATGTGAAATGAGGCTGATTGTCCTGTGCTCGCTGCATTTCTTGGTTCCTTGTTTTTTTCGGTAATGGAATCATTACTGTTGTCAGAAAGTCCTCAGGCCATTCACCACTGTCATATATTTTATTACATAACAGCTCTATCAAAAATTTTTGAGAAAGTAATGTATTCAAGAGTAGCCTCCCATATTTGTAAAAATAAAGTACTAACAAAATGTCAGTTTGGTTTTCAGAAAGGCTTTTCAACAGAAAATGCTATATATGCTTTCACTGATCAAATATTAAATGCTCTGAATAACCGGACATCACCCATTGGTATTTTTTGTGATCTCTCAAAGGCCTTTGATTGTGTAAATCATGGAATTCTTTTAGATAAGCTAAATCATTATGGTTTGAGTGGGGCAGTGCACAAATTGTTTAATTCATACTTAACTGGAAGAATGCAGAAAGTTGAAATAAGTGGTTCGTGTAATGTTAAAACAACAGCTGATTCCTCAAACTGGGGTGCTATCAAGCACAGGGTCCCACAGGGTTCGGTCATAGGCCCTTTACTGTTCTTGATATACATTAATGACTTAACATTCCACATTGATGAAGATGCAAAGTTAATTCTTTTTGCTGATGATACAAATATAGTAATAACATCCAAAAACCAAGAACTAAGTGATGTAATTGTTAATGATGTTTTTCACAAAATTATTAAGTGGTTCTCAGCAAACGGACTCTCTTTAAATTTTGATAAAACACAGTATATACAGTTCCGTACAGTAAATGGCACAACTCCAGTAATAAATATAGAATTTGAACAGAAGTCTGTAGCTAAGGTAGAATTTTCAAAATTTTTAGGTGTGTCCATTGATGAGAGGTTAAACTGGAAGCAACACATTGATGGTCTGCTGAAACGTCTGAGTTCAGCTACGTATGCTATTAGGGTTATTGCAAATTTTGGTGATAAGAATCTCAGTAAATTAGCTTACTATGCCTACTTTCATTCACTGCTTTCGTATGGCATCATATTCTGGGGTAATTCATCGTTGAGTAGAAAAGTATTCATTGCACAAAAACGTGTAATCAGAATAATAGCTGGAGCCCACCCACGGTCATCCTGCAGACATCTATTTAAGGATCTAGGTATCCTCACAGTAACCTCACAGTATATATATTCCCTTATGAAATTTGTTGATAATAATCCAACCCAATTCAAAAGTAATAGCAGTGTGCATACCTATAACACCAGGAGAAAGGATGATCTTCACTATGCAGGGTTAAATCTGACTTTGGCACAGAAAGGGGTAAATTATGCTGCCACAAAAGTCTTTGGGCACCTACCAAACAGCATCAAAAGCCAGACAGATAGCCAACTAACATTTAAAAATAAATTAAAAGAATTTCTAGATGACAACTCCTTCTACTCATTGGCTGAATTTTTAGTTATAAACTAAGTAAAAAGAAAAACTTAGTCATTAGTGTCATGCAATATTTTGTGTAATGTAATTTCTTGTACAGACATCTTTTATTAACCTGACACGTTCCACATCATTACGAAGTGTCGTATTCATGATCTATGGAACAAGTATTAATCTAATCTAATCTCAATATTTCTCTTATTCCAGCTTGGTTCAAGCATTTTTGTATTTCTCCCGGTATTGTATCTGTACCTACCGCTTTGCCATTTTTCATTGCAGCTATGGCAGACTTTACTTCTTCCATTATGATGGTTGGTCTTTTCTCGTCATCACTTACACTGTTGTGTGATTCAAATTTCAGAGTTTCTGCTTTCCTATTTGTGTCATATAGCTCTTTTAGATATTCTTCCCATCTCTGGAGGACATCGTCACGATCTTTGTACACTACCTCTTCGTCTTTACTCAAAATTTCCATAGGAGCACTTCCTGCTTTGTTTTCCTCGACCATGTCATAGTCTTTACTCTGTTGTATAGTAAGTCGTATCTTCCCTTCCTGTCCAGTTCGTCAATTTCATCACATTCCTCTTTTAGCCATTTTTTCATAGTCTGCTCTGTTTTTCTTCGCAGTTCATTCTTTAACCTTCGGTATAACTTTCTTGTATCTTCAGTGTTCTTGTTTTTCAATTTTCTTCTCTCCTTCATCTTGGAAATCATTTCTTGTGTGACTCATGTTTTTTTGACCTTTTCCCTTTTACATATCCTATATTTTGCTGTTGTGCTTTAATGATTCCTTCTTTCAGCATATTCCAGTACTCGTTGGCATTATCATGTGTTTCTTTATCTCGTAATGTATTTAGAAACTCCCGAGACAGCATTTCTGTAATTTGTTCTTTGTTGGATCTTATCTTCTCTAGATCCCACTTCTTCACCATGGTCGCCTTCCTCAGTTTTTTCGTTCTTATTTCTATTTCTGCCATAAGTAAGTTGTCGTCACTATTAATATCTGCACCTGGTAATGTGTGCACCTTCTTGATTCCATTCCTGTATCTTTCTTCTACCAGTATAAAATCGATTTGGTTTCTGTATTTATCCCCTGGTGATTTCCAAGTGTAGAGCCTCCTCTTGTGGTTCTTGAACCATGTGTTTGCCGCTATCAGCTGGCTTTCCCTTCAGAAGTCAATTAACCATTCACCTCTGTCATTTCTATTTCCAAGACCATGACTGCCTACTGTGTTTACCTCTTTCCCTTCTCCCACAATGGCGTTCCAGTCTCCCATTACTATTTTGCAGCATTTTTTATTTTCGTCCATTATTCTCTCTATTACATTGTACGTTTCCTCTACAATTTGGTCATGATGTTCTGAAGTTCGCATATAAACCTGGACACAAAGATCAAACACATCACAATAACGAAAAAAGAAACAATTATCTGTAGTAGCTCGAGCTTTGTAAGTCTCAGCAAAAATTTTAGCCAAGTGCCACACATACACAGTAAAAAATTGTAAAACTGTAACATTGTAACCTTTCGTCTATGTAACAGACGATCCTAAAAAATCCAAAGCTAAATCAAATGGTAGCTGCAATCAAGTGAAACTGTTCTAAAAATTTCAAGTACTACCTATCTAACACCAAATATTTTACTTTTTATATGCAAAATACGACGCTATTCCGCGTAGAAAGGAACCATAGAGAGACGAACACTAACCATTCTTAACTTCACAGCACACGCACTTCATCAGCACTTATTTCATCAGCATAATACTTTGTATTTCTTTTCGTAAACTATAGTAGTAAAAAAAGATTTCTTATGTTTTAAAGAGAGCTCCTTTCCCAGATCTAATCACGTACATTATCACAGTTTGCTCGTTAATATTTTTAAATAATGGAAAGGGAAAGTTTTAGTTATAAATGATGACTTTCAATTAAAAGCTTCAGTTTCTTACAAATTCAGAATTTTAAAGTGTCCTAGCCACAATGTTGACTGATTGGAATTTCCTTAACCGTTTCGATTATACATGATTTTTAAGTTTACACTTGCCTGTTGCTCACAATAGATGACTAAGAACTACGTACCCATATCTTCAGTATATGCAATGTTTTTAATGTGAAGGCTTTTTATGTTCCTCTGAAAATAACGTGTAATCGAAACGCTTAAGGCAGTTAAAATCAACAAACAATGTGGCTATGACGATTTGAAATTGTGAGTGCAACATGGCTAGTACGCCGCATACAACATTTGTGCACATCATTAATTAATACAAATCGAAACAACAAAAAATGTCAGGAGGGCACATCAATCTGGAATTGCACAGACCCACACTTAAAATCATCCCCAATACAGATAAACTGCAAAATGTTCTTGGTCTTCCTAGGGAAAATTATTTCTCATATTAAGCCGTACGGACATTCATTTAACAGCTCTCTGCTACAAAATAAGCCCTTTACTTTGTTACGCAGATTACCCTTACATTACCTCTATCCGCTGTCATAACAATAAGTGTTGAATACCACAATAGTATCGGTGTACTTATAATCGCAATATATACCGATGAGCCAAAACATTATGATGACCTACGTAATAGTTTGTTTGTGTACCTTTGGAACGAAATACATCACTGATTCTGCGAATCAGGGATCCGACAGCTGTTGGTAGGTTTGTGGCATTAGATATCTACGCACAGGTTATGTAATTCGCATAAATAACGAACCACTGAATTTCGTACGTGGTGATGGCCCCAGGTAGGTTCCATAGGATTTACGTAAGTCGAATTTGGTGTCCGAGACATCCACGTGAATTCACTATAATGCTCTTTAAACCATTGTATCACAGTTCTGGCTCCGAGACAATCTACATCTACATCTATATCCATACTTCGCAAGCCACCTGACGGTGTGTGGCGGAAGGAATCCTGAGTAACTCTATCGGTTCTCCCTTCTATTCCAGTCTCGTATTGTACGTGGAAAGAAGGATTGTCGGTATGCTTCTGTGTGGGCTCTAATCTCTCTGATTTTATCCTCATGGTCTCTTCGCGAGATATACGTAGGAGGGAGCAATATACTGCTTGACTCTTCGGTGAAGGTATGTTCTCGAAACTTTAACAAAAGCCCGTACCGAGCTACTGAGCGTCTCTCCTGCAGAGTCTTCCACTGGATTTTATCTATCATCTCCGTAACGCTTTCGCAATCACTAAATGATCCTGTAACGAAGCGCGCTGCTCTCCGTTGGATCTTCTCTATCTCTTCTATCAACCCTACCTGGTGCGGATCCCACACTGCTGAGCAGTATTCAAGCATTGGGCGAACAAGCGTACTGTAACCTACTTCCTTTGTTGTCGGATTGCATTTCCTTAGGATTCTTCCAATGAATCTCAGTCTGGCATCTGCTCTACCGACGATCAACTTTATATGATCATTCCATTTTAAATCACTCCTAATGAGTACTCCCAGATAATTTATGAAATTAACTGCTTCCAGTTGCTGACTTGCTATTTTGTAGCTAAATGATAAGGGACCTATCTTTCTATGTATTCGCATCACATTACACTTGTCTACATTGAGATTCAATTGCCATTCCGTGCACCATGCGTCAATTCGCTGCAGATCCTCCTGCATTTCAGTACAATTTTCCATTGTTGCAACCTCTCGATACACCACAGCATCATCTGCAAAAAGCCTCAGTGAACTTCCGATGTCATCCACCAGGTCATTTATGTATATTGTGAATAGCAACGGTCCTATGACACTCCCCTGCGGCACACCTGAAATCACTCTTACTTCGGAAGACTTCTCTCCATTGAGAATGACATGCTGCGTTCTGTTATCTAGGAACTCCTCAATCCAATCACACAATTTATCTGATAGTCCGTATGCTCTTACTTTATTCATTAAACGACTGTGGGGAACTGTGTCAAACGCCTTGCGGAAGTCAAGAAACACGGCATCTACCTGTGAACCCGTGTCTAAGGCCCTCTGAGTCTCGTGGACGAATAGCGCGAGCTGGGTTTCACACGACCGTCTTTTTCGAAACCCATGGCGATTCCTACAGAGTAGATTTCTAGTCTCCAGAAAAGACATTATACTCGAACATAATACGTGTTCCAAAATTCTACAACTGATCGACGTTAGAGATATAGGTCTATAGTTCTGCACATCTGTTCAACGTCCCTTCTTGAAAACGGGGATGACCTGTGCCCTTTTCCAATCCTTTGGAACGCTTCGCTCTTCTAGAGACCTACGGTACACCGCTGCAAGAAGGGGGGCAAGTTCCTTCGCGTACTCTGTGTAAAATCGAACTGGTATTCCATCAGGACCAGCGGCCTTTCCTCTTTTGAGCGATTTTAATTGTTTCTCTATCCCTCTGTCGTCTACTTCGATATCTACCATTTTGTCAACTGTGCGACAATCTAGAGAAGGAAGCACAGTGCAGTCTTCCTCTGTGAAACAATGACAATCACACTGCAATAAGATGACTACGCCGTCGGGGAAGACATGAAGCACGAAGAAATGCGGGTGGTTCGCAACTGTCAGCATGTCTTAGATTGCTACTACTGGTCTCATGCAAGAGCAGGAGAATGTCTCTGAGTACACTGCTACACCAAGAAGAAATGCAGATGATAAATTGGTATTCATTGGACAAATATATTATACTAGAACTGACATGTGATTACATTTTCACGCAATTTGGGAGCATGGATCCTGAGAAATCAGTATCCAGAACAACCACCTCTGGCCGTAATAACGGCCTTGATACGCCTGGGCATTGAGTCAAACAGAGCTTGGATGGAGTGTACAGGTACAGCTGCTCATGCAGCTTCAACACGATACCACAGTTCATCAAGAGCAGTGACTGGCGTATTGTGACGAGCCAGTTGCTCGGCCACCATTGACCAGACGTTTTAAATTGGTGAGAGATCTGGAGAATGTGCTGGCCAGGGCAGCAGTCGATCATTTTCTGTATCCAGAAAGGCCCGTACAGGACCTACAACAAGCGGTCGTGCAATACCCTGCTGAAATGTAGTGTTTCGCAGGGATCGAATGAAGAGTAGAGCCACGGGTCGTAACACATCTGAAATGTAAAGTCCACTGTTCAAAGTGCCGTCAATGCTAACAAGAGGTGACTGACACGTGTAACCAATGGCACCCCCTACCGTCACGCAGGGTGATACGCCAGTGTGGCGATGACGAATACACGCTTCCACTGTGCGTTCACCGCGATGTCGCCAAACACGGATGCCACCATCATGATGCTGTACACAGAACCTGGATTCATCCGAAAAAATGACGTTTTGCCATTAGTGCACCCAGGTTCGTCGTTGAGTACACCATCGCAGGCGCTCCTGTCTGTGATGCAGCGTCGAGGGTAGCTGCAGCCATGGTCTCCGAGATGCCACAAATCACAATCTGTCCTACTCTACAGAGCAGACAAGCCTCCGAACACCACGATCTGTGAACAGTCGTGGAAGATCAACCAATTAGCGCCTACTGGTAGTTTCACTGTCCTTCTACCTCATTCCGTAGATGCTCACGACAGTAGCACGTGAACATTCGACCAGCTTCGCCGTTTTCGAGATTTTTACAGGCTCTGCATAATAATAATCTGTCCTTTGTCAAAGTCGCTTATCTCTATGGATTTCCCCATTTGCAGCCCACATCTTCGTTAGGGTGATCCTCCGACCGTGTCTGCTTCGCTCACATACTTTTGTCACAGGGTCACGTGCTCGCAACGCCACAAGACGACGTTCAATGTCGCGGTGGGCAGAGGTCATGTTTTGGCTTATCAGTGTATGACGGAACTTCAGAAAATAAATTACAAGCTATTACAGCACAACAAGTCACTCTTATTCAATACTATGCTACACTTCATAGTGACACAGATATATGATAGCATTTTTCAGTCGACCGGTATGGACGGGCGGTTCTAGGCGCTACACTCTGGAACCGCGCGACCTCTACGGTCGCCGGTTCGTATCCTGCCTCTGGCATGGATGTGTGTGATGTCCTTAGGTTAGTTAGGTTTAATTAGTTCTAAGTTCTAGGGGACTGATGACCTTAGAAGTTAAGTTCCATAGTGTTCAGAGCCATCTGAACCATTTGAACTATTTTTCAACAGTCACCAAATGTCTGTAAACAATGGACAGAACCTTCTACCAATCGTTCAATCTCTCGACGATAAAAATTCACTATTCTAGGACAGATGGATGGAGGTCCTAATCTTCGGAAAAGCTGAGATTGCTGCAAATTAGTTCCCCGATTACCTTCCCAGTCAGCATCACAAACGTCTGTGCGGTCTTGCTCAAACTGTTGGCATAAATTCACTGCGACTGGACGTGCGCTTTCATTTGACCCATATGCAGCCAGAGTTTCACGGTAAATCTTTGTACTGTTTAGACGTTTTGATCATAAGAATCATACTGTCTCGCGTACTTTGGAGTACATTTCCAATTATCGCGTCATTTCAGTCACACACTACGGTTCACCTGTTATCTGTAACGCACCAAATCTGTGGCTGCTGGGAATCTGTTCTGACAATGAGCCACTCCTATCGCACTATGGACATGTGTAACTCGCTTTTCAAAGTCTCACTCTTCGGCCACACAGCCTCCTGACACTTAGCTGATCCACGCCATCCGCGGGGTCGGATATATACGGGACAAGTGTGCTTGTAAGGCTTAAATTTAGATCGAATTGGAAAAGTAATTAGTTTTTGTATAACTTATCTAAAAGTTTGTTATCTTTTATTATCCTCGCAGGAAAGGTTAACTTACTAACGTTAACGAAAGCCGACGGTGTAAAAGGGCGAGAGGATATTCAAGACATCACACTGTAACTTCTGCTGGCCACTTTGAGAATATTTCCAGGCTTGACAGACCAAAAATATGCCTTCTATCAAACTGTTTGTTTGGACGTTCCCTACGCCACTGTGGTACGTTGTAATGCCCTGACTACCGTTTCCTGCAGCACTTCCGGTATTCAACGCTCTCGACTCTCATTCGGGAGGACGACGGTTCAAACCCGCATCCGGCCATCCGGATTTGTACTTCCCGTGACTTTCCTAAAGCCGGCCGGAGTGGCCGTGCGGTTCTAGGAGCTACAGTCTGGAACCGAGCGACTGCTACGGTCGCAGGTTCGCATCCTGCCTCGGGCATGGATGTGTGTGATGTCCTTAGGTTAGTTAGGTTTAATTAATTCTAAGTTCTAGGCGACTGATGACCTCAGAAGTTTAGTCGCATAGTGCTCAGAGCCATTTGAACCATTTGAACTTTCCTAAATCGCTTAAAGCAAATGCCAGTACGGTTCCTTTACAAGGGAGCGGCCAATTTCCTTTGCCATCCTTCCGTCCCTGATGATCTCGTTGTCGACAAGACGTTAAACACTAAACTTCATTCTTCCTTCCAGTACATATCTTACTTGTAAAGTTACCAGGCGACTGGAAAATCATACAACGTTTTTATCATGCAACTCTGTGTAATCTGCAACGATTTTTTCCAAGCTGTCTGTAATTGAGGTGGAAGCTGCTGTTAATGAAAACCGGAAATGCCAAATATTTCTATTTTAATAAACATTTTTGGAACAGTGATTAAATTGAAAAAGAAATTGTTTTTGAAATTCAGTCTTAATCACACCACGAATGTTACAAGAACATAGGTGACTGGTTTCGATCGTATCACATAACTATCATCAGACTCATAGCACCCTTCGAAGATGGTAGGTGGAGCACTCTTCTCAGCTGCTGTGATGTCACATCCACCTACCATCTTCGAAGGGTGCTATGGGTCTGATGATGGTCATATGATATGACCGAAACCGATCACCAAATATTTCACTACCAAATGCAAAAATTACCAGTTGATTTATATATTTATTAATCTGTTCGAAGTCTGGCAAAGCAGAGATACTGTATCCTAAAGCTCTGTACAGGGAAAACATGTCCAACCAACAGGCGCCCACAATATCGCTCCCATCGCGGAGCTGCTCTGATGTTGACTGCCACAGTGTATTTAGCCATTTCTATTAAAGAAGCGAGCTCTACTCCTCACGTATTGCTGAGTCTAGCAGTAGCTTCAAACAGGACGTTCAGAATTTCCAGAAACTAAAAATGAACGGAAACGTTTCAAAAATATGTAAAAAACGCTGATACACATATTGCACCTGGTGTTTGCGTTTGAAATTGCTTAATCTAGCATAGAAACAGCTGTAGAATACTGAGGATTAAAATAGACTGTAATGTTTTGGTTATATTTGTATCTTTTATGCTTTTTTATCTTCTTTTATTTCTTTGTTAGCTGTAATGTTATTCTAAAAGGAAGTAAACGAACGAGAATAAGTATGCAGCAGGTTTCAACAGTAACCAATCAAACGAAACAGCAGTGACTCAGCTGTACGTTATCCTTACATGAGTGTTTCAGTCATCTGCAGGTAAACAGAAAGCAACTACACGCGAAGAACTAAACTTCACGTCGCTACGCAGTAAGTGTGATCCGGAATTGTTAAAGTAAAAAAAAAAAATCTGCTTTTTGTTATGTGATATAATAATCATCAGCTCATCTTAATCCTCAACGCATAAAAATTCCACATGCTAAATTTTTTTTTCTCCATTCTGGCCTCGAAAAGTGCATCTCCCGTAGGGCCTGAAGAAGAGACAACTAATTTGACACGCACTGAGGTATTAAAGCTTTCACTCTTACTGCGCTCCTCACGCTTTAGAAACACAATAAAATCGTAGCTTTACAGTGATTTGCAGAGTGTGTATATAAATGTGGATGTAGAAAGTAGACAACACGCCCTATGATAGTACGTAGCGAGATGGCCCAATATGATCGGAAGTATCACCTCACTTGAGCCAACCACGAAATGCAAACGGAGGCAAGCAGGAGAGAAAAGGATGGCCACGCTTCTTTCATATAGAGCTTTAACTTTGTCGCTGTTGAAGCTGTGCTTCCTTTTATCCACTGTCTTAGTAAATTTAATTTACTTGCCTGTTTCTTAGGCATGACATCACAAACCACAAAGATAACATCTTCAACTTTTGTAGTCCTGTTGTGCTCATTTGCGTATAATATAACGGTATTTTGATTATTATTGCTTTGAGACCTGCAGCTCACCGTTGGGGGGGGGGGGGGGGAGGGGGGAGCCATCCCTAATACAGGGTCAGTGGCCTGGATGGTCCAGCTTGGCTCACCATGCTCTCTACTGAGCCACAGAGGAAATTACTTGCAGAACTTCCACAGGTAAAAGAGGGAATTAATATAGTGGTATACGGCTTCTCCTGGCTGCCAAATATTGATTACAGTTGTTAATATTTTACTATGCACTGGGAATTAAGTTTATATAGTAATTACTATAAAAGTAAATACGAGTATATATACGTAAATAATATATTACTTCATCATATAAAAGGGACATAACTGTGTATAACGCATATATAGAATGTCCTAAACGTAAACTAAATAGTAGAAACAAAAATATGTACTTTTTTCATACATTGAAGATACTTTGCAAAGAATGGAGGCGAATCGCGTACGGCACAAAAACTCTGTTACATTCAGTTACTATTAGACGGTCCCAAAGTAATAATTAGCAACATACCATAATACCGCAACGATATTTTCTCTTGAATACAGGCTTAAAGGGCTTCTTTTCTGTAATGTCCCGCTTAATAATATAGAAGGGATCTTTTGAAAGGTAACACAGAAGGTGTTACAAAACGAGGAAAGTTCACTCACTTTCAGGGCATAGAAATATGATCATGTCAAGCATATTGTGCAGTGTCTTGCTTTTTATAAGCGACACCTCTATTACATAATCGTTTAGAAAATGGGTTATATTTTTGGACATATCACTTTTACGCAGTTATGAAAAGATATTTTTACCAAGAACATACACAAAGCTCTTTTCTCTACTGACAACGCTATCAGTGTCTCATTAAATTACGTCCATGTCATTGTGTCATCGGATTCAAGCGATTCCTTTCACATAAGAAATTAGGTTAAACCTGTATGGTAAAAACAATAACAATTCGCTTGAAAAATACGAGTAATACCTATTCTTATCTACAAGATAAACAACACTGGAAATAGCAACTGAGGAAGAAGGCTGTAGCTATTAACAGTTAGTGACCCACGGGGCCAGCACGGGTGGCCGTGCGGTTCTAGGCGCTACAGTCTGGAACCGCGCTACCGCTACGGTCGCAGGTTCCAATACTGCCTCGGTCATGGATGTGTGTGATGTCCTTAGGTTAGTTAGGTTTACGTAGTTCTAAGTTCTAGCGGACTGATGACCTCAGCAGTTAAGTCCCTTAGTGCTCAGAGCCATTTGAATCATTTGATCCACGGGGAGCGCTAAGCATCTAGGGCCGAACCGCTTGTCTGGCGCATGCGGCTGGAAGCAATACCGATGTGTTCCAAAACGCCGCTCATAAAAACGGGAATTTTCAGCGGCTCATAACTCGCATTCTATTGGTGATAGAAAGATATGATTAAGTGTTTTGTATAGTCATTGGGCTACGGACCATTTTTATACCCAACAGAAGTATCGTCTTATTGTAACTATCCCCCAATGCATGGTCAAAATTTGAATATACACAATTCCTCCAGCTTAGGCAAATGCAGCAAATCAGTTGGCTCTTTTGTATTATATATGGTGTATAGTGCACCTTTAGGGGCTCATGGAGGCACAATTTAGTTCATGGGTGGTTCCTGTGAAAACCCGAAAAACATGATTTTCGGGTACTAAAAACGAGCCTCGGATTTCAATACGGGTGTGCACAGCAAATGGTTGAAATTTTTTCGATATGCTTCTAAAATCCCCATCTCAAAGAATCTTGGAAATTTTCGTAATGGCTTTATCCAGTTTCATGATATGGATGTTCAAAGTGACTCTATTTGCACACGTAAAATATGCGCGTAATATCCGGTGTGAGGCGAAAACGTACTGTACAATGTGTCCAAGAGTGGAGGAATATGCTGTAATAATGTACGTTAAAATTAGTATTTTGGGGACTCCACGTATTACAGAAGCAAAGGCAAAATTTTTGTGTACCTAAAGTCTAAAATTAATTCTATGTTATTTCTGCTTCACATAAGTAAACTATCAAAATTTTACTGGCCCATAAAATTCTTTTACATGAGTTCAAAATGGTTCAAATGGCTCTGAGCACTATGGGACTTAACATCTGTGGTTATCAGTCCCCTAGAACTTAGAACTACTTAAACCTAACTAACCTAAGGATGTCACACACATCCATGCCCGAGGCAGGATTCGAACCTGCGACCGTAGCGGTCACGCGGTTCCAGACTGAAGACCCTAGAACAGCACGGCCATGCCGGCCGGTTTCACATGAGTGATATGCCCCACGGTAGCAGGGAAAAGGAGAGAACCAGCGCAAAAATGCTGCTAGCGGAGCACAGGAAAGCTAATAGATTCCTCTTTTGAAAGACTCCGACTAAAATGTGCGGTACCATCTGCCTTATTCTACCTTCCTCGAAATCTTTAACAATTATGGCGTGCGAATATATGTGCCTTTTTCATACTGAGAGAGGAAGTCAGTAGACAGTGGTTGTGATATAGAAAGAACGAAGGAGGCAATGGCAATGTGAGAGAAAGAGGGGGACACAGTGGCAGTGGAACATAGTTGACAGTGGCAGAACAGTGGTAGAAAAAGAATAAATGAGACAATGCCAGTGAGAGAAGAAGAAAGAGAAAGTAGAAGTAGGGGAGAGCCAGTGATAAAGAGAGATTAAATGAGACAGTACCAGTGAGAGACGAAGAAAAAGTAAAAGTGAGAGACAGTGATAATGAGAGACAGAGTAAGAGGGAGAGAGAGAGAGAGAGAGAGAGAGAGAGAGAGAGAGAGAGAGAGAGAGAGAGAGAGAGATAGTAGGAGGAGACAAAGGAAGTTGGAAGCAATGAATGAGATAGCAGCAGTGAGAGAAGTAAGAGGGAGACAATGACAGTGAGAAGAGACAGTCATAGAACGGAAAGAAGGGACTGTCAGTGTGGGACAGGGGAAAGTTTTTATAGGTCCTGAGGAAGATGAAGTGAGACAGCTGGTGCTCTACTTTTCAGTCAGTCTTTTAAAACAGAAGCATATTAGCCTTTTTTGTATACCGATACGAACATTTTTTCCGCTGGTGAATTATACACTAACTTCCCTCTGCTCGTATTAGTGAAACGCGTATCAAAATGCGTACAGTAGGCCCTGAGTTGATGCTTCAAATACAGACTGAGGTAGACGGTGGGGAACTTCAGTCTATGAATTGTTTAGGAGATATAACTTCTCATTTCGTTCACGTGTATGTCATTAGAAGCGGAAGATTAACTCAATCGCATAAGGTCAGAGAAGGAAGCCGAATATGACTTATCCAAATAAAATACTGATGCATGTGCCTGCAATGATTTAGAGAAATAACGAAAAACCTGCCTGACGCTGTGGCCGAGCGGTCCTAGGCGCTTGAGTCTGGAACCAAGCTACCGTTACGGTCGCAGGTCCGAATCCTGCCTCGGGCATGGATGTGTGTGATGTCCTTAGGTTAGTTAGGTTTAAGTAATTCTAAGTTCTAGGGGACTGATGACCTCAGATGTTAAGTCCTATAGTGCTCAGAGCCATTTGAATCATTTTTGACGCCACTGTTGTCACACTGTTCGAGGTAGTACAAAACAGATATGAGTGAGAGCTGCGATACGGGCTCGTCGCTTTTGCACTGATGCAACTGTATCAAAGGTTTGCTTATGGCTAAGGTACACACTTGACCGGTCTTAATAGTTCACATACAGAAGTCCAATCTGGCAACTAACAACCCTTCTGCCAAAGTCACATCATTGGCGCCGAAATTACCCACACAGATAGAAAGCATTTGCCGCCATCCATATCCTGTACGCGTACAATACTCCTCCTTATAAGACAACGCGGTGCATCTAATACATCATTATTACTAATGAGTCTAACATACAAAAGATATTAGTCGGTAGCTCACCCAAAGCCAGTTCCTCGTGTCCTGTGGCACATCACGCGAATCGAGGTTTAATGACGTTGTACCCATTTTAGTTGGTTCCTGCCTCATGACAGGAGTACCTTGCCACCGTGCGTCACTAGCGGCCGGATCCCACATCCAGAACAACGTTCGACAGAGTTTCACAGTGCTCTGCAGAAGATCAGTATTTCCTGACGTTTAGTTAAGAAATCTAACCCCACGTTGCGCAGAACTCTCTGTGAATGGTTTTGTTCCCATCTGAAAAAGTAACTCCACTGTCCCTGCCAATTTCACATCGTTATTCCTTACTCTACTTAAACTATAATATGGAGGGTTCAGTCTCCACTTACTCAAGGGGTCCAAATTCACAATGGACACATGAGTCCATGTGTCCAACGCTCTCTAGTGTTTATAAGGTTAGGGAAAGGGGGGGGGGGATTGACTGTGTGCGTGGGTCAAAGATGTGAATCCAGTGTCTTTCCTGCATCTTCAGTTGACAGCTTTTTTGGGGGGAGAGACGGGTATGTTGTGTTAGAGGTTTGATCCTTGAAGCTTTCTAGAGATGAGATTTTTCTTTTTTGCAACTTTCGATCTAAGTATTTTGTTCGTAATTGTTCGTTGGGTATGTTCTGTGCGAACGTTCCATGTCAGCTATTCTAGTTCATCGTTCATCCGCTCATTCAGTTTTTTTATTACAGAGGGCAGCTGACCCTCTGACCGAACAAGCTGAGCTACCTTGCCGGCACCATCTGAGCTACCCAAGCACGACTCACGCCCCGTCCTCACGCTTTACTTCTGCCGGGTTCGCAGGAGAGCTTCTGTGAAGTTCGGAAGGTTGGAGACGTGGTATTGACAGAAGTAAAGCTGTGAGGACAGGGCTTGAGTCATGCTTGGGTAGCTCAGATGATGCCGGCAAGGTAGCTCAGTGTGTTCGGTCAGACATTGTTTAATAACAGCCGGAACGGTCGCTCAGCGTGTTCGGTCAGAGGGCTGCGTGCTCTCTGTAATAAAAAAACTGAGTCGCGAACTAGAAAAAAAGGAGGGTTGGCTGCCCTCTGTAATTAAAAACTGAGTCAATGGCTGAACACTGGACTTGAACGGGTGTCCTCGTACATCCGCACTGAAAAAATGCCACGAAAAAAATATTATAGAACATTTGCCTGCGAAAGGCAAAGGTCCCGAGTTCGAGGCTCGGTCCGGCACACAGTTTTAATGTGCCAGGAAGTTTCATATCAGCGCACACTCCGCGGCAGAGTGACAATCTCATTCTAGTAAATTGTAGTTTACAGTCGTTACGATTCTATATTAAGTTGAAGTTTTTTGTAAATATTATTTAATTGTGTTTCTTATACTGCAAGCAAATTTAAAACACGATATTAATTAAATTAACTGCTGTGACTGTTGTTGAAGAGGGGCTGGACGGAATGAGCTACAGGGGCAGAACGGTCTCGGTGGTCTATTTCGTCTAGAGGTTCTAGAGTGCGCTTAAGCCTGACAAGTTTTGATCAAACAAATGTCTGTTACGGTTTAGTAAGGATGCAACATCTGTCGCTGGCCTCTTACGTGGTCTTCCTATAAAAGCGAGCGAATTCGCATTTGCTTCCAAATAAGGCAGTCTGTCATAGTTCTTTTCTTCACAGTCAACGTTTAGTCCACTAAATCAGCATATTCGTAGCTATTTCTAGAAGATTTGTTCACGGTTGTTACTGAATATTGTCTCAGTAGATAGGTACAAGAGGCGCAGTGGTCTACTGGTATGGACATTTCCGCCCCAGTCGCCTTTTATTCTTCATTTGACGAATTCTAGAGCATGTTTTGTCTTTCAAGTTTGCGGTTGGTACGTCGTTATATACGGGAAACAAAGAGACACAACAAGCTGTTGAATCGGTAATTAATAAAACGTTGACCCACGAAAATGGATAATACCTTTGACAACTTTAAAGCCATATGTAAAATAGAAAAATTACAATCCCTTTCAACAACTGAATAAAATCAGCGGAAAATATCAATGTTTTTTTTCCGGTAAGGAGCAAGAGTGAAGAACTTGTTAAATAAAACACACAGAGGCATGACCTACATTTAGCTGCGTAGTGGCCACTGATTTTCATCAATGGTGGAACTTGAAAATTTCTGCCGGACTAGGATTCGAACCCGGGTCTCTTGCCCACCAGGCAGATACTCCGACCACAAAGCCACCCGGACACGCTGGTTATCACCGCTGGACGGCCTACGCGAGCACGCCTACCGTCAGACCCAAATTCTCAACTTATCCACCCACTACAAGTGTAGAGTCCCTGCCCGTTAGCCTCATTACTCGCGGCGTTTCGCCGATCCCCATAAGAGTTCGATCGTGGTGTGCATCTGCACTGAAGGAATCAACCCCGCCTTAGTTATATATGTTGTCTCTGCTTTTTCGGAAGTTTGAACCATGTCCAAAAGAACAGACACCACGCATATGTTTTTGTTAAATATCTTATAGATTTGTAAAAGCGACTATAAAAGAACTGTGCAGATTAGCGTATCAGTTCGCAGAACGAAACGGATGCCCGCATCCATACAACAACGAAATGGAAATGGCTGGAGAAGATTGGGTCGTTGGGTTTGTGGCTCGCTGTCCTGGCTTAAGTTTCGGTACACCAGAAGCTACACTACTGGCCATTAAAATTGCTACACCACGAAGATGACGTGCTACAGACGCGAAATTTAACCGACAGAAAGAAGATGCTGCGATATGCAGATGATTAACTTTTCAGTGCATTCACACAAGGTTGGCGATGATGGCGACACCTACAACGTGCTGACATGAGGAAAGTTTCCAACCGATTTCTCATACACAAACAGCAGTTGACCGGCGTTGCCTGGTGAAACGTTGTTGTGATGCCTCGTGTAAGAAGGAGAAATGCGTACCATCACGTTTCCGATTTTGATAAAGGTCGGATTGTAGCCTATCGAGATTGCCGTTTATCGTATTCCGACATTGCTGCTCGCGTTGGTCGAGATCCAATGACTGTTAGCAGAATATGGAATCGTTAGGTTCAGGAGGGTAATACGGAACGCCGTGCTGGATCCCAACGGTCTCGTATTACTAGCAGTCGAGATGACAGGCATCTTATCCGCACG
This sequence comes from Schistocerca gregaria, assembly GCF_023897955.1. Taxonomy (NCBI): domain Eukaryota; kingdom Metazoa; phylum Arthropoda; class Insecta; order Orthoptera; family Acrididae; genus Schistocerca; species Schistocerca gregaria. The sequence continues at coordinate 384,676,805 of NC_064927.1, forward strand.
GCTGTAACGGATCGTGCAGCCACGTCTCGATCCCTGAGTCGACAGATGGGGACGTTTGCAAGACAACAACCATCTGCGCGAACAGTTCGACGACGTTTGCAGCAGCATGGACTATCAGCTCGGAGACCGTGGCTGCGGTTACCCTTGACGCTGCATCACAGACAGGAGCGCCTGCAATGGTGTACTCAACGACGAACATGGGTGCACGAATGGCAAACCCTCATTTTTTCGGATGAATCCAAGTCCTGTTTACAGCATCATGATGGTCGCATCCATGTTTGGCGACATCGCGGTGAACGCACATTGGAAGCGTGATTCGTCATCGCCATACTGGCGTATCACCCGGCGTGATGGTATGGGGTGCCATTGTTTACACGTCTCGGTCTCCTCTTGTTCGCATTGACGGCACTTTGAACAGTGGACGTTATATTTCAGATGTGTTACGAGCCGTGGCTCTACCCTTCGTTCGATCCCTGGGAAACCCTACATTTCAGAGGATAATGCACGACCGCATGTTGAAGGTCATGTACGGACCTTTCTGGATACAGAAAATGTCCGACTGCTGCCCTGGCCAGCATATTCTCCAGATCTTTCACCAATTGAAAACGTCTGGTCAATGGTGGCCGAGCAAATGGCTCTTCACAATACGCCAGTCTCTACTCTTGATGAACTGTGGTATCGTGTTGAATCTGCACGGGCAGTTGTACCTGTACACGCCATTGAAGCTCTGTTTGACTCAATGCCCATTCGTATCAAGGCTGTTATTACGGCCAGAGGTGGTTTTTCTGGGTACTGATTTCTCGGGATCTATGCACCCAAATTGCGTGAAAATGTATTCACATGTCAGTTCTAGTATAATATATTTATCCAATGAATACCCGTTTATCATCTGCATTTCTTTTTGGTGTAGGAAGTTTAAAGGGGAGTAGTGTACATAATCTTTCAATAAATTATTTTTATTTACCTCAATCTGTATCGCCATTCTCTGTGTATCTGGTTTTCCCCATGACGGTGCTGATTAATCCTTAGCAAACCCACCTGAGCCGCCTGTCGCGGTGACCGAGCGGTTCTAGGGGCTACAGTCTGGAACCGCGCTTCCGCTACGGTCGCAGGTTCGAATCCTGCCTTGGGCATGGATGTGTGTAATGTCCTTACGTTAGTTAGGTTTAAGTCGTTTCAAGTTCTAGGGGACTGATGACCTGAGAAGTCCCATAGTGCTCAGAGCCATTTGAACCCACCTGAGTACAGCAACTACTTTCGGGGGCAGGGCGTTCTCTTGCTGCCGCCATCGTATTGGTCGCCAAGGTATTTGGTAAACACAACAGGTACATCTAACACAGCAGTGTAACACTTTTAAATGATATGTCGTGCAATCTTTGGTTAAAAACTGCATCATCATTACTTTCATTTCACGGCGACTGAAGATAGGCATAGTGCTGCACAAGCAGAGAACCTATGAGCAGAAATCACCTACCTGGCGCATGTTTTCTCGACTTGATGTCAAGCTTCAGGAAACTGGAAGTTTCAACCCCAGGCAATCCAATTGTCGTAGGAGTCGCAAATATCAGTCCAGCCTACATACTGGTCTCTCTTGTGCGCGTTCGAAAGTGAGCGCATGACTGAACACGATATTGGCATTTCAAAGGCAGTGTACGTCGTATTCTAACATGTCATCAGTTCCATCGTTACCATGTACACTTACGCTAAAGAGTTCCTCGGGTATTGTTTTCATAACCGTGTATAGTTCTGCCAGTACGCATAGCAGTAAATCGTCGCTAATTAAAACTTCTTCCTCGTTACTTTCGCCGACGAATGTTTCTTCTCAAACAAACGACAGACAAATGCAAACAATATGAGTTATTGGTCCGTTGATAATCTACATTTGCTTAGCCAGGTGGACCGTCACCATCAGTCGAGAACTAATGTCTAGAGTGAAAGGATTAGTACTACAATTATTGACTCTTACTTCATAAGTGGCAACCGAACGGTAGGGCATATGCCAACTCTACCACACGAATTCTTCATCTTCTTCTTAATGAAGTGCTGCTAAGGAACAGGATACTCGTGTGGTATCAACGCGGTGGATATCGAGCATACGATGTGCACGCCGTGTTTTGAAACAAGATTATCCTGCCAGAAGGACTGGTTGTGCAAGAACAGTGCACTGGTCACCTCGATCTCCTGACTTTTGGCGGTGAATAAAAGACGTTGTCTACTGCGAAATGCTAATAACCGCAGACAACATGCAGGAACTTTTTGTGCTTGTATGTAATTCACTTCAGCAGGCAACAATGGATCCAAAGATCAAACGAGTGGCTCAGTGAATCATTGTCCATCGTCACCACTCTGAGCGCCTTTGAATGTTCTGTTCTCTTTTGTATCCTCAAAGAATTAGAGTACTACAAATTGATATTAAAGAATCCCTGTGGCATTGATGCCATATCAGAAGCACTTTATTTTGACCACTTTGGGATTCACCATTCTTGTCTTTTCCGGTTCTGAACGTGTGAGAACGACACCTTTGTAGACAGTTATATCCTGTGTTATGGGCTATTATTATTTAATTTCCAGTTGATTAACTTTTTATCTAAAAGCCATTTTGACTTGAATTTTTCGCACAAGTTTTGCAATCAGGTTGTTCTCAAAGACTAATGATACCTAAAGCAAAACAAACATCAGCTGAAAAATAAAAATCTGTATCCTGACTTTTGGCTGTCGTGATAGCAAAGTCTGCGTTCGCGTGTTAAGCTGTAGACCAGAAAACAATTTCATAATCATAGTTTGTCAAAAGCAGTTCCCATTACAACAAACGATGTGCTTTTCTGGGAGAAACAATGTTATTTGACACAAATGTATCCAACAGTCATTTGCGACTCGTAAGGAGAACGAATCATCGACAGTAAATGTTTTCACGAAAATGTTTGGCAGCAAAGGCAATAAAGAAAACTTTCTTTTCAATTTGACTGTAATTTCTTTAGGAAATAGTCACTGTTTCGGACGAGAACACAATCGGCCTTTTTAAACCATACTGCTACGTGAAAAGATAGCGGCATTTCCATATTCTGATGCTAATATTTTGACATTTGACGTCTACAAAATTTTGTTTCCAGTTGTCAAATGCATGTTGGCATTCAGTGTTTCAAATCTATTTTTTTCCTTTCTGTAAGAGAATGTTATCAGGAGGAAGAAAACTGGCGTTCTACGGATCGGAGCGTGGAATGTCAGATCCCTTAATCGGGCAGGTAGGTTAGAAAATTTAAAAAGGGAAATGGATAGGTTAAAGTTAGATATAGTGGGAATTAGTGAAGTTCGGTGGCAGGAGGAACAAGACTTCTGGTCAGGTGACTACAGGGTTATAAACACAAAATCAAATAGGGGTAATGCACGAGTAGGTTTAATAATGAATAGGAAAATAGGAATGCGGTAAGCTACTACAAACAGCATAGTGAACGCATTATTGTGGCCAAGATAGATACGAAGCCCACACCTACTACAGCAGTACAAGTTTATATGCCAACTAGCTCTGCAGATGACGAAGAAATTGAAGAAATGTACAATGAAATAAAAGAAATTATTCAGATAGTGAAGGGAGACGAAAATTTAATAGTAATGGGTGACTGGAATTCGAGTGTAGGAAAAGGGAGAGAAGGAAACATAGTAGGTGAATATGGATTGGGGCTAAGAAATGAAAGAGGAAGCCGCCTAGTAGAATTTTGCACAGAGCACAACTTAATCATAGCTAACACTTGGTTTAAGAATCATGAAAGAAGGTTGTATAGGTGGAAGAACCCTGGAGATACTAAAAGGTATCAGGTAGATTATATAATGGTAAGACAGAGATTTAGGAACCAGGTTTTAAGTTGTAAGACATTTCCAGAGGCAGATGTGGACTCTGACCACAATCTATTGGTTATGACCTGTAGATTAAAACTGAAGAAACTGCAAAAATGTGAGAAATGAAGGAGATGGGACCTGGATAAACTGAAAGAACCAGAGGTTGTACAGAGTTTCAGGGAGAGCATAAGGGAACAATTGACAGGAATAGGGGAAAGAAATACAGTAGAAGAAGAATGGGTAGCTCTGAGGGATGTAGTAGTGAAGGCAGCAGAGGATAAAGTAGGTACAAAGACGAGGGCTGCTAGAAATCCTTGGGTAACAGAAGAAATATTGAATTTAATTGATGAAAGGAGAAAATATAAAAATGCAGTCCTGACAAAACTCTACCATCTGGTGAGCAAGATGTATGAGACAGGCGAAATACCCTCAGACTTCAAGAAGAATATAATAATTCCAATCCCAAAGAAAGCAGGTGCTGACAGATGTGAAAATTACCGAACTATCAGTTTAATAAGCCACGGCTGCAAAATACTAACGCGAATTCTTTACAGACGAATGGAAAAACTGGTAGATGCAGACCTCGGGGAGGATCAGTTTGGATTCCGTCGAAATGTTGGAACACGTGAGGCAATACTGACCTTACGACTTATCTTAGAAGAAAGATTAAGAAAAGGCAAACCTACGTTTCTAGCATTTGTAGACTTAGAGAAAGCTTTTGACAATGTTGACTGGAATACTCTTTTTCAAATTCTAAAGGTGGCAGGGGTAAAATACAGGGAGCGAAAGGCTATTTATAATTTGTACAGAAACCAGATGGCAGTCATAAGAGTCGAGGGGCATGAAAGGGAAGCAGTGGTTGGGAAAGGAGTGAGACAGGGTTGTAGCCTCTCCCCGATGTTATTCAATCTGTATATTGAGCAAGCAGTAAAGGAAACAAAAGAAAAATTTGGAGTAGGTATTAAAATCCATGGAGACGAAGTTAAAACTTTGAGGTTCGCCGATGACATTGTAATTCTGTCAGAGACGGCAAAGGACTTGGAAGAGCAGTTGAACGGAATGGACAGTGTCTTGAAAGGAGGATATAAGATGAACATTAACAAAAGCAAAACGAGGATAATGGAATGTAGTCAAATTAAATCGGGTGATGCTGAGGGAATAAGATTAGGAAATGAGACACTTAAAGTAGTAAAGGAGTTTTGCTATTTAGGAAGTAAAATAACTGATGATGGTCGAAGTAGAGAGGATATAAAATGTAGACTGGCAATGGCAAGGAAAGCGTTTCTGAAGAAGAGAAATTTGTTAACATCGAATATTGATTTATGTATCAGGAAGTCGTTTCTGAAAGTATTTGTTTGGAGTGTAGCCATGTATGGAAGTGAAACATGGACGATAACTAGTTTGGACAAGAAGAGAATAGAAGCTTTCGAAATGTGGTGCTACAGAAGAATACTGAAGATAAGGTGGATACATCACGTAACTAATGAGGAGGTATTGAATAGGATTGGGGAGAAGAGATGTTTGTGGCACAACTTGACTAGAAGAAGGGATCTGTTGGTAGGACATGTTTTGAGGCATCAAGGGATCACAAATTTAGCATTGGAGGGCAGCGTGGAGGGTAAAAATCGTATAGGGAGACCGAGAGATGAGTACACTAAGCAGATTCAGAAGTATGTAGGTTGCAGTAGGTACTGGGAGATGAAGCAGCTTGCACAGGATAGAGTAGCATGGAGAGCTGCATCAAACCACTCTCAGGACTGAAGACAACAACAACAACAAGAGAATGTCAAGTGGTCCGCTTATGCGTGCTACATGTGGAATTAATTTTCTGTAGTAGAACAACACGTAATTGCTTCAGATCTTATGGAGTGCGAATGTTTGCAATAGCGGCAGTGTATTGTGGTGCCAGTCTGATACCATATTGTGGCAATGTGCTAAGAATAATTAGACTTCCCTCTGAAAGAATAAGCACTTTCCTTTGTTTCATTTTAAACTGGATACTTGTAATATCGCAATTTTGCACCACAGTTCCGCCTGGCATAGTACAAAGCTCTTGTGACAACTCAGCAAAACGACGCCATATAGAGGGTATTGCAATTCAGCTCAGTAACTAGGTGCCATGTCATTTTGCAGAAGTCACTGCATAGGGCTCCTGAACAGAGACGTCGTGGCACTTTTATAAGCCTGTGGAGTTGTTGGTATGATGGAAGAACTGGATCTTGCACCTTAGCTTAAGGGACAAAACTGCTACAACTGCAGAAATGACAGTGGACCTGGCTAGCATAAATATTGTCAAATGTTGTCACTCACTCTCAGTCATCACATGCCGCTAGCCGACGCAAGTTCACGCGACTCTTTGCATCAAGATGAACCGGACAGCTACCACCCCTCGACTCCGCTGTCAATAACTCCTAGACACTGCCCATGCTGAGTCCAAATGCTGCTGACTTGGTGCCTTGCCTCAGGTGGATCCAACACTAGTGGACCAGCTCCTGGGTGACTATCATCTGTCACTTGTCCCTGGTGGTGCGTGGTAAGAGACTGGGCCATCTAGCTGTCCAGCCACTATCACCTTGTGTGGCCAAACACCGCCTCTGCCCATTGGCCAATGCGGCACATATCCCACAACACCGTGCTAGGCAAGGTCCTAGCGGAGGTGGTTTTCCATTGCGTTCCTCCGACCGTAATGGGGATGAATGGTCTACATTTACATCAACATCTACATCTACATGATTACTCTGTAATTCACATTTAAGTGCTTGGCAGAGGGTTCATCGAACCACAATCATACTATCTCTCTACAATTCCACTCCAGAACAGCGCGCGGGAAAAACAAACACCTAAACCTTTCTGTTCGATCTCTGACTTCTCTTATTTTATTTTGATGGTCATTCCTACCTATGCAGGTTGGGCTCAACAAAATATTTTCGCATTCGGAAGAGACTGAAATTTCATAAATACATCTCGCCGCGACGAAAAACGTCTTTGCTTTAATGACTTACATCCCAACTCGCGTATCATATCTGTCACACTCCCTCCCCTACCACGCGACAATACAAAACGAGATGCCCTTTTTTGCACCCTTTCGATGTCCTCCGTCAATCCCACCTGGTAAGGATCCCACACCGCGCAGCAATATTCTGAGGACGAACGAGTGTAGTGTAAGCTGTCTCTTTAGTGGACTTGTTACGTCTTCTAAGTGTCCTGCCAATTAAACGCAACCTTTGGCTCGCCTTCCCTACAATACTATCTATGTGGTCTTTCTAACTGAAGTTCTTCGTAATTTTAACACCCAGGTACTTAGTTGAATTGACAGCCTTGAGAATTGTACTATTTATCGAGTAATCGAATTCCAACGGATTTCTTTTGGAACTCATGTGGATCATCTCACACTTTTCGTTATGTAGCGTCAACTGCCACCTGCCACACCATACAGCTATCTTTTCTAAATCGCTTTGCAGCTGATACTGGTCTTCGGATGACCTTACTAGACGGTAAATTACAGCATCATCTGCGAACAACCTAAGAGAAGTGCTCAGATTGTCACCCAGGTCATTTATATAGATCAGGAACAGCAGAAGTCCAAGGACGCCTGATATCACTTCAGTTTTACTCGATGATTTGCCGTCTATTACTACGAACTGCGACCTTCCTGACAGGAAATCACGAATCCAGTCGCACAACTGAGACGATACCCCATAGGCCCGCAGCTTGATTAGAAGTCGCTTGTGAGGAACGGTGTCAAAAGCTTTCCGGAAATCTAGAAATACGGCCATTACTTCGTGCGAATAAAGAGCTAGCTGCGTTGCACAAGAACGATGTTATCTGAAACCATGCTGATTACGTATCAATAGATAGTTCCCTTCGAGGTGATTCATAATGTTTCAATACAATATATGCTCCAAAACCCTACGGCAAACCGACGTCAATGATATAGGTCTGTAGTTCGATGCATTATTCCTACTGCCCTTCTTAAAGACTGGTGCGACCTGCGCAATTTTCCAATCTGTGGGTACAGGTCTATCGTTGAGTGTATGTGATTGCTAAGTAGGGAGATATTGTAACAGTGTAAACTGAAAGGAACTCTAAGCGGTATACAATCTGGACCTGAAGACTTTCCCGTACCAAGCGATTTGAGTTGCTTCGCAACCCCTAAGGTATCTAATTCTAAGAAACTCATGCTAGCAGCTGTGTTTCAAATTGTGGAATATTCCATTCGTCTTCCCTGGTGAATGATGAAGACGACACAACAACACCCAGTCATCTCGAGGCAGGAAAAATTCCTAGCCCGAGCGGGATAGAACCCGGGACCCCGTGCGCGGGAAGCGAGAATGCTACCACAAGACGATGAACTGCGGAGGAAACAACACCAGTTTACGCTGCCGCCATATATGCTGACCTCAGCGCCTCGCCAGCCACCGCCGTCAGCCCGGGGAGCAAGCAGTACGCCGCCCTTGTGGTGGACAGCTGCTCACGCCGACCCGTCACGCGGACTGTGGCCACCCGTGACTGACTCTCCAGTTCCATCTCCGCTGCTGCAAACCTTATGGAATAAAGGATTGTTTCCACGAAGGATCACCTCCCGACACCTGCGACCACTGTAGTGCAGCCATGTCCTGGGGGTGAACTGCCAGCAGGGTTATTGGAATTTAATCTGACCCAAAAATATATGTTGTGTGTTTTAAAAAACTCAAACTCTTCTAAAAATCCAGCTATCTTTAATAATGAAAATTTAATTAACATACAAAGTGTTAAATAGTGAACACTACACAAATTAAGAAGAGCCATCATATTTATTGAAAGTAACTATTTAGGGGAAACAGGGGCAGACGGAAAACGTTTGGAAAAATGTTTTAGAACAATTAGGAACTATTTATTCAAACTATTTTGTAATATAAGACGTTGAACATAGCTGGTTCAGTGACCGTGTCAGAATTATATTAGAACGATCAAGCCTGGTCTCCGAGCTGATAGTCCATGCTTCTGCAAACGCCGTCGAACTGTTCGTGCAGATGGTTGTTGTCTTGCAAACGTCCACATCTGTTGACTCAGGCTTCGAGACGTGGCTGCACGATCCGTTACAGCCATGCGGATAAGTTGCCTGTCATCTCGACTGCTAGTGATACGAGGCCGTTGGGATCCAGCTCTGCGTTCCGTATTACCCTCCTGAACCCACCGATTCCATATTCTGCTAACAGTCATTGGATGTCGACCAACGCGAGCAGCAATGTCGCGATACGATAAACCGCAATCGCGATACGCTACAATCCGACCTTTATCAAAGTCGGAAACGTGATGGTACGCATTTCTCCTCCTTACACGAGGCATCACAACAACGTTTCAGCAGGCAACGCCGGTCAACTGTTGTTTGTCTATGAGAAATCGGTTGGAAACTTTCTTCATGTCAGCACGTTGTACGTGTCGCCATCGGCGCCGACCTTACGAGAATGCTCTGAAAAGCTTATCATTTGCATATCTCAGCATCTTCTTTCTGTCGGTTAAATTTCGCGTCTGTAGCAATTTTAATGGCCAGTAGTGTAGACGGTGGTTGTGGTATAAAACAAGCGGAGGAGACAGTGGCAATGTCAGCGAAAGAGAGGAACATAGTGCAGTGGAACATGGTTGACGGTAACAGAACAGTGATAGTGAAGGAGACAACGCTAGGGGGAGAGAAGTAAAGAGAAGGAGTAAATGTAAGTGAGCGAGAGCCAATGATAAGAAGAGACAGAGTCTGTGGCAACGACAACGAGGAAGAAAGAGATAACGATAGTGAAAAGAGACAGCAGCAGTGTGAATGAGTGAATGAGGTAGCAGAAGTAAGAGAGAGCAAGAGGGAATCAGTGGCAATGAGAGGAGCAGTCGTAGCAGGACAGAAACAAGGAGACTGTGGTTGTGAGACAGAAGACAATGACACTTGGTGAGAAACAAAGAGCTAATGAGTTGGGCTGAATAAGTGAGTGAGAATGGGGAAGTGGGAGTGAAGGGATGTAAGTGACTTACAGCTATAGGTGAGTGTGTGTTAGGGGAGCTTGTGGAAGTGTGAGGTGAACTCCGTGTGAAACAGAGTGCGAATATGTTCGAACGTTTCAGACAGGTTGGAAAGAGGGGCATATTCGCCTTTTTCCTGCTCCGATGGGAGCAGTTTTCGCTGGTTAACTTCAAGCTTGAAGTGCTTGCCGACGTGTGAATATGAGATGGTGGTGGTTACTGTTTAACGTCCCGTCGACAGCCAGGTCATTAGAGACGGAGCGCAAGCTCGGGTTAGGGAAGGATGGGAAAGGAAATCGGCCGTACCCTTTCAAAGGAACCATCCCGGCATTTGCCTGAAACGATTTAGGGAAATCACGGAAAATCTAAATCAGGATGGTTGGAGACGGGATTGAACCGTTGTCCTCCCGAATGTGAGTCCAGTGTGAATATGAGAGTGCACTGATGTTGCTCCTCCTGGGATATGCCTGTGGCATCTGAGGGAAACCTTACCCAAACCCTCGGTGAGAGGTCAGTTGGTCAATCCACTCCTCCGTGTGAGTGTGTGGGTTACCGTGTGACGGCCACCTTCCTCTGGGCGTCGCCAGTTGGCTGCGACTCGGCCCCGCTGTGGAGGTGCCTGCCAGCTGCAGCTCCACGTCCCCGTGACCCTGGCCACAGCCAAGTCATGTGAGCCTGGAAAAGAAAACAGTTTATCTATATGTGTTAGTACGTCGCGCGGCTGCATTTAGATCTGGTGTTGCGTTGTGGCACTATTATTAACGTGGACTTTGTACGTACATTACGTTCCCGAGCTGTTGTATCCCTTTGGCTGATACCCGAGGTTTCTTTCGTATTTGTGCACGGTGATGAGTAGGCCTATCTGATCAATGAAACGGAAAAACTATGGTCTTGATTGCTGTCGATGCTCCGTCTGTGGATGAGGACAAGCAAGTTGCATGCCCATGCAGATCTCGCATCGAGTGCGTTCGCTTCGGAATGAAAAGATACGGTTTTGAAATGTGATATGCCGTTTCGTTCACAGAGAGCGTAAACAAAATAATTTCTGTTGTCCATAACTAGTGGTATCGGCAATGGAGATAATCGACTGAGAAAACTGTTTTTAAGGATTGGATAATTTTCACATAATTTACGGTTGACATTTATACCACATATGAAAATTTTGTAACTCCACCTATGCAAATAAACCAAACCCTACAAATGGACCAGCACCATCGACATGTAAGCGTGACCATGTTTACGATGTCTGTGATCATGGAAAATCTTGTTATCTGGCATGATTAAAGTTCGAAAACTTTTTTTTAATCCATACAGTACCTCCCAGAGAAATGAGAATATAGCATTTTCAGTTGTTAAACCACTTCTGAAATGAAATTCTACATTTGACATCAAATTATGTGTACTGAAATCGTCAATTATCCGTACATGCACACTCTTTTTAACAACTTTAGCAAATACTGATGGCATTGAAATAGGCCTGAAATTGTCTACATTATACCTTTCACCCTATTTATGAAGCGCCTTTACTAATGACTACTTTAAGCGTTCAGGACGCAGGCCATTCCTAAAAGGAAAATTGCAAATATGGCTGAGTACAGGGCTAACGTGTGCAGCACAGCAGTGTTGTGACAATACTCCATCATATCTATGAGAGTCCTTAGTCTCCAGTGATTTATTTAATGACTCATTCTACCCCTTGTCAGTATCACAGAGGAATATTTCAGATATCAGTCTCGGAAAGGCATTTTGCAAGGAAGTTGAATCATTGCCTGTAGAAACCAAGTTATTTAATTCACCAGCTATGTTCAGAGAGTGACTGTTGATCTTTCCCTGCACCCTGATTGGACAAAAAGCAGTGTGCATCAGGTCATATCAAATTAGGATATCTTCCAACATCCTTTTTATTGCACAATCACACACAAAATTAATACTAAAGTCACCATATACAACAAATTTTTGATATTTCCTATAAAGTGAAACAACGTTCTTTCAGAAAAAATAGTATATTTTTACCACCTGAGACGCCCTGCTAAACCCGCAGGACAGGGCAGTTAGTTTAAATTATGGAAAGGGGCCGAACATACAGCTTCATTTATTTCAACAAACATTACAAGAGCCAAAAAATAAAAAAAAACACATTGTTAATTTTTGGAACTTAATAATCGACTGAATACGGCATACAATCTCATGCCTTAAGGGCAAGACCACTTTAATTTAAGATCGGCCGAAAGCCAACAACTTAAAACTCATACCAAAATCAGAATTTTTAAAAGGCAAAAGGCCTTATCTTGAAACAGTGCTTTAATTATGCTGAAGACCCATACAGTCTGACACCTTAAGAGCAAAACATCTTTCATTTAAAAATCGGCTGAAGGCCCATCACTTAAGACTCAAACCAAAATAAATTTTTAAAAGGCAAAAGGCCTTACTTAAAACCTTTAAATTAGGCTGAAGGCCCATACAATCTTACGCCTTAAGGGAAAAAGAACCTTAATTTAAAAATCGACTAGAAGCCATACAAATACAAACGACAAGAACAAATAAGAAAAGGCAGTAGACCAAACGGTGCTCAGAAGTTTCCGAGGATCGGCCTGGAATTCAAACACTAACGCTCGCTTAGGCAAGACAGGCAGTCGGCCCAACCATTCTCGATCCGACGACATCCCAACAGACAGACAGTCAATGGGCCGGCCGGGGTGGCCAAGCGGTTCTAGACGCTAGGCTGGAACCGCGCGACCGCTACGGTCGCAGGTTCGAATTCTGCCTCGGGCATGAATGTGTGTGATGTCCTTAGGTTAGTTAGGTTTAAGTAGTTCTAAGTTCTAGGGGACTGATGACCTCAGAAGTTAAGTCCCATAGTGCTCAGAGCCATTTGAACAGTCAATGGACCTACCGACTAGATAACTTCCGCTCCACCCAACCAGCATACAACAGGGAGTTCAATGGAACAACGTAGAAAGTACGGCCGCCCACAACCAATTAGACATTGATCTGTTAAATACACGCCGTGCTGGACAGCGACAACACGATGAGGAAAATACACTGCCTGAATTTACTTCAACGGCCAGGGCAGATAACCGGAACGTTAACGCCACAAGGCAGAAGATTCTGCTGGTGCTCTTCAATTCAAAATAACCAAGTGCAGTTAAAGTCCACCGGAGGGTGGCTAAAATCTGCCAACTTGAAAATATAGGTTGTTGCTCGTGGAAATGTCCCAACAGCCGACAACGAAATCCAAACGACACAATGTGACTTGCTGGCAGATTAAGTCAAAACTCATCTTTCGTGTCCAGGATCGGTGAGCGGCGGACCTCGTAGCAATGGGAACAGCGCGTGGGAACCGCTCGTGGACGCCGCCAGCGGCCTCGGCCAAAACTCGTGCCGCGGAGCTTTCCTCGCTGCTCCACGCCAACCGACCAACTCCTCGCACACAGCACAGCCAGAAACTACACTCCTGGAATTGGAAAAATAACACATTGACACCGGTGTGTCAGACCCACCATACTTGCTCCGGACACTGCGAGATGGCTGTACAAGCAATGATCACACGCACGGCACAGCGGACACACCAGGAACCGCGGTGTTGGCCGTCGAATGGCGCTAGCTGCGCAGCATTTGTGCACCGCCGCCGTCAGTGTCAGCCAGTTTGCCGTGGCATACGGAGCTCCATCGCAGTCTTTAACACTGGTAGCATGCCGCGACAGCGTGGACGTGAACCGTATGTGCAGTTGACGGACTTTGAGCGAGGGTGTATAGTGGGCATGCGGGAGGCCGGGTGGACGTACCGCCGAATTGCTCAACACGTGGGGCGTGAGGTCTCCACAGTACATCGATGTTGTCACCAGTGGTCGGCGGAAGGTGCACGTGCCCGTCGACCTGGGACCGGACCGCAGCGATTCACGGATGCACGCCAAGACCGTAGGATCCTACGCAGTGCCGTAGGGGACTGCACCGCCACTTCCCAGCAAATTAGGGACACTGTTGCTCCTGGGGTATCGGCGAGGATCATTCGCAACCGTCTCCATGAAGCTGGGCTACGGTCCCGCATACCGTTAGGCCGTCTTCCGCTTACGCCCCAACATCGTGCAGCCCGCCTCCAGTGGTGTCGTGACAGGCGTGAATGGAGGGATGAATGGAGACGTGTCGTCTTCAGCGATGAGAGTCGCTTCTGCCTTGGTGCCAATGGTGGTCGTATGCGTGTTTGGCGCCGTGCAGGTGAGCGCCACAATCAGGACTGCATACGACCGAGGCACATAGGGCCAACACCCGGCATCATGGTGTGGGGAGCGATCTCCTACACTGGCCGTACACCTCTGGTGATCGTCGAGGGGACACTGAATAGTGCACGGTACATCCAAACCGTCATCGAACCCATAGTTCTACCATTCCTAGACCGGCAAGGGAACTTGCTGTTCCAACAGGACAATGCACGTCCGCATGTATCCCGTGCCACCCAACGTGCTCTAGAAGGTGTAAGTCAACTACCCTGGCCAGCAAGATCTCCGGATCTGTCTCCCATTGAGCATGTTTGGGACTGGATGAAGCGTCGTCTCACGCGGTCTGCACGTCCAGCACGAACGCTGGTCCAACTGAGGCGCCAGGTGGAAATGGTATGGCAAGCCGTTCCACAGGTCTTCATCCAGCATCTCTACGATCGTCTCCATGGGAGAATAGCAGCCTGCATTGCTGCGAAAGGTGGATATACACTGTACTAGTGCCGACATTGTGCATGCTCTGTTGCCTGTGTCTATGTGCCTGTGGTTCTGTCAGTGTGATCATGTGATTTATCTGACCCCAGGAATGTGTCAATAAAGTTTCCCCTTCCTGGGACAATGAATTCACGGTGTTCTTATTTCAATTTCCAGGAGTGTATAAGCGCCAGGCTAAAGATAGTACAAGGTGCGAATATCGACACACACCGCTGCTGCCACTCGCGGATAGAGAGGATAACACATAATCGCGATAACAGCGGGAGACTAAACACAGAATAGTAATCAAGGTTTAATGTAACGCATAACACGAACCAGCCACGGCTCATCACCTTTTTGCAAGTTTTAGTCAAGATTATCAGTGTGAATCCGATTCTCTCCTTCGTTGATTGTGAAGCTAGTTTATGGAATTTGTTTCTTTGTGTGCTAGCCTGTTTTGTTAATTCGTTGTGAACTGGCCTTTAACCGGGATTTGTAGGTCCCTGTAGCTACATAGCAAATTCTGAAATTAAATTAATTTTGGCGATCCTAGTTTCTTATTCACCTGCAAATTAGTTAAACAAATGGAAAGGCCTGTGTCAGGTTGAAACTTCACTACCACTCTGTTAAGACAAGGGAACCACCAGATCAGTTAATCATGGCTTGCGATGAGTCTTAAGTAAGCTGAGTTCCCGGCTAGCGGGTTTTCGTGCGACGACACCTAGTTTCCGTAAAACCGATGTTGAAGCTTTATGCATCCCTCCTATGGCCGTTAAGCTAGTCGTTTTTGGGCGACGCGAGCGTAGCGCAACGGCTGTATTTCGTAGCTACCACGATTTTTACTTTTACAGGTAGGTTAATTTTTCACGTAAAAAATTCGGAATTCTACCGAATCGTTAAAGAATAACAGAGAAATCGCTTCCAAGGCAGCTGCCATAACAATACAGTCTTTAATTCTGCATCAGTTTTGTACACCTGCTTTCACCGAAAAGTACGAGTGGTTCGCCTCGAAGTTAATCGAAGAAAGAGTAGTCTTTTCCAATTGAAACGATCTGTGTTTATTGGAACTGCTTCTGAAAAACCCCTGTGCCTGCAAGGCATTAGCTTAAACGTGCGTGGTGCTCTACGAAGCTGTCTTTCAGTTGTTTCTACCACCAATACTATTCGAAATTCTGTTCTAGCACAGCAAGCGATAGCGAGTAACATGGTTGTGTAATGTCTTCTGTAACAAACTGAGTATACATTTAAGAATGTCTGTTGTACTGACTGATTTACTAGCGAAATCATTACGGCAAAAATGACTAGTTCTGAATAATTTTGCATGAATTATTCTGTACAATGAAATCGAAAAAAGTACACAGGTAAGATTGGAAACCGTACCGCCACGTCACAGGCGTGACCCTTAACCACTGTGCTACGTTCGCTTGCTCTAAACATGACGAATATACAGGTATAAGATGTAAATAAGAAACTGCGACATTGATTATCTCGGAAACTAGGGGTGGTCGCATGAAAAGCTACTAACCATGTACTGTGGACAAGGCCCTCTACAATATATCAGAGGCCCATCAAGATCTGTGATTAAAAGGTCTGATGGTCCGCTTGTGCCCAGATAAAGCCTTTCATTTGCTGAGAAAATAGCATTCGCTACACTTTTTTCGCGTGGGATTTGATTGATTTGCTCTTCTTCGTCTTGAATATCATTTATATTTTTTTCATTATGAATCATGTCTCCGTGCTTTAGCGCAAAACTACATTGCCTACTTTGGTTCATGTTGCACACTTCGGATTTGTGAATCTGTCTGCGATTTGATGGAGCCTTCGTTTGTATGACATATGTGGAAGGTTGCTCTCATGACTGGATTGTTTTCGAGCATCGTAAATACAGTAGCGTCTGCGAACTAATGTGCGTCAGCTGATACTAGCGTCTGTTGATGCACTCAAAACAAAGGCAAACTTTCTTACAATGACGTATTAGTCAAACACAAGTCCTTTTTTAATCGATTATCGAGAGAATGCATAACGAGCATGTCACAATTACAGAATCAATAGCCGCGCGGGATTACCCGAGCGGTCTTAGGCGCTGCAGTCATGGACTGTGCGGCTGGTCCCGGCGGAGGTTCGAGTCCTCCCTCGGGCATGGGTGTGTGTGTTTGTCCTTAGGATACTTTAGGTTAAGTAGTGTGTAAGCTTAGGGACTGATGACCTTAGAAGTTAAGTCCCATAAGACTTCACACACATTACATGACACACAGAATCAATATTTCTCATTTTTGGGACAAAGTTGCAATCTCTAGTTAGCCCTTGTAGTAGGGCTGTCCACTCTGTTTTGAGACTGATAGAGTTGTTTAAAGAACTGAAAAATAATTATGTCTGGCTGCTGCTATGTCCTCTTCAGCCACAAAATAACATTTTAACTTACCCTAATTTCAGAATACGAGAGTGTCTGCTTCAGGACATAGATTTCGAATTAATTTAGAAATTTTTGCGCTATTGTTAGCTACAAGAAATGCTTCGCGCTCAGTATCACTTGTCAATTTGCCTTACTTCGGGCAAGGCTCTATCTTCCGGTGGGAAGCTGGAAATGGTTGTTCTGGGGTCTTAAAATTTTCTTCGTCACTTTTCTTCTCATATTCTGGCTTGGTTAGCTCTGCCACCAACAACTCCCATGTGGTGCACAGCTGTTGTAGCAGCAGAAGCAACATCTTACGCTTAGGATGTTACGTTCAGCCATTTCTGAAAAGTGTACAGTAATTCTGAACAGTTTACGAAATTCTCAGTTATCTTTCTGAGAAGGAAATGCGATTAACAGCCAGAACACACAGAACAATATTGAATAATCAAAATGCCACGATACAATCTAAGATGCTGCTAGAAAATTTCACTTGATTCGCAATTTGCGTTAGCTGGCAGTCATTTTTCCTTATCACCAGTTTTGTTGATATTCTTTTGTCGCTAGTTGCTGAATCTCTCATTTGTCCTCATTGTCAGCTGTAGCGTTTTTCCTCGTCGTTAGTTAAGCTGTACTGGCAACGCTTTCCCCCTCGTAACCAAGTATGGCGTTTCTGCATCGTCGCCAGTTGTGGCATCTGTGTACTTTACAAATTATGGCGTCTATCCTCGTTGCCAGGTACGTTAAGTTCACCAAATACATGTGGCGTCCAACTCAAAGGTGACAGCAATAGAATTTCTAAAACTGAAAGTATTTGCTCTATATATGTGGTTTATTAAGCATGTAACAACTAATTATCTCTGTCACAGGGCAAAAAAGTCATGGACGGGGATTTAAGGCAATACGCATCAAGACAGAATTAACAATAAATTATCAAAAGATTATGCACTGAAGCGCCAAAGAAACTGATGTAGGCACGTGTATTCAAATACAGAGATATGTAAACAGGCAGAATTCGGCGCTGCGAGCGGCAACAGGTGTCTGGTGCAGTTGTTAGATCGGTTACTGCTGCCATAATGGCAGGTTACCAAGAGTAAAGTAAATCTGAAATTGGTGTTACCGTCGGCACCCGAGCGAAGGGACATAGCATATCCGAGGTAGCGATGAAGTGGGGATTTTCCCGTACGACCATTCCACGAGTGTTCCGTGAATGTCAGGAATCGGGTAAAACGTCGAATCTCCGACATCGTTGCTGCTGGAAAAGAATCCTGCAAGAACAGGACCAACGACGACTGAAGAGAATCGTTGAACGAGACAGAAGTGCAACCCTTCCGCAAATCCTGCAAATTCCAATAGTGGGCCATCAACAAGTGTCAGCTTGCGAATGATTGAACAAAACATCATCAATATGGGCTTTCGGAGCCGGCCCTCTCGTGCACCCTTGATGACTGCACGACACAAAGCTTTACGCCTCGCCTGGGCCCGTCAACACCTACATTGCACTGTTTATGACTAGAAACACGTTGCTTGGTCGGACAAGTCTCGTTTCAAATTGTATCGAGCTGATGGACGTGTACAGGTATGGACACAACCTCATGAACCCTGCATATCAGCAGGGGACAGTTCAAGCTGGTGGAGGCTTTGTAATGGTGTGGGGGATGTGCAGTTGGAGTGATGTGGGACACTTGAATCGTCTCGATACAACTCTGACAGATGACATGTACGTAAGCATCCTGTCCAATCACCTGCATCCATTCATGTCCATCGTCCATTCCGACGTATTTGGGCAATTCCAGCAGGCCAATGCGACAGCCCACACGTCCACAATTGCTACAGAGTGGCTCCAGGAACACTCTTTTGAGTTTAAACTCTTCCGCTGGACACCAAACTCCTCAGACATGAGCATTATTGAGCATATGTGGGATGACTTGCACAAAGTATTTTTCAAAAAGAGATCTCCACCACCTCGTATACTCTTACGGATTTATGGAGAGCCCTGCAGGTTCATGGAGTAAGTTCCGTGCAGAACTACTAGAGTCCTCGCCACGTCGTGTTGTGGGACTTCCGCGTACTCGTGGTGTCCATACACGATATTAGGCAGGTGTACCTGTTTCTTTGGTTCTTCAGTGTACGCTCATGCACGTGTAAAAACAGAAAAGCGCTAACAGTGTCTACCTCTATGTATTGAATTTCTGTAGCAATCGAAATACAGAAGGCAACGTCCTTGCCGCAGTGGATACACCGTTTCCCGTGTGATCACCGAAATTAAGCGCTGTCGGGCGTGGTCGGCAGTTGGATGGGTGACCATCCCGGCCGCCATGTGCTGTTTTCCATTTTTCGGGGTGCACTCAGCCCCGTGATGCCAACTGAGGAGCTACTCGACCGAATAGTAGCGGCTTCGGTCAAGAATACAAGAATACCTTCATCACGACCGGGAGAGCGGTGTGCTGACCCCACGCCCCTCCTATCCGCATCCTCCACTGAGGATGACACAGCGGTCAGATGGTCCCGGTAGGCCACTCGTGGCCTGAAGACGGAGTACTTTTTTTTAAAAAACTGAAATATACTAGCTGCAAAAGACTATAGCACACAGAAGGGGAGAAGAAATGAAATTAAACATTGCGGTCTGAGAAGGTATGTGATGTTATTGCAGTAGTTAAAAAAATCGAGTGCAATTTACTAAGATATTGGTAGTAAGAACACACTTACCAGTATCACGTTGCACCCTTTATTGCCTGTATGCATGCACTGACTTGGTTGAGATGGGTGTCATAAAGCCTCTATATTTTCTCCTGAGGCTCTGTGTTCCACAACTGTCGTAAAAGGTCATTGATATCCTGGATACTGGTGCGGAGTTGACGTCCTAGGTAGTCCCTCACATTTGCTGTCAGGACAGATCTGGGAATTTAGCACGCCACAGAAATACCTCAACATCTCGCAGACATTTTATAGAGGCACATGGCATATGTGGACAAGCATTTTAGTGTTGCCAAATGACGCCACAATATTGCCGCACGAGAGCTAACACACGAGGACGCCAGAGTTCCCTCACTCACTACCACCAGGGACCTGAAATCGTGCCGGTCGCTTTCCACACAATAACGACAAGACTTACACCGCTGTGGCTTTTCAGAGCATTGGGCGATTGGGACTTCTTTCCGCGTCCTCGCTGTACTCACCGACATCGGTCATCAGAGCTGCACATACCCACGATCTATCTCTGAACACAATTCGACGCCACTCACCAGTAGTCCATGTGTCCCAGTTACACCACCACCCCAAGCGCAGCCGTCTGTATTGCAGTGTCAGCGGCAACCTACACGTGGCACGGTAATTTCCTAATGCAGTCGCTGTTCGTATCCGTACAAATGTACTGGATGACACAGGGTGTTGCAGGAAATGTGGATGACACGCGGAGATGAGAACGGATTACGACGTGCTTGTACTATATGGCAGTTCATTCCCGTGATGGTCAGGTGTGGTCGACAGGAACCTGGAGAACAAGTACACTACTGGCCATTAAAATTTCTACACTAGGAAAAAATACAGATGATAAACTGGTATTCATTGGACAAATATATTATACTAGAACTGCCATGTGATTACATTTTCACGCAATGTGGGTGCATAGATCCCGAGAAATCAGTACTCAGAACAACCACCTCAGGCTTAATAGCGGCCTTGATACGCCTGGGCATTGAGTGAAACAGAGCGTTTTCAATTGGTGAGAGATCTGGAGAATGTGGTGGCCAGGGCAGCAGTCGAACATCTGTATCCGGAAAGGCCCATACAGGACCTGCAACATGCACTGCAACGTGCATTTTCCTGCTAAAATGTAGGGTTTCACAGGTATCGAATGAAGGGTAGAGCAAAAGGTCGTAACACATATGAAATGTAACGTCCACTGTTCAAAGTCCCGTCAATGCGAACAAAAGGTGACCGAGACGTGTAACCAATGGCACCTCATATCATCGCGCTGGGTGATACGCCAATATGGCGATGACGAATACACGCTTCCAATGTGCGTTCACTGCGATGTCGCCAAACACGGATGCGACCACCATGATGCTGTAAACAGAACCTGGATTCATCGGAAAAAATGACGTTTTCAAATTCGGGCACCCAGGTTCGTCGTTGAGTACACCATCGCAGGCACTCCTGTCTGTGATGCAGCATCAAGGGTAACCACAGCCATGGTCTCCGAGCTAATAGCCCATGCTGCTGCAAACGTCGTCGAAGTGTTCGTGCAGATGGTTGTTGTCTTGCAAACGTCCCCATCTGTTGACTCAGGGATCGAAACGTGGCTGCACGATCCATTACAGCCATACGGATAAGATGGCTGTCATCTCGACTGTTAGTGATACAAGGCCGTTGGGATCCAGCACGGAGTTCCGTACTACCCTCCTGAACCCACCGATTCCATATTCTGCTAACAGTCATTGGATCTCGACCAACGCGAGCAGCAATGTCGCGATACGATAAAACGCAATCGCGATAGGCTATAATCCGACCTTTATCAAAGTCGGAAACGTGGTGGTACGCATTTCTCCTCCTTACACGAGACATCACAACAACGTTTCACCAGGCAACGCCGGTCAACTGCTGTTGTGCATGAGAAGTCCGTTGGAAACTTTCCTCATGTCAGCACTTTGTAGGTGTCACCACCGGCGCCAACCTTGTGTGAATGCTCTGAAAAGCTAATCATTTGCATATCACAGCATCTTCTTCCTGTCGGTTAAATTTCGCGTCTGTAGCATGTCATCTTCGTGCTATAGCAATTTTAATGGCCATTAGTGTATATCTGCACTCACATTGTCATGCAGTCCAACGTCGTGACACTGTCACTACCGAATGATCCACAACTCTGGACGTTGTACGGTTCGAATAACTGACCAAACGGAGCCGTTGATAACGCAGTCTCAACCGAGTACGCAGCATCTCCATGCCTTCACAGTGATCACTCAACATCTGACGCTGCTGGTAACTACACCAAACAAGAGCACCACTAATGCACTATGGTGGCCGTTGTGTCACAGAGAACTGAAACTCATTTACAGAAATGTCGATGATATTGACGTGTACGAAGTTACGCTGACATTCAACGATATCTTCTGGATGCTTCGTTTTTTTTATCGGACAGTACTGTATGACTCACATTTTTACCTCTGCAGTCAAGGAGTACCCAAAGGGGACAGAGTGACACAGGTTAAATATGGTTCAAATGGCTCTGAGCACTATGGGACTTAACATCTGAGGTCATCAGTCCCCTAGAACTTAGAACTACTTAAACCTAACTAACCTAAAGACATCACCCACACCCATGCCCGAGGCAGGATTCGAACCTGCGACCATAGCTGTCGCGCAGTTCCAGACTGTAGCGCCTAGAACCGCTCGGCCACTCTGGTCTGCGAGGGACAGAGGAGGGCAGTTACTTTGCCAGTTCCCCTGTACCAAGATAAAATCAAAATTTTCACAAGCCGAAATCGTTCATTGCCTTGGTTTACGATACAGTTTCAGTTTGAAAAAAATTCAGAATCTGTAGTAGAAGTAGGCTCGTATGAAGAGTACTCGGAGCCATTTGTCGTGAAATCTCTAATGTGTTTCGCCGTTTGACGCGTAAGTAATGCTAATTGCCACATTCCTTCTCCCCCGCCCCCCTCCACACACACACACACACACACACACACACACACACACAAACACATACACACACACACAAGAGAGCACGCCTACGCGCAATCTCCCGTCTTATGTCCTATGTATGCTCTTGTCTGCAGTCGAGTCAGCTGAAAATGAACGCAAAGCTCTAAAGATATCGTGTATTTTGAAGTTAAAGGGTACGGTAATTTTTTTTAAATAATGGTGTTTAAAGATCCAAGGACACACATAATGAATCAATTCTGAATAAAATCTGGTCTACAGTACTGGACTGGGCCCGACCAAATGTATATCTGTTATCAAGTTTAAAGTTAATAGACAGTTCACAGAAGCTTTATCAGTATAAAAATATATAATGTATAGTTTAATTAATAACATAATTCACTATTAAATTTTTTCATCTGTAGTACGACGTGTTTCAGAATTTATTTCCATTTTCAAATGATGTTGGAGCTTAAACAGCCGGCTGCTGTGACGGAGTGGTTCTAGGCTTTTCAGTCAAGAACCGGGCTGCTGATACGGTCGCACGTTCGAATCCTACCTCGGGCATGGATGTTAGGTTAGTTAGGTTTAAGTAGTTCTAAGTCTAGGGACTGATGACCTCAGATGTTAAGACCCATAGTGCTTAGAGCCATTTGAACCATTTTGAATTTGAGCTGAAATTAGCATAGGATATGATGTTTGCGGCTCTGTTGTGCTGCTTCTTTTTCCCTGTATTTGTCTTTTTATGGTCTTACTGCGATAAAAAATTAAATATCGGTGTCTTAGTTGCTAATGTTAGAAAATAGCATATTTAGTGTATCTATGAGGGCTATTCTGAAAGTAAGGTGCGATAGGTCGTGAAATGGAAACTACAGTGAACACCCGATGAAGCTTTGCACGGATGTATTGGCCAGCGTCTCTACATGGCTGTCGAACGTGTCACGTTGTTCTTTTCAGTTCTAAGCACACAGTGAGCTATTAGATATCTAGAAGAATTGTGTCTTCTGCCAAGTGTGGGTTCTCTCTTCGAGGTTTCGCCTGGTATCATGCTACCCAAAATAACATAACTGTCACACATTTCCTTCTTCATGACAATTACCGGCCGTACACAGCAGTGGCAATGAAGATGCTCCTGCAGCGTTTTCGTTGGGAAGTGTCCGATCACCCACCGTATAGCCAGGACTTGGCCTCTTCTCATGTTCATCTCTGCTCTCATGAACCGCTAACTATGAAGACAACATATTGCACAGGCAATGAACTGCAGACCAGTGTAGAGAAGCAGCGGAATGCACAGGCGGCTGCCTTCTAACATGAGAGTATTGGAAAGTTGCTACACAGCTATGAGAAATGTGTATGTCGGAACGGCGACAATGTAGGAAGTAGCTGGAAGGTGTTCCAAACTGTTGAAAATAAAACATATTTTATTTTCATTGTGATTTCCAATCCGCGACCAATCGGACTTCACTTTCCGAATAGCTCTCGTAATTAGAGGCACTGAAAATTTATGCTTTCCGAAACCGTAGCAGTAAGACTGTAAGATATGGACGGCATATGCTATGGCAAGAAGAGCAGAACACCATGTACGCGGACATACATTCAATTGTAATACCAACTCCCACAGCTCTTGAAAATGCGACTTCGTTCCTCAGACATGTTGTGCTACTGATGAGAAATAGTAACCGCTGCAGTTCTCTACTATTTAAATAATTAACTTCATTTTATACATCACGGCGGCGTCATGCACAATCCGATATTTGTAACGAGTACCCTCGGCCACGTAATTTCTTAAGATGCTTGCATTAGTCTAGTGGAACATGTAAAATAAGTGCGACTTGCGGCAGCTCTAAAATTTTAATTTCGAACGTTTGCTGTTCCCCTGAAGACAGACGACAGAGCTCG
This sequence comes from Schistocerca gregaria, assembly GCF_023897955.1. Lineage (NCBI taxonomy): Eukaryota > Metazoa > Arthropoda > Insecta > Orthoptera > Acrididae > Schistocerca > Schistocerca gregaria. The sequence goes on from NC_064927.1 coordinate 384,701,246, forward strand.
GTAAAATTATCAACTCCTTTGCAGGCTTTCGAAAGACATCTTATCTGATGGATGGATTTAAAATGTAGGAATTAACTATTGGTGAAGGCATAGCATTGTATGTCATCTTTTTTTTTCCGCTGCGACTTATGTTTGACCTGCCGCCTAGAGACTACGACAGGTCGTGTTTGAACAGTACTGAGTTGTATATGTACGTAAAATGAAGCTTATTTGGATTTTCAGAATTTTAACGAAGTTGCAGCTTGGGAATTTAAAACTGATTACGAAACGAAAGTGCTGAAAATTTACAAATTTTCTATTCAGGAGATAAGGAGATAGGAATGTCGGAAAGAGTACAGATTTATACACTGAAGACCCAAACAAACTGGTACACCTGCCTAATATCGTGTAGGGCCACCATGAGCAGGCAGAAGTGCCGCAACACGACGTGGCATGTACGCTGTTGACATTCAGGATCCATGGATTTATGAGATTGTATCCATATCCGTACACGTCGATTCGATCGATACAATTTCAAAAGAAACTCGTCCGACGAGACAACATGTTACCAGTCATAAAGAGTGCAATGTCTGTGTTAACGGGCGAGGCGTGAAGCTTTGTGTAGTGCAGTCATTAAGGGTACACGAGTGGGCCTTCGGCTCCGAGAGCCCATATCTATGATGTTTCGTTGAATGGTTCGCACGCTGACACTTGTTGATGACCCAGCACTGAAATCTGCAGCAATTTCAGGAAGGGCTGCACCTTTGTTAACGCTGAACGATTCTCTTCAGTCGTCGTTGCCCCTCGTACACTCGTGAAATGGTCGTACGGGAAAGTCCACGCTTCATCGCTACTTTAGAGATCCTGTGTCCCATAGCACGTGCGACGACTATAGCACTAGTTCAAACTCAGTTAAATCTGTGTAACCTCTCACTGTAGCAGCAGTAACCGATCTAACAACTGCGCCAGACGCTTGCTGTCTTATATAGGCGTTGTCGACCGCAGCGACGAATTCTTCGTGTTTACATGTCTCTGTATTCGAATACGCATACCTCTATCAGTTTCTTTGGCTCTTCGGTATAGAATGCCATTATCTGTACTATTCAGGAGGGAGTATCTCAGAAAGACGTTAAACCTCTGCTCCTTCACAGCCACCGACGAAACTCGTACTGTTCACCATCCGAGGGTGAGGACCTAAACAATACGTTACTATGAACCAGTCACCTTCAGACGGCTTAATCGTAAACCTTGGTTATGTTCTGTTTTTCATCTGCTCCTCACGAGAGCTTGTATTGCCCTGTATTTCTACATTTGTTTTTAATTTAATATCGCTGTGTTATTGTTTTCGTGACATTCTTGCGCAATAACGACTCATTTTTAAGTATGATACAGTTTATAGTTTTACTGGTCTAGTTTCTTTAGACCTTTATATGTGTGAGTTTATTGTGCCTTGCAGAAGGTAATTTTTGCTAGATAGGGACAAACTGCGGGAGACGATGCCAGAACAGATAAGGACAAAAAAAGGTCGCCTGGACAGATGGCCGGTAATTCGCACCAAGGCGAGATAAAAGATCTTTTAAAGTGTAGTTTTCCGCACTCACGGCGGTAGTGAGATGGAGCGCCATCATTACCCTTCGCATCACCAAAGGCATGTCTTCGAAGAGGGACGCAGGGTCAGCCGCAGAAAGTGTATATTAGATATGCCATACTTGTGAGGTGAATGATTGGTCCCACGAAGTGTTCGTGAACACTCTCTGTCCACGCACTGAGGCTGAACCTGTGCTGATGGTTCGATGCTATCATACCGTAGGTGTTATGAAGGTTAACGTTACCTCTCTCTTAAAGACAGCCTCACCTGTGAATACGATGCATTACAGAAATCCCAGCAGAGTAGTGGCCTTTACGTCGGTCCAACGGCGAAATCGTCGCCGTGGAGGCGAGTCCGTAGTACATAAGGCCTGAATATGTTGTAAATGATTCGGATACTGACTGTTGTCGTGGGGAATGCTCCACACGATCGTCTGACTTATCCCATGTTAGCGGGCCACCTGCCTGGAAATGATACTAGGGTCACTTTGAGAGACCTTTGCCAGTTTGGGGCGTGTACCTCCCTTGGAACCCATTTCCGGCCATGTGTCCATATCACCTTTGTTGCTCATGATCCTCTCAGGCACAGTCGTCTCACTCGCCAGTATTGCCTGTGGAAACATTCGTCCTAGTGGCCGCTTTATTTTTTATTTTTATTTTTTTTTTTACAAGAACTCTTTATATAGCGTTCTAAATATACTGTCCGTACCGTCATTGCAATCTGTCCACCAAGTCAGCTTCCTAAGTGATGTGTTATGCCCTCGTGAGAGAGTGGTGGTCTCTCTTCTGTAGCCGGCCGGAGTGGCCGAGCGGTTCTAGGCCCTACAGTCTGGAACCGAGCGACCGTTACGCTCGTAGGTTCGAATCCTGCCTCGGGCATGGATGTGTGCGATGTCCTTAGGTTAGTTAGGTTTAATTAGTTCTAAGTTCTAGGGTACTAATGACCTCAGAAGTTAAGTCGCATAGTGCTCAGAGCCATTTGAACCATCTCTCTTCTGTGACCAACGTGAGGCGTCGCAGCTAGGGCGCGATCGCCAATTTGTCTATTAAAGCTTTCTTGTATGACTGTATGTGAGCTCCAGTGTAAGCAGTCAGAATCTTATACGATCCACAACGGGCGAGCTGCAGACGTGCGTCATGACCATATGGCGTGACTGCAGCGTGTGAAAGTGGCGGAGAGCCGCTTACAGAGTAGTTACATTCTCTGGAACTATAAAAATTAATAACTGATCTGGAAATAGCCTGAGGAACTTCATATTAGGTACATAACCTGCTGTTGTGTAAAGGATCAATCTGTCAAAATCTGAAGTCAATAACTGTCATAATTTGGAAGTTACAAAAAAGAAAAGAAAAGTCAGTAAAAAATGTAATTATCCGATTTTTCTTTAGCCTTAATAGTTCAACAACTGTGACTACTTGAAAAGATATGATAACACCTTCAGTGTTTAGGTTCAAATTTGGAAAGTTCTCATTTTAGAAAACCATTCGTAATTTTGCTGTGGTAATAACTTTAAGAATTTCAAGTAGACATTTATGTTTTGTGTTAGGGTGAGTGTGAAAGAGAGTACTAGTGTGAGTGTATGTAGGACATTCGCCAATATTAAATTTTCAGTTTGTAATTCTCTATAGGAACTTGCAAGTGTTCCAGGTTTGTATCGTGGGAACGAATCCACCAGTGGTTATCCTACTACTGGATACGGATGTACAAGCATGTTTGAATATGTAAAAGACAGCCAGAACGTTAGCGACTATACAGTTAAATTCCAGACGTAAAGTACAGCTTAAAGTTTATTGCAATTTATCTGTTTAACAAGAGAGTTTTGAGTTGCTTATTTTAATGACGCCAATGAGCTGAGAGCAGTGGTTGGTTCTGGATAGATTTTGGCGCTAGCCACGCCCTGAAAGTCAGATCTGATTGGCCGTAATTCTGTACAACCAATAAGAGGGGAGACGGTTTGCCACCTAACGCATGAGATAGAGGTGCTTGTAGACAGAGAGAGAGAGAGAGAGAGAGAGAGAGAGAGAGAGAAGAAGAAGAAGAAGAAGAAGGAAGTGGTGGACTAGGTTTCGAAGGAGCTGGTCATGCTGAAAATGTCCGAACGCTTTATGTGAAAAATGAAGTGATACTGTGACTTCAGCGTTTCGGTACAGTGATAAAGGTAACTGGTGTTTACCACTAACTACACTCCTGGAAATTGAAATAAGAGCACCATGAATTCATTGTCCCAGGAAGGGGAAACTTTATTGACACATTCCTGGGGTCAGATACATCACATTATCACACTGACAGAACTACAGGCACATAGACACAGGCAACAGAGCATGCACAATGTCGGCACTAGTACAGTGTATATCCACCTTTCGCAGCAATGCAGGCTGCTATTCTCCCATTGAGACGATCGTAGAGATGCTGGATGTAGTCCTGTGGAACGGCTTGCCATGCCATTTCCACCTGGCGCCTCAGTTGGACCAGCGTTCGTGCTGGACGTGCAGACCGCGTGAGACGATGCTTCATCCAGTCCCAAACATGCTCAATGGGGGACAGATCCGGAGATCTTGCTGGCCAGGGTAGTTTACTTAAACCTTCTAGAGCACGTTGGGTGGCACGGGATACATGCGAACGTGCATTGTCCTGTTGGAACAGCAAGTTCCCTTGCCGGTCTAGGAATGGTAGAACGATGGGTTCGATGACGGTTTGGATGTACCGTGCACTATTCAGTGTCCCCTCGACGATCACCAGAGGTGTACGGCCAGTGTAGGAGATCGCTCCCCACACCATGATGCCGGGTGTTGGCCCTGTGTGCCTCGGTCGTATGCAGTCCTGATTGTGGCGATCACCTGCACGGCACCAAACACGCATACGACCATCATTGGCACCAAAGGCAGAAGCGACTCTCATCGCTGAAGACGACACGTCTCCATTCCTCCCTCCATTCACGCCTGTAGCGACACCACTGGAGGCGGGCTGCACAATGTTGGGGCGTGAGCGGAAGACGGCCTAACGGTGTGCGGGACCGTAGCCCAGCTTCATGGAGACGGTTGCGAATGGTCCTCGCCGATACCCCAGGAGCAACAGTGTCCCTAATTTGCTGGGAAGTGGCGGTGCGGTCCCCTACGGCACTGCGTAGGATCCTACGGTCTTGGCGTGCATCTGTGCGTCGCTGCGGTCCGGTCCCAGGTCGACGGGCACGTGCACCTTCCGCCGACCACTGGCGACAACATCGATGTACTGTGGAGACCTCACGCCCCACGTGTTGAGCAATTCGGCGGTACGTCCACCCGGCCTCCCGCATGCCCACTATACGCCCTCGCTCAAAGTCGGTCAACTGCACATACGGTTCACGTCCACGCTGTCGCTGCATGCTACCAGTGTTAAAGACTGCGATGGAGCTCCGTATGCCACGGCAAACTGGCTGACACTGACGACGGCGGTGCACAAATGCTGCGCAGCTAGCGCCATTCGACGGCCAACACCGCGGTTCCTGGTGTGTCCGCTGTGCCGTGCGTGTGATCATTGCTTGTACAGCCCTCTAGCAGTGTCAGGAGCAAGTATGGTGGGTCTGACACACCGGTGTCAATGTGTTCTTTTTTCCATTTCCAGGAGTGTATTTGTGAAATTTTAAGAGTCTAGAGATATTTTGTTCTGGTTAAAAAAAAACGTGTTAACTTTGAACTAAAAGCGTGGCAGTACTAAGTAATCTTTTTGGACTGAGTATTTATGATGAGCAAAACTTTATATAAAGACAACCACTGAATGCCGAGTGCACAAGTAAACAGCAGTTTATTGACTGTGTTACTCTCGTAAATGATTTCTGAACTGGATAGGAAACGTTCTGGCTGTTTGGGTGTGACGAGGACTGTGAACAGGAACTTCAATGGTATGAACACATGTGGGCTGATGACCTTCCTTAATAGCATTAAAAAAAATCCTAATGCAAGTTTAAAAGGACCTTTGAACTTAGAAATTTGAACAGCAACCCATTTCCTAGTTATTCTTTAGAGTTCACAAGACTATTTTCGGCTATTTGTACTTATAGCGGCTCAATATACAGATTGAATAACATCGGGGAGAGACTTCAACCCTGTCTCACTCCCTTCCCAACCACTGCTTCCCTTTCATGTCCCTCCACTCTTATAACTGCCATCTGGTTTCTTCAACACTGCTTTTCTGAGATCTCTTAAGTGGCTGCAGTGAGGAGTTACGCGTGCAGATCTGCAGCAGTATCGAGGTAGGTGGACAATTTATGATGCAGAACCGCCGTCGATGTGTGAAAGAGCGCACTACGTCGCAAACGGTCACAGTGTATTAAGTATGTGTTCTGGTGTGTCTTCTCTCTCCACAGGAACAATCGGCTTCCTGAACGAGGTTTACACGCAGCTCGTTGATGCCGACACGATGTGCACTACGACACTGTGGTTGTTGTTGTTGTTGTTGTGGTCTTCAGTCCAGAGACTGGTTTGATGCAGCTCTCCATGCTAACCTATCCTGTGCAAGCTTCTTCATCTCCCAGTACCTAGTGCAACCTACATCCTTCTGAATCTGCTTAATGTAGTCATCTCTTGGCCTCCCTCTATGATTTTTACCCTCCACGCTGCTCTCCAATACTAAATTGGTGATCCCTTTATGCCTCATAACATCTCCTACCAACCGATCCCTTCTTCTGGTCAAGTTCTGCCACAAACTTCTCTTCTCCCCAAACCTATTCAATACTTCCTCATTAGTTATGTGATCTACCCATCTAATCCTCAGCATTCTTCTGTAGCACCACATTTCGAAAGCTTCTATTCTCTTCTTGTCTCAACTATTTATCGTCCATGTTTCACTTCCATACATGGCTACACTCCATACAAATACTTTCAGAAATGACTTCCTGACACTTAAATCTATACTCGATGTTAACAAATTTCTCTTCTTCAGAAACGCTTTCCTTGTCATTTCCTAATCTAATTCCCTCAGCCTCACCCGACTTCATTCGACTACATTCCATTATCCTCGTTTTGCTTTTGTTGATGTTCATCTTATATCCTCCTTTCAAGACACTATCCATTCCATTCAACTGCTCTTCCAAGTCCTTTGCTGTTTCTGACAGAATTACAATGTCATCGGCGAACCTCAAAGTTTTTATTTCTTCTCCATGGATTTTAATACCTACTCCGAATTTTTCTTTTGTTTCCTTTACTGCTTGCTCAATATACAGATTGAATAACATCGGGGAGAGGCTACAACCCTGTCTCACTCCCTTCCCAACCACTGCTTCCCTTTCATGTCCCTCCACTCTTATAACTGCCATCTGGTTTCTGTACAAATTGTAAATAGCCTTTCGCTCCCTGTATTTTACCCCTGCCACCTTCAGAATTTGAAAGAGAGTATTCCAGTCAACACTGTCAAAAGCTTTCTCTAAGTCTACAAATGCTAGAAACGTAAGTTTGCCCTTCCTTACTCTAGCTTCTAAGATAAGTCGTAGGGTCAGTATTGCCTCACGTGTTCCAGTATTTCTACGGAATCCAAACTGATCTTCCCCGAGGTCGGCTTCTACTAGTTTTTCCATTCGCCTGTAAAGAATTCGCGTTAGTATTTTGCAGCTGTGACTTATTAAACTGATAGTTCGGTAATTTTCACATCTGTCAACACCTGCTTCCTTTGGGATTGGAATTGTGGATGTTGTAGCCTCAGAAGATTAGGATGTGAAAAGCCCTAGACTCGTGACCGGCTATCGTGTGTTCTGATAACATTTACTTTTATGTTAGCTATTAGATGTCTGATCTGGAACACTCGATACAGACGCGGAGAGAATAGAGAAGTGTGAAGTTCCCGTGGTCGCGGCAACCTTGGAGGCAGGCGGACGTCCCGGTGCGGGCCAAACACGCTTTCACCGCCGGGCATGAGCGGCAGGCAGTTACAACGCTTAGGCACGTTAGGGTTGCTCTGCCCGCAAGAAGACTAATGGAGTGACGCAAGTGTTTGTCCGAGGGGCAGCTCGGCTTCCGGATGAGGCAGACTAACTCATTGCAGACCCAGAGCTCTCAAATCGAGATACTTCGGGAAGTGGCAACCGAAGCTACAGAACGCAATACCATTGTCCTCAAACAAAAAGCGATTTTGTAGAAGTGTGAAAAAAATGAATTCGAGAATAGAAATCCCCTTCTTCACTATTCACTACTATATCTTTTATTGACTTACGCTCTAGTGACCCCTTGTTTCATATGAAGTGTGCCTCCAACTTACGCTCATTCACAAATTGCGCTGTGTTTCGTATGAGTGGCGACTGCATTTTATTCGATGCAGTCTGGAGAACGACCGCACCACCAATTTAACTCTCAGAGCAACCACTAGGTTTCAGGAACTACTAGTAACAACTAGTATCCGAGGAGCTGAATATGGTATGTGGTTGATTTAGCTCTCCTTCGATCTAAAACAGTCCTCTGGTACCAATGATACAGAATAAAATCAAATGGAATTAAATTTATTTTTTCAGAGTTGATTTTTAGTATATGCATCACCTTTGAAACATTGGATTTCTACATTTCATACACCTATGAGCTGTATAAAGTTGACCCCAGTTTACTTTGATCAACCACAATTCCAGAATCTGACAGAGCTTTAAAAGGCCCAGGTACAAACAAATCCCTGAAATGGACGACATCCGCAGAAGTATTGAAACATATGACAGGTGAAATATTCTTACACGTTGAGAACAATGTAATAATTCCAACTCCAAAGAATGCATGAACTTACAAGTGTGAATATTACCGAACGATCAGTTTCATAACTCATGGTTGCAGAATGCTGATAACAATTATTTATATAGGCTGGAAAAATTAGTAGAAATTGATCTCAGGTAAGATCAGTTTGGGTTCATATGGTTCAAATGGCCCTAAGCACTATGGTACTTAACATCTGAGGTCATCAGTCCCCTAGACTAAGAACTACTTAAACCTAACTAACCTAAGGACAACACACACATCCATGCTCAAGGCAGGATTCGAACCTGCAACCGTAGCAGCAGCGCGGTTCCGGACTGAAGCGCCTAGAACCGCTCATCCACAGCGGCGGGCGGTTTGGGTTCTGGAGGAATGTAGAAACACGCAAGGCAATACTGAGCCCACAGTTTATGTTACGAGATAAGTAACAGAAAGATAAATCTAAGTTTGTAGCATTGGTAGACTTGAAGAACGCTTTTGACAGCGTTGACTTGAATGAACTCTATGAAATTATGAAGATAGCAGGAGTAAAATATGGGGAGTGAAAGGTTATTTAGAACTTGTACAGAAACCAGATGGCAGCTGTGGCGGATCATCTATCAAGGAGCCCTCACATATACTGCCGGAACATATTTTAGTCTATCCACGACTCTACTTGACTTCAAGAAGTTTCATGATGTAAATGACATTTCAGGGAAATCCTACACGAATAGGCTTTAATTGAATCCCCTAAAAAGATCACTATTTATTAGTAAATAAGCCAGTGAGTTATCATAAAAAGAGTGCAGCTACAGAAAAGCTCCTGATTTTACTCATTCTTCCGAAATTAACAAATTCCAAGCATAAAAATAAGTAGCTCGTGCTCAAAACTTTTTTTTCAGTATTCCTTAGGCACAACTCTTCAACGTAAAAGGCCAAGTACATACATAAATCAACAATTCGATCACTTCGAACTACGAAAGATAAACACCAATATCTGCTGCAACTCATCTTGGATTATATGTCGTACATAATACGTCCAATGCCCAGATTTTCCCTAAGTAACCTTGAATGGTTATTAAGTACAACTATATTTCGCTAATGAAATATACCCTTATGCCTATACCATTAGCATGACAACACGTGAAAACAAAAGACAGAATTACAATAAATTAAGATTTTATGGAATTTCTTCAGTGACGCTCTGTTCGGCATTCCATGGCGGCCAACCCATTGTACAGCTGCTGTCGTTAGTGCCACCTTTGGGGCCCAGTTTCTCGATCCACTCGTGAAGCAAGACAGAGTATATATATATATATATATATATATATATATATATATATATATATATATATATATATATTGTCACAATCAATAAAATTTTTCTGGGTTTGTGACGGCATTGTCAATAAGTAACGAGAAAATTCTGTTTCTAATAAAACTTCATACGTGACTTACCTAATTCTGGTAGGCTGTTAAGGACGAAGGAGAGAGATGTTAGAAATTCTTTATTCGTATTTTAATTATTACTTTTCATTGGTGGAAACCCGATGTATTCATTGGTGTTACTGGTTGTGCTTCATAACATCCCTCTACTCCATACTTAACAGCCAATCAGAAGTAGATAACAGCCACCTCTGCAGGTATATAAGAAACAAAGTTTTCTCATTCAGCAGTAAACAAAAACACCCCGAAGAAGGTCACTTGCAATAGTGACCGAAAGGTCGATAGTTTTACATATTGACAATGCGGTCACAAACCGAGAAAATTTTTATTGGTTCAAGATGCTTCTGTAACATTTTTACCAACATATTAGCATTCACGAAATTTCCCCATCTCCGTACTTCGTCCAAGTCTCAGCAGTAGTTATAGCCATCGTGGTTATTTACTCCCGAACTAGAGAATGCCAGTAAATCGGGAAGAGCGCTATAGGCAAACATTCACACTGTTGTAAGAGTGAAGTTGCATGCAACGGAAGCAATAGTTGAGAATGGAGTGAGACGGATTTGTAGCCTATCTCCGATATTCTTCAGTTGAAATTTGGAAAAGGAATTAAAGTTTACTGAGAAGAAATAAAAACTGTCTGTTAGAGAAGGACTTACGAGAGCAGTAGAACGGCTTGTATTCTGTCTTGAAAATAGATTATATGATGAACGTAAATAAAAGAAAAACAAAGTTAATGAAATGTAGTCGACGTAAATCAAACGATGCTGAGGGAAGTACACTACTGGCCATTAAAATTGCTAAACCAGGAAGAAATGCACAAGATAACGGGAATTCAAAGGACAAATGTATTATTCTAGAACTGACATGTGATTACACTTTCACGCAATTTGGGTGCATAGATCCTGAGAAATCAGTACACAGAACAACCACCTCCGGCTGTAATAACGGCCTTGATACGCCTGAGCATTGAGTCAAACAGAGCTTGGATGGCGTGTACAGGTAGAGCTGCCCATGCAGCTTCAACACGATACCACAGTTGATAAAGAGTAGTGACTGGCCCATTGTGATGAACCAGATGCTCGGCCATCATTGACCAGACGTTTTCAATTTGTGAGAGATCTGGAGAATGTGCTAGCCAGGGCAGCAGTCGAACATTTTCTGTCTCCAGAAAGGACCGTACAGGACCTGCAACATGCGGTCGTGCATTATCCTGCTGAAATGTAAGGTTTCACAGGGATCGAATGAGGGGTAGAGACTCGGATCGTAACACATCTGAAATGTAAAGTCCACTGTTCAAAGTACCGTCAATGCGAACAAGAGGTGACCGAGACGTGTAACCAATGGCACCCCATACCATCACGCCGGGTGATACGCCAGTATGGCGATGACAAATACACGCTTCCAATGTGCTTTCACCGCGATGTCACCAATCACGGATGCGACCAACAGGATGCTGTAAACAGAACCTGGATTCATCCGAAAAAATGACGTTTTGCCATTCGTGCACCCAGGTTCGTCGTTGAGTACACCATCGCAGGCGCTCCTGTCTGTGATGCAGCGTCAAGGGTAACCGCTGCCACGGTCTCCGAGCTGATAGTCCATGCTCCTGCAAACGTCCTCGAACTCATCATATAGATGGTTGTTGTCTTCTAAACGTCCCCATCTGTTGACTCAGGGATCGAAATGTGGCTGCACGATCCCTTTCAGCCAATGCGGATAAGATGCCTGTCATCTCGACTGCTAATGATATGAGGCTGTTAGGATCCAGTACGGCGTTCCGTATTACCCTCGTGAACCCACCGATTCCATATTCTGCCAACAGTCATTGGATCTCGTCCAATGCGAACAGCAATGTCGCGGTACGATAAACTGCAATCGCGATAGGCTACAATCCGACCTTTATCAAAGTCGGAATCGTGATGGTACGCATTTCTCCTCCTTACACGAGGCATCACAACAACGTTTCACCAGGCAAAGCCTGTCAACTGCGGTTTGTATGTGAGAAATCGGTTGGAAACTTCCCTCATGTCAGCACGTTGTAGGTGTCACCACCGGCGCCAACGTTGTGTGAATGCTCTGAAATGCTAATCATTTGCATATTACAGCATGTTCTTCCTGTCGGTTAAATTTCGCGTTTGTAGCATGTCATCTTTGTGGTGTAGCATTTTAATGGCCAGTAGTGTAGCTTAGGGAATGAGGTACTAAAAGTAATAGATGAATTATGCTACTTCGCCAGCAAATAACCGACGATGGCCAAAGTGAATAGGATAAAAATGCAGACTGATAATAACATGAATTGAGTTTCATAAGAATAGGAATTTGTTAATATCTAAGATAATTTTTTTCAGTCCGGAACCGCTTTGCTGCTACGGTCGCAGCTTCGAATCCTGCCTCAGGCATGGATGTGTGTGATGTCCGTAGGTTAGTTAGGTTTAAGTAGTTCGAAGTCTAGGGGACTGATGACCTCAGATGTTAAGTCCCATTGTGCTTAGAGCCATTTGAACCATTTTTCTAATATAAATTTATTATTAAGTATTTCCTGAATGCATTTCCGTGGAATGCAGCCTTTTACTGAAGTGGAAAGCTGACGATAGGCAGCTGACACAAGAAGTTTCTGAAATGTAGTGCAGCAGAAGAACGTTTTAAAATTGGATGGGTGGATTGAAACCCGTTGAAGATGTACTGAACAGAAATGACGGGAAAGGAAATAATTGACACAACTTGACTTAAAGAGTGATCGGTTTATAGGATTCACCCTGAGGCATCAAAAAGTTGTCAGTGTGGTAATGGAAGCAGCTGTGGGAAGCAAAAATTATAAATGGAGGCCGAGGCTTGTATGCAGTAAGCAGGCTGATGATATCCTTGTAGGTTGTAGTGAGTAATGAGAGAGGAAGAGGCTTTCACAGGGTAGAGTTGCGTGGAGAGCTGCATGAAACAAGTCTTAGGACTGAAGATCACATTAAAAACTGCATCAGTTCGAACAATAAATTGTTTTATTCTTAAAGACGAAATCCAGAAACCAAGGGAGAGAAAGGTGGTGAAAAATACAAACAAATGAAAGAGAGAAATATTACTTCAACAACTGTCCCCACATGCCAAAACATGTAAATGCGCTTTGCTCAAGTCAGAAATAGCAACAGTAAAAAAGAACAGATCAGTATGAAGGCAACTAGGTTTTTCAAACCAGACAAGCATGATGGGTGCTCACTGTATCGCAGTATTGCGTCAGATTGTTTCACAAAATTTCATACTTGATAAAGTACTAAAATATATGAACGCTGAAACCATTTTAAGTATCTGCTGTATGTTCTAAAATCCTTCATACAGTCTGACATTTATCACACAATGTATTACATCATGTTACTGCCAGTTTCACCTGTGGTCATATTCAAATAACTGTAATAACAATACCAACAAACTGAAAAGGTAAGCCGCTATTTAGACACTATTACACTTTGGGTATTATAATTGCTGTTATAGGTGGCGGAGGATACGGTGGCGGATGAGAAGTGACCAGTTTTCGTCCAGAGAGCTGGGCAAATTCATTCATTTGTTCAGAAGGGGTGGCTGACAAGCGTTTGCAGCCTTTCGCAATCGACGCGCGTGCTCTGCAATCTTTCTCAAACGATTTTACAGAAACCATTCGGCAAACAATGTCATTTTGATTTTCTTGTAACTTTATATGTGAGTTTCATTATGATGTGCCCATCATTTCGTTAATGGTCATATCTATTGTGATATTAACGTAGAAGTAAGACACTGCGCGAATCCGAAAAAGTTTGTAATTGAAAAATAGGCGTGTCTATGATTTTGCGTCTGGTGCATTTTACATAATGTGTTGCCGTATATGAAATGTAGCTAACATATTGAATTTTTCTTTAGACTTGGTTGGAGGTCTCTATTTGTCACCAATCTCGAGAAAATTGATCTAGTGGCCGAGCGGTTCTAGGCGCTTCAGTCTGGAACCGCGCGACCGCTATGGTCGCAGGTTCGAATCCTGCCTCGGGCATGGATGTGAGTGATGTCTATAGGTCAGTTAGGTTTAAGTAGTTCTAAGTTCTAGGGGACTGATGACCTCAGAGGTTCCCGTAGTGTCCAGAGCCATTTGAACCAATATTGATGTAACATAGCGCACTCATTTGCGATCGTAGCGACAGAGTCACAGTAAAATATACACAACATTCATGATATTTCATAAAAGGTTTGAGATGTAGATGTGAGATTTTGGCAAACGACAGTATGCAAAGAGGACAGTATTTTGCCGTATGGTTATTATACACAATTTCATTATCTATTGTTTTATTCCATTAACCACAGACTTTTCTAACGAAAGAATAATTTTTAGGTGCCATGGATAGCTGGTGAAATGAGAAATGATATGGGTTTTGGAACGACATTAGTGAGGTCATTACATTTATTTTGTACCAAGGATGTGCTTTTTCATAATATGCTGACGTTACTTTTCCTCAATTCCTGACTTCATAAACAACTGTTTCAGAAATCCCTCCCAATTGCGTCAGCACAACATATTAGTGAGGTTAGACTGTGTAACCTCCGATCAGTTTTGGCAAAAGAAGCAAATTTTAACATGGCAGCCAGAGAAATATGTTTTTACTCGATATTCCCCACTCAGGACACTTCTCTGAAAGTTGCAAATGGTTAACAAACCAGGCATTTTCGGAGGAATTATTTTTAGATACTAACCAATGAAGAAGTGACAGATACATTGTACGCAACCGGTGGTGGAGTGTTTGTCGCTGTTAGTAGTAATTTATCCTGTAGTGAAATAGAAGTGCATAGTTCCTGTGAATTGTTATGGGTGGAAGTTATACTCAACAATCGAACAAGGTTAATAATTGGCTCCTTTTACTGACCTCCAGACTCAGCAGCATTAGTGGCAGAACAACTGAGAGAAAATCTGGAATACATTTCACATAAATTTCCTCAGAATGTTATGGTCCTAGTTTGAGACTGCAATTTACCAGATACAGACCGTTACACTCAGATGTTTAGGACGGGTGGTAGGGACAGAACATCGAGAGACTTTATATCGAGTGCACTATCTGAAAATTACCTCGAGCAATTAAACAGAGAACGGACTCGTGGAGATAACATCTTGGACCTACTAATAACAAACAGACCCGAACTTTTCGACTCTGTAAGCGCAGAACAGGAAATCAGTGATCATGAGGCTGTTGCAGCATCCATGAATATGGAAGTAAATAGGAATATAAAAAAGAGGAGGAAGGTTTATCTGTTTACCAAGAGTAATAGGAGGCAGATTTCATAATATCTAACAGATCAAAACGAAAATTTCTGTTCCGACACTGACAATGTTGAGCGTTTATGGAAAACGTTCAAGGCAATCGTAAAATGCGTTTTAGGCAGGTACGTGCCGAATAAAACTGTGAGGGACGGGAAAACCCACCGTGGTTCAACAACAAAGTTGGGAAACTGCTGGGAAACAAAAGAGACCTTCACTGCAAATTTAAACGCAGCCAAAACCTCTCAGACAAACAAAAGCTAAACGTTGTCAAAGTTAGCGTAAGGAGGGCTATGCGTGAAGCGTTCAGTGAATTCGAAAGTAAAATTCTAAGTATCGACTCGACAGAAAATCCTAGGAAGTTCTGGTCTTACGTTAAATCAGCAAGTGGATCGAAACAGCATATCCAGACACTCTGGGATGATAATGGCATTGAAACAGAGGATGACACGCGTAAAGCTGCAATACTAAACACCTTTTTCCAAAGCTGTATCACAGAGGAAGACCGCACTGCAGTTGCTTCTCTAAATCCTCACACGAACGAAAAAATGGCTGATATCGAAATAAGTGTCCAAGGAATAGAAAAGCAACTGAAATCACTCAACAGAGGAAAGTCCACTGGACCTGACGGGATACCAATTCAATTCTGCACAGAGTACGTGAAAGAACTTGCCCCCCTTCTAACAGCCGTGTACCGCAATTCTATAGAGGAACAGAAGGTTCCAAATGATTGGGAAAGAGCTTTTCACAATGTATATAAACGACCTAGTAGATTGTGTCGGAAGTTCCATGCGGCTTTTCGCGGATGATGCTGTAATATACAGAGAAATTGCAGCATTAGAAAATTGCAGCGAAATGCAGGAAGATCTGCAGCGGATAGGCACTTGGTGCAGGGAGTGGCAAGTGGCCCTTAACATAGACAAATGTAATGTATTGCGAATACGTAGAAAGAAGGATCCTTTATTGTATGATTATATGATAGCGGAACAAACAGTGGTAGCAGTTGCTTCTGTAAAATATCTGGGAGTATGCGTACGGAACAATTTGAAGTGGAATGATCATATAAAATTAATTGTTGGTAAGGGCGGTTGCCAGATTGAGATTCATTGGGAGAGTCCTTAGAAAATGTTGCCCATCAACAAAGGAGGTGGCTTACAGAATACTCGTTCGACCTATACTTGTGTATTGCTCATCAGTGTGGGATCCGTACCAGGTCGGGTTGACTGAGGAGATAGAGAAGATGGAAAGAAGAGCGGTGCGTTTCGTCACAGGGTTATTTGGTAAGTGTGATAGCATTACGGAGGTGTTTAACAAACTCTGCAAGAGGGGCGCTCTGCATCGCGGTGTAGCTTGCTGTCCAGGTTTGGAGAGGGTGCGTTTCTGGATGAGGTATCGAATATATTGCTCCCTCCTACTTATATCTCCTGAGGAAATCACGAATGTAAAATTAGTGATATTCGAGCGCGCACGGAGGCTTTCCGGCAGTCGTTCTTCCCGCGAACCACACGCGACTGGAACAGGAAAGGGATGTAATGACAGTGGCACGTAAAGTGCCCTTCACCACACACCATTGGGTCGCTTGCGGAGTATAAATGTAAATGTAGAACATTTTGAATGTTCACCATGCAAGTGTGGGCGTGGAGGGGCCCCACTTAATATTTACCAAAAATTTGAGTGTAGGCTTCAGTTTTGAACGGCACTTACCCTGAAGCTCTAGGCTAGTGGACTGCGCATCCAGTGGCTACGGCATTTTGCGAGCACTATACGCCACTTACAGTTCCGACGGTGTTATGAGCATCATATTCAAAAACTGTTTAGTGATACGTACAAACATAGAGGTGCTCCCACTTATGCATGCTGAAAAACCTTCATTTATAGAAGTGCGTTTAATTAAAAAAATGACTTTTTGTAATTTTTGCAGTTGTTGTGTACGCTAACGCATTTATATCGATATATAACAATAATGGGACAACATTTAACGATCTCAAGCACTTTACAACGTGATAAGAAGTTTATAAAGGGTCACTCAGAAACGTTGCAACAAACTACGAGCTGTTATAGAGTGTGTCTTGAACAACAAATCGAAGACAGTGAAACGTCCCCTTAGAACGTGGTTAGGGACTCTGATTTGTGAAAAAGGATGTTGGACGTGAGCCGCCAGCAGTGGTGGACGTGGGGAGAGAGATGGCGGAGTTTTAAAATTTGTAAGAATTGGTGTCATGAACTGCTATATATATTATGACTAGTGAGGTAAATACATTGTTTGTTCTCTATTAAAATCTTTCATTTGCTAACTATGCCTATCAGTAGTTAGAGCCTTCAGTAGTTTGAATCTTTTATTTAGCTGGCAGTAGTGGCGCTCGCGGTATTGCAGTAGCTTGAGTAACGAAGATCTTTGTGAGGTAAGTGATTTGTGAAACGTATAGGTTAATGTTAGTCAGGGCCATTCTTTTGTAGGGATTTTTGAAAGTCAGATTGCGTTGCGCTAAAAATATTGTGTGTCAGTTTAAGCTGGCAGGGTCGCCATATGAAACGTCCCCTTAGAACAATTTATACAAGACTGTGCTTAAACTGACACACAATATTTTTAGCGCAACGCAATCTGAATTTCAAAAATCCCTACAAAAGAATGGCCCTGACTAACATTAACCTATACGTTTCACAAATCACTTACCTCACAAAGATCTTCGTTACTCAAGCTACTGCAATACCGCGAGCGCCACTACTGCCAGCTAAATAAAAGATTCAAACTACTGAAGGCTCTAACTACTGATAGGCATAGTTAGCAAATGAAAGATTTTAATAGAGAACAAACAATGTATTTACCTCACTAGTCATAATATATATAGCAGTTCATGACACCAATTCTTACAAATTTTAAAACTCCGCCATCTCTCTCCCCACGTCCACCACTGCTGGCGGCTCACCTCCAACTGCGCAACGCTACCCGCTGTTAGCATCCAGCTGCCGCTGCCCAACACTACAATGGCAGACAACAATGCAAACCAGCCACAGACTGCACACGGCACAGCCAGTGATTTTTCATACCGAGCGCTAAGCGGCGTTACCAATAAGAAAACCTAAACAGCCTACTTACATCAGGGGGGTACATGCTTACTTTGTGTACCATTTGTTTGGCAAGCACAAGGAGCCCTAGCTAATATGGTATTTGCTTATACAACTTTACACATCAGTACCATATTTCTCTAACACAGAATTACACAGCTATCTGATCATTTAACTGAGAGAGACAAATATTTATTTTACTACATCAGTGACAGATGTTTACGTATTTACACCGTTGGATAACTTCCCACTTATGAAATTGTATTTTGTCTGTACTTTGTGAGCTGTTCATATTTTTTTCAGAACCATTGTGATACTATGAGAGCTTTGAATGATGTATTTGGTATGGGGTCATGATTTTTAAAGTACGTTTGAGGTAGATGACACTTTTGACATGAGCACAGATTTTTTTTTAGGTTTTGAAATAGGAAGCCACGACGATATCGAGTTTTGGCTGAGATTTTATGATGTTTTGATGACGATGTGTATTACGCTGTTGTGGTATGTTTATGATCAATAGGCTGATGCTATGTGAGGAATTTGATTATGCTATGTATTTCTTATGATTAAATATTGAAGAAGTGTCGACAAATATGTATATGTGTAATAAAGCAAGGAATAATGAGTAGTGGTTAGGGACTCTGGTTTGTGCAAAAGGTTGTTGGAAACCAAGAATCGTACTTTAAGAGTTATGAAATGTATGTAAATGCGTGAATGTATTAGAATGCCGATGAAAATTTTTTGGACACTATTATATTTAAAGGATTTTGTTTCTACAGATTTGTAACGCAAATTCTCAACCTGTGAAAATATTTTTATATGTGACTGTCACTGTAGCGGAAACTGATGTCGTAAATTTTTCATTAAGAAAGGTAAGTGACTACCTGCACGTAATGCGTCGTGGGCACCCAGCTGCGTGACAACCACCTGACAAAAGAGAGCCATTAGTGTGTGCCTTTCAGAGGCACAGGTAAAAAAAAAAAAAGAAAAGTTGTCATTATCCTCGCTGTTGACGACACGCTCAAACTTGAAAACATATGATTACACTGTGGCGCTCTTAATTTATGATATTTACTAAAATGCCTAATGAAACGACTAGAAACATTTCATGGCTATTGTCCTGCTAGTTGAGAGAAATGCCATGTGGCTTGCTTTATGCATTTATTTACTCATTTTGTTTAATATCTAGTTTCTAACTGCACTGAAGCATTGGTTAAAGTAAATTTTATGGATGTACTAATATAAATATTTTATGCCTACAGATCCAGTAAATAATAACTTCATGATGTACTTAAAAAAAAAACGAAGTAGCACAAAAAGACATTTCCCTTCACAGAAATTGCATACAGAATTGTCTTTTCAAGTACATGGTAATATTTTTTTACAATAAATTTTTGTGGTGCACCACTTTAATTGCATAGACATTAAGATGTGAATAGACATTGTCCTTATCTGCATTGTTGTCTTTAGTGTAACATTTTTTCTGCTTGAGCTTTGTCATGTTTAGGTATAAGTTATAGCATTTGCTGCTGCTGTTTGCCATTCATAGTGCTACTGAATGTCACTTTGTATTACTAGGTTAAGCCAATTTTATTACTGATTTATTTTTCTTGTTTGCTGCGCATTGCCTTATATTAGTTGTAATGTTGCTGCCTTTTTTTGCCAATTTCCATTTTTTTATCATTGCTGTTTGTGTTAATTGTTTTGTGCTGCTGCATTGCCTCGTCCCTTAGTTTAGTATCTGAGCTCAGTAGATTTAAGTTAGCTTAAGAGGGGGTAGACTATATAAGAAACTAACTATGATGAATTGGAAGAAAAGCATTGAGAAGCTTTAAGAAAATGGTTTGGCCAAAAAAGAAGTGTACAGTGGAGAAAAACTATTTTTGAAAGAGGATGTGAACAGAATACAGAAAGCAGGTTTAGATAGGACTTTTTGGAAATAATGATGAACTAAGGGAGATCTCTATGCAAAATACTGCAGTAAAACAAACCCTGTCCTTTCGTTTCGTATTATCCCTCTATGTGTTTATGTACCCTTGTGTATTTGTCTTCTTCCTGTCTTTATGTGTTTAGCTAATAAGATTTATGTTGTAGAATTTTTCAAATACTATGTCATTTTCTTTGTAAATATGTTCAGACATTATTTGTAATGTTTTGTTCTAATTCTCATGTGTGAAGTTGATGTTTCAAAAGTTATTCTGATCTTTTATGTATATACTTATGTCGTAATTTTTGTAACACTGATGTATATGCTATTTCGATTCTTTTGTAAAGCCTGTACTACTACAAATGTTATCTGTATTGTTTTGTTCTTTAATGATATATTTTGTACCTTTGCTATTGTATTCTTATGTTATAAAATTGTAATTGACACCAGTTCATCAAATTAAGTAACTTGTAAATTACATTTCACTGCACACTTTTCTGTTGGTCATAGTATATGGACAATATGTGAGAAGTAGGGACTGATAGTGTTTGCACGTGTGTTAATAATTCAGCAAGGGACTGGATAACAGCATTGCTGGTTCTAAGGACATTGAAAACAATTTCTTTGTGATTGGACAAGTGGTGGTTTATGGACTTGCTGTATTCTCTGCAAGACTCTTCGATGGTGATTGTGCACCTGCGCAGTCGCAACAGATGGCTGCTGGCCATCTCTACAAGGACTACAGTGGGTCTGCATCTTTGATGGCCCACCAATACCATTATTTCTAAAAGGACTGCATTGGGTCTGCATCTCTGGTGGCCCACCAATACCCTAATCTCTACCAGGACTACAATGGGTCTGCTCTGTGATGACCTACCTACCGATAGTCTTCAACGTCGACTGACTCTGTTGTGGCCCATTACCTGACTGCATGTCAAGAGTCAGCACTGTCTTTCCGTTGGAAGGACAACACTACTTCTTCAAGACTGCATGGAAATCCACTACTTCCATGTGCATTTTCTTTTGCTACTCAGACTTTGAGAAAAACACTGCAATTTTACTTTGATGAATGATCAGGACTGTCTTTATGGACTGTGAGAAAATTTTAGCTTTTGACCAACATTGTATCGATAAGTGTGTGCATTTCATTTCTTTGTTATTGTAATTATGAAAAAAATTTTCAAATCTGTATTGGCCACTGCCCAAAACAATTTGTAAATTTTTTTGTGGGGAGCATGGGGGCTATGTAAGTAGGCTGTTTAGGTTTTCTTATTGGTAACGCCGCTTAGCGCTCGGTATGAAAAATCACTGGCTGTGCCGTGTGCAGTCTGTGGCTGGTTTGCATTGTTGTCTGCCATTGTAGTGTTGGGCAGCGGCAGCTGGATGCTAACAGCGGGTAGCGTTGTGCAGCTGGAGATGAGCCGCCAGCAGTGGTGGACGTGGGGAGAGAGATGGCGGAGTTTTAAAATTTGTAAGAATTGGTGTCATGAACTGCTATATATACGAGGGTCAGTCAAAAAGTAATGCCTCCTATTTTTTTTTCTACGTTTAATTGTCAGGAAATTTAAATGCAATTACATAGGTTGAAAACCACAACATTGAGGATCATTTTGTCATTTTTCAATGTAATCTCCGCCCATCTCTACAGTTTTGGTCCATCTTTGAACAAGGGCATGTATCCTAGCACGGTAAAAATCACAGCTCTGCTTCCTAAGCCATTGACGCACGGATGTTTTGACGGCTCCTCATCTTCAAAATGAATCCCACGATGAGCTTCTTTTAGTGGCCCGAACAGATGGAAGTCTGATGGTGCCAGGTCAGGGCTGTATGGGGGAAGAGGCAAAACTTCCCATCCAATTTTGACAATCTCGTCAGATGTGTGACGACTGGTGTGTGGTCTTGCATTGTCATGCAAAAGAAGAACATCTGCCATTGATTTTGTTGGGCGAACTCGCTCAAGACGTGCTTTAAGTTTTTTGAGGGTTGTGACGTATTGAACAGAATTTATTGTGCATCCCTGCTCCAAAAAATCAACCAGAATCACACCCTCTGTATCCCAGAAAACTGTTGCCATAAGTTTCCCTGCCGATCGCACAGTATTGAATTTTTTCTTCCTCGGCGAGCTTGTGTGACGCCACTCCATTGACTGCCTCTTTGATTCGGGTTCAAAAAAATGCACCCATGTTTCGTCCCCGGTCACAATTTTTTTCAGAAACTCATCTCCCTCCAAACGGAAGCGCTGCAAGTGTTGGGAGGCTATTGTTTTCCTTGCCTCTTTATTCTGATCGGTTAACATTCTTGGAACCCACCGTGCACAAACTTTTGAGTACCCCAATTGTTTAATAATCGTGATCACACTGCCTTTACTAAGAGAAATAATGCGACACACTTCATCTGCAGTCACCCGACGGTCACCACGAATGATGTCATCAACTTGCTGAATGTTGTGTGGAGTCACTGCATTCACCGGCCTGCCGCTCCGCTTTTCGTCAGTCAACGGTGTTTGCCATTCAGCTTCCTTACAACGACGAACCCATCGTCTAACAGTGCTGACATCCACTGTCACAACACCATACACCTTCTTCAGTCTTTCATGAATGCGTATGGGCGTTTCACCTTCTGCATTCAAGAATTCAATCACACAACGCTGTCTCAAACGAACATCGATGTCGGCCATCTTACAAACTTCTGCTGTGCTGCCACCTGTTGACACAGAAAGTTACTACTGCAGTGGATTGCAGAAGAAGGTTTGAGGAATGGCGCCAAATTCAAATATTTCACTTAACTTAATTTTTTTAAGTAGAAAAAAAATGGGAGGCATTACTTTTTGACCGACCCTCGTATTATGACTAGTGAGGTAAATACATTGTTTGTTCTCTATTAAAATCTTTCATTTGCTAACTATGCCTATCAGTAGTTAGAGTCTTCAGTAGTTTGAATCTTTTATTTAGCTGGCAGTAGTGGCGCTCGCGGTATTGCAGTAGCTTGAGTAACGAAGATTTTTGTGAGGTAAGTGATTTGTGAAACGTATAGATAAATGTTAGTCAGGGCCATTCTTTTGTAGTGATTTTTGAAAGTCAGATTGCGTTGCGCTAAAAATATTGTGTGTCAGTTTAAGCACAGTCTTGTATAAATTGTTCTAAGGGGACGTTTCAACAGGAATCCGTGTCTGGAAACGTCATCCACCGGCGCTACTGAGCGAGGAAGCTAAAGGCGCCGGTGATTGCCTCTAGCCCACCCCTTCGGCAGCAAACGTGATTTCTTATGCTGACAGACCGCTAGCGGAACGTCTCGCAATGTAGTTTGTTATTCAGTGATTGCGATTATAGCCAGTGGAGGAGATGGACCAAGCTGCTGCGTAGACAGGCCTCGTCTCCTATGAATGTGATATTCTATTGGCTTCATGGATTACTGTTTCGGACACAGGTTTCCATCCACAGTTTATTTTCTTCTGGAATCCTCTAAAATCTCCAATGATTTTCGGTGTACTGCAGATGGAAACCTGTGTCCGAAACCGTGATTCACTAAGGCAACGGAGTATCGCAATCATAGGAGATAAGGGCTGTCTACGCAGGAGCTAGCTTCATCTTACCCACTGGCGATCCTTACAATCAGTCACGAAGGTTGATTAACAAACTACTCTGCGAGATCTTGCGACTACCTTCCGCCAGTTTAAAAAAGTCACGTTTGCTTCCGAAGGGTTGACTAGCGGCAGGGTGTAACTTCGACACTCGGTGATCCTATCCTCGACTTGTTTCTTAAGACACTCTCCGCACCCCTTAAAGTCCGTCGCAACACTTCTGGAAAGGCACATATTTTGTTAATAAGCTAAAATGATGCAAAATTTTTTCTCATCTCAATTGTATTTTGTCTAGTTAGCAACCTGACATCGGGGTTGACAATGGAAGCTAGACTAAAGAAAAATCAAGACAAGTTCATAGGATTTGTCGACTTGGAAAAAGGTTCGACAATGTAAAATGGTGCAAGAGGTTCGAAATTCTGAGAAAAACATGGTTACGCTATAGGGATAGATGAGTAATACACAATATGTACAAGAGCCAAGAGGGATTAATAAGAGTGGGCGACCACGAAGGAAGTGCTCCGACTAAAAAGGGTGTAAGACAGGGATGTAGTCTTCCATACCCACTGTTCAAACTGAACATCGAAGAAGCAATGATGGAAGTAAAACAAAGATTCAGGAGTGGAATTAAAGTTCAAGATGTAGGGGTATTAATGATACGTTTCGGTGATGACATTGGTATCCTGGCGGAAAGTGAAAAAGAAATACATGATCTGCTCAATGGAATGAACAGTCTAATGAGTACAGAATATGGATTGAGACTAGATGTAAGAAAGATGAAAGCAATGAGAAGTATCGGAAATGCGAAAAGCGAGAAACTTAATGTCGGGATTGATGGTCACAAAGTAGATGAAGTAAAGGGTACCTAGGCAGCAAAATAAACAATGATGGACAGAGCAAGGAGGATATCAAAAGCAAAAAGGGCTTTCATGGCCAATAGAAATCTACTACACCACTGGCCATCAAAATTGCTACGCCAAAAAGAAATGCAGATGATAAACGGGTATTCATTGGACACATATATTATACTAGAACTGACATGTGATTACACTTTCACGCAATTTGCGTGCATAGATACTGAGAAATCAGTACCCAGAACAACCACCTCTGGCCATAATAACGGCCTAGATACGCCTGGGCATTGAGTCAAACAGAGCTTGTATGGCCTGTACAGGTACACCTTCCCATGCAGCTTCAACACGATACCACCGTTCATCAAGAGAAGTGACTGGCGTATTGTGACGAGCCAGTTGCTTGGCCACCATTGACCAGACGTTCTTAATTGGTGAGAGATCTGGAGAATCTCATGGTCAGGGCAACAGTCGAATATTTTCTGTATCCAGAAACGCCTGTACAGGATCTGCAACATGCGGTCGTGCATTATCCTGCTCAAATGTAAGGTTTCACAGGGATCGAATGAAGGGAAGAGCCACAGATCTTAACACATATGAAATGTAACGTCCCCTGTTCAAAGTGCGTTCAATGTAGGCAAGAGGTGACGGAGACGTGCAACCAATGGCACCCGATACCATCATGCCGGGTGACACGCCAGTATGGCGATGACGAATAGACGCTTCCAATGTGCTTTCACCGCGATGTCGCCAAACACGAATGCGACCATCATGATGCTGTAAACAGAACCTGGATTCATCAGACAAAATGACGTTTTGCCATTCGTGCACCCAGGTTCGTCGTTGAGAACACCATCGCATGCGCTCCTGTCTGTGATGCAGCGTCAAGGGTAACCGCAGCCTTGGTCTCCATGCTGCTGCTGCAAACGTCGTAGAACTGTTCGTGCAGATAGTTGTTGTCTTACAAACGTCCCCATCTGCTGACTCAGGGATCGAGACGTGGCTGCAGGATCCGTTACAGCCATGCGGATAAGATGCCTGCCATCTCGACTGCTAGTGATACGAGGCCGTTGGGATCCAGCACGGCGTTCCGTATTACCCTTCTGAACCCACCGATTCCATATTCTGCTAACAGTCATTGGATCTCGACCTACGCGAGCAGCAATGTCGCGATACGATAAACCGCAATTGCGATAGGCTACAATCCGACCTTTACCAAACTCGGAAACGTGATGGTACGCATTTCTCCTCCTTACACGAGGCATAACAACAACGTTTCACCAGGTAACGCCGGTCAACTGCTGTTTGTGTATGAGAAATTGGTTGGTAACTCTCATCATGTCAGCACGGTGTAGGTGTCGACACCGGCGCCAATCTTGTGTGAATGC
The DNA here is from genome assembly GCF_023897955.1 of Schistocerca gregaria. Classification (NCBI taxonomy): domain Eukaryota; kingdom Metazoa; phylum Arthropoda; class Insecta; order Orthoptera; family Acrididae; genus Schistocerca; species Schistocerca gregaria. Next base: position 384,727,014 of record NC_064927.1, read on the forward strand.
TCTGAAAAGCTAATCATTTGCATATCACAGCATGTTCTTCCTGTCGGTTAAATTTCGCGTCCTTAGCACCTCATCTCCGTGGTGTAGGAATTTTAATGGCCAATACTGTACTATCAAACTCAGGCCTTAATTTGAAGAAGAAACTTCTGAGAATGCACGTTTGGGGCACATCATTGTATGGTAGTGAAACATGGACTGTGGAAACTGGAACAGAAGAGAATCGTTTGAGATGTGGCGCTACAGATGAAAGTTGAATTAAGATGGTTAAAATGGCTCTGAGCACTATCGGACTTATCATCTGAGGTCATCAGTCCCCTAGAGTTAGAACTACTTTAACCTAACTAACCTAAAGACATCACACACATCCATGCCCGAAGCAGGATTCGGACTTGCGACCGTAGCAACCTCGTGGTTCCGGACTGAAGTGCCTAGAACCGCTCCGTCACTGCGTCCCGGCAACATCGTTTAAGACACCAGGGAATGTCTTCCATGATACTAGGGGAAACGGCAGAGGGAAAAAAACTGTAGAGGAAGACAGAGATTGGAATGTATCCACCAAATAATTGTGGCCATGGATTGCAAATGCTGGTCGGAGATGAAGAGGTTGGCACAGGAGAGGCATTCGTGGCGGGCATATATATATATATATATATATATATATATATATATATATATATATATATATATAACCTGCTGCCTCATATCACCCACCCAACACGTTACAGGTTGTTCTCTTCAATTTACTGCGTAAGTTACAGGAGTATCACTCGTGGACAGCGCACAATGTGTTGTGCGGAGACAGGCGGGCGCGCTGGCCACGGTCACATCGCCTAGCGGTGCTGAGGTGGGAAGCCGAGCAGCGTGTAAGAGCGTGCTCTACGTGTTTTTGGTGTAGGTTCTGTTGCGGTTGGCAGGAGAGCCAACCGTATGGTTAAAGGAGGCCGAAATGCACGCGTTTTAGCTCACGCAGGCTGGCGTGAGGTCTGGAACATGACAAGGGAATTAGAATTGAGAAAAACGGACGTAGCTGGTGGAATACTTAACTTTAATCCATTCATGGAGAACGTCGCTCTTTATGGTACATGATTCACAATATCAATAGTACGGATACTGGCGCCTTGCTAGGTCGTAGCAAATAACGTAGCTGAAGGCTATGCTAACTATCGTCTCTGCAAATGAGAGCGTAGAAGTCAGTGAACCATCGCTAGCAAAGTCGACCGTACAACTGGGGCGAGTGCTAGGAAGTCTCTCTAGACCTGCCGTGTGGCAGCGCTCGGTCTGCAATCACTGATAGTGGCGACACGCGGGTCCGACGTATACTACCGGACCGCGGCCGATTTAAAGGCTATCACCTAGCAAGTGTAGTGTCTGGCGGTGACAACACAGGTTCTGTAAGTAAAATGACGACAATCAACAGAACCAACAACGTTTAATGTGTTTTCAATCGTGCTGCCTTGCTGCCGACGACATTTGAGATTCAGGAGTGGATTTTTGAGAACTTGAAATTCACTGCATATAGACTTTGTGCAGTAGTCGTTATTTGTCAACTTTATTTGGAGTGAGGCTTACGAGAAATATGTTGAGGATCATGCTGGCGTGAGACAGTTTCGGCATACTGATGGCAGCGCTAATAATGTCCAAATCATGCCTTCGAGATACGGAGTGAGAACGGTCAGGGTATTTAATGTGTCACCAGAGTGCCCTAATGAGCTAAGTGCACATGCTCTGTCAATGTTCGGCGTTGTTATGTCGGTAACCAACGAACAATCGTCCAGTGCGCATCGTTACCAAGTTAACAGCAGCGTGGAAAGTGTATGTGTAGATTTAAAGAAACATACACCTTTTTAATTTGTCACAGGCGACTGTCGCATGTAGGTACCTTACCTTTGGCATTCTCCTACCTGTTCGATCGGCCATTGAATGGACCAAATCTATGGATGAACTGCACAAGTCGACGACCATTTCAGTTTCGATTGTAACGTCCTGTACATGGGAGTGAGAGACTTGTTCCATTGTTGAGGGGACTGTACCGCAATCCCAGCAGCTGGAAAATTTGGAAATTTCTGGTAAGTTCCTGTGGGACCAAACTGTTGAGGTCATCGGTCTGTAGGCTTACACTAATTAATCTGACTTAAACTAACTTACGCTAAGGAAAACATACACTCTCATGCCCCAGGGAGGACTCGAACCTCCGATGGGAGAGTCCGCGCGAACCGTCCAAAGCGCCGTAGACCACGCGGCACGGCAGCCGGAACAGGTTTACGAAGCGGAAACACCAGCTCAGGTTAAAAGCAGTGCCAAAGATATTCAGGGAAGGATGTAAGTCATTTCAGCTCCTTCATCCAGGCTGGGAGAGTTGCCACCGTATACTAAAATGCGCTGGACATCTCTGGAAATACACCGAGTGAGACGCAGGAACAGGTATAGATCAGCTTGCCTGAACCACCCTTATCGGAAGAGATTGAATGGAAACTAAGAAAGGACAGAGAAACGCACAGAGGAAAAGAGGAGAAGCCGGGTAACACCCAAGTCAGACAGTGGCAGTGAGACTGAACCTCAGTCTTCTTGATCACTGCGATGCAAGAACACAGAGAAGAAAGAACGCATTCGTGAACAAACCAAACACCTGAAGGCACTGGTGAGCGCTGAGAAGGAACAGGTCGCTGCACCATCTAAGGGGAAAGACGAGCAGAGCAGCGACCGGCTGGGCCACTGGGGGCCAAACCGCACAATAACCTTGGGTTCGGTGTAAGGCGGCGGTGGGGTAAGTGGACTGCTGTAGCCTGTTGTGGGGTTGTGTACCACTAGGGCTATGGCAGGGCCGAAACCTCTCCATCGTCAGTCGCATACAGTACAATACAATATAAGCATTTGGAAAGTCATGCCGAACGGTCCTAGCGAACCGAAACGCTGTTGTCAGTTCTCGTGTCAACCAACGAAAAGCAGTGTGCCTGAGGTCCGCGCATGTCCACTGCAGCGCCACAGAGGCACGAATTGTAAGCGGCTAGCAGCCGACACAGGCATGCCATCCTTCACAATACCGAAAAGTGTGGTTAGAGTACGTAGTACTGTTCAAATTTTGCTGACCATGGGTTTCCATGAATGCATGATAACGATAGAATATTGAATGTGTTCTGGAAACTGTAGTAAATATCACATTATGTAATTTTATTCTCATTCACATCGAGACCTTGTTTTGTATTTTACGTTTCGGAATATGAGATAGGAAGTACCATACTGTACAAATACATCTATAGAAAGACCCGAAAAATTCATTTTTTCTGTTCTCCGTCGTTCCCTAGTTGCTTCAAAATTCATGGAGGTACCTTCCGTTTATGCAAATGATTGAAGGCATTTTGTTTATTTCTATACACGTTTCGCTTCCTTTATGTGTAATGATGTTTCTCAATTAGAATAAGCGAAATGCGTGTGAGAATAAACTGCCTTGTGGTTATAACTCGCTCCTAGAGATCCAAATGATGAAGTCTCCTACTTTTCTATATGATACATCAACGATTTGGTTCATAAAAACAAAATTTAAAAAATCGCCTTTTCGAGAGCGTGTGGCGAGTACATCCATAGAAGTTCGTTGTAGTTTATAACATGCATCTGATGAATCAAAATGTTTCATATATGATGGCATGGTCTGATAATATTGTGGCGGGAACCTTTCATCTCTGTCTACTGTTGTTAAGGATTCAATTGCAGATAAATACATTCCTGGAAATGGAAAAAAGAACACATTGACACAGGTGTGTCAGACCCACCATACTTGCTCCGGACACTGCTAGAGGGCTGTACAAGCAATGATCACACGCACGGCACAGCGGACACACCAGGAACCGCGGTGTTGGCCGTCGAATGGCGCTAGCTGCGCAGCATTTGTGCACCGCCGTCGTCAGTGTCAGCCAGTTTGCCGTGGAATACGGAGCTCCATCGCAGTCTTTAACACTGGTAGCATGCCGCGACAGCGTGGACGTGAACCGAAAGTGCAGTTGACGGACTTTGAGCGAGGGCGTATAGTGGGCATGCGGGAGGCCGGGTGGACGTACCGCCGAATTGCTCAACACGTGGGGCGTGAGGTCTCCACAGTACATCTATGTTGTCGCCAGTGGTCGGCGGAAGGTGCACGTGCCCGTCGACCTGGGACCGGACCGCAGCGACGCACGGATTCACGCCAAGACCGTAGGATCCTACGCAGTGCCGTAGGGGACCGCACCGCCACTTCCCAGCAAATTAGGGACACTGTTGCTCCTGGGGTATCGGCGAGGACCACTCGCAACCGTCTCCATGAAGCTGGGCTACGGTCCCGCACACCGTTAGGCCGTCTTCCGCTCACGACCCAACATTGTGCAGCCCGCCTCCAGTGGTGTCGCTACAGGCGTGAATGGAGGGAGGAATGGAGACGTGTCGTCTTCAGCGATGAGAGTCGCTTCTGCCTTGGTGCCAATGATGGTCGTATGCGTGTTTGGCGCCGTGCAGGTGAGCGCCACAATCAGGACTGCATACGACCGAGGCACACAGGGCCAACACCCGGCATCATGGTGTGGGGAGCGATCTCCTACACTGGCCGTACACCTCTGGTGATCGTCGAGGGGACACTGAATAGTGCACGGTACATCCAAACAGTAATCGAACCCATCGTTCTACCATTCCTAGACCGGCAAGGGAACTTGCTGTTCCAACAGGACAATGCATGTCCGCATGTATCCCGTGCCACCCAACGTGCTCTAGAAGGTGTAAGTCAACTACCCTGGCCAGCAAGATCTCCGGATCTGTCCCCCATTGAGCATGTTTGGGACTGGATGAAGCGTCGTCTCACGCTGTCTGCACGTCCAGGACGAACGCTGGTCCAACTGAGGCGCCAGGTGGAAATGGCATGGCAAGCCGTTCCACAGGACTACATCCAGCATCTCTACGATCGTCTCCATGGGAGAATAGCAGCCTGCATTGCTGCGAAAGGTGGATATACACTGTACTAGTGCCGACATTGTGCATGCTCTGTTGCCTGTGTCTATGTGCGTGTGGTTCTGTCAGTGTGATCATGTGATGTATCTGACCCCAGGAATGTGTCAATAAAGTTTCCCCTTCCTGGGACAATGAATTCACGGTGTTCTTATTTCAATTTCCAGGAGTGTACTTGTGACAACCTAGAGTATAAAGACGATTGCTGCTAGTTTCATTCGCAGTAATTTACGTTGTGCTCTTACAGTCCTGCCTGACCACACTCTCGGAAATCGCTACGTATTCCGAAAAAAGTGGTGTATTATTTGTGACAAGAAGAAGTATAAATGTCACTGTCAATTGTTTCACACATGGAAATTTCATCTTTCATTTCTTAAAGACATGGATGTCACGAAATCGGAGATACTCGCTACTGAGAAAGTGCGCTCTTATGTATAAATTACAACGAATATTTCATAAAAATGCTTAACTTTGATGATTAACGAAGTCTCAGAATGTGTTGCAAACACGAAGAGGAAAAAAAAAATTTTCGCATCGAGAGTATACGAACCTACGCACTTTGCCACGACAGTTCCTCGCCTTTTTGACTTCCCCTCCTACATAATTCCATTCTAGAGGGACGCAGGCTGACTTAGTTGCCGAATAATGCGAGCTTAAGCCGTAACTGCATGAAATTTTGGAAGGTTTCCTCTATTAGACCTCACAAAATTCCTTTACATTGTTACTTAAAAGTTTTAAACGCGTTTCTATAACACAAGCCAAAGAAAAAAAAATTTTGAAAAACATTTTATTTACTTTGATAGTTGATCTTTATAAATTTTTGTGAGCTCAATCCAAATTTAGGCGTAGTTTTTTAATATCACCATAATTTCCTAGGAATATGCTTTTTATTATATACTATAAAAATCCTATGCTATATTGCAAACGGGGAAATTAATGAAATGCTTTATTACAACATAAGTATGGTTTGCATTTACAGTAAGCCACTTAAAACAATGATATATGTTAATAGAGGTTTCACTTGTCAGCTGGAATTGTTTTATATTTTCTTTCTCTTTATTCTTTGAAGCTTCTTGTGTAGCTTTTTCTACGATGAGTCGCTTGCTGAACTTCTCAGTAAAGTGACCAATAGTAGTTCCCCATCATGTTGGTGTTCCATCGGCCTTGGTAGCGTTTTTCCATCATATTAATGTGCTGGCGAAATCGCTCTCCTTGCTTCTCACTAACATCTCCCATATTGTCTGGGAAATAATCAAGGTGACTGTTCAAAAAGTGAACTTTCAGGCTCATTAAACAATCTGCAGTTTTAAACTTCTTTAACATTGTAGCCATAATAGAAACATATTCTGGATCTTTTTCATTTCCTAAGAACTTTGTAACGACTGGCTTGAATGATACCCATGATTCCTTCTCATATAAGATCGTTATGGATTCAAAGTTAACATCAAACATCAATTTTCTAATGTCAAGTCCGACAAAGACGCCTTCTTTTAGTTTATCCCCTGGAAGCTGTGGAAACGTTTGGCACAGATACTTAAAACATGGTCCATCTTTAGGCAAAGTCTTTACAAACTGTTTCATTTGGCCTAACTTTATATGTAGAGGTGGTAGGAGTACGTTTTTTTGGATCTACAAGGTTTTTGCGTAGAATGTTCTTCTCACCAGGTCTTAAAGACTCCACACAGGCCAGTTCTTTCTGCACCAGTGTTGATCCCAAGCCCTACTGTCCCATTCACACAAGAAACATGGAAATTTGGTGAAGGCACCTCGATGACCAAGGAGCATGCACGTTACTTCTAGATCACCACATATCATCCAACCATGAGCAGAGTAGCCTATTTTATTTAGCACTATTTCTTGGCTTTCATAGCTTTCTTTCATATGTACAGAATGTCCAACAGGTATAGATGCACACATGTTATCATTGTGTAGTAAAACAGCGTTTAAACTAGTTTTGGATGAAACAATGAACAGCCTCCAGTCTTCCTTTCTGTATTCAATACCAAACTAATTGATCAGACCGGGAATGCCTGAGCAGTACACTAAATCATCTATTGTTGAAAAACCTTGGAAAATTGCTGCTCTCTCTTTCTATAGATGTAAATGCCGGTTCTAACCGTCAATAAGTTCTTTTCTTTTAATCTAGAGCCAAGTAATGCAGCTTTTTTCATTAACCTCAGATCCCTAACCAAATCGTTAAGCTCGGTCTGGGCAAACAATTTGGGCTCTAGACTTTCTGTATTACAGTGGAATTCATCATCATCTGGTTCACCTAAACCACGTTGTACATCAGAAAGTACTTCTGTTGGAATATAATTTAAATCATCTGGTGGTTCAGGAACCGGTAAATCTACAACATGCCCTAATGGTCGGATGGCGGACGGAAGGTTATAACTAGTAATATCAACACTGCAAAAGTAGCAATCATCGGAATGATTTCTTGGGTCCCTCTATATCATAGAAACAGCAAATCTAAAGGCTGTTTTCTCCTTTTCGGACCATTTTCTCAGATCTTCAACACACACATAACATATATTATGCGGCGCCGAAGATCCAAAGTATGATAGATAAAACCTTTTTCACAAAGCCTGTAATGTTTCTTCGGTGTTTTTTAATTACAAATTCACCACAAGTATAACAAAAACTGTCTGCAGAGTTTTTACAACCACGATTACACGTTGTACTGAGCACAGGTATGGGAAACGGTAATGAGAGGTAAATACAGTAAAGAAAACGCCATCTGCTAACACAAAAATAGAACCGACCTTTTTTGGCCATCAAATGCTTTTCAGCAGTGCAACCAACGCCATCTACATTCATTACACCTCCTTTTTAAATTATTTTAGCTGTATAAAAGCTGTTAAATTCTTTAAATAATCACTTAATTTAATAAATTTAATTGTAAAATGTGAAAAAATGGTGGGTATCGTATTTGGACTTCCCATCCTAAAAAACAAAATAATTACGTATTTTCAGTAAGAAAGTCTTTCCATCGTTGGTCTGTGTAATTAATAAGTAGACCATTTGTGGAAAAGAGTATGTGAAGTCACTAGTAGTTCCAGCTAACACTCAAGTGCTATATGTAAGCAGAGCCGACCATCTGAAATTTAATGATTTTTTAAACTCTTAATTACGTAAAAATAAGAGGTATTTTGAGAGAATATAGACTGAAGCTTTTTTAATGTTATAATCATTCATAATAACAATACAAACCATATTTATAACAAAGGAAAATAGTCTATTAAGACCTCACTTTCGAACCAGACACGTACTGGTGATTCTCTAGTAACACAATCACTAAATCTGAAGCTAAAACCGCTCAATATGTTTAAAATAACAGATTGTAGGTGTAAATAAACCACACTGAACCGAACGAGAGGGCCATTCCGAAATTCAAAACCTCTCGATACAGTTCCCGAAAAATCGGCAGGACCGATCGGTATCAGATCTCAGAGGCTAACTGAATAGGAACTTTGGATAAAAACCGAAACTGACGTCTCTACCGAGGATAAGCTACTGCACCGATTGGTATGAACGATACAGAGTAGGGCCCCAGGGGGACGGGCCTTGTCTACGGACTCAACCGGCGGCGGCGGGCATGGCGGCGCGCGATTGTCACGTCACAACAGCCTCACAGCAGGGTGCAGCATGAAGAGGAGATGCAGCAGTAAATGCTGTTTCCCATGACTATCGCGCTGTGACCCTCTACCATTCCCTGACACCCTACGGAGTTGACGTTTCACCTCATACTCGGGAGGTTGCAAAACGAGCTTGGTGTCAAGACGTCAGGAAGGATGATCCCAACACTCAGATCTAATCGCCCTATGTGCCACCACGTGCAATAGCCAAACCCACAATATTACTACACCCTAACATCAATGGGATTCAAAGTGCGGTGAAAACCCGTTTGCTGGCAGCTTTAGTGTATTGCACCAGCGTTGACATTGTCATGCTGCAGGAAGTAGTCACCATTTTTCAAGTGCCCAGTTATGTGCTTATTGATAACATAACTATACAGGAAGATGTAGGAACTGTCATCCTTTTGCGCGGCGGTATATCAGACAGGCAACGGCTGCCTATAATGAGCGTGGCCTTTCTCTTCGAGTGAATGCTGTGCGGACTGTAAACGTATACTTCCCTTCCGCTAGCAGCCATAAGAGAGAGCGCTCAATTTAAAAAAAAATGAGGTTCCTTTGCTCCTTAGCGTTTATCTGGTACATCTTATTCTCGATGGTGACTTCAGTTGTGTGCTTAACGACAAAGGCCAAACTCATAACACGAATTGAAACTGAAGAAACTGCAAAAAGGTAGGAATTTAAGGAGATGGGATCTGGATAAACTGAAAGAAACTGAGGTTGTACAGAGTTTCAGGGAGAGCATAAGGGAACGCTTGACAGGAATGGGGGAACGAAATACAGTAAAAGAAGAATGCGTAACTTTCAGGACTGAAATAGTGAAGGAAGAGGAGGATCACGTAGGTAAACAGACGAGAGCTAGTAGAAATCCTTGAGTAACAGAAGAGATACTGATTTTAATTGATGAAAGGAGAAAATACAGTAAGTGAAGCAGGCAAAAGGAATACAAACGTCTCAAAAATGAGATCGACAGGAAGTGCAAAATGGCTAAGCAGGGATAGCTAGAGGATAACTGTAAGGATGTAGAGGCTTATCTCATTATGGGTAAGATATATACTACCTACAGGAAAATTAAAGAGACCTTTGGAGAAAAGAGAACCACTTGCATGAATATCAAGAGCTCAAATGGAAACCCAGTTCTAAGCAAAGAAGGGCAAGCAGAGAGGTGCAAGGAGTATATAGAGGGTCTATACAGGGGCGATGTTCGTGACGACAATATTATGGAAATGGAAGAGGACGTAGATGAAAATGAAATGGGAGATACGATGCTGCGTGAGTAGGTTGACAGAGCACTGAAAGGCCTAAGTCGAAACAAGGCCCCGGGAGTAGACAACATTCCATTACAACTACTGACAGCCTTGGGCGCGCCAGTCCTGACAAAACTCTACCATCTGTTGAGCAAGATGTGTGAGACACAATATAATAATTCCAATACCAAAGACAGCAGGTGTTGACAGATGTGAAAATCACCGAACTATCAGTTTAATAAGTCACAGCTGCAAAATAGTAACGCGAATTCTTTACAGACGAATGGAAAAACTTGTAGAAGCTGACCTCTGGGAAGATCAGTTTGGATTCCGTAGAAATACTGGAACACGTGAGGCAATACTGACCCTACGACTTATCTTAGAAGGAATATTAAGGAAAGGCAAACGTACGTTTCTGGCATTTGTAGACTTAGAGAAAGCTTTTGACAATGGATAGTGTCTTGAAAGGAGGGTGTGAGATGGACATCAACAAAAGCAAAACGAGAATAATGGAATGTAGACGAATTAAGTCGGGTGATGCTGAGGTAATTAGATTAGGAAATGAGACACTTAAAGTGGTAAAGGAATTTTGCTACTTGGGGAGCAAAATAACTGATGATGGTGGAAGTAGAGAGGATATAAAATGTAGACTGGCAATGGTAAGGAAACCGTTTCTGAAGAATAAAAATTTGGTAACACCGAGTATAGATTTAAATGTCAGGAATTCGTTTCTGAAAGTATTTGTATGGAGTGTAGCCATGTATGAAAGTGAAACGTGGACGATAAATAGTTTAGACAAGAAGAAAATAGAAGGTTTCGAAAAGTGGTGCTACAGAAGAATGCTGAAGATTAGATGGGTAGATCACATAACTAATGAGGAGGTATTGAATAGAATTGGGGAGAATAGGAGCTTGTGGCACAACTTGACTAGAAGAAGGGATCGGTTGTTGGGGCATATTCTGAGGCATCAAGTACTGTAGGGCAGCGTGGAGGGTAAAAATCGTAGAGGGAGACCAAGAGATGAATACACTAAGCAGATTCAGAAGGCTGTAGGCTGCAGTAGGTACTGGGAGATGAAGCAGCTTGCACTGGATAGAGTAGCATGGATAGCTGCATTAAACCAGTCTCAGGACTGAAGACCACCACAACAACAACAACAACAATAACACGAACAACTGTTTAGAACTTGAATATTTAATTCATGACATGCTTCACGATACATGGGAAAAACTGCACGGTGAACGATTAGCGTACACCTTCATAACCAGTCACTCTGCCAGTCGTCTGGACAGGATCTGTGTGTCCGATGCACTCCAGCGACTCTCTGCGAACTGTGACATAGCTCCTGTCAACTTCTCCGACCATTGCGCATATCAGTGTTACCTTAACCTACAGCGTCAGCAAATTTTCCGCTGCAAAGGCTACTGGAAATCGAATGTTAGTCTTCTGCAGGGTGCGCAACTTGAAGAGGTGAACGTCTTATGGCAACAACTCCGTCGCCACCGATGTTGTTACACTAGCGTTCTACAGAGGTGGATTCAGTGTGCCAAGCCAAAATCACGCCTCATCAACATGAGCTACGCCCGACAAAAGTTTTTGGCACAAACAGGCTATTCAATTTTTTTACCGCTGTTGTATAGTCAAACTAACAATCTTTCCCGCAATATCGATTTACAGATCAAACGATATAAAGCGAAGGTAACGGTAATTCAACGCAAGCAAATGGAAGGCATAACCGTGCTTGACCACCCAAAAGAGGTTGCCGACGAAGAACGAGCCTCTCTGTACCATATTCTGAGAACGAAGAAACAATGAAAATGTAGACTGAAAAGACAAAGAAACTGGTACACCTGCCTAATATGGTGTAGGGCCCTCGCGAGCATGCAGAAGTGCCGCAACACGACGTGATATGTACTCTACTAATGTCTTAGGTAGTGCTGGAGGAAACTGACATCTCGAATCCTGCAGGGCAGCCCAATGCGTAAGAGTACGAGGGGGTAGAAACCTCTTCTGAACAGCACGTTGCAAGGCAGCTCAGATGTGATCAATAATGTTCATATCTGGGGAGTTCGGTCGCCAGCGGAGGAGTTTAAACTCAGAAGAGTGTTCCTGGAGCCACTCAGTAGCAATTCTGGATGTGTGAGGTGTCACATTGTTCTGCTGGAATTGCCCAAGTAATTCGGAATACACAGTGGGTATGAATGGATGCAGATGATCAGACAAGATACGTAGGTGTCACCTGTCACTGTCGTATTTAGACCTTTTCAGGGGTCCCATATCATTCCAACTGCACACGCCCCACGCCATTACAGAGCCTCCAGCAGCTTGAACAGTCCCCTGTTGACATGCAGGATCCATGGATTGGTTCAAATGGTTCTGAGCACTATGGGACTTAACTTCTGAGGTCGTCAGTCCCCTAGAACTTAGAACTACTTAAACCTAACTACCCTAAGGACATCACACACGCCCATGATCGACGCAGGATTCGAACCTACTTCCGTAGCGGTCGCGCTGTTCCAGACTGTAGCGCCTAGAACCGCTCGGCCATAACGGCCGCCTACAATGGTGAAAATAGTGCGATCCATGGATTCATTAGTTGTCTCCACAACCGTATACGTCCATCCACTCGATACAATTTGAAACGAGGCTCGTCCGACCAGGCATCGTCCGATGTTGATGGGCTCATGCGAAGCGTAAAGCTTTGTATCGTGCAGTTATCAAGGATACACGAGTGGTTCTTCGGCTCCGAAATCCCGTATCGATTATGTATCGTTGAATGGTTCTTCCGCTGACACTTGTTGATGGTCCAGCATTGGAATGTGCAGCAATTTGCTGAAGGGTTGCACTTTTGTCAAAGTTGAACGATTCCCTTTTAGTTGTCATTGGTCCCGTTCTCGCAGGATGTTTTTCCGGCCGCAGCGATGCCGGAGATTTGATGTTTTACCGGATTCCTGACATCCTCGCTACGTCGTGTTGCGGCACTTCTGCGGACTCGCGGCGGGCCAACACGATATTCAGCAAATGTACCAGGTTCTTTGGCTCTTCAGTGTATATGCTGCAGGAGCCGCTACTGAAAAACGTAGTTCAAAGTGTGATGGGGCTTAGCAACAGTTCTGTTATTATCCCATGGTGAAGACATGTGCGTAGTTGTGTCATCATTGCAAGAACTTTTGTCAGCAGAAACTCTTTTTAGCGCCCTTCACGTTTCTTTCAAGGAGAAAACTGAATAGAACCAAAACCACAGACTCGCAAATATAACGCGGTGTTGGAGATATATCACAAGCTATCTGGTGCACAGAAAACGACTGTCATAAATCTCTCGGTGCTAACTTTGAGGACATCAGTTTAATAAGTCACAGCTGCAAAATACTAACGCGAATTCTTTACAGACGAATGGAAAAACTGATAGAAGCCGACCTCGGGGACGATCAGTTTGGATTCCGTAGAAATGTTGGAACATGTGAGGCAATACTGACCCTACGACTTATCATAGAAGAAAGATTAAGGAAAGGCAAACCTACGTTTCTAGCAATTGTAGACTTAGAGAAACCTTTTGACAATGTCGACTGGAATACTCTCTTTCAAATTCTAAAGGTGGCAGGGTTAAAATACAGGGAGCGAAAGGCTATTTACACTTTGTACAGAAACCAGATGGCAGTTATAAGAGTCGAGTGGCACGAAAGGGAAGCAGTGGTTGGGAAAGGAGTAAGACAGGGTTGTAGTCTCTCCCCGATGTTATTCAATCTGTATATTGAGCAAGCAGTAAAGGAAACAAAAGAAAAGTTCGGAGTAGGTATTAAAATCCATGGAGAAGAAATAAAAACTTTGAGGTTCGCCGATGAAATTCTAATTCTGTCAGAGACAGCAAAGGACTTGCAAGAGCAGTTGAACGGAATGGACAGTGTCTTGAAAGGAGGGTATAAGATGAACATCAACAAAAGCAAAACGTGGATAATGGAATGTAGTCGAATTAAGTCGGGTGATGCTGAGGGAATTAGATTAGGAAATGGGACACTTAAAGTTGTAAAGGAGTTTTCCTATTTGGGGAGCAAAATAACTGATGACAGCCGAAGTAGAGAGGATATAAAATGTAGACTGGCAATGGCAAGGAAAGCGTTTCTGAAGACGAAAAATTTGTTACCATCGAGTATAGATTTAAATGTCAGGAAGTCGTTTCTGAAAGTATTTGTATGGAGTGTAGCCATGTATGGAAGTGAAACGTGGACGATAAATAGTTTAGACAAGAAGAAAATAGAAGGTTTCGAAAAGTGGTGCTACAGAAGAATGCTGAAGATTAGATGGGTAGATCACATAACTAATGAGGAGGTATTGAATAGAATTGTGGAGAATAGGAGCTTGTGGCACAACTTGACTAGAAGAAGGGATCGGTTGGTAGGACATGTTCTGAGACATCGTAGGATCGCCAATTTAGTATTGGAGGGAAGCGTGGAGGGTAAAAACCGTAGAGGGAGACCAAGAGATGAATACATTAAGCAGATTAAGAAGGACGTAGGTTGCAGTAGGTACTGGGAGATGAAGAGTCCTGCACAGGATAGAGTAACGTGGAGAGCTGCATCAAACCAGTCTCAGGACTGAAGACCACAACAGCAACAACATCTGGTGCACAGAAAAGGACTGTCATAAATCTTTCGGTGCTACCTTTGAGGCCACTCTAGACAGACTCCTGACGAATAACGGGTCACAAATGTTGCTTTGGTGCTCCACTCTGACGGTGATCTGAACTTAATACAGAATGTTAAGAGCATATAAATCGCCATTGCAAGCATTATTTGGCGCTAATTCTCCCTGTGTCAGACTATCTATCAATCGCTGTGTTGGTTTCTTTTTAGAGGGCACATTTTCAAAGTTCAATTTGATGCACTAACTTAACCCACGTCCGGAGGTGGCATTCAACTCATTAGGGTACACAAAAAATGTGCCATCCTGCTTCTAAATCGTATCAGTGAGGAAATTCGTACCTGGAGGACCAGCATTATCACAAACCTTATCAAGCGGTGTCTAGATCTCCAACCTTCGTCTGCGGACCCTCGACATTCTTCAAAGGACACGCTTCGTCAGTATTTACCTAGTATTACGCGTTCCACACATAGCGCGTGTACTTCTAATATCAATACTGACGGCTGGTCGTGTGTTAGCGGCATTCTGAGCCTACGTCAGTAGAGGAATATTCTTCAAAGTCAATTATTAATCGTTGGGCCCTCCCCAGACATCGGAGATCTTGGCCTAGTCACCTCCACAGTAGAGAGGTGGCTCTGTTTGTCAGCTCGCATATCAAGCTATGATGCCACCACCCGGAAAGTTTTGCGGGTTTGCTGCTTGTCCTTAGCTCCGGCGTCCCTTACGCCCCTACTGACGAGGCCACCCTTCCACTACTTCGGTCACTTAAGTTGAACACAGCTACTGGTATGTCCGTATCGCAGTACCACCGGCGAAACAGGCGACGGCGAGGGAGGTATATCGCGTCCCACAACAGAAGCGTCCACTAGACGTCGTGGAGAGCAGGAACCCTAATGTTAGTTGGACGGTGGTTTGGTGGACGATAGAAGCGGTTATACTGGACACGGACGTCCGATCAGCAAGGTGCATCGCAGTCAACGGTAAACAGATCAGCCGATCGCGCCCCCACAAGATACATATGGCGGGCTCACCTCCATGTGCGGAATTCCGAGTACCACACACGACGAGCACGGTCTCAGATGTGGCGCGGCAGAAGGCTTATGGAGCTTGATGCGATAAGTTTTGTCGTACTTTCTACGTCGGAGAATATCGCACCTCGGCTTCTTTTTCCGGATAAAATGTGTTTCCCACGAACCGAAACCGACGCAGTCGCCTGGGTCCTTGGGCACGCTGTGAAATATTTATTTCATGGTGGACCTATAGGTGCATTGGACTTTTGGAAGTGACTGCAAGAACTTAATTGTAAGAGTGTACAGAAACCAAAATATTGGCATTACTTCTCTAATTACTTAGGAAGGCCCTATCTACATCTACATTTATACTCCGCAAGACACCCAACGGTGTGTGGCGGAGGGCACTTTACGTGACACTGTCATTATCTCCCTTTCCTGTTCCAGTCGCGTATGGTTCGCGGGAAGAACGACTGCCGGAAAGCCTCCGTGCGCTCTCGAATCTCTCTAATTTTACATTCGTGATCTCCTCGGGAGGTATAAGTAGGGGGAAGCAACATATTCATTACTTCAACCAGAAACGCACCCTCTCGAAACCTGGACAGCAAGCTACACCGCGATGCAGAGCGCCTCTCTTGCAGAGACTGCCACTTGAGTTTGCTAAACATCTCTGTAACGCTATCCCGATTACCAAATAACCTTGTGACGAAACGCGCCGCTTTCTTTGGATCTTCTTAATCTCCTCCGACAACCCGACCTGGTACGGATCCCACACTGATGAGCAATACTCGAGTATAGGTCGAACGAGTGTTTTGTAAGCCACCTCCTTTGTTGATGGACTACATTTTCTAAGGACTCTCCCAATGAATCTCAACCTGGCACCCACCTTACCAACAATTAATTTTATATGATCATTCCACTTCAAATCGTTCCGCGCGCATACTCCCAGATATTTTACAGAAGTAACTGCTACCAGTATTTGTTCCGCTATCATATAATCATACAACAAAGGATCCTTCTTTCTATGTATTCGCAATACATTACATTTGTCTGTGTTAAGGGTCAGTTGCCACTTCCTGCACCAAGTGACTATCCGCTGCAGATCTTCCTGCATTTCGGTGCAGTTTTCTAATGCTGCAACTTCTCTGCATACTACAGCATTATCCGCGAAAATCTTCCGACACTATCTACTAGGTTATTTATATATATTGTGAAAAGCAATGGTCCCATAACACTCCCCTGTGGCACACCAGAGGTTACTTTAACGTCTGTAGACGTCTCTCCATTGAGAACAACATGCTGTGTTCTGTTTGCTAAAAACTCTTCAATCCAGCCACACAGCTGGTCTGATATTCCGTAGGCTCTTACTTTGTTATCAGGCGACAGTGCGGAACTGTATCGAACGCCTTCCGGAAGTCAAGGAAAATGGTATCTACCTGGGAGCCTGTATCTAATATTTTCTGGGTCTCATGAACAAATAAAGCGACTTGGATCGCACACGATCGCTGTTTCCTGAATCCTCGTTGATACCTACAGAGTAGATTCTGGGTTCCCAGAAATGACAGGCGACCCTCCACGTAACTAGAGCTAACAAGAGCACGACCGATTGTCGGTGGAATAACATACGACATGCGTGAGGGCACACATGGATGATGAAGCTAAGGAGGGTAGCGGCACACGCTTCGGCATCGTGTACGAATGACATTTTCCGTTTCCCCATATGCATTATCTCTCTGTGTTGGACAGTCCGGGTATTATTTGTTTGTTTACTTAGTGCACGATGCGGCGCTAATTGTACGTATTTTACGTATGGTATAAAAGAAATACAAATTTTAAAAAAATTGTATCGGTAGCAGCAGGAACAACGGGAGTAGGACTCCTTATGAATAGGAAGGTAGGACACAGAATAAGTTACAGTGAACAGTTCAGTGATAGAGTTGTTCTCATCAGAATCGACAGCAAACCAACGCCGACAACAATAGTTCAGGTCGAAGATGACGGGGCCGTAAGAATCGAGTGGTCGAGGGCGAAAACAGTAAAATCCGAAACGACAAACCGAGAGTAATCCAGAACGTGAAAGCCATGGATCGATGATCGGCAGCGGCGTACGAACAAGGCCACAAAAGCAAACGGGAGAGGACAACTTAGAGAAGGCGAGTAAATGAGCGAAAATAGCGTCAGTGATAAGAAGGCTTTGGAAACGTCAGCGGACGAGGAAAGCGCTCACGCTTCCCTTGTAGCTTACGCAGCGAGGGGGTCTTGCCGACTGGCCACGCAGTCCGCGGTACGCACGCGACACAAACAACTGCAGATGGCCAACACTGGTGCGTCCATTTCGATGATCGAATGCGGCGCGTGTACTAAAAGTGTCACTTCGCTACATGGGAAATGGTATGCTGCCCTAAGCTTTTTGGAATGCATGCTCTTGGAATTTCAACAGTAAGCTTCTCCGTGATACACACTGTCTCTCTTAGAGGGTCCTGCACCTCACTCATCTCCCACCGCCTCAACATCCAGAAGGCCTACATTTTTGCCTCCCTCGACCTGGAAAAGCCTATGATCGTGTGCGGCATTCAGGTGTCCTATTCAAACTCTAGACCTATGTACTTCCAATTAACAATGTCCGACTTGTTGCATGCTTCTTACCTAAATGCCCATCCTTTTCCCCTTACCTTCCATTTCGTCCGTAGAGGCTCTGACCACTTTCCTATCCTCTATCTCCTCTAAAGTACCGATATGCCCAAACAACTTCCGCAGGGCCACCTCCTTCAGTATGCCGATGTCACCACTTTCCTCGCCGTCTATACTACACTCCTGAAATCCCGATAATCCTTTCAAATCCAAGTCAATCAGTTTACGTCGTCTACATCTATATCTACGTAATACTCTCCAAGCAATCTAACCGTGTGTTTCGGACCGTTCTTCTGATGCTACTAACTGGTTTCTCCCTTTCTTGTTCCACATTCTATGGCGCGTAGGCACCCTGATTGTCGGTAAGCCATTCTGTATTAGATTTTCTCGAATTTTCACGTCGTGGTCATTTCGCGAGATGTTTGTCGGAGGACGTAATATGTTGTTCGACTCGTCTCGGAAAGAGCTCTCTCGAAATTTCAGAAGCAGACCTCACCGCGTCATTCACAACAGCTTGAAACGTTCCCTTAGAAAAATTATAAATGACTGTGCTTAAACTGACACACAATATTTTTAGCGCAACGCAATCTGAATTTCAAAAATCCCTGCAAAAGAATGGCCCTGACTAACAATAACCTATACCTTTCATGAATGACTTACTCACATAAATCTTCGTTACTCAAACTATTGCAATACAGCGTGCGCCAATACTGCCAGACTAAAGATTCTAACTACTGAAGGCACTAACTACTGATAGGCATAGTTAGCAAATGAAAGATTTTGATAGAGAACAATGTATTTACTTAATAGTGTTCAAAAGTCATAATATATGTATATATCAGTTCATAACATCCGGTTTTACAAATTTACTGTCTCTGATTGACACACGTCCAGATCATCCGCTCTCAAAACTCCGCCACTCTCTCCCCATATCAACCAGTGCCGGAGGCTCACATCCAACTGCGCATCGCTACGCGCTGCTCACATCCAGCTGCCCAACACTACAATGGCAGACAACAATGCAAACCAGCCACAGACTGCACACAGCACAGCCTATGATTTTCATACAGAGCGCTACGTGGCGTTACCAATAAAAAAACCTAAACGGACTACTTACAAGATCTCTTGTATCGTCTGGGCTCTGTTTGTTGAGCATCACTATAATTGTCTCGCACGGACAAAGCGATCCCGTGGCGAAACGCGCCGTCTTTCTTTGGATGTTCTTTATCTTTTCTATCAGTCCTACCTCGTAAGGATCCCAGAAGAACGTTATTCAAGAATATCGCCTTGTAAGCCACTTCCTTCTTGGATGATTTACATTTCCTTAAAATTTGTTTCCAACAATTTGTCATGAATAATGTAGTTTTACAGTAGTAGATTTCTTTTATTATGTACGTGCAATATGTTAAATTCATTTCCGTTCAGAATCAACTGCCAGAGCCTGCACTATTCGTTAATCGTTTGCAGGTTATTCTGCAAATTCACACTGCCTTCTGGTGTTGGTAGATAACCATATCATTTGCAAATGGTTCTAATGAACTTCCGAAGCTTTCTATTAGATCGCTTATATATGCTATAAGCAGTAACGGGTCTAATACACTTTCTTCGGATACTCCGAAATTACCTTTACATATGTAGATTTTGTTTCATTAAGAGCAACGTGTTGAGTTCTACATGTAAGGAAGTCTCGCATCCAGTCACAAATCTAGCCAGTACTCGGTAAGATCGTATTTTTTTCACTGAGCGGCAATGCTAGACGGTGCTAAATGCCTTCCTGAAGTCAAGCAACACGGCACCAACCTGAGCGCACTTGTCTACGGCGCTATGAATCTTATGGAGACGGAGCGTGCTAAATTTCTCAAGATTTGTGTTTGCGGAATCCATGTTAAGTTTTATAGAGAAGATTTTCTTTGAAACTTCCTGGCAGATTAAAACTGTGTGCCGGACCGAGACTCGAACTCGGGACCTTTGCCTTTCGCGGGAAAGTTCTCTACCACACAGTTTTAAACTGCCAGGAAGTTTCATATCAGCGCACACTCAGCTGCAGAGTGAAAATCTCATTCTGGATACACCCGCCAGGCTGTGGCTCAGCCATGTCTCCGCTATATCCTTTCTTTCAGGAGTGCTAGTTCTCCAAGGTTCGCAGGAGAGCTTCTGTTAAGTTTGGAAGGTGAGATACTGGCAGAAGTAAAGCTGTGAGGACGGGGCATGAGTCGTGCTTGGGTAGCTCAGTTGGTGGAGCACTTGCCCGCGAAAGGCAAAGGTCCCGAGTTCGAGTCTCGGTCCGGCACACAGTTTTAATCTGCCAGGAAGTTTCATATCAGCGCACACTCCGCTGCAGAGTGAAAATCTCATTTAAGATTTTCTTTCTCATGATGTGTTACCTCCTGGAGTAACCAATGACGCTTCGAGATCTACCCTTAGAAATGCCATCAGCAATCATAGGACGAACCACCCGCAGCTTCTGCCTCCATATCTTCTACCTCACCGTCTAGAACCGTCCTATCCAATTAACTAACACACAAAAGTCCATCTAATAATCATCCAACAGAAAACTCAAAATAGACCAAAACTACTGACTGGCCAAATTGGCGGATTACACCCCTTCACTATCTTCCACACCTACAAGACTTTGGTCCTCCAAATCCTTTCTTTGCCCATCTATTTATCTCCCCCATCTGGATCCGCTAGCACTTCATCAAATTCCCATCACTGTCACCCATATTCCACGCATCCTACACTATCCGCACTCTAGATTCCAATAGTGTCATTCTTTCCCCTCTGATCACCAACCCTGGTTAGCTGCCGCACCCTTACAAACATAACTCTCTCTGTGCCTACATCTAGATACTCACCATACCCAATCCCAACGATATCCAGCCGACTTCCTCTCCCAGACAATAAAGTCCACTCCGATATCTATCCATCTTGCCATTTATAATTCTCCATCTATTCCACTTCACTCCTGTACGAGTGCAAACTGTAGACACCTGATTGACGACATAGGGAAGTTTGAGTCTGGCTGTGACTCGTACTCGGATAGCCTTACGGTAGCGCGACAGCGCGCGTTCGAGTCCTGGTTCAGCACAGATTGTCATTGTGGTCATTCCGTTTCACAGCCCCAACTGTATAAGTATCAAATTATTTCTCCTAGTTGCATACAGATTCCTAGCCCCATACAGACAAATTGTTAAGGTTTTCGTGGCAACTTATTGACAAATTGCCTGTTGGCTTCTGCCCGGGTTCTTCGGCTGATGTTTGATTCATGATTTTCCTATTCGTCATCAATCAAACGTCGGCCGGAGAATCAGAAACAGAAGACAATGTCGATACAGATAGACCTGAAAATCTGTAATTGTGAATTTTTAACAGCTATGATAATACCTGTTGAATTCAAAAATACGCGGGGCACATGCAATAGATAATATTAGTGGGGTCAACTGTTTATGCATCGATTATATATTTCATGCGCCCCATTGTTTTCGTTTTAAATTTTGCAAATATTTTTATAGTCATTAAAAATTCACGAGGGCAAATTTTCAGAGCTATCTTTATGGGCCTACAAATCTATATGGGGCCAGGAGAAATTCCTCTATACTTTTTAATACGTTTTAAAAACATATTATATTAAAAAGTTTATTATTTAAATAATTAATTTCTGGTTTTGAGTCTTGTGTGTGTCAGACTTTTAATCGATTTCAAACATTTTGATGAGAGTACAACAGAGACATGTGGTAAATACCAGAGTTATTTCAGTTTCTCTTTACCTGGGTCCCCCATGAACCGTGGACTTCGCCGTTGGTGGGGAGGCTTGGTGCCTCAGCCTTTTCAGTAGTTGCAGGAGCAAGCATCTGGATGATTGACTGATTTGGTCTTGGTACATCAGTTAAAATGGCCTTGCTGTGATGGTACTCCGAATGGCAGAAAGCAAGGGAAAACTACACCTATAATTTTTCCCGAGGGGGTGCAGTTCTACTGTATAGTTAAAAGATAATGGATTCCTCTTGGGTAAGATATTCCAGAGGATCTCCTGGCGGGGACTACCTAGGAGGCTGTCGTTATCAGAAGAAACAAAACTGGCGTTATACGAATCGGAGCGTGGAATGTCAGGTCCCTTAATAGGGCAAGTAGGTCGGAAAATTTAAAAAGAGAAGTGGATAGGTTAAAGTTAGATATGGTGGGAATTAGTGAAGTTCGGAGGACGGAGGAACAGGAAGTCTGGTCAGGTGAATACAGAATTATAAATACAAAATCTGTTGAATCCCGTCCTCGCTGCCAAATGCTGAATCCTGCCTAGTCGTGGATTATGGGATGTCTAGGAAACCTGCTTTCTCGGATCGCTAGACAACATTCAAACAAATCGTATTAACGAGTTTTATTACAAAAAAGTAAATGACAATACTTATCTTTGAATATTACACAGTTGTGTGGCAAGCAAAGGACGACATGCAAAATAAGCAAGGTTCTTCAGTATAAACAATCCTAATACAAGCGAGTAATAGATTTGACTCTTCTATTCAGGTCGCTAGTCTGGTAGCTTCTGTAGAACTGGGCCTTTTTTTATTACGTACTGTGTAGTGTGGGCTGAAGAGATCATCGTTGATGACTTATTCTTCTAGGATGGGATGTAGGGATAAATGGAAAACACTGTATTTATTACACATTCAGTTAGGCTTGGGCACTCAATGGGTCCTTTACCCTGCTGTCTTTGGTGCTGTTTATCTGCTGTGGAGGGTGAGATGTGTATAGTCTGTTATGAGTGACTGCTTCCTCGTGTTATGACAGATTGCCAAAGGGGGGGATGAAACGTTATCGACTTCGGTACTCGGTATTTGTGCCATGTTGCAGGGTTTACCGTTCCTACCGATTCTAATTGTCCAACTTCGTCCCTAAGGGCATCGATTTTCTCAAAAACTCGTAGAGTCTTGTCATGGACCTTCTCTTATATATGGTCTCGTGGAGTGCGGTGCGGATGTCGACGTTTCTTGTCCACCATGGAGCTCCTGTGATTCATTGATAGCAAATGTTTTGCAGCGTTTGGAGTTTGTTGTAGTTCGAGACGCACGTAGTTCCCCACGAGGTGGAGCCATATATCACTGTGGGTTCCACCGTTGCCTTATACAATTAGGCTTTAGTCTTAGGGTTGAGATCCTGTCTCTTCAGGAACGGAATCAATGACCTTACCATCTTCTGGGCTGTCGTTTTCTTGTCGTCAATATGCTGCGTAAAGAGTAATTTTTTGCCAAGGTAGACACGGAGGTACTTCACTCCCAGCGACCATGGGATAAATTGATCAGCTATTTGGAGTCTGTCGTTCAGAACTGGTTTCCTCCGTGTGAACATAACGGCTGCCTTCTTCGTTGGGTGATCGTTTTCTTATTTTACAGCAAATTGCCATTGCATCCTAGCGATTAGCTGGTCCGAGTGTCGTCCAGTTGTCAGCAAGGCTGTATCTCCCGCATAAAAACTCGGCGTAACGAGGGAGACTGTTGGGATGACATTTATATATAAGTTGGCAAAGCAGAGGCGAAACGACAGAGCCGTGCGGAATTCCTGCGGAGATCAGTTTCATTTCGGAGTTTTTATCGTCGACTCGGACATACAGTTTCCTGTCTTGTAGAAAGGTGTCTATGAGTCCAGTGTAACAGTGCGCAATAGGGGTAGCGCGATGCAGTTTGACGATAAGGTTGGACCGCCACACCTTATCGTAAGGTTTTTCGATGTCAAGGAATGCACCAATCGTGAAGTGCTGCTTGTTCTGTCCTTCTTGTATCTGTTCGGTGATCCGTAGAAGTTCGGCAGATAACTTGTTCTTGAAACCGAATTGTTAGGGTCGTATAACATCATGCGCTGTAAGCGTGTCTTGGAGCCTCTTCAACAGCACTCTCTCGAGCACCTTGCCAAGTGCGCGCTATTCTTCCAAGTACCGAAAATTGCGTTTACGTTCCCGTAACGCATGACGCCGCATTCCATCGAGCTGACGTGCCCGCCTTCATCGCCCTTGCCTCCTCCTTAACAGTATCAGGCGCAGTATATCCATTTCCATGATTCTCAGCTGAAATGCATAAAAAATGTTACAGTTTCTCTGACCGCATGTTTCCTTGCATGCATAATAACGATAGCGTATTTGACTGTATTATGCACATTGTCGTAAATGCAGCGTTATGTCATCTTAATCTCATTCACACTGACATTTTGTTTTGGTATTTACGTTTCGGAAAATGAATTAGGAATAGTGTTTAGTACCACATTGTACTAATACATCTATAAAAACACCCGAAAAATTGATTCAGACAGTTTCAAAGAATAAGAAAGTAAACAGAATGTGGTTATAACACGCTCCTAGAGATCCAAATGATTAAGTAATCCACTACCCTATATGATGCGTCAATGATTTGGGTCTTAAAAACAAAATTAAAAAAAAACGCATTTTCGAGAGATTCTGCAGTTCGTCGAAGTTTATAACATGCATCTCATGAATGAAAATGTTTCGTACATGGTGCTACAGTCTAAAAATATTACGGCATAGATATTTCATCTCTGTCTGCTGTGGTTGAGCATTTGATCGCAGATAAACACTTCTGAGAAGCAAAATTATGAAGATGACTGATGCTAGTTACATTCTCAGTAATTTAAGTTCCGCTCTTAGATTACTGTTTAACCACATATTCGGAAATCGCTACATATTCGGAAAAAATGGTGAATGATTTCTGACAAGAAAAAATAAAAAGTTCACTCTTGGTTGTTTCATTCACAGTAATTTCATCTCCAACAATTTCATATTTCGTACTTTAAACACACAGAAATCACGAAATCATTACAGAGGAAGTGCGCTCTTACATGTAAGTAATAACGAATAATGCAGAAAAATCTTAACTTACACAAATAACAATGTCTCAGAACGTATTGCATATATGAAGAGTTAAAAAAAATCCTTGCATCCACCATTGCGCGAATCCCTGATCTTTCGTATCGCATTCCAGCGCGCCAACCACTTGGCCACGCCTAACAACAGACACGAAATATTCGTTTATTGTAGTATTGTGTAGAGGAACGTAGGCTGACCTCGTTGCCAAACGGTGCTGCGTAAGTCATAAATGCGTGATAGTTTGGAAGGTTTCCAACATCAGGCTCCACATAATTGCTTTCCATTGGTACTTGAAAGTTGTAAACATGTTTCGATATTCATTAATTAAAACTTCCGGGCTGAATTGCCGTGGTCCATACATAAAACTTCTTCTCTTTCCTGACGTTTCGTTGCCTACTGCGGGCAACATCTTCTGAGGTGAATCGACGACTGGCTGCTAGGCGCTGGAGGTCCCGCTTATATAGAGCGCTTAGGTGGCGCCACCACTCGTCACGTCATTTCGACTTTAAAACTATCTCTGGCTAGTGCCATCTCTCTTGATTACAGATAATCGATTGTCACTTCGTTGGTTCAAAGTCGACCGCCATATCTTGTCTAGTTTTAATCCTTCTTCTTTTCTATTAAAATTATTTCCGTGCTAGCAACCAGTCGCCGACTCACCTCAGAAAATGTTGCCTGCAGTAGGCGACGAAACGTTAGGAAGGAGAGGAAGTTTTATATATGGACCACGGCAATCCAGCCCGGAAGTTTTAATTAATGAAGACGCCGACCGTGAAAGCTTACATGTTATGACATGTTTCGATAATTACTAGCTAACCCATTTGTGGGAAAAAGTACACAAAGGCACTAGTAACGTCAGTTCACACTCATGTAATATACATAAGCAGAGCCGATGTCTTGATATTTAATTATATTTAAACTGTTATTTGCATAAAAATAACACGTATTTTGAGAGAATATTGACCGAAAACTTTTTTTATGTAATCATTCACTGTAACAACCTAACCTAACCATATTTCTAACAAAGGGAAATAGTCTATTACGAACTCACTTTCCAACAGGATGGGTCCTCTGGTGATTCTTTAATAACACAACCACTAAATCCAAAGCTAAAACACTAAATATGTTTATAATAACAAATTATAGGCGTACATAAACCACAGCTCACCGATTGACAAGGCCTGAACGAAATCCACAACCTCTCGGTACAAGTTTCGTAAAATCCGTTGTTAGGACCGTTCGGTAACAAGTCTCAGAAGCTTACTGAATAGGATATTTCGATAAAGAACCGAAAATGACATCACTACCGAGACTAACCTACTACACCGATCGGTATGAACGATACAGGATAGGGCCCCTGCTGCTTGAAGGTTCTGACAAAACGTTCCGCTTCGCCGTTTCATTGTGGATGGAACAGTGCACTAGTTAGATTCTGTATGAGTTTGCGTCACAGAATGATTCAGCTTCATTTGACGTGAAGTGAAGGCCGTTGTCCTACACTATGACATCAGGCAAACCTTCGAGGTCAAAAATAGAGGGAAACACCTGAATTGTGCTACGTGACGTTGTCGAGTTCAATGGCACAGCAAGAGTCTGCCACAATCGACCAACGAGTGTTCCAAAAGGGTCCCGCAAGGTCTATGTGCACAATTTGCCATGGTGATTGCGACTTAGGGCAAGCAGAGAATTTTTGTGGCGGAGCGGACGGATTTTCCGTGCATACGTGACACTGACGTGATGTTCTATTTGGATGCCCATACCGTGCCAAGTACAGTGTCGACGCGCTAACCGTTTCGTACGAACACTCTCCAAGTGTCCTTGCTGAAGGAACTACAACACTTCTTTTTACAAAGCTTTAGGGATCAAAACACGTGACTGTCCACTGTCATTTCGAATAAGAATCACACATCGCTGTATAGAGAGGCTATGCTGAACGTGCCAAGTATCGGCGCACTACAGAGTTCTTGATGTTATGCAATGAGCGAGACCAAGATGTGCGAATGTATTTTAGCAGAATGTTCATATCTGAATCAGCTGTCGTGACCTGTGCAGTTTTCGTATAGTTCAGAGGAAAGGACTGAAGCAATTCAGAATCGCGAGCGTCTATGTGGCAACAAGGTGCAGCAGAAGCGTCAAAGTCTGTATCGGGGCCAATTGGAAGATGTGAAAGTGTGTCCGCATTACCATATTGAGCTGTCGAACGATGCACAATCTCTTACTGTTATTGAGACAACAAAAAAGTCCACCTTTGAAATTTTTGGGCAGATCGTACAGGAAATCGCTTCGTCGGATGAAACAAGGACTGCAATGACTTGTGATTCGTTATTAAGTAGAATTTGGTGACACACTATAGCCAATGCCTCTTTCTCTATTTCTGAGTAGTTACAGTGAGCTTTGGAAAACACTTTTGATGCGAAAGCAATAGACCTGTCTTTATCACAGAAACCCTGCGACAGCACTGCACCGATTCCGCAAGAGGAAGTGTCAACTTACAATACACCTGGTTTTTCAGGATCAAAGTGAACCAAGAATCGATCGCCGAGCAATGCATCTTTAAGTGAAGCTTCCTGGCAGATTAAAACTGTGTGCCGGACCGCTGCAGAGTGAAAATCTCATTCTGGAATCATCCGCCAGGCTGTGGCTAAGCCATGTCTCCGCAATATCCTTTCTTTCAGGAGTGCTACTTCTGCAAGGTTCGCAGGAGAGCTACTGTAAAGTTTGGAATGTAGGAGACGAGGTACTGACAGAAGTAAAGCTGTGAGGATGGGGCGTGAGTCGTGCTTGGGTAACTCAGTAGAGCACTTGCCTGCGGAAGGCAAAGGTCTCGGGTTCGTGTCTCGGTCGGACACACAGTTTTAATCTGCCAGGAAGTTTCATATCAGTGCACACTCCGCTGCAGAGTGAATATCTCAGTCATCTTTAAGTTTCTGAAAAGATTCTTGGCACTCATCTATCTAAACAAAGGGAACGTTATTGCGACGCAAGCGATGTAGTGGAGCTTCGATTTGTGCAGCATTCGGCATGAACCGAATATAATATTTCATTTTCCCTAAGAGTGACAATAATTCTGTGACATTACGAGGAACTGGCAGGTCACGTACGGCTAACAAATGTAACTGAAAAGGATGTACACCTTGACTGTTTGTGACATGACCAAGATACGCACGCAAATTTGCAATGTGTTCTTCAGGTGTACGACCTGTTGCGACAGTATCGTCCAAATACTTTGAACATTTTGGTACTTGAGCAGTCAGCTGTTCCAAATACCGTTGGAAAATGGCAGTTACGGAAGCACAGTGAAAAGGCAAACGCAAATATTTAAACAAGCCCAAATGAGTGTTCACAACACGCACGGTTTCAGATTCTTCGTCTAACGGTACTTGAAGATACGTGTAAAACAAATCAATTTTTGAAAAGTAACGACCAGCACCTAATTTGTGCACGAGATCCTCTGGGAGTGGCAATAAATAAGTATTAATTACAGTTTGTGGGTTGACTGTAGACTTAAAGTGAACACAGAGTTGAATGTGACCTGAAGGTTTGGGGAGCAAAAACAGTGGACTTTCCCACTGACTAGCTTGTATGGTCGCAATTTTCTAAGTTCAGCAGCGACTTTGTCCCGTAATGCAATAGGAACAGTTCTGGCCTGACAACATTTCGGCTGAAATTTGTCGTTCATAGTAATATGCGCAACACAATTGGTACCCTTGCCTAGAGCTTCAGAAAAGAGTTCAGGGAATTCTTTCAGCAAACAAGCTACACTGTCTTTGGCATTGAATGCAGTCACCTACAACACACTGTCCTGAATTTGAATGCCAAACAAATAAAACGAAACAAGGCCAAATTTGTTCTCACAATCGCGTGATTGTAGCACAGTGAAAGTCATAGTTCACGTATGAGAGCGACACGTGGCAGGCAAAGTACATTTTCCGAGAACGGGAATGTCAATTATAAGCCGTCAGATGCGTGCTAGTTTTAGACAGGCGTGGGGAGCCTAATAATTCATAGCGATGCGATTCAGCAATGTTACATAGGCACCCGTGTCCAACTGAAGTTTCACACGTTTTCTACTAAGGTGCATATGAACAAAAAGTTTGTTGGACTGGCGTAGCACTTAAGAAAATGTTTTCCTGTCATATTTGAACAGCCAGTGTCGCTTGGTCACAGCCAGTGTGCTCCTTGCTGCCCTTGGATAAGCAGCTGCCAACAGCAAGTCGTATACTCTTAGCTGACTTATTTTTTACATAGTTTAATTCTTAATTTCTTTGCGTGTTTTTGGGTACATGCATTGTTTAATTCATAAATTTCGGGCGTATTATAGTATTTGAGAGTTGCAGCATCGCGGTTTGGTACCTGAATAGTGTAAAATCGCATAGTCTCCTTCCGCCGCCGAGCAGTGTGTCAGCAGTGCGCAAGTAGCAGCATTACTGCATTTACTAGGCAATCTTGTATTTTAATAACCGCTTAAATTTTGTGTCGAATTGTTTGTGCTCTCTGTAGATTAGTTCAGACGTTCTTTTAACAACAGTTATTAGCATGGATAGGGACTGCAACTGCTGTGTTCGGATGCGGGCTGAGTTGGCATCCCTTCGCTCCCAGCTTCAGGCAGTGTTGGCTTCGGTCACACAGCTTGAGGCTGTTGCCAATGGGCATCGCTGCTGGGTCAGGACAGGGGTTTGTCGGGGACGGCCAGCTCGTCCCACGAATCCCCCGATCGGCTGTAGCTGCTCAGGATACTGCCCACATGAGGCTGACCCCTCACTCGTGGTAGAGTGGGAGGTCATCTCGAGGTATGGCAGGGGGCCAAAGACATTTAGGAGGGCCAGTTTGTCTGACGAACCGGTTTCAGGCTCTGCCTCCGGCTGATACTGATCTTCGGCTGGACATGGCTGCTTGTCCTGTTCCAGAGGTTGCCCCTCAGTCTGAAAGATCTGGGCAGTCGCAGAGAGTGGGCTTGCTGGTAGTTGGGAGCTCCAACGTCAGGTGCGTAATGGGGCCCCTTAGGGATATGGCAGCAAGAGAGGGGAAGAAACCAATGTGCACTCCGTGTGCACACCGGGGAGAGTCATTCCAGGTGCGGAAAGGGTGCTTCCGGATGCCATGAAGGGTACAGGGTGCACCCATCTGCAGGTGGTCGCTCATATCGGCACCAATGATGTGTGTCGCTATGGATCGCAGGAAATCGTCTCTGGCGTCTGGCGGCTATATGAATTGGTGAAGACTGCCAGTCTTGCTAGCAGGATGAAAGCAGAGTTCACCATCTGCAGCATCGTCGACAGGACTGACTACGGACCTTTGGTAGAGAGCCGAGTGGAGGGTCTGAATCAGATGCTGAGACGGTTCTGCGACCATGTGGGCTGCAGATTCCTCGAC
This sequence comes from Schistocerca gregaria, assembly GCF_023897955.1. Lineage (NCBI taxonomy): Eukaryota > Metazoa > Arthropoda > Insecta > Orthoptera > Acrididae > Schistocerca > Schistocerca gregaria. The sequence continues at coordinate 384,757,381 of NC_064927.1, forward strand.
CTGCGCCATAGGGTGGTGGGGTTTCGGGTTCCGCTGGATAGGTCAGGAGTCCACTACACGCAGCAGGCGGCTACACGGGTAGCAGGTGGTGTGTGGCGTGGACTGGGCGGTTTTTTAGATTAGATGGCCTCGGCAAGTACAGAAAGGGCAACAGCCTCAAACGGTGCGAGGCAAAGTCAGGACATGCAGGGACCAAGCAGCAATCGGTATTGTAATTGTAAACTGTCGAAGGTGCATTGCTAAAGTACTGGAACTTCAAGCGCTGATAGAAAGCACCGAAGCTGAAATAGTTAGAGGTACGGAAAGCTGCATGAAGCCAGAGATAAATTCTGCCGGAATTTTTACAAAGGCACAGACGGTGTTTAGAAAGGATAGATTGCATGCAACCGGTGGTGGCGTGTTTGTCACTGTTAGTAGTAGTTTATCCTGTAGTGAAGTAGAAGTGGATAGTTCCTGTGAATTATTATGGCAACAACTGAGCTCGGTTAATAATTGGCTCCTTTTACCGACCTTCCCACTCAGCAGCATTAGTGGCAGAACAACTGAGAGGAAATATGGAATACATTTCACATAAATTTTCTCAGCATGTTATAGTCTTAGGTGGAGATTTCAATTTGCCAGGTATAGACTGGGACAATCAGATGTTTAAGACAGGTGGTAGGGATAGAACACCGAGTGACATTATACTGAGTGCGCTAACAGAAAATTACCTCGAGCAATTAAACAGAGAACCAACTCGTGGAGATAACATCTTGGACCTACTGATAACAAACAGACCCGAACTTTTCGACCCTGTAAGCGCAGAACAGGGAATCAGTTATCATAAGCCCGTTGCAGCATCCCTGAATATGGAAGTGAAAAGGATTATAAAAAAACGGAGGAAGGTTTATCTGTTTAGCAGGAGTATAATAGAAGGCAGATTTCAGAGATCAAACCGAAAATTTCTGTTCCGACACTGACAATGTTAAGTGTTTACCGAAAAAGTTCAAGGGAATCGTAAAATGCATTTTAGACAGCTACGTGCCGAGTAAAACTGTGGGGGACGGGAAAAACCAACCGTAGTTCAACAACAAAGTTAGGAAACTACTACGAAAGCAAAGAGAGCTTCACTGCAAGTTTAAAAGCAGCCAAAACCTCTCAGACAAACAGAAGCTAAACGATGTCAAAGTTGGCGTAAGGAAGGCTATGCGTGAAGAGTTCAGTGAATTCGAAAGTACAAATCTATGTACCGACTTGACAGAAAATCCTAGCAAGTTCTGGTCTTACGTTAAATCAGTAAGTGGCTCGAACCAGCATATCCAGACACTCTGGGATGATAATGGCATTGAAACAGAGGATAACACGCGTAAAGCTGAAATACTAAACACATTTTTCCAAAGCTGTTTCACAGAGGAAGACCGCACTGCAGTTCCTTCTCTAAATCCGCACACGCACGAAAAAATGGCTGATATCGAAATAAGTGTCCAAGGAATAGAAAAGCAACTGAAATCACTCAACAGAGGAAAGTCCACTGGACCTGACGGGATACCAATTCGATTCTGCACAGAGTACGCGAAAGAACTTGCCCCCATTCTAACAGCCGTGTACCGCAAACCTATAGAGGAACGGAAGGTTCCAAATGATTGGAAAAGAGCGCAGGTAGTCCCAGTCTTCAAGAAGGATGTCGAGCAGATGCACAAAAATATAGACCTATATCTCTGACGTCGATCTGTTGTAGAATTTTAGAACATGTTTTTTGCTCGCGTATCATGTCGTTTCTGGAAACCCAGAATCTGTAGAAATCAACATGGATTCCAGAAACAACGATCGTGTGAGACCCAACTCGCTTTATTTGTTCATGAGACCCAGAAAATAATAGATGCAGGCTCCCAGGTAGATGGTATTTTCCTTGATTTCCGGAAGGCGTTTGATACAGTTCCACACTGTCGCCTGATAAACAAAGTAAGAGCCTACGGAATATCAGACCAGCTGTGTGTCTGGATTGAAGAGTTTTTAGCAAACAGAACACAGCATGTTGTTCTCAATGGAGAGATGTCTACAGACGTTAAAGTAACATCTGGCGTGCCACAGGGGGGTGTTATGTGACCATTGCTTTTCACAATATAAATAAATGACCTAGTAGATAGTGCCGGAAGCTCCATACGACTTTTCGCGAAAATTGCAGCGAAATACAGGAAGATCTGCAGCGGATAGGCACTTGGTGCAGGGAGTAGAAACTGACCCTTAACATAGACTAATGTAATGTATTGCGAATACATAGAAAGAAGGATGCTTTATTGTATGATTATATGATGGCAGAACAAACACTGGTAGCAGTTACTTCTGTAAAATATCTGGGAGTAAGCGTGCAGAACGATTTGAAGTGGAATGATCATATAAAATTAATTGTTGGTAAGGCGGGTACTATGTTGAGATTCATTGCGTGAGTCCTTAGAAAATGTAGTCCATCAATAAAGGAGGTGGCTTACAAAGCACTCGTTCGACCTATACTTGAGTATTGCTCATCAGTGGGGGATCCGTACCAGATTGGGTTGACGGAGGAGATAGAGAAGATCCAAAGAAGAGCGGCGCGTTTCGTCAAAGGGTTATTTGGTAAGCATGATAGCGTTACGGAGATGTTTAGCAAACTCAAGTGGCACACTATGCAAGACAGGCGCTCTGCATCGCGGTGTAGCTTGCTGTCCAGGTTTCGAGAGGGTGCATTTCTGGATGAGGTATCGAATATATTGCTTCCCCCTACTTATATCTCCTGAGGAGATCACGAATGTAAAATTAGAGAGATTCGAGCGCGCACGGAGGCTTTCCGGCAGTCGTTCTTCCCGCGATCCATACGCGACTGGAACAGAAAAGGGAGGTAATGACAGTGCCACGTAAAGTGCCCTCCGCCACACACCGTTGGGTGGCCTCCGGAGTATAAATGTAGATGCAGAATTATTGTCTTCACTCGTCGCTCTGAGTGAGCATAAAACGGACAAGTTTCTTAAAAGATCTGTTAAGCCTTCCATGGCGGGTACAAGTAAGAGTGGCGGAAGCGAATCAAAGTCGAAAAATAATAGACTTTATGACGACAGTTACCTGAAGCATGGTTTTACTCTCATGAACAATCAGCCTCAATGTGTAATTTTCGGCGAAGTATTGTCACGTAAGGGTATGAAACCATGTGCGTTACCTCTCAATTGAACATTCCAAGGAAGCTGATAAACCGTTGGATTTCTTCGACAGGAAAATGAAAACACTTAACCAGCAGCAGATTACTGTGATCCAGGTAATAAAATTCATCGACAAGATCTGGCAGCCTCGATTTTAACTTCTGATTTAAATGATGTGCTTAAACAGGTGATCAGAGTTGTAAACTCTATTAATGGTAAAGCACTGCAAACGTGACTGTTTATGATCATTTGTGAAGACATGGGTTCGCTTCATCAAAATCTCCTTTATCACACAGGGGTCAGGTGGCTTTCCAAAGGAAAGATTTGACATGTTACTTCATTGACACGAGTCCTGTAACCAATAATTGTAACAAGAGTCTTGCTTGCAACACCATCACAGAGAATTTGGCAACACCGTCGATGAGATCCGAGCGGAGGTACATTGTAACCGATTTAGTGGGAATCCTGATGTTGGTTCGAAGCTTGTTGCTGAAATATAACCATGGTGCCAAATCCCTCACGTCAGCTGTGTGTGAGTTGCTGCAGCCATTTTGCGCGCGGGATTAGTCGAGCCGGCTGTGGCGCTGCAGTCATGGACTGTGCGGCTGGTCCCAGCGGAGGTTCGAGTCCTCCCTCGGGCATGGGTGTGTGTGTGTTTGTCCGTAGGAAAATTTAGGTTAAGTAGTGTGTAAGCTTAGGGACTGATGACCTCAGCACTTAAGTTCCATAAGATTTAACACACGTTTGAACATTTTGCAGCCATCTTGTATCACATTTAAACGTGAGCATCTTTTAAATCCGCTTTGATAAGCTGTTCTCGTTCCATGTGATATTTTTATCACAGCAGATGATTGCCACGTAAACTAAGTTGTCACACAAGATTCTGCCACTGCACCGCTCTTTCACCCCGGAAGTTGATGTGGTCTTTTCCCTCTCCCTGCAAACCTCTCACTGGTAAATACTATATGTACAAGACTTAGTGACTCTCTCCGCCTTAGTTCCATTCCGCAAAAGTGTTGCTTCTCACTGCTGCAGGTGTTTGCGTATTTGAACTCTTCAACATGTTTAAATTAAATTCGTATTCATTATTATAAATAAGTACCAGATCTGAAGGTGAGCGAATTTGCAAGGTGCTTTCACAAAACCTGGTCACTTCAGTGTGACATTTATACCACAGCAGATGATCGTCATGAAACATACGTTACCAGCGATACTGCAGACCCCTACCTCCTGAGCAAGGCTTTGCGACCCCTCTCCCCCCCCCCCCCCCCTCCCCAGGTTCTCTCACGCCACAGGTTGAAAAACACTGGTGTAGATCAACCAAGTGTGGATCACAATTTTTAGTTTCAACAGCTTTGTGGACAGAAGTATTACAGTAAGCACGTGATTGTATGTTATGGGATCAGGGGGGGGGGGGGGGGGGGGGATAAGAGGAAAATGGATAGAAGAGTTGCAGAGAGGTTCTACTGGAGCACAAGACGTGCTGATGTTCAACAGTATGTGAGGAGCTGTATTCTGTGTACATAACATGCTCATTTATGGCATCAAAAGATACAATTACAAAGACTACTGCAGTCCGACTACCCATTTTAAATGATAGGAGCCAATGTTTTGGGACCATTTCACAGGAGTCAACAGGGAACAAGTATATATTAACAATTATTGACCACTTCTCAAGGTATTTTGCAATGACAGCTGTACCGGATCAGAAAGTGAGCTCAGTAGCTCAAGCTGTGGTAAAGCATTGGATACTTAAATCTGGGGAACCGCAAAAGATTATTACGGACCAAGGGATAAAGTTCATGTGTGATCCTGTTTCCAGTAACCCTCACGATGTGCTTTGAGGGCTTGCACCCTTTACTTTAAGATGAACTTCGTCACCTCGGTGTACACAGAATATTTAACTTGAGGCAAATAAATATCTCGAGTATGATGCATTGTGCGAAAGACTAGGTAGAAAGTCAACATTAGTGAAGGGGACTTCTGTCTGTGCTACAAAAAAAATGGTTCAAATGGCTCTGAGCACTATGGGACTTAACATCTATGGTCATCAGTCCCCTAGAACACTTAAACCTAACTAACCTAAGGACATCACACAACACCCAGTCTGTGCTACAACTGGCCACTTCTAACCACCTCGAGTGTGTAGGTAGGCTAAATTTATTCTACACCACAAAATACAAATGGTTTAGAGCATTGTTTCTCATTTGTGGTGGATGGCGCTGTAATCGACAAATATCAAGTGTATTTGTTTTTGCAATTAGGGACCATCGCATTTGTTTCTACATTTCGATTACTATGTAAATAAAAACCCTTGCGATCTAACGTTTGATATTTTTGTTCGAAATTTACTTTACTGTTGCAAACTTGATTGTACACTACGGTTAGCCGTACCTGTGTGTGGTTAAAAACTACATTTACTGTGATCCACTGAGGTGAGTCTGACTGCCTCTCACCATTGGGATGCTTGATTACGTTGAGTATCCATGGCCGGTGCCCCTGTCTCTATCACTTCATGGACATTTCACCTAATTACGAGGGCTATTCGGAAAGTAAGGAACCATAGGTCGCTTAATGAAAACTACAGTGAAAATCAAAACTTTTTTTATTTGTAACAGCTAGCAACAACTTCATGCTACTCATCTCCATTATCGCAGATCCTACTTAGACCTTTGTTGTAGCGTTGTACCAACTTTCCAATACCCTCGTTATAGAAGGCAGCCACCAGTGCTTTCTACCAATTCTCTATGCTGGATTACAGGTCGTTGTCTGTGCCAAAATGTTGTCTTCTTAGCCAGCGGTTCATGTGAGTAGAGATGAAACTCAGAGGGAGACAATTACGGACTTTATTGTGGGTAATCAAACATTTCCAATTGAAAACGATGCAAGAGCATCTTCATTGCCTCTGCAGAATGCGGCTGAGAATTGTCTTGAAGAAGAAAACGCATTACAGTTAAGTAATGTCGGCTGCATAGCTTCAGGCCTCGTACTTGGCGGGAGACACTATTGTTCTAGGTATCTTTATGTGCTCCACGTGTGTTCAGAACTAACAAGAACGACGCAATGCAGTCGACGGACATACTAGAGACACTGCCCAAAACACTTGTGCAAAACTTCATCGGATTTTCACTGTGGTTTCCATTTCGCGACCGATCGTTCTTTACTTTCCGAATAACCTTCGTACAATGGTTGTGGTAGCCACGTACCCACTTCAAGAGTTGCAGCGGTTGGATGAGAACACAGACTGAAATCAGTCATCTTGATGGAGAGGTTCGAGGGAGACTACCGAAATCAAGTACTCCGATGGTTTAAGGTTTCATCACAATCAACACTGAATGGAACAGAAGACTACGTTAGCATACAAGTAGCTTACTTGTCAGAAATGTCAATGTCTGACCATATTATTTGTACTGTGTAAATACAGCTGAAACACTCCAGTACTGTTTAAAGATCAGTATGAGCAATTTGAACCCAAAAGATGACACTTACATCGTAAATGAAATGTAGAATCAAACGCTTCGGTTCTTAATTCCAGAAACCAGAGCACTTGATATTTATCGATTACAATACCATCTACGACGAATGAAGAACAATGATTTGGGTAAACCGTACGAATTTTTTTGTTGAAGAATCCGAATATGCAGCAAAACAGGGGGTTCCTATTTGAAGATATGAAGTAGACCCCGCCCAGTCAAGAAGGGTGGTTGACCAGTTGGAGCACAGACAGATTTCTAATATTAACTTTTCACCAAGAACATTTTTTCGCACGATGCCTCGTTTTCGTGGTATTTAGTTGTGTCAAGTCAAAAGAAACACGTTGTGTATCGTGGAAGTGAAATTAGTCTTGGCAGTAGGAGGAAGAAAGGTATCAGAAACCGTGGTATAAGCGAAGATCGTCAGCTGGAAGAAATTGTAGATGCACATATCAAATATCCATAAAGAAATGAAGTTTCTGGAGTTGTACGTCTGAAGATCAACAGTTTTCGAAAGTGCATATAGACTACGGTTAAGCCGGACAAGAAAAATCCTGGAAGCATTAGTAACGTGGTTTAAAACGAAATAATATATTAAACTGCTTGAGAAATGCAGTTTCCAGCAATATTCACGACGAGCGTTGAGGGCTTGCAGTCTCTACTTCAAGAGTACAGATTTTGTGTCTACACGGGTGATGACATGGTTCTTCCGTTGGATACGGAAAATCGTCTGCATTACATATTAATTTTGCAATAAAAATGCCACATATTCTCCAGAGCATAACAGATAAAAAAGAGTGAAAAACCTGCTAGATATTCCAGAAAGTCGTCCGCTGTTGTCATCAACCAACCACATTAGCAGACTTCGAAATCAAACTTGTAATAAGATAGAAAACTATGACCTAGCGAGACAAAGAGTAATATCAGGATTGCAAAAAAATTAGCATTGACATCGTCAATACGCTCATGTGTTCGTTATGCTTCCCTGCAAACCTTTACTACGTGCAGCAAAGCATAACAGGTGAGAAAACACACGGTCACCAACATGCTGTCAACTAACATTCATCCCCATAGTATAGCAGCTATAAAAATGGGATTGACAACACTACAACTACACAAAAGCGTTGATTCCATACCCCTTATCTATAGCGTAGCACCGATAATCGGTACCAGGTCGTAAGATGGCATTCTTGACCGAAGCCGCTGCTATTCGGTAATTGGCATCACTAGGCTGAGTGCAACCCGAAAAATAGCAACAGCGCATGGCGGCCTGGATGGTCACCCATCCAAGTGCCGACCAAGCCCGACATCGCTTAACTTCGGTGTAACCACAGCGGCAAGGCCGTTGCCCTTACGCCCCCCGCGAACACGCAGAAGTGTCGCAACAAGATGTGGCATGTACTCGACTACCGACTGAGGTAGTGCTGGAGGGAACTGACACAATGAATCCTGCAGGGCTGCCCATAAATCCGTAAGAGTACGAGGGGCTGGAGATCTCTTCAGAACAGCACGTTGCAAGACATCGCAGATATTCTGATTCACGTTCATGTCTGGGGAGTTTGGCGGCCAGCGGAAGCGTTTAAACTCATAAGAGCCACTCTGTAGCATTCTGGAGGATTGGTGTGTTCGAATTGTCTTGCTGGAATTGCCCAAGTGCACACTGGACATAAATGGATACAGGTGAGCAGACTGGATGCTTACTTACGTGTCACCTGTCAGAGTCACATGTAGACGTATCAAGAGTCCCATATCACTCCAACTGCATACGCCCCACACCATTACAGAGCCTCCACCAGCATAACAATTCCCTGCTGACACGCAGCGTCCACGGATTTGTGAGGTTGTTACACCCCGAAGATGACGTGCTACAGACACGCAATTTAACCGACAGGAAGACGATGCTGTGACACGCAAATGGTTAGCTTTTCAGAGGATTTACACTAGGGTGGCGCCGGTGGCGACACCTACAACGTGCTGACGTGAGGAAACTTTCCAACCGATTTCTCACATACAAACCGCAGTTGACCGGCGTTGCCTGGTGAAACGTTGTTTTGATGCCTCGTGTAAGGAGGAGAAATGCGTACCATCACGTTTCCGACTTTGATAAGGGTTGAATTGTAGCCTATCGCGATTGCGGTTTATCGTATCGCGACATTTCAGCTCGCGTTGCTAAGGTCCAATGACTGTTAGCACAATATGGAATCGGTGTGTTCAGGAAGGTAATACGGGACGCCGTGCTGGATCCCAATGGCCTCGAATCACTAGCAGTCGAGATGACAGGCATCTTATCCGCATGGCTGTAACGGTTCGTGCAGCCACGTCTCGATCCCTGAGTCAACAGATGGGGACATTTGCAAGACAATAACCATCTGCACGAACAGTTCGACGACATTTGTTTGCAGCAGCATGGACTATCAGCTCGGAGACCACGGCTGACATTACCCTTGACGCTGCATCACAGACAGAAGCGCCTGCGATGGTGTACTGAACGACGAAAGTGGGTGCACGAATGGCAAAACGTCATTTTGTCTGATGAATCCAGGTTCTGTTTACAGCATCATGATGGTCGCATTCGTGTTTGGCGACATCGCGGTGAAAGCACATTGGAAGCGTCTATTCGTCATCGCCATACTGGCGTGTCACCCGGCATGATGGTATCGGGTGCCATTGGTTACACGTCTCCGTCACCTCTTGCCCACATTGAACGCACTTTGAACAGGGGACGTTACATTTCCATTGTGTTACGACCCGTCGCTCTACCCTTCATTCGATCCTTGCAAAATCCTACATTTCAGCAGGATAATGCAGGACTGCATGTTGCAGATCCTATACGGGCATTTGTGGATACAGAAAATGTTCGACGGCTGCCCTGGCCAGCACATTCCCCAGATCTCTCACCAATTGAAAATGTCTGGTCAATGGTGGCCGAGCAACTGGCTCATCACAATACGCCAGTCACTACTCTTGATGAACTGTGGTATCGTGTTGAAGCTCCATGGGCAGCTGTACCTGTACACGCCATCCAAGCTCTGTTTGACTCAATGCCCAAGCGTATCAAGGCCGTTATTACGGTCAGAAGTGGTTGTCCTGGGTACTGATTTGTCAGGATCTATGCACCCGAATTGCGTGAAAATGTAGTGACATGTCAGTTGTAGTGTAAGATATTTGTCCAATGAATACCCGTTTATCATCTGCATTTCTTCTTGGTGTAGCAATTTTAACGTCCAGTAGCGTATTTCCGGATCGTCGTGTGTTGGAAGTTCAGAGGGGACGCAGCGGCAGTGAGGTCCGGACAGTCATGACTCGCCCCACGGTTGTCAGCACATATGACTTCAGTGGGGACGACCTTGGTTGGTCGGTCGGTCTGTCGTCTCATCGGACGACGTGTATTTGGTCGCCAACCGCTACCGGGTTCTCTGTGTGTGTCGACTTAGGGTTCGTCGTAGTTGTTCCACAGTGTCTAGTTTTAGGATTGTTGGATTTGTTTGTGGAAGTGTTTTTGCGGATCTGTGTGTAGGTTGTGTGATTTTGACTGAGCAGTTATTTTAATGCTACCTGTGTGCTGGATTGAGGTAGTCAGTCAGTTGGGATGGAGGAGCGAGGAACTCTCCGAGGCATGGGGCCAGGCCGGGACCACTGGCGGCGCGCACTCACTGTCGGATTGTGAGGCGCTATCTGCGAGAGAGACAAAGTTCTTTCCCCACCGAACCTGGATGCTGAAGCTGAGTGATCAGTTAACCTGTTATGAAATCTCAACTACTGTGACATCTCTTCATTCATTTGCGGGTTGTTGCTCACTGAGCCGCTTGGGCTAGCAACAGTGTATGATGTGCTGGAGTTGGCGAAATCTTGCTGCCGTCTTCCTATATTGTGATTAATCATTAAATTGACTGTTACTTACCAGAGAACTGCAGCAGCGGTATTTTCTTACCTGTGGCCGTTAACACCCCAGTTACCAGCCCTGGTAATTAGCGTAGTTTTCCGGTAGTGTGCCTTTCCTTGTCGTGTTGATCCTGTCTGGCACGGCGTGTACTTCGATAGCTTTTTAAGTCGTTTGGTTCATATTTTGCTTAGAGTGGTTATTGGTTGCTTGACTGGTTTTGAGACGCCAATTTCTGAAGACGTTGTGCTGTTCGTATCCTCTTCCTCGGCCGATATTTTCCATCGTTGTTCAAATGGCTCTGAGCAATATGGGACTTAACATCGCCATCAGTCCCCTAGAACTTAGACCTAGCTAACCTGAGGACATTACACACATCCATGCCCGAGGCAGGATTCGAACCTGCGACCGTAGCAGTCGCGCGGTTCCAGACTGAAGCACCTAGTACCGCCAGGGCCTGCTCCATCGTTGTGCAGTTGGTCGGACGGAAGGGGTTTAAATTATTGGTCGGCCCTTGGGCCGTTCCTAGTGTGGGTTGCCATCCGATTATTTAACTTCGACTCTTGGCTGCCTGTCTCACCTCACCGTACGTTTGAGCTACCTTTTCAGACTGACCCCTGGAACACTTCTGAGTACCACTTGTTCTGTTTGTTTTAGATTGCGATTTTCATTTTAGTTTGAAGTATTGTGTGAGGCCTTCGGCCGTGTGTTAATTCAGTTCTTTTTAAATTTTACACATAGGCCTTCAGCTGTGTTAAATTAAAGTTTTGAAAGTTGATTTTATTTTAAAAAAATTTCCTTAAAATTAGTTCTATCTGAAATGGTTTGTCATCCAGGTCCTGAGCCGTTAGTTGTTCGATGTGTTATGTGTGGCCTTCAGCCGAGGACATACGTGAAACTCTTTTAATAAGGCCTTCAGCCATGTGTATTCTTTCAAGGAAAATTTTTTATAAGAAGGAAGGGCTTTATTTTAAATTAGTTGTCTGATTTGTTGTTCAGGCCTTCAGCCGTTGTTTCAATTTTTTTGTGGCCTTCAGCCGTGCAGTAAGAAAATATTTCTTTAATTAGGCTTTCGGCCGTTCTGTTGTAAGTCTAAAAAGAAATTTATTGGTTGGAAAATTGTTTATTAATGTGTTTTAATTATAGTTGTGCTTCAGACGTGCAGTGTAGCCCTTCGGAAAAAAATTTTACCTTGTATTTTTAATTGCTTTGATTTCTAATCCAGGCCTTCAGCCGTCCTTGTTTTTGATGTGGTTTTGGGTCTTCAGCCCAGAAAGCATCTCAAGTTCTTTAACTTGGCCTTCAGCCGTATTGTTTAGTTGTGATCTTCTAAAGCAATGTGTATATGAGTGGTTCTTAGAAAAATAAAGTTGTGTGTTTGACTATGCAACTCGCAGTAACAGTTTACGCACCCATCCACAATCATAACCTTATCCTGTGCGTTCTCTGAGTACATACCAACCTGGTTTCAAACTGAACAAAAAAGATCCAGTTCCTTCTACCATAAATCAAGGAAGGAAAATAGTTATCTACGGCAGCAGAAGACTTTTCGATGGGCCGATCAGAGGGCCTCCCCGATTCGTCTGACAAATACTTTTCGGGTGCTGTCTGTGGCTGACGAGGTCCATGAACCAGGTGAAGTCGCTCGACCTGTTCCAGAGGAAGCCTCCCGGCCCGCATGGCCCCTGACCATTCATGGAATGTGGGATTACTGGTAGTTGGGAGCTCCAGGGTTGGGAGCTTAGTGGGGGCCCTTAGGGATATAGCTGCCAACGCAGTGAAAGAATCCAGTGTGCACACTGTGTTTATACCGGGAGGAGCCATTCCAGATCCCTCGAAAAACACAGGGTCCAGCAAACTGCAGTTGATGGGCCTAGCGCGTTCTGTCATGGATTGCGCGGCCCCTCCCGCCGGAGGTTCGAGTCCTCCCGAACGAAGTGGTCTACGAGTCTGTCGATACAGACTCGCTGATCTGCGTTCGAGCTGCAAACGTGGCCGACCACAGGGCGATCAAGGTCGCAGTGGCCGACCACATCGTCGACGCGCCGCCGGCGCGTGAGAAGGCACCTTCCGCAGGAAGGATGAAGACGACCAAGGCACTCCTCAGGGGGCTACCTTGGTGCTGTGACGAGGCAGCGGTCCGGGAAGGGCTGCTGCGAGCCGGGTTTGGTGGTGTAACCGCAAGGCTGCACAACCGGTCGACGGCGGGAGCGACATCTTCGACTTGCGGAAGCTGCTGGACTTCCCGGTGACGTCAGAGGCTCTCCCGACCGCCATGGACCCGCAGCCCCAGTGTTTCAGGTGCCAGGGCGAGGGCCATGTTGCGAAGTATTGCCGCAACGCGGTGCGGTGCGTCAAGTGCTCAGGGGAGCACGACAGCCGCGCCTGCGACCGCGGCAGCAACGTTCTGCCGACCTGTGTCCGGTTTGGCGGCCCGCACGTCGCCAGCTGGCGCGGCTGTGCTGCTTTTGCAAGCCGCAGCCGTGTCGGGGGCGGCGAGGCGGCCGCGGCCGCACCGACGCAGCGGAAGATGCGAAGACGACGTCAGAAACGGCGTAGGGCGCAGAACAGCCCGGCGCAGCAGAGGGACGGCGCAGCAGCAGCTCCACCTGCCAGGAGCAGGGAAGACCGCTTGGAAACGGGCGGCCAGGACGCAGCCCGCGCTCCCGAGAAGATACGTGACCTCGAACTCGGCACCGCCGTGAAGGAGGCCACTGCAGCCCTCAGAGCCGTCATTGCGACAGAGAGGGCTGCCTTCGCAGCCGCCGTGGCTGCAGAGAAAGAAGAGGCCTTAAGGCAGCTGCGAGCAGTCTTCGCCCGAGGCCCCAGTGCAGTAGTACCTGCGGACACTCCTGCGACCTCGCAGAAGGACGTCCGCGCGCCTGAGCCAGCGGTTGCCCCAGCAGCACCGCAGGTGAGAGGCGCAGAGAAGAAAACCGCCGCTCCAGCTGAACCGGTGGCAACGCCGACCGCGACGGGAGCCGGTCCCCCAAGGGATCGAGAAGCCAAAAGGGCAGCCTTTATCGCCCAGGCGCGAGCGAACGGCAAAACTTCCTCGGACGCTGAACTGTCGCAGCTCTTCGAACAAACGGATCTCATGGAAGCTACATTGCGAAAGGGCTGCGGCGTGCAGTAGAGGAGGACGCTGAACGGTAGCCGATCGCTGTCGTTCTGCACCAGCCTGATGAAGCTGCACCAAGTCACCGACGACAAGGCGCAGCAGAGGGCCTAACAGCAACGCATGCGTTGCCGCGCCGAACTCTTTGGTTACAGGGAGGAAGCCACTGCAGCCGGCCCAGGGGACTACAAGCGAGCCCAGCCGCAGCACCCGGACTGACCCAGCTAACGGACACGCAGCACATAGGTAACGATGCACCATACCTCACGCTAACCGACCTCACCTTGCATGCTCTGTCGCAGCTAGCAAGCCGCTACTGCCCTTACTACCCATCCTACTGTCGCAGAGGTTTTTTTTCCCTTGGCTCTGGCCTTGGCACTTTTTTCCCCTCTGCCCTTACAACCGCTACCCTTCGATCGCTTTCGACCACTTCTATCTCCTGATGGACTATGTAAATGAGTAATCTTACCCAGACGCATGGACAACATCACAGCCTGCATCCTGTGACGCCTGATTCAAAACTAACATGCTTACGGAGGTGACAGTAGAACTTTTGGTTTGGTCACCACGTTGGTGCGGGCGTGGAGGGGCCCCATCCTTTATTTTTTTTTTTTAAAAAAAGAGTCCTCCCTTGGGCGTGGGTCTGTGTGTAGTCTTAGCGTAAGTCACTTTAAGTAGTGTGTAGGTCTAGGGACCGATGACCCCAGAAGTTTGGTCCGTTAGGAATTCACATATATTTGAACATTTTTGCACGTGATTTCTCATGTCGGTACTAACGATGTGTGTCGCTTTGGGTTGGAAGACTGCCAATCTTGCTTTTGAGATGAAGGCGAATCTCACCATCTGTAGCGTCGTCGACAGAACCAACTATGATCCTTTGATAAACAGTCGAGTGGAGGGTCTGAATCAGAGGCTCAGGTTATTCTGCGACCGTGTAGGTTGCACATTCCTGTAATTGCCCCATAGGATGGTGGGTTTCCATGTTCTGCTAAATAGGTGTGTCCACTACACACAGAAAGCCGCTACATGGGTAGTGGGATCTGTGTGGAATGGAATGGGCGTTTTTTAGGTTAGAGGAGCTCTGGAAAGTGCAGAAAGTGCTTCAGTTTCAAAGGGTACAGGTAGAATACATGAAGAAGGTAGACGTAGCACCAATCAATGTTGTAGCTGTAAACTGTCGTAGCGGTGTTGATAAAGAGCCAGTGTTCCAAATTCTCATAGAAACCACTGGATGTCGAACCGTTATAGGTACAAAAAGTGGGCTAATGCGGGAAATAAATTCAGCCGAAATTTTTACAAAGGACCTAATCGTGTTCAGAAAATATTATTAAATACTGTTGGCGGTGTACAGTTCACTGCTATCGGAAGTAGTTTACCTTGTAGTGAAATTGAAGTAGATAATTCCTATGAGTTTGTGCGGGTAGAAGCTACACTTGACAGTACATTATTAATTGGTTCCTTTTACCGACTCCCCAGCTCAGATGATGCAGTTGCTCAACAGTTCAAAGAAAGCTTGAGTCTCATCTCACTTAGATACCTCACTCATACAATTATATTCGGTGGTGACTTCAAATTACTCCTGACAAGTTGGGGAAAATACATGTTTAAAGTCAGTGGTAGGTATAAAACGTCGTCCGAAATAGTACTCACTACCTCCTCAGGTAATTATTGTGAACAATTAGTTCAGGGGCCCACTCGAAGTGTAAATTGGCTGTGAAAACATACTTCACCTCTTAGCCACAAATAATACTGGCCAAATAGAAAGTTTTATGACAGATACAGGAATTAGTGAGCAGAAAGTTGTTGTAGCTAGAACGAATACCAAAACATCCAAACCCACCAAAAATAAACCTTCCTGAGAGACAGTCTCCACTCCTTCCAACCTGACTATATCAGCGCAGACCAAGAATGGTGAAGTTTTACAGAAGCTCGAATTTCATAACATACGTTATTGGCAGGACACAATCAATTCCTTCACTGCACGATAACAGTGGTGATATTTTTGACGACAGTGCCGCTAAAACAGAGATATTAAACACGGTTTCCGAAGTTTCTTTACAAAAGACGACAGAATTCGAATCGAGAACAACTGCCAACATGAGTAGCTTGGACGTAGATATCCTCCGTGTAGCGGAGCAGCTTAAAACATTTAAGAAAGGCAGAACCTCCCGTCCAGATTGTATTGCAGTCAGGTTCCATTCAGAGCATGCTGATACAATAGCTCCATACTTAGCAGTCACATACAACCGGCAATGAGTGTTACCGACAATTGATCTCAAATTGATTCCATGTTTCTAGATTTCGAAAAGGCTTTTGACAGCGTTTGCTTTTGACAGCGTTGCTCGCAAGCAACTTGTATTCAGATTGCCTGTCTATAGAGTACCGTCTCAGTTGTGTGACTGGATACAGCATTTCCTGTCAGATATGTCACAGTTCGTAAAAACTGTCAGGAAGTCATCGATTAAAGCGGAAGTGGTATGCGGCTTCCAAAAGGAAGAAGTATAGACGCTCTGTCGTTCCTAATCTATGTAAAAGATTTGGAAGACTTTTGAGCATCCCTCTTAGATTGTCAGGAGGTGATGCTGTCTTATGTAGAAAAGAGCCAAACTTGCAAGATCCAGTTTCTTACTTAATTGATGACTAGTTTCGGGCTACCTGTATCCATTTTTAAATCAACCAAAGAGATAAAATCTTACATTCCGTAATAGCATGCAATCTATGTTAAGATCGTGCATACAGTTATATTAAAGTCAAATTTTTCAACGACTGACTAGACTAACATGTTTGTCCTGCCAACGTTCATTGAGAAAGACGTTTGTCCCGCCTTTGTTCATTCAGTTAAATACTCAGTGATAACAATAACGGACAACTTAAATTAGAACGATGACAGATAATGTTGTGAGGAAAGCGAACCAAATGCTGCGTTTTTTGGGAGATCACGTAGAAGATGCAATAAATCCACTAAAGAAACTGCCTTCTCTACGCTTGCCCTTCCTCTGCTGGTGTATTACTGTTTGGTATTGGATCCTTACCATAGAGGATTGATGGAGAAAATCGAAAAAGTCCAATGAGGGGCACGTCGTTTTCTACTATAGAGAAGTAGGGGAGAGAGTGTCACCGAAATGATATGCGAGTTGGGGTGGCAGTTTTAGTAAAACATTGTATTTCACGATATTCAACATTATATTACATACCAGAATATCAGCTTCAACTCAGTGAGTTAATTTTCTATGAAACTTTAAACTTTATTTTTCTTAAAAATGAGAGAACTGATGTTCGTTCTTTCATTTTTCAGCTTCGCTTCTAAAAGACTGTATTATTCTGGATCCTGAATTATGTTTTGAAATAATAATGGCATTTAAATAGTTTACATATTTATTTTGGTAGCAGATCGCATAAGCTTGTAATCACGTACCAATCGATTCACTTGCAAATTTTTTGGCCTTTTAAATCAGTTGGAAGTAGTCCGTTTGGTAATGCTGCGATCACGCGCCATAAGCGCGCTATTTTTTTTATCTATTCAACATTTATAAATCGAATCTGCATTCTAACAAAGCTCTATTATGATTATGATTGTTATTATTGTTAGGCAAATCATTTCTTTGCACCGACAATTATCAATAATACGGTTTTCCGTCACCAATTTCGGTGCTTGACATCGACGAGTTCTCGGTCTGAAGCTATCACATACGTGAGGAAGAAAATTAACTTATGCGACTAAAAATCATTTTATGCGATCAAAAAGAACTTAAAGAATAAATACCATCACTTTACTATTACATGTTTTCTTTTCTTGCTAGCATTACGACGTGTCCTTTTTTTGCTAACATTTTACTCTCATGAATGAATTTAAAATTCTGACCATACTGAAGAAATCATGACACATTATACAGTCATTAAAACGAAGACATTTCTAGAAGGAGAGGTGTCTTTTCACAAAATTGCATACTGTAACTTTGTCCTCTGGATGCGAAATTATTTTGTTGAGTATCATCTACATCAGGAGGAATAACTAACAGAAACAAAAATGGATGGCATAGAAACTGTGTGCAAAGTCCCAGAATCTTAGGTGTATAGTGTAGAGTTTTCATGTAGATGTAGATGTATGTCACAAAACAAGCCCTCTATCCTAGGAGGTAGAATCAGCACATCGACATCTCTGCTGCAGATGGAAGGCAAGGTGAGTCTGGTCCTCGCGAACCAATTCTGCCACAAAAATGTCCCTATTGGCTGAATCCTACCAAAGCTCCCACGACGTACTAAGGCATAACTTACAGTTTCCACCCAGCGATGTACAATGAGGAGACAAAAGCCTTGCCTTACCTCCAAATATCGTGTCGGAGCTGCTTTTGCCGCTGTAGTACATCAACTCGACGTGCCACGCACTCAACAAGTCGTTAGAATTCCCCTGCAGGAATATTGAGCTATGCTGTCTCTATAGTCGACCATAATTTAAAAATGTTTCTGGTGCAGGATTTCGTGAGCGAAATGACCTCTCGATTACGTCCATTAAATATTCGATGGGACACATGTCGGGCAATCTGGGCGGCCAAGTAATTCGCTCGAAATTTCCAGGATGTTGTCCAAAACAATCGTGAATAATTGTGGCATGGTGACACAGTGCATAGCCATTCACAAAAATTCCATTGTTGGTTGGGAACATGGCTGAAAGTAAACGAACAAAACAATTTCAGCCGACCACTGTGGCCGAGCGGTTCTAGGAGCTTCAGTCTGGAATCCGCGCGACCGCTCCAGTCGCAGGTTCGAATACCGCCTCGGGCATGGGTGAGTGTGATGTTAGTTAGGTTTAAGTAGTTCTAGGGGACTGATGACCTCAGAAGTTAAGTCCCATAGTGCTCGGAGCCATGTGAACCATTCGAAAACCGTTTCAGTCAGTGATCAGTTGGACCAGAGGACCCAGTCTATTCCATGTAAGCACAGCGTACACCATTATGGAGCCACCACCAGCTTTCACACTGCCTTGTTTACGTCTTGAGTTCATAGCTTGTGGGGTCTGCACCACACTAGAATTCTGCCATAACTTGTTACCAAATGAAGTCGGGACTCATCTCATCGGGTCACGGTTTTCCAGACGTCTAGGGTCTAACCGGTATGATCAAAAGTCTAGGATAGGCGCTGCAGGCCACGTCGTGCTCTTGCCAAAGGCACTCAGCTCGTTCGTCTGCTGCCACAGTACATTAACGCCAAAAAAATTTTATTAGCTCTCTATGATATACACAAGGTGGAAGTATTACATATTAACGGATTGAAAGAAAAGGATACATTTTAATTACATACACTACTGGGCTTTAAAATTGCTACACCACTAAGATGATGTGCTACAGACGCGAAATTTAACCGACAGGAAGAAGATGCTGTGATATGTAAACTATTAGATTTTCAGACCATTCACACAAGGTTGGCGCCGGTGGCGACAACTACAACGTGCTGACATGAGGAAAGTTTCCAACCGATTTCTCATACACAAACAGCAGTTGACCGGCGTTGCCTGGTGAAACGTTGTAGTGATGCGTCGTGTAAGGAGGAGAAACGCGTACCATCACGTTTATGACTTTGATAAAGGTCGGATTGTAGCCTATCGCGATTGCGGTTTATCGTATCACGACATTTCCGCTCGCGTTGCTAAGGTCCAATGACTGTTAGCACAATATGGAATCGGTGGGTTCAGGAGGGTAATACGGAACGCCGTGCTGGATCCCAACGGCCTCGTATCACTAGCAGTCGAGATGACAGGCATCTTATCCACATGGCTGTAACGGATAGCAGCCACGTCTCGATCCCTGAGTCAACAGATGGGACGTTTGCAAGACTAAAACCATCTACACGAACAGTTCGACGACATTTGCAGCAGCATGGTCTATCAGCTCGGAGACCACGGCTGACGTTACCCTTGACGCTGCATCACAGACAGAAGCGCCTGCGATGGTGTACTGAACGACGAAAGTGGGTGCACGAATGGCAAAACGTCATTTTGTCTGATGAATCCAGGTTCTGTTTACAGCATCATGACGGTCGCATCCGTGCTTGGCGACATCGCGGTGAACGCACATTGGAAACGTTTATTCGTCATTGCCATACCCGGCGTGATGGTATGGGGTGCCATTGGTTACACGTCTCGGTCACCTCTTGTTCACATTGACGGCACTCTGAACAGTGGACGTTAGATTTCAGATTTGTTACGACCCGTGGCTCTACCCTTCATTCGATCCCTGCGAAACTATTCATTTCAACAGGATACTACACGACCGCATGTTGCAGGTCCTGTACGGGCCTTTCTGGATACAGAAAATGTTCGACTGCTGCCCTGGCTAGCACATTCTCCAGATCTCTCACCAACTGAAAACATCTGGTCAATGGTGGCCGAGCAACTGGCTCGTCACAATACGCCATTCCCTACTCTTGATGAACTGTGGTAACGTGTTGAAGGTGCATGAGCACGCCATCCAAGCTCTGTTTGACTGAATGCCCAGGCGTATCTAGGCCGCTATTACGGCCAGAGATGGTTGTTCTGGGTACTGATTTCTCAGGGTCCATGCACCCAAATTGCGTGATAATGTAATCCCATGTCAGTTCTAGTATAATATATTTCTCCAATGAACACCCGTTTATCATCTGCATTTCTTCTTGGTGTAGCAATTCTAATGGCAAGTAGTGTACATGCTAACAACGATGAAAGTGCATTTTATTTTTTTAAACTGGTAATTACATACTAAGAGTTCTAAATTTCTGGAAAAATACTTCGCAGATGGTCGTGTCTGAAGAGAATCATGTGATGCCCCACTGACTTTGTCGTCTTTTATCTTGGCTCTTGTAAAGGAGTTCCGCAGAATCCCTACACAAAGACCAACAGTAATCCGAAAGCATTACTTCATTCCAACGGCCCTGATATATTTTTTCCATAAGAGAAATGTCCTGATGGAATCTCTCACCATGTTGCATCCAAGGTTACGGTATGTTTGGAGGAGCACTGTCACCAAATGCTTATAGTTGTCATCTCCTTTGTTGCCTAAAAATCAATGAACAACACCCTTGAAGGCTTCCACGGCTTCCTTTTCTTTCCCTTCCAAAACTTGGTCAAATGCAGGATCTTTACAAGTTCTCTTATTTGTGATGCGACAAAATGCCTTCCTTAACTTATGTACACTAGTGGCCATTAAAATTGCTACACCAAGAAGAAATGCAGATGGTAAATGGGTATTCATTGGACAAACATATTATACTAGAACTAACATGTGATTACATTTTCATGCAATTTGGGTGCAAAAATCCTGAGAAATCAGTACCCAGAACAACCACCTCCGGCCGTTGTAACGGCCTTGACACGCCTGGACATTGAGTCAAACAGAGCTTGGATGGCGTGTACAGGTACAGCTGCCCATGCAGCTTCAACACGATACCACAGTTCATCAAGATTAGTGACTGGAGTATTTTGACGAGCCAGTTGCTCGGCCACCATTGACCGGGCGTTTTCAATTGGTGGTACATCTGGAGAATGTGCTGGCCAGGGCAGCCGTCGAACATTTTCTGTATCCAGAAAGGATCGTACAGGACCTGCAAGATCCGATCGTGCAATATCCTGCTGAAATATAGGGTTTCGCAGGGATCGAATGAAGGGTAGGGACACGGGTCATAACACAATGGAAATGTAACGTCCACTGTTCAAAGTGCCGTAAAATGCGAACAACAGGTGACTGAGACGTGTAACCAATGGCAGCACGTACCATCACGCCAGGTGATACGCCAGTATCGCGATGACTAATACATGCTTCAATGTGCGTTCACCGCGATGTTGCCAAACACAAATGCGCCAATCATGATGCTGTAAACAGAACCTGGATTCCTCCCGAAAAATGTCGTTTTGCCATACGTGCATCCAAATTCGTCGTTGAGTACACCATCACAGGCTCCTCTCTCTGATGCAGCGTCAAGGGTAACCTCAGCCATGGTCTCCTAGCTGATAGTCCACGCTGCTGCAAAAGTCGTCGAACTGTTCGTGCAGATGGTTGTTGTCTTGCAAACGTCCCCATCTGTTGACTCAGGGATCGAGAGGTGGCTGCACGATCCGTTACAGCCATGCGGATAAGATGCCTGTCATCTCGACTGCTACTGATACGAGGCCGTTGGGATCCGGCACGGCGTTCCGTATTACTCTCCTGAACCCACGGATTCTGCTAACAGTCATTGGATCTCGACCAATGCGAGCAGCAATGTCGCGATACGAAAAGCCGCAATAGCGATAGGCTACAATCCGACCTTTATCGAAGTCGGAAACGTGATGGTACGCATTTTTCCTCCTTACACGAAGCACCACAACAGCGTTTCACCAGGCAACGTCGCTCAACTGCTGTTTGTGTATGAGTAATCGGTTGAAACTTTCCTCATGTCTGCACGTTTTAGTTGTCGCCAACGGCGCCAACCTTGTGTGAATGCTCTGAAAAGCTAATCATTTGCATATCACAGCATTTTCTTCCTGTCGTTTAAATTTCGCGTCTGCAGTGATGTAGTAATTTTAATGGCCGGTAGTGTTCTTAAAGGCCCGTCCTTCTCGGTTCACAGCTTTGACAAAGTTTTTCATCAAACCCAGCTTGATATGCAAGGGTGCAAGAAGAACGTCTTTTGTGTCCACAAGGCAACGACATTTTTCTCCATAGGGCGAAGATTTCTTGCAGGCCAGTCTTCGTTAATATAATGCAGTTTCCTATCTCTACTGTCCCACATACATACGAAGCAGCAATGCTTTGTGTAATCCAGTCGTGATGACTGGCTGTTGTGTGATGTCCTTAGGTTAGTTAGGTTTAAGTAGTTCTAAGTTCTAGGGGACTGATGACCATAGCTGTTAAGTCCCATAGTGCTCAGAGCCATTTGAACCATTTTTTGTAATCCAGTTTCATTCCTAAGAGTATGGCAATGATTTTTAGATCACCAAAGATTTTCCATTTGTGTTTATGATATTTAATTGAGTCCAAGATAGCTGTCATATTTGCATATGTCTCCTTCATGTGAACAGCGAGACCAACAGGAATAGATGAAACAAAGTTCCCGATGTGAAGTAACACAGCTTTCAAACTAAGCTTGGAGGAGTCTATGAATACCCTCCATTCAGTTGGATCATGGTTCATATTCAAAGATTTCATCAAGCCGTTAATGTCGCAACAAACATCAAGATTATTTTTCTTCTCAAAAAAGGGAAGCAGTTCCTTGTGACGTTTTCTGTACTGTGAGTTTATCACATCACTTTGGAGAAGATTCTGTTGCTGTAGTCGAGACCCAAGAATTTCTGCATTCTCCTTTGACAGGCCAAGGTCTCTAATGAGATCACTCAATTCCGCTTGACTCAGTCTGTGTGGTTTAACAACTTGTCCCTCAAAATCGGGGTCATGGGATGTGGAAGGCTTGTTTGGCTCTTCTTGTTTCACACTGTCTTCATTTTCTACTTCAAACGCGCAGTTTTCGGGTGGAGTAGGAACTGGTAAACTATCCGAATGTGGAATGGGTCGAATAGGAAATGGAAGATTCGGGTTCTGAACTGTTCTTCTTTTCTTCATAGACAACCCTACCTTTATAGGTGGAGTCAGGCAGAAATAGCAGTCATCTGTATGGTTTGTACGCTCCCGCCAAATCATAGGTACGGCGAAAGCCATAGATCGTTTCTTCTTTTTCAGCTATTCTCGCAGTGTAACTGAATATGCGTTGCAACATATATGTGGAGCCCGACGTTTTCGTGGCAGTTTTACAAAATGGCTCTGAGCACTATGGGACTTAACATCTATGGTCGTCAGTTCCCTAGAACTTAGGACTACTTAAACCTAACTAACCTAAGGACATCACACAACACCCAGCCATCACGAGAGAGAAAAAATCCCTGCCCCGTCGGGAATCGAACCTGGGAACCCGGACGTGGGAAGCGAGAACGCTTCCGCACGACCACGAGATGCGGTTGCAGTTTTACAAATTTTACACTAAAAAAGCACTCGCGAACCAGAAATTTTGCCTTAATTTGAGTAGAGACTACATGTAATTCACAGTCACAGCAACAGTATCTATGTTTATGACTTACAAACAGCTGAAGAGCATTTGTGTTTTGTTATTTGACAGGTTATTTGACAATCAACTCCCCCACATTTAAAATCTTCACGTTAAAAAATGAAATGTCACTTCATCTTCAAAACAAGAGCTAATCTGTCATTTTTATGGTGATTTTTGAATTCATCAGATGGAAATACATGTAAATTTACTATTTTTAAGCCCGAAACATTTTCATTGTTGCCCAGTGTAAGCGGGGTGATGGGTGTCCACTAATAGACGCCTTTCAATGTGAAATCAAGAAAAAAATAGTCAAAACTCAGAATTGCTAATTACCTATTGGTGAAAACAGAGAAAAAATCTATCTGTAGCACAGCCAAGTGTATGGATGGCACCACTAATGTAATCAAAACCCTTTTCAGTCAAATCTCATTCTCTCAAAGTAACACACAATCAGTGTTACTTTTCTGGAACTAGCATGCGAGTCTCTCAAAGAAGCACCATTTTTTCGGTAATAATTGATTGCTGCAACTACGAGAATTTCAAACTGGGTCATTTTTTTGCTGAGTTTTACCATCCACATAAAGATATCATTATTACGATCTTGGAGGTGGTTAATTTTGGTAGAAAAGTATAGAGAAATTGATCTCTTACGTCTTTCATAGCTTGCACATGTTCGGTGTTACAGTAAAGCTTTTCGCTATTTCATACAACAGTTCTGACATCAGTAACACAGGGAAGAAAATGAAAGGCAAAAAATAAGTTTTGTTCAGAGACATTTGCCAATCAACTAGCAGACGTAGTAGCGTATTTAAGCGCTGTAGTCGCCGCCATTAGTCTCAGACGTGGGTGTGACAGCCAGGTGGAGATCCCTGTCATCAAGCTTACAAGATGACACTCTGTTTTTAGGATAAGTAAGGTAGAAGAATTCGCCATGAAACGAAAACCAGCATATGCTATCAAGCAAAGATAGAGATACAGACCATTTTCTGATGACTGATAACGATAGCGAGCTATGATCCTCCTCCCCCACCCCCTTCTCTGCCCCTCATCGCCCTTCCTTCTACATCACATTACATAAATCTTTCTACGCAGACAGGATGATGCTTACTGGAAAGTATCTTTCCAAGAGGTAACATCGATTGATCCTTCAATGTCTGTGCTGTATCTTTTGAAAAGGAGTGATGCAGCGTAGGTCGTGAATGACGTATGGTCATCTGGTTGAGTGTCAAGGCACATCAGGATCTGGCACTACAAACCCCAAATGTACGAGCTTAGATGATCCGATAGTGACTGCTGGTAGGGTCCAGCTCGCCTTCGTGTTACGATGTGACACTTCATAAATCAAAGGCGCGTGATTAACCTGTTATTCGCTTGGGTTGCTGCCAGTTAAAAATTTCATTTCCTGCCGTCACTACTTCACGGCGATCTTTAAATGTTCCGTTATTATATTTGCGAAATACAGAAATAAATAATTTTATGCAACTTTCAGAAAAATCACACTTGAATTCCCAGGAGGCAATCCTGAACGGATTAGACTTTTGAACTTACGAGGAGAAGAAAGGTATAGAGTTTCTACAATTTTTTATATTTACAGTACGTGAAATCCAGAACTCAAATATCAGTCCTCCACAGCAGTTCGATGCAACTCTCAAAAATTGTTGAGAAATCGAATTTGAAGTATTCCGAGCATTTTTAGCTCTTTAAAGTAAGTTCGATTTTATTTTTCCAGTGATAGTGTAGCTCTGTGGTATAATGCTTGCCTATGGCGTAGGGGTCTTCGATTCGAATCCTGGATGAAGCAAATTTTTAAACAAAGGTTCATGTTTTACAAGCATTTTCATGAGAAAAATCAGTAGCATTCGAGATTAGTAGTCATTGGACCGCTGGTTCGATTCTCATTTCAATCAGAATTTATTTTCTTCCTTTCTTCCATTTGATTCGAATCCCTGTATCATCAAAATATATGTCAGTTAACGCATATATATGATTGTCATTTGTATGAAAAATGCAGGTCTTCTTGTTTCTAATGACATACAGCACTCAAAAATCAAGTTTTCATTGCAAATATGAATTCTTCATTACCGATGTTTTATAAAAGACTCTTAATTAATATTTTTTGTACTTAAAAATTACAAATCGGTGAATTTTTCATATATTTGTATTTCATGCTTCACAGAAGCGCTCATGGAACATGCACCTACATTTAAAAATATGTTACTGCTGGTAGTCGAACATAGGACATCCATATTGTGCGCAAGCATTCTACTGTGCCACGTAGTCTGCCGAGCAGATGGCCTTGGTTTATGGTTTTAATGACTCTCGGTAAGTTTCAAGGTCGATTTTCTAGAGAATGTTTACGAGTTTTTTGAACCGCTTCGAGCGACAGGTCTTTGAGTTTTGAACTTCATGTGCCATGAACATAAAAATATACAAAAATCCGATCTTCATGTACTCACTTTGTTAATAATATAATCGCGAGGCATCCAAATTATCATAGAGGAACCGACGGTATTAATTATGGGAGACCATTCGGTAAGGCTATCAGTAAGAAACTGTGCATAGTTGTGCAGAAATTGTTGTATAATTCATAAATATATATTTTCCTCATCTGTTTCGTTTATATCGATATACGCTGGAGATACAGCATCCATAGTAATGTTTGTGCTACACATATACAGGGTGGTCCATTGATCGTGACTGGGGCAAACATTTCACGAAAGAAGCATCAAACGAAAAAAGTACAAAGAACGAAATTCGTCTAGCTTGAAGGTGGAAACCAGATGGCGCTATGGTTGGCCCGCTAGATTGCGCTGCCATAGGTCAAACGGATATCAACTGCGTTTTTTTAAATAGGAACCCTCATTTTTATTACATATTCGTGTAGTACGTAAAGAAATATGAATGTTTAGCTGGACCACGTTTTTCGCTTTGTGATAGATAGCGCTGTAATAGTCACAAACATGGCTCACAATTTTAGACGGATAATTGGTAACAGGAAGGTTTTTTTAAACTAAAATAGAGAACGTAGGTACGTTTGAACAATTTATATCGGTTGTTCCAATATGATACATGTACCTCTGTGAACTTATCATTTCTGAGAAAGCATGCTCCTACAGCATGATTACCTGTAAATAGCACATTAATGCAATAAATGCTCAAAATGATGTCCGTCAACCTCATTACAATTTGGTAATACGTGTAACTACATTCCTCTCAACAGCGAGTAGTTCGCCTTCCGTAATGTTCGCACATGCATTGACAATGCACTGACGCTTGCTGTCAGGCGTTGTCGGTGGATCACGATAGCAAATATCCTTCAACTCTCCCCACAGAAAGAAATCCGGCCGTCAGATCCGGTGAACGTGCGGGCCATGGTATGGTGCTTCAACGACCAGTCCACCTGTCATGAAATATGCTATTCAATACCATTTCAAGCGCACGCGAGCTATGTGCCGGACATCCATCATGTTCGAAGTACATTGCCATTCTGTCATGCAGTGAAACGTCTTGTAGTAACATCGGTAGAACATTACGTAGGAAATCAGCATACATTGTACCATTTAGATTGCCATCGATAAAATGGGGGAAAATTATCCTTCCTCCCATTATGCTCCACCATACATTAACCTGTCAAGGTCGCGGCCACCGTGGATTTTCCGTTGCCCAATAGTGCATATTATGCCGGTTTACGTTACCGAGGTTGGTGAATGATGCTTCGTCGCTAAATAGAACGCGTGCAAAAAATCTGTTATCGTTCCGTAATTTCTCATGTGCCCAGTGGCACACGACGTTCAAAGTCGTCGCCATGCAATTCCTGGTGCATAGAAATATGGTACTGGTGCAATCTATGTTGAGGTGGCATTCTCAATACC
The DNA here is from genome assembly GCF_023897955.1 of Schistocerca gregaria. Classification (NCBI taxonomy): domain Eukaryota; kingdom Metazoa; phylum Arthropoda; class Insecta; order Orthoptera; family Acrididae; genus Schistocerca; species Schistocerca gregaria. The sequence continues at coordinate 384,784,920 of NC_064927.1, forward strand.
GACGTTTTGAGATTCCCGATTCTCGCGCAGGTTGTCTGCTACTGATGTGCGGATTAGCCGAGACAGCAGCTAAAACACCTACTTGGGCATCATCATTTGTTGCAGGTCGTGGTTGAAGTTTCACATGCAGCTGAATACTTTCTGTTTCCTTAAATAACGAAACTATCCTGCGAACGGTCCGGACACTTGGATGATGTCGCCCAGGATACCGAGTGCATACATAGCACACGCCCGTTTGGCATTTTGATCACAATAGGCATACATCAACACGATATAGACCTGTTCCGCAATTGGTAAACGGTCCATTTTAACACGGGTAATGTATCACGAAGCAAATACCGTCCGGACTGGCGGAATGTTACGTGATACCACGTACTTATACGTTTGTGGCTATTACAGCGCCATCTATGACAAAGCGAAAAATGTGGTCCATTCATATTTCTTTACGTACTACACGAATATGTAATAAAAATTGGGGTTCCTATTTAAAAAAGCGCAGTTGAAATCCGTTTGACCTATGGCAGCGCCATCTAGCGCGCCAACCATAGCGCCATTTGATTTCCCCCTTCAAGCTAGACGAATTTCGTTCTTTGTAGTTTTTTTCGTTTGATGCTTATTTCGTGAGATATTTGGCATGGTCACGATCAATGGACCACCCTGTATACTATTGGTAAATGATATATCATTTCTCTCTACAGGTCGCACTGTTAGGTAAGATTAGAATTCAAAGATGCAGGGCTCGTGTGTGGGTATTTGTGCAAAATTTTCTTCAGTAGTTTGATGACTTGTTGACTGTACCCTGCAAATGGGAAAGTAGCGATTGTTCGAATTTCAAGTATAAATGCTACGTCTAAGCGTAAATGCCTGTATTAGATAGTTCAGGAAGTGAAAAGTGTAATGTGGTACAAACGTTTGTGATGGCTTGCTGCTTTTCGATTTCCTAATTACCTGTCACTTCACGTTTTGTTGATTCGTGATATTATACTAAGCTTCTGCATGCTCTATTCAAAAGATTTTAGATTATCGTACAATTTTCTTCGTGCTGGAGCGGTTATAATGCCTGTTTTTAAGACCGATAACAATTAACTTGTGGATGTTTAGGATTAAGCGACCAGGACACTGTGGATACTTTTCGTGTGAGTAAAGGCGGAACATCGTGACGTATGAGACACAGCTTAATATCTCAATATTACCTTGAAGGGCCTGTTTGTACGTGACATCTAGAGATGGTGGTGACGGCTCTCGTCAACACATTAGTCAAACATTTTTCAAGAATATTCCCGCTGACCTTGTTCAAAACACGCACGTTAACGGATTACCTGATTTCGAAGACGGTCCTCGGCGTAAGCAACATGTCTTAGTCGGAGAAAGACCTAACATAAAGATAAAATTTCCAGGGGAAAAGGATCTGCGTGTACAGTTAGGGTTGTGGAGTCTGGATTTCGGACAAATGCCTGAAAAGAAGAAGCTTGAGGCATGTTCTGCCGTAATTTTTTTTAAAAAAAGTGTATTTGCACATTGACTTTGGGTTCTGTGTTCAGATTTTAGAACTGCTGTCTAAAATAAATCTTGTCAAACATCTAAGCAATGCTCTCTCATTTTTTATTAGGAGGCTGTTGGGGATGGAAACCTAACATTGTTAAATTCTGAGAGGAATTGTCGTCTACGTTGACTGCACTTTGGTCAGGCGAAGATTAAATGATTAATGTTGCCGACCTTTGAGATATCGTCGTGACATGTGTCAGAATTTCGAAGTTGTGAGCAAAATAAATGCAAAGGAAAATTGCTGTTATTAAATGTCATCCTCGTGATTTTGAGAGAGCTTTGCGGTGTACAGACAATTTGCATAAGCACGATAAGCTGGGTAGATGCCTCATACCCAACTATAATATTTTCCTCTATTTACAGACGATGTTTTCTATTTCTCTTCCCACAGGGATCTGACAGCCGTTTTAATTTGATTTAATAAGACGGTAGAAGCTAGCATGACATCTATGAAAGTTCCGTTTGATGTAATCTAGAAGTTTGTAGAGAATGATAAAGTGATGTTTAAAATTTATAAAGCGGAATAAATGGTGACCAGTCTTTCAAACACAGGGATGTAGGTGTTCTAGGACTTTGAAGTTCACAATGCGTTTTATCAGTTGCAATGTTGAGCTGGAGAGCTTCTAAGTTACAATAACTTTTATTTACTATTAAGAAAGTGTATAATCGTGTTCCATAGGAGAGACAGTAGCAAGATATGTCGTTTTGATACTAGTCGAAAAAGTGTAAGTGAACAGCAAATAATTAGGCGATACAGCTCCTCGGAATCATGTATCTGTGACAGATTACCGAGTCGGCTCACAGTTTTAACTTGTTACATTCCATCGAGGTAGTAAGTACTCCACGAAGAGGAAACAATTGCGCATAAGAAAATATCATTCTGTTAACTTGCAGGAGACAACGTCTTTAGAGGAAACACGAGTCGACCGTTGTAGCCGAGCGGTTCTAGGCGCTTCAGTCCGGAACCGCGGTGCTACTACGGTCGCAGGATCAAATCCAGCCTCGGGTACAGATGTCCTTAGGTTATTTAGGTTTAAGTAGTTCTAAGTCTAGGGGATTGATGACTTCAGATGTTAAGTCCCATAGTGCTTAGAGCCATTTGAGCCATTTGAATTTGAAACATGAGAAGCAGGAAAAGACACATGTCGACATCAATCCTCAACACTTCCCTATGACTTCAGGTTCGAGTGAACTTTAGTACATCGGCACACTTCCTCACTATTCAAAAAACTATCAAATTATTTTAGATCCATGAGTCGTCTTCACATACTTTCTTGGCAAATACGCCGGCAACTTGTTAATGAAAGCGGTGGTGTAGTATTATTTTAAAAGGTTATACTTTGTCCTTTAAATTATGTGGTCAGATGGCTTGCTACAGGACTCACATCTGGTGATAGTGAAGAACATGATGTATAATGTGATGTGCTGTAACGTGGAAAGTGTTAATGCTGATGATGTTTGGTTTGGGGGCCTCAACTACGCGATCTTCAGTGCTCGTACAGTCCGTACAGTGCACTCTAGCCACTTTCGAGAACGATGATGAGATGGTGAGGACAACACAAATACCCAGTCTCCGAGCAGAGAAAAATCCGCCCGCAAGCTTGCCGAGAATCGAACCCGAGACCCCGTAATCCAGAGGCAACATCGGTAGCTCATGGTTGCTTATATTTTGTAGAGGGTCACTCGATTAAGGCCACGCTGTGAAGTCAGGGAGAGCATACCGAAATACATACCAGGGAAGTGTTTAATATCCATCTCCATCTACATACACCCCACAAGCCACCTGCCAGTGTGTGGCGGAGGGTACTTCCGCCACAACTATCCGATCCCCGTTTCCTTTTTCATTCATGAACGCCGAGTGGGAAGAATGATTGCCGGTGATCCTCTGTATTTGCTCAAATTTATCGGATTTTCTCGTTGTCACCATTTTAGGGGACATATGTGGAAGGAAATAAAATGTGTCCGGCTCTTTCAGGACCGTAGTCTCTCGGAATTTGAACAGTAAACCTGTCTGTGATGCACGACTCCCTTGTTGTGTTTGCCATTGGTGTTTGTGTAGCATCTTCATAACGCTCTCGTCACAGTTAAATGACTGCGTGACGACATGCGCCGCTCGTCATTGAATCTCTTCTCTCTCTTCAGGTCTGTTTGTTTTTAGGAGGTCAAAGGCGCTATACTTCCTATTTGGTTCTCTCTCTGCTCGAAGTAATTTTCTGAGAAGACATTCAGAGTAATGTCGGATGTATCCCTGTCTCTGCCACGAGTTTTGATACTATGGCTCTCCAATTCTACATCTGGCGAATTAAAGTATTCCCCCTTTTGTTTTAAAATTTCTCTCTTTTGTTAAAGGACATTTTCTGGACAGAACAAGCTGCATTTAAGTGTTTAATAGTAAAACCGGTATTCTTGAGGGTATAACCTATCGTCAGGAGCACTTCATACAGAGGACAACAAACAGCTGTCTGAACACTGATATTTACGACATGAGAATTGTATACATAACAGCAAAAACGTAAGTCTACTAATGGTATATACCTCTAAATAAATCACTTGCGTGTCAGATATAAATTACTTGTGATGTTCAACTAGAAAATAGTACATAGGTTATCACGTGTGTAACTGCAGCCAGATCTTAGACAGCGATATTTCTTATTGACGTTTGACATACTTACCACATAATAACGCCGGCCTCGGTGGCCGAGAAGTTCCAGGCGCTTCGGTCCAGAACTACGCGGCTGCAGGTTCGAATTCTGCTCGGGCATGGATGTATGTGATGTCCGTAGGTTAATTAGGTTGAAGTATTTCTAAGTGTACGGGACTGATGAGCTCGTATGTTAAGTCCCATAGTGCTCAGAGCCATTTGAACCACATAATATCAACATGGAACTGATAGATAGGTCATAGAGTCTGTAGGCCATGTCCTCTGACCTCTGAGATCATGTTTATATGCGTCAGTTGATATACGTAAAATTCTATATTTGGACGGTTATTATGGAAGGTCAGAATGCACAAAAGGTATACAGTTGTAAAATGTATACGTAAATGGATAAACATTGATGTTGATTCTCACAAATAACGCATTTTGCTGATTGATTTTAATGCATATCATCTGCCTTTCGTATAATTCGTTGTTCAATTCGGACTAGGGTCTAGTGGCGATCCAACACATTATGTCAGATTATATCATTTCTCGTGCAGGACATAGAGAGATTCCCTGTTCTAACCGACGACCTCATTATACGAAGGAGGTAGACATTGTATTAAGGCGAACTTGATATTATGTGACGGCCGTTCTTTCGGAATGTCCAAAACAACAGACACCATATTGCCCTGCAGCCACTATCAATCAAAATGCAAAGGAATTAGTCACATTAGCTGCCAGCGACCATTGATTTAAATCAATGGGGAAAGTTGAAATGGACTGGGTTTCGATCCCAGGTATCCAGTTTACTAGGTAGATGCGATGACCACTGCGCCATCCGAACACAGCGGCCATCGCAACTGCTCGGACTACTTTAGCACGTCTCCCGTCGGACCCAAAATCGTATCTCACATGGATACTACTAATGTAAGCGCCCATTTTCCGTTATCTTCATTACTCGAGTCATTTCGCCGAATCCCGCAAGGGTTCGAGCTTGGTGTGCCTCCGCGCTGAAATGATCATTGGCGGTCCTCGCCGTCAGTGTACGAATGTGTGGTGTTTGTTCTTTCAGGCGTGTCATTGATTTAAATCTATGCCTATTGGCAGCTATGCAGTTAATTCCTCTGTGACTTACTAAATATGTTGTTCATGGCATTTAACAACAATTTATATCTATTTACGAAAATAGTTTACAAATTAATACCTTCTGTGTAGTATGCCGCTACATAATAATCGTCCAAAGATAGTATTTTACATATATGAGTAGATACGTGTAAATATGATCTCAGAAATAACAAAAGACGCGGAGTACAGACTCTATGGTCTATCTGTCAGTTCCATGTCGATAGTGTGTAACAGTTATGTCAAACTTGACCAAGAAATGTCGCTGCCTAGGATCTGGTAGCAGCAACGTACACGGTAGCCTGAGTACTGCTTTATGGATAAACATCACAAAGAATTTATCCAGAATGAGATTTTCACTGTGCAGCGGAGTGTGCGCTGATACGAAACTTCCTGGCAGATTAAAACTGTGTGCCGGACTGAGACTCGAACTCGGGACCTTTGCCTTTCGCGGGCAAATACTCTACCATCTTCTTTTTTGTATTGTTCGTAGCGTTTTGGTCTGGGCATACGTCACAAGACATCCGTACAAGTTGATCGTTGATTCCTTTACTCAGTTTTTTTTTTTTTATTACAGAGGGCGAGCAACCCTCACCATCTGAGCTACCCAAGCACGACTCACGCCCTGTCCTCACAGCTTTACTTCCGCCGGTAGGAGACAAGGTATTGGCGGATGTACAGCTGTGAGGACGGGGCGTGAGTCGTGCTTGGGAAGCTCAGTTGGTAGAGCATTTGCCCGCGAAAGGCAAAGTTCCCGAGTTCGAGTCTCGGTCCGGCACAGCGTTTTAATCTGCCAGGAAGTTTCATCACAAAGAATTTATCCCTGACAGACATGTGACTGGTTTAGGGATACACTAGATACCCGGATCGACTTCGTACCGGTAGGATTGTTTCTATAGCCAGATGATTTGCGTGGCATACCGTATTTTATTTGGGGGCCTCTGTGTAGAGCTACGAATAAATTTCAAAGAACAGTGTTAAGGAAAAGAATATAATCTCTTTCACATAACTTTCGCGATACAAGCATCACACAGCATGAAAGTTGTTGGTGGCTTGAACGTTATGTATACAATATTGAATTTGCGTTTGGAGTGACATATCATAGCTCTGATTTGAGCACATCGCGATGTAAGTAGTATCTTCACTACCCTTATAAGTATTGTACGCGAATCATGGGTGTATGCATGTGTGAGTGATTTAGTATATATCGAAGGCTGGCTGAGGCAGCGGAAGTAAAAGAAGAAATGAGAAGAAACTCGTATGATGTACATGTTTAGCTCGCGTTACAGTACTCCTCTTGTGAAACTAAGTACGCACTGTGATGCATTGCTGAGAGTCATTGCCGCAATTCCTTATGGCAGACTTGGATGATGTGCTCATTGTTTTCATTAAAGGCGCTCTTGGCGAATATCCAAACTGTGCTGCTCCGTTTTTCTTTGCTTTGTCCTTGGGTGCTACGAGCAGATCCTCTTAAGGTATAGCTGCGGGCGCCAGCTTCGTAGAAGAAGAAATAAAGAAAGAGGAAATGAAGCGTTAGCATCGAGAACGTAAACGAATCCCACACGATCGGCTGACTGAACGTAAATGCGAGACGAGACCGGTCGTGTGGGTGTAACTACCAAGTTAAGCGCTTTGTTGTTAAACGACACTTGTGACGTCATCTGTTCGCGGTGTAGGCTGTGTGACTCGCGGTGTGCAAAAGTGGCTCGACGCGGATCAGTAAATTTCGAAGCAAACGGGTTGAACGTTTTCTTTGTCCTCACGCCATAAATATAAGGAATAAAGACTGAACGAGATAAAAGGCTGTGATTGAGTTCAATCGAAATTCTCCCACCCCTCCCGTCCACTTGGTAGACCAAGGACCTGCACTTTCATATATTCTACCTTTAATACAGTACTTATTTTAAATTTTACTGGGTTGTTACTGATATTTCTGATAGTAACAGGAATAATATATGTACTGGAAATAAATTTTTCTTTATTTAAAATGTTTTGATGGGGTTTTCAGAGTAAATAGATTATATCTATCACGTCAACGCCCAATCGCAGATTTAGCATAATGTATACCGCCTCACCACTACGTGTACTGAAACGGACGGGGGTGGGGGTTGTGTGTGTAAGAAAGAAAATAAAAGAGAGAGAAATGTAAGAGAACAGTGCACGGGGACGGTGCAGAGAAACATGCTGATAGTCTTCTGCTTCTGCCAGTCCAGGCCTATGCCAAGGGCCTGTGCTCTCATCACAGTCATCCCACTCTATTCTTGTCCCTTGGTTTCTAGTTTAGGAAGTCTTTGTGGCGTCATACGAAGTACATTTTGTCTACATTTTTCTTTGTACTGGATTGCCTTTTGGGTTATTGGTTGGATCCCTAATTCGTCCATTACTACTTCTTTTCTTATCTTGTCCTCCCTAGTGCACCCTTTCACAGATTCTAGAAATTTCATTTGTGATGCCTCTAACTGCCGTAAATCTTGATTCAAAAGCGTACAGCTTTCTTGCCCCATATAGTAAAGTAGGAACTGCCATAACTGTATAAATTCAGTTGTGTCTTTTACTTGTTTTGCTCTTAAGTGTTCTCCCCATTGCGCCATATATATATGCCGGTAAGTATTGTTTTTTTTTTTTTCTATATATCCATAGCTTGATCGTATTTTATTTCACATCCTAAATACTTAAAATGAGCTTTCAGTTCTACTGGTTTAGTATAGACGACTATTTTTGTTCCTACTGGCTGAGTACCTAAAACGGCAAAGATACACTCCTGGAAATTGAAATAAGAACACCGTGAATTCATTGTCCCAGGTAGGGGAAACTTTATTGACACATTCCTGGGGTCAGGTACATCACATGATCACACTGACAGAACCACAGACACATAGACACAGGCAACAGAGCATGCACAATGTCGGCACTAGTACAGTGTATATCCACCTTTCGCAGCAATGCAGGCTGCTATTCTCCCATGGAGACGATCGTAGAGATGCTGGATGTAGTCCTGTGCAACGACTTGCCATGCCATTTCCACCTGGCGCCTCAGTTGGACCAGCGTTCGTGTTGGACGTGCAGACCGCGTGAGACGGAGCTTCATCCAGTCCCAAACATGCTCAATGGGGACAGATCCGGAGATGTTGCTGGCCAGGGTAGTTGACTTACACCTTCTAGAGCACGTTGGGTGGCACGGGATACATGCGGACGTGCATTGTCCTGTTGGAACGGCGCCAAACACGCATACGACCATCATTGGCACCAAGGCAGAAGCGACTCTCATCGCTGAAGACGACACGTCTCCACTCGTCCCTCCATTCACGCCTGTCGCGACACCACTGGAGGCGGGCTGCACGATGTTGGGGCGTGAGCGGAAGACGGCCTAACGGTGTGCGGGACCGTAGCCCAGCTTCATGGAGACGGTTGCGAATGGTCCTCGCCGATACCCCAGGAGCAACAGTGTCCCTAATTTGCTGGGAAGTGGCGGTGCGGTCCCCTACGGCACTGCGTAGGATCCTACGGTCTTGGCGTGCATCCGTGCGTCGCTGCGGTCCGGTCCCAGGTCGACGGGCACGTGCACCTTCCGCCGACCACTGGCGACAACATCGATGTACTGTGGAGACCTCACGCCCCACGTGTTGAGCAATTCGGCGGTACGTCCACCCGGCCTCCCGCATGCCCACTATACGCCCTCTCTCAAAGTCCGTCAACTGCACATACGGTTCACGTCGACGCTGTCGCGGCATGCTACCAGTGTTAAAGACTGCGATGGAGCTCCATATGCCACGGCAAACTGGCTGACACTGACGGTGGCGGTGCACAAATGCTGCGCAGCTAGCGCCATTCGACGGCCAACACCGCGGTTCCTGGTGTGTCCGCTGTGCCGTGCGTGTGATCATTGCTTGTACAGCCCTCTCGCAGTGTCCGGAGCAAGTATGGTGGGTCTGACACACCGGTGTCAATGTGTTCTTTTTTCCACTTCCAGGAGTGTAGTTTTAGTTTTATTTAAAGATTCAGTCAGATTCTAGCTTGCACTTATCTCATTTAGTTTATGGAATGCCATTCGTAATATATGTTCGCTGTCATGTATGATAACTTGATCATCCCTGAGTTACATTGTGTTAACAGTTTTATTCCTCCCAATATTTGAGCGTGGTCGTCTTCTAATTCTTTTACATTGCCTGAGCATGTCATCTGCTTTCATATTGAATACTGTTCGTGACGATCTACACCCTTGTCGCCGGCCGCGGTGGTCTAGCGGTTCTGGGCGCGCAGTCGGGAACCGCGCGACTGCTACGGTCGCAGGTACGAATCCTGCCTCGGGCATGGGTTTGTGTGATGTCCTTAGGTTTAACTAGTTCTAAGTTCTAGGGGACTGATGACCTCAGATGCTAAGTCCCATAGTGCTCAGAGCCATTTGAACCATTTTGAACACCCTTGTCCTACTCCTCGATTTGTTTGTATTTCATGTGTTATCTCCTTACCCATGTGAATTCTAATTCTGGTTTTCATGTTTAGGCTTTTTGGGACTTGGATCAGCTACTTAGAGATTACTCTTTTTTACATTATTGCTCATAGACTCTCTTTGTGAATTCTGTCATATGCCTTTTCATTATTCACAAATGCTAAGTGAGTGTCCTTAGAATTACCTGTTTCAGCGCAAAAACGTCGTCTTTGATGATCTTCCCTTTCAGAAACTTGCTTGTACCTCCGTTAAAATTACAGCCGAGATATTTCGTGCTCATTCATTTGTTGTTTTGCTGTAGATATGGTAAGCAGTATTTAGAATACCTGTGCCCCTGTAGGCAGATGTATTACTTCTTTCTCTTTTGTTGTATACTGAAATGACCTCTGTTATATTTTCCATTCCTCCGGTATGTCATATTTTACCCAGAACATGTTAACGAGATGTAGTAATCGTTTTTCTAAGAGAATTGCTCACTGGACTATTTATTCCACCTAGTCCTGGTTATTTTCGATTTTTCATTTTTTGAAAAACTGTCTTCAATTCAGGCAGTTCAGTGTAGTCTATTCCTTGTAGTTGTCCTTTTTTATCTCCGTCTTTTATTTCTACAATGTACCACAGTTCTGTATGATGTGTAATCCTGTCACATGGTTGTATTACATTTTGATTTACGGTATATATTTCTTTTTTGTTGAGGTGTCTCATTAATTTCTGTGCCATTTCTTGCCTCCCATGGATATCATGCCAAACTCTGTTTACAAACGCGTCCCACGATGTAATACATGCTGATATTAGTGTCGCTTTTGCTTGATTTCTTTTCCGATGGTATTGCTCTTTAGCTTCTAACGATTTCTTCTGTAAGTATTCATTATGAGCTTTCTGTTCACTGTTTATGGCTTTTTGTATCTCATCGTTCCATATTTTTAAACCACTTTTTCTATTGGTCCTACGCTTTTCACGTAGCACTTCATTTCCTATCTGCCTTATAGCGTTTTTAATTTGACAGAACTGCTGACAAGTGAACTCCCAGATCCCAAAGCATCTTCCGTACCATGCTCAAAGAAGTTTTACTACATTCCTTGGTTGTCGTCTCCTGGAAAGGTTACAGGTTTTATCGAGTCTGATGTCTTGTTCTTGACGATTCTCTATGGATTCGAGGAAAGAACGTTAATTCGATTTATGCGATTAGCATTCCTCTTCTTAAGTACTTAAAGTATAGGCAATGTACATTTAAACCTAGATTATAACTGCTGCACTGTTTCTGGCTGTTGATAAGTTAGCTAACAAAATGTGTGTATCGGCTGACGACTGGAAGATTGATATACTGTCTTGATATCTGCTATAAGCCAAAACTACTACTTTTTGAGTAATGATGCCGCTGTAGATTGTGATCGATATTTTTGTGTATATTATGATAACGTTATCAGCTTTACGTAACGTAAGTGCTCATTCCAGTGTTCCCGAAAAAAATCATTCCTGTTAAGATTTGACAGTTCGTGTTACCCTTGTCCAGAAATGTTTAAAAAGATATTGCGAGACAAATGTATGTGACTCATACGTTAAGATGTATGTCATTCATATTTTAGTATGCAACAAAGATATAATAAATGATTCTTTGATAGGGACTTACTTTCGTTAATATTAATTCTCATGTCGCAAAGAAAGATGACAACAGTAATTAATTCTAAATTTGTCTGTACAACAACAATTCAGTGTTGTATAGTCTCACCGAAACATAAAATATCGACGTGTAATATGGATTGCAGTGAATGACTTTCTGTTGAATAACTAGCCACAAGGCCAAAAGTATTTTTTAAGAAAGGCACTGCACTCACAGACGTGCATCAACATGCAACAGCAGAGAAACCAATTAGTTCGTCATCTGCAAATGAGCAGTGTTGCCTGTAGTTAGACGAATAATTAAATAAACAATCTAATTGGATGCAAGCAACATATTTAAAAAGTGGTAGTTTTTCAGTTTATTTGGTTGCTTAGTCAACTTGCATTACAAAAGCGTGTATTTTGCTATACATGCGAAACTTTGAGTAAATAAAGGTTGAATAATCAACGGCTGGTGATAGGGAAATCAAGGTTACGATTAATAGTAGCTAGTGATAATTAGGATCGCGCAGCCACTTACATTAGATCATAACAGGACGTAAACAATTTACCTTCACGGCTAATAAAAGATGGAAGTATTACTGATGTCAACTTCGTTACGAACTGAATGCTCCGGACATGAATGCGGATGTTGTTAGCGTGCTCACGTGTGTAAGTGAGCACGCAAGGGCTTTTCTATGTTTGAATTTTTGTAAGCATTTTTGTTGTTGCTATGAACTTCAGTCTGAAGACTGGTTTGGTGCAGCTCTCCATGGTACTCTATCCTGTGCAAGCTTCGTCTCCAAGTAACTACTGCAACCTACATACTTCTGAACCTGTTTAGTGTATTCATGCCTTTGTCTCCCTCTACCATTTTTACCCCCGTTCCCCCCCCCCCCCCCACCCCTCCACCCCGTCCCACATTTCCCTCCAATACTAAACTGACGACCCCTTGATGTCTCAGAATATCTCCTATCAACCGAACCCTTCTTTTCGTCAGGTTGTGCCACAAATTTCTTGTTTCCCCAATTCTATTCAGTACCTCCTCATTAGTTACGTGATCGTTCCATCTAATCTTTAGCACCATTCTGTAGAACACATTTCGAAAGCTTCTGTTCTGTTTTTGTCTAAACTGTCGTCCATGTTTCACTTCCATACACTTAACACTTTAATATATATACGATGTTAACAAATTTCTCTTCTTCAGAAATACTTTTCTTGCCATTGCCAGTCTGCGTTTTATGTCGTCTCTACTTCCACCATCATCAACTATTTTGCTGCACAAACAAAAAGACTCATCTACTACTTAAATGTCTCGTTTAACCTAATTCCCTTAGCATCACCTCATTTCCTTCGACTGCTTCATCTTATACGCAAGGCGAAAATTGGAAATTTCTGTTTTACTACTATTTTCTGATTTATTTGTTGTTTCGTTCTGCAGTTGGTACACGACACAGCAAAATTTGAATGCTGTGTTTTGCAACAAACTGAGAGATGAATTTTAGTACTTTACCCTAGAGCGATACTAAGCAGAGTGTTTCATGATCTTTATGGTACGTAATAATGAATTATCGTATTTAAAGAACAAACGTTTTCATAGTCTCATTATTTTTGTGAATAATTCAGCAACATGTTCCAAATTACCTTGCAAAAAGAGTAGATCAACGTGAGTAGGATATTTTCTCTGAGCTAAATGTTCAAATGTATGTGAAATCTTATGGGACTTAACTGCTAAGGTTTACACACACACACCCATGCCCCTAAGGAGCACTCGAACCTCCGCCGGGACCAGCCGCACAGTACATGACTGCAGCGCCTTATACCGTCTGAGCTAAAGAAAAGTAGTGTAGCAGACTGATTCATTCCGACGACGATGATCCGTTGCCGGCAATTTTTATAGTGTGGACGATACTGCATTAAAATATTTCAAAACTTTTTTGTTACCCGTTTGATCCTTAGTTGCAAAACAAACACCGTCCAAAGAGGCATGATGGCCCAACAGTGCCGACTGAACGCCGTGTCATAGACAGCCCACAGGCGTCATTGGATGCTGATATGGAGAAGCATGTGGACAGCAAACCAGTCTGCCAGAGCTTTCCAGTTTTCGTGACTGGACTGGTGTTTAGTTAGACGTTTAGTAATTCGTAGGTTGTCTTCTGGCTACTGGGTGTGACGTAGCGCAGCCCCGCCGCAGCCGCCACCTCTTCCCACGCGACTTTCGACGCCACCTCTGTTGGCAGCGGACCACTTGGGAAAACCCAGCCGCTAGCACACCTGCTCTCTTTCCTCATAATATTACATACCCAGCCATTTGCTTCTCTTATTTATATTTCACTGGACACACGAATGGCTGTTGTCAAATTACCTTTCTGGGCACTGGCCATATCCAACTCATCTGAATAGAGTTGGTAAAAGGACATGACCAGCTGTGGCACTGGCGAAATTAACTCACTAGATCATCTACTATTGCAGTGTTGCCTAACTGAAGTTACGGCAAGGACTTTTGGCACGTTGTAAGAGATAAAGATGTTTACAACGTAATGAGAGTATACAGGACTATGATGTCTTAAATCTCTTAGCTGAGGCTATCTTGCAAAAAGAAAGGCGTAACTACAAACCAACAGACACCACAGAAGAGACGAGTAAGGTTTATAGACGAGCCTAGGGAGCTAGAACGAAGCCCGACAGATTTACAATCGCTTGGTCCTGTAACAGAAATGAGAAGGGAGGCGGCCACAAGCGTACCTAAGGAGAACGAGAAGAACCAGAGAAAGATTGCTGATACGTTGTGACCTGTTGCCTTACTGTCTGGAAGCAGCAATATGTTGCTGCTCCCGACACAGTGGCCGATTTGATACGGAACGTGCAGACAAACTAGATACATTACGATCGTAGTAAATTGTGTATGTGTGCCGCGCGGGATTAGCCGAGCGTTCTTAGGCGCTGCAGTCATGGACTGCACGGCTGGTCCCAGAGGAGGTTCGAGTCCTCCCTCGGGCATGGGTGTGTGTGTTTGTCCATAGGATAATTTAGGTTAAGTAGTGTGTAAGCTTAGAGACTGATGACCTTAGCAGTTAAGACCCATAAGGTTTCACACACATTTTGTATGTGTGTGTGTGTGTGTGTGTGTGTGTGTGTGTGTGTCCATCACAGACTAAAGGAAAGAGAAAGAGTGAAGCTACACAAAAGTATTCCACTTAACTCTTTTCTGGAAGTCAGAGATCGTAACATAAATAACCATAATAGAAGTTTTAGTATGAATCGTACTGTTATTAACATACGTTTTAGTGGCAGTAGTTGCTGTTGAACTATCAAGGTGTTGGTAGTAGTAATACGTTTTTTCTATACTTGCAATAATCGTATAGTTTGTTATCGTAGTAATAATATATACTGCTGTAATAGTAGGGGACAGTTTTATAACTTGGAACACATTTAGACTTTCGCTTCTAGGCAGCGCGGTAATATATTTTACCGTTCCATTTTGAAATGATAGTAGCCACTTTATTTTTGCTGCAGTTTTTTTTCTGAAATTACAAAGATTATTCTGAAAATGTAAAGTTTTGCCAAAGATGAAGTTGTTCCAAGGTACTACATGATTATACCCTAGCAACAAATTTCCTTTTCGAATTTTAAAGTGTTGCGGTTCAGAATATCTTGTGAGTACTGTATTTAATGCTCTATGTGTTACTTCATTAATCTGCTATGGACCAATAATCAGTAAGTGCAATCAAATTAAGAAAGAATTATTATCAAAAACAAATTGCAAGTTTTAAAAAATTTGAAATAGAAGGTACAGGCAAATAAAAAAGTCAATTTTCAAGATAAGCAAAATTAGTAAGACATTATATACACACAGCTCATTTCAAAATATCACGTGTTCTGTGGTAGAAGATCTTCCATTCAAGGTACGCGACTGTGCATAAAGACAAAATTTGCCTTAAACATCCATAGGTTGCATAACTAGTTTTAAAAATATACTGAATTTTACTAAGCATAAAACTCCGTAGCTGAAGAACTAACAATATCCCCCATGTAGCTTTACTGTATTATACAGAAGTTAAATATGTAGAACTCTTAATATCTACAAGCACTGAACAAAACACAACCGCATACCTCACAACAATAAAAGCAGCAAAACATACCGAAACAGCGTATGCCGTTTTCTTGGACGCATTCGTTCATGTGGTCCGAAAATCAGCCACTACACTGAAAAACGGATCAGGAAACATCAAGAGTTCCTGGGTACACTGTCCTCCATGTACAACACTGTACCCTGCTAACAGCAGTGGATGATAAAGACAATCATACCATTAGTGCAAATGGTTTCAAAATGGTTCAAATGGCTCTGAGCACTATGGGACTTAAAATCTGAGGCCATCAGTCCCCTAGACTTAGAACTATTCAAACCTTACTAACGTAAGGACATCACACACATCCATATCCGAGGCAGGATTCGAACCTGCGACCATAGCAGCCACGTGGGTCCGGACTGAAGCGCCTAGAACCGCTCGGCCACCGCGGTCGGCGCAAGTGGTTTAAGGCAGTGAAAACCATTGGCTCTTTTTCTGTCACAGTAGAGAAACACCCTAGAAAGTGGAAAAAGAAAGCATAGGCAAATTATACGTAGAATAGTAAGCCATCTGAATGCTGTAGCGACAGTAGAAGAAACAAATAAAACTAACAAAACGTGTATGATAAACGCAGTAAACTGAAACTTCCTGGAGGATGAAAACTGTGCGCCAGTCCGAGACTCGAACCCGATTCCTTCGTTTTTCACGCCAAGTGCTCTACCTGCTAAGCTAGCAAAACACAACTGACGAACCTTCCTCGCAACTATACGCCCGTAAGTAGCTCATCTCCTACCTTCCAAACTTCATGTCAGGCACACAATTTGAATCTACCAGGAAGATACACATCAGCTCACACTCCGCTGCTGAGTGGAAATTTCATTTTGGAAACATTCCCCAGCCCGTAGCTAAGCCATGCCCCCTCAATATCCTGCCTTCCAGAAGTACTGATCCTGCAAGTTTCGCGGGAGAACTTTTGTGAAGGTTGGGAGGTAGGACGTGAGATACTGCCGGAAGAAAAGCTATGGGTCGGACAGTGAGTCGTGCTTGGGTAGTTCAGTTAGTGGAGCATTTGTCCTGGCCCGGCACACAGTTTCAATTTGCGAGGAGGGTTCAGATCAGCGCACATTCCGCTTCTAAGAGAAAATTACATACCGTAAACGGAGTTCAGTATTCAGAAAAAATAGATTATTATAAAGATTTACTAAAATCGTTCCAGTTCTCTTCTCAAGAATGTGGACTGCAATAAATAAACGAATAAAATTGAGATACAGAAATTTTATTCAACTTTTCGTTAGCCATCTCCTTCAGTAAGACAGAAGCAGGCAACCACTCGTGCTCTTCTAACATTTGGCCAAAGCCGACTCAGAAATAGAGAAACTATCCTCAGTGGATGCACGAGAATTTCATCCCCATAAACTCACAGTGCTACAAGAAAGAGAACGGACCCGGTAGTATCTGATCACAAGATTAGTGATGAATATCGAGCGCGTCGTATAACAATCAGTGGCAGTACTAAGAAGCATTATGAAATGGGACGATCTCGGAAAACAGTATTAGGGAAGGCGAATGAAAAACTTAGGTTTGTTGAAACGATTGTGCCAAAATGCAATGTTGCTCTAAATGAAATCGCATATGCGACGATGGTGCTACCATTTCTAGAGTCCTTCTCAAGTAAGCATGCCAAGAGAAGTCGAATAAATCCAGAGGCGCACTGCTTGTATCTTAACAGTTCGGCAAATCCTGTGGGAAAGTATGACAGAAGTGCTTGGAAATCCTCCAAACAAAATCGGTGAAAATCTCGCGAAATACTGTAGTGTAAATTTAGAATACTTTTAACAGTTTCCACAATGAACCTCTGTCTCGAAATGTGGAAGAAAATCCAAAGAGATTCTGCATTTAGAAACTTGGTGATTGAAATTTCGTAAAAAGATCCTGTAGCAACGAAAAACGCCTTTGTTTTAATTATTGCCACCCCGACTAGTGTAACACATTCGTGACACTCTCTCCCCTATTTCGCGATAATACAAAACGAACTGCCCTTGTCTGGACTATTGGTCTTATCCGGTAAGGATCCCGTATAGCACAAAAACATGCTAGCAGAGGAGGGACAAGCGTAGTGAAGACATCCTCTTTAGGAGACCTACGTTTCTCCAATAAATCCCAGGCTTTAGTTAGCTTTTCCCACGGCATTACGGATCTGATCGTTCCACTATAAGTTTTTCGTGCAGTCGCTAAGTATTTGGTTGAATTCGCAGCTTTTAGATTTGTGTGATCTATCGTATAACCGTTTAGTCCTCATGTGGATGACTTCACACTTATTAAAGTCAAATGTTATATATATCATTTTGCAGTTGTTTTTGAACAACGGATGACTTTGTCAGACGGTAAATGACGGTAGTACGTGCAAATAATTTAAGAGCTCAGCTCAGATTGTTTCTCAAGTCGTTTATATAGAGTAGGAACAGCAAAGGGCCCATAACACTTCCTTGGAGAACGTCATTATCACTTCTGTGATTACTACGAACTGTCGCATAACTGAAACGAAACGCCCTAGGCACAGAAGGTGATTAGAAGATGCTTGTCAGGAACGGCGTCGAAAGCCCACTACAAATATGGAGTCAATTTCAGAACCGCTGTCGATACAATTCGTTAATTCGAGTGAATGAAGAACTAATTGCGTTTCACAAGAACGATATCTTCTGAACCCGAGTTGACCATGTGTCAATAAATTGTTTTCTTCGACGTAATTCATTATGTTCGAACAAAGTATATGTTTCAGAACCCTACTGCAGATCGATATTAGTGATATGGGTCTGTAATTCAGCGGATTACATTTATTTTCTTTCTTTAATATTGATGTAACCTGTGAAATTTTCCAGTCTTGGGGGACGGCTGTATCGTTGAGCGAGAATTTGTATGTGATTGCTAAATATGGAGTTACTGAGCAGCATAATTTGAAAGGAACCTAATTGGTAGACAATCTGGACGGAACTACTTACCAAGTGATTTAAACTGCTTCCCTACGCCTATGCTGGTAGCAGCTGCAAAACACGATCAGTACCTTCGCTGCGCGATATCGATGGTAGTGTTACCGATGACATTGGTACTAAACTCTATTTTACGAAGTTCTTTCATCAAAGAAGATGAAGTAGATGTTCCAGAATTCGAATAAAGAACTACTGCCAGAATGAGAAACTTAGTAGATATTTTCGGCATAGGGTACGAGTACACATGTAAATATTTTTATGTATTGTACATTTGCATGTAAACACGTCAGTATTTCGACAATAAAAATAAGGTCCACGAAGGGTGTATTATTTTTTTATTATCTATGCGACTGGTCAGTTTCGAACGTTGTCGTTTTCAAGCCCGTATCTTTAACTTCCAGCTTCACTATAGATTTTGCACTTACATTATGATGTAAGCTGAAGCTGGAGCTTAAGATACGTTCTTCAAAATGTGTAAAGGTCGAAATTAGCCAGTTGAATCCGTATGTTGTTGTTATGGTCTTCCTTCCGAACTGACTATGCGAATGTAGACGAGATGTGGCTCAAATTCAAAGATATAGTAGCAACAGCAATTGAGATATTCATACCTCATAAATTGGTAAGAGATGGAACGGATCCCCCGTGGTACACAAAAAAGGTCCGAACGCTGTTGCAGAGGCAACGGAAAAAGCATGCGAAGTTCAGAAGAACGCGAAATCCCGAAGACGGGCTAAAATTTACAGACGCGCGGAATTTGGCACGTACTTCGATGCGAGATGCCTTTAATAGGTTCCACAACGAAACATTGTCTCGAAATTTGGTAGAAAATCCGAAGAAATTCTGGTCGTATGTAAAGTACACAAGCGGCAAGACGCAGTCAATACCTTCGCTGCGCAGTGCCGATGGTACTGTTATCGACGACTGTGCCGCTAAAGCGGAGTTATTGAACGCAGTTTTCCGAAATTCCTTCACCAGGGAAGACGAATGGAATATTCCAGAATTTGAAACACGAACATCTGCTAGCATGAGTTTCTTAGAAGTAGATACCTTAGGGGTTGCGAAGCAACTCAAATCGCTTGATACGGGCAAGTCTTCAGGTCCAGATTGTATACCGATTAGGTTCCTTTCAGATTACGCTGATACTATAGCTCCCTACTTAGCACTCATATACAACCGCTCGCTCACCGATAGATCTGTACCTACAGATTGGAAAATTGCGCAGGTCGCACCAGTGTTCAAGAAGGGTAGTAGGAGTAATCCATTTAACTACAGACCTATATCATTGACGTCGGTTTGCAGTAGGGTTTTGGAGCATATACTGTATTCAAACATTATGAATCACCTCGAAGGGAACGATCTATTGACACGTAATCAGCATGGCTTCAGAAAACATCGCTCTTGTGCAACGCAGCTAGCTCTTTATTCCCACGAAGTAATGGCCGCTATCGACAGTGGATCTCAAGTTGATTCCGTATTTCTAGATTTCCGGAAAGCTTTTGACACCGTTCCTCACAAGCGACTTCTAATCAAGCTGCGGAGCTATGGGGTATCGTCTCAGTTGTGCGACTGGATTCGTGATTTCCTGTCAGGAAGGTCGCAGTTCGTAGTAATAGACGGCAAATCATAGAGTAAAACTGAAGTGATATCAGGTGTTCCCCAGGGAAGCGTCCTGGGACCTCTACTGTTCCTGATCTATATAAATGACCTGGGTGACAATCTGAGCAGTTCTCTTAGACTGTTCGCAGATGATGCTGTAATTTACCGTCTAGTAAGGTCATCCGAAGACCAGTATCAGCTGCAAAGCGATTTAGAAAAGATTGCTGTATGGTGTGTCAGGTGGCAGTTGACGCTAAATAACGAAAAGTGTGAGATGATCCACATGAGTTCCAAAAGAAATCCGTTGGAATTCGATTACTCGATAAATAGTACAAGTCTCAAGGCTGTCAATTCAACTAAGTATCTGGGTGTTAAAATTACGAACAACTTCAGTTGGAAGGACCACATAGATAATATTGTCGGGAAGGCGAGCCAAAGGTTGCGTTTCATTGGCAGGACACTTAGAAGGTGCAACAAGTCCACTAAAGAGACAGCTTACACTACACTCGTTCGTCCTCTGTTAGAATATTGCTGCGCGGTGTGGGATCCTTACCAGGTGGGATTGACGGAGGACATCGAAAGGGTGCAAAAAAGGGCAGCTCGTTTTGTATTATCGCGTTATAGGGGAGAGAGTGTGGCAGATATGATACACGAGTTGGGATGGAAGTCATTACAGCATAGACTTTTTCGTCGCGGCGAGACCTTTTTACGAAATTTCAATCACCAACTTTCTCTTTCGAATGCGAAAATATTTTGTTGAGCCTAACCTACATAGGTAGGAATGATCATCAAAATAAAATAAGAGAAATCAGAGCTCGAACAGAAAGGTTTAGGTGTTCGTTTTTCCCGCTCGCTGTTCGGGAGTGGAATAGTAGAGAGATAGTATGATTGTGGTTCGATGAACCCTCTGCAAATGTGAATTGAAGAGTAGTCATGTAGATGTAGATGTAGATGTAGTCCAAGGACTGGTTTGATGCAGTTCCTCTGTCCTGTATCCTGTATCATATCCGAGTAACTACTTCAACCTTCGTCCCCCTGGTTTAATTCAACAACATTCCATCATTCTCGTTTTGCTTGTGTTGATATTAATCTTATACTCTCCTTGCAAGGTACTGTCTGTTCTGTTCAATTGCTCTTCGAAGTCCTTTGCTGTCTCTGACAGAATTATAATGTCATCGGCAACCCTCGCAGTTTTTATTTCTTATGCCTGGACTTTAATTCCTACTCCAAATTTTTCTTTTGTTTTCTTTACTACTTGCTCAATAAACAGATTGATTAACATCGTGTGTAAGTTACAACACTGTCTCAGTCCCTTCGCTTTCGTGCCCCTAGACTCTTACAGCTGCCATCTGATTTCCGTGCAAATTGTAAATACCCTTTCGCTCCCTGCATTTTAGCCCTGCCACCTTTAGAATTTGAAATAAATTATCCCAGTCAACATTGTCAAAAGCTTTCTCTAAACCTACAATTGCTATAAACGTAGATTTGTGTTTTCTTAACCTATCTTCTACGAGAAGTTGTAGGGTCAGTATTGCCTCGCGTGTTCCTACATTTCTTCCGAATCCAAACTGACCTTCCCGAGGTCCGCTTCTAACAGTTGAATACGTAGAAAAAAAAAAGACCAATGACACAGCCCACCTGAACAATGTTTTAGTTCTCAAAATACGTTGAGGCTGTGAACCCTCACAAAAATAAAAGTTTAGCACATCAGTGTGCCGATTGTTTTATATCTGCGTCGAATAGTCGTTCAACAAGGACGTCACAACTTTACTACCTCATGTTTCCCGCATGGTCGTAACTGCACCACTAAGTGAACTACAGCTGTCGGTATAGACTAACTGTTTTGTATTCACGCTCCCGCACTTCAACACCTGAACTGTTGCCCAGCTGAAAGTAAGTATTAATGGCTTGCTCTCGCCACACATATTTGGAGGTACTGACGAACCTAAAACATTGGGAGAAATGTGTTCGTCGCTAGGATGACTATGTTGAGGAACAGGTATGTAGACATGAAGAATAAAGATGTAAAATGCGAAAAATATTTTTTGTATAAAAAGCTTTTTGAGTTTTCGAGGAAAAAGATCGGAGACATTAGTTTTCACCACGCTTTCATAAGTAAGCGCAAAAGAAACTGGTATAGGTATATGTATTGAAATACAGATATACAGGGCTATTACAAATGATTGAAGCGATTTCATAAATTCACTGTAGCTCTATTCATTGACATATGGTCACGACACACTACAGATAAGTAAAAAAACTCATAAAGTTTTGTTTGGGTAAAGCCGCACTTCAGGTTTCTGCCGCCAGAGCGCTCGAGAGCGCAGTGAGACAAAATGGCGACAGGAGCCGAAAAAGCGTATGTCGTGCTTGAAATGCACTCATATCAGTCAGTCATAACAGTGCAACGACACTTCAGGAGGAAGTTCAACAAAGATCCACTAACTGCTAACTCCATTCGGCGATCGTATGCGCAGTTTAAAGCTTCTGGATGCATGTGTAAGGGGAAATCAACGGGTCGGCCTGCAGTGAGCGAAGAAACGGTTGAACGCATGCGGGCAAGTTTCACGCGTAACCCGCGGAAGTCGACGAATAAAGCATGCAGGGAGATAAACGTACCACAGCCTACGGCTTGGAAAATCTTACGGAAAAGTCTAAAGCAGAAG
This sequence comes from Schistocerca gregaria, assembly GCF_023897955.1. Classification (NCBI taxonomy): domain Eukaryota; kingdom Metazoa; phylum Arthropoda; class Insecta; order Orthoptera; family Acrididae; genus Schistocerca; species Schistocerca gregaria. The sequence goes on from NC_064927.1 coordinate 384,807,596, forward strand.
CTTTACCGTTTACAATTGCTACAAGCCCTGACACCCGATGACAAAGTCAAACGCTTTGAATTTTCGGTGCGGTTGCAACAGCTCATGGAAGAGGATGCGTTCATTGCGAAACTTGTTTTCAGTGATGAAGCAACATTTTTTCTTAATGATGAAGTGAACAGACACAATTCGCGAATATGGGCGGTAGAGAATCCTCACGCATTCGTGCAGTAAATTCGCAATTCGCCAAAAGTTAACGTGTTTTGTGCAATCTCACGGTTTAAAGTTTACGGCCCCTTTTTCTTCTGCGAAAAAAACGTTACAGGACACGTGTATCTCGACATGCTGGAAAATTGGCTCATGCCACAACTGGAGACCGACAGCGCCGACTTCATCTTTCAACAGGATGGTGCTCCACCGCACTTCCATCATGATGTTCGGTATTCCTTAAACAGGAGATTGGAAAACCGATGGATCGGTCATGGTGGAGATCATGATCATGATCATGATCTTCCGACTTAACCCCATGCGATGTCTTTCTGTGAGGTTATGTGAAAGATTCAGTGTCTAAACCTCCTCTACCAAGAAACGTGCCAGAACTGCGAGCTCGCATCAACGATGCTTTCGAACTCATTGATGGGGACATGCTGCGCCGAGTGTGGGAGGAACTTGATTATCGGCTTGATGTCTGCCGAATCACTAAAGGGGCACATATCGAACATTTGTGAATGCTCTAAAAAAACTTTTTGAGTTTTTGTATGTGTGTGCAAAGCATTGTGAAAATATCTCAAATAATAAAGTTATTGTAGAGCTGTGAAATCGCTTCAATCATTTGTACTGCTGCTGCAATGGCAGGCTATCAAGTTTTAAGTGAGTTTGAACGTGTCCTATAGTCGGCCCACGAGTGATGGGACACAGTGTCTCCGAGGTAGCGATGAAGTGAGAATTTTCCTGTACGTCCATTTCACGAGTGTACTGTGAATATCATGAATCCGGTAAAACATCAAATCTCCGATATCGCTGCGGCCGGAAAAAACATGCTGCAAGAACGGGACCAACAATGAATCGTTCAACATGATGGAAGTGCATCCCTTCCACAGATTGCTGTAGATTTGAATGCTTGGCGTGCGAACCATTCAACGAAACATTATCGATATATGCTTTCGGAGCCGAAAGCCCACTCGTGTACGCTTCATGACTGCACGACACAAAGCTTTACGCCTCGCCTGGGCCCGTCAACACCGACACTGGAATGTTGATGACCGGAAATGTGATGTCTGGTCGAACGAGTCTCTTTTCAAATTGGATCGAGCTGATGGAAGTATACAGGTATTGAGACCTCCTCATGAATCTATGAACCCTGCATGTCAGCAGGGGACTGTTCAAACTGGTGGAGACTGTAAGGTGTGGTGCCCGTGCAGTTGGAGTGATTTGGGACACCTGGCCCGTCTACATACGAATCTGACAGGTGACACGTACGTAAGCATCCTGTCTCATCAGCTACATCCATTCATGTCCATTGTGCATTCCGACGGACGTGGGCAATTCCAGCAGGGCAATGCGACACCCCACACGTGCGGAATTTCTACAGAGTGGCTCCAGGAACACTCTTCTGAGTTTAAACACTTCCTCTGGGCACAAAACTTCTCAGACACGAACATTACTGAACTTATCTGGGGTGCCTTGCAACGTTCTGTTCAGAAGAGATTTCCACCCCCTCGTACTCTTACGGATTTATGGACAGCCGTGCAGGATTCATGGTATCAATTTCATCCACCACTACTTCAGACTTTAGTCGAGTCAATGCCGCGTTGTGTTGCGGCACTTCTGCATGTTGATGAGAGCACTATACTATATTACACAGGTGTACATTTTCTTTGGCTCTTCAGCGTATATCATCACCTGTAACAGTTGTTCTGTAGAACGTATTGACCAGTGCAGTAGAGAAGAAGCAATGTAGATTTTTCTCTGAAGTCATTACACGGACCAATAACTTCGTAGGACTTGGGATATGGTTGAAATCGAATAACTGTAGTGCAATCTTCAGCGCGCTCAGACGTGAACTATTATAAATCATCTTCCACTCTGATGGATATGCCCAGTTACTCAACTTACATCTTAGGATTATCAGATCAACATAGGGAAAGTAAATTATTTGAACTTCACTGTCAGTATTACGATGTCTTCCTAGGTGATGAAAAAAAAAAGCAATATTGCCATTAAGCTACATTTAATTCTAGTGATTCAGTTTTCCGTACACATTCATTCTTCTACGAATTTCAAATGGAAGCGCGTTTCGTGCGGTTAGGAACTCGAATCCAGCTCGCTGTTTCTCACGCGCCGACATAGTTACGTTGCACTCCGCCACGTTACACACTATAATTCGGAGCCCTCTGGCGGCAGAGGATTGCGAGTTGCGTCAGCGAAGCACGAAATTTAGCCGAGTAACATGCATGAGATGTAATACCTCAGCCGATGTTGAGAACGGAATAAAATTTCGGAATTACTTTCAGCACGACCTCTTACTTTGAAATATCTTGTGTGCGTAATATACAAGAAATTTGTTATTTATGTTGTAGATACACACACTAGATTGAGAAGGTAACACATTAAATGAGCGAATGCACGTACCACTTCTATAGCTGTAGGAATGCACGGAAGTCGCTTGATGGAAAAGAGGCCTCGTTAATACGTGATTCAAGGCCAAAGACGGCAGCTTTCTGGTATGAGAATGGCAAGAAAGACCTTGTGCAAATGACAAAACGACCAGGAGAGGCGCACGGAAAGCCTCCTTCTAAACATCCATTGTGTTTCTTGCAACTTTCCAAGATGAGCGACTGTTAACTGGTGTGAACTGAATGAAGCAGGCTATAGACGGTGCCGGCCGGAGTGGCCGTGTGGTTCTAGGCACTACAGTCTGGAACCGAGCGACCGCTACGGTCGCAGGTTCGAATCCTGCCTCGGGCATGGATGTGTGTGATGTCCTTAGGTTAGTTAGGTTTAATTATTTCTAAGTTCTAGGCGACTGATTACCTTAGAAGTTAAGTCGCATAGTGCTCAGAGCCAGTTAGAGCTATAGACGGTGCGAGCAGATGCAAAGTCTTGGTAAAAAAAAAAAAAAAAAAAAATGAACAAACATTAGAATTGTGAATAACCTGTATCATGTGATGTATCTAGGCAATTCGCAACATACATGACATATGGCGAGAGCTCCTTCATGTTTCCAACTGTGGAGTCTCAGTGAAAATCTCGTATTGCTATCTTAACTAAGATATTATTGGAGACGGTTAATACTTTTTTCGTCACTGGAAAGTACAGCAGAGATATGTTAATTACGTTAGAATGTATAGATTAGTACTGAAATGCAGGTGAGGGAGACGGTATTATAAAATCTAACAACATAGACACTACTGGCCATTAAAATTGCTACACCACGAAGATGACGTGCTACAGACGCGAAATTTAACCGACAGGAAAAAGATACTGTGATATGCAAATGATTAGCTTTTCAGAGCATTCACACAAGGTAGGCGCCGGTGGCGACAACTACAACGTGCTGACAAGAGGAAAGTTTCCAACCGATTTCTCATACACAAACAGCAGTTAACCGGCGTTCCTGGTGAAACGTTGTTGTGATGCCTCGTGTAAGGAGGATAAATACGTACCATCACGTTTCTGACTTTGATAAAGGTCGGATTGTAGCCTATCGCGGTTGCAGTTTATCGTATCATGACGTTGCTGCTAACGTTCGTCGAGATCCAATGACTGTTGGCAGAATATGGAATCGGTGGGTTCAGGAGGGTAATACGGAACGCCGTACTGGATCCTAACAGCCTCATATCATTAGCAGTCGAGATGACAGGCATCTTATCCGCATGGCTGTAAGGGATCGTGCAGCCACATTTCGATCCCTGAGTCAACAGATGGGGACGTTTAGAAGACAACAACCATCTATATGATGAGTTCGACGACGTTTGCAGGAGCATGGACTATCAGCTCGGAGACCGTGGCAGCGGTTACCCTTGACGCTGCATCACAGACAGGAGCGCCTGCGATGGTGTACTCAACGACGAACCTGGGTGCACGAATGGCAAAACGTCATTTTTTCGGATGAATCCAGGTTCTGTTTACAGCATCATGATGGTCGCATCCGTGTTTGGCGACATCGCGGTGAACGCACATTGGAAGCGTGTATTCGTAATCGCCATACTGGCGTATCACCCGGCGTGATGGTATAGGGTGTCATTTGTTGCACGTCCCGGTCATCTCTTGTTCTCATTGACGGCACTTTGAACAGTGGACGTTTCATTTCCGATGTGTTATCACCTTGGCTCCACCCTTCATTCGATCCCTGCGGAAACACATTTCAGCAGTATAATACATGACCGCATGTTGCAGGTCCTGTACGGGCCTTTCTAGATACAGACAATGTTCGACTGCTGCCCTGGCCAGCACATTCTCCACATCTCTCACCAATTGAAAACGTCTGGTCAATGGTGGCCGAGCAACTGGCTCGTCACAATGGGCCAGTCACTACTCTTGATGAACTGTGGTATCGTGTTGAAGCTGCATGGGCAGCTGTACCTGTACACGCCATCCAAGCTCTGTTTGACTGAATGCCCAGGCGTATCAAGGCCGTTATTACGGCCAGCGGTGGTTGTTCTGGGCACTTATTTCTCAGGATCTATGAACCCAAATTGCGTGAAAATGCAATCACATGTCAGTTCTAGTATATTTGTCCAGTGAATATCCGTTTATCATCTGCATTTCTTCTTGGTGTGGCAATTTTAATGACCAGTATTGTAATTTCCACATCTCATGAGGCTGATTGTATACACGTGTCTGAATCGCGTCAGAACGGGAATGAAAAACGCCGAGAACGGACCCACAAGTCATGTTATGAATACAGCATCACACCGTTATGGTATACACCAAGACCATGTACCGTAAGATAGTCTGTATTGAGGATTCTGTAATTTATTTCCGTAGGTAGGTGAACACTGAATTACTGTCATGACGAAGCTTATCAGGTAATGTGAATTGTCTAAGAAAGAGAATAAGATGCATGAGATTCAGAATGCCAGTTTTTACTGCATTAAGGGATTTGTCATACGCATGAAACTTTGTCAAAAACCTGAGGCTTATGGAGTCGCTCAGCACATTCAGATAAACTAAATAATTTCATAATGGATAAAAAAAATGGGACAACGTACTTGTCTCTGTGAATATCCTCGACCTGCTGTAGGCCGTTCTTTACTTTCCGGAATTCAGTTTAAAAATCTGACTATTTTCCAGTTGATCGTCTCTTCAGTTACGGAAAGAAACATGCTACCGCGTTACATACAATTCCGTTTTTCCTGTGTTACTGATACGGTTCAGCTCGTGGGAAGGGAGTGCGTTAGGGACGGAGCTGAATATGTTTTTGCAGAGATGGGAAGAAAGGAGAACTTCTAGAAACCGAGAACTCTGTTTACGAGAGGAAAAAAGAATAGAATACACGTCCGAAAACAGGGAAATCCAAGTTGTAGGACAGTCCGTCTCTACCTTTTGGATATACACTCCTGGAAATTGAAATAAGAACACCGTGAATTCATTGTCCCAGGAAGGGGAAACTTTATTGACACATTCCTGGGGTCAGATACATCACATGATCACACTGACAGAACCACAGGCACATAGACACAGGCAACAGAGCATGCACAATGTCGGCACTAGTACAGTGTATATCCACCTTTAGCAGCAATGCAGGCTGCTATTCTCCCATGGAGACGATCGTAGAGATGCTGGATGTAGTCCTGTGGAACGGCTTGCCATGCCATTTCCACCTGGCGCCTCAGTTGGAACAGCGTTCGTGCTCGACGTGCAGACCGCGTAAGACGACGCTTCATCCAGTTACAAACATGCTCAATGGGGGACAGATCCGTTGATCTTGCTGGCACGGTTTAGTTGACTTACACCTTCTAGAGCACGTTGGGTGGCACGGGATACATGCGGACGTGCATTGTCCTGTTGGAACAGCAAGTTCCCTTGCCGGTCTAGGTATGGTAGAACGATGAGTTCGATGACGGTTTGGATGTACAGTGCACTATTCAGTGTCCCCTCGACGATCACCAGAGGTGTACGGCCAGTGTAGGAGATCGCTCCCCACACCATGATGCCAGATGTTGGCCCTGTGTGCCTCGGTCGTATGCAGTCCTGATTGTGGCGCTCACGTGCACGGCGCCAAACACGCATACGACCATCATTGGCACCAAGGCAGAAGCGACTCTCATCGCTGAAGACGACACGTCTCCATTCGTCCCTCCATTCACGCCTGTCGCGACACCACTGGAGGCGGGCTGCACGATGTTGGGGCGTGAGCGGAAGACGGCCTAACGGTGTGCGGGACCGTAGCCCAGCTACATGGAGACGGTTGCGAATGGTCCTCGCCGATACCCCAGGAGCAACAGTGTCCCTAATTTGCTGGGAAGTGGCGGTGCGGTCCCGTACGGCACAGCGTAGGATCCTACGGTCTTGGCGTGCATCCGTGCGTCGCTGCGGTCCGGTCCCAGGTCGACGGGCACGTGCACCTTCCGCCGACCACTGGCGACAACATCGAAGTACTGTGGAGACCTCACGCCCCACGTGTTGAGCAATTCGGCGGTACGTCCACCCGGCCTCCCGCATGCCCACTATACGCCCTCGCTCAAAGTCCGTCAACTGCGCATACGGTTCACGTCCACGCTGTCGCGGCATGCTACCAGTGTTAAAGACTGCGATGGAGCTCCGTATGCCACGGCAAACTGGCTGACACTGACGGCGGCGGTGCACAAATGCTGCGCAGCTAGCGCCATTCGACGGCCAACACCGCGGTTCCTGGTGTGTCCGCTGTGCCGTGCGTGTGATCATTGCTTGTACAGCCCTCTCGCAGTGTCCGGAGCAAGTATGGTGGGTCTGACACACCGGTGTCAATGTGTTCTTTTTTCCATTTCCAGAAGTGTAGTATAGATAGGATTTTCAGTTACTTTGTCTTTTTTGTCTTTGATCCTATTTTTATGAAATGAAGCCTACAGCACCTTAAGCTGTTTTAAAGTTATATATGAAAACCCTAAGAAATAGATTAGTGTGTTTAAACAGACAGACAGAGACGACGGTTGCCATACAACTTTAAACCACGGCTTCTATTTTCTTCCGTGACGGGCCTTTTATTAGATAAAGCCTGTACGGTGTCCCAAGCTATACTCAGGTTACCTGAGAAAACCCATCAGATCAGAATAAGTCTAGATGTTTTGGAGAAGGCCGGCCGCTGTGACCAAGCGGTTCTAGGCTCTTCAGTTCGGAACCGCGCTGCTGCTACGGTCGCAGGTTCGAGTTCTGCCTCGGAAATGGATGTGAGTGATGTCCTTAGGTTAGTTAGGGGACTGATGACCTCAGATGCTAAGTCACATAGTGCTTAGAGCCATTTGAATCATTTTTTGTTCTAACAAACAGACAGACACGGCAGTTTTAAGTATTTATTATTAGCATAGTTTCTCTCTCCTGTTATATCTTCTTCACTATGAAGACTTCTGATTGCTCCAAAAGAGTTATGGCAGCAGGAATCAACACAATACTGTACCTGATTTTATATTCCAAACTTTATCTGATATTTCAGAATTAATTCTTGGGGTAGTCCAATTGAAGCGACTTCACTATATACTGGTATTGAACTATAGGTGTGTTAAGGAGGTGAGAATAATATGGATTATTTCGAGGTGTGCGGCTGGCGGATACTTTCACCAGCACCAATTCAAGCGTCTAAGTTCGCAGCTCCATAGTCTCTCGCTACCATTACCACTGTAACAGTCTAAATTGATTGATGTATTAACTCTCCTTTGAACAGAGAAAATGATGCGCCGTCCAGTTCCGTGGTAAAGAATGCAGTATGACAGAATCAAAACTAATGTCACCGTGTCTTCCGAAGTTTGCAGGTTGTGGTGTAGCAGAATGAAGCAATTTAATAATGAAAGAAACTGCCTCATTTTCCAGAAGTTACATTGTGAAAACGTTTACACAAATATGTATCTTTGTGTGACATACATGCAATACGTCCACCCAGAATCACAAAAGTGAAGAGACAATAGTTGAAAAGTGAAAGATTTGATACCGTCTTAAGGGGGGTAGGACGTCAAACGGGCCGACTTGGAGCAGGAGAGGCACCACAGGACATTTTAATTTCCACTGTCTATACTTTTACAAGTAAATTCTTAAAACTTTGTCAGAATAGCCAGGAAGGATTCAGGATTCACACTCGTAGCAGCAGAAATTCAAAAACATAACAAAATAATTTTTTTACATGTGAAATTTCATCATTTTTTCACTTACTATTGGCTGCATTTGTTGCTATAGGTACACTTTTCTTCATAAGTAAGTGGGACTGTTCGATGAATTTTGTACAGCATACAAACCATACTTACAGGTGTCTGAAACTCTAGAATCTATTTAATTTATGAAAAAATGAATGAGCTGTTACGTTTTAAACTTTATGTTTAGAATATAATCAAATTTTGTAGTTAATTATCTCAATTTTTACCACAGTTTTTAATAGATTTGGAAAATTCTAGAGTTTCATACACCTGTAAGCATGGTTTGTATGCTGTGCAAAATTCATCAAAGAATCTCTCTTATTTGAGAAGAAAAATGTACCTTTAGCAACAAATGAATCCAAAAGTGAGTGAAAAAATGATGAAATTTTATATCTAAAAAAATTTATTTTATTATGTTTTTGCACTTACACTGCTATGAGTGTGAATCCTGAATCCTTCCTGGTCATGCTGACAAAGTTTTATGAATTTATTTGGAAAAGTATAGACAGTAGAAAATAAAATGTCCTGTGGCGCCTACCCACTACCCCCCTTATGGAAACATTAGAATTCAGATACACATTCATCTTTCTTTTCGTACATATCTCCTTTTGGCGTTGGCACATTTCTACATATGGTACTTGTTAAATCACTTGTACTTTACGGCTAAACCATTGCTATGGAATGAAACCACGATGCTTTTCACAAAGTTGAAATTCTGACAGTAATAGTGACAGACAGTAATCTAGGACTGTCATCTTGTCAGAATGGGATGTGATGTCTGGATCGAACAACTTAAATGCTGCAACATCTGAAGGGGCTCTTAAAGATACCTTTTTGGCACACGCAGCAAATTTGTTATGATCACTGAATTCGGTATGAATCTTTTCTGCAAGTCGGTGTAATGTGTAAGCTAAAAAATCACATGTACAATTTTAATGCATAATTCATTCAGTTAATTTATAATTTTCGCCTTATAATTTGCAGCATTCGTCACTACCATGCTTAACACCTACGGGCCATAAGGCATGCATAAATCTATAGAACAATTTACTAAGGATGAAAATATTTACTTTTTCAAAATGTTCACACTTTATTAGAAAGAGAAGAGAAACCGAACACACCCTTTTCAAGCTAACCATCCGGACATTTGCCTCGAGCGACATAGGAAAATGTTTTAAAACCTAAATCTGGATTGCTGGAGGCGAATTTGAACCGTCGTCCTCTCGAATGCCAGTTCAGTGTGCTAAAAATGCGCCAGTTCGCTATACGAATAAATTGTATGTGGTCGTGTTCTCTATCGCGGAATTTGGGGGTCCAACACAAGATTCGCCTAGACGAGCGAGGGAAACCGTCTATAAGCAGTGCTCCAACCAGCCGGCACAACATGCCGCGCTTGTTTATCCTCCGTGCTAATTCTTTCGGTGTCTTGGTCTCACTGACTTCAGAGAGAATGTGATAATTCCAATAACAAAAAACTGCGGCCGTTGTTGCGTACGGGCCTCCGCTGCAGGTGCCTGGTTCGTACACCCACGCTGACTGCTGTTCATCGGCGCCGAAGGCTGAAATTTGCACGCCAGTACCGAACCGGACGTCCACTGAGTGGCGACAGGTGGCGTTTTCAGATGAATCATGTTTTATGCTCCGTCGGATAGATCGCCGTTGGCGTGTACAGTCTAAACGCTGCAACAGCCGCTCCTGGTTGATCTCGTCACTGAGGAAGGCAGAATGGATTAGCAGAAATATGCACCTATCGTTGGGGACCATGCCCACACCTGCATGGAGTTTGTTTTTCCTCGTCAAGATGGCATCTACCAGAAGGACAATGCAACGTCTCACACGGCTGGCAGTATATGCGCGTGGTTCAAAGAGCACCAGGATGAATTTACTGCACTCCCGTGACCACCAAACTCACTGTATTAAAACCCTGTTGAGAATCTATAGGATCACCTCGATCGAGCTGTTCGCTCTATAGATTTTCAACCGAGAAACCTAGCGCAGCTACCACGGCACTGGAGTCGGCATGACTCCACATCCCTGCCCGAGTCTTCCAGAACCTCATGGGCTGTTCTTCCTGCGCGTCTAACAGCGGTCCGCGCTGCAAAACGTGACTATTCAGGCTTTTGTCAGGTGGTCACATTACTGTGGCTATGCAATGGAATTTGCGAAGTAATTACGAACTACCTATTGAATAATTCATACTCACTCGTTTATCACTTTGGTGATTCACTTGTGTTGCATTTCTTTAAGGGTACCTGGGCGTGAAAATAACTGAAAAATAGAAAAAAAATGTTATCTCCATTTCTCCTGTTTCCAAAAATATGCATTATCAACTTTCAAATTGTTTGCTTGTTTTTAAACGCCCATTGAACAAACGTCTGTACACTAGCCACGTCTCCTTTCAGTTCACTGTTGCACTGCTACATTCATACAAACAATAAAGTCAATATACAGGGACTTTGGAGATACAAAATTATTTAGCAGATGTCTACATGGCCACACACAGAACCGTAATAAGAGTTTCAACAATTGTGTGCGGCAACAAGTACCAAAAACAGTGTTTCTTGGAAGGACGGTACTCAAAATAGATGTGATGGATGCTGTCATCTGTTTCAATGATGGTGTAATTAGCAGCACAAAAATAACGGGCAAATTGGTCATCTAACCAAGAAATAATATGATAGTTTCTCCGACTGCCACAGATCGTCAGCGAGTAGTTGAAAATGAAATGAAAATGAAAGGCTGCGGTGGCCACCACTGAAGAGTTCAGAGTAAGGAAAGGACTCCTGAAAAAGTGAGAGGATAAAGAAACAGCTGGCCAGCAAGAATATACTGCTGGGATTTTCTGAAAGAGACATTCAGTGAGTCAAAAGCACAGTGGTCTTTTCTCATTTTCTCGAAACTACATTTTCGTATATGTATCTTCACTATGGTTTGAACTATGTTCACCAAATTTCTCCCAAGTGAAGAATGCTATAGTCTCATTGTATTATGCATAATACATTGCAGAAAATTTCTATGTTTGTCATTCTGCATATAATTTTAGAGGTAATTTCTGAGCAAAATAATTATGTGGTATAATATAGATTTTTCTGTTTCCTCAGGTACACTACAAACTACAAAACGACAGGTATAAAGTGTTGCAATGAATGTTGACAGCAGCCTGCCACAGTATGAATGCTGTTCGACTGATGACGCACCAGAAAATAGTACCAGAAAAGAAACGAGCGTTATAAAACCATCTATTAGACAAAATGTTGTAATTCTTAAACTATAACTGACAATTTAATAAATTTCCCTGTACAGCTTCAGTTACTGTCATTCAGTGTTGGTACAAAACCGCAACTTCCTGCGCATTGGAGGTCACGGGTAACGCGCACCGAAAGCGAAGCATAGAAACATTGGCCGTTCACGTCCACGTCCCCTTAAAATGTTCACTTTCCTATTCCTTTCCATATAACAGACGCTCCTCCTTGTGGAATTCATATAAGATTCATATACTAATATGATGTAGTCAGTCGCCCGGTACTTATTCATTCTTGAAACAGATTCGCAAGGTCATTAAATTACAGAATCTGCTTTTAATGTGTTCTAGAGGGACAGGGAATTCAGGTCAGCCCTTAAAAAATGCTGATTGTATCTTGTCTGCAAGTGCTTGTAATAACATAAACATTTCGAAGAGGGCGTAATTTGGATGTTCTTATTACTGACAGAAGCACACGGACGCTAACATCAGAAGTACCCGATGGCTGACGTGAAACAATTTATAAGCACGCTTTACAAGCATTGCGGCTGATGAAAGGTTTGCAAGAATTTTAAACGTGTTACAGCACGATGATATATCAATACTGAGAAAAAAAATCAGGAATGCTTCTTATTTATGACCATCTTCATAATATCCCACCAGTTTAGGTACTCAACTCTCAAAATGTGACTTTAAGTAATTTTTCTTATGAATATATGACTTCAACACATGTAAACAGGAAGATGCAACTCCCAACAGTTTTCGAGAGAATCGAGTTTAAAAAATTTTAATCGTACGTATACACTTCGTACGATGGCTCGTAGACAAGGAGTCTACAGACGAGCGGATAAGTACTTAGTTAATTAAGCGCGAGATCCTTGGATCGGATCACGCTAACTTTAGTCTTCTTCTTCCCTTCATTATGATGTAATTCCGGCAACGATGTGTGTGGAACGCCACGAAACTGTGTGACGTCACATTGAAAAAAAAAACATGCACTAGTTCTGCGTTTATTACAGGTGCTATATGTTCCAAGAATTATTTTCCCACGTGTCTGTGATCAGTATTATCCTGATAGATTACAAATTACACTTGTCACAAATGTGGAAAAATAACGTTAATAAAATGACTATACTGATTGTTTTGGAAGTTCTTGTGTACCCTTTTTATTTCCAGTCCCCTTGCGAAATTTTTTTCCAGTTTTGGAGGATAAAGATTATGAAATTAATAAATGAATAATTAAATATTGATCATTTGATTAGTCATAATAAATCTGTTCTTAGAATTACATAGAAGTCCATTAAAAGAATAAGAATAAGAGATTCTTTCCAAAGACCTTACGCTTCTTAAAGTAGGCGCTTGTTCCTTCGACTGCAGACTCCTTCAGTACTAGCGACCACGCAACGTGTATAAGCACGTGGAAAATTTTCAAACTCGATTTTCTCGAAAACCGTTGAGAATTGATTCTTCTTGTTTCCGTATGTTGAAGTCCTAGTCGTGCCCTACACATCCTTGTCAATATGAATCAAATCGGTGAGAGGAAGTTAGTGCATCCCCTCGTGAAATGCTAACCGCCTTACAGAAAAGATATGGGGGTTGCCGCTGCGTTCAGGCGCAAAATGTAGGCGAGCAAAGCCTTGTGTTAGCTGCACGTTCCGGGTAGCAACAGATTACTGTACTTCCTAAAGGGTTAATTACTTAGATTGTACGATGTTATCGTGATGTACTGACGCAGGGAACGGTACCTGGACAACAGTTATTTCTTAAACGAAAATATTACCGCAAACTTTCCTATAGTTTTACTGTTTCATCTAACAGGCACAATTAAGTCATGTGAGAGAGGCACCAGGCTATAAGATTTCAAATGCTTAGTTGGTAGCATGTCCGTGGAGTGATATCCAATGCGTCGGTAGTGTCACTTTAAGCTATCACTCCAACATTAAAATGGCTCTGAGCACTATGTGACTTAACTTCTGAGGTCATCAGTCCCAACATGTAAATCTTTGTGTGTTAGTAGACAAAAGTTTAGGCCAAGGTAAAGTGATGGTGTTCAACGCTAATCTAAATATCTCCAGTTTTTATATATATTTCTAAGTTTTTAAATTGTATTCTCTTAGTTCCACTCTCGTGTATTTTAACATGAGTATCCATATGTATAATGGAGAATCTTATTCAATATTGTTCAGTTCGTATTACTCACCTGTCGATTGTCTCTCGAATTCGCCTAGAAGTAATCCAAATACGATTTCATAGCAAGCTTGAGTTAGTCATGCTGTTATACGAAGATTACGTTTAAGATTTCATCATTTTTAAGGCGAAAATGTTTAAATTTATCCAGAGCAGTTTTATTTATACCGCCAAAATTGTAATTGACACTTTATTCAGTAACTCATTCGTGACACTAAGCTCTGACAATCGAGCACGTCAGATTTACGTTGCACAGTTACGTTGTACTTAGCTGCGATGTGGTTTAATTTCTACACCTGTGTCTAGTTTTCAGTTTCATCATTGTTTATTGTGGTACATTCAACAGAAATGGTCGTTTATTCTAAAAGTACTCACAAAAGATTTTTCAACCAATTTTGTACGTACTTTCCACTAGATTTGTTATTTGTAAACTGGTTAGCTAAAGCTCTACAGAATTATTGTCAAAGTAACTTTCTTTACTGGTTGGCATAGTCAGTCCACGTAAGTAAAGGAAGTATGCATTGTGAGCCGTAATTTTAGTGATAATTATATCGTTCTATAGTTTGTCTCTTTAAAAGTGGGGAATGCTTACGTAAATTTATGAAGAACTAAAATTTTAGGGTGAAGCCACGCCCATAGAACTCAAAATGAATAGTACCTCTTCAATAAAATAATGTTTTTAAATTGAAATGGTCTTTATTTTACGAAATATAGACAGTGTCAATGAGACAATCCTTATGGAATTCCTTTGTTAGGATTTAATCCTGCTCCAAAGATCGATTTTGTTGCTCATGTACAATGATTCACAATACATTTCTTGGCATGTACGGTTTTTCTTACACACGAGGGCTCGAAACTTATTCCGTTCATTTTTGAGATACAATGGTATGGAAATCCAAGCCTAGCAAAACATCTTTTCCTGGAGATACGTCAAAGATCTGAGACTATATGTTCTCACCTTTTAACATCTTTCTTTAAATAACGATGATTTTCAACTGTCTCTCTCAAAGATTGCGATATGTTTCGTGTGTGTAGCTGGTAAAGTGTGGCTTCACTGACTTTTCTTTCAGAAAGGAGATCATTTCAGACGCAGAGCAAACAATACAGTACATTCGCATTCAGTGGATCCCACGGAGTGAGAGCTCTAGGATGTGGGAAGATGTCAAACATGTATATTTTGTTTTAAGTGTAATACAATGAATTGACTTACCATTAAGAAATATTATTGCTTTACAGCTCTCATGTTAACAATAAGGTAATGTAAAACATAAATTTTACGAGTTTCTGTGAAGACACTCTCCAATAATGTAGAATTTGTTTTCGAACGGGAAGTTCTTTAATTCACTCTTACTCTCCAACATATTACTACTAAGACATTTAACAGGCTCTAGCAAGTTGTTGGACGTAGGTATACCATGCGTTCTGCATTAATTTTAACCATCTGAAGTCTTTGTGGAGTTTTTATAACCCAATGTTGTATTCATGCTTTTCACTACTTTCATTTTTTTTGAGAAAGGAGATATACTGACGTGTGTGTGTATGTGTTTATGTGTGTGTGTGTGTGTGTGTGTGTATTGTCGTTCACACCCTCTGCCATAAATATTTATCTTTTTTCAAAAAATGGTGGAAAATATGAAAAATTGAACTAGGAGAAAGAAAACTCCACAAAGACTACAATGAGGTTAAAATTAGCGCAAAAAGGCATTATATATATTCTGGGTGATCAGAAATAGCCTGGAATGCTTGTAAGAATGTTGCGGGTAGGTTGGCTGAGAAAGAATTGTTAAGAAAGGAATTCGAGATGTTGCGCGCTTTCCGAGTTAATTAGCATTGACGTTACCAGAATGAGATTTTAACTCTGCAGCGGAGTGTGCGCTGATATGAAACTTCCTGGTAGATTAAAACTGTGTGCCATGTTTCCGCTATATCATTTCTTCCAAGAGTGCTAGTTCTGCAAGGCTCGCAGGAGAGCTCCTGTGAAGTTTGGAAGGTAGGAGACGATATATTGGCAGAAGTAAAGCTGTGAGGACAAGTCGTGAGTCGTGCTTGGGTAGCCCAGATGTAACAGCACTTGCCCGAGAAAGGCAAAAGTCTGGAGTTCGAGTCTCGGTCCGGCACACAATTTTAATCTGCCAGGAAGTTTCGGCATTGAAGTTAGCCAGTCCGGTCGTTGCATACACACACATTCGTGCATGCCGCGAGATACAATTAATGTCAGTTGTCCCCATAGCATAGATGACAGCGCACGAGACTGCTCGACCTTTGACTCGGGTTCGATCGTTACTAATGCCCCATATCCAGTTTTTGTTTCGCTCTCCTGTTCGCTTCTGTGAAATCAAAGAAAGCACACATCTGGCTGCACCGTCTCTGGCACACCGATTGAACTTCCGCGTGCAAAGTCTTGTTTGGGTAACTTCAACGTTAACTAATTCGGAAACGGCAGAACATATCGAATTTCATTCTTAACGATAATTTATCAGCACAACCTACCCTCCAACACCCCTGAAAGCTTATCAGACTGGTTTTGAGTACGCTGTCTATACGGATCACTGTATGTGGTCGTATTCTCTATCGCGGAATTTGGGGTCCAGCACAAGATTCGCCTAGGCGAGCGAGGGAAACCGTCTAAAAACTGCGCTCGAACTAGCCGGCACAGCATCCAGCGCTTGTTTATCCTCTGTGCTAATTCTTTCGGTGTCTCTGTCTCACTGTCGTCAGAGAGAATGTGATACTTCCAATAACAAAAAATGCAGATGCTGACAAATGTATTTCAGAACTATCAGTTTTACAAGTGATGGTTCCAAAATACACTACTGGCTATTAAAATCGCTACACCACGAAATGACGTGCTACAGACGCGAAATTTAACCGACAGGAAGAAGATGCTGTGATATGCAAATGATTAGCTTTTCAGAGCATTCACACCAGTTTGGCGCCGGTGGTGACACCTACAACGTGCTGACATGCGGAAAGTTTCCAACCGATTTCTCATACACAAACAGCAGTTGACCGGCGTTGCCTGGTGAAACATTGTTGTGATGCCTCTTTTAAGGAGGAGAAATGCGTACCATCACGTTTCCGACTTTGATAGAGGTCGGATTGTAGCCTATCGCGATTGCGGTTTAACGTATCGTGACATTGCTGCTCGCGTTGGTCTAGATAAAAAGACTGTTAGCAGAATATGGAATCGGTGGGTTCAGAGGGTAATACGGAACGCCAAGCTGGATCCTAACGACCTCGTATCACTAGCAGGCAAGATGACAGGCATCTTATCCGCATCTCGATCCCTAACAGATGGGAACGTTTGCAAGACAAGAACAATCTGCAGGAACAGTTCGACGACGTTTGCAGCGAGCTTGGACTATCAGCTCGGGGACCGTGGCCGCGGTTATTCTTGACGCTGCATCACAGACAGGAACGCCTGCGATGGTGTACCCAACGACGAACCCGGGTGCACAAATAGCAACAAGTCATTTTTGCGGATGAATCCAGGTTCTGTTCGGCGACATCGCGGTGAACGCACATTCGAAGCGTGTATTCGTCATCGCCATACTGGTGTATCAGCCGGCGTGATGCTATGGGGTGCCATTGGTTACTCGTCTCGGTCACCTCTTGTTCGCACTGACGGCACTCTGAACAGTGGACGTTACATTTCAGATGTGTTACGACCTGTGGCTCTACCCTTCATTCGATCCCTGTGAAACCCTATATTTCAGCAGGATAATCCACGAACGCATGTCGCAGGTCCTGTACGGGCCTTTCTGGATGTAGAAAATGTTCGACTGCTGCCCTGGCCAGCACATTCTCCAGATCTGTCACCAATTGAAAACGTCTGGTCAATGGTGGCCGAGCAACTGGCTCGTCCAATACGCCAGTCACTACTGTTGATGAACTGTGGTATTGTGTTGAATCTCCATGGGCAGCTGTACCTGTACACTCCATCCAAGCTCTGTTTCTCTCAATGCCCAGGTGTATGAAGGCCGTTATTACGGCCAGAAGTGGTTGTTCTGGGTACTGATTTCTCAGGGTCTATGCACCCAAATTGCGTGAAAATGTAATAACATGTCAGTTCTAGTATAATATATGTGTCCAGTGAATATCCGTTTATCATCTGCATTTCTTCTGGGTGTAGAAATTTTCATGGCCAGTAGTGTACTAACAGGAATTATTTACAGAAGAATGGAAAAACTGACAGAGTCAAACCTCAGTTGAGTTCTAGAGAAATGTGGTAAGACGTGACAAAAAAATGGTTCAAATGGTTCTGAGCACTATGGGACTTAACATCTTAGGTCATCAGTCCCCTAGAATTTAGAACTACTTAAACCTAACTAACCTAAGGACATCACACAACACCCAGCCATCACGAGGCTTAGAAAATTCCTGAACCCGCCTAAGACGTGACAACAACTACATCTTAACTTAGGAGATGGCATAAACATAGGCAGAGGGTCATGAGCGTTACTCTGTCAGCTGGCATTGGACTTAGCGAAGACAAACCTCCGAATGTGCCTGTAGTGGAGGAGGAGCGCCAGAACTTTCTATCTGGTGATTTCCGCTGGATGCTGATGTTGCTGATACTGATCGTCAGTAGCTAAATCGTCGCGGAAGACTCGATTCAGAAACATACTACGTCGTCCCTTGCGACCAGAGAGTGGGGAGACAAGATAATGGTCACATTCCAGAACAATGTCCCCTGCAACGCTAAAGAATCCGGCCGGATGTTCCTACGGAGCGGGTAGCAATGGACTGCGTTACGGAAAACTTCTGTTACTTCTATTCATAACCTACTTCCTCTCCAGTGTTGAAATACTGTAACATCAGACAAGTGCGAAGCTCTGTTCATCGTGAATTAATGTAAATTACGTGAAATATTGCCATTGTTAACATCCTTCACATAAATTACTACAAATCACTTTGTTAACACACTGCTTAAGTGTAGAAAGTGTATTACAACATAGATTTTTAGCGATGTATGTGAAGGATGTCAACACTGGTATCATTTCACGTAATTCACATCATTTCAATATGTACAGAACTTCGTACTTGTCTCATGTTACTGTATTTCTACACCGAAAGAGCTTGCTTTTTGACGATGACATTTAGACACGTAGGAGGACTCCGTAGAAATGTTGGAACACGTGAGGCAATACTGACCCTACGACTTATCTTAGAAAATAGATTAAGGAAAGGCAAACCTACGTTTCTAGCATTTGTAGACTTAGAGAAAGCTTTTCAGAATGTTGACTGGAATACTCTCTTTCAAATTCTAAAGGTGGCAGGGGTAAAATACTGGGAGCGAAAGGCTATTTACAATTTGCACAGAAACCAGATGGCAGTTATAAGAGTCGAGGGGCATGAAAGGGAAGCAGTGATTGGGAAGGGAGTAAGACAGTGTTGTAGCCTCTCCCCTATGTTATTCAATCTGTATATTGAGCAAGCAGTGGAGGAAACAAAAGAGAAGTTCGGAGTAGGCATTAAAATCCATGGAGAAGAAATAAAAACTTTGGGGTTCGACGATGACATTGTAATTCTGTCAGAGACAGCAAAGGACTTGGAAGAGCAGTTGAACGGAATGGATAGTGTCTTGAAAGGAGGATATAAGATGAACATCAACAAAAGCTAATCGAGGATAATGGAATGTAGTCGAATTAAGTCGGGTGCTGCTGAGGGAATTAGATTAGGAAATGAGACACTTAAAGTAGTAAAGGAGTTTTGCTATTTGGGGAGCAAAATAACTGATGATGGTCGAAGTAGAGAGGATATAAAATGTAGACTGGCTATGGCAAGGAAAGCGTTTCTGAAGAAGAGAAAGTTGCTAAAATCGAGTATAGATTTAAGTGTCAGGAAGTCGTTTCTGAAAGTATTTGTATGGAGTGTAGCCATGTGTGGAAGTAAAACATGGACGATAAATAGTTTAGACAAGAAGAGAATAGAAGCATTCGAAATGTGGTGCTACAGAAGAATGCTGAAGATTAGATGGGTAGATCACATAACTAATGAGGAGGTATTGAATAGAATTGGGGAGAAGAGTAGTTTGTGGCACAACTTGACTAGAAGAAGGAATCGGTTGGTAGGACATGTTCTGAAGCATCAAGCGATCACCAATTTAGTACTGGAGGGCAGCGTGGAGGGTAAAAATCGTAGAGGGAGACCAAGAGATGAATACACAAAACAGATTCAGAAGGATGTAGGCTGCAGTAGGTACTGGGAGAGGAAGAAGCTTGCACAGGATAGAGTAGCATGGAGAGCTGCATCAAACCAATCTCAGGACTGAAGACCACAACAATAACATGTGCTGAAGCAAAACTTTTCGCAGTATCGTTGAAAATGACAATCAGGGCGAAAATGCAGTTGTGAAGTAAGCAACCTCCACAGTTGACGGTGAATACGATGTTCTTCAAAATAAAACATGTATAAGTCTGTCCTCTACTCAGTAAACCTTCAAATCTTTTCTTCGCGATTCTTATGAGCCAGGTCTCGCAGCTACTCGCTAGCGTAACATGATCTGCGATTTCACGAGAAGAGGCAACGCCGCTCTGACGTGGGCAGGGCAGCTACAGTGTGTGGACAAACAGAGTCGAGCTGGCAGACCAGGAGGAAACCGCGCGTGGTCAGGTTTCTGCAAGGGCGACCACTCCCTCCGTGGGCGGCCGGGAAGTCGCCCAGCCGCCGTCCTTGCTCTGAGAGCCCCGCCGCCTCACTTTCAGATTACGTGACGGCAGGCGCTCCAGCAGCTCGGTCCGGTAAACGTCCCTACTGTCCTTGTGCCTCCGGCGTGTTGCCGGATTAACCCAGACAAGTGCCCAGTGTAGGAGGTTCTGCGCCTTTCTACATCTTCATCTACCTACACCATCCGCAAGCCAAGGGTGAATAGTTTGTACCACTGCTACTTGTTCCCTTTTCTGCCACACTGGTACATCAAACGAAAGAAAAACGATTACCAGGACGTTGTCTCAGTATGAGCCTTTTTTTTCAGTCATCAGTCTTCGGACTGATTTGATGCTACCCACCAACTTATCCTGTTGATGTGGTCTTCAGCCTTAGACTGGTTTGATGCAGCTCTCCATGCTACTCTATGTTGTGCAAGCTTCTTCATCTCCCAGTAACTACTGCAGTCTACATCCTTCTGAGTCGGTTTAGTGTATTCATCTCTTGATATCTCTCTACGATTTGTACCCTCCACGCTGCCCTACAATAATAAATTGGTGATCCCTTGATGCCTCAGAACATGTCCTACCAACCGATCCCTCCTTCTAGTCAAGATGTGCCACAAATTCCTCTTCTCCCCAATCCTATTCAGTACCTCCTCATTAGTTATGTGATCTACTCATATAATCTTCAGCATTCTTCGGTAGCACCACATTTCGAATGCTTCTATTCTCTTCTTATCTAAACTACTTATCGTCCATGTTTCACTTCCATTCATGGCTATATTCCATACCAATATTTTCAGAAACGACTTCCTGACACTTAAATGTGTACACGATGTTAACATATTTCTCTTCTTCAGAAACGCTTTCCTGCTCATTGCCAGTATACATTTTATATCCTCTCTACTTCGACCATCATCAGTTATTTTGCTCCCCAAATAGCAAAACTCCTTTACTACTTCAAGTGTCTCATTTACTAATCTAATTCCCTCAGCATCACCCGACTTAATTCGACTGCATTCCATTGTCTTCGTTTTGCTTTTGTTGACGTTCATATTATATCCTCCTTTCAAGGCACTATCCATTCCGTTCAACTGCTCTTCCAAGTCCTTTGCTGTCTCTGACAGAATTACAATGTCATCGTCGAACCTCAAAGTTTTTATTTCTTCTCCATGGATTTTAATACCTACTCCGAATTTTTCTTTTGTTTCCTTCACTGCTTGATCAATATACAGATTGAATAACATCGGGGAGAGGCTACAGCCCTGTCTCACTCCCTTCCCAACCACTGTTTCACTTTCGTGTCCCTCGACTCTTATAAGTGCCATCTGGTTTTTGTACAAATTGTAAATAGCCTTTCGCTTCCTATATTTTACCGCTGCCAACTTCAGAATGTGAAAGAGAGTGTTCCAGTTAACATTGTCAAAAGCTTTCTCTAAGTCTACAAATGCTAGAAACGTAGGTTTGCCTTTCCTTAATCTAGCTTCTAAGATAAGTCGTTGGGTCCGTATTGCCTCACGTGTTCCAATATTTCTACGGAATTCAAACTGATCTTCCCCGAGGTCGGCTTCAACCAGTTTTTCCATTCGTCTGTAAAGAATTCGCGTTAGTATTTTGCAGCCAGGACTTATTGAACTGATAGTTCGGTAATTTTCGCATCTGTCTACACCTGCTTTCTTTGGTATTGATATTATTATATTATTCTTGAAGTCTGAGGGTATTTCGCCTATCTTATATATCTTGCTGACCAGATGGTAGAGTTTTGTCAGGACTGGCTCTCCCAAGGCTGTAAGTAGTTCTACTGGAATGTTGTATACTCCTGGGGCCTTGTTTCGAATCAGGTCTTTCAGTGCTCTGTCAAACTTTCTATTACACTCATCGTTTTCTATAACGTGGTTGGCTTATTCTAGTCATCGTTCTGCCCTGCTATTTTCCCTCTACTGCTCCTTTCAGCACCAAGTTGACTATTCCTGGACTCCATAGCATTCGTCCCATTAGCTTCCCCCTCGTTAAGGCTTTAAGGCAATCAGTCTGTACCTAGGACGAAATCTTCACTCTACAGCGGAGTGTGCGCTGATATGTAACTTCCTGGCAAATTAAAACTGTGTGCCGGACCGAAACTGGAACTCGGGGCCTTTGCCTTTCACGGGCAACTGCTCTTCCAACTCAGCTACCCATGCACGACTCATGCCCCGTCCTCACAGCTTTAATTCCTCCAGTATCTCGTCTCCTACCTTCCAAACTTCACAGAAGCTCTTCTGCAAACCTTGCAGATGTAGCACTCCTGGAAGAAAGGATGTTGCGGAGACATGGCTTAGTCACAGCCTTGGGGATGTTTCTAGAATGAAATTTTCACTCTACAGCGGGGTGTGCTCTGATACGAAACTGGCAGATTAAAAGTGTGTGCCGGACCGAGACTCGAACTCGGGACGGGGGTGAGTCGTGCTTTGGTAGCTCAGTTGGTAGATCACTTGCCCGCGAAAGGCAAAGGTCCCGAGTTCGAGTCTCGGTCCGGCACACAGTTTTAATCTGCCAGGAAGTTTCTGTCTGTACCTATTCGCTTTAGTATAAAGGACAGTCAAATGAAAATGAGAAATTTTTATTTTGGCTGGAGCCACAGTGGCAGTAAATTTTTTTGACTGTAATAATTTTTATTTTATCGTTATACAATCCAGATTTTGGGCTTGGCCATTTTCAAGTACAAAAACTTATTTATATGTCAAAAGGCATCAGACTGGTATGAGATACAAATCCTTGTCAGAAAAGCGCATCGGGTCATATAGTCCAGATATGCCATTAGCATATCTAATGTCTAAATAGATTGCAGACCTACATTTCTGAACCCTATAGCCCAACTTCTATATGACACTTATCACAAATAAACAACTGGAATGATTCCATCTGTTGCTGACACGTAATATTGTGGCGCATACCTATTTACCGGTAAGCAGTTTCATGTAACAGCCATGCTGTGTAGCCCGGAAATAAAAGCCTGCATCTTACTTACGCATTTTAGAGATACTCTTCCTTTTGCTAATGGCAAGTCTGTATATATGTGCAGTTGTGTTCTTCTGACAGATATCGTGTCATACCAGTCTGATTTCCTTTGGCATATAGATAAGTTTTTGTTCTTGAATATGGCCTAAGGCCGAAATATGGGTCGTATAACAAAAAAATAATAATTATTATTGTCAAATGGTGGCAGTACTACTCAGGAAATGTGGCAGATGAAAAGAGTAATGAGACGCCCTACTAAACCCACAGGACAGGACAGGTATGTAAAATTGTGAAAAGGGGCCAAACTAAGCGGCTGGAGTTACACTCGAATATACAAGTTTATTTAGTTGACCAAACATTACAAGAGCCAAGAAAATAAAAAACAGCATTAATTTACCGGCTGAATGCGCCATACAATCTGATGCTTTAAGGGCAAGACCACTTTAATTTAGAATCGGCTAAAAGCCAATAATTTAAGACTCAAACCAAAATCAGAAATTTAAAAGGCAGAATTCCTTATCTTAAAACAGTTCTTTAATTGGGCTGAAGGTCCAAACAATCTGACACCTTAAGAGCGAAACTACTTTAATTTAAAAATCGGCTGAAGGCCCATCACTTCAGACTCAAACCAAACTAAATTTTTAAAAGGCCAAGGCCTTAGCTTAAAACGGTTCTTTAAATTAGGCTGAGGCCCAAACAATCTTACGCCTTAAGGTCAAAACAACCTTAATTTAAAAAGCGGCTATAAGCCATACAAAAACAAACAACAAGCACAAATAAGAAAAGGCAGTACACCCAACGGCGCTCAGAAGTTTCCGAGGGCCGGCCTGGAATTCAGACACTAACGCTCGCTTAGGTGAGACAGACAGCCGGCCCAACCATTCCCGATCCGACCACATCCCAACCGACAGACAGTCAACGGACCCACCTACAATATAACTTCGCTCCACCCGACCAGCACACAGCAGGGGGTTCAATAGAACAACGTAGAAGGTATTGGCGCCCACAACCAATTGTACACTGAACTGCCAAACTACACACCGTGCTGGACAGCGACAACACGATGAGGAAAATACACTGCCCGAATTTACGTCAACGAAGAGGGCAGGTAACCGGAACGTTAACTGCCACAAGGCAGAAGATTTCACTGGTGCACTTCAGTTCAAATAACCAAGTACAGTTAAGCTCCACCGGAGGGTGGCAAAAATTTGCGAACTTGAAATCACACGTTGTTACTCGCAGCAAATTCCCAACAGCCGACAACGAAATCCAAACGACACAATGACTTGCTGGTAGGTTAACTCAACTTTCGTGTCCAGTATCGGTGAGCCATGGCCCTCGTAGCAATGGGAACAGCACCACACACTTCGACGGCAAGTGGGCCCCGCGAGCGGCCTCGGCCAAACTATGCGCCGCGGAGATTTCCTCGCTGCTCCACGCCAACCGACTAACTCAAAGGCCCGGAAACGGTGGAACGACCAAATATACGTCGGCCGATGAGACAACCAACTGAACGACCAACCAGCGGTCTTCCAGCTCCAATCTGCCTCCGTCGGACAGTTCATGTGTGTAGCCAGCGGTCGGCGAGCATTGGCTGTCGGCGCCTCACCGGCGCTCCGTCCTCGACTTCATTGCTGCTGCGTCCCGACTGCACTGCTGGTCCGTCTCCAACTTACCGCCAGACACACGTCGATCCAGAAATACTATCGGTCGCTCCAGAGATGGTATGACAGTGCACTTATCGATACGCGTTGCTGCTGCGGCTCATGGGCAAATAAGGCAGGATGTTAGAGGCGCCAGTAAGTGGAATAAGAAAACGAGGCGGTAGTACCGAAATAGAAGATGACAAACAATAGATGGCATAAACGCGAACCGTGTACGGCTCAAGTAAGTGAACTGTTTATTATTTCAAAACTAATCGACATAACTGCTAATACCTTTATCCCACTGTGAAACAAGACGGTCAGTGCCTTCATGGAAAAATGTTTGCGGTTGTCTACGAAACTATGATTGTATCCAGCTGTGCACCTCTTTGTCCGAAGCAAATCGACGGCGACGAATGTCTTTCCAGAGGGCTTCAAAAATATGGTGATCGAATGGGGTGAGATCGGGACTGAATGGAGGATGTGTAAGGTCTTCCCAACAAAACTTGTGTACCAAAGTGGAAACAACCTTGGCAAAATATGGGAGAGCATTATCTTGCAACAGAATGATGCCGTCAGTTCCTGGGCGTTTAGACATTTTGGCGCGCTCTAGTTTTTGCGAAGTGTCCATGTACTGCTGTGAGATACCTGTGGCGCCGTGTTACAGTAAGTCAACGGGTTCAACGGGCAGCGGACTCTAGCAATCAAAGAACAATGTGAAACTTCCTGGCAGATTAAAACTGTGTGCCGGACCGAGACTCAAACTCGGGACCTTTGCCTTTCGCGGGCAAGTGCTCTACTGGCAGAAGTGAAGCTGTGAGGGAGGGGGGGGGGGGGCGTGAGTCGTGCCTGGGTAGCTCAGATGGTGGTATAGCGCTTGCCAGCGGAAGGCAAACGTACCGAGTTCGAGTCTCGGTCCGGCACACAGTTTTAATCTGCCAGGACGTTTCGTATCAGCGCACACTCCGCTGCAGAGTGAAAATCTCATTCTTAAAGAGAAAGGTCATCATGACTTTCCAGGAGCTGGCGTGCCCGTTGATCGATGCACAATCAGTGCACAGTGCACGACTCATTACTGGGAGGGACTTTCTGACCACGTGGTACCACTGTACTGGTTGACGTCGGAGTCAACTTCTTGCTGCATCAATAACCTCCACATGATACATGTATTGCTTCCTGCCGAGAGCATCCTTCATTGAACCAAAAACATGGATGTCCTAGTGGCCTTCTGTTATGTGGCGAGGAATCTAGTGGTCACACGTCTTTGAGTGTCTCAACTGGTGGACTAGTGTGTCGGCACTAACAACACATACATCTAGTTGAGCAGCGAGGAGTTTTGTTATGATCCGTTGACCACCTCAGATTCGAGTGTCTGTACGTTCCAAAACTGCAGGAGTCACAGTTATATGCAACCCGCTGCCACACTCGTGGTCGACACTTGTTGCCAGATCTTCGTAGATATTCTTTAAGAGCCTAAGTGTATTTGCGATGCTCTGGTTTTCCACTATAAGAAATTCAGTGACAGCTCTCTGCTTAGAAGGCTCTTCTGTTACAGACGCCATTCTGAAGGCTACGCCACAACTTACAGGAACTACATGAAACCGTAGGGGCTGAAACTGGAATATTCTATGATGTCGTACAATAAATTTCGCATTTCCTCAACTGAAATTGTCCGAGAGAAAAATGTTGCATTACTTATTGAACGTACTTGTGCCTGCACAATGCTATCATTATTTGGCACATACTTCAGGAGATACGACATCGTAAATATTGTGATACACGATGAACTTTCTTTTGTTTAAAATACAGCGCAAAATACCCACATTATATTTTCCAAACCTTTTTTAAACTTTTTCTCTTATACTTTCTTAACGTCAAATAAAGAGGCTGAATAAAAATATGAAAAGAGCTTGAGAAATGCGTGCCTGAATATCATTGCAAATTCTAGCCAAGCATTCAGGTGCCGCTGTTGTATTTGACTGCAGACGACGACTATAGAAAGTTTTTAATGCATTGGAAGTGTGGGTCACGGTTCTCTGTACTTGTGAGTGCATGTCGTCGGAGTTAAGTGATTTCGAATTGTTTGTGCTCGTATGGTGCGTGATCCCGTAACAGTGGTAACCGAAGTGATTGGTGTTTCAACAGTATCTAAGATTTCTATCGCACACAGGGAAAGCGAAGAAACATCATCCGATAGGTCACAACACCAACGAAAGCGTGTTTTGAGTGATCGTGACGGACGGTCATTGAAAACCACTGTGACGAAAAGTAAGAGGACGATAGTTGCAAAGGTCAGTGCAGAGCTGAATGTAGTACTGACGAACCATGTCAGCACTATAACATCACGAAGGGATCTTTGTGGTGAGCTCGCACTCCAAAACAACACATCAGTGACGCAACTGTCCGTAAAAATAAACCGTGGTGCCGAAGGGTTAAAACCTGGGCTGTGGAACAATGGAAGAAAGTCATGAGCCTTGTTCCTAGTCCTTCACAACTGCTGACTGAGTTAACGCCCGAAGAGTGAAACATGGCGGGG
Organism: Schistocerca gregaria; assembly: GCF_023897955.1. Taxonomy (NCBI): domain Eukaryota; kingdom Metazoa; phylum Arthropoda; class Insecta; order Orthoptera; family Acrididae; genus Schistocerca; species Schistocerca gregaria. The sequence goes on from NC_064927.1 coordinate 384,835,153, forward strand.
ACTGGGTGATGATCTGGGCAGTCATACCGTCGTATCCAATGGGTCCCATGGTTACATCGCAAGATCGCATTACTGGCAAGGATTGTGTGACCATTTTGTCTGATCAGGTCCCCTCGGTGCAATGATTATTGCCAATGGTGATACTGTGTTCCCAGACCACAGGGACTCTCTTCACACAGCTCGTCCAGGACTAGTTTTGTGAACGCGAGGTTGGTCACTAGAGGCACCAAATGTCTGTATTATTGAGATTTTGTGCGTTTCTTTAGAGAGAAGAATCAATGATCGCTATCCACTCCATCATCGTTACCTATATCTTTCCGCGCATCCTGTGATTTCCCTTATCTTACTATGATGATCGTTCCTCCCTATATAGGTCGGTGTCAACAAAATATTTTCACATTCGGAGGAGAAAGTTGGTGATTGAAATTTCGTGAGAAGATTCCGGGGCAACAAAAAACGAATTTGTTTTATTGATGTCCACACCAAATCCTGTGTCGTGTCAGTAATACTCTCTTCGTATTTCGCGATAATGCGTAACGTGCTGCTATTCTTTGAACTTTCTCGATTTACTCTGTTAATTCTATCTCGTAAGGATCCGTGCAACAGTAATCCGAAAGAGGACGGACAAGTGTAGTGTAGGCAGTCTCTTAAGTAGATCTGTTACATTTCCTAAGTGTCCTGCCAAGAAAACGTAATCTTTGGTTTGCCTTCCCCACATTTTCTATACGTACCTTCCAATATAAATTTTTCGTAATTGTAATTCATAGGTATTCCGTTTACGGCCTTTAGTTTTGACCTATTTATCGTGTAACCGAAGTTTAACGGATTGCTTTTAGCACTCGCGTGGATCACCTCACACTTTTCATTATTTAGGCTCAACTGCCAATTTTCGCACCATACATACATCTTTTCTAAGCCGTTTTGCAAGACACTTGCGTAGTACAGTGCCAAAAGACTTCTGAAAATCTAGAAATACAGACTCAATTTGAAGTTCCTTGTAAATAGCACTGAACATTTCGTGTCAGGAAAGAGTTAGTTGTGTTTCACAAGAGCCATGTTTTCTAAATACGTGTTGACTGTCTATCAACAGACCGATCTATTCGAGACAATTCATAATGTTCGAAAACAATATGTGTTTCAAAAATACTGCAGAATATCGACGTTAATGATGTGGGCCTGTAATTTAGTGGATTACTCCTACTACCTTTCTTCAACATTGGTGTGACGTGTGCAAATTTAAGTATTTGAGTACGGATCTTTCGTCGAGAGAGCGGTTGCATAGAACTGTTAAGTATGGAGCTATTGCATCAGCGTACTCTGAAAGGAACCTAATTGGTATACAGTCTGGACCAGAAGACCTGCTTTTACTGAGTTGTTTAAGTTGCTTCACTTCTCCGAGGATATCTACTTCTATGCTACTCATGTTGGCAGCTGTTCTTGATTGAATTCTGGAATATTTTCTTCATCTTCTTTGGTGAAGGAATTTCGGAAGGCCGTGTTTGATAACGGTGTTTTGACAACACTGTCGTTGATCGTATTTCGATTGCTATCGCGCAGAGAAGGCATTGATTGTCTCTTGGCGCTAGCATACTTTACGTACCCCGAGAATCTCTTTGAATTTTCTGTCAGCTTCTGAGACAAAGTTTCCTTGCGGAAACTATTATAAGCATCTCGCATTGAAATTCACACTAAAATCGAGCTTCTGTAAAATATGGCCAATCTAGGGGATTTTGAGTCTGTTTAAATTTGGCATATTTGTTTCGTTGTTTCTGCAACAGTGTTCTGACCCATTTTGTGTACCGACGGGGTTCAGCTCTGTCGTTTTTTTTTTAATTTATTTTGTATAAATCTCTCAATTGCTGTCGATAATATTTCTTTGAATCCAAGCCACACCTGGTCTACACTTACACTGTATCTCAGGAAGGCGTCAAGTGAATTTTTATCTGCTTCTCAGAATATGTATATTTCTCGTTTATTTTTGGAGGATTTGGGGGTTACAATATTCATTATCGCTATGACAGCTTTGTGTTTCACTAATCCATTTAATCGTTTTGATGCTCGTTATTTACTCAGGATTATTTGTTGCCAAGATGTCAAGTGTGTCTTCACAACAATTTACTATTCGCGTGGGCTTGCGAAGTAACTGCTAGAAATAATTTTCAGAGAATGCGTTTAGTAGAATTTAGGATGATGTTTTATGCATACCTCTAGATTTAAGCATGTATTTTCGCTAACATATCGAGAGTAAATTAAAGTCACTACCAACTATGACTGTACGACTCGGGTACGTGTTTGAAGTTAAACTGAAGTTTTCTCTGAACCTTTCAGAATTTTTATCATCTGAACTGGGTTTACGTGCCCGATGAACCGCCATAAGATCCAGATATACAGCGAACATCGCTCTATAACTGCATCTCTGCTCATCATGTGTTGCACGAGCGCACAAATACTGCCACTGGAAGCTCAGAACATGGAGAAAGATTTGCAACGTAGCCGACAACTTACAGGTCTGTGGTAAGCCACGGCCATCTGTGAGACTGGTGTTGCGTTAATCAATACGTAGTTGGATGAAATAAAATGTTAGCTCTATTACCTGTCGTCGATGCTCTTAACTTACACTTCTTGACTTACCTGGCACCGGCGGAAGATTGTAGCGTCGGTTGCATCTCGTAACACTTAAAGCTAGATAAAGGAAACAGAAAAATGCTGCGGAAGTGTTCAAGAAGTCCATGTACTTTGCAAAATTGCATTTATTCGATACCACTGGAGAGATGTTCCCTACAACAAAAATTATGAGGTTCTTTGGTCACTTAACTATGGTACCATATGATACTAGGAAAAAGACTCACCTTACTGAAAAGAGAGCTTTGTTGGAAAAGATATTTATACTGAGAACATTATAAATCTATAATATGTTGTTTTGAAGACGACCAATGCCCGAAACGTGTCAGGAAATTAATAAAGTATTAGTTGTCCAGACTGACGTACAATTAAATTGTATATTGGGCAGGTGTCTTAAAAGTATTTCCTGTTGAATGCCCACTACAGAAATTCAGAAATTTGTCGACCTTTCTATTGCTCATGAATGTACACTACAGTAAGCTGTTGCGCTTCAGGAACATGCTGTTGCCAATTACAGAGTGAGTCGGAATTACTCAGGCAAACTTTCGGAGGTCGTTCAGGCATTTTCCTTTAAGGGGCTCGTGGTCTTAGGCGGCTCGTTACGGAGTAATAACATAATTATCACTTACTTGATTTGCTACCCCAGTTACCTACCCTTTTGTGAAAATACTTTCACAGGCGTGAAAAAGCTTGCAGTACGCAATCACCAGAATGTACAACATAACCATGATAACGTAACAGCTTCCATTCTTTTATCACAGTGTATTCGGTCTGCTCTATCAGTGATTATTACAGCAATTAAAAATGCTGAAATCTTCAAAATGGTGGAGAACGGCAATCAGTCGACCCCTCCTTTCAGGTTTTATTAAAGCAAATATAAATTTTGGCTTGTAATTAGCCATGATCACTACAGTGTTTCAGAGGTTTAATATATGCCCTAGTACGTCAGACCCCTGTCGTTGGGGTCCTTGAATGAACAACAGGGGACCAACAAACTAGGGCGCCTATTAAAACTCTGATATCCTGCGTTGACAATGGCTAGTTACAAGTCGAAATCTAAATGAGCTTAAATAAAACCTGAAAGAAAAGGGTGACTGTTTACTGTTCTCCATCATTTAGGAAGTCATACCTCACTCGACTGCATTCCACATTCTTAATAGAAAGTAACTCGATGAGATGCTGAAATCTACCCTTAGCAGGAAGTGTTTATGTCGATCACCGTGATCGTGATAGAATGTACAACGATTCCCTTGCGACTGTCTTACTCGGTCAAGAATACCAGAAATTTTACGTTTTGCTTCTGTGGCTGCAACAACACTAGCAACTGGGTCCGCGTGAGTATCGGCTGCCTCCAGAAGAAAAGGTCCATTGGTGTCTTGTCTGTTGACTGATCTGCTAGGCAACAGGAGTACCACGACCAAGCTATTGCTGTTCAAACTGTACATCAATGCGACGCTATCTTCGAATGCAAAGTGTGCTGGCGCCCCGTCATATTAAAACCACGGAAGTGGACGAGTTCTCAGCGGCATAGATCTAGGAACGGTGAGAGGACATGTTGAAGGAACGTTTTGTACGCTAGTTTGTTGAGTTTAGCGGAAAGTACCTGTCATCCAATCACATACAGGGTGGCGCACGAATTGTGTTACCATTTTGTTTTTGAATGTAAACTTTATTGTCAATACAATCTGAAAGGAACATATACTACAATGAAGAGCCGTCCATAGAGATTTGTTCTAACTCGGCACATGCTCAATATGTCCACCATTTCGTTTCCTAACTTCCTTTAAACGAACACTGAAGTTAGTGATTACCCTGCTGCACATGTCTTCCGTAATTTCACAGCAAGCTTGAAGAATAAGTCTTTTGAGTTCCATTAAATCACGTGGACGTTTCGGGAAAAATTGTTCCTTTAGGTACCCCCAAAGAAAAAAGTCACATGGATTGAAGTCTGGACTTTTGGGTGGCCAATTTTGCCCGTCATTGAAGCGACCTGGAAACCTGAGTGAAATGATTCGCATGTCTAAATGCTCGTATAAAAACTCCAACACAGTGTTTGCAGTATGCGTCCTTGCTCCATCTTGCATGAACCACTGCGTGTTGAAGGGCAAGGCAGTAGTAAGAAGCTGTGGAATGGAGCTATTGCGAAGCATGCTCAAATAACGCTACCTGTTCACAGTTTATTCGAAGAAAAAGGGTCCAATAAATTGGTGACTGGAAATTGCTGTCCACGCTGTAATCCTCGGAGCATAATGTTGTCGTTCATGAAACACATGTGGGTTTTTAGTGGCCCAAAAGCGTACATTTTGTTTGTTAACCACACCGTCTAAATGAAGATGCGCCTCGTCTGAAAACCAAACGTTGTTGAGAGTTTCTTCCCTATCCTCCGCCCACTGAGCAAACAGTAGTCTCTGCTGCTTGTGTTCTTCAGTGAGCTTCTGTGCACAGGTCATCTTGTATGGGTACATATGGAGGTCACTTTTAAGAATGCGTTGAACGGAGCGTCTGGATATTCCTGGTTGCACTGCTGCCTTTCTACAATATTTCCCGGGACTTCTCTGTACAGCAACTCGTACCACTTCAGTATTCTCCGGCGAACAAACAGGCCTAGTCCCAGGTCGCTTCGCTCCCAATACTATTCTTTCCTATACAGATTTACCGTACAACCTGTAGATGGTCTTTTTGCAAGGGACCCATCATGTGTTAAACTGTTGTCGAAAACACCTTTGAGTCACAAGAAGGCTTTTCGTTTCATGAAAAAGTAACACAATTGACGGTCGTTGCTGTGTCGTCAGTCTTCTATTGTCAGCCATTGCTACTTACTAGTCTCCGATCGGCAGTATAGTGAATTACACGTCATTTCGTAACTCATTTGTTTTTCCAAGCTCTGCTGTAGAGATCCCAGCGGGATATCTAATGTGCGTCGTAAATTGTGAAAGAAACAATTGTTAACACATTTCGTGCGCCACCCTGTTATTTTTGACATTATAACCCCATGCAGGAAAATTGTAGTTTTCTGTACACTGATGCAGGCACCAGCTTGCAAGTTTGTGAACTCGATTTGGAAAGCCCACTGTATGCAATGACTGCACCCTTTTTGGATAATATGAGTACTCTGGAAGCAGATGATTTGAGTTGTATTTGGAACCGAATACTGATGGCACGATTGTCACTAAAAGTGTGTAAAGCTCCCGCAATGTGACGTTGCGCTGGTGCAGAAACACATTCTCGTCCCGACCGCTGGGCGATCGCATCCTGTTGTTCCGAAGGGGTGGCCACGTCAGTGGCTGTCGTCTTCCGACCTGGTGCACTTCGAACGTCGAGTTGGTATTTTCTCACTGTTTGGTATGCACCGAATTCTTCATATGCCATAGATGCAGGGAAAGTCTTTCGTAATCAGGATTGTGACATTAAATGCAACACTATTAAAGTTTCTGTCAGAAGATTCGAACGAGGAAGCAAAAATATCATTAAAAACTGTACTTGAGAGCGATGCAGAAACCACTAGCTATTATAGAGTCTCAGAAAAGAAAATAAAGAACAGAAGAAAAAATAGATACAACTACTTTCTAAGAAGAAAATTTTATTTTTGGGTAGCATTTTTGATTAAGTTGTCAGAGAGTTGACCCATAACTTTCGTGCGACACATGTTTTTTATTTTACACCGCCAGCACCGAAGTAAGCAACGTTCTCCGCTATGCTACATTTTTTATCCCTTTTTTACTTTATGAGATTTGCTTCTGACAGTACATGATGCCTTGGTTGGTCCTTCCCTTACATAACTACTTATTTTTCCGTACTTTCGTGAGAAACTATTGACTTCAAACGTCTGTAATTGTCGAATTATAGGTAATACTGACAAAACTCGTTAATACAATCGCTTTCAGTCTTCCTAGCTGTAACTTACTAATTATGATAAATATACGATTTCACAACACATCTGTAAACCGCAGAGCTATTTCTACAATAATGAGGATGAGGCTTAGCTACAGAAGTTTTCCTTCTCATTTATTTCGCCTGCTACTTCTGACACCTGTGACTGCTACCAATCAATAACTCAGATGAGGGGAGAGAGGGGGCGGGGGGGGTAGCGCCTTAGTCATATAACCTTCACTTGCCCAAAGCACGATCAACACAGAGAGCAATTCGTCTCAGAACTTATGACTCCATTTCGAACAAGCATTATTAGTCTTCTAACAAGGAATGGCAAGTCGCGATAGGCACAACAAAAAGATTCATACAATGTAGCTTTCGGCCATTAAGGCCTTTGTCAGCAATAGACAAATATACACACACTCACGCAAACGCAACTTGCACACACGTCAGCAGTCTCAGACAACTGAAACCACACTACCTGTATGTTTGTGTGTCTATTGCTGACAAAGGCCTTAATGGCCGAAAGCTACATTGTGTTAATCTTTTTGTAGTGCCTATCGCGATCCAGCATCTCCGCTATATGGTGAGCAGCAACTTTCCTTCTTCAATATTGTTACATTCCATTCTGGGTTTTCCATTGTTTGAAGGAATGACAAGATATATTTTAGTGAAGAATTTCAAAACCTGACCATAGAACTAAAGAAAAGATGCAATCACCATTTACTTAAGAAACGGTGTATATCTCAAAGAGAAGAGGCTTTTCAAACTTTTTGTTTTTACTTCAGTGCATCAGGGCATAGAAATTAAGCTTACCTTTCTTCACTCAGTAGTGCAGAAACAATGTTTAGTTGTGATAATGAAATACGTTCCAGTTTTGACTGCTACTGGCTAAATAGTGTACTCATGCTGAAAGCCATACAAATAAACAAAATATGCTTAAGCTGAATTTTGCGTCGCTGAGGCGCTCTTCTATCACACTGAGTGAACCCATATACATGCATTGACGAGCCAATCATTGTGACCACCTGCTTAGTACCTTGTTGGGCAATCTTCGTAACGCAATACATAACAGATTCTACGTGTCATCCATTCTACAGTTCGTTGGTTGATTAATGGATCTATATGGCACCAGGTGGCTACGCACAAGTCGTGTAACTTCCGTAAATAAATGGCCACTGATTTGTGTATGCGGTGATGGCACTCGATAGACACCAAGGTGGGAACCATCAACTTTAAATTAGGTCAATTTTGCGGCCGAGACATTAATGTGATTTCACTATCATGCTCCTCGAACCCTGTAGCACGATTCTGACTAAGATACGTGGAGAATTATACTACTGAAAGATGACATCGTCGTCAGGGAAGACATCAAGCATGAAGGGATGCAGATGGTCCGTAGGGGACCTGGTATCATCGATTACAACAGGTCCCATGCAAGCGCAGGAGAATTTCTATCATAGCAGAGTACTACCCCCAGCAGCCTGCGTCTGGGGTGCGGTGCTCGTTTCAAGCAGCTGTTCACCTCAACGAATATCCGCCCCCAGCGGCTGAGTAGTCTGCCCGCACGGTAGATCAGCGTGTTCGGTCAGAGAGCCGGTTGGCCTTTGTAATAAAAAAAACTGAGTGGAACGATCAACAAACGAACTTGAACGGATGTCACTGTGACGCCCGCAACGACCAAACACAACGATCTGCAACGAACAAAAAAGTGGTCAGCTAGAGAGAATGTCAATCCTAAGGGCCCGGGTTCGATTCCCGGTTGGTCGGAGATTTTTTCCGCTCAGGTACTGGGTGTTGTGTTGTCCTAATCATCATCATTTCATTCCCATCGACGCTCAAGTCGCCGAAGTGGCATCAAATCGAAAGACTTGCACCCGGCGAACGGTCTACCCGACGGAAGGCCCTAGCCACACGACATTTACTGAACGACGGGGTTTGTGAAGACGACCATAGACCTTGCGTAGCAAAACGTGATTCATCCGACGAGCCGATTTCCAGTGATAACACCGTCCAATCTCGATCCCACTAAACTGACGAGGTCGTTGAACCAATAAGTGAACTCGCAGTTGTCGTTTGCTCCGGAGCCCCTTGATCAACAATGTGCACTGAATGGTGTGCTCCGAAACACATGTGCATCCATCGGCAGTGCGCTGTTTCCCCAGAGGTGCCACAGATCGCCATAGATCCTACTTTACAGAGCAGACAAGCCTCCAAACCCCAAGTTGTGTGAAGAGCCGTAGACATCCAACCACTTAGCGCCTAGTAGTGGTTTCACTGCCCAACTCTCAGTAGATGCTGACGACAGCAGCAAGTGTACATTCGAACAGCTTCACAGTTTTCGACATGCTCAAAAATGGTGCAAATGGCTCTGAGCACTATGGGACTTAACATCTGAGGTCATCAGTCCCCTAGCGTTAGAACTACTTAAACCTAACTGACCTAAGGACATCACACACATCCATGCCCGAGGCAGGATTCGAATCTGCGACCGTAGCAGCAGCGCGGTTCCGCACTGAAGCGTCTAGAACCATTCGCCCACAACGGCCGGCCTCGACATACTCGTTCACAGGTTCTGTGTAATAAATAATATTCCCTTTGGCAAAGTCGCTCATCACGTTGGATTTCTCCATTTGCAGCGCATACCTTCGCTAGAGCAGTCCCCCGTCCGTCTCTGATAGGCTTACATACTTTTCTTATGCGTCACTTGCCCACAACACCACGAGGAAGCATCCAACTTTGCAGTGGGCAGTGGACACAATGTTCTGGGGTATTAGTGTATCAGCCAGTTCCTTATCGGTTAACCTATCTACACTTCAGTACATTTCTGTTATCCTACTGCTGGAAGAACAAACCTGAGACAGCACCGAGTAGTAAAGAGTACAAGCTTAAGGGTGAAGAGTAAAGTGGAAATTACTACTTGCAAAATGCCCTCGCTTCTAAACTGATACTGTTATTACTCAGCCGCGAGTCCGTAGAGGGTGGTATATGTCACATACAGTATGACTGGTCAGCAGGAATTTGCGAGTGTAAGTCGGACCTTCCTTGATCCGCCTTGGTGGGTCGTGTCATCGGATTTTCTAATACCTGTGCGCGGTGCAGCTCTCGTAAATGTCGTCCCGTGCTAATTCATCATGGCGCATTGGATGTCTCTGTTGGTGGAAGCTAATTATCTGACATTGCTATCGATCAACTTTGGGGTATCTATTTATTCGAAATTAACATTCAGAATGCCGTAATATCACTTTTATTTCTATTAGATCAATAATGAAACAGTCATGTCACAAACTACTCGTAACCGAGAGCATGGCTACCATCGAACAAGACAGGAAGAGCTCTTAAGGCCGACTGACGACTTTGGAGCGCAGTCCGTATCTCTTACTAGTTTCGTCAGAGTTCGTGGATTTCCGATCAAGTTCGTACTTACTAAGATTTGCATTTGTTAATGAAGGGGTGTGAATTTTAAGGAGGCAAAATTATGATAAATAGTTTTAAACATCCAGAGGCTCCTACAAGTATTCATGTTGTCATAAATGACTTTAATTATTAAATACAGGGTGTTACAGAAAGATGCAGCCAAACTTTCAGGAAACAGTCCTCACACACAAATAAAGAAGAGATGTTATGTGGACATGTGTCCGGAAACGCTTAATTTCCATGTTAGAGCTCATTTTAGTTTCGTCATTCCAACGTGATCAAATTGTAAATTTTCACAATCAACATGTGTGGGCTGACGAGAATCCTCACACAATTGTGCAATCACGTCATCAACACATATTTTCTGTGAACGTTTGGGCAGGCATTGTGGGTGACGTCTTGATTGGGCCCCATGTTCTTCCACCTACGCTCAATGGAGCACGTTATCATGATTTCATACGGGGTACTCTACCTGTGCTGCTAGAAAATGTGCCTTTACAAGCGCGACACAACATGTGGTTCATGCACGATGGAGCTCCTGCACATTTCAGTCGAAATGTTCGTACGCTTCTCAACAACAGATTCGGTGACCGATGGATTGGTAGAGGCGGACCAATTCCATGGCCTCCACGTTCTCCTGACCTCAAGCCTCTTGACTTTCATTTATGGGGGCATTTGAAAGCTCTTGGCTACGCAACCCCGGTACCAAATGTAGAGACTCTTCGTGCTCGTATTGTGGACGGCTGTGATACAATACGCCATTCCCCAGGGCTGCATCAGCGCATCAGGGATTCCATGCGATAGAGGATGGATGCATGTATCCTCGCTAACGGAGGACGTTTTGAACATTTCCTGTAACAAAGTGTTTGAAGTCACGCTGGTACGTTCTGTTGCTGTGTGTTTCCATTCCATGATTAACGTGATTTGAAGAGAAGTAATAAAATGAGCTCTAACATGGAAAGTAAGCGTTTCCGGACACATGTCCACATAACATATTTTCTTTCTTTGTGTGTGAGGAATGTTTCCTGAAAGTTTGGCCGTACCTTTTTGTAACACCCTGTATAAATAAACAAAATCGGTGACTTTGGCGCCAAGATGGCGGTACTTCCCGTCATGTATATTTCCCAGGCTGACGCTTGTTGCTACGGTCCAGCGCCGAGCCCCACCCCACTACGCGCGACATATGGTCGCTTCGCCACCTAGCCATCCAGGGTGGGAGATGCTCTCCGATTCATGGCCGGCTACGGAATGCAGCACTTTCTAACTATCGTGAATACATCAATGAGAGACAATAATTTATTAAAACTGCAAAAAATATCTTCCTCGCGTAAGAGGCACCTTACATGCTGTCAGCGGCAAGTACCATGAGTGAATGGAACAAATCTGTTCCCAAACAAGACACGTGACGTATGCGTTTGTATTGTTTGGCTGTTATTTCCAGGGCAGTTCAGATACGAAGACAAATTAGGATAAGAAATCAGACTAAATGTAATTAGTGTTTAACGAACCACTGTAGACCACGAGTTCTCTATACCAAAATACTCGGAAAATGTCCCTGAACATTCTTCAAGATTTTTTCGATGGACTGGAGTTCATGTTTTATTTTAGAATTCAAAGCGGTTTTGTTATAACACAATAAATTAAAAACGTAGCTGTGGTTGACTAATGTTAGACATAGCAAAACAAGTGTCAGTGATGTGTATTGAACTACTAATTACACAACTGTGAAAGTTACTTGTTATAAGGGAACATGCTCAGTTCATGACAGAATTAGCTCAGGAAGATATGTTTCTCCACAGCTGGGTGAACGCGATCCTTGAATCAAGCACCAGCGGCTGTGAATGTACTCTGTCAATTATGTCACTTTTGCTAAGAAAATACAGTAAATTGTAACAAATCTTTTTATTCATATCAAATTTGTACAGGCTCGAGTGTTACAGTTCACAACTGTACTATTTGCACTGCAATATTTAATATAAATTACTTGCTACCATCGTGTAAGATATAAATAAAAAAGTGTCTAATCTACTCTAGCCTAAAATGTTCAACGTGAAACAGTGTGATAAGGAATAAACTACGTCAAAGCAGACAAACATAACAGTTACGTTATGAAAATGGTTAACATTGCGTTGCTGTCCTCATCTTCCAACACGACACATCCAACACCGACGTAATTCGCTAGCAGCCGTTTTGGACGTCGTCTTAAAAGTTATTAGGTGGGAGTATAGCTGCTTGTAGTCACTGCAGTGACATCACTATCCTCGTTAGTGAGAACCATATAGGGAAATAGCATGTAAGAAGGAATTTATGTACAAATATGATAAATATGATCACTTTTGAGAATGGATGAACAGATCCTGGGATGTGGGAAGGTTCAGGTATACTAAGTGGATCGTTTCGTTTTTTTATTCTTTTATGTTCCTTGCACGTAGTTATGTAGTCTTCTGCAGTAATGCAAGTGGAAGGTACTTAAATGTGGAAAATGTCCTTTATAAGACTGGAGGCTGGGTAGAAAAATATGTAACAAAAAACGGCGTGTAAGATTAAAAACTTGTTATTAAATGTAAGGATGTGAAAATGGGAGATGTGAAAATTTTAGAAATTGCTGATAACATATCTCAGTTCCTGATAAGGTAAATTGTACAATACACCGAAGTATAATCAAACAATGACAATGCCAATTTTGTAATTATTAAATAACGAATTGTGCTAGTTATAGAGGAGGACCACATAAAAATGTCATTCCTACTGTTTCAGAAAGAACAGAATATATAAAGACGAGATCCAGTAGGTAAACGGAAGAGTACTTCCCTTACGGTTAATGCTAGCAACTTTACTTTCCGAGACATTGAGACGTCTATGGTTTGAAACAGATTTGTAATTTTTTATGGAATTGGTGAGTCTTTGAAAAGAAGTGAAGAGTCATATGACGCTCGTTAAAGTTAGCGCTATCACATTTCGTTAAGAGGCGTGGAAAGTCTTGTAATTATGGAGACCGAGAGAGCTGCTCCATTACGCAATGTTTATGTGGCACTGGAGATGAATCGGCGTTTTCATATTTAACACATCCCTCGCCTCTGTCTTCGAACAGTTTCACTATATGGAGATTTGACAAGCTAATCATTGCACTGCTCTTTCCAAGAACTGTCGAATATTTCGGAATAGTTCCATTAACAAATATATCGATGAATCATCATCTCCATTCATAAAAATGTTATTAACCACATAGAAAATTCTTTCCCTTTTGCATCTTACCAGTCTGTTAACGTGTTTCGGTACTACCAACCGTTTATAAATTATTACTTGAAAAGATATGTCTGAGTGTATGGGTATGAGTCGATGCTGCCTTAATGATTTAGGGTGTCAGTAAATGCCTTGTAAATACAGAGAAATGTACTCGTTTTTATATTAGAAAGAGTGTCGTATTAATTAGATGGTTTTCCGCGTTAATGGTGGGGGTCTGAAGGTGCCTAAGAACGAAGGGAAGGGACGGCAGCACGTTTACTCGGACAGAGCTTCGACCTCAAGGCGGAAACTCTGGAGTAGACGGGCACCGCCCGGCGACCACTCACGGGCTGTGCGACGGACAACGCGTGGGTGTTGCTCTACTGGTGCGAATCTCGCTCTGTTTGCTACGGGGACGGTGAGATGATTCCGCGGCTGCAGCGCATCCAAAGCTCCAATCCTATTAGTGCCTGGAAATATGGCCCTTCTTCTAGTCGATCAGTATTACTATATCCGCGAGTGAAATAAAAAAAATCGCTGTGGCGCCCGTATATTAAGTGAACAAAGGATTATGACTGCTATAAGAGCTGTCACAGACGGTCCCATTTATTTCTAGAATTTGTAGGACCAATGATCAGAAAACCAGCTTGATAATTTTTGAGCGATGAATTTGCAAGTTGTATTGTCATGATGCACAGATACCAACGGCCTTTTGGCGGAAAGCAGAGAACACTTAGAATTGACAGGCTACGTTGCATATAAATTTGAGTTAATAACAGAGATAGGAGGAAATATATATAAAAAACAATAGGACAGATCATAAGAAGTTCACGCAAGAAGGAACTGAGAGGATTTGGATTGCAGTGGTGCGGAACAATGTTAAAAATCAGATAGGCATATAGACTAAGAAAATAAGAGGTAGAAAAAAGAATAATCTGGGTTAGAAGTCTAGAAGACAGTTACCAAAGTGAAGGACAGCTGGTGCATCCAAGATAGCTAACGTGACGATGGACGAAAATTCTTGAAGAAAATAAAAACCGAAATGCGTAATATTTAATACATATTCTGGTGGATGTAGCTTATAACAAGATTTGAGAGATGCATAGAGCTATCGTGAATATAGTGAATATAGTGAATATGGTAACTACATATTCCGAGAAGATGCAGTAATAGATTAAGCGAGTGAATCATGCTGTCAAGAAAACAAAATTAGAGCTGGTGGTTGAAGCACGTAACGAATCAGAAGTAGATTATGGCTGGAAAACGAAACTGTCTTCAGTCAAAGAGAAAGTATGCCGTGAAATATTGACACAGAATAGACGATCAAGTTTCTGAAACTGTACATGTCTGTCAAGAAACTGAGGGGATTTGGAATGCAGTGGTATGGAACACTGTTAAAACTAAAGTAAGCATATAGATTGAGAAAATAAGAGGTAGAAATAAGAATAATCTACGTTATAAGTCTAGAAGACGGTTACCAAAGTGAAGGACAGCTGGTGCATCCAAGATAGCTAACGTGACGATGGACAGAAATTCTTGAAGAAGATAAAAACCGGAATGCGAAATATTTAATACATATTCCGGTGGATGTAGCTTGTAACAAGATTTTAGAGATGCATAGAGCTATCCAAGATAAAAAGAGCTGGACGACGTTAAACCTTTCGAAACACTGACTTCAAAAAAGGAAAATATTTACATTTATTTCGTTATGTACGAAGAGGGACGCGAAACCGGGAACAGATTCTCTTGTTAGTTTATTTGCACAGCATGATTCTCATATCGGACTTGGGCATCTACAACTGTCGTTATAAGTTTTATTAATGACAGTTCCATTAGCACGAAAAGTGCATAATTATGTTTGGGCCTTAGGTCATTAGTACGTGCTCGGCGACAACAGGAGTTGTGTTGTGACGGAGCTCTTGATAAAGGTCTAGGAACTAAAGCGGTCGTGTGAATATAAAGTGTTTGTAAAGCTATCATTGTCATTTAATAAAACTGATTCTCCTGTGTTATGGTATAACACTGCCAAAAGCTAAATGAATTCTGAGAACGTAGTTTACGTATTCCAAGTTTGCGTTTTCATCAGTACTCCATTATCGTCTTGATTAAAATAATCGAAGATTTGTACTGCATTATATCCGCCTTAGGTGTAAACTCAGAGAAAATTTGAAGGCCACATGAAAATAAATAAATAAATCTGTAGCAGAGCGCAGTGTCAGAGACCGTGGTATCTTCTATCATGAAAGCACCTCAAATATTTGCGAATGAGCAGAAGGAGGGAACGTACAAAAAACGATCTCGGAAACTCTCGAATACTAACGTAACAACTTTGGGCGTTTTGCCTTTGCGAAAGCGGGTATAACAGCAGTAATAAAGAACAAGTGTCCGGCAGACGAGGGCCATATTTCCAGGAAAGCTACTACTGGATCCGGCAACGAGCTCAGAAGCGGGGGTCGTAGGGAGTCGCGTCGAAGCCGACGTATCGGTTGTTCTTGCGGTGGACGAAGCCGGTGTCCGGGGCCGTGTTGTAGTAGATGACGCGCCGGATGCCGAAGGGGTCGATGTAACCGAAGCTGCCCGCGCGGCGGTCCTGCGACAGCGTCTCCTCCTCCTGGTACTGACGGGGCAGGTAGTACCTGGAACACGAACAAAACACACGTAACACGTCTGGAGACACTTGTGTTTCTGCATAGGCTGCTGTGCGACAAACAGTTAGCGACTTTGAGACTGTCTACCTTTTCACTTAGTGTGCCATTCATTCATTCATTCATTCATTTATCTTGTTACGTAGATCCCATCAAAAAGCAGAACTTTCAAGGATGTGAAAAGTGTCAAGATCTAATTTAACATGGGAAAGGACATCACAGAATTTTAATCTTTATCTTGAAAGTCTCTTCGGGTTTGCTGCCGGACCCTACAATCAACTCGATTCGATGAAACTTCCTGGCAGATTAAAACTGTGTGCCCGATCGAGACTCGAACTCGGGACCTTTGCCTTTCGCGGGCAAGGGCTCTACCATCTGAGCTACCGAAGCACGACTCACGCCCGGTCCTCACAGTTTCACGTCTGCCAGTACCTCGTCTCCTACCTTTCAAACTTTACAGAAGCTCTCCTGCGAACCTTGCAGAACTAGCTCTTTTGGAAGAAAGGATATTGCGGCGATATGGCTTAGCCACAGCCTGGGGGTCGTGAGTCGTGCTTGGGTAGCTCAGTTGGCACATGTCCGCGAAAGGCAATGGTTCCGAGTTCGAGTCTCGGTCCGGCACACAGTTTTAATCTGCCAGGAAGTTTCATATCAGCGCTCACTCCGCTGCAGAGTGAAAATTTCATACAGGGAACATCCCTCAGGCTGTGGCTAAGCCATGTCCCTATGGTATACTTTCTTTAAGGAGTGCTAGTTCTACAACGTTCGCAGGAGAGCTTCTGTAAAGTTTGGAAGGTAGGAGACGAGATACTGGCAGAAGTGAAGCTGTGAGGACCGGGCGTGAGTCGTGCTTCGGTAGCTCAGATGGTAGAGCCCTTGCCCGCGAAAGGCAAAGGTCCCTAGTTCGTGTCTCGGTCGGCCACACAGTTTTAATCTGCCAGGAAGTTTCATATCAGCGCACACTCCACTGCACAGTGAAAATCACATTCTGGAAACTCAATTCGATATTTCGGCGATCCAACTGGTCGCCATCTTCAGGAGAAAGCTGCTTCTGCTGATGAGTCCCGCTGAGAACTGACGTTTTTTTCCTTCTTTTTTTCCTTTATTGTAATTTTGATACCTGTACGTACAATGGGTAGGCTGGCAGCAGCAGTCTACGCTACTCTTCAGCCTTAGAGTAATGAGAAAAACTGAAAGAATGCTCATAATTGACATAATGACGGGTAAAAAACAGTAGACATAGAATAGAGAATATGGAGCCATTCACACTCGACGATAATCCACACTACAAACTGTTGACACAATGCACAAACACTGATGATGTCGATGGCACATGTGAACGATGGAGTGTGACGGTGAACACTAAACACAAAACACGACGGCACACACGAGAAACGGATGGCGATGTCCACGTAACTCGTGCGCGTCTGGGGGCCTGACAAGAGGGGAAGAAGGGTGATTGGGAGGGAGAGGGGAGAGCAAAGATGCCGATGTCAGAAGAGATGGGAGTGGAGGGATGGGGGTAGGTTAAGCCCGAGGGAGGAGTGGGGAGAAAGGGAGGAGGGAGTGAAGGGGGAGAGAAGGGAGAGAGGGTGCCCAAAAGAACAAACACAGGAAGAGGGAGGAAGGATCAAAGTTGGTAGGAGGGGTAGATGGAGGGGAGGAGGTCATCATCATGGAGGGGGAGCTGGCGGAACCAACCTTGGGAGAGGGTGTGGAGAGTGGAGAGACGGAGAGCAGGTGGGATGTGGAAGTGCAGGTGCAGCAGCAGACGGGGGCAGAGAGGATGGGAGAGACCAGAGGGTGAGGAGGATCGAGTTTGCGGGAGGTGTAGAGGATCCGTATCTGTTCGAGGAAAAGGAGGAGGTGGGGGAAGTGAATTAGGTCGTACAGGATCCGCGTGGGGGGAGGGGAGACGGGTGCGATAGGCGAGGCGAAGAGCATGGCGTTCTAGGATCTGAAGGGATTTGTAAAAGGTTGGGGGAGCGGAGATTCAGGCAGGGTGGGCGTAGCAAAGGATAGGACAAATGAGGGATTTATAGGTATGGAGGATGGTGGAGGGGTCCAGACCCCAATTTTGGCCGGAAACGAGTTTGAGGAGATAGAGGCGGGAGCATGCCTTGGCTTGGATCGTCCAGAGGTGGGGGGTCCAGGAGAGACGACGGTCGAGGGTGACACCGAGGTACTTGAGGGAGGGGGTGAGGGCGATAGGACGGCCATAGATGGTGAGACGCCAGGCCATCAATCGACGTCCAACATAGGCCGCCGTACCGTACACGGCGCATGCGACGCCCATCACAGTTGCTGCCCTCCATGTCTGGGCATGTGGCGCCGCCCTTAGTAGAACACTGCCGGCAACGATAAATCCCATATTCGAATACTCGGGCTGGCCGCACTGAAGAACGTTCTGTTTTGATGCGGGATGATACAGGATTTAACGTCCTGCTAAGAGGAAACCCATTGTCTCTGTTAATTACATTATCCGCAAATATGATTTCAGTTGCTTCTTTGTAGAAACTGCTCCAAAAATCGGAAGTGTTGGCAACTCTCACAGTTTCGTCAAATTTCATACCGTGTCCCTAATTTCAGCAGTGTTCTGCTACTGGCGATTTTTCCGGCTATTGTAGCCTCGTATGACGACGATGACACATCTGCCATGAACTGTGCGAATCGAACAGCCGATGTAAGCCTTCCCACATTGGCACGTAATTTTGTATATACCGGGTTTCCTAAGCCCCAAATCATCTCTCACAGGGCCGAGTAGTGCCCTAATCTTAGAAGGTGTACGGAACACACTCCTAATGTTAAAATTCCTTAGAATTCTTCCTACCTTAAACGATATGCCCCCACCATAAGGGATAAAGGCCACTGATTTATGTTCCTCTTCATGCACCTCCAGTGATGGTCCAAACTCCATAGCCCGACGAATGTGCTTATCAGAGTAACCATTTTCCTTAAAAACAGGTTTCAAATGTGCAAGTTCTTGGGTTAAGCTGTCCGCGTCGGAAATGGTATAAGCTCTGCATACCAAAGTCCTAAAGACACCACTGCGTTGGTATGATGAATGACAACTCTTAGAATGCAGATACCGATCCGTGTGCGTCGGCTTTCGGTGAACACTATGTCCCAAAGTACGATCTGGGTTTTTATAAGACATAACATCTAAAAATGGAAGCATCCCATCACTTTCAACTTTCATAGTAAATTTTATGCGGGGATGAAGACAGTTGAAGTGGTCCAAAAATCAAATGAGAGCATGACGTCCATGTGGCCAAACGAAAAAGGTATCATTCACATATCTCCAGAAGTACGTTGGGTGTAAAGCCGAAGCCCTCACTTCCATATCCTCGAAGTCCTCCATAAATAAATTGGCGACTACGGGCGATAAAGGACTACCCATAGCCAATCCTTCATTCTGTTAAAAAATGGTGCCATTAAATAAGAAATACGTGGATGTCAGCACATAGCGACAAAGCTTCACCTACTCTTCATCCTGTTTTTCACTAATCAAACTAAGGGAATCTTCCTGAGGAATTCTTGTGGGCAGAGATACAACATTTTTATGTCATGGACGTGATGCTCTCAATATATTTTTGGACCACTTCAATTGTCTTCATCCCCGCATTAAATTTATCATGGAGGTTGAAAGTGATGGGATGCTTCCATTTTTAGACGTTATGGTTTATAAAAAACCAGATGGTACTTTGGGACACAGTGTTCACCGAGAGCCGACACACGCAGATCGTTATCTGCATTCTAAGAGTTGTCGTCCACCACACCAACGCAGTGGCGTCCTTAGGACTTTTGTAGGCAGAGCATATGACATTTCCGATGCGGACAGCTTAGCACAAGGACTTGAATATTTGAAGGCTGTTGTTAAGGAAAATGGTTACACTGAGAAGCAGATTCGTCGGGCTGTGGAGTTTGGACCATCACTGGAGGCGCATGTTGAGAAACATAGATTGGTGGCCTTTATCTCTTGTGCTGGGGGCATATCGTTTAATATAAGAAGAATTTTAAGGAATTTTAACATTAAGAGTGTGTTTCGACCACCTTCTAAGATTAGGGCACTACTCGACTCTGTGAAAGATGATTTGGGGCTTAGGAAACCCGGTGAAATGCCAATGTGGGAAGGCTTACATCGGCCGTTCGATTCGCACAGTTCATGACAGGTGTGTGGAACATCGCCGTCATACAAGGCTACAACAGCCGGAAAAATCGGCAGTAGCAGAACACTGCTTAAATGAGGGACACGAAATGAAATTTGACGAAACTGTGATAGTTGTCAACACTTCCGGTTTTTGGAACAGTGTCTACATAGAAGAATTTGAAATTAGGTTAGCGAATAGTTTAATTGACAAAGACAATGGGTTTTCTCCTATAAGGACGTGGAATCCTGTATTATTCCGCATCAAAACAGAACGTTCTTTGGTGCGGCCAGCCCGAGTTTCGAATATCGTCCCTGACTGTGATTTATCGTTACCGCCAGTGTTTTACTATAGACGGCGTCACCTGCCCAATTTTGGAGGGGAGCAACTGTGATGGGCGGAGCATGCGCAATGTACGGTACGGTGGCCAATATAGGACGTCGATAGGCAGCCTGACGTCAGCGAGACTCATCAGCAGAAGCAGCTTTCTCCTGAAGATAGCGACCAGGTAGATCGCCGAAATATCGAATCTAGTTGATTTTAGGATCCGGGAGCCAACCCGAAGAGACTTTCAAGACTTATTACACCGGGAAAGCCTACGATGTCACATTTATCTTTATCTGTTTACTGGCTATCAATATACTGCTTAAAGCTCATCACGCTTGTGTTATCTAAATTTAATGGACTAATTCGTAACGAAAGTACCACTTTTAAGGAAGTTGCTCTCTCCTCAGTTTTACTACGCTCGTCAGCAAAATATAAGGACGAGATAGATAAAGTAAGCTAACATACACTGAAGTGCCAAAAAAACTGGTATAGGCATGGGTATTCAAATACTGAGATATGTAACAGGCAGAATACGACGCTGCCGACGGTAGCACCTGTATAAGACAACAAGTGTTTGGAGCAGTTGTTAGATCGGTTACTGCTGCCACAAAGTTGGGTTATTAAGATTTATATGAGTATGAAATTGGTGCTAAAATCGGCTCACGAACGATGGAACACAGCATCTCCGAGGTAGCAATAAAGTGTGGATTTTCACGTACGACCATTTCATGAGTGTACCGTGAATAGCAGGAATCCGGTAAAACATCTAATCTCCGACATCGCTACGGCCGGAAAAGGTACCTTCGGGTTCAACGATGAATGGAGAGAATCATTCAACGTGATACAAGTGCAGCACTTCCGCAAATTGCTGCAGACTTCAATGTTGGACCATCAACAAGTGCCAGCGTTCAAATCATTAAACGAAACATCGTTGATATGAGCTTCCGCAGCCGAGGGCCCACTTGTGTACCCTTGACGATTGCACGACACAAAGTTTCATGCCTCAAGCTTTACTCCTGGCTTGGGCCCGTCAACGCCGACATTGGATGATTTATGACTGGAAACATGTTGCCTGGTCGGACAAATTGTATCGAGTGGATGGACGAGTATGGGTATGGAAACAACCTCGCGAATACATGGACCCTGCATGTCAGTGGGGGACTGTTGAAGTTGGTGGAGACTGTACAATGGTGTGCGGCGTGTGCAGTTGGATTGATATAGGACCTCTGATACGTCTAGATACGACTCTGACAGATGACACGTACGTAAGCATCCAGTGTGATCACTTGCATCCATTCATGTCCATTTTGCATTCCAACGGAGTTGGGGAATTCCAGCAGGACAATGTGACACCACACACATCCAGAATTGCTACAGAGTGGCTCCAGGAGCACTCGTCTGAGTTTAAACACTTCCGCTGGCCTCCAGACTCCCCAGACATGTACATTACTGAGAGCATCTGGGAAGCATTGTAACGTGCTGTTCAGAAGAGGTCTCCACCCCCTCGTACTCTTACGGATTTATGGACAATCCTGCGGTATTTATGGTGTTAATTCTCTCCAGCACTACTTCAGACATTAGTCGAGTCCATGCCACGTCGTGTTGCGGCACTTCTGCGTGCTCGCGGGGGCCCTACGCGATATTAGGCGGGTGCACCAGTTTCTTTGGCTCTTCAACGTAATTATCATAACACTAACGTCCCCTTCTGAAGCCTGATGGTTCTTCTGAGAATACTGCATCGGTGATAATTTGTAATCTTTGATTAAAAATTTATATTCTGCATTTAGTAAACCTATTCCACCACAATTTTCTTTACATACACAGTCTTATAAACAAGAAAAAATATCCTTTGGACAAAAGATCAGAAGTGTTTGTTGTTGTTTGCGAGCATGAGAGAAATGGCGATCAGTGCAGAGTCGGTAAGCAGTGGAGTGCTGAGAGTGGAACTCGCTGTTACCTGAAGCCGTTCTGCGTGGTGGCGATGCCGTCGTAGAGCGGGAACTGCGTGGGCGGCTGCACAGTGTTCTGGTAGTAGCCCGCCGCCGCGTTGTCGTAGCGGTCCGCCGCCGGCGGCGACGCCGTCTGGTACTGCGGGAAAAGCGTGCCTCAGTTCAGTACAGCTTTTAGACACATTCCGTGGCCCACATTCGTGAGAACCCACTGCGATATCTAACGTGTCAGTGATCTTACAAGTACGACACTTTTCTCTGAAAACATGGCTATATGCTGCCCATTAACACAAACTAATTTAAAAAAAAAAAAAAATACACTCCTGGAAATTGAAATAAGAACACCGTGAATTCATTGTCCCAGGAAGTGAAGAAAAAAATGGTTCAAATGGCTCTGAGCACTATGGGACTCAACTGCTGTGGTCATCAGTCCCCTAGAACTTAGAACTACTTAAACCTAACTAACCTAAGGACATCACGCACATCCATGCCCGAAGCAGGATTTGAACCTGCGACCGTAGCAGTCGCACGGTTCCGGACTGCGCGCCTAGAACCGCGAGACCACCGCGGCCGGCGGAAGTGGAGACTTTATTGACACATTCCTGGGGTCAGATACATCACATGATCACACTGACAGAACCACAGGCACATAGACACAGGCAACAGAGCATGCACAATGTCGGCACTAGTACAGTGTATATCCACCTTTCGCAGCAATGCAGGCTGCTATTCTCCCATGGAGACGATCGTAGAGATGCTGGATGTAGTCCTGTGGAACGGCTTGCCATGCCATTTCCACCTGGCGCCTCAGTTGGACGAGCGTTCGTGCTGGACGTGCAGACCGCGTGAGACTACGCTTCATCCAGTCCCAAACATGCTCAATGGAGGACAGATCCGGAGATGTTGCTGGCCAGGGTAGTTGACTTACACCTTCTAGAGCACGTTGGGTGGCACGGGATACATACGGACGTGCATTGTCCTGTTGGAACAGCAAGTTCCCTTGCCGGTCTAGGAATGGTAGAACGATGGGTTCGATGACGGTTTGGATGTACCGTGCACTATTCAGTGTCCCCTCGACGATCACCAGAGGTGTACGGCCAGTGTAGGAGATCGCTCCCCACACCATGATACCAGGTGTTGGCCCTGTGTGCCTCGGTCGTATGCAGTCCTGATTGTGGCGCTCACCTGCACGGCGCCAAACACGCATACGTCCATCATTGGCACCAAGGCAGAAGCGACTCTCATCGCTGAAGACGACACGTCTCCATTCGTCCCTCCATTCACGCCTGTCGCGACACCACTGGAGGCGGGCTGCACAATGTTGGGGCGTGAGCGGAAGACGGCCTAACGGTGCGCGGGACCGTAGCCCAGCTTCATGGAGACGGTTGCGAATGGTCCTCACCGATACCCCAGGAGCAACAGTGTCCCTAATTTGCTGGGAAGTGGCGGTGCGGTCCCCTACGGCACTGCGTAGGATCCTACGGTCTTGGCGTGCATCTGTGCGTCGTTGAGGTCCGGTCCCAGGTCGACGGGCACGTGCATCTTCCGCCGACCACTGGCGACAACATCGATGTACTGTGGAGACCTCACGCCCCACGTGTTGAGCAATTCGGCGGTACGTCCACCCGGCCTCCCGCATGCCCACTATATGCCCTCGCTCAAAGTCCGACAACTGCACATACGGTTCACGTCCACGCTGTCGCGGCATGCTACCAGTGTTTAAAGACTGCGATGGAGCTCCGTATGCCACGGCAAACTGGCTGACACTGACGGCGGCGGTGCACAAATGCTGCGTAGCTAGCGCCGTTCGACGGCCAACACCGCGGTTCCTGGTGTGTCCGCTGTGCCGTGCGTGTGATCATTGCTTGTACAGCCCTCTCGCAGTGTCCGGAGCAAGTATGGTGGGTCTGACACACCGGTGTCAATGTGTTCTTTTTTCCATTTCCAGGAGTGTATAAAGGAGACTGCCATTGTCACGCACGTGTTGTAAATAATTATTAACGCTTATTGCATTAAAGGTAACAGAGGGTCTTTATTGAAAAACAGCGTAATGAATGAGTGCCTATAGGCCTACTAGTAGAGGTTGGAACGCCAGTGGAAATGAAATGGCTGGCGGAACTAAATTCCTGGGTGGAAGGCCCACACAGGTGTGTTGGTCCTGCATAAACACAGGAAATAGCAAGACGGACGTCGTAGCACCTAAGCGCTGGAGCACAATAGAGTCGCGACCGGCCAGTATTATAGCGGAGCCGAAAGGATTATACTTCAGAATTGCTCAAAATCTTGGACGCAGATGAGAGGAACGAAGGAAGGGCACCTCGGAAACCACACAAGCTGGGTTATTTCCAAGGATTTTTACTCAGAAGCGTACCATTGTACGAGTACAGGTTTTTCCTCGCAAAATTTCCGCACTGGACGACAAAAGACTAAAATATGGTTGGTAGGCGTTCGGAAGTGTCGGTAGAGAAGGAAAATATTCCGTGGTTTCGGGAATATGATTCGTTTTCGGAATTACGAGGGTGGGGAGCCAAGCCTTGCTGGGAAGCCAGCGTTGGAGAGACGCAGTCTTCCTTTTAGAGCACCCAGGTGTGACGGCTGCTCAGTATCAGCTTCTTGTTGGTTAGTATGGACTTGCTGTCTTTTATCTTACGACATTTTATAGTTAGAACGCCTACACACTGTACTGTTGTGAACTTATACGATTCTGGACTTCGCCTCCGGGTTGCAAGTCGTCGTTGAGTACGCAGAGTTCAGTGATTGAGAGCACTTCTTCTGCCTATACTTAGGTTGAGACGTTATCTGAACTCTGTCCTTGTGACTGAGAGTTCGCGTTTCTCGTCTGTAGAACACAGAGAGGAGAAGACAGTGTTATAGTAGTCATAGGACCGCCTTCAGCCGTCCTACTCTTTGGAAGAGTTTGTTTTGTGGCTGGAGATCTTCCATCGGCACAGACGTGTACGAGAACCATCACTCCGACTCACCAGACGCAGTACATACGTTGATATTACTAATTGCTTTGGCTTATTAGGAGCTATAAGGCTAAACAGCTGTGATCACGTAGGATTTATTTCCACTGACGTTGCACTCCATTGTAGATCATCTTTTAAAAGTCGTGTCTTGTTGTGTCTGGGAACATACACTTCTGGAAATGGAAAAAAGAACACATTGACACCGGTGTGTCAGACCCACCGTACTTGCTCCGGACACTGCGAGAGGGCTGTACAAGCAATGATCACACGCACGGCACAGCGGACCCACCTGGAACCGCAGTGTTGGCCGTCGAATGGCGCTAGCTGCGCAGCATTTATGCACCGCCGCCGTCAGTGTCAGCCAGTTTGCCGTGGCATACGGAGCTCCATCGCAGTCTTTAACACTGGTAGCATCCCGCGACAGCGTGGACATGTACCGTATGTGCAGTTGACGGACTTTGAGCGAGGGCATATAGTGGGCATGCGGGAGGCCGGGTGGACGTAGCGCCGAATTGCTCAACACGTGGGGCGTGAGGTCTCCACAGTACATCGATGTTGTCGCCAAAGGTCGGCGGAAGGTGAACGTGCCCGTCGACCTGGGACCGGACCGCAGCGACACACGGATGCACGCCAAGACCGTAGGATCCAACGCAGTGCCGTAGGGGACCGCACCGCCACTTCCCAGCAAATTAGGAACACTGTTGCTACTGGGGTATCGGCGAGGACCATTCGCAACCGTCTCCATGAAGCTGGGCTACGGTCCCGCACACCGTTAGGCCGTCTTCTGCTCACGCCCCAACATCTTGCAGCCCGCCTCCAGTGGTGTCGCGACAGGCGTGAATGGAGGGACGAATGGAGACGTGTCGTCTTCAGCGATGAGAGTCGCTTCTGCCTTGGTGCCAATGATGGTCGTATGCGTGTTTTGCGCCGTGCAGGTGGGCGCCACAATCAGGACTGCATACGACTGAGGCACACAGGACCAACACCCGGCATCATGGTGTGGGGAGCGATCTTCTACACTGGCCGTACACCTCTGGTGATCGTCGAGGGGACAATGAATAGTGCACGGTACATCCAAACCGTCATCGAACCCATCGTTCTACCATTCCTAGACCGTCAAGGGAACTTGCTGTTCCAACAGGACAATGCACGTCCGCATGTATCCCGTGCCACCCAACGTGCTCTAGAAGGTGTAAGTCAACTACCCTGGCCAGCAAGATCTCCGGATCTGTCCCCCATTGAGCATGTTTGGGACTGGATGAAGCGTCGTCTCACGCGGTCTGCACGGTGAGCACGAACGCTGGTCCAACTGAGGCGCCAGGTGGAAATGGCATGGCAAGCCGTTCCACAGGACTACATCCAGCATCTCTACGATCGTCTCCATGGGAGAATAGCAGCCTGCATTGCTGCGAAAGGTGGATATACACTGTACTAGTGCCGACATTGTGCATGCTCTGTTGCCTGTGTCTATGTGCCTGTGGTTCTGTCCGTGTGATCATGTGATGTATCTGATCCAAGGAATGTGTCAATAAAGTTTCCCCTTCCTGTGACAACGAATTCACGGTGTTCTTATTTCAATTTCCAGGAGTGTAGATGATGCCAGTCATTTCGCGTTATTTATATTAGACTGCGCAGCCATAATAAAAGGGCAGAGATGTTCAATGGATCAGTAATTTTAGTTAGGAAATATAAACACTTGTAATAAAGATTTTTTAAATATACAATAAATGTGTAAGCAGCAACAACGATTATCATTTAGTATAATTAGTTCCCTTAATCAATCATTTCTGTTTAGGTTGGAACTTATATGTTAAAGAGCATTAAGAGATCCTAAGATCTGCTTCAGGGGGTAGTCAGACAGTGCCAAATCTTTTAGCGTTTATGATTTTCCGTTGCGCACAGTCATTAAACACCCAGCTGCATTAGCATCTTGGACGTGTCGTCGATGTTATCCGTGCGAAAAGTGGACATACCAACTATTAGGTAAGTGGTCATAACGTTCTGGCTGATCAGTGTATTCTATAGTGTACATTACAGAACTACTGCGGATTACAGAGCACAGATGTCACATTGCTGTGATGCGATAATGTAAACTGGTGTAATACAAACAATGGTCTACAGTGGGTTACTTGAGCCCTTTTACCTGGTAGTTGCTCGGCAGACCGGAGTACTGCGGCTGTATGGCGTTGGACGAGATGGGCTGGTAGCCGGGGTAGATGACCGACGCCGGCGGGCTGAAGCTGAAGGCGGGAGCTGAGTAGCCCAGGGCGGGCCGCCTGTAAGAGGTCAGGAGAAAGGACTCAGCACCAGCAGACCGGGCAAGGCCAAATTATGTACGCGACTGGGATTTTACTACATGCTGTCTCCAGCTCTGAACTGACACCCCAGTCAAGCATCGGCTGATGATTCAGAAAGTAACGATGTAGGGTTACAAGCACCAAAGACTTCGTCCTGTTTAAATTAACGAGGAGAATAAAAAAAAATGGAACGTGCTCACAAACATCGAAACAATAATCCAGCTTCTACGCCAAATCACTGATGACAGTCTTCTATGACTGCCTTCTCGTGAGTACACTAGAAGATACTTAAACGCTATGGGAAGCGTCTTTTTCTTTCACAATTTGTACAAAAAGTAATCTTTGTTTTATTGTGACCTCTCATGTTTTTTCGGTGTGATTCATTACTAATGTGCTGCCGGGTATACAGCTGAGTTGCGTTGTTCCCATTTTTGGCACAATATTTGCGAGTCGTGCTGTTATGTGTACATAACTTGCAGTAACTGAAGAAGACGGCTCGATAGGTCGTCGAAATATTGTCTGCAACCACTCGACTGCATATCTGCAAGTACATCATTACGTTTTATTGCTATTTGCACCCATATATTGTGACCACTAGAGTGGAGAACGGCATCCACACCTTCTTTCAGTCGCCCACCTAATGTGAGAATAGTGATGAGTTGCTATAGCATCCACTCATTGCATAACCATACTGCCTCCCATTGACGAGAACGTATTTTTCGTTCCACTGTTTTGATATGTAAATAAATTTGTAGCTACTAGCGTTAAAATATTAGTATGACTTAAAATGGATATTCTATATCAGCTACTATAATTTGCACGTGGGATAGAGTTATACTGTACAGCACAAATGTTAAAATGGACATAGTTAATGTTCGAGAGTGCGAGTAGGGCAGCAATCGCTCGCCCAATAACAGTGGAGTAGTAGATGTCATTTAAGGAAAAAACTGCAGCCAGCCACACTTGTTGATGTATGTTTTATTTCATCACATCCAGTTTCGACCCTGAGCCCTCCATCAGATGACATCGACGATTTATTGTACAAATTTCATATCGTTTTGGTCCTATAATATAACAGGATATTCAGGACTTTTGTTTGCGTTTCCATTTCTTATCTTACCAGTCCACTTAATATTTTGAACCCTTCTGTAATACTACATCTCAAATGCTTTGACTGTCTTCTTTCTGGCAACAGATAGCTAACTTCAGTGTTTCACATGAGCTGCTTCATAGTGTAATATATTACCTAAAATTTATAATTACTTGGGTGCACCTGTGGACTAGTGCTAGTAGCTACTGTGAATACCAGAGCTGGTTTTCCTGTTTCTAGGAACAGGAACTATTCTGCAGCCGGAAGATAATGGAATGCTTTTACCTTAATGTGGCTAAGTGCTGGTGGTCTAGCTTGATCCTGGAGTTTTTATGGGCAAGTGGTTTCTGTAGAAAGCCTATTTTTTCTAACACCTTTTAGAAAAGAAACTTCTCATGAGCTTGGCAGGAAGCAGCACATCACAGCAAATACTATGAGCATTAGTAAGAGAGGGCCAACTGAAATGTGTATGTTCTGCTCTAGAGCTAATTGGCCAATATGTCTGCATATTAAGTTTTGATAGCCCACAAAATGAGGAATCTGCTAGCAGCCCACTCATGAGTAGCACTGGAGTCATGATCCACATGTGGTGACCCTGTGATTTAAAAAATGTTACATGTATGAAGGCAGAAGCACATTGATCTTATTTGATCAGTAAAGTTGTTCTTTTGTTACGGAAAGAAAATGATTGACAAATACATTTCCCATTCATGGGTGTCAAGGGCTCAGCCAATTTTCATTTTCTGTGAGAAATAGTGTAGTGAAGAAGCACTTGCTAGGCAGACAGGAGTCTCATATCAGACTATAGAGGCATCCGCTTTCTGGAAGTAGTGTTTGATAATGATGAAACAAGCTTCGTGAGGTATTACAGGAGGCAATAAATTCCACTTGTTATAGTGGAAACTTACAGCATTTGCGTGTGTATCTTTCTCCTTTTTCAACTTTAGACTGTTTTTTCATAGAGGAGATTCTAGAAAACAGCTGATAACCTAAGCTACTATTTGCTGTGCTTATTTACCAATTCAGTGATTATGTCTTAGAGCTTTTTTTTTTTAAAAAAAAGAGCGTAGCCTGCTATAGAGCTTAGTTATATTGAAGAAGCGGTTGTTTCAACTCTGACTTGTGACTCAAAGTCTGGCTAGCAGCAGTTATTTAGGTTGTGTATTTGTAAAAGCGCAGACGATTAATCAGGGTCTATCACCAAACATTTTAGAGGTAGTCTATGGAACAATAAGTTGCATAATTTGTCTAGTGCATGACACGGCAGAAAGAGTGGAGTGGTTCTTTGTCCAACACTATGGCGCAGTCGGCAAGGAAGGTTTCATGCCTATTACGTTTGACTTGAAGTGTGACCCTCCGCTGCTGGTTGAGGAACAAGAGCTTTCGTCGTGCTCGGAGTCCTTCATCAGAGCAGCGCTGCGTGCACTCACCTGACTGGCTCCTGCTGCGGCGTGGAGAGGGGCAGAGGCGCCGGGGTGGGGGGCGCGGTGGCGATGGGCGCGTGGTAGCTGGTGCCGCCCTGCGAGGGCGCAGACTTGCTCTTGGCCAGCGCGCTGCCGATCGGCTCATCGCGTCCCACGTACACCGACTTGGTGCGCACCACGCGGTACCTGCGAATGTGGGTTTAAAGTCTGAGAGTGCGTTTGGGACAGTGAGAAAACTACACATTGTTTTGCGCAACAAGAAACTGTACTTCAACTGGTGGAATGTAATGTCATCGTAAAAGGAAACTAATTTGGTTCTCAATGTGATTTGTTAATGCTACATTTCATGTAATTGAAGCTAAATAAGGCTACATTTTCACGTAACTGTACTTGAATATTTCATCTTCCGACTGTGTGTAACACAAGGGAAGTACAGGTACTGATACAATTCTAGCCATGCCATCACAAGCAGCTTTGATAAGAGATTCTCGTTAGTTGTAGTAATACTTAATGACATTTCTGGCAGAGCCAGGGAAAATTTGTTTTGTGTTAGCAGAAGAGCCAACACCGTGTTACGAGTGGAGGCCGAAATGCACGCGTTTCAGCTCAAGCAGGCTAGCGTGAGGAGGGAAGAACTGTACTGACGTGAGGTCTGGAACATGACAACGAATGAGATTTCAGAAAGCGGACATAATTAGTTTGATACTTAACTTTAATCCATTAATGATGAATGTCGCTCTTGACGGTATATGAGTCACAATATTATCTGTTCAGAATAAATTCTTGAAATAATTATGGTAACTGAATATGGCGCCTTGCTAGGTCGTAGCAAATGACGTAGCTGAAGGGTATGCTAAACTGTCGTCTCTTGAACCATCGCTAGCAAAGTCGGCTATACAACTGGGGCGAGTGCTAGGGAGTCTCTCTAGGCTGGACCTGCCGTGTGGCGGCGCTCTGTCTGCAATCACTGATAGTGGCGACACGCGGGTCCGACGTATACTAACGGACCGCGACCGATTTAAAGGCTACCACCTAGAAAGTGTGGTGTCTGGCGGTGACACCACAACTTGCTTCTTGAAAACTACGGAACACATAACCATATATTTACGACAAGATCGCAATAAATAGCAATTGACATATACGAACTAAACGGAAAGCTAGGCTTAAAAGTCGAAAAAAAGTTGAATAGTTAACTTTTTGGTTGTTTACAGGTATATGTCTATAGTCATGGTAAACATTTGAATCTCTACACCACCGTAATGTAGCACGTCGGTAGGGGAATCAAATAGTGCAATACGTCTGTACTTTGTCAATGATATGCGCTATTTTGCTTCAGATCCTCTAGTAGTGTGTCATAGTACTTTGCTACAAGTATTTCAGCTTGTAGCAGGACTGTAAACGAACAAAAATTAATTACACAGCATTTTTGATTTGAAATGATAATTAAAACTTAATGGCCACACAACGTAACTGGATGATATTTAAGATATCCTGCATACAGTTCCAAAGCAATGTGACACTTGGTTTGGCTTGCTCCTGTGGACAGGACGTAAAAATCAATGTCAACATGTAGTACGTATTCAAGTAATAACACTAGTTTTTGATCCTAGGTACTAAATATGTTAGAATTTCTATAGGTAAGGAACAGGAGAAAAAGGGATACCAAAGACAAATAATCGGAGAGGATAGAGCACTGACATCGAAGCAACTGTCTTCGAGCTAAGCTTGGTCCCTGAGATGTCTACAATGCGTGGATTTTCGAGACATACAACATTGGACAGGCAGTCCTTCCGTCAGCGCACCACTTGTTAATGGAACAGACTGAAAATTGTACTTCTTTATTCTCTTCGTTTTGTCCATGAGATAATACTCCCTCTAACAGTGACACTGTACTCGTTCTGCTTACCTGTTAACCATGTACCGGTTCTCCAAAATCCAACTGTTTTATACAGGGTGTTACAAAAATGTATGATAAAACTTTCAGAAAGCATCCCTCACACACAAATAAAGAAAAGATGTTATGTGGACATGTGTCCGGAAACGGTCCATGTTAGAGCTCATTTTAGTTTCGTCAGTATATACTGCACTTCCTCGATTCACCGCCAGTTGGCCCAATTGAAGGAAGGTTATGTTGACTCCCGTGCTTGTGTTGACATGTGACTCATTGTTCTACAGTAGAAGCATCAAGCACATCAGTACGTAGCATCAACAGGTTAGTGTTCATCACGAACGTGGTTTTGCAGTCAGTGCAATGTTTACAAATGCGGAGTTGGCAGATGCCCATTTGATGTATGGATTAGCACGGGGCAATAGCCGTGGCGCGGTACGTTTGTATCGAGACAGACTTCCAGAACGATGGTGTCCCGTCAGGAAGTCGTTCGAAGCAATTGTTCGGCGTCTTAGTGAGCACGGAACATTCCAGCCTATGACTCGCGACTGGGGAAGACCTAGAACGATGAGGACACCTGCAATGGACGAGGCAATTCTTCGTGCAGTTGACAATAACCCTAAAGTCAGCGTCAGAGAAGTTGCTGCTGTTCAAGGCAACGTTGACCACGTCAAGTGCTACGGGAGAACCAGTTGTTTCCGTACCATGCCCAGCGTGTGCAGGAACTATCAGCAGCTGATTGGCCTCCACGGGTACACTTCTGCGAATGGTTCATCCAACAATGTGTCAATCCTCATTTCAGTGCAAATGTTCTATTTACGGATGAAGCTTCATTCCAACGTCATCAAATTGTAAATGTGTGGGCTGACGAGAATCCGCACGCAATTGCGCAATCACGTCATCAACACAGATTTTCTGTGAACGTTTGGGCAAGCATTGCTGGTGATGTCTTGATTGGGCCCCATGTTCTTCCACCTACGCTCAGTGGAGCACGTTATCATGATTTCATACGGGATACTCTACCTGTGCTGATAGAACATGTGCCTTTACAAGTACGACACAACATGTGGTCCGTGCACGATGGAGCTCCTGCACATTTCAGTCGAAGTGTTCGTACGCCTCTCAACAACAGATTCGGTGACCGATGGATTGGTAGAGGCGGACCAATTCCATGGCCTCCACGCTCTCTTGACCTCAACCCTCTTGACTTTCATTTATGGGAGCATTTGAAAGCTCTTGTTTACGCAACCCCGGTACCAAATGTAGAGACTCTTCGTGCTCGTATTGTGGACGGCTGTGATACAATACGCCATTCTCCAGGGCTGCATTAGCGCAGGGATTCCATGCGATGGGGGGTGGATGCATGTTTCCTCGCTAACGTAGGACATTTTGAACATTTCCTGTAACAAAGTGTTTGAAGTCACGCTGGAACGTTCTGTTGCTGTGTGTTTCCATTCCATGATTAATGTGATTTGAAGAGAAGTAATAAAATGAGCTCTAACATGGAAAGTAAGCGTTTCCGGACACATGTCCACATAACGTATTTTATTTCTTTGTGTGTGAGGAATGTTCCCTGAAAGTTTGGCCGTACCTTTTTGTAACACCCTGTATGCATTCCTTCACTTACAAGGACACCGTCATGTTAGAGTGACCCTCACACTAGCTTGAACTAAAGCAAAGATGCGTGTGTTATAATAAAATACGTTTAGCGTTTTATTACTTTAGATGCAAAACCTGTGAAATGTACTCATGCTCATGTCAGCTCTGCAACGGCTGCCTCTTCTTGCTATAATATTACCTATTAATTGTATCTCATGTACACAAGCAGGAAAGGTTACACAACACTGCATGTAGGAAAGTAAGAAATATTGCCTACATGATTTAAAAAAGAAAATAGCATTCCCTTTTTCAAAAATATGCCGTGCAACATGGACATGACAGAATTACAAGTGCCTGTGATCGATAACGGTGAAAGGTAGTTAATAAGACACACACGTATTCGTGAGTTGAGCTGTAGGCTTATACAACCAGTCCTTCACTTAGGTAAGCAAATATCAAATATGGTAGAATATCGCCAAACTAATGATCAGATTAGACAAAGCCTTACCGTCGCATGCGCTTGTAGCCGTTTATGGTAACAAATATAGGACATGGAAGAATATAGCCGACCTAGTAGAAAGAAATGTCGTATGGCTAGGGCCTCCCGTCGGATAGACCTATCGCCTGGTGCCAGTCTTTTGAGTTGACGCCACTTCTGCTACCTGCATGTCGAAGCCGAACTAGTGATCAGATTAGACAAAGCTCTTAGTATTGCTTGCGGTTGTAGGCAACGTCGTTACATACGAAACACCGCCACAGCCGGGACATACTTGCGAAGATGTTAACAATTCAAACGGAACAAAGACCATGAATTGGAACAGTCACGAAACTCGTTCTTGATTACAGACGACAAATTTAGATAAAATCTCACTGCAGTGGTGTAATGTACCGCCGGGAACAGTACGTCAGAAAAACGAACGCACTTACCAAAAAGTGGCGTGAACTCCAAATAAGCAAATCACGAACAGATTGACTATGACTCAGCTAAGATGGACTGTTTCAAATGTAATGGATGTCAGCCAATTTCAGACGGGCTAAATATTTAGGTATCCCTACACCATGTCAAGTGTGTGATCTTTTATTTCATCTGTAAATGTATCAGGGCTCAGGGGTCTGCTCGTTGGATGTCTTGACGTGACATCACGGAACATATGACCAAAACCGAGTGTGGAGTGGAACACAGAAGCGAGCAAGTATCGAGAGGACGGGATGTGAGGACGCAGCACGCAGTTAGCACCACGTCGTGTTTCGTATTGGTAATCGGCATCAGCCCATCTTAATTGAAATACATATGTCTAGCCTTTTTTTAAAAGGAAATCTTGTTTTCTCATATGTAACTGAGAATATTTTAAAGAACTATGCTTTAAAATGAATTTCCTTTTAAATTCTTTGTATATTTATGTATGCATCAACCAACTTGTAGGATCGTTTTGCATATAACTGGATGAAGCATGCATGGCAGTTCTGACTGGCGTTGTTTTTACATGTTATGATTTGTTGTAAAACAGTAGAATAAGAGGTATATTGTGTTTTTATAAGAACTGTGCTTTTAATCTTTTAATGTTGTGGTTCGTAATGTACTTTCTTTTACTTTTATTGTAAAGTCTGACGATGTATAGCTGAAAGCGGTAATTCTATTTAAAAAGCTGCACCATCAAGAGAATTAAATAAGAGTTATGGACGTCGTGACTACTTTACAGATCGTCGTTTTATACCAGATTCTGTTCTGTGACTCATGAGTTCTCAAATGCGACCAGCAGTCCAGGTAGCACAATGAATTTCTGTAGGGCGCTAAAAGAATTTGTACACATCGTACAACGGTCACATTTCTGCAGTCGGTGTTAAGTGGCGCTTCAGGTGGTGTAAAGAATGACGTCGCTGGAAATGTCTGGAAACTAGTGATTTGGAGTGACGAACCACGCTAACTGCCTGCAGAACGTTACCTATCGCCATGTGCAGTGCCAACACTGGAGGAAGTCGGTGTTAAGTGGCGCTTCAGGTGGTGTAAAGAATGACGTCGCTGGAAATGTCTGGAAACTAGTGATTTGGAGTGACGAACCACGCTAACTGCCTGCAGAACGTTACCTATCACCATGTTCAGTGCCAACACTGGAGTAGAGAGGAGGAGGTGTTATATTATGGGGTGTCTTTTTCTTGGTTGTGATCTCCTTATTGCGCTTAAGAATATGCTAAATGTGGAAGAAAGTGAAGCAATTTTACAACAGCACGTGCTGAACACAGTCCAGGAGCATTTCGGGAACGGTAATTGTTTATATCAGCATGACAACGCAGCGTGTTATAAAGCGCCATCTGTGAGGCAATGGTCTGTGGAAAATGACATTTCTGGAATGGGCGGGGATAACCAAAGTCCCGACCTGAACTCAGTGGAGCGTCGGCTTCACTCCAGAAGGCAGCGTCCTAAATCCCTGCATTGCCTTATTTCGGTTCTTGGAGAGAACAGCCTGCTGATCCTCTAGATATATTCAGAAACCTCACTGTAAGTGGTTCCAGCAGATTGTAAGCTCACATAACGGTGAAGGGTGGGCACTGTGCTGGCCGTAAGCTATGGCCAGCACACCGATCGGCAAAGATGAAGTGCGAAGATCGATTAGCAGGCACTGGCAGCTGGTACTTTTTGCCGATGATACAAGTATAGCCATCACACTCAACAGACAAGAATTAACTGGGGAAATTGTAAACGATCTTTTTCAGAAAATCATTAAGTTGTTCTCTACAAATGGGCTCTCATTAAACTTTGACAAAACACAGTGTATACAGGTCTACATAGTAAATGGAATGACAACATTAATAAATATAGACTTCGACCAGAACTCGGTAGCTAAGGTAGAATACACAAAATTTCTAGGTGTATGCATTGATGAGAAGTTGAACTGGAGAAAACACACTTAGGATGTGCTGAAACGTTTGAGTTCAGCTATTTATGCTATTAGGGTAATTGTAAATTTTGGAGATAAACATCTGAGTAAATTAACTTACCACGCCTATTTTCATTTTCTGCTTTCGTATGCCATCATATTCTTGGGTAACTCATCAATGAGTAAAAAAGTATTCATTGCACAAAAGCGTGTAATCAGAATAATTGCTGGAGCTCATCCAAGATCATCCTACAGACACTTATTTAAAGAGCTAGGTATCTTCACTGTAGCCTCACAATATATATTTTCACTTATGAAATTTGTTATTAGCAATCCGAACGAATTCAAAAGTAATAGCAGTGTACATGGCTACAACACTAGGGGAAAGGATGATCTTCACTACTCAACGTTAAATCTAACTTTGACTCGGAAGGGGGTAAATTATGCTGCCACAAAAGTATTCGGTCACTTAACTAATAGCATCAAAAGTCTGACAGAGAGCCATATAGCATTTAAAAGGAAATTAAAAGAATTTCTGAATGGCAACTCCTTCTACTCATTAGATGAATTTTTGGACATGGTAAGTGGGTAATTTCCCCAACACAGAAAAATATTGAGTGTCATGTAATATTTTGTGTAATGTAATATCTTGTATAGACACCTTTTATGAAGCTGACATGTTCCACATCATTACGAAGTGTCGTATTCATGATCTAATGTAATCTCTAATCTGGATCAAGTGCGCCTATCACGAGAGACGCCAGAGACACACCCACCGACCCCCAGACTCCGATGATACAGTTGCGGAACAGTTCAGAGAAAGTTTGAGTCTCGTAACAAATAAATACCCCACTCATACGGTTATAGTTGGTGGGGACTTCAACCTACCCTCGGTATGTTGGCAAAAATACTTGTTCAAAACCGGTGGTAGGCAGAAAACGTCTTCCGAGATTGTCCTAAATGCTTTCTCCGAAAATTATTTCGAGCAGTTAGTCCACGAACCCACGCGAATTGTAAATGGTTGCGAAAACACACTTGACCTCTTAGCCACAAACAATCCAGAGCTGATAGAGAGCATCATGACTGATGCAGGGATTAGTGATCACAAGGTCAATGTAGCTAGGCTCAATACCATTTCTTCCAAATCCATCAGAAACAAACGCAAAATAATTTTATTTAAAAAAGCGGATAAAGTGCCACTAGAAGCCTTTCTAAAAGACAATTTCCATTCCTTCCGAACTGACTATGCGAATGTAGACGAGATGTGGCTCAAATTGAAAGATATAGTAGCAACAGCAATTGAGATATTCATACCTCATAAATTGGTAAGAGATGGAACGGATCCCCCGTGGTACACAAAAAAGGTCCGAACGCTGTTGCAGAGGCAAGGGAAAAAGCATGCGAAGTTCAGAAGAACGCGAAATCCTGAAGATGGGCTAAAATTTACAGACGCGCGAAATTTGGCACGTACTTCGATGCGAGATGCCTTTAATAGGTTCCACAACGAAACATTGTCTCGAAATTTGGTAGAAAATCCGAAGAAATTCTGGTCGTATGTAAAGTACACAAGCGGCAAGACGCAGTCAATACCTTCGCTGCGCAGTGCCGATGGTACTGTTATCGACGACTGTGCCGCTAAAGCGGAGTTATTGAACGCAGTTTTCCGAAATTCCTTCACCAGGGAAGACGAATGGAATATTCCAGAATTTGAAACACGAACATCTGCTAGCATGAGTTTCTTAGAAGTAGATACCTTAGGGGTTGCGAAGCAACTCAAATCGCTTGATACGGGCAAGTCTTCAGGTCCAGATTGTATACCGATTAGGTTCCTTTCAGATTACGCTGATACTATAGCTCCCTACTTAGCACTCATATACAACCGCTCGCTCACCGATAGATCTGTACCTACAGATTGGAAAATTGCGCAGGTCGCACCAGTGTTCAAGAAGGGTAGTAGGAGTAATCCATTTAACTACAGACCTATATCATTGACGTCGGTTTGCAGTAGGGTTTTGGAGCATATACTGTATTCAAACATTATGAATCACCTCGAAGGGAACGATCTATTGACACGTAATCAGCATGGCTTCAGAAAACATCGCTCTTGTGCAACGCAGCTAGCTCTTTATTCGCACGAAGTAATGGCCGCTATCGACAGGGGATCTCAAGTTGATTCCGTATTTCTAGATTTCCGGAAAGCTTTTGACACCGTTCCTCATAAGCGACTTTTAATCAAGCTGCGGAGCTATGGGGTATCGTCTCAGTTGTTCGACTGGATTCGTGATTTCCTATCAGGAAGGTCGCAGTTCGTAGCAATAGACGGCAAATCATCGAGTAAAACTGAAGTGATATCAGGTGTTCCCCAGGGAAGCGTCCTGGGACCTCTACTGTTCCTGATCTATATAAATGACCTGGGTGACAATCTGAGCAGTTCTCTTAGACTGTTCGCAGATGATGCTGTAATTTACCGTCTAGTAAGGTCATCCGAAGACCAGTATCAGTTGCAAAGCGATTTAGAAAAGATTGCTGTATGGTGTGGCAGGTGGCAGTTGACGCTAAATAACGAAAAGTGTGAGATGATCCACATGAGTTCCAAAAGAAATCCGTTGGGATACGATTACTCGATAAATAGTACAATTCTCAAGGCTGTCAATTCAACTAAGTACCTGGGTGTTAAAATTACGAACAACTTCAGTTGGAAGGACCACATAGATAATATTGTCGGGAAGGCGAGCCAAAGGTTGCGTTTCATTGGCAGGACACTTAGAAGATGCAACAAGTCCACTAAAGAGACAGCTTACACTACACTCGTTCGTCCTCTGTTAGAATATTGCTGCGCGGTGTGGGATCCTTACCAGGTGGGATTGACGGAGGACATCGAAAGGGTGCAAAAAAGGGCATCTCGTTTTGTATTATCACGTTATAGGGGAGAGAGTGTGGCAGATATGATACACGAGTTGGGATGGAAGTCATTAAAGCATAGACGTTTCTCGTCGCGGCGAGACCTTTTTACGAAATTTCAGTCACCAACTTTCTCTTCCGAATGCGAAAATATTTTGTTGAGCCCAACCTACATAGGTAGGAATGATCATCAAAATAAAAAATAAGAGAAATCAGAGCTCGAACAGAAAGGTTTAGGAGTTCGTTTTTCCCGCTCGCTGTTCGGGAGTGGAATAGTAGAGAGATAGTATGATTGTGGTTCGATGAACCCTCTGCCAAGCACTTAAATGTGAATTGCAGAGTAGTCATGTAGATGTAGATGTAGATGCCGCCAACGCTCTCTCGGCAGCAGGTATTTAGGCCGCCGACGCTGACCGGAGGGACTCACTCACTTATTCGTGCAGTTTGGCATCTGTCAGTTTACTCGCAGAACTGGTATAGTTCATCACAGTACATAGCGGCCAGATTAGTGACTACAGTAGGACTCCTACTATTGATGTTACTTCAGTCTGCAAAAGGACTTCTACAAAACATGGACTCTATTCAAGTTAAGTAACAGCTTCCTGTTCGTGTAAATAAAGAGCTGTATAATTCCACATGTACTTTTGTGTTGTAGAATGAGGATACAGGCCACCCATAACAAATCCTCTCGATTTCTTCCTTGTGGTATAAGACTTTACAGTCACAACCTACATTAATGTTTCCAGAATTAGATTTTCACTCTGCAGCGGAGTGTGCGCTGATTTGAAACTTCCTGGCAGATTAAAACTGTGTGCCGAAACTAGACTCGAACTCGGGACCTTTGCCTTTCGCGGGCAAGTGCTCTACCAACGTTTTTTGCTTTTTTTCCTTTTTTGTTTTTTTGTTTTTTTTACTTTTTTACAGGACGTGGGGACCAGCCCGGTATTCACCTAGCAGGATGTGGAAAACCGCCTAAAAACCACACCCAGGCTGGCCATCGTCGTTAATCCGCCAGGCGGTTTCGATCTGGGGCCGGCGCGCCTACCCGAATCCACGAAGCAGCGTGTTAGCGCTTTTTTATTTTACGTAGCTGGGAATCGAACAGGGGCCCTTAGGATTGACAGTCTTTAGCGCTGACCACTTTTTTTTTTAATCGAACCAAGGCAGCATGCACCTGACAGTCAAGCACGTTACCCCTTTTTTTTGTAAGAAAAACAAAATAAGATAAAAATAAAAACGCGGTTCTTCCACTTTATGGTCCAACAACGCGATCACATTTTTTTTAACAGGAAGGCAGGGTAAACAGACAATCTTTATTCGTACAATTGTGCTGTCCTAGGGAGAAGAAAAGTATCGAGACAGCAAAAACAATTTGGAAACTATAAAATCAATACAAAGGCCGCCCTCTTTTATTTGTCTTTTTATTTCTTGTAACAGGAATAAAGTAAATGACAATCCTAGTCACGGGCGGACACCCCAGCTATCGGGCGGATTGTGAAAAACACTTCCTAAAAAATTGGAAAAGTAAGTCCTGTATTTCGTATGACTCCGTATGAGATCGTGTTGTTCTTGTAAATACATCCAATAATCCATCACGGACTTGATATCGTACGAATACAAATATTTCGTCGCATGTCCAGCGATCCAATTGACCGCATACTTCTTTTGTTTGGGAAAAAATGTCTTGTCCGGTAGAAAAAGCACATCTGATGTGATTTCTGTGTAGTTAGTGCGCCGAAGGAAGGCCAGTATTCGACGCGTCAGCATCCAGACGTCCCTCGCTGCGCCACACACTAAACCATGTTCTTCCGTTGCTAACAGTCCACAGTTTGTGCAAAGAGGAGAATCGACCATATGAATTGGATGTAACCGACTCCTGGTCACAAGTTTACGGTTCATAAGAATATACCACATCGATCTCGCTGCTGTTGACAGTAATGGAGTATGCACTGCACACCAAATGTGGTTCCACGTTCTCGACGGGTATTTGAATTCCATTATATTGCGGCCATGGTGATCCATCAAGCATCTATAGATCTCCCGAGTCGTGGGTATTCTCGTCGAAGTTACTTTCAGACGAACATAACTGTAATCAACAAGAAATGAGGCACTGTGTACAAGAGAAGGCGAAATATTGCCCACCGCAATAGGGGGTTCGTACGAAGGCGGAACAAGTACTTCTATCAGAGCTGACGTTATGGTATGCTTTCTTTGTTGCCAATTTCGTATCATCGCTCGCATGTAAAGCGCCAGAGCTTTGTTTCTCACGTTTGTGAGGTTGAGGCCACTGTTCCAGAACTATAGCGTTAACGTATCATACTTGATCTTAAATAACATACCAGTACTAACACAGTAACCAAAGGCAGCCATGAGGCGGTCTGCAGTACCCTTCGGTATTGGTAGGATCTGCGCTAAATGGGACAGTCGTGACGCTATGTGAACGTTGGTGTATGCCACACGTTGGATCATGTCAAAGGCTCTCAGTGAGTTGTTGCGTATCGTCAGACGAACATTCTGCAGAAGCCGCCGAGAACTCGCCGCCGCTGACCGCCGTAGTGAACGGGTAAATGTAATCCCGAGACATCTCAGCGATTCCACCGTCTGAAACGGTCCTGGTATGTCTTCCAGACCCCGTCCAATGTGCATAATTTTGGATTTCGTCATGTTAACGACACTGCCTGCCGCCGTCCCGTAAGAGTCTAGATGTTCAACAGCCTGACGCACTTCATGTCCTGATCTGACAAGGAGGATCAGGTCGTCCGCATATGCGCGACAAACGAAAGAGTTCTCATTAAGCGTTATCCCAGTAAGTTAGCGCCTCGTAACACACATCAGCGGCTCAAGCGCTATCGCAAACAGCATCAAGGAGAGTGGGCACCCTTGTCGGACTGAGCTGTTAATAGGAATCGAGCCCGCTTCCCGGCCGTTTACAATCACCTTCGATGTGGCCCCTCGTATTAGCCTCATAACGATGGAGATGAAAACAGGTGGAATCGCCATTCGGCTCATGACTGACGCCAAGAAGTCATGGTTTATCCCGTCGAACACACGATCGAAGCCCACAGATATCATCGCTGCTCGCACTTTACACGTTTCCGCAAGGGCGATAACGTCACGGTATTCACTTAACGCCGAGGAGATGTTGCTTCGCACCCCTAGGCAGGCCTGATCAGGGTATATTGTCCTGGATATCGCCAGCTTGAGACGAGACGCTAGTAGTCGTGCAAAGATTTTATAGTCGGTGTTTAGCATAGTGAGAGGCCGATATTGATTCACACTGCGACTCCCCGCCATCTTCGGGATGGAAGAAGAAAGCCCGTCACAAAATCCGACGGTAGGCGCATGTCCGGATGCAACCCCTCATTGTACATCGACACCAACTGTGGCATCATCATGTCCACGAATTCTCGATAAAACTCCAGCGTAATCCCATCTGGCCCTGGTGATTTATGGGCCGCTCCTTTTGTGAGTGCCACCTTTATATCGCCTTCTGTGAGTGGCTCCATAAGCGCTGCCTTATCCGTCTCTGTCAGTGTCGTTTGCAGATGTTGAAGTATCTCTTCCCCCATCAGACGGTCCGTCGGTGTACCGGCACAGAGGTGGCGGAAATGCTCTAAAAATTCATTTGCAATGTCCTGTTGTGTTGTCAGTTGACGGCCATCTAAACTGTGGAGCACTGTTACCAATGCCCGGCGGTAACGTTTATGTTCCCGCGACACATGGTGCATCGAGGTACGTTCCCCAGTGATGGTGTCGAGACACCTTGCCCGTATTGGGATGCCACCCAGTCGTCGTCGGGTGATCGATAGGATTTGTGCCTTGACACGATGAACTTCCGCATGATGTTCTGCAGACGGCACCTGGAAGGACAGCTCACGAAGCATGGTGTAATAATAATCAAGAATGTCTCTTTGCCATCTCGTCCTATCCCGACCATAC
This sequence comes from Schistocerca gregaria, assembly GCF_023897955.1. Lineage (NCBI taxonomy): Eukaryota > Metazoa > Arthropoda > Insecta > Orthoptera > Acrididae > Schistocerca > Schistocerca gregaria. The sequence goes on from NC_064927.1 coordinate 384,878,339, forward strand.
GGTATGAGGGCTCTTCTTATTGCCGGCTTATTACACTCGAGCCACCATTGAAGCACGGAGGTATACGTTGGTAGACGGCGTTGACATGTGGCCCATACCTCCTCGACTCTCTGACAACATTCGGGGTCCGCCAAAAGTGACGAATTGAGCTTCTATGTCCCGCGGCTTCTCCACACACTTTTCCTAGGGAGTGATATGGTACAAATGTAAGCCAGATGATCAGTAAATGCTGCAGGCCATCGTTCCGCGTCGACCACCTTATCCTGTAGGCCAACCGAAACATATATTCGATCGAGTCTGCTCGCCGAGTGACTGGTATAAAAAGTATATCCCTCACGGTTCCTATGAATCATGTCCCAGGTGTCGCTTAACTCCAGATCCCGGCATAGCACATATTGTAATGTGGAGTCTGGTCTTTGTGGGCTTAAACACAACTGAAGTCACCACCTATAATGAAATGATCGAATCTGCCGGTAAATAAGGGCACAATCTCTTCCGAATAATATCTCGCACGCTCCCGTCTGTTATCGGTGCCGGAAGGGGCATAAACATTGAGAATGCGAATTCCATTAACAGTTATTGTCAGTCCTCGTGCCGAAGGCAGATAAGCCATGTCGCGAACCGGAATCCCGTCCCGGACCAATATCGCCGTTCCACTGTCGTTGTTCGAGTGCGGCGAGGTGTAGTAGATGTAGCCATGGACTTCCTGGAACTCAGGAATGTAGATTTCCTGCACCATCAGTATATCCACATCCGGGTATATCATGTCCCTAAACAACTGCTGTTTCACGGGCGATCTAATGGTATTTACATTCACTGTCCTTATTCTGTATGCCTGGGGTCGAGTAGCTGTCATCTCCACATGATGTTAAAATGACAAAGTTTCACCGTATCGATAGTCCCTTTGCACATCCGCAGAGGGTCGCCCGACGGACGTGTCCCTGCGGTATTAGGTTTCTTGAGATGCGGACGGATGCGAGTCCCCACCAGTGGAATGGTCCGCATCGGTGATTTCGTCGTCCTGCTCATACCAGCTGATATTATTGTGGTGCTCCAAATTTTCCTGTGCGGCATTGATGAGTGACATCTGTTGTTCTTTCGCAGCTTTAGACTCCACCGCAGAAGGGGTAGCAGGCCCTTGAGCAGATGCGTCGTCTGAGCGACATGGCATCTTTTCACTGTCCGAATTCATATGGTCTGCGACATCCGAAGCTTGTGGTTCCAAGTCAGACAGGTCCATAGTGTTAGACTCATCTGGGCTCCCAAGAAGAGAAGGGAGCGTCTCCGCATTTAGTCGGCGCTTCTCGCGGCGCTTTAGCGAGAGTTGTTTGCAGGCCCTAACCTCGGCCTCTGATGTCGGTGAATCTTGTATCTCCTTCTGTCTCGCCGCCGCCACAACGCCCTGGGGCCGTTCCACTTCAGCTTCCATGCCTGTTGTGATGCTGTCAACCTCTTTCTGCACCGCCTGTAATGTCTGGGATTGGAGGTTGGTCGGAGCCATTCCTTCTTCAGTGGGGTCCGAAGGCGCCTCAATCAACAACGGCGTCGGTTCGATAGTGCGCTCCGACCTCGGCGTCACCTCCCGGCGAAGCGCCGCCACGTAAGTCATCAGCAGTGACGTTGGTGTATTCGGATTCTGGAGGTCTCCACTGGGGAGTTGCACGAGTCTCCTCTGCATACACGCAGATCGTAGATGTCCTTCACCACCACATCCGGAGAATGTCCGGGGCTGTCCATCATAGATGGCAATAGCTCGACAGCCGTCGATGTTGATGTACGATGGCACATGTTTCGTAAGGGCAATTCGCACCTGTCGGACACCATTGAGCACTGGATACGTGCTAAAACTTGCCCAAGGTTCGGCCGTATGACTGATAACTCTGCCATATGGCTGGAGGGATTCAGTGACCAATGATTCTGGTACCTCGAAAGGCAGCTCGAAGACTCGAATCGTACGCACGCCCAGGCCCGAATGAGCTACTAAAACTTCGCCAATATGACCATGGTAGTGTCGGAACTGGAATCCTCGTTTGGCGGCTTCAATGATCCTATCGCATGCTGCGTCGTCAATCATCTTTACGTAAAGAATGCTGGTAACGATTGATAAATGAATTCCAATAATCTCAGTGTAATTAAGTTGCACTTCGTCCCTCAAGAAACGTTCGATTTCGAAAGCCTTCGGTCGTGCATACTCGTTACAGAACGTGAACTGGATCGTGGTTTTTCGGAAATTGTGTGCCATGGCGTTCGATTCAAACAGTAACACACGCGAGTGACGACGGTGTAAACACCGCTTCTTCCACGAACGTTCGCAGCCGGGACGTAAACAAGTCCGAGCTGCTCCGCGGCTAAACGCGGACTGCTGCCCAACTGAGCTACCCAAGCACGACTCACGCCCCGTCCTCACAGCTATACTTCTGCCAGTACCTCGTCTCCTACCTTCCAAACTTTACAGAAGCTCTCCTGCGAACCTTGCAGAACTAGCACTCCTGAAGGAAAGCATATTGCGGAGACATGGCTTAGCCACAGCCTGGGGGATGTTTCCAGAATGAAATTTTCACTCTGTAGCGGAGTGTGCTCTGATCAGTTTGTATGTGCCAGGAAGTTTCATATCAGCGCACACTCCGCTGCAGAGTGAAAATCTCATTCTGGAAACATCCCCCAGGCTGTGGCTAAGCCATGTCTCCGCGATATCCTTTCCTTCAGGAGTGCTAGTTCTGCTAGGTTCGCAGGAGAGCTTCTGTAAAGTTTGAAAGGTAGGAGACGAAATACTGGCAGAAGTAAAGCTGTGAGGACGGCGCGTGAGTTGTGCTTGAGTTGCTCAGATGGTAGAGCACTTGCCCGCGAAAGTCAAAGGTCTCGAGTTCGAGTCTCGGCCTGGCACACAGTTTTAATCTGCCAGGAAGTTTCACATTCATGTTCCCGAATAAACGTCTGGATGCTATTGATCTGACAGTTTATTTGAGGACGTTTTGGACAGTGTCTGGTGTTTACTCGTTGAAATAGGTGTTACTGGAGTAGCAATGCGGAAGCGCCCGCGTGGTGGCTCACCCCGAGTTGTCGGCGACGTAGTCCCGGAGGCGGAGGACGCCGTCGGCGCCGATCCAGCCGTACGAGCCGACGACGGAGCCGTCCTGCAGGCGCTTCTCCTTGCGGTACTGGCCGCTCTGCGTCTGGTAGCGGAAGTAGCGCTCGGGGCCCTCGTCCGTCTGGATGTGGAACTGGCCCGCGTCTGCCGCCGGCACCGGAGCCGGCGCTGGAGCTGGAGCTGCGCTGTTCCAGGAGGCGGGGCTGCCGCTGGCGCTGCTGATGCTGCGGCCGCTCACCGCGCTGCTGCGGCCGCCAGCCTCCGGCCGGCCGGCGCTGAAACCTGCCCGAGAGAGAGCACAGCTGCCAGTCACCTTACACTAATATACACTACTGGCTACACCAAGAAGAAATGCAGATGATAAACGGGTATTCACTGGACAAATATATTATACTAGAAGTGACATGTGATTACACTTTTACGCAATTTGTGTGTATAGATCCTGAGAAATCAGTACCCAGAACAACCACCTCTGGCTGTAATAACGGCCTTGATACGCCTGGGCAATTAGTGAAGCAGAGTTCGGATGGCGTGTACAGGTACAGCTGCCTATGCAGCTTCAACACGATACCACAGTCCGTCAAGAGTAGTGACTGGTGTATTGTGACGAGCCAGTTGCTCGGCCACCATTGACCAAAAGTTTTCAACTGGTGAGAGATCTGGAGAATGTGCTCGCCAGAGCAGCAGTCGAACATTTTCTGTATCCTACAGGACGTGCAACATGCGGTCGTGTATTATCCTGCTGAAATGTAGGGTTTCGCAGGGATCGAATGAAGGGTACAGACACGGGTCGTAACACTTCTGAAATGTAACGTCCACTGTTCAAAGTGCCGTCAATGCGAACAAGAGGTGACCGAGACATGTAACCAATGGCACCCCGTACCATCACGGTGGGTGACACGCCAGTATGGCGATGACGAATACACACTTCCAATGTACGTTGACCGCAATGTCGCCAAGCACGATTGCGACCATCACGATGCTGTAAACAGAACTTCGATTCATCCGAAAAAATGACATTTTGCCATTGATGCACCCAGTTTCGTCGTTGAGTACACCATCGCAGGCGCTCCCGTCTGTGATGCAGCCTCAGGGGTAACCGCAGCCATGGTCTCCGAGCTGATAGTCCGTCCTCCTCCAAACGTCGTCGAACTGTTCGTGCAGATGGTTGTTGTCTTGCAAACGTCCCTATCTGTTGAGTCATGGATCGAGACGTGGCTGCACGATACGTTACAGCCATGCGGATAAGATGCCTGTCATCTCGACTGCTAGTGATACGAGGCCGTTGGGATCCAGCACGGCGTTCCATATTACGCTCCTGAACCAACCGATTCGATATTCTGCTAACAGTCATTGCATCTCGACCAACGCGAGCAGCAACGTCGCGATACGATAAACCGCAATCGCGATAGGCTACAATCCGACCTTTATCAAAGTGGGAAACGTGACGGTACGCATTTCTCCTCCTCACGCGAGGCATCACAACAACATTTCGCGAGGCAACCCCGGTCAACTGATGTTTGTGTATGAGAAATCGGTTGGAAACTTTCATCATGTCTGCACGTTGTATGTGTCGCTACCCGCGCCCAGCTTGTGTGAATGCTCTGAAAAGCTAATCAATTGCATATGAGAGCATCTTCTTCCTGTCGGTTAAATTTCGCGTCTGTAGCAGGTCATCTTCGTGGTGTAGTGTACTATTGTTGTATTCGACAAAGCAAGAAGTTGGATTAGAGCAGGTGTCGGCAGCACGCCGTGCGGACGGCGAGTGTGGGCGACTTACGAGCACCGTCGTGACTGGCGGCGCCCTCCCTGGCGCTCCCGCTGCTGATGACGTCATTGGGTACGGCGACGCTGGAAGTGTCGGACGCCGCGGCGGCGCTGTCGGCGGCTGCAGGAGGCGGCGGGCCCACCGTGCTGGAGCTGGAGCCGGGATCCGCGATCGCCTGTCCTGGGGCCTCCGTGCTGGCCGGCGCGGCGGCCGGGCCGCTCTTGTCGCCGTCGCCTTCGCTGCTCTCTGTGGCGGCCGCCGCGGCGGCGGCGAGCGCCAGCACCTGCAACCACGAGCAGAACGCCTCGTCACTTCACAGCCCTCCAGAAGCAGATTTATATCAAGTACCACTGTTGCTACAATCTTTCTTTGACTCTGCAGCGGACAGTGTGGTGATTTAAAACGTATTGGGAGATAAAAACTCCACTGATCGGCCAGAACATTATGTCCACCGGCCTACTATCGATATAAACACGTACAGGGCAAAGCAGCGTCATCTGTTGAGGAATGACTGCTGGTCAGACGCAAGCACGGTGCATGTAGTATCTGTGAGCGTGCTATCCGTGTACAGGGAGGGGAAGGCGCACGATATGCCGGGTGATCAAAAAGTCAGTATAAATTTGAAAACGGAATAAATCACGGTATAATGTAGATAGAGAAGTACAAATTGACACACATGCTTGGAATGACATGGAGTTTCATTAGAAACAAAAAATTACAAACGTTCATGTTGTGTACATAGTTCCTCGTAGTCAGCGCGTACACAACTTTCCCACTAGAGCGCGCCCCGCTAAGCACAACAGCGCAGGCGCAGCGCTCGTCCGTCTCCACACTACGAGATGGCGCTGCCTTAGAGACGGACCAAATTCTGCTTCCGCCTATCCGCGTATTAATATGCAACGCAGCCAATGAGATTTCTGCTAACGTAGAACCTTTCCCCTCGCGGATTACACTCGCGCAGTGATACCTGAACGCGCGAGGTATTATAACGAATGCACAGACCTCCGATTAGTCAGTCTGCATTAGTCTATAGTCAAGTTTCAGTCTGCGCCTAATAAGATTATCATATTCCTGTACATAGCTATGAAGAGAAATGTATAGACACTTGGTCAAGTATCAGAGAATAAGATTAACGTACCAAGACCAAAGGAACTTCCGATTGTCAATTGTAAATAGCATCCAGAATCAAGTTAAGGAAGATTTATTATTATTATTATTTTAATAAATGTGTGTGAAAATTAATTAAGTCACAGTCAATCTGCTACTCTAAGCGTGCAAGTGGCATTTCTATCGTCTGACCTAACTTCAGAAGATAAACACGCCACGATGAGACATATTGCTGACACTCGCCTACTTCGTTAGAGTGACAAGTCAAATAATCTGATGGTGTGTGTACCGAAGGTCTTACGGCACGTACACCACAGTTCAAAAATTGTCCGACAGATGGCGCTTCATCTGATCAGAATAGCAATAATTAGCATAACAAAGTAAGACAAATCAAAGATGATGTTCTTTACAGGAAATTCTCAATATGTCCATCATCATTCCTCAACAGTAGCTGTAGTCGAGGATTAATGTTGTGAACAGCACTGTAAAGCATGTCCAGAGTTATGGTGAGGCATTGGCGTCGGATGTTGTCTTTCAGCATCCCTAGAGATGTCGGTCGATCAAGATACACTTGCGACTTCAGGTAACCCCAAAGCCAATAATCGCACGGACTGAGGTCTGGGGACCTTGGAGGCCAAGCATGACGAAAGTGGCGGCTGAGCACACGATCATCACCAAACGACGCGCGCAAGAGATCTTTCACGTCTCTAGCAAATATGGGGCGTTTTTTGGGGAGTTCTAATAAAACCCAATGTCATTCCAAGCATGTGTGTCAATTTTTACCTCTCTATCTACATTATTCCGTGCTTTATTAAGTTTTCAAATTTTTACTGACTTTTTCATTACCCGATATTCGAGTATGACCGAGAGCACACTGTGGTGACCTGGAGGCTCGACACGAGTTTGCAATTGGAATAACTAGCAGTTCCTGTACCTCTCTCAAGTACAGTTTTTAAAGAGATTCTGATTCCTCATTTTCTTTTGCAGACTAAAATTAATGACACTGTATATGGGATGATTCAGCTTCCCTTACCGCTACTTTGTCTACTTTTATGCAACCTACAACGCCTTCAAATACCATGTGCTGCATTTCATCGTCTCTCGCTCAGTACACAAAAATAAAGAGGACGTTTTTGTAGGAAATTCAATGAAGTAAAATTTTGTTCTGGGACATGTTTTTGTTAGAGGCTGTAGTTTTAGAATTATTCAAGAAAAACTTACAAGAGTGGTCTTAAAGCACATTAGAAAACTGTGGCCTCCGCCCAAAACTTATTCTACTACAAAACTTAATTACTTTAAAAGTACTACAAAAAGGTTCTGTTCATTTTTTCTCTAGGAATAAAAGTTAGTGTATAGCGATCGAGAGAATATGGAAATCTCATTCTTGCCATTTGAAGGTGTTGTGGGCTGCATAATACCGATCGCCAGGGGCAGTTGAATCATTATGTACGATTACACATGTGTGATGATGAACAATTCCCCCTGCACCTTCTGTGCGCGAAGACTGCAATGCCCGGCTATGTAGTAAAGAGATAGCAACCAGATCGAACGTATTGCTTAGGTCGTAAAGTGACTGTCAACTGAGGCAGCGCTTTTCGGAACGAAGGCATGCAAGTGGCCCAACGCTCAAGAAGAGAATGCGTCTCTACACGCGGGACAAGTTATTTTTCGCGAGCTATGCTGGCACAGTTGAAGTGCTGAGAGCAGGCACTCAGTCGTGCCTGTGTAGAGCGCAGCGTTTGATAGAAATTTTGCTGTTCCACTCTAGCAAGAGCGCGCCTACATAACTGTGGTCGAGGTGGCCGACTGCCACGTGGAGCACCTGAGATCATTTCCTGTTACTGTCAGGGACTTTTCCTTGCTAGGAGGACTGGACCGGGAATGTACTCAGGTTCGTGATACCGGTGTTGAGGAGCTGCTTGAAGAGGAAGCAGCCGCTCGAACGTGTGCGAAGTCTGCCATGGCCGAGAGAGTGGTATACTGAAGACAAGACCCTTCAAACCGTATCCACATGACGCCACTGGCTGAAGGTGATAAGGTAGTCAGTCCGTCTCAGCCAATCTGAGGCCAGACCGGCAGAGCATTATTACCAGCCGTGCGGGATTAGCCGAGCGGTCTGAGGCGCTGCAGTCAAGGACTGTGCGGCTGGTCCCGGCGGAGGTTCGAGTCCTCCCTCGGGCATGGGTGTGTGTGTTTGTCCTTAGGATAATTTAGGTTAAGTAGTGTGTAAGCTTAGGGACTGATGACCTTAGCAGTTAAGTCCCATAAGATTTCACACACATTTGAACTTTATTATCATATTATACTGCAGTAAGAGTGAGATGAAATGCAGAAGCGAAATGTTATATTCGTAACGGATCAGTGTAGCCCATTTGAAAGTTTATGATACACGTTTAGGGAAAATGGGAATGTTTGAGAAAAGGGCGGCGTTACTACTACAGTAGCCTGTTGGGTAAGTCTAGAGCAGGGGTTCCAAAAATTTTCGTCTCGAGGAACACTTCGAACATCCTGCTACTTTCATGAAACCCATTGTTTTATAGTTTAATAATTAAAAAAATACAAAAAGTTGTTTATTCTTTTGAATTTCCTCATTCTGGGAATACCGAAGGAGTGATCCGTTTTTCTTGCTAAATACATTCAACATCCTAGATCGCATAAATATTCCTTTGTGTAAGATAACCGGTTTCAAAATACTTTTCTGTTATCTTCAGGTCTTAAACAGCTTTTTGTAGTTAAATATGTTCATTTTACGTTGGACTTCACGCCATGTTGTCATGAGGATAAAAATCAGCACATTGTAAAAGTCCTGTTGTAATTAAATTGTTTTAAAACATAAAGCAGCTTGTGCAAATAGGCATATCCATCTATATATCGCTTATAGATGCTTGTACGTCAAAAAAATCACAGTACACAGTAGCACATCTGTTTACGTGAGGTGGGCATATTCTAAACAGTGGATATCCACTTTAAAAGGCAGTTGTATTTTATACGTTGTTTAACGTGGAATTTCGCTGTTTACAACATGTCCAGCTTATGCAGACAGATGTGCTACTGTGTACTGAATTTTTGATGATCGGAACTATTCTGCCTCGACCTCTCCTTCAACTTTCAGCCAAATCCTGCGAAATAAAAGAAAATTTCCAGTACGAGATTTCGAAATGGCTACCTTCATTTTTTGGGCCGCACCATTACCATGCTTTATTTATCCTCACTACAGAAGCGTAGCACATGAAGGCAGAAAAATCAGAAATCCATTTACTTGCGGTTTTGGCCAGATTTGAATATTATGTGAGTATTGGAAGAGCACTAGATTTCGATTACATTTTCATGCCCCTGATCGTTCTGAAAATGTCTCAATAACAAGTTCGCAACGGACACAGTTACTGTCCTGCACAAGGGTGGTGGCGCATAGTGCGTGGCGTATAGGGTAGGACATGATTCTACAGCTAGTGAATAGCGGCAAAGAACTCGGCGTCGAAGGTACTGCTCTGGTTCCATGCAGGTAACGGAACTACGAGCGAGGAGCAAAAACCGCCGGCCCACGTTCTCTAAGTCGCGGACGGCAAGGTCGTGGCCGACGACCCGACGGAGCAGCACGGCTGCTTTGTGTGGGCCATGGAAGGGGAGGAGCGGAGGCCGGCCTGCTTTCACACACTGCCCCTCATTCCTTTTCCTTTTGTTAGCACTTCAGTAGGCCACTTGTAGCGGCTTGTTGCGCAAAAAATCCCTATGAAAGAGTGCTGAATCACTCCTGTTTCGAACGTCGTTTCTTGCACGCCCATTCCGCCAGACATTCACACTGATAGCTTTTACCTTGATCCAGTGCTGCGCGGAGCTGTAGCGTAGTTCGTATAGCAAGAATCCGCCTAAGCCGTAATGAGAATTTGTTTATTTACTACACGACCGGATTCATAGCATTACAGCTCCGTACTCAGGTTCGAACAATTAACTAGAAACAATCAAACACGTAGATACAGCTACATAGTTCGTTGTTGGCCTCGGTTCGCTGGCTGTTCGTAGCTCCCTTCCATCTGGGAGGGGCATGAACTTGACTTTTCAAACAGACAGGTCCGACCGACTTGCATATTTGTATCTAATTAATTGTCAGCGGCAGAGAATGGAGCTTTAACGGTATGAAAGCAGTCGAGGAATTAATAAATTCTCATTACAACTGAAGCCGATTATTACACTACTGGCCATTAAAATTGCTACACCACGAAGATGACGTGCTACAGACTTGAAATTTAACCGACAGGAAGAAGATGCGGTGTTTTGCAAATGGTTAGCTTTTCAGACCATTCACACAAAGTTAACGCGGGTGGCTGACACGAGGAAATTTTCCAACCGATGTCTCATACAAAAACAGCAGTTGACCGGAGTTGCCTGGTGAAACGTTGTTGTGACGCCTCGTGCAAGGAGGAGAAACGCGTACCATCACGTTTCCGACTTTGATAAAGGTCGGATTGTAGCCTATCGTGATTGCGGTTTATGGTATGGCGACATTGGTGCTCGCGTTGGTCGAGATCCAATGACTGTTAGCAGAATAGGGAATCGGTGGGTTCAGGAGGGTAATATGGAACGCCTTGCTGGATCCCAGCGGCCTCGTATCACTAGCAGTCGAGATGACAGGCATCTTATCCGCATGGCTGTAACAGATCGTGCAGCCACTTCTCGATCCCTGAGTCAACAGATAAGGACGATTGCAAGACAACAACCAACTGCACGAACTATTTGCAGCAGCATGGACTATCAGCTCGGAGGACATGGCTGCGGTTACCCTTGACGCTCCATCACAGACAGGAGCACCTGCGATGGTGTACTCAACGACCAACCTGGGTGCACGAGTGGCAAAATGTCATTTTTTCATATGAATCCAGGTTCCGTTTACACCATCATGATGGTCGCAACCGTGTTTGGCTACATCGCGGTGAACGCACATTGGAAGCGTGCATTCGTCATCGCCATACTGGCGTATCACCCGGCGTGATGTATGGGGTGCCATTGGTTACACGTCTCGGTCACCTCTTGTTCGCATTGACGGCACTTTGAAGAGTGGACGTTACATTTCAGATTTGTTACAACCCGTGGCTATACCTTTCATTCGATCCCTGCGAAACCCTACATTTTAGCAGGATAATGCACGACTGCATGTTGAAGGTTCTGTACGGGCATTTCTGGGCACAGAAAATGTTCGACTGCTGCCCTGGCCAGCACATTCTCCAGATCTCTCACCAATTAGAAACGTATGGTCAATGGTGGCCGAGCAACTGGCTCGTCACAATACGCCAGTCACTACTCTTGATGAACTGTGGTATCGTGTTGAAGCTGCATGGGCAGCTGTGCCTATACACGCCATCCAAGCTCCGTTTGACTCAATGCCCAGGTGTATCAAGGCTGTTATTATGGCCAGAGTTGGTTGTTCTGAGTACTGATTTCTCAGGATCTCTGCACCCAAATTGCGTGAAAATGTAATCAAATGTCAGTTCTAGTATAGTATGTTAGTCCAATGAATACCCGTTTACAGTCTACATTTCTATTCGGTGTAGCATTTTTAATGGCCAGTAGTGTAGTTCGTTGTTGGCCTCAGTGCCGTGCTTTGCTGGCTGTTCGTAGCTCCCTTGCACATGGGAAGGCGTGAACTTGACTTTTCAAACAGACAGGTCCGACAGACATACATGTTTGCATCCAGTTAATTGTCAGCTTCTGAGAATGGAGCTTTAGCGGTCTGAAACCAGTCACGCAATTAAGAAAAAAATTCTCATTACAATTTTTTCTTATTTTACCTGTATGTTATTCAGTTGCGCATATCTTCCACATCGAGTCCCTTGTAGTGTAGTTTTTTAAATTATTTGGTACTGAATGTGATTCTCCATTTGCTCTCAGAGTAAATAATAAGAAATAAGGTTTCATTTCGTTTCAATTTGTACTGGTATCAGACAGCGTGTAGAGATGTGTACCCCTGATGTGCCGCAGCAAATGTGAACACAGCCAATGGCCTTCTCGCAATATTAACAGCCGGTTCTTGTCAGATCACCGAAGTCTAGAGCTGTCGGGCTGGGCTAGAACGTAGATAGGTGACCATCCGGTCTGCCAGGCGCTGTTGGCAATCGGGGTGCACTCAGCCCTTATGAGGCTCCGGTCTCGTAATCTGACATACAGCCGGAAGAGCGGTGTGCTGACCAGTGACATCTTTGGGCTGAGGATGATACTGCGGCCGGTCGGTACCATTTGATCTTCAAGGTCTGTTTGGAGGCGGGGGGTTGAATTTTAGATGAGAACACGTGCCGCTACTGTCATCTTCAGGGGTTGGACAAAAATATGGAAACGGCAAAAACAATATACATTAACAGGCCCAATTACGATGTAGGAAAAGAGTTGGCTGTCGAAATAGCTCTCAGTTGTCTCGTTATTGATAAATACCGGTCCTGTATGGTATTCAAGGGAATCTTACATCATTTTTTATGCGAAATTCTGGCACGTTGAGATAGCAATGATTGAGATGTTAGCGATAGCGCACCTTTCTCTTCAAATTAGACCACAAAGATTCAATAATATTGGAGATCCGGTGTCAATGGTGTCCAGGAGAGATGCGAAAATTCATCCACATGTGTGGTAGTTGGGATTAGGACCTGCAGTAGAGACGTAAATTTTCGTTCGGCGCTCTTGGTTCAAGTTTCCTGTGGCTTCATTGAAAGGAAATCAGACGAAGTCCAGAACATTTCTATCAATAAACTCAGGCGCAATATCGAATCCTATTCACATTGAGCTAACACTTTGTCCATTACGATATAGTCGCAGGCGAGATATCGAAGTTGAATCTTCTTTCCATCCTTCCTGAAAGTTTGCAAGCTTGCCTGCTTCTCACCTAGAACAGCTGACATGTTAGACAGCCTTCAATACGCAGTGAAACTCAGTGATGGGCACTGCGTGTCGGATCCCACGCGTGGCATGGCGTAAGTTTCGGTGAAACGCACACCGCCTCTCGATAAGGAAAGGCGTTGCGGTCCTGCTGCCCAAATCCAGAGAACTGGTCCGGACTGGACAGCGAGCCCGGATAATGACGTCACACTTTAGCCGCTCGCTACAAAAGGAGCCAACTGTACCCTAGCGAGAAGGAAACACCCACTACATTGGACTAGTCATGTCTGTTACGAAGTAACTCCTCAACCTATCTTGACCAGTTACTACGCAAAGCATTCAGATGGCCTGATGATGCTTTCTAACTCGAACCCGTGAACGATATCTATTTTTCTGACTCAGAAAATATTTTTCTTATGAAGCTCAACTCAAGTCTTTATTAACATCAAGCAATGTGTCCTATCGACAGTGGAGAAAAGTAGATTCCATAGTTCTAGATTTCCAGATCCCTTTAACAACGTTCCTCACAAGTGTCTTTCAATCGAAATATGTGCGTATGAAGAATCGTCTCAGTTGTGCCACTGGGTTCGTGATTTGTTGTCAGAAAAGTCACAGTTCGTAGTAGCTGACATAAACAGAATTGATACTTGGGTTTCCCCAATTGAGTGTTATTGGTCCTCTGCTGTTCTTAATTTACATAAACGATTCAGGAGTCGATTTAAGCAGCCCTCTTAGGTTCACAGGTGATTTTGTCGTTTATCATCTACCAAACCCATCAGAAGAACAATATGAATTACAAAACGATCTACACAAGATATATCTCTGATGTGAAAAGTGTCAATTGCCGTTAACAATGAAAAGTGCGACGTTCTCCATATAAGGAATACATGATAAATAATACACGTCGAAATGTTACCGTTTCAAATAAATACCTAGGATTACGCTTATGAAAAACAACCACACAACCACAAATGTTTCGAGGAAGGCGACCCAAAGACTGTGTTTTCTTGCCAGAACAATTAAGAAGATGCAACTGATCTACTAAAGAGACCATCTACATTTCGCTTTTCCGTTCTCTTCTAGAGCTGTGTTGCATGGCATGAGATTGTTAGCACATAGGATTGTCAAACGACATCAAAGAAGCTAAAGGAAAGTCAGCTCGTTTCGCAATATCCTGAAACAGGACTGTCGCAGATATGATAAACAGTCTGGAGTAGCAATCACTAAAACGTTTTTACTTGTGACCAGAACTTAAATCAAAATTTTAATCACCAACTGTGTCCTCCTCTCACGTAAATAGGGAGAAACAACCATCGTGATAAAAAAAGAGGAACAAAGGTCGCATGGCAGGATTTAGTTTCGGGGCTGGAGCGGTCGCAAAATAGTGTGGAAGTGGTTCTATGAACCAAGCACGTGAGTGTGAATTGTAGAGCAGTCATGGAGTTGTAGCTATAGGCATGAGGATGAAATAATAAGAAGGAAAAAAAAAAAAAAAAAGATTTTGCAATACGGTCTCCTCAGGCAGCATGGCTAGTTTCCGTAATATCGAGTAAGCTTTTTTAAGGTATTTTAGTATTCAGAATAATACATTCGATTCTAAAGCAAGATTATATCATGAAATGCGCGCAGAAGACGCAAAGTATACTATCAATAAAAATTTACGGTAATTTCAATAAGGGATATGAAATGGAATGAACACGTGAAATGAATGAGAGGGGAATGTAAGATTTGTTGTTGGGTTCGAGGGAAGTGCAGTGTATCTATAACGACATCGTATACAAGACGCTAATGCAACCAGTTCTTGAGTAGCATTCAGACGAATGTAGTGCTTAGTAAGTAGAGCTGACAGCAGACACAGGCCGCGGTGAGATATGTGCCGCTAGAATTACAACAGGCGGGCACAGCCCGTGGGAATGTGTGGCAAAGGTCGTTAAGGAACTTCTTTGTAAGAAAGAGGAATTTTTTTTTGCAAATGCTGAGATTTAGGGAAACGTGAATTTAGGGAAAAGTCAGCTGACGAATATTTTGCAAAAATTGTTTCTTCGCATACCATTCATAGGAATAAAGACGAGGCCGCGTTAACGATGCCTGCTGCTCACGCCAGTTGGGTAAGACAGACAGTTCGTAATATTGGTGTGTGCCCTAAACATCATGTAATCAAAAGTTTCAGGACGCCTCTATATAACTGACAACTAGACATGAACATAGTTGAATCGGCCTAAGCTGATCCTTAGCAGTTGTAATGGGCTGGAGTCGGCAGCTACACGGGCATACAACTAACCAGTAACGTCACGCCATTTTCAAATGTTTCTATGGCAACGCGTCAGTGTTGTCACAGCTCTGTCGACGCCTATTGTTTTCTCCTGCAGCCGTTAGCACTTCGCAATTGAAACCTGACAACAGCACTGCGATCTGTCAGGCATCTTCTTACGCTGTCTCGTCTACAGAGACCCGTCAGTGAAGAGAGGAAGCTGGGAGTATTGCGTTGTCAGTACAGTTCAGTTCCTCTAGCGCCGCCCAAGTAGACTGTTGTGAATGTGAAGTAGAAAAGGTAAGGAACAAGAACAGCTGAACCAAGACCAGGCAGTGACAGACAAGGACCATCTAGTATTGCGGAGGATGGTTGTGAGAAAATCACATGAAATAACCTGCAGGAATAGCTACAGACACTTATACAAGCAAGGGGTAGTGTAAAGAGTAACAGTACTAGACAGTGGATGACTGGCAACGAGAGACTTGGAGTGATGAATCACGATACACCCCTTGTCAGCTCCAAGGAGGAATTTGTGTTCGATGAATGTGTGGACAACCTTACCTGTGATAACGTTTAATGTAGACAGCGAACTACACTACTGGCCATTAAAATTACTACACCAAGAAGAAATGCAGATGATCAACGGGTACTAATTGGAAAAATATATTATACTGGAACTGACATGTGATTACATTTTCACGCAATTTGGGTGCATAGATCCTGAAAAATCAGTACCCAGAACAATCATCTCTGGCCCTAATAACGGCCTTGATACACCTGGACATTGAGTCAAAGAGAGCTTGGATATCATGTACAGGTACAGCTGCCCGTGCAACTTCAACACGCTACCACAGTTCATCAAGAGTAGTGAGTGGCGTATTGTGACGAGCAAGTTGCTCGGCCACCATTGACTAGACGTTTTCAGTTGGTGAGAGATCTGGAGAATGTGCTGACCAGAGCAACAGTCGGAGATTTTCTGTATCCAGAAATACCAGTACAGTATCTGCAACGTGCCGTCGTGCATTATCCTGCTAAAATGTAGTGTGTCGCAGGGATCGAATGAAGGATAGAGCCACGGGTCGTAACGCATCTTAAATGTAGCGTCCACTGTTCAAAGTGCCGTCAATGCGAACAAGAGGTGACCGAGACGTGTAACCAATGGCACCCCATACCATCACGCCGGGTGATACGCCAGTATGGCGATGACGAATACACGCTTCCAATGTGCGTTCACCACGATGTCGCCAAACACGGATGCGACCATCATGATGCTGAAAACAGAACCTGGATTCATCAGAAAAAAATGACGTTTTGCCATTCGTGCACCCAGGTTCGTCGTCGAGTACACCATCGCAGGCGCTCCTGTCTCTGATGTAGCGTCAAGGGTAACCGAAGCCATGGTCTCCGAGCTGATAGTCCATACAGCTGTAAACGTCGTAGACCTGTTCGTGCAGATGATTTTTGTCTTGCAAACGTCCCCAGCTGTTGACTCAGACATCGAGACGTGGCTGCAAGATCCGTTACAGCCATGCGGATAAGATCCCTGTCATCTCGACTGCTAGTGATAAGAGGCCGTTGGGATCCAGCACGACGTTCGGCATTACCCTTCTGCACCCACCGATTCCACATTCTGTTAACAATCCTTGGATCTCGACCAACGCGAGTAGCAATGTCGCGATACGATAAACCGCAATCACGATAGGCTACAATCCGACCTTTATTCAAGTCGGAAACGTGAAGGTACGCATTTGTCCTTCTTACACGAGGCATGACATCAACGTTTCACCAGGCAACGCTGGTCAACTGCTGTTTGTGTATGAGAAATCGGTTGGAAACTTTCCTCATATCAGTTCGTTGTAGGTGTCGCCACCAGCGCCAACCTTGTGTGAATGCTCCGAAAAGCTAATAATTTGCATTTCGCAGCATCTTCTTCCTGCCGGTTCAATTTCGCATGTCTAGCACGTCATCTTCGTGGTGTAGGAATGTTAATGGCCAGTAGTGTATGCAGGAGATGGTCATACGTTATGGGACGTTTTTCGCTGTTAAGTGTGGTGCCGTTATTGTGTTTAAGAAAACGGTATATGCGGAACGATAAGAATGCATTTTATGGTACAGTGTTCTGCATTCAGCAGAGGAACGTTAGGAGACGATGATTGTTTCTTTCAACATAACAAATGGTTCAAATGGCTCTGAGCACTATGGAACTTAACTTCTGAGGTCACCAGTCCCCTAGAACTACTTAATCCTAACTAACCTAAGGACATCACAAACATCCATGCCCGAGGCAGGATTCGAACCTGCGACCGTAGCGGTCGCGTGGTTCCAGACTGTAGCGCCTAGAACCGCTCATCCACTCCGGCCGGCTATATAAACATAACAATCCATTTTATGATAGAGCAACATATATATGATGATGATGTTTGGTTTGTGGGGCGCTCAACAGCGCGTTCATCAGCCCACATATTCATCTCCAATATGTACACAGTCCAATCTAGCTACTTACATGAATGATGATGGAATGATGAGGACAACACAAACACCCACTCCCCGGGCAGAGAAAATCCCAAACCTGGTCGCGAATCAAAGGCGGGACCCCGTGATGCAGAAGTAGCAACGCTAGCCATTAGACGACGACTTACGGACAGCATATATGCGAGTGTGGTTTGTGGCCTGTTACGATCCTGAAGTGATCTGGCGTCGCCAGTGCCCCGACTTGAACTCAACGGAACACCCCTGAGAGGGAAAGTCGACTGCACTTCAGATCCCAGCTTCCATTTTTGATGAAGAATGTGTTGCGATTCCTCCACAGACACCGGACACGTCGTTGAAAGTGTCCCCAGTGGTGTCAAAGCATCATGACGGTGGAGGGAGTACAGACATTATGTTAGTTTCCACCAGTAGGTGTCTGGATAGCTTTGATCAGACTGTGTGTGTGTGTGTATGTGTAGGTTTACACTTTACACACTGCACACTGTTTCTTCTCCAAACGGAGTATTCGTTATGTTCTGTTCAGAAGCAATGCCGGCTGACGAGAGAAGAAGATGAGGCGGCAACCTGGCCCCCATAGCGGCGCACATTGTGTGTTAATAAGGCGACCTTGGGCGGGGCCGGCGAGAGGCCGCGAATTGGACGCGCCCGTCAGCCTCCCGGCCTGGTGTGGGCGCGCCGCTGCCCCCGTGTCGCGCTGCAGGTCAGCAGCCAGTGAAGGGCCCAAGCAGCAGACACCTGTCACGCGGCATTGCTCCGCGGGAGGGGAGGGGGGGGGGGAGAGGGAAGGGGTGGGAGGGGGGGGGGGGAAGGAAGTGA
The DNA here is from genome assembly GCF_023897955.1 of Schistocerca gregaria. Classification (NCBI taxonomy): domain Eukaryota; kingdom Metazoa; phylum Arthropoda; class Insecta; order Orthoptera; family Acrididae; genus Schistocerca; species Schistocerca gregaria. Next base: position 384,896,720 of record NC_064927.1, read on the forward strand.
AGTCATTTGCCAGCGTTCGCAGTGAGAGTTTGGGAGATGGTTTGTCGTTTCTACAAGTAGCTACACTTTCCTCTCTAATCATTTTATTAAACATTTTCCCATTGAAATAAGTCGCCTGGAGCACAACAGAGTGTATTACTTAAAGCCGCATAGAGGAGAGTCTGACAATACTGGTGATTCCTGGAATAGGGGCAGATGATTCATAGCTACTAAAGTTGTAAAACCACCGTAGGCTACCGTAGACTATCGTTAGTGAGCGTAGAATATGGGAGTTTTCCATGTAGCATTGATTGGTCAGTTAAGATAGTAGCCACGTTACCTATACGTTAAGCGTGTTGCATACCTATCGGGCGTTACTTCATTTCGATCACTTTGTTTACAAATACAACCAGTTCAAAAAATGGCTCTGAGCACTATGGGACTTAACTTGTAAAGTCATCAGTGCCCTAGAACTTAGAACTATTTAAACGTAACTAACCTAAGGACATCACACACATCCATGCCACAGGAAGGATTCGAACCTGCGACCGTAGCGGTCGCGCGGTTCCAGACTGTAGCACCTAGAACCGCTCGGACACCCCGGCTATGCAACCAGTGTGTTACTGCATTCTCCTAGAAATTGGAAGCGGTGAACCGTCTAGAAACTGACTCAGCGTATGTAAAGTACCACGTAACCTATGTAACGTTTATGTTCTGCGTAGATATCTTCCTATTTGTTGCTTAATAATGTTGTTGTTGTGGTCTTCAGTCCACAAACGGGTTTGATGCAGCTCTCCATGCTAAAACTCCTGAAAATGACGTCCTCTTGAGTGGTCCCCGCCCGGAGATCAGTATGGGGGACTATTTTGCCTCCGGAATACTTTACCCAAGAGGACGCCATCATCATTTAACCATACAGTAAAGCTGCATGCCCTCGGGAAGAGTTACGGCTGTAGTTTCCCCTTGCTTTCAGCCGTTCGCAGTACCAGCACAGCAAGGCCGTTTTGATTAGTTTTACAAGGCCAGATCAGTCAATCATCCAGACTGTTGCCCCTGCAACTACTGAAAATGTTGCTGCCACTCTTCAGGAACCACACGTTTGTCTGGCCTCCCAACAGATACCCCTCCATTGTGGGCGCACCTGCGGTACGGCTATCTGTATCGCTGTATCGCTGAGGCACGCAAGCTTCCCCACCAACGGCAAGGACCATGGTTCATGGGGGGGGGGGCTGAAATATCTATTTTTAATGCAGCTTTTACTCGAAAATTGTTGATTTGTAACGTGAAACACAGGGATCTTCTGGTAATAACAGAAAGACGATATAGATTTATCTTATAGCGTTAACGAAATTTTCTGAAAAAGATAAAGGTAAAAAACGCATGACAAAACCATATCAAACATTATTTCAACACTTCGTCGAGGTTATATAGAACATGTTTCTCTTATTCATAAACAACTTTCACACTTATCAATAAGAACGGTAGACTCTTGCCTTCAATCATGATGAAGAACGTTCTATTGAGCACACAATAACAGCAATAATTGTATAGTTTTTTAATATTTGTGCATGTAAATTGCAGTTGCATCAGAATCAATTGCTTTCGTTACATGAATGCGCAGAAGTTCCTCGATCATCTAATTTCCTTTACTTATAAAACACAATTTGTATTTTGTTAAGACATAAAATACACGATGGACTAACACAAAACGATGTGAGACTCCAATTGTGTAAAAAAAGACAAACATAGAACAAAGTGAAGTCATCGGATCCCAGATTCTCTCTCACGCATTCAGTTATGTTTCTTTCCCTTCCAGTGCTATCAATACATCCAGCAATCCTACCATTTACTACGCCATTTGTGTACTGTACCAAACCTATCGAGCTGTAGTTTTGGTTGAGCGCAACTTTAATAATAACGATTTCGCGCATGCGCGTATTTCATGGGGGATTCCCAACTCACCTACGACGAATATGATTGAATCAATCCCAGTATGTAATTTATACATTGAAGGAGAAGTGAATCATCTACGGTTCTCGTGTACCAGATACAAGACACAATAAATATCCTTTATTGGTGCATTGATTAACGCAGAGAGTCCTCTTCCAGAGTCGGCTGCAGTGTTGTTTTCAACCCAAAAGGGTGCTCTAATATTAGATATGATGTTCAAAAACGTAAAAATTTCTGACCTTACTATCTAGAGGCACCGTGCACATGATTTGTGCAACTATGTATGACACGTTTTATTTTATTATTATTAATATTTTGTTGTTATTATAATGGTATATATGCAGTGGGCCCCAGGAATTCACTGCCTAGTTCATTCCCTTGAACAGTGACTCGTAATGATGTTCGCGATAAAGTGTCATCATTTACGCGGTGCGAAAAACTGTTTCGAGGAGCGTTGTAGCAGCCTGCTGGATAATGAAATGAGTCTTCGTCGCCTTGTTTTATGAAAACGTCGCAATAGCACCTCTTTGCCACCTCGACCGGAGTGTCATGAGGCCAATGACCTCTCTGGATTAGCTCGAAAGCTTTCCGCGAGCAGTATCTGCACTGTAGACGCTTAATGTAGCTTCTGTAGTAACGGGACATCGTCTACCAGTCTGTAAGCACTACTTGTTTAGTTATTTGCAAACAATATTCGTTTCCTTTAAATGTCAGTGTTTTGATTTTGGATGACAGCAGTGAATTATTATCTGCAACAGTACCTTTGTTGAGGCTCTTTTCGACAATGTGAAAGTTCGTGGTTCTACTACAACTGTACCATATGCGAATGTGTAGTGGGCACTGAAACGATACTAGATAAATGGATCCTTATGATCCGATTATCGTGCGACTGCTACGGTCGCAGGTTCGAATCCTGCCTCGGGCATGGATGTGTGTGATGTCCTTAGGTTAGTTAGGTTTAAGTAGTTCTAAGTTCTAGGGGACTAATGACCACAGCAGTTGAGTCCCATAGTTCTCAGAACCATTTGAACCGTTTGATCCGATTATGATGACATGAACGGCATTTAATCTCTGGTGCATGTAAAGAGGTACCTGTGCACTGAGGAGTGGGTGAAGTAGACATTAGGTGGCGTGTGTTAGCCACGTAATTTGTCTTGCCGCAACCACCCTAACTTGCCGTATGAAGCACTGATATGGTCATATCGATGGATGTTGCAGATGCATTCATACCATGTTGTGTTTCCGCTAATTGTGCCATGTTGAGTTGATGTTCGGCAGAACGAATGCTTGCACAATTTTATGTGTCACATCCTATGGAAATGTGTTCCGAAACTTTCGTAAGGCAGAGAGTCAAGCGGGATTCTTATCATTTTGCAATAGTTTCTTTATCCAGTAGAGATGCACATCGAACGTTAGATACAAGTTCTCTGCTGTTTTCTGATATGGTATTTGAACATCGTCGTGCTGAATAGGAAACAGTTCGTCATGGAATTCTGAAATCATTAATTTCTAATAATACTTGAGAGTTCATTATATTTTATGTAAGCCCCAGGTTTTCAGTCCATGTTACCGCTAAAGACAGATCGTCGTTCATCTGGGAAATTGTAGTATTTATATCTTCAGATCAGGCACTTAGCTAAAGGTGAAGGTCATCGGTATAGTACAGAACCTACGAAATGTGATTCACATACAAGGGAAACAAAATCGGACCTAAGACTGATCCTGTCGCACTCCTGGGGAAACACATTTCCAGAACGATTTTGCATTCCCACAAACAACAAAACAACTCTATACACCTTGTAAGCTGCTTAATCAATGTTTAAAATCCTTACAAGTGGGGAAAAATTCGATAGTCTTCTTCGGACAAGACTGAGACCAGAAATCCTAATTAATTTCCTTACAGATATGGCACAAGGGGAAGGAAAAAAGGCTGTCAGTTGCAGAGTCTGCTTCTTGAACAAGCATCAAGGGGAACGAAGTATGTCTTCATTGTACCTCGAGGCAACCAGAGATCACGTGATAATGTTATGTGGAATCTACGAGTTTAGGTTTCCATCCCTACCGTCTCTGGAGCACTCTGCTCGTACACGTAGTCTACCAACAACTCAGTACTGTTCAGCGGGTAGCGTGCCTTTCTGGGACAGCGACGCTGAGGTGCTAACGTCTTTAGATGCATGACGATCGTTGCATCAGTCACTGTTTCGTAGGGATTGAATTCTGCGTTTTCAGGACACGTTATAGTTGTCATGCGCTATTAATATTATAGTTTCAACATGACTCTCAACCTCTGTGGTTTTTTTTCTACGTTTGACTTTCCGGCGTAATGTAAAGTTGTTCAAAAGAAAATGACCCATTAAGAACCACTGTAATGTTTCAAAGAAGGAAAGCAGCTCGTACACGTCTTATGTATCCGTAGTTAGTTAGTTAGTTGCGTGTTCCATGGATAATTCGCACGATAAATCGTAATGATGTGGAACGAGTCATTTTAAAATCACAGAATAAATTAATTTTTAAATTTGGCTACATGCTGACCATATAGAAGCGCTTTTTTAGTTATACAAAATGTAGTTTACTTACTCCTACCCACCACCCTGTAACATTACAGTAATATCTTTTTTCTACTGAAAAGCAGGATCTGTCAAGGAGAAACTCTTTCAGTTTGTTTTCAAATTTTACCTTGTTTTCTGTCAAATATTTTAATCACTGCGTAAATGATCAAAATTTCCGGTGGAAACATTATGAACATCTTCTTGTGCCAAAGACAACCTTAATGTAGAATAATGTATTTTATTTTTTCTTCTGGAATTGTAGTTGTGTACATAATTGTTATCTTTGAACTATAGTGGATTACTGACAACAGATGTCACGAGGGAATGAACATAGATGGAGCAGTAGTCAGGATCCCCAAATCTTTAAACAGATGTTCAGAAGAAAATCGTGTGTGATCACTAGTTATTATTCTTACAGCATGTTTTCGAGCAATGAAGAATTTATTTCTGAAAGATGAGTTGCTCTGGAACATTAATCCTATGAAATTATTGGATGGAATTATGCGTAATATGTCAACTTACTCCCCAAGATTTGCAATGACTACAAGTGCAAATGTGGCAGAAAACAGTTACTTCAGGATTTCCAAAATGTCCTTTTACCAGATTAGATTCTCAGCAATAAACGCCTAAAAATTTTGAAATTTCTGTCCCATTTATTATTTCCTCACTAAATGCTACACATATCACTAGTTCATAAATAAATATATAGAATCTTTCTGAAATAAAGAGACAACCAGTCAATGGTACTTTGTAGAACATTATTTACCATTTATTCTGTTGCTGTATGTGTATTTGGATTGTTTACAATACTAGGGTCATCCACAAAAAAATAATTCTGCTTGTTGCTATTAGACGGAAAGTCGTTTATATAACAGGTGCCTAAGACTGAGCTTTGGGAAACTCCACGCTTGGTTTCTCAGATTTCTCCCGAGTCGGAATAATCTCCCCTGATTGCATTTGTTGAGTTACTAAGTATAACTTCCTGCTTTCTTTTGATTAGGTGTGATATTAGCCCTTCGTTGGCTATACCATTAATTCCACAAAATCTCACTTTATCTAGGAGCATATTGTGATTCACGCAGCCTATTAGAACGTGACCACCAGACTCTCTCATGGTTCACGGTAAGAAAGGCTTGAATGTAAAAATTATCGAGTATTAATTTGCTGTATCGCTGAGCTTCACTTTTATCGTCCCGAACTCGCCACCGCTTAACATTCGCATCGCGTAGTCAAGTTTCCAGCTCGATGCACATTGTGCGAGGCGCCATAATTTCGAAAGCCTCGCAACGAGAGCTCACGCACTCGGCGAGTAGCAAGCATCTGTAAACATATCGTAACATTTACCGCTCGTGAGCCGTTAATTGCCTTCTGTGATCCACGCGTTTGCAAAATAAACCGTCTACCCCCAATGTACAGCTAACCGCGGGTATTCTGACGCAGATAAGTCAGCTACCACACCGGCATGCTCCATTTGTAGCTTCTTACCGATCAGATTTCTTTCTCCCGCTTAGCCGTATGGCGCCTTTCCAGTGTAATGGTACCTGAATTACGTAACCATTACGGCACCTCATCTCAACCTGCCGATACCAGCATTATTCTACTGTGTTTCTGTCAAATAGTTAACATATTTATGTGACAACATTCAGATTTGATTTCATTAATGTAGAGGTACTTAGATACATCGATATTTATATATTGCAAATATATTATTCTTATGTGTATTCTTTCTGTTGTCACTATGATCTTTGACGTACTTGTAACTCTGAGTTTTGGTCGTCATGTTAAAAAGACGCAAATAGTAGTCAGTTTATGAAATGTGAACTTTAACAGTGAGGAAGATATTTTCAAGTATGTTTTATATTGTGAAGTGATGTTTTGGAGCGAGTTACGTGATACTGCAACAAAAGTAATAAAAAAGAATTGTAACTTAAATTCGGAGTGCTGATTACTTTTTTACCTCACCATTGTCCTAACTTGCAAAAGTTTAATCTTCAAGAATGGTTTATGAAACACATATATAAAACTTTTGAATATCGCAGGATAACACCTAGGCCTCTTTGCATCCGACCTTGGAATCATCACTACCTAGTTTTTCGACGATTGAGACATGAGTTCAAAAACGAGACCAGCGTGGGAAACACGAAAAGATGAGTGCCTAGTTTATCCATTATTTCAAGAAATGAGTTTATGAACTGTGCTCTAATGACACTTGCCACATAATATAAGTTTTTGTTGACCGAAAATGCAATATTTAGCAGCGTGAGCAACACTACAATCATAATTAATTTTTGACCTTTGTTGTGGTAGGGTTGTTAGACTAGTTACCATAAAATATTCATTTTGAGACGTTTTTAATTTTTAAGTTAATTTGTGCCAACCTGTCAAATATAGTGCCAATGTTAATACAAAGATGCTATATTTCTCTCTGATTTCAGTGCATATGTTTGTTTACTTAGTCACAAGTAAATTCTTTTGCGTAACAGACTTCTATTTTTGTATCATACGTCAACTCTTCCCGCTGTTTGTTGTACGGTCCCTCCTCTTCCCCTACACCCTTGATTAGTCTATTGATCAACCGACTGCTTGGCTCACCCCTATACATAGATTATATAGCTTGCTCCTGAGACTACAGAATACGCAATATCTTTCTTTGTGTTCCCCTACTTGAACGAACCTGTGTTCAGGTTGTGTCTGCCACCACTAAATCATCTTCACTTTCCGTCTTGTGGATGGTCAAGTCGCTTTATTTTTCTCTGATGGGAGAGCTAGATGATCGTGGCTGTTACTGGTGTTTTGCCATTTAACGTGGAATACAAAATAGAGTGCGACGGGGTATTAATGATGTTCGCAAAGTATTTCTGGAGCTGACTTTATACACAAGGGGAACAAATCGTATGGTCACCCAGTGATGAGCTCATATGCCAAGGATCATTATTTTGATGCTTAACCAACCAAGACGATGAATAATACATGCATATACGCGGTAAAAATACGCAGAATGAAAATAGTCCGCTGAGCAGTGGCTGGGTGGGTCGTGAGTCGTGCGGGGGTAGCTCAGTCCGTAGAGCACTCTTCTGTGAAAAACAAACGTCCCACGTTCGAGTCCCGGTCTGTTGTTGCTGCCAAAGGTGGTGCCGCCGTGTACTACAGTTCGCGCAGTATATATGCCAAAAGCACCTACAAATTTAATCATGTGTGCTTTGTGTGTTCTTAACTGTGTATGCACAACAAGTAACATTTCGTTACTTGCTGTCCTTACTGATTTTGCAATTGTAATAGGCAGTAATATACATTTAGGTGCTATATCTATTCCGTTCACAGTAAACGATTCACATAGAATACAACTACTAGGTTAAATGAGAACCATCGCCGATGTCTAATTAGTACCTGGTGATAGAAAAGTTCTTTCAGAAAAAAAAAGAAAGCAATCACCCCGGTCACGGGTCAAATACGTTATTATGAGGGGCATTCAATAAGCAATGCAGCACATTTTTCTGACGGCCAATTTTTGTTGAAAAATGTGGAATTTGTCGTGGGACATTGTGGCATATTCCCGCTTCAGCCTTTATTGTTTCATGAAGTTCCGATAGGTGGTGGCCTTGTATCCAGTCTTCAAAATGGCATCTGTAGCCGGCCGCGGTCGCCGTGCGGTTCTAGGTACTGCAGTCCGGAACCGCGGGACTGCTACGGTTGCAGGTTCGAATCCTGCCTCGGGCATGGATGTGTGTGATGTCCTTAGGTTAGTTAGGTTTAAGTAGTTCTACGTTCTAGGGGACTGATGACCTAAGAAGTTAAGTCCCATAGCGCTCAGAGCCATTTGAACCATTTGTTAATGAGTACCTTTCGTGATATTACATGATGGTTAGGGGAGGAGCCATACGGAAGAAGCAACAGCCAGCTGATGTTTATAGTACCTTAGTGGAGATGTGTTCCAGAGAGCTGCCATTGAGTTTCCTTTAGAGGATACCATTACAGATATTCACAGGCGCTTGGAGAATATCTACGGAAACGTGGCAGTAAACAAAAGCACCGCGAGTCGTTAGGCGAGGGGTTTGTCATCATCGCAAGAAGATCGCGGAAACGTGTCCGATTTCCCGCGTGCCGGCCACCCGCAATAGCTATGCTTCCCTCAGCAAGAAACGACTTCACCCTGTTCTCCGCCAGAGAAATGCAAATGAATTTCTCTTTCTCTGAATGTCTGGCCCACGTCTTTGCACCCGAGATAAGCTCACAGAACTTCATTCGACTGTTCATCCTCATTCACCCTACAGCCCAGATCTCGCATTTTCCATCTGTCTGTCCCAATGAAGGATGCACTCCGCGGGAAGCTGTGTGTGGATGATGGGGAGGTTACTAAAGGAGCAAGATATTGATTGGCTCCGACGGTTGGTCCGATGTCAACCAGTAGAGTAGTGCCATCCAGGTGTGCCGTGTGCTCCTGCGTTTTGATTGTTCCGGTGTAGAGTGTTCAATTTTTTTCGATTCGCTTTGCGGTGCGCGGGTTGGTGCGCCCTCTGGGATTCCGTAAGGGAAGGCAAAAAGGCAGTCTCGTGCAGAGGGAGAGACGAGCAGGCCGAGGCGGAGCGACGCCGGAAGACCGCGGAAGTCGCTTCGGCAAGTGTGTGAGTGTGGCAGCTGCATTGTGGGGGCCGAGCAGCGGAACTGGAGGTGCTGCAGTGACTCGGTCGTTCGTTCCGTTTACGAGTTCAACCTTCCTCACGCTGTGGCTACGGGCTGGTGCATTCTGGCCATTACCTTATTAGCGGCATTTGGATTAATATTGTTACAGGTGAGCCGTTAGTTTGGTGCATCTTCATCTGGTGGAGTTACAGCGAGACTTCTTTCTGTCGTATTCTGGCTTGCGCTGCTGAGCGTCTTCCCACGTCGAGTGTCGAAATATTGACTTGTGCCCTGGTTGATTTACGTATGAAATGGAGTGCCTATGTGGGCGTGTTTGCTTACATTGTTGATGAAGTGTTTCACAATACCCTTACTTGAGTGTCTTTAAATTGCATTTCAGTTTGTTACTGAACTTATGTCAGTTAAGGGACGCCCAAATTGTCATGCTAGTCAAGTAAAGTTTAGTCTACTGTGACACCTCTGTTTACCTGTTGGATTAAAATTAATTCAATCTTAACTAAAGCTAGGAATTATTCAAGGCTAATTGTAAGGGCCGTGTGTGTTCGTTTTTTTGCCCTTTTCTCTTTCTCACTACTGTTGAGTGTTAAACTGTTTTGGAAACCCCTCTGACGTCATTTCACGGTGTGGTTTTAGAAAGAGTTCTGTGGGTACTGTTGTTGGCAGATATTGCTATACGTCTGCGATATTATTTCCTGTAAGCCATTGTGCCCATTAGATCATGCAAGGCTTAAATACGGTGATCAGTTTGGTAATTTTCTGTGTTTCGTAATAACATTTTACAAACATTAAAATTTTGGGAAACGTTTAAATCTCATATTTGCAGATTGATGTTAGATAACTTGTTGATCCTTCATGTTAAATCAGCTGATGTACATTAAAATTGAATACGTTATATGCCAATGTGTTGTTACCAGTACCTTGCATGAATTTTCTTGCGTAATAAATTAAATTTTATATTCTATCCTCAATTTGTTGCTTAGCCTTCCACTCCAGCAGCTCCTGTGCCCTGCTGCCAACCATATCAGCAGGCATACACGCCCTTCCAGCAAGGTGTCATAAGGTCGTCTCGTTAGATTGAGATAATGTTGAAGAACTGAGTTTTATAGCCAAAAGAGTGGGGAATAATATGAGGTATCGTTACCCTGAAAAAAATCAACCTGGTATCAGAAAAAAAGGTGTTGGATCACTTACTGAAGGCTCCTCGTAAAATCAGATTACCTCTGTTGATTAACCACGTATCAAAATTGCTGCCGTAAGAACTTTTAACTTTCCTGCGCTCGTGCAGAGAAAAACAGCGTAACCTCCATAAATAGATGATGTAGAAATTAGACTTGCCTCGTGCTCATCAAAACGCTTCAAACGGCTGAAGGACGTGGAACAGCTGGCTCTGCCAGAAGAACGGTAATAACGGGTCGAAATCTCAGCCCATGTGAAGGCCACCCGGCATAACACGCAACGGTTGGAGCAGGCGGTTACCTCAGAGTGCGTGGGGGAGAAGCGTCCACTGGGCGAACGGTCGTTGCTGTGTCGTTTCCTGACGCTCACAAATAACTGACTTTCTTATGTCACAAGGACAAAACCAAACACGGCATTCGAGGAACTAGTATTTCCGAGGTACATAGAAATTAGTCCTTATGAACCAGAAATAGGGCAGCACGTCGTCTGGTGTTGAGAGTAAACGAAAGAAATTTACTATATACTGGGCCGGTGTCCATGTATTCCTTACGGAATCTTCGAAGTGGAAGAAATAGTCGTCCTCAACATTTGTGCAAGCAGCAAGTCGATTAAGCATAGTGGCAAGCAGTTCCTAGTCAACAGACTAACTTCATCGTCTTGGGCTGGATTCCATACTTATCGGCTGTGTCTCCTGGTGAGCTATTTGTTGCACTGTTTTTCAGCCGTCACCTGGCCTTGTCTGGGGTAGATCTAATTTTGTACTCCGAAAACCACTGTAAGGTGTATGGTAGAACGTACTTCCCACTCCACCTCTCAATGGGACTTTGTATTATTCCATCTGTGTACTGTCCATAGGACACATAATTAAATATGAAGATAGAACAGATACTATTGATAACCGTACAGATTCTCTAGAATAAATGGTAATTAATTGAAACCCTCAGCTGCCGACAGGTTTATGAGGACAGCTGCAAACGTGTGTCCCGGCCGGGACTCGAACCCGGGACCTCCTGCTTACATGGCGGACGTTTTTTCCGTCTGAGCCACCGAGGGCACAGATGAATAGCGCGAGTTCAGGGACTTATCCCTTGCACGCTTCCCGTGAGGGCCACATTCCCAACTGTCCACATTCTACATACATAATGTTCCAAATAGATACTTTGCCCATCCACTCATTACTCGCGCCCATTAAGGTCGCGCTATTCATCTGTGTCCTCGGTGGCTCAGACGGATAGAGCGTCTGCCAGATAAGCAGGAGATCCCGGGTTCGAGTCCCGGTCGGGGCACACATTTTCAGCTGTCCCCATCAATGTATGTCTACAACACCTGTCAGCAGCTGAGGGTTTCAATTAATTATTATTTACGTAATTATATGCGTCTGTTCACGCTATAATTTTACTGTTCTTGTCCTTGTGTTCCCTACGGGAGAGACACGTAGAAGGGTCGTGATGTATTTCTAGGTTCGCCTCTTAATGCTCGTTCTTGAAACTTTCTAAATAGGTCTTTCCCGGGATAATTTCCGATTATCTTCAGCATCTCCAAGGCGCTCTCTCATCAGTGCTGTTCTTTGCACACGTCCAATATCCTCTATTAGTCCTGTTTGGTTCGAGACCCACATACATGACCAGTATTCTAGGATGGGTCGTGTCATAAGTCGACGTTCGCTTAATCGGAGCGGCAACCCCTCAGACATTGATGCACCACGGAGTTGCATATGTAGAAGGCGTTGACTCCCCGGACTGCGTCCATCAGAACAAGGGCGGCAGATGACAGAACGAGCACCAGGGACCTATTTCCTGCGTGGTGTCACGGATGCAGAACCGGATCGGCAACGAGTTCCTCCTCGCCTCGGCTATATAGGATGGTGCAAACCAACAAGTTGTCATTTCGCTCCACCGAAGCCCTGGGCCAATTCATGCGTCAGCTCTTAGCAGCTCATTAGTCAGAACCCGGTAGGAAACGACCGCAGAGGGACCTACGACTTCCGGCGATATCCTGAGGCATACCTGTCGGTCAACTTCGCCGAAAGCACAGCCTCCATCGTTAGGGGTTATCAGTGACATAGTCTTCATGCCCCACCACGTTTATTCACTGTGTGTTCCGGGAGTATGCCTGTTAGAGTCTGAGAAGTTTTATCATTTTTAATGAGAAGACTTTTTCCTTTGTCAATAAATCTCTCTCCTGTGGTTGCAATAAACTCTTTTTTTGTCTACATGTGTCTTATTATTGCTTATCAAGCATCTCCCCTCGGGAGATATAGCAGGTCGTTCACGTGTTTTGTAAGTAAGCTCCCTTTTCTCAGTGTCCCAACAACGAACCGAATTCTGCCTCCTGCTATACTCCAGTTTGATTCTCAATTCGTTTATTTGTTACTTTTAAGCAGTATTAGGAACTCTTAATTTTGAACCCCTCTAAGCAATCTACCAAAGACACTCCAGGCCATTATTAATCTTCTGTTTATTTATTTCCCTTATGTTCAATTCAGCTGTTCTACGCTGGCGTAGCTGAGATGTAAGGTCCAGTTAGAGTGAAATTGCATAACATTAGTTTCAACATCAAGTTTTCTGTGCAGAAAGTGTCAGTTACAGGATACCCGCGCACATAGATTCACTTGTACAGGTCAAAATGCAATTTGGCCGAGGACAAGGAAGAAATTGGCTTTACTTACCAGAGCGATCCCTACCGTCATCAACTTGAAGGTCATTTTCCAGCCGGACTGGCACATGTTCCCACTGACAAGACACCGTTCGTATAGTTCTCCATATACATCTACATTTACACTCCGCAAGCCACCCAACGGTGTGTGTCGGAGGGCACTTTACGTGCCACTGTCATTACCTCCCTTTCCTGTTCCAGTCGCGTATGGTTCGCGGGAAGAACGACTGCCGGAAAGCCTCCGTGCGCGCACGAATCTCTGTAATTTTACATTCGTGATCTCCTCGGGAGGCATAAGTAGGGGGAAGCAATATATTCGATACTTCATCCAGAAACGCACCCTCCCGAAACCTGGACAACAAGCTATACACCGCGATGCAGAGCGCCTCTCTTGCAGAGTCGGCCACTTGAGTTTGCTAAACGTCTCCGTAATGCTATCACGCTTACCAAATAACTCTGTGACGAAACGCGCCGCTCTTCTTTGGATCTTCTCTATCTCCTCTGTCAACCCGACCTGGTACGGATCCCACACTCATGAGCAATACTCAAGTATAGGTCGAACGAGTGTTTTGTAAGCCACAAGCTTTGTTGATGGACTACATTTTCTAAGGACTCTCCCAATGAATCTCAACCTGGCAACCAGCTTACCAACAATTAATTTTATATGATCATTCCACTTCAAATCGTTCCGTACGCATACTCCCAGATATTTTACAGAAGTAACTGCTACCAGTGTCTGTTCCGCTATCATATAATCATACAATAAAGGATCTTTTTTTCTATGTACTCGCAGTACATTACATTCGTCTGTGTTAAGGGTCAGTTGCCACTCCTTGCACCAAGTGCCTGTCTGCTGCTGATCTTCCTGCATTTCTCTGTTATTTTCTAATGCTGCACCTTCTCTGTATACTACAGCATCATCCGCGAAAAGCCACATAGAACTTCCAACACTATCTACTAGGTCAATTATATATATGTGAAAAGCAATGGTCCCATAACACTCCCCTGTGGCACGCCAGAGGTTACTTTAACACCTGTAGACGTCTCTACATTGAGAACAACATGCTGTGTTCTGTTAGTACGAGTCCCATTTCAGTCTTCCTCTAGATTACCATAGCCACCCAGGGCATACTAGACTACCAAACTTATCTGCAACGGCAACACTGTATCACGCGACAAAGTTTCGACATAACGTATGTTGTGCGGTTCCAAAAGTTTTTAATCATACCTCTTGGCTTGTATTGACAAAGAACACAAAATGATGTTCAACGAGGTCTTGACGCTATTGTATAGCAGATGGTATTTACTGGACCGGAACGAATATCAGAATCCCTATTTTCCAGTTCGAACACGAAGAAATTTAATTTTCAGAACACTAAATAACGAAAACTAAGATAAGGAAAACGGAAATAACCATGTTAAAGAGTACATATTTAGAAACTAGCCAGAGAAGGCTGATTTGGAACAAAAACAGAAAAATGTGAGTGCTGGTTTTTACTGTGCAGAGGACTTGGGTTTTCTGCTTCTTGGGGGCATTTAAACGGTGTGCGCTGACAATCGTGATATCAGCTGAGGTGCTATTTGAATGAGAAACAGTTGTTCCAAGGTATGCTAACAGACAACAGGTTGGAGAGCGGTGTGCTGATCCTACGCTTTGGCATATCCCATTTTGAAGACGCCATTGGCTAAGGTTTGTGTCCGGAACTGCGTTTCTGTCCCTTTTTCCTTTCCATCCAGTTGTGAGCAAGTAACCTAGGTGCAAAATTAGTCCACTGATTGTACAACTTCATTGCTAATGCGTTCATTACGCTTTGTTAGCGTAGTCGTATATTTCCAAGCCTGTTTTCAAAATTTTTCTATAAAGTTTTGACATTCCTTGTAATTCATCTGCACTGCAGGCTAACGGTTCAGGACTCCCAGCGAAACGAAGGTATTTCTAATATGGTCCAATAAGAAGCATTCGTTGTTATTTATTCTGTTTCGTTAGTCTATGACTGTTGAGAATAGTTTTTGAGTGTATGGAGTCTCTTCCCCTGATATCCTCTTTTAATCCTTATTTCCCACAAAAGTGCCATATTAATATAATTGCAATTTCCATGATAGAACAATGAAAAGAGTTCAATATACAAACATAAATATAAAATATAAATTAAAAATACTAAAAGTCGAACACCACAATTAGAACGGTGTCCGGCTAACGTTAGTGCAATTCTCACAATAGAACAACGATAAGAAAGTGAAGTACATAGATAAGTTCACTATATAAATTTTAAAAACATAGAATTACGACCGCAGGTTTCGAACTGGGCCGGGTACAGAGGAGAATGATATCCACAGCAACTTGCGATTGAAACTGGATAACGGCCCTGTTTACAAAGACATTTTCTTAATGCAGAGTAAAACCATATCCTCAAACAAAAGCCCCAGTTTCCGAACCGGGTTGGTTCCATAGGAACACGAGATATAGGTCAGACCTGGGTATATACATATATATATAAAAACCGGTGAAGTAAGGCAGTTGTACGAGACTGCCTGTGTGGCAGGGTACTTGGGACGCACCAGTATGGCGTGGTACAGTTCCGTGAACGCCGTTCTGTCCTCAACAGAGATTCAGAATCGATGATGTTGAGCGTGTCTAGCCGGGATGGGTAATACCCATATCCCTGCCTCATGCACATGAGAGAGGTCACATGACGTCTACTAAGCTTCACCGAGGTGAAACGTGAGTGCCAAGAGACTTTCGGATGTATGGTCCCAGGTGGCAATTGTGATTTGCTTCAATTGCATGTCATGCACATACATATGAGCCCATCTTCTTATAAGGTTTCTGATACATTTTATTTCCCTTTTAGTTCAAATGGTTCAAATGGCTCTGAGCACTATGGGACTTAACTTCTAAGGTCATCAGTCCCCTATAACTTAGAACTACTTAAACCTAGCTAACCTCTGGACATTACACACATCCATGCCCGAGGCAGGATTCGAACCTGCGACCGTAGCGGTCACGCGGTTCCAGACTGTAGTGCCTAGAACCGCTCTTCCACCCCGACCGGCATTTCCCTTCTAGTCTTTCTAATGGTGCGCCTCCGTTGATAAGTAGTCAGCTTGTGGGTGCAGAGGACTCTGATTCGGTTCTCGAATTTTCCTTGGTCGGGGGTCTGGAACTGGATGTTGAGAACTGTAGAGATACGTGAGTGAGAAGTAGCGGCTACGAAGTGTGGGAGTGCACTGCGCTAGGCGCGCCACTCATACCACATCAGAATGACGGCACTGGCAGAGGAGGACGCGGCGGTCGGCCGGTCATACAAGGGGAGGCCATGACGTATGGAAAGTGGATTTAATGCAGACTTCGTACACTCGTAGTACTCCATGAGGACAACAAAATGTGTAAGCAGCAGCGCGTACTTCTCAAGCGTTATTGAGAAAATCGCAAGATAATTTCGGTCGTCGAATATATATTTGTGCATGGCTATTTTCACCCTCAAGCGGCTGCGGCTGGTTGGTGCCGGCGCGGTAGCTCAGCGTGTTCGGTCAGAGCGTTAGCCACCCTTTGTAATGAAAGAACTGAGCGAACAGATGAACGAGCAAACTGGACGGGTGTCATCGGACGTCCGCCCTGAACAAATTCAACGAATACAGAACAAAATGTTCTTTTTTTTAAAAAAAAGAAAAAGTGTTTAGCATTCAAGCCGCTGGATCGCTGGATCGAGTTCCGTTCGGCAGTTTTTTTAATTTTCAACACAGTCATTTTCTTTACTATTCATATTACAATTTATGTAATGGGAAAAGTACGTGTAATCGGATGAACATTTACAAAATTTACAATGTTACTTGGCAGTCTACTAATTTTTACTATCACAAATAATATAATATTCTTAACTATCGACTAGTAAACGACCAAACGCATAAAGTGTTACTGAAAACGTATGCTTGCCCGTGTCTTCAAAACTGTTCGTATTTAATGAAAGAGAACGAGAAATGGCTCCTCAGAAAACGCTATTAAAATACACTCGATACTGCATAACAAATTATCAGCGCCGATTATTAAGGAAATACTGCGTTATGCATGGTTTGCTTCCAAAACTCGTCTGAAAGAGAGGTTTTTGAAAATGTTAACGAAGTTTGTTTTTCCACGGAAAACGTCAAAGGACCTTACGTACGCGGAAACATTGCATTTATTCAATGCAGCTGGTGCTGTTTGACTTTATGTTCGCCATTTTTTACGAAAAATACCATCCTGCAACTTGAACTCGTAATGTCGAAAGCGCCGATTAATTGTACGTCTTTCGAAAGCCGTCTGTGCCGGTCCAAACTTGGAGCTAACACGTCGTTTCGGGCTCCTTCCAGGCATAAGGGATTTCTCAAATCACGGACAAACATACATTTTCAGTAGCACTTTATGCGTTTGGTCGTTTACTAGTCGGTAGTTATGAATATTACATTATTTATGATAATAAAAATTAGTAGACTGACAAACAACAGTGTAAATTTAATAAAAGCTCATCCGATTAGACGTATTTTCCCCATTACATCAATTGTAGTATAAATAATAAAGAAAACGACTGTGTTGAAAATAAAAATATAAAAAAAAATTATGAATGAAACTCGATCCAGCTATCCAGCGGCTCGAACGCCAAACACATTTTTTTTTTTAAATTGGACATTTTGTTCTATATTTATCATTGAATTTGTTCAGGGCGTACGCCCTATGATACCCGTGCAGTTTGCTCCTTCATCTGTTCGCTCAGTTCTTTCATTATAAAGGGTGGCTAACGCTCTGACCGAACACGCTGAGATACCGTGCCGGCACCAATCAGCCGCAGCCGCTTGATGGTGAAAATGGCCACGCACAAATATATATTCGACGACCGAAATAATCTAGCGATTTTATCAATAACTCTTGAGAAGAACGCGCTACTGCTTACACATTTTGTAGTCCCATGGAGCACTACGAGTGTACGAAGTTTGAAGTAAATCCGCATTCCCAACGTCGTGGCCTCCCCTTGTTAGTGTTTCTAATGCCTCTATATTTAGTATTTTAGCTAACAACATCCTTCCACTTTGTTGATCTCTGGTTCGCCCAAAGTGGTAACAACTCGGCGATAACAAAGCTTCGATCGTTAAGCGACTTGAGCTCAGTTCTCCGTGTTGTTGCGGACCGTATCTGGTCTGCTGCCGGTCTTATCTCCATCTCGACTGGAGACCTTCGTACGGGGAACGGGAGAAACCGTGCAGGGCGAGTCCATTTTCTCCGCTCCGCTCGGCGCCGCACGCCGTCACGTTTCGCCGAGGCGCTGCAGAACTGACCGCTAACGAGGGGCCGCCTGGTGACAGCCACTTTCATCAGTGACGTCACGGCGCCGGTCGTTTCTGCGGCTGCGGAGAAACTGAGTCAGGGCTGACACGGTCCACTGGCCACACGAAAAGGACACCCCCACGAAGATTGGCGGCCGCGGTCAATCGAGTACTTCAAAAGACCGAAAGATAAACTCACCGGACAAAGGAAGGAAAGGAGCAAAAGCACTAGTTGTTTCAAAGATGAGATAGGAAATCGATCGTGCACTTGCAAAGGAACAATCCCGACATTTGCCTGGACTAATTTAAGGAAATCACGGAAAACCTAAGCCTGGATGGCCGGGCTTATATTCGAACCGTCGTCCTTCTGAATTCGAGTCGAGTGTGCTGACCACTGCGCCATCTCTTTCGATAGCCGACAAAGAGTTTGTCGCCATTCTCCTACAAAGGCTAAACAGCCCTCGATTACTGTCCTATCCGCATTTGACTCCCATTGAGCTGTGGCACAGATTGTACAGATTTCTCCAATGGATAGTAGTCATGAAAGACAGCGTGGAGAAAGACGATGCGAACTCGTTCCAGGCGATAATTTCACAACTCACCTCTAAACCAACGTCCGTGTGTTTTTATAAGTTCAAATGGCTCTGAGCACCTTGGGACCCGGTAGGTCACGAGTGGCCTACCGGGACCATCCGACCGCGGTGTCATCCTCAGTGGAGGATGCGGATAGGAGGGGCGTGGGGTCAGCACACCGCTCTCCCGGTCATTATGATGGTATTCTTGACTGAAGCCGCTACTATTCGGTCGAGTAGCTCCTCAATTGGCATCACGAGGTTGAGTGCACCACGAAAAATGACAACAGCGCATGGCGGCCTTGATGGTCACCCATCCAAGTGCCGACCACGACTGACAGCGCTTAACTTCGGTGATCTCACAGGAACCGGCGTATCTACTGCTGCAACACCGCTGCCTTCACCTCCTAGAACTTAGAATTTTTTAAACCTAACTAACCTAAGGACATCACACACATCCATGCCCGAGGCAGGATTCGAACCTGCAACCGTAGCAGTCGCACGGTTCCGGACTGAAGCGCTTAGAACCGCTCGGTCACAACGGCCGGCTATAAGGACAATTAAGCCATCTGACGATGAATGTGTAAATCTGAAATGTGCAACAACGCTTTCCCATAAACTAAACAAAAAAAACCTAAATCGGTAAGTTGGCACTATAAACTACCAACGTTCTGAGTTACAAGTTTGCTGCATTTACATACCTCCGTGATCAAGCCAAAATTGCAACCACAGCCTGCCATAGCTTCCTTTATACGTTAGATGATAAAGATTTTTATGAATAAAACAATCGACTTCGCTGATTGTATTATCTCATTTTTAACATCGTTTCTACTGGCATTATCAAAGGTGTAATTGTAAGGGCCAGTCAAAAAGATACCGTTTGAGGGCGTTTCTGCAGCTTATATGCAACGTAGCACGAGTCCGATGTCGGTATGTAAGCACCGACATGTCGGTAAACGATAAGTGTGACAATCATTTCTTTCCGACGTGCGTGCGATAAATGCGGGAACGTAAACTACGTCGACGTTATTGCCAAATAGTCCAAAAAGGGCCAACGGGTTGTTATTCTTTTCTTGGTTTTTCTTGCACCAGTAGACATCCATCGGAGACTGAAGAACGTATATGGGATAGCATGTCTCTCGGAAAGCACCGTTGTGGAATGGTGCTCCAAGTTTGGAGCTGGTCGCAGTCCGACACAAGACGCCGGTATGTGAGGCCATTCTCATCGACGCCAACTCGGTGGGGTACACTCCAGCACCAGTCCTGTAGTCCTGTTCTCTCACCACGTGGTTAGCAAGCCTGCGGCCTTGAAGGGTCCACGGTTCTTATCGGACGGTGATGCGCAGCATGCAGTTTTGGACTTCTTCACACAGCAGTTGATGATGATGTTGGTCTGTGCGGCGCTCAACATCGTGGTCATTAACGCCCGTACAGCTTCCAGTTTTTCCATTTCCAGTCTCGACACTACCCGAATGATGATGAAATGATGATCAGATGATGACGATGAAACGGGCACTTAGTCCACGGGCGGAGAAAATCCCTGACCCTCACGCACCAGCATAGGTGCTTTACCGAATGGGTACTTTAACGTGGTGCTTTGGTAAGATGATTGCCTCAATGTTCATGGCGATTTTGCCTAACTGACAAACCGGAGCCGGCCGCGGTGGTCTCGCGGTTCTAGGCGCTCAGTCCGGAACCGCGCGAGTGCTATGGTCGCAGGTTCGAATCCTGCCTCGGGTATGGATGTGTGTGATGTCCTTAGGTTAGTTAGGTTTAATTAGTGTTACATTCTAGGCGACTGATGACCACAGATGTTAAGTCGCCTAGTGCTCAGAGCCATTTGAACAATTTGACAAACCGGATCAAGACTGTACGACCTTCAAACGGAAACTTTTTGATCGTCACTTATAGGATTAAGGTAATATACGAACGAGAGCTGTTTGTTATATATTATCAGGTTAAAGAGGACGAAAACTTAAAATAAGGAAAAAAGGTGTTCCTCCACTAGAACACAGAACTTGTAACGCAAATTTAACAAAATGGCTAATTTTGCGTATGTGCAAGTATACTCACTTGCATTGTATTTCACAATTTGACATCTGAAAAACTAATTTAAATCATGTTTTATATTGTGGCTCTGAATAACGGTAATTGTAAAGAATGAATATCATTTTCTAAGAAAAACAGAAAAGTCACCTCACTAACGTCACTTCTTCGCTTGTATCTTTGTAAGAAATATTTGAGCTAAGTTGACAATTGACGCTGCGATTAAGTATGGGTTGTATTGATCGGCACTAAATGATGGTTCAGAAATTTTAAGTTTTTCCGAGTGAGTATTTATACATTTTTTAACTCATAACTTTTAATCCTCTCTACCTTGATAACGAATAGCAATGTCTCCGATTATTGTTCCTTTAACAGTAGTAATAAATAAAGCATTATACTAAGCGATCTAGACAGTTTTGTTCAGAAAATAGCCGCAATGATCCAGAACCGTTCAGGAAATCTATTTCGTTTATTATTAAAGCTGAGTGAAGGTAAAATGTTTTTGATTGTAAGGCCACGTCATATTTCCCTTCAGTTTCTTCTATGCGATCGACGTTTCGATCCCTGTGAGCGGATGCTTTTAATTATGTTTTTGCGTTCATTGTTAGTTGAACAATGCCATGGAGCTTCGCGTTGACTTGGAGTTTTCCCGCGCTTATGCTGAAGAAGCAGGATTATTGAGTAAAATTACTCTACTATTGATGGACCATCCTCAGTGGAATGCAAAACAGGCAAAGCAAAAGTGACGCACCTGATTACCTAAACACTGCGGGAGTCTATGAAGTGACGTGTAACTGCGGCAGAAATGGGTGGGATAAGAACGTATTAAAGTGCACGAACGCCACGCGCGGATACAATTATCTGTGAAATGCGTGGTAGCGGAACATCAGGAGGATTGCGGCCATTAAAGTGATTTCAATGACGTCCGTGTGCTGGTCAAGGAAGCGAATCTTTATAGAAGGGAAGTCCGAGAAGCGACTGAGATTTCCAAGAACGAATATAACTTCAATGGAGAAGACGGCTACAGGTTTTCTGCTTCGTGTACGTACCCGCCTTCAAGAAAATAAATACGCATCCATGGTACGCGAGGAATTCGAACATCACGACAATATTTTCTATAAACATTCCCCCTCTCTTGCTGTGTCTCTTTCGCTTTCTATCCAGAGCCGTTACGATGGCCCTCCAGTGCTAGGCGGAAGAATTTTACCCAATAATTTCACTTCTCCAGCATAAGCGCGGGGAAACCCCCTTATAATATGTGAACGGGACAGTGGTCTTTCAAAGCATTCAGCTAATCGTTGACACGAAAAGGAGCAAGATGCGAGCAGTCGGTTCGAAATTGAAGAGGATCACGATGCGGTCTGACATCCGAGAAGATTTTACTTTCAATGACGCGAACCCAAGCAGACTTCCTAACGGATGATGAAGTGTTGACCTAGTCTTTAGCTGAAGTGAGTCAGCTCTCCTGCATCGAACTAGCACTGTATTTTCTCAACTCAAGGTGAAAAACGATTTAAAGAGGCACTTGCGTATGCTTGTACGTGATTGTGCTTTGACGAGGCACTATCTTCGCCTTACGGCCAGTGAGACGCCGTGACTGACGTACCGTCAGATGAAGTGCATTACATTTGCAGCGTAAACTCCTCCCTGAGTTACTCCACGCAGTGACGCAACGCCCTCTGACGCCCACGCCGGCGCATGCGTGGGACGGGTCTCCGTGCCGACCCGTTACCTCAGCTGGCCGGCGCGGCAGATCTTTAAGCCGCAGGCACGCGCCGGGAGAATACAGTGGCTGACGTCACGCCGAGGAAATCTGCGCGCCGGTTGCCCGCAAGGACGCCGGAGCCGACGTGGAGTTGCGCGCCGTGGGCGACTCGCCGTTGCAAAAGTGCAGCAGGCGATCCGCGGTCGTGACTGCCCGCTGCGCATCCAGCCACCGGCGCTAGTGTGCCACTGAATCATCCTACGCTGCAGCCAATACCCAACGATGAACAGCGTACTTTGACACCTACATCTGCGCTATCTGCTCAGGAGTATCCAGACATCCCTTTGAAATCGGAAAGCGACCACTACATGTCACGAGAGGCGGACCAGTCAGTATAAAAACCTTTTGCATTTCTAGCTGTTATGTTTTCGATTTCTTCAAAGGCAAAGAGAAAAGGTGAAGTTGTAGCTCAGCGTAGAGCCTGCACCTACCGTCATGTATTTTCCACTTTCAAATGTTAAAAAACATTAAATGATTTTTAAACTTCCTGGCAGATTAAAACTGTGTGCCGGACCGAAACTCGAAATCGGAACCTTCGCCTTTCGCGGGCAAATGCTCTACCATCTGAGCTACCCACGCACGACTCACGCCCCGTCCTCAGAGCTTTACTTCTGCCCGTACCCGGTCTCCTACCTTCCAAAATTTACAGAAACTCTCCTGCGAAACTTGCAGAACTACCACTCCTGAAAGAGAGGATATTGCGGAGACATGGCTTAGCCACAGCCTGGGGGATGCTTCCAGAATGAGATTTTCACTCTGCAGCAGAGCGTACGCTGATATGAAACTTCCTGGCTGATTAAAACTGTGTGCCGGACCGAGACTCGAACTCGGGTCCTATGCCTTTTGCGGGCAAGTGCTCTACCATCTGAGCTACCCAAGCAGGACTCACGACAGTCAAGCTATGAGGACGGGGCGTGAGTCGTGCTTAGGTAGCTCAGATGGTAAAGCACTTGTCCGCAAAAGACATAGGTCCCGAGTTCGAGTCTCGGTCCGGCTCACAGTTTTTCTTTACAACTACACACTTCCGGCACTGCCAGGAAGTTCCATATCAGCGTACACTCCGCTGCATAGTGAAAATCTCATTCTGGACGTTTTTCCTGTTCCTCGGTAAGAGGAACGACTCGCTCCGTGTTAATGAACGACGGTAGTCGCACGTTATTTTAGAGCGCAGTCGGCGGTACCCTTTTTGGTTGTAAGAATAAGTAAAAAGTCTGTATTTCTGATGTGCGTATAAGAAAGAATATAGTATTATTTAACCAGTGAAAAATTGTTTGACGCGTTATTCCAAGTGGCAATGCAGTATATAAGAATCCGAGAAGTCCAGCTGTGCACGTCGGAGCTATCACGAAGATCCGATTACAGCAATATAAAGGACACGAATCAAGATTTTGTATGCAGATACGGCGATCGGACGTAGTATTATTATATTACTAATTGGTAAGCATAAATTTACAACAAGAGAAAGACCATTTCGTTCAAGTGGAACTAATACGAAATGATTTTTTACCCATCCACAGGCTTAGCTCAGCCTCTTGTGCTTGTCCGACACGCCGGAAAATTTCACAGTGATCAAAATTCGAATTTCAGATCATCTCTTTATTATTTTCGTATCTGCCATTAATTAATTTCATTATTTCCATATATTTAAACTTTATTTTTTTGTTATATTAATATGGGCCCTTCAGGAGAGCACAGTGACCTCGAACACAGTCACTACGTGTCACTCAGTAAGAAATCCGTCAGTGACATTTCAGCACTTTTACAGCTGTTCGAGCTGAATGTTGGTGCTACGATTATTAAGTGGAAATGGGAAGGAACAGCCATAGCTAAACGAAGATGACGCAGACGTCATGTCATGGCGGACAGGGACCGTCGAGAATTGATGACGGAGTCCGTAAATATTCGCACAAAATTAGCGGAAAGAACCACTCGTGAGCTCCAAAGTGCTGCCAACAGTCGAGCAAGCACAACGGCTGTCCGTAAGGAATTGAAAAGAATAAGGTAGAATGGTCAAGAAGCTGCTCGTAAGCCACACTTTTCATTAAGCGTTGGTAAGCGAAGCATGAAGTGATATAAACAGCGACGGCACTAGACGGTGGGTGGTTGGTAACGAGCGATCCAGTGTGACGAATCACGCTACATCATGTGGCAGTCCGCTGGAAAGGTTTGGTCTTCGCGAATGACCGGAGAACATTACCTGCCATCATATGAAGGGCTTATTTCAATAGTGGTACAAGTCCATTACCTCCACTTTTCTGCCTATAATGCTTCTGAAATTGATGATCTAACCAGACAAAAAGAAAGGTTCATCTCTAGCAAGAAGCCATGTGCTTGAATATTTCTGGTATCTCAACTGCAGATTTTTCAGCGCTCATTTAACTTTAGGACTCTGTATCTCAAAATGAACAAAAATGGATTTGTATCACTATTGAAATACGCCCTTCATATGTACTGCGAACGGTGAAGTACGGTTTTTTTGTGGTCCTCTTAATGTTGTTAAGAAGTTATGAATGCGAAGTACATGGTGATTATAATTAAATGAAATTACAATGAAATGAACACCCTTAGCTGCTTACTGGCGTTGACATACGTCAACGGGGACAGATGAAAATGTGTGCCCCGACCGGGACTCGAAACCGGGACCTCCTGCTTACTTGGCAGACGCTCTATCCATCTTTTTTTTTTAATGTTATTTTGTTCGCTTCGTCTTCTCGGGGCGTCCCGGGTTCGATTCCCGGCGGGGTCAGGGATTTTCTCTGCCTCGTGATGGCTGGGTGTTGTGTGATGTCCTTAGGTTAGTTAGGTTTAAGTAGTTCTAAGTTCTAGGGGACTGATGACCATAGATGTTAAGTCCCATAGTGCTCAGAGCCATTTTTTTTTCGGGGCGGACGTCGCAAGTCATCCGTTTATGTTCGTTGTTGATCGATTAACTCAGTTTTTTATTACAGAGGGCAGCTAACCCTCTGACCGAACACGCTGAGCTACCGTGCCGGCGTCCATCTGAGCCACCGAGGACACAGAGATAGCGCGACTGAAGGGATTTATCTCTGGCACGCCTCCAGCGAAACCCACATTCTCAACGTATTGTCCCGCATATTCATATTATACCAATGGTATCTGTTCTTTCGGACATGTCCGAAAGAGCATATACCATCTCAGTAAATTATAATTAAAATTAATCTTTCAAAACGGTGTAGAAACAACAACCACTAGTCAGAATGACGTCAAACTACAACGGAATACTGTCGGAGAATGGGTAAAAAATAGTGTGCAAATTGATCAGTATATGGCGCTGTATTTTTCAGAATGCGTGAATGTAAACACCTGCCATGCGCGTGAACCATTAAAGTTGGTATAAACACGCCGGGTACACGGCTTTTCCTCCTTTCGTGTCTGCGACGTTCCCTACGACTGTCTCAATGCAGGATTGCACTCTGCTTGCAAAACTGTACTACAAGAACGATGACTGTGAACACATCGCTCTCCAGATCTTCAGGACACTGAAGGTTTTGAAAAAAGGCGTTGGTCCGATGACTGCCGTGGGTCTGGATAGAATAATTCGGAAATTCGAAAAGACTGGTTCGTTTTGTGTGCAACCTGGTAGAGGGAGGAAACGAATTGATTCGACGTCAGTGGAAGCAGTGGCCACAGCAATGCAGACGAGTGGTGGTGTGCAAACGCGTAGTGCACAGAGAAAATCTCGAACAATGGACATAAAAATGACCAAAGTGTGTAAAATCCTACGAAACATCCTTCTTTGCTATCCATTCAACATTATCCATATGCACGAGCTGCTTCCAGTTGACATGCCAGCAACGGAGACCTTTGCTTTAGAATTTCTTGCTCGCAGGGAAGTGGACAATGATTGACCGTGGAAGATTTTGTGGACAGGCTAAGCCCACTTCCATCTAACAGGATATGTCAATACGCAGAATTATCCAATATTGGCAATGGGAAATCCACACGCAAATCAACCAGTACCACTTCATCCTGAAGAGGTCACCTTGTGGTGCAGGTTTACGACATCATTTATCATAGAGCCATATTTTTTTGAAGAGACAGGTGCTTCCGGTCCCGTTGCCTGTACCATCACTGGTAAGCGCTATGAGTGTCTTTTGCGAACCCCGTCATTCCAGCTCTCCAACAGTGTGGCTGTGTGGGTGGGATCGTTTTTTATGGAAGATGACACGCTTCCGCCCATTGCAAATCCAGATAAGCAGCTGCTGAAGCGCCATTTCGGAAATTCTAGAATTATCAGCCGCCATTTCCCTACAGCCTGGCCGTCCCGATCACCTGGTCTTAATCAATGTGAATTCTGACTGTGAAGCTATCTACATCTACATCTACATGACTACTCTGCAATTCACATTTAAGTGCTTGGCAGAGGGTTCATCGAACCACAATCATACTATCTCTCTACTATTCCACTCCCGAACAGCGAGCGGGAAAAACGAACACCTAAACCTTTCTGTTCGAGCTCTGATTTCTCTTATTTTATTTTGATGATCATTCCTACCTATGTAGGTTGGGCTCAACAAAATATTTTCGCATTCGGAAGAGAAAGTTGGTGACTGAAATTTCGTAAAAAGGTCTCGCCGCGACGAAAAACGTCTATGCTGTAATGACTTCCATCCCAACTCGTGTATCATATCTGCCACACTCTCTCCCCTATAACGCGATAATACAAAACGAGCTGCCCTTCTTTGCACCCTCTCCATGTCCTCCGTCAATCCCACCTGGTAAGGATCCCACACCGCGCAGCAATATTCTAACAGAGGACGAACGAGTGTAGTGTAAGCTGTCTCTTTAGTGGACTTGTTGCATCTTCTAAGTGTCCTGCCAATGAAACGCAACCTTTGGCTCGCCTTCCCGACAATATTATCTATGTGGTCCTTCCAACTGAAGTTGTTTGTAATTTTAACACCCAGGTACTTAGTTGAATTGACAGCCTTGAGAATTGTACTATTTATCGAGTAATCGAATTCCAACGGATTTCTTTTGGAACTCATGTGGATCATCTCACACTTTTCGTTATTTAGCGTCAACTGCCACCTGACACACCATACAGCAATCTTTTCTAAATCGCTTTGCAGCTGATACTGGTCTTCGGATGACCTTACTAGACGGTAAATTACAGCATCATCTGCGAACAACCTAAGAGAACTGCTCAGATTGTCACCCAGGTCATTTATATAGATCAGGAACAGTAGAGGTCCCAGGACGCTTCCCTGGGGAACACCTGATATCACTTCAGTTTTACTCGATGATTTGCCGTCTATTACTACGAACTGCGACCTTCCTGACAGGAAATCACGAATCCAGTCGCACAACTGAGACGATACCCCATAGCTCCGCAGCTTGATTAGAAGTCGCTTGTGAGGAACGGTGTCAAAAGCTTTCCGGAAATCTAGAAATACGGAATCAACTTGAGATCCCCTGTCGATAGCGGCCATTACTTCGTGCGAATAAAGAGCTAGCTGCGTTGCACAAGAGCGATGTTTTCTGAAGCCATGCTGATTACGTGTCAATAGATCGTTCCCTTCGAGGTGATTCATAATGTTTGAATACAGTATATGCTCCAAAACCCTACTGCAAACCGACGTCAATGATATAGGTCTGTAGTTAAATGGATTACTCCTACTACCCTTCTTGAACACTGGTGCGACCTGCGCAATTTTCCAATCTGTAGGTACAGATCTATCGGTGAGCGAGCGGTTGTATATGAGTGCTAAGTAGGGAGCTATAGTATCAGCGTAATCTGAAAGGAACCTAATCGGTATACAATCTGGACCTGAAGACTTGCCCGTATCAAGCGATTTGAGTTGCTTCGCAACCCCTAAGGTATCTACTTCTAAGAAACTCATGCTAGCAGATGTTCGTGTTTCAAATTCTGGAATATTCCATTCGTCTTCCCTGGTGATGGAATTTCGGAAAACTGCGTTCAATAACTCCGCTTTAGCGGCGCAGTCGTCGATAACAGTACCATCGGCACTGCGCAGCGAAGGTATTGACTGCGTCTTGCCGCTTGTGTACTTTACATACGACCAGAATTTCTTCGGATTTTCTACCAAATTTCGAGACAATGTTTCGTTGTGGAACCTATTAAAGGCATCTCGCATCGAAGTACGTGCCAAATTTCGCGCGTCTGTAAATTTTAGCCCATCTTCAGGATTTCGCGTTCTTCTGAACTTCGCATGCTTTTTCCGTTGCCTCTGCAACAGCGTTCGGACCTTTTTTGTGTACCACGGGGGATCCGTTCCATCTCTTACCAATTTATGGGGTATGAATATCTCAATTGCTGTTGCTACTATATCTTTGAATTTGAGCCACATCTCGTCTATCTGAAAGATGTTGTGTTCAGTGTTCCGATTGCAAACTTAGGTGCACTGAAGGCAACACATTCTGAACATGACCCCCGAAACATTTCGATCGGTTGTGGAGTATACTGTTTTTCAATTTCAACTTGTTGCAGAAAATGGTGGACAGCATATTGAAAATGTTTTGCGTCAGTCACAAGAAAATAATTAGGTTTCGATTGATGCTTTTTATACGGTTTTTCACCTCAGGACAATTAGAATACCGATGTTATTGATACTTTTTATGCGTTTTAGACCTCAGGACAATTAACAACCGATTTTTTCCGTCCGATGATATGACCTTGCCGTGGTGGATGGGCTTACGTAATTAACACTATTACACCTGTACACCCGTGCACACTGAGTAGTACAGTTTGTTTAGCGTCAAACGTACACCTTAGGCATTGTTGTAGTCGACCACTGTTAAATTATGAAGTTACAGAACCATCTATTGCTACATTTTGTAATTATTATTTTTTTCTTCTGGCATACGCTTTTCGCCTTCTCCGATAATATTCCGTTGCAATTTGACGTCATTCAGACCAGTGGCGTTATTTCTACAGCGGTTTGTAAGTTTAACCTTACTTATAATAAACCTGTATATGAATATATTTAAGAGCATTGCGTACGGCGTACAGTAGAGGAACAATTCGTAAATGATTACTGAGTGAACATTACAACGCAACTTCTCAGAAAGCAGCATCTGTGAGGCAATCTTGCTGGCTGCACTAGCTGTTCCCACCTTCCACCGTATGAGGATACGTAGTCGAACATTGTTGAATCGTGATGTTGGTCCATGAGGAGGCGTAGTGTTGAATGGGCGCACTGATCTCCAAATACTTGAAAACAGTGCACACACCGGTCAACTCCTTCTCCATGCGCTTCTTTCTACGAGTGCATTCGGCCCTGACTTCAGTTTTATATGGGACAATGGGCGACCACATCGAATTGCGCAGGTTGCGGAGCTCTTGCAACGAGAAGATGTTTAGCGAATCGAGTGGCCCGCCTGTTCCCCTGACTTACACTATGTGATCATATCAGTGTGTATATTTCTTGAAAAACATTTGGTTGGTCGTTAAATAGCTTGTTTTAGCGTCCGTTATTGTCCTACGGTCCCTGAGCCGTGGATCGACTCGTGCTACACCTAGTGTTTGGATTGCATTGGGTTTCCTTTTCTTCCCCTGACATGTTTGTTTGACATGTTGTCTGTCATTAAGTGGGTGCTTGGTTGTCATTTCCCTCTGCTATTGATATCTGCGTTTTTACTTCCGGGAAACTGCTATGGAGGAAGTGGGATCTTTGACCGGTGGTAACTTCGGGTGGTGGCGCGGAAGTAGGGGCGTGCGCTCAGAGTGTGTGGTGGACACGGGAGGGCAGTGTGGCTCGCCAGCGCGAAGCAGGCGTGGTCGGTTGTACCGAGTCGCCACGTGATGTATGTCGATTGTGTGTAACAAGCGGGTCGAGCTCACGGAAGAGCTCCCCGCGGGTTGGTTGTATACAGAATCACCCCACGAGTAGTTGCTGTTCATTTCACCTTGGTGGGTCGATAACAAGCTTCTATATTTCCTCCGTTTCAACACTGTGTTTAAAAAGGAGACACCTACATGAAGCAGCGGTCACTACCCGTCAACGTTGAAGAGAAGACGTGAACTCCGGTGACAGAGCGTGTTGTCGCGTGACCGTGGCGTGTTGGGTACTCTGGTGACGCGTACGCGGTCGGATTTGTGGATCCTTGCCATCGGAGTTCGTGTACTGCCTGTTCGAGCATAATTGCAAGTTAAGTTAGTGGAAGGTTTAATCATTAGGTAATAAGTTTGCGTAACCAGTGTCTCTTCTGGCTATCGGGTTTCCTGCTCCGGAACCGGTGTAATTGAAGACAGCTATCTTTCCTCCTCCTCTCGTTACTGCCCGATGGCATGTGTACTTTTGGCAGTTGGTTTTGCTATTCTGTCGTGCGTTATGAGTAAATTCAGGCTTCTTGTTGGTTAATCATGTGGTCGCTCCTTCAGGATTGTGGTGTGTAATGTTTCCTTGCACGAGGTTAGCTCTAATTCTGTCAGCAAGTTCAGCCATCTTATAACAAGTTTTCGCTGGCTAAAAGTCGGTACAGTGGCCAGCCTGAGAGTGGCAATTGTGTTTACGGGCGTATTTAAATTGGTCAGTATTCTACCTAGCCTGAGCATCCCTGAGTGGGTGATTTGTGGCCGCCTTACACGGGTCCGTCATATCTGTTATGTTCTAATGATATCCCAGGACACTTTTGTTTAAAATTTTTATAAATTCCTCCAAGTTTGTAAATTCCTTTTATTGCCATTAATCGTGTGTTTGCTGAGACCTTTGATTTTTTTAAATGGCGATATTGGTAGCTTCACCACCTCACCGTAATTTGTTAATAAAGTTCTGTATTTACTTTAGTAGCCTGTTTACTAATGTTCTTTAAATTTTTTTAAAAACTGTTGTCTTGCTGTAAATTACTTGATTGCCGTTAGCGGCGTGTGTAAAAGGCTGTTTATTGCCGTACTGCTAGTTTCTATGAGATATGAATAAAACATTTGTGTGTGAAAATGTCAATTCGACAGTAAACTACTACAAACTTGGCCCCGTTTCCCAACTTCTGGTGTGGCTTGTAGTAACCATAACCACTGTGTTTGTCAGTCCCCTGATAGCTGAGGAGTCAGTGCGACGGAATGTCATACCTAATGGCCCGGGTTCGAGTCCCGGCTGGGTCGCAGATTTTGTCCGCTCAGGAACTGGAAGTGGCGTCAACTCGAAAGACTTGCACCAGGCGAACGGTCTACCCGACGGGAGGCCCTAACCACACGGCATTTCATTGTCCTATGGCACCAACATACCATTGATTCCACATTTCATTTATTTCATTTAATATACATTCCTATAAAAAGTTTGATTTACAAAGATTTGATGAATATTTATTTAGTACGCAATGGCTGCTCAGAGGGAACTGGGTTCGGGCGCGGCGGCCGATTTAAATACCCTCCGCCCGCGGCGCGCTCCCTCCGCTGTCCGCGCCCCGCGCCACGGTCGCGCGGTGGAACAGATTGCGACGGCGTCTGAGATGACGTCGGTGTGGTAGCTCTGTCCGCCGTGCTCGTCACAACTATACATTTGCTCGATTTACTCTTGAGTAACCCAATCGCTGGACCCCAAGCCTTGCTAAGATTACAGCCACAGTCACGGTTTATGAGGTCGTCATTGGTGCGAATTTCGATGGCCTCTCTAACAACGCTGTCCCAGTATCTCGACGTCTGTACCAGGATCCTCGTGCGGTCATACTCCATAACGCAATTTTCCGACAAACAATGTTCAGCGACCGCCGACTTGCTCGGATACATCAGTCGAGTGTGCCTCTGGTGTTCACGGCATCGATCCTCGACGGTACGCATCGTCTGACCAAAATACGACTTGCCACATTGACACTGAATCTGGTACAAGCCGGCCTTTCTCAAACCGAGGTCATCTTTGGCGCTCCCCACCAGTGCACGGGTTTTCGGAGTACAAAACACAGTTCCGACCCGGTGTTTCTTCAAAATGCGGGCGATTTTCCCCGAGAGTGCACCTGTATATGGAATAAACGCAGTTCCTACCTCCTCCCTCGTGATTTCATCCATCTCCACAGGTTATGCTGTAGTGGTTGGGCGGAGAGAACGTTGAATCTGCCACTCTGAGTACCCATTTTTTCGAAATACAGTTCTCAGATGTTCCAATTCCTGGGGTATACTCTCTGCGTCAGAGATAGTGCGCGCCCTATGTACTATAGTTTTAAGTACCCCATTCCTCTGTGAAGGGTGGTGGCAGCTGTCTGCGTGCAAATACAGATCTGTGTGCGTTGTTTTAAGATTTGGATTTAATAATGATTATGCACGCCCGCCCACTGATGACTTCAAACGAGCGATGTAAAGGCTTCGGACGTGCATTGCCCACACCATTCTATGAAGTACCGTCGTCACTGATGTTGCTCGTCGTGAGAGGTATTACCACTGCAAGCTTCCAGCTGACGTAAAATGAGAAACTGGGTGCAACCTACCAGTTATCATCATCATTATCGTCAACCTGTTTGGGATTCACCTTCTTAGCTCTATCGCTCCCTGGGTTGACCTTCATCCGTTACCCATTTGGGTATATATTGAAAAACTTCTTTAGGATATTTTCCCTATTGTATTTAATGTGCATGTTGCTTCCATGTCTGCTAATGTGTGTCGATGTTCTCTGTTATTGGAAATACTTTAAGCTCATTTGTAATATCTTTCTTTTCTGATTCTGTCTCCTGGTTTATATCCTTTAACTGATCTGAGGCATTTCATTTCTGATGCCACTACTTATGTCTTTCTTCTTTGGTAGCCAAGAATCATATCTGTAAAGTATCACTGGAATAGCTAGTGTTGTATAGAATTTCTGTTTCGTTTTTTAGTTGTCTTCTTGTCTCCTGTTCTGTTTATTGTTCTACAGGCACCCTGGAATATTGTTGTTTTAATAAAAAGAAATGTTGCAGCTAAGGTAGTTAAAATAATCTACTTGCTCGATCATTTTGTTTTCTATCGTTGTTTGTGTTGTTGTCCTCGGAATGTCATTACTTTTAGTTTTCGATAAATATTTTTAAGTTATAATTTTGTACAGTTTGGTTTAATTTCAAAATATTTTGATAATTCAACAGCATATCAAAAGTATATCTCATTAGCCACTACTACAAATTATCTGATTAGGTAGATTTGGGAAGAGAAAATTGCTGTGTGCTATATGCCAAGTAGGAATGTTTATTGTAGAGCTGGACAGTAAATAGTAGGTATAAAAAACTGCCCTTTGCTGTACAGATTTATGTAAGCATTTTCCTAAAAAAAATCCATAGTAAATCAACTAAATAAGAACTGCAATAAAACGTAAACAGCTGCTATTTAAGGTAACTGAGGAAGAAAAAGTTTTGTTTCAAGTATTGTATTTCCTTTTGATTTACAATGCTGAATTTAATTACCGTAAGCACAAATAGTGTTAAGCAGTACGGCGACAGTTTATTGTTAACGTTTCAATTTCTGTAATTTTCTTGTCTTTTTTCTACATCGTTGATAACTCTTCTTCTTGATGAGTTCCGCGGAACACTATCGATTAACGAATAAAGGACAATTTGGGATAATGTTTTTCGTTCTGTTTTTAAGACTCGTTCTAATGCAATTGTATTCTGTCACTTATTCGCACTAGCTGTGAGGGTGACGTAACATTGCTCTATTGCTGTAATTTCCGCGGGCGACAATCTTCGAACTTTTTCTCGTTCGATTTGAAGGCTTATTCACACACGCAAGGTATGCAATGGGCATCTTAGTCTGTGAATGGCCAGGTTTCTCCCCGCAAATGACTCCCTGTAGCAAGTATCCTGGTAAATCACGTAGCTGAGGAACTGCATCGGCTTTACTCGAGTCGAAGTGAATACTGAACATCAACGTCTCCTAGAGTTCCAGTACTTGGGCATTGCCCCACTCTTGTCACGTCTGTACTTGGAGTGGCTAATGAAACGGAAAGGGATTCTTTGTTTCATTGCAGCAATGCTGAGTGATTGTATCAGATCTCAGTAACTTTCTCCAGTGCATAAACAGAGATATATTGAAGGTAGCGTTTCGACAAGTGCTGAAAGTGCAATAGCCATTCACGTATATGTCTGTGACATTTCTAGGTTCTACGCTCATTTATTCTTTCCTCTCAGACGACCCGGTAGCCTGTGCATAAAAATTTGATGACTCTATTGTGAACAATAAAATAAAGTTGTTACGACGAGGAATGCCACTGAAATGTACGAGTATTTGTAACGGACTAAAAGAACGTGATCTGGGGCTGTTCGGCTCTCCCAGAATCCGGTGTGATATCTGTTTCTGTGATCTCCGAAGGTGAATGGATTTGACAGCCTGTGACGATAGAGTCAGTGGCTAGGCATTTGGGAAATGTGTTTGTTAATATGTAGGTCGTGGTCACGATGTCTCAACCGTCCCAGCCAGCGACATTTGAGGAGCGTACCAGGCGTCGGATCGGCAGTAATTGTTTTCGCCGTGAGGAGGTGACGATAGCCGCTAACGATGGTTGCCACACAGCGCAGTCGTTTCCCAATGAGCGGCGCAATGGAGCATTTGTGGAACGGCCGAGGGGCCCTGTTACGCCCGGTTTCTACATCATGTTTGGGTGCACCATTTGTAGCGCTTAATGGCTCGGAAAGAGTGATTGAAACTGCTAGTACGAGAAGTGAATTCATTGAATGTGGACAGGTACCGTTCCCACATATAATCAGATTTTTTTTTATTTCTCGTTCGATCTTCCAGATACATTTTACAAAGAACAGATAAGATTAATATAGATCACAATAAACGTTTGGAAATTACTATGTGCAAACAAATTACAGCAATGTCAGAGAGACTACATTATTTCATTAAAAGGAACAAAAATCACATAATCAGGTTCAAATTAAATGGTGTAACCAGCAAGTGCCATACCCTAAAAATGGTCTTCCGCAAGTATCAGTCTTAGCTCCCTGGCTCTTCAACATCTACATAGCAGATTTGCATGATCTGCACTCACGTAAATTTGCCTACGCAGATGATTTAGCTATTACAGAGCAAAGTAACTCGTTTGAAAACCTGGAATCAACACTAAATGGAGATCTAGCTACACTGAAAAAATACTATGACACATGGCATCTAAAAATCAATGTGACAAAAACAGTAAGCACAGTCATGCATCTAAACGACAAGGAAGCGAGAAGGGAACTGCTCCTGGTTATAAATGGTAAAGCTGTCAGCCACGAGAATTTCCCAAAATATCTCGGTATTAAGCTAGATCGCCGCATGACTTTCAGACAGCACCTAACTGATACTGCCCAAAAGCTAAAGGCGAGAAATAAGCTGCTCAACAGGCTGGCAGGCACCACTTGGGGCTGTGACGCTGCCACTCTACGACCTGCTGCACTGGCACTGGTGTATAGCGCTACAGAATACTGCACCACTGTCTGGAGCAGAAGCCCGCACACCAAAAAAGTGGATGTACAACTAAATGCCGCTCTGAGAACCGTCACCGGCACTCTCAGGCCAACCCCCGTTGAGTGGCTTCCGGTGCTGGCAAACACCCTTCCTGCTTCCATACGTAGAGAGAGAGCAACACAGGACACAGTAGAAAAAACTGAAGCAAACCCAAGGCTATCCATACATGCCGACATGGGACCCACGAGACTCAAGTCCAGGAAACCTATCGTCTGGAACAGAACATTGGGCACAGAGGGCCTCGATGGTGAATGGAAGAATGCATGGCAGGGTCTGAGAAGAGGTGTCGTAGAAAAACAATAACCTAATCCACAACCCAAACAAAAGGGTTGAAGGCTTCAATCTCAACAGGAAACACTGGTCGGCTCTAAACAGGTTTCGCACGGGAGTTGGACGATGCAGAGAGCAAACAACCAAATGGGGCTATATAGACGATTCGTGTTGTGACTGTGGCGAGGTACAAACAATGGACCATCTTCTGGTTTTTAACATACATGGTTTCAGAGACGGCTCTCTGATGTCGCTCCACAAGTTAACGGACAATGCCAGGAACTGGCTCCATAATCTTAATGTTACTATGTAATTAATTGTCTTCATGTAATCAGCTAAATAATCATAAATGCTACGACTTAAAACTTCCGAGCTATTAGGCGGCGCTTGAAATATAAAACATTCTTCTAAAGTTTCCTCTCCGACTGTGGGAGACACCTTCAGAGGTAAATGGTGAACTGCAACCAGAACTCTAGGACCCGCTGAATATATAGGCAATGTAGAGGGCACCATAGTCTGTCACGTGACGTCGGCTACGAGATTATCGGTATTATTGCCAACATTTTCGATCGTCATTCTTACGCTGCAATGTTGACATTCAAATTTTATGTAATATAACACCTTCCTCTGTTGTGTTAGAATTATTGTGGTAATTATAAATACCAATAGCCTCTTTATATCTACGCGCAGGATAACGTGATGTTTTTGATATGAGACTCGTCTCAGTGAATTTTATTTCATGATCATCCTCTTGGTAAAGATATTCCGCTGCGGCCGATTTATCCGTATGTTCTAGGCGGAAATTCCTCTTGTGTTCAACGATACGGGTGTTTACACTTCTTTTTGTGGTACCAATATAAACAACTCCACATCTACAAGGAATTTATATATACCCGGCGTAGACAAAGAATGTCTTATATCTTCTGCCGACCTCATTCTTTTACCTCCCTAGTGGGTCTGAAGGTAGTTTCCACACCGTAGTTGCTCAACACTTTCACAATAAGATCGGAAAAAGACTTAAAGACATCCTTTGGCTACACTGGAAGAACATAAGATTTCTTGCGGGTGTGTATAAAGTTCCCCGCGAGAATCTCGTAGCCATCGCCACGTGATAGACTGTGGTGCCCTCTACATTGCCTATATATTCGGTACTTACTCGGGTTCTGGTTGCAATTTCCCATTTTACCTATGAAGATTTATCCCGCAATCGCAGAGGAAACGTTAGGAGAAATTTTTTTACATCGACCACGGCTTAATAGCTGGAAATTTTAAGTGATGTTATTTCCAACCGTGAAAGCTTACATTGTATAATCATAAACGCTATTTTTTCTCCCTTACGTTATCTCTGTAAAAATACAGCTACACTCATAATGCCTTGACATTAAGTTCCGCTGACTATGGGAAACACTTCTGAAATATTCTTACACACTGAACTGCACCAAAATTACACTAGAGAATCTCAGGTATGTGGAAATCTTTGATTAATACGAGGGTGCATCAAAATGATGTGGCATAAAAAATTAATAATCAACATATAGCGTAATTCATCTTATATCAGTTCATATATTAATTCTTATATTTCATTCTTACGTTTATGTTTCAGGGCGATTTAATCCAGTCCCTCCTATGCTACTTGTCGTAGAAACCTTCGAAACAGAGTAATTGCGAACAACAAGAGCATCATACCAGGACAGGTTTGCCAGAGCGACAATATTTAGAGTTAATCTGACTCGGGGAAGAAACGTCGTTAACATTGATGAAGATTTCACGCGTTGGCAATAATTTCGGGGCAAGCCAAGCGTAACGAATCACTTTACTGAAATCTGGCGCTTGCGACTGATTGTGAATCAAGATACACTACAGGAATTTCATCGAAACAATTACAAATAATTTTCTCATTCATCTACTGTTCTTTGTTTTTTGTTTCATTCACCAGACGTTCAATTAGCCGACAGATAAGGACAACGTTATTTCGACGTAGACTGGAAAACATTCGTGGAGTAATCTTCTACGACGTTGGTAGATAAATGAGAAAGAAAATTAAAACTGACAATCAGGTTACGAACACAGGGCGTAGTAGTGGTAAGCCGCGACGCCAGCTACTGTACCATTGCTTCGATTGAACTCGCTAAAAGGCCCATAAAGTGCCTCGAAAACTTTGTCGTTTTCTATGAAACTGTCTAGAATCTATGGATAAGCTGTGACACGTTTTCGCTTATTTTGACCCCGCTTCCACCTAGAAAAGCTTCTGAGAAATCGGATTATGGCACTTGCCGTGTTCCCATCGTTAGTTTTAGTATTAAATCGACATGGATAATATTTCAACATTAGTGAAAGCCTGAACGGTGTAATGGTACTTGAATTACGTAACCATTACGGCACCTCACCTCAACCTCTCGATACCAGCAATATCGTGCTGTGTTTCTGTAAAATAGTTAACATATTTGATTTCATTAAAGTAGAGTTATTTCGATACATCGATATGTATATATTGCAATGAGATTATTCTTATGTGTATTCTTTCTTTTGTCACTATGATCTTTGACGTACTTGTAACTCTGATTTTTGGGCGCGTAAGCGGTTATTAGAGAGTCAAGCTTTGGTCGTCATGTTAAAAAGACGCATATAGTAGTCAGTTTATGAAATGTGAACTTTAACAGTGAGGAAGATATTTTCAAGTATGTTTTATATTATGAAATGATGTTTTGGAACGGGTTACGTGATATTGCAACAAAAGTAATAAAAAAGAAGTGTAACTTAAATTCGGAGTGCTGTTTACTTTTTTACATCACCATTGTCCTAACTTGCAAAAGTTTAATCTTCAAAGGGGAGGAGGAGATTAGTGTTTAACGTCCCGTCGAGAACGAGGTCATTAGAGACGGAGCGCAAGCTCGGGTGAGGGAAGGAAGGGATAGGAAATCGGCCGTGCCCTTTCAAAGAAACCATCCCGGCATTTGCCTGAAGCGATTTAGAGAAATCACGGAAAACATAAATCAGGATGGCCGGAGGCGGGATTGAACCGTCGTCCTCCCGAATGCGAGTCCAGTGTGCTAACTACTGCGCCACCTCGCTCGGTATTAATCTCCAACAATGGTTTATGAAACAAATCTATAAAACTTTTGAATATCGCAGAATAACACCTAGGCCTCACTGCATCCGAGCTTGGAATCATCACTACCTGGATTTTCAACGATTGAGCCATGAGTTTACAACGAAACCAGCGTGGGAAACACGAAAAGATGAGTGCCTAGTTTATCCATTATTTCAAGAAATGACTTTATTAACTGTGCTCTAATGATACCTACCACATAATATAACTTTGTTGTTGCCCGAAAATGAAATATTTAGCAGCGTGAGCAACACTACAATCATAATTAACTTTTGACTTTTGTTGTGGTAGGGTCGTTACAACGGCTGGGCGTGAAGGAAGAGACAAAATTTACGATGTCAGGAGTGAGCTGAGTCCATGAACAGCCGAGTGGCTGAAGGACGCTCAGGCCGTGCCGGATCTGCGCAGAGCGTGGGATAGGCTGCCGGGCCGCCGGTCACCTGTATATACAGCACACCACAGTACGTGGGCCGCGCAGAGTCAGAGCCAGCAGCGGCCTCTGACGTTCGATCTAGAGCGAATTCTGGCGGTGACAGCCGATCTCGTTGACGACCTGCATCCTACTTGAAGCTCCCGACGTTGGTGCAAATTTTATTTCGAAAACTGGACGATGAGTCAATAGGAGGGACGATTATACACTACTGGCCATTAAAATTGCTACATCAAGAAGAAATGCAGATGATAAACGGGTATTCATTGGACAAATATATAATACTAGAACTGACACGTGATAACATTTTCACGCAATTTGGATGCATAGATCCAGAGAAATCAGTACCCAGAACAACCACCTCTGGCCGTAATAACGGCCTGGGCATTAAGTCAGAGCTTGGATGTCGTGTACAGGTACAGCTGCCCATGCAGCTTCAACACGATACCACAGCTCATCAAGAGTAGCGACTGGCGTATTGTGACGAGCCAGTTGCTCGGCCACCATTGACCAGACGTTTTCAATTGGTGAGAGATCTGGAGAATGTGCTAACCAGGGCAGCAGTCGAACATTCTCTGTATCCAGCAAGGCTCGTACAGGACCATCAACATGCGGTCGGGCATTATCCTGCTGAAATGTAGGGATTCGCAGCGATCGAATGAAGGGTAGAGCCACGGGTCGTAATACATCTGAAATGTAACGTCCGCTGTTCAAAACGTCGTCAATGCAAACGAGAGGGGACCGAGACGTGTAACCAGTGGCACCGCATACCATCTCGCCGGGTGATACGCCAGTATGGCGATGATGAATACACGCTTCCAATGCGCGTTCACCGCGATGTCGCCAAACACGGATGCGACCATCATGATGTTGTAAACAGAACATGAATTCATCCGAAAAAATGACGTTTTGCCATTCGTGCACCCAGGTTCGTCATTGAATACAACATTGCAGGCTCTCCTGTCTGTGATGCAGCGTCAAGGGTAACCGCAGCCATGGTCTCCGAGCTGATAGTCCATGCTGCTGCAAACTTCGTCGAATTGTTCGTGCAGATGGTTGTTGTCTTGAAAACGTCCCCATGTGTTGACTGAGGGATCGAGACGTGGTTGCACGATCCCTTACAGCTATGCGGATAAGATGCCTGTCATCTCGACTACTAGTGATAAGAAGCCGTTGGGATCCAGCACGGCGTTCCGTATTACCCTCCTGAACCCACCGATTCCATATTCTGGTAACAGTCATTGGATGTTGACCAACGCGAGCAGCAATGTCGCGATACGATAAATCGCAATAGCGATAGGCTACAATCCGACTTTTATCAAAGTCTGAAACGTGATGGTACGCATTTCTCGTCCTTACACGAGGCATCACAACAACGTTTCACCAGGCAACGCCGGTCACTGGTGTTTGTGTATGAGAAATCGGTTGGAAACTTTTCTCATGTCAGCACGTTGTGTGTGTCGCCCCCGGCGCCAACCATATGTGAATGCTCTGAAAAGCTAATCATTTGCATATCACAGCATCTTCTTCCCGTCGGTTAAATTTCGCTTTTGTAGCGCGCCTTCTATGTAGTGTAGCAACTTTAATGGCCGATAGTGTACCTTCGAAGGGTCTTTTATTGTTTCTCTTGGGGGCTGGCTATTTACTCGGACCAGGCAACTGCAACGAATTTCAGCGTCGGATTGAGCTGTCTTAGCATCTGTCCTCGCCCTATTTCTGTCACCGTGCCGTCGAAAACTGCCTCTCGGCATTCGAAGTGCGCAGTCAGGCTTTGAAAAACTCTGCTGGCATCAAACAGAGAGGCTATAGTAGCCATTATCTATTGATCTACAGGGGTGGACAAACATATGGAAAGACGGAACGCGTTACCATGCCTGATACTTTGTGAGAAAACAATTGACTTTCCAGTTGTCTCAAATCGGTAAATACAGGCCCTGTACTGTTTTCAATCGAATCTTGTACCATTCTTCGTGGAAAGTAGTGGCAAGTTAATGCAGCGATGATGGAGGTGGATAGCGATCATCCAACCTTCTTTCCGAAGTAGACCACAAAGCTTCAGTAATATTGAGATCTGGTGACAGTGTTGGACAGGAAAGATGCGTCAGTTCACCCTGGTGCTCACAAAACCAGTCCTGGACGATGCGGTCTGTGTGAGCAGCGGTCCGCTGTCTTGGAACACAGCATCATAATTGGGGAACAAACTTCAAACGATGAACCTGGTCAGCCAAAATAATTACATCAACCTTGACAGTAACGCGACCTTACAGAGTAACTTTGAGGCCCATGGAATACCACGGTATGGCTACCCAAATCGACATCGAACACGCACCATGTTTCAATCTTGGAACTTAACCTTGGGCCGAAATTAGTAACAGTCTGAAACCAGACACATTCGACCAAAAGACTTACTTCCATTTCTCCACAGTCCAGGTTTTATATGTTTTCCGGTTATGGAGCGTTTGGATTACTAATTTCTGGTTTTAGAATTCTAGCTCTCCTTGTAATTCCCAATATACGGCGCTCCCGTAGTGTTGCTTTCATGTTTCCAGGGTTCGTGAGTGTTCTACAGTGACTTTTGCATCTGCCTTTCTTCGTTATTGGGCCTCTTGAAACGCCAAACACTTTGGCTATCTTGCTTAAGGAAGCGCTCACCATAGAAATATCAACAATTTGAGCACGATCGAAGACAGTTAACTCCGACATAATGCACTCACAACTACATGCGTCACTGCTCCGATCACGGCTGACATTTGGAATGTGTTGATGGCGCAGTACAGATGTCGTTTGAGATCAAATACAACAGCGCAATCTGCGGGCTAGTATTTACGTTGAAGCACGCATTTCTATCTGTGTTACATATTTTTGTCCAACTCCTTTGTGTTGTACGGGTACTTCAGAATCACTTCACTGAACTTCGAACAACGTTCGATGTGGTTTCCGGTTAGAGCTTAAGGCACAGTGTACAATAGCTCTAAACTTTTCTGTACAGTTTCTAAAGGCAATGTAATCAATAATGGAGGGAGCGCGATCCAACTTATAATAATTTGATCATCCATTCGCTTGCTTCGAATGTGTAAATGTCGATACATTTCAGTTGAATCTTTGAAAGACTGTAAGCTACCAATAGCTCCTTTACGCCGGCTGCGGTGGCCGAGCGATTCTAGGCGCCTCACTCCTATACCGCGCGAGTGCTACAGTCGCAGGTTCGAATCCTGCCTCGAGCATGGATGTGTGTGATGTCCTTCGATTAGATAGGTTCAAGTAGTTCTAAGTTCTATGGGACTGATGTCCTCTGATGTTGAGTCCAATAGTGCTCAGAGCCATTTGAACCATTTGGAGCTCCTTTACTTCTCCTGGCCACGCACAGTGTATGTGAGGTGCTTGAAGTTCACGCACACCCTTAACAATTCAGTTGTGTAATTTACGTTGTCCAATCGAGAGGTGAACATAAACACAGTAGCATAAAAATTTGGAACGCATACCCAGTGGTACTGCTTTCCTAGTAGCTATTCTTGTCATAATTTTATAAG
This sequence comes from Schistocerca gregaria, assembly GCF_023897955.1. Taxonomy (NCBI): domain Eukaryota; kingdom Metazoa; phylum Arthropoda; class Insecta; order Orthoptera; family Acrididae; genus Schistocerca; species Schistocerca gregaria. The sequence goes on from NC_064927.1 coordinate 384,940,074, forward strand.
CTTTACCACAAGATGGAAGTTCCTGATCGTCAGCTGCCTTTCATTTACATCTTCTCTACAGTGCATTTATTACACATGTATATTTATCAATAAAAGCGGGGGATGTGATTTTGAACCATTTTATTGACACTGCAACTGCTTCCATTTAAGAAATCATAAAAGCAATGTGCTGATTGTTATAAGCGCTTTGAGCACAGATGTTTTAGCCATTCTAGGACAACATTTTCAAATTTTTGGTTACATCAGGGAATAAAACCATTTCTTACTTAGTTGTTTAAAGAAATTGTATGTGTGTGCACTGAACTGTTAAAACATTATGACAAGTCAGTTCATAAAGTGTTGTGCGGAAAACTGCCTCACTTTGTTGCGTCACGTATTCCACTAGTTGTCGGCACGTCGCAGGACGGAAATGCCAAGAGATATCCGCACACAGGCCACGAAATACCTGACTACCAGCAGTTAGTTTGTGAGCTTTCTATCAGATCGACAAAATCGCACACCCAAATGTGTTGTGAGGGACCATATTTCGCGAATAATTGCTATGCTCCTGATATTTACAGTCGCATGCATGTCGTTCAACTAGAACATTTTTAGCAAAAAAATTCTCAGTACCGTGAAGCAAGACTCATAATGACACTGCTGCACTGTAGGAACACAGGTATCTGAGATACGCTTTAATGTGACGTAGGAAAACAAACTGTTAAATGATTCGGCGAAGCGAATCCTCTAGAACGGATGCTGGACTGCAGACAAATGCCGAGAAGGGCATGTCAAAGGAACCACCCCCTTTCCTCCTTTCCGCCTTTACAGGAACAGCGCTGTCCAGAATGGAAACTCGTCGCCGCTGTTTGAGGTGATGAGAGAAATAGTCTCGGTGACATTAATGCGCTGGGTGCTCAATAAGTAATGCAACATATCTTTTTTCTGACAGCAGGAAGGTTTTATTCAGGATTCCTATACACCGTATTATTCACACTGTTTTGGCTACAAAATCCTGTTTTCCAACATAGTCTCCATTCAACACGACAACCTTACGCCGCCTTACTGGGAGGCCAGTACGCCCACATGGTAATAACAGGCTCATCGACCACGTACTGCTTCCCACAGAGTGCATCCTTCGTGGACCAAACAGATGGAAGTCGGAAGGTGCGAGATTCGTCTGTAGGGTGGATGAGGAAGAACAGTATAGTGAAGGTTTGTGAGCTCCTCTCGGGCGCACACTTTTGTGAACCTACGAGTTGTCGTGGAGAAGGAGAAGTTCGTTTGCATCTGTCTCCCAACGACTCATTGTGCTTTTGTTCACTGCCAGGCCTCCGTAAACATTCTGCAAGTGCCTGCGAATACCTACTATGCCCTGGTTTTCAGCCAAAAGAAGCTGAATGACAGCTCCCTGCTTCGGACGCGGCTTCTTAACAGACCCAATTTTGAAAACTACTGTAACCTAGCGGAATTCCATAAAACGATAGTGGCTGAAGCGGGTGTATTCCACGTCGTCCCATAACAAATTACGTATTGTTTGAACCGAAATTGGCCGAGGAAAAAACTGTGTTCCATTAATTATTCTACGCACCTCGTATCATCACCTATAGATGTTGGTATGGAATTGTGGCCACAGAGAATGATGAAATTACTGTAGCGATGCGTATAAGATACAGTGTACTGGTGCGAAAGCGATCCGGATACCCCACAGGCTACCAGAACGTACGTAGACAAACTTCCTGCAGACGGAACCACCCGCAGGGTCACGTATACTGCACAGTATTTACTCCATAATAAGTCTAGTTTGATACCAATACATCAAAATTGGTTAATTATTTCTTGGTGAAAAATTGGTTCTGCAATAACAAATAAAGACTCCAAAGTTAAGAAACGATTTTGGGATAATTCAGTTGTTTCCGCAACATTAAATTGTAACAGTGATATGCGGTGTAACCGATAAACCCTATTTTATCACTGGAGTGCCCCTGTTATATATGTACTCCTACAACCACATTTTAGCACATCTAGTCATGGCATTTTGCTCATTTTTATTATACACAACGACAGCAGGGCTCCAAGCGGACGTAAGCTATATCTTTGAATGGGATATGGGAGGAGTGCCAATGGTATCGTTTATATTTTATTACTGTATTATAATTTTTACAATAGGGAGCGTATGTAGATGAATAGAAATCTGCAATAATTAAAAAATTACGGCACAGTTGCCGTTTTTCATTTTCTCAATGGCCCTGGAAGATATTAAACAACACAGTACAGGATAGTTTATTTACAGTTCTCTTGTAACGTAAAGATATTTATTAAATAATGTCGTTATCCTTTAAGAGGAAAAAAATTGCTAGTAAACAGCAGGAGTTCTCACCTTTTGCAGAAAAGCTCATCTATCTACCCAACAATATGAAGTGCTGTTCGCAACTCTTCCAACCAAATCAGTAATGTGGAACGTAGGAAACTTGTATGACATACAATACCTACATTATTTAACGTACCAAATAAGCCACTACATCTGCAGCTGGAGAGAAAACCACACAGACGGCACAATAAAACGCCAAAAGCAACAAAATTATTTCCAAAGACAGGAGAAATCAGTTCTGCAATCGTTGCTACTTCTGGGCCACAAACGGCAAGAAACTTCAACACAGTCTTAATTACACTTAGAAAAGTATTCGTGTATTAGAAAATAGACTAAGGTGTAGGAATCTGTAAATCATTAGAATCCACACAAAATTCTTGTGTGTCAATAAAAGTGCCTGCTTTATTTAGAAGAGACAGCAACAGAAATGTATGCATCTCATGTGTTTATATTCTCTTCATTTCAAAAGAGCAAGCCGCAGATATTCTCATTTTCTGAAGTATTTCTTAATGAATAAGTTGTAGCTTATGCCACCGAATCAGAGAGATTCGGCACTTTCACAATCATCTCACGTTCATTCATGTCGATAATTTACTGATGCTTCAAACGCAAGAATATAATAGCTATTTCTTTAATGAAATGGAAATAATACTAAAAACGAACATTAATCTTACGCTGGCTTTCCCGCCGATGGGGCCGGAGGTGTCTTTCCAACTGTGAGACGATAACAGCTTTTATGGCACTGATTTGAGTGTCGTGATTTTTTATGGTTAGATTATGCTACTACCATGTTGGCTCCATTGTTTCCCTAACTCTACCTACGAATATGTTCACTATGTTTTCTTAGAGCGAAAAACTATCATTTCTCTTTTTTTCCTAAACTAAATAAACGTTTGTTCTAATCTGTGACTATATGTATGTCCTGCATGCCACTATACGGAGTAGGATGAAAGACAGCTCACTTACTTCATTCCACACTCTTCTATTATTCTCTGGCGAAACGTGCACTCAGTATAAGCCCGAAGTTAGTGTTATGGTCATTATGCGACATGCAAACTGTAGGAAACTGTGTTCCCTCTCTCTTTTTTAAATATGCTTTCTAGGAATTTTCCGTTTCTTGCAAAGTATAACACAGCGCAATTCAATGAGGACCTGCGGTTCAAGGAAGATATGTGACGAATCGAGCCTGTTTGTCGTCTCTGTCTGTGTGTGTGTGTCTGTCTATCTGTCTCTCTCTCTCTCTCTCTCTCTCTCTCTCTCTCTTTCGCATTCATAAAATATGGTAAGGGTACTATTCAAGAATCGATTGGACAAGACTTTTATAGGCGACATTGATCACTGATTAATTACACTTCCTTTAAGTTCTTCCAATGTATCTTAGATTTGTCTTCCATGAAATTAGATTCTGATCCTTCCCCCTCCCGTAATTCAGGAATATTCCTTCACAGATTTGATGTCTGTGAGAAATTCTTGTATTTGATCGACCAAACAATATTGTATCTTTCGCCTGTATGGATATCGCATTAAATTGGGAAGGGTGTTAGTCAGCTGCCAGCCGATCATCTGCTAGCATTTCTGCAGTTACCTATGATGCTAGTGTGATCTTTTCTAGAGGTATTGGTACAGCGTTTAGTGGCCTTATAAGGTATCATAACAATAGACACCAAACGATTACAGAGACGTGGTGGTAGTGTCGTAACAGTTGGGTATAGCCCATACCAAAGCGTAATAGAAATGCTCGTGGTACTCGAATGGGAATGCTTGGAAGAAAGATGCCGTTCTCACGAAGAGAATAGTTCATTGAAGACTGTGCGATCATTCTGCTACCGCCGTCGTATATGGTACCTAGGGACCGATGAGAGTAAGATAAGAGAGATTAAGGCACGCGGAGAGTCATGTAGGAGCTCACTTTTCCTTTGCTCAATATAAGAATGAAAACGACACAACATAAATAAAATTGGTACGAAAAGCTCTGCGCCATGCACTGTACAGCGCCTTTGGGGAAAATTTTCGTACTGACGCAACCCGCTACCTCACAGCTAAGTTGTCAGCCATCAGTTTTACGGACAAACCGTCGTCATCAGCAGGTGATTTACACGGAGGAGCCAAAGCATTATGACCACTACCCACGGTGACGTTGGGTGTCACCTGGTGACGTTTCGGGCACGTTACGCGGTAACAAAAGCATGTAAGCGCAGCAGACACAGACGGCGTATGGCCCTACATCAGATATGAAATGCAAACGGGGAAAGCCATTGAGATAAGCGACTTTGATGAAAGGCAGATAATTATTACGCAGACCTGTGAACGAGTGTCTCGAAAACGGCGAAGTTGGCCGAATGTTCACAAGCTAATGTCGTGGGCATCTATGGTAAGAGGTAGAAGGACAGTGAAACTACCACTAGGCGCTAAATGGTTGGACGTCCACGAATCTTCACAGAACGTGGGTTCAGAGGATTATCTGCTCTCTAAAGTAAGAGCTCTGCCGAAAGAGCACAAAAATGGTTCAAATGGCTCTGAGCACTAACCCAAGCACATCACACACATCCATGTCCGAGGCAGGATTCGAACCTGCGACCATTGCGGTCGCACGGTTCCAGACTGTGGCGCCTAGAACCTCCCGGCCACCGCGGCCGGCGAAAGAGCACGATGGTGCACGCTCAAGGGTTTCGGAGCACACCGTTCATCGTACACTGTTGAACATGGAGCTCAGCAGGAGATTACACCTACGTGTTCACTTGCTGACCCAACGACATCGTCAATTATGGCTGCAGTGGGCACGGAACCATCGGGATTCCACCACTGATCAATGGAAACGTGTCGGCTCTTCGAGCGAATCACATTTTTGCTAAACTAGGTCGACGGTCGCCTCCACAAACACAGTCATCGTAGTGAACTGCGGCTCAAAACGTGCAGCGCTGGTGGGAGCGGTATTACGCTGTGGGAGACATTGTCCTGCGCCTGCGTGAGTCCTGTGGTAGTAATTGAAGACACGCTGACAGCTGCGACCCACTTGTATTCCTTCGTGCTTGATGTCTTCCCCGACGGCGGTGTCATCTATGTGCAGCATAACGATCCGTGTCTCGGAGCCAGAATCGTGCTACACTAGTTTGAGGTGACCTCTTCTAAAATCACGTTAATGTGTTGGCGACCAAATTCGCCTGATGTAAATCCTATGGAACCCATCTTCGTCGCTATCTGGCGCAAAAACCGCGTATACAAATCAGCGGGCCATTATTTACGCGATTTACATGACCAGTCCGCAGACATCTAACGCCACAACCTCCACAAGCGTACCAACAAACTGTCGGATCCCTGATTCGCAGAATCAGTAGTGTATTTCGTTCCAAAGACGGACTAACAAGCTATTAAGCCGGTGATCATAATGTTTTGTGTGTTAATTCATCAGTTAGATACTACGTTCCGAGCAGTTTTAACAAGGAATGAAACGTCCCGGAATATACAGGGTGCTACAAAAAGGTATGGCCAAACTTTCAGGAAACATTCCTCACACACAAATAAAGAAAAGATATTATGTGGACATGTGTCCGGAAACGCTTAATTTCCATGTTAGAGTTCATTTTAGTTTCTTCCACCTACACTCAATGGAGCACGTTATCATGATTTCATACGGGATACTCTACCTGTGCTGCTAGAACATGTGCCTTTACAAGTAAGACACAACATGTGGTTCATGCACAATGGAGCTCCTGTACATTACAGTCGAAGTGTTCGTACGCTTCTCAACAACAGATTCGGTGACCGATGGATTGGTAGAGGCGGAACAATTCCATGGCCTCCACTCTCTCCTGACCTCAACCCTTTTGACTTTCATTTATGGGGGCATTTGAAAGCTCTTGTCTACGCAACCCCGGTACCGAATGTAGAGACTCTTCGTGCTCGTATTGTGGACGGCTGTGATACAATGCGCCATTCTCCAGGGCTGCATCAGCGCATCAGGGATTCCAAGCGACGGAGGGTGGATGCATGTATCCTCGCTAACGGAGGACATTTTGAACATTTCCTGTAACAAAGTGTTTGAAGGCACGCAGGTACGTTCTGTTTCTGTGTATTTCCATTCCATGATTAATATGATTTTAAGAGAAGTAATAAAATGAGCTCTAACATGGAAAGTAAGCGTTTCCGGACACATGTCCCCATAACATATTTTCTTTCTTTGTGTGTGAGGAACGTTTCCTGAAAGTTTGGCCAAACCTTTTTGTAACACCCTGTATGTGCGACTTGTTAAGCTATGACGAATGATAACTTTCCAAACAACGTGATTCATTTCTGTCTTCAGCAGTTTGGCTACTGCGTGAAGTACACTACTGACCATTAAAATTGCTACATCACGAAGATGACATGCTACAGGCGCGAAATTTAAGCGAGAGGAAGAACATGCTGTGATATGCAAATGATTATCTTTTCAGAGCATTCACACAAGGTTGGCGCCGGTGGCGACACCTACAACGTGCTGACATGAGGAAAGTTTCCAACCGATTTCTCATACACAAACAGCAATTGACCGGAGTTGCCTGGTGAAACGTTGTTGTGATGCCTCGTGTAAGGAGGAGAAATGCGTACCATCACGTTTCCGACTTTGATGAAGGTCGGATTGTAGCCTATCGCGATTGTGGTTTATCGCATCGCGACATTGCTACTCGCGTTGGTCAACATCCAATGACTGTTGGCAGTATATGGAATCGGTGGGTTCAGGAGGGTAATACGGAACGCCATGACGGATCCCAACGGCCTCGTATCAAAAGCAGTCGAGATGATAGGCATCTTATACGCATGGCAGTAACGGATCGTACAGCCACGTCTCGATCCATGAGATGGGGACGTTCCCAAGACAACAACCATCTGCACGAACAGTTCGACGACGTTTGTAGCAGCATGGACTTTCAGCTCGGAGACCGTGACTGCGGTTACCTTTGACGCTGCATCACAGAAGGAGTGCCTGTGCTGGTGTACTCAACGACGAACCTGGATGCTCGAAACGCAAAACGTCATTTTTTGGGATGAATCCAGGTTCTGTTTACAGCATCATGATGGTCGCATCCGTGTTTGGCGACATCACGGTGAACGCACAGTGGAAGCGTGTATTCGTCATCGCCACACTTGTGTACCACCCGGCGTGATGGTATGGGGTGCCATTGCTTACACATCTCGGTGACCTCTTGTTCGCATTGACGGCGCTTTGAACAGTGGACCTTACATTTCAGATGTGTTACGACCCGTGGCTCTACCCTCCATTCGATCCCTGCGAAATGTTACATTTCAGCAGGATAATGCACGACCGTATGTTGCAGGTCCTTTACGGGCCTTTCTGGATACAGAAATTGTTCGACTGCTACCCTGGCCAGCACATTCTCCAGATCTCTCACCAAATGAAAACGTCTGGTCAATGGTGGCCCAGCAACTAGCTCCTCACAATACGCCAGTCACTGCTCTTGATGAACTGTGGTATCCTGTTGAAGCTGCATGGGCAGCTGTACCTGTACACGCCATACAAGCTCTGTTTGACGCAATGCCCAGGCCCATCAAAGCCGTTATTACGGCCAGAGGTGGTTTTTCTGGGTACTGATTTTTCAGGATCTATGCACCCAAATTGCGTGAAAATGTTATCACGTGTCAGTTCTAGTATAATATATTTGTCCAATGAATACCCGTTTATCATCTGCATTTCTTCTTGGTGTAGCAATTTTAATGACTAGTAATGTAATAAATAAACGTAGGAGATTGACAGATTGTTTGGTTGCTTGAAGGTTAAATTTCTACGCAAAGAGCAATTAATACTGAGCAACAAGTAAGACTGAAGCCGCTTGTTTCATTACATTTTAAAGCAATAAACACACATAGGAGATTGACAGATTGTTTGGTTGCTTAAAGGTTAACTTTCTATGCAAGGAGCAACTAATACTGAGCAACAAGTGGGACTGATACCGCTTCTTTCATTACGTTTTATGGGAACAGCAAAGCTACGTACATCCAGGTGGAACTGCTGATAAGTCACAGCTGATTTGTAGTTTCCTTTGGGCGACAATGCAGACGCGCATAGCGCTCTGTGCGTACGGCAGGCGCGCACTTTCTCGCCGTTTGCTAAGACCGTTACGTCACAAGTCTTACAAAAGTCAAGGTACCGTCTTAGGAGAACCACTCGCCGTCATATGCATCTCCCGAGCCCGCGCTTCATTCGTCCCGTGCTGTCGCAGTTCCAAAAGAGCCGCGTTGTTACTAAACACTGAAACAAAGAACGCCGGCGAATGCTTATAGTCAGTGCCTCGCGAATCACCTTATCAGCGTTACTGCTCTTAGTTGGGCATTGTAACAGCTGATCGGGAAAGCTACCGTGATGAACATCCGAAGTCCTGATCTCGCTGTGTGATTCTGACTCTATTACTGTTGCTGTTAATTTTAATCAAATGAACAGGGGTTATGTAACCGCCAGCAAATTCGGAGTGACTCGGAATAGGGACAAATACTTCATATCCTGCTTCTTTCATGGTAGCCATTGTATCTATTCTTTGCAATACTGAAACATAAAATGAATGGGAAGTTTAATAATAAAGTCCATGTATTTACTTTTTATCAAATAGCGTTTTTACTTCGCTTCAGTTACACCAATTATTTCATGTTAATAGACGATTATTATTTATTGTACAAAATGTTTTTGTACTTATATTCCAAACAGTGTGTTACTACGTCATGACATCCATTTGCAGTAGAATTTTGGAACAAGTACTATGTTCGAACATTACGAAATACCTCGAATAAAACGATCTTTTGACTTATAGCCTGCACGGATTCAGTAAATATCGTTGCTACGAAACACAATAGGCTCTTTATTCACATGAAGTAGTGAATGCTATTGAGAGGCTACCTCAAAATGATTCCATATTTGTAGATTTGCAAACAGCTTTTGGCACAGTTCCTCACAAGCGCCTTCTTTCTAGGTTACGTGCCTGCGCAGTATCGTCTTAGATGTGTGACTATATTTGTGATTTCCTGTGACAGAGGTAGTGATTTACGGGAAGCCATCGAGTGAAACAGAAGTGGTGCTATCTGGGGTTGCCCGAAAAAGTGTTATTGGCCATCTGCTGATCTCAGTGTGTACAAACGATTAGGAGGCGGCTAAGCTACCATCTTAGATTGCAGAATGATGCTGTCGTTTATTGTCTGGTAAAGTCGAAATTGCAGAGTGATGCTGTGATTTGTCGTCTAGTAAAGTCGTCAAAACGTCAGTAGAAACTATAAAAAATGATTTACACAAGATATAAGCAAGGCGGAAATTAAATGATCCATTTTCACAAAGGCTGTCATGTGCCCCCTCCCTCTTCATTGCAATAAGATGGTTGAACAAGTAACAGAACGGCAAAGAGGTATTGGCCTCTCAGTAACGAAAAGTGTGGAGTCATCCACATGAGTACGAAAAGAAATCCGTTAAATTTCCCTTACTCGACGAATCACACAAATTTAAAAGCTGTCAGGTCAGCTAAATACCTAGGAATTACAATTACGAACAACTTAAATTGGAAGGATCATATGGATAATGGTGTGGGAAAGGCAAGTCAAAGACTGCATTTTATTGGCATTTACTTAGAAAATACGACAGGTCTCCTTAAGAGACTGTCTATACTACGGTTTTCAATCCTCTTCAGGAGTATTGTTGAGGCTTATGGGATCCTTATTAGATAGAATTGACGGTGACATCGGAAAAGTTCAACGAAGGGCCGCTCGTTTTGTATTATCGCGAAATAGAGGAGAGAATACCACGGATATGATACGTGAGGTGAGGTGACTATAATTAAAACAAGGGCGTTTCATCTTAAAAACGAAATTTCACTGTGCAACATTCTCCTTCGAATGCGAAAATATTTTGTTTGACACCCCACCTTCATAGCGAGAAATGATCATTGTAATAAATGTCCATAGGATGCTCAACAATAGTCTCACAGATGGTGTAATGGAATATCTCCCTCAGGTCAGTACTAATTGTCCAGCCGATGAAAGGAAATGCTACCTTGGCATCAGTAGTGGTCGTTAGCGACTGTGGGGTACATCAGGATAGCAAAAGCAGTACCGTGAATGGTTAGCGACATCTACTGGGGATACCAGTTCGATTTTACACAGAGTACGCGAAGGAACTTGCCCCTCTTCTTGCAGCGGTGTACGGTAGGTCTCTAGAAGACCGTAGCGTTCCGAAGGATTGGAAATGGCACAGGTCATCCCCGATTTCAATAAGGGACGTCGAACACATGTGCAGAACTATAGACCTATATCTCTAACGTCGATCAATTGCAGAATTTTAGAACACGTCTTATGTTCGAGTATAATAACTTTTCTGGAGACTAGAAATCTACTCTGTAGGAATCAGCATGGGTTTCGAAAAAGACGGTCGTGTGAAACCCAGCTCGCGCTATTCGTCCACGAGATTAAGTGGGTCATAGACATGGGTTCCCAGGTAGATGCCGTGTTTCTTGACTTCCGCAAGGCGTTCGATACAGTTCCCCACAGTCGTTTAATGAACAAAGTAAGAGCATATGGACTGTCAGACCAATTGTGTGATTGGATTGAAGAGTTCCTAGATAACAGAACTCAACATGTCATTCTTAATTGAGAGAAGTTTTCCGAAGTAAGAGTGATTTCAGGTGTGCCGCAGGGGAGTGTCATAGGACCGTTGCTATTCACAATATACATAAATGACCTTGTGGATGACATCGAAAGTTCACTGAGGCTTTTTGCAGATGATGTTGTGGTGTATCGAGAGGTTGTAACAATGGAAAATTGTACTGAAATGCAGGAGGATCTGCAGCGAATTGACGCGTGGTGCAGGGAATGGCAATTGAATCTCATTGTAGACAAGTGTAATGTGCTGCGAATACATAGAAAGATACATCCCGTATCATTTAGCTACAAAATAGCAGGTCAGCAACTGGAAGCAGTTAATTCCATAAATTATCTGGGGGTACGCATTAGGAGTGATTTAAAATGGAATGATCATATAAAGTTGATCGTCGGTAAAGCAGATGCCAGACTGAGATTCATTGGAAGAATCCTAAGGAAATGCAATCCGAAAACAAAGGAAGTAGGTTACAGTACGCTTGTTCGCCCACTGTTTGAATACTGCTCAGCAATGTGGGATCCGTATCAGATAGGGTTGATAGAAGAGATAGAGAAGATCAAACGGAGAGCAGTGTGTTTCCTTACAGGATCATTTAGTAATCGCGAAAGCGTTACGGAGATGATAGATAAACTCCAGTGGAAGATCCTGCAGGAGAGATGCTCAGTAGCTCGGTACGGGCTTTTGTTAAAGTTTCGAGAACTTACCTTCACCGAAGAGTCAAGCAGTATATTGCTCCCTCCTACGTATATCTCGTGAAGAGACAATGAGGATAAAATCAGAGAGATTAGAGCCCGCACAGAAGCATACCGACAATCCTTCTTTCCACGAACAATACGAGACTGGAATAGAAGGGAGAACCGATAGAGGTACTCAGGGTACCCTCCGCCACACACCGTCAGGTGGCTTGAGGAGTATGGATGTAGATGTAGATGTAGATGTACTGTCAGCTATGAGCACCGTGTTAAGAAGGTAGAGTGCGGTTTAAAGTCACAATGGAGACTTCAGTACTAAACGCTACAAGAGAGGAGATGTGTATCATGGAGAAGTTTACTATCTGAATCCCGAAAGCGCTTGGTCGAAGAAGAGTCGGGTAACATTATTTTCTCCCACATAAACGTCTCGTTAAATGAGCGAGACGAGAAAATGTGAGAAATCAGAGAAGATGCAGAGGTTAGTCGACTGACGTTCTTTCCATTTACGATCGAAACAGTGAGGGTGGGGGAAGGGGGGCGGAATATAGAAGTGTCTCGTGAAATACAAAGACAGATGCAGAAGACAGTGCCATTAGAAACAGAGAAGGTTAGATGAGAATGAAAGAAAAAATTTATTTCGATGGAATGAGATGTGAAATGTGTTTGCAGACCCTCTAAGAATAACTGATAGAATGAATATTTACTAACGTGTTTCGTCTTTACGGCAAGAGTTCTTCATTATGGGAAATGCTCTAAAGAGCGCTGTCGCCTGCTGATGAAACTTAGTACGCGGACCCTCCGATCCTGCAGATCTGGCCGTTCTTGCGCCACGCAATCTTCTTACGACGATACTCCTCTCTGTCTCGTTGACTCGGCGTCTACATCCGCGTTCCACACGAAGACTTCGCACAGATTTTTTACACATGGCTTTTCTTATGTTCATAGGGAAGTTCATTTCTTCTCTGGCCGTAGTTTGCACAGCAGCAACGACAGAAAAAAAACTGGTAAATTACTACAGAACATTTTCTCAGGTACGTCAGTGCAAGCAGATACGCATGCGATTGCAGATAAGCGGTTGAAGAAGCACTAGTGAGACTATGGCTACGATAAACCGAGGAAAGAAGATTCTTAGACTTAAATGCGCCTTAATGGAAGATTGGGAAAAGAGTGGATGTTGTCAGGATGTTAGCAGGACAGACTCGGACAAATCAAGGTGAGTGTAGATGTAGCGGAGAAGATAAGTTCTGTGTTCATCAGTCAGCGGTTGACATACGCCTGTTTTTTTGTGTTTATCTTTTAAGAGCAAAGATAAGTATTCCAGAAATTGGTATATAACAAACAATGGTATATATTAAGACGGTTCCAAACTTAAGCTCTTGCTTAATTACAGCAAACAGTTTATGCATAAAAATGAAGTAATCAAGTAAATAGTTGGTTGACGTGGCCATAATTTACAGAATCTCTATATGTAAAAACCCAATATCCTGACTGACTCACTCACTCACTGATTCATCATTGCCCACACAAACCACTAAGAATAGAAATATGAAATTTGCAGAGGATATTTCTCTTATACTGCAGGCATCGCTTAAGGAGGGATATTTTTTAATAGTCTATCCCTAAGGTGGTGAAACAGGGTACGGAAGGCTTCCTGAAAATGTGATGCTATTACTATAAAAATTAGTATTTCATTTCTTGTTCAGAAATTTAAAAAAAGTATTTCAGCATTTTTTCTAATTCAATCCTTAAGGAGTGAAACAGGGGATGAAAAGTTTTTTGAAATAAATAATTGTTTAAGAACTGCCCAAGAATTTTTATATCTACATCCATGAAAACTGCTGTTTGACTTCTCGGTTCCAAATGAAATGTTACGTGTTTTAATGTTGTCATGAAAATATTTTTGAAGCTCAGTCTATGAAAATTTGTATGTGGATTCTCTGTTGGGAAAAAAATTACGTGCCTGACTGTTTTTGGAAATTCAATCCCCAAGGGTATCAAATAAGAAATGAAAATTTTTAAGAAACTATTTCGTTACCTTAGAAAAATTTAAAGCTAAATCTATGAAAATTAGTATTCCTCTTCTCGGTTAGATATAAAAATATGTGTTAGGGTATGAAAGTTTCTATAGAAATATCACCACAAGAGTGCAAAAGGCACGATTAACAAAAACCTTGGATTCCAGCTATTAGAATCGCTTTTTGCTCAGAAGCATTAATTAGTGCGAAAATTTTACAAGGTGCTGCAATTTACGAAGAAAATAAAAATTCAGTTACAGAAAAAAAGGAAAAGATAGGTGCAGACCATACAGTCAACGCGAGCTAAACAGCGGGCGCTCAACTAGTTTTACATAAAATTTAAGAAATAGCGTCGTCGACTTCTGTATATTATTTTTATTTTCGCAACATTATGTGCACCTCTTGTTTTGACGCCTTGGTGTTCTTTAATAGAGGGAACAGTTACCGTAATAGCGACTCACTCGTGGTACGTGTTTAGTTTCTCTCAGAAAGTTCTGTGTTTCTCCATTCTCACAGACATCTAATGAAGTAATGTTTGGGGATGCGACTAGGTAGGCTTTATTGACTACTATATTCTGTTGGGTCTGCAGCCGGATCATACAATCATCTAGACGAAATTATTTCAAAGAGCCACCTCTCCGGCGACGTTAGCAAACAGCGTTCTCACCTGAAGATGGCGGCCAATGTTCGTCTGAAATATTGTGTCTACATGATTGTATGACCCAGCTACAGACACTACAAGAATATCATCAAGACGTACGAATCTTGCCTGCTTGCGAACATAGCCCAGGAATCTCAGTCAGTTCCAGCGAGACATAGTAAAGGTAACTCCTACCGGGGACTTGGAGGCATTTCACTTCTCGTGTAGGGTTGGTGGACTAAAGAAGTCGGTATGGAAGAGGGGCCTACCATCGTGTATTTGGCAGCGATGGTGAAACTCGTTTCCCCCGAAAAAAATTAAGACACAACTGTGAAGTTAGTTTGGGCAGAAGTAATATGAGTCACGTGCTAAAACAAGACTCGTATTCCATGTGCTGGAAGTGCATACATTTTCTAAAGGCGTAAGTAATGACGTAATAAACTTTAATTCGGAAAGAATGTAAACAATAACGGTTTCCAACGTTCCACAGTGTTGTAGGTGAAGTCTAAACGAACAATTTGATATGAGACACTGTTCTGTCAGGGCGGGAAACAGCCCCAAATTGGCCTTCTGTAGCCGCAAAGTCTTAGCGCATGAACGTAGTACGAGATTTTGGCTAAAATCGTCCATGGGTAATAAACGCACCCAATTCTCGCACTTAAAAATGTAAACTTGACGTCTGTGTAAAGTTTACATGAAAATGCTGAAAATTTAACAGTATAAAATTAACTTTTAAATCACTTTGTTTGTCTGTCCTTCTTACTACTAATCTACTGTTCTTGTCAAGGGTAAGTTTAGACAGAATTATAAAGTTTTTGCTTAAGATTTACAAAAGCTTTTTTTTTCATTACGCTCATGGGAAAGTTTAAAGTAATAATTATAACGAACTAGCCGACTGAACCAAGTGGCGTAAGAGAGCGACAGGACATTGAAAATGTCGCGCGGCGTGCGTATGATCGTGTACCTCACGTTGCTTTTGTACGCCAGTTTGAGATCATTTGCCGGCATGATAGAATGCAAGCGTTACATATAAAATTGTTCGTCTCCGCTTTTCCTACACCACGTTGTAAACAGTTATGGTTTGCAGTCTGTACAATTATGCGTTTATTGGAGTGGTCACATTCAAGGCGATTCGGTCATCATATGGATTTTAATGCAATTGTCATATTTTTAATCAGCTTCCTCTCGTTGCCCGTTGGCTGTTGCATGCGGGGGACAAGTTTCATAAAAGCAGATGCACTAAGGCTTTTCTCACGCAAGTGAAAACCTGTTGCACACTATACGCCATAACAGTTAATTCCAGAGAGCGAACAGTCTTTTTTTTGTCAGATTTTGCAACATTTACAGGCTCATTTGTTGCGATAATACAGTGACCAAATAAATAGCAAAACCAAAAAATAATTAATGTAGAGTAAATTTCTGAAATGTGTTTATATAGGCAATATATTTAAGTGATAAACATTAAAGGTCACAGGTTAACGTAAGAGCGGGATAAGCCATTGCGAATGTGAAATACCGGTAAATAAATAATAGGTGTAGCCCCTAAAAAGTTGCATGTAAGTATGCAAACGTGCATACATTTTGTTGTAAAGGTTCTGGATGTCAGTTTGTAGGGTGGACTCCCATGCCTGTTGCACCTGGTCGGTCAATACAGGGACGGTTAATGCTGTTTGTGGATGGAGCTGGAGATGCCCTTCGACTATGTCCCATGGGGGCTCGATTGGAGCTAGATCTGGTGCTCGCGCAGTCCAAGGCAACACACCGAGAGTTATGTGGGTGAGCGTAATCCTGCTGGAAAACACCCACTGGAACGCTGTTCTGGAATGGCAGCACCACAGGCAGAATCACACTTCCACTATTCTGTGAAGTTTGTGGCGTGCCGCTTTCGGTTCAGAATATTGTGGCTGCGTGTGTTCTGTATACTGGTATTAGGGTCGCTCTCGGTCTCGCTGGAGATCTGCCCACTGTCCTCGCAGATACAAATACCAGTGTCACAAGAGTGGTGAAATTTTGTGAACTATCAGGCCTCGCCCCTAAACTGATGGGGAAGGGTGGCAGAATTTACGTTATAAACTGCTCCGCATGTGGGAACAGCCTTCGTCCACACCCATGACATTTGCATGTTGACGTTTCGTCAGGGCTCTGATGACCATGATGTCGAGCGCCTCCTCAGTCCAAATCATGGTCATCATCATCATCAAATCACAAGATTGACGTACAGAAATGTAGTCAGGAGGCGTGGGATAACCACGAGAGTCTCCTGGTATCACATGAAATCGCACTAAATGTTTACAGTGGGTCCTGTGTATCTAGCATGCAGACAGGTTGGTTGTAGGCCATCAACTGGTCTCCTTCTAACCAACACACGGCTTTCACTGGCACCGACACCGAGACCTTGACCCTGCCCTCGAATGTTCTCTCGCTTGACACGACTGAAGACATAAATGGCGGTCGCTTGGGGCCAGTGGAATGTGCGCTACAGGAAGTCTGGATCGGAGCTATCCTTTACGTAACCGATTGGCAACTGATCGTTGTGTTATCGTGTTGCCAACAGCTGCTCAAACAGCTGCTGAAGATGCAGTACGGCAAGAGCCATATAGATCCTGAGAAATCAGTACCCAGAACAACCACCTCTGGCCGTAATAACGGCCTTAATACACCTGGGCATTGACTCAAACAGAGCTTGGATGGCGTGTACCGGTTCAGCTGCCTTTGCACCTTCAAACACGATACCACAGTTCATCGAGAGTAGTGACTGGCGTATTATGACGAGCCAGTTGCTCGGACACCACTGACCAGACGTTTTCAATTGGTGAGACATCTGGAGACTGTGTTGACCAGGGCAGCACTCGAACATTTTCTGTATCCAGAAAGTCCCGTACAGGACCTGCAACATGCGGTCGTGCATTATCCTGCTGAAATGTAGGGTGTCGCAGGGATCGAATGAAGGGTGGAGCCACGGGTCGTAACACATCTGAAATGTAACGTCCACTGTTCAAAGTGCCCTCTATGCGAACAAGAGGTGACCGAGACATGTAAACAATGGCACCCAATACCATCACGCCTGGTAATACGCCAGTGTGGCGATGACGAATACACGCTTCCAATGTGCGTTCACTGCGATGTCGCCAAACACGGATGCTACCATCATGAAGCTGTAAACAAAACCTGGATTTCTCCTAAAAAATGGCGTTTTGTCATTCGTGCACCCATGTTCGTCGTTGAGTGCACCATCGCAGGTGGTCCTATTTGTGATGCAGCGTCAAGGGTAACCGCAACCATGGTCTCCGAGCTGATAGTCCATGCTGCTGCAAAACGTCATCGAACTGTTCGTGCAGATGGTTGTTGTCTTGCAAACGTGGCTGCACGATCCGTTACAGGCATGCGGATGAGATGCTTCTCATCTCGACTGCTAGTGATACGAGGCCGTTGGGATCCAGCACGGCGTTCCGTATTACCCTCCTGAACCCACCGGTTCCATATCCTGCCAACAGCCGTTGGATCTCGACCAACGCGAGCAGCAGTGTCGCGAATACGATAAACTGCAATCGCGATAGGCTACAATCCGACTTTTATCAAAGTCGGAAACGTGATGGTACGCATTTCTCCTCCTTACACGAGGCAACACAACAACGTTTCACCAGGCAATGCCGGTCAACCGCTGTTTATGTATGAAAATCTGTTGGAAACTTTTCTCGTGTCAGCACGTTGTAGGTGTCGCCACCGTCGCCAACCTTGTGTGAATGCTCTTAAAAGCTAACTATTTGCTTATCACAGCACCTTCTTGCTGTCGGTTACGTTTTGCGTCTGTAGCACGTCATCTTCGTGGTGTACCAATTTTAATGGCCAGAAGTGTACGAATAGACATCATCTTCCAGATGTACGTAGAAACACACCTGTCAACTCCTTCTTGGTGTGGCGATTTATTTTCTGTCGGCATAGATTTCAGCACTCTGGTATCAGACTGTCCTTTCCAGTGTCCAAATGATTGATATGCTTCTTGCTGGTACGGCCTACCTCAGATAATGACAGCCATCATAGTTGGGAACGAAAGAATAAGATAAAAAGCGCAGTCAGAGTTCAGTGGGGTACACACTATGAATGTGAATGATTTTGAACGCGTTTGACAATAAAATATGGAAGAAGGTGGCGCTTCAACATTTTCTTTCGTTTTTATTCCCTCTCACTCTGTGTCTTTTTAGGCATAGCGCTGCCTGCAGCTTGCGTGTATAAAGTCGCACTTACGTGAAACACTCGTGTTACGTAAAATACAGCATTACAGTGGCACTAGCAGGTACCTCAGATTCATCTGTTCCATTCACAATTCGCGAAATTTATGAATGAATTGATTGAGAGAATAAGGACACAGTAGGTCGTAAGAAAAGCGGCAAGCCAGCACCTCGCAATGACAGGGAGCAGCCGTGCCGTGCCGAAAGCTCGTATAATTTTTAACGATCTGTCGTTGTTGTAAAACGTTCCGCGCAGCCGTTCTCTTCCGTCTATACGACACACGTACTGTCGCAGCCTGCGCAACGGTGGGACAGTGTCGCCAACTGTACTTTAAACTTCTGAACTACCAGCGGATTTCTATATCCTATTTACACCATTTTTAAACAAATCACAAAAAATCGCAATATTGGTATACAAGAATGTAAGTGTAAAGGTATGTCAGACGATGAAACAGTCCAAAGTAGTTTTACAGCATCTTTTAGCGGTTTGTATCAAAATACCTTATGAAAGCTATGGAGGACAGTTTGGAGATACACTATGAGATCAAAAGTATCCGGACACCCCCAAAGATATACGTTTTTCATATTAGGTGCATTGTGCTGCCACCTACTGCCAGGTACTCCATGTCAGCGACCTCAGTAGTCATTAGACACCTTGAGAGAGTAGAATGGGGTGCTCCGCAGAACTCATGGACTTCGAATGTCGTCAGGTGATTGGGTGTCACTTGTGTCATACGTCTGTACGCGAGATTTACATACTCCTAAACATCCCTAGGTCCGCTGTTTCCGATGTGATAGTGAAGTGGAAAGGTGAAGAAACACGTACAGCACAATAGCATACGGCCCGACCCCGTCTGTTGGCTGACAGAGAGCGCCGACAGTTGGTCGTAATGTGAAATAGGAAGACATCTATCCAGACCATCACACAGGAATTCCAAACTGCATCAGGATCCACTGCAAATACTATGAAAATCAGGCGGGAGGTGAGAAAACTTGGATTTCATGATCGAGCGGCTGCTCATAAGCCAAACTTCACGCCGGTAAATGCCAAACGACGCCTCGCTTGGTGTAAGGAGCGTTAACATTGGATGATTGAACAGTGGAAAAAAGTTGTGTGAAGTGACGAATCACGAAGCACAATGTGGCGGTCGGATGGCAGAGTGTGAGTACGCCGAATGCCCGGAGAACGTCATCTGCCAGCGTGTTTTTCATGGAGTGGGCTTGAACCCCTCGTTGTTTTGCGTGGCACTATAACAGCTCAGGCCTACATTGATGTTTTAAGCACCACACTGTTGAAGAGCAATTCCGGGATGCCGATGGTATGTTTCAGCACGATCGAACAGCTGTTCATAACGCACTGCCTGTGGTGGAGTCCTTACACGACAATAACATCCCTGTAATGGACTGGCCTGCACAGTGTCCTGACCTGAATTCTGCAGAACACCTTTGTGATGTTTTGGGACGCCAACTTCGTGCTATGCCTCATCGACCGACATCGATACCTCTCATCAGTGCAGCACTCCGTGAAGAATGGGCTGCCATTCCCCAAGAAACCATCCAGCACCTGATTGAACGTATGCCTTCGAGAGTGGAAGCTGTCGTCAAGGCTATAGGTAGGCGAACACCATACTGAATTCCAGCATTACCGATGGAGGGCGCCACGAACATGTATGTCGTTTTCAGCCAGGTGTCCAGATTCTTTTGACCACATGGTGTATGACGGAAACGCGAGATACGCTGTCAACAGCTAATTTTAGGTGACCAATAACTGCACTGTGGCAGGCGGCGTGTGTCTTAGCACTGAATTTAAATTCATGTCTTATCCTAACCAAAACATCGCGATGGGAAATGTATCCGCGAAAATGACCGACAACAATCTGCGGCAGAAGTAAAATCACGATCGCTTTGTTGACGGCAATTGAAGCTAATCTCTACTAGCAAACTCAAGACAGAAAAATTTCAGTTCCAGCGCTAAAAGAAAACTGTAATTTTTCGCTATCATTGGTTACCTGAAATTATCCTCATACTCGTTAAACGAGCTGTCACTTTACCAAACAATGCGAAGTCCTGGTTGGCAATTGGTTGCCAATTATAGGCGACACAGGCAGATTCCTAACGAAAAAAGAAAGATAGGAAAAAAAGAGCTAATACGAAAAAGTTAATACGATGATGAAAATAACGTGGCAACCTTTAAGCCAATTAACTGATAAAGATAAAGATCAAAGTGTTTTGATTAGATATAGAAATTAAAAAGAATTCGTTGCATTTGACGAGATTTCAACCTATGAACTTCTACACATAAGATTTATTAGTGAAACACTATACCACGCCGCCTCATCGCTGTCGATTCTTACGTTTATGACTCTTGTTACACAGTCGCAGCGATGAATTGCACCGTTTACAAATTAGGTATCATGCACTATCGCTTGAATCTCATGTAACGTAAGCCGATCTATGCTGTTATAATGAATTTATATCTGACACTGAATCGCGTCTTGTGCGGAAGGATCCAGTACCGTTTGGTTAACGCTATGTATGAAATAAATATCACGCTAGCATAGTTATGTGTCTGTGTGTGTGTGGTTTTTTGTGTGATTATCATGTGTGGCGAAATACGAACTAAAAGGGCAAGATCCAGGATTCGGCATCCAAACACATCGAGAAAGAAAGGAACTGGAAGTGAACTGATGGTTGTGGCAGTGTGGAAACGGCGAACGGCTCGGGCGTGAAGTTGAGCTCTGTGATTGGAGGAAATCAGCTCCAACGCGTGATGTGTCAACTATCAAATAATTTTAATCGTTTTATAGTCTCTTCTGTGAAAGCCTCGTTACTTCTGAAACCATAGTGAAGCGTTGGTTTATTTCTACAACTTTTACGACGATTGCCCAGAAAGTAATGTACTGCACTTTTTTTTCTCAGCCGAAAACAATGCTACGAATGTAAAACGTTACGTATGAATTATTTGAAGTCTCCTGAGTGAGCGCGCCAAGTTTTCGTTACTGGCAACTCATAGCATAGCTGCAGGAGAGTTTCAAAATGTCGTCTGTAGGTGATTTACTTTACAAGTAACGTGCGGTCATAGAATTTCTCACTGCAAAGAAAGAAAATATGGGGAATATTCACAAACGTTTATGCAAAGTCTACGGAGCATTTCCTGGTGACAGAAGTACAGTTAGTTGCTGGCCACGGGGGGCGAGGTCGTCAAAAGGCGGTTCGGTGGAGCTCCACGATTTGTAGCGGTCGGGGCTGTCACACCTGACATGTTGCAGCGAGCTGATGTCGTCATTCGCGAGGACAGACGCATTACGACTCGGCAAGTGGCGCTGCATGTGTCAATCAGCAAAGGAAATGTGGTTGCAACTATCCGCACTCCTGGAGATTCATAACTGTGTGGCGCGGTGTCTAATGGTGGGTCACAATTCGCACAGAAAAAACATTTGTCTTGATCTGTTGCAACGTTTTGAAACTGTCCAGGATTTTGACGGGTGATGAAACCTGGATTCACCATTTTTAGCCCGAAACAAAACGACAGTCGATGGAATGGCGACATTCCCACTCCCCACAGTAGAAAAAATTCAAACCAACTGCTTCCGCCGGTAAGGTGATGATCACCGTGTTCTGGGATTGTGACGGTGTGATTCTCATTGATGTGATGCCATGACGTGGTACCATTAATTCAGAAGCATGTGTCAACAGATTAACAAAACTCAAGACACGCTTCCGGCGACATCGGTGCCACAGCAGCCCACGTAATGTTCTGCTGCAACACGATAACGCTCGGTCCCACGTAAGTCTGAGGACTGCTGAACACATCGTAAAACAAGGCTGGACAGTGTTACCCCATCCACCATACAGCCCTGACCTAGCCCCTTCGGACTTCCATTTGTTTGGGCCATTAAAGGATGCCATTCGTGAAACACATTTTGAGGGCGATGAGGAGGTGATCCACACAGATAAGCACTGGCTCCGCTACCAGGACAACGATTGGTACCACGGGGCTTACACGCCCTTGTTTCTCGCTGGAGGAAGACTACATAACTGGAGCCAGATTGCCTGGAAAAATAGGGTAAGTAGATAAAACACCGTTCTTTCGTGTGTGTAATTCTCATTATATTCAGTAAAGAATTGTTGAAGAAAAGAATGCGGTGCATTACTTTCTGGGCAACCCTCATATCATCCACACTTCCCTACGTCACTAAAATAATTATACTTTAATGCCTCAGGGAGGTCCGCCTCCGTAGCGCAGCGGTAGCGTTACCACCCATCACGCAAGGGGGTCCGGCTTCCATTCCCGGGACTGGGTGTTGTATGTCCACCATAGTTTTCATCATCATTGACACGCAAGTCGCTGAAGTGGTGTCAACTAAAAGGTTTGCTATACGGCGGCCGGAACCCCGAATGAGATATACCGACCAATAAATGCCATACGATCATTTCATTTTCAATGCCTCAGGGTGTGACCTAGCAACCTATCTCTTAGTCAAATTGCGCCATAAATTTCTTTTCTGCACGGTTCGGTTTCGTAGCCCTTCATTATTTAGCCTATCTAGTCATCTACTCTTCAACACTCACTTTTCAAAAGCTTGTACTCTATACTTGTCTCTCTCGAAATACAGAGGATATAAAATGTAGAGTGGCAATGACAAGGAAAGCATTTCTGAGGAAGAGAAATTTGTTAACATCGAGTATAGATTAAGGTGTCAGGAAATCGTTTGTGAAAGTATTTGTATGGAGTGTAGCAATGTACGGAAGTGAAACATGGACGATAAATAGTTTGGACAAGCAGAGAGTAGAAATGTGGTGCTACAGAAGAATGCTGAGGATTAGATGGGTAGATCACATAACTAATGAGGAGGTATTGAATAGAATTGGGGAGAAGAGGAGCTTGGGGCACAACTTGACTAGAAGAAGGGATCGGTTGGTAGGACATATTCTGAAGCATCAAGGGATCACCAATTTGCTACTGGAGGGCAGCGTGGAGGGTAAAAATCGTAGTGGGAGACCAAGAGATGAATACGCTAAACAGAGTCAGAAGGATGTAGGCTGCAGTCAGTACTGGGATATGAAGGAGCTTGCACAGGATAGAGTAGCATGGAGAGCTCCATCAAACCAGTCTCAGGACTGAAGACCACAACAAAAACAACATTTGTCTCTACAGTCTATCGACCACATTTCACTTCCGTATAACTTAACTCTCCACAAAGATACTTTCAGAAAAGATTTCGCGTTACTTACTTTTATATTATGTATTAAATTACGTCTCTTTTTCAGTAACGCTATTGTTGGTATTGCGAGATATTATACCCTCTCTTCACTCATCGGCAGTTATCTTGCTGCCCAATTAGCGAAATGTTTCTTTAACTTCTAATGACTCACTTCATAACGAATTTCCCACATCTTCAAATGACTGAGTCCGCTATATCCCGTTACTCTTGTTTCACTTTTATTGGTATTCCCTCTTCTTTTCAAAGAATTATCCTTTCAGTTCAAATGATCTTTCAACTCTTTTGTTGTTTCTGACTGAATGAAAGTATCATCACCATGTATTTCACCAGATTTTAAAATTCTCTTTCCAATTTAAGTGCGGGTTACGTCCTAGAAATACACTGAAGAGCGAAAGAAACTGGTACATCTGCCCAATATCGTGTACGAGCCACCGCGAGCACGCAGAAGTGCCGCAACATGACGTGGCGTGGACCCAAATAATGTCTGTAGTAGTGCTGGAGGGACTGACACCGTGAATCCTGTAGGGCTGTCCATTAATCCGTAACAATACAAAGGGATTGAGATCTTTTCTGAACAGCACCTTGCAAGACACCTGAAATATATAATGTTCATGTCTGGAGAGTTTGGTGGGCAGCGGAAGTGTTTAAATTCAGAAGGGTGTTCATGGAGCCACTATGTACGAATTGTGGACTTGTGGTGTGTCGCATTGTCCTGCTGGAATTGCCCAAGTCCGTCGGAATGCACAATGGACATGAATGGATGCAGGTGATCAGACAGGATGCTTACGTACGCGTCACGTGTCAGAGTCGTATCAGGGAGCCAATATCACTCCAGCGACATACGGCCCACACCACTACAGAGCCTCCACCAGCTTGAGCAGTCCCTAGCTGAAATGCAGAGTCCATGGATTCATGAGGTTGTCTCCATACCAGGAAACGTCCATCCGCTCGATACAGTTTGAAACGAGACTCGTCCGACCACACGAGTACCACCATTGAAATCTGCAGCAATTTGCGGAAGGGTTTCACTTTTGTCGCGTTCAACGATTCTCTTCAATTGTTGTTGGTCCCGTTCTTGCACGGTCTTTTTCCGGGCGCAGCGATGTCAGCGATGTTTTACCGGATTCCTGAAGTTCGCGGTACTTCGTGAAATGGTCGTACGCGAAAATCCCCACTTCCTCGCTACCTCGGAGATGGTGATTCCCATCCCTCGTGTGCCAACTGTAACACCACGTTGAAACTCACTTAAACGTTGATAGCCTGGCATTGTAGCAGCAGTGACCGAACTAACAACTGCGCCTGACACTTATTGTCTTATACTGGTGTTGCCGACCGCAGCACCGTATTCTGCCTGTTTGCATATCCCTGTATTTGAATATGCATGCCTATACCAGTTTCTTGGGCGCTTCAGTGTAAATGTAAACTGATCGAATTGTTAGACGACGGCTGTCACCGACAGAAGTTAGGAAAGTCTCAGTTCGCCTCTCACTGTAGTTAACAAACTGCTTAATGCACTTTGCAACAGATCTTCGGCTGGCAAGCACAAAAATAACATATGACACTGGACAACCTATAGTGCACAGAGGACGGCTGTTTCATGGTCACGTCCGCAGCTCGTGGTCGTGCGGTAGCATTCTCGCTTCCCACGCCCGGGTTCCCGGGTTCGATTCTCGGCGGGGTCAGGGATTTTCTCTGCCTCGTGATGACTGGGTGTTGTGTGAGACTCGAACTCGGGACTTTTACCTTTCGCGGGCAAGTGCTCTACCATCTGAGATACCGAAGCACGACTCACGCTCGGTACTCACAGCTTTACTTCAGACAGTATCTCGTCTACTACCTTCCAAACTTTACAGAAGCTCTCCTGCGAACCTTGCAGAACTAGCACTCCTTACAGAAAGGATACTGCGGAGACATGGCTTAGCCACAGCCTGGGGGATGTTTCCAGAATGAGATTTTCACTCTGCAGCGGAGTGTGCGCTGATATGAAACTTCCTGGCAGATTAAAACTGTGTGCCCGACCGAGACTCGAACTCGGGACCTTTGCTTTTCGCGGGCAAGTGCTCGGTAGCTCAGATGGTAGCAGCGCACACTCCGCTGCAGAGTGAAAATCTCATTAAGGAATAAGTTTGTTAAAAGTAGAGTTTGGCCCAACTATAAGAGGTTTTAACTTACCATAGTCTGTTCGATTTCCTGTCCAAGTATATAAAATACCTGAGAAACAGTAAAGTTAAGTTTCATAACAAAGTGAAAATTTTATTTTTCTATAACTCTTCTTGCATAGTTGAAATTTTATTTAGTAAATATCAGCAAATATGGGGTAAAATAACAGCATACTGCCTGTTGCTAAATTTAATTGTTTTCCAATACTGTACGTACTCATCTGTAATGGGGAACTTGTCACGAAGTATACAGATAAAGTATGTTAATTTCCTGCGAACTGGCCATTCCACGCACAGAAATAGTAATATAGCATAGTAACCAAGCATCTATATAAATATGAATCGCTCTGGTGGACTATGATGTGCCAGTATAACTGTACCTTCCTTTGACATGAACGTTTGTCTCTCTGTCAGCATACACTCTTATTCACAGCCCTCGCCCGCGAATATTCATTGACGTGTATCATTTGATTGACTCAGTTCATTAAATTGTCACAAAAATGTTCTTGGTATGAATAATAATATTCTTGTGATACGAGCAGAGATGGTAAAAATGGTGATTTTCTTGGAAAATCACCCATCGAACGGAACACCCGTTTTTAGTACAACTCGCTAAGACAATTAAGTAATTCTATTGCGAATCAAACGATCACTCTTGAAAGTTGTAATGTATGTTATCTGTGGCAGGATCCCGGTTCGCTTTTGTTATTTTTTACCCCTCTAAATGAGGACCTGTTAAATACAGGTCAAGGAAACCTAAAAATCGTCAGAAATGACTGGAGTCATAAAGCGAACCGATCACACATAACTCCCGTTTGCCTAACGAGAGCAACGGTTACGTCTAACTTTATAATGATCACAGATAATCACTCGCTGAAAAATTTATTCTGCCAGTCAGTCGAATGAGGACGGGAGGACGGGAAATGTTAAAAGAATGCCTAAGTAGAAAATAACAAGAACAGATTTTTTTTCGGTAAGATAGTATCTATGAAAATTCTTTAACTGCTGACACAGCACTGCGTACCAACTGTGAAAATAAAATATTAGATTGCTGTATAAGATCTAGTATTTTTGTTTGTATGTTGGTATTCTGCTTTTATGGGTTTATTGTCATTTTTATAAATAGTTCACTGTTGCTATTCGAGTCTACATATTGTGATTTTGTCATTTGGAGACAATGCGTGGAGCTGTGGACGCTAGAAAATTGAGTGCCAAGTGGGAAAATTTGTTGCATTCTGTGACAAACGCTTAGGCAGCCAGAAACATTTTCAACGATTATAGGGATAATGGCACAGTACAGAGAACGACAAGAAAATGGTTTTCTCATTTTAAGGGGAATCGTTTTGATATTAGTGACCTCTACATTCAGGAAGACCTTTCGGATTTGATGAAGATGGCTTAAAAGCATTAATACAATGATGCATGTCAGTGCGCTCGAGAACTAGAAAATGTCATGAAGCGTGTTCATTCCACCATCATACGAAATTTGCATGCAGAGGAGAAGGTTTAAAAATCCTTGTGTATGCTCCAAGCCAAAATCGCAAAAAATCAACTGGTGGCCATGTCTGTATGTGCTTGTTCGTGATCAATTGGCTCGTGAACAATACCGACCATTCCTGTCCTGAATCGTTACTGGTGACGAGGAATTGTGTCTTTATGCCAACATGAGGAAAATAAAAAAATGGTTGAGCCCAAACGAAACTGCAGCTTCCCATAAAAGACGTATGGGCATCGACAAAACAAAACGTTATGGATCTGATGGAACAGCGACCGTGTGGTCTACTGCGAATTTCTTCAGAATGGTTCAAATGGCTCTGAGCACTATGGGACTTGACTGCTGAGGTCATCACTCCCCTAGAACTTAGAACTACTTAAACCTAGCTAACCTAAGGACATCAGACACATACATGCCCGACACAGGATTCGAACCTGCGACCGTAGCGGTCGCGCAGTTCCAGACTGTAGCGCCTAGAACCGCTCGGCCACCACGGCTGGCGCGAATTTCTTCCTCGAGGTGTAACCATCACTGACGACATTTATTGTCAGCCACTGAGATGGTACTGCGCGCCCGCATTCTGCTAGACTGTCAAATAAAAGGCTAAACAGGAGATGTGTTGGCAAATCATTCCTCGTCTACCTATTTCACCTGATCTTGCTCTCTCAGATTTTCCTCTTTCCCGCTCTCTGTCTAACAACCTTCCAGGAACTTCCTGTATGGATGAAAATTCGTTCCGAACATGGCTGAGGCTGGAAGGGATCTTCGGCTCAAAGCCACTTCAATGTCAATAACAGCCTCGGTAAAGCCTAACCTAAAATGTTTTTAAAGTCAAAGCCACTTGATTTCTACAGTCTCAGAATCGAAAATTTACCCCAGCATTGGCACACTGTTGTAAACGATCAAGGAGAATATATTATTGATGACTAAAATCTCTGTTACATGTATCTATTGTGTTTAAAATTGTGGAAAAACGCTGCTATTGGATTGGATTGTTTGGTGGAAGAGACCAAACAGTCAGCTCATGGGCCTCATCGGATTAGGGAAGGACGGGGAATGAAGTCGGCCGTGCCCTTTCAGAGGAAACATTCCGGCATTTGCCTGAGCCGATTTAGGGAAATCAGGATGGCCGGACACGGGATCGAACCGTCGTCCTCGCGAATGTCAGCCAACCACTGCGCCACCTCGCTCGGTGAAAAACGCTGCGGATTTATGCACCAACCTAATAATAGATATTCTTCTTTTTCCCAGCGTTTAACCGGGTTCGCGGGTTTCGCTTTGTGGATGAACATTCGCAACAGCTTTCGATGAAATTCGTCTTTTGGACATAGATGACAGATAGTTAGAGACCTGTATTCTGAAAGGTCTCCAACGCTCTTTTCGTTAGTGCAAAGGGAAGAAATAAATTCGGATAAGCCGCGCGGTATTAGCCGAGCGGTCTTAGGCGCAGCCGTCTTGGACTGTGAGGCTGGTCCCGGCGGAGATTCGAGTCCTCCCTCGGGCATGGGTGTGTCTGTCTCTCTCTCTGTGTGTGTGTGTGTGTGTGTGTGTTTGTCCTTAGGATAATTTAGATTAAGTAGTGTGTAAGATTAGGGACTGATGACCTTAGCAGTTAAGTCCCATAAGATTTCACACACATATGAATATTTTTTTGAATTTGGATTATCATGTGTGAAACCCTGGTCCAATATAAAAGTAAATTAATACAACACAATAAAAATTATCTCCGCGACACGCTTAAAAATAATATAAAACAAATAGGCACAGATGAAAACTAATTTAGGCAAGATTAATTTGGGATGCCTGAACGAGACATGATCTGGGATTACTCTCAGTATCACATAGCTATTAAGACGGAAGACACAAAACTCTTTTCAGAAGTAAACTTTAAAAATTAAGTCAAAAAACGTTTATGTCTTATCTGTGTCATTTCTCTATTGCAAGTAGTAGAAATTACACTGGGACTCCAAAGAACTTGGTATGTGTATTCCAATACAGAGATGTATAAACAGGCAGAATACGGCGCTGCGGTCGGCAAAACCTATGTTAGACAAGTGTCTGTCGCAGTTGTTAGATTGGTTACTGGTGTTACAGTGGCAGATTATCAATATTTAAGTGAGTTTGGTTGTGGTGCTACTGTCGGCGCACTAGCGATCGGACACACCATCTCCGAGGTAACGATGAATTGGGGATTTTTCTCGTATTAGCCGGCCGCTGGTGGCCGAGCGGTTCTGGCGCTACAGTCTGGAACCGCGAGACCGCTACGGTCGCAGGTTCGAATCCTGCCTCGGGCATGGCTGTGTGTGTGTTATCATTAGGTTAGTTAGGTTTAAGTAGTTCTAAGTTCTAGGGGACTTATGACCTCAGCAGTTGAGTCCGATAGTGCTCAGAGCCATTTGAACCATTCCTCATATTACCATTTCACGAGTGTACCGTGAATATCAGGGATCCGGTAAAACATCAACTCTCCGACATCGCTGCGGCCGGAAAAAGATCCTGCAGGGACGGAACCAGCAACGACAGAAGAGAATCGTTGAACGTGACAGAAGTGAAACCCTTCCGCAAATTGCTGGATCGTCAACAAGTATCAGCGTGCGAACCATTCACTCATGTACCCTTGACGACTGCACGATACAAAGCTTAACGCGTCGCCTGGTCCCATCAACACTGAAATTGCAATGTTGATGATTGGAAGCATGTTGCTTGGTCCCATCAACACTGAAATTGCAATGTTGATGATTGGAAGCATGTTGCTTGGTCCCATCAACACTGAAATTGCAATGTTGTTGATTGGAAGCATGTTGCTTGGTCCCATCAACACTGAAATTGCAATGTTGATGATTGGAAGCATGTTGCTTGGTCCCATCAACACTGAAATTGCAATGTTGATGATTGGAAGCATGTTGCTCGGTCCCATCAACACTGAAATTGCAATGTTGATGATTGGAAGCATGTTGCTTGGTCCCATCAACACTGAAATTGCAATGTTGATGATTGGAAGCATGTTGCTTGGTCCCATCAACACTGAAATTGCAATGTTGATGATTGGAAGCATGTTGCCTGTGTAAGTAGGCTGTTTAGGTTTTTTTTATTGGTAACGCCGCCGCCACGTAGCACTCTGTATGAAAATCACTGGCTGTGCCGTGTGCAGTCTGTGGCTGGTTTGCATTGTTGTCTGCCATTGTAGTGTTGGGCTGTTGGCTGTTAACAGCACGTAGCGTTGCGCAGTTGGAGGTGAGCCGCCAGCAGTGGTGGATGTGGGGAGAGAGATGGCGGAGGTTTGTAATTTGTAAGTCTGGATGTCATGAACTGCTATATATATTATGACTATTAAGGTAAATACATTGTTTGTTCTTTATCAAAATCTTTCATTTGCTAACTATGCCTGTCAGTAGTTAGTGCCTTCAGTAGTTTGAATCTTTTATTTAGCTGGCAGTAGTGGCGCTCGCTGTATTGCAGTAGCTTGAGTAACGAAGATTTTTGTGAGGTAAGTGATTTGTGAAACGTATACGTTAATGTTAGTCAGGGCCATTCTTTCGTAGGGATTTTTAAAAGTCAGATTGCGTTGCTCTATAAATATTGTGTGTCAGTTTAAGCACAGTCTTGTATAAATTGTTCAAAGGGGACGTTTCACCTGGTCAGACCGGCCTCGTTTCAAATTGTATCGAGCAGATAGACGTGTACGGGTATGGAGACAATCTAATGTTTCCATTGGCCCTGCATGTCAACATGGGAGTGTTCAAGCTGGTGAAGGCTCTGTAATCGTGTGAGGCGTGTGCAGTTGCAGCGATATGGGACATGTGACACGTAGGTAAGCATTCTATCCATCCGTGTCCATTGAACGTTTCGACGACTTGTGCAATTCCGGCAGGACAATGTGACACCCCACACATGCAGAATTGTTACAGAGTGGCTCCACGAACACTCTTCTGAGTTTAAACACTTCCGCTGGTCACAAA
The DNA here is from genome assembly GCF_023897955.1 of Schistocerca gregaria. Classification (NCBI taxonomy): domain Eukaryota; kingdom Metazoa; phylum Arthropoda; class Insecta; order Orthoptera; family Acrididae; genus Schistocerca; species Schistocerca gregaria. Next base: position 384,971,464 of record NC_064927.1, read on the forward strand.
ACTCTTCGGACATGAACATTATTGAGCATATCTGGGATTCCTTGCAATGTGCTGTTTGGAAGAGGCCCCCAACACCTTGTCCTCTTACGGATTTATGGCTAGCCCTGCAGGATTCAAGCTGTCAGTTTCCTCCAGCACTACTTCAGATATTAGTCGAGTCCATGTCATGTCATGTTGCGGCACTAGTGCATGCTCACGTGGGCCCTGCACGATATTAGACAGGTGTACCAGTTTCTTTGACTCTTCAGTGTATATGCCCGCTGTTCCGTGTTGGTGTTAATCTCACTGCTGTCTCCCAGCGCTCAACAGTGAGCGGTTGTGCTAGAAGGTAATTATACGAATTTTACGATATCAGTGCCATATTCGTCTTTTACTACTATGTCCACATTCCTTGACATTTCGTTGCGGAATACGAGAAAATAACGGTTACAAGAATGCACTTAAGTACAGTGGGTCCCTTTCACTGATGTGATTGACCGCTGTAGGCCAAACGCACCGATGACAAGAATTCCTCAGTGTATTACAAATGGTTGCGACAGTTTTACATTCCAGACAGGTCGAACTACCGCCAGCGCCAACCAGTAGCCAGTGCTGAGGGAGTTTCGCAAACTGTGCTCCCGATTTCTGTCACACAGGCCCATTGTGTCGTCAGTCAACCGTGATTAAGAGCTAGTCTTAATACCACTTCTCCTAGCAGCATTGTGCTGTCGTTGCGTTACTAGCAAAACCAATTCCCGATTAATTTTATGACTAGCTTTCTACCTAACAGCTCCGCGATGTGAAGAAATCTATGTAGTGATTTAGAAATAACAGATCAGGCGTGGCCAAAGTCAGTTACATATCTGTGATGGTGGTCGAGCCGGAGGTAGTTCGAATCAGGTGATGAAACTTTTATTTGCAAGCATTTTTTACTTTTAATGAACGCGAGAGAAGGTGGTTTAATTCCAAAACATGCCTTCTGGGTATCTTGGAGTTAGGTTATCTGGCACTGTGGCTAGTAACCCGTCCGTTGGATGTGTGCATAACGTTCGGAGAACACATTGTGTATTATTTGAGAGGAGGCTATGTGCCGACGTTACACTTCGGCCTCTTTCACTCATAACAACAGATACACAACACTTGAACCTAGAAACGTTCAGCACCTTATTTACCGGAAGATGAGATGGTTACAAACTGGTGCTAAGAACAAATTCTTGTCAGGTTTCCAGTCAAGAAAACCCGTCGGTTTACCTGGTTTGCAGCAGCAAAGAAGAGTTGCTTTACCTCGATATTTGACTACATCTCACAAAAAGGCAGAAAAAGGACGAAAAAATTTGAATTCTGATTAATGACCAGGTAAGGCACTTCAACGCTTACTTTAATACACCTGTTTTCTTTATGATTGCTAACGACTATTCTGTTGCGGCGAGTTACTGTGCAGTGACATATAAACACGTGAATACATGTCTTATACAGGGTGTTACAAGAACGTACGGCCAAACTATCAGGAAACATTCCTTACAGACAAAGAAAGAAAATATGTTATGTGTCCGGAAACGCTTAGTTTCCATGTTAGAGCTCATTTTATTACTACTCTTCAAATCACATTAATCATGGAATGGAAACACACAGCAACAGAACATTTGCACTTAAATGAGGATTGACACATTGTTGGATGAACCATTCACAGAAGTGTACCTGTGGAGGCCAATCAGCTGCTGATAGAGCCTGCACACGCTGTACATGGTACGGAAACAACTGGTTCTCCCGTAGCACTCTTCATACAGTGACGTGGTCAACGTTACCTTGTACAGCAGCAATGTCTCTGATGCTGGCGTTAGGGTTATCGTCAACTGCACGAAGAATTGCCTCGTCCATTGCAGGTGTCCTCGTTCTAGGTCTTCCCCAGTCGCGAGTCATAGGCTGGAATGTTCCGTGCTCCCTAAGACGCCGATCAATTGCTTCGAACGTCTTCCTGTCGGGACACCTTCGTTCTGGGAATCTGTCTCAATACAAACGTACCGCGTCACGGCTATTGCTCCGTGATAATCTATACATCAAATGGGCATCTGCCAACTCCGCATTTGTAAACATTGCACTGACTGCAAAACCACGTTCGTGATGAACACTAACCTGCTGAAGCTACGCACTGATGTGCTTGATGCTAGTACTGTAGAGCGATGAGTCTCATGTCAACACAAGCATCGAAGTCAACATCACCTCTCTTCAATTGGGTCAACTGGCGGCGAATTGAAGGAAGTACAGTACATACTGACGAAACTAAAATGAGCTCTAACATGGAAATTTAGCGTTTTCAGACACATATCCACATAACATCTTTTCTTTATTTGTGTGTGAGGAATGTTTCCTAAAAGTTTGACCGTACCTTTCTGTAACACCCTGTATATGTGAAACAATCTACATACCCTTTTGAAGGTCCGCAATTCGTGGTCGTGCGGTAGCGTTCTCGCTTCCCCCTCCCGGGTTCCCGGGTTCGATTCCCGGCGGGGTCAGGGATTTTCTCTGCCTCGTAACGACTGGGTGTTGTGTGCTGTCCTTAGGTTAGTTAGGTTTAAGTAGTTCTAAGTTCTAGGGGACTGATTACCGTAGATGTTAAGTCCCATAGTGCTCAGAGCCATTGTACCATTTTTTTGAACCCCTTTGAAGAAAATCCTTTCGGCCGCGTCATTTTGTAACTAAAACCACATTTGAAATCGACATTTCGGCTGACTTTGTGATGTTCCTCTTCAGAGCAACTAAGCTTCTTAACCAACGTAAGACTGCACAACGCAAAACAGTAATATTGTAGTTTCGATGCTGAGGGAAGAGCTGGAGATGGTAGCTGTTAACAGTTCCACTGGGTAAAATACATTCAGGATGGGCAAAGTAGGCCCAGAAAACATTTAACACACCTTTAGATACTTATTTATTTATCGTAGTCCACTTTTCTGACTCCTGCTCATGTGCTACATCAATCGTTGGTATGCCTGTTGTACAGAACTGTACGCAGTGCGTCTTTTTAAATTTTAGGGAGAGCCTATTTTCAGAGAAACTATTCGGAAAATATCATTTGCCACCTCTTGTGTTGCTTTCTCTTTAATTGGAGCTATATAACTCTGATTAAAGTACCGTTTTGTTGGTTCAGTGTTAAGTGTACGGCCATTCATATATATAAGGAATAAAAGGAATAGCAGTGGACGTTTGAACACTATGTAAGGTGCCAGGACAGGGGCACTTACACGTTAGCCTGCCAACATTAGTGTTAATAATAAAGGTACTGGCCAGGGCATTAGATCATGACTCTATTGAATTATGATAAATATGAGCCACTCTCGAGCAGTTCTCCCTGCATGTCTGCGCAACTAACTTAAAGCGTTGGTGAAAAGATTCGCCAAATAAAAGGCGTGTGTTTTATTAAGAGTAAGCTTATGTAATGGGGACTTGCTTCGGTCATGTTAATATTTTAAAGGGGGGTAAGGATTACTCATTCAATTACTTTTCATTCTCTTTTAATGCAGGTGAAAATCGAACGTAAACTTCTAAAGTTTAACACATTGAGCCCAGGCACAGCTAATATCTTCTTTTAAAACACACAACTGATAACACCTAGGGGTAATAGTGCTATCCTGTAGTAACTATTCATTTCCCAAGGAAATAATATTTAACGATTACAGTAATGTATCTGTTTTTCGAAAAAATGTCGAATAGGTTTTAAACATTCGTGTAGCTGCAAATTTTTGTGTAGCGGTAGGGGAAGTCCCATGAACAATACATTACAAATGCTGAGCGGTGGGATGTGAGCGTTGGGGTGGAGGGGGAATTTAAAGGTCACTCTCTTACGTGTTTCTTGAATATCTCAAAACTGTGATTTCTACGAAAATATTTCTCAATAGAACATTAGACTAGATTAAATTAACTACAAAAGGGGTTCTGTTCATTTTTATCCGGGACCAACATTTTCCGCGTTGCAGGGAACGGAAAAATCACAATGTTTAAAACAGTATTTTGATGTTATAGGATTATTGTTTAATGTTAAAATGAGTTAGAAACAAATATTTAATTATGTACCACATCTAAGTGCAGCAGAACTGTTTCGACGAATGGGCAGCGCGTAGTGCGTACTTGTGGTCGGCAGGTTGGGAGGAGCTCCTGGTTTGAATAAGACCCACCCACCAGCCAGCTGGCGCACCGCGGCCGTGGCGCGGCGCTTCCGCGTGCCCGCGGCGGCCATAAACAAACGAACGCGCGGAAGGCCGGCGACGCGGCCCGCCGCCCGCCGCCCACGCACACGGTCCCACCGTCCCCCCTCCCACCCTTCACACTCACCCGCCCCCTCCCCCTCCACCCAGCCTCTCACCAGCTACAGCGATCCGCCGTCCCAGCACTTTCACCGCACGGACTGGCCCCGATCTGCGCTGATAAACGGACCGATGCGTGCATGCACGGGAACGCCCGCAGCCAGCGATTCAGAGAGGTTCTCATTAGGTTACCGCTAGACGACGCGGTTCATGCGGTGAGCGGAGCAGGGCTCGGTTGGAACTGTCGCACAGCGACGGAACGTCACTCAAACGGTTCAAATGGCTCTGACAAGGGAACCTCCCCATCACTCACCGCTCAGATTTAGTTACAAGTTGGCACAGTGGATAGGCCTCGAAAAACTGAACACAGATCAATCGAGAAATTAGTAGACGAAAGAACGTACCTCTCCAATGGGAATAGAAAACATTTGATCGCAAGGTCATAGGTCAACCGATTCCTCCACAGGAAAACACTTGTAGAGTTCGCGAATGGGTAAAAAGGTTCTTCTACCTTGCCCAATACTACCGCTCAGTTACCTCGCATCGGACGCACGGACGGACAGATAATAATTATCTGAAAATAAAAAATTAAACTATTCACTCAAGGACTGCTCACGCTAACCACGGGACCAGGGCGCTCCTGAACTCACACCACCCTTGATGTTGCCTATTTTGCGCATGGACTACTCAGTTTGTATATTTTGCATATTTTTTTCATAGTTCCACACAACTTCTTCCTGTTTTCTCTATTGATATGTGTTCAGTTTTTCAAGGCCTATCCACTGTGCCAACTTATAACTAAAGCTGAGGGGGGTGCGATGGGGAGGTTCCCTTGTGAGCACTATGGGACTTAACTTCTAAGGTCATCAGTCCCCTAGAAAGCAGACTTACGTAAACCTAACTAACCTAAGGACATCACACACATTCATGCCCGAGGCAGGATTCGAACCTGCGACTGTAACGGTCGCGCGATTCCAGACCTAGAACCGCTCGGCCACCCCGCCGGCAGAACGTCAATCACTTTCATAGAGCACTAACTAAACATCCGTGCGTCTGCAAAAAGGTCGATCCGCGAAACATACAACAACTTCCACCTTAACACCTTAGCGGAATTACTCGCCGAAAATCCGAGAAAATTCTGATCTTAAGTAAAACCACTAAGCAGGTCGAGCGCTTTTACTCAGTCACTCGTCGACCAGTCGGGTGTGACTACAGCAAACATCAAAAGGAAAGCTGACGTTTTAAATTTCGGATTAAAAAAATTCACACAGAAGATTATGCAGCCATACCATCGTTTGACCGTCGCATAGAGTCCTGAGTGAAGGACATAGAACTAATTCTGGAGTTGAGAAGTAACTGAAAGAGCTGAAAACAAATAATGCGCCAGATTCGGTTGGAGCCCCAGTTCCCTCACAGATAAACACCACAGCAACGAACAGAAATACAGTCAAAGCCAATGGGGAAAGAGTCACACAAAAGCATCATTCTTAAATTCGCACGGAAACAAATGAAATCCATTGTCCCGAATTTGCTGAAGTTCATCACTTTTATGGACAACAACCTCCAGCTACCTAAAGATTCATTGCTCTGCTCTGAAACCTCTTTTTATTGGGCAAGTCACCAGTAGCTAATCCGTAAAAAGAGGAAAGCACCTCAGCCAAATTCGGCGCGTACACAAAGTAACACGTTTCCGAATATTCATCTTCATCTACAGACAAGCGACCTTACGGTGCGTGGCCGAGAGTACCTTGTACTACTACTAGTCATAGCCTCTCCTGTTCCACTCGCAGTCAGAGCCAAGGAAAACCGACTGTCTACTCTGAAGAGCCAAAGATATTGGTATACCTGCTTAATATCGTGTAGGGTCCCCGTGAGCACGCAGAAGTGCCGCAAGACGACGTGGCATGGACTCGGCAAATGTCTGAAGTAGTACTGGAGGGAACTGACACCATGAATCCTGCAGGACTGTCCATAAATCCGTAAGAGCATGAGGAGTTGGAGACCTCTTCCGAACAGCACGTTGCTAGACATCCCAGATATGCTCAACAATGTTCATGTGTGTGGAGTCCGGTGGCTTGTGGAAGTGTTTAAGTTCAGAAGAATGTTCCTGTAGCCACTCTGTAGCAAATACCGGACTTGTGGGGTGTCGCATTGTCCTGCTGGAATTGCACAAGTCCGTCTGAATGCACAATGGACACGAATAGATGCAGGTGATCAGACAGGATGCTTACGTACGTGTTACATTTCAGAGTCGCATCTAGACCTATCAGACGTCCCATGTCACTCCAACTGCACAGTCCTCACACCAACGCAGAGTATCCACCATCTTAAACAGTCCTCTGCTGACCTGCATGGTGCATGGATTCATGAGGTTGTCTCCATACCCGTGCACGTCCATCCACTCGATACAATTTGAAACGACACTCGTTCGACCAGGCAACATGCTTCCAGTCATCCACAGTCCAATGTCGCTGGTGACGGGCCCAAGCGAGGCGTAAAGGTTTGTGTTGTGCAGTCATCAAGGGTGCACGAGCGTGTCTTCGGCTTCGGAATCCCATACCGATGATGTTCCGTTGAATGTTTCGCACACTGACACTTATTGATGGACCTGCATTGAAGTCTGCAGAAATTTGCGGAAAGGTTGCACTTATGTCACGTTCAACAATTCTGTTCAGTCGTCGTTGGTCCTGTTCTTGTAGAATCTTTTTCAGGCCGCAGCGATGTCGGAGATTTGATATTTTGCCTGTTTCCTGATATTCACGGTACACTCGTGAAATAGTTGTACGTGAAAATGCCCACTTTATCGCTACCTCGGAGCACTGTGTCCTATCTCAGGTGCGCCGACTTTAACACTACGTTCGAACTCACATAAATCTTGGTAACCTGCCATTGTAGCAGCAGTAACCGACCTAACAACTGCGCCAGACACTTGTCTTACTGGTATATAGGCGTTGCCGACCGCAGCGCTGTATTCTGCTTTTTTACATATCTCTGTATTTGAATACGCATGCCTATATCAGTTTCTTTGGCGCTTCAGTGTATATGCCTCCGTACAGCCTCAGTATCCCAAACTTATGTTCATGGTCCTTACACAAGATGTACATTGGTGGCGACAGAATTATTCTGCAGTCAGCTTCAGATTCCAGTTATCTATATATTCTTAATAGCGCTCCTCGGAAAGAGCGTCGTCTTCTCTTCAGGGGTTCCCATTTGAGTTCGCGAGGCATCTGCGTAATACTTGCCTTTTGATCGCACCTACCGGTAACAAATCTATCAGCCGGCCTCTGAATAGTTTCGATATCTTCCTCTAAGCCGACCTGGAGGGGATCCCAAACACCCGAGCAATACTCAAGAATGGATCGTACTAGTGTTCTGTATACTGTGTCGTTTCCAGATATCCAGGCGTAACGCTGCAAGGCGACTGTGCCAAGTAGCATACTACTGATGCTGTATTCGAACGCTACTGGATTATTTTTCCTACTCATGTCCATTAACTTACACTGCAAGTTCTTTATGAAGATGACAAACGAGTTATGGAGTTCTGTAATTTCGTTCTTGGGAAGTCTTCTTCCACTCTTAGTGTTTAGTGACGAGGCAACATTCCATTTAAATGGAAAGCTGAATCATCATAATGTGAGAATATGGGCTAGAGAACAAAAAGGTTCACATGGCTCTGAACACTATGGGACTTATCTGAGGTCATCGGTCTCCTAGACTTAGAACTACTTAAACCTAACTAACCTAAGGACATCACACACATCCATGCCCGAGGCAGGAATCGAACCCGCGACCGTAGCGGTCGCGCGGTGCCGGACTGATGCGCCTAGAACCGCTCGGCCACACCGGCCGGCCATTAACTTATATTTTTCTACATTTTGAGCTAGCTGCCATCCATCACGTCAGTTACAAATTTTGTCTTCCGTGCCAGAGAAGTAACATTGTTGATCACGAAGGATCACTAAGTCTGGTTTTCCAATATGATAACCACTTTAATGAAACACAAACTCCGCTCCAGAGTGACCATGTCTTGCCACTTCAACTACACGAGGGCTGCCGGCTGACAGCCTTGATTTCGCGAATCCATAAAAACTATTCCGTGAAATTATTTAACATACTGGCCTGAAAGCCAGGAGCAAAATGTATTCTATCCTTTCTCATCGGCCATTTCCTGCTTCTGCCTACAGCCTTTCCGTAAGGTGCTGGCTCCTGGCAGAACTAACAGCCCTTTTTCTGCAATAAAGGTTGTAAATACCAGCCGTTATCGGGAAATTACTCTTCATGTAACCGAGCCATGAAGGCTCGAACCACAACCCAGTTAGGATTAGGAAAAGCGCGGCCAATCTTATTTAGGCAGCACGAAAATACCGTTCCACCTGCAGCCGTAAACTGACTACAACAGCGGGCGGAACTAGCGCCTGACCAGGAAGTTTTACATGGATGCTATGGACCGCGCTGTCGAGCGTACGATCGCACGCACACACACACACACACACACACACACACACACTAAGCAAGAGCGAGAGCTCCCTTTATTCAAGATACGGACAGATATATGAAATAGTGTTAGTCATACAAACTCCGAGCAGTCAATAATGCATTTTCCGTCGTGACATTGACTGGTGTATTTCTTTACTTGTATAGCAAAACTTTTTCCATCGAAGTTCACATTGCCACATACCTCATGCCGTACGATATCCCCGAATTTTGTGACGATGGAAACATTGACAAAAGCTTGCAGTGTAGTTTATAACATTTACAAAACGTCAGAAGCATGACGTTCTAAACTTTTTTTGTGACTGAAAACTTGGTTTTTGAATGTAGGAACTGGTGTTAACGCTTTTTTATCACTATACTGCAACAAATGATTCCATTTCTGATAGTTGCAATAGGCGTAACTCGAGTAATTACTTATGCTGCTTCCAGTTACGTTTTAAATGAAATGTTATTTTATGTTAGAAAATAAACAAAAAGGTCTATAATATCTTGTGCACAGATAGTTGCTGTGTTGGCGTAAGCTGGCGCCAGAGCACCATGAGGCATAGAGGTCACAAGAAGATCGATCGAGGCCACTGACAAACTCGCTGGAAACGGGCTGCCAACGCCTTCTGGGCCGCCAGCTTTTAGATAGCCGCAGCGGACTGGAGGGCAAGTTAAACCGAGCCTGTTATTCCGAGGTAGTTCTTTCAGTTCGTTGGAGTTAGTTAGATTCTCTCATCGAGTGTGTCATCGAGATGGGGCAGCAGCCTTACCCTCTAGCACAGAGACAGGCAGCACATAACAACCTTAGTGAACATATATGACTTCTACTTCACCAGTAGTGAGGCTGAAGACTATATAGGAGAGCTTGTACCACAGTAAATGGAAGCTTAAGTTAAGTAGCTCTTTGTTTATGAATAAAGAACCCAGGTAATAATTGCGTGCAGTTTGTGTTATGCCGGCCGGTGTGGCCGAGCGGTTCTATGCGCTTCAGTCTGGAACCGCGCGATCGCTACGGTCGCAGGGTCGAATCGTGCCTCGGGCATGGATGTGTGTGATGTCCTTAGGTTAGTTAGGTTTAAGTGGTTCTAAGTTCTAGGGGACTGATGAAAAAAAACTTGTGTGAAATCTTATGGGACTTAACTGCTAAGATTATCAGTCCCTAAGTTTACACACTACTTAACCTAAATTATTCTAAGGACAAACACACACACCCATGCCCGAGGGAGGACTCGAACCTCCGCTGGGACCAGCCGCACAGTCCATGACTGCAGCGCCTTAGACCAGGCGACTGATGACCTCAAATGTTAAGTCCCATAGTGCACAGAGCCATTTGAACCATGTTTTTTTTTTTAGTTTGTGTTATAGAACTAGGATACCAGCCACCAACGAACATTCGCCTCTTCTTGCTTCCTGTGGTACCGCTCTACAGAGACAATGAGAAGACATAAGAGCGGTTAACGAGGATTCAACAGTTACTAGTTCAAAATTACAAAGGGCGATCAAAACGTTTCCGTCTGAGGACGTTGCTGCAGCGTATATGCATCCTGGCGCGACTCCAATGCGGTTATATAACATGCAGGCAAGGGTTCAAATGGTTCAAATGGCTCTGAGCACTATGGGACTTAACGTCTGAGGTCGTCAGTCCCGTTAAACTACTTAAACCTAACTAACCTAAGGACATCACACATATCCATGCCCGAGGCAGGATTCAAACCTGCGACCGTAGCGCCTAGAACCGCTCGGCCACCCCGGCCATCGCAGGCAAGGGGTTAGTGCGTCTTCGAACGGAAATTTTTTAATCGCCTCCTCCTCGTACGTAACGCAAAAAGCATAAAGTGAAAAATGCTGCATGAAATAATTTTGGCATCTGTTGTACACAGGTAGTCATTTTGCAAAATTTGGATGTATAGAATGAGCAGATGATAAACTGAATCACGACTTAGACAGTTTAGCTAGGTAGTGTCTTAGGTGTTAATTTCATAAATTTACCATCAGCCAATAGTTTAGTAACATATTCGACTCGCTTAGTGGCTCAGGTAGTATTGTCTTTGTTCCGTGACTCAGATTTTCCGAATCTGACCCATTTGGCACATTTTGTTGCAAATTTATAGTAAGTTGATCACATGCTACATACAATTTATATGAAACTAGGACTTTTCTGTCTACATTTCTTTGCTCTGAAAGTTGTCTATTATACACATCCTTTTTTTATTTATTTTTAATGGATGTTCTTTTGTGTAGTAACGACACGAAGACGGGCCCTGAACTGAATATTCTAGAGCGTGCTTTCTCATTTGAACTATCGTCTAGGCCTGCCGTGTGTAGTCCTATTTGTATATGTTACCTGCCTTTAATGCAAGACGATCAATTTTTTCCGGCGGTAACTGCTCGAGATTAACAGTTGTAAGCTAATTGATAGTTTCTTGGTACATTATGTACAGCTGTCCCACAACGCACTCATTTCTCTTGAGAACACAAAATGTGGCGCACGGTTGTTCAATCCCCTTCACTGCTATCGCGGTGTTGCGCCTCTATGGTATCCTGTCTCTTTGCCTTCACTTTCTGATTCCCAGAGCCGTGAAAGGAGCATGACAAGCATGCGTGCTGGTACCCAGTCAGCCCAGCAATGCTTTCCGTAATGTGAGGCGAGGCAACGGGAGCGACCGAGGACTGGCTGGCGCCGGTCTCCCGTTCCAGCCCCGGCGCGGTCAACAACCGGGTGTGCTCCAGTAACTGAGTGGTGTGTCTGCACTCGGCCGGTCAGTGCGGCCGCAGGCGTGTCGCAACCGCGCCCGCCTCTGCGGTCTTCACTTTCTATACGACCTGTCCGGCACGTCGTGGCCGACAATCATACTGGCTGCAGCGGCGTATTCCAGAGATATTCGGCTAGCGACTATAGGCAAAGACAAACTGCAACTTTGCTTCAAGAGGCTGCCGTCGATTCACTCCAGTTTACACTGTTATTGGAAACCACTGCGCAGTTATGTAATACACTGCCCGAGAAAAAAGCGAGGTACCGAAAACGGGAGAAGGAAACGAAATGAATCTTCACAGATTAAGGGAATATGTGAAGTTATTTCAGTGATGACAATATTGAGTTAAGTGTGGAAAGATCTCGGCAATCTGAACCCACTTATCAGTATAACTTGAATTCTCTCTGGCCTGAATGCATTCACCGACTAGTTTGGGCAGAGTGACATAAAGTTTATGTATCCTGGCCTATGTTGGAAAATTGTACTGAAATGCAGGAGGATCTGCAGCGAATTGACGCAAGGTGCAGGGAATGGCAATTTAATCTCAATGTAGACAAGTGTAATGTGCTGCGAATACATAGAAAGAAAGATCCCATATCATTTAGCTACAATATATCAGGTTAGCAACTGGAAGCAGTTAATTCCATAACTTATCTGGGAGTACGCATTAGAAGTGATTAAAATGGAATGATCATATAAAGTTGATCGTCGGTAAAGCAGATGCCAGACTGAGATTCATTGGAAGAGTCCTAATGAAATACAGTCCGAAAACAAAGGAAGTAGGTTACAGAACGCTTGTTCGCCCACTGCTTGAATATTGCTCAGCAGTACCAGATAGGGTTGATAGAAGAGATAGAGAAGATCCAACTGAGAGCAGCGCGCTTCGTTACAGGATCATTTAGTAATCGCGAAAGCGTTACGGAGATGATAAATAAACTCCAGTGGAAGACTCTGCAGGAGAGACGCTCAGTAGCTCGGTACGGGCTTTTATTGAAGTTTCGAGAACATACCTTCACCGAGGAGTCAAGAAGTATATTGCTCCCTCCTACGTATATCTCGCGAAGAGACCATGAGGATAAAATCAGAGAGATTAGAGCCCACACTGAGGCATACCGACAATCAATCTTTCCACGAACAATACGAGACTGGAATAGAAGGGAGAACCGATAGAGGTACTCAAGGTACCCTCGGCCACACACCGTCAGGTGGCTTTCGGAGTATGGATGTAGATGTAGATGTAGATGTAGATGTAAATGGTCTTTGATATTCCGTATACTAGCAAAGGGACGAGCCGATTCCACACGTGCCCTATCAGGGACAGGTCTGGGGGTCCTGATGGCCATGGGAATTCCTTAACAATATGCCGTCCGCACGTCTCGTACAAATTTATTCGTTTGGCGCCGGCAGCGCTAATTCGGATTACTTGGCTTGACGCCGGCCGCTTGTCACCTTTCCGCTGATGACAAACTTCAAGCAAATTGACTTTCGCGATTTAATTTTTCCGGAAATCCTCTATTTTGCCGTATCGTTCTACAAACTCGAATTTTCTTTTCAAGTAACTTCTCTGCAAGTTCTATACTGTTATAATAATTATCCATGTAGAGGTGATGCCACTTTCCATAAGAAGGTGTCAATAGTTCCATCACTTTTTTTTTGCTAAAGGTTGTCCAGCGCCGGAATATATTTTGAATGAGGAAACGTATCCTGTACTCGAATCACAGAGCATCCGTACTCGAATCACACAGCATCCAAATGAGTATAGCATATTTAGTCATTTTCGACGGATTGACTTTAAAATTTAACTGTCCACGCCACGGTATCATTCCTTGGTCAATTGAGATGTTTTGACTTGGATTAAACGTTTCTTTAAACTTTTTGGAAACATAAGCAATTGCGAATTGCACTTGGAAAAGCTGGTCGGCATTATACGGTCTCTTGTTGCTGTCGGAAAAATGTAAAAAATGATGATATTTTTCTGAATCGCCTTTGCGAAATATCGGTGTGTCTATCAACGGATTCGTTGACCAATAATCAACGATCCTTGTTTTCTTTTTTACGATTCCCATTAGGATAGCAAGCTCAAACCATTTTCTGAGTTCGTGTCTCGTAACCTCGACAAATTAGGCATGTTTTTAAATCCAGTTTCCTTCTATTGCAATGTTGACTGTAATACTTGTTGGTTTCGTTGCCAATATATTCAAATAGATTGTTCCCAATATATAATTCTACAATATCCACAATACTCTGTGTATCTTTGGGAAATATGTGTGGACCCGGAGATTCTTCAAATTAATTATTGGTGCTCAGTAAAGCATAGTCTGTCTTCTTCGTCTGATTCATCCGAATGAGTTGACAACCGTAGCGTTCGCCGAATTCTTCTTGGACGTATTTCACTATCTTCCGACGATTCTGCTACACTTTCATTATTTTGATATACACTCCTGGAAATTGAAATAAGAACACCGTGAATTCATTGTCCCAGGAAGGGGAAACTTTATTGACACATTCCTGGGGTCAGATACATCACATGATCACACTGACAGAACCACAGGCACATAGACACAGGCAACAGAGCATGCACAATGTCGGCACTAGTACAGTGTATATCCACCTTTCGCAGCAATGCAGGCCGCTATTCTCCCATGGAGACGATCGTAGAGATGCTGGATGTAGTCCTGTGGAACGGCTTGCGATGCCATTTCCATCTGGCGCCTCAGTTGGATCAGCGTTCGTGCTGGACGTGCAGACCGTGTGAGACGACGCTTCATCCAGTCCCAAACATGCTCAATGGGGGACAGATCCGGAGATCTTGCTGGCCAGGGTAGTTGACTTACACCTTCTAGAGCACGTTGGGTGGCACGGGATACATGCGGACGTGCACTGTCCTGTTGGAACAGCAAGTTCCCTTGCCGGTCTAGGAATGGTAGAACGATGGGTTTGATGACGGTTTGGATGTACCGTGCACTATTCAGTGTCCCCTCGACGATCACCAGCGGTGTACGGCCAGTGTAGGAGATCGCTCCCCACACCAGGATGCCGGGTGTTGGCCCTGTGTGCCTCGGTCGTATGCAGTCCTGATTGTGGCGCTCACCTGCACGGCGCCAAACACGCATACGACCATCATTGGCACCAAGGCAGAAGCGACTCTCATCGCTGAAGACGACACGTCTCCATTCGTCCCTCCATTCACGCCTGTCGCGACACCACTGGAGGCGGGCTGCACGATGTTGGGGCGTGAGCGGAAGACGGCCTAACGGTGTGCGGGACCGTAGCCCAGCTTCATGGAGACGGTTGCGAATGGTCCTCGCCGATACCCCAGGAGCAACAGTGTCCCTAATTTGCTGGGAAGTGGCAGTGCGGTCCCCTACGGCACTGCGTAGGATCCTACGGTCTTGGCGTGCATCCGTGCGTCGCTGCGGTCCGGTCCCAGGTCGACGGGCACGTGCACCTTCCGCCGACCACTGGCGACAACATCGATGTACTGTGGAGACCTCCCGCCCCACGTGTTGAGCAATTCGGCGGTACGTCCACCCGGCCTCCCGCATGCCCACTATACGCCCTCGCTCAAAGTCCGTCAACTGCACATACGGTTCACGTCCACGCTGTCGCGGCATGCTACCAGTGTTAAAGACTGCGATGGAGCTCCGTATGCCACGGCAAACTGGCTGACACTGACGGCGGCGGTGCACAAATGCTGCGCAGCTAGCGCCATTCGACGGCCAACACCGCGGTTCCTGGTGTGTCCGCTGTGCCGTGCGTGTGATCATTGCTTGTACAGCCCTCTCGCAGTGTCCGGAGCAAGTATGGTGGGTCTGACATGTCAATGTGTTCTTTTTTCCATTTCCAGGAGTGTACAGTGTCTTCTTCCCAATCGACAAAGTCTTCAAGAACGTCAGACAAGACGTCCGCGCATTCATCGTAAATAATCGTATGGTCTCTTTCGTCTGCCATGATGAAAGTGCAGAAGTACTTATAAAAACGAAAAACTTGTTGAAATGTGTAACTCATTGTTACCTAAACAAAACACCAACAGACTGTAAAAGATACTAAAGTGCTGTCGCTGTCCACTGCGCGATACTATGCTTACGACTCTACTGTGGTGTCGCCGGACGGCAAAGTGTTAATATCACACAGACAGTTCGTGGAGAAACGTGTCACGTGTTAACTGACACTCTGTCCCCTTCAAAAGTGGCGTCACTATACTGTCACGTGAGAGATCACAGGATGTCTGTGACTTACCAACGTCAAATCCGAGTTCACTCGATCACTCGTAGCTGAGACCTGAAGAGAGTCATACCCGACGATTTCCCACAGCGTGACGCCCGGAGTAACACTGCTCTCCCTCTCCAAAACTTGGAAGATCAGGACCTCTCTAAAACGCTGCGAGATCGGTACCTGACCCCAAGTCGCTGCGTATTCGCCGACGATCGTCATCCGGGGGCAGTGCAGAAACACATTTAATCGCTGTACACAACGCAGTACCGTTCTTAGCAGTACTTTACTTCGCAACCACAGTACCATTCCAGATGTATCAGTTTGTGGTTTACAGCAGCCTACAGATGCGACAGTAATTCCCTATTCTGGCTGCTGCTAGTATCCGACCTGTGGTGTGGGATGACACGGCGCTGCAGAGAGTCCATTACTTATTCTTGGATGGCAGCCACGAATGTGATGTGTTACGATACGGTTAGTGCACCGTTCGACGATCCTGCCTAGTCAGAAGTGGTCGGCTAAAACTTTCACACGAATGTGCCTGTCCTCACGTTCTCATGCAGTCCAACATGGGGCTACTGCCAGATCTGCGATCCCCCCCAACCCCTCCCCCACCCCAGAAAATGTGGATATAGCACGATTAGACCAGCATGCCACATGAAAAACCAGAATGAGACCCCACGCGACTCTGCAAGGCTCTGATAACACTGACTCACACGAATACGTGGAATATCCGAATCCTTCACAGTGATCACTCAACACGTGACACCGTTCATGCCCGTTATGTACCTTACAATTTCTGGTAACGACACTAAACATGAACAACACTAATTCACTCTGGTGGCTGTTTTACCTGTTACAGAAAAACGTAACTCTAACAAATTTACGTATCCGTCGGTGGTGCGTAAGGGTATGAAGTTACATTGGCATCCGGCTATTTCTTCTGAACACTCCACTTTTTTTTGTCAACCGGCGTGTATTTCAATATATTTTACAAACGAAAGTGGATGAGAGTCACATAGGGAATGACCACAGCAACGAGTATTAATGAAAGGACGATCATATGGGATATCAAACGAAACTTGTGAATGAATTGATTTCTTGGGTGGGCGGACACAGCATGTTATTTTCGCTGGACAGTCATCGACAGGAGCAGAAATAGCTTCAGGCGTGCCACAAGGAAGTGTGTTGGGCTGTTGTTGTTCGTGTTACATATTAATAGCATGGCAGACATTTTGAAGATGATGCAGTAATCTATAATGTAATAATTTCAGAAAAAAGCCTCACAAATATCCACTCAAAACTTGATGAAATTTCAAAATGGTGCAAAGACTGACAACTCGCTTTAAATGTTCATAAACGAAAATTGTGTATTTTGCAAAAAGGAAATAAAGTAGTCTCCTACAAATACAGTATCAGCGAGTCGTAATAGACATCAGTCGATTCATACAAATAGCTGGATACAACAATCTGTAGAGATATGAACTGTAGCTGTCACACAGGACCACAGGCATAGCAGGAGGTAGACTTTGGTTCAGTGGAGGGCCCTAGGAAAAGGTAATCAGTCTATAAATTAAATCACTTACAAAACAGTCACGCTAATAACCCTAGAATGTTGCTCAGATATCTGGTGCCCACGCTGAATATTGTAAAACTCGATGTGAGGAACAGCCTGTGTTAGAAGTAACTGCAAAAGAGATCCATCCTTCTGAACCACTGCTGGAGTATTTGCTGACAATACATAGAATTAACGCTTTAGAAGTTTTAGGCCAAAGCAGTGAAACTTCAGGTGGGGTTGTTAATAATTCTTTTATCGAAAAACATCGATTACGAGAGAGCGCTCACTAACTATTTTAATAAAAATCATTATTTGTGAGCTTCTGAATTTATTTCAGAGACGTGTCGACTTCAGCGATGAGAGTCGCTTCTGCCTTTGTGCCAATGATGGTCGTATGCGTGTTTGGCGCCGTGCAGGTGAGCGCCACAATCAGGACTGCATACGACCGAGGCACACAGGGCCAACACCCGGCATCCTGGTGTGGGGAGCGATCTCCTACACTGGCCGTACACCTCTGGTGATCGTCGAGGGGACACTGAATAGTGCACGGTACATCCAAACCGTCATCAAACCCATCGTTCTACCATTCCTAGACCGGCAAGGGAACTTGCTGTTCCAACAGGACAATGCACGTCCGCATGTATCCCGTGCCACCCAACGTGCTCTAGAAGGTGTAAGTCAACTACCCTGGCCAGCAAGATCTCCGGATCTGTCCCCCGTTGAGCATGTTTGGGACTGGATGAAGCGTCGTCTCACGCGGTCTGCACGTCCAGCACGAACGCTGGTCCAACTGAGGCGCCAGATGGAAATGGCATGGCAAGCCGTTGCACAGGACTACATCCAGCATCTCTACGATCGTCTTCATGGGAGAATAGCAGCCTGCATTGCTGCGAAAGGTGGATATACACTGTACTAGTGCCGACATTGTGCATGCTCTGTTGCCTGTGTGTATGTGCCTGTGGTTCTGTCAGTGTGATCATGTGATGTATCTGACCCCAGGAATGTGTCAATAAAGTTTCCCCTTCCTGGGACAATGAATTCACGGTGTTCTTATTTCAATTTCCAGGAGTGTAATTTGCCGTAACATACATACCTGTCAATAGAAGTGATTGCATGACTACAAAAGGAAGCTGAGGTTATCCCTGCAACTGTGGCTGCACTGTCTTGGGAAGGCTGAACCATAAATGCTGCGGAATCCATAAATTCAATTAGGTATAACGAACTCACCAGTGCTGCAAGTTATCCTCGCCATACTCGTCCATGTAGCGTGAACAGACTACTGATGGCATGCCAGCCAGCATCAGCTGCGCACCAAGGAGTACTCTGTCATGAACTCGACCACTGGACTCTACCAGTCCCCGTTGCTGGGGAGGGTTGACTTCGAAGTCTGCTTTCCTACATCCCAAAGTGAAGCCCCGAAACTAAGTTGACAACAACTGGAAGTGAAGTTCCCGAGATCCATAAATTAAATGTCTGAGATCAGAGGGTAATTTAGGGCAAAGCCTCTCTGCATTTTGCGCGAAGAGAATTTCGTCAACGAATTTTTAACAAGCTACCTTTATTTTGCCAGCCGCATAGATGTTTTCTTAAAAAATCCCACAAGGGACTGGTAAAACGTCAAATCCAATCAGCATGTTTTCCACCCTCCCTTCTCAATGAAGGCAACTTAAATGCTAGGTAATCCTGACGTCACAGTACAGCCACCAGTCAGTCATATTTTTACCTGCCATAGATTCTTATGGCCATGGGAAAAGAATTAAGAAGAAAAGAGAAGTTCATTCCCTGACAACAGCCTGTCAGCCATGTACAAGCTACAATTCTTTACAGTCCTATTTTGGTGTATTTTAGGATGGCTAAGACATATTTATCTCGCAGGATCTTCTTTCAATGCACCTTACAGGACACAGGCTGTAAAAAGTTCCGTTCCCTAGCTGTTCCTCTACCTTTTACTGTTTTTTTTTTTCACCTTAGTCCATATTATTCTAGAATCACTGGCTCTAGTCAGTGGGTGATACTGCCATGAAGGCTGCTCCTCTACTTTCGTTTGAATATGTGCATCCCTCATTTGCTTTTACCTGTGAGGCTCCTTGCCAATTCTCAGAACACCTTGATCCTTATCTGCAGGATTCTGTTTGCTTGTCTTTCTGTCCTGTTCCTGGCATACCACAGCTTGAAAGTTATCCGAAAGAATTTATTATAACAGTATGCACTAGGTTAACTCCAGTACAGTCAAGAAAGGGAAATATAATCGACCCTAGCAATCACTGTTATCACGTTATCCAAGACAAAAAAATGTGTTTGCGTCATTTTCATAAGGGTAATTAAGTTAAATCGAACTGAATGAAAAGTGACCAGTAAAAACGGCTTCCTGCCTTTCAATAGAATTATGGGGGACATTGAGCGTATACAAAGAACCCGCCAGGGTAGTCGAGAGTGCAAACGCGCTGCTTCCTGGACTCGGGTAGGCGCGCCGGCCCCGGATCGAATCCGCCTTGCGGATTAACGACGACGCCCAGTGTGCTAGCCAGCCTGGATGTGGTTTTTAGGTGGTTTTCCACATCCTCCTAGGTGAATACCGGGCTGGTCCCCACGTCCCGCCTCAGTTACACAACTCGCAGACATTTGAAACACGTTCGCACTATTTCGCGATTTACACTAGACGCAGACAGCTGGGGTACACTGATTCCGTCCTGGAGGGGTATGGGGTGGCGGCAGGGAGGGCATCCGGCCACCCCTTACGATTAACCACGCCAAATCCGTACTTAGCCCTGACGATCATGCGCACAATGCGGGATTAAGGCGGTAGAAGAAGAAGAAGAAGAAAAAAGATTGAGTGTATACAAAGAAGCACAGCTATTTGACTCACAGAGATGCTGATAAACCTGAAGTGGCAAACACATGAAAACAGGCACCCAGACGTATCACTTCTGTAGCGACTGCGGAGAAAAGGTTAAGCTAATTACAGCATGTACAAAGGACTTCGAGCATCCATCGTTCCCAACCTCACTGCGGGAATTGTGCGGGAAGAGTTTAGTGAACACTGTACGCAAAGTAGGAGAATGTAAAGTGAGTTGGTAGTGGTAGTGAGTAGTGAGATGGAGGAAAACGGGGTGAGGAGGCAAAGATGAAATAAAAGGGGGGAGGAGAGATAGAGTGAGGGGTAGGAAAGGAAAAAAGGAAGAAAACAATCTTAGACCAAAGGAAAAACAAGCAGTATGTTTCACTTCAATAAAACGAAACTTGTTTGATGACAAAAATAGGCACTTTCTTGTAGTTGCAAAGACAGAGTTGAAATGAAAATATGGGCCGGGAGGCCCCATCTGGTGAAGTGTGGGCGATAAGTGCGAGTCTTATTTCAGTAGACGCCACATCGGGCGACTTGCACGCCGGTGATAAGGATGAAATGATGATGAGGACAACACAACGACACCCAATCCCTGAGCGGAGAAAATCTTCAACCATGGAGGGAATCGAACCTGAGTCCACTTACATGGGAGGGAAGCCCATTACCACCCAGCTAAGTAAGCGGACAAAGACAGAGTTAAAATATCTTCAATAATCATTACGTGTTCGTCGGCATTCACGAACGTTCAATTAACATTCCACAATTATTAACACAATTGTTATTATCTACTTCGAGCAGCGGTACAGTGGATGAACCTGTGATGTAATTACAACGATCGTGTCTAATAAACAATAAAGGAATGAAATAATATTAAATAAAAGTGTAAGTTTGGAACTAGTTATGACAAACCTAAATATAAAATAGATGTCACAGGTGGCACCTATTTTAAACAATAACGAGTTCACCCGCTTCCATAACGGAAGTACAGTAGATTCCGCAGCAAGAATTAGGCCATCTCATCTTCTCCTTGACACCACAGCGAGTCATGTGTTACATTGTGGTAGTTTCTACGAATTTGCGGAAGCGGTACGTAACTGTGCCATTAGACCACAGGTCGTCTTCGATTTGGCATTGACATTCCTACGCAGAAGTCGTAAGCGCGCTCGGAATTGGCGACCTCTCCGGAGAGCAGTCAGTTGGCGATGCTCCTGGCTGACCTTGGACGCCGCTGTGCCGGCCTTGCGGGTCGCACGCCACTGGCGTCTCATCTCGGTTACCAGTGACGTAACCCGACCGCCGAGGTGGGCGCTCCCTGGACCGGATTCCTGGCTGCCCTAGGACGGCGAAGAGTGGCTAATTAAGGTGAAGAGGCTGCACTGATGAAAATGTAACATTAAATACTGCAAAGCTAGAGAGCTTATACACGGTTAACTCACGGGTCTCTTCTTTGGGGGCAAAATTAAGTTTCAGGCCTTTTCCGCCACCAACAGTGGAGTACAGAAATATTCGCATGTCAGTGCCGGGAGTCATTTTCTACAGTACTCTGTTAGACTGGAGCTGGTAATTCGGCTCTATCGAGCCCTTTGTCAATGATAGTAAAACTGCAGACAGGCCGAAAATCAGGTGTTCCTCGGGGACCAATGTTGGCCTCGAAGGGAACGATCTATTGATACGTAATCAGCATGGTTTCAGAAAACATCATTCTTGTGCAACGCAGCTAGCACTTTATTCGCACGAAGTAATGGCCGCTATCGACAGGGGATCTCAAGTTGATTCCGTATTTCTAGATTTCCGAATAGCTTTTGACACTGTTCCTCACAAGCGACTACTAATCAAGCTGCGGGCCTATGGGGTATCGTCTCAGTTGTGCGACTGGAGTCGTGATTTCCTGTCAGGAAGGTCGCAGTTCGTAGTAATAGACAGCAAATCATCGAGTAAAACTGAAGCGATATCAGGTGTTCCCCAGGGAAGCGTCCTGGGACCTCTGCTGCTGCTGATCTAACCTCCTGGAAATTGAAATAAGAACACCGTGAATTCATTGTCCCAGGAAGGGGAAACTTTATTGACACTTTCCTGGGGTCAGGTACATCACATGATCACACTGACAGAACCACAGGCACATAGACACAGGTAACAGAGCATGCACAATGTCGGCACTAGTACAGTGTATATCCACCTTTCGCAGCAATGCAGGCTGCTATTCTCCCATGGAGACGATCGTAGAGATGCTGGATGTAGTCCTGTGCAACGACTTGCCATGCCATTTCCACCTGGCGCCTCAGTTGGACCAGCGTTCGTGCTGGACGTGCAGACCGCGTGAGACGACGCTTCATCCAGTCCCAAACATGCTCAATGGGGGACAGATCCGGAGATCTTGCTGGCCAGGGTAATTGACTTACACCTTCTAGAGCACGTTGGGTGGCACGGGATACATGCGGACGTGCATTGTCCTGTTGGAACAGCAAGTTCCCTTGCCGGTCTAAGGAATGGTAGAACGATGGGTTCGATGACGGTTTGGATGTACCATGCACTATTCAGTGTCCCCTCGACGATCACCAGAGGTGTACGGCCAGTGTAGGAGATCCCTCCCCACACCATGATGCCGGGTGTTGGCCCTGTGTGCCTCGGTCGTATGCAGTCCTGATTGTGGCGCTCACCTGCACGGCGCTCACGACACGTCTCCATTCGTCCCTCCATTCACGCCTGTCGCGACACCACTGGAGGCGGGCTCCACGATGTTGGGGCGTGAGCAGAAGATGGCCTAACGGTGTGCGGAACCGTAGCCCAGCTTCATGGAGACGGTTGCGAATGGTCCTCGCCGATACCCCAGCAGCAACAGTGTCCCTAATTTGCTGGGAAGTGGCGGTGCGGTCCCCTACGGCACTGCGTAGGATCCTACGGTCTTGGCGTGCATCCGTACGTCGCTGCGGTCCGGTCCCAGGTCGACGGGCACGTGCACCTTCCGCCGACCACTGGCGACAACATCGATGTACTGTGGAGACCTCACGCCCCACGTGTTGAGCAATTCGGCGGTACGTCCACCCGGCCTCCCGCATGCCCACTATACGCCCTCGCTCAAAGTCCGTCAACTGCACATACGGTTCATGTCCACGCTGTTGCGGCATGCTACCAGTGTTAAAGACTGCGATGGAGCTCCGTATGCCACGGCAAACTGGCTGACACTGACGGCGGCGGTGCACAAATGCTGCGCAGCTAGCGCCATTCGACGGCCAACAGCGCGGTTCCTGGTGTGTCCGCTGTGCCGTGCGTGTGATCATTGCTTGTACAGCCCTCTCGCAGTGTCGGGAGCAAGTATGGTGGGTTCGACACACCGGTGTCAATGTGCTCTTTTTTCCATTTCCAGGAGTGCATATAAATGACCTGGGTGACAATCTGAGCAGTTCTCTTAGGTTGTTAGCAGATGATGCTGTAATTTACCGTCTAGTATGGTCATCCGAAGACCAGTATCAGTTGCAAGGCGATTTAGAAAAGATTGCTGTATGGTGTGGCAGGTGGCAGTTGACGCTAAATAACGAAAAGTGTGAGATGATCCACATGAGATCCAAAAGAAATCCGTTGGGATACGATTACTCGATAAATAGTACAATTCTCAGGGCTGTCAATTCAACTAAGTACCTGGGTGTTAAAATTACGAACAACTTCAGTTCGAAAGACCACATAGATAATATTGTCGGGAAGGCGAGCCAAAGGTTGCGTTTCATTGGCAGGACACTTAGAAGATGCAACAAGTCCACTAAAGAGACAGCTTACACTACACTCGTTCGTCCTCTGTTAGAATATTGCTGCGCGGTGTGGGATCCTTACCAGGTGGGATTGACGGAGGACATAGAAAGGGTGCAAAAAAGGGCAGCTCGTTTTGTATCGTCACGTAATAGGGGAGATAGTGAGGCAGGTATGATACGCGAGTTGGGATGGAAGTCATTAAAGCAAAGACGTTTTTCGTCGCGGTGAGATATATTTACGAAATATAAGTCACCAGCTTTCTCTTCCGAATACGAAAATATATTGTTGAACCCAACCTACATATGTAGGAATGATCATCAAAATTAAATAAGAGAAGTCAGATCTCGAACAGAAAAGTTTAGGTGTTCGTTTTTCCCGCGCGGTGTTCGGGAGTGGAATGGTAGAGAGATAGTATGATTGTGGTTCGATGAACCCTCTGCCAAGCACTTAGATGTGAATTGCAGAGTAATCATGTAGATGTAGATGTAGAATTTAATTTTCCCTCAATGCGAGGCCTATAAAATCTAAATTCACGTAATTCGTCAAGCTGAATATGACTGGATCAGCAGAACATTAGTTAAGGAGATTCATACATATGTACAAGCAATACCTCAGTAAAGACTCTTGGAGTTCATACTAATAGGACACACTGCCACACATCGTACCCTTATACCGAATAATTGGCAACCAATGCTGTACAGTCGCAATAAAGTCATGAGATGTTCAACTGACTGTTTTTATTAGAACACGTTACGCGTTTCGGGATTACACTCATCTTCAGACATTACAAACTTCATCTCCTTCCTAACCAACCAGGCGTACAGCCTGGTTAGGAACAAACTGAAGGATGTAATGTCTGAATATGGGTGTAATCCCGAAACGCGTAACATGTTCTAATAAAAGAGTCAATTGAATACCTCATTACTTTATTGCGATTGTGCAGCATTGGTTGCCAATTATTAACATAAAAATGATCGCAGGCCTTAGACGGGATTTTATGTCCTGTATATCACCGTTATACCGGAATCCCTTTCCATTCTTCAGTTAAAGATTTTGGTGTAAAACACAACTGACATTTAATCTGGGCTAAAAATTTGTATTTTTTCTTTAATACATTTTATGTATTTAAAATTATAAACTTTTAAAAAAACAGCAGGCTAAATAGCACTGCCGAGAAGAAAACCAATGCATACATATACGCCTGGCAATGGTACTTTTTAACAATTAACAGTAGTTACAGGCTATATAATTTAAATTGCAACCAACTGGTTGCTGTTTAAATTGTAAACATTATAACTGTACGACAGTCACTATTATCAATATGTCAGCTTTCGACAAAATCTCTATTAATAGTAGCGTTTGATACTGTTGAGCGCGGCAGTTAGTGGCACAAATCTGTTTTGACAGACAAACGTTTATACCCTATCTGTAGAGATACGGAATATAAACTGTAAATTTCGTCAAAGTTGTTTTAATGCTACTGCGGAATAAATGTTTCATAACAGGGATGTAATTAACTACACTGAGACACACAGTACTACAAGATGAATCTTTCACTAGGCCACAGAATTGTCATCCGTTTTGAAAATTCTTGACAGCTAGGCGAACCCAAAACCTTTCCACTCACGGACGATGCTCTAACCGACTGACCAATGCAGCGAAGTGTCACAGCCGGCCGCGGTGGCCGAGCGGCTCTAGGCGCTTCAGTCCGGAACCGCGTGACTGCTACAGTCTCAGGTTCGAATCCTACCTCTGGCGTGAATGTGTGTGATGTCCTTATGTCAGTTAGGTTTAAGTAGTTCTAAGTTCTAGGGGACTGATGACCTCAGATGTTAAGTCCCATAGTGCTCAGAGCCATTTGAACCATTTTTCGAAGAGTCACAGATTTTCTGCCGGCACGAAAGCTCTGCTGCATAGCGAACGATTCGTTCTGGATACAACCATTAGGCTGTGACTAATCCACTTCTCCACAATATCATTTCAACTTGGAGAGCTAGTCAAGTCCCAACCCTACATATACACTCCTGGAAATGGAAAAAAGAACACATTGACACCGGTGTGTCAGACCCACCATACTTGCTCCGGACACTGCGAGAAGGCTGTACAAGCAATGATCACACGCACGGCACAGCGGACACACCAGGAACCGCGCTGTTGCCCGTCGAATGGCGCAAGCTGCGCAGCATTTGTGCACCGCCGCCGCCAGTGTCAGCCAGTTTGCCGTGGCATACGGAGCTCCATCGCAGTCTTTAACACTGGTAGTATGCCGCGACAGCGTGGACGTGAACCGTATGTGCAGTTGACGGACTTTGAGCGAGGGCGTATAGTGGGCATGCGGGAGACCCGGTGGACGTACCACCGAATTGCTCAACACATGGGGCGTGAGGTCTCCACAGTACATCGACGTTGTCGCCAGTGGTCGACGGAAGGTGCACGTGCCCGTCGACCTGGGACCGCACTGCAGCGACGCACGGATGCACGCCAAGACCGTAGGATCCTACGCAGTGCCGTAGGGGAACGCACCGCCACTTCCCAGCAAATTAGGGACACTGTTGCTCCTGGGATATCGGCGAGGACCATTCGCAACCGTCTCCATGAAGCTGGGCTACGGTCCCGCACACCGTTAGGCCGTCTTCCGCTCACGCCCCAACATCGTGCAGCCTGCCTCCAGTGGTGTTGCGACAGGCGTCAATGGAGGGACGAATGGAGACGTGTCGTCTTCAGCGATGAGAGTCACTTCTGCCTTGGTGCCAATGATGGTCGTATGCGTGTTTGACACCGTGCAGGTGAGCGCCACAATCAGGACTGCATACGACCGAGGCACACAGGGCCAACACCCGGCATCATGGTGTGGGGAGCGATCTCCTACACTGGCCGTACACCTCTGGTGATCGTCGAGGGGACACTGAATAGTGCACGGTACATCCAAACCGTCATCGAACCCATCGTTCTACCATTCGTAGACCGGCAAGGGAACTTACTGTTCCAACAGGGCAGTGCACGTGCGCATGTATCCCGTGCCACCCAACGTGCTCTAGAAGGTGTAAGTCAACTACCCTGGCCAGCAAGATCTCCAGATCTGTCCCCCATTGAGCATGTTTGTGACTGGATGAAGCGTCGTCTCACGCGGTCTGCACGCCCAGCACGAACGCTGGTCTAACTGAGGCACCAGGTGGAAATGGCATGGCAAGCTGTTCCACAGGACTACATCCAGCATCTCTACGATCGTCTCCATGGGAGAATAGCAGCCTGCATTGCTGCGAAAGGTGGATATACACTGTACTAGTGCCGACATTGTGCATGCTCTGTTGCCTGTGTCTATGTGTCTGTGGTTCTGTCAGTGTGATCATTTGATGTATCTGACCCCAGGAATGTGTCAATAAAGTTTCCCCTTCCTGGGACAATGAATTCACGGTGTTCTTATTTCAATTTCCAGGAGTGTAGTTTCGGCCTGTCCGGAAGTTTCAACACGCTACTGTCGTTTTGCGAATAATTGTAAAGCTTGCGTTGGAAACTGTTAACGAATAAATGTGATTGTGATGGTGCACATTCGATATGTAAGGAAAAGAAAAAAAAAGACAATGGCTAAAACAAAAATTTCAGTAGATAGAATACTAAAATAAACAAAATGAAACAAGAATGCTGTCATACAATAAGAGAGATGAGGAATAAAATTTCATCCAACAATTGATTTAAATAAAAATGGAAACGGTGGATCAGTTAAAGACGAACATAAGACTTCTAAAGCATGGCAGAATGATTATAAGATTTACTGAATATCAATTTACACCACGTGTAAGGTGGCTATAATTTCGCGCCTTACACGCACTCATCCGCATACTTTTCCGTGATCTACAAACACAATTAGGTATCATGTGATAGGTTGTACATTGTATATATGAATATATAAAGAAGACTGACATTGTCACGTACGTCTTGTTAACGCTTATTGCATGAAAGGTGACGGAGTGTCTTTATCATAAAAACGGTGTAATGAATGATTGCCTAATCCAGTAGAGGTTGGAACGCCAGTGGAAATGAAACGGCTGGTGGAACTGAAGCCCTGAGTGGAAGGCCCGCACAGGTGTGTTAGTCCTGCTTGAACACAGGAAATAGCAAGACGGACGTTGTAGCACCTAAGTGCTAGAACATAATAGAGTCGCGACCGGCCGGTGTGTGGTAGCTGAACCAGCAGGCCTATACTTTGGAAACGCTGAAAATCTTGGGCGCAGGTGAGAGGAACGAAGAACCGGCACCTCAGAAGCCACGCAGGCTGGGTTATTTCCAAGGATTTTTACTCAGAAGCATACCAATGTACGAGTATAGGTTTTTACTCGCAAACTTTCCGTGCTGGACGACAAAAGACTAAAATATGGTTGGTCAGTGTTCGGAAGAATCTGTAGAGAGGGAGAATATTCCGTGGTTTCGGGAATATTATTCGTTTTCGAAATTACGATGATGGAGAACCAATCCTTGCTGATAAGCCAGCGGTGGAGAGATGTGGTCTTCCATTGTGAGCGCCCATGTGTAACGGTCGCTGAGTGTCAGCTTAGTTGGTACAGACGGACTTGCTGTCTTTGCTCTCAGCAGAGTTTATAGTTAGAACAGTTAGGCCCTGTACTGTTGCGAACCTATACGATTCTGGACTTCACCTCCGCGTTGGAAGACGTCGTTGAGTACGCAGCTTTCAGTAATTGAGGGCACTCCTTCTGCCTTCTGAACTCCGTCTTTGTGGCTTGGAGTTCATGTTTCTCGTCTGTAGAACACAGAGGGGAGAAGACAGTATTAGAGCATATTAGTCAGAGGACCTCCTTCTGCCGTCCTAGTGTTTGAAGAGTTTATTTGTGGCTGGAGATCTTCCATTGTCGCAGACGTGTACGAGAACCATCACTTCGAGGCACCGGACGCAGTACATACGGTGATGTCGCAAATTGCTTCGGCTTATTAGTTGATTTCCACTGAGGTTTCACAGCACCGTAGATCTTCTTTGAAAGTAGTGTCTTATAGTGTTTGGTACGTAGATGATGTCAGTCATTTCGCGTTATTGATATTAGACCGCGTATTCATAATAAGGCGCAGAGTTGGGAAGTTGATTAGAAATTTTACTTAGGAAATGTAAACTTTGTAATATAAAGGTCTTTTTAATCTACAATAAATATATAAACAGGAACAACGTTTATAATTTAGTAGGATTAGTTACCTTCATCATTCATTAATGTTTAGATTGTAATTTATATCTTAAAGTCCATTAAGAGATACTAAGTTCTGCTTCAGCGGGTAGTGATACAGGGCCAAATCTTCATATTAGCGTTTATTATTTTACGTTGGGCACATTAATTTTACACCCGCCTGGAGTAGCATCTTAGACACGTATCAGGAGATACACAGGAACAGAAGGCGGATATTGAGGGAGGGAAAGAAGAAATAAAGTAAACATAAAGACAACTGAGGAAAATGTGTGGACCTGAGACAGAGGCAGAGGATTCGTGATTAACACATAACGTTGAAGTACAGCAACTTGTAAAAATTTTTAAAGTCTGACGGAATACTCTGGTTAGAGGGTAATAACAGGATGCACAGCAGAAAGAAGGGCCGACCAAGAGGAAGATCAGTGGACAATGTATTGGATGAGCCTACCAAGCTGGAGATCCGAGGATGGAGAAGAAAAGCCGAGAACAGGTGCACTGTAAAGGAGCCCAAGGCCCATCAAGGGCTACTGTGAAGAAAAAGAAGTTCAATCAGTGGCAGCTGTACAGTCCCACACAATTTCAAATTCGTGGTTGATTCCTAAACAAATAACCAGGATTTTCATTAGTGTGACTAACAGTGAGAGAAGAAGCGTCCCCATTGAAAATTAAGAATGACTGCTGGTAAACCTCTACGTTGTTCGATTTTCAAACAGCTGAGCAAAACTCTACGTACTCAGACAGTTTTCTCTTCACTTATTCTGATCATCACTGAACTGACACACAATATTTTTAGCGCAACGCAATCTGACATTCAACAATCCCCACAAGAGAACGGCCCTGACTAACAATAATCTATACCTTTCATGAATCACTTACCTTCCAAAAATCTTCGTTACTCGAACTACTGCAATACAGCGAGCGCCAATACTGCCAGCTAAATAAAAGATTCTAGCTACTGCAGGCACTAACTACTGATAGGAATAGTTAGCAAGTGAAATATTTTGATATAGAACAATGTACACTACTGGCCCTTAAAATTGCTGCACCAAGAAGAAATGCAGATGATACACCGGTATTCATTGGACAAATATATTATACTAAAACTGACGTGTGATTACATTTTCACGCAATTTGGGCCTGCAACATGCGTTCGTGCATAATCCTGCTGAAATGTAGGGTTTCGCAGGGATCGAATGATGGGTAGAGCCACGGGTCGTAACACATCTGAAATGTAACGTACACTGTTCAGAGTGCCGTCAATGTGAACAAGAGGTGACGAGACGTGTAACCAATGGCACCACATACCATCACGCCGGGTGCTACGCCAGTATGGCGATGACCAATACACGCTTCCAGTGTGCATTCACCACGATGTCGCCAAACACGGATGCGACCATCATGATGCTGTAAACAGAACCTGGATTCATCCATTCGTGCACCCAGGTTCGTCGTTGAGTACACCATCGCAGGCGCTCCTGTCTGTGAAGCAGCGCCAAGGGTAACCGCAGCCATGCTCTCCGAGCTGATAGTCCATGCTACTGCAAACGTCCACGAACTGTTCGTGAAGATGGTTGTTGTCTTGCAAATGTCCCCATCTGTTGACTCAGGGATCGAGACGTGGGCCCGGCCGCAGTGGCCGTGTGGTTCTAGGCGCTTCAGTCCGGAACCGCGGGACTGCTACGGTCGCAGGTTCGAATCCTGCCTCGGACATGGATGTGTGTGATGTCCTTAGGTTAGTTAGGTTTAAGTAGTTCTAAATTCTAGGGGACTGATGACCTAAGATATTAAGTCCCATAGTGCTCAGAGCCACTTGAGCCCAGACATGGCAGCACGATCCGTTACAGCCATGCGGATACGATGCTTGTCATCTCGACTGCTAGTGATACGAGGCCGTTGGGATCCAGCACAGCGTTCCGTATTACTCTCCTGAACCCACCGATTCCATATTCTACTAACAGTCATTGGATCTCGACCAACGCGAACAGCAATGTCACGATACGAAAAACCGCAATCGCTATAGGCTACAATCCGACCTGTATCGAAGTCGGAAACGTGATGGTACGCATTTCTCCTCATTACACGAGGCATCACAACAACGTTTCACCAGGCAACGCCGGTCAACCGTTGTTTGTGTAAGAGAAATCGGTTGGAAACTTTCCTCATGTCAGCCCGTTGTAGGTGTCACCACCGGCGCCAACCTTGTGTGAATGCTCTGAAAAGCTAATCATTTGCATATCACACACAGCGTCTTCTTCCTATCGGTTAAAGTTCGCGTCTGTAGCACGTCATCTTCGTGGTGTAGCAATTTTAATGTTCAAAAGTCATTATATATATATATATATATATATATATATATATATATATATATATATATATATATATATATCAATTCATGACATCCATCTTTACAAATTTCTCTTTTTCTGGCGGACACACGTCCTGATAGTCCGCTCATAGTAACCTTTCAAAACTCTGGCATCTCTCTCTCCACATCCACCGCTGCTGGCGGCTCACCTCCAACTGCCCAACGCTACGCACTGTTCACATCCAACTGCCCAACACTACTATAGCGAATATTCCAGCAATGCCAACCATCCACTAACTGCACACAGCACTGTCAGTGATTTTCATACAGAGCGCTACGAGGCCAACACAAAAACCTAAACAGCCTACTTACAGAGAATCTCATGCCCTTCAGGATTGTTGTTCAGAAAAACAGTCCTCTTCTCTTCTTCTCCTCCCCCGCCCCCTCCCCCTAGGTGTATCTCGGTATCTTGATGGTGACGGTAAGCCTAGGGCATAAACGACTGTATGAGTTCGAGTTCTCGGTCACGGCATGGTTTGCCCAGTTAAAAATCCACGCTACGTAGTGCCCATTGCTCTGCAAGCGCCGGAGCCCTAAATACGCTGGTGAGCACGCTACTCTGCACCTGGAGCCCTCAAGCGCAGGAGGCTGGGAGGCGGCCACGTGGGCAGCAGGTGGAGGCGAGAACGGGGCGGCGGGCGTTGGTCAGTGAGCCAGCCGGCTGGTTTCGCAAGCGAGCGCCTCGGTCACGCAACACCGAGATTGCTCCGCTGCCCGCTGGATGCCGTCACTCTCCTCTGCTACTCTCTTACTGTATCGTCTACCCAGGACCTGATATTCTGCCAAGAGTTTACGACAAAACATCCCTGTTTGACAGGTAAAAATAAACTGCTGAGAAAATGTTTTGCCTCAGGATCACACCTTGCACAGGCTTTTTTGCTTTTTTCTTGTTTAAAAAGAGCAAACCTACCCTACACTACATACAGTCGCCTGTGTAATGATAATACACTACTGGCCATTGAAACTGCTACACCACGATGATGACGTGCTACAGACTCGAATTTTAACCGACAGGAAGAAGATGCTGTGATATCCAAATGATTAGCTTTCCAGAGCATTCACACAAGGTTGGCGCCGGTGGTGACAACTACAACGTGCTGACATGAGGAAAGTTTCCACCCGATTTCTCATACACAAGCAACAGTTGACCGGTGTTGCCTGGAGAAACGTTGTTGTGATGCCTCGTGTAAGGAGGAGAAATGCCATCACGTTTCCGACTTTGGTAAAGGTCGGATTGCAGCCTATCGCGATTGCGGTTTATCGCATCGCGACATTGTTGCTCGCATTGGTCGAGATCCAATGACTGTTACCAGAATATGGAATCGGTGGGTTCAGAAGGGCAATACGGAACGCTGTGCTGGATCCCAATGGCCTCGCATCACTAGCAGTCGAGATGACAGGCATCCTATCCGCATGGCTGTAACGGATCCTGCAGCTACGTCTCGATCCCTGAGTCAACAGATGGGGGCGTTTGCAAGACAACAACTATCTGCACGAACAGTTCGACGACGTTTGGAGCAGCATGGACTATCAGCTCGGAAACCGTGACTGCGGTTACCCTTGACGCTGCATCACAGACAGGAATACCTGCGATGGTGTGCTCAACGACGAACCTGGGTGCACAAATGGCAAAACGTCATTTTTTCGGATAAATCCACGTTCTGTTTACAACATAATTATAGTCTCATCCGTGTTTGGCGACATCGCGGTGAACGCACATCGGAAGAATGTATTCGTCATCACCATACGGGCGTATCAGCAGGCGTGATGGTATGGGGAGCCATTGGTTACACGTCTCGTCACCTCTTGTTCACATTGACGGCACTCTGAACAGTGGAAGTTACATTTCAGATGTGTTACTACGCGACGCGTGGCTCTACCCTTCATTCGATCCCTGCGAAACCCTATATTTCAGCAGGTTAATGCACGACCGCATGTTGCAGGTCCTGTGCGGGCCTTTATGGATACAGAAAATGTTCGACTGTTGCCCTGGCCAGCACATTCTCCAGATCTCTCACCAATTGAAAACGTCTGGTCAATGGTGGCCGAGCAACTGCCTCGTCACAATACGCCAGTCACTACTCTTGATGATGTGCGGTATCGTGTTGAATCTGCATGGGCAGCTGTACCTGTACACGCCATCCAAGCTCTGTTTGACTCAATGCCCAGGCGTATCAGGGCCGTTATTACGGCCAGAGGTGGTTGTTCTGGGTAATGATTTCTCAGGATCTATGGACCCAAATTGCGTGACAATGAAACCAAATGTCAGTTTTAGTATAATATTTTTGTCCAATGATATCCGTTTATCATCTCCATTTCTTCTTGGTGTAGCAATTTTAATGGCCAGTAGTGTAGAAGTAAACATTCATTTTCAGTGCATTTTAGCACAGTCCTTTTTGACCCCAATCGTGGACAGGATAATTGTGGTTCGGCTGCACTACTCGGTGTGTAATAGTAAGCAGCCTCAGCAGAAGTCACGCTAATACAGTGGGACGTTGCCTCCTTGCTTGATAACGGCCACAGTCCCGCAAGGAAGGAAGTCCCCAAATTTCTTCAGGAATTCCAGGGATGGCCAAGAACTCTCTTCGCGTGTGATACGCGTGTACGCATGACACTCTGTCTGGCCCTTGTGCACACTTTTACTCTATCCCCTCTACCACGTCACGCTGCCTCAGCAAAAGAAGTGTTGGAAAGGGAGGGGGGAAGCACTGCATGCGACCTGCGGCTATATTTCATATTCTCAACAACAATGGTCACGAAAAAACAAGATTTTTGTATTATTTACTCTTTTTGACGCGGTGAAGATAACAATCGTATCTAGCACAAACTGTCTTCATATCGACAGATACAGACACTTGAAAATGGCTCTGAGCACTATGGGGCTTAACTTCTGAGGTCATCAGTCTCCTAGAACTTAGAACTACTTAAACCTAACTAACCTAAGGACATCACACACATCCATGCCCGAGGGAGGATTCGAACCTGCGACCCTAGCGGTCGCGTGGTTCCAGACTGTAGCGGCTACAACCGCTCGGTCACTCCGGCGATGCAGGCAGTTTCGTATATTGTTGTCAATGCAGACAGTTTCGTATATTTTTGTCGATGCAGACAGTTTCGTATATTTTTGTCGATGGAGACAGTTTCGTATATTTTTGTCACTCAGGTTGCCTCATAATCTTTGTTTATTAAGTTTCATAGTCGAAATAGGTCTTTTACATACATTTTGACCACCTTGATATGTCTTCGCACATCCATATTTAAGATGGATGACGATGGGACACAGCCGGTATGAGGGAAAAGAAAGGAACCATTGGAAAAATGCTGCTCTCGGAGCACAAAAATTGCGAATACGTCTTGTTTACTTAAAAAGTGACTGAAACGTGGGTTACCAACTGTCTCATTCTATCCTCTTCAGTCCCTTTAAAAAATTTCTCAACAATTGCGGCATGCTAACATACTCGCACTTTTTACGCTGAGGGAGAAGAAGACAGTAGCAGTGGCAAAGAGATGGAAAAGTAATAAATACTGGAAGATAGTAGACTGAGATTGTATTGTAAGGAGACAATTACTCTGTGTGTGAGAGAGGGAGAGGGATAGAGTGGCAGTGGTACGTAATTGACAGTGACAGAACAGTGCTAGGAAAAGAGTGACTGAGGCAGTGACTGGAGGGTAAGGAATAAAGAGAAAGAGAAAGTGGAAGTGGGTGAAAGCCAGTGATAACGAGAGACAGAGTCTATGACAGTGAGGACGAGGAAGAGAGAGATAGCAACTGTGAGAAAAGGCTGCAGCAGTAGGAAGCAAGAAAAGAGATATAAGGAGTAAGAGAGAGCGAGACAGTGAGAGTGAGACTGTAGTAGTAGGACAGATCGAAGGGAACTGTGGCTGTGAAGGAGAAATACGGACAGAGGCACAATGATTTCAGCTGAGTGAGTGATTGGGAAAGGGCAGCTGGGAATGGACGGCACGAACGACTTGCAGCAGTGGAGTGGGTCTGAGTGAGTTACAGTTAGGGGAGCTTGTGGGAGTTTGAGGTGAGTTGCATGTTAAAAAAGCTAGAATATGTTCGCATGCCAAAAAATTTTAGAGGTGCTGAGGAAGGTAGATTGAGGCATCTGGTACCCCACTTTCCAGTCAGTCTTTTAAATAAACAGGAACATATTCGCATTTTTTGTGCCTCGATAGGAGAATTTTTCCGCTGGTATTGTAAAGAGAAACAGTCCTGGCACACTTCCTTGAGGACTCCTGAAATGACCTGTGCGTCTGCCAATTTTGTTCCGTTGAGAGCGACGTGTTGACTATCAATGGAGACCTACAGAGTTCCAGGGAATACAGCCCCGGCAGCTCATTACAGCTAAAAGATACGGTCGTGATGAAGCACACAGTGCGGCCGGTTCCTGGCGGCTGGATGCCGCAACAGGTGAAACGCGTGCGTCTGCCGAGGGCTGAGGTGGGTGCAGAGCGCTGCCGCGGCTCGCCCTCCCACCTGGACGTTGCGTCAGCGTGGCGCCCTCTGGAGCGCTCCTCCGCGCGGCCCACCCGAGTTGCGTGTAGCCTCTCCTCTGTCCGCCTCGCCTATCCTCGCAAATCGCTCGTTGCGTCAGACGCAGCTCCCGCCCGCAAAGGTGAGCCGGCCCGGCCAGGGGCTTCTCCAGATGCGCCCACTGCGGTTCCGCGCTGGATCTTCGTTACGCTCCAGCCAACGGCCACTGTCAAGGTGCCTCGCCGAGCGTTCCTGCCAACGCTGGAACGTGTCTCAAGGCGCGCACACACTGGGTCAACGAATGCGATAATTCGTCTAAGTACCTTTCTTTCAAATGCATCCAGTGTGTCAATATCTTTAGTTGTTAATGACCAGGCTTGAGAGGCATATGTAAGCACTGGTCGTATAAGTGATTTATACATAGCTAATTTCGTGGTACGAGTCAGGAGCCTTGAGGATATAAGTCTTCTTCGGGCAAAATAGGCTCCTTTGGCTAGTATTAACTCTGCTTAATTTCATAGGAGGTATCATTTAGATGTGTAACTGTCGAGCCCAGGTACTTGTAATGTTCAACTCTCTCAAATGTATAATTGCCCATTGTTATTGCATTTGGCATATTTTTCTCTATGTGCTTCTCCATCTGCCATATATTTTATTAGTTGTTCATTAATAATTAACCACATGTTTCTACTGGCCTGTTCAAGAGCTGTAAATGTCTCTTCCATTGCTTTTTTGGTTCTTGCTATTATATCTATGTCACCCTCGTAGTCCAGTATCTTCACTGATTTCTACGGGTCGGAGCGTGGAATGTCAGATCCCTTAACTGGGCAGGCAGGTTAGAAAATTTAAAGAGCAAAATGGATATTTTAAAGTTATATGGAGTGGGAATTAGTGAAGTTCGGTTGCAGGAGGAACAAGAGTTCTGGTCAGGTGAACACAGGATTATAACCACAAAATCAAATAGGGGTAATGCAGGAGTAGGTTTAATAATGAATAAAAAAGTAGGAGTGTGGGTAGGCTACTACAACAGCATAGTGAATGCATTATTGTAGCCAAAATAGACATGAAGCGCATGCCTGCCACAATAGTACAAGTTTATATCCCAAATAGCTCCAAAGATGATGAAGAGATTGAAGAAATGTATGATGCGATAAAATAAATTATTCAGATAGTGAAGGGTGATGAAAATGTAATAGTCATTGGGGACTGGAATTCGATAGTAGGAATAGGAAGAGAAGAAAAAGTAGTAGGTGACTGTGAAATGGGGGTAAGGAATCAAAGATAAATCCACCTAATAGAATTTTGCACCGAACATAACTTACTCATAGCTAATACTTGGTTTAAGAATCATGCAAGAAGGTTGTATATGTGGAAGAGGCCTGGAGATACTGGAAGGTTTCAGATAGGTAATATAATGGTAAGACTGAGATTTAGGAACCAGGTTTTAAATTGTAAGACATTTCCAGGGACAGATGTGGACTCTGACCACAATTTATTGGTTATGAATTATAGATTAAAAGTAAATAAACTGCAAAAAGGTGGGAATTTAAGGAGATGGGACCTGGATAAAAAGAAAGAACCAGAGGTTCCAGGGAGTTTCAGGGAGAACATTAGGGGAAAGACATACAGTAGAAGAAGACTGGGTAGCTTTGAGTGATTAAGTAGTGAAGGCAGCAGAGGATCAAGAAGGAAAAAAAGACGAGGGCTACCAGAAATCCTTGGGTAACAGAAGAGATATTGAATTAAATTAAAATGTAAAAATGCAGTAGATAAAGCTCGTGAAAAGGAATGCAAATGTCTCAAAAATGTGATTGCCGAGCGTTTGGGATCCCTATCAGGTCGGATTGAGGGAGGACATAGAAGCAATTCAGAGGCGGGCTGCTAGGTTTGTTACTGGTAGGGTTGATCATCATGCGAGTGTTACGGAAATGCTTCAGGAACTCGGGTGGCAGTCTCTGGAGAAAAGGGGGCATCCTTTTCGTGAATTGCTACCGAGGAAACTTAGAGAACCAGCATTTCAGGTTAACTGCAGTACAATTTTACTGCCGCCAACTTATATTTCGAGGAAAGACCACAAAGATAAGAGAGATTTGGCTCTTACAGAGGCATATAGGCAGTCATTTTTCCCTCGTTCTGTCTGGGAGTGGAACAGGGAGAGAAGATGCTAGTTGTGGTATGAGGTACCCTCCGCCACGAACCGTATGGTGGATTGCGGAGTATGTATGTAGATGTAGATGTACACAACGAACCACCTGACTGGTCGAGATTTTCTTGGTATGTAGGGGCGGCAAATCGGATCCTTCGAAGCGTTGGCCTCGGTTGCAGTTCAGTCTGCTGGCGGTAATGTAGTCTTGTACCGCAAGGAAGCAAGGGAGAGGATGTTGTTATGGGCGGTTGTATCCTCTTTCGCCGGCCGTTGTGGCCGAGAGGTTCTAGGCGCTTCAGTCCGCAACCGCGCTGCTTCTACGGTCGCAGGTTCGAATCCTTCCTTGGGCATGGATGTGTGTGATGTCCTTAGGTTAGTTAGGTTTAAGTAGTTCTAAGTCTAGGGACTGGTGACCAAAGATGTTATAAAAACAAATTGAAAAGATTAGACGCTTGGAGGGCAATAACGCAGTTATTAGAAAGTGATATGCACGTTGTGAAAAAGAAAATGGCGTCTATATGGGGATATTTTCACCGTTAACGACAAAAAGAAATAAACAAATCTGGGAGTGCCTATTAAATTTCTGCTGCCAGTACAACTTTCCTAAAAGAGGGGTAATCTTTCGATGTTTTAGAGCCTAGACTGTTAAATAACAATCCCAAATCTGTTGTTTTATTAGGGAGAAACAATGGAATATCCCATATTCCAATTCAGCTTTAAGGTAGACATAAATTTTGTTCCTGCAATTGCTACCTACTCTTTAAAGAAGAGGTCGTCCACCACCGGTGCGTTTTCTTTTCCTGGCGATCAGGATCTTGCAGTAAAATAAACGCTGCACATGCGACGACTGCTAAATCCTCTTCTTCCCTCATAA
Organism: Schistocerca gregaria; assembly: GCF_023897955.1. NCBI lineage: Eukaryota > Metazoa > Arthropoda > Insecta > Orthoptera > Acrididae > Schistocerca > Schistocerca gregaria. The sequence goes on from NC_064927.1 coordinate 385,010,386, forward strand.
TGTCCCAGTGAAATTGTAATCCAAATGATACTTTGTAATAACAACAAACAGGACCAACTTCTTCATCTTGTCAGAGCCAACGGCGATTCCACATAGGTCAACGCATTGTGTTGTGACTCAAAATTCGCAATTCTTCACAAGCACAACTTTTATTTACGTAAGTTTACAAAGTTGATGACTGAACAACAAAATAAAGGTAACAATAACGATGCCAGTAAAAGTCTTCTAATTGAGGCCACAAAAGTTCACTTCTAATTTTCCACAAAGGTTCGTGGTAAAACACACACTCACACACACACAAATACGCACACACACACACACACACACACACACACACACACACACACACACACACACATACACACTAGGAAAGGTCGAATTCAGAGATGAAGACGTAATCTTCAGCGGTCGGTCCACGAGGTCGCCACCCACAGTGAACTGAACTTCGGGGCTGGTTCTAGCCCCTACATGGCTGTTTCCAGCCAATCAGGTTTTGGCGTAGTGATACTTCCTGCAGGGTGTGGCTCGAGCTCCGGCTGCAGGAAGTAGTGCTCGGAATGTGTGTTTCCATTATCTTGTATGTAAATAGCCGGTGTTTACCATGGTGCTTTTGCCTTGGACGTTGACAACCCTATCCTCTGTGGTGTAATATGGGTTGCCAGCCCTCAGGGGCTACCTTGGCTCCGACATAACACCTTCACCCAAAACCCTTCGCCTAGTGTGGACGATAAGCCGAACGCCAGTGCACTGGCGACCAATGTTCGGCTGGATCCAGACTCCGTAGTTCGTTCGCCTGGTGCAGATCTTAACAACTTGCTATGAGCGTGAGCACTCGCACTTGCTCCAGCTCTTGCTCGCAAGCAAGCAGTTAATGCTGGAGGGGAGTGAGAGAAATACACTACTGGCCATTAAAATTGCTACACCAAGAAGAAATGCAGATGATAAACGGGTAATCATTGGACAAATATATTACACTAGAATTGACATGTGATTACATTTTCACACAATTTGTTTGCATAGATCCTGAGAAATCAGTATCAGAACAACCACCTCTGGCCGTAATAACGGCCTTGATACGCCTGAGCATTGAGTCAAACAGAGCTTGGATGGCGTATACAGATACAGCTGCCCATGCAGCTTCAACACGATACCACAGATCATCAAGAGTAGTGACTGGCGTGTTGTGATGAGCCAGTTGCTCGGCCACCATTAACCAGACGTTTTCAGTTGGTGAGAGATCTGGAGAATGTCCTGGACAGGGCAGAAGTAAAACATTTCCTGTATCCAGAAAGTCCAGTAACGGACCTACAACAATCGGTTGTGCATTATCCTGCTGAAATGTAGGGGTTCAAGGGATCGAATGAAGGGTAGTGCCACGGGTCGTAACACATCTGAAATGTAACGACCACTGTTCAAAGTGCCGTTAGTGCGAACAAGAGGTGACCGAGACGTGTATCCAATTGCACCCCATGCTATCACGCCAGGTGATACACCAGTATGGCGATGACGAATACACGCTTCCAATGTGAGTTCACCGCGATGTCGCCAAACACGGATGCGACCATCATGATGCTCTAAACAGAACCTCGATTTATCCGAAAAAATGACGTTTTGCCATTCGTGCACCCAGGTTCGTCGTTGAGTACACCATCGCAGGCGCTCCTGTCTGTGATGCAGCGTCAAGGGTAACCGCAGCCATGGTCTCCGAGCTGATAGTCTATGCTGCTGCGAACGTCGTCGAACTGTTCGTGCAGATGGTTGTTGTCTTGCAAACGTCCCCATCTGTTGACTCAGATTAATAATATATTATATATTAATTATATTATATATTATCAAAAGTGTACTATATAATTTTAGGCATAATTTTTATGTGACTGCAGCGATTGCTATGTCGTTGTTATAAAAGAACAGTCTCAATTTCGTTTATTTAATGTTAATGCAGTTAGAACTTTCGGTCAATAGAATCATCCATTGATCATCATCAGGGGACATTTAAGGCAACGTGTGGCAGACTTTGAAGTAGTACCCAATGGTGTTAGCCACATGCTGAACGCAGTAGACACCTGTTCTGCACGAGACTGTTTTCATAATAAAACGTGCACTAACCATAGGCGTTTCTTTTATAACTTAAATTGTGCCTCCTAAACTGCTACAAAGGTGCCATATTACCGTACAACAATTACAAGTTTGCAGCTTTTATGATACCAATGACAGGCACGTGGCCGTAAACGAAACTTCAAAGCTTACACACCGATTTCTGCCTTTGGCGATAACTCAGTGTCATGGCACCAATGGCCGTAGAGCTGTTGTTTTCCTATGGTCCTTAAATTCCATCCACGGAAGGCAATAAAATGCTCATTCGCTCATTATTGTGGGTCAGTGACCGAGCAGTTTCGGTTCTTTCCGTAACATAAAGGGAATCTGCTGTCAATGTTTTTAAATCGGGTTCGTAATTTTAGTATGCCTTTATTGGACAGGTTGCTTAAAAAAGTAAAAGTCAAAGACCAAGGCTGCGCAAGGAATCCATACGTGAGTTGGTTCTCGCTGTGAGAAGGACGTGTATCGAGTAACTAGAAGAAACCACGGCCCGTTATATTCTCGAGGCTAGGCGCGGCCAGTGGCTGTAAACGCATTTTCTTCTGAAAGTATCGCTAGGACCGAGGAAGTGGGCTGCTTTTGTCAACCTGGTGAGAGCTACAGCCATATTTTTCTACTCAGGGGTAACACCTGCTGTTCACTTGACATTAAGCCCGAATTTTCCTAGAAGCTCTTGGTGTTGTTAGTTATTTCTATCACGTTTACTATTTATTATTTTATTTTAGTTGCTTCCAATAAGCATAAACCTGGTTTCATCATTGTTTCTATTGTACTCACTCACTTCAGTTTGCATTTAGCCGAAAGAGAAAGTCCGAAATGTGATTACTAGAAATTATAGGTGAAGAACGAAGACAAGTAACAGATAGGGTATTTTCCATTTATAAACTGCGTTAATTTTATGCGGTGTAGTTAATACGCTCACGGAACAATATTTGTTACCCCCTTCAAAGTGCACACTGTTGGCGATCGAGCGCCGTGAATGCTGTATAAGTGGTGCCAGAAAGTTATGAGACACACCACCGCCAACGTAAGTTCAGATGGTTCAAATGGCTCTGAGCACTATGGGGCTTAACATCTGAGATCATCAGTCCCCTAGAACTTAGAACTACTTAGACCTAACTAACCTAAGGACATCACGCACATCCATGCACGAGGCAGGATTCGAACCTGCGGCCGTAGCGGTCGCGCGGTTCCAGACTGAAGCTTCTAGAACCGCTTGGCCACACCGGCCGGCCCAACGTAAGTCATGGCAGTGAAGTGGCTTGTGCGAGGGACGTTCAATATGTAATGGAACAGACCTTTTTTTTACGCAGATTGGTTTTATACAGGGTTCCACTACATCGTATTATTCCCCACTACTTTGGCTACATACCCTACTGCTCACATAATCTCCTTTCAGTGCGCCGGCCTTAGACACCTTACTGGGACGGCCTGCATGTCTGCACGATACCATTCTACTGGTCGACGTCAGAGTCAACATCGTGCTGTATCAATAACCTCTCTTTCATCCACACACTGCTCCCAGCGGAGTGCATCCTTCATTGGTACAAATATATGGAAATCGGTAGATGCGAGATCCAGGCTGTAGGATGATTGAGAAAGAACGGTATAATGAAGTTTTGAGAGCTCCTCTCGGGTCCGCCGACAACTGTGAGGCCCTGCGTCGTCAGGGAAAAGGAGAAATTCACACGCTGAAGTAATATCTTCGATTTTCTGAGGGTAGCACAATACACTTCAGAGTCGATCGTTGCACCATGAAGGAGGACATCAAACTGAATAACCTCTTCAGAGTTCCAGAAGACAGTCACCATAACTTTACCACGTAAGGATGTGGCTTTGACATTTTACTACGGAGGAGAGGTGGTGTGGCGCCGCTTCACGGACTGCCGTTTCGTTTCTCGTTCAAAGTGATGAACTCGTGTTTCATCGCCTTCTGCGATGGTCGACAAAAAAACTGTCACGATCAGCCTCGTAGCGCACAGGCAGTTCATCACAGATGATCATTCATCTCTCTTTAAGGTCTCAGGCGGCGAAGAACAATGCAAGTGGGTTCCCAACTGGTGGAAGAGTGTGTGACCACTACCAGTAGAGACGTCCAGATGAGCAGCAAGGAGTTTTTTGTGATCCGATGATTACTTCGAATGAGAGTGTTCACACGTTCCAACACTGCAGGATTCACAGCTGTGTGCGGCTCGCCACAGCCTTGTTGGGATGATGACAGACGCCTCGCCCAACGACGCACTGTGCTTGAGTTCACTGCTAGGCTCCGGAGACATTCTGTAAGCGCCTTTTAATATCTTGGGTGCTCTGGTTTTAGGCCAAAATAGCTCAATGACAACTGTCTGCTTGGAACGAACCTGCCTTACAGATGTCATTTTGAAGTCTATGTCTAGAGCCACCAACTACTGAAACTTCATAAAAGTATAGGGAGTGAAGCAGAAATATTCCACGATGTCCCACAACAGATTCCTCATTTTTTCAGCCCAAATTGGCGGAGAAACAGAATGCGCCACATTACTTGTTGAACGCTCTTTGTATGTGCCAGTCTGTTGCATATGAAAGAGTGCAGTTAGATGAGTTGATGAGATGTGCCGCAATGGCAAAAAGAAACAGTCTTGTTTGGATGCGCCTATCATCACAAACTGAATGCAGTTGCTCAGTTTTTGATATATGAAAGCGGACGTTCTAGCCTGCCTACCATCCGCAATCGTGTGACGTGGCGTTAAAACTGCGATTATTAAAATATGCTAGACGACAGAGAATGACCCGCCAGGGTAGCCGAGAGCGCTAACGCGATGCTTCCTGGACTCGGGTAGGCGCGCCGGCCCCAGATCGAATCCACTCGGCGGATTAAGGACGAGGGCCGATGTGCCGGCCAGCCTGGATGTGGTTTTTAGGCGGTTTTCCACATCCCGCTAGGTGAATGCCGGGCCGGTCCCCAAGTTCCTCCTCAGTTACACGGCTCGCAGACATCTGACCACATTCGCACTTTTCCATGAATTACACTCGATGCAGACAGTTGGGGTACACTAATTCCGTCCTGGGGGGGGGGGGGGGGGGGGGTATGGGGTGGCGGCAGGAAGGGCATGCGGCCACCCCTTACACATTAACATGCCAAATCCGATTAACGATGGCTGACCCTGCGTAACTGTAGGACAAGGCTCAAGCGATAGAAATAGCTAGACGACAAGAACGGGGGCGAGTGTCTCCTCTTGTCCATGACAATCGGTTTAAAACTAGAGAGGAACTGCTGGTCTGTCTTATGCAGTTTCCGAGCGAATAATGCAAAGGGAACCGCATGAAAATGGATATTTGGAGTTGGATACTTCGAACAAAGTCGTTGCTCATAGCGGCACGTAAAGCTGTACGTTTTCAGAGGTCAAAACAACTCAAAATTTGGCCAATAGTTGAGAGGAGTCACGTAGAGTAAGTCTCAATGTGTGGAGGATGTGTTTCACACCAGAGCTGGCTCTGTGGTGATTTGGTAGATATTTTTCATGACGTGGATTGGCTCACACATTGAAGTTACCAGGACCGTACGCCTGCATGTCTGGTTCATTCTTCTCGGCGACCAAAAGTTGCGCTTTCCTCTCCATCTTCAGAATGAAGGTTCTGTGGATACTCCCAGCTTCCAAGGTGACAATCAGCCGTTTTCACAGGGCTAAAAGCATAACGTTCCTGGTTTGATGAACATTCAGGCGTCTTATCGCTCCTGAACTAGCCCGCTAAATCACCCATTGTTAATATGACAGAAAATGTCCGGGACTATATGAAACAACCAGTGAAATGAGACAATCGGAACGTCTTTGGGATCTAATCAGCAACGAGTGGCCATAGCAGGGCATGACATACCAGAAGAAGCTTGCGGACTCTGGTCCTCACCGAAATGGCGCCATAATCAAAGCTAGGGGCTGTGTTAGCGGTATCAGCATGGTGTGCTACCTAGGGGTTTTAATATTCTTTGTGGGATCTAGAATTTAAAAACCTCTCTCACACCGGCCTGATTTAGCTTCACTGATCAGGATAGCAAAAAACATGCGTGTATTAAGGGAATTTTCATTCACAAATCAGGCTTATCACTTTCACACAGTTCAATACTGTTCTATCCTGATTAAATTGAGCTTAAATTCCATAGGGCAGTGAAGCAATTTCGCTTTGTCAGTCGATTTCCTGAAAATATTTGTAATAATTATTAACTTTCGGTGAAGACCGGAAGATCTGCTGGTAAGATCGTGTTAGCCTATTTATTGAAAGTAATAAGCTGGATATCTTGAGCATACAAAACGGCAGGAACTTCCAGTGTAAATCAGACGTTCTCCACTGATCCCGTGCAACACAGCGCTGTAATCAGATACTGCCAATAATAATCACTTAAATAATACGCGAACACACTTATTTTAGTTTAGTTCATGTATTACATTCCTTCTCATACAGAATCTCATCAAGATGGCGACCAGCTCAACAATACATACATATACATCTTCGTTCTTTCATGGCTAATCGGCAAGATCTCCTTCATTCTTTTCATAAGAGAAAACATAGATAGCAGAGAAGCTATTCCATGGAGTAAATGGAGGCTCCAAGAAATAATAAGGCTTTAAACTACTTTTCATTGATAATCATCGTATATTAAAGTTTAGGTTCAAATGGTTCAAATGACTCTGAGCACTATGGGACTAAACCGAGCGAGGTGGCGCAGTGGTTAGCACACTGGACTCGCATTCGGGATGACGACGGTTCAATCCCGTCCCCAGCCATCCTGATTTAGATTTTCCGTGATTTCCCTAAATCGTTTCAGGCAAATGCCGGAATGGTTCCTTTGAAAGGACACGGCCAATTTCCTTCCATAACCCGAGCTTGCGCTCCGTCTCTAATGACCTGGTCGTCGACGGGACGTTAACCACTAACCACCACCACTATGGGACTAAACATCTGTGGTCATCAGTCCCCTAGAACTTAGAGCTACTTAAACCTGACTAACCTAAGGACATCCATGCCCGAGGCAGGATTCGAACCTGTGACCGTAGCAGTCTCACGGTTCCGGACTGGGCGCCTAGAACAGCTCGGCCAATGCGGTCGGCTAAAATTTAGGTATCGGAAAGATAAGAAGAGATATTTCGAGATATGTACTGAGTTATATAATTTATAAAAATTCTGAAAATATTGCGGAGAGACCGCTGCAAGAGACATTACAGGGTGATCAATTTTTTGTGCTCAAGGTAGAGAGGGAGAACAGTATCAAACCAGTCGAATGTCTGATAAATTGTACTGGGAAAAAACTTGTTTCCCGTCCGGGGTCGCTGCAATTAGGCACTCACGGAGGTGAGCGTGAGAGACCTGCGCCGGAAGAGAAAGGCCGTCCTGTGTCTGTCTGGTGTGAGAGAGCCTGCCACCAGGGGGCACTCAGTCAGCTCCGGGCACCAGCAGGGCGGGGCTCTGCTCTGATGACGTCACGGCGCCGCGCCGGGTGAAGGGTGTACGCCGGCCGGCACGCGTGAGGTCTGCGTAACAGGTATTTCTGACCGACCAAATGTCAGAGCGGACCACTAACGTCTCAGCGAGCAGCTGCCGTTTCCTCCGTATCGCGGCTGCGATGGACGAGTTTGTGGGTGTCTGGCGCGACGCCGTGGCAAGCGTGATGCAGCTGACTGGCTTAGCGACTTGTTGGCTCACAGGATGCCTTACCGCAGGGGTCTCCAAACTATGGCCCGGGGGCCGAAACCGGCGTGCGAGGGCCGGCATACCAGCCCGCGTTAGCTGGCCGAACATCCCCGGTATCAGGCCTCAAAATATTTGAGGTGGTACCTATACGGCCAACGATTGAGTTTAGAGGCCTATCGCGACCAATACAACGCGACATTGTCGGAGCTCTAGCTTTACAAAGCGGAAGGTCATGATTAAACTTGTGGCTATACACAATAAACAGACAGACCATTCACCTACTAGTAACAGCGCATAAAACACTAATAAACTCGTGAGACACTCGCAACATAGACACAATCACGCAACAGAACTGTCAAATATATGCTCTGGCTCTGCTACTCGCTACAAGACTGCATAACTAAACTTATTGTTGCGCCGCTTGAAATAAGAATGCGTTGACATACTCTACCTCTGTTACGTCTTGTAGTAATAGTGTTGCTAACAATGATTTTGAGATTTCGTTAACTTTGCAAGACGCTTTCGTGAAGAATGTGCAGTGACATACTTTTTTGTCGGTGAAATTCGCCAGAATAAAATACGCCAGAATTTTGGTCAGGTACATCCACCAATCAAAATTATGAAATTAAATAAAAATCGGAGTTCTTTTCACTGCTAGCTATTCCCGCAATCTTACATTTTTGCAATTTCATCTTTCATTAACTTTACATTACGGTGATCATGGAGTGTTAGGGTGCTTTATTCCCACTAGGTAGATCATGGCCCTTATGACTTCGTGGAGGAGTCAATGTCGCCTGCGGACTTGGAGACCCCTGACTTACCGCACTAACTGATATGAACATTATGCTTTTATAGGCTTTTATTCTCCATTATGCCACTTTGATTGAGAAACTGATAACGATGATATTCTCATATTATCGTAAGACAATCCCTTTTGATGACCTAACTGCCTATGAGAAACAGGTTAAGAGGTCAAGTGCGCAGAGCTGCCATTCATTTCTACAGCTATCTGTACGCGGAAGAGAAGCATTACCCACCTCGAAGCGTATCTTACACCTTTAAAGGCGTAATCTGTAAGCTCACAAAGTTTCGAGATTGAGGTAATAACAAATAAAGAAAAGTTGAAATTGTCGTCCCTCAACATGAGTCCAACGAACAGAACGTTCACATAACAACGTCAGCCTGTCACTAAAGTCCTTTTTTGGTATACTGTTCAGCTCAAACGACACGTTCTCACCCTCTGCTGTCTTCGTGAACCATCAGAGACCTGTCCTGCACTGTGTGGTTTCGTCAGTTAGTTAGTTACCTTCTTATCTATGGACCGTTTTGCGTGATAAATAGTAATTATGTGAAACGAGTCATTTTACTTTCACATTGTAATTTAATTTGTAAAATATGCCTGCACGTTCAACATTTGTACCGTTTTTATGTAAAAAATTATGCAGAAGTGAATTAGTAAATCCGACCCACCACCTTTTACACATTGCAATTACACAATTTTCTCTGCACAATAAAAGGCGTTGTCAAGGAGAAACTTTTCCAATTTGCTTTCAAATTTCACTTTGCTGTCTGTGAAACATTTATATTGCTGGGATGAAAACTTTTTGTTTCAGCATTATGCACCCCTTTTTGCTTTGAACGAAATCTTAATGTAGAGTAATCAACCTCATTTTTCTTTCTGGTATCGTAATTATGTACATTATTATACCTTTGAACTGCAGCTGATTATTTATAACAAACTTCATGTCTACAAGATGATAGTGGTGAACATGACATATTATTCTTACACGGTTTTGAGCAATGAAGACATTTTCTCTCTTAAAGGTGAGTTACCCCAGAATTTCATTAGATATATATTCAACTTACTGATCTGTCTTTCCGCAAGGTGGAAACGTGGCCGAACTAAGTTGTTTTAGGAATTCTAAAATATACGTTTTCGAGTTTAAATTCTCATCGATAAGGACTCCTAACAGTTTTGCGGTTTCCATCCTACTTATTATTTCTTCACCATGTGTTACACTTATCACTGGTGTAGTGTCCCTAGATGTGCAGAATCGAATATGCTTAAGGACATTTTTACCATATGATGGGGTTGATTTCAATACTAGCGTCACCTGAAGAAAGAATTGATTCTGTATGTTTTATAATAGACGGAAGACAGTTTACATTTATGAGGAACAATAGTGGACCTAAGACTGAGCCTTGGGGAACCCCATACGTGATTCCCCACCCCCCAGTCAGGATAATGACCCCAGACTACAATGGTTGCATTAGTAAGTACTGCTTTCCGCATATTTTGGTTACGTATGACATTACCCATTGGTCGGTTATACCATCATTCTCATAAAACTTCAATATATCTAGGAAGATACTGTGATTCACGCAGTCAAATCGCTTAGGCAAGTCTCAGTTACCAAGCGGCGATATATTTTTATTTCTCTTGTAGTAGGTTCGTATTTATAACACCAAGTCTTGTCGCCAGTGCTGACTTTTTCCAACAGACACTTGCCCTCATTTTACATTTCAGTCAAGTCGCGGCTGCCGTCGACATCTAGTTGTTTTGTTCGAGATTGAAGATGTGCAGAACAAACTTTCCACACACTTGTATCCGCTTCAGATCACGCTGGAGAATGCGTTAAACACCTAATTTATAGATATTTCTCCATTACGATTTGTGACACTGAACGTGGACACACTGCGACCGCACGTCCTTTGCTTGCTGGTTGCCTGCTCACAACTGACAGGTCGAATGGAGAGCTGCAGTTAACTGTTTTCAGTTCAAGCCGTCATGGTAGTTAGTGCGCTGACGTCGCTTATACACCAAGTATAAGATCAGTTCAAAAATGGTTCACATGGCTCTGAGCGCTATGGGACTTAACATCTGAGGTCATCAGTCCCCATAGAACTTAGAACTACTTAAACCTAACCTAAGGACATCGCACACATCCATGCCCGAGGCAGGATTCGGACCTCCGACCGTAATATCATCGGGGTTCCGGACTGAAGCCCCTAGAACTGCTCGGTCACACCGGCCGGCTTACCCGTAACAGGACTAATATCTTGATGAAACATGTAGAAGTTTGTAAGATCTAATACAGTCGTAATAAATGATATGAGAAGTCAAAGAAAATCAAGAAAATCAGAGGACAAGACATAAAATGACAAGACAAGAGAGGAAACTGCAAGACAAACTGGAGATGCTAAGGCAAGACAAAACAGGAAAAGATATGGCAAGGCAGATCAGGATATTACAACACAACAGAAAATGGCAAGACTATGAAATGAAAAGAACAGAGTAGAGTAGAGAAGAGGAGAAGGATAAATAGTGAGTAGTAACAATGAATCTTTGAGTATTTTACCTCATAAATACTCCAGCACCATTCGGCCTTAGCTGCCAGTACATAATTGGTATGCATGTGTTAATGTACCCAACTAGGTAGCAAGCGAAGAAATTTAGATGTGCTCAATATAAATGTACCATCATATACTTAGGGTGTGAGTAGTACAGGTATCGGTAACGTTGTAGGGAGCTGTGTGTGACACGCGGAATGCAGAACACGGATTTAGGGAAGGCGTCGAGGCGGAGCCTTTCTCCGTTATGCCTGGCGCCTGAAGGCCGTCGAAACAATATCACTCTGCTCACGTTTCCCACACAAAGATGCTATCGATGAGCGGCAAATTGTCCAGCGAGAACACGTGCAGTAGCAGGACGCAATCCAATGCAGCTCCCAGCGATACGTGCTCCAATAAACTTATCTCAGAGACAACTTACTGCCTGTACCTCAAGTAGATCACGAGTTCTTGGTACACTCTACTGAAACAATTGTCTCCATTACTTAATATAGTTTTAGAAACTATGCATACATCAGCCGAACGTCACGGTCGGTAGTAAAACGATTAAGAGTCGAATGTTGTGGCTTTTTTACACCTTTATCATGATGATAAGAAATTTCGCAGCCCCGGTAGTCAAAATGATTTACTTACGCGATTACTTTGTTTTCTAATATAATTTTTGATCGCATCCGTTGTTTTTGCCGGAATGCCATTACTTTTTCCGACATAAATTTCGAAATTGTGATTTTGACCGATTCTGAATTCTTTAAAAGATTCTTACTACTTTTCTTCTGAAGCGAGTGTTACAATCTGGTCGTATGTATACATTAATGTTTTTGTGTGATAACCCTTATCTAGTTTTATTCCTTTGTTGTTTTTGGTTTTCAATCACGTTACTTACGAGTGTACGTAAATTGAATAAAACTGCAGAAGTCTACAACGTTGTTTAACTCCTTGGTTCTTACGTATATTGTTCCCAGTCTTTATTACAAATTTAGTTTCAGTGCATAAGACATTTATGGCCCATATAAAGTGTTGAAGAATTCAGTTTTCTTGTAAAACTTGTGAGTTTTGTCCTGTTTAATCTGTCAAACTCCTTGACACAGTCGATAAAAGCCATGTTTGCCTCAGTATGAAATTATATTACACAATTTCAGTGTGTCTGTGGGACAATAAAAATAACTTTAAACAAGAAGATAATGAAAGAAACGCGAAATAAATGCCACGGAACAATAGCTGTTCCAGTGCTTGGATAGCAGACAAGGAGGGCATAAACCAAATAGTGACATCAGAAATAATTTTTTTCAGATCAGTTGAAGCATGTACGCTAGAAGACAGGTTAAGAAATGACGATACTAGAAATCAGTTTAAAGTATTTACGTTAACACAGAAAAGAATTGGCACATATAAGCAAAAATAGAAGGAACTTGTAAATATATTTCAGCAAGATAGCTACAATGGAAAGGTTTTGCAACGTGTCTGACGTCGATTAATCTGTTTTACTTGGTAAAAAACTTTCTATAGCCAAGGTCGCATAAATATTTCTTTATTTCCGACAACAGGTTTCGACAGACTTTGCTATCATCTTCTGGTTCAAATGGTTCAAATGGCTCTGAGCACTATCGGACTTAACTTATGAGGTCATCAGACCCCTAGGACTTAGAACTATTTAAACCTAACTAACCTAAGGATATCACACACATCCATGCCCGAGGCAGGATTCGGAGCTGCGACCGTAGCGGCCGCGCGGCTCCAGACTGAAGTGCCTAGAACCGCTCGTCCACTCCTGCCGGCGTATCATCTTCTGGTCTACAAAAATTTTTGTTACAAAATGTGTTCTTTGTGAGCTGAAATGAGAATAGAGTGTCATATTAGTGGATAAAAATCTAGCAATTAAACAAATGTTCGTCAAAAATAAAACATTTAGAATCACAAAGCACCTTGCGCATGTGGCAGCGCTGACAGAAGATAGTTAAGACTTAAAAATCACAATATGCAGTAAATACAGATTAGCACGTTTTTTTTTACGTTAGACTGACATGCCCCATTCGTTCATGGTCGACGTTACATTGTGCATAACGTAGAGCTACTGTGGAGAGTAGACGTGTAGCGTTGTATTGAGAGTTTCTGCGTGCTGTTACACGCTAGTTGCTTTTCTTCTGCGACCACTAATTTGATGATCCGTAACTGGTCCTATCGATAGAAACTTGATCTTGTTCTAGAGACATCACTTTAACACACAGCGACATTCTATGTTCCTAGCAGCTGTTTCACTCCCTGCTCCATTGGAGTAAATCTACGGAGCCTCTGATCGTAGGTTATTGTTGTCCGAACGACTGGAAACGAGTGATTCGGAGTGACGAATCACGCTATACTGTCTGGCAATCCAATGGGAGGGTTTGGGTTTGGCGAATGTTGGAAGTGCGTTACCTGCCGTGGCGTGTAGTGGCAACAGGTAACTTCAAAGGAGGTGTTTTCGAGGTTAGTGAGTGGTCGCATTATAGCGCTTAAGTTAAATGTGGATGGATATGAATACATTTTACAGGTCTGTGTACTACGTACAGTAGAGTAACAGTTTCGAGGCAGTGGTTATTCGTATCGGCAGGACAATGCACCCTGTCGTGTTGCAGCGTCTGTGAGGCAACGGTTTGTGGATAATACCATTCCTGAAATGGGCTGGCCTGCCCAGAGACTGGGTCTGAACCGAACGAGACAAGTTTGGGATGAGATATAATGTCGAGTTCGCTCTTGATCCCAGCATTTATGGTTTCTGTTCCTGAGTAAAAATGGGCGACCACTGCTCCACAGACGTTTAGATATATCATTGAAAGTGTTCGCGGAAGAGTTAAAGCCATCTTAAAAGTGGAACGTGGACAAACACCTTACTGATATCCGCTAATAGATAGCTGAAAACATTTGATCAGATAGTATACTCTGCCAACCACTGGCAGGTGGCAGAAGGTATGTGACCCTGCACCGAATTTCCTATCCAAATCAAGTACGCAGAGGGAGAAGAAGAACTGCTTGGATGCGTCTGCGCGCTGTAATTAGGGCTGTTTTCATGGTATCTGATGGGGCGACGCTTAGCCAGCCGAAAAATGTCTCTAGATTTTTCACCTTTGGAACGTTTTAAGTAGCCTTTCGCGGTATAGTTGGCGTCTGCCTTCTAGTGTTTGGTAATACAAGGTCTTCGGCATCTCCGTGACGCTCCTCCGTGAGTCAATCCCGTGACCTTTTGTACCGCCCTTCTTTGAGTACGTTCAGTGTTCCCTCTTAGTCTTACATGGTATAGATCCCACATACTTATCAGTTTCCTAAGATAACAAAACTGTTTATTAAGCCTTCTCCTTTGCAGTGTGACTGCACCTTTTCCCGTATCTCGCCACTAAAATACACTACTGGTCATTAAAATTGCGACACCAAGAAGAAATGCAGATGATAAACGGGTATTCATTTGACAAATATATTACACTAGAACTGACATGTGATTACATTTTCACGCAATTTGGGTGCACAGATCCTGAGAAATCACTACCCAGAACAACCACCTCCGGCCGTAATAACGGCCTTGATACGCCTGGGCATTGAGTCAGAGCTTGGATGGAGTGTACCGGTACAGCTGCCCATGCAGCTTCAACACGATACCACAGTTCATCAAGAGTAGTGACTGGCGTATTGTGACGAGCAAGTTGCTCGGACACCATTGACCAGACGTTTTCAATTGGTGAGAGATCCGGAGAATGTGCTGACCAGGGCAGCAGTCGAACATTTTCTGTATCCAGAACGGCCCGTACAGGACCTGCATCAAGCGGTCGTGCATTATCCTGCTGCAATGTAGGATTTCGCAAGGATGGAATGAAAGGTAGAGCCACTGGTAGTAACACATCTGAAATGTAACGTCCACTGTTCAAAGTGCCGTCAGTGCGAACAAGAGGTGACCGAGACGTGTAACCAATGGCACCCCATACCATCACGCCAGGTGATACGCCAGTATGGCGATGACGAATACACGCTTCCAATGTGCGTTCACCGCGATGTCGCCAAACACGGATGAGACCATCATGACGCTGTAAACAGATCCTGGATTCATCCGAAAAAATGACGTTTTGCCATTCGTGCACCCAGTTTCGACGTCGGGTATACCATCGCAGGCGCTGTTGTCTGTGACGCAGCGTCAAGGATAACCGCAGCAATAGTCACCGAGCTGATAGTCCATGCTGCTGCAAACGTTGTCGAACTGTTCGTGCAGATGGTTGTTGTCTTGAAAACGTCTCTATCTGTTGACTCTGGGATCGAGACGTGGCTACACGATCCGTTACAGCCATGCGGATAAGATTCCAGTCATTTCAACTGCAAGCGATACGAGGCCGTTGGGATCCAACAGGGCGTTCCGTATTACCCTCCTGAACCCACCGATTCCATATTCTGTTAACAATCATTGGATGTCGACCAACGCGAGCAGCAATGTCGCGATACGATAAACCGTAATCGTGATAGGCTACAATCCGACCTTTATCAAAGTTGGAAACGTGTTGGCAATCATTTCTCCTCCTTACAGGAGGCATCACAACAACGTTTCACCAGGAAACGCCGGTTAATTGCTATTTGTGTATGAGAAATCAGTTGGAAACTTTCCTCATGTCAGTGCGTTGTATGTGTCGCCACCGGCGCCAACCTTATGTGAATTCTCTGAAAAGCTAATCATTTGCATATCATAGCATCTTCTTCCTGTCGGTTAAATTTCGCGTCTGTAGCACGTCATCTTCGTGGTGTAGCAATTTTAATGGTCAATAGTATACGTGTGCCACTTTAATTTCATGCCACTACCGCTGCGGTACTCCTTCTGTGAGTGGAGAGCAAAGTGTGCTGGCCAGCGGTGCAGAATGCTGGGCGCGTTCCCTGGGGTGAGACGCGGGAGAACCCCGGCTGACCGCCTCATATGACCGTGGCGGGACGCTGTGATGTCGTCAGCACGTTTGGCGGCCGCGGGGTCCGGCCGACGCAGAACAGGGAACGCGTCCCGAATCTCAACGACCGGGAAGCCACAGGCCGGACGTTACCTGGTTCCCGAAGCAGCGCGGACTTACCGCACCAAAGCTACGCGCTTCCTTAGGCGTGGGTCAATGAAAGAAGCTGAATAAGGAGTTCCGTCACAAAGCGAGTTTCTGTGGGGTTGTAGACCGAAAGAAAATATATTTAAATTTGTTTTGAGGTTTTCGCATTAGGAAGAAGATTCTTGTTTACCTAGACGTGTTTGGATTATATTTAAATTTGTTTTGAGGTTTTCGCATTGGGAAGAAGATTCTTGTTTACCTAGACGTGTTTGGATTATTTTACACCAACGGCGTTTGTCTACATATAAATTTTAGGTTAAAATACATGCAAGTTGGTATTATGGTAGTGAGATAAAACAAAAATTCCATGTATAAGTAGGCACCTGATCTTCATATAGATGACGTGTTCAAGAATTTTAATAAAGTAACTGTTTCGGACGTTTAGTCTTTGCATAACTCTTGGATTTTGTAGTTGTTTACCGACACGCGTCATGTGTAAAGAAAACAGGAGCTGCTATCACGACTTTAGTATTTATATTCGAGTGGTGGTATTCCCGGGATAGGTTTCACAAAACTGTCTCAACAATAATACATCCCTTAATGGCACAGTTTTGTTGTTCATCTTGCTGCCTACCTAGCGTATTATCACTGTTAATTTGATCAACAACTGATAAGTAAGTTTTATAGTACAATATATTTGAGGCCTTCGCGGCCACTTGTTAACGAATTGCCTCTTCGCTTTCATCCTGAGGCCTTCGGCCGATGTTAGTTGACTGTTATTTTTCTGATATTCGCCTTAATAAGTATCTGAGGTTATCAAATATCCACCTTCGACTGCTCGTTGTTTGCCACCATCTACTGTATGACAATGGCAGCCACTTGTACTAAACAGTAAGCAAACGTCGGCCGAAGATCCATAGATGAAACCGATTATTTTTATATTGTTTTAATTTCTGTGGAGCGAAACTTTATGACTAAAACAAAACTTTTGGTGTTTGAGGCATTTTCACTCTTTTCATGGCTAGTTAAGAGACTATTATTACTGTACTATTACTACTTCCGTTAAAATGCTTCGTTAATCACGTTTCTCCTTTGTTTTAAAACTTTTGTGTCTGCATGCGCAAAATTTCCAAAATAATGTGCCTGATTGTTAGTTTAGAAACGTGTTAGTTGACCTCGGATTCGTAAATTTGTGAGTATGAGAAAATAATTTTTAATAATTTTCAAACATTATCCTATTTACTTTTGTTGTCTGTGGTAGTGCGTGCTTGTGTGTGTGTGTGTGTGTGTTTGTGTGTGTGTGTGTGTGTGTGTGTGTGTGTGTGTGTGTGTGTGCTTGAGACAGAAAGAGAGAGAGAGAGCTAGCTTCAGTTACGTTTTGTATTGTTTCTAGCAAATTTTTCTCAAAAGTGCGAGAGGAAAGAAGACGATTTGACTATAAAATAGAACTATCCACCGGGAAATTGTAGGTAAAGTAACTCTCCTACTTTTCTCCATGATCACTGGGTTTTAGTCCTGGGTTGTACTTATAAACGAAACGATCAGTGGTCAAAAACAGTCTTTTGTCTGTCGGCAGGCAATCAGTCTGTCGGCAGCGATGTCTAGGAGTTCCCAACAAAGCTCCACACATCGCCTCTGAGACCAACACGGAAAAAAATTCCTCGGTAAAAGGATGAATCTTTTGAAGAGGAACACTCTTAGTCATGGGCCTATAGCATAAAACACCCACCCAATGCCCACAAGGAACCACGTGAAGGTGGTTCCTCCGACACGTCTGTCCATCGGTTTTGTCCAATGAGTTGTATTCTAGGTGGCCACAATAACCCATTGTCAAGTTCAGGCTACCTTACGCTTTCAGCTAGTGCGAGGGGTCTTCAAAAGTATAAGGGGCGATCAAAAAGTTTCCATTTTAGGGCATTGTGGCACCGTTTGTGCAGCGTAGCGCGACTTCGAAGCGGATATATTAACACCGACGTGGTGTAGGGAAGGGATTAGTGTGACATTCGTTTTTCTCCAACGTGCTTGCAGAAAATACCTAAACGTGAACTGCGACGATGTTATTAGAAAATGCCTCCAAAGAGAACCAACATGGTGTTACTCTTTTCTTGCCTGCCGAATTACGAAAATCGGTAGACTCCCATCGGAGAATGTAATATGTGTATGGGGCAGCATGTCTGTTGGAATCCGGGAAATCTGCTACAACGGGTGCTGCTGCTTCGTGATAATGACGTCCCCATATCGCAAATGTCGTAACGCAGCAGTTACGCCAACTCAAAGGGAAGACATTTGAGCACCAGCCCTACAGTCCTTATCTCTCCGCATGCGATTATCACGCCTTGAAATGTCGACGATTGCTGTCGGACGAGAATGTGCAACAGACAGTTACGGATGCAGCAGGACACGGTATTTTACCAAACGGGTATCCTCAACCTGGAGCGTCGGTGGGATAATTGCCTCAGTACTGACGGCCGTTTTGCTTGATTGGCATCCCGATCCTGGACTGAACGGCCTTCGAAAAAGAAACTTTTAGTTTGCCCCTTATAATTTGCACATTATTGTAGCAGGCAAAGTAACTTCTATTAAATACTGCACTGCACTTCAAAGTGACATAGGCACACGTCACTACTTTTCAAATTAGTTACGGGTCTCTGTAAACAACGGAAGGAACGTACTGTCAGTCGTTCGGCTCATCGACGATATAAATCCACTCTTGGTCAGGGAACCATTCGGACATTCGAGCCGCGCGGGATTAGCCGAGCGGTTTAAGGCGCTGCAGTCATGGACTGTGCCGCTGATCCCGGCGGAAGTTCGAGTCCTCCCTCCGGCATGGGTGTGTGTGTCTGTCCTTAGGGTAATTTAGGTTAAGTAGTACGTAAGCTTACGGACTGATGACCTTAGGAGTTAAGTCCCATAAGATTTCACGCACATTTGGGCATTTTTTGGACATTCGAGAACCGCTATGTGAACATGATCATCATCGGAAAATCTCTTCTATACCCACCCCCAAACTAGATGTTCAAATGTTGTTTCAGGTTGCCGAAAAGATAGAAATATCTGGACTTCCAGATCAGAATCATTCACGTCTGTGCAACCTAGGTCATGTTGTTGGCACCATTTCACTACAGCAGAACGCGACATTGCATTGGGTCATGTTGTTGGCACCATTTCACTACAGCAGAACGCGACATTGCATTCGGTCTGTACACCTCCAGAATTATTGGTGAATATGTGAGCACTTTAGACGTTTCACCAGTACAGCAGTAGAGTTCTGTATACAGGAAACACGGACCCGCCACTCTCATTGTGAAATGGTTTTCGCATCGAACAATATGTGTAACTCACCTTTTGAAGTCCCTAGGTATCTATGGCAGCCATGGTACTTGTGATGGCGAAATCATTCTTATTGTGTTTGACAACTCACCAACGAGTGCACTTCTTATCCCTGGCGCAATTCTACACCTGTGGCTTCCTCGGCTCGATCTGGTAATGCTTTCGGTGGCGCAGTTAGGTTTGTACTCGTATATAAAAAGTTCCAAGTGCATATTACAGTATATACCGTATGCGTGAATGATGTGCCAAAGAATCGGACGTTTCTTAATAATTGTCCTATAATGTTATAAACAAGGTTCCCAGGATTTACGTGCATTTAGGGACACTCTGGGCAAGGAAGTGACAGCCAAAATTGCGCTTTATGAGACTCAATCAAATCCTTGGCAGTTGGCAAATTGACGCCGAAATTGGATCCACACTATGTCCAAGAAAGGCTTTTTTCTCTTCAATGTCGGAATTTCTATGCGCCTGACAGCTACGGGTGATATTTTTACTGGTTTTGTATCATATTTTCTTAGGTATGCGGCCGTTTGCCTGCCGACGAGCTATGTCGATACCGAGTGACACAGTAATGAAATTTGGTACTGTCAAATAGGAACAGGCTTCCTTTTTGTAAAATCCTTTTTAAGTGAAAAATGTGTCGATCGCATCTGGTGGATTTGTAGACGTTTACCAGTTTCGACTCTAATCAGTCATCAGGACCAGTATCTTGTTTCCAGAGAAACACGCAAAGTCGTCATCTAGCGCCCATTGTGGCCACTGAAAATCATCTGACTTGATTTTAAGAGACTACAAAAAGCGTGTCCCAGCTTTTACCCCATACCATTTATCAGAAAGCTCACGTAAAATCCACTACTTTGAAACACGTTGCTCTTATTGGATTTGCAGAAATGAATGTAGGGATATGTAATTTTGTCACATTGGAGCCTTACTTTATTTAAAATCTCAGTTACAGACCTTATGAAAAGTCAAGAAGAGAGAATCAAAGTTGTTGCCATGGTGACGGTCATTATGAAGAAGAAATCGGGTCGTTCGGCCAGACAGCTCGACTAGAGTGCCGGGGAAAGCGACCTTGGCTTATTGGACACGTAACCGCTTATTACAGGAGTCGCTAAACGCTCGTGTTGCGTGCGGAGGTAGCAAGTATGGACGATGCCGTTTCACTGATTATGTTGGCTCCCGGCGTTAGTGCAGCCCAGGACAGTAGAATTTTCAAGCGCCTATTTCATATATAGCATTTCGAACTTCACTGCTTCATCTTCAGACTGTAATATATAATTACACAAGCCATATTAATAAAAGATGATATTTTAGAAATAGGACTCAGGCACAAAGTAGATCGTTACTTTGCAGGGCATTCATGTAGACTAGATATATTATGTTAACTGACTACATAATGCCTGAAACTGTTAATTTTTATTTAACTGTCGTACTACTGCATAATTTCAGCGTTAGGCCAGTCTGCCATTTTCAAGTACCCTGTTAAGTTCTTCTTATTTTTTTATTTTTATTTTTTTATAAAGCAGTGTCAGATCTCCAGTACATAATTTTTACCAACTGGGACATGGTAGCGTATACAAACAGTGATCCAATACTGTCACATGTTTTTTATTCCAGTCTTTGATCACAATATCAATTCTTTAGACGATGACCGGTTTCAGTCCGTAATGACCATCCTTAGATCTACAATATACACTCCTGGAAATTGAAATAAGAACACCGTGAATTCGTTGTCCCAGGAAGGGGAAACTTTATTGACACATTCCTGGGGTCAGATACATCACATGATGACACTGACAGAACCACAGGCACATAGACACAGGCAACAGAGCATGCACAATGTCGGCACTAGTACAGTGTATATCCACCTTTCGCAGCAATGCAGGCTGCTATTCTCCCATGGAGACGATCATAGAGATGCTGAATGTAGTCCTGTGGAACGGCTTGCCATGCCATTTTCACCAGGCGCCTTAGTTGGACCAGCGTTCGTGCTGGACGTGCAGACCGCGTGAGACTACGCTTCATCCAGTCCCAAACATGCTCAATGGGGGACAGATCCGGAGATCTTGCTGGCCAGGGTAGTTGACTTACACTTTCTAGAGCACGTTGGGTGGCACGTGATACATGCGGACGTGCATTGTCCTGTTGGAACAGCAAGTTCCCTTGCCGGTCTAGGAATGGTAGAACGATGGGTTCGATGACGGTTTGGATGTACCGTGCACTATTCAGTGTCCCCTCGACGATCACCAGAGGTGTACGGCCAGTGTAGGAGATCGCTCCCCACACCATGATGCCGGGTGTTGGCCCTGTGTGCCTCGGTCGTATGCAGTCCTGATTGTGGCGCTCACCTGCACGGCGCCAAACACGCGTACGACCATCATTGGCACCAAGGCAGAAGCGACTCTCATCGCTGAAGACGACACGTCTCCATTCGTCCCTCCATTCACGCCTGTCGCGACACCACTGGAGGCGGGCTGCACGATGTTGGGCGTAAACGGAAGACGGCCTAACGGTGTGCGGGACCGTAGCCCAGCTTCATGGAGACGGTTGCGAATGGTCCTCGCCGATACCCCAGGAGCAACAGTGTCCCTAATTTGCTGGGAAGTGGCGGTGCGGTCCCCTACGGCACTGCGTAGGATCCTACGGTCTTGGCGTGCATCCGTGCGTCGCTGCGGTCCGTTCCCAGGTCGACGGGCACGTGCACCTTCCGCCGACCACTGGCGACAACATCGATGTACTGTGGAGACCTCACGCCCCACGTGTTGAGCAATTCGGCGGTACGTCCACCCGGCCTCCCGCATGCCCACTATACGCCCTCGCTCAAAGTCCGTCAACTGCACATACGGTTCACGTCCACGCTGTCGCGGCATGCTACCAGTGTTAAAGACTGCGATGGAGGTCCGTATGCCACGGCAAACTGGCTGACACTGACGGCGGCGGTGCACAAATGGTGCGCAGCTAGCGCCATTCGACGGCCAACAGCGCGGTTCCTGGTGTGTCCGCTGTGCCGTGCGTGTGATCATTGCTTGTACAGCCCTCTCGCAGTGTCCGGAGCAAGTATGGTGGGTCTGACACACCGGTGTCAATGTGTTCTTTTTTCCATTTCCAGGAGTATACAAATATATACACCTAGTGAGCAGTGTGTTTTTCAACATAATACAGCAATACGTATCACAATATAACATCTTACAACCAGGGAAATGTACAGATAAAATACGGTAAAACGTACCTTTATTACACCATGTCCTAAAGTGATAAGGCCATAATGGCATCGTGGGATTTTGCCATACAAACACTTCACGAGTGTACCGTGAATACCAGGAATCCGGTAAAACAGCAAATAACCGACATCGCTGCGGTCGGAAAAATATCCTGCAAGAAACTGACCAACGACGACTGAAGAGAATCGCTCATCGTGAAAGAAGTCCAACTCTTCCGCAAACTGCTGCAGATTTCAATGCTGGGTCGTCAATGAGTGTCAGCGGCGAACTATTCAACAAATTATGGGCTTTCACAGCCGAAGACCCACCCGTGTACCACTGATGACTGCACGACACAAGGCTTTAAGCCTCGCCTGGGCTGTTGATGAATGAAAACAAGTTGCCTGGTCGTACGAGTCTCGTTTCAAATTGTATCGAGCGGATGGACGTGTACGGGTATGGAGACAACCTCATGAATCCTTGGACCCTGCATGTCAGTATGGAACTGTTCAAGTTCGTGGAGGCTCTGTAATGGTGTGGAGCATTTGCAGTCTGAGTGATATGGGACCCCTGATACGTCTGGATACGACTCTGACAGGTGACACGTACGTAAGCATCCTGTCTGATAACCTGCACCCGTTCGTGTCCACTGTGCATGTCAACAACTATGGCAATTCCAGCAGAATAATGCACCCCGCACCCCAACCCACACAAGTCCAGAATTTCTTGAGAGTGGCTCGAGGAACACTCTTCAGAGTTTAAGCACTTCCGCTAGCCACCAAACTCCCCAGACAAGAACATTATTGAGCATATCTGGGAATAACTAAAAACGTTTCTCCGGAATGATAAAATTTCTGGTGGTTAATGTGCTCCTGATTGCTCACTAGAACAGTTTTTTTTAAAATATATTTTTGGGTGGGAAGTGATGTTTTACCCTAGGGGATCATTTCTCCTCCAAATCCATCCCGTGTTACATGTATTGTGAGGGGTGTAAGAGCAAATAGATGCAAACTGAAGTACCTGAGGGAGTGGTGCACCCGTGATAGGAAATGAAATGAAATGTTCGTTCGATGTGGCCTTGATGGCCAGGTGTCCCCACCTAGCGATTTTTTTTTTAAACCCCACTGCATGGCAGTCTGGACACTGACCGCTCAGGCACCTGTAATAGGAAATAACCAAGAGTGGATGCATGTATCCTGATCTTAAATGACACGTTGAGTCACCGTCTACGACATGACAGGTGCCATGTCTGACGACATTATGGCACCAGTTATGATTTATCAAGTTGTTTTACTTGACATGATGTACTGGGTGATCAAAAAGTCAGTATAAATTTGAAAACTGAATAAATCACGAAATAATGTTGATAGAGAGGTACAAATTGACACACATGCTTGGAATGACATGAGGTTTCATTAGAACAAAAAAATACAAACG
Source organism: Schistocerca gregaria (assembly GCF_023897955.1). Taxonomy (NCBI): domain Eukaryota; kingdom Metazoa; phylum Arthropoda; class Insecta; order Orthoptera; family Acrididae; genus Schistocerca; species Schistocerca gregaria. The sequence continues at coordinate 385,034,498 of NC_064927.1, forward strand.
TTCAAAAAAAGTCCGGCAGATGGCGCTTCATCTGATCAGAATAGCAATCATTAGCATAACAACGTAAGACAAAGCAAAGATGATGTTCTTTACAGGAAATGCTCAATACGTCCACCATCATTCCTTAACAATAGCTGTCGTCGAGGAATAATGTTGTGAACAGCACAGTAAAGCATGTCCGGGGTTATGGTGAGGCATTGGCTTCGGATGTTGTCTTTCAGCATCCCTAGAGATGTCGGTCGATCACGATACGCTTGCGACTTCAGGTAACCGAAAAGCCAATAATCGCACGGACTGAGGTCTGGGGATCTGGGAGGCCAAGCATGACGGAAGTGGCAAAGTGAGCACACGATCATCACCAAACGACGCGCGCAAGAGATTTTTCACGCGTCTAGCTCTATGGGGTGGAGCGTCATCCTGCATAAACATCGTACATTCCAGCAAGTGTTTATCAGCCAGGCTGGGGATGATGCGCTTCTGTAACATATCGGCATACCTGCCACCCGTCACGGTAGCAGTTTTGCTGTCCAGCGCCTCTGTCAGACATTCTGTGAACTTTTTTTGTTGTAATAAAATCCCATGTCTTTCCAAGCACGTGTGTCAATTTTTACCTCTCTATCTACATTATTTCGAGGTTTATTAAGTTTTCAAATTTATACTGACTTTTTGATCACCCTGTATTATATTACATGACAGGGGTATTGACAATAACAAGTTCAAATGGTTCAAATGGCTCTAGCATCTGAGGTCATGAGTCCCCTAGACTTAGAACTACTTAAACCTAACTAACCTAAGGACATCACACACGTCCATGCCCGAGTCAGGATTCGAACCTGCGACCGTAGCAGCCGCGTGGTTCCGGACTGAAGAGCCTAGAACCGCTCAACAACGGCGGCCTGCTATAACAAGTAAAAAGATGCTAATATCTCGAGATTTTGATTTAAATGTCTTTGAAGCTGCCAGGTGGATGAAAAGCTAGTGTCCTTGTTTTACAGCATTAACTCTGCCCAGGGCAAATCCGCATTTTTTTTTTTTTTAGCTATGATACAACCATTTTTCATTTTTGTCTTTCTGTTCATCTGCACCGCGTCTGCGTTTGCCTTGTGTCACCGATACAACGCCGACGAGCACTTAGGTGCTGCAGGGAATCGTGACAGGTGGAAACAAAGAGACGGTTACGTGTAAGAAGCTGGGAGACACACTCTATTTGACGAATGCATCCATGTATGGGCTTTGTGCGGCTGCGCTGGTTCCCGGTAGAGAGGAGCGGAGTGGAGTGGGGGCGGAGTGTAGTGGAATATGGCCATGTTTGGCTCGCAGCCCGGTCACGCCACTGGGGCGCGCTCCGTGAGCGGAATACCGGCGCGCCGCCGACGCTGACCCAGTGGCCGCTCTGCCAGCGCCGCGTGCCGCAAGCCTTCCGGCAACAGCGCGGGGGCGGCCACGCCCACTACACGCACGTGCTCCGTGGCAGGCGCCCGGCCACGTGCACGGCGCTCGCGATTCCTCTACAGTGGTCGCACGCAAAGGAACAGCCACACAAGGAGAGTGGTGGAGGGGGCGGGGGATGGTTCGTAGTTCTACCAGGCGCAGCTCGTGCTTTCCAATGTGGTGAGCAGTGCGTACTCTACCGGTCGGAAATATTTTGACTGTCGTATCTTTCCTAATAATCTGTTGTTTCTTGTGGTCTTCAGTCCTGAGAGTGGTTTGATGCAGCTCTCCATGCTACTCTATCCTGTGCAAGCTTCTTCATCTCCCAGTACCTACTGCAAACTACATCCTTCTGAATCTGCTTAGTGAATTCATCTCTTCGTCTCCATCTGCGACTTTTACCCTCCACGCTGCCCTCCAATACTAAATTGGTGATCCCTTCATGCCTCAGAACATGTCCTACCAACCGATACCTTCTTCTAGTTAAGTCGTGCCACAAACTCGTCTTCTCCCCAGTTCTATTAAATACTTCCTCATTAGTTATGTGATCTACCCATCTAATCTTCAGCATTCTTCTGTAGCACCACATTTCGCAAGCTTCTATTCTCTTCTTGTCTAAACTATTTATCATCCACGTTTCTCTTCCATACATGGCTACACTCCACACAAATACTTTCAGAAACGACTTCCTGACGCCTAAATCAATACTCGATGTTAACAAATGTCTCTTTTTTAGAAACGCTTTCCTTGCAAGTACCAGTCAACATTTTGTATCCTCTGTACTTCGACCATCATCAGTTAATTTGCTCCCCAAATAGCAAAATTCCTTCACTACTTTAAGCGTCTCATTTCTTAATCTAATTGTCTCAGCATCACCTGACTACATTCCATTATCCTCGTTTTGCTTTTGTTGATGTTCATCTTATTCCTCCTTTCAAGACACTGTCCATTCCGTTCAACTGCTCTTCCAAGTCCTTTGCTGTCTCTGACAGAATGACAATGTCATCGGCGAACCTCAAAGTTTTTATTTCTTCTCCATGGATTTTAATACCTACTCCGAATTTTTCTTTTGTTTCCTTCACTGCTTGCTCAATAGATTGAATAACATTGGGGAGAGACTACAACTCTGTCTCACTCCCTTCCCAATCACTGCTTCCCTTTCATGTCCCTCGACTATTATAACTGCCATCTGGTTTCTGTACAAATTGTAAATAGCCTTTCGCTCCCTGTGTTTTACCCCTGCCACTTTCAGAATTTGAAACAGAGTATTCCAGTCAATAATTTCAAAAGCTTTCACTAAGTCTACAAATACTAGAAACGTAGGTTTGCCTTTCCTTAACCTAAGATAAATCGTAGGGTCAGTGTTGCCTCACGTGTCCCAATATTTCTACGGTATCCAAACTGATCATCCGCGAGGTCGGTTTCTACCAGTTTTTCCATTCATCTGTGAATAATTCGCGTTAGTATTTTGCAGCCGTGACTCATTAAACTGATAGTTCGGTAATTTTCACATCTGTCAACACCTGCTTTCTTTGGGATTGGAATTATTATATTCTTCTTGAAGTCTGAAGGTATTTCGCCTGTCTCGTACATCTTGCTCACCAGGTGGTAGAGTTTTGTCAGGACTGGCTCTCCCACGGCTGTCAGTAGTTCTAATGGAATGTTGTCTACATCTGTATGTCCATGTTTTCTAGAGATGGTTGCGCGACTCGGCCGTTCAATACTGGATGTCAAATTAACTCCTTTCACCCGTCTAGTTTCCAATCTTATTTTATTTGGCAACCAGTTTCAGAGTTTTAATAAGCCATCTTCAGGCAACTGAACGACGTGTAGGAATATTCTGCCTCGCTTGTGATCAAAACAGGGGCGAGCAATACTGGAATTAGTAGATATCGCTATAGCAAAAATCTACTAATACCAGTATTGCTGCCCCGTTTTGATCACAGCCGAGGTAGAGTCTTCCTAAACATCGGAAAGGGCCTGAAGATGCCGTAGTAAAACGCTGAAACTGGTTGCCAAATAAAATAAGCTTGGAAACTAGACGGCTGAAAGGTTTTAATTTGATATCCTTTCCCAAGAAAGGACAAAAGCTAGTGCGCAAAACTACAGGACGAAGGTAACTTCCCCTGGAAGTTCTACTGCCAGGTAACACAACTCGATAAAACTTCGATCACACGTTGAAAGAATGCTACAGTTTAGTGGAGAGGGTAACTAAAAGGAATATGCGATGAGATGAACGGAAGTGACACTTTTATTAAAAGAAAAAATTCCTCTGAAGTCAGTGCGATTCACGATCGTTTTCTAGACATTAGAAAAGGCGCGACACGGTTCTCAATCGTGTGTGGTCACCATAGACGGTAAAGCATGCTCTGCAAAGCGCTCCCATGTTGGTCACAAGGCTGACTGGCGCTCTTGTGTCAGGACGTTGCTGGACGGTCATTGCAGCACGTGGGCGTACTGCGATACTGTCTCCTCATCGCCTACCACGCGTGCTCGTTGGCAATCTAGTTGAAGTAACGGGCAGAGCAGTCCGAATGTCTTCTCGTGCCAACAGCTGCTCCACCAGCTCATTCCCATGCGGTCACACGTTGTTGTCCATAAAAATTAATTCAGGGTAGAAGGCACCACTGAAAAGGCGCCATCAGGAAGGAGTACAGTGTCACAATGACGTTGACTGGTGGGAGTACCACGTTCAAAGATTTGAATGTCAGCATGGCTATGCAAGATTATTCCTTTCACACCATAATATTTGCACCGCTAAAAATATCATAATCGACAACGCTGGACGTATCCTCGTATGGCGAGAGGCGGGAACACGCAATGCGCCCAGTTTCATTGGCGAACACGAAAGTTTTGTTGGTACAGGTGTTTTCGTCTGAGGAGGTGTAAAGTAGCAAATCACTGAATACGATACACTCATTAGACAAAGTTACTGTGATACTGTACTCTTTCCTCACGTGAGTCTTGTCAGCGTGCATTCGGTCCTTCCTTAAATGTTTGTAGGTGGTAAGGCGCGACTGCGTTGAATTGTGGAGGTGGAGGAGATCATAGAACGAGAGGATGTTTGGCAAATGGACTGTCTTGCCTGTTCCCCGATTTGAATCTCATTGAACACACGTGGGATGCGTCATCAAGACGAACTGCAGTACGTCCATATTCACCAACGACCTTCCAGCAGTTAAAATGACCAAATATGCAGCAACCAGTCGCAAAATCATGTTGTATTTATCCACTTTTGCAAATCTATTTCAACTGATTAACAGCCATCATCGGTGCTTTCAACCAATGTGTGCCCTGAGTAGTAACACTGTCTTAAGCAGAGGTCAAACATAAAGTTGAAGGAGGAGGAGCGGAAAATTTTGAGACACATATGGGGCACCAAAAGACATGGGGATATCTGGATAAACAGAACACGACAGGAAAATATTGAACCCATATCGAACGACGTACGGAAGAGGAAGTTACGATTTGTTGGGGGCATCATGAGGGTGGACGAGGAGGGGTTGACTAAGAAGATATGGAATCCAACATGTCATACCAAAAAACAACTGGGTGAAGAAAGTCAGAGATGACTGGAAGGCTGTAGGAATAAAAGAAAGGCATCTCCAGGCAGTAGTACGGGATAGGGAGAAATATAATGGGTTGGTGGACGGTCACAGGAGGCCGGACAACAAAGTCAAAGTTGTTTTAACAGAAAAAGAAACAAACAGACATTTTGTATAGAAAAAAGAATTTTTACTGAATTATTTACAAACATCTGTCTACACCCTAATCGGGTAACAATTATTAGGTAACTCTTTAGAACTTTTGGTTGAGAACAATCCACAATCTTCAGATCAAATTTGATGAGAAATTAGAGTTATGGGAAGTAAAAGGGATTAAACACAGCATCTGAACAGTAGGAAGAATTCTCATAAAAAATACATAAAATGATCGTTTGTGTACCACGGTGGAAGCTCATATACGAGGCATGTTTGTTAAGACCACAGCAACAGAAGAGAAACAAAGCGCTTGTAAACCGTGCTGAATGAAAACGCTCAGATGTTTAAGATAAAAGTCTGTGTCCTGCATCGATAAGTGAAGTGACATGCCAATTAACATAGGTATAGATATACAGATGTGTAAGCAAATCAATTTTGATAGCGACCTATTCGAAAAAACGCAGTCAACTCGCAATGTGTCTGAACATTTGTGAGTAAGTACTTCCTTATAAATAACTGTATCACTTGCAGACAGTCTGAGCTAATTGGATTTCGGCTCGGGATTTTGACGATCTAACACACAGAATTTAGCTCGATATCGCTCAGCAGGACACCCAACAACTCTATCAATCAGAGACAAGCCGAATAATTGCTTGCATAGCGGTCAGAGATGGACCAGCACATTATTAACTTGCTCAGTTTATCAAGTTCTTTCTCTCGAATAAACGTCAATTTTTTTCTGAAACTGTAATCATTTGTTTGTCTGCACATGTACGTCACATCTATCGATTCCAGTCCCATTCTGACACTTTCTTCGGGAAGCGTCTTTCATTTTATTTTTCGTCTCAGAGCGAATAACGAGCATGGCGTGGACATTTGTAACGGAGGTAAGTTTATATGTATAGAAGTGCCATTTACGTATTGGGAATCAGGAAGAAACAGTACGAAAGTTCTCTGTTGTTAGACGTGCGCGATCTGTGGCCACCGAGTCATGTGTGTGTCAGAATTTACTTTATATACTCACATATATATTTCTATACGAGCGCAGTGGCTCCTTGCGTTTTTTTTTCAAAGCGGATGCACTAATATCATCCGAACATACTGGAATCAGTAATTTGCGAGTAGGGTGATAAATAAACCACTCATTAGAAGCGGTAAATCCGAGTTCGAGCCCCGGTACGGCACAAATTTTCAACTTTCGCCATTGCATTACCACAGTTACCTCTGCACTTGGAAGTCACGAATTCCCACTCATATAAACGTATTTACTACGGTGGATGGGAAAGAGGAATAGTGAGGTGTAGTGCGTGTTTTGACTGCGGAAGGAGTGTAAAGAAGAGAAATTTATGCCCGAATGTCTGCTGTGTATGACGAACACATTACGCCACGTGTGCGTGTATTTGCGTGGAATAAACGATTAAGAGAAGGTCGGGTGTCACTGAAAGACAGCAATTGGCCAGAACAAACTCATCGTTATCGGAGGACATCGTCCTGTTTCTGGATCATTCCTGTCCATGTGTTGCCAAGGTTGTTCATGTTTTTAGAGCCTCGAAGAAAGACATTATTAGGTGTCGATTCACTTTGACGAATAAATGCACTACTGAGTGCGCTCGAGGTTCCATACAAAACTGCAATCTCTTTGAAGGCACTGACCATCTTGTCTCACAGTATGATAAATATATTAACAGTTATGGCGATTGCTTTTGAAATAATAAACAGTTTAACCACTTGTTTTCCATGTGTGTAGTTTTCATTTGACGCTCCTTATATATTTCGATTCAACAACTAAGGCATGTCCGAATTTTGTATAGTAGTCTGAGAAAGACATATGATCACTTCAACTTAAATGCGTTAAACTGCCCGTAATTTGACGCAGAATCTATGATGCGTTATCATGACTTCCTCCATCATTTTCTGTATCATTCCCATTTCAATTTCCATTTGTACTTAGAAGTTTGTGAGAGTTTTACCAAAACGCATATAAACTTTTCATGTTCTTCATATTAATGATAATCAACTGTTTATCCTACAGGTTTCTTGAAATAGTTTTCATACAAAATTTTGTCGTAAACAGACCCTGAGTGAACCATAGTGATTTTAGTTGTATAACGGTATACACATGCTGCCATTGTAGACAGATATGACTATGTGGTTGTCAGAGTTAGAATCATTACAAGGAATAGTCAAAAATTTCTAATTATCACCACCAAAAAATTAAGTTACGTAATAAATTTGTTTGTTTGTTTGTAGTCACATGTGTGCAGTTGCGGTGCACGCTGAAGTCACCGTGCCAGAGAATAGTGCCTCCAGCACTTTGAAGACCGGCCATTTGAGGAATATCGGGCCGAAGTAGACCGGCCATTTATGCCGTCATTTAAAGCGTTACTGCCCCATGTTAAACAGATAGATCCACAAGTATAATACATATCAAAAAAGGGCTCAGCCTCAAGAATTATTTTTGTTTCTTACTTTAGTTATTTGAGAGACTACAATTTTTAAAATAATGATGATAGAAGCATAATAAATCTTAAAAGGCCGCGCGGTTTGAGGTGCCATGTCACGGGCTGCGCGACCACTGCCGCCGGAGGTTCGAGTCCTCCCTCGGGCATAGATGTGTACGTGTGTGTTGTTCTCAGTATTAGTTTAGTTAGTTTAAGTAGTGTGTAAGACTAGGGACCGATGACCTTAGCTGTTTGGTCCCTTAGGACTTCACACACTTGAACATTTTATTCTTAAAAAAAGTGCGATATTAGTTACAGAGAAATTTCTTCCACTTGAACAGACGTGACGTATTTTTAGCAGAATGACCTGTGAAGCCTAGCGACTACATGCACAAAACGACGTCAGTACGGCTACAGGTTGGCTCGGCCATTCGCGATAGGAGCTGTTACGTTCCCTAATGTTGCTTTTGAAATAATTCTAGAAATTGAGAACAAAAGTTATCACATGTCAAGGAACAGGCAACCAGACGTCCTTACAGTGTTCTCATACGAACTGAGTCCAGTTTACGAGAGTTGGGTCGCCCGTCGAGAAAATCTCGATCCGAGCTATACTAGGGGTGCAGTCTTGTGAACGCAGCTATCTGTCCCGAGCTATGCACGGGCTTTGTACCCAAAGTGCTGGAAATTCCAAAACAAATTACGCAGCCCACTGATAAAATGATGACGGTTGTAGCATTTTTATTTGGCCCTTCTAGAGGTATGCTGCAGTACTTCGGCGCAACGATCTCATTGTGTATCATCAATAGAGACATGTGCCTGCAAGCAGGCAAACAATTAATTACTTACTCGTAACTTCATTTTATCGAGGTAATAATGAAAACTTTATGAGTATTCCTCGTAAATCTCTTACAACAATTGGAAATTTGTGGTAAGGTGTTATGGAACCAAACTGCTGAGGTCATCGATCCCTAAGCCTACACACTACTTAATCTTAAACTACCCCGCACGGCTCTTAGAACAGAGACAGTAAATTTGGCGAAAGTGAGTAATCTTGATATCAGATTTCTTCGCCAGGTAATCGTCACAAAGTTAAGTCCAATAAGAGGCCTTACTTCCACCTGATGCTGTGTACGCACCTGCCACATTCCCTGAGCGTGACTTCCGCAGTGTTGCGATCAACAACATAACGCACCGCCTCTGCGTGGCCGTGGGGCAGGGGCTGCCCGCTCATGCATACACATGGACTTCGCGTGTTTGTTTTCCATAACAATCGCTTCCGTTGACGTCTCATACTTACTGCTTTACAGTTAGCCTCTCAAGTTCATTCTCTCAAAAATAATACTCCCCGGAACAAATCATGAAAACCACAGTTTCATTTCTAGCGGATCAAGGGAAGACGTTTCAGTTATTGGACTCGAGATCGAAAGAATGGGTGTTCAATCTCCGTTCGACTTGGATCACCTGCTCATGCACGTGCATACAACTGTACCTTGCAAACATGTGAGAATAGTCCATCAAATAGAAATGATCTAAAATTATGTTGTAGAACCTGCAGCCATGGCGGAGGGTACTTCATACCAATATAGTCGGTTATCACCCATGGTCCATATCCGTACTGGGCGAGGGGGAAGCGACTTTTTGCATGCCCCCGCTCTAATCTTTTATTCTCATGATCGCTACCAGAGCATTACGACGACGTCAGCAGAATGGTCGCGCTGTCTCTAATTTTATTCAAAACCGTTTCCCCAGAACTAAATCGTCTCTCTTCCAAAATTCCCACAAGCTTCGCCAAGCATTTACAACTTGTATACCGTCCCATTACACCGGCTGCTGGTAGCCGAGCGGTTCTAGGGGCTTCAGTCTGGAACCTGTCTCGGGCATGGGTGTGTGTGATGTCCTTAGGTTAGTTATGTTTAAGTAGTTCTAAGTTCTAGGGGACTGATGACCTGAGATGTTAAGTCCCATAGTGCTCAGACCCATTTGAACCATTTTGAACCGTCCCATTACGATTATAACAGCGCATATCTGATTTCGCTTGATACCTGTTGCCGTATCCAAATGATAAAGACTCCAAACGCTGTAACAACAGAATACGACGCACTAGCGAATTATATGTAATTTACATTCCGTAAACTCCAAACAGACCTAATTCTTCCATTCGCCATCCTTAATGCTGATTTTACGAGATAATTTCATTTCACATCGCATCAGTATTATCTCTAAATTTGATCCTGTGCACAACTTAAGAACCAGATACACTCAAGAGCCAAAGAAATTGGTACAACTGCCTAAAGTCGGGCCGGCCGGGGTGGCCAAGCGGTTCTAGGCGCTACAGTCTGGAACCGCGCGACAGCTATGGTCGCAGGTTCGAACCTGCCTCAGTCATGGATGTGTGTGATGTCCTTAGGTTAGTTGGGTTTAAGTAGTTCTAAGTTCTAGGGTACTGATGACCTGAGATGTTAAGTCCCATACTGCTCAAACCCATTTGAACCATTTTGAACCGTCCCATTACGATTATAACAGCGCATATCTGATTTCGCTTGGTACCTGTTGCCGTATCCAAATGATAAAGACTCCAAACGCTGTAACAACAGAATACGACGCACTAGCGTCTTATATGTAATTTACATTCCGTAAACTCCAAACAGACCTAATTCTTCCATTCTCCATCCTTAATGCTGATTTTACGAGATCATTTCATTTCACATCGCATCAGTATTATCTCTAAATTTGATCCTGTGCACAACTTAAGAACCAGATACACTCAAGAGCCAAAGAAACTGGTACAACTGCCTAAAATCGGGCCGGCCGGGGTGGCCGAGGGGTTCTAGGCGCTACAGTCTGGAACCGCGCGACAGCTATGGTCGCAGGTTCGAACCTGCCTCAGTCATGGATGTGTGTGATGTCCTTAGGTTAGTTATGTTTAAGTAGTTCTATGTTCTAGGGGACTGATGACCTCAGCAGTTAAGTCCCATAGTGCTCAGAGCCATTTGAACCTAAAATCGGGTAGGGACCCCGCGAACTCGCAGAAGTGCCGCAGCACAATGTGGAATGGAGTCGACTAATGTCTGAAGTAGTGCTGGAGGAAATTGATACCATTAATCCTGCAGGGCTGTCCATAAATCCGTAAGAGTACGAGGGGGTGGAGATGTCTTCTGGACAGCACGTTGCAAGGCATCCCAGATATGCTCAACAGTGTTCATGTCTGGGGAATTTGGTAGCCAGCGAAAATGTTTAAAGTCAGAAAAGTGTTCCTGAGCAACCTGTAGCAATTTTGGATGTATGGGGCGTCGCATGGTCCTGCTGGAATTGCCTAAGTCCGTCGAAATTCACAATGGACATGAATGGGTGCAGGTGGCCAGACAGGATGCTTACGTACGTGCCACCTGTCAGAGTCGTATCTAGACGTAGCTGGAGTCCCATGCCACTGCAACTGCACACGCCTCACACCACTACAGAGCCTCCTCCAGCTTGAACAGTCCCCTGGTGACATGCAGGCTCCATAGAATCATGAGGTATTCTCTATAACCGTACACGTCCATCCGCTCCATGCAATTCGAAACGAGAGTCATTCGACCAAGCAACATGTTTCCAATCGTCAATATTCCAATGTCGGTGTTGCTGGGCCAAGGCGAGGCGTGAAGCTTTGTGTCGTGCAGTCATCAATGGTACACAAGTTGGCCTTCGTTTCCGAGGGACATTGGACTTTCGGCTCCGACAGCCCATATCGATATTTCGTGAATTGTTCGCACGCTGATACTTGTTGACGGCTCAGCATTGAAATCTTCAGCAATTTGCGGACACACGGGATTAGCCGAGCGGTCTAGGGCACTGCAGTCTTGGACTGTACGGCTGGTCTCGGCGGAGGTTCGAGTCCTCCTTCGGGCATGGGTATGTGTGTTTATCGTTAGGATAATTTATTTTAAGTAGTGGTAGGCTTAGATACTGATGACCATAGCAGTTAAGTCCCATAAGATTTCACACACATTTGAACATTTGAGCAATTTGCGGAACGGTCGCCCTTCTGTGACGTTGAGCGATTCTCTTCAGACGCCGTTGGTGCCGTTCTTGCAAGATTTTTTTCCGGCCGTAGCGATGTGTGGGATTCGATGTTTTACCGGAAACCTGATATTCACAGAACACTCGTGAAACTGTCGTACGGGTAAATCCCCACTTGATCACTACCTCGAAGATGCTGTGTTCAATCGGTCGCGAGCTGACTGTAACACCACGTGCAAACTCATTTAACACTTGATAACCTGCCATTGTAGGAGTAGTAACCGATCTAACAACTGCGCCAGATACTTGTTGTCTTACATAGGCGTTGCCGACGGCAATGCAGCATACGGCCTGTTCACATATCTCTGAAGACGCATGCCTATACCAGTTTCTTTGCGCTTCAGTGTATATAACGTACAATGCATATTAACAACTCAGTGGAAATAAATTAAATGCGGGACAATGTTGACAGAGACAGTCGTGGACAGAAATTTTAACGTCATATGATGTGAGCTCACTGTGACTATAGCGTGAAGTTGGGCTGGCACCGCAACGCGAGGCATAAAAGCTATGACGCTCTTGTAGGTACATAAAAACACGCGCCCATTGGAATGCAACATTGCATAAAAATTTCAAAGGAATAGTTGAAGAAATTTCGGAGTTTTAAGATTTTAAAGCAACAAATATGAGATTCTCGTTAGTGAAATATCCCCTTTATATATCACAGCACAGGCCTACATTGATGTTTTAAGCACCTTCTTGCTTCCCACTGTTGAAGAGCAATTCGGGGATGGGGCCTGCATATTTCAACACGATCGAGCACCTCTTTATAATGCACGGCCTGTGGCGGCGTGGTTACACGACAGTAACATCCCTGTAATGGACTGGCCTGCACAGAGTCATGACCTGAATCCTACAGAACACCTTTGGGATGTTTTGGAACGCCGACCTCGTGCCAGACCTCACCGACCGACATCGATACCTTTCCTGAGTGCAGCACTCAGTGAAGAATGGGCTGCCATTCTCCAAGAAACCTTCCAGCATCTGATTGAACGTATGCCTGCGAGAGTGGAAGCTGTCATCGAGGCTAAGGGTGGGCCAACACTATACTGAATTCCAGCATTACCGATGGAGGGTGCCACGAACTTTTAAGTCATTTTCAGCCAGGTGTCCGTATACTTTTGATCGGATAGTGTAGTAGTCCTTTTGCTTCGAAGATGTAGTACCTCCATATTACGCAGTATACTCCTATAGGACATACCTGAAGAACTGTCAGCAACAAGGTGTCTATCATTTTGTCAGATTTCAGCCAACAGGCACTGTATTACATTATACGGCAGCACACGAACACAGAATACTGACATACGGAACCTACATCCCTTGCCGGCTGTAGGACGCTGTTTTTTGCTTAATCATTGCAGCGCCAGAATGACAGTAGTAACGAGGGATAGTAATTACGTACATGATACGTTATTAGAATGCTGAGCCTCTGACGTGCGCTGGGAAAACCGCGCTGCATTTACAGCCTCCATTGTTCTTTTTCTTATACGACGAATATCTTTTCCCTTTCTGCTCAGCAGAACCAGTCGAAGATTGCACATGTAGGAAATGGGGCGCTAAACCTTGAGAGTGAACTTATTGTCGGGTCCTTTCACACTCGGCGTATACCGGCGGAGCCCCACCAACCCACTGCACCAGGTGCGCGCCTTGGAGCGAAAGCGAGGTCACTCAATAGTGGCTTGGCTGCCTTAGCATATTTTGGGTTCTGTGAGTACGTTCTTAAAGAAAAAGAGCAGTAATAGCTCCTCTCCGTCCGATCTGTGTTCAAAGAAAAGAAAAAAAGGGCGCCAAGAAAAACATGTGGAACTATAAATCAGTGCATGAAGAAATTCACGTTGTAAACACAAGGCTTCAGCTAGGTTGATCAAGAGGTAAATTTAGCATGTCCTTGTAGAGTTATTCAACCAGGCCGTCAAATGAAGCGATTTTTGAAACACCCCGTATACCTAAGTAAGGAATAACAATTCTAAGAAACACCAGTCCACTGTCTTAACCACCATGTTGCACTATACAGCTCTCGAGAGGTGCTAACATACTATCTCGTCACAAAATAAATAAAGGCCAGTATGGCTAAGGAACTATTTCGTTCTATATACACTATGTGATCAAAAGTATCCGGACACCTGCCTGAAAATGACTTGCAAGTTTCTGGCGCCCTCCATCGGTACTGCTTGAATTCAGTATGGTGTCGGCCCACCCTTAGCCTTCCATGACAGCTTCCACACTCTCAGGCATACGTTCAATCAGGTGCTGTAAGGTTTCTTGGGGAATGGCAGCCGATTCTCGACGGAGTGCTGCACTGAAGAGATGTATCGATGTCGGTCGGTGAGGCCTGGCACGAAGTCGGCGTGCCAAAACAACCCAAAGGAGTTCTGTAGGATTCAGGTCAGGACTCTGTGCCGGCCAGTCCATTACACGGATGTTACTGTCGTGTATCCATTCTGCCACTGGCAGTGCATTATGAACAGGTGCTCGATCGTGTTGAAAGATGCAATCGCCAACCCCGAGTTGCTCTCCAACAGTGAGAAGCAAGAAGGTGCTTAAAACATCAATGTAGGCCTATGCTGTGATAGTGCCACGCAAAACAACAAGGGGTGCAAGCCCCGTCCATGAAAAACACGACCACACCATAACATCACCGCCTCCGAATTTTGCTGTTGACGCTACACACGTTAGCAGATTACGTTCACAAGGCATTCACCATACCCGCGTCCTGCCATGTGATCGCCAAATTATGTACCTTGATTCGTCACTACATAAACGTTTTTCCACTATAAACAATTGCCCAATGTTTACGCTCTTTACACCAAGCGAGGCGGAATGTTAAGTCGTTATCTTCCTTCCTTATTTGCTAATTGTGAATAACACACATGAAAAATTGTAAGAAACATAATGCTAGTTATGCATCTTTCGAGGTGATAGCTCAAACTGTGCTCGACACTTCGGAGGTTTATCTCTCTGCCTTTCTCTCTCTTTCTCTCACGCTCTCTTTAATTTTTATTCTTTCTTAATATTACACTTGAAAAGCGTAATAAAGGTAGGATAACCTTATCGTGTCACCATCCGTCACCAGGCTCTCTTGTAATTTTGCCGACGGAGGGAGCAGACACACGCAATACAAATCAATGGAACCAATGAGAATACTGGCAACTACAAATGCACGAAATGCGCGAACGAGAGCTATGTTTCTTGGGATATTAGTTGCAGGTACAAGAAACTATTTCAGTACGAGTGCGATAGGCAAACAGCCACGATGGAATTTCTTCCGTTAAGAGATAAATTATACAAAACGGCAACTCATGAAAAATTGTGTCCCTTGCAGGCGAAAAGAACTGAGTGGTGAAAGAATGAAGCAAATTTGCCTCAGGCGTCTGCTGTTGATGAAATGCATGAGAACATGTGAAAGGGAAATTCTTGTTGCTCGTTCGTTTCCAAAACGCTGATGCTACAAAAATACTTGTACCAGATTCTTTTGGTAAAAAAAAAGACACATGACAGAGTAAAACAAAATTAAACATAAATAGACCAATTTGAAATAGTTTTTGTAGGATGCACCTATCTAATAGTCGGTGTGTCCACCTTTGGCACGGCTGACAGCGGTGAGGCGTCGTAGCGTGGAAATAATGAGGCCTTGGTAAGGCGCTGGAGGGACATGGCACTGCATCTACACACACATCTAATTCCCGTGAATTCCGGGGATGAAGGCGATGAGCCCTGACACCACGTTCAATGACATCGTAGATCGGGTTCAGATCTGACGAGTTGGGGAGGCCAGGTCATCAGTTGGAACTCGCCACTATGCTCCTCGAACAACTCCATCACACTCCTGGCCTTGTGACATGGGGCAGTATCTTGTTGAAAAATGCCACTGCTGTGAAAAACATGATCGTCACGAAGGATTTGCATGTTCTGCAATCAGTGTATGATACTCTTTGGCCGTCATGGTGACTTGCACGAGCTCCACTGGACCCGAGGAGGTCCATGTGAATGTTCCCCAGAGCATAATGGAGCTGCTGCCAGCTTGTCTCCGTCCCACAATGCAGGTGTCAAGGAGTTGTTCTCCTGGAAAATGACTGATTCGCTTCCCCACATCGGCACGAAGAATAAGCTTTCGAGATCGATCAGACCGTGCAGCTCTCTGCCGATGGCCAGCGACCAGTGCCGATGGTCACGTGCCCATTTTAATCGTAGTTGCCGATTGCGGAGATCCATCGTTAGGAGTGCTCATTGCACTGCATGTTCAGACACAATTGTACTTTGCCGTGAATTAAAGTCTGATGTTACGTCCGCCACAGTTCGCCATCAGAGTGTTTTACCAGCCTACCCATCCTACGACGCCCACCATGTGTAATGATGGGTAATCGCCCAACCCCAAGACTTCTGAACGTGTTTCCGCCTTGGTTTCGCCACTTGTTGAAGACTCTCACCACATCACTCCTCCAACACCCGATAAGTCTTGCAGATTCCGAAATGCCCGTGCGGAGGACTGTGTCAGTCAGACTCAGACAGATCGCGCGTCTTCCCCATTCTACGGACGGACAGCAAGCTCGCTGATACAACATGCAACTTGCGTGCGTCACCAAAAGACATTCCTATCGCCTGGGTGGGTTTGTATCGATAGTAAGTCGGAGGTCATGGTGTTATGGATAATCGAAGTAGGGTGTCTCAATGTGGTTGTCAAAATGCAGTCAGCGTCAATTTGTGGCTCTGAAGAACTTCTCGTCGATGGAACGTTGAATTCTATTAAATTCCCTGCGTTAGTTCTCGAGACCCTGAGTGGACAAGAGTTCGTAGCAAATGGAACACCCAGCGTGTTATTCTCAAAGGAGAAGGAACTTCACACGTAAGTGTAGTTTCAGGCACAAAGCAAGGAAGTGTTCAAATGGTTCAAATGGCTCTGATCACTATGGGACTTAACTTCTGAGGTCATCAGTCCCCTAGAACTTAGAACTACTTAAACCTAACCAACCTAAGGAAATCACACACATCCATGCCCGAGGCAGGACTCGAACCTGCGACCGTAGCGGTCGCGCGGTTCCAGACTGAAGCGCAAGAAAGTGTAATAGAACTATTCCTGCTCCTGTTGGAAAGTCTATGACGCTATTAGCGGATGTTTCTGTCATAAACAGAAAAGTCGCAAATTTAGAAAATTTTAACGAAATGCAGAAACACTTGTAGCGGATTGAAGCACAGCGCCGCGACTGAAAGTTGACCAACGTAAGCAAATGTAGACTACTGCACCTAAATAGCCGAAAAGACCCGTTACTATCAGTTGCGCAATTGCTGAAGAACCACTGGAAGCGGTCTCATTCATTAAATCTCTGGGAGTATGCCTACTGAGCGATTTAGAATGGATCGACCATCGAAGATGGTTCAAATGGCTCTAAGCACTATGGGTCTCAACATCTGAGGTCATCAGTCCTCTAGAACTTAGAACTACTTAAACCTAACTAACCTAAGGACGTCACACACATCCATGCCCGAGGCAGGATTCGAACCTGCAACCGTAGCAGCAGCGTGGTTCCAGACTGAAGCGCCTAGAACCGCTCGGCCACAGAGTCCGGCGACCAGCAAAAAAAAGGTAGATGCCGTACTGAGATCCAGTATACGAATTGAACTGATAGAGAAAACATAAGAGACTCAAAGTAAAGCAGCGCGTTTCCTCGCAAATTAGTTCAGTAAGCGCGAAATCGTCACGGAGAGGTTCATGCAACTAGAGCAGCACACGCTACAAGAGAGGCGTTGTTCATGAAAGCGTGGTATACTGTTACATTTTCCGACAGTTTATGTTCCCACAATCTAAGCATTGCACACTGAGGCGTCAAAAGTCATCGCATAGCGATATGCACTTACGTACACAAGGTATTAAAGGGCATTGGCGAAGCTGTCATTTGTACTCTGGTGATTCATGTGGAAAGGTTTCCGACGAGATTACGGCCACATGACGGAAATTAGCAGACTCTGAAGGCGGGATGGTATCTGGAGCTAGACGCATGTGGAAATTCCCATTTCGAAAATCTTTAGGGAATTCAGTATTCCGAGATCCACAGCATCAGGCATTACCTCTCACCACGGACAACGCAGTGGCTGATAGCCTTCACTTCGCAACCAAGAGCAGTTGCGTTTGCGTAGAGTTGTCAGTGCTAACAGTCAAGCAACACTGCGTGAAATTACCGTAGAAATCAATGTGGGAGGTTTGACGAACGTATCCGTTAGGAAAGTGCCGCGAAATGTGGCGCTAATGCGCTATGGCAGCAGGCGGTCGGCGGGGGTGCCTTCGCTAACAGCACATCGCCTGCAGTGCCTCTCGCCAGCCCGTGCCCGTATCGTTGGACGCTAGACTGCTGGAAAACCGCGGCCTTGTCAGATGAGTCCCGCTTTCAGTTGGTGACGGCTGATGATACGGTTCGAGTGCGTCCCAGACCCAACGAAGCCATGGACCCAATTACCAAAGAGGGATTGTGAAAGCTGGTACTGGCTTCTTACTGCCGTACACTGTGTTGATACGTGAAGGACTGGGTCTTCTCGTCCAACTGAACTGACCGTTGACTGGAAATGGCTATATTTGGCTACTTGGAGATCGTTTGCAGCCATTCAGCGATGTAGTTTTTGTGGATGACAATGCACCATGTCACCGGGCCACAATTGTTTGCAATTGGTTTGGAGAACATACTGAACATTTAGAGCTAATGGTTTAGCCACCCAGAGACTGCGCAGCCACTCCCGTCGGAGGTTCGAGTCCTCCCTCTGGAATAGGTGTGTGTGTTGTTCTTAGCACAAGTTAGTTTAAGTAGTGTGTAAGTCTAGGGACCGATACCTCAGCAGTTTGGTCCCTTACAAATTCACACAAATTTATTATTTTACATTTCCGCAGGGGACTTCCAATGACTTGTTGAGTCTATGCCAAGTTGATATTTCACTATGCCGGGCAAATGGAGGTCCGACATGGTATTATGAGTTATCCCATGATTTTTGTCACTTCGCTTTACATCTCGGGAAAAGGCATAGTATGTGAAAGTAAGCAGATTCAAGCTCGCACGGGGGACTACAAACAATCGTCCTTTGTCCTTCCATGTAACACTCTCCTCTGTAATGAGGAAATCGGAAACCTTCGTCAATACACAAAGTCATCTCTGCCAGATATAACACTGTCTACGTGTTACATCTGGCACAGACGTAGACAGCCGAATACAGATGTAGATGCAGTAGCATCGTCCTTATGTGTCGTCACTAACATAAGAGAGAGCTTTCTGTGCAGAAAGCTACTTCTACTACACGAATATGTGAGCTGACAGAAATTGACTGATACGATATCATAGTATTGAAACAATAGCAACTGAATATCTTTCACTTCAATCGACCACTCTCGATAAAAATGCTGGATTAGTATGTCGCGCGCAAATTGAGTCGCAGCATTTAAGTCGGACGAAACAGCATGGAAGAGCGCGGCAAGACGACGTTTTAAGCTGTAACAGACCCAGGGGAAAGGCAACAGCTGTTAGTGTCTGCTGAGGGCTGGCGGTGGCAGTCGTTGCCGAACACGGCTCTCGCATCCGCTACAGGCGACACTACTTTCAGCGACCTTGAGAAATCGCATTTCTCCAGGAAGGACACACACACACACACACAGACGCCCGCATGCTTGCTCGTACACACACACGAAGGGTGGGGAGGTAGGGGGGAAGAATGTTCCATACGAACAGTTGTGTCCTTGCTGGATGAACGTCGGGAAAATTTTCTTGGTCACCACCTGCTGTTTGTTGGAGATCTGAGGCGTTGATTTTTTATTGCTCTGTTTCGGCCTTTCGTGTTATTATAACAGGTTGAACCGCTAACTTAGTTGGGGGTTTCCAATCAGTTGCGAAAAAATGGAAATGTGTCCTTGATGCCCGTAACTACTCACAACAACTGCGTAATTGATTTTAACGACAACTGTATCTCCAGAAATAATTTGTCTCCTCTCAGCAACGTCACACTAGTCCACAGGACGGATTACGTATGCTTTGCGGATAGTGCCAACTGTAAATGCGAAGGCGGAGTCAAAATCATCAGGGCAATCACAGAAGAGATTGTAGTAATACTTATAGTTATTCCGACTGTATTAGTTCTTACAAACTTCTACATGGTCCATCAAGATATTAATCATCTTATGGGTAAGCCGGCTGAAGTGGCCGAGCGGTTCCAGGCGCTACAGTCCGGAATCGAGCTGCTGCTACGGTCGCAGGTTGGAATCCTGCCTCGGGCATGGATGTGTGTGATGTCTTTAGGTTAGTTAGGTTTAAGCAGTTCTAGTCCAGGGGACTGATGATCTCAGATGTTAAGTCCCATAGCGCTTAGAGCC
Source organism: Schistocerca gregaria (assembly GCF_023897955.1). Lineage (NCBI taxonomy): Eukaryota > Metazoa > Arthropoda > Insecta > Orthoptera > Acrididae > Schistocerca > Schistocerca gregaria. The sequence continues at coordinate 385,054,471 of NC_064927.1, forward strand.
ATTTGAACGGGTAATGCTTTCATTAACAAGCGGAAAGTAGAGACACGCGGGACAATCTTGTGGTAAACGGATTGTCCGATCACAGTGCACATTCAGTAATATTACTTAATTTAACTCGATGTGCAGTGCAGAAACAAAGAAGCCGGTCAGTGTGTTTAATGACAAAATAACTGAAGATTTTAAAGGAAACTTGAAAAATGTTGGTTTGGGTGTTCACAGTGGGTTTAACACTAGCTCTAAGCTTAACAGCTTTGGTAGTGAGTTTGTGTCCATCTATGTAATCAGTATTCCTAAAAAGATAATTAAATGCAATAATGGGAAATCATTAAAGAAGCTTTGTACTTCCAAAAGCCATTAAGAAATTTTTTAAAAAAGTACTTGGATCACTACAAAGGGTGACAAAAATATGGAAATACTAAATACACAACACATTACCGTGCTTAATACGGAATTGGAAAACAGTTGTTATTCAAAATACACTCCTGGAAATGGAAAAAAGAACACATTGACACCGGTGTGTCAGACCCACCATACTTGCTCCGGACACTGCGAGAGGGCTGTACAAGCAATGATCACACGCACGGCACAGCGGACACACCAGGAACCGCGGTGTTGGCCGTCGAATGGCGCTAGCTGCGCAGCATTTGTGCACCGCCGCCGTCAGTGTCAGCCACTTTGCCATAGCATACGGAGCTCCATCGCAGTCTTTAACACTGGTAGCATGCCGCGACAGCGTGGACGTGAACCGTATGTGCAGTTGACGGACTTTGAGCGAGGGCGTATAGTGGGCATGCGGGAGGCCGGGTGGACGTACCGCCGAATTGCTCAACACGTGGGGCGTGAGGTCTCCACAGCACATCGATGTTGTCGCCAGTGGTCGGCGGAAGGTTCGCGTGCCCGTCGACCTGGGAACGGACCGCAGGGACGCACGGATGCACGCCAAGACCGTAGGATCCTACGCAGTGCGTAGGGGACCGCACCGCCACTTCCCAGCAAATTAGGAACACTGTTGCTCCTGGGGTATCGGCGAGGACCAGTCGCAACCGTCTCCATGAAGCTGGGCTACGGTCCCGCACACCGTTAGGCCGTCTTCCGCTCACGCCCCAACATCGTGCAGCCCGCTTCCAGTGGTGTCACGACAGGCGTGATTGGAGGGACGAATGGAGACGTGTCGTCTTCAGCGATGAGTGTCGCTTCTGCCTTGGTGCCAATGATGGTCGTATGCGTGTTTGGCGCCGTGCAGGTGAGCGCCACAATCAGGACTGCATACGACCGAGGCACACAGGGCCAACATCCGGCATCATGGTGTGGGGAGCGATCTCCTACACTGGCCGTACACCTCTGGTGATTGTCGAGGGGACACTGAATAGTGCACAGTACATCCAAACCGTCATCGAACCCATCGTTCTACCATTCCTAGACCGGCAAGGGAACATGCTGTTCCAACAGGACAATGCACGTCCGCATGTATCCCGTGCCACCCAACGTGCTCTAAAAGGTGTAAGTCAACTACCCTGGCCAGCAAGATCTCCGGATCTGTCCCCCATTGAGAATGTTTGGGACTGGATGAAGCGTCGTCTCACGCGCTCTGCACGTCCAGCACGAACGCTGGTCCAACTGAGGCGCCAGGTGGAAATGGCATGGTAAGCCGTTCCACAGGACTACATCTAGCATCTCTACGATCGTCTCCATGGGAGAATAGCAGCCTGCATTGCTGCGAAAGGTGGATATACACTGTACTAGTGCCGACAATGTGCTTGCTCTGTTGCCTGTGTCTATGTGCCTGTGGTTCTGTCAGTGTGATCATGTGATGTATCTGACCCCAGGAATGTGTCAATAAAGTTTCCCCTTCCTGGGACAATGAATTCACGGTGTTCTTATTTCAATTTCCAGCAGTGTAGCTTCCAAACGTCTCAGCTTGTCTGCAGTTCACAAATAGGACAGTAAATTGAAATCAGTATTCAATGCTGGCAAAAGAGAGACTGAGACAGAAGTCATAGAAGATCACATTATTTATGTTAAAAAGAAGGAGAGCGTCATAGAAAAAGTTCTCTGGGTTATCCTTTAACGATTCTATCTTCAACATAGAAATGAATGATATATGCAGCTTTAAAACTATATAACAATCTATGCATGGAAATAAAATGTATGACAGGCCGCAGAATTGTTTTCAAACACACATAACAGATTTTTATCTTTAATAACTTCTTCTGAACCGTAGAGTAATTCTTGAACTGAAATAGTCTTTTAAACAGAAAAAAACAGTACGTTCCTGGCATTTAGCCGTATAAATGTTTTTTCGTCTTTTTGTTCAGTTGTAAATGTTTTGTTTGACAATTCAATATCATAACGTTTATCGTGAATATTAACTATGGAACGAGTAAATAACTAACAACGCCAATGAATACGATACGCTTAAAACTTTCGACTCCCATCAAGATTTTAAAAGATCTACTTTGACTTATATTTTATGTTAGTAACAGACGTATGAGGGGTTAGTGTTCTACGTTAATCGACGTCGAAGCTAGAGTTCTCACTTCCTGAATACTGAATCCAGTGACACAGCAAATATCAATTATATTTTCCTCGTTGTAAAACAGGACTATCAACCGGTAACCTTGCTTAACGGAAAAGCTAAAGCACACAGAAATTGTCAATCACACAAAAAGTATCTGGTTATAACGCTAACGTAACAGAAATGGATATAGACTGCGACATTTTATTTTGAGAATAATTAAGAATTGTTCCTTTTCTTGTTTCGAAATATTCCAGGAAGCTTCCAGTTGTTTTTCCACGGTCCTCCTGCGGAAAGGCCATTAACGAAAGTTGTCATCGTTCGTTTCCATCGCGTTTTGCGTTAAGGGAGGGAAATTTCCTTCCAAATGATTACACACATGTATTACCCTCACACCGAGTTAGGTAACCATTTTGTGTTACTGTACATTAATTAGGTTCAAAAGGTTCAAACGGCTCTGAGCACTATGGGACTTGACAACTGAGGTCATCAGTCCCCTAAAACTTAGAACTACTTAAACCTAACTAACCTAAGGACATCACACACATCCATGCCCGAGGCAGGATTTGAACCTGCGACCATAGCGGTCGCGCAGTTCCGGACTGAAGTACCTAGAACCGCTCGGCCGCAGCGGCCGGCACTGGGTTGAACCTCAGTAAAATATGAAACTGGTGAAAATACTGACTAGCTCTTAATATAAAAGAAAAAAAGGGACGGCGTAGGTGAGTGCTTCACGAACCTTTAAAGAGTGGGAGCCCTTGACTACGGGATTCACTAGCGACCTGCCCGGGATTCGCACTGGTAGCACTCAGCGACTGCGGCCGGTCGACTTGCGTGGCGCAGTGGCAGCAAATTATGTACGCACACTTTCCTCGTGAATCAGTCGGCCTATGAGCGAAAACCACACCAAAGTCGCTATAGTAGCGATTAGCCTTCATAGTAGACAACATTCCATTGGAACTACTGACGGCCTTGGAAGAGCCAGTCCTGACAAAACTCTACCATCTGGTGAGCAAGATGTATGAAACAGGCAAAATACCCTCAGACTTCAAGAAGAATGTAATAATTCCAATCCCAAAGAAAGCAGGTGTTGACAGATGTGAAAACTACCGAACAATCAGTTTAATAAGTCACAGCTGAAAAATACTAACACGAATTCTTTACAGACGAATGGAAAAACTAGTAGAAGCCGACCTCGGGGAAGATCAGTTTGGATTCCGCAGAAATGTTAGAACACGTGAGGCAATACTGCCCCTACGACTTATCCTAGAAAATAGATTAAGTAAGGAGAAACCTACATTTCTAGCATTTGTAGAATTAGAGAAAGCTTTTGACAATGTTGACTGGAATAATGTCTTTCAAATTCTGAAGGTGGCAGGGGTAAAATACAGGGAGCGAAAGACTATTTACAATTTGTACAGAAACCAGATGGCAGTTATAAGAGTCGAGGGACATGAAAGGGAAGCAGTGGTTGGGAAGGGAGTGAGACAGGGTTGTAGCCTCTCCCCGATGTTATTCAATCTGTGTATTGAGCAAGCAGTGAAGGAAACAAAAGAAAAGTTCGGAGTAGGTATTAAAATCCATGGAGAAGAAATAAAAACTTTGAGGTTCGCCGATGACATTGTCATTCTGTCAGAGACACCAAAGGACTTGGAAGAGCACTTGAACGGAATCGACAGTGTCTTGAAAGGAGGATATAAGATCAACATGAACAGAAGCAAAACGAGGGTAATGGAATGTAGTCAAATTAAATCGGATAATGCTGAGGGAATTAGATTAAGAAATGAGACACTTAAAGTAGTAAAGGAGTTTTTCTATTTAGGAAGTAAATTAACTGGTGATCATCGAAGTAGAGAGGATATAAAATGTAGACTGGCAATGGCAAGGAAAGCGTTTCTGAAGAAGAGAAATTTGTTAACATCGAGTATAGATTTAAGTGTCAGGAAGAAATTTCTGAAAGTATTTGTATGGAGTGTAGCCATGTATGGAAGTGAAACATGGACTATAACTAGTCTGGACAAGAAGAGAATAGAAACTTTCGAAATGTGGTGATACAGAAGAATGCTGAAGATAAGGTGGATAGATCACGTAACTAATGAGGAAGTGTTGAATAGGATTGGGGAGAAGAGAAGTTTGTAGCACGACTAGAAGAAGGTATCGGTTGGTAGGACATGTTCTGAGGCATCAAGGGATCACCAATTTAGTATTGGAGGGCAGCGTGGAGGGTAAAAATCGTAGAGGGAGACCAAGAGATGACTACACTACGCAGATTCAGAAGGATATAGGTTGCAGTGGGTACTGGGAGATGAAGAGGCTTGCACAGGATAGAGTAGCATGGAGAGCTGCATCAAACCAGTCTCAGGACTGAAGACCACAACAACAACAATACAGGCAGAAAAATGCGCCAGTGGACTTAATAATATCTACCGAAAATATTGTGGGAATTTTAATTCAGCAATTGTATAGATGACTCACAATTATTGCGTCACTCCATTCTGATATCTAGGAGTAACAGTCTATACAGGGTGAGTCACCTAACATTACCGATGGATATATTTTGTAAACCACATCAAATACTGACTAGTCGATTCCACAGACCTAACGTGCGGAGAGGGGCTAGTGTAACTGAATAATACAAACCATAAAACAATGTACGGAAGTATGTTTTTTTAGCACAAACCTAGGTTTTTTTAAAAATGGAACCCCGTTAGTTTTGTTAGCACATCTGAACATATAAACGAATACGTAATCAGTGCCGTTTGTTGTATTGTAAATTGTTAATTACATCCGGAGATATTGTAACCTAAAGTTGACGCTTGAGTACCACTCCTCCGCTGTTCGATCGTGTGTATCGGAGAGCACCGAATTACGTAGGGATCCAAAGGGAACGGACGAGTTGGAAACAATTCTTGGTAGAACGTCTCCGTTTCCACTCATCGTTTTTACTGGCTTTTATGGTGATTCAGTGCAGTGGCGGATCATAATCACTCAGTTACAACCGTCTGGAAACCATGTTGTTTACTGGAACTACACTGAAGAGGCAAAGAAACAGATACACCTGCCTAATATCGTGTAGGGCCCCGCGAGCACGCACAAGTGCCGGAACACGCGATGGCATGTGCTCGACTACCGACTGAGGTAGCGCTGGAGGGAACTGACACAGTGAATCCTGCAGGTGTGTCCATAAATCCGTAAAAGTACGAGGGGACGGAGGTCTTTTCTGAACAGTACATTGCAAAGTATCCCAGATATGTTCAGTAATGTTCATGTCTGGGAAGTTTGGTGGCCAGCGGAAATGTTTAAACTCAGAAGAGTGTTCCTGGACGTGTAGAGTGTAGCATTGTCCTGCTGGAATTGCACAAGTCCGTCGGAATGCAGAATGGACATGAATGGATGCAGGTCATCAGACAGGATGCTTACATACGTGTTCACTGTCATAGTAATATCTAGACGTATCAGGGGTTGCAAGTAGGCTGTTTAGGTTTTTTTTATCTGTAACGCTGCCGCCACGTAGCGCTCTGTATGAAAATCACTGGATGTGCCGTGTGCAGTCTGTGGCTGGTTTGCATTGTTGTCTGCCATTGTAGTGTTGGGCTGTTGGCTGTTAACAGCGCGTAGCGTTGCGCAGTTGGAGGTGCTCCGCCAGCAGTGGTGGACGCGGGGAGAGAGATGGCGGAGTTTTGAAATTTGTAAGAATTGGTGTCATGAACTGCTATATATATTATGACTAGTGAGGTAAATACATTGTTTGTTCTCTATTAAAATCTTTCATTTGCTAACTATGCCTATCAGTAGTTAGTGCCTTCAGTAGTTTGAATCTTTTATTTAGCTGGCAGTAGTGGCGCTCGCTGTATTGCAGTAGCTTGAGTAACGAAGATTTTTGTGAGGTAAGTGATTTGTGAAACGTATAGGTTAATGTTAGTCACGGCCATTCTTTTGTAGGGATTTTTGAAAGTCAGATTGCGTTGCGCTAAAAATATTGTGTCAGTTTAAGCACAGTCATGTATAATTTTTCAAAGGGGACGTTTCAGGATCTCACATCACTCCAGCTCCACACATCCCACACCATTACAGTGCGTCCACTAGATTCAACAGTCCCTTGCTGAGATGCAGGTTACACGTCCATCCGCTCGATACAACTGAAACGAGTCTTGTCCGACCAGGGAACATATTTTCAGTCATCAATGTCGGTGTTGACGGGGCCAGGAGAGGCCTAAAGCTTTGTGTCGTGTAGTGATCATAGGTACATGACTGGGCTTTCGACTCCGAATGCCCATATCGATGATGTTTCGTGGAATGGTTCGCACACTGGCACTTGTTGATGTTCCAACATTGAAATCTGCAGAAATTTTGCGGAAAGGTTGAGCACTCTTGTCTCGTTGAACGGTTCTCTTCAGTTCTCGTTGGCGCCGTTCTTGCAGGATCTTTTTTCGACCGCAGTGATGTCGGAGATTTGATGTTTTACCGGATTCCTGATATTCACTGTACATTCGTAAAATGGTCGTACAATAAAATTCCCACTTCATCGCTACCTCGGAGATGCTGTGTCCCATCGCTCGTGAGCCAACACCACGTCCAAACTCACTTAAATATTGACAACCTGCCATTGTAGCGGCAGTAACCGATCTAAAAACTGCGCCAGGTACTTGTTGCCCTATACAGGCATTGCCGGCCGCAGCGCCGTATTCTGCCTGTTTCATGTCTCTGTAATTGGACACACATGCCTATACCAGTCTTTTTTTGGCGCTTCAGTGTATAACACAAACTTTGAAAAGCGCCCTCCTCCCACACCCTTCGAGGTGATGGGTTGTTTGTGGGAAGAGACGAAACTGCGAAGTCATCGGTCTCATCGGAACAGGGAAGGACGGGGAAGGAAGTTGGCCGTGTCCTTTCAGAGGAACCACCCCGACATTTGCCTGGATGGCCGCAAGCGGGATTGATTCGTCATCCTCTCGAATGCGAGTCCAACGTGCTAACCACTTTGCCACATCACTCGGTTTCGCGGTGACTCGCAGAGTTTAGACCTATATGTTGGTCTTCAGAAACCCGCTGCCCGTGGATTGCGCTACCGCACAGTGAGTGTAGCAGGCAGCGGGTGAGTGGCGGCGAGCGGCCGCCGGATGGCTCTGAAAGCGAGAGTGCTCCCGGCAGCTCGGCCCGCTTGCCCTCGATCAGCCACAACTGGACCACTCGCGCTATCGGCCGGCATTCAACCTGCCCGACCAGTCACGGGTCCAGCCAGTGTGTAAGTGCCGGCCGGTGCTGCTCCTGCTGCTGCCGATGCACAACGACTCTCCCGTTCCCCTCATCTTCTCGTTCGGTTTACGGCGACGGCTAGCAGAGCAACCGCTTGCAACAGCTGGCCTGCAAGAAACTGCTTTACCGCGTGGCAGGAAATTAGTACATTCTGGAGCAGAACCTCTGTATGACTAACGTGAACTTTCTCGTGATGAAATACTGAATCAGAGCTCCACTTACGTCCTGACACACTTTTGGTTATAAGTTAGTTGCGAACAACGCAAATTCAGAAAAAATACTTCTCTGGTGTGTGTTACATTAGCAACCACTGATTTCTGAGGAAAACGAATTATTTCCAAGTTCATTGAACATTTATATACACTACTGGCAATTAAAATTGCTACACCACAAAGATGACCTGCTACAGACGAGAAATTTAACCGATAGGAACAAGATGCTGTGATATGCAAATGATTAGTTTTTCGGAGCATTCACAGAAGCTTGGCGCTGTTGGTGACATGAGGAAAGTTTCCAACCGATTTCTCATACAAAAATAGCAGTTGACCGGCGTTGCCTGGTGAAACGTTGTTGTGATGCCTTGTGTAGGGAGGAGAAATGCGTACCATCACGTTTCCGACTTTGATGAAGGTCGGCTTGTAGCCTATCGCGACTGCGGTTTATCGTATCGCGACGTTGCTTCTCGCGTTGGTCGATATCCAGTGATTGTTAGCAGAATATGGAATCGGTGGGTTCAGGAGGGTAATACAGAACGCCGTGCTGGATCCCAACGGCTTCGTATCACTAGTAGTCGAGATGACAGGCATCTTATCCGCATAGCTGTAAGGGATCGTGCAACCACGTCTCGGTCCCTCAGTCAACACATGGGGACGTTTTCAAGACAATAACCATCTGTACGAACAGTTCGACGACGTTTGCAGCAGCATGGACTATCAGCTCGGAGACCATGGCTGCGGTTACCCTTGACGCTGCATCACAGACAGGAGCGCCTGCAATGTTGTATTCAACGACGAACCTGGGTGCACGAATGGCAAAACGTCATTTTTTCGGATGAATTCATGTTCTGTTTACAACATCATGATTGTCGCATCCGTGTTTGCCGACATCGCGGTGAGCGCACATTGGAAGCGTGTATTCGTCATTATCATACTGGCGTATCACTCGGCGTGATGGTATGGGGGGCCATTGGTTACACGTCTCGGTCATCTCCTGTTCGCATTTACGACACTTTGAACAGTGGATGCTACATTTTAGATGTGTTACGACCCGTGGCTCTACTCTTCATTCGCTCCCTGCGAAACCCTACATTTCAGCAGGATAATGCACGACCGCATGTTGCAAGTTCCGTACGGGCCTTTCTGGATACAGAAAATGTTCGACTGCTGCCTTGGCCAGCACATTCTCCGGATCTCTCACCAATTGAAAACGTCTGGTCAATGGTGGCCGAGCAACTGGCTCGTCACAATACGCCAGTCACACTACAAAAAAAAGGTTCAAATGGCTCTGAGCACTATGGGTCATCAGTCCCCTAGAACTTAGAACTACTTAAACCTAACTGACCTAAGGACATCACACAATACCCAGTCATCACGAGGCAGAGAAAATCCCTGACCCCGCCGGGAATCGAATCCGTGAACCCGGGCGCTGGAAGCGAGAAGGCTACCTCACGACCACGAGCTGCGGACCCAGTCACACTGTTCTTGATGAACTGTGGTAACATGTTGAAGCTGCATGGGCGGCTATACCTGTACACGCCATTCAAGCTCTGTTTGACTCAATGCCCAGGCGTATGAAGCCCATTATTACGGCCAGGTGGTTGTTCTGGGTACTGATTTCTCATTATCTATGTACCCGAATTGCGTGAAAATGTAATCACATGTCAGTCCAGTGAATACCCGTTTATCGTCTGCATTTCTTCTTGGTGCAGCAATTTTAATGGCCCCTAGTGTAAATTCACTGGAAGTTGGTCATACGCTCTATGGACCTATATATCTCCATAACGGTTTGTGTGTGTGTATGTGGGAGCAAGAGAGAGTGAGTGTGTGTGAGAGATAGAGAGAGAGAGAGAGAGAGCCTGAAGGAGCAGGCACTGCTGCAGATGATCTACTGTTGGTTGGTTGGTTGATCTGAGGAAGGGAACCAAACAGCTAGGTTATCGGTCCCAGTGGATTAGGGAAGGAAGTCGGCCGTGACTGTTCAAAGGAACCATCCCGGCATTTGACTGAAGCGATTTAGTGAAATCACGGAAAATCTAAATTAGGATGGCTGGAAGCGGGTCTGAACCGACGCCCTCCCAAATGCGAGTCCAGCGTGCTAAACGACATACGGCTCTCTGAGGTAGAGGAAATGTATTCGCAAATTGCGAATACTATTAGACATCAGCTGTATAATTTATTAACGACAGATGAAAGTCTGTGCCAGTGTGGGACTCGAACCCGGATTTCATACTTAGCACGAGCGGTTGCTTTAACCACATCGGCTACCCGCGCACGCCTCCCGGACCGATCCAAATGTCCGAACGTCAGCGTGTTATTCGTCACATACATCCATGTCTGAAGGACACTGGGTATTACTATACAGGCATTGTGAACTACAAACACTGCAAAATTGTGCTGCATGGCTATATAGACCGCGACAGTAATAAGAACATCATCTCTCCCTCTGCGGTAATCACAGTAAGTGTGCAGTTACAGGACGTGGACACGGCGACATATGGAGGGTGGGATCGACGTGGAAGGCGTACACGGATAGCCGCTCGTGCTAAGCGGAAATTCGAGTTAGAGTCACGGACCGGTACAAATATTCATATGTCACTAATGCATTGTACAGCTGACATCTTATTGTATTTGCAATTTGTGAATACATCTCTTCCGAATCTGTACGCGATTTTCTAGTGTAAGCAAACCCATACTGTGGTGATCCTTAGCGACTAGTGGAAATGCCAGTCACCCCCTATTCCCCACACTGCCCCATCAGCTAAAATTACCTCTCTGCTGTTTTTTGTACTCAATCTTGACAAAATTTGCAATTTTATAAGACACACATTATTTGAAAACCCGACATGTGCTAGTAGGACTCGCGCTGTGACGGTTCCGTACGAACTCAAATGTGTGTACAGATAGTTCGTCTGTATGCTCTGATGAGTGAGTTTGCCAGTATCAAAATATGTGATAAGAATAGCCGTATCTGTTCACTTAGAAGCCTCAATTGTTTTTTACATCACCAAGAGACCACACACCTTAGTATGTGACAAATTTCAACTTGATGCCTCTTTCCCTTCATGAGGAAAAGGAGCCTAAAGAGACGAACATGCAGACAGTCAACAAACTGATCCTACACTGAGGTGGCAAAAGTCATGGGATACCTTCTAATATCGTCTCGACCTTCGTTTGTCTCGTGTAATGAAGCACCTCGTCGTGCCACTAATCCAACAAGTCGTTGAAAGTCCTCTGCAGAAATGTGGAGCCACGATGCCTGTACAGCCGTCCATAATTGCGAAAGTGCACGAAGTGAATCGGCCGTTGTGGCTGAGCGGTTCTAAGCGCTTCAGTCCGGAACCGCGCTGATGCTACGGTCGCAGGTTCGAATCCTGCCTCGGGCATGGATGTGTTAGGTTAGTTAGGTTTAAGTTGATATAAGTGTAGGGGACTGATGACCTTAGATGTTAAGTCCCATAGTGTTTAGAGTCATTTTAACCATTTGCACGAAGTGACCTCTCGGTTATGTCCCATAAATGTTCGATATTTAAGAACATAAGGTCCATGGGTGCAAGTGGTCTCCAAGTGCCCGAACATAACCATTTCCAGTCAATGATCTGGATCAGATGACCCAGTCCATTCTATGTAAACACAGCCTACTCCATTACGGAGACAGCACCAGCTTGCGTAATGCCTTGTCGTCAGCTTTTGCCCATGACTTCGTGGAGCCTGCCTCACACTGTAACCCTACCATCAGCTCTATCGACTAAAATCGGGTCTCGTCTGACGACGCCAATGTTTTCCAGTCTGCTAGGGTGCAACTAGATAGGGTCACGAACCCAGGTGAGGCACTGTGGTGACGTGCTATCAGCAATGGCAGTCGCGTCGGTCATTGCTTGCCGTAGCCCATGAACGCCAAATTTCATCGCCCCGTCCCCGTCTGTCGTACGTCCCACATTGATTTTTGCTGCTATTTCAGGAAGTGTTGCTTGTCTATTGGCACTGACAACTCTACGTCAACGCCGCTTCTCTCGCTTGTTCAGTGAAGGCCGTCGGCCACTGCGTCGTCCGTGGTGGGAGGTGATGCCTGAAATTTGGTACTCTAGGCACACTCTTGACGCTGTAGGTCTCGGAATATTGAATTCTCTAACGATTTTCGAAATGGAATGTCCCACGCTTCTAGCTTCAACTACCATTCCGCATTAAAAGTCTGTTAAATCCCGCGGAGCACCTACGATCACGTCGGAAACTTTTTCACATGACTCACCTGAGTACAAATGATACCTCCGCCAATGCGCTGCCCCTTTACACCTTGTGTACGCGGCAGTACCAACATCGGTAGACGTGCATAGCGCTCTCCCATGATTTTTGTCACCTCACTATGCAATGCTTCCGTTTTTACCGATTGTGACAAGGAACCCCAAAAATGTCTTATATTGACGGATAACACTGCGCATCACAAATTAAATGTGCCATTGTACAGGCTTTCTTACAACATTTAAAGTAAAACATAATCTATATGTATTTGGTAACTACTATCCATATGTTTTAGCATGCTGTATAATAAAGGATACATTTTATTCGCTCCTCATAATTTATAGTCGGCAGAATGGGAAGAATCGAAAGCCGTTGGTCAAATAGCACATTTGCTTCAGCAGCCTGAAATTGGGCTGCTTCTGTGTTGGCAGCGCTGTATAGCGCTTTGCATTGGATCTCTGACCGCGCTTTGTTTGTAACAGACTCTGTGGCTGGTTGTACTCGTTGTTGGAAGTTAATCGCCAGTAGTGTTGGCCAGTTGGAAGTTAGTCGCCTGCAGCGATGGAAGTACTGTTGGGCAGTTGGAGGTGAACAGCCAGCAGTGATGGATGTTAGAAGTGAGAAGTTGGCATTGATAGAGGTTAGAGATCTGAATTGGTAGCGTAGGCTAACGATCTGTAGATGTTCGACCTGGAGATTGAATATTATTCATGATTACGTACCTTTGTACTAGGTGTCAATGACAATTTATATTCGTGTCTAAACTGGATGTTACAATATTAAGGTAAAAATACATTAATTTATTTGCAACAAAATCTTTCCTTTGCTAACCAGATCCCTATTAGTAGTTAGTGGCTTTATTATTTAGAATCTCTTATTTAGCTGGCAGTATTCACGCTCGCTGTATTGCAGTAGTTACGTGATGAAGTGCTGAATGAAATGTATAGATTATTGTTAAGATTTCTTTTTAGTCAGGGCCATTCCTTTGAGTTAACTATTTGAAGCCCGCTTATCCTTTTTTATGCAGTCAGACTGGGTTCCGCTAGGATATTGAGGGTCTCAGTCATTCAGCAATTTAAGTACAGACACACTCATTTAAATAAAGAATTTTCATCCCGTTCGCTGACCTGTGTGATTCCACAATACCGTTTCGTAGTAGCAGCAAGAGCTCCTTGTTGGACATGGGCGATTCACGTATTGTAGGTGCTAGCTGTGTGAAAGTAACGTACTGTTGCCACATAAACCAGAGACGTCTGTTATATACTAGTCGTTTCTTGAGCCAGCCGGAGTGGCCATGCGGTTCTAGGCGCTACAGTCTGGAACCGAGCGACCGCTACGGTCACAGGTTCGAATCCTGCCTCGGGCATGGATGTGTGTGATGTTCTTAGGTTAGTTAGGTTTAATTAGTTCTAAGTTCTAGGCGACTGACGACCTCAGAAGTTAAGGCGCATAGTGCTCAGAGACATGTGAACCATTCGTTTCCTGAAGACGCTGCTTGAACGAAATGACACTTTGGCAACAACTTGCCTTTACAGTCGTGGGTGGAGGGAGAGGCTTCTTCTCGTAGGCACAGGATAAGAACAAGAACTGTAGGAAAATTCTGATACTTCCACCGGTTAATCCTTACACCGTCTCTCTTCCTTTTTTATCATTTTCTGCACCCCTGTGCCTGTGTCCTTGCGAGCTACTTGGTACGGCCAAGGGTACGAGTATCGTGTTGCTAAGCTGTCGAAGCCAAAGAAACTGAGAGGAAGCTCCTAAGCTGCGTAGTCCGAGTCCTGGCACATATTTAAGACACCTACGCCTCCTGTTGCGCAGAATTGCTCCTTCGCGAGACAAGCAGACTATTAGAGGGGCTACAGAGCGACCGCAGGCGTCAGCGCAGCGCTACTTTGGCTCCGCAAACACCGGCTGGTGCATAAGTCATGCAGCGCAGCGGCCCTCGGCTGAGTCGTTGCGGCCTTGCTGTGGGCGTGGCCAGACTCACTTGTCCCCAGGAGTCTCACGATGCACGCCTTCCGGGAACCTGACACCACAGCCAACGTTATCTGTAGTCAGCAGTGCCTGGTCTATTTCTCTGCCCGTCTTCTCGCAGCAGCCACTTCCGGATTTATTTAAAACTTTCTGTTGTGCTAAGTCACATTCTCCCTCTGTCCCTTCTGGCCGGTCTCGGTGGCCGAGCGGTTCTAGGCGCTTCAGTCCGGAACCGGGCGACTGCTACTGTCGCAGGTTCGTATCCTGCCTCGGACATGGATGTGTGTGATGTTCTTAGGTTAGTTAGGTTTAAGTTGCTCTAGGGGACTGATGATCTCCGATGTTAAGTCCCATAGTGCTTAGAGCTATTTGAACCATTCGAACCCACTGTCCGACTGACTTGAATGAGAAGAACCGAGCTATAAGATGGGTCGCTTTCATACAATTTTCAGTTTAGATCGCAAACATTATTATTTTATTTTCATAAAAATGACTGTTTTCAGGTATTGCCCATCATCAGATCATCTCGGCATAAAAGCAATGTACGAATGAAGAGAAAGTAAAAATGTTACTCATATATCAGAACTGTTCTACAAGTTCTCACATCTGGTCTGGAATCCAAAAATCATAAGTAATTACATTTTTTTACATTTTTTACAAAAAACCGAGAAGTGAACTGTTTGATAATGTATAACTATCAAAACTGTATCATTATAGATCCGTCTGATGATGCCTCAAAACAGTAGAAGGCGAAACGCTTATGGATTAAATGAAATAAATAGCAGCAGGAAAAGGCAGTTTGATTTGCAAAACAATTATTTATATGCTTGCTGCGGAAGATGGCCACACAAACAAAAGTGTAATTAGTTATATTTTTACTTTGTTACAGAAAGCACAGAGACATTAGAATACTGGCCTACCTTTTGTTCTATTCCTTTGATATATGTTTATTTAATCTGTTTATGTTTAGAGCATGTTAATGGTCCCGCCTTGGAATATTTATTTAATTTCAAGTTATTTAAATGTAAATTCACTATTTAGAAGTGTTTTATGTTTGTGAGTCTACGTTAGCTTGGAGATGTGGAGGGAGCACTGTAGCCAATCACAGCGCTCGTTGCTAAAGGAGGCAGCTACCGAAATGAATGGAAGGGAGTTGGGGCGAGACAGTCGCACCGGACACGTGGGGTGCTGGTCGCGACGGCTGTACAGACGCACAGTCGCGAGAGGGACTTGGAGAGTGTGGAGCGGTTTGTGCGTGGTCGTGGCAGATAGACACATTTCGTAGTGCCGACTTGTGCACTTTCCGTGGCTTCTACATTGAAGACGCAGTGTGCATTTAGAAGTGAATATCTCGCGAGCTTTGTTGTTGTTCATAACAAATTACGTGCTGTAGGAATCTATTGTTTCCCTGTTTGTTATTCAACTTATATTTTATTTAATTGCTGGACCATCGACACCAATATGTGTTTTGCAGAGATATACCGCATTCTGAAAAGTACTTCTACTATCGTACTCATTATTTAAAGTCGTTAAGGTAGAACCTGCAGACTTTATTTAATTGCAATCTTTCATTTATAAATGTCTATATTAATTCGCAATTGCCGAGTGATAGGAAGCTTCGACCATTTGATTCATGTGTGTATTCATATTGTAAGATGGCAAGAAGTATGCCCCTTCATGAAGTCCTTAAAGATCACCTAACTCACGTTGAGCGAACAGTAGGGCTGAACAAAAATGACTGACAAGGAAATTGGATCTTGTAGAGGGTATAGTATGGATGTATTGGAATAATTAATGTCGGGTGATGGTTTTAAAGTAATTCACACGACATGAAAACTTTGTGGAAACGCGTCGATTTACTGGAGGCTAGTTTATCCCAGGGAAGTATTCAGAGTTGACCGTGGCCGGCTGGGGAGCAGTGAAGGGAAGCGACACTAGGCAGCTTAGGGCGGCTCAAGCTCTGAGAAAGGAGTAACGGGGTGCGGCATCCAGCTGCCTTAAGATGAGTGACAGTGAGTGGGTGGATGACTCCATGCTGGTGTGGAAGGAGACGGAGAACTTGTATGCCTGTTGATAAATGTCCATCGTCCCGTTTTCAATGAAACATGCGAGAAAGCTGCGCAAAGCTGTGGTAGAGCGGTCAACAGAAGCCAAAATATGCGTGTTCGTGACTATAGCAACTTCACGCTGAATTCACGGTCCGCAGAGTCTGAAGTAAATCAGGTGAAGAGTGACAGAATGAAAATACGCCGGCCTTCGATGGCAACGTTGGACCGAGGAATTTGAAGTACTCTCCTGGGAATCAGAATTCCGGAAAAAATTGGTGTTTTGTGCAGACGCTAAACTTGATGGGTGGCCTGGGAGGAGCTAAATAGCAGACCTTGAGAGGAAGGGAAATTTTGTTGGAATTTGTTCACTTCCCAGAGCAGGCATTAGTCGGCGCCGGGAAGCGACGCAAAATTAACGCGACTTGTGCTGCAATTGGCGTAAGTGATTTGGCTGGAGGGGAAACTGAGGCAAAGAGCGGACTGGGAGAAGTCTCCGTAGAGGTCTTCCATTCCCAGCTTGTCTAGAGTGCGGACGTGGCGTTCTTTACTCAGCTTGCCTGAGAGAGAGTGAGCATCTCTGCAGTTTAGGACTTAGCAAACGGAACGATTGAGCTTGGAGACAGAAAGTTTTGGTTCAGCTATGTACTGAGCAGGATAGCTAGGAGTGAATAGACGAGCGTAGCCTTGCAACACCACGAGGCCGGCCGACGTCCGCACATCGACGCCGCCCCACTACGCTGAATTCGGTGATATTGCACCCACTCCGGCTTCAGTTAGGCACTGATTAATTTGTTGGATCACGTCGGCAAAGTTTCCACGAGGGTTTCATGGGCTGTGTATTGTGGAATTCTTCTGCCACTTCGCATTACGCCTGGGTCAGTGGATAGGAATTAACTTTGATTTATCGGGATTTACTCCACGTAAACGCAATTTATTACCACTGCCTGTTATGAGAGTCGTGTAATGTGATGACTGAAGTTCGGGAGTTAAAATAAATTTGTGCTAATCGACTGCATCTGTTTTCAATCACGTAGTTGAAATCCCAAGTCACTTCCTTAATTAATTTTATGTTCAACATTTGCATCTGGTGTTCAGTAGCTGAATATAGCATCAATGTGCACCCCTTTTTAATTAAAAGTGATTAATTCCGCCGGCCGCGGTGGTCTCGCTGTTCTAGGCGCGCAGTCCGAAACCGTGCGACTGCTACGGTCGCAGGTTCGAATCCTGCCTCGGGCATGGGTGTGTGTGATGTCCTTAGGTTAGTTAGGTTTAAGTAGTTCTAAGTTCTAGGGGACTAATGACCACAGCAGTTGACTCCCATAGTGCTCAGAGCCATTTGAACCATTAATTCTGAATCAATTAATGCCAACACTGGCACCGCAGTTCAGTCAGGAGTCATAGGGCCTTATTACTTTCTTTGCGTTATCTGATATTGCGGCAGTTTCGCACTCTGTGTTGATCTGTTAGTCAATTAGCTGGGGTGAACACACGCCAAAATCAGGTAAGTGACGGGCGGGGTGTTACAAAATGGTTCATATGGCTCTGAGCACTATGCGACTTCACTTCTGAGGTCATCAGTCGCCTAGAACTTAGAACTAATTAAACCTAACTAACCTAGGGACATCCACATATCCATGCCCGAGGCAGGATTCTAACCTGCGACCGGAGCGGTCGCTGGGCTCCAGACTGTAGCGCCTAGAACCGCACGGCCACTCCGGCCGGCCCTGGGGTGTTCTAATATTTTATACTGTAGACCAAGCAGTATTTAGCTTTTAATGCGGCAACCACGTATCCCAGCCCCTAGACAACGAAACTAGCCAAAACTTTTACTATTTCAACTCTGAGTCAGAGGGTACGTAGTTGAGGGCCACCGCCATCAACTCATTTGTCCTTTTTTTTTGTAAGCCCGCAAGTGTCGGCAAAGATCGGTCCATTGCCGGAAGCAGTGGGAGACGAGTGGCGAGTGTTCACTGGTAGTCGCTCACTGTACCGGCGAAGGACGTCGACATTCTAAACCACGGCGAGTTGCCCCGTGCAGAGCGGATGCAACCGCGCTGCGCAGCGTTCACGGCCGGCTGTGTGCGCAGATCCCGCCCAGCGCGGGCGGCCGCAGGAAGCTGCGATTGGCCCCGCCGCGCGCACCCACTGCCCTGGCGCCGCACACACAGCACACGGACCGCGCCGGACGCGGGAAAGCGGGAAACGCGGCGCCAGCGTGTTTCCCGTCCGCTGGGCGTGCTCGCTGCTCCGCCTTTGACTCATAACCGTGGCGGGAACACAAGCGGCCAGTGCGGAATCGATGACACAGAGCAAACACAGCCGCCAGTAGAGGCCGATTCATACAAACGACCACACCGTTACCTCCTGTTCCGTCTGTGAGATTCGTATTTGCCACAAGCTGCCCGACAAATAAAAGTGAAAGGCCCGGAAGAAATGGTCGGATGTCGATGAAACTCTCTACAAGTACACACCATCGGCAGATTCGTAAATGATCAAGAGTTACAGTTCTCCGTGGCAAGTATAACGGCCACCAGAATGCAATACTGTTGTTAGACATTACAGTTGTTACCAGATGTGGCAGGGCAGACAAGAGATATAGACGGCGTCACATATTGAGATATTAGCTCAGTGCCCGGCCTTGCTCGCGATGTTTAATACCTGCCACACAACGTGATCGGCCCTGTGCCTTACTGATACACACAGTGAATGTCAGCCACTTGTGAAGGTGCAGTCGCTTTAACCCTTTCGTGAGCCGTGGGAATCATGCTTCCCACTACAATGAACTCGCTCCTAGTACCGTGGGATTCACAGTTCCTACCCCTGTACGGTGCCATCACCTAGTTAACAGTATAGGGTACTACTTCCAATCGGATGTTCGCGCCGTTTCTGCTGTACCTTAGCGCAGATGCATTGTATAGCTGAGTGTTGCTCTGTAGAGGAGCCTTTCAGTGCTGTTTGCTTGACATTTTGTGATTTTTTCCTCAAAGCTATAGTATAAGGTAAGGAAAATTCCAGTTTGAAACAAAAGGAGCCATTTCTGCAGTAAAATAGATGGATAACGGTCCAGTCACTTTCCTGTCCTCAATTCATGACCCATGAGAAACAGCCACAGTTAAAAGGAAAAACAAGGATGGTACTAGTACAGAGATTTCTTGTCCTGAAGTTGTGGCAGAATACAACAAAATAATGGGTGGTGTCGATAAGTTTGATCAATTACGAGAAAGGTATGCTGTTGGCAGGCATTCTGTAAAATGGTGGCACAGAATATTTTATTTCCTGGTGGACGCTGCTGCAGTGAACAGTTTTATCCTGTGGAAAATAAGTGTAAGACAAACTGGACAGCATGATCAGCTCACATACAGGATCCTTCTAGTCATACAATTGATCGCTGGCTTCTCATCCCAAAAAAAGGCGTGGACAAAAACCTGTCTTTCTGGCAAAAAGGGGTGAAGTAGCTGGGCTGAATATGCTCAATAATGCTCGAGTAACTGTTTTGTTATAACTCCACATCAGATATAAAGTTGGTGAATGATATGACGTGAGACAAGCCGCGTACAGACGATAGAGTTTATACTTCCATAAAAATCGCCTGCCGTTGTAGCCAAGCGGTTCTAGGTGCTTCAGTCTGCAACCGCGCTGCTGCTACGGTCACAAGTTCGTATCCTGCCTCGGGCATGGACGTGTGTGATGTCCTTAGGTTAGTTAGGTTAAAGTAGTTCTAAGTCTAGGGGACTGATGACCTCAGATGTTAAGTACCATATTGCTTAGAGACATTTCAACCATAAAAATCAACACATGAAGTGTGTATCGCCTGTCAGTCACTCACGATACTCCGTTAAAGTTAGCCATTGCTTTACTTTCTGTTCAGTTTATAGTCTTAAGAAATTGTTGTTAATCACAATCATCTTTTTCTTGCGGGGACCTGATTTCTGCAACTTTTTTTTTTTTTATTTGGACCTACTCAGCACTCGCCTCATTGCCACCGGCAGACTAATGCTCGTTACAGCGCCGCTGTCCTGGTACTTCCTAACTACCAGTGTGCAAAAAAGAAAAGAATTAAAAAAATGCTGATCGTGTTCAGTTATGCGCGCGAATCAGGCTGCTACAGCTGCGTGTACGATTCTACCTTAGCTTGGTGCGATCTGTATCAGCACACAACGGCGACAAGCTTACTCGACGCGCAGTTTGAAGTTCATGATCGGCTAGATTTTAGAATTTATCCTTAGACTGCCGCGTACGACATAGTTTTGAATGAACAAAGGAACTAGGTTCAGTTTGTCACTGATACTGAACTGGAATAAACAGGGAATATGCATCCAATGAGTACCCTGACATGTTAATTATGCTCGGCAAATTCAGACACTGATGACAATGAAGCAGTCACGACTTCAGTCATCAAATAGCATGGTCAAAGAACTCCGTCTTCTATTACGTCCTTATGTAATGAACAACGACTTCGAGAAACAGATAGTTTGAGAAGGCGCGGCGGTAATAGTCTAAGACCAGCAAGAAGTGAGGATAAGGAAGAGTCTGACTTACAGATAATACACCATGATCCTCAGTGTCAAAATAGGAGAAGCTGCTGCAGTGATTGATAACAGCTTTACATTTGTGTGGCGCATAGTACTCAGTGACTGGTTTCACACGTACTACCTGTCACTGACACAGGAGCTGCATGAGTGCGATTCCAGTCACAGGTATACTTTCTGCAAGTGGGTCGTGAATAATTTCAATCTGGATGCCTTGTAAGACGCTATATTCTCTGATGAATCCACTTTCGCAAATGATGGTGGAGTGAAGAGCCATAACATGCCTTACTGGGCCACAGAAAATTCTAGGCGGTTGCGTCATGTCTATCGTCAAAGGAGGTGGTTATTAACGTGAGGCGTGGGAACCTTTGAGATGAAATCACCGGTCCACACAACTCCGTACTATCACTGGTGAGACTTATTGAGGTTGTGTCGTCGATAGGGTAGATGCTCTTCTTGAAAACGTCAGTCGAGACTTAATCGTCGTATGTGAATGCAGCACGGTGGTTACCCAGTCCATTCTGCATATGATATGCAAGAACTGAACAAAAGATTTTAGGGAAGATATTGCATGTGGTGATCAAGAACTGAACAAAAGATTTCATAGAAAATGGTGCGTGTGGTGTGCAAGAGCTGAACAAAATATTTCATTGAAAATGGTTAGGACCGCGTGGTCCTCAGAAGTGGCCCGCAGTCCTGCCCGAATTAACACCAGCGAACTACGTTCTCTGGGGCATCTAAAGCATTTCATGTTACCGGGCTCACAGCTTCAGACGACCTCAAACAGCAGATCGGGGAAGCTTCACTCCGTGACACCAGCAACCTTATGTCTCGTCCGCAGTTTGCTTAGAAGGCGCATTGCTTTGTGCGGTCAGTAAAGCGGACACCAGGTTGAACGCCTCACTTAATGAACATTTCGCCACCAAAACATCTATCTGAACAGAGCCAATTATCTGCAGCATGTTGCATCCACCACCATAACTTCGAACACTTCTAGCTCTCTACCGAAAGTTGTCAGAAATATGATTTAGATTGATTTATACACAGGTGGTTTAAATTCGTCAGCGACATGACAGAAAAAAATAATATTTTGTTTAAAACTATAATTCGTTATTCTAACTCTATCGAAAATAGCAAAATAAACCACGTTAATAACTACACAGAAATATCAAGACAAGAAGAAGATCAAAACAAATTGGAAAAGAATTAGAAAAGATATTTGTGTGGTGCAAAAACTGGCAACTGAACCTAAGTAACGAAATGTGTGAGGTCATCCACATGAGTGCTAAAAGGAATCCGTTAAACTTCAGTTTCATAATAAATCAGTCAAATCTAAAGGCCGTAATTTCAACTAAATACCTAGGAAATACAATTACCAACAACTTAAATTGGAAAGAAAACATAAAAAATGTTGTGGAAAGGCAAACCAAAGACTGCGTTTTATTGGCAGGACACTTAGGAAATATAACATCTACTAGACTGCCTGCACTACTCTTGTCCGTCCTCCTTTAGAATGCTGCTTCACGGTGTGGGAGCCTTACCAGTTAGGGTTAACAGAGAACATCGGGAAATTTTAAAGAAGGGCAGCACATTTTGCATTATCGCGAAACAGAGGAGATAGGGTCACCGAAATGATACAGGATTCGGGGTGGACATAATTTAAAAGAAAGGCGTTTTCTGTTGCGGCGGAATAGTCTCACGAAACTTTATTCACCAACTTTCTCCTCCGGATGCAAAAATATTTTGTTGACGCCGACCTACATAGGGAGAAACTATCATAATAACAAATTAAGGGAAATCAGAGCTCGCACGGAAAGTTGTAGGTGTTGGTTCTTTCCGCGCGCTGTTCGAGTTTGAAATAAAAGAGAATTACCGTGACAGTGTGCCGATGAACCCTCTACCAGGCCCTTAAGTGTGATTTGCAGAGTATCCGTGTAGATGTAGTTGTAGAAAAAGAAACGTTTCTTACGTTGAGCTATCTAAATAAATATTTCTTTAACTTTTAACGATTTTGAAAATCGACTTATCCGAAACACGCTTACGTTGACACCAGCTCCAGCCTCCCCTTTCCTCATCATTTACAAGACTGCATTCTACACGCACTAATCGTAACTATCCAAACGGATACTCTTATGTCACAACTTTCACAGATCACGACGGACTGATGCAAAACAGCATCAAGGAACTGTAAATGACTTATTTACCGTCCCGCGTTCCAGTTGAAAAAAAAGTGGTTCAAATGGCTCTGAGCACTATGCGACTTAACTTCTGAGGACATCAGTCGCCTAGAACTTAGAACTAATTAAACCTAAATAACCTAAGGACAGCACACACATCCATACCCGAGGCAGGATTCGAACCCGCGACCGTAGCGCTCGCTCGGTTCCAGACTGTAGCGCCTAGAACCCCACGGCCACTCCGGTCGGCGTTCCAGTTGAAATACGACCTCTAAGAGCTGTAGAAAAGTGAGTGTATCCGATGTGTTAAAAGTCAACTGTAATCAGCTATGGCATCATAACACAAATATATGAAACGTCAGGTATAACGTTCTTTCAACCTGTGGTTTTTCTATTGTAGATTTTTATGTTTTTCTTATGTGTTGATGTTTTCCCTAATTTACTGCAGTGGAATGTGAAGGCGATTACAGAGAAACGATTCACTATATTGTTCGTTCACAATTATTAAATATGTGCTGCTGCGTCAAGCGTAATTCATTGCCACCACCAGGACTAGCCTAGGAGAATGAGATGTCCCTATCCCACCCGTAGAAAGAGTCGTGGATCCATGTTTAGGTTCTTAGGGTGGGAAGGAATGGGGGGGGGGGGGGGGGGGGAGGGCGGAGTTGGAGAGCGGGAGAGAGGGATCACAGTTTCTTACTATACTGAGCGACACAAAGGGTAACATTTTTCGAAAGCTTGTAATTGTTTCCCGTTGCGAATCAGAAGTTTAAAATTTGGCTCAGAGGATCCTACAATCTTCCTCTGTAATGGTGAAAAAGCATGGCACCCTGTGACGTCACACCTCGGGGTCGGAGACGCTCCAATCAGTGAAGCCCCGACACGTGCAAAAGAAAGGCGAGAGCTCACGAAGTTCATGTGCGGTGTAAGGTGGATTAATGGTGTCACATTGGCACCAGTTTTCGGTACAGTTCTGCCCTACACCCCATGGACGCCTCACACGATGGGAAGGTCGTCACACCCCCTATTAGCCACTTTTCAGCCCTTCTTTTCACGCCTCTGCGATGGACATCAGAATCATGACACCCATCGTCGAAATCAGGAAGTTTTGTTATGGGAGGCCGAGGGAAACATTTCAGATACGCCGCAGCTCATAATCGACACGGGTGGCATGAAGGTCGTCAATGGAAACATCCATTTCCTTGCTGTGGTGATTCCCAAATATTTCTCTGTCGAAAACGGCAGTTCCCAGAGCGATGAGCAACAGGGTAACGTTCCCGATAACTTCCGACGTTCCTGAACCCCCCCCCCCCCCCTCCTGGGACGTTTAAGCCCTTCTCTAAGGATATCGTGGGGCTCCAGCACCATTGAATGGAATCACACCCGTTTCGACAGTAGCGTGATACGAAGTAGCAAAGAGTTTTTATGCATTTTCAGCTCTCCTGTTTTGCGCCATGATCACAAGAGTTGCGCGGAGTGTGGATGGGAGGAAGGATACGACATTGGCATAAGCGTGAATGAACCGGCAAACACACATAAGGGGTTTCGAAAAATTACACTTTAATTGGGTTGCGTAGTGTGTAACTCTGCCTTCCTCTCCTCCTAGAGTAGAATTTTCCTTCACCATCCAAACCCCACCCCCCTCCCCCTTTGCCATTTTAAGTGCCAAAATGCTTAGATACTGAATAGTAACAATAATGACCATAAAATGTATAAATTTTTTTAATGTGATCATAATAATTTTCTTACGATAGCGGTAGGTAAATCGCTTGCAAGAAATCGCAATTCTGAAGAAAAACATGACAGTAAGTATCTACCAGGAAATTGGGTAATTACGCACATTATGCAGCTGATTTAAGAACTGTAACAGCAACAAACTCTCAGATCTTGTCAACGTTATGAACTTAAGTGTGCACTCACTATTATCAATTTTTCACCACGATTGTGGAATCTAAGCTTATGTGAGCGTGTAAATGGCATAAATGTTCTGTGTATTAGTTGTCTCCGCATCCCTTCGGGAAAGTTATTATTTCATTCATCGAAGGTCTTTCCCTCCCTGTCTTTCCCTGCCAAACTTTCTGTGGTTGCCGTTTACACCTGTGGTCTCTCGGGTTGTGTCCATGAGCATCTTCCCGGCTAGAATGTTTCCTGTAGCGTCCAGTCAGGTCTCAAGTCAATCCACGTACGAAAACAATCAGGAAAGTAGCTGAAAATTGTACTGTGTTACACATAGCATGTAATTTTCTAGAATGCCTCTCAATTTTCGTGACTGTTACGGGAGGACTACGCCAATTCGTCTTCACCGATTTCGTCCAAATTTATGGAGCTGTAGGCTTCGGCAAGAAATTAAAAGTGACGAAAATGAGAGGTGCAGATAGCTATGCGTTCATGTAAAAAAAGTAATATTTCTGGTTAGCACACCGGAAAGACTACGCTGGCATAAATGGTTCACGCGTCACCTGGACCGTGCAAAGAAAAGATAATATATATACTTCTGTCAGTCTTTTCATCTGGCCAAGTCCTGCGCACAGAACTAATTTGAACGAAACAGATGAAGAAGAGGCGTGGTCCACTTGTTATTTTGATGTTGCTGTATTTCCTGAAGGTTAGTTGATAAATTTGAAAACTGATGTGTGCAAAGATATAAACACTTTCAGTTTCCCCAAGAAGGCTCTGCCCCCACACTTCCCTCCCCTTGGATCCAGCGGTATGTAGAATTGTCGGCATGATACTACTGCTGACGCCTTCAAAAGAGATAAAGATTGAAAAGGCAAAGTGCCAGCTGTGTAACTAGTAATTGCTTTGTAGGAGGCAACACTTAAGCGTAATTGCAGACCTTGAAGAAGTTGATCTGTACGTTACATTTTTTTCCGTTGAGCACGCCCGCAGGCACATTGTTGCGCAGCAATATGGCGTGTTAAGCATTCCTCCCAACTACGTTTTTGTTTAGGTTATAAGAGTATTTCTTTGGACCACTTTCTTACTGTAGCGAGAAAGATAAACTGAGATTAAAGGAAATGATAACAGAGGTATATACTATATAAAGAAAACAGTAGAAAACCTGACCGTCTCAATGAAAAAATTCACGTGTCAAAATTCACGTGTGGTGGCAGTATTTTCTGTCCAGTTGAGATGCTCCTCCAATGTTTGCTGATACCATATGGGAGTACCGTTGAGAAGAAGAAGAGACAGACATTAGCGGGATTAAGGACTAATTAATTTATAAGATACTAAAATTACATGGAACTTCTTTCTACCATTTAGTTTAAATCCCGAGTTTTCGATCCATCTGAACAGTGAAAAAAATCTTCATTCATCAGGACGATGGCAGTATTTAGATCATAAGTTCTGGTATGTTAGTAAAGCCGGAGGTCATCGTCATAGAAACGACATTTACAGGCGAACAGTGTGACTATGTGATGTCATTGATTTAATGGAGAAGTCTCGTAGGTACGTATTTACCTTAGAAGGTGTTGATGTAGCACTGAATCAAACGCTCCTTCCTACAGTGAAGAATCAGCATCGAAAACAGCTTACATACTACTCTTGAATTCGTTGTTGAGTTTCTGATAATCGATTAATAATTACGTTGAGACGAAGGCAATGATCGTTAATCCACAGCTACACAAAACGATTATCAAACTTGTTGGAAAAATAAGACATTTGGAAAGGAATTTTTCCTCCTTGAAAAGATGACACAACGGAAGGAAACTGTCTTAACATTCATTAAGGAACTGCGACCTGGAACAACGCAGAACAATAATTTAAAACTAATGGTCACGCACTTTGTGCTAAGAGAAATTACAATCCATAATGTAACTCGATAATAAATGATGGTTACTTAACTAAGACTTTAGGTTGTGTTTATCGGAGATTTGTAGTTCTTAAAGATATTAAAAAGAAAATTGATCAAAACGTGCTGTCTATTCGTTTGAAAACGCTCTCAACGTAAGATGCAGCGGAGTACAGGGTGACACAGAAAAACGAGAACATTTACACAATCCAATAAAACTAGAAGTGATGAAGGAAAGGAATTGCATTCACATTAATTGAAACCTTACAACTTTTCCATTTACGCAATATTGATGGCATTTATCATTTTTTTAAAAAAATACGTCCTGTAGATGGCGCCCCCCTGTGCGAATACATTTATGAAATCTGCTGTTGAGATTACTCATTGACCTCTTCAACATCTCAGCTGGTTTACTGTGAATTGCATCCCGAATTCTCTGTTTTAATTCGTCTAGGGTTTTTGGTAGAGTCATGTGGACTTCGCTCTTGCGGTAGCCCCGCAAGAAATAATCACAAACGGATAAATCTGGCGGTATAGGTGGCCAGGGAATGATGCGGAATCGTGAGATCACACGGTTGCCAAACAATTCTCGCACATATGCCATTGATTGCCGTGCAATGTGTGATGTGGCTCCGTCCTGTTGAAACCAAGCTTCTTAAACGTTTGGAAAGTTGTTCAGTGCAGGTATAACGAAAGTTCGTAACATCTCCACGGCATTAACAGTTATTGTGTTTACCTGGTCATTTGCGATAAAGTACGGCCCGATAAAAACCACACCATACTAGCGTGTAAAGGGCGCGGCTGGTCCCGGCGGAGGTTCGAGTCCTCCCTTGGGAATGGGTGTGTGTGTTTGTCCTTAGGGTAATTTAGGTTAAGTAGTGTGTAAGCTCAGGGACTGATGAGCTATAAGTTAAGTCCCACAAGATTTCACACACGTTTAAACATTTTGTAAAGTGCGCTCATGAACATCATTAGGAATTGTGTTTGCCCAGTAACGGTAGTTCTGTTTATTCACATAACCCGTAAGATGACAATGTGCCTCATATCACACCCACAACTTGTTCGGAAAGTCGCCGTCATTGTTTTTTTTATCATTTGTTGACAGAATGATAATCGTAACCGGTACTCGTTGTCCTTCAATTTTTGCACCATCTGTTGTTTGTACAGATGAAATTTTAAATCAAGATGAAGAGTTCTGCGAACACTCTCCCGGGATATTCCAACCAATGCTGCTTGCTTACGAATTGAACGCCGTGGGCTCCGTAAGACAGACTCGCGTACAACACCAATTTTCGCTGGAGTGCGCACACTCCTTGGTCGTCCTGTTGGTTTCTTCTTCAAGGCAGATCCACTCTCTTCAAAGTTATTAATCCAATATTTTATGGCGTGTTTTGACGGAACAGCATCATGACGTCCTAAATTATAAAAACGTCGCAAACTTCCTCTGCGCTGCTACCAAACTATAATTGTTTTTATAAAACATTTTTATGGTTAACGCACAGTGTTGTCCGTTCCACTCATCCATGATTACTGAAACGGCGGACTGTTAACTCACTAACTGTCAGGAACCCGCAGTGCTGACACCTGCCCATGGTTGCCACTAATTTAAACATTCCCGTTATCCTGTGGCACCCTGTATTTTACAATATTATTTCTTTTTGTCCTTATTTTTACTCTCACAAGTGAAAACGTAATGATGTGCAGTAAGAAAAGGATGTATATGTTTTTGGATAGGGTCCGCCTTTAGCAAAACACAGTTTTGTTTTATAATCCATGGGTTATAAAACAAAACTGTGTTTTGCTAAAGGCGGACCCTATCCAAAAACATATATATTGTTAAAGCAAACACGGAAAAAAAGAGCTTCAATACCAAGATGATTATTAAGAAAAGGATGACTCGTTTGCAAATATCTAGCTTGCGATAAAATACTTGCTAAATATTCAAAGACTGCATTTAATATAGCAAAGCTTCCAGTGTTTATACAGGTGGTGAACGCGAAGTTACTGAGAATAAATAAAAGGCCTTTGCTCTTTTATCTTCTTCCTGTGGAATTATCTCTTGTTCGGAATCTCTTGAGCGATGCAGACCTAAGCTATGGAACTAGTTTCAGTTTTCTCCATAAATGATATTTATATTTGTGTCGATTACGTCATTAATCCGAACCACTACCTCGTCTCCTTATCATTTACGCAGTTGACGCTGTAATTTACATGTGTTTCATCAAAACGCAGACGAGGTTGGCGGCGGATTGTTCGGACACTAACGATCGGACAAAGTTTACGTCCTATCGCCCGAACCCTCCTGAGATACTTTACCCGATCATTTCCCGGCTGTATGCAATTTATTTTAACCAGAATTACGCGGTTCTGATCGGTTTCCGTTTGCAAACAACGATGTCTGCCATCGAACTTAATGGTCTAATACCAGGCAAGCCTATGAATAAAGGATACGAGGGTGATTGCTACAAGATAAACTGTGTTATAAAAACAGAGAACTTCCCTGTGGCGTACCAAATTGTGTGCATCTGAGTCAAATCATCCATCCTCAGTGCGGGTTGTCTCTATGTCGCGGCTATCCTACTGTTCTGAGTTGTACAACTGCAAATTATTAAATTACCGCCGCACCTCTGAGAAACCTTCAGCTTGTTTTAACCCTCATTGTGGGACAAGAAGGGAATACCACAGGAGGAGTACGGAGTTACCTATCTACGACACACAGCAAGAGCTTATCGATGCTGCATTGTGTCTCCTATCGCGGGTGGGGCTTTACAGGAGTACCTGAAACTGTCACTGACGTCATAGCGCGAGGTGTTCTGCTCACTGCTTTACTCCACCTATGTGAGAGAATGATTTTCTACTGAAATTCAACAGTGGTCTTAAAAGTACGAATACCTGTTCATTGTTTACATACCTCGCCAAAAAATGTTTGTAATGCAGACAGCGAGACAAGGAGGTTTTATGGTTGTTGTGTTACGAATATTCTAAAAAAAACTCTGAGCACTATGGGACTTAACTGGTGTGGTCATCAGTCCCCTAGAACTTAGAACTACTTAAACCTAACTAACCGAAGGACATCACACACATCCATGCCCGAGGCACGATTCGACCCTGCGACCGTAGCGGTCGCGCGGTTTCAGACTGCAGCGTCTAGAACCGCTCGGCCACTCTGGCCGGCTACAAATGTTCTGATTTGTCACCATGCAGAAATGTGGCCCCGATTTCACCATAACATATTTGACATTGCTGCCAAAACTGTGTGACGTTAAAAAGGCAATGCAATGCAGCAGTCATCTGTAATTGTAGTTCAAGCTGCCTGTCAATTTACGGAACAGAGAGCAACACAAGGCGATAAGACATCGAAAAAGTCCAAAGAAGGACACCTCGTTATGTATTGTAGCGGAATAGGATAGACCGTGTCACGGGTATGATGCGCAAATTGGGGTGGTATTCCTTAAAACAAAGGCGCTCTCTGCTGCGGCGAGAGGTTTTCACGAGATTTCAGTCTCCAACTTTCTTCCCCCGAATGGTAAAATTTTTCGTTTGAAGCTGCCTGTGTAGGGAAAAACGATCAACTGAAAAAAAATAAGAGGAATCAGAGCTCGCACGGGATGATTTTCCCGCACCCTATTCGGGAGTGAAACGGTAGAGAAATAGTGGGTAAGTGGTTAGATGAACCGTCTGGCAGGCACTTATATGTGGATTGCAGAGTAGTCATGTAAACGTAGATGAAGAAAATCATGCGGATGTTTTTTCCCGAGATGGCTCTTCTCACTTACGTACTCCCGCAGGACTCGCACACAGACGTGAAGATAGGTGGCTACTCACCTGTAACAAACAGAAATAACACCTGTAGACGTTACGAAATTATTGAGTTATTAGTTTACTGATACTTGTAATTTTAACAACTTACATAGCATACAGAAAACATAGACGTTAATAGATGCTCATAAATGTTTCAGATAGTACACTACTGGCTATTAAAATTGCTACACCACGAAGATGACGTAGTACAGACGCGAAATTTAACCGTCAGGAAGAAGATGCTGTGATATGCAAATGATTAGCTTTCCAGAGCTTTCACAGAAGATTGGCGCCGGTGGCGACACCTACAACGTGCTGACATGAGGAAAGTTTCCAACCGATTTCTCATACACAAACAGCAGTTGACCGGCGTTGCCTAGTGAAAAGTTGTTGTGATTCCTCGAGTAAGGACGAGAAATGCGTACCATCAAGTTTCCGACTTTGATAAAGGTCTGACTGTAGCCTATTGCGATTGTGGTTTATCGTATCGCGACATTGCTGCTCGCGTTGGTCAACATCCAATGACTGTCAGCAGAATATGGAATGGGTGGGTTCAGGAGGGTAATGCGGAACGCCGTGCTGGATCCCAACGGCCTCGTATCACTAGCACTCGAGTTGACAGGAATTTTATCTGCAGGGCTGTAACGCATCGTGCAGCCACGTCTCGATCCCTGAGTCACCGGATGGGGACGTTTGCAAGATAACAACCATCTGCACGAACAGTTCGACGACGTTTGCAGCAGCATGGACTACCAGCTGGGAGACCATGCCAGCGGTTACCCTTGACGCTGCATCACAGACAGGAGCGCCTGCGATGGTGTACTCGACGACGAACCTGGCAAAACGTAATTTTTTCGGATGAATTCATGTTCTGTTTACAACATCATGATGGTCGCATTCGTGTTTGGCAACATCGCAGTGAACGCACATTGGAAGCGTGTATTCGTCATTATCATACTGGCGTATGACCCGGCGTGATGGTATGTGGTGCCATTGGTTACACGTCTCGGTCACCTCTTGTTCGCATTGACAGCACTTTGAACAGTGGACGTTGCATTTCAGATGTGTTACGACCCGTAGCTCTACCCTTCATTCGATCCCTGCGAAACCCTACATTTCAGCAGGATAATGCACGACCGTATGTTGCAGGTCCTGTACGGGACTTTCTGGAGACAGAAAATGTTCGACTGCTGCTGTGGCTAGCACATTCTGCAGATCTCTCACCAACTGAAAACGTCTGGTCAATGGTCGCCGAGCAACTGGTATGTCACAATACGCCAGTCACTACTGTTGATGAACTGTGGTATCGTGTTGAAGCTGGATGGGCAGCTGTACCTGTACACGCCGTCCAAGCTCTGTTCGATTCGATGTCCAGGCGTATCAAGGCCGTTTTTAGGGCTAGAGTTGGTTGTTTTGGGTACTGATTTCTCAGGATCTATGCACCCAAATTGCATGAAAATGTAATGACATATCAGTTTCAGTGTTATATATTTATCCAATGAATACCCGTTTATCATCTGCATTTCTTCTTGATGTAGCAATTTTAATGGCCAGTAGTGTAGAATCGTCCCTCCTATTGTATGTTCGGAGTTTATACTCTGTGTGGAAGCTATTAAATTATCTTCGATGAATATTTATTCAGTTCAGTTTGCCCTCCATTTAATTAACTAGCAGCTACTATAAATTTACCTTCAGAGGAAAATAATTTTGAGATATATTAGGGTTAATACAGTTTTACGGCAAAAAAAGCATACACGTTAACACTAACGCAACGCTTCTGTGATCTGGATCAGTGGTACTAATGCAATCATATTTTTTTAGATGCAGTTTTATAATCGCGAATGATGTGAGTGATGCCGATAACAAAGGAACTGGACAGCGCAAATTTGGCTACACATAGCTTTTGGTCGTGTGTTCATGAGGAATATGACGGCTTCTTGGGACAGGATTTGAGAGCGAGACCGGTAAGTTCATAACCCGTCTAAGAACATATTGTCAGTTTCAGACCTCGTGCAACTTTGATCTTGCCGGGTAAGTTAACACAGATAAATTCCACAAGCTGCGACATTGTCGCGAATAAAAACAGTGACCCTTATATACAATAAGTTTCCTTTAATTTACGTCTATGGTCACAAACTTTTTGTTAACAGAGTACCGGTTTCGGTCTATAATGACCATCGTCAGATATGTTTTATAAAAAGAAAGTCCTAATGTACTGCAGCTATAGTGGCATAGTCAAATGTTAAATGCAGAATATTTATATATATTTGACGATGCTGGTGCTGATTCTGCATTTAACATTTGACGATACCACTTTGACTGCAGTACATTAGGACTTTGTTTTTATAAAACAGATCTGGTGATTGTCATAATAGACCAAAACCGGTAATCTGTTAACAAAAAGTTTGTGACCATAGACGTAAATTAAAGGAAACAGATAAATTCTTCTGTCGTTCCTGTGCTAAGATCGTGAGTGCGGTAAGAAACGGTACGGCAAGCTGAGAGCAGCCAATACGGCAGAGCGTCCGAAACCAACCAGCGAAGAGACGCCAACGGATTTCCAGGTGATACATGAGCTTACTGTTAGAGATTAGACGTGTCGTGCGGCTGTCTCCATGAAGGATGAGCCTTGATATCCGACGCTATGTCTGGGCGCCATTAATATCATTGTCGCCGCAACAAACCACTTTGTAGTAGGCAGGTAAAGTCTCCGTGCGAAGTAAAACTCTGCGGCAATAGTTACTCTGGTTCATGAGCCTCAACATATTCCTCTGCTTTTTTCTCATTGTGGTCTGTGCATTGAAAGTCGTTAAGAATTAATGTCGTTTTTACCAGGATTCCCATGCTTATAAATTCTTTTGTACGACTGTCTCAAATAATAGATTCTGTTTTTTGCTATCCCTACCAATCCTACAGTTCCACAATTGGTGCACGCTCACAATATTGCTGTCTAGGCCTGCAAGTGAGGTCGAACCGATGCCTTTTGATCCTAAGCATTTCCAATTCGATCAATGTGCCTGGTTACTCTTATTAAACCTACATCAGTTCTCCGCAAGTCAACTGCCGACGTGTAGTGGAGAGCACTTCTAGCACCACTAACTGTAAAAAAAAATGGTTCAAATGGCTTTGAGCACAATGGGAATTAATTTCTGAGGTCATCAGTGCCCTAGAACTTAGAACTACTTAAACCTAACTAACCTAAGGACATCACACACATCCTGGCCCGAGGCGGGATTCGAACCTGCGACCGTAGCCACTAACTGTCAGTTTAATCGTACTGTTGGCAGTGGCAGATACAGAAAAACCTCAAGGAGGGGGCACTAAAGATGTCTTGAGCCACCTTTGCTTTTACCGTTATAAAAAATAATCAGGTCAGATGCAACATTTAAGAAAATTTTATTTAAACGTATTGTACACATATTCAAGATAATGCCATATTATCACATAAAAAAGTTACAATTGTGATTCTCTTCCTTAAATGATGAATTCTATGCGACTATTCTTCCTGGAAAATTGGTTAATTACATCGTCAATAGGACGATCAATGTCAAGGGGAGTGTTGAACAGAGCTAAGCCATTGAGTCGATCCTTATTATTATTACTATTATTATTAATAATACTTCACAATCAACTGATCACTGTCACACTTCCACTTGCTACAACTAGGACATTTTCCTTATTCATTCTCCAGTCTTAATATTTCTGCTTCTGAATGTAAACTAGCTTCCTATCCGGCGAATAGTCCGTATTTATAACGCTACGTATCGAAGGTTCTCTGTACAAGAGCCGGCCAGAGTGGCCGAGCGGTTCTAGGCGCTTCAGTCTTGAAACCGCGCGACCGCTACGGTTGCAGGTTCGAATCCTGCATCGGTCTTTCGGTTAGATAGGTTTAAGTAGTTCTAAGTACTAGGGGACTGATAACCTCAGAAATTAAGTCTCATAGTGCTCAGAGCCATTTGAACCATTTTCTGTACAATAAAACAATAGAATATTCGAGACTTTCCTCGAGCAAATGGCAGTCAGAGTAAGGTATCGAGATCACTAGAATGGCCGCAAATTTTCTCGTAGGTGTGTGTTAGCTATATATGTGCCAGAAAGAAACGTATAAAATACGATGACGCCGACGCGCATGGTACATAGGAAAGTAAAACTAGTCGATAGTTCGCTTCAGTGGAGTCGACTGACGAAAGAAAGCTTCTTCAGCAGAGCACTGCTGCGACACAAAGTACTCTTCATGGTATACAGTGACTACCCTGGCCAGCAACACCCCCAAGTCTCTCACCAATTGAGCACATGGTATGTGGTGGAGCGAGAATATGCTTATTCTCCAGAACCCGCATCCTATCACAATAAGGTCTTTCTCTCATCATCGTATATCTCAATTATGGCTCCGTCTGTAGCGGTAATACACTGCATCTTAACGCATTGTGGAAATCAGATGTCCAAAACAAGTGAAGGGGTGGCTTACTTGTTAGCGTATTAAGCTTTAGGAGAAGATTTGGCAGTGCGTAAAAAGTGACGAGGAAAGTGTGTCCGTTAGATGGTTAGCGCTGAAGGGTTCTACTTCAGCGACCTCGAAAGCTACTTTCTCACTTCTTATCGGAGTGTGAGCACAACTGTTACTTGTTTTTCTATGTGAGTGTTCATTCAACTTCATGGCCGTAAGCGGACGTCACTCAGTTAATCTGATTTCCGTAATACGCACAGGTAATTATTTCCAACTGAATGAATTCATAATTGTCTTTTAGGAATTTCTGTGTCTCTTTACAATTACTATTTTCATTGCATATACCAAATTCTGCAATATCACTGAATTCCGTTGTGAGAAAAGTCTCTAACCGAACTGAAGAAGGAAACGCTCCTCTACAAAAGCGTCTGATATTAACTTTCTCCCCATAGTAAGTATTATCGAAGAAAGTGACTATGAGGTGATTGCGGAGCTGTCGGAGGAATCAAATAGCATGCACAGAAATGATTTAACACGGAACTAATTCAACACCTAAAATGGTTCAAACGGGATTTGAAGTGCATTCCTAAAGAAGGCTAGTCCAAAGTATTAAGTGTTGCGCACAGTACCAGATAAGTGGTATCAACTGTACGACACACTGTTCATACCGAAAATATGCATCTAACGTATTGATCCATCTATATTTTTGCTTTTGATGGAAAAGGCACTGCCAGCCAGAGTGGCCGAGCGGTTCTAGGCGCTACAGCCTGGAACCGCGCGACAGCTACGGTCGCAGGTTCGAATCCTTCCTCTTGCATGGATGTGTCCTTAGGTTATTTAGGTTTAAGTAGTTCTAAGTTCTAGGGGACTGATGACCTCAGAAGTCCCATAGTGCTCAGAGCCATTTTTTTGAAAAGGCACTGTAGTTTCGTGGACTAATTTTATGGACTAATAATAGAGTCTAACGATGAAAAAAGCTTTATTTAATGAAGGCACCATTGTCTTTTGGTTTTTAGTATGATTATTCCAAATTTTACAAAAAAAAAAAAGACGCGTCACCCGTGATATTTTTAAAAGTAGTTAAAAATTTATTTTTAGTCATTTTAATGGTACATATTGCATATAATATTTTCATTAGTAATACAAAGTTGAAGTGTCGATGACACTGAGTACCTTTCCGGAGAGAGTCAGACAACTTATTACTTCCTTCCACATACACTTCGCGAAGTGACCACGACGAGAAAATTTCAGAAATTAGAGCTGATACAGAGACTTACCAATGCTGTTCATATCCAGATCTTCGGTAGTTACTCACACAAGCGGACAATTTGGTTTCTGTGAGAACTAAATTCATTT
This sequence comes from Schistocerca gregaria, assembly GCF_023897955.1. Lineage (NCBI taxonomy): Eukaryota > Metazoa > Arthropoda > Insecta > Orthoptera > Acrididae > Schistocerca > Schistocerca gregaria. The sequence continues at coordinate 385,090,821 of NC_064927.1, forward strand.
TCCTTAAAGTATCGACGATAAAGAAAAAATAAATATAGAAATGGTGAAACTGCAATTATTACATCAAAACTAATCCATTTCTATGGCGTTGGATCCAGGGATGAAAATGTAAACAATTGTGTACTCGAAATGAACACATTACTTCAGTAATTGGCATACCCATCAGTATATCACTCCAGCTCATCGTCACATCTGAACTTAGAATAGCCGATGAGGTTTCCTCCTCATTGTTCACTTGATGTACTCCTCGAGATGGTTTCTGCGGCTGTTGTTGCTGTTCTTCTTGTACATATCAGCTCGGAACCTCTTCGACCTTATTTCATTTAGTTATCAGGTATACTGGTCCGTACTTCGTCATTGACATCTGTATGTTCCCTATCGTAAAGCCGCGCGAGGTAGCAGCGTGGTCTTGGGCATCCTGTTACGGTTATCGCTGCTCCCGCCGTCGAAAGTTCGATTTCTCCATCGGGCATGGGTGCGTGTATTGTCCTTAGCGTAAGTTAGTTTAAGTTAGATTAAGTAGTGTGTAAGCTTAGGGACCGATGACCTCGGCAGTTTGGCGCCATAAGATCTTACCACAAATTTCCAAAATTTTCTATTGTAAAAATCATTCTGCAGTGGTCTTGATATTCTGTTGGGAGTAGAATTAAGTAACTTCCATCCTTCTATATCTTGAGAGGTTTCTCCTTTTTGTATGGTGTAAATGACAATGAAACTTTACATATCCAGGCGTCCTTATTTCTCAGCAATCTCAGAGAGGTGTAGCCGCTCTCCCGATACTATTTAGGTGTACGGTGTGAGGACCACGCCCAGTAATGCACAATTTCGTTTGTCGTGCCATCCAGGCGTGCTACTACTCTGCTTTGACTCTTGGCAGGAAGCTGCACACACACCTACATCATATAGTTCGAATCACCCTGCCATTCATCTGTTCTCCATACAGAAGCCAGATGCTAATTTTATTTACCCCTGTAATCAGCTGCACTCGGTAGACTTAACCTGGTGTCGATCCCCGCCATAACCCGTACACATTCAACAGTGTTGTACCAAAGCCCCAGTAAGCGTGAAAAGTACGCTCCTTATCATTCGTCTGAGAACGGATCTACGGATGTAGAATCGCAGCAATAAACACATAAATATTCCTCGATCTGCGAGAGCTGTGACGAATTTGCAAGTGAGACACTAGCGTCGTTTAGTTAACGCTGACAAGGGAACCGTCCGAACGTCCCTTCACCGATCTATTTCGTACTGGCAGGATGTGTGGGGCACGCCTAGGACCTCAACATACGTAAACATTGAAACGCAAATTTGAGCCTTCTTCTAGAAAATCGGGATGAAAATTTTAGGCCTGCTTATGTAGTTTGTATGGTCGCTCGTCTTCAGAGGGTCCGAGGGCGAGCGAGGAAGCGCGTCCTTATTTTAATAAACAAAGGTCTCTCCATTTAAAATCGCTGCCGGTACATTTTCTCCCATTCCCACATAATTCTAGCAAAACATTAATTATGACTGTGGAAATTACCAGTTTTTAATGGTTCCTTTATTATGTGCATATTCTTTACCCCGAGGAAGTGAGAAATAAGTTTTTGACAACGAAACTTGAAATAATTACACGAGAACCTTTCAATCAAATCAGCATAGTCATTCTTTATATATTATTATAACTAGATGCATGAGAAATACGAGTGTAATGTGTATCCTATGGAGCGCTGCACGAATTAAGATGATACTGATCGTAGAAACATGTGGAACTACACTGAGGCGCCAAAGAAACTGGTATACACATTCAAATACAGAGATACGTAAACAGGCAGAGTACGGCGCTGCGGTTGGTAACGCATTATTAGATCGTTACTTCTGCTACAATCATAGGTTATCAAGATTTAAGTGAGTTTTTGAACATGGAATTATAGTCGGCGCATGAACGATGCAGAGAGCACCTCCGAGGTAGCGATGAACTGGAGATTTTCCCGTACGACCATTTCTCGAGTATACCGTGACTATCAAGAATTAAGCAAAACATCAAGTCTCCGACATCGCTGCGACTGGAAAAAGATCCTGCAAGAACGGGACCAACGACGACTGAAGAGAGTCGTTCAACGTTACAGAAGTGCAACCCATTCGCAAATTGCTGCGGATTTCGGTGCTGGGCCATCAACAACTAACAGCGAGGGGACCATCCAACGAAACGTCATCGTTATGGGCTTTCTGAGCCGAAGGCCCACTCGTGTACCCTTGATGACTGCACGACACTAAGCTCTATGCCTCTCTTGGGCTCGTCAACACCAACATTGGACAGTTGATGGCACGAAAGATGTTGCCTGGTCGGACGAGTCTCGTTTCAGATTGTATCGAGGGGATGGGTGTGTACAGGAATGGTGGCAACCTCATGAATCCATAGACGCTGCATGTCAGCAGCGGACTGTTCAAGCTGGTGTACGTCCTGTGTGGGTGTGGGGCGTGTGCAGCTGGAGTGATATGGGACCCCTGATACTCCTAGATACGACTCTGACAGATGACACGTATGTAAGCATTCTGTCTGGCCACCTACATCCATTCACGTCCGTTGTGCATTCCGACAGACTGAGCAATTACAGAAGAGCAATGCGACACCCTATACGTCCAGAATTGCTACAGAGTGGCTCCAGGAACACTCTTATAAGTTTAAACACTTCCGCTTGGTACCAAACTCCCCAGACGTGAGCATTATCGAGCATATCTGGGAGGCGTTGCAACGTGCTGTTCAGATGAGGTCTCCCACCCTCGTACTCTTACGGATTTATGGACAGGCCTGCAGGATTCATGGAGTCAATTCTCACCACCACTACCTTCAGACATTGGTAGAGTCCATGCCACGTCGCGTTGCGGCATTTCTGCGTGCTCGCGCGAGCCCTACACGATATTAGCAGGTGTACCACTTTCTTTGGCTCTTCAGTGTATAACTATTGCGACATTCAACGCCTGTAATTAACTATGAAATTGGTTCACTTTCATAAACGTTTCTCACTGAATTTGTATGCAGCCATCTCCTTTCCTGCTCGATGATGTATTGGAATGTTGTAGTCGTGTAACAAGGTACTTTACCTGTCTGTAGAAATAAATGTCGCTAGGATGCACCAGTGGAGTGCATTTATGGTGAATTTCTTCAGTACCCGAAAGTTGTTGGACGCTTACCATCGTGAAAAGTTTCGTCATAGAAACGCAGGTTCGTTTGCCCTCCCCATGACTTGAGGAGCAAACACGTGGCTTCAAGGCATGCGCTAGAAAACTTTTGTATTGCGGTGCTAAGAGTCTACCGCACTTTAAGATGTTATCGTAACGATTTTGTATTTGCGTACTCACGCAACTGATTTTTTTGCCCTCGCTCCAAATGAACCAGCAGTCTCTCGCGAGCCTTTTTTCGGGATAAACAGTCTGACAATAATAAAAGAATCATTAAATACTCATAGTCGTAATAAAATCTGTTGTTAGAAGTATAGGGCTATTACAAATGATTGAAGCGATTTCATAAACTCACTGTAGCTCCATTCATTGACATATGGTCACGACACACTACAGATACGTAGAAAGACTCATAAAGTTTTGTTCGGCTGAAGCCGCACTTCAGGTTTCTGCCGCCAGGGCGCTCGAGAGCGCAGTGAGACAAAATGGCGACAGGAGCCGGGAATGCGTAAATGCACTCACATCAGTCAGTCACAGCAGTGCAACGACACTTCAGGACGAACTTCAACAAAGATCCACCAACTGCTTACTTCATTCGGCGATGGTATGCGCAGTTTAAAGCTTCTGGATGCCTCTGTAAGGGGAAATCAACGGGTCGGCCTGCAGTGAGCGAAGAAACGGTTGAACGCGTGCGGGCAAGTTTCACGCGTAGCCCGCGGAAGTCGACGAATAAAGCAAGCAGGGAGCTAAACGTACCACAGCCGACGGTTTGGAAAATCTTACGGAAAAGGCTAAAGCAGAAGCCTTACCGTTTACAATTGCTACAAGCCCTGACACCCGATGACAAAGTCAAACGCTTTGAATTTTCGGCGCGGTTGCAACAGCTCATGGTAGAGGATGCGTTCATTGCGAAACTTGTTTTCATTGATGAAGCAACATTTTTTCTTAATGGTGAACTGAACAGACACAATTTGCGAATATGGGCGGTAGAGAATCCTTACGCATTCGTGCAGCAAATTCGCAGTTCGCCAAAAGTTAACGTGTTTTGTGCAATCTCACGGTTTAAAGTTTACGGCCTCTTTTTCTTCTGCGAAAAAAACGTTACAGGACACGTGTATCTGGACATGCTGGAAAATTGGCTCATGCCACAACTGGAGACCGACAGCGCCGACTTCATCTTTCAACAGGATGGTGCTCCACCGCACTTCCATCATGATGTTCGGCATTTCTTAAACAGGAGATTGGAAAACCGATGGATCGGTCATGGTGGAGATAATGATCAGCAATTCATGTCATAGCCTCCACGCTCTTCCGACTTAACGCCATGCGATGTCTTTCTGTGAGGTTATGTGAAAGATTCAGTGTCTAAACCTCCTCTACCAAGAAACGTGCCAGAACTGCGAGCTCGCATCAGCGATGCTTTCGAACTCATTGATGTGGACATGCTGCGCCGAGTGTGGGAGGAACTTGATTATCGGCTTGATGTCTGCCGAATCACTAAAGGGGCACATATCGAACATTTGTGAATGCCTAAAAACACTTTTTGAGTTTTTGTATGTGTGTGCAAAGCATTGTGAAAATATCTCAAATAATAAAGTTATTGTAGAGCTGTGAAATCGCTTCAATCATTTGTAATAACCCTGTACATGGGAATGAAAAAAGTACCAGCAGTGACATTAGATCCATAGAATTAACTCTTATGGAATGAGGCACTTGTTTGCTCGGTTGCTGACTCTTTCAAAACGAGCGATCATAAAAAAGTACGCAGACACGCCTTGAATTATCTACCTCGAATTTTCGGAAACATATGTTGAACGAAACTAGAATTATATATTAATACCTTCAGCTGCTGACAGGCGTTGATATACATCAACGAGAACAGGTGAAAATGTGTGCCCCAGCCGAAACTCTAACCCGAGATCTCCTACTTACAAGGCAGATGTCCCATCCATCTGAGCCACCGAGGACACAGACTATATCACGCACGCCTCCCGTGAGACCCACGTTGTCACCTTGTATGTCCACACACTACATTTGTAGTGTCCCACCCCAACACACTCAGTACTCGTGGAAGACATTCTTACCAAGTCCCGTAAGAGTTCGGGGAATATGTGTGCGTCCTCACAGAAGAAGAAGGTCATGGCCGGTATTGCCAGAACTATGTACTTATATGGGTCTGTTCTTTCGGACACCATATCGATATAAGTACATATGTTGGAATCCTAGTCGTTGTCTGCTTGTCATAATGTTGCTGTACAGTCCCGTTTGTCATCGTCATCTCCGTCGTCGACTGTCTAGTATTCCTGTAATTGCGCTTTTATTTTACTTCGACAGAGTGTTTGCATGCTACCTTCGCTATTCTGATTTTTTGCGATTATGTTTCTTTGGCACTTTACAACCGTTGTTTGCTGTATGGTCCTTGTAACCCAAAGCTAAAGTAAAGACATAAAAAAAAGATCCTACTCGTGCCCTACACTCTGTCAACACGAATCAAACTGGTGTGAAGTAGTTCGTTCGGTGTGCTTGTGACCTGCTCTGACCACTTTAAGGGCTCTCAGAGCCCACCTCCTGAGGCTCTGCCCGCGTGTTACGCCATTGGCCGTGACACGGTGAGTTGCGTTGACGCAACGTCCGGCGCAGGCGGCGATGCTACGTATGTCCCGACGGCCACCGCATTCTGAGTGGGAGTGACAGCTTCGCTGAGTCAGCTGCTCCCGCCACAGACAGCGGCTCCGCTCACAAATCCAGCAACTATCTGACACACTCGACAGTGTTTACTTTGGCATCAAAGTTGGTAACAATTTGGGTCAAATGGCTCTAAGCACTACGGGACTTAACATCTGAGATCATCAGTCCCCTAGACTTAGAACTACATAAACCTAACTAACCTAAGGACATAACACACATCCATGCCAAAGGCAAAATTCGAACCTGCGACCGTAGCAGCAGCGCGGTTCCGGACTGAAGCGCCTAGAACCGCTCGCTCACAGCGGCCGGTCATAAGTAACAGGATAAATAAAGGCGTTTGTAGAGGAAGAGGAGCATGGTTAGGTGGAAGAACCCATTTATGTGGAGGACTGTCACTCCATTCGTCCTGAAGAGCCAAAACCACAAAAGGTAGTGATGTTTGACGACGCAGTCTGGAGTGAAGTCACTGTCCTAACTCATGCCAAAGGTGTTCCACTGAGTTCACATCGGGACCTGGGCAGGGCGGTCCATTTCAGGAATGTCACTGACAGTGTGCGTTGTCGAGCTGATACAATCATTGTGTCCGAACTGTTTCTCTGAGGTGTGTTCCACACAATACTATAAACTGTGTCAATATCTTTCCACATATAGTGTTTTTCAAAGCAGAATAGGGGAGCACACATTAACCACAAAAAGCACCTCCATACTTCACTGTTGGCACTACACATGATGGCAGGTAAGGTTCTTCAGGCTTTCCCCAAACACAAACCCTTCCATGGAATTGCCACAGGGTATGGCGTGATTAATGACTCTAAATCACTCGTTTCTAGTCACCCCCTAACCAATGGCGTCGCACTTCACACCACCTCAAGCGTCGCCCAACATTTATTACAGAAATTCGTGGCCTGTGATGATGATGTTTGGTTTGGTGGGCTCAACTGTGCCGTTACCATCACCCGTACAACGTCCCAATTTTTACACTGCCCAATTTTTACTCAGTACAATTTTTACTCAGTCCGATCGATCCACTGTTACTGATGATGGATGATGATGAAATGATGAGGACAACACAAACACTCAGTTTCCGGGCAGAGAAAATCATCAACCCGGTCGGGAATCGAACCCGGGACCCCGTGATCCAGAGGCAGCAACGCAAACTGTAGACCACCGCTGTAGCGCATTCTTTTTAACTGACTGCCTTCAGTTATGGTGCTAGAAGGACTGGCGGTAGCAGTTTGGGACTAACGAGTGATTCCCTATGCGATTTTTTTACAACCACCCACGTCAATATTCTACGGTCCTTGCTCATAAATACAAGAGGTTTAGCTAGGGATATTCTTTAGCGTCTTCACAGTCACATCACTGGCGTTTCAACTGGGCAGCTTTAGAAGGAGTGAAACGTCGCTGATAGATTTGTGACTCTGGAGACACACAACGACCAGTCCACATTCGAGGTAACTGAGCTCTTCTGGCAGACCGCTGTGGCCGAGCGGTTCTAGGCGCTTCAGTCCGGAACCAAGCGTCTGCTACGGTCGCAGGTTCGAAACCTGCCTCGGGCATGGATGTGTGTGATGTCCTTAGGTTAGGTAGGTTTACGTAGTTCCAAATGTAGGGGATTGATCACCTCAGATGTTAACTCCCATAGTGCTTAGAGCCATTTGAACCATTTTGAGCTATTCTGCCTGATCCATTATGGTATTACTACTTCTCTGCTGGCAACAAAATACTCCCGGCGTACTTTTACGTTGCCGGTTTCACCCCTTGTGACATCTAGTGGTCAGTTCCTCACTACACAGTGGTGTCCGGATGTTTCCGATCAGCTAATATGTGACTGGAAAGAATATCTTTATTCTCTTAAACTGTTATATTTCATTTGTGATCTGTAACTTCTGTGATGCGTTTAAGTACTGTGTATAATTTTAGTGTAAAAGTGTAAAGGGTAACTTTTACATTGTTGCAGCGTAGGGAAAAGATGGATTTCAGTGCTGGCGTGTAGCCCATTCCCTTTCACGAGCACCAAAGGAATCGCCGAACTTAGCGTCCCTATGGAAAGAACTGTAGGCCCTTAACAGTTTTCTCCAGAATCGTTAAAGGCTTAGGTCACCATGACGGATCCCCATCCTCCCTGGGCAGTCACTGTACTCACGTACATCAGCAATAACGGGTGAGGGGGCGGGTGGTCACAGGGAAATCTATACAGCTGTCCATGGAATGTTTGCGACGGTGGAAACGTGGGGAAGCGGTAATGAGAATTTCCACCATTGCCACTCAGTTGATTTGTTCCTTACATTTCATGTTTCGATAGACGTATTTCATCTTCAAATGTGTTACGTAAAATTTTTAGAAATCCTCAATGTATTTATCGTAATAATCCCAATATTTCACATAAGCGCTCTTTAAGATAGAAGACAGTGGCAAAGATGGAATTGTTCTTCCTTTCCTCTCATCTGGTAATCTTATCCTATTATTTCTCGCTCTACTTCTTCTCATTAATTCATTCTGTACCGTCGCCCTGCGTTTCTGTTAGATATCACTACTATTCGACAAGCATGTAACGTGGAAACTGCTAATGTTAATAAGACTAATATTACTTTAATTCCAAATATCCATTGCTACACATAAGGTCATTATTATTAATAATAATATTATTATTATTATTATTTCTTTCCTTTCTCAGACGTTATGTCTGGTTAAAAATGGAAAGTGACGCGGACCTTGATCAAGTGTGACTTCCTTTTAAATGTACGGTGTATATTACATTGCATTCAGGAACTTTCGGGTAATTGAACAAGTATCAATAATTACAGATTTCTGTAGTTGTATATATACGTTTGGATGTAGCTGTATTGCGTTGATATACTGGTGGATATTGTGTGGTATGACACCTGTAGTTGATAGTATAATTGGTATAATGTCAACTTTATCCTGATGCCATATGTCCTTGACTTCCTCAGCCGACTGGATGTATTTTTCAATTTTTGCTCCTGTTTCCTTTGTATATTTGTTGTATTGGGTATGGATTTTTCGATTAGTTGTGTTCATTTCTTCTTTTTATTGGCGAGTATGATGTCAGGTTTGTTATGTGGTGTTGTTTTATCTGTTATAATGGTTCTGTTCCAGTATAATTTGTATTCATCATTCTCCAGTACATTTTGTGGTGCATACTTGTATGTGGGAATGTGTTGTTTTATTAGTTTATTTTTGCTACATTGTCATGTCTTCTCAGGTATTCTGTATTTGCTAGTATTGTACATCCGCTTGTGATATGGTCTACTGTTCTATTTGTTGTTTGCAAAGTCCGCGTTTATCTGCTGTGGTATTGAGATCTTTAATAATATGCTTGATGTAATATCTGGTGTTTGTTGTTTGATCCTGTATTGCAATCATGAATCCTTCCATCTCACTGTATATACTGCCTTTTCGTAGCCAAGTGTTGGATGCGCCTTGATCGATGTGTGGCTGTGTTAGGTGATACGGGTGTTTGCCTTGTAGTGTTTTCTTTTTCCAATTTACTTTCTTTGTATGATGTTGATGTTATGTCATCTAAAGGGTTGTAGAAGTGGTTATGAAATTGCAGTGGTGTGGCAGATGTATTTATATGATGGATTGCTTTGTGTATTTTGCTAGTCTCTGCTCGTTCTATAAAGAATTTTCTTAAATTGTCTACCTGTCCATAATGTAGGTTTTTCATGTCGATAAATCCCCTTCCTCCTTCCTTTCTGCTTAATGTGAATCTTTCTGTGGCTGAATGTATGTGATGTATTCTTTATTTGTGGCATTTTGATCGTGTAAGTGTATTGAGTCCTTTTAGGTCTTTGTTGCTCCATTTTACTACTCCAAATGAGTAGGTCAATATTGGTATAGCATAAGTATTTATAGCTTTTGTCTTGTTTCTTGCTGTCAATTCTTTTTTCAGTATTTTTGATAGTCTTTGTCCATATTTTTCTTTTAGTTCTTCTTTAATATTTGTATTATCTATTCCTATTTTTTGTCTGTATCTTAGATATTTATAGGCATCTGTTTTTTCCATCGCTTCTATGCAGTCTCCGTGGTTATCCAATATGTAATCTTCTTGTTTAGTGTGTTTTCCCTTGACTATGCTATTTTTCTTACATTTTTCTGTTCCAAAAGCCATATTTATATCATTGCTGAATACTTCTGTTATCTTTAGTAATGGGTTGAGTTGTTGATTTGTTACTACCAGTAGTTTTAGATCATCCATGTATAGCAAATGTGTGATTTTGTGTTGGTATGTTCCAGTAATATTGTATCCATAATTTGTATTATTTAGCATGTTGGATAGTGCGTTCAGAGCAAGGCAGAACCAGAAAAGACTTAATGAGTCTCCTTGGTATATTCCATGCTTAATCTGTATTGGCTGTGATGTCATATTATTTGAATTTGTTTGGATATTAAGTGTAGTTTTCCAATTTTTCATTTCTATGTTTAGGAACTGTATCAATTTAGGATCTACTTTGTATATTTCCAATATTTGTAGTAACTATGAGTGGGGTACACTATCAAAAGGTTTTCGGTAATCAATGTGTGCGTAGTGTAGCGACCTTTGTTTAGTTTTAGTTTGATATGTCACCTCTGCATCTATTATCAGTTGCTCTTTACATCCTCGTTCTCCTTTGCAACAGCCTTTTTGTTCTTAATTTATAATTTTGTTCTGTGTTGTATGTGTCATTAATTTCTGTGTAATGACTGAAGTTAATATTTTGTATATTGTTGGTAGGCAGTTATGGGGCGATATTTAGCTGGGTTTGCTGTGTCTGCTTGATCTTCAGGTTTCAGATAAGTTATTCCATGTGTAGGTGTATCAGAGAATGTGTATGGGTCTGCAATATAACTGTTAAATAATTTAGTTAGATGTGAATGTGTTGAGGTGTACTTCTTTAGCCAGAAATTTGCTATTTTATCTTTTCCAGGGGTTTTCCAATTGTGTGTAGAATTAATTGCTTGGCTGACTTCATGTTGCAAAATTATCACTTCAGGCATTTGTGGTATCATCTTGTATGTGTCTGTTTCTGCTTGTATCCACCGTGCATACCTGTTATGCTGTACTGGGTTTGACCATATGTTGCTCCAGAAGTGTTCCATGTCTGTTATGTTTGGTGGATTGTCTATTTTAATGTGTGTGTTCTCTGTTGTCTGGTAAAATTTCTTTTGGTTTGTGTTGAATGTTTGGTTTTGTTTCCTTCTATTTTCACCTTTTTCGTATCTTCTAAGTCGTTTTCTAGATCTGACTGGGGTATCCTGTTATTTTTTATTATTATACGGATCTGATCAGCTAGTCGTTCTGTTAAAAATTTTAATTCTGGATATCTGGTAATAAATGTTGTGTGTACTTGTACAGAACATGAGGTGTCGGTTAACTTCATCTGACCATCTCATCCTCTGTCTTTGTTTTCCTTCTAGGGTCGTTGCAGGAAGCATATCCTGCAAAACACCTCTATTTGGATTTAAATCATTTGCCGTGTGGCTAGCAGTGTCGTTACCATTGTGGACGGGCATAGGGTTCAAGCGTCGTCCCCGACCATGACAGCGCTTGTCCGAGGCTTCATTAGCTCTGTCCTGAACCAACTAATCACACTAAAAGGGGGGTTAGCTCTATTAGTGGTTTGTTCTTTTCGTCGCCTTTTACGACTGGCAGAACATTTCGGAGGCCTATTCTTTTCTTTATTATTATTATTATTATTATTATTACTACTATTATTATTATATGTAGATCATGTACAACATCGATTGTTATGTTTACAAGTTGAGGAAATTTTTTTAGATGCGAAAGAGCGCTGGAACGTTCTGATCTTGTCAGGTCAAAAAAATTCGTAAATAGATAAGAAAAACAAGTAAGTAACATCGAACATTTTATTAATACATATAGAGAAATTCATCTGAAATTGTAGTCAAGATGATGACTGTGCCAGTTTTACTCTACGGCCTGAAGACATGGGTGTCAATTAATAAATAAGAAAGATACAAGATTCGGAAAGGAAACTCCGGAGATCCAAGGAAGGCTGCACGAGACTACACACATTAAATATGACGAAGTGCAGAGAGAACTCGAAATTTCTTTGAAAACCCTGTGAGCTTAGTTCGTGTACCTGAGGTAGACTTATCTCGAAAACGTAGCGATAAGACTATTGCAATTTTTGTTTCATTGGTATGTAATTTAATTATCAATCTTTCTAATACATGGTTTCACAGTAGAATTGTTACAGAGTAGATGAATCACAAGTTCTAACTGACGCTGGCCGTCATATGTCCGATGCGCCAGTTATGTAATCACTTTGCAACATTTTTCCATGCACTTTTCGACTCTTCCGTAGCTCTCGCATTCACTCGTCACTGGACATCTTAAGCTCTTGGATTTATTTCGACTCGAGTTTTCTTCTGCTTTGCGTTTTCTTTAATTCCGAGCGTATTTGAGAGCCATGAGAGCCAATATCTTTCATTGTTCTGTAATTTTAAATTAATACCGATTTTCACTTATGTTGCTCGTAGTATTCTTACTGTCCCACTTTGAGAAGTATTAGAGCTCCGCAAGCTCTTCACAAAGACACCTGATTCAGCATCCTAGCTAAACCCGTTTTCTCGCTACACCAGTCTATAACTTAGCACGAAACTAAGTCGTACCGACCAGGTGCATGCGTCTACACCCATTGTCGGTACAAACATTGTTTTAGCGTTACTAGGCTCGCAGGTATTAGCGATTTAAATCTGACGGTATTTTGCCACCCAGGATAGTTGACCGATGAGCGAAAATAGCTTTTCACGTCGAAATAGAAATCAAGATAAAAAAAAGAAAGATGACTCTCGTTTTTGAACAAAATGCAAGAAGGCCGACGGTAAAAGAGACATCGGAAGACCTGTGAAAGTTTGGCAACAACTTTCTCCGTACCCAAAACTAGCGAATCGCCTTTGGTCGCACCAAGGAAATAAAGGAGACATCACTAGCCTTTACCTGCCTTCTCGATAATGTTTAGGAAACGTACCTCTAGAAAAATATTATTCAGTGCACAGAAAAGCACTTTCGTCTCCAACAGATGCCGAATTTCCAATTAATTTTCAATATTTTGATCGAACAGCATACCTCAGTGGGCTCAATCAAATGAAACGACAAATTGTTTCACCTGTAATGGCCTCTTTGGAAGCGGGTCTTTAAACTGTAGCCTTCATTCCAAAGAATTACAGTCTTCGAGCCGTTACCAATTACTAAGCACACTTTCTGATATAATGCTTCATCTCACGGAATCAGGCAACTACGACTACGAACTTTGTTGCTTTTTTACAATTACAATGACATTCGAACAAAGCACGCGATCTTGTAATTTCAATTGATTCAGCACATTGTGCAAATGCTAATTCTTATCTGCACAGTATTCAATCCACATACTATAAATTAACTAGAAATGTGGTATCTGTAAAACAGGTGAAAGTGCTTCTGACGTACAGAATAATGTTATACTGGAGGAATGTTCGCCAGACATTATCGATGAAAGTAGGTAAAAGCTTGTTGTATTGCAAATTCGGGAAATCGTTTCCCTGCAACCATTAGTATTGCTAATCGAGTGAAAACAAGGTGCATAACGGTTGAAAAATTTATCTTAGCCCATGAATAATGAAGTACATCGAAGTAAACTTATGCAGGGAATTCAAACATTCTTTGGCAGAAGGGAAAGAAAACAATACGCACGTGCTTGATTAAAGCATAAACACAGAACAGTTTCTGCAGCACAGCATGATGTCAGATTATTGTTATAATTACTGGATAAGGGCGGGATGATGGGCTACAATGTAATTCCGGCTCTTTGACTCTGATAGACGGAACATCAGTTGGGAATGGACGCTTCAGTAAAACGAATGTGGTAATTTCAGTGGGAATCATTCACACGTCCATCTGAAGTGTTTCAGAGAAACCCAAATCAGGACGTTCAGCTTCATGTCTGAATGTGACTCCTTCCGAATACGCGCCCACTGTTTTAATACACTGTATGTTGGAAAAAGAGCTGGTAATGACGTACAGGCTAAATTATTTTCGTCACTAGGTGTTCGTTACAGGTGACTATACTGGAAAGTAATACTATGAACTAATACTTTCCTTGCGTGATGGCACTACCATTAACATAAGGCAATGGTAAAGTTGTACTAAATCTGAAATTTGACTTGAGCGTCACATTGTTTTCTACTCACGGCCTTATTAGAGGTCTTTTGCCGCTGTCTTTCTCCGACCTTTTTTGGAAATCTGTGATATGGTCTTATGGCACCAAACTGCTGAGGTCATCGGTCCCTAAGCGTACACAGTACTTAATCTCACTTACGCTGTGGACAACACGCAACCATGCCCGAAGGATGAACTTCCAACTTCCAACGGGGGGGGGGGGGGGGGGGGGAGGAGGAGGAGGAGGTGTTAGCCTCACACAGACCTTTGCACTGACTTAACGAGCCATGTGTAGCTAGATCTACAGTTTAACGTGGACCCAGAACCGTGTTACAACCGTTTTTTTTTTTCAGAGTTATTAGGCAATTCCAGAGGTGCAAGAAACGGTAATTGACACCACGGATCTTTCAATTGGCAATCTGATAAATACCCCGAAGCCACCGAGCTACGTTACCATAAATGTATAGAAAAATAAACTGACAAACAGTAACCAGGTCCAACCTGGAACGATGCACAAGTCACAAAACATGTACAACAACTACCTCACGTAATACAAATACTATCCTAAATTGAAATCCACCCGTGGTGTAGGGGTAGCGTCTTTGATTCACAATCAAAACGTCTTCGGTCCCGGGTTCGATCCCCGCCACTGCCTAAATTTTGATAAATAGTCAGCATTGGCGGCCGAAGACTTCCGGCATAAGAAGTCGGCCTTGTCAAAGAGGGCGGAAGAGCGGATAGAGGTTCAGGGCACTCTCTTGTCCTAGGGGTGGGAAATTGCCCCTAAAGACGGAAGTATCAGCAATGATCAACGACATGAGGATGCAGAAGGCAATGGAAACCACTGCATTAAAGACACGTAACGTGTATCCACAGGACATGTGGCCTGTAGTTGAAGAAGTGTCATGATGATCTCTCCATTGGCAAAAGATTCCGGAATAGTCCCCCATTTGGATCTCCGGGAGGGGACTGCCAAGAGGGAGGTTACCATGAGAAAAAGATTGAATAATCAACGAAAGAATAATGTTCTATGAGTCGGGGCGTGGAATGTCAGAAGCTTGAACGTGGTAGGGAAATTAGAAAATCTGAAAAGGGAAATGCAAAGGCTCAACCTAGATATCGTAGGGGTCAGTGAAGTGAAGTGGAAGGAAGACAAGTATTTCTGGTCAGATGAGTATCGGGTAATATCAACAGCAGCAGAAAATGGTATAACAGGTGTAGGATTCGTTATGAATAGGAAGGTAAAGCAGAGGGTGTGTTACTGTGAACAGTTCAGTGACCGGGATGTTCTAATCAGAATCGACAGCAGGCCAACACCGACAACGATAGTTCAGCTATACATGGCGACGTCGCAAGCTGAAGATGAAGAGATAAAGAAAGTGTACGAGGATATTGAAAGGGTGATGCAGTATGTAAAGGGGGACGAAAATCTAATAGTCATGGGTGACTGGAATGCAGTTGTAGGGGAAGGAGTAGAAGAAAAGGTTACAGGACAATATGGGCTTGGGACAAGGAATGAAAGAGGAGAAAGACTAATTGAGTTCTGTAACAAGTTTCAGCTAGTAATAGCGAATACCCTGTTCAAGAATCAGAAGAGGAGGAGGTATACTTGGAAAAGGCCGGGAGATACGGGAAGATTTCAATTAGATTACATCATGGTCAAGGCGTACCCAGGAGCAGATATAGACTCAGATCACAATATGGTAGTGATGAAGAGTAGGTGAAGTTCACGGAATTAGTCAGGAAGAATCAATACGCAAAGAAATGGGATACGGAAGTTCTAAGGAATGACGAGATACGTTTGAAGTTCTCTAACGCTATAGATACAGCAATAAGGAATAGCGCAGTACGCAACACAGTTGAAGAGGAATGGACGTCTCTAAAAAGGGCCATCACAGAAGTTGGGAAGGAAAACATAGGTACAAAGAAAGTAGCTGAGAAGAAACCATGGGTAACAGACGAAGTACTTCAATTGATTGATGAAAGGATGAAGTACAAACATGTTCCGGGAAAATCAGGAATACAGAATACAAGTCGCTGAGGAGTGAAATAAATAGGAAGTGCAGGGAAGCTAAGAAGAAATGGCTCTAGGAAAAATGTGAAGACATCGAAAAAGACATGATTGTCGGAAGGCCAGACTCAGCATACAGGAAAGTCAAAACAACCTTTGGTGACATTAAAAGCAACGGTGGTAACATTAAGAGTGCAATGGGAATTCCACTGTTAAATGCAGAGGAGAGAGCAGATAGGTGGAAAGAATACATAGAAAGGCTCTATGAGGGTGAAGATTTGTCTGATGTGATAGAAGAAGAATCAGGAGTCGATTTAGAAGAGATATGGGATCCAGTATTAGAATCGGAATTTAAAAGAGCTTTGGAGGACTTACGGTCAAATAAGGCAGAAGGGATAGATAACATTCCATAAGAATTTCTAAAATCATTAGGGGAAGTGGCAACAAAACGACTATTCACGTTGGTGTGTAGAATATATGAGTCTGGCGACATACCATCTGACTTTCGGAAAAGCATCATCCACACAATTCCGAAGACGGCAAGAGCTGACAAGTGAGAATTATCGCACAATCAGCTTAAAAGCTCATGCATTGAAGCTGCTTACAAGAATAATATACAGAAGAATGGAAAAGAAAATTGAGAATGCGCTAGGTGACGATCAGTTTGGCTTTAGAAAAAGTAAAGGCACGAGAGAGGCAATTATGACGTTTCGGCTAATAATGGAAGCAAGGCTAAAGAAAAATCAAGATACGTTCATAGGATTTGTCAACCTGGAAAAAGCGTTCGACAATATAAAATGGTGCAAGCTGTTCAAGATTCTGAAAAAAGTAGGGGTAAGCTATAGGGAGAGACGGGTCATATACAATATGTACAACAACCAAGAGGGAATAATAAGAGTGGACGATCAAGAACGAAGTGCCCGTATTAAGAGGGGAGTAAGAGAAGGCTGTAGCCTTTCGACCCTACTCTTCAATCTGTACAGCGAGGAAGGAATGATGGAAATAAAAGAAAGGTTCAGGAGTGGAATTAAAATACAAGGTGATAGGATATCAATGATATGATTCGCTGATGATATTGTTATCCTGAGTGAAAGTGAAGAAGAATTAAATGATCTGCTGAACGGAATGAACAGTCTAATGAGTACACAATATGGTTTGAGAGTAAATCGGAGAAAGACGAAGGTAATGAGAAGTAGTAGAAATGAGAACAGCGAGAAACTTAACATCAGGATTGATGGTCACGAAGTCAATGAAGTTAAGGAATTCTGCTACCCAGGTAGTAAAATAACCAATGACGGACGGAGCAAGGAGGACATCAAAAGCAGACTCGCTATGGCAAAAAAGGCATTTCTGGCCAAGAGAAGTCTACTAATATCAAATACCGGCCTTAATATGAGGAAGAAATTTCTGAGGATGTACGTCTGGAGTACAACATAGCATGATAGTGAAACATGGACTGTGGGAAAACCGGAACAGAAGAGAATCGAAGCGTTTGAGATGTGGTGCTATAGACGAATGTTGAAAATTAGGTGGACTGATAAGGTAAGGAATGAGGAGGTTCTACGCAGAATCGGAGAGGAAAGGAATATGTGGAAAACACTGATAAGGAGAAGGGACAGGATGATAGGACATTTGCTAAGACATGAGGGAATGACTTCCATGGTACTAGAGGGAGCTGTAGAGGGCAAAAACTTTAGAGGAAGACAGAGATTGGAATACGTCAAGCAAATAATTGAGGACATAGGTTGCAAGTGCTACTCTGAGATGAAGAGGTTAGCACAGGAAAGGAATTCGTCAGTAGACTGATGACAAAAAAAAAAAAAAAAAAAAAACCCTAAATTACTGATCTCTTTGTATCGTATATCGTGAGAGGTGGCAATGTTGTGAAGAAACAGGAATTTTATTTAGTGAAAAGCAGTGCTATAATCCTTATTCGGGATTCCCCAGATTTTCCTAAATGATCTGAAGTGAATTTTAGATATACTGCGACTTCATATGTAATGGCTTACATGTATACATCTCAGCATTTGAGACGCTTCTTGCTGAGTAAAACTTCAAGCTTCCCGAGATTCTCTTCGTCGTCAGAGGTTGAATAACAAAGATGATAGTGAATATCTTCGAAAACACCAGTTTTAACGAAGACGTGACGCGGTACGAACACCGATATAATCTTACACTTGGACATTGTTGCGAGAAAAGCCTAACCCATTGTTGTTGTTGTTGTTGTGGTCTTCAGTCCTGAGACTGGTTTGGTGCAGCTCTCCATGCTACTCTATCCTGTGCAAGCTTCTTCATCTCCCAGTACGTACTGCAGCCTACATCCTTCTGAATCTGCTTAGTGTATTCATCTCTTGGTCTCCCTCTACGATTTTTACCCTCCACGCTGCCCTTCAATATTAAATTGGTGATCCCTTGATGCCACAGAACATGTCCTACCAAACGACCCCTTCTTCTTATCAAGTTGTGCCCCAAACTGCTCTTCTCCCCAATCCTATTCAGTACCTCCTAATCTTCAGCATTCTTCTGTAGCACCACATTTCGAAAGCTTCTATTCTCTTCTTGTCCAAACTATTTATCATCCATGTTTCACTTCCATACATGGCTACACTCCATAAAAATACTTCAGAAACGACTTCCTGTCACTTAAATCTATACTTGATGTTAACAAATTTCTCTTCTTCAGAAACGCTTTCCTTGTCATTGCCAGTCTACATTTTATATCCTCTCTACTTCGACCATCATCAGTTATTTTGCTCCCCAAATAGCAAAACTCCTTTACTACTTTAAGTGTCTCATTTCCTAATATAATTCCCTCAGCATCACCCGACTTAATTCAACTACATTCTAAGCCGAACCCATAATGGCGTACATTTCGAGAAGACCGCTAAGAGAAACTCTACTTGTTCTTTTTTGGTTATGCATTCGTAAGAATTAGGGGCACAGATAACCAATTGTATTCGAACAATTAGAAAATTCGTTTGGATCAGTACCGCATAGCATGAATGCCTGCTAGACCGAAGACGACAGCAGACTAACTCCTCAGTATTGTTCTGATAGTATGTCAAAAGGAAAATTCACTGAGGAAAGCTATATAGTTATGAGAGAATTGGTGGCCAATGTGTGCCATTGGAAAGAATACACAAAAGAACTGTGAGAGATCAGAAATACAAGAATGAAAATAATCTAATTGAAAATACCAATCAGTACGAAAGAGAAATTCAAGTTCCCCCAGTCACGAGACATGAATCTGAATATGCCCTTCGAAGCAACCAGTGACGATGACACCCTTGCAGAACTGGTGAAAAAGTAGGGTAACAACATGAAAGACCAGTTATTCAGAGTAATAAATGATTGCTAAGAAAGAGGAATCATGCCAAAACACTCCACGAACTACAGAGCTATTTCCATGTCGAAAACAGGAAAGGCTGCACCAATTTTAAAACGATATCAGTGTTATCACATGCCCATAAAATATTGATTAGTATACGTAAGACGTGGATAACAGGAAAGCTACATAAGTATATCTAAGAAGGCACATTTGGATTTAGAGAAAACAATTTAGGCCTTGAGAATGCTATTGGAGAGAAGGATGAATATAAATGGTTAGACTTACCACACTTTCATTGACTCAGAAAATGCTTTTGACGAAGTGTATTGAGAGCTAGTCTGTAGAGTTATGAAGAAAATACGGCTTTGCTGGACGCATAGAAGATTGGTTAATGAACTGTATCAGAACCAAAACTCAAAAACAGACATCAATGGCGTAGAGGAACAGACCAGAAATAGAAAAGGATTTAAAATTGGATGTCCCCTATCTCGATTTTTTATTCGACGCTTTAATTGAGGAAGGTGGAGAAGGCAAAGAGAATAAAAGTTGATGGTGGAAGGATGCGTTGTATTTGATTTGCTGACGACGTTGTAATAGCTGCAGATTCACCTCGACCCCCTTAAAAAAATAGAATGCTGCAAACACTATCAGACACTCTTAACCTATGGTTTTTTAAAAGGGAAAAAAGGTAAAGGAATCGAATGGCATTACGGAAAAGTATGGACGAAATTGAAACCAATATAAATGTGATAAAATGAAACAAATTTATTGTCTGGGTAGTATAATCTCAAGAGTATAATAGAAGCTTAATTGAAGTGAAGAGAATTATTGCATTGGCAAAACAAGTATTTGTTGTTGAGAAAAACATTTTGACCAGCAAACATGAACGCAAATGTCAGATAAACATTTGCAAAATCATTTTTAAAGAGTACAAAGTTCCATGGAAGTGAAAGTCTGACTCTATGTTAACTGGAAACGATTCCACTTGAAGCTTATGAAATGTGGATGCAGCGAAAGAAAAACCAAAATGGAAGTCTTAAGGGAAGTCAACGAAGAGAGAAGATATTAAAGGAAACGGAGAACAGCCAAGTAAAATTCGTTGGATATATCACCAACCATATTCATTGCATATATTCTTGAAAGGAATGTGCTGGGAAAGAAAAGATGAGATTGGTCTAGGAAGAAATATTTGGAAGACACAGAGAAGAGGATAGGATGTGATAATTACATCGAACTAAATCGAATAGCCAATGATTGTCTCGACAACCTTAAGAATATAAATGTACACATGCCTTCAGAAGGTGAAATGTTTAGTACTGTAAGCCAGGTCAGGAATTTAAATATCCTCGAGCTTTTGGATTAGTGCTCCTTGGCCATTCTCATCGTTTGAGAATGGTCAAAGAGTACTCGTCAGAAAACGTGAGGATATTTAACAGCTTCAAGCTACTGGAAACTCAAGAAAACATTTTTATTTCATATCGCTGCTTGGTCATACATTCGTACAGTTAATACTGCCAACATGCACATGTAAAAGGGACGATACTATACAAGCATTCGGAACTACCAGTTCTTTTTTCAGGAAAATATGAGGGATAGGTTGAGGAAGGGCGTACTACTCAGGCGTAGAATGGGGTTGGGATGCTTTGGGGGAAGAGACCAAACTGCGAGGTCATCGGTCTCATCGGTTTAGGGAAGGACGGTGAAGGAAATCGCCCGTGCCCTTTCAAAGGAACCATCCCGGCATTTGCCTGGAGCGATTTAGGGAAACCACGGAAAAACCTAAATCAGGATGGCCGGACGCGGGATTGAACCGTCGTCCTCCCGAATGCGAGTCCGGTGTGATAACCACTGCGCCACCTCGCTCAGCCGGCGTAGAATGAGAGGGACCCTCAACAGGTGGGGTCTGAGTGACATGACCTTCCTTTTTAACCTTCCTCAACCTATCTCTCTCTCTTCCCTGTGAAAAGGAACTAATAGTCCTGAAAGTTAGCAGTTTGGTCCTATAGGAACTTACCACCGCCACCTGAAAGCTGATATAATATGATTACTTTTAATTTTATGCTTTCGTATTTTGTCACCTGAAAGTAAATACTAGGCAGCAATTGTCTCTCATAGTTGCATTACTCTATAATTCTATTTCATCGATGCCGAAGCAGTCTAATCACCGGGACTACATCTTTCTTGTACGACGCTGTCCCTTACAAAGTAAGCCAGTCACGAATCTGCACGCTCCGTCCTCACTTTTAGCACCGAGCGAGGCCACGGCTCCTAGGAGTATGTAGGACGCGCCGCGCATAGCGGCGGGCAGACAATGAGAGCTGGTTAGCACCTGCGACCTAGGAGCGGTCAGAGGCAGCAAGGGAGATGAGGACTCACCAGGCAGCTGCAGCAGCAGTAGCGGGCGAGCAGCGAGGCGGCCGCAGGGTGTTTGAGCATCGCGGGCAGCCGGCGACTCCAGCCGCTGCTCCCAGAGGCAGCAGACGCTGCTGAGCTCACTGACAGCGAGTGACTGCACTCTGCTCCGGAGAGTGTACTGAGCGCCCCGCCCCTGGGAAGACTGCGCGCGCATTCCTGACACGCTTCTGGCGCGCCGAGGCGCTTTCTTCCCGTGCACTGGCGCTAGAGGCAGCGCCAGTGACTGCAGTCTTTCAGGAGCCACGCGAAATTCATTGACTGGCCAAAATATTATGACAACTGCCTACAGCCTGATGATGTTACGGCCAGGAAAATACAATGTAGAGCCAAAGAAACCGGTACACCTGCCTAATATTGTGTATGTCGTCCGCGAGCACGCAGAAAGGCCGCAACACGACGTGGTGTGGATCCGGATAATGTCTGAAGTAGTGCTGGATGGAACTGACACCATGAATCCTGCAGGGGTGTCCATAAATCCGCAAGGGTGCAAGGGAAGGGGGGAGGGGGGAGGGAATAGTACACTCCAAGGCATCCCAGATATGCTCAATAACGTTCACGTCTGGGGAGTTTGGTGGCCATCGGAAGTGTTTAAACTCAGAAGAGTGTTCCCCGAGCCACTCAGTAGCAATTCTGGACGTGTGGGTGGGGGTTCATTGTTCCGCTTGAATTGCCCAACTCCGTTGAAATGCACAGTGGACATGAACGGATGCAGGTTATCAGACGTGACACCTGTCAGAGTCGTATCTGGACGTATCAGGGGTCCCATATCACTCCGCCGGCCGGAGTGGTCGTGCGGTTCTAGGCGCTACAGTCTGGAGCCGAGCGACCGCTACGGTCGCAGGTTCGAATCCTGCCTCGGGCATGGATGTGTGTGATGTCCTTAGGTTTAAGTAGTTCTAAGTTGTAGGCGACTGATGACCTCAGAAGTTAAGTCGCATAGTGCTCAGAGCCATTTCAACCATTTTTTGAACCATATTACTCCAACTGCACAAGCCCCACACCATTAGAGAGCCTACACCAACTTGAACAGTCCCTTGCTGATATGCAGGGTCCATGGATTCATGAGGTTCTCTCCATACCCGTACACTTCCATCCCTTCGATAGAATTTGAAACGAGACTCGTCCGACTAGGCAACGTGTTTCCAGTCATCAACAGTCCAATGTCGGTGTTGACGGGTCCAGGCGAGGCGTAAAGCTTTGTGTCGTGCAGTCATCAGGAGTACACGAGATCGTCTTCGGCTCAGAAAGTCCATATCGATGATGTTTCGTTGAATGGTTCGCACGCTGCCACTTGTTGATGGCCGGCAGATGTGGCCGAGCTGTTCTAGGCGCTTCAGTCTGGAACCGCGCGACCACTACTGTCTCAGGTTCGAATCCTGCCTCGGGCGTGGATGTGTGTGATGTCCTTAGGTTTAAGTAGTTCTAAGTTCTAGGGGACTGATGACCTCAGATGTTAAGTCCCATAGTGCTCAGAGTCATTTTAACCATTTTTTTGAACTTGTTGCTGGCCCAGCATTGAAATCTGCAGCAATTTACCGAAGAGTTGCACTTCAGTCATGTTGAACGTTTCCATTTAGGCACCGTTTGGTTCCGTTCTTGCAGGATCTTTTTGCAGCCTCAGGGAGGTCGGAGATATAATGTTTTACCGGATTACTGACACTCACAGTACACTCATGAATTGGTCGTAAGGGAAAATCCCCACTTCATCGATTCCTGGGAGATGCTGTGTCCTATTGCTCGTGCACCTACTATAACACCACGTTCAAAGCAAGTTAAATCTTGATAACCTGTCATTTTTGGAGCAGTAACCGATCTAACAACAGCGCCAGACCGCAGCGCCGTATTCCGCCTCTTCAAATATTTCTGTATTTGAATACGCGTGTCTGTACCAGTTCCTTTGGCGCTTCACCGTACTACCGGCGATACGGGCCGCAAATGGGCAAATCCACTGACATAAGCGACTTTGAGAAAACGCAGCAGATTGTTATGCCACGGCACCTGGAAACGTGCATCTTGGGACGGCGAAACTGGTGGGCTTTGCGCCTGCTGCTGTCGTGACTTTCTACGGAAAGTGAGAGGTGAGAGAAGGGCGGCAAAACCAGGAGTAGGCGCTACGTGTTCGACGTCTGGGCCTCATCACAGAACGTGGAGGTCGGAGGTTTGCCCGTGTTGTAAAACAGAATAGGCAGCGATTTGTGGCAGATGGCAGATATGACGACAAAGCACAATGCAGGTGCAGGTTCAAGAGTTTCGGAGCTCACAGCCAGCGCGCATTGTTGAATAAGGAGCATAACAGCACACGAGACCAAGTGTTCCAAACGGTTTCGACAGCTATGATTTTTGTGGCCTCGGGAAAATCGACACTAGACCGTGAATCAGTGTAAACGTGTCCCCTGGTCAGAAGAATCACTTTCCTTATTACACCTAGTCAATGGTCGTGTCCTGATACACCGTCATCTAGGATAACAACTACTGGATAGGAACCCATATACTGAGAGTATCCGTTTGCGTGCTACAAGAATAAACTTGCAAAATCATTTGCCTATTCTCCTATGCATACAATATTTAAATCATTTGTTGTGGGGGTAGAGACGAGTGTTAATGGACACACGAAATGCAGAGTATTCAAATCTTTATTTGGACACTAGTCCCCTCCATCTCAAATGATGGTCTACATTGAGGAGGATGGAACAGAGACAATGCCTCTTGGGATATGAGTCCCCATTTAAACGCCTATTTCCCCAGTGCAATCAACATGGCTAAGCAGTTTTTAAGAGGAACTTAAACCATCATGTAGGAGGTGTGCGAAACAAATTGGTCAGGATTTTATTTATAAGACTGATGCGAAACTGACCTTTGTTAATGAACAGGAAAACTAGCCGTAGCAGAAAATGCTGCAAACGGTAATTTCGATGCAGCAATCGGTTGGTGTGACGAGTCTGTGGATGCGCATCTCTCACATGCTCTGCCCCGAATATTTCGATGTGTCATTATGTTTGAGTGAGTGAGATCAGGAGGTGTGTTTAGCGACCAGTCGTATTCAATACAAAATCGTGTTCATTAGATAACAGTGCACGTTCGCTGTCGACTGTTATGCGAAGCAATATTCGTGGAGAACAACTGCGGAACTGTTTGCGCAGGAGTTAAAAATTGGAAGTGTTTTTGCGCAACCTGCAGCAAAATCTGCAATGTAGAACTCAGTGGCAAAACGGCACGACACGGTCTCTGTAAATACTAAAAAAATAACTATCCCAAAATTCTTCGAACACCAGAAAACGACGCTCGGCCGAAGTAATGCCTGCAGCAAAGTCCGACGAAATCTCAACTTCGTTTTTCTTGTCAGGTGAGAATTAAACGATCGTCATGTCGAAACATTGTCAAAAAGGACTTTCATCCATATCCTTACAAATTTACTATTGTGCATGAGTTAAAGCGTCCATAAGAACTTCCGCGTGTTGAGTTCTTCCGGTGAGTGAACTGAAATCAGAACTTATAAATCACCAGTTTTTAGTTTTTTAACATGAGGCCTAGTTCAGACTCTCAGGATATGAGAACTCACACTACATTCACCATTATGTATCAGAAAATCCCTATCAGTACTTTGAAGCCGGCCGCTGTTACCGAGCGGTCCTAGGCGCTTCAGTCCGGAACCGTGCTGCTGATACGGTCGCAGGTTCGAATCCTGTCTCCGGCATGGATGTGTATGATGTTCTTAGATGAGTTAGGTTTAAGTAGTTCTAAGTCTAGGGGACTGATGACCTCAGATGTTAAGTCCCATAGTGCTCAGAGCCATTTGATACATTTTTGAACTATGAAGAGCCGTTGCATGATCTGTCTCCAGAAACTGGACACGTTACAGGACGTTTCCGTACGAGTGTGCAAAAGTTTAACAGGATGTAGAGAATGCTCCACTGAACAGTTTGAGGTAGGGAACCTAGGTTCGGAGAGGTAATACGAATAAAATCACATTACTGTGCACTTTTTTATTTACATTACTTAACAGTTAACCGTAAGTAACAACACTGACACAATGAACGTACCGTTTGTACTATACCTTACAGAATGAGCTAAAACTGAAGATCATCAACCTCAAATGCAAGCATGACGTCGGCGAACAATATTCTGACGCACCCTGGCAAATAGCCCTGTAGTGTTTCCAATCACGTCACAGGCAGCTACAATTCTGGCTACTAATTCCATCTTCTTATACACTGGGGTCTCGCACACAAGTGGCTTTAGACATCCCCATAGGAAATAATCAAGGGGATTCAGGTCAGGTGACCTTGCAGGCCATGGAATAGGACCTTCACTTTTAAGCCACCTACCAGGAAATACAGCACTGAGATTGTTACGGACATCCACACTGCAGTGAGGCAGTGCACCTCCATGTTGCATCCACATTCTCTCACGAACAGCCAAGGGTACGTTCTCCAACAACTCAAGTAGAACTCTTTACACTAACCTCAAGTACAGGTGGCCATTCAGGCTTGCTAGTCATCAGGTTCTTCTTCCTTGTTTCCTCGCAGCAGATAAAGAATATACATGTAAATAAACAGCACAGTACGTGTAAACTTGTACGCATGTTATTTGTAAATAAGCTAGAGAACTGTAATGCTAGACAAAGTGGTAGACAAGTTTTCTTCCATACCTGCCTTAAGCTGGCTTCTCCCACCCCAGGTTCCCTGTCTCAAATTGTTCAGGTGGCAAGGGAACCTCCCCATCGCACCCCCCTCAGATTTAGTTATAAGTTGGCACAATGGATAGGCCTTGAAAAACTGAACACAGATCAATCGAGAAAACAAGAAGAAGGTGTGGAACTATGAAAAAAATTAGTAAAATATACAAACTGAGTAGCCCATGAGAAGATAGGCAACATCATGGACAATGGGAGTCAAGGGGCGCCGTGGTCCCGTGTTTAGCGATAGCAGCTACGGAACGAGAGGCCCTAGGTTCAGGTCTTCCCTCGAGTGAAAAGTTTAATTTTTTATTTTCAGTTTACGTGACAAATTCTTATGTTGTCATCCCTTTTTTGGGAGTCATTATCACATCCACAAGAAAACCTAAATCGGGCAAGGTAGAAGAATCCTTTTACCCATTCGCCAAGTGTACAAGTTAGGTGGGTCGACAACATATTCCTGTCATGTGACCCACATGCCGTCAGGTGTGTCGTATAGAATATATCAGACCTTTTTTTCCTGTGGAGGAATCGGTTGACCTACGACCTTGCGATCAAATGTTTTCGGTTCCCATTGTAGAGGCACGTCCTTTCGTCTACTAATCGCACGGTTTTGCGGTGCGGTCGCAAAACACAGACACTAAACTTATTACAGTGAACAGAGACGTCAGTGAACGAACGGACAGATAATAACTTTGCAAAAATAAAGAAAGTAAATTCTTCAACCAAGGAACCTCTCGTTCCGCAGCTACTCACGCTAACCACGGGACCACGGCGCTCCTGAGTTCACATTCACGTTGATGTTGCCTATCTTGCGGATGGACTACTCAGTTTGAATGTTTTGCTTATTTTTTTCATAGTTCCACACAACTTCTTCCTGTTTTCTCGATTGATCTGTGTTCAGTTTTTCAAGGCCTATCCACTGTGCCAACTTATAAATAAATCTGAGGGGGGTGCGATGGGGAGGTTCCCTTGTGAGCATTTTCTATGTCCCGTTACATTGTTACACGCTCTTACGGAAACACCCAGAATATGTATCAACTCACACTTATCGATATCTTTAGCCAGACAGAACAACAGCTCAGACTGCCTGGACAACCTCGTCACGAGTGCACGAGGAGATACGTGAGATGAGGACAATCAGCTGGGGTAGTACAGTCCACAGGCAACCTAGATCGCTTCATCTCCAACCCTGTGAGTGTTACCTGTATGATAAATCGAAAAGTCGCACGCTGGAAGAGTAACAGCAGAACACTGAATACGCTACTGCTGCTAATCCTCAAGGCTGAGCTGCTTCGAGTGTATACAGTTTGATGAGCACAACGCTACATCGATGTAAACACTGGCCGATAACAGCACTTTCTGTGATCTTCATTAACAAGTCATATGATGCAGTCCGCCACGATTTCCTCTCTTGCGACAACCTCGTCATCTCCGAGTAGCACTTGCAACCTACGTCCTCAGAAATTTGCTGGATTTATGCCAACCTGTCTTCTTCTGTAGTTTATACTCTCTACAGTTCCCTCTAGTACTACTGAGGTGATTCCCTAATGCCTTATCCTATCATCCTAACCCTCCTTTTTTGTAGTATTTTCTATACACATCTTTCCTCTGCTATTTTGGGAAGAACCTCATTCCTCACCTTACCAGTCCAAAAAATTTTCAATATTCTTCTGTAGTACCACATTTCAAATGCTTCTATTCTTTTCTGTTCCGGTTTTACCACAGTGCATTTTTCACCACCATACAGTGCTGTGCCCCAAACGTACATCCCCAGAGATTTCTGCTCCGGATTAAGGCCTATGTTTGACACCAGTAGGTTTCTCTTGGCCAGGAATGCCTTTTTTGCCTGCTTGTTATGTCCTCGCTGCTCCGTCCGTCATCCGTTATTGAGCTTGCTTGGTAGCATAATTCTTAACTTCGTGACAACCAGTTCTGATGTCAGATTTCTCGCTATTCTCGTTTCTGTAACTTCTCATCAGTTTCGTCTTTTTTCGATTTACTCTCAACCCACATTCTGTACTCATTACACTGTTCACTCCATTCCACACATCCAGTAATTCTTATTCACTTCCACTGAGGATAGGATTGTCATCAGCGAATCATATGATCGATATCCTTTCACACTGAATTTTAATCTCGCTTTTATTTTCGTTTTTACATATTCTATGTAGAGATTGTACAGTATGTGCGAAAGACTACATCACTCTCTTGCACCAATTTTAATCCAAGCACTCCTGTTCCCTCTTGGCTCTTGTACCTATTGTATATTACATTGTCTTTCGCTGTAACTTGCTCCTGTTTTTCTCATAATGTCGAACAACTTGCACCATTTGACATCGTCAGCAACTTGGATGCATGAGCTGTTAAGCTGATTGTGCAATACTTCTCGCACTTGTCGCTCCTTGCTATCTTGGGAACTGTATGGAGGATGTTTACCCTGAAGTCAGGTGGTATATCGCCAGTTTCATACATTCTATAAACCAACGTGAATAATCCTTTCGTTGCCACTTCCCCCAATGACTTCAGAAATTCTGATGGAGTGCTACGTAGTATACCTTGTGCCTTACTTGATCTCAAGTCATCCAAAGCTCGTTCCATAAAAACACGGGAGAACTGCCGGATGTCAGTAACGTCCTGCCACGATATTTCGGCGCAGAGTCTTCTGGCCATCTTCAAGTGAGTACCATTGTAGTAGTACTGGCGAATACGCGCTGAGCTCTGCTATTTAAAGCCATACTGAGGTGACATTGCGCATGCGCTGCTCAGTGTGCGCGTTCATAACAACTCCGTGCGTTGCGCCTCGCACCCTCCATGGTGAAGGCTTGGCGTATCGATATCAGGTCCATTTCATCTTTATGCAGATAACTACGTCGTCTACGAAGTTTCTCAGGATTCCAAGCAGAGTTTAGCTGATAACCGCTATCTCGATTGATGAGAGTCTCGTTGTCAGACAATCTCATTTCCACAGATTCATTGATAATCGAGCTCCAAAAGTTTTATGTATGGGCCAAAATTTTTGTGTCGTTGTAATTCATGGAGTGGTCTGTGGAAATACAATGTTCGGCGATTGCGGACTTGGTGGGTTGGAGAAGGCGAGTATGCCGTTGGTGTTCCACAATGCGTTCCTGCACAGTTCGTCTTATTTGCCCTATATACGATTTGCCACATTCACATGGAATCTTGTAAACACCTGATTTTCGCAGGCCGAGGTCGTCTTTAACGGATCCCACCAGTGATGAAACTTTGGAAGAAGGGCGAAAGATGACTCTCACTTGATACTTTCTCAATATTCTGCCTTTCTGTGAGGAAATATTCCCAATAAATGGTAGATAAGCAGTCGACTTGAAGGGCTCTTCCTCTTTCTTGTTCCGTCGTTTGTAGGTCTGCATTAATCTGTTCACTTGCCTAGTTGAAAAGCCATTCTTCAGAAATACTTTTTGCAGGTGTTCCAGTTCCGTTTGAGGACTGTCGGCGTCAGAGATCGTATTTGCACGGCGGATCAAGGTTTTGAAAACGCCCATTGTTTGTGCTGGATGGTGGCAACTAGTAGCTTGTAGATACAGGCCTGTATGAGTGGGCTTTCTGTACACCGAGTGACCAAATGTGCCATCACTCTTACGTCGCACCAAGACGTCTAGAAATGGCAAGCGACCATCTTTCTCTATCTCCATGGTAAACTTTATCTTTTAAACATCACATCCAAAGCTTTTTTAAATTCTGCTTCAAATCTAGATCCACTCTCTGTTCCCTGTTCGACTTTTTTTCCTCTTCCATCACGTCATAAGACAAACCTTCCCCCTCATAGAGTCATTAGTATATTCTTTCCATCTATTCGCTCCCCCTCTGAATTTAACAGTGGAATTCCCATACCACTCAGTGCTACTAGCCTTGCTTTTAATTTCACCAAAGGATGTTTAACTTTTCTGTATTTTGAATCAGTCCTTTCGTCAACCATTTTTTCCGGTTTCTTTACATTTTTGGTACAGCCATTTCACTTGGTCTTCCTGCACCTCACAATCATTTCGTTCCTAAGTGACGCATATTTCTGTGTTCCTGAATTTCCCTAAACGTTTTAGTGCTTCCTTCTCTCGTCGATCAACTGAAGTATTTCTTCAGTTACCCAGAGTTTCTTCGCAGTTATCATGCTTGTACCCATGTTTTTCTTCCCAACGTCTGTGATTGCCCTTATTAGAGATATCCATTCCTCTTCCACTATATCGCCTGCTAAGTTATTCATTTTCGCTCTGTCTTAAGCCTCAAAGAACTTCGAGCGTATCTCTTCATTAGTAATTCCATATCTCACTCTTGCGCATTGATTCTTTCGATCTAATCTCTTAAACTTCAGCCTGTTCTCCATCATTCTGAACTGTGATCCGACCCTATTTCTGCTCCTGGGTACACCTTACAATCCAATATCTGATTCGGAATCTCTGCCTGACCATGATGTAATTTAACTGGAATCTTCCCGTATCTTGCAGTCTTTTCCAAGTTTACCTCCTCCTCTTGTGATTCTTGAATTATTTGCTGTTACCAACTGATATTTATTGCCGAACTCAATTAAACGTTTTCCTCTCTCATTCCTACTACAAAGACAATATTTTCCCGTAACCCTTTCTTCCACTCTTTCTCCTACAATAGCGTTCCAATTCCATATGACTATAAGATTTTCGCCTCTCTTTTCGTACTGAACTACGCGTTCAGGGTTCTCAAATATTTCTATATCTATGCATCCTCTACTTGCGACGTCGGCATGTATACCTGAGCTATTGTCGGTGTTGGTCTGTCTGTACTGACGTCGGCATGTATACCTGAGCTATTGTCGGTGTTGGTCGGTCTGTACTGACCAACCCAATCGCTGATCTGTTCACAGTAACACACCCTCTGCCCTACCATCGTATTAATAACGAGTCCTACTCCCTTTATAACATCTTGTGCTGCTGTTAATATTACGTTACACATGGCTGACTAGAAATCCTTTTGTTCTTTCGGTTTCACTTCATTTGACTCTCACTATATCTAGATTGAACCTTAGTATTTCCCTTTCCAGATTTTCTAGCTTCCCTACTGCGTTCAAACTTCTGACATTCCACGCCCCGATTCGTAGGACGCTGCTTTCCGTTGATTATTCAGTCCTTTTCTGCTAGTCATTTCCGCCTTGGCAGTCCTCTTCCGGAGATCCGATTGGGAGGCTGGTCTGCAGTCGTTTGTCAGTAGAGAGATCACTACAACGCTTTTCAAATGACAGGACACACGTGCTGTTGATACATATTATGTGCTTTTAATGCAGTGATTTTCCATTGGTTCTGCATCCTCAAGCAGTTGACCACTGCTGATTCATCCTCACCCCAAGAGCAAGAGAGTGCCCTGAACCTCTGTCCGCTCCTTCGCCTTCTTTGACAAGGCCATTGGCAGAACGAAGGTGACTTCCTACGATGGCAGTCTACGCATTCGTTGCTGGTGATTTTTATTCAGAATTTAAGCGCTGGTGAGGTTCGAACACGGAAGCTAGGGACGTTTTGATTACTAGTAAAAGACGCTATCCGTAGACTGTGGATGCATAAAGCGCCAGTCTTAAATATTTTCTGAGTTAGTTTTTTTTTCCTACCATGTGTAACCGGAACCTTGTCTTGAGATTGATGTGAGCTGCTTAAGTCAAATGAATAAAGATACTAACAGGAAAAGAAATAAGACTACGTTCTTGTCTCCAGAAAGATAACACAGCAATATGCATAGTCTATGCTTATTATACAGGGTGTATCAAAAAGAATCATCCGATTTAAAAATATAACTATTGTGGTATTTGAGATATGTGCGTGAACAATGTACTGTAGGAAAGAACAGACTCTCGAGTTTTACATGGTTCCCGCTAGGTAGCAGCAGCGTGCGCCCACTTCAGTTCTAGTAAAAATGGTAGTGGGACGACAGAGAGCGCTTTGTGTTCTACGTTTTGCGGAGTGCAGGTCAGTAACGACGGTTCAGCGTGACTTTCGTACTAGGTATGGAGAGGATCCTCCTAAAGCACAGAGCATTAGACAGTGGCATGTACAGTTCCCAGAAATAGGTTGTTTGTATAAAGGTAAATCGCCGGGTCGTCCCAAGGTGTCTCACACAGACGTCGAACGCACCCACCATAGTTTCGCAAGGAGTCCAGAGAAATGCGTTCGCCGTGCAGCTCGACAGCTCAACATGCCCCGATGTCCGTCTGGCGTGTGTTGCGTCGACGTTTACACATGAAATCATACAAAATTCAGCTTCTTTGTGAAGATGACAAACAACAAGTTGTGGAGTTCTCTAATTTAGTTATTGGGAAGATGGAAGATGACAGTTTTATTCCACTCTTAGTGTTTAGTGACGAGGTAACATTCCATTTAAATGGAAAGCTGAGCCATCATAATTTGAGAATATGGTCTACAGAACAAAATGGTTCAAATGGCTCTAAGCACTCTGAGGTCATCAGTCCCCTGGTACTTTTAACTACTTAAACCTAACTAACCTAAGGACATCACACGCACCCATGCCCGAGGCAGGATTCGAACCTGCAGCGCGGTTCCAGACTGAAGCGTCTAGAACCACTCGACCACAGCGGCCAGCACTACAGAACAACCGCACTAAGTTGTACAACATGAGAGGAACTCTCCAAAACTTAATGTGTTTTGTGCAGTTTCATGGGAAAGGTGTTGCAGGAAGCATATACCTTGATAAGCATGAGAACTTTCTTTTGCCACAGTTGGAGACTGATTCGAACGACTTCATTTACCAACAGGATGGGGCATCGCCACATTGGCATCTGGAAATGCAGGAATTTTTAAAATGAGAGGATTACTGAACGATGGACCGGTCACACTGAAACAAATGATTCAGGCTTACGTTACTGACCTCCAAAGCCACCAGACCTGACTGTATGTGACTGTTTCTTGTGGGGGTTTATAAAACGCTTTGTTTATGTTCTTCCGTTGCCAGCAACAATGATTGAACTGAGACATCGCATAACAGCAGCTGTAGAACCTGCAACTCAAGACATGCTCGCTGCAGTGTGGGAACAACCTGAATACCGCACTGACAAATGCCTACACCTCAAGGGGGCATATTGAATACCTATGAAAATGTATGAAAAAAACTTTTAAAGTTTCCCGTTCATCAAAAACAAAATTAATTGTATATGTTTAGTAATTCGAAAAATATAGACGAGCCAAATCGGATGATTCTTTTTGATACCCCCTGTATTTGGAATTGCTTCGACCGCTTGAGTGGGGCGTAGATGCCCTCTTTTTACAGTAGTGGCATGCGTGCTCCCGTTTCTCTTGTGCTCCCACGAAACCGGATCAGCGCGTGGCGCAGGTGCGTTCGCAGGCATTTCAGATCTCAGCCAGCAGAGCCGCACATTGTGCAACACATTATACCGTCTGAGGGTCAGTCGAATTTACTGTCGCAACAGCTGGTATCCAGACAGCAACACGCGGGCCAGTCACTGAGTTATTTATGCGGTCAGACATTAGAAGAGAACATGTTGCATTTATCGACCAGGAGGCGTGTCTTATACAGTTTGTGCAAATTATTCCCTTAACATCGGTATCCTTGTGACCGGTAGACATTGGTGAATTATAGCGTTGCAGAGGAACTCAACAGAGTCCGTCGGTAAGCAGCTTATGAAATGTAAACTCAGTATGCTGCTGATGGTCTTCCGTTTGTCGATTCAGCCTCGGTCCTCTGATGAACGTTCGCCGTTGGGAGCAACACACTGGGTTTTATAACTTATGATGTCTTCGAACCACACATATGCCTATGAATCTGTTCCATACGATCGTACCTTCTTTAACAGTCTGCAGTGGGGCACTGTGTCAAACGCTTTCCGGAAATCTAGAAATATGGAATCTGCCCGTTGCTCTTCATCCATAGTTCCTAGTATGTCTGTGAGCACTAAGGGACTTACCATCTGAGGTCATCAGTCCCCTAGATTTAGAACCACTTAAACCTAACTAACCTAAGGACAGCACACACATCCATGCCCGAGGCAGGATTCGAACATGCGACCGTAGCAGCCGTGCGGTTCCGGACTGTAGCGCCTAGAGCCCTCTCGGCCACAACGGCCGGCTGCATTCACTGACCATTAGGCCTTCACCAGCGCCGTGACCTGCCACAACAGACAAGCTGTAGTAGAGGAGCATAGATTCTTAACCGAGCGAGGTGGCGCAGTGGTTAGACACTGGACTCGCATTCGGGAGGACGACGGTTCAATCCCGCGTCCGGCCATCCTGATTTAGGTTTTCCGTGATTTCCCTAAATCACTCCAGGCAAATGCCGGGATGGTTCCTCTGAAAGGGCACGGCCGACTTCCTTCCACATCTTTCCCCAATCCGATGAGACCAATGACCATGCTGTCTGGTCTCCTTCCCCAAAACCAACCAACCAACCATAGACTCTTAACATTAACTTTAGCCGGGAAAAGGCTTGCCGTCTAGCGGTCACTTGTACCTGGCACAAATGCGTACCAATACATCATACCTAGGATTCCGCGATACGATGGTGGACACACTGCGACAAACTGGCTATTCGCCGCATGCTCATGGTGTATGGCCGAGACAGGGCGGTTTGGCAACGATCGACCTCTGAGTTTTAATACGCGGTCTTGATGGAACCAGCGACGCAACCACCTCCACCAGACCACCAAACGGCTGTCCACCGGTCACGGGCACGGCTCCTGCACGTCACGGCTGCCAGACTAGAAGGCATGCAGACAAGCAGGCATGCAGGTTCGAGCGAGACTGCAAGATTCCATCCCAAATGAACGTGCTTCTCTCTACAGTATCGTCAGAGAAAGAGGACATCGTAAGAGGCAACTCATGACAGCAGTTGCTGTAGCGAACGGGTAACGTACAGAGACACTTACTGCCATCTCCTGTGTCATCACAGATTATTACCGCAGTCTCTATTTAGCCGACCAACTGCCTGACATTGACGTTGAGGACCTCCTGCACGACCTGACGCCTTTTGGTAGAGAACAAGAAGATGGCACAGTCTTGGAGGCCGTCACAATGGAAGAATTGCGCATGGCCTGTCACAGGATGCGACAAACAAATCACCAGGGCCTGATGGTCTCCCGCTTGAATTTTGTAGCACTTTTTCTGACCTGATGGTGGAAGTTTGGTGGCAGATGTGCTTCTAACTCCAGGTTCAAAACGTTCGCCCGAATTTGTGGAGTTCATGGTAATGCCTGTGCAAAAGAGGAATGGAGAGAATGCAGATCACAAGACTTGCGGCCGTTGACGTTAGTGAACTCGGACTACAAGCTGTTGGCACACACAGTTCGTGCTCGCCCCCTCACTACTGTCAAGGATGCCATTCACGCCGACCAAACATGTCTGCGAGGTAGGAGTAATGTACACACGGCGTTAAGCTCTTGTAGAGATGTGGCACTCACGTCTGCGTGTCGTTGAGAACGTGCCCTCGTGGCGGCTGACCTAGATCATGCATTTGACCGAGGGGAGCACCGTTTCCTGCAGGCTGTCTTAGAGAAGATGGGCTGGTGTGGACATAAACCATTTGGATGTGAAATAATTTTTAGAACAGGACCATTTTCAAATCTACCGCTTCACGGTACGCACAGAAATTGAGAAGAAAGGCACAATCGTCAGACCCTGTTGAAATTACGACCCCTCGCACCATTTCCGTCCGACTGCAGAAACCGCTGTTAGAAACTGGTACGTTCGCAGCTACTAGAGTTGACTGTGGTGCTTCACGGTCGCACCGCACCGTCATTTCTGTAGAGGACTTCCTCCGTCACGTAAGGGAGAACCCCACATAGGGTACTCGTAACATAGGCCATGCTATGGAACAACGTGGAGAAGAGAGTTCAGAGTTCCATGTCTTCACTGCGTCCGTACCTTGAAGCGAGAGATCTGATCGTGACGCCTATTTTACATTCATACGGTACATTTCCTGACATCTGTTCCTTATCAAAACATTATCTACACTAATGGAAATTGAAATAAGAACACCATGAATTCATTGTCCCAAGAAGGGGAAACTTTATTGACACATTCCTGGGGTCAGAAACATCACATGATCACACTGACAGAACCACAGGCACATAGACACAGGCAACAGAGCATGCACAATGTCGGCAGTAGTATAGTGTATATCCACCTTTCGCAGCAATGCAGGCTGCTTTTCTCCCATGGAGACGATCGTAGAGATGCTGGATGTAGTCCTGTGGAACGGCTTGCCATGCCATTTCCACCTGGCGCCTTAGTTGGACCAGCGTTCGTGCTGGACGTGCAGACCGCGTGAGACGACGCTTCATCCAATCCCAAACATGCTCAATGGGGGACAGATCAGGAGATCTTGCTGGCCAAGGTAGTTGACTTACACCTTCTAGAGCACGTTGAGTGGCACGGGATACATGCGGACGTGCATTGTCCTGTTGGAACAGCAAGTTCCCTTGCCGGTCTAGGAATGGTAGAACGGTGGGTTCGATGACGGTTTGGATGTACCGTGCACTATTCAGTGTCCCCTCGACGATCACCAAAGGTGTACGGCCAGTGTAGGAGATCGCTCCCCACACCATGACGCCGGGTGTTGGCCCTGTGTGCCTTGGTCGCATGCACTCCTGATTGTGGCGCTCACCTGCACGGCGCCAAACATGCATACGACCATCATTGGCACCAAGGCAGAAGCGACTCTCATCGCTGAAGACGACACGTCTCCATTCGTCCCTCCATTCACGCCTGTCGCGACACCACTGGAGGCGGGCTGCACGATGTTGGGGCGTGAGCGGAAGACGGCCTAACGGTGTGCGGGACCGTAGCCCAGCTTCATGGAGACGGTTGCGAATGGTCCTCGCCGATACCCCAGGAGCAACAGTGTCCGTAATTTGCTGAGAAGTGACGGTGCGGTCCCCTACGGCACTGCGTAGGATCCTACGGTCTTGGCGTGCATCCGTGCGTCGCTGCGGTCCGGTCCCAGGTCGACGGGCACGTGCACCTTCCGCCGACCACTGGCGACAACATCGATGTACTGTGGAGACCTCACGCCCCACGTGTTGAGCAATTCGGCGGTACGTCCACCCGGCCTCCCGCATGCCCACTATACGCCCTCGCTCAAAGTCCGTCAACTGCACATACGGTTCACGTCCACGCTGTCGCGGCATGCTACCAGTGTTAAAGACCGCGATGGAGCTCCGTACGCAACGGCAAACTGGCTGACACTGACGACGGCGGTGCACAAATGCTGCGCAGCTAGCGCCATTCGACGGCCAACACCGCGGTTCCTGGTGTGTCCGCTGTGCCGTGCGTGTGATCAATGCTTGTACAGCCCTCTCGCAGTGTCCGGAGCAAGTATGGTGGGTCTGACACACCGGTGTCAATGTGTTCTTTTTTCCATTTCCAGGAGTGTATTACGTATACCCTAGGAAGCCTATAACAGGAACTGTGAAATATTCAGTGTATCCCATCAGCGTCTGCCTAACCTCCATGTCTCGCAAGACAGCGAGCTGCGTGTTACTCTGTACGAGCAGTTTCTTATGACTTCGTCGTCTGCTATACGTTGATACTTATTTTTCCTTCTTTTTACAAATACAGAATGGAAATAAACACAGAAAATCATTTGGGATGACTGATGAGGTAGTGAGGGACACGGTAGTAGGGGAAGCGGAAAGGGCAGCTCCTACAGGTGCTGTGCTGTATAGCCAACTTACTTAGCAAATTACTGACGAAAGAAAGAGGGATGAAACGCTGGTTCAGAAAGGGGGCCGCTCCACCGTGTCCGGCGTTTAGCGCTCATGTTTACGCAGCTTGTCGAGTCTGCGCGGACTTTCCCAGCCCAGAGCAGCGGTCCCACAGTCCGAACCATGCTCTTCTTTTGTTTCGCAGGTGGGAGGGGAAACGGCGCAGGAAAGCGAGCGGCGAAAGTGGAAGCGGGCCGGCTGCGGCCGGCGGGAGCACACAGCCGAAGGCCGAGGGTCCGCTGTTCGTCTCCAGGCTGTCAACTCGTAAACCTCCGTAACAGTTCTCTGCCGGCTGCCACGTCTATCAACACCCACTCATACAACCGGCATGAAAGGCAAGTCAAGGAATTACATACGTGAGGAAACCGTAGTGATGCATTTAATTTGTCACCACAACGCTTGAAGCTTGACGTCTGATTTTTATTTTTTTATTTTTATTTATTTATTTATTTACTTATTTTTTTAGTAGGAAAACCTGCTCACAACGTAAGTGAGGGAGACGACAGGAACAGCGTATCGCCTGAGGCATTCCGCTTTCTTGTTGAAGATATTGTCATATTTCTCGAGTTCTATGGATTCACTGAACAAGCGGCCGCGGTCACTCTTCCCCACAGCGAGAATTTGCGTGTCAGCAAGACATCTTTATAGATTTGTGGCAATCTATACCGCCGAAGTGGTAGGACTTCTGTGTTGCACAGGTTTCTCTGTATGTCCACCGAGACACAACACACCTTCATTAATCGATTGGTATTCCACGTAATCCACTGAGTCGGATCTGCACTTAGCTTTCGGCAATGTAATAGGATTTAATAGGTTCCCAAACATCTGCTCACGATTTTCGTTCTGGATGGCCGCTTCAGTGTTAGCAGTGATCGTCTCTGCAGGAAAAGTTCTGCGGGGAATATTCGCGGTGGCCATGTTTGCCAGAAAGGGTGTTAAATTCAATCTCATCGAAGAAGACAAACATGATATCAGTCACAGGCCTCGCGCAAAATCGTAACATAGAACCGCTCATCTGTCATTCCCGTGGTAGGAGCATGTCTATATGACCAAATAAGTTGGAACCTGTGCAAGAGATACTGTGAAGTCAAATGCAGATCAAGACCAAAAGTTTTCGTGATGGAAAAATAGCTCACGCTTGAGAGGAGGAGTTTCCTGCGAACGCCTTCCTGAGTAATGAGCCTCTGTTTCCGAGATCGAGTCCTTTTGCCATTTCGCATACTATCGCCCCAAAAAATCGCGCTGCACTGTGCGGGTAAACTCACAATGACCAGCAAAATCCTGGAACAATTGTTTCTCTGATTTCTACCATACTCAAAGTATTTCTGTACTTGCTTCTCATCATAACTTGTCCACTGAAAGTATGTCCAGCCCAAATAAGTGTGTGTATGTTGTTCTGCACACACATTCTGCAGTTCTGAAGTCATTACACTGTCACAAAATTGCTGTACAACCATGCAGATGGTATCGAAACAATGCCCTTTCATACAGATAGTTTTTTATTTACATCAACGGGCATGGTCATTGTTTCAGGGGAATCATTGAGCAACATTAATCAGCCACTGTACATAATTCAGTTGTTCCAGATAGAGGGGCAGGCACAGTATGTGAGACGAGTAATTAGCTGGTCTCAGCCAGAGACCGCAGAGACGTACTCCCACAAAACGATGTGGCATGTTTGCGCCACATTAGAAGCTATGCTGGATCGAACATTTTTGTAAGATATGAAACATCCTACGCTGAAGAGGCAAACAAACTGGTACACCGGCCTAATATCGTGTAGGGCCCCGCGAGCACGCAGGAGTGCCGCAGCACGACGTGGCGTGGACTCGACTAATGTCTGAAGTAGTGCTGGAGGAAACGGACACCATGAACTCTGCAGTGGCCAAATCTGTAAATTAAATGTGCGACGGGGTGGAGATCTCTTCGGAACGACACGTTGCAAGGCATCCCCGTTACGCTCAATAATGTTCATCTGACTTTGGAGGCCAGCGGAAGTGCTTAAACTCCGAAGACAGTTCCTGAAGCCACTATGTAGCAAATGTGGACGTGTGGGGTGTCGCATTGTCCTGTTGGATTGCCCAAGTCCGTTGGAAAGCACAATGTACATGAAAGGATGCTCGTCATCACACAATATGCTTACGTACGTGTAAACTGCCAGAGTGGATATCTAGATGTATCAAGGGTCCGGTATCACTCCAAAAACACACTCCTCACACCATTACAGAGCCATTACAGCTCGAACAGTTTCTTGGTGATATGCAGATTCTTTCGATTCATGAGGTTGTCTCCATACCCGTGCACGTCCATATGCTCGATACAATTTGAAACGAGACTCGTCCAACCAGGCGAAATGTTTCAAGTCATTAAAAAGCTTTGTGTCGTACAGTCGTCTAGGGTACACGAGTGGGCCTTCGGCTCCGAAAGCCCATATCGATGATGTATCGTTGAATGGTTGACATACTAACACTTTTTGATGGCCCAGCATTGAAATCTGCAGCAGTTTGTGGAAGGGTTGCACATCCGTTACGTTGAACGATTCTCTTCAGTCGTTGTTGCTCTCGTTCCTGCATGAGCTCTTTCCAGCCGCAGCGATGTCGGAGATTTAATGTTGTACCGGATTCCTGATATTCAGGGTACACTCATGAAGTGGTCGTACGGGAAAATCCCCACTTCATCGCTACTTAGGAGATGCTGTGTCCCATCGCTTGTGCGCCGACTATAACACCGCTTTCAGAGTCACTTAAATCTCGATATCTGCAATTTCAGCAGCAGTAGTCGATATAACAATTGAACCAGGCACTTGTTGTCTTATACTGGCGTTGCCGACTGCAGAGCTGTATTGAGCCTATTTACATATCTCTGTATTTGAATGAGAAAACTGTGTGCTAGAGGGAAATTAAATTTTGACGTGATAATGTCTTTGAAATCGATGCCGAGTAGGGGAAGACAAGTTCGTCCATGTGAGCGACTTTCTGTCGATCGAATTGCAAACTTGAATAACACTGGCTTCCAGTTCTGCCTGCGAAAATATTTTGTTGGCACTCACCTACAAATGATTATCGTTGTAAAATAAGAGAAATCAGAGCTAGCGTGGAAAGATTTCAGTGTTCGTTTTTCCCGTGGGGTGTTCGAGTGTCGGACGGTAGAGAAGTAGGGTGCAAGTGGTTCGATGAACTCCCCGCCAGGCACTTAAGTATGAATTGAGGAGTAGTCATATTGATGAAGATGTAGAAGAAGAAACAGCGTCGCAATTTTCGTCTTGGTTTACAGAAGAAGTTTGTTTCAGCTCCACTCACTGTAAATTATTTTGTCTATGGGACGCTGAACCCCAGATTTTATACATTAACGGAGGAAAAGTGATATAGGAACTGCATTCACGGACAATTTCCGTACTCGTGGGATCGAATCGGATACTTGGTACTACGTCTAACTTGTTTGTCAAGAAAATGAAAGCTGTAAAGGAACTTAAGTATTTTTTTGAAATAGAGTAAACTGTATTGTGAATGTTGAAAGTCGTCAGCATAGGTAACTATGAGCTTTGACGAGACATGTCTCGTTTTCGGTGCAGACTGCATGTTTATCTTCTTTTTCCTTAGTAAACATTACACTTTTTAGGGCATATGGGTGTGCAAAAACCTCAAAAGTTTTACGCATTTATTTCTGGAATCTCTCGCCCTCACTTATTTATTCCTGCCTTCGTATGCCTTTACACTGTGTCAAACGGTACTCGTCATAGGAACAAACGAAGCAGAAAAGTCCACTGCATTAATCACTCCGGCTGAAAGTCATTTGCTTGCGGACTCACACTTCCCATCCAATGATCAACGGGCGCCACACGTAGTCTACTTTACATCTTAGTAATTAATTTCGACACTTGCCATGCGTGTGAAAAAAAAGTGTTATATGCGTGGATACACACGCAGGCAAGTTGACTGTGATCCGAATGTAGGCCTTACACCACTTTTCTTCTTTTTCTCCCTTCGTCAGAACAGCTACGTAGCAAAAACAAAATAATTTTTTTGGAATAGAACTTTCATCCGTTAAGATGTGGAACGCTCCTACTGTGATGAACAAAGGTTATCACAATGACTGCAACCAGTCACCTTTTGTGATTGTACAATTTTTATTTTATCATGACTTGTTTCAGTCGCTTAAAGACTCGCCATCAGATGGTATATAACTTAGTGTTTTTTCTGTGATATTGTGGGCCCTGGTGTGTACAGTTATTAACATCAACACAAGTCACAGTTTATGCTTTTCAGTTATGTTGATTACACAGTTTTACGGAAACTTTGCCGCAGACAATTTTTTTTCTGAATACAGAAGTTTAGTTACTTTAGAGTGGTCCCGGATAACATGCCGAAACTTGACGAAATAGGCGGTTCACAAAGTTTGGCCTCTGCTTGACAGAGATTAAATATCCAGTTAGCATAAATCAATCGATATTTTGAGTAGTAGTGTAGGTGATACAGTTCAAGGCGTGATACAAGCCCGTATCTTGAAAGCCCAAAAGGATACAAGGTTGGAAATTAAAAGAAGTTGAAGGTTTCCTCAGTTTACTGTTCCGCTATACATTAGAATATCGGCCACCGACGGTATTTTCAAGTGGTTATGACTCTAGAGTCGTGGGAGCATATGGACGTTTTAAATGGGATAGGAAGTTGTGCATGAGACTTGCGACCACACGTATAATACACAGTATCTGGATGGACTGGTGAGACACGTGTTTGAGGAGACCGGTCGCGGTAATCGAAAGCAAAAGTGCAATTGGTGCTGCTATTTTATTCCGGTAATTGCTGCAGCTGCGCATCCTGCACCTTCACAATTCACTGGCTGTACAAAAAAAATCAAAATATATCAGCATAAAGTACATCCGTGATCATAAAATTGGGCACGAACGTATAGGGGGTAACATTCCAAAACGAAGATACAAAAATAGCCGAGACAGGATCCAAAATAAATGCGTAGTAGAGCCGC
The DNA here is from genome assembly GCF_023897955.1 of Schistocerca gregaria. NCBI lineage: Eukaryota > Metazoa > Arthropoda > Insecta > Orthoptera > Acrididae > Schistocerca > Schistocerca gregaria. The sequence goes on from NC_064927.1 coordinate 385,133,966, forward strand.
GGGTGTAGGCACCTTACGGCCGCTTGGACACTTCTGATGAACCTTAACAAGGGATGTACGAGGATTTCGTTGCTGATGGAGAGTTTAGCGGAGATGGACACACTTCGTACGTGACGCCGGGAACAGAAAAATGAATTTTTGCAGGGTGCACCAACTTAAAAAAAAGAATTACAAAATTTTCTGCTCGCGACTGTCACTTAGCTGAAAAAACTGTGGCAGTGGGTCGCCTGCTCATGTGCATACCGCAGTTTGTAGAAGCGTCCGCACCGAATGAGCAAATAAAATTTAAGTACTTAGGGAAAGTAACAAAGCCAAACGGTATAAATAAAGAAACAGACAAAAATAGGGCTCAAAAAGTGGAAATGGCTCATCAATTAACGAAACACATTTACTACAAAAAATCACTCTCAGTAATAAAAAACAATCCAACTCAACTACACCGTCATAAAACTAAAGTGAAGCAATACTGAAAAGACCGATATGACGCGTTTCACTTTTGTGAGCCGCGCGGGGTAGCCCCGTCGTAGGTTCGAGTCCTCCCTCGGGCATGGGTGTTTGTGTTGTCCTTACCGTAAGTTAGTTTAAATTAGATTAAGTAGTGTGTAATCCTAGGGACCGATGATCTCAGCAGTTTGGTCCTACAGGAACTTACCATAGATTTCCAAATTTTTTCGCTTTTTTGAGGTAACCTCAGAATTTCTACACGGGAAAAATACGTAAGAACCGGTTACGTGTATGGTCATGTTTAGAGTGAGAACGTGGTAAAAACTTTTTTGAAATGCTACAAAACACGAGAGCAGCATTTTAAAATAAGCTTCACCACTTACTCAGGTTAGATAGGACCATACCATTAATCTGTTGTTATGCATTTGTCCCATGTAGAAATTCTGAAGGTGCCCCAAAATGGCGAAATTCGCCAATAAAGCTTCTGCTGTCATCACAATGCACACTGTTTTCTTCCACTGAAAACACATCCCGGTAGATGCAACATGGCCGTACAGTGGGAGATTTTATACTAATTCATGTGCTCCGCGTATAACCATAATCGAAGAAAGGAGAAGGAAATTTACAGTTTAATGTTCAATGAACGACTTTGTCGTTGGAAACAAAACAGAAGCCAGGACTGGAGAAGGACAGCACAGGAAATTTGACGTGTGCATTTCGTAAAAAAATCGCATGATTCGCCTAAATGTGTCTAGTAAAAGCACGGAAAACCAAATCTGGATGGCTGCATTGCAATTGGTCAACGGTACTTCTACCGAATATATGAACTCCTCACATACAGCATACGCTGATCAGCCAGAAAATTATGGCCGGCCGCTGTGGCCGAGCATTTCTAGGCGCTTCAGTCCGGAACCGCACTGCTGCTACGATCGCAGGTTCGAGTCCTGCCTCGGTCATGAATGTGTGTGATGTACTTAGGTTAGGTAGGTTAAAGTATTTCTAAGTCTAGGGGACTGATGACCTCAGATGTTAAGTCCCATAGTGCTTAGAGCCTTTTGAACCATTTGGAACCAGAACATTATGACCAGCGACCTACTATCGACAGAAATACGTTCAGGTGATAGCAGCGTCACTTGGCGAGGAATGACTCCTAATCAGTAGGCGTGCTGTCGGTATGTGGAACGGGAAAGGTACACGAACTATCTTAGTTTGACTGAGGGCAGACTGTGATGGCCCAGAGGCTCGGCAAGAGCATTTCAGAAACTTCACGACTTGTTTTGGGTTCGAACAGTGGCGTGGTGTCTTCAGCGTGTGGCGAAACCAAGATGAAACCACTTCAGACGTTGGTTGGTTTGGACAGCCATCCCTTACTTCAAATGTCGGACGTCAGAGTCTAAGCAGAGTGGTAAAACAGGACAGGCAGCGAACTGTGGCGGAACTAACATCAGACTTTAATGCTGGTCAGAGTACAAGAGTGTCTGAACACACAGTGCACCGAACACTCCTAAAGACTGGGCTCCACAGCCGACGACCCATGCATGTGCCAATGTTAAGACCACTACACTGGCGACTACGATTGAAATGGGAAAGTGACCGTCAACACTGGATATTGGTGCAGTGGCAAAGCGTCCCATGTTCTGATGAATCCCGATATCTTCTTCATCACGCCGATGGGAGGAGGAGAAACCGACGTCTTCCAGGAATATATCTCCTTGACACCTGTACTGCAGGAGGGAGACAAGCTGGCGGTGGTTCCATTATGCTCTAGGGAGCATTCACGTCGGTATTCATGGCTCCAGCAGAGCTCGTGCAAGGCATCCTGACGGCCTAGGAGTATCGTGCACTGGTTGCAAACCACGTAAACCCCTTCATAACGATCATATTTCCCGACGGTAGAGACATTTTTCAACATGATAATGCGCCATGTCACAAGGCCAAGAGTATGATGGAGTGGTTCGAGGTACAGAGTGTCCAGTTCCAGCTGACGACCTGGCCTCACCAACTCGTCAGATTTGAACCCGATCGAACACATTTGGGATTGAACGTGGCGTCAGAGCTCTTCGTCCCCTTCCCTGGGATTTAAGGGAATTAGGTGAGTTGTGTGAGCAGATACGGTGTCAGCTCCCTCCAGCGACTTACCAAGGCCTTTTGCTTCCATGCCACGACGAAGCGTCACTGCTGTTATCCACGCCAAAGGTGGACATACCGGGTATTAGGTACATGGTCATAACGTTCTCGCTGTTCAGTGTGTAAGGACGCCTCATGGCCATAAACGCAGTTTCAACCGTCTTTTCACTCTTCCCAGCTCTTCCAAACTCAACAGGCGTTCTGATGTTTATCTTATCGCAGGAGCCCTGGGAGAAGCTTTAGATAACTGCCATGGCATTAGCCTTTAATTTTTTGCAGAATGATATTTTCACTATCTATAGCTGTGTGTACACTCTACTGAAATTTCACTTAAACTAAAATTATGTCGGGCGAGACTCGACACCTCCACCTCTTGCAAGCGACGCTGTTACCAATTGTGCTGTCTTCGCATGCCTAAAAGAACCGGTAGAAGTCGTTTTTCTCTGTGATCCTAGGCAATGGTGTTCCTTTTTCTTCCCAGATATGAAAAGTTCAGTTACTGGCCAACAAAGAGAGTAGCCTTGTCTCTTCTTCCGCATGAGCAGCGTCGAATCAACGAGAGGATGCGATTGGCGGTTCCGGTCATGTTCACCTGATGTCCGTGTTCCGCCGCGCTCGCTGGAGCGAGCGGATCAACGGCCACGGGCAGAGACAGCTGTCCCAGGCCCGTCAGAGCGGGAAGGTGGCAGGCGCGTCATCGACGGGGCTGTGCGCTCATTCAGATCGACACCTGTCGCAACACGTCACTAGAGGTCAATGCGCTTGGGAGCTATGATTCACTATTGTTCCTCGCCACCTGGCACCTTAGAGAAATCCCGAAACAGTTTCACTGCATGAAGCTTCTTGACACTTCAAATAAATAATTTTTAACTCGAACGTTTGAGGAGTTTTTATTCCAAATTGCATATTTCGGATGTACCAAACTATTAACAAAAGTGAAACAAGTAGAATGAGAAGTAACGTCCAAACTTTATACACAGATAAGATGCAGCTCCACCACGTCGTATTTACAATTTTTTTTTAACGATACCCGATGCGCACAAATTATATCTCATCGTACATAGCTTTCACCGTGGAGCTCAAAAGAGAGCTCTGTTGAACAACTTGGTACACATAATATTTCGCACAAGGATCGCCTCAGCTCCGAGATTTACCATCTGCCGATGGCGGTCAGAAGTAACGGCTATTCTGTTCGTGATACTGGGTCAATGTTGTCGAAGAAACCAAGACGCGGCACCGTTCAAACAAGCCAGGTGGAACAATACATAGCGTTCTTCCATTTTGCGCTGCAACAATTAGTAAGATAGGTAGAGACCTAAACAGTTAATGGTGGTGATGATAAGGTTCCATACTCCGAGGAGCGTAGGGGACGATACTGGAGGTGGTTTGACTTTGCCTTCCTGTGACCCTGATGTGGATCAAAGATGGTGATGAGGACGACACAACAACACCCAACCAGCTTGAGGCAGGGAAAATCCCTGACCCCGCCGGGAAACGGACCCGGGACCCCGAGAACGGGACCGAAAAACCACGAGCTGCGGTCAAACAGGCAATGAATCAGACCAATATTCCGACCATCCAGGTAAACTGAAGAAAATTTACGACCCGTTAAAGATAATCTCGAGCTGAGAGAGCAAAGAATTTACATTATTTGAGTGCGTGGAAAAAGATCCGTATCGACTGTTGCGGATAGCTGTGTTAAGAATCAGCCGTGGCTAAGCACAGAATGTGAAACAATCACAAAATTTGGTTTGAAGAATCGAGAGTACTTGCTCACGCATTAAACTGCTGGGATTCTGTCATCAAGGAAGCAGTTGAAATGAGTGTACAAACAACACCGGCTATGCACTAAGCAATGCTTAGAAGCGTGTCGCTGATAAAAAGAGACCACGGAGGAAGTCTTCTCGCAATTTACCGCCTGTTGCTAGTAATGGCGCTGCAAGCAACGCTGGACAGAGAGCGCAATCTACAGGAGCAGAGGGCGCGACCCTCATGACGTCACATACTTGAAGCCAGGGCCCCGCAACGAATTAGTGACGTCACACAAGTCGCCTTGTTCGATATACATCACGAACGCTCTGCTACGTCCGGGGCCTGCCGTGAAATCAGTATCTCAATGAAGAGGCACCCAATAAAGTCGTTAACTCTGTAGTACATTATCGAGAGCGCGAATCTATTTAAATGCACAGCTGTGAAGTGTTAAAGTGATCTCAATAGTAACTCGCTTCCTGCTGTAGACGCAGCAACTCGTAAGATCTGTAGCGTTACGTGCTGTGACGTACGCGCCGCGGTCTGTCTTTCTCGTGGGCCTCGTTTCAGGCCGCTATGTCAGTTGTTCCAAACATTAGCTTCTAGTCGAAGTACTACGATAAAAGAATGTCACTTTGTTTCATTTTTGGGAGTTCTAATCGTTCTGATTATAGTATAAAGGATTAATGAATCGTATTTCATTCGTAAATGCACCGTTCAAGATATATTTTCTTTTATATACATGAATTTGGGTTGCACTGAGTGCTTTTACTGTAGTAGTTTTATTTCTGTCATTTGGCTTTTGATTTCCTGTCAGTCCAACTCGAAAAGCTCTCTGGGAGAACGGAGTGAGTAAGAAAGTTTAGGAAACCGCACAAATATAGCAAAACATCAGAATTTTCCGTAGGAAAACATACCCTGTCCGTATTAAACAAAGTGCTGGTTTACGAAAGCAACGTTTTCACGTCACATACTTATCGTCTTGGTTATTCGAAAAGAATAACAAAACTACAGTCTCCAAATATTAATTTATGACCAGAAGAAATCTAAAAAAGACTTCCTTACACGGTTTTACTCACGAAAGTACTGTAACGTTTACTATCTAAAATAATTTTTGCGTGCACACATCAGAAATTAAGAGCAGTAACAATCGTAAACATTAGCCTGCTAATGTTTTGGGGCATCTAACATGGCGGCGCCGGCTTCAAAGCAACGTACATCGCTTAACTCTGTATCGCCATCTGCACTTGGTATATCTCCATGGCGCCTTCTCAGTACGCGCCATTTCCGTGTTGTCATAATGACGTAAACCAACCAATCAGATGACGTTCTCGGCAGATTCGCGACAGTCAGACATAGCTTCTGACGATGATATTGGAGGCAGGCATCGTAATCTAGGGATGTTATACGAATTTGACCCGTCAAGTAACCTGAGAGCTATTATGTAACGACTCCGTCATGAAAGGCTTCGTGGCCATTTTGCTAAACGATTTTTGGTTGCATATGACATATCTGGGAGAGTTTCACTTTTTTAAATCAATCTTTTCTCACGAAGACTTCCTCTCACGTGCCAAGCCCTATTATTAAGTCTTCTTGTCCGTTTCTCATACATCCTTTTCCTCGTCGATTCTGCGGAGAACCTTCTCATTTATTATCGGTGCAGCTAATTATCGCCGTCGTTATAAAGCACTGCTTCTGAACCGCTTCCACTCGTGTCCGTTTCTGTTTTCCCACAGTCAGTGAATTTCCTCCTCAAATTAAGGCCGATATTTGATATTGATAGATTCTCCTGGTCATGATGCCCTCTTTGCCCGAGCTAGTTTGCTTTTATGTCATCCTTGTTTCACCCGACATGTGTTTTTAGTTTCTAAGTGTGCGAAATCTCCTCGCTTCGTTACTTCGTGATTTCCAATTTTAATTTCTAGTTTAACGCTAATCTCATTTCTGCTACTCCTCATTCGTCTTTCTTCGGTTTAATGTCAGTTGATGCTCTATGTTCGCAAGACTTCAGACAATATATCCTGTAATACTTCCTCACTTTCAATGACGGTAACGGTGTCGACAGCGAAATTTGTTATTGATGTCTTTGGACCCAGAATTTTAATCGCACTCCTAACAGAAATAAAGTCCCGTGTCAATGAAATCTCACGTACTGGAGCAAAGAAGTAACTACTGGCAGGGCGTTATTGCTTGTGGGAGGCAAAAGCAACAAACACGAGGTGGTGCTACGGTATTTTACAGCTATCATGGTTTTATGTTTGGACGTAAGTTACCACTGTACTTGTTTCTCCTCTGTCTACAATATCCGATAAGTCCAAAGAAATGGCTCTGTGCACTATGGGATTCAACTGCTGTGGTCATCAGTCCCCTAGAACTTAAAACTACTTAAACCCAACTAACCTAAGGACATCACACACATCCATGCCCGAGGCAGGATTCGAACCTGCGACCGTAGCAGTCGCACGGTTCCGGACTGCGCGCCTAGAACCGCGAGACCACCGCGGCCGGCTCGATAAGTTCAGTAGTCGAAACATGTGACATAGAATTTAAAAAAAAAAGTACTTAGGCAATCTATACAAAAATTATTTATTCAACGTGCAAGAAGATTTACGTCGTTATAAACGGTTCTGGAATGTACAGGCCATCTTCACGACCGTACTGACTGGCTATATGGTAAAAAGTCACATTCGTTGCCGTCAGCAGCTCCTTCACTTTTAGTGTGTAGAAAATATACTTAATGTCTTAGTGTAGTAGACAATGGAATAAAATTAATGACAATTTAAAGCTGTGTGGTGGTGCGAGGCTATTTATCTTTAGTAAGCGTACGAATCTGTCAGTTTCACGAACTATAAATACTCTCGTGGCTTGCCCTAGAGTTTCGACGTCTCAGAAACTCTCTCCTACTTTTCCAAAGTTTCCAGCAACTAGCCTAGTTAAGCTAGAACCTGCGGAACAAAGGACAAATTGAAGCATAGCTTAAACACTGCTTAGGTACTGTTTCTAGATTCAAATTTAAGTACGACACTCTGTGTTGTCCAATATGAACGGTATCCCCGTAAGATTTTATGTTGACTATGCTGCAAATATAGCACCATTCGTATCCATCATCTATCAGATATAATTGGAACAGCGGAAAGTTCCACGGGACTGGAAGAAGGGTCAGGTCATAGCAATCTATAAAGAGGGTAGAAAATCGGATGCACATAATTATCGGCCAATTTCAGTGACATGAATTTGTTGTAGAATCATGAAACGTATTTTGTGTTCAGACATAATGACCTTTCTAGACTCTGAGAACTTCCTCCGCAGAAACCAGCACGGTTTTAGGAAACAGCGGTCATAAGAGACACAGCTGGCCCTTTTTGTGCATGATATACAACAGGCTCTAGATACCGGCTCCCAGATTGATGCCGTATTTCTCGACTTTCGAAAGGCGTTCGACTCAAGTTTCTCACTGTCGCTTGCTCCAAAAAGTGCGCGCTTACGGCCTATCCGATGACATATGCGGTTGGATAGATAGTTTTCTAACAAACAGGGAGCAGTATGTCGTCCTGGACGGGGTGACTTCAACAGAAACAAGCGTAACTTCAGGTGTGCTTCAGGGCAGTGTAGTAGGTCCGCTGCTTTTTACAATTTACATAAACGATCTGTTTGATTGTATTGACAACGGCATTAGACTGTTTGCCAATGATGTTGTAGTCTATAGGAAAGTAGTATCACACGAAAGTTGTGAACAGATGAATGAGGATTTGCAGAAAATAAATGGGTGGTGTAATGACTGGCAGTTATCTCTCAATATTAGTAAGTGAAATCTACTGCGTATAACAAGGCAAAAATACCCATTAATGTACGAGTACAAAATAAATGCCCAGTCTTTGGAAGCGGTAACATCCGTCAAGTATTTGGGTGTGACTATTCGAAATGATCTCAAATGGAATGATCATATTACACAAGTAATAGGCAATGCGAACTCTAAATTGCGGTTCATTGGTAGAATCCTGAAGCGATGCAGTCCTTTAACAAAGGAAATAGCTTACAATACGTTAGTTCGTCCAGTCTTAGAGTATTGTTCGTTTGTATGGGACCCTTACCAGTTGGGTCTGATTCAAGTGATTGAGAAGGTCCAAAGAAGAGCGGCCAGATTCGTGACTGGTACATTTAGCCATCGCGAGAGCGTTACAAATCTCATAGAAAGTTTGAGGTGGGACAGACTTACAGATAGACGGCGCGATAAGCGGAACGGTTCCCTCACTAAATTCCGAAATCCGATCTTCGCCGAGGATGTAGAGCATATATTATTATCACCAAGTTTAATATCGCGCAATGATCATCATTCAAAGATAAGGCAAATTAGAGGTCGTTCTGACGAGTTCAGACAGTCGTTTTTCCCTCGCGCGATCCGCGAGTGGGGCAGAGAGAGGGAAATATGCCTTTGGCGCGAATTGTGCCCTCCACCACACACCGCTTGGCGGCTAGCGGAGTATAAATGTAGATGTACATGTAGATGAAACGTCATGAAAGCTTCGTCACCGAAGACCAGGCACCATATTTTAAACCATAATGAAATTTCAGCCTGTGTGTTGTTAAAACGAGTTGGGCCGGTCTTTTGTCTTACTCAGATACCCGGATAAGACTCATACACCCTCTCCTTTACATGGCACCTACATAACACTGAAATATTTCACGCAGAATATTGAGCACAGGCAACAACAAATCAATCGAGCCATGGAGCAACACAGCCCACCGTACTATTGGAATTTCTCCCGAACTGTCAACACGCGACGTGACGAAAGCTGCAGCCGGCGTGTTTACATGTCTGCCACCGGAGAAAGCCTTCTGTCGCGTTCTCTCGAGGAGTCGTCTTCTCCACAGGTGCAGCACTCCAAGCGGCCGCGCCTGCTGTCCTACTTCCGGTGTGCTTATAAGTGTGACGTAAGGGCGTCAGTGGAAGTGGTCCGACAGCACGGATGAAGGGCGTGGGGCGGCTGACGCAACACCGTTACCAGAGCTCGGACACTACCCGTCAGCTCCACGGCGGAGCCGAGCCATCAAAGGACGTACCTGGCCGTTTCGGGAATACGCACCTGCATCTGCATGATGTAGCGTATCTTGCCAGGTACCGTACGAGGTAGTTCCAACTCTATTGACAGCTTTCTAAAGTTTTAACTATTATCTAACTTCACGGTAGAACAATATCTTTTGACGTATGTCCCGCATTCACAGATACCGAAATAAGTACATAGTCATTTTACCAATCTGATGTCCGCCCCCAGCAGCTGAGTGGTCAGTGCGACAGAATGTCAATCCTCGGGGCCCGGGTTCTATTCCTGGCTGGGTCGGAGATTTTCTCCGCTCAAGGACAGGGTGTTGTCCTAATCATCATCATTTCATCCCCATCGATGCGCAAGTCGTCGAAGTGGCGCCAAATCGAAAGACCTGCACCCGGCGAACGGTCTACCCGACGAGAAGCCCTAGCCACACGACATTTTTTTACCAATCTGATGTAAATAATTATCGAGGCATATCTCTACTTCAGGTCGCATACAAAGTTCTATCAGACTTTCTTCGAAGAGCACAAGAGCAACTGGAAAACAAAATCTGTGAATACGAAGCTGGCTTTCGCCCCAGTAGATCCTGCACAGACCAAATTTTCAATCTAAATACCGCGCTAAAATACAAAGCAGTCAGAGACAGCACAATAATTTGCACGCTTGTTGATTTTAAAAATGCATACGACACATTTGACCAACAAGCAATTTTTGATATCCTTGAAGAACAAAAAATCCATAACCTCATCAAAGAAACATTGACCGATACTACCTCCTTGGTGAAATTCATGTGTGAAATATCCGAGTCCTTCCTGATCAAAACTGGCGCCCGACAATGTGATGGTCTGTCTCCTACTCAACCTTGTGCCGGACAAGGTCATCCGCGAATAGGAAAAGGAATTGAAGAATAAAAACTGCTGGAAACGTATACAGATGGGGCGAGTTAAGGATGACACAAGAATTTTGTGTTTAGCTTTTGCTGACGACTTAACCTTACTTGCGGCTGATGAGATAACAGCAAACGAACAGGTTGAAGCCATTAAAGAATGTGCTGAGAAAGTTGGTCTGTAGATATCTTTCCTAAAGTCTGAGTTCATCGCCACAAGAACTGACATCCAAAACTTGATTATAAAATAGGGTCATATCAGTGGCGTCCCTTTTTTAAAATGTTGTTGTTGTTGTGGTCTTCAGTCCTGAGACTGGTTTGATGCAGCTCTCCATGCTACTCTATCCTGTGCAAGCTTCTTCATCACCCAGTACCTACTGCAACCTACATCCTTCTTAGAAGAAAGATTAAGGAAAGGCAAACCTACGTTTCTAGCATTCGTAGACTTAGAGAAAGCTTTTGACAATGTTGACTGGAATACTCTTTCAAATTCTAAAGGTGGCAGGGGTAAAATACAGGGAGCGAAAGGCTATTTACAATTTGTACAGAAACCAGATGGCAGTTATAAGAGTCGAGGGACATGAAAGGGAAGCAGTGGTTGGGAAGGGAGTAAGACAGGGTTGTAGCCTCTCCCCGATGTTATTCAATCTGTATATTGAACAAGCAGTAAAGGAAACAAAAGAAAAATTCGGAGTAGGTATTAAAATCCATGGAGAAGAAATAAAAACTTTGAGGTTCGCCGATGACATTGTCATTCTGTCAGAGACAGCAAGGGACTTGGAAGAGCAGTTGAATGGAATGGATAGTGTCTTGAAAGGAGGATATAAGATAAACATCAACAAAAGCGAAACGAGGATAATGGAATGAAGTCGAATTAAATCGGGTGCTGCTGAGGGAATTAGATTAGGAAATGAGACACTTAAAGTAGTAAAGGAGTTTTGCTATTTGGGGAGCAAAATAACTGATGATGGTCGAAGTAGACAGGATATAAAATGTAGACTGGCAATGGGAAGGAAAGCGTTTCTGAAGAAGAGAAATTTGTTAACATCGAGTATAGAGTTAAGTGTCAGGAAGTCATTTCTGAAAGTATTTGTATGGAGTGTAGCCATGTATGGAAGTGAAACATGGACGATAAATAGTTTGGACAAGAAGAGAATAGAAGCTTTCGAAATGTGGTGCTACAGAAGAATGCTGAAGATTAGATGGGTAGATCATATAAGTAATGAGGAAGTATTGAATAGGATTGGGGAGAAGAGAAGTTTGTGGCACAAGTTGACCAGAAGAAGGGATCGGTTGGTAGGACATGTTCTGAGGCATCAAGGGATCACAAATTTAGCATTGGAGGGCAGCGTGGAGGGTGAAATCCTTGAATCTACAGGCGACAGAAAATAGCACAGAACATTCGCCTCCAAAAACTAAAGAGAGCCCATAGAAGAACCTACAAGGTCACACAAAAAATTTCTTGTCCAAAAACATAAAATTAGACACTATAATATAGTACTGAAACCTGAAGTGTTGTATGCCAGTGAAACCCTGACAGTCCGTATAAAAGGTGACATAGAAAACTTATCAAAGGAAAAACGTAAAATCATTAGAAAGATACTAGGGACAAAGAAAACAGAAGAGAGCTATAGACTACTATCTCATCAGACAACTGAAAAATTGCCCAAACTTGCAGCAAACAACAGAAAAAGGCGATTAAAATTTCATGGGCACGTGTCTAGGCTTCCCAAAACAAGACTTGAAACTATACCCTGGATAAAAGAGGTAAAAAAGGACCTAAAAAAAAGCTCAGATAAATTATTCAGATATTTTGGACACAAAAGTATTGAATCAGAAAGTTGACAGATGGGAAATTAAGTCAGAGAACGAAGCTCCGAAGAAATCAGGAACAAAATGGACAGAGGAAAGGAAGAGAGCCCTGCAGAAAACATGAGAGTATTGTGGAAAGACAGGAGAAAGAATCAAGAAGTTTTGCGAGGTCCAACAGGGTCCAGTCGTACATAATAAATAAATACATAGTCATTCTCCACGTGTTGGTCATTCTCTGGAACGTGGAAAGCAACACAACAGGGATTTTGAGCGGCACGGTTTCGAAAAGTCCTTCGTAGATCTCAGTAGTAGTAGAGTCCAAGCAGGAACCGTAAATTACGAGACGGAGGTGTATGGACACGGTTCTGGTACCTTGTAGCGTCCTTTGTGTGTTACACGGGATTCATATCAGGCAAATTTGGTGGCCAAGACGTCAATGTGATTTCACTATCGTGCTCTGCACGCCATTGTAGCACTATCCTAGCCTTGTGACAAGGACAGCTATCTTGCTGGAAGATGCCAGCGTTTTTGGGGAAGACATCAATAGTGAAGGAATGTAGGTGATCCACAATAATGTTCACGCAGCCCACAGTTGTTATCGTGCCTTCGATTACTACCACAGGTGCCACGAAAACCCAAACGAATGTTTCCCGTAATAAATAGTCCCCAACAGTCTGCGTCCTTCGTGTGAATCGAGCAGGCATCCACCAGTTTACAACGTGATTCATCTTCAAACAGGTGATACGTTTCTATTGATCCACGATCCAATCACCTCGGTATCGTGCCCACTGCAGTCGTAAGTGACTAGATTGTTGGGTCAACATGAGGATACGTAGTGGTTCTCTACAACAACGTGCGCTCAAAGGTATGCTGGGAAACACCTGTGAATTCACTAGCATTACAGTCGGCCACCACATCTGCCACAAATCGCACCTTATCCTACTTCATAGAGCGGGCAAGCTTCTGATCTCTGATGTTCTGTGAAGGGGCGTTGACGATCAACACCTTGCTGCCTACTCGAGGTTTCACCATCTTCCAGTCACTTTCCAGGCGTGCTCATCAAAGCAGTGTGAGAACAGCCGACCAGGTACGCCATTTCGGATAGGATCGTTCCATGTGCCGAGCCACAACAGTCCAAGGTTTATCAGAGTCTTTTATATCTGTGAATTTCCCCATTCGTGGCCCGTATCGTTTGGTTCTGGGATTCGGTTATTGCAGAATCTGTCGACAGACGTTTGACGGAAGACGTGAGTGGGGATTTCAACTGAGTACGGCCTGAACCTAACAAACGAGTGTTTCGGAGAAACAGCAGAAAATTGTATATTCTATAGCAGCATTAAACGCCAAATAAAGACACGCCAAATAAAGACAGGTTTAATAAAATATATTGTCCGTGACGTTGCTATAGTCCAGCTTCACCTTATTCATAATAAATGCCAGCCATAATACTGCAATAAAAAAACCATCGATTAATAAACTTATGTCTAGACCGTCATTTGTCATTTATTGCTCCTATAAAATTAATCATGAAAGACTTCATTTCAAAATTACTTCTCCAACATGCCAATTGTAAATATTTGTTGTAAATGTTTCTTACAAGTTTTTGTTTCCATGATTTTTCGTATTTATAACCCCAATTATTTCTGTTATTATTCGTCGTTAGTTTCTCTTAGCACTTCTTCTCTACGTTCATCAGACTTTTAAATAAATCAACAGACTGTATCGTTGATGTTGTTTTCAGAGTTCACGGTTATTCTTTTGATTACCGTGTGTAAGGTCAGAACTGCTCTTTTTATACCTTTTCGTTCGCTGTAGTCACTACTGTCACATAGAACTTCAGATTTTCTTTAGCATCTTCTCTATTTGCTTGCAGTACACAAGCTAAAAGATTTTTAGTTGATCGCGTGGCAAAACCCACAGTTGTTTGGTTCTTTAAACATGATTATATATACATCTAAGAGATGCAACAATTCAGCAAACTTATGCTGTTGTGTAAGGCTTAGAGAAAACTTTTCATGCAATTACAACATGGATTCTGGCTTCACTTTTGCATACTAACACATAAACCATGTAAAAGTATAGGTCACTATTGTGATTTATGATTACTACTAGAGGAATATCAACAAACATTTAACTCTGATTTCATAAATTATTCACTCGGCATATGCTTCAAAATCTGAAGTTCTATGTGACAGTAGTGACTATAGCGAACGAAAAAGTATAAAAAGAGCAGTTCTGACCTTATATATGCATAATGTGGAAAGGGCACAACAAGAAGCCAAACACGCCGCAACTGGAAGAACGTACTCACTCCCAAAAACAGTTAGGCATAGGAAAATTAGAAGTATCGTAACTACGTAGGGCACTAGAGATGTGTCGTTACCGAAGGCGCAGATTTACTTATTTAATTACTGTTTATTTAGTCTGACCAAGGAAGGGCCTTATAATGCTGTCTCTTACATCAGATCAGGAACCAATCATACCAAAACATCCTCAGTTACGGTGCATATTTCTGGTTCAGCTATGTAAATCTGAGACATTATGAGCACGGTTATAATTAACAACACAAATAATAACACAGTAAAAACAATAATAATAATAAATTATTGATAACGGACATTAAGCGTAACAATAATATTGATTAACAAATTTGAGGCGGCGTTTAGTATCTTCAGAAACAGAAGTAATAGCGAAAGAGGAGACGATTAAAGGGACAGCGATAATAGTGGTTAAGAAAAAAAACGAGATGTTCAACAAAGGACTCTGTGACAAGGAAAAGAGAAAAGCGGCGAGGAAGTAGGTGTTGACGAGAGTGAGCTGCAGACAAGTATAGCAATTGTGATAGAAGGTGGACCGTTAGATAACTTTTGAAGATTTTGAAGGAATTTAATTTCTCTGATATAATGAGGAAGATCATTCGTAAGTCGGGTTCCTGATACAGGAAATGATTTCGAGGAAATGGTGGTGTTACTTAATGATATAGGGAAGATTTTATTTGGATGAGAACGAGTATTTCTGCTGTGCTGTTTAGATAGTAGTGTAGCGGCTGAAGACAAGTAAGAGGAAGTTAGATAGTTGAGGAAGACGTTTGAGAACTCAGAGCATGATCGTCTCCACGGTAGCCGTGGTAATTGTTCGTAGGGATCAGTGATATGGCCGAAATAGCGAAAGTGTGAAATGTACATAAATGGCCTGGTGGATGACATCGGAAGTTCACTGAGGCTTTTTGCAGATGATGCTGTGGTGTATGGAGAGGTTGCAACAATGGAAAATTGTACTGAAATGCAGGAGGATCTGCAGCGAATTGACGCATGGTGCACGGAATGGCAATTGAATATCAATGTAGACAAGTGTAATGCGGTGCGAATACATAGAAAGATAGGTTCCTTATCATTTAGCTACAAAATAGCAGCTCAGC
The DNA here is from genome assembly GCF_023897955.1 of Schistocerca gregaria. Taxonomy (NCBI): domain Eukaryota; kingdom Metazoa; phylum Arthropoda; class Insecta; order Orthoptera; family Acrididae; genus Schistocerca; species Schistocerca gregaria. Next base: position 385,149,450 of record NC_064927.1, read on the forward strand.
AACTGGAAGCAGTTAATTCCATAAATTATCTGGGAGTACGCATTAGGAGTGATTTAAAATGGAATGATCATATAAAGTTGATCGTCGGTAAAGCAGATGACAGACTGAGATTCATTGGAAGAATCCTAAGGAAATGCAATCCGACAACAAAGGAAGTAGGTTACAGTACGCTTGTTCGCCTACTGCTTGAATATTGCTCAACAGTGTGGGATCCGCACCAGATAGGATTGATAGAGAAGATCAAACGGAGATCAGCGCGCTTCGTTACAGGATCATTTAGTAATAGCGAAAGCGTTACGGAGATGATAGATAAACTCCAGTGGAAGACTCTGCAGGAGAGACGTTCAGTAGCTCGGTACGGGCTTTTGTTGAAGTTTCGAGGACGTACCTTCACCAAGGAGTCAAGCAATATATTGCTCCCTCTTACGTATATCTCGCGATGAGACCATGAGGATAAAATCAGAGAGATTAGAGCCCACAAAGAAGCATACCGACAATCCTCCTTTCCACGTACAATACGAGACTGGAATAGAAGGGAGAACCGATAGAGGTACTCAGGGTACCCTCCGCCACACACCGTCAGGTGGCTTGCGGAATATGGATGTAGATGGATGTAGATATCAGACTAAAACAGTCAACGCCAGTTTCAGTAGACACAAATTCCTTTACAGAAATCCTTCAAGAACAGGATGACCGTAATCAAGTACGGGGAGTATTAGCGATTCCACGAGTTTCTTTTTAAGCTCGACAAGGATTTATTTTTATGCACTCTATGGGAAAAAAAGCTCTTGGCAAGGATAGTAAGGGAGACATGTCGCTACCAAGGCACGAAGTCATTGCGAATCTCATCCCATGTATTTGGTTGGACAGTAACGATGCCTCACAGGCAAGAGGCCGGCGAGGTGGCCGAGCGGTTCTAGGCGCTACAGTCTGGAACCGAGCGACCGCTACGGTCGCAGGTTCGAATCCTGCCTCGGGCATGGATGTGTGTGATGTCCTTAGGTTAGTTAGGTTTAAGTAGTTCTAAGTTCTAGTGGACTGATGACCTCAGAAGTTAAGTCCCATGGTGCTCAGAGCCATTTGAACCATTTTTGAACGATCAAGAGCGTGAACAATACACGCTGATACGAGCATTTCAGACAATATGTGTAACTGGGCTCAAATAAGCCAGTTGGAGTAATTGGCGAATTGCTAGACATTTGAATAGGAGCGCTGCCATTGTTTGGTGATGTTGACAGGAACGCGTGAACCGTGGCCAAACACACGGTGAAGAATGAAGTGGTTGGCCTAGAAAGGCGACAATATGTGAGGGCCGAGCAATCGTCAGAGAGACACTCATAGCCCTGGATTCATCATTGTCTTCTATTTGACGTGCAATTTATGCCGTTTGAAGTGTTTTCCGGGAGATTCGGCTGAAGTAAAACTGTCCTCAGTGACGAGTCCGGCTTCGAACTCAGTTCCAGTGACCAGCGAGACGCCCCAGATAGCGATGGGATACCATCCTGTCGCCGGTCATATGGTCCGACAACCAGGAGTGTTGGTCCGGGTGCCATTTCATTTCATAACAGAAACCCTTTGGTTGCCATCGGCGACACTCTTGCACCACAGCGGTACGTCGACGTACTCTAAGCCTCGTTTTGTTGCCCTTCATGGCAAACCATCCTAGGCATACATTTCAGCAAGATAATGCCCGCCCGCACACTCCTAAAGTTTCTACTGCTTGCCAAACCATACCTCGGCTAGCACGGTCGCCGCTGGTCTCCCCGAGTGAGGCTGTTTGGACCATTGTGGGCAGGGCTCTCCAACCAGATCGGGATTTTGACGACCTAACGGGCCAGATGGATAGAATTTGCCATGATATCCCTCATGAGGGTATACAGGAACTCTGTCACTCAACGCAAAGTCGAATAACTGCTTGCGCAAGGGCCAGAGGTGAACCAACGCGCTACTGACTTGCTTAGTTCTTTTTCTTGGATAAATCACCCAATTTTCCTGAAATCGTAATCATTTGTTTGTCTGTATGTTACAGTCGAAACCCGGTTTTTAGTTCGAACGCATTCTTACTAATTAAAACTAGTTTATACTGAGCCACTTCGTCAAAATGCATTTTGCTTAGTTAAAAGTAGTTTTAACTGACTTTCTCTTTTGACCAGCAGTAAATTCTAGTTGTAACTAAGGCTATCAGTATCAACTAGTGTCAACTAGTAAGAACGCGTTCTAACTAAACTAGACAGAACTAGGGACCTTTGCTCTACCAACTGAGCTACCCAATCACGACTCACGCCCCGTCCTCACAACTTTATTTCTGCCAGTACCCCGTCTCCTACCTTCCAAACTTTACAGAAGCTCTCCTGCGAACCTTGCAGAACTAGCGCTCCTCAAAGAAAGGATGTTCCGCTGTTCCGGAGACATGGCTTAGCCAGAGCCCTGGGGATGTTCCCAGATTGAGATTTTCACTCTGCAGCTGAGTGTGTGCTGATATGAAACTTGTGAGGACGGCGCGTGAGTCGTGCTTGGGTAGTTCAGTTGATAGAGCACTTGCCCGCGAAAGGCAAAGGTCCCGAGTTCGAGTCTCGGTCCGGCACACAGTTTTAATCTGCCAGGAAGTTTCATATCAACGCACACTCCGCTGCAGAGTGAAAATCTCATTCTAGACAGAACTAGTTTTCACTAAATTTATTTAGGGACAAATATTAAAATTAAGAGCAACTACGTGTTGACTGAAATAAAAAACAGCATTTTAGTATTGTGCAATGCAATATTTATTGCGAATATTGATCATACATCTAAGTCATTAACAACAGCAATACAAAAATAACCATACATTGAAGAAACATTTAAAGGAACATTACAGAGCCATATTAATTGTATTAGTTACGAAAAGGAAAAGAAAATAATCATACAGTAAAAGTATATTAATTACTCATACATTTAACAAAAGTTGCTACAATCTTATTAAAGAGCAACGTACCAATAAAATTTAACTATTGCATTTTGATTATTTGTTGTAGCGAGGCAAACTGCCGTGACATTTTGAACTACATAGGTTTCCTTTTTTCCTACAAAAGCACCTTTTTGAAATACATGCCTTCTTACACTCACAGCGAACAAATCCTTGTCCTGATCCTAAGGCTGCCATCTTGGCAGTTATTGAGAAGCCACATCAGTCACTGTAATTTACGACAAGTTAGATAAGTAATTAAAGATAATTGAGGGTCACTGTAGACCATTTTGATAGTTTTCTCTTTTGCGAAACTTAATTTAAACCTAGATTGTAGATGTGATATGGCATAGGTCATCCTTCGATCCATTGTAGAACTTGGAAACTCAGTCAGGGAATATTCGTTCACATTTTTGTTGAACGCAGTTGGTTTTTACCACCCTGTATTAAAACACTTTCTTTTATCAATAGTGCAATTTATAAACAATGTTTTGTGAGAAAATAAAATTTCCAATGGTAAACTTAACTGCTTTTTCGACGTTATTTTACCAGCTAACTAAAAATAGGAAAGCCGTGAAGCCCTTCCACTAAATTTAGTTAGTATTAAGATTCTTTTACAGGGAGTGCAGTGGAGCTGACGCTGAGATCATTATGTATTTGGTTATATCACCGCTAGTCTCACTGAACTCTTCTGAATTCTACATGTCATGTGTGGTCTGGCGTCTCCTTACCAGCAACAGGTCCAGGTTCAAACTAGTCAATTCCCTAAAAAACACTCTCAGAGCGTCGTTGCGCGTAAGTGGTAGGGAGACACGATATAGAACAAACAGACACCACCATGAATGTTAGATAGTAAATGAAAAAATGATGAAATTTCACATGTAAAAAATTATTTTGTTATGTTTTTGAACTTCAGTTGCTGCGAGTGTGGATCCTGAATCCTTCCTGGTCATGCTGACAAAGTTTTATGATTTTACTTGTAAAAACATAGAAAGTGGAAATTAAAATGTCCTGTGGTGCCTCTCCTGCTCCAAGTCGGCCCGTTTGACGTCCTACCCCCCTTAACTAGTGAGAACGCGTTGTAAGTAAAAACGGGTTTTGACTGTAACATATATATGTACATCACATTTACTAATTTCTGTCCATTAGTCTAATTAATGAGCCACATTTATCCGCAAGTTCTTTGCGGAAGTAAAAAAAGTTGTTTCTTTTTCATGTATGAATCGGTCACTTCATTTCGACCGAAACAGACCAGTATTCAACTGAAATGCTCAAGAGCAGTGTATAACAGCTAAATCGCAAGAAAGAACCATGTGGGTTCTGAATCTTGTTCTCCGGAATACGAACCCAGCACTTTTGCCACTGCGCAGCCTGAATCAGCAAAATCAGCGGAGCGAAAGAAGCAAATAAGAGTGAATCGTAAACGGAAATTGCATACGCTTTCGGACAGAAAAAAGCCAATGCCACAGATGAACTGGAGTTCTGTGCGCAACGTGTTACGAAGCGCAGGCAAATGTTAGTGCTTACAGGAACCATATTATGTTTGCCAGGCAATGGAAGAAAATGAGGAATGCAAAGAGTAGAGGCCGTGAACTACTGGGATACATGAACGGCCTTATAGCAGACACTACGGCCTCGGCGTTAAGCGACTCCTGCACGGAAGTCTTGAGCAATACTGCTGCTGCACCAACAGAGGCGCGCGACGATAATTTGTCTGCCAGGAGCGGCGGCAATAAACATATGACATCATCGGGAGCGGCTGGAACGAATGGGAGCGTTTAGCGCAACTTGCGCTCCAGTACACTTTGTGTAGAAGTGACTGACAGATACAGTGGTGGTTGGGCTGGTGAAAATTTTGCTGTACGGCAGAGTACGTGGGGAACCAGTTTTATGAGCACCTTAAACACGTCACTTAATTTTCAAGCGTAGTAGCCAAAGACACTAGTAGCAGATTCACGAGGAATGCTTTCCGGAATTACATACTAGAGGCATGTCCAAGTAGTGAACATAAGCAAATTGTCAGTATTAGTTAGAGGGAAGATTTTTCTCAGTGCGATAAATGCACAGTCGTTTCCACATTGTTTTGCCTTACTTCTATAGATGTAAAATAGCAGAAATTCAACAGTAAGATCAACCGTGACCATAATTCATTTACATACTTTAGGCTGGTTATAAAATTAATGCAACTCATACGAAGTCTAGTGAGAAATATTTATTTATTTATTGCTTATTTAGCGTGGCCAGATGTAAGTAGGCTGTTTAGGTTTTTATGTTGGTAACGCCACTTAGCGCTCTGTATGAAAATCACTGACTGTGCTGTGAGCGGTCTTTGGCTAGTTGGCATTGTTGGAATATTCGATATTGTAGTGTTGGGCAGTTGGATGGGAACAACGCGTAGCGCTGTGCAGTTGGAGGTGAGCCGGCAGCAGTGATGGATGTAGAGAGAGAGATGCCAGAGTTTTGAGAACGGACGATCTGGACGTGTGTCCGCCAGTAAAAGGAAATTTGTAAAGATGGATGAAATAAATAAATATATATATATATATATATATATATATATATATATATATATATATATATATATGATGGATTTTGAACATTATTAAGGTAAATGCAGTGTTCTCTATCAGAATCTTTCATTTGCTAACTATTCTTATCAGTAGTTAGTGCTTTCAGTTGTTAGAATCTTTTATTTGCTGGCTGTATTGGCGCTCGCTGTGTTGCAGTAGTTCGAATAACGAAGATTTTTATGAGGTGAGTGATTCATGAAGGGTATAGGTTATTGTTAGTCAGGGCCATTCTTTTGTAGGTATCATTGAAAGTCAGATTGCGTTGCGCTAAAAATATTGTGTATCAGTTTAGTGATGATCAGAATAAGTAAAGAGAGAAATGTCTGAATATGTTTAGTTTTGCTCAGCTGTTTGAAAATCAAATAACGTAAGAGGTTTACTAGCACAGGAACTCATAATTTTTCTGAGGGGGCGTTTCACAGATTATGGCCTTAACGCCCTATCTCACATCTGACCAGAATCAATACGTACAAAATATTATACAAAAACTCACAATAATACTAATTTGCAATATTAATGAAACTTATAATTTGCATTAAAAATGATAATAATGACAATAATAAAAACAGTAACAGTGACAGATAATGGTGTGTAAATAGTGGAGGAATTAAAATGATATTAATTTTTTACTACATAAAACTTAAAAATAGTAGTTTTCATTATTAATAAAAGTAATAATATGCAATAATAATAATATAATTAAATACTAATAATAATAGTAATAATAATAATAGTGGAGGGTTTAAGAATTATATTGATTAGTGCAGCACTTTTGAAGCCTTGTTTAGTATTAGAAGAGGTGGAATGGTTAATGAAACAGGAGACGATTAAAAAGAACTTGATAGTGGGTGGTATGAAAAAAGAGAATGTCGATAAAGAACTTTGTACACAAGTGGAGGGAAATATGGTAGGGGAGGGGGAGCTGACCGGAGTGAGCTGCAAGAAGAGATAGCCATTGTGATAAAAGGTGGACCATTACCTGTCTCTTGAACTTTGAAATGGTTTTAATTTCTCTAATATTCTGAGGAACGTTGTTCCAAAATCGGTTCCTGATACAGAAAATGATTTAGAGAACGTGTCAGTGTTGTGCAGTGGAACAGAGAGGATTTTACTTTGTTGGGAACGAGTATTTCTACTGACGTTCAGATGATTGTGTAAGCGTTGAACATAAATCGGAAAGAGTGCGACAATTGAGATGACTATACAGAAAACACATTGTATAGTAATCTCTACGCTTATCAGCACGTAGCCGAGATAATTGTTCACAGGCAGGAGTGATATGGTCCAAATAGCTTGCACCACAAAGTTATCGCGCACAAGCATTTATCGCCAGTTCCAGTAGACGTGAGCACACAAACGAGAGCCCTTGGACCATAATCAAGAATGGTGACTATTAGTGACTCTACGGGTTTCCTTTAAAGTTCGAGAAGAAATAATTTTTTTTATATTTTTGTAGTGAATGGAGTGATAATGATATCTTCATACAGACTGCCGGTGTGAGGTCAAATCAGTCTAGGTGATGGTCCAAAAGCATCCCCAAATTCTTTGCAGAAGAAGAAAAGGCGATTTTTGTGCTGTTTAAGGGTGAAAGAGGTTGCCTGAAATGAAGAATAACAAGTCTTTTCTGGCCGACTAAGATTGCTTGCGTTTTAAATGAGTTAAGCTTCAAACACATGTTTTTGTAGTCAAGATCACAGACACAGTTCAGCAACCTCAATCATTATCTACAAGCTATTGTCTTGTTGTGCATTTAAAGAAACATGTACACGCTTTCACTGGAAACTTTCGTGGTGAAGTCAGAAAACTATAAGCTAAAATAGGAAACTACACGTTATATTACTGAGGTTAAAAGCTTAAATGTGGAACATGATAACGGATGTAGGGGATTTGCATAACCATAATATACTGAAACACAGTTTAGGCGATAGTGCTGCCTTTGAAACGATTATGTAGTGAAAGACTTTGACGGTCAGTCTCGTATCCGCCTAAACCCTAAGCGAAGGCTGCAAGCTGTCCCTAAATATGCGTCATGATGAATTCTCGACCATTTAAGTGTTACAGAAAGAAAACAATTAATGACGACTTAATTTTACATCAATAGCGACTCTAGCCTCCGTTGCTCTTATGATAGTAGTCGTGTCGTCTCTGGTAAGTTACTAAAACAAGGGAATGACTTTTTATCATGTGTTCTCAAAGCAAAGTGCGCTTGCCATTCATTTGCAGTTTACGGCACTTGTTAGATAACATAGTGAAATGTTACCTGTGTGACGGAGACATCTCTCTGACCATTGTATAATTCAAAATGTGGTTTTTATATTTGGCAAGAAGCTGCTCATCTTGTGGTGAGGTATTTTGTACTAGTAACATTCTGAGTGGACCGAGATGAAATTGTCAGCTGAATGTAATACTACCCACGCTGCACTTTCCTTGTAGTAGCGTTACTGTTGTTGTGGGAAAACCCCTCTTGTAATATATTTATGATAATTTTATCTTTCAGGCAGATGTGGTTTCTGAAAGCGATGTATGTAAGTTGTGAAACCGAAAGGTGATTACATTTAGTGAAAATACTGTAGGAGTTGTAAATAAATTAAATAACCTAGAGAAAAGAAACAGACTCTAAGAAAGGAGATGAAAAGGTGCAATGTCCACGGGCATAAAATGTATCGAAGTTAAATGCCTCATGATGTACCTGGAATGATGCACTCTGAGTACGCAATATCGACGCTTTAAGTATGCGTCACAGGCTATGAAGATGACATGTTTAAAAATTCTGTTAGCGTTGGTGGAATTTTACAGCCACATTTGTACCTGCGACTACAAAACCCACGTTGCCAAACACAAGCTCTCATATTGCATCACGTCCAGGAGATGGGAGATAAGCTAAACAGATAAGCGCTATTCGGGACTTCCGTGAGAAGACGTTTAAATTACCTCTTGTTTGTTGAGAGTTTTCCGTCCATCTTTCTCTCTCTCTCTGCCTTTCTCTACCTTCTCTCTTCCTTAGCACAGATGCTGCAAGAGATTAGTGTTTCCAACGAGCCTCATGCGATATTCAAGATTTCAAGATTAGCCGGGACTTTAGTCGCGCAATTTACACTTCCCACGAAGTGAAGCACAGAAGCACGTGATGTGGAAATCTTGTATTTAGTACGTATTGATGATCTTTTACTTTTTATTCGCCTTGTGACTTATTTGACAGAGTTTCAATACTGAGGTAAACATGATGCAGATGATAGGTATTACTTAATAGCATGGACAGCCCAAAAAAGCTACATCTGAACATACTATCGACATCATAAATACGTTATTGAAATCTTTATATTTTCTGCTGTCGCCAAAAAGGCTGGAGACTTCAACGAGCGAAGAGACAACGAACTCGATCAGTCACTGTGTAAACAGATCGGTTACAGTGAATGCATTGCATAAATGGAAATTGTCGATAAGGCGATCATTCAAAACTGTATTTTCTTAACAGTGCAGCTGTAGAGTCTTCCTTTATGCACAGATTTGACATGCTACCATATTTTTTACACAGAGTGACCGATGTGGATCAAATGTTAATGAAACATACAACATATACGTAGGTAGGGTGATGTATTTGGAGTCAATGGCCTCTCGCTATACGATATCATTTCATTCAGTAGAGATGGAGTGGTAGAGTGTAGAGCTCTTTGAGTGTGAGGCACATATTGGAAATCGTGAGTCTGGCACGGTTACGGAAGCGGATATTATAAATTCACTTTTGCTTTGGATGGTAAGATACCGTTCCCAGACGCGATACACTGCTCAAGGTGTGTTTACGGTCTGAGAACAGTAGACTGTATTGCAAAGATGAAGCGATCTGTTTCGAAGGGCTATGGAAGAAATCGAGAGGCAAAGATAAGAGCTGAATCGAAGATTAAAGCGATCAACGAGAAGACACGAACGTAAATTAAGATTAATTCTTCAATCAGTTTGAACAATTTGATGAAATGATTTAAAATTTCATCTGTACAAGACGTGTGCTGTTTAGTAGCTTAAGGTGTCAAATTGTGAGCAAGGAGACACTCTGCCATTCGAATACAAGTGCTCCTTGAAGAAAACGAAAAAAAATCGCCAAGAGTGATGAGGCAACATCAGTAAACAGAGTTTCTGCTTCTGGACCAACGTGAATCCTATTAAACCTCTCAATTCAGAGCGCGTAGCAGCGTGGTGTGCTATTGGGTCTGTGAGCGTAAGCGAAAAGTGTATTTTTGATAATGGTTTTATTACGACAATCACCATTGAAACTTACTTTCACACTCTGAGCACTTTCGAGCGTTCACAAATGAGTAGGCCACGAGTTCCAGCAGGGAGTCCAGCATGATTTTCAATGAAAACGATACGTCGCACACTTGATGTCATGTTTATTTTCAACTCCGGCGACCAAACAGCCCTTCACGAATGCATTTCCATTCTCAGGCTTGACTAACCTAAATATGTCCATTTGACCTGTTATACCATACACCTAATAATGACTTGACAGCAGAAACTATGCAGCAACGAACAAGACAAAATTGAATGGGATATTTTAATCCAAGTTAGGAAAAGGCAGTGCGACAGACTATTGTCGTTATATCTGCACATGCTGGCTGTCACACTTATCGTAAACACAATAAAAGGAAAGTAATGATGATGCAGTTCTTAATTAAGGGTTGCCTATACTATTTAAAACATATCATTTTAAACCAAAGCAGTACCAGGCGTTTCTGTTAAATTTTCATATGGTGTACGCTGACCTCTTAAGCCCACTCTACACTAAACAGATTGCATATTTCCAAACAATGTGCAGGGGATTCGATAGTACGCGTCATCATTGACTTGTAACTACGAATAACCATTTACACTGGCGCGAAAGGAAGAGAACGTGAAGAAGCGAACACAGAGGTATACGCTGTGCATTGCTATTTTAACTCTAATATTGGTGCGGTAAAGTTTCTTAACTTACATTCCGTACAGAGCATCATAGTCACAGTACAACAGAAATGTACAGTTTGGTGTAGGAAGGAAAGAAATAAGGTGTCTTAATTTTTACGTAAACTTGAAATGCACTTAACGGTGAACTGCAGGTACAGACTCCCTTAGCATTAACCCAGAACTTTGCAAACGTGTCGAAGCTTTTCGCTGGCTTCTCATTAGAAGTAAGGAGTGAATTTTAAGGTAGAATTCTAATTACCGACGACCAACCCAACCTGAACTAAGGCTAGCATTAGCAACCGAAGTATTTATTTTAGTGATTGTTTCATATTTTAATAGGTGCTTTAAATCATATAGGTTCTGGTGTCTGCTTTGTCATGTACGAAACGCTTTAAAGATTTTGTTAAAGAACGTGTAAGCAAAAATAATTACAATAAAATAAGATTAATAAAACGAGAAATATGCATAGGACCTGTCACATAGGTCAACACACAAAATCTGCTGTATGGTTGTTCGGGGACCGATAGCGAATTCCCGGGTAAACCATTTTTAGTTATCATCAAATCTCCCTAAATTAAAAGTGATACACTGGCCACTTAACTACACATATGATGCACTTAACCAACGAGAGTGACCGGTCTTTTGTATACTTTTAATTTTAATCAGCATAATGACTACATATTACCACTTGTTTCCTTTGGAGGGAATTCACTACTCTTTTTCTTTCCAATAAAAAGAATGACAAAGTGATTATATATTAACACCGTTACCATCTGGTGCAATAATCTAATTAATATCTTCTTTGGAAACAGGAAATTTGTGGCAAGTTTCTATGAGATAAAACTCAAGAGGTCATCGGTCCCCTAGGCTTACACATTACTTAATCTAATTTCAACTAGCTTACGCTAACGAAAACACACACTCCCATGCCCCCTCTGACGGGGGGAGCCGCAAACCGTGGCAAGGTGACCAAGACCGCGCGCCTGTCTTCTTTCTTACGTCCTCAGGAGAACGTTTGAGCGCTTCGGCAGTTTTCCACCAATCATATTCCTTCTGTTTTGGCATTTGTGTTGTCGATCTCTTGGATCCCAGAAGCACGTATGATACCTACATTCTTCCATCAGCAACATTACATTGTCAATCCCCCGCACCCCCCACCCCTCGTCATGGCCCTGGGAGGGGGCAGGAGGATGGTAAAGAAGAGGAGATGGTGACAGGAAGGGCATTTGGCCAACGTCTAACATTAACGGTGCCAGGTCCGGTAATTATCATGCCGACAGGCAAAAGAACAAGCAACATTACATCCTCTTCGGATCAATCCATCACTCATGCAATTCATCTCAACAACAACAGAAGCAGACGACAAAGCAGACGAAAGTGTTCCGTATTGTCAGCGCCGAAGCGGAAAGAACGAGAACTTTATATGGCTGTCGCTGAAAAATCGACAACTAGGCGAACACGGGCGAACTACTGCGAATGCGAAACCGCGCACGACAGAAAGCCGTTTGCGCACGCGCGCTTAGTGTTTGCACCAGAGAGAATTCATGTTCGGTGTGGCGCCCTTCGCTTGTGTTGACTTCGTCTGAAGGGGGGCTTTGCCACTCTAGTAGCGTTCCTCCGTATTAGATGACCGAGCTTCGTGGAGAACGTCGGTTCAAACCCCGTCCGGCCATTCAAATTTAGGCTTTCAGCGATTTCCCTGAACGGCTTAATGCAACCGTTAGGACGGTTCCTTTGAAAAGAGCAAGGCCGATTTCCTTCCCCTTCCCTTCCCAATCCGTCTCTAATGATCTCATCACTGAGAGCACGTCAAAATGTAATCTTCCTTCTTTCTAGTTCGTACGATGTCTATTATCATGCCTGCTTGCTCATTCCACTAATTCTGCTGCTGACACTGCCTTCTTTTCGAACAGAAACCAGACGGAAAGTTGACGGCCGACAGCTAGCGGAGCGAAGAATGCATACAGCGGCGAAAGCGCCGCCGGCCGAGACCGCAGAGCTCTGGAGGCCGGGCAGGCGAGAAACCCGATCCCCCGGCTGGGCCGCTGCCTTCCGATCCGATACTTCCACGTTGCTGGAGCTTTGTTCCGGGCACAGCGGCCTTTTGCTTCCCCGTCAACACGTGCCACTGGAACGCCGGGAATGCGACGTGCGGTATCCGACCATCGAAAGGAAACTCGTCGGTTGCTGCATCTGTTTGATTTCTTTTTTGTCCTTGGAAGGAAGATCACGGTGTTTCGGCGTTTAGCCCCTTCGATACGAAGTCCTTGGAGCACAGTCTCGGAGAGAGGTAGGACGGGGAAGAAAATCAGCCGTGTGCTTTTCAAAGAAATAATTCCAGCATTCACTTTAATCGATGTAGGGAAACCGAGATCTACGTGACTGCACGAATATTTTAACTCTCGTACGCTACTATCTCGTTCGTTTTTGGTCCTCACCTATGGTAAAAGCGCTGTTTGAAGTATTACTTTTAAATTAATTGAAATTTGTACCGTTTTGTAATGGTATTCCGTTGAAATTTTAAGCATCATGGAGAAAGCATACGTCTGTAAACATTTTCGTTGAGTCCTATCAGTATTTAATCTGTCTATTGACACACAGTCAAAATGGGTTTAGAAAACATCGTTCCTGTGAAATACAACTAACTCTTTACTCACATGAAGTGTTGAGCGCTATTGACAAGGGATTTCAGATCGATTCCGCATTTCTGGATTCTAAGAAGCCTTTTGACACTGCACCACACAAGCGACTTGTAGTAAAATTGCGTGCTTGCGGAATATCGTCTCAGTTATGTGACTGGATTTATGATTTCCTGTCAGAGAGGCCACAGTTCGTAGTAATTGACGGAAAGTCATCGAGTAAAACAGAAGTGATTTCTGGCTCTCCCCAAGGTAGTGTTGCAGGCCCTTTCCTGTTATCTATATACGCGGTTTGAGAGACAATCAGAGCAGTCGTCTTCGGTTATTTGCAGATGACGCTGTCGTTTATCGACTAATAACATCATCAGAAGACAAAAACAAACTGCAAAATGATTTAGAAAAGATATCTGAATGGTGCGAAAAGTGGCAGTTGACCCTAAATAACGAAGAGTGTGAGGTCATCCACATGAGTGCTAAAAGGAACTCGTCAAACTTCCGTTACACGATAAATCAGTCTAATCAAAAGCCGTAAATTCAACTAAATACCTAGGTATTACAATTACGAGCAACTTAAATTGGAAGGAACACATAGAAAAAGTTGTGGGGAAGGCTAACGAAAGCAGGACACTTAGAAAATGTAACAGACCTACTAAGGAGACTGCCTACACTTCGGTTGTCCGTCCTCTTTTAGAATACTGCTGCGCGGTGTGGGATCATTACTAGATAGAACTGACGGAGTACATCGAAAAAGTTAAAAAAAAAGGCAGCACGTTTTGTATTATTGCAAAATATGGGAGAGCGTGTCACAAAAATGATACAGGATTTGGGCTAGACATCATTAAAAGAAAGGCGTCTCTCGTTGCAGCGGAATCTTCTCACAAAATCCCAATCACCAATTTTCTCCTCCGAATGAAAAATATTTTGTTGACACCGACCTACGTAGGGAGAAACGGTCACCACGATAAAATAAGGGAAATCAGAACTCGTACGGAAAGATACAGGTGTTCATTCTCTCCGCGCGCTATACGAGATTGATATAACAGTGAGTTGTGGAGGTGGTTCGATGAACCCTCTGTCAGGTTCTTACATGTGATTTGCACAGTATCCACGTAGATGTAGATGTAGAATCTTTGTGAACCTAGTAAATAAAAACGTGTAGTACCGCGGGGAAAATGAAGAAGGACCGCGCTTCCAGTGCCTGGAGCTTACGAGCTCACATGCACTCTCTCTTGTCTAATGTTTTGCACGCAACATATGAGTTTCACTCTTTATATTAAAGCACTTCAATAATTATTATAATATCTGATACATTGCGGTGTCCATCATTTCAGTTCCATCATCGATCCGAATTTTCCTAATGCGAGCAATATTCGTTGTGCTTTTAGATTTTCATTTCAAGCTCCAAATAAGTGAGGTTGGTGATGAACTGTTGGACCACGTACGACCGAACGCTAATCGCTTTCTCTCGTTACTTATTTCTTTAATTGAAGCTAAAGCGGGCCTGAGGTATTTCGTACCGATCAGTCTTCAATAACTTACATGACTTTTTTTTTTCGTAAGAATTGTAGTAAGTCGAATGGTCAGCCGCCGTCTGACAAGCGCGTTAATCAAAAGCATAAGAAGAGGCAGCGTTTGAGGTAAAAAGTATTAAATGAATGTTATCTACCTCTTTCGCACTGAAATATAAGGAGAATTAAGTTTTCCGCCCTTCTTCAATACGGCTGCCTTTTATGCATATCACTGAACTACGATTAAATAAAAGTTTTAAAAGGAAACGCATCATATTGATTGTAATGGTTTGTCACAAGTCTTTTTTCCATTTACAATACTAATACCAAATACACCGTATGGTTGTGAAATAGGGCACCTCAGGGCGTTGTTTGTGATCTCTTCTTTATTCAAATTATTATTGGTTTTGTGTGCCTATGTTTGTAGCAATTTGACGGGTACAGATGCATTCGGTCTGTTACTAATGACCATTGGCGCTAAAATTTTAAATCTATTACATAATGATGTGTTAACAATTGTTTTAATCCCTTCACAGCCGCACGGCTTGGCCTTGTGGTCTCGAGCTTCTTGTCACGGTCCTTGCAGCTCTCCCCGTCGGAGGTTCGAGTCCTCCCTCGTTCATTGGTGTGTGTGTTGTCCATAGCGTAAGTTAGTTTAAGTTAGATTAAGTAGTGTGTAAGCTTAGATACTGATGACCTAAGCAGTTTGGTCCCATAAGATCTTACCATAAATTAAAAAAAAAAAACAATCGGTTCACAAATTGATCTCTGACTTCAGTTCAAAATTAGTTCAAATGGCTCTAAGCAGTATAGGACTTAACTTCTGAGATCATCAGTCCCCTAGAACTTAGAACTCCTGCCCGAGGTAGGATTCTAACCTGCGACCGTAGCGGTCGCGCTGTTCCAGATTGTAACGCCAAGAGCCGCTCGCCCAACCCGGCCGGCCCTCGGTCTTCAGTATTAAAATGAAATAAGACGAGACACGGTAAGACACAGGACTCACATGCTTGAGTACGTCTGTTCAAATATCCGTAGTGTTCTGCTTAAGGAGATACTAGGATGGTTCCTTTAAGAAAGATACATTCGATTTTTTTCTCCATTCCGGCCCAGTTCGAGCTTGTAGTCCGATTCTAATTATTTCCACGTTACTGACGGGACGCTAAATCCTAATACCACTTCCTGTCACTATTAGATGTTGGAAATTTTATTTAATTTGGTTTAAATAAAAATCATCGTTGAATATACTAATGTCATTGTACAAGACGAATACTAGGCTTATTGAAAGAAACCTAAAACATAAAAATAAGGATGTACTTGTAAATAAACCTGTGACGGAGTACAGCTCTTAATGAGATAATTCACAAATGTTCCGAGTTCAGCCTCAAAACTCACCTCACGGAATAACGCAATGGGGATACAAAAGATAGCTTAGTGGTGGTCCGACCCTCAGATTCACATGTTAAAGAGTTGACTGGTTACTTCCTGCTTTTTGTGAGAAGGGAGGCATCAGTTCTCTCCAAAACTTCAAAACAAGACAACTCGGCTTATGCCTATGTCAGAAATTGAAAGATCCCAAAGTCACTAACTTCGAATTGTCAAACATCTATGCGAGTGCAGAAGCTATTAGCATAGTTGTTAGGCGGATCTTGAAAGCTGTTTACGTTCCTGATGCATCTAACGTAATGAGAAACTGCCTTAGCAGATAAAAGCCAAGGGCAGCAGTGGCTAATATTGGACTACAGGTCTTGAACAATGTGCTAATGGAGATGTTTAATCACACATGCTTTCATTTTGACCCTGGAGAGCACCAGATAACAACGCCGCCCATTCTAGTACAGTCGTTAAGAGTTGCGATGGAGACAGGATAAGAGTAATAGGTTGGTCACAAGGAACAGTCTGCGAGGGGAGCACATGACAGCGCGTTATGTATGTTGCCTTGATAAGTGGCATGCGAGGACAAGACTGTGCCGTTCCTTTGTAAAATTAGTGGTCCCGTGCAGGCCATCCTGTGTTCTAAAGGGTGCCGATTTCTCACGCTGACGTGGTTATTTCTATTGATAGTCACATCACAAGTCCTAAGTTCTAGACCTTATCTACACTGACGTAACAAAAGTCACCTGCTAATATCGTGTCGCATCTCCTTTTGCCTGGTATAGTCCAGCAACCCGACGTCGCATGGACTCAGATGTGTGTGAAATCTTATGGGACATAACTGCTAAGGTCATCAGTCCCTAAGCTTACACACTACTTAAACTAAATTATCCTAAGGACGAACACACACACCCATGCCCGAGGGAGAACCTGAACCTTCGCAGGGACCAGCCGCATGGACTCAACAAATCGTTGGAAGTGCCCTGCAGAAATATTGATCCATGCATCCTCTATAGCCGTCCTTAATTGCGAAGTGTTGCCAGTAAAGGATTTTGTGCATTAACTGTCCACTCGATATGTCCCGTAAATGTTCGATAGGATTCATGTCGGACGATCTGGGTAGCCAAAACATTCTCACGAATTATACAGAATGTTTTTCAAACAAGTCGCGAACTGTTGTGGTCCGGTGACACGGTGCATTGTCATCCATAAAAATTCCATCTTTTTTTTGGGAGGGGGGGGGGGGGAAGGGGGAATATGAAGACCACAAGTGGCTGCAATTCGTCTCCAAGTAGCCGAACGTAACCATTTACGGTCAATGATCGGTTCAGTTGGACAAGATGAATGCCCACACCATTAAGGAGCCGCATCAGCCAGCACAGTGCCTTGTTGTCAACTCGGGTTCATGGTTTCATGATGTGTCTGCCACAGTCGAACCCTACAATCACCTCTCACCAACTGAAATCGGGACTCGTCTGACGAGGCCACGGTTTCCCGTTGGGTCCAACCGATGTGGTTACGATCACAGGAGAAGCGCTGCACGCGATATCGTGCTGTTAGCAAAAGAACTCGCGGCTGTCGCCAGCTGCCATAGCCCATTAACGCCTATTTTCGCCACACCGTCCTAATGGATACGTTCATCGTACGTCTCTCCTTGTCTCCACGGTTATTTCACTGTGTGTTGGCCGGCCGGGATGGCCAAGCGGTTCTAGGCGCTACAGTTCGGAACCGCGACCGCTACGGTTGCAAGTTCGAATCCTGCCTCGGGCATGGATGTGTGTGATGTCCTTAGGTTAGTTACGTTTAAGTAGTTCTAAGTTTTAGGAGACTGATGACCTCAGAAGTCCTATAGTTCTCAGAGCCATTTGAACCACTCTGTGTTACTGGTCTGTTAGCCGTGAGAGCTCTATCTTAAATCTATACTCGACGTTAACAACTTCTTCAGAAACGCTTTCTTTGACATTGCCAGTCTACATTTTATATCCTCCCTACTTCGACCATCATCAGTTATTTTGCTCCCCAAATAGCAAAACTCCTTTACTACTTTAAGCATCTCATTTCCTAATCTAGTTCCCTCAGCATCACCCGACTTAATTCGACTACATTCCATTATCCTCGTTTTGCTTTTGTTGATGTTCATCTTATATCCTCCATTCAAGACATTCCGTTCAACTGCTCTTGCAAGTCCTTTGCTGTCTCTGAAAGAATTACAATGTCATCGGCGAACCTCAAAGCTTTTATTTCTTCTCCATGGATTTTAATACGCACTCCGAATTTTTCTTTTGTTTCCTTTACTGCTTGCTTAATATACAGATTTAAATACATCGGGGAGAGGCTACAACCGTGTCTCACTCCCTCCCCAACCACTGCTTCCCTTTCATGTCCCTCGACTCTTGTAACTGCCATCTGGTTTCTGTACAAATTCTAAAAAGCCTTTCGCTCCCTGTATTTTACCACTGCCACCTTCAGAATTTGAATGAGAATATTCCAGTCAACATTATCAAAATCTTTCTCTATACAAATGCTAGAAACGTAGGTTTGCCTCTCCTTAATCTATTTTCTAAGATAAGGCGTAGGATCAGTATTACCTCACGTGTTCCAACATTTCTACGGAATCGAAACTGATCTTCACCGAGGTCGGCTTCTACCAGTTTTTCCATTCGTCTGTAAATAATTCGCCTCAGTATTTTGCAGCTGTGACTTATTAAACTGTGCCCCAACAAATGAGCTCAAAAATTACAACGCAGAAAGCTTTTTCCTTTGGTCATCATGTGAATCACTTCATGCGCAGTCTCTGAACTGGTTTCACTTGCATATCACGAAACGAAACTGAGTATATGTCCACAAACACCAGATGGTTCAAATGGTTCAGATGGCTCTGAGCACTATGAGACTTAACGTCCGAGGTCAACAGTCGCCTAGAACTTAGAACTACTTAAACCGAACTAGCCTAAGGACATGACACACATCCATGCCCGAGGCAGGATTCGAACCTGCGACCGTAGCAGCAGTGGGGTTCCGGACTGAAGCCCCTAGAACCCCTCGGCCACTCCGTCCGTCAACACCAGATGAATGATGCTAGCTCAGTATTATGAGGAGCAAACGACACAGGTGTATTTCATTAAGTGTGCATCCATTATACGTGTCTACGCACTGCTTCCGTCAAGTTCTTTGTCTACTGTTTGTATTACTATTAACTGCGGTAACTGATACTGCTGAAATTATGGGGAAATACGAGGGGCGCTCAATAAGCAATGCAGCACAGTTTTTGCTCCGTCATTTTCGGTAGAAAAATGCGAATTTGGCTGTGGAACATTTTGGAATATTCTCGCTTCATTACCTGAAGTTCCGATATGTGGTGGCGGCTTTATACATAACCTTCAAATTAGCCGCTGTAACTGAGGTGCATTTGTAGCAGAGAGATGTCATTGAGTTTATTTTGGTGGAAAAACAGAGCAGCACAGATATTCAGGGTCGCTTGCAGAATGTCTGGAGATCTGACAGTGAACGAAAGCACGGTGAGTCGTTGGCCGAGGCATCTGTCAGCATCACAGAAATGTCGCGCGAACTCCCGAGTGCGGCCGGTCGCATACAGCTTTGACTCCTGCAGCTCATTCGAGGTGACCGACGCATCACAATCAAACACCTCACTATTCGACTGGACATCTCTGATGGTAGTGCTGGCACACTCGTCCACCATTTGGGGTACTCAAAGGTATGTGCCCGTTGGGTTCCTCGCAACCCAACAGAAGACATTAAAGAGCAACGAAGGATCATCTATGCAGAATTGCTTGCACTGACGGTGGAGATTACTGATGCAGCAAGACGTTGCCTCCGACGTTCACCAAGTAGAGTGGTACTATGCGGGTGTACAGGCCCTCCAATTAAGGTGGCGTATGGCTGATCGCATTGAACGTTACTATGTTTAAAAATAGGGTTTTGTAGCCAAAAGAGTAGGCGATAATATGGTTACTGGAAGAATGAATAAAGCCAACCTGCTTTCAGTAAAAAAAAAATGGTATTACGTACTGAACGCCATTCGTTGGTCGGCAAACAGGCCGCTTGCGAGAGAAATGTGATCATGCAATAACGTCCCGCCACTGACTTAAATAAGAGATATAGTTGCAGTTTGCACAAAGTATTCAATATTAAAACGTTTTTCGGCTAAGGCCCCATCTAAGTGGGCTCAAATTTCAAAAAAATGGTTCAAATGGCTCTAAGCACTATGGGACTTTACATCAGAGGTCATAAGTCACCTAGACTTAGAACTACTTAAACCCAACAAACATAAGGACATCACACAAATCCATGCCCGAAGCAGGTTTTGTACATTTTGTTACTGATGTAAGACTTCATCCAACTTATCGATATGGTTCAAGATCGATACACCGAATAGGGTCTGTACCTCAGCATTTAAGGTTACGTGTGCTCAGTCCTCTAGATTTTTTTGTCTGGAGTCATCTCAGAAGTAAAGTGTACAGCACTCCAGGTTATACACTTGAAGAACTGGAATGGAGAATTGTGAAATCTTTTCAAGACTTAAGATTTTCTGCGGAGAGCTTAAATGAAACCGTAACTCACTGCTGACACAAGTGCTGAGTTGCATCAAAATATGAGGATGTCACGTGCAATACCTCCTTTATTAGATAAGGCAGTACGGTAAATTTGCAACAAGTAACATGCCGAAGTAGTTTTGCATTTCTTGTTAATGTGGGGCACGGGTGAAACTTATGGAGACCTAATCGAAGACTTTGCATCAAATATATTCATACTGACTAGGATAACAACTCATACTGAAGTTCGTGCCCGCTCGTAGCCACACATTAGCAGTTATCTCTCGAACGGCTCGTTTGTGGAGCCATGCTTACTGGAAAATATTTGCTTCTGTTGTGCTGTACTTTCAACCATGCGAGTTTTTTGTATTAATTCTGATGCATCCGCTACACACGGTGTTTACAGTTCCTACTACAGGTGTTGTACAGGGGGATTATAAGATAAAGTTTTGATAAGAAATCCATGTCTGGAAATGTATCTTTTGGATGAAAAACACGATTCACTGTAGGATAAGCTTCAAATCTCTCACTTTTAACACACCTGGGCTGTTTCTCTTTGCCGGCCGCTGTGGCCAAGCGGTTCTAGGCTTTTCAGTCCGGAACCGCACCGCTGCTGCGGTCGCAGGTTCGAATCCTGCCTCGGGCATGGATGTGTGTGATGTCGATAGGTTAGTTAGGTTTGAGTAGTTCTAAGTCTAGGGAACTGATGACTTCAGATGCCACGTCCCATAGTGCTCTGAGCCACATGAACCGTTTGTTGGCGCGCAGGATTACGTGAGCGGTCTAAGGCACTGCAGTCATGGACTGTGCGGCTGGTCCCGGCGGAGGTTCGAGGCCTCCCTCGGGCATGGGTGTGTGTGTTTGTCCTTAGGATAATTTAGGTTAAGCAATGTGTAAGCTTAGGGACTGATGATCTTAGCAGTTAAGTCCCATAAGTTTTCACACCCATTTGAACATTTTTTGAACCGTTTGTTTCTCTTTTTCAGACTGAATCGATCGGTATCAGTCTTTCTGAATTTACCAGCCCGATACCTCTTTTGGTCGAATGGCGCTAATCTTAGTTTTTGCCAGTGAGCTTGGTTTATTGTCGCACTTTTCGGTTATCAGTACTTCTTTACCGTTTGTAAAAATAAGAGCATTCATTATGCTCAGAATTTAAGGATACCGAAAGTCTGAAGAGTTAGTCATCTTGGCTCATACATAGTTAATTAAAACTGCAGAAACAAATAAAACTGAAGGCATGAAAGTCAATACAAATTGTATTTCACAATATCACATGACTTTTTTCTTTTTTTGTAACAGAAGATTCATGTCATAGTTTTAGAATCATTCTTACAGCTTTGAAAGTCATCTATGTGTCTGGTCTTGCGTTTGGCGCCATGTGAGCGAACAGTTGAAAACAGTTATGGTTGTTATGAGCCACTTACGTTACGACTAGTTTTGTAAATAGTCCGTTTTGAGATGTGGTGTAATAGACACAAGTGAATTTTGCTTGTAAATGATATCGAGATGTGACCTGAAGTCAATGTCGAATGTGCACGCGTTATTTTCGAACGCAATATACAACCAAGAAGATGACGTGCATTTTAATATCGAAATCAAAAGGCCGGACCGTTATTAAGACGATGATAGAAGATGTCTCCTCTAGACAACGCAGCCCAAGATAAGAATAATCGATTTTTCGTATAATCTTTACCTCACTCAACGTTACTAAAGCTATGAAATCGGTCGTGATTCACTACAATTGCAAGCTAACTTTCTTTTTCATTATAGTGACAGCGTTCATAAGAGAGGTGATTATATGCTTGACAGTACACACACACACACACACACAAATCAGACAATGACTTACGAGGTCCACAAAAGGCCATGACACGGTCAATGTTTCGAGTACTCGTAATCGCGTCTTCTACGTGAGGAAGGACGTCATCTTAAGAGTCGAGAACACAGCGTGCTCATCCGTGGAGCACCATAGTCAACCATCCTAGTTGTGAACGTACTAGTTTTCGCAGGCGTTGTTGGAGTCGGACGTGACGCCATTATTACAACAGGGACTGACTACGATGCCCTCACTTTGCGTGCCCACCGTGAAGCGGTATATGTCCAAATGGAATATTTCTGGCCGTCATAACTTTATCTACTAAGTTCCATCTACAACTCCTACAAGATTTTAGTAGAAATTCTCATATATATGTCCTGCATATAGAAAGGCAAAACACTTGGTAGGTATGTGATTGTCAGACGACAAATACCCGTTCAGTGTCCGAGGAGTACGGGCTGGCACTTTGCAAAACGCATGCTGTTTTACAAAGTGTGCTGTTTACCGCCTGTTGTACACACGTATATATGTGAACCTGAAAGGTATTTAATAAGAGGGAAAATAATTAACGCTGTACATTGAATGTGTTCTACCTCGGAAACCGTTTGCATTGGGACACATATCCATATGAAGTTTTTGCTTTAAATGAGCGTTCTTGTGCCGGCCGCTGGTGGCCGAGCGGTTCTGGCGCTACAGTCTTGAACCGCGCGACCGCTAAGGTCGCAGGTTCGAATCCTACCTCGGGCGTGGATGTGTGTGTTGTCCTTAGGTTAATTAGATTTAAGTAGTTCTAAGTTCTAGGGGACTTATGACCTCAGCAGTAGAGTCCCATAGTGCTCAGAGCCATTTGAACCATTTTTGAGCGTTCTCGTCACATCCATGAAAACTGACCAGCTCTCCTGGGACAACATGCGTCAACAGGTAAAAATGAGATCTCCAGACATTGGATGTAGAGCACCGATACAGCTCATCCAGCATCTTGCCAGTGAATATTATTTGCACTCTTACAAAGAGGTATACGTAGTGGAGGTATCTCCATCGGCGCTTGACTGGACTGAACATCTACGCATCGATTACAGGGATTCACTCCTAAGAGTCGCCAGGGGCATTTTGTCTGGTGTTTCCGTAGATATTTGCAATTTCATTTTTGCAATTTGTAGCTCCAGTCAGCCCAAACAAATACTACTCACTACGTCTTTCATGCGGCGTCCAGTGTCGTACAACGAGCAAATGTGGCGCAGTGGTTAGACACTGGACTCGCATTCGGAAGGACAACGGTTCAGTCCCGCGTCCTGCCATCCTGATTTAGGTTTTCCGTGATTTCCCTAAATCGCTCCAGGCAAATGCCAGAATAGTTCCTTTCAAAGGGCACGGCCGACTACCCGACCTTCCCTAATCCGATGAGACCGATGACCTCGCAATTTGGTGTCTTCCCCCAACCAACCCAACCCAACCCAAGCCAGTGTCGTACGAAAGCGTCAGTATGTTTCCCTTTAGAAACAAAATTATTTTTTGCTAAGGTATTTTACGTGCCCATACAATAGAGTGGTACCGTACTAGTCTACTGTGAAATTTGTCGCTCTGAGCACTATGGGACTCAACTGCTGTGGTCATCAGTCCCCTAGAACTACTTAAACCTAACTAACCTAAGGACATCACACACATCCGTGCCCGAGGCAGGATTCGAACCTGCGACCGTAGCAGTCGCACGGTTCCGGACTGCGCGCCTAGAACCGCGAGACCACCGCGGTGAAATTTGTATTATCGCTATTACTTAACAGTGAGAGTAAAACACGAAGTATAGTGAGTATTCCAGCAGCGACAGCACCGCCTTAGCCCGTGCTGACTGCTACCGCCATGTAGCAGCGCTGCTCAATTGCTGCTGGAGTACTATTCGGTTTTTACTGTCCCTGTTAATTCATATCGGTGAAACAAATGTCGCATGTAGTTTGCAAGGAGAAAGAGACTAGCGCTTTCCGTCGATTCTGGACGCCGTATAAAAGACGTGATGAACTCTGTTTATTTGGGCTACATTGCAAAAACAGAATTGCAAATATCTGCGGAAACGCAAGAGAATATTCGCCTGACGGCTCTTAGGAGAGACTCCTGGTATAATTTCTTTTATATCTACCTTGTTTACGAAAATTGTTAATTTTTTATATTTTATATAGTCTCTGTCCAATATGTCTGTATCCCTAGTAGCATGTAATGTTGCATGTATACGCTGTAACATATATATGTAGTGTGAATAGGGCCTCCCGTCGGGTAGACCGTTCGCTGGGTGCAGGTCTTTCGATTTGACGCCACTCCGGCGACTTGCGCGTCGATGGGGATGAAATGATGATGATGAGGACAACACAGCACCCAGTCCCTGAGCGGAGAAAAACTCCCAGCCGGGAATCGAGCCCGGGCTTTGACATTCCCTCGCGCTGACCACTCAGCTACCGTGGGCGCACATGTATACGCTGAATAAATAGATAAAATGTCGATTCAAAACTCATAGAGTCGTCTAAATTTCCAGTCACTTTATAAGAGCAACCAGTTTCGGTCCTAAATTACACCATCTTAGGTCTCTGACAGACGTGTAGGAAGGATCCCACCTCTGGTCGGGAGCCAGCATTCAGTGACAGGTATCCGTAGATTTGTTCTGAAAACAGAGATCCATTCGACTGGCAAGTAATGATCGAAGGAATCACTGTGTTCAGAAAAAAAAACTACAGATACCCGTCACTGAATGCTGGCCCCTATATCGACTGGACCGGAGGTGGGATGCTTCCCACACATTGTTCTGAGAGCCTGACGATGGTATTGGTTCAAATGGCTCTGAGCACTATGGGACTTAACATCTGAGGTCATCAGTCCCAGAGAACTTAAGGGCATCACACACATCCATAAGACAAGATAAGATTAGTACTTGTTCCATAGATCATGAATACGACACTTCGTAATGATGTGGGACGTGTCAGGTTAATCAAAGGTGTCTGTACAAGATATTACATTAGATAAAATATTACATGACACACAATATATATTTTTTTTGGGGGGGGGGGGGGTGTTGGGAAATTACTCACTTACTATATCCAAAAATTCATCTAATGAGTAGAAGGAGTTGCCATTAAGAAATTCTTTTAATTTCCTTTTAAATGCTATATGGCTATCTGTCAGACTTTTGATGCTATTAGGTAAGTAACCAAAGACTTTTGTGGCAGCATAATTTACCCCCTTCTGAGCCAAAGTTAGATTTAAGCTTGAGTAGTGTTGTAGCCACGTACACTGCTATTACTTTTGAATTCGTTCAGATTGTTAATAACAAATTTCATAAGTGAGCATATATATATTGTGATACTACAGTGAAGATTTCTACCTCTCTGAATAAGTGTGTGCAGGATGATGTTGGATGAGCTCCAGCAATTATTATGATTACACGCTTTTGTGCAATGAACACTCAATGATGAGTTACCCCAAAATATGATGCCATACGTAAGCAGAGGATGAAAATAGGCGTGGTAAGCTAATTTACTGAGATGTATATCGTCAAAGTTTGCAATGACCCTAATAGCATAAGTAGCTGAACTTAAACGTTTCAGCAAATCCTC
The DNA here is from genome assembly GCF_023897955.1 of Schistocerca gregaria. Lineage (NCBI taxonomy): Eukaryota > Metazoa > Arthropoda > Insecta > Orthoptera > Acrididae > Schistocerca > Schistocerca gregaria. The sequence goes on from NC_064927.1 coordinate 385,175,382, forward strand.
AATGTGTGTTTTCCAGTTCAACCCCTCATCAATGCATACACCTAGAAATTTTGAATATTCTACCTTAGCTACCGATTTCTGATCGTAGTCTATATTTATTAATGGTGTCATCCCATTTACTGTGTGGAACTGAATATACCGTGTTTTGTCAAAGTTTAATAAGAGCCCATTTGCAGAGAACCACTTAATGATTTTCTGAAAAAAAAAATCGTTTACAATTTCACCAGTTAATTCTTGTCTGTCAGGTGTATCAACGGCCAGGATTCGAACCTGCGACCGTAGCGGTCGCGCGGTTCCAGACTGAAGCGCCTAGAACCGCTCGGCCACACCGGCTGGAGATGATGGTGTAACGTAGCGCTGAAACTGATTGCTCAAATAAAATAGCGACTGGAAATTTAGACGGCTGAAGATGTTTTGATTCGTCATTTTGTACTGGAAAGCCGAAGCGCCCCCGCCATCTGTATAAAGTTCGACTTACAGAGAAATAAATGTTCCACCCTGTGTGTGATCGACTTACCGACAACGTGGCGACCAGCAGGCCTCGGGCGAACACGGAGCGATTCGTCATGGTCGATGACAGTCGGTTCGATTCGATTCGAGTGGAGGCGGTGCGGCGGGTCGGGACGTCGGACAGCGGAGCGCAGCGCGGGGCGCACAGAGCAGGTGGGGCCAGCGGGCGAGCAGGCAGCCGATCAGCTGACGGCCGCGCGTCTACTGACTGGCGTCTGGCGGCCAGCGGCTGGCGGCTGGCGGCTGGCGGCGCGCGGGTCTGCAGGCGTGGCCGCCGTGCCCGGGGTGGGGGAGCCGGCGCTGCCCGGCCACGCAAAAGGCGCGCCGCCGCCCCTGAGTCACACGCAGGGGCGACCGCCCGCGCGTCACCGCGGCGCGTCCCGGAACGCGGGCACGGCCCGGTACCTCCTCGTGCTAGGCGCCGGAAGCGTCGCCCTTTCCCAGCACGCCTTTCCTGCTGCTATTTCATTTGCGCTTCACATTTCCCCGTTCGGACCTGGAACGGTGACGCGCGATTCGATGAATGTACGTAAGTGGAATGCGGTTTCGTCTCCCCGTTTATTCCGGCTTTTTTTGACAAATCGTTACCCGGCCGCACCTGTGTACTCGCCCTGCAGCTATGGTGGTAAGCCCGAGCCAGCTATCGGTATTCTCGAGAAGGAAGCTTCTGTCCTACGTCGAGAAAATGGCCAGTTCTTCCCTCACTCCTGCTGAATGAGCGAAATGTATTCACATTTGCGAATATGAACCACCTTCGGCTGTTTATTACAATGACGACAAATTTTGTGCCGGATCGGGACTCGAACCCGGATTAAACGCTTTACGCGAGCGGTCGCCTTAACCGCTTCGGCTATCCGTGCACGAATGACGACCAGACCCAAACTTCCACAATTGTCGTCCTTCCGTCACAATCTCCAATTGTATTATCACGTTATAGGGGAGAGAGTGTGGCAGATATGATACACGAGTTGGGATAGAAGTCATTACAGCATAGACGTTTTTCGTCGCGGCGAGACCTTTTTACGAAATTTCGGTCACCAACTTTCTCTTCCGAATGCGAAAATATTTTGTTGAGCCCAGCCTACATAGGTAGGAATGATCATCAAAATAAAATAAGAGAAATCAGAGCTCGAACAGAAAGGTTTAGGTGTTCGTTTTTCCCGCTCGCTGTTCGGGAGTGGAGTAGTAGAGAGATAGTATGATTGTGGTTCGATGAACCCTCTGCCAAGCACTTAAATGTGAATTGCAGAGTAGTCATGTAGATGTACGTCACGTATATTCCCGTCCAGGAAGGGCATATTTATTGAGAGTCGGAGACCCGGTATTAGCGAATAAGTACGAAATAGCAGTTTCCGCATTATTAAGAAGTGCGATGCAATGTTCCTATTTCGTATTCTGCTAAATGGCTGGTAGTTTGGATCGACTATGCTCTTTTCAAAGATGAATGATTTCCTCACGATTGGATGATATTTTCCAGCACCTGCTGGAAATAACTTTGGAAAGGCTTATGTAAAATGATGATATCTGTTGTCATAGGTGTCCTCAAAGACGACAGGGTAGCGGCAGACGGGGCAGTTGCCCATTCTGCAGTCTCGGTGCAGACTTCTTAATCAATATCGAATTTTCTCTAAACTTTCTTTGTGACTCCCATACACCGTAGATTTAATATTTCCGTCGTCACCGACAAATATTGCATCTTTAGGCACTCCCATGTATCTTGATCAAATTAAAGCAAGGCGGTAACATTACAAGTACTATCGAAATTCAAATATAAAAAGCAGAGGATGCAGCTGACAAGTGGAAAGAATACATTTAAATCCTCTCTGACGGGGTGACATGTATCATGACGTGATAGAAGAAGAAAGAGAAGTTGGCAGGGAAGACATAGCGAGGAATACAATATTACACTACTGGCCATTAAAACTGCTACACCAAGATAAAATGCAGATGATAAACGGGTATTCATTGGACAGATATATTATACTAGAACCGACATGTGATTACATTTTTACGCAATTTGGGTGCATAGATCGTGAGAAATCAGTACCCACAACAACCACCTCTGACCGTAATAACGGCCTTGATACGCCTGGGCATTGAGTCAAACAGAGCTTCGATGGCGTGTACAGCTACAGCTGCCCATGCAGCTTCAACACGATACCACAGTTCATCAAGAGCAATCACTGGCGTAATGTGACGAGCCAGTTGCTCGCCCACCACTGACCAGACGCTTTCAATTGGTGACAGATCTGGAGAATGTCCTGGAAAGAGCAGCAGTTGAACATTTTCTGTATTCAGAAAGGCCCGTTAAGAACCTCCAATAAGTGGTCGTGCATTACCCTGCTGAAATGTAGGGTTTCGCAGGGATCGAATGAAGGGTAGAGCCACGGTTCGTAACACATCTGAAATGTAACGTCCACTGTTCAAAGTGCCGTCAATGCGAACAAGAGGTGACCGAGACTTGTAACCAATGGCACCCCATACATCTCGTCGAGTGATACGCCAATATGGCGATTACGAATACACGCTTGCAATGTGCGTTCACTGCGACGTCGCCAAACACGGATACGACCATCATGATGCTGTAAACAGAACCTGGATTCATCCCGAAAAATGACGTTTTGCCATTCGTGCACTCAGGTTCGTCACTGAGTACACCTTCGCAGCCGCTCCTGTCTGTGGTGCAGCGTCAAGGGTAACTGAAGCCATGGTCTCCGAGCTGATAGTCCATGCTGCTGCAAACGTCGTCGAACTGTTCATGCACAAGGTTGTTGTCTTGCAAACGTTCCCATCTGTCGAATCAGGGATCGAGACGTGGCTGCACGATCCGTTACTGCCATGCGGATAAGATGCCTGTCATCTCGACTGCTAGTAATACGAGACCGTTGGGATCCAGCACGGCGTTCCGTATTACCGTCCTGAACTCATTGATTACATATTCTGCTAACAGTCATTGGATCCCGACCAACGCGAGCATCAATGTCGCGATACGATAAACCGCAATCGAGATAGGCTATAATTCGACCTTTATCAAAGTTGGAAACGTGATGGTACGCATTTATCCTCCTTAGACGAGGCATCACAACAACGCTTCACCATGCAGTGCCCGTCAACTGCTGTTTGTGTATGCAAAATCGGCTGGAAACTTTCCTCATGTCAGCACGTTGTAGGTGTCGCCACTGGCGCCAACCTTGTGTGAAATCTCTGAAAAGCTAATCATTTGCATATCACAGCATCTTGTTCCTGTCGGTTAAATTTCGTGTCTGTAGCGCGTCATCGCGAAGCAATCTTAATGGCCAGTAGTGTATTTATTGAGAGTCACGGACCCGGTACTGGAGAATAAGCACGAAATAGCAGTGCCTTCGTTATTAAGAAGTACAATACAATGTTCCAATTTCGTATTCTGTTAAATCGCTGTTAGCTCTGGCGGACCATGCTCTTTTCAAAGATGTACGATTTCCTCACGATTGGAGGATGTTTTCCAGCACCTGCTGGAAATAACTTTGGAAGCAATATGTAAAATGATGACATGTATTATGATAGGCGTCGTCTAAGACGAGTGGGTAGCGGCAGACGGGTCACTTGCCCCTTCTGCAACCTCGGTACAGACTTTTTATTCAATATCGATTTTTCTCGAATCTTTAGTAGTCATTGTCTGTAACTCCCATAAACAGTAGATTTAATATTTCCGTCGTCGTCGACAAATACTGCGGCATTAGCCCCTCCCATGTACCTTGATGAAATTAATAGCAAGGCGGTAACATTAGAAGTACAATAGAAATTCCACCATCAAATGCAGAGGAGACAGCTAACAGGTGGAAAGAATACATTGAAATCATCTGTGAGCGGGACAGCTTGTCTGATGACGTGATAGAAGTAGAAACAGAAGTTGGCAGGGAAGACATAGGGAGGGATGCAATATTACAAGCAGAGAATTGGAAAACTTAAAATCAAATAGTGCAGAAGCGATAGATAACATTCCTACAGAATTTTTAAAACCAGAAGTAGCAACAAATGACTATTCACGTTGCTGTGTATAATGTATGAGGCTGGAAATGTACCATCAGACTTTCGGAAAGTATCATCGACACCATTTCGAAGATTGCGAGAGCCGACAAGTGCGAGAATAATAGCACAGGCAGCAGCAGAGGGCAGAACTTAATTCGCCCAAGTTCAGCGCTATATTGTTTTGCAAGATATACTGAACTAGAACGAACAATTACATGGCTGTCGTAATAGGTGATTCGATGATAAGCCTAGGCTCGAAATAAGTCATGAAGTAATAAAAAAACATTACACCTTCGACAGTTCTCAACAATTTATTGCATAATTTGATAAACCATTAAGTTGCTGACGTCATGTCTCCCAGAAGGCTGGATATTACCGAGCCAGTTGGCGCAGTGGTTAGCACACTGTACTCTGATCCGCAAGAACGGCGGTTCCTACCCGCGTCTGGCCATCCTGATTTAGGATTTCCGTTATTTCCCTAAATGAATTCGGGCAACTGTCGGGATGGTTCCTTTGAAAGGACCCGATCGAATTCCTTGCCCAGCCTTCCCTAATCCGATGGGACTGATGATCTCACTGTGTGGTCCTCCTCCCCAAACCAATCAACCAACCAACAAACCAACCAAATTAGTAAAGAGACATTGTTGTTAAGAAGTTATATTTGACGAATTTCGGGCATACCCTGTCCTCAGAAGACCTGCCGCACAATATAGAAAAGGTGCGAGAGCACAGACATACCGTACGCTAAAGATTAAAAGTGAAAACATTTCACCTTATTTAAAAGAAAATGTAAATAATTCACAGTTGGGTCATTATACCAAGAAACAAACATCTGCGTAGAAGTATAGCGACACGTGAGGACATTCTGAACACCGGTGCACAACTGATGGTGAGCCGCCGTTGCAAAACTTTGCCACCTATACATGCCACCAGGTAGCGTAGTTGTGGAGTTAAACGCGATCAGTATTCAGATTTTGGAATTACTTACGTTATTACAATGAAAATGTAATGCAGGAGATGTAATGAGAATGATCACAATGGTCCGCAGCTCGTGGTGGTGCGGTAGCATTCTCGCTTCCCGCACCCGGGTTCCCAGGTTCGATTCCCGGCGGGGTCAGGGATTTTCTCTGCGTCGTGATGATTGGGTGTTGTGTGATGTCCTTAGGTGAGTCAGGTTTAAGTAGTTCTAAGTTCTAGGGGACTGATGACCATAGCTGTTAAGTCCCATAGTGCTCAGAGCCATTTGAACCATTTGAATGCTCACAATGAAGCCGATCGGTGTAGACAGTGATTCCGTCACAGATGAGTGGATTGTTTTAAACAAGAGTACATAGTTGGTCAAAGAACCGCTTATCTCTTTCTCTCTCTCTCTTTCATATACACGCTGAGACTGACACAAACTTCTCATTAGTGCGTTATTCCACATGCAGCAAGGAAAAAGTACTCCTTGGTTCGCATCTAAGAAATGACCGTACCGAGCATTTTTTTTTTCAGGTAGGACTGTTGTCTTGGCGCCAGAAGCACAGCTGAGTCCAATTTAAAATATGCAGGTGATTGTTATATCTCTTGTGTTACCCTATTTACTCACGAACAACGTATACCACACTTTCTGCTTCCTTTCATGTCTAGTGACCTCCATCTGAAGCGTTTTCGTTTATCAATGTTGCCTTTTCATTCGAATAGCTATTTTAGCGAATTCACTCTCTACAGTGTGTCCCAAAATTCGTGGCAGAAATCTTCACCATACGTTGCTTCAATGGAATTTAAAAGAAAAATATGATTTCTCAAAAGTCTTGTCATCATTTGTTTGTCTGCGACCGCTGTACTCTGTACATGAATGTTCAAGTAGTGCTCCAGCTGCCGGCGAGAGATCAGCTGCCAGACGCAGTAGTTTCTGTTTATACACAGATTTTAGTTTACTGTCTTTCTCGAGTGTTTCTGTGAAGAAGTAAACAATATTTTGAATAATAACCGCTTGGCTGCTCTTGTAAATAATTTATTTAACTACGGGTCTCTTAGCCTAGAAGCCACGTTATCACGTTAAATCTACAAAATTAGGAAAAAAGAGAAATTCCCTACAATTGTGGTCGAAATATGGTTATTATCAATAATGCGAAACAGAGAAAATTACTGACATGGTGAATCACGACACTGAAATTGCAACATGGACAGGACCGAACACTTCTTGTCTATGAATAAACGGCGCAATTAGCGGATCGTCAGATAAGCGGGAAGTATAGGACCACTGTACCCAGTCGTGCTCAATTAAAAAAGAAAAAAACTGTAAGAATCATCAAGAAATATCCTCCCAACTTAACGCAGTAAAGTACAAATAATGGACTAGGAGACCCTACCATGAATCCGAAACGGAGACAGTAGTCCGAACATAACCGGTTAACCGTAAGACATAAGAGCACAATCCAACCAGTGCTTAAAAATGTATGAAAATGGGGAAGCTTTGACAGGAACCTACCTAGCAATAAGCGAAATATAAAGAAGATACACTGAAGCGCCAAAGAAACTGGTATAGGCATGCGTATTCAAATACAGAGATATGTAAACAGGCATAATACGACGCTGTGGTCGGCAACGTGAATAAGACTAAAAGTGTCTGGCGCAATTGTTTGATTGGTTACTATTGTAACAACGGCCGATTATCAAGATTTAAGTGAGTTTGAACGTGGTGTTACAGTCGGCACACGAGGGAAGGGGCACAGCAGCTCCAAGGTAGCGATGAAGTGGCGATTATCCTGTACGACTAATTCCCGAGTGTACCGTGAATATTAGGAATCCTATAAAACATCAAATCTCCGACATCGCTGCGGCCGGAAAAATATCCTGTAAGAATGGAACCAACGAGGACTGAAAAGAATCGTTGAACGTGATAGAACTGCAACCGTACCGCAAATTGCTGCAGATTTCAATGCCGGGCCATCAAGTGTCAAAAATGGTTCAAATGGCTCTGAGCACTATGGGAGTTCACATCTGAGGTCATCAGTCCCCTAGAACGTAGAACTACTTAAACCTAACCAACCTAAGGACATCAAACACGTCCATGCCCGAGGCAGGATTCGAACCTGCGACCGTAGCTGACGCGCGGTTCCAGACTGAAGCGCCTAGAGCCACTCGGCCATACTGGCCGGCAACGAAACTTCATCGATACGGGCTTTCGGGGCCAAAGGCCCACTCGTGTACCCTCGATGACTGCACGACGCAAAGCTTGAGGCCTGAGTCCTTCAGTACTGACCATGGACTGTTGATGACTGGAAACATGTTGCCTGATCGGACGAGTCTCGTTTCACATTGGATCGCGCAGATGGACGTGTAAGGGAATCCATGAACCCTGCATGTCACCTAGGAACTGTTCATGCTGGTGGAGGCTCTGTAAAGGTGTGGGGCGCGACCGGGTGAAGTGATATGGGTCCTCTGATACGTCTAAATAAAACTCTGACAGGTGACAAGTACGTAAGCATCCTGTCTGATCACTTGCATTCATTCATGTCCAGTGTCCATTCTGACAGACTTTGGCAATTCCAGCAGGACAGTGCGACACCCTGCACGTCCAGAACTGCTACAGAGTGGCTCCAGGAATACCCTTCTGAGTTTAAACTCTTCCGCTGGTTGCAAAGCTTCCCAGACATGAACATTATTGAACATATCTGGGATGCATTGCAACGTGCTATTCAGAAGAGATCTCCACCCCTTCGTACTATTTCGGATTTATGGGCAGCCCTGCAGTGTAATTTTATACATTTTTTAAAAGTACGAAATGGATAGGGACTGTCTATTGCAGGCTGAGATTTGGCTGCTGTCTGGGCAGCGTTGACCATAGCTGCCAGGCTTCACGTGCCGCTCTAGGCTGCAATGACGCTTTCGAAGCGCCACACGTGACTGGTCTGACTTCACTCAAGTGTAAAATAAAATGTAAATATCATGCGACTAGGCCCTCCCGTCGGGTAGACTATTCGCCGGGTGCAAGTCTTTCGATTTGACGCCAATTCGGCAACTTGGGCGTCGATGGGGATGAAGTGATGATGATTAGAATAGCACAACACCCAGTACCTGAGACGAGAAAATCTCAGGGAATCGAACCGGGCCCTTAGGATTGACATTCTGTCCCGCTGACCACTCAGCTACCGGGGGCGGACCACTCCAGTGTGAGTGACGGACAGAAGTGGGTTCGCGTATCTCTGCGCAGAGGGCGAACATGGGAACGTTGCAGGGTTGCCCCCTTATGACTTAGCAACGGGTACGAGATGTTACCCCATGTTGATAACACATCCGAGCCGACTCGCGATGCCTCGTCTGTTGGGCGAGTGGCCGATTTTCCTACCAAGTCCGGCTATTGGTACGGAAGGTGAACGTTCGACTTCAGTTTGCTGGGAGAATTATGGAAAGTGTGTTTCACCTGTAAAGGATACCGCATATAGGACGCTAGTGCGACCTATTTTTGTGTAGTCCTCGAGAGTTTGGGGTACGCACCACGTAGGATTTGAAGCAATTCAAATTCGGGCTTCTAAATTTGTTACCAGTAGATTCCAACAAAATTCATGTGCAAAGAAGATTATTCGGGAGCTCAAATGGGAATCCCCCGAGAGAGGGCGACTTTCTTTTCTGAGAAAATATTGAGAATCGGGCTTTGGAGCAGTAGAAAGATTCTACTGCCTCGAACATACATTTCGCGTATGGACTATGAAGATACGAGAAATTAGGGATCATATGGGACATATAGGGTAACGGCATTGCCGCAGTGGATACACCGGTTCCCATGAGATCACCGAAAAGCGCTGTAGGGCGTGGCCGGCACTCGGATGGGTGACCATCCAGGCCACCATACGCTTTTGCCATTTTTCGGGTTGGACTCAGCTTCGTGATGCCAATTGAGGAGCTACTCGACCGAATAGTGGCGGCTTCGGTCAAGAATACCATCTTACGACCGGGAGAGCGGTGTGCTGACCCCACGCCCCTCCTATCTGCATCCTCCACCGAGGATGACACGGACCGAGGATGGTCCCGGTAGGCCACTCGTGGCCTGAAGACGGAGTGCTTTATAGAGGCATATAGAAGCCCATTTTTCAAATGGTTCAAATGGCTCTGAGCACTATAGGACTTAACTTCTTAGGTCATCAGTCCCCTAGAACTTAGGGCTACTTAAACCTAACTAACTTAAGGACATCACCCACATCCATGCCCGAGGCGGGGTTCGAACCTGCGACCGTAGCGGTCGCGTCATTCCAGACTGAAGCGCCTAGAACCGCTCGGCCACTGCGGCCGGCACCCATTTTTCCCTCGCTCAGGAACAGGAAAAGAAATGACTGGTACTGGTACGGGCTACTCTCGACCACGAACCATATAGTAGCTTGAGGATTGGTTGGCTGGTTTATTTGTGGAAGGGGCCCAAACAGTGAGGTCATGAGTTCCATCGGATTAGGGAACTATGGGGAAGAAAGTTGGCCGTGTCCCCTTTCAAAGGAACCATCCTGGCGTTCGTCTGAAGTGATTTTGGGTAATCACGGAAACCCTAAATCAGGCTGACCGGACGCAGGTTTGAACCGTCTTCCTCCCGAATGCGAGTCCAGCGTGCTGACCAGTGCGCCGCATCACTCGGTTGGCTTGGAGAGTATATATATATATATATATATATATATATATATATATATATATATATATATATATACAGATGGAGAAGCAGTTTAATGACAGAGGATGGGTGTTTTGGTACTGGGAGCACCAATGATAGACTGGTAATGGGGTCCCCTCAAAAACACACCAGGCAGATTCAAACAGGAGGCCAGCGCGTACCAGTTATACCTGCCGCAAGGTCTCATTCGAAATATGGAGGAGGGTCTGACGGCAGCTGTTGAACGCACTGAGGACAACTGTCGGTAAATCTTAGTTTCGATACGAATGACGCTTGCCGTTTGAGACCATCTTTGCTTCTTTTAGGCACCTGACTGAGTTTATTGAGCATTGTACCCACACAGTCTTCTGGTATGGAGCCAAGTTGAAGGTCTAAACCAAAGGCTGACACGGTTCTGCGACGACCCAGTATGTGAATTTCTTGACATCTATTAGACAGTGGAAAATTTCCAGGGCCCCATTGAGCAGGTCAGAAGTGTACTAAACATAGGACGTGGATACCGACGTAGAAGAGTATTTATGGCGGACTCATTACTGTAGTCGCTGATGTACAGCCTGCCTAAAACAAAGATAGGTCAACCAAACTACTGTCATCGAACGTTTGCCTGCAGATTGGAAATAGAAACGGATAATACTATAACAGAAAACTGCTGTATCATCGATGGTCCCAGAGTTACTGTCATATATTAAGAACAATAAGGAAATGATAGTATTAGGAACTGAAAGCTGGTTGAATTCGAAAACAAACAGCAACAATATTCTCATTCCAGATTCGAATATACACTCCATAAAAGAGAAAAAGACACACACGAAGCAACATATGTATATGGTAACAAATGATTACAGTTTCGGGAAAACTGGATGATTTATTCATGAGAAAGAGCTTCAGACTCTGAGTAAACCAATAACGTGATGGTACCTCTTTAGCCTCTATGAACGCTATTGTTCGGCTTGGATGATTTATACAAGAAAAAGAGCTCCACAAACTGAGCATGTCATTCGGCTTTGATGTTGGATGTCCTTGTATGGACACCTTTGGTTGTCATTTCCGGCACCTTTATAGCGCAGCGGCACGTCGGCGCCCTCCGTTTTATTGCCCTTCGCTGCAAGCTATCCTGACACTCATGAGGACATCCAAAAACTCTGTGAGTCAAAGACGAATAACAGCTTGGATAAGGCCAGAGGTGGACCAAAACGTTATTACCGTGTTCAATTTGTGAAGCCCTTTGTCTTGAATAAATCATCGATTTTTTTATGAAATTGTAATCATTTGTTTGTCGGTACATGTACGTCACATCTACCGATTTCTCACCCATTCGGATAGTTCCTACGTGGTGCGTCTTTTTTTTTTTCAGTGTAATGCTTTCTCCCACGTATGTATCGTGAAATCAACACAACTAGGGAATACGAGAAATTAAAGCGAATCGAAGTTTTACCGACAATCATACTTCTCACGCGCGATTAGTGAATGGAACGTGAAACGGAGTACACGTTCGTCATACCCAAAGCACCACAGGACACACATCGTAATGTGTAATCTCCTCACACCGATTTACATGGATTGGATAGAAATATAGAAAAATAGCGAGAAACTCATGCTTGAATATACACTACTGGCCATTAAAATTGATACACCACGAAGATGACGCGCTACAGAAGCGAAATTTAAGCGACAGGTAGATGTTGCTATATACAAATGATTAGCTTTTCAGAGCATTCACACAAGGCTGGCGCAAGTGGCGACACCTACAAGGTGCTGACACGAGGAAAGTTTCCTACCGATTTCTCACACACAAACTGCAGATGACCGGCGTTGCTTGGTGAAACGTTGTTGTGATGCCTCGTATAAGGAGGAGAAATGCGTACCATCACGTTTCCGACTTTGATTAAGGTCGGATTGTAGTCTATCGCGATTGCGGTTTATCGTATCGCGACATTGCTGCTCGCGTTGTGCGAGATCCAACGACTGTTAGCAGAATATGCAATCGGTGGGTTCAGGAGTGTAATACGGAACGCCGTGCTGGAAGGTTAGAAGGCCTCGGGAAAGTGCGGGATGGGCTGCAATGTCAAAGGGTGCTTGGCAATTACAGGACGTGCTTGGATCAAGGAACAGTCGGAATTATAGTTGTAAACTGTTGTAGTTGCGCTGGAAAAGTCCCTGAGCTTCAAGCGCTAATAGAAAGCACAGAAGCTGATATCGTTATAGGTACAGAAAGCTGGCTAAAGCCTGAAATAAGTTCTGCAGAAATTTTTACGAAGTCTCAGACGGTGTTCAGGAAAGATAGATTAGGCAGAATTGGTGGTGGAGTGTTGGTGTCTGTCAGTAGTGGTTTATCTTGTAGTGAAGTCGAAGTAGATACTCCGTGCGAATTGGTGTGGGTGGAGGTTATACTTAACAGCCGAATTAAGTTAATAATTGGCTCCTTCTACCGACCCCCAGACTCCGATGATACAGTTGCGGAACAGTTCAGAGAAAGTTTGAGTCTCGTAACAAATAAATACCCCACTCATACGGTTATAGTTGGTGGGGACTTCAACCTACCCTCGGTATGTTGGCAAAAATACTTGTTCAAAACCGGTGGTAGGCAGAAAACGTCTTCCGAGATTGTCCTAAATGCATTCTCCGAAAATTATTTAGAGCAGTTAGTCCACGAACCCACGCGAATTGTAAATGGTTGCGAAAACACACTTGACCTCTTGGCCACAAACAATCCAGAGCTGATAGAGAGCATCATGACTGATACAGGGATTAGTGATCACAAGGTCATTGTAGCTAGGCTCAATACCATTTCTTCCAAATCCATCAGAAACAAACGCAAAGTAATTTTATTTAAAAAAGCGGATAAAGTGCCACTAGAAGCCTTCCTAAAAGATAATTTCCATTCCTTCCGAACTGACTATGCGAATGTAGACGAGATGTGGCTCAAATTCAAAGATATAGTAGCAACAGCAATTGAGATATTCATACCTCATAAATTGGTAAGAGATGGAACGGATCCCCCGTGGTACACAAAAAAGGTCCGAACGCTGTTGCAGAGGCAAGGGAAAAAGCATGCGAAGTTCAGAAGAACGCGAAATCCTGAAGATGGGCTAAAATTTACAGACGCGCGAAATTTGGCACGTACTTCGATGCGAGATGCCTTTAATAGGTTCCACAACGAAACATTGTCTCGAAATTTGGTAGAAAATCCGAAGAAATTCTGGTCGTATGTAAAGTACACAAGCGGCAAGACGCAGTCAATACCTTCGCTGCGCAGTGCCGATGGTACTGTTATCGACGACTGTGCCGCTAAAGCGGAGTTATTGAACGCAGTTTTCCGAAATTCCTTCACCAGGGAAGACGAATGGAATATTCCAGAATTTGAAACACGAACATCTGCTAGCATGAGTTTCTTAGAAGTAGATACCTTAGGGGTTGCGAAGCAACTCAAATCGCTTGATACGGGCAAGTCTTCAGGTCCAGATTGTATACCGATTAGGTTCCTTTCAGATTACGCTGATACTATAGCTCCCTACTTAGCACTCATATACAACCGCTCGCTCACCGATAGATCTGTACCTACAGATTGGAAAATTGCGCAGGTCGCACCAGTGTTCAAGAAGGGTAGTAGTAGTAATCCATTTAACTACAGACCTATATCATTGACGTCGGTTTGCAGTAGGGTTTTGGAGCATATACTGTATTCAAACATTGTGAATCACCTCGAAGGGAACGATCTATTGACACGTAATCAGCATGGCTTCAGAAAACATCGCTCTTGTGCAACGCAGCTAGCTCTTTATTCGCACGAAGTAATGGCCGCTATCGACAGGGGATCTCAAGTTGATTCCGTATTTCTAGATTTCCGGAAAGCTTTTGACACCGTTCCTCACAAGCGACTTCTAATCAAGCTGCGGAGCTATGGGGTATCGTCTCAGTTGTGCGACTGGATTCGTGATTTCATGTCAGGAAGGTCGCAGTTCGTAGTAATAGACGGCAAATCATCGAGTAAAACTGAAGTGATATCAGGTGTTCCCCAGGGAAGCGTTCTGGGACCTCTACTGTTCCTGATCTATATAAATGACCTGGGTGACAATCTGAGCAGTTCTCTTAGGTTGTTCGCAGATGATGCTGTAATTTACCGTCTGGTAAGGTCATCCGAAGACCAGTATCAGCTGCAAAGGGATTTAGAAAAGATTGCTGTATGGTGTGTCAGGTGGCAGTTGACGCTAAATAACGAAAAGTGTGAGATGATCCACATGAGTTCGAAAAAGAAATCCGTTGGAATTCGATTACTCGATAAATAGTACAATTCTCAAGGCTGTCAATTCAACTAAGTACCTGGGTGTTAAAATTACGAACAACTTCAGTTGGAAGGACCACATAGATAATATTGTCGGGAAGGCGAGCCAAAGGTTGCGTTTCATTGGCAGGACACTTAGAAGATGCAACAAGTCCACTAAAGAGACAGCTTACACTACACTCGTTCGTCCTCTGTTAGAATATTGCTGCGCGGTGTGGGATCCTTACCAGGTAGGATTGACGGAGGACATCGAGAGGGTGCAAAGAAGGGCAGCTCGTTTTGTATTATCGCGTTATAGGGGAGAGAGTGTGGCAGATATGATACACGAGTTGGGATGGAAGTCATTACAGCATAGACGTTTTTCGTCGCGGCGAGACCTTTTTACGAAATTTCAGTCACCAACTTTCTCTTCCGAATGCGAAAATATTTTGTTGAGGCCAGCCTACATAGGTAGGAATGATCATCAAAATAAAATAAGAGAAATCAGAGCTCGAACAGAAAGGTTTAGGTGTTCGTTTTTCCCGCTCGCTGTTCGGGAGTGGAATAGTAGAGAGATAGTATGATTGTGGTTCGATGAACCCTCTGCCAAGCACTTAAATGTGAATTGCAGAGTAGTCATGTAGATGTAGATGTAGATGTAGATCCCAACAGCCTCGTATCACTAGCAGTCGAGATGACAGGCATCTTATCCGCATCGCTGTAACGGATCGTGCAGCCACGTCTCGATCCCTGAGTCAACAGATGGGGAAGTTTGCAAGACAACAGCCTTCTGCACGAACAGTTCGACGACGTTTCCAGCAGCATAGACTATCAGCTGGGTGACCATGCCAGCGGTTACCCTTGACGCTGCATCACAGACAGGAGCGCCTGCGATGGTGTACTCGATGACGAACCTGGGTGCACGAATGGCAAAACGTCATTTTTTCGGATGAATCGAGGTTCTGTTTACAGCATCATGATGGTCGCATTCGTGTTCGGCGACTTCGCGGTGAACGCACATTGGAAGCGTTTATTCATCATCGCCATACTGGCGTATCACACATCGTGATGGTATGGAGTGCCATTGGTTCCATTTCTCGGTCACCTCTTGTCCACATTGACGGCACTTTGAACAACGGACGTTACATTTCAGATGAGTTACGACCCGTGGCTCTACCCTTCATTCGATCCCTGCGAAACCCTACACTTCAGCAGGATAATGCAAGACCGCATGTTGCAGATCCTGTCTGGCCTTTCTGAATACAGAAAATGTTCGACTGCTGGCCTGGCCAGCACGTTCTCCAGATCTCTCACCAAATGAAAACGTCTGTTCAATGGTAGCCGAGCAACTGGCTCGTCACAATACGCCAGTCACTACTCTTGACGATCTGTGGTATCGTATTGAAGCTGCATGGGCAGCTGTAACTGTACACGCCATCCAAGCTTTGTTTGACTCAATACCCAGGCGTATCAAGGCCGTTATTACGGCCAGAGGCGGTTGTTCTGGATAGTGAGTACTCAGGATCTATGCACCCTAATTGCGTGAAAATGTAATCACATGTCAGTTCTAGTATAACATATTTGTCCAATGTATACCCGTTTACCATATGCATTTCTTCTTTGTGTAGCAATTCTAATGGCCAGTAGTGTATGATGGTTGGAACTTAAATAGTGGCCACTATTTCTACATCTACATTTATACTCCGCAAGCCACCCAACGGTATGTGGCGGAGGGCACTTTACGTGCCACTGTCATTACCTCCCTTTCCTAGTCCAGTCGCGTATGGTTTGCTGGAATAACGACTGCCGGAAAGCCTCCGTGCGCGCTCGAATCTCTCTAATTTTACCTTAGTGATCTCCTTGGGAGGTATACGTAGGGGGAAGAAATATATTCGATACCTCATCCAGAAACGAACCCTCTCGAAACCTGGCGAGCAAGCTACACCGCGATGCAGAGCGCCTCTCTTGCAGAGTCTGCCACTTGAGTTTGCTAAACATATCCGTAACGCTATCACGCTTGCCAAATAACCCTATGACGAAACGCGCCGGTTTTCTTTGGATCTTCTCTATCTCCTTTGTCAGCCCGACCTGTTACGGATCCCACGCTGATGAGCAATACTCAAGTATAGGTCGAACGAGTGTTTTGTAAGCCACATCCTTTGTTGATGGACTACATTTTCTAAGGACTCTCCCAGTGAATTTCAACCTGGCACCCGCCTTACCAACAATTAATTTTATATGATCATTCCACTTCAAATCGTTCCACACGCATATTCCCAGATATTTTACTGAAGTAACTGCTACCACTGTTTGTTCCGCTATCATATAATCATAAAATAAAGGATCCTTCTTTCTATGTATTCGCAATACATTATATTTGTCTATGTTAAGGGCCAGTTGCCACTCGCTGCACCAAGCGCCTATCCGCTGCTGATCTTCCTGCATTTCGCTGTAATTTTCTGATGGTGCAACTTCTCTAAATACTACAGCATCATCCGCGAAAAGTCGTGACACTATCTACTAGGTCATTTATATATATTGTGAGAAGCAATGGTCCCATAACACTATCCTGTGGCACGCCAGATGTTACTTTAACGTCTGTAGACGTCTCTCCATTGAGAACAACATGCTGTGTTCTGTTTGCTGAAAACTCTTCAATCCAGCCACACTGCTCGTCTGATATTCCGTAGGCTCTAACTTTGTTTATCAGGCGACAGTGCGAAACTGTATCGAACCCCTTCCGGAAGTCAAGGAAAATGGCATCTACCTGTGAGTCTGTATCTAATATTTTCTGGGTCTCATGAACAACTGAAGCGAATTGGGTCTCACACGATCGCTGTTTCCGGAATCCATGTTGAATCCTACAGAGTAGATTCTGGATTTCCAGAAATGACATGACACGCGAGGAAAAACCCTGATAAATACAGATGTTAGTCAAGCCGTAGGTTACGCTGTTGCATTTGATCACGTGCGGCACCTGTGCAATACGTTGCATTAGCAGGTCTTCCCAAATCAGTGTTCTGTGTAGTTGCGAGTGCATTATATCGGAGCTAAGTGAATTCGAACGGGGATAAATTGCTGGTACACGTGTCGTGTGTGCTTTTATAGCCAAATGAGACGCAGTGTTTAGTGTTTCAGGAGGCATCGTATCGAAGATTTGTGGCACATACAGGGAAAGCCAGGAAATTACAACGCGGGCGGAAGTGTGTGTTGAGTGATCGTGAGAGACTGTCACTGAATATGACTGTGACGAAAAATGAGTGGACAACAGCTGCGGAAATCACTGCTGAACTGAAAGTCGCACTCAAGAAACACTGAAAAAAAAGTAGCGAATGGGAGGGCGAGCTGGAAATCCAAAAACATTCATCAGCGATATGGAGCGTTGCAAGAAAGCCTTAATAGGTCAGGTGAGTCTTTCTTCACACTGTTTCCAACTGCTGGTCGAGTTAACGTCCCAAAGGTGAAACATGGCTTAGGTAACATGGTCCCGAAAGTTACTCTGCAAGGCCGCATTACTGCCAAGTATTATGTGACAATTGTGGGTGATGAGGTCCAACCTAGCCGGCCGCGGTGGCCGAGCGGTTCTAGGCGCTTCAGTCCGGAATTGCTACGTTCGCAGGTTCGAATCCTGCCTGGGGCATGGGTGTGTCTGATGTCCTTTGGTTAGTTAGGTTTAGGTAGTTCTAAGTTCTAAGGGACTGATGAAGTCCCATAGTTCTCAGAGCCATTTGAACCATTTTTGAGGTCCATCCCTTGATACAATGTTTGTCCCGCTGTGGTGGTGCTGTTTTCTTTAATTTTCTATAGTTTCTTGATGACTATTTAAATACACTGTCAAGTAAAATATGTAATGAATTTGTCACGTATCACTTTTTCTTTTTATGTATAGACCCCTGTAAAAATTACGTCTTTGTGCTGCTCTCTTTCTCGCAGATGGCGGGAAGATGCTTGTGTTATGTATGCTATGTATTGGGCTAAGAGTGGTATGTATTATATTGTTTCTCTGCATATTTTCTGGCGAAAACGCATTTGGAATGATGTACGAGTATTGAAGAATCAGTTTAAACATATAGGGCCTTTTATTCTAGATGACTGGAATAATATAATGAACCCAACAATTTTTTGTGCCATGTAAGGATAATTATTGGTTGGTTGGTTGTTTTGGGGAAGGAGACCAGACAGCGAGGTCATCGGTCTAATCGGATTAGCGAAGGATGGGGAAGGAAGTCGGCCGTGCCCTTCGAAAGGAACCATCCCGGCAATTGCCTGGAGCGATTTAGGGAAATTACGGAAAACCTAAATCAGGATGGCAGACGCGGCATTGAATCGTCGTCCTCCCGAATGCGAGATAATTGCTACTGCGAGACTCAATGTACCAAGAACTTAAAAAAGTGATAAAGGATGATTTTTATAAGTTAATAAAATTAGTCACGAATATTTAATTTAAAATCAAGTTTGAAATTATAATTATAATTTCTTTGGTTATGCTTTTTAAGGAATCGTAAAGCACTTATACAAGAGAGTACACTGTGCAAAAAGTAAGGTTTGTGACGACATTTGAATACTCAGTTATATTCAAAGAGAGACTGTATTACCAAGTATTATCGCCTTGTCATTAAAATCGGTGCATGTGCACGCATTCAACAATGCTATGTTCATGTTCTTGATTAATTTCACTAAATAAAGATTTATGTGCTGATATGTGAGGGGATGTGCCAATTAGCACGCAAAATGAGTGAACGCTTCAGACGGTCCATGAGAAGCCAAAATGGCGACGGCACTGTGGAGATGTGGTCAATGATGATGGTATGAGTGGCGAAAGGCTACAAGATTCTACCGGAACGGTTAGCACTGGATTTAGAAAACTGTGAACAACAATATTCGGTCTGAGTATAAGTAATTTATATCCGTTTAACTGAGGCGATCTTCATTCAGTCAATAGTGATTGAATCATGTGACGACGTTTGAAGTTATTTGTAATTGAATAAAAATTTTTGTCTTTGGAAACAATTTATAGCACACCACTAGAAGCAAACAACTGTATTTGAAGAACTGCTAACACTTCAGGTTTAGGCACAGAATAGCACGTGCGTTTATGACTGACCGTAAAGTTGCATTTACACCTGCGCTTGCCCCAGACGCAAGTCCGAGGCACACGTGTAAGTGCATGCCTCTTTCTCTGTGCATGAGCTATTTCATTCGCACATAGAGAGAAGCACGCACGCTGTTCCAGTCTTCAACATACAGTTGCAGGTTAAATGTGGCTGTGTGACTGGCCAGTAGGCGATGGGTATGTTAGCCTGGGGTGCTGGCGATGTGCACCAGCGACGTTACAGCATAAACATACCCTCTAAAGACAGACCAGGAGCATCTAACATTACTTTTGAGGCGTACTGTGGTGTCACCGCCAGACACCACACTTGCTAGGTGGTAGCCTTTAAATCGGCCGCGGGCCGTTGATATACGTCGGACCCGCGTGTCGCCACTATCAATGATTACAGACGGAGCGCCGCCATTCGGCAGGTCTAGTCTAGAGAGACTCCCTAGCACTCGTCCCAGTTGTACAGCCGACTTTGCTAGCGATGGTTCACTGACTACATACGCCCTCATTTGCCGAGACGACATTTTAGCATAGCCTTCGACTACGTCATTTGCTACGACCTAGCAAGGCCATTCAGTTACTATATATCTTCTGAAAAAATAATTTTGTGAATCATGTACCGTCAAGAGAGACGTTCATCATTAATGGATTAAAGTTAACTATCAACTAGCTACGTCCGCTTTCTGAATTCTAATTCCTTGTCATGTTCCAGACCTCACGTCAGTATAGTGCTTCCCTCCTCACGCCCATCTGCGTGAGCTAAACGAGTGCATTTCGGCCTCCAATAGTGACACGGTGTCGGCTCTTCAGCCAACACAACACGTACTGTATGCAATAAATTACTTGCTAGATTCCTAACACTTACAATTAACAGTTCAAGACTATGTAAGTATGGGTATTTTATTTATACTGCAAAACTTATTGAATCATATTAATGAATTGCAAATGCGAGGAAACCGTATATTAAGAAAGAAAAAAGCATGTTTGATAAGTCCTTCATTTGTATTATGAACACTTATTTTTTTCTTAAGTTTTCTTCAAGCAATTTTCAGCAGTCGTTTATGTTTCAAGAAACTCATTACATTGAACTGCGTTTACTGCATTGTATTAGTACTACCTCTTTCGGCTGTAAGCCATCATCCGGTGCGAAAATCACTTAAAACATTTCATTTGTCATGAATATTGCAACATAATATTTTATATCCACATGAAGCACGTAATAACAAACTCATTCATAGCATTTACAAGTGTAGCAAATATCCTATTCTTATGGGATGACATATGAATGTCATTCATATGTCATCTTATATGAATGGGACGCTTGCTGCACTTGTAAATGCTTTGAACGAGATTTTTTATTATGTGTTTCACAAGGATTAAAATATTATGTTGAAATATTCATGGCAAATGAAAAGTTTTAAGTGAGTTTCATACCGGATGATGGCTTACAGCCGAAACAGGTAGTACTAATACAATGCAGTAAATGCAGTTCACTGTCATGAGTTCCTAGAAACATATTTTTTTGCTTCATGTCGGGAGGTCGTAGACTGAAGCACACAGAGTTAAACGTAATGATTTTTTTTGTTGCTCTGATGAATTCGAATTACTGGCTAAGCCGTATGCATCGGCAATTGAAGTTTGTGTTTAAAAAAGGGGATTAGTTGCTGCAGTATATGGATCTGCAACATTCAAGGTCTGGCTGGCGACCAGTAGAGAAATACCAGACATTGGATGATCGGTTCCCGATTCAATTTGCAAATAATAAAAAAAATATACCTTGAAATGTTCACGTCTCTTACTGCAGGCCTACTTGTTGAACGATGTGTGAATCGACCGGTGCTCAGCTGTTACTTGTGTAAGCTGCCTGCCGCACTCGCGAACAACACACAAATGGCCAAACTAGCGATACTATGCTCTGATAGGATCCCACACAATGGTACGGCTGCTAAATTGATAATTACTAGTGCTGCTAAGTTCTACTGCAGCTGAATTATCATCATCCACAAAACGTAAACTAAATTCAATTCGTATAAACAAAAAAGGACACAGCTAACTTTCCAGATTAAAAGAAAAGAAAAGATAATGTTTCTCGTAATGTTTATTATCAAAAACAGTCTTGATCACAATTTGTTTATTACGGTGACTGGTTTCGACCACTACTGTGGTCATATTCAGACCAATGAGTAAGAACTTTCTTCTGGTGGTAAATCGTGATTTATTTTTGAATATTTTGTGGGACTGAACAGTGATCAATGTGTTACAAATATTTACTATCAAAAATCGCGATTTGCCACCAGAAGGAGGTTCTTACTCATTGGTGTGAAGATGACCACAGTAGTGGTCGAGACAGGTCACCATAATAAACAAATTGTGCTCATGACTGTTTTTGATAGAAAATATTTGTAACATACTGATCACTGTTCACTCCCACAATATATTCAAAAATAACTTCTCGTAATGGATCTGCTTTACATTCGAACACCACCACAGCTACACTGCAATTCAGTGAGCAAGGATCCTCTGATGATATTTATTTTTAATGGAAAGGGTCGCCTCATCAGAACGTTGTGAAAGAGAATGAGGGAGTAAGAAAAATTATCTTAAAAATACTAATTTACTTGTTCTCAACCAATATTGTTTAAGTCGAAGTGGGATTGATTTACAATTTATTTCATCCAAAAATATAAAAAGCAATACGTATACAATGTTGAGATTTTTCTCAATCATCAGTGTAATAATATGTATATTTATAAACGCTGTATCTGTGCAGAAGGCACTCAAATGCTAAGACGGTAAATTGAGATGCAGATCACTTTCCAAAGCCTGAGGAACTCACGAAAGTAACAGACACTGGCTATCACCGACTTTTGATCCTATTGCTATAGAGAACTAACCACAGAAAGCAATGACAAATTGCAAAACACTCGCAAATAGTGAGTTATGCAGTGCAGAGACATCGCAAATGCTAAATGCGACACTTACTCCACAACGGATAAAGCGAGCACGAAGATGAAGCAGGGCACCCGACAACGAGTCTCCAGCGGCTGGACATGAACCGCCGCCATGTGTTCGCCCCAAAAGCGACAACTGTCTACTTTCACGCAGTTTTCAAAATTGCCGTAGGAGTGGAGGGCATGGGAAAGGTTGCCACAGTAACAACTGCAAATCTCCCTCTCTCATCATGCACGTAGGGAAAGCTTGGAGAATTTTCTCCTACTGCACTCGTTATATTCTCTGTTAACAAACTATAAGTTGGCAGTGTATTCGCCTGTGTCTTACGATTGGCAGAATGATGGTTGGGCATGTACACTCTTCAAAAAAAGTTTTGCATCACCTCGGTTCCGAGAGTTCCGGAGCCTGTACAGAAAATTGCAATAGAGATAAACATAAACATCACTTCCGTCCTTTTTATTGCTCATGGAAACCACACATTGCATGTTGTACCGCCATACAGCGAGACCTTCAAAGGTGGTGGTCCAGATATCTGTACACCAGTACCTCTAATACCCAGCAGCACGTCCTCTTGCATTGATGCATGCCTGTATTCGTCATGGCAAGTTCGTCAAGGCACTATTGGTCCAGATTGTTCCACTCATGAACGGCGATTCGCCGTAGATCCTTCAGAGTAGTTGGTGGGTCACGTCGTCCATAAACAGCCCTTTTCGATCTACCCCAGGCATGTTCGATAGGGTTCATGTCTGGAGAACATGCTAGCCACTCTAGTCGAGCGATGTCGTTATTATGAAGGAAGTGATTGACAAGATGTGTACGACGGGGGCGCGAATTGTCGTCCGTGAAGACGAATGCCTCGTCAGTATCCTGCCGATATGGTTGCACTATCGGTTGGAGGATGTCATTCAAGTATCGTACAGCCGTTATGAGGCCTTCCATGACTACCAGCGGCGTACGTCCGTTCCACATAATGCCACCCAAAAACAGCAGGGAACCTCCGCTGCACTCGCTGGATAGAACGTCTAAGGCGTTCAGACTGACCAGGTTGCCTCCAAACACGTCTCTGACGATTGTCTGGTTGAAGGCATATGAGACAGTCATCGGTGAAGAGAACGTGATGCCAATCCTGAGCGGCTGGCAATCGTGAGCGGTCCGTTCGGCACGTTGTTGGGCCCATCTGTACCGCGCTGCATGCTGTCGTGGCTGCAAAAATGACCTCGCAATGAACGTCGGGAGTGGAGTTGTTCATCATGCAGCCTATTGCGCCGGCCGATGTGGCCGAGCAGTTCTAGACACTTCAGTTTGGAACTGCGCGACCGCTACGGTCGCAGGTTCGAATCCTGCCTCGGGCATGGATGTGTGTGATGTCCTTAGGTTAGTTAGGTTTAAGCAGTTCTAAGTTTTAGGGGACTGATGACATCAGACGTTAAGTCCCATAGTGCTCAGAGCCATTTTAGAGCCAGCCTATTGCGCACAGTTTGATCCGTAACACACCGTCCTGTGCCTGCTCGAAAAGCATTATTCAACATGGTGGCGTTGCTATCAGGGTTCGTCCAAGCCATAGTCCATAGAAAGCGGTCATCCACAGCAGTAGTAGCCCTTGGGCGGCCTGAGCGAGGCATGTTATCGACAGTTCCTGCCTCTCTGTATCTCCTCCATGTCCAAACAACATCGGTTTGGTTCACTCCGAAACGCCTGGACACTTCCGTTGTTGAGAGCGCTTCTTAGCACAAAGTAAGAACGCGGACGCGATCAAACCGCGGTAATGACCGTCTAGGCGTGGTGAAACTACAGACAACACGAGCCGTGTACCTCATTCCTGGTGGATGACTGGAACTGATCGGCAGTCGGACCTCCTCCATCTAATAGGCGCTCCTCATGCATGGTTGTTTACATCTTTTTTTTATTCCATAAATTCCACAAAAACAGTAACAAAAATGACTAGCTTACAATGAAATGACATAAGTAAGGCGACAGATAATCGCAGCCATAAATTACAGCGTTGATAGAATGAGGAATGATATTCAGTCTTTAGCAGTAGCACTCATTTAGCATCTTCGCTGTCACCTTCAACTGGTGGCAGTCCAGCAGCACATTTTCTTCTTCTGCAGCCTGAGGTTCCTGATCATCATTTCCCAGACCCAAATTAATCATTCAGTAAATCCTTGATGTGTGTTCCTTCCAGGGTAAATTACGTGGACAGAAGAGCAGTCCCGAACAGCGATATCGCGAAGTCTTTCACTGCCTTGTTATTTTTTGTCTGTTTCAGCCTTCTAAACGCATCTTTAAGGAGTTCAAGATCTTCCTTTATAACAGGCATCAGATGTTTGCCGTCATCTCTGAGCGGGTTTAGTGACATCTCTGAACAGTCAAAGGGACCGTGTCTGTTATACAATATCCACAATCAACGTCTATCTTCAGGAGATCTGGGAACCGTGCGAAGAAAAACTTATTTTTGATGTGTGCAAATGCTGCTCGCTTCCCGTCCTGTTTACGGAAACACAGCGGTGACTGTTCTCTGCTTCCTATTTTAGTATAACATGTGGGATTTTGCTGAAATCTTGTGGGAGCTCACATGGCCCGTGCTGCTTTGAAAGGCGCTTTTGAAGCACTCTGGCCTAAGAGGTACCCAAAGTGGCTTACTCGAGCGTCCACTGCCTGTGGGAGTTCCTGGTGGGAAATCTCCCGGATATCCACGATTGTTTGCCCACCGCTAAACCTTGCAGGTGGGTTTTCTCGCCGCATTTCAACAACTGGCAAAAGCAGAATTTAAAATTCCAGAATTCACAGGTCCTGCGGTTCCATTCAGAAACTTTACCAGAATAAAACATAAAATGATTACGTTTATATATTCGCTTAGCGAGATGTGACTGGCCGAGCTGTTCTAGGCGCTTCAGTCTGGAACCGTGCAACCCCTACGGTCGCTGGTCCGAATCCTGCGTCGGGCATGGATGTGTGTGATGTCCTTAGGTTAGTTAGGTTTAAGTAGTTCTAAGTTCCAGGGGACTGATGATCTCAGATGTTAACTCTCATACTGCTCAGAGCCATTTGAACCGAAATGTGACAAACCAGTATCGTCACAAGGATGGGGTCCCGTTGAGAACTATTATTAGTGATATTGGGTCTCCTACATATCGGTTGGCAAAAAACTTAAGCAAGTTATTAGTACCTATGGTCGGCCACTGTAGCCATCATATTAATAACTCAAAAATGTTTGTTGACATCATAAAGCAGATGAGGTTGGTCCGAATGACATCATGATCAGCCTAGATTTGGTCTCTTTGTTTACAAAGGTACCGGTGGAAGGTACGTTAAAACTGCTGGCTGCTAATTTCTCTACTGAAATACTTTCGACACACTTCGACGACCATCTATTTTTTGTATGGTGGAAAATATTATCAAATGACTGACGGAACAGAAAATGGGTTCGCCACTGTCACCAGCCATATATAACTCTTTCATGGAGGATTTCGAAGAACAAACGTTGAACAGTGCTCCCTTACGTCTATCCTGCTTCTTCAGGTATGTTGACGATACATTTTTAGTGTGGTCACGTGGCAATGAAGCACTGCAGAAGTTTGTTGATAATTTGAATGGAATACATCAGAACATAAGATTTACAGTGGAGATGGCGAAGGATGTGCTGGTGGAGCGAAAATCAGATGGACGTCTCGGACATTCTGTGTGCAGAAAACCGACGCATACAGATTTATATCTAAATGTGCGTAGTTTTCACCACCCAGCTCAGAAGAGAGCTATGCTGAATACCTTGGTACGCAGAGCAAGTACTATTTCGGACAAGGACCATCTCGGCTCCGAGACTAACCATCTGACGACGGTATTAAGAAAAAATGGTTATTCTGATCATGATATCAGATCTACTCTGGCGACGAAACCTAGGGAGGGCGCTGTTCGAACAGATCAAGAGGACAACACATCACGCGGCTACCATTCTGCGGTGCGACGGCCGGCAGAGTCCTGAGCCGGCAGGGAATCAGACCAGTCTTCCGGCCACCCAGGAAGATTAAGGAAATGTTGCGACCCGTGAAAGATATTCTCGACCTGAGAGTACCGGGAATTTACAGTATTCCTTGTGAGTGTGGCAAAAATTATGTGGGCCAGTCTATAAGAACTGTGGCCGATCACTGTGTGGAACATCAGCGTCACCTGAAATACAGGTATCTTGAAAAATCAGCTGTGGCTGAGCACAGTTTGTTAAATAAACATAGGATTTTATTCGATGAAACAAGACTACCTGCTCACGCTTCAAACTATTGGGACTGTATCATCAGGGAAGCAGTTGAAATTAGACTCTGTAAAAATAATTTCAACAGAGACTCTGGTTATGCACTCAGCAATTCATGGGAGCCCGCAATTGATAAAGATAGAGCGCAGATGGAGACTTGAAGCCGTCCACTGCTTATAAAAGCGGAAGTCTCACCGGTCCACGACACTCAGTTTTTCCCCTGACGAAGATGACGGAGGTAGCCATCGAAAGCTTGGGATTTTATCCAAATTTGACGGGGCAGATAAACCGAAAACTTTTTATGTAGTATTGTCACAAGTTTATGTGACATCATTTGTGCTAGAGACTGGAGACAAGTCTTGCTAAGATTTCTAAATGTTCTCCAAAGAAGGTGATCTCCTTTTATAAAACTATGATTCTCTGAGCATAGAAGGTAAGAGCCTCGTCATTTGTAGAGTCTATGGCATCAGCTATGTGTTCTAGACAGCTCTGAGAATTTTCAGCGGTGTTTGTCACAGTCTCTCTTTCAGGAGTAAACATGGAACTATTGGTACCCAACGTATTTGTTCCTCACTCTCTACTGTGTCGGACCACTGGGGTTGCCACTTGTTCCAATTTCGTAGGGATCGTCTTTACTTTTCTGTAATTGTCCCGTGTCCCACGTGAGTATGGCGGGACACGCTCATTTTGGTTTACTTTTACAGTTTTACTTCTTATATTACATACTACAAAATGTTTCATATCATATTCTTAAGTTTATCATCTTGTTCTTGTGATCCAAAGCCATTATGGGTGAAATTCACTAGGGAGCAACAAAACAACGGATTTAAAACAGTTTCGCCATTTTATTTACAAAATAGTGTCGACGACGCTACTATCAACTGTTTCACCACCTTGTCTTCATAATGGTGTTGAAGAGGCAGCTATATGTGTATGCAATGACCAAGTGAAAGAAAATTTGTTAGTGTAATTCTATGACAATGAAGTTTCAGCAGCCGAACTGTCATCTGCACATCGTGGAGTTAAGCATAAGTATAGTTAGTTTCTACTGATTAAGGTCTTAATCTAGGTAGTACAACTTTCAAAAACCCTAAGTTAAGTCCAAAACTTGATTGTTGGCATGCAATATGTGAGGTGCTATCACAATAGTGTTGTCTCCGCATTCGGTAGATTTCGTAGAAAATGAATTAAAAGATGGCTCATTTTATCTGCGTCGAGTTCTGAATTATCTGGGTGAAAGGGAAATTACTAAGTTTCTATGACGATACAAATAAAACAGCCGTTGCTGTTTTCGGAAAACCTATTTTAGATTAACCCAGTTAGGAAGTGTGTAGTACACAAAATTTCGGTGCAGAAAATGTAGTAATGATCTATGGAAAACATCATTTATTTCCTCTGAGTTTTAAATCTTTAAAAAGTAATGTAAATTAGACTAATAGTTGCTGTACTAATACTAACAATATGGACAAAAATGCTTGCAATATGATTCAATTCGACGTCGACAGTCTAGTACTGGAAGTCTACAACGACTTCTCATCTTCTAGTAAGATAACTCATGAACGCAGAAAAGTTTGTTTGTTGAATTAGAATATTTAACAATTTTATGGGCTTATTCCCCTACGATTGTTGTCCTAGTTGCCGGCTCTTGAGCGTTTCCCAAGACACTGGACGGATATGGATATTCGAGCGTAGTTTTTCTCTCAAGGGGAAGAAAAAGACAACTCTTTAAATGGACTTCCGTTAAAGGAAAATTAATAGTGACTTCCCTTTTTTATGTGCAGTTCATACATAACTCTAATATGACTTATTACATCAATAGTTTTACAACTTGAAAACAGGAAACCGCAACGTACAGATCATTATGACCTTTTAAAGTACTTGAGCAAAAAACGTTGTATCTAGATTGAAAGCATCAGTGAACTCGGGTTGTCTTGCAAAAGCGTCATTTAGCTATAACAAAATGAAACTACATGTCGAGAGGTAAAAGCTTCCTGTATATAATGTTGCTACTGTTATAACTATACAGTTTCAATGTTACGGCATAATGACGACCTATCAAAAGTGCCTAGTTTTGATACGATCTGTTATAATTATCAAATCATTTGGGGGTGCAGTCCTTACCTAATATGTATCAGACACGCAAACTTTGGTGTTAGAAGTCGCAGCTGAATTGTTTGAATCTTGAGTTGTGTAGTGAAAGGTAGCGGATAAGTTTCTACATACTACAACAATATTTTTTCCTCTTTTTCCTTTTCTATAAGATTCTGAGTCTTCCTTATTGAATTAATGCAATTAACACATACAGCGGAATGGAAATGAAGTCCCACATTGCTTGACAGAGCGTAGGGGAACGACGCAGGAGACCCGCACCGCCGTACTAAGCAAGGTCCTAGTGGAGGTGGTTTGCCGTTGCCTTCCTCCGACCTTAATGATGGATGATGATGATGATGAAGACGACACAACAACACCCAGTCATCTCGGGGCAGGTGAAAATCCAGGATCCCGTCAGGAATCGAACTCGGGACCCCGTGTTCGGGAAGCGAGGACGCAACTGCGAGACCACGGACTGCGGACAACACATACGGTAGTTGATGTTATTTATTTTGAATACTGTATTTGCTGCACTTCTTGTTCCAAAGGCCAGTGACTGGACTGTTTCCAAAGTGGCCACAAATCGTAACGTAACCAAGGGCGCAGTACGATGTTTTGTAGGAAGGGGTGAGGTGCTAGACCTGTGGGCATAGAGTATTCCTTAATTTATAGGAAGAGGAGTGGCGATTTAGAAGTAGCCGTAAAAAATTTCCAGTTCCTGCAAGTTTAAAAGCCTTCGTAGTTCCGACTTTTAAATCATTTTCTTGAAACTAAAGCACGTGGTCACACTATATTTTTTCCTTTCCCTAAGAGCAAGGCTGTAGGTTGGACGGGGTGGGGGTGGCGGCGAGGGGTACCGCACCACCTTGCACCCGGGTATCGGCGCCCTTGAACTAACTGCCAGTCTATGGCAGAAAGTGAACACAAGTTAAGAGTGTTTGGGTGAAATATACATACCTACCTCTCGGTTTTATGAACTGCCTTATATTTTCATGTTGTCCATAAATATCTTTTTCAGTGATGCTCAGTAGCTTCGAAAAAATCTCTTCCACTCGAAGAATATTACGAAATTCTCGATCTTGAAATCCGTCGCAAGTACGTTGCAACGGCAATTTAACATCAAGCAATCATGTATTGAGCAAGTGAAGATTGACATTAGACACCATAACTACATTCAGTTTAAAACTGAAAATGGAATGAATATTCGATTGAGCTACGTAACGAATAACTTCTGCTAGTATGTATGACAGATCGTTGTAGAGCATTATTCGCTGTTCAAGGCATCAACGAGTCCAGAATCTTCTTCACAATTTTCTCCGTTCTTCTTCGACAGTCGCTCGCAGGGTTAACGCAGCAATTTCATGCGCATCCATATCCGTAAGGAAACTGTGATTTACGCGACAGGTCCCGCGCCAGATGCCGCAGACTGCAACTGGAGACCGCTGAACTCTAAATCGCGTTAACTGGCTCGTCCCGTGTGTGGATGGCACGCGTCCGTATCGGCGTTAGCTGCCTCGTCGCGTGTGAGGACGGCGTAGGTTTCTCGGCCGGGAGCTGAATGACGGCTGGCGTTTCGTAAGCTGTAGCGCCGGAGGGCCTGAAGGCGCTCTTGACAGCGCAGACCGCATCGCAGTGGGGGACTGAGTTATTACGGTTGCTCCCCCCCAAGGTCGCGGCCATGGGCGTCGCTCTGTTCCGTCACTAACGCGACGTGAGCTGCGCTCCTACTGGCCACGTTATCCCTACCTTGCGTCACACTTGGCGGCAGCTGTTTCCCGGAAGATGCTCTCCAATTCATTCCACAATCTAGTATTCACGATTCTGCGTGGTATCCAGTAGCAGGAAGTCGTAAGAACCCTGAAGGAAGAGGAACTGCTGAGCCTAATTCGTTGGCCTATCTGTGTTAAACACAACGTACCCTGATCTTCGTGCGAGAGAAGAACTGTATCCCACCGAATTTTTTACGACGCTACTGCCGCAATGGCCGTCGGAACAACGTGTGACCTGCAACAGGAAACGTTGGCCCACTCTCTGTCTTAAAGTGCGTTTACATCTGTCACTTTTCCCGGGCGCGCTAGGTGTCTGCACGATAAGGCAAGCAAGCGCGTGCACCGGTATAAAGTCGCACACGTCTCTGATTAAGCGCTGTGTACGAGTCCTCCCCATCACAGACCTCGAGACACGTGCAACAATGTGCGCCTACTCGTGCTTGTCTCCGTTTGGTGGTACGTCACGCTAGATCTCACAGTCAATTTTCCGCACGTATTCAAATTTGCCTTTGCACGAGCACTTTGACCGATTGGTCTAACGAGAAACATGGATTTTGGAAAGTATCGTCGTGCATTTCCCTTCCTATCTATGGTTAACTCCGTTGGTTTTATGACACAATGGAAACAACAAAGGCAGCCTTGAACAAAATAAAAAGCCTCCTTTCGTACTTCCGCCAAAGACGAGAACGAATTCAGGAACTCTTGACATGCGAAAGCCGTCCTGATTTCTTTCAAGCCGTTTTGAGTCATAAATAGTTTGCGCCGACGAGAGCAAATGAAAGAAAATTTCAATCATGCTTATGATTCAAACAGCTGCTTCCACTTTTGTATGGGTCCTGCAAAACCACGTGATTGCAACCTAAAGTCACCAAACAGTACAGCAAATACCTCCTCAGTTGGGAATCTCGTGCGACATCCAACGACTCTCCTTCACAGTTGGAGGCTGGAGGTAAACAAAAAGAATCTAAGAAATCTAATTAAATAAAATAAGACTATACCCAAGCCCCCTCCAAAGACACGCACATGCGCATATTCAGAAATACCCCGTAACTACTCACTGTAAACGTTACACCGGAAATAAGCGTTTTGTTTGGAAAGAACCTGGAAAACTTCTGGGGTTATGTTATATTTCCATCCAGTCAACTGGAACTTCAAACTGGGCCAACTCTTATCAGGATTCGAAACTGCAGAAGTATCCTTGTCTCCACTGAAACAGAATCTTTGTAATTTGTATTTTCCTTCTCTATCAGTGGTCTGTACCGTTGCCACCTTTGGCAAATCAAAAGTTGGGGTATATCAAACTTTAATATGTCACATGCGCAGACCTTACTAACGTTCGCCGGCCGATGTGGCCGAGCGGTTCTAGGCGCTACAGTCTGGAACCGCGCAACCGCTACGGTCGCAGGTTCGAATCCTGCCTCGGGCGTGAATGTGTGTAATGTCCTTAGGTTAGTTAGGTTTAACTGGTTCTAAGTTCTAGGGGACTGATGACCTGAGATCTTAAGTCCCATAGTGCTCAGAGCCATTTGAACCATTTACTAACGTTCGTTAGTTTTAATCCTCATACCAAAACTAAACTACGAACATCATACTTGAAAGTTAAAATATTTAAAAGTTGCCCGTGTTTAGCTTATACATTGGTGAAAATCGGTGGGGCTAGGGCTGAAACCTTCAGACGTACTTCCTGTCTGATTTAGCAGCCTCTAGAATTCTCTTCTCATGTAGGACATGTTAAAGCAACTCTGTGCAGCTCATATTTTAGGTTATTTTTATAAGAAATTCACTTTTAAACAGATTTCACATTAAGTTAGATTCGCTCGTCTGTCCACGAGTTTTTCATCAGAGTAAACACCTGTTCCACGTTTGGATTGTCACAAAAATAGAAAAAATTTCGCTACCTTTAATAAGTTTGGTGCTGTAGCTTTACTAAGGAAATGAATCCATTTTTGGTCTGTTGGTAAATTTGAAATTCTAAACGTTTCGGTGACACTTCTTAACGATGCGAATTCATTGTACAATTCGTCACTTTTTATTTCTATACTGTGGTCACTTCCAATATACATAAGGCTACCAAAGGTCATCTCGTCTTTCATGCTCACGACAGTGAATTTCTTGAAAGGTGAGTTTTTTTTAAACTAGTCTAGGATTCTCTGATAAACGTTAGCAGCATCTTTCCTAAATTTGTCCTGGTCTCATTATCTCATTATCTCTAAATTTGGATTCACGCTAAAACAGCACGCTTTGGAACAGCATGTTTTCATACCATGTGTATGTAATGAAGGAAATCCGCCAAATACGTAGTCTGACTCAGTATAATATGTCAGCTTCAAAGTTCTGCCTGTGACGTAAAACGATGTCGCGTCTCATTGACCACGTTCCTCTCCACGAGGCAAAAATCTGACCAGAAAGACTGTTAATTTCAGGCTCCGCAGTGTAGTGGGACGCGGAATTGAAAACGTGCAATTCGACACTGTGACGTACCAGCTCCTCGTCGATGTGCCTTTATACGTACAAAGAGAGGTCGGCCTTAGATTCTAACTCTGGAGCGACGATCCGCTACATGAGGCTGCAGAGGTCAGGCAGGGTGAAACTTGAAGATCCTCAGAGGAAACCCCACAGTGCCCAGGTTTTATGACCGAAAACTGCTCGTGCAGAAATCAAGGGTGTTACAGGACCACTGATCCTTCAGTACATCACCACTGGCCATTAAAATTGCTACACCACGAAGATGAATTGCTACAGACGCGAAATTTAACCGACAGGAAGAAGATGCTATGATATGCAAATGATTAGCTTTTCAGAGCATTCACACAAGGTTGCGCCGGTGGCGACGCCTACAACGTGCTGACATGAGGAAAGTTTCCAACTGATTTCTCATAAACGCAGTTGACCGGCATTGCCTGGTGAAACGTTGTTGTGATGCCTCGTGTCAGGAGGAGACTTTGATAAAGGTCGGATTGTAGCCAAATCGCGATTGCGGTTTATCATATTGCTACATACCTGCTCGCGAAGTCGACATCCGATGACAGCAGAATATGGAATCGGTGGGTTCAGGAGGGTAATACGGAACGCCGTGCGGGATCCCAACGGCCTCGTATCACTAGCAGTCGAGACGATAGGCATCTTATGCGCATGCCTTAACGGATCGTGCAGCCACGTCTCGATCCCTGAGTCAACAGTTGGGGACGTTTGCAAGACAACAGCCATCTGCACGAACAGGTCGACGACGCTGGCAGCAGCATGGACTATCAGGTCAGAAACCATGGCTGCGGTTACCCTTGACGCTGCATCACAGACAGAAGCACCTGCGATGGTGTACTGTACGACGAACCTGGGTGCACGAATGGCAAAACGTCATTTTTTCGGATGAATCCAGGTTTTGTTTACAACATCATGATGGTCGCATCCGTCTTTGGCGACATCGCGGTGAACGCACATTGGAAGCGTGTATTCGTTGTAGCCATTCTGGCGTATCACCCGGTGTGATGGTGTGGGGTGCCATTGGTTACACGACTCGGTCACCTTTTGTTCGCACTGACTGCACTTTCAACAGTGGACGTTACATTTCAGATGATCTGTTACGACCCGTGGCTCTACCCTTCATTCGATCCCTGCGAAACCCTTCATTTCAGCAGGATAATGCACGACTACATGTTGCAAGTCCTGTACGGGCCTTTCTGGATACAGGAAATGTTCGACTGCTGCCCTGGCCAGCACATTCTCCAGAACTTTCGCCAATTGAAAAGTCTGGTTACTGGTGGCCGAGAAACTGGCTCGTCACAATACGCCAGTCACTACTCTTGATGAACTGTGGTATCGTGTTGAATCTGCATGGGAGCTGTACATGTACACGCCATCCAAGCTCTGTTTTACTGAATGCATAGGCATATCAAGGCCGTTTTTACGGGCAGAGGTAGTTGTTCTGGGTACTGATTTCTCAGGATCTATTCACCCAAATTGCGTGAAAATGTGATCAGTTCTAGTATAATATATTTGTCCAAAGAATAGCCGTTTATCATTTGCATTTCTTCTTGGTGTATCGATTTTAATGGCCAGTAGTGTATAAATGATGCAGTGGAAGTATCGCGAGGCTGTTCGCAGACGATGGTGTTGCATTCAGACACTTCTCAAAGCAAGTAAACTGTAGTTTCTCTATTATTCCAATCTCGTACAGCGCGCGGAAAAAACGAACACGTATATCCTTTTCAGCTAGTTTTGAATAAGATTCATCAGTACGTTATGAGAACATTTCTCCTGAAGAACGCCGGCCGGTGTGGCCGAGCAGTTCTAGGCGCTTCAGTCTGGAACCGTGCGATCGCTTCGGTCGCAGGTTCGAATCGTGCCTCGGGCATGGATGTGTGTGATGTCCTTAGGTTAGTTAGGTTTACGTAGTTCTAAGTTCTAGGGGACTGATGACCTCAGAAGTTGAGTCCCATAGTGCTCAGAGCCATTTGAACCATTTCTCCTGAAGGACGCCACGCGGGATAGCCGCGCGGTCTGGAACATCTTGTCACGGTCGGCGCGCCTCCCTTCGTCGGAGGTTCGAGTCCTCATTCGGGCATGGGTGTGTGTGAGGTCTTTAGCGTAAGTTCATTTAAGTTAGATTAAATAATGCGTAAGCTTAGGATCGATGACCTCAGCAGTTTGGTCCCAGAAGACCTAACCATAAATTTCCAAATTTTCTTGAAGAGCAGCGGTTTTTTTATGACTTAAAAAAAAAGAAGCTTCTTGCGGTTATGACTGTTCATATTAATTTGTAAATAAAAACTAATCAGCTAAGACTTGCAGTAGAAGTCGCTCATCTGCCAAAGTCCTTGTCAACAGAGGGCTGGGGAGCGGATAGAGATCCAGGACACGTTATTCCCCTTGGGGAGTGAAACTAATGTGTTTGTCATTAGTAATGATAAACTGCTTGAAGGTGCAGAATGCAGCTGAGACTGATACAATTCTTCCTTGAAATTTAAGACATACCGTCCCTATTCTCAACATGTTCTCTCCTCTTCATTTCTCGTCTTATCAGTCCACCTACCTTTCGACATACTTC
The DNA here is from genome assembly GCF_023897955.1 of Schistocerca gregaria. NCBI lineage: Eukaryota > Metazoa > Arthropoda > Insecta > Orthoptera > Acrididae > Schistocerca > Schistocerca gregaria. Next base: position 385,211,005 of record NC_064927.1, read on the forward strand.
TGGCCATCTCAAACACTTCAGTTCTCTTCTTTTCCATCGCATTTATCACTTTTTTTGCAAAAAGAAAAGTAGCGATAATTCGATGCAGAATAGAAGTACAAATGGGACAAATACTAATGTTAAGGTTTGCAAACAACATAAGCCTTAAGGAAGGATATAAGGAGGGTGTAGTATTATTGTAACGAATGTACGACATACTTTACACGGAATGTGGTTTAATGATGAACAGAAAGATAACAAAGGACATTTTGAGCAGTGGATTACAGATTAAAGGCTGTTAACGTCAAAACTGCGAAGGACAGAGTTATGGAAGAACTTTTTCTTTAGTAAAGTCTAAATCCGTTGGAAGCTAGTTGCTACCTGTTAGATTTTGACATGAATACATAGAAATTAATGCTGTAGTAATGCACTGGAAATATTACCCTTCTTGTACAAAAGTTTGATAAATGAATGAACAGCAATTCGATTTGACTGCTGCTAATGAAATATTACGTAGTAAGCATACTTTCACAGCGCAACAAAATATATGAAGGGGATTTTAACGTGTGTTGAAGTAATGTTGACGTGTAATCAAGACGTCCAACCATTCTATAGCAACCTGTAATACTTCGGCTGCAAACTGGGCCGACCGTTTTGTAAGACTGCAGGTAATAAACTTCCCTTTGCTTTAAAAGAGTAAAATATTGAGCGAAATAACTGACACCTGTACACTGATGGAATGTTTACATCGCTTATTCCTTGGTGTTAAGTGTAGCAGTAGTTATTGTAACGGGCTAGCAGATTTCACAGTCCCACTGGTTCGTAAAGGACGCAAACTTGAAATCTTTGTCTATGTAAATAGACACTGAGATCGCTGGGTAGAGAGATCAAACGGCTTTAGTTGCAGAAGTTGGCACTGTGTCACTTTTTTTGCTGCATCCATTGGCTTTTGGCAAGAGGCTTGTGGGGAACGATGCACCAGGGGAAAAATGTGCACTCTGACTCTGTTTTAGGGGCTGGTCGGTGCACTTACGTTATTTCCAATGTTTCTCAATTTTTATTCCTTAAACTTAGTTGGTGCCTCCTTGAGCTACGTGTGGTCAGACGATCTCTCTTACGTCTTGTAGTTTTAAATAGATTCTTACAGTGCTTTTTCTTCGATTTGTTGCTTAAATAATGTTTCTACAGAACTTCCGATAACTCACGGTCTTAATTTTCAGAAGTAAGTCAACGTTTTTTTTTGTGAATGCTTGCGTGTGGTACCAGACAGTGAGTGTTTCATGTATCTCATGCTGGAAAATAGATCCCTCCTTCTTAAGTTAAATCGATTAGATACTGATCTAATATTATTACCTTCGATTTCCTTGTGTACGTAATAGGGAAACCTCGGCGTCCCAAAATCGCCAATAAGGATATTAATGGCAGGACTGGGCCCAGAGTTTTGGATCGTCATTCACAATTTATTGCAAGCACAATGATTTATTCATAAAACGTTTCGGAATGAACTCTGCACGAAAGTATAAAGTTTCCCTAAACTCAAACAATGTTTAAGTTTTTATAACAAGTCGGCAATATAAAGGTTTCAGAAAGAAAATCCATAGTTTATTTTAAAGGAGCTTCAAAATTTGTTTGAATCACTATAATAACAACCCCATGGCGAGCAAAAGATCAGTAAGTGACACTTCATTTTACATAAACCAATCAGTAACAATTTTAGCAATAAACAAAATGGCGCACGAATAATGTTAATTCCTGAAATTTATTTACAAAAGGTAACAAGCCCCAAGGTGCAGAAACCGTACTAAAAATAATTTGCCCCTTGAAAGAAAAAAATGATGGCAATAAGGGGTAAGAACTCGATCCAGGAATATGAGAGGATCACCACCCCTGCTGCTAGTTAAAATAATTTTGAACAATACGTCCTAATCGTTATTAAAGGTGGCAGGAGACCTCCATACCGCGGGTGAAATTCTTCAGGCCTACCAACATTTTTAGGAAAGCATTAACTATGAAATATAAAAATACACCAACAGTAGGAAAAAGCATACCAATCTCAATATATAAACAGATGATATGGTAACACACTAAATTCAAACACTTTTTATAGTGATCACTTGGAGAGCACAAGCTATTGAAGTAAACACTCTAAAGTCATGTCAAAGACTTTGACGCGTAGTACAAAACGAGTACAATGTATCTTGTATATGAATTCTGTGCACGAGGTGAGCACCGGTGACACCGTCGCACACAACCTCAGACACTGTTAATGCCCCGTTATCACGACCGCACGACAACCGCCGAAGGGACAAACGGTGTACTGATAGACTACGGGTGTGCGAAAGAAGGATTATAAGCCCCAACCATACTCGAGGACTCACGCTCGCCCATAGCATTACAAGGCCCGCAAGAAATCAAGTAACGTATGCAACCAGAACACGCACTACACCTCCGGCGTGATGTAAGGCTTTAGTATAGTCCTGATCCTGTTTGGTTTGCGTTGGACTGCTCCACATGCCGTAATAAGGACGTCGCGCAGTGCTTTAAGGTTTTGACAAGGGTCATTTACCAGCTGGGATATTTTATGCGCAGTATCCTATGTATCCGTCGCTGACAAATCCGAATATGCCTAAATAAAGTTGAAAGGCGTCTTTGTGAGGTAATAACAAAAATTAACACTACAACTAAGACTGCTTGTCTCTTCATAAGTTTAGCATAGATACCTGGAGTGCAGAGCATGTATTAGTAAATACTAAATTACGGACACTCCAACCGCGTGTACGCCAAATGAAATTAATAAGGCTAAGCCCAAAACAAACCAAGGAATCCCCATGCGGTGACAGTTTCAACTGAGTGTACAAAATATAAACCACGAACAAATAGCGGGCTATAGCAAAATCATATGAACAAGAAATTTAAATCTTAAAATGTGCGGTCGAGTATAGATTTAAGTGTCAGGAAGTCGTTTCTGATAGTATCTGTATGGAGTGTAGCCATGTATGGAAGTGAAGCGTGGATGATGAATAATTTGGACAAGAAGAGAATAGAAGCTTTGGAAATGTGGTGCTACAGAAGAATGCTGAAGATTAAATGGGTAGATCACATAACTACTGAGGAGGTATTGTATAGAATTGGCGAGAAGAGGAGTTTGTGGCACATAGAAGGGGTATGTTGGTAGGTCATGTTCTGAGGCATCAAGGGATCACCAATTTAGTATTGGAGGGCAGTGTGGAGGGTAAAAATCGTAGAGGGGGACCAAGACATGAATACACTATGCAGATTCAGAAGGACGTAGGTTGCAGCAGGTACTGGGAGATGAAGGAGCTTGCACAGGATAGAATAGCATGGAGAGCTGCATCAAACCAGTCTCAGGACTGAAGACTACAACAGCAACATCAACAAAACGTGCGGGTCAAAACTACAGCAAAATTGCCATAAAATAGTTCACCAAATATCCAGTTATGAATTTGCCTTATAGTCACTTCTTATTCGGTGCAGAGGCAGTTCGCAAAACTCCCCAGACAATACCTGGTGAAATAATAGGGCTGTCGAATACGACCTCTGCTCGGCCGTACACAGCACTGTCTAGAACAGACTAAGTGCCGGTACTGAGAGGTGGTAAAACAACAAATACGCACAGTGATCACAGGTTTTCAAGGTAAGAACGTCAGCGAAACAGCTCATACACAGGCGCGAATAACCTGAATTACTATTCAGCACTACTCTGAACGGATCGTGACAACGACCCCCGCAGTAACTCGTCTGAATGTGAATTCAGTGTTCAAGAGCAGCCAGCAAACTGCACTTCAAGCAGCTTCTGGGTAAACGCACTTGCAGAGATAAAGACCAGAAAACATGTTCACAGGAGAATCATCTTAAAACATTTTCAAAGGTCCACGTCTGACACCACAAATTCTCCAATTGGCAGATAAGTGAATGAGGTTCGCACAGTAACAGCCGTCAACGGCCTCCAAGCACCGAGTCTACCCAGCCCGTCCACAACACGCCGCAAGCACTGTCGACGCCGGCGACATTGACGGCCACGACGCGATGCACTTGCTAGGATCGTACACCCCTCACCTCTCTCGAGGGACTCCTTTTCTCTCCGCCAGGGTTCGCCACCTCCTGCTCGAGTCCCAACCAAGGACCAGAGATCAAGACAGAGGACAAGGGCCAATATCCAGAGAGCCGCCACAGCCCAGTGTGTTTTCCCTGTCCTTGTCAAGATTTCTTTGCTAGCCGACACACGTGGTACTTAGTACATTTATCGATTGTTACATGCCCGCATCTCGTGGTCGTGCGGTAGCGTTCTCGCTTCCCACGCCCGGGTTCCTGGGTTCGATTCCCGTCGGGGTCAGGGATTTTCTCTGCCTCGAGGTGGCTGGGTGTTGTGTGATGTCCTTAGGTTAGTTAGGTTTAAGTACTTCTAAGTTCTAGGGGACTGATGACCATAGATGTTAAGTCCCATAGTGCTCAGAGCCATTTGAACCATTTTTTTATTGTTACCACTGAGTACGAATTTAACCAATAAGAAGTCTTTTTCGAAGGCATTTAGATGGCATGTAGCTATGAAAAGACGTGAAACGTGAGCGCCAAGCAGAGAAGAGAAGATTTTGAAATGTGGTGACACAGTAGAATGCTGAAAATTAGATGGGTAGTTGCATAACTAATGAGGAGATGCTGAATATAACTGGGGACACAAGAAATCTGTGGCACAACTTGACTAAAAGAAGGGATATCCTGTGGTCTGCAGGCAATCGTTAGTGTGGTAATGAAGGAAAGTGTGGGAGGGTAAATATTGTGGAGGGCGACCAAGTTATGAACAGAATAAGCAGATTCAAATGGATGTATGTTGTATAGTAGCGTGGAGAGCTGCATCTAACCAGTCTTCGGGCTGAGGACCACAACAACAACAGTATGTAATGAGCACTTTGTACCCCACCACGATATTATTGCCTTTGATCTCCCTTGACCGTTAACGGACTCATGCGGTGACATTCTACATCTATCTACATCTACATTGATACTCCGCAAGCCACCTGACGGTGTGTGGCGGAGGGTACCCTGAGTACCTCTATCGGTTCTCCCTTCTATTCCAGTCTCGTATTGTACATTGTATTACATTACAGTAAACAAAAACAGTGTTGACTAAGAATACGCATCGTTCAAATGGTTCAAATGGCTCTGAGCACTATGAGATTTAACATCTGAGGTCATCAGTCCCCTAGAACTTAGATCTACTTAAACCTAACTAACCTAAGCACATCAGATACATCCATGCCCGAGGCAGGATTCGAACCTGTGGCCGTAGCGGTAGCGCGGTTCTAGACTGAAGCGCCTAGAACTGCTCGGCCACACCGGCCGGCCAGTATGCATCGTATTGTGAAAGATTTCAAGAGTGTTTTGCATATGCTATCAAGTGGTTCAGCGTATCCTCATGAAATACCACGATAAAAACACACCGTAAGTCGATCGAATCGCCCTCACTCTCAGGTACGAAAATATTGTGGTCGACTAATACTATGAAAAGATAACAGTATTACGATAGAGTGCAAACATTGATATATCGTCGACTCCCACTTACGCAGTGAGAAATGACCGTCATGAGGGAATAAGGCGAATCAGAAGTCTCTCTGAAGACGTAAGTGGTATCTTTTCCCATGTGGTGTTCGAGACTGGAACGGTCGAGAAACACGAGTAGTCTGAAAATGTTTCGTGAAAGCTCTGCCGAGCACTTGGACGTGAAACGCTGAGTTATCATGTGTATACAGATCATTACCTATGTCATTACATCCTATTAGGTTGGTGCATAAGTTCATAGCGTTTTTCTATAAGTTTAATAACCACCACGGATACACATAACAGACTTTAGTCATCAATAATATATTCACCTTCACTACTAAAAACAGTCTGCCAATGCTGGAATAACTTTTCAATTCCGCGACTGAAAAATCACCTGAATTTGAGGTGAAGAACTCGTCTAGTAATGTACGGAGCGCATTTTCATCAGGAAAGGAACTTTCTTGGGGGTTGTTCGATAAACAGCGGAAAAGGTGAAAATCTGAGGCCACAAGATCAGGTAAACAAGGGGGTACGAAATGAATCAGTCTAGAAGAATGCCAGCGGGTGTTATCGTGAAATAGCATCACATCACACAGGCTTCTTAGTCGCTGTTTTTGAACGGCAGGTGCAAGACGTCTCGGTTGTTGACAGTAAATGTCAGTAGTGATGGTTATACCTCGGAGAAGCAATTCGTAGCACACCACACCATCGCTGCTCCGGCAGGTGCATAACGTTATCTTTTGTGGATCAGCCCAAGCCTTTGTATGGGGAGTTGCTGCTTTATTTGAGCTCAGCCATTCCTTTCTTTTCATTATGGTAGCATGAAGGCACAGTTCCTCGTCACCAAACGATACAGGATAAGAGTGCTCGGCGTTGTTCACGAGCCAATTGATGGCTAGCGAGCAGAGACGCTCATATGACCACTCGCTGATTTTTGTGATTTTGGGCTAGAGGATGCGCTACCCACACAGCAAATATCACACGATGGTGGAATGATCACAGCTCATCGGATTTTCCAGGTCTTGAGTTCACTGACGTGGTTCATTGTGGATTAATGCGCTTAAAGGATCTTCATCAGACATCGAAGGTCTTCCTAACGAGGAGAGTCACTAATGTCGAAATGGTCCTCTCTGAAACGAGAAAACCACTTTCTTGTCATTCTCTGTCTAATAGGATTATTCAGACACACAGCGCAATTATTTTTGGCTGTCTCTGCTGCTGTCATCCCTCTGCTGAACTCAAATATAGGAACTTGTCGGATATGTTACGATTTCTCCACTTGGTATTCCGTTTTCTAGCGTCCATAGTTTCACTCATTGTATCAAAATGACACAATGACAATATGTATACTCAAATATCAAGACTAAATTACAAATAAAAAATGACAGTCGATAAACAAAGGCATAGCGACCGGAATACCAGCATGCAAAACAAAAGCTAGCAACTTACGCATCAGCTAAATACTATTGGCGGCATAGTATTTTTTACTATTGACGACAGTGACGTAGGGTGGATTTTATCGTATTTGACGCTACAATAAGCATCTGTCCTCGTAGGCTGTTGTAAATAGTTTTATTATACCTGAAGATGATCAATGATAGAAATCGATAGCAGATAAAGAATATCAGGTTACCTTCCATTCAGAAAGCTGTTGCATTGGGCGATTGTTACATTGACTTGTAAATTATAGATTTCAGCGACCAGTCGTCCTTTTTAAATGTTGTTGGCAGATCTAGATTTCAGCTAGAAGCTAGCCATTCCCAATGCTAATAATACAAGAAGTACATAGAAGATGTCATAAAAAGTTACGATTAATGGTTTAACTCATATGGTTTGTAAATAACATATCAGTATTATTTATGCTCAATGCATGTAATGCCTGTTGGTCGGGCTTCATCCACAGTTCATTGAATACTACTGTTTGCGGAAGGCGGGCTCTATGGGGGACACATCGGTTGGTTACATGGCGTCATCTATGTGAACTACGTATATAAACTTCAAGGGAAGTAAACCACTTCAAATTTGCATAAGAATTACATAAAAAGAAACATAAGTAAAATTCTTACATTGTCGTCCGACTTATTTCATATTTGCCATCAAGTAATAAAATTTCCATGTTCACTCCGATATTGTTATTAAAACATTTAAATTACGTCAGGTGGGTAAAACATTTTTAAAATTGAAAAAATTTTAAAATATTTAAAAAAATATTTGAAAGTTTTACCCACCTTACGTAATTTAAATGTTTTAATAATAATAACGGACTCACAAGGAGTAAAAATGGAAATTTTATTTCTTGATGGCAAATATGAAATAAGTCGGACGACAATGGAAGAATCTTAGTTATGTTTCATTTTATGTAATTCTGATGCAAATTTGTGATGGTTTACTTCCCTTGAAGTTTATATACGTAGCTCACATACAGGGTGTTACAAAAAGGTACGGCCAAACTTTCGGGAAACATTCCTCACACACAAAAAAGGAAAATATGTTATGTGGACATGTGTGCGGAAACGCTTACCTTCCAAGTTAGAACTCATTTCATTACTTCTCTTCAAATAACATTAATCATGGAATGGAAACACACAGCAACAGAACGTAACAGCGTGACTTCAAACACTTTGTTACAGGAAATATTCAAAATGTCCTCCGTTAGCGAGGATACATGCATCCACCCTCCGTCGCATGGAATCCCTGATGCGCTGATGCAGCCCTGGAGAATGGCGTATTGTATCACAGCCGTACACAATACGAGCACGAAGTGTCTCTACATTTGGTACCGTGGTTGCGTAGACAAGAGCTTTAAAATGCCCCCATAAATGAAAGTCAAGAGGGTTGAGGACAGGAGAGCGTGGAGGCCATGGAATTGGTCCGCCTCTACCAATCCATCGGTCACCGAATCTGCTGTTGAGAAGCGTACGAACACTTCGACTGAAATGTGCAGGAGCTCCATCGTGCATGAACCACATGTTGTGTCGTACTTGTAAAGGCACATGTTCTAGCAGCACAGGTAGAGTATCCCGTATGAAATCACGATAACGTGCTCCATTGAGCCTAGGTGGAAGAACATGGGGCCCATTCAACAACGCCTGTCCAAACGTTCACAGAAAATCTGTGTTGATGACGTGATTGCACAATTGCGTGCGGATTCTCGTCAGACCACATACGTTGATTGTGAATCGATGACGTACAGTACATACTGACGAAACTGAAATGAGCTCTAAAATGGAAATTAAGCTTTACCGGACACATGTCCACATAACATCTTTTCTTTATTTGTGTGTGAGGAATGTTTCCTGAAAGTTTGACTGTACCTTTTTGTAACACCGTGTATATGGCGCCATGTAACCAACCGATGTGTCCTCCATAGAGCCCGCATTCCGCCAACAGTAGTATTCAATGAACTGTGGATGAAGCCCGACCGACCAACAGGCATTAAATACACTGAGCATAAACAATAGTGCATTGAGGATGGCTAGCTTCTAGCTATAAAATTTAAAAAGGACGACTGAAAGCTGAAATCTGTAATTTACAAGTCAAATAAACAATAGCTGTCAACGATCTTGAAATATGCTTTTTATCACACACAAGGAAGCACGAAATTTCTTATCGTTCGAGGTGCAGTGCTAGGATGAGATGTGGGTGTAACTAAATCACTTAACGACTTGCGGGTTTAAAGGTGCGATGTGACTACGAAATGGATCACGGGCCTGCTCACAGTACGACAGCAGGGGGCGTCGGAGCTAGTGCTCGTTGGCGGCATGAGGCGAGTACAGGCCAGCGAGCAGCCACGCCAGGCGTGACTTACCACGAGGACGGCGAGCCCGCAGCGGTGTATGGCGGAGTAGGAGCGCATGCTGCCGTTCTGCTGGACACACTGTGGCTGCCAGCCAGAGGTGCGGCGGCCTCGCCTGCAAAGTGTCGCAAGGCGCCCGGCCCAGGTTTCTCCCGATGGCGGGGCGGCTCCACACCCACTGCGTCCAGGGGTCCTCTGCCGCTGGCGACCTGTGCCCCGAGAGCGCGGTCAGTCCTCAGTGACCTACGCTACATTTGCCGTCGCACTTCATATTATTTTGTCTGTAGTTCGTTGTGCCTTTTGTAGGGACCGCTCGTAAACATCTGCACATTCCATCTACGACCATTCTCTCTATCGCAGGCTGTGCTTACAAGGGAACCTCCCCATCGCACCCCCCTCAGATTTAGTTATAAGCTGGCACAGTGGATAGGCCTTGAGAAACTGAACACAGATCAATCGAGAAAACAGGAAGAAGTTGCGTGGAACTATGAAAAAAATAAACAAAATATACAAACTGAGTACTGCATGCGCAAGATAGGCAACATGAAGGAGAACGTGAGCTCAGGAATGCCATGGTCCCGTGGTTAGCGTCAGTAGCTGAGGGACAAGAGGTCCTTGGTTCAAGTCTTCCCTCGTGTGAAAAGTTTATTTTCGCAAAGTTATGATCTGTCCGTTCGTTCATTGACGTCTCTGTTCACTGTAATAAGTTTAGTGTCTGTGTTTTGCGACCGCACCGCAAAACCGTGCGTTTAGTAGACGAAAGGATGTGCGTCTCCAATGGGGGCCGAAAACATTTGATCGCTAGGTCATAGGTCAACCGATTCCTCCACAGAAAACACGTCTGATATATGCTATACGAGACTGGTGACGGAATGTGCGTCACATGACAGGAATATGTTGTCGACCCACCTAACTTGTACTCTTTGCGAATGGGTAAAAAGATTCTTCTACCTTGCCCGATCTATGTTTTCTTGTGGATGTGATAATCACTCCCAAAAAGTGATGAAAACATAAGAGTTTATCCCATAAACTGCAACAAATGAATGCAACAGTTTCGCAGTCGCACAGTTTTCCCTGTGCTCTGTCAAAACATATGTTTTTAACGTTTCCTAGTTTTTCCGTGTGTAGACCGTCAAATCCCGCATATGTCCCAGTATATCTGAACATGTCCTGGAATTTTGGAGAGCGAAGTTGATTATGTGTGAGTGCCTGAACTTTGAGAATTGTCTGAAAATAAAAACTTAAACTTTTCACTCGAGGGAAGACTTGAATCAAGGACCTATCATTCCGCAGCTGTTCATGCTAACCACGGGGCCACGGTGCTCCTGAGCTCACATTATCCTTGATGTTGCCTATCTTGCGCATAGGCTACTCAGTTAGCATATTTTGCTTTTTTTTCATAGTTCCACACATCTTCTTCCTGTTTTCTCGATTGATCTGTGTTCAGTTTTTCAAGGCTTATCCACTGTGCCAACTTGTAACTATATCTGAGAGGGGTGCGATGGGGAGGTTCCCTTGTTTGCATCAGTGTTATTTTTACCTTAAATACGTCGGGTCCGTACTCGCCGCCTTACGTCACAGTTTCATACACTGATCAACATTATCGGGGAGTCTATTAGTGGATATTAATAAGAGGTGTACCCACCCTACGCCTTTTTGAGACCTGAACTCTGCTCCAGATACTTTAAATGAGGTGTCTTAGCTACAATCATACCATAATTTTTAAATGAAGACACCGCCACTTGGCGCTATTGTAGTTTATTCAATTATGACCCAGGTGTCGGCCTTTTATACCCTTTTCAAGTGACTGAGTTTATGCCATTAACACAAATCGCAGGACATCAAGCTCATCATCATTATGAGCTTTATGTCCTGCAATATGTGTTAATGAAGGAACCTCAGTCCCTTAAAAATGGCATAAAAGGCCGAAACCTGGGTTGTAATTGACTAAAAAACAATACAGTCAAATGGTGGTGCGTTCATTAAAAAAAAGTGTGTCAATGTCAGTGGAGCAATGGAGCAGACACCGGAGAAGGAAGTGCTGTTGGATGCTAGGGTTTCGTGCGAAATCGACGTTCTGACTCATCCCAAAGGTGTTAGATTCATTCTTCTTATCCTATTTGGGTATTAGGCAAAATTGCCTGTCACGGTACGCATCGTTGCCGGGATCCCCGTCTATTGGTTCCAGAGTAAAATTCAGCCATCAGTTGCAAATGTATTTTCATATATTTGCAACTAATGAATGAATTTTATTCTGAAAAATATTTCACTACAGTTCCTGAAAATTATGCCCATGAATAAAATGATGGACCAGATTACGGGCAGACCAGTCCATTTCAGTAATGAGACGGACCACAAAGTATTGCCTCACAGACTTCATTTAATGACAGGGTGTATTGTCATAGTAACAGACAGGATCGTCCTCTTCAAACTGTTGCTCTACTGTACGCAGTACACAAAGCTGTAAAATGTATGTATCTCTACGCACTTAACTGTATCGTAAGCGATATCACACGCTAACTACGACAAACACCTCCATACCGGCAATATCATCTTCTCTGTATGTCAGTGTTGACTCTACGCATGCTCGCAGGTAACGCTCTCCAGGCAATGGGCAAACCTAAATCCTTCGCTCAGATTGCCATGGAGTGTAGCGTCATCCATCACCCAAAATCACTCGTTTCCGGGCATCCACTGTGCAGTGGCGTCGTTCTTTACACGACCTCAAGTGTGGCTTAGCATTGACTACAGAGATCTGCTCCGCGGCTACACTCCATTCTGTTTGACTCCCTAAGCACAGCTATTGTGTTAGCTGGACTGATGGTAACACAATGGAGCTCATAATGATTCCATACGCTCATTTCGTGCGATTTCTTACAACAACCATCCGCAGTGCTCGAAGGCCTCTATCAGTACATGAGGAGTTCACACATGGCTCTGAGCACTATGGGACTTAACTTCTAAGGTCATCAGTCCCCTAGAACTTAGAACTACTTAAACCTAACTAACCTAAGGACATCACACACATCCATGCCCGAGGCAGGATTCGAACCTGCGACCGTAGGAGTCGCGCGGTTCCGGACTGAGCGCCTAGAACCGCGAGACCACCGCGGCCGGCTACATGAGGAGTGCCTTTCTTTGGTTTAGCTCCTGTTGTTCCTTCAGGTTTCCACTTCACAGTCACGTCACCAACAGTCGACGTCGGTAGATTTAGTAGACCAGAAATGTCCTCGATTGATTCGTTCGAAGTCGATGAGCTCTCCTGAACGACCCAGTGTTCTGTTACGGCCTCTCTATGGACAATATTCCCCCCCCCCCCCCCCCAAAAAAAAACACCTCTTTTTGTATTGGCGGTTCAACATCTTTTGATATTTTGTTCTCAATTCCGCATTACATGGCGTTGTCCGGATATTTTTGATCAGATGGTATATAACGTCAACAAGCAGACGGAGCGCCATTCACCTGTTTCTCACATTATCGCTTGCCTAGCAAGTTCGAGTGGGCAGCTGAAGTTGTTGTCATTGCGCTACCTAGCCAGTTAATATACATTGAAGAGGCAATGATACTGGTACACGAGTCTAATATCGTGTAGGGTCCCTTCCAGCATGCAGAAGTGCCGCAATACGACGTGGTATGGATACAATTAACGTCTGAAGTAATGCTAGGGCACATTGATACCATCGATCCTGCAGGGCTGTCTATAAAGCCGCAAGAGTACGAGGAGATGGAGATTTCTTCTGAACAATACGTTGCAAGCCATCCCAAAAATGGTTCAAATGGCTCTGAGCACTATGGGAATTAACATCTGTGGTCATCAGTCCCCTAGAACTTGGAACTACTTAAACCTAACTAACCTAAGGACATCACACACATCCATGCCCGAGGCAGGATTCTAACCTGCGACCGTAGCAGTCACGCGGTTCCGAAGCCATCCCATATATAAGAGTACTCAATAATGTTCATGTCTGGGGAGCTTGTTACCCTGCGGAAGTGTTTAAGCACAGAAGAGTCCTCCTTTAATTGCCCATATCCGTCGGAATGCACAATGGAAATGAGTGGCTGCAGGTGGTTAGACAGAATACGTACGTACGTGTCACCTGTCAGAGACGTATCTAGACGTAACACGGGTCCCATATCACTCCAACTGCACACGCCCCACACAGTTACAGAGCATACACCAGCTTGAACAGTCCCGTGCTGACATGCAGGGTCCATGGATTCATGAGGGATAACCCCTGCCTCTGTAGCAGCAGTAACAGATCTAACCATTGCGCCAGACACTTGTTGTCTTATATAGGCGTTGCCGACTGCAGCGCCGTATTCTGTGTGTTTATGTACTTCTGCATTTGAATACGCGTGTCTATACCAGTTTCTTTGGCGTTTCGGTGTATCTCGATACTACCGACATTGATACTACATGCTCTGATGTGACCTAGTCCCATATTCCTGTGTGGTTTGTGCTGAAACAGAGGTGTGTATTAGATTCTTCAATGTTGGCGCCAGCTACCCTTCCTAGTATTTTTCAGTGATCAGGTAATCGTTTTCGCAGATTTATTGTGGAGCAGTAGTTTGCTTTCAGATACGCCACGGCTCACTGCTTAGCCATTTTTCAAGTGAGGGCTATATCCGATGGCAAGCAAATCTATACTACTCATACCGAGCCTATAAGGAACAGTTCATGACACGTTTTGTTTAGAAAGTGTGTTCGCTTATTGTTTAAAGTGTGCTGTTTACAAATGCTCCGCAAAACCACTGTCTTGCTGAAGAAGGTTCTGCTTCCACAGTGATTTTACGAGTCGGACTGCGAGTCCCGTTTCCATATTTGAAATTTTGGTGTGTTAGTCAAGGTGAAATCTGTTTGGAATTCTATTTCAATCTTCAGCTAAAATTTTAGAAGACCTGGTAGACATTGAAACTGAGCTACAGAGGAAACACTAGTACGTCAATCCTAAAATCTTTGCTCAGTAGCCGGCCGCGGTGGCCGTGCGGTTCTGGCGCTGCAGTCCGGAACCGCAGGACTGCTACGGTCGCAGGTTCGAATCCTGCCTCGGGCAGGGGTGTGTGTGATGTCCTTAGGTTAGTTAGGTTTAAGTAGTTCTAAGTTCTAGGGGACTTATGACCTAAGATGTTGAGTCCCATAGTGCTCAGAGCCTTTTGAACCATTTTTTTTTTTTTTTGCTCAGTAGATTTTCATACGGCCAATCACTCCGAAATAACCCTCTTCTTCCAGATTATTATCATCATCAGCCACTCGAGATCCACTGCTAAACAAAGGTTTCCCTCGTTTATATCCACGTATTACGGACTTCAGTTGTGCTCATTTATGTTATTCATACATGTTATCTAACGGTACATATTAACTTTCAAGCAGGTTGTCGTCTGGGCCTTTTCTTGTCCTTTACAATCGAAATAACTTACTGGTCCGTTCGACAACTCTATGTCTCGCCCACATTCTTTTCATGTTCCTTAACTCTTCTACCGCAGTCTCTTTCCTGGAGTACTTATTTCTTTTCCTATTCGTTTTCGTAGTACTGAACACATATTTGTATGTTACTTGCTGATTGCCCCTCAGTCTCCTAATACACACACCTTCATTTACAGATAGACAGGAAGCTTAGTTGTGAAAACACTGTTTAGCTTACCAAAAACACTCCTAGCTGTGTTTACTCTTCTGTTTATTTCTTGATGTTGTCTACAATATCCAGAAAAACAAAAACTCATGAGCTATCTTTATGATTTCCTCGTTAATCTGCACAACTATGTTTGCCCTATTTTGCATATATTTTAATTATTTTTTTATTGGGAGTTTACAGCAGAGTATCCGACATAAGAGTACCATCTGCACTTTCAGCAACAGTGCAATACACCATCGATCTTGAACTGTGTAAGAATGGTCTGAGGAACACTCGACGAAAAAGAGGTGCTTGTAAATTTGAAAAGCCTTCCCAAATTTTTCATTGGTTCCCTTTATGCTTGCTCGATAAACAGACAGACTAACATAGGAAATTGGCAACAACTATCTCTCTGTCCCTTTCCAACTACCCCTTCCATGTTTTTCGATGCTTACAACTGTAGTCTGTTTTCTGTGCAAGTTTTACAAAGCGTTTACAAAGCGGTTCGCTTCCTTTATTTTATACCTGCTATTAGCAGAATCTATAAGAGCGTACTGTAGGCAACATTGTCAAAAGCTTCATCGAAATCTAAAAATGCTCTAAAAAAGGTTCGCCTTTTTCACACTATATTTTCAGATACATAGTAGGGTCCGCATTTCTTCGCACGCTCCTACATTTCTCCGAAACTGTAACTGATTCTTCTGAAAACTTCGTGTCATTATTTTGAAACTATGATACATCAAACTGATCATTACACTGTATTTGCGCCTGTCAGCACCTGCCTTCCTTGGAACTGAATTACTACATACTCCTTAAAATTCGAAGATACTTCGCCTGTCTCACGTATCTTGCATGGTTGGTAAAATAATTTTGAAGTGGTATATTCTCTCAAGGTTCTCAATAATTCAGAAGAAATTTCGTCTACCCCACGTGCCTCGTTTCTAATCAGGTATTCCAGTGCTCTGTCAAATTCTTCTCGTATCGACACATCCTCCATGTCATCACCACATGCTTCCTCTTCTCTTTCCATAATTTTGTCTTCAAGTTCGGTTCTTTGTATAGCCCTCCTACATCTAGCTATAAATAATATTTTCAAATGCTTTTGCCCATTCATAATATCCAATCTAATTGATTCATTCCGTTTTAAGAGGTAAAATTAAGAACGCATAGTTACTCAGTATTTTCTGTTATTCAGTGGTAGGAACAGTATACAGTCACAGAAATATAACAGTGCACAAATTTAGAATGGGGGACAACATATGGAAAATTTAAAGACAAGAGAGGGAGTCATTATTACGAATGTGGCCAAAGTGGAACTTCTTGTGTTGAGGTACCCATTACTTGCATGAAGCTATGCAATCTCAGGTACTCTTTTGTACTTAATTTTTTTAGCGTATAATTATTCAACAAGAAATCCACTGCATCAAAAGTTTTGCACCGCAACTTTGCGTAGAGGACCCACATTTTTTTCTTCTCTTAGCCACTATCTCATTATAGCTTCAATGAACGCATATGTGATTTGAGTGTTAATTTAGTTATTGCTGTAAAGCGAACGAAACGCTATCTACAAAAAGTACAGAAACCAGACTACAGTTGTAAGCGGCGATTAACCTCAGAGGGAAGAACGAGTTGCGAAGGTAGTGAGACAAGGCTATAGCTACATCAGATGTTATTCCATCTGTTTATAGAGCAAGCAGTAAATCAAACGAAGCAGAGACTTTGAAAAAGGGTTTAAAGTTCAGCAGTGCCGATGGTATTGTACTTGTATCACCTACGGGAAAGGGCTCGGAAGATGGAGTGAGTGGAGTGGATAGTGCCTTCAAAAAGATGTTATAAGATGAATATCAATAAAAGTAAAACAATGGTAGTGGAATGTAATCGAATATAATCAGAAAGTACTGAGGAAATTAAAGTAGGAACTCAGACACTAAAAATAGCACATGAATTTTGCTTTTCGGACAAAAAACGTTTTTCTTCCATAATGAGATTTTCACTCTGCAGCGGAGTGTGCGCTGATATGTAGGAGACGAGATACTGGGGGAAGTAAAGCTGTGAGTACCGGGCGTGAGTTGTGCTTAGATAGCTCAGCTGGTGCTGGGACGGTAGCTCAGCGTGTTCGGTCAGAGAGCCGGTTGGCCTTTGTAATAAAAAACTGAGTGGAAGGATCAACCACCGAACTTGAACAGGATGTCTTGCGACGTCCGCAACGACCAAACACAATGATCAATAACGAACAAAATTTTAAAAAAAGTTGGTAGAGCGCTTGCCCGCCAAAGGCAAAGGTCCCGAGTTCGAGTCTCGGTCCGGCACACAGTTTTAATCTGACAGGAAGTTTCTTTTTCTTCCATGTTTGACTGTTGTTAGGTAACTACGACTGTTTCCATGACAGGTCTCGACGGCTTGCAACCTCATCTTGAGGTGGATCAGTGGATTACATCGGGCAAACAAAACTGAGATGCAATCGCCTGATACATTTCATCCGGCAAACAAAAATATAATGTAATACACTGATCGCCCTGAAATGAGGACGTAAGCCATCGAAATGCGTCGTGGGTGCGTACAAAAAGTTACTGTCACATGTGATTGTTTTAATTTATCTTTTACTGTCGTAAGCAGTCGAGAGACCAAAAATGGTTCAAATGGCTGTAAGCACTATGGGACAGCATCTGAGGTCATCAGCCCCTAGAACTTAGAACTACTTAAACCTAACTAACCTAAGGACAGCACACACATCCATGCCCGAGGCAGGATTCGAATCTGCGAATGAAGCAGCAGCGCGGTTCCAGACTGAAGCGACTAGAGCGGCTCGGCCATCGCGGCCGGCAGTCGCGAGATCCATCAAGCCAGTATTCGAATTGATAACCTCAAAAACAACAGCAACAATAACAACATGAACAGGTACTGGCTCAAAGGCGTCGGCGACCTTGAAAAGCACGTGTCTGACTTTCATTAGTCACGGTGGCGGTGCTTGCGAAGCGCGGTAACCTTGCCCCAGTGAGTGCAGCATTCCAGAGGGTCCTATCGCTACGTGTTGGGCTGTGCTGGCACGGGCCTACTGACCGCCGACCTCTGTTGTTATTCTGCTGTAGGTGGCGGCATCTGGGTCACCGGACCAGCCCGGCAAGGGCACTCACTAGGTCTACGTATACGCAACAACGAATAATTCGCGCCTTCTGCATGTAAATCAGTAATGATAAAATGTTTAACTATTGAAACCGGCATGTTTGTTACTACGCGGTATTGTATTGTGGAAGTGATATGTGGATGCTTGCAAATACTTGAAGTACCTCCCCATATTGATCTTCGCGGTATTCGCACACCAGTCAATACGGATATTCACACCCTTATGCTCGTCTATTTTCTTGCGTTGTTGTTGCTGTCTTCAGTTCGAAGACATTTTCGATGCTCCTTTCCACACTAGGCTATTCTGTGCAAAACCTCGCAACTGCAAGAACCTAACTCCATTTGAATCAGCTTACTGTATTTAAGTCTTGGCCTAGCTCTATAATTTTTGCTCCCGCGTTTCCTTTTATTAACAAAGCAACGATTCCTTGATGCTCAGAATGTCTCTTATCAACCGACCCCTTATTTCAGTCCAGCTGTGCCATAAATTTATTTTCATGCAAACTCGATTCAGTGTCCCCTTATTAGTTACTCTATCTGTCCATCAAATTTTCGGCATCCACCTGAGAACCACGTTTTAAAAACTTCTATTATCTTCTTCGCTGAGGTGTTTGTCACTCATGTTTCACTTGCATATCTATGCTCCACTCCAGGCAATTGTCTTCGTAACAATTAAATTTATGCTCCATGTTAACAAATTGCTCTTTTTCAGAACTACTGTTCTTCTTATTGCAAGTCTGTGTTTTATATCCTCCCTACTTCAGCTATCATCATTTATTTTTCTGCCCTAATTGCGGAACTTTAGTGACTCATTTCCTAACCTAATACGCTCAACATTGCTTAATTTACCTCTATTATCTTCAACTACTCTTGTTTTACTTTTGTTGGTTTTAATCTTATAACTTGTTTTGTAGACAATATTAGTTCCAGTGAAGTCCTGTTCCAAGTAATTTTCCGCCTCTCAGAGAACTGTAGAGTCGAAGGCAAATCACAAATTTTTTATTCCTTCTTGCTGAACCTTAATTCTTCAGAAATCTCTTTCATTTCCATGACTGCTTCCTCAGTGTACATAAGGCACTTCTCGACTATTGCCTCACTTTCATGGCATTTGCCTGCCGGAGTGGCCGAGCGGTTCTAGACGCTTCAGTCTGGAACCGCGCGACCGCTACGGCCGCAGGTTCCAATCCTGCCTCGGGTATGGATGTGTTTGATGTCCTTAGGTTAGTTCGGTTTAAGTAGTTCTAAGTTCTAGGGGACTGATGTCCTCAGCTGTTAAGTCCCATAGCGCTTAGAGCCATGTGAACCATTTGAATCATGGAATTTGACTCTCATAACTGCAGTCTGGTTTCTGTACAAGTTTTGGTCACAGTTAAAAAAGACATTACTTATTTAAAAAGAACGTAGCACTCTAATTCTGAAGTATTGAAATTCTAAGACAAAACTTAATAATTAATTAGGGATAAGGGCTGCGTGCAAAGGACGTACTCCTGTAACGATGATATGAGGATTTCTTAAGCCTCTGTTTGTAAAAAGAATTTTGTGCAATCAAAGTAGTTATATAACTATGTCGAATTTCTTAAGCCTATAATATTTAGTATAAAGTCATTTTGCTTCTGTTATGGTTCGTAGTTTTCTAGGTATTGAATTCAAAACTTTAGCTGAAACCCATGGACCTACCCTACTGGCCATTAAAATTGCTACACCACGAAGATAACGTGCTACAGTCGCAAAATTTAACCGACAGGAAGAAGATGCTGTGATATGCAAATGATTAGCTTTTCAGAGCATTCACACAAGGCTGGCGCCGGTGGCGACACCTACAACGTGCTGACATGGGGAAAGTTTCCAAACAATTTCTCATACACAAACAGCAGCTGACCGGCGTTGCCTGGTGAAAATTTTTTGTGGTGCCTCGTGTAAGGAGAAGAAACGCGTACCATCACGTTTCCGAGTTTGATAAAGGCGGATTGTAGCCTATCGCGATTGCGGTTTATCGTACCGCGACATTGCTGGTCGCGTTAGCGATGATGATGACTATGATTAGTGTTTTAGGGCACACAACAGCGTTAGTCGAGATCCAATGACTGTTAGCAGCATTTGGAATCAGTGGGTTCAGGAGGGTGTATACGGAACGCCGTGCTGGATCCCAACGGCCTTATATCACTAGCAGTCGAGATGACAGGCATCTTTTCCGCATGGCTGTAACAGATCGTGCAGCCACGTCTCGATCCCCGAGTCGGCAGATTGGGACGTTTGAAAGACAAGAACCATCTGCACGAACAGTTCGACGACGTTTGCAGCAGCATGAAGTGTCAACTCGGAGACCATGGCTGCGGTTACCCTTGACGCCGCATCACAGACATGTGAACCTGCGATGATGTACTCAACCTTGGTGCACGAATGACAAAACGTCATTTTTTCGGATGAATCCAGGTTCTGTTTATAGCATCATGATGGACGCATCCGTGTTTGGTGACATCGCATTGAACTCACATTAGAAGTGTGTATTCGTCATCGCCATACTGGCGTAACACCCGGCGTGATGGTATGGGGTGCCATTGGTTACACGTCTCGGTCACCTCTCAAGCTCTGTTTGACTCAATGCCCAGGTGTATCAAGGCCTTTATTATGGCCAGAGGTGGTTGTTCTGGGTGCTGATTTCCCAGGATCTATGTTCCCAAATTGGGTGAAAATGTAATCAAATGTCAGTTCCAGTAAAATATATTTGTCCAATGAATACACGTTTATCATCTGCATTTATTCTTGGTGTAGCAATTTTAATGGCCAGTAATGTATTTCTGACGTGATGTCGGTCGCAAGACGGTAATTAAAAGACTTTGGAAGTGGAATTGTAGTTGGGGTTAGTATTCAATATTCAGAGATACACAGTGCATAAGAATGGGCCGAGAATACCATATTTCATTCCTTACCTCTCGCGATGGACAATGCAGTGGCCGAAGCGTCTTCGTCTGCGTACAGTTTTCATTGCTCTCAGACAAGCAACAATGCTTCAAAAAACCGTAGAAATAAATATGGAACAAACGATGAACCCATCCTTTGGGACAGTGCGGCAAAATTTGGTGTTAACGGGCTATGGCAGCAGACGACCGATGCGAGTACCTTTGCTAAGAGCAGGACTTCTCCTTTCAACATGTCGGTTGGATCCTAGTCGAATTGAAAACCGTGGCCTGGTCACATGAGTCTCGATGTCACTTGGTAAGAGTTGATGTTGGGGTTTTAGTGTGGCGCAGGCCCCACGAAGCGAGGTCCCACGTTGTCAACAAGGCACTGTACACGCTGATCATGGCCCAATAATGGTGTGGGCTGTATTTACACGAAATGGGATGATTCATCTGGTCCAACTAAACAGATCATTGACTGGAAATGATTATACTGGGCTACTGTGAGACCATTTACAGCTATTCATGGACTTTGTATTCCCGGGCGACGATGGAATTTTTATGGATTACAATGCGACATTTCAGCAGGCCACAAGTGTTCACGATTGCTTTGAAGAACATTCTGGACAGTTCGACCGAACCGTTTGGCCACCAAGATAGCCCGACATAAATCCCATCAGACATTTCTGGGACATAATCGTGAGGTCAGTTCATGCACAAAATCCTACACCGGCAACACTTGCTCAATTATGGACGTCTATAGAGACACATAGGTCAGTATTTGTGCTGGGGATTTCCAAAGACTTACTGAGTCTGTTCCACGTCCAACTGCTGAACTACACCAGGAAAAATCAGGTCCAATACGATATTAGAAGGTATCCCATGACTATAATGCAGCGATAAGCTCGCTAACGCGTTTTAGAGCAGAGTATTTATAGTTCTACACAGGTTTACAACTTCCGATATCCTAGCTCTTGTTTCTTCTTTATCCAGTTCTCTGCAAACGGTCACCGTGCTGTTCTAGCTACCACGATCACCATGATATTGTTAAAACCGATTTTACCTAACTTTCTCTCTTTTTTGTTCTCTTAAGTATATTTTAGAAAGCATGTTCAAGAAACATTTACTACGATTACACGCAGTTACATATAACTGTATATTTCACCATTTAAAAGGAGTATATCCGATAAGCGTTTACTATGAACATACGCATTACATATAATTCTATACTTTCTCATTAAACGAGGAAGTCATAAATAAAATTCGAGAAGGCTAAATGTAAATTTGCAAGAGATTCTGTATGTATATTGTGGAAAAATTTTGCCGTAATTTTATAAATCTTTGTCACATATGATGCAACAGTTTATTTCAGATAATATAATTTTGTGTTCTAGTGTTGGTGTCCCTGTGTATGTTAAAAGTTTATTTTTATAGCATGCTCTAAAACAGATTGCAGATGATCACAACATGTAGTAAATACACTATTGACATTAAGACTTACTAACTAGTCACCTGCTCGAATTACGTTTAAAACTTACTCCTGTGACCGTGATTCTAAGCTTCACAAGATGTTATCAACCGCAGTCCACGGCCTCGGATTGCAAAGAGATCTTGAGGATACATACCAAGAAGTTTTAATTTTAGTTTTATTTATACGTCCACGAAGTATCGAGGATAGAATTCAGACCCCGAGTTTATGTTGCCTGTCATTCATTCTAGAGCCTAAATTTGTTTTTACAATGATAAGTGAACGGTCGTGGATATTATTCTTGATGTACACTGAATAAAGATTAAAAATTTATTGAACCACTTTGCCTCTCGAAAAAATATTTCAGCCTCATACACTACAAATTTCCTTGTGTTGACACTGGTTACGTTTTACAACGAGTTGAAATTAACTCATAAAAGTTTTATATCTAAATATATGTCTATCTCCATAGCTGAGTGGCCAGCGTGGTAGACTGCTTTGCGGAGGAGCACGGGTTCGATTCCCGGCTGGGTCGGAGATTTTCTCCGCTCGGGGTTTGGGTTTTGTGTTGTCTCCATCATCATATCATCCTCATTGACACGCAACTCGTCGAAGTGGTGTCAATTAAAAAGACTTGCGCCATGCGACCTGGCTATTTGACGGAAGGCTCTAGTCACACGAGATTTCAGTTCATCTAATATATGTATCTGAGTGTGAAATTTCAATAGTGGATCTTGCCGCAACCCTTAGCGTCTCTCCCGTAGTGTCCACCGCTGGAGTTTGAAGGCCATCTCAGTGACTCTGTTGCCCGTAGTAAACGTACAAGTGACTGCTCTTCTTTCGATCATCTGTTGATCGATCCTGGAAAGGATCCTAGAGCGATGAGCATTAATGGATAACTCGATCGAACGGGGGTTTTCGAAAGCTACCTCTTCCGTGAGGGAAAAAAAAGTTATTTACGACTGTACGAGTAAATCTCGGTATAGAAACTGCATTTGCTGTACCGAGTTTGTGTGTTCTTCCCCGAATCAGATCACTTCGGGCGCATTTTAAGGTTGTCACTTTATAATTGGTGATCCAGTATCGTGGGATGGAATGATATTATATCTTTCCGCCAGTTTATTACCAACCGGTAGTCCCTGCACTAAGCGTCGAACATAAGTCTTCCTACATTTCAGTACAATCCTCTGCAATATACTGTATACAACAATATCATCCGGGAACAACCTCACGGATCTTCTGACATTATCTGTAAGATGATTGTAATGGAATGGGACACATAACTAAGGAGACAACAACTTTTAGTGTCAGCTGCTGCGATCTCTCTCAAAACTGGCGTAAAGAGTGGTAGGAAAGTTGAAAATATTGGCCAGTCGTGGAAGTGTGAGCCAAAGATTTTGGAGCCATAGCTGCTCTTCGTACACAGCTGCGTGGCATACATGACAGGGGTTAGCAGATCAAGAAAAACCGTTGCTCGTACGTAACAAGGGAGGCAACAGTCCATCAGACCGTGCGAACCTAAAAAAACAACACTATTTTCTGACCAAAACTGATCGCATGAATCACGACCTACGTTTAACGTTTGTACGTCTTATACTGTTTTAATTCAAGGCAAATAGGCAAAGAGGGACTTTCTGCCACCACATAGCCAGGGAAAGTTACTCGTCTGCCCAAGAACTGTAGTATTTTATAAATTGTATTGAAAGGAATTTTAATACGTACAGAGAGGTACTGACTCAAGTTGACTGGCATAACATTCGTTCTTCTAGCTTACCGACACAGGCGATACATGTTCACCAAGATTCGAGGCTGTCGGATGAAGAAGAGGTTTGCCTCTGACAGTTCACCACACTGTTGGGTTGTGTTGCATTTATCTTGGGACTGTTGCGGTGGTCCTCTCAACTAGTGAACAATTATTGGCCCAGTACATTAGAATAGGGATAGTGCTCCAGTGAAGGGAGTTGATGATCTGTAAGGCGGTGTTCAGTAAGTAATGCAACACATATTTTTCTTGGCCAATTTCAATTTAAAGCACAAGAAAATTAATATGGGATATCGCGGAATATTCTACATTTCAGCCTCTGTAGTTTCATGAAGTTTCGATAGGTGGTAGCGCTATGCGTAGTGTTCAAAATGGCACCTGTAAAGTATGAAACTTCCTAGCATATTAAAACTATGTGCCAGATCGAGACTCGAACTCGGGACCTTTGCCTTTCACGGGCAAGTGGTCTACCATTTGAGCTACCCAAGCATGACTCACGCCCCCTCCTCAGAGCTTTACTTGTACCAGTACCTCGTCTCCTACCTTCCAAACTTCACAGAATCTCCTCTTCGAACCTTGCAGAACTACCACTCCTGGAAGAAAGGATAATGAGGAGACATGTCTCAGCCACAGCCCGGGGGATGTTTCCAGAACGAAATTTTCACTCTACAGCGGAGTGTAAGCTGATATGAAACTTCCTGGCAGACTAAAACTGTGGGCTGGACCGAGAGTCGAACTCGGGATCTTTGCCTTTCGGCAAAGCACGGGGCCTGAGTCGAGCTTGGGTAGCTCAAAAGGTAGAGCACTTGCTTGCGAAAGGCAAAGGTCCCGAGTTCAAGCCTCGGTCTGGCACACAGTTTTAATATGCCAGGAAGTTTCATATCAGCGCACACTCCGCAGCAGAGTGAAAATGTAATTCTGGAAAGAAAGTATGTTCGAAGCAGAGAGCTGTAATTGAGTTTCTGTTGGCGGAAAATCAAAACATCACAGATATTCTTAGCCTATTGGAGAATGTTTAGAGAGACGTGGAAGTGATCAAATGCACGGTGAGTTGTTGGGCGAGGCGTCTGTCATCATCGCAGCATCGTCGTGCAAATCTGTCCGACCTCCCGCGTGCCGGCCGGCCGCACATAGCTTTGACTCCTGCTTGTTGGAACGTGCGGACACTCTCATTCAAGGTGATCGATGGATTACAATCAAACAAGTCGCTGTAGAACTGGACGTCTCTGTTGGCAGTGCTCATCCTCACACAGTCGTCCACCGCTCGGTTCCTCGCTGCGTAACAGAAGACCACAAAGAGTAACAAATGACATCCGTGCGGAATTGCTTACACGTTACGAGTCTGATCGGGATATTTTTTTGTCGGACATCGTCACAGGCGATGGAACATGGTTTCTTCACTCCGTACCAGAAACAAAACGGCAGTTCATGGAGCGGCGTCACGTCATCTCTCTTTGGAAGAAAAAGTTCAAAGCTCCCTGCTCAGTCAATAAAGTCACGGTGACGATCTTCATTCTGTTTGATGCCCTCCCTCATGCTGCAACGATCAACTCTGAAGTGTACTGTGCTACGCTCAGCAAATTGAAGAAACGACTTCAACGTGTTCGTCGCCACAAAAACGCAAACGGACTTCGCTTTCTCCATGACAACGCAAGGCCTCACACAAGTCTGCGTACCTGAGAGGAGCTCACAAAACTTTAGTGGTCATCCACCCTACAGCCTACCCCTTCCGATTTCCATCTGGCTAAGTGAAGGATGCATTCTGCGAGAAGCACTAAGTGTATGATGGGCAGGTTGTTGATGCGGCAAGACGATGGCTCCGACGTCTACCCATTACAGTGGTAACATGCTGACAAGCAGTCCCTCCCAGTAAGGAGGCGTAAGGCTGTAGCACTGAACGGAGATTACGTTGAAAAACAGTGTTTTTTAGCCAAAAGAATGGAGAATAACATGGATCATTGGAATCTAGAATAAAACCAACTTGCTCTCAGTAAAAATATGTTGCATTACTTATTAAACACCCCTCGTATTTTAGGCTGACTGAGCTAACAAATATAGTGTTTGATTGAATCGACACTGTTTTTGTTTTTTTTTTCCTCGTGGTGGAAGCAGTGACGATCTCGGCATCTTCTAGTCCATGTTGTTCTTGATGTTTTTGTTTCTATGCTTTATGCGGTCTGTCGGGTACGTCCTTTATGGAGAATGCACAGATGTGAAGGTATAGCGGGTTGCTGAATGTGTTTGAGCAGTACAAAACAGACCTCGGTCCACTAGTTCAGGCAGACTGCGGAATCGCAATGCAGCGCGGCGTACATTTCCATCACAGCATTGATACTTGTCGTAAACACAACGGCGTTATAAACATTCCTTCAGGGTACCTCTGAAATTACTTTCACATCTGCCGACTTGTCCCCATAGGACTGACGTGCTTAGGTTGTTACTCTTGTCGCCGGCCTCTGTGGCCGAGCGGTTCTAGGGGGCTTCAGTCCGGAACCGCGATGCTGCTACTGTCGCATTTTCGAATCCTGCTTCGAGCATGGATGTGTGTGATATCATTAGGTTAGTTGGGTTTAAGTAGTTCTAAGTCAGGGGGACTGATGACCTCAGATGTTAAGTCCCATAGTGCTTAGGGCCATATGAACCATTTTACTCCTGTCATAATAAAATGCTAGCAAGTCCAATATTATTTTTGGTTGTTCAAGAAAATTCTAAGCACGAAGAGCAACAATCACCCAGACGTTATATGGTGAAGAACAGTACACAGCTGGGTGAAAGCGTCGATGTCACAACACACGTAAACATTATTGTGAACGGGATGACATCTCTCTGCCCTATTCCACACCACATCGCCCCCTCTACCCCTCTATCTCCCGAACGACCTTGCGTTTGGTCATAACGTTGAAGACTGCATGAAATGTTCTAATTTGTTTTCTGGTGAGGTTACCTATGCACTTATAGAAACGTTAGGCTTCAGTGGCTTCGAAGGCCTAAGAAGTACGTCAGTTCATTAGTTCACAAGCTAGGTTATAATATTTTGAAATGCGACGTTGAGGATGCAGGCCTTGGTACACTTATTTCGCTTAGAGCTTTTCCCCTGCTTGCTAACCTTCGCTGTGTCACCGCCTCCGACCACGCCGTCTGACACAGTTGGCGCGTGTGTAATACACACACACACACACACACACACACACACACACACACACAGAGCAGAGCGCGGCACATGTCCGGCCGGCTCTGCGGTGATTCACGCTGCTGGGAGTCCATGGGTCGAGGCTGGACATGTAGGTTTCCACGACAGCTCACATACGTTACGGCGCACTGTTGGACACTAACTGGCGGTAGTTTTGCTCTGGCCAGCTGTTCCGCAATCACATGTAACTGCAACGGTTCGTCACGCCTGCTGCAGTTGCTTTAGGACAGAATAGCTGCGATTTAAAGTTTTAAATTTAATTTAACACAAAAGAAGATGGCCCGAACGAGTAGTTTCCAAATCAGAACAAAATTTTCAAAAGAAAAGACCCGAGCCGGAAGTAGAGCTTTTCAACGGAAATTTCCTGTTGCTCGGTCAGAAATAGTTTACAGTGACGGATCCGAACGAAACTAATGAACAAGCTGTAACAATACGAATCAAGATAGATGTATCGGAACTTGAACAGCGTATTTGCCTCTATTGGTTACGGTAGAGAGATCGATCTTCCGGTACTGTCTGTATATTTATATATAATGAATAAAGGCTGGGCGAGTGTAAAGCTATTGTTAAAAACGCACGCCGCGGTATTTGTTACGATTTGGTCGGTCATGATAATAATAACATGCTTTTGAATAAAATTAAAATATAAAGGCGATACCTGTTTAGTGATATTGCAAATAATATGTAGTAAATTAATGAGTAAGGTAACCGATCCTATTTGAAGAGGTAAAATTGGGCATATTGAGGTGTTTGGCTTTATATCGACGAAGCAGATGATACGGCGTCATTTTTTTCGTTTAGTCTTAGAAATAAACAAGTAAAGAAGTGCTAATTGTGCGTAGTGAAAAAATATACGGGCGAGTTTTAAACAACTACGGTATACAATCAGAGGAACAAAAGGACATTTAGTTAGACGAAATCGCAGATAGCGAAGTGTGGTCATGAAATTGAGTACACCTATAGGGCGGTCAATTCCTGGATAAATCTATACGCATCTCACGAGGGACGCGCTATTGAGACCGTTTTTTTTTTTTTTTTTTTTAAATTATATCGCGGAGAGCGGGCTCCAATTTATGAAAAGGAGAAAAACTGTATCATTATCATTGACTGTTGGTGTCGAACAACCAAAACTGTTCATCAAAAGGTTTGGATGGGACTTGGGAGTTCAGGCACTCGCATATACTCCACATCAGAGTGTGAATGGGTGGTGAATGCGAAATAAAACTGTGAACAAAGTTACGTCAAATAAAACAGAAGAAACAGGACAGTTTGGTCATATCTGTTGTTATTCCACAACCTGTAAAATTTCTTATCGTTGTACGAAGCCTTTATAGACGATCGTTACGACAATTTGCTTCGAAGGGATCTAATTACGAGTTAAGTTTTAGGGACCTGGTCAAGAGGGGGTAGTTCGTAGATCCTAACTACTGAAGCTATTCTGGAACCAGGTGCTACCGTGACCGTTGTGTGTTGTCGATGACTTACCGTATCTCATGCTCTAAGATCGACGCGCCTTTCCACTTGGAATAACGGTGCCTCACGGCAACAACGACAACGCCAACGAAGAAGGAAGACACGGTAGAAGGCTTCTCGCATGTCTGCTAAGATAGTACGGTAAGTTATTAGAATGAGACGTACGAGGGTCACTCCAAAAGAAATGCATACTATTTTTTTAATTCATCTTCTATTCTACTTGTTTGAAAGTTTTACAGTGTGTCGATACATCCTTTGGAAAAAATATTTTCATTTCTCCACATAGTTTCTATCCCTCACAACTGCTTTACGCCATATTGGAACCAGCGCCTGTACACCCGCACGGTAAAATTCTGGACCAACCTGTTGGAGCCACTGTTTGGCAGCGTTCACAAGGGAGTCATCATCTTCAAACCTTGTTCCACAAAGAGAGTCTTTCAGTTTCCCAAAGAGGATGGGATTTGAATAACAAGACCAGCATAGGCATCTGAGCAGGATCATAAAGCAAATGTTTACACCAATTCTGACATACGCAGATGAACGACGAGTTCCTCCACATCCACACCGCGAATTTTGGAGGTAAGTAAAATAATTCTCGAGACTGAATATGACAGAAAGGCAATAAAATAACTACATTTTATTATAAATAAGACAAGAGTAGACGATAATGTGAAGAAATGGAATTGCCACGTTGCACATCAACGAAATGGAGAAGTTTCTGTAAGGAGATACACTTCCAGACTGAAAGTATGCAGAAACTTATTAGTGGACATTAATATGAGGCGTGTCCGCCCTTAGTCTGTTTGACAACTTGAACTCTGCTGGCAACACTTTCAATTAACTATGTGAATGTCTGTGGAGGACTGGTAGCCTATTCTTCGTCAACAGTCATATCCAGAGAAAGTGGCAATATTGGACGCAGGTGTCTGGCTGTGACGACGTTCTAATTCATCGTAAAGGTGATCCGTTACATTCAGGTCAGGACACTGGGAAGGCCAGTCCATTTCTGGAATCTTACTGTCCACAAATCGTTGCCTGACTGACGCTGCTTTATGACAGGCTGGACTGACATGATGAAACGAAAAGAAAATCATCATCTACGAACTACTCCTCTGTTGTACACAGTACGGAATGCTGTACATCCTTTCACATTTAGAGTATTCTTAAGCACAACCATGAAAAGGCCCCCATACCGTAAAGCCATCTCCTCTGTATTTTACCATTGCCACTACACATGATGGCGGGTAATGTGCCCTTTCCTAAGCCGTGCTCCTTTTTTTTTTTTTTTTTTTTGGAAATATGCCAATCAGAGAACTTCCTAGCTGTTGAAGACATTGAACTCTCCCAATAACAGCTCAGTATTTTACCCTACAGACACATTTTGCAATTCCTTCATAAGCCATTTTCTTTGGAAATAGGTGTGTCAATTTTTCCTATGGCAACGACAAGTACTGCACGACGTAATTCTCATCCAGTGGCAATGGCAGTTTCATGATTGTACACGATGCAGGTGGAAAGAGACATATACGAGTACTTTGGTTATCCACATGCAGACAAATCCTTACACCAACAATGCCTTACAGCTTAAGCCATTTCACCAAATGCCTCATGCGATATAATCTAGGCAATTGTACACATGCATGAAGCAGATGGAATATTCTCTCACCCATGTTGGTTTCAATAAGAATGATTTGCATACATCACATTAAAAACGCTGAGTTAACGTAGCTCATAATACATTATCTACAACAAGAGTGCTACAGTAGGAATGATCTGTACACATCACGCTATGATGCTCTTTTTATCATCAAGCATGTATTGTTTATCATCTGTTGCCGACAAAGTCAATTTACAGTGCTCCAAAGTGGGAACAGTATCTCGCTTGGAGCGAAATATATACTAAGCAATCGAGTTATCAACATCATTTAATTCACACCTTACAAATCATTAGTGCTCAATTCCTTAGATGATGAGCGTTTCACTTCTTCCACTCTACACCTTATAAGTTGTGTTCAAAATTCAAAAGCGTTCATTTTTTTTCTCTCAGTCCTCTGAGTTCCGTAATGATGTCCCCCGATAATTCATCTTCCATTACATCCGCTTCCTTTTTCTTGATGCGTGGGGTGTTGTATACGATATTGTTGAGATAACCCAAATTATCAAACCATCTATCTACATCAGTTTACATAACATGATAAATATCTGAGATAGTTAAACTATATATTAAGCTCTGCGTGTCTATGTAACACATTTTAACGCTTTTACGTCATATTTCTTCAACATATACCCATATTGTAAATCTACACGATGAATATTAGAAGTATCGAAATAGCCATTACTGCTGCTATGGGTTTATCAAAAACAATAACTCTGCTTAATTGAATAGCAAGCATATTCTCTGTAAATACAACAGTGCACTTGAATTTCAGTTTGTCAATCAGAGCAGCAGTTTCATATACACTCCTGGAAATTGAAATAAGAACACCGTGAATTCATTGTCCCAGGAAGGGGAAACTTTATTGACACATTCCTGGGGTCAGATACATCACATGATCACACTGACAGAACCACAGGCACATAGACACATGGAACAGAGCATGCACAATGTCGGCACTAGTACAGTGTATATCCACCTTTCACAGCAATGCAGGCTGCTATTCTCCCATGGAGACGATCGTAGAGATGGTGGATGTAGTCCTGTAGAACGGCTTGCCATGCAATTTCCACCTGGCGCCTCAGTGGGACCAGCGTTCGTGCTGGACGTGCAGACCGCGTGAGGCGACGCTTCATCCAGTCCCAAACATGCTCAATGGGGGACAGATCCGGAGATCTCGCTGGCCAGGGTAGTTGACTTACACCTTCTAGAGCACGTTGGGTGGCACGGGATACATGCGGACGTGCATTGTCCTGTTGGAACAGCAAGTTCCCTTGCCGGTCTAGGAATGGTAGAACGATGGGTTCGATGACGGTTTGGATGTACCGTGCACTATTCAGTGTCCCCTCGATGATCACCAGAGGTGTACGGCCAGTGTAGGAGATCGCTCCTCACACCATGATGCCGGGTGTTGGCGCTGTGTGCCTCGGTCGTATGCAGTCCTGATTGTGGCGCTCAGCTGCACGGCGCCAAACACGCATACGACCATCATTGGCACCAAGGCAGAAGCGACTCTCATCGCTGAAGACGACACGTCTCCATTCGTCCCTCCATTCACGCCTGTCGCGACACCACTGGAGGCGGGCTGCACGATGTTGGGGCGTGAGCGGAAGACGGCCTAACGGTGTGCGGGACCGTAGCCCAGCTTCATGGAGACGCTTGCGAATGGTCCTCGCCGATACCCCAGGAGCAACAGTGTCCCTAATTTGCTGGGAAGTGGCGGTGCAGTCCCCTACGGCACTGCGTAGGATCCTACGGTCTTGGCGTGAATCCGTGCGTCGCTGCGGTCCGGTCCCAGGTCGACGGGCACGTGCACCTTCCGCCGACCACTGGCGACAACATCGATGTACTGTGGAGACCTCACGCCCCACATGTTGAGCAATTCGGCGGTACGTCCACCCGGCCTCCCGCATGCCCACTATACGCCCTCGCTCAAAGTCCGTCAACTGCACATACAGTTCACGTCCACGCTGTCGCGGCATGCTACCAGTGTTAAAGACTGCGATGGAGCTCCGTATGCCACGGCAAACTGGCTGACACTGACGGCGGCGGTGCACAAATTCTGCGCAGCTAGCGCCATTCGACGGCCAACACCGCGGTTCCTGGTGTGTCCGCTGTGCCGTGCGTGTGATCATTGCTTGTACAGCCCTCTCGCAGTGTCCGGAGCAAGTATGGTGGGTCTGACACACCGGTGTCAATGTGTTCTTTTTCACATTTCCAGGAGTGTATACCTTCCCAACTTGTTATTTGCTACGTATTACTCATTTTTTCGACATTCTGCTTAGTTTTGCCAATGACAACTCATACGTTTGAAAAATTCTTTTCCAAATTGTTTTTTTTTTCATTTATACGTCTTTCAGCATTAAAATCTACATAGGGTTTCATCCAAGGAGCTTAATGGAATTTTGCTCCGAGTGTGATTATTGTTTGGGGTACTTTAATTTTTTTTAGTGAATCAACAAATTTTTATCGTGTGATATGAAATCGGCTTCCATGGAACTCCAACCTTGCTTATAATTCATGTTTCTTGTATGTCCATCCTCCTGACGGGAGGTCTTTGGGACGAGGGCCGTTTACTACTGTGAGAAAATAATACGCCTACAGCCGTCCTTAAGACTTTATTTATTTTGTGGCAACCAGTTTTGGTGCTTCAATGCGCCATCTTCAGGCTGTAGTTGATGCGGAAGGGGTTGACACTGGGAAGGCGTTGACACTGGCAGTTGATGGCTAGAGAGCTGAATAAATAATAACATAAAGACGGCTGCAGGCGTTTTATTTTCTCACAATTGGTGATACTTGGTGGTGGAAGGATTTTGTCTGGGAATAATGGAAGATTAGAGAAACGTTCATGGATATTTTACAGATGCTGAAGATCAGTTTTAAAATGTATCTTATCTGAATCAACTTGTATGCCATTTACATAAAAATAGTCCATAGAGCCGTGCAAAATCAGAAAATGGTAGGAACTGCCCATATGCAGAGGCTATGAACATCGACGTATGAAACACAAAGTTCATCATTATTTTCGTTATAATCAGCCATAAACCTATTGTTTGCAAGAGCCTGTGTACTTGAACTGAAAGCTGTACCACTTCTGGTGCCATGCTCAGCAAATTATAAATTGCAATATTAATTTCTATTTACATTACTATTTTTTCCAGAAAAGCTTCCCAAGGTAAACCAGATGCACTCACATAATGAGTTGGACGGTGCTCGTACATTTTAAGACATAGTGTATGGGAATTTTCAAAGATATCGATCAATGGCAAAACATCAATTTTAAAATATACCTTGGAGTAATGTACTAATGCGTTGCATTCAGATAAATACCACACCTTGTACATCCTTAGGAATTAGTATTATTTGGTAGATGTTTCTCTGGTCAGGAAGCCATTGATGATATCAATTGATTGCAACTGTTCATCCAACAAAAAGGAATCGTCAGTTATATACCCATATTGAAACACCTTTTTCTTATTACTCAAACTAAACTGTACACTCTCACAGAAGTACTTTCTTCTTATTTTCAACTTACCTGGATTTAAATACAAGACACATATCTTTAGAGAGCGTGCCAGAAAACTAAAGCAATACATAAACAAAATTTTCTCGTTGAGACAAATATTCATCTTCTTGTTTTGCAATAAGTAATTTTTTTGCGTTCAGCAGTCAGATACTGCTCTTTGCTAAGTCATTCTGTAAGGCGACTGTTTTTTGCCTCCGTAGATGATCGGATTAACATATTTATATCATTTGAGATCGAGTTTTAGGTAGAGTTAGCAGCTTATTAATCGTACTGGTTTGATACCGGACACCTTCACACCAACCACTGTAATGTCGCATGACTTACAAAAGTAATTTGTACGCTGTCTAAGATAGCGATAAAGGCTGAGGAAGCGACGGACTTCGGGCATTCTTGGGTGATGTGGAAGTTTTTGCTCAGCAGATCGAAGAGCACAATTTTTACAGCCCAGTGCAAAGCTCCTTTGGAGCGGTCCAGCAAGCGCCGTCACATGTTGTGAGGGGCGCGAGTGAAAGTTGCAAGGAGACAGTTAAGAGCCGTCGCACAAGAATTGGTTGAAATTTTTTTCTGCCCGTCGGAATGCATCTCCTGCCACCTCGCAGGTGCCCAGAAGTCAACAGTTGAGAATCATTCTCTCGAAGAACGCAGAGCACTTTCCTGCTACTGTTTCCAGGTGGCCCTGTAATGAAGGCTATATTCGGCTGAGTCGAGAGTCCACATTAGTAAACCGTGGTTTCCTAATGTCTAGGCAGAAGGTGTCAGGGGTTCCTTGGTGTGTCAAGCCACACTCACCACTGGAGAATTTATTGTTTGTTTGATACATTGCTGGAAAAATCGTCCAGTAATAATTTTCAACCTTAGTTTGAGAAAATACTGAATGGGTCACGTGAAGCAGTATCATTTTGTTTCTCTCCAAGCAGTTGGACTAATAGGTGCTCCTCTGTGGAGCTTTAGGCATTCCAAAGTACTCACTTACGGCTGTGCACTTGAGCCAAGTGTTTACTCCTGGGAAGCGGGCAAGGAGCTTGACTTGCGAACGGGCTCTGTACTTGAGTATCTTCGAATGTAGGAGTTTGCGAATGCAGCTACTTGTCTACTGTGTAGTTAAATTCACATCCGCACATCGTACTTCGTCTCCACGCCAACAGCACTCTTCCGCAGATCCTCATGGCAGACGTGCTCCTTACTCGACTGTTTATGGTGATATACGTGCCACAGCTTGACAAATAGGGAACCATAATGATAAATGTGTACAGTTCCACTAGATTGTTCTCTGAGCTCACTGTTACCAGCACCAGTAAGGGTAGGTGTTTTTAGTAACAAGGAGACTAGACGGTGTCAACCATTTAAGTGTTCTTATTGTGAAAAAGGGTGGGAGGGACGATTTTTGCACAGAATATGTGGTGACAGTGTAACCAGTGGAACAAATTGAATACTGTAATTTTAGAGATTCTATTTTGCAGCTGCTTGATTGTTTTGTAATAAATATCCTACTATTCTTATTTAACTAGGTCTACACTTTTCCCTACTTGTCCTGTATAGGTTACCAAAGAACATTAATCAGTTAGGATCAACCAAATATTTTTTGTGCAACATCTGAGGTGGGCCAACCATGGAAGGACTAGTCAGACATCAGCACCAACGTAACTATTCTGAGACACCTAGTGTCATATAATGGTGACTTTGCCAGGATGTTGCAATAATAAGAATCGTCTGATCAGGTTTATGTCTTAATTCTATCAACCCAATTTCGTTAATATCAGCTTAATGTGCAACAAATTGCTCAGTTTCATAAAAATTAAATTTGTGGAACTTTTTCTTCTGGCGGTATGCCACATAATGTGAAAAAAATAATATTGAAGAAGTTCGCAAAATTAACAAAACTGACATCATAATGAAATAAATATTGTCGCAGAAAAATCGAAAAGACTATGTAATCAACTATTATAATCGATGATTGTTATTATAATCCCCATTCCTTTTGATAAAGGATCGCACACACTTCCCTTTTGTTTCTTGGTAGTGTAAGAAGCCATTTTGAGGCGAGGCATGAAAACGTGTAAGTTTCGTGTAATATTTAGTCTAAATATAATCAAATATTACTTAAAAGTGTCGCTAATGTTTAATTGTAGCAAATCCTATACTCATGAAGTGAGTGACATAAATAATTCATGCAAATTTTATAGGGGAACATTGGTGAAGAGGTCAACGCCATTGTTCTAAATTGAAGCGGCCAGAGTCGTAATAAATATGTTAATATTTGCTAATTTTGACAAATAATAAAAATAAATATAAATATAGGAGATTTCTCTTGATTAGTGGTTCTTCTTTTGAAACACTGACAGTAGTCAGTTTATTCTAATATTGAACACCATTCATTTAACATGATTTCGGTAATTTTTTTAAATCCCCATTTAACGGAAATTGCGAGAATCTCCTCAGTATTGCAATATCGCCAAAGTGAATAAAATAAGTAATACTGAAATGGTGTCTTTTATTATAAAAACAGCGTGCCGGGCAAACTAGCATCTAGAAGTACCATAACTGAGTGCATGGCGATATAATTTTCCAGTTGTGAAGCATTCAGAATAATCTTAACTCCAACAATAAGTAACAAATAAATACCAACAATACATACATAAAAAGAACCATCACAAATTGTCTTGGACAGTTTTGCAGTAAACTCTCAACTTCAAATGGGAGAATAAGTAATGTACTTATACTCTGCTATGCTAGAACTAATATTTCATTTTCAGAATTTTTGTGAGTTTTGGCCTCACTTTATTTTTTCACGTCATTGTTTTGTGACTATTTGTGTTACGATAGGACTTTGATCTATGTATTGAGAACCAATAGACACAGTCCGATGACTTAGTAGATTCATTTAGCGTAAAGAAATTTTTGATGATTTTGTGAATTATTTTCACATGTGTATGTGCAAACAACAAACTGTGGGGTTCATGTTAAGTATTAGTACCCTCGTGAAGAGAATGAACACAGTAGCACAGTACACAAAGTGGCAAAAAAAGAGTAGAAAGGGAAGCTGAAGTGGAGAATATAGACAGACTGCATGAACTTGAGAGCAAAGTTATGATAAGATAATGAATTATCCAACAGGTAGTGAGAAACAAACACGAAAGTATGTAGAATCAGTAGTTACTTTACGGAACCATCCAAAAAGTGAGTCTGATGGACCGTAAGTGGAGAGAAGTTGCTACACCGGGCCTTGATCATGTGCACCTGGACGAGGTAGTCTGACGTGCACTGTCTCGTAGCACCACTTAATGTACTGGTGGAGGAGATTATGCAATAGTGTAACGTAGGTATGTTGCTATTTTGAAGTTCTAAGCAAAATCATCACAGAATCAAAATGTAGGAATTTTTTCCCATCAATGACAAAGTGATTAGAAGTGGAGTACAAGCTCGAACTGGCAACACATAGGGAAGAAAATCGGCTGTGCCATTTTAAAGTAGGCATACTGGTTTTCGTCTTAAGCGATTTAAACAAATTACAAAGAATTTAAATCTGGGTGATGGGTACTCCCAAATATGAGTATAGTGTAATACCACTACATGAATTGTCAAGAAAAATTAAGTTATTTCAGTAACAAAATAATTATTTGGAATTTAATAAAAAGTGAGACAGGAAATTGAAATCATAAAAAACCAGCAAGTGAAGCTAAAGGTGACTTCCTCCACCATGAGCGCTGCTTGCATTTCACTTTAGAGGCAGATTATATCTCTGCAGCATTTCCTGTCCAGTTCTCTCATGGAAACTGAAAAAAAATAGATTCACTGAGCTCGCGATTATTTAGTAGATTTATATTCTTTTGTGTAAAATACGTTCATATAAACAATGGTAAAAAATGGCTGAGAAGTGCTTAATCCAGATGTGTGATTTTTTTCAGTGCCCTACGAAGTATTGGAGGGAAAGGGACTGGACTAGTGGTAGATCGCTGCTGCCGCCTACTATTGACTGTGTTTTGTTAAGTTGAGTAATTCTGTTGTAGTCAATTGGTGCTGAATTAATGAATGACCAGAAATTATATGTGGAATTGGTAGAGTGCATAAATTCCTTCCATTTAGGAACTGGTGCACATTGTAGAGTGGGCCGCACCATGTGGAGCTACTTGTCACACATCCACAGTGTGTCTTCCAAGGTGAGTGTCATTATGTCCGATGAAAAAAGACTGGTCATGTTTAAATCTAGAACAGTCATCTGCTGTAATCCATTTCTTCACTTGTGTTGAAATATCTGATGTTCCATAGCACCTAGAAGATAAACTTCTGTTTTAGAGGGAGCCAATTTAAACCTATGGGTCTCTTCAGATACTGGGAGAGCTGAGGCTGGGGTGATGCATTTGATAACCTCAAGCTGCGGAAAGAATTCTAGCCAGTGGTAGAGGAGACAATAAAATCGACATTGTCGAATGCAGACTGACAGCATGTTACAATTACGACGGGCTCTTCAGTATGGCAGACAACTGACAGCTCCATCTGTTGACCTTTTTTTTACAAAATGGTTCATTTAACAACTGCAAATAAACATACACTTAATAAACTGAAAATAGCTCGACTATACTATGTATAAACACAGGCTAAGTGAAGTAATTTTGTCTCCTCACAAGACAAGGGATGTACAGCCTCTATCCAACATGAAAAGCGAGCAGAATTCGTGCTGGTGGAACTTACCTTTTTCCCAGAAGAACGCTGCGGCCAGATACACAATAACTAAGACTTTCCTCGAACATTGTAGAACAATGTACAGAGATTTACATAGATTCTGTCCATATGCGTTTCTTGCGTTAGTATTATTTAAAATTCATACCTGTATTCAATGTAGTGTTAACACGATTTGTTGAAAATAAAAAGTGCACCCCCACCTTTTCACCCTGATACACCCAAAGGCCAGCCGCTGTGGCCGAGCAGTTCTAGGCGCTTCAGTCCGGAATCGCGCTGCTGCTACGGGTGCAGGTTCGAATCCTGCCTCGGGCATGGATGTGTGTGATGTGCTTAGGTTAGTTAGATGTAAGTAGTTCTAAGTCTAGATGACTGATGACCTCAAATGTGCTTAGAGCCATTTGAACCATTTTGATGCACACAAAGAACAATTTAGCACTTAATTAGTCCTACTGCACTTACATGTGGTACACACATATAATAACCGTTCTTAACTCACTTCAGCTATGAATAAACAACAATTTTTATGAAATTAAAACACTGTTTTTAAGAACGTTCTACTTTTCCATCCCTTTCAGAGCGGAGGCTGTTAGTCATAGAGAGATAATGAATAGCACCTTTTGTAGAAAAATTAATGTAATTTAATTTTTTACCGGGAAGCATTTTCGTTAGATGGTGCAATTTTAGAGATATTCAGGAAAATCCTGAAAACGTGAACTTTCACACCCTCCCCAACCCCCAACACACGCCATCACGCTCAAGTCCTACTGGTTAGGATTTGTAATATGTTGTTCATGACAGCCCCTTTCCTCTACCACATAACAAAAATTTGCAACTGCACAAATGTTTTCCTCTAACTTTCGTTCGTTGTCATTACTACAGCGAAAGGTAAGATCTACGGTATTTTCCAAGACGACTCAAGTAATACCCTATTTGAAAACTTTGTATGTAGGCGGTATAATTAATGTCTGTTATCAAGAGTCTCCCACTTCAGCTTTCCAGCACTTCTGTGACACGCTCTCGCGAATCAAACAATCTTGTGAACATTCGTGCTGCTCTTCGTTACAGATACTATCTTATCGAAATTATCGTGACGCCTGTAAGTGGATTGATATGGGATGTGTCATTCAGACCTCTCTGTGACGACTTGAACTCTGCTGGGGACACTTCTAATGAGGTATCTGAAAGTCTGTGGAGGAATGGCAGCCCATTGTTCCTCAAAAGCGAAAAACAGAGAAGGTAGTAAGTATTTGGCGCTGAGGTACGGAGAGAAGTCGATGTTCGAACTCGTCCCAAAGGTTTTTCACTTGGTTGTAGTGTGGACATTCACCTCACCAGTTCATTTGAAGAATGTTATTGTCCACAAATTATCGCGTCACAAATGCAGCTTTATGACAGTATACCGTGACGTCCGTTGTGTTGTTGTATTGTAAGGCGCCACACACACACACACACACACACACACACACACACACACACAACATGTGTCGTCGTTGTCGTCTCTTCTTTCCCTCGTCTATATCAGAGCATGAGAAATGTTTATGCTTGTGTTTACGTATTTGTTGTCGACAACACACAACTACACAGCCACAGTATCACCTGATTCCGGAATGGCTACCTTAATATAATATAAAGATAGTGGGTTTCGATGCAGCGTTATTTAGGTGTGATATTATTCTTCACTTAGCCTTTGAGACTTTAAGAACCAGCTACTCTTAATCGGGCCCAAAACTCGACTTAGAACGAGAGCACTTACGATCAGTCTGTTACGTAAGGCTCCACACCACTATAAGAAAATATCACTGTTCATGAAATAACAAAATGTGCGAGTAAACTTCTTTATATTTTTTCCTTTAATTTAATAATATGCTTTAAAATGTTTATTTCACGCCCACAAATCGCCCACACCTCGATGTAGAGTGTAAATCTGTACATGAAAAATAGTACACTATTTCTGCTGATATGAGCTTTTGGGTTACTAGACTATTTCGATCAACAGGATTTATATTGGATTTTGAAAATGATGTTTATATCCAAACTTCCGTCCTCCACAATGGCTCATCAAATATTCTACCCTTTCGCGTTAATTAAGAATTCGCGTAAATTGTATTTCCGCGAGTTTAAAGCAAGCCATCGGCGGCGGCGGCGCGAAAGCAGTCTTGATACCGTGACACAGTCGCCACGCTTGCTAGCCTGCCACGAAATTGACCTGCATACATCTACAACCAATTTCAAGGTCATAATACGACCTACGTGATTGTGTGCAATTGAACTTCGTCCAATAAATTATTTCTGGAATCGTAATCACGACCCCGACGCTGACCATTCGTAAACGCACAATTAACTCTCTTTTTTTCCTAAGAGTAAACGAATGACGTCACATCATCTACATAGTTGTTAAAATGTTATTCCAAATGAACTCAAACATTTATCGTCATTATATTTTAGCGCCAATAACCAGAAAAAAATATGATTTATTATCGGAAAGTAACACATAACAGATCGCAAACCGCACGTAGCTAAATGATAGCTTTGCATAGCGTCGGGACTTAACCACGCAAAAGTATGTAAAGAAATCCCCTGCATATCAATTTCTGCATACCAACTGACAGATAAAAATAAAATATTCAAGACCGCATAGAACAATCCCGATCTCTAATGTTATAACAGGGTGCACGGTTATGCTGATATATCAATCACCGCTTTCGAACCGGTTCTCTGCTGTATGCATTAGACAGTGTTGTAAAATTTGCTTGTATCGTTGCGTATTTAACGTTGTCTTAAGCGCAGTAAGGCGTCCACATCCTAACAACTAAATACGCCCTCACACCGTAATACCACCTCCTCCATATTGCACTGTTGGCATACACATGACACCAGTTACGTTCTTCGGGCATTCGCCAACAGCAGACCCTTCCGTAAGATTGCAATAGGGTGTAGTGTGATCCATCACTCCAGACACTCGTTGCCAGTCGTTCGCTGTCCAGTAGCGTCAGCCTTTGCACCACCTCTAGCGTATCTCAGCAGTGACTGCAGAAATGTGTGGCTTATGAGGAGCTGCTCGGCCACTGTCGCCCATTCTTTTTCACTTCTTACGCACGGTCTTTGCGATGGCTAGAAAGCTGGTAGCACTTTGGAAATCATGAGTGATTCCTTCCGGTGATTTTATGCGTTAGTTCGTAGCCACATTTCGCAATTCTCGACGGTCCCTGTCCGTCAGTACATCAGGTCTGGCTGGTCTAGGTTTAGCTCTGAGTAATCCTTCACATTTACAGCTGACAGTCATAATGCCAAGCGTTGAGTGGAACAATCTTCAGAAGGGTCACAACGCCCCTGACGGATTTATTACACAAGTCACATCCAATGATCACTGCACGTTTGAAGTCAATGAACTCTCCTGAGTTAACAATTCTGCTGTTACAATACTGGCGTGCCTGCCTCTTGTGACATCTGGTGGTCAGTTCCGCGTTAAATAAGGTATCCAGATAGTTTTCATCAGACAGCGTACGTTCAACGTCCACACATAGCCCTCCTTCGTACGGGCTCCACAACCAATATTCTAGGAAGGAGCGCTCAAGTTCTTTTGTAAGGAATCGCGTTTTCTTACTTATAGCTTTTGTCCAGTTACTATCAATGAACAAAAGTGACATTTATCTGCGATCGAACCTTTATCATCATTCCATTTTATGTCGGCACTAGGTTAAGTATCACAACAGGTATTTGTGTGAGTTGACTGATTACCACCGTGACTCGTCGATAATTCAGTCACAGGATGCCGTACCATGATTCTGAGTTATTTGAAGTGCACCGTTTTACATTTCAGAATATTTGAAGAGACTTGCCGATGTTTGCAAAACTTTAAAATTTTATCGACATTGCAAAGGATATTTGTGCAGCATTTTCAGTGAGTAGGCTCTATATTTCATTACAGACAATCCCGAAATCTGCAAAAGTTTAAAGTCTAACTGTCTGTGAAGTCGATAATATGCAACAATGGCTACAAAGATCCGAGATAAGATGGTGCATCCTCCTTATCATGAAACCCTCAGCCCAGCTGGAAATTTCGCTTAATAATTCGTATCTACATCTACATGTACGTGGATATTCTGCAAATCTCATTTAAGTGCCTGGCACAGGGTTCATGGAACCACCTGCACAATACTTTATTATTCCAATCTCGTACAGTGGGCGCAAAGAACGAACACCTATATAGTTCCATATCAGCTCTCATTTCTTTTATTTTATCACGACGATCGTTTCTCCCTATGTACGTCGGCGTCAACAAAATATTTTCGCATTCGGACCAGAAAGTTTTATTTTGAAATGTCTTGAGAAGATTCTTCCGCAACGAGAAACGCATTTGTTTTAATGACGTCCATCCTAGATGCTGTATAATTTCAGTGACACTCTCTCCCCTATCCGGCCGGAGTGGCCGAGCGATTGTAGGCGCTTCAGTCTGGAATCCGCGCGACCACTACGGTCGCAGGTTCGATTCCTGCCTCGGGCATGGATGTGTGTGATGTCCTTAGGTTAATTAGGTTTAAGTACTTCTAAGTCCTAGGGGACTGATGACCACAGATGTTAAGTCCCATTGTTCTCAGAGCCATTTGAACCGTTTTTCTCCCTTAATTCGCGATCATACAAAATGTGTTGCCCTTCTTTGAACTTTTTCGATGTACTCCGTCAGTTCTATCTGGTAAGGATCCCACACAGTGCACAGCAGTATTCTAAAAGAGGACCGACAAGCGTAGTGTAGGCAGTCTCCTTAGTAGATCTGTTACATTTTCTAGGTGTCCTGAGAATAAAACGCAGTCCTTGGTTAGCCTTCCCCACAAAATTTTTCATTCGTTCCTTCCAATTTAAATTGTTCGTAATTGTAATTCCTAGGTATTTAGTTGAATTTACGGCCTTTAGATTTGGCAGGTTTATCGTCTAATCGAAGTCTGACGGATTGCTTTTACCAGTCATGTGGATCACCTCACACATTTCGTTATTTAGGATCAAATTGCGATATTCGCACTATACAGACATATTTCTAAGTCATTTTGCAATTTGTTTTGATCTTCAGATGACTTTACTAGTCGATAAACGACAGTGTCATCTGCAAACAACCGAAGACGGCTGCTCAGATTGTCTCCCAAATCGTTTACATAAATAAGGAACAGCAAAGGGCCTATGACACTACCTTGGGGAACGCCAGAAATCACTTCTGTTTTACTCGATGACTTTCCGTCGATTTCTACGGGTTGCGACCTCTCTGACAGGAAATCACGAATACAGTCACATAACTGAAACGATATTCCATAAGCACGCAATTTCACAACGAGTCGCTTGTGTGGTACAGTGTCAAAAGCCTTCCGGAAATCAAGAAATACAAAATCAATTATAGATCCCATGTCCATAGCACT
Organism: Schistocerca gregaria; assembly: GCF_023897955.1. Classification (NCBI taxonomy): domain Eukaryota; kingdom Metazoa; phylum Arthropoda; class Insecta; order Orthoptera; family Acrididae; genus Schistocerca; species Schistocerca gregaria. The sequence continues at coordinate 385,255,132 of NC_064927.1, forward strand.
CAACAATTCATGCGAGTAAAGAGCTAGTTGTATTTCACAAGAACGATATTTTCTAAATCCGTACTGACTGTGTCTTTCCGTCAACAAGCATTCATGCAGAGCTGGATTGAAGTAGTTTTGAAAGCCAGGAAATAGATCCCATCGATGATGACTTAGAACAGGAGAAGGTGAAACGCGTATGGGATAAATAAAGTAACTAGCAGCAGGAAAGGTAGTTTTATTTACAAATCAATTAAAAAACACTGTATTCACCGTGTTGTATGGAACCTTGACTTTCAGGATGTCATGTGAGAAAATTACTAGTTAGGTTTTGCGTCATGGACGTTTTCGCAGTCGGATAGGCCGTTTGGAACACCGCATCTAACAAAGGAGACCGCATCAGTGTGGGAGATCTACTGCAATGTGGTCTTCCTCTTGCGCCTCCGTTATAGGTAGAAATTAAACTGGTAATATTCTACAAATATTAAAATGAGTATTAATAAGTAATTCTATCTGAGATACTGTACGCCTAGATAATGCTACCAGTGCCGATGTTCACAATTTGTCTTCCTTTCCGCGGAAACTACGACGACTAACACATAGTTCAACTCCGAATCTCGGATGAGCAAGAACAAAAGGGAAAATTTTCAGTCCTTCTTTCAGTGAGACCAGACTGCCATTAGTCGAAAATGCGGAAAACGGGAGCCAGTGTAATGGAAATTAAAAAAGTTGTAAGATCAGCATATTAATTCGTTGTTGGAATGACAAAAGTAAGCAAGGGTACTGAAAAGTTCATTAATCATAGTTAGTGATTTCTTATTCCATTCCGCCACCCTGGAGTTGCAAGTTAAATACTACCAAGCTATTGAGTCCCCAGGACTTTGAACACGAATCTGAACTGCATAATTTATTCAAAGAATGACCCATGCTATAGCCAGTCACATAAGATTCGAAAAAGAGGTACGACTAACGGTCTGCAGTTCCACAAAAATACATACCAAACACTAACGTCATTCGTGGCGGTACTCTCAGGATGTTTTGTACTGCATAGGGAGCAGTTTAAAGGAAACAGCTTGGAAGTCGTCGGAGGTGAACGGCCTCCAGCCTACGCGCAGCCTCGGGACGCACCGTTGAGTCTTCTAGTGGGGGACCTGCTGCAACGGCCAACGGGATACCACGTTGAGCATCGTTCTGGAGCTGGAAGCTAGCGGTCCGCGGTCCTCGGAGTGAGGCGAAGCTTTAGGGGTGGCAGCGCTCAGGGAGCGGTGTCTGCGCAAAGCGAGTCCGGCGCGGGGGCGTTGTGGAGGCGGAGCGGGGGCGGCGGCGGCGGCGGCGAATCCTGGTGCCTCCTTTCCGGGCTGCGGGCGGTCGCCTCACGCCTGCCGGCGCAGCGGTCGTGTCACCTTCACACCACCGCATCGCTCCCACCGTTTGCATGCGTAGCAACTCGCGGGAGACGAAAATCGATTTTCGGCAACCGACATTCGCCGACGCGTCTTTGTAACACGCCTGAATCTATTTTACTAGACCGATCAAATATCAATTTTAGGTCTGTTGTTTTAAATGAATGGCGAACTGAAATAAAACAAACTTGGAATGATAAACCCAAGCCTGGAACGACCACCTTGTAGGAGGAGGCCTACGACTCAATGTAAAGGAAACAGCCTTTGATCAAAGATCGAAATGGCGTTAGGAGTGCGATAAGTGAATGCATCTATTAATTCAGCCCAAACATCCACGGTATCAGAAAAGGTGTTTCACTGCTATAGTCCTGTACAGGTGGCAGACTGCGTGCTATAACTATCAACTTAAACACTTATTTGACCGAGAGGCGCCGCCGGAGTGGCCGTGCGGTTCTGGGCGCTTTAGTCTGGAACCGAGCAACCGCTACGGTCGCAGGTTCGAATCCTGCCTCGGGCATGGATGTGTGAGATGTCCTTAGGTTAGTTTGGTTTAATTAATTCTAAGTTCTAGACGACTGATGACCTCGGAAGTTAAGTCGCGTAGTACTCAGAGCCATTTGAACCCCAAAAAAATGGCTCTGAGCACCATGGGACTCAAATGCTGTGGTCATCAGTTCCCTAGAACTCAGAACTACTTAAACCTAACTAACCTAAGGACATCACACACACATCCATGCCCGAGGCAGGATTAGAACCTGCGACCGTAGCAGTCGCACGGATCCTGACTGCGCGCTTAGAACCGCGAGACCACCGCGACCGGCCATTTGAACCAGTTTTCACTGAGAGGCATTAGAACAGAAATTTTTACCAAGCAAATCGCCAAACAACACTATGTTTTGAGAAGCTACTTTATTTGTACAGCGACTTTCGGCACTAATAATGCCCCCTTCAGGCACCTGTGTATTAAAAATGAGTATTTTTATGTATTTGTACAAAAAATAAAAATATAAATGGAAAAAAGATCGAAAGTAGATGAAAAAACCAGACACACTTTATTCATTTTTAATTACGATTGTATATTTTCTATTTTTGGTTGTTTGTAATGTTTGGCATGTTCTGTTATAGGTCTGTGATGTCAAAATAGTTTAAGTAGTACCCGGTATGTCTACATATTCTGCTTTATTGAGCCGTATTTGCACTCTCTTGCTTCAAATTGCATTTTGTATGTTTTAATGACTTTTATTTGAGGCCTACAGTTCGTTTTCTGTAAAGTCAGCTGTGGTATACTGTAATACGTCCGACCGCGGCCACTTTCTCCAACGCACCGCGAGCGGCCGAGCCGGATACCCGGGGCCGTGCTCCAGGGTTCAGTCACACAGCGGCAAGCCAGGGCAAACGTCGTCGCCTCCTTCAAGGAGGGCACGATGCGAAGGGCCCGTCTGGCAACGAGAAGCGTGCCGAGAGCTCATGGACACCTGCCGCCATTAGGATGGAACGCCAAGAACGTATGCGTGAAAGCATCTCAGTTCTTCTGGCCTGGCGGCAGTCATTTACCTGCCTTGGAAAGCAGTGATGTGCCGACAGATCCAGCACCCCACGGGCACAGGGAGATGGAGGAGAAGCGAAAAGAGGAGAGTCGTGGAGACACTCCGGAAGCGAGAGGACATGGGCGCTCTCCACTATCGCCAACATCCGCCTTACGACGCCGTGATAGCACAGCTTCGGCCACGCAACCGACAACGGGCAGACAATGCGGAGATCGTACCTGGGCCCCGTCGCAACGCCTCGATTGCACAGGAGGGCAGCCAAGCCAAGCAGCACAGCTCCGACGCGACGCACCGCATCGACACAGCACTTGCCGCCGACAGCATTTTTCCGGAATACAGTTTTGAGGTGTTCCAGCTCTTGGGGCAGACTCTCTGCGTCAAAGATGGTTCAAATGGCTCTAAGCACTATGGGAGTTAACGTCTGAGGTCATTAGTCCCCTGGGGGACACGAGAAAAGCTTCCGCGAAGGATGTGCCATTAATAACACATTTGGGCCTCCCCTGGGCAACGGCTCTAAGCCGGCAGATTCTCTCACACCAGAAGCATCACAGTAGAGCGACATAATGTCTCGGCAAAAACCGGATAGGTTCTTATCAGAACCGGCTTTGACGATCATCTATGTGAACGCAGAAGGTTTTTCGTCTTGCAAAGAACAATTGCTGAACGAGCTTTGTCAAAAAACCAAATGTGACGTACTCTGCGTGCAAGAAACGCATAGGGACATCCAACACCGACGCCCCAAGGTTCCAGGGATGAAACTAGTAGCAGAAAGACCGCACGCGCAATACGGGAGTGCCGTGTTCACCAAACCGCACCTCCAAGTGAGGATGGCGGATCACACTGATGAGAGAGCTATCGAGATTATCACGGTGGAATTTGGCGAATACACGGTGACCTCACTGAATAAGCCCCCAGATGTAGACTTTCACTTTGAACCACCAGTAAAAATCGGTAAACAGAAAACGGCTTTCATCATCGGCGATTTCAACAGCCGTAGTCATGTATGGCGATATGCACAAGGAAACAAAAATGGTGAAGCCGTTCTGGCGTGGGCCGAGTCAAACCACCTGGCACTTATCCACGACAGCAAACTTCCCACACCTTTCAACAGCGGTAGGTGGCGCCGTGGATACAACCTGGATCTCCTATTCGTCGGCCAAGAAATAGCACAACAGCGCTTTAAGTCCATCTGCGCCCCCATACCAAAGACACATCGCCCAATAATGTGCCAAATGTTGCCAATAGTCATATCACGAAGAGTAAAGTTCAGAAGGAGATATAATTTCAGGAAGACAGACTGGCCCAAATTCACCAGAATACTAGAAGAGAGAGTCCAGACATGTAGCCCAGATCCAGAGAACTATGACAGCTTCGTGGACACCGTCAAAACCTGCTCCCGAGCGTCTATTCCAAGGGGATGCAGAACAAGTTACACACCAAGACTCATCCAGGGAACAGTAGCCCTACTGGAAGAGTATCAAATTCTCTTCGAAAGAAACCTCTTCAGTGAAGAAACCCTCACCAAAGGAAGAGTTATTACCTCCCGGATATCAGAAGTGAGAAGGGAGCAATGGACAAAACTGATGGAGGAAACTAATTTTGGCTGAGATAGTCAAAAGGCCTGGAAACTCATAAAACGCCTAGCCAATGACCCCACGAAACCAAAGCTACACGCCACCGTCTCAGCAGACCAAATTGCACACCAGCTTCCCACAAATGGGAAACCACGAAGATACAACAATCTAAGAGACAAAAAAGAGGGGCATAGAACGAAACACCCCTCAGGAGACCGAAGAACTATCCAAGACATTTACCTTGGCGGAACTGGAGAAGGCGGTCAGTAAGTGCAAAATGCGGAGAGCAGCCAGCCTTGATGATATATGTGTCGGGCAAATAAAGCATTTTGGACCTGTAACAAGGAAATGGCTAGTCGATATGATGAACAACTGCATGACATCCTGCAAAATTCCAAAAATCTGGAGAAAATCGCGAGTCATTGCCATCCTAAACTCAGGCAAAGAACGTAACAATCCCAAAACCTACAGGCCGATCTCTCTGCTGTGTCATATGTACATGGTTTTGGAAAGGATGATACTCCACAGAATCACGGACGCTATCGAGCCCCTCCTGATTCCACAACAAGCAGGCTTCAGACAGGGCAAATGCTGCAGGTCACAGGTGCTAAAATTAACGCAACACATAGCGGATGGGTTCGAGAACAGAAAGATCACAGGGGCTGTCTTCCTAGACCTACCAGCAACCTACGACGCAGTCAACCACCGACTGATCCTGGGGAAAATATACGCAATGAGTAGGGACTACAGACTAACCTTACTGATTGGAAACCTACTCCAGAATCGAAGGTTCTTCGTGGATTTTCAGGTACAGAGAAGCCGGTGGAGGATACAGGAAAATGGCCTCCCCCAAGAAAGTGTACTGGCCCCAACAGTTTGAAACGTACCCTTTGAAAAACTGGGCTTAAACTGACACACAATGTTTTTAGCGCAACGCAATCTGACTTTCAAAAATCCCTACAAGAGAATGGCCCTGACTAAATTAACCTATGCGTTTCACATATCACTTACCTCACAAAAATCTTGGTTACTCGAACTACTGCAATACAGCGAGCACCACTACTGCCAGCTAAATAAAAGATCCAAACTACGGAAGGCACTAACTACTGATAGGCACAGTTAGCAAATGAAAGATTTTAATAGAGAACAAACAATGTATTTACCTTTATAGTCATAATATATATATCAGTTCATGACATCCAGTCTTACAAATTACAAAACTCTGCCATCTCTCTCCCCACGTCCACCACTGCTGGCGGCTCACATCCAACTGCGCAACGCTATGCACTGTTAGCATCCAGCTGCCGCTGTCCAACACTACAATGGCAGACAACAATGCAACCCAGCCACAGACTGCACACGGCACAGCCAGTGATTTTTCATACAGAGCGCTACATGGCGTTACCAATAAGAAAACCTAAACAGCCTACTTACATAGCCCCCATGCTCCCCACAAAAAAAATTTACAAATTGTTTTGGGCAGTGGCCAATACAGATCTGAAATTTTTTTTTCGTAATTATGATTACAATAGCAAAGAAATCAAATGCACACACTTATTGATACAATGTTGGGCAAAAGCTAAAATTTTCTTACAGTCCATAAAGACAGTCCTGATCGTTCATCACAGTAAAATTGCAGTGTTTTTCTCAAAGTCTGAGCAATAAAAGAAATTGCACTTGGAAGTAGTGGATTTCTAAGCAGTCTTGAAGAAGTAGTGTTGTCCTTCCAACGGAAAGACAGTGCTGACTCTTGACATACAGACAGGTAATGGGCTACAACAGAGCAAACCCACAGCAGAGTCAGTCGAAGTTGAAGACTATTGGTAAGTACATCATCACAGAGCTGACCCACTGTAGTCCTAGTAGAGATTATGGTATTGGTGGGCTACCAGAGGTGCAGACCCACTGAAGTCCTTGTAGAAATAATGGTATTGGTGGGTCATCAAAGGTGTAGACCCACTGTAGTACTTGTAGAGATGGCCTGCGGCCATCTGTTTGACTGTGCAGGCGCACAATCACCATTGAAATGTCTTGCGGATAATGTAGCAAGTCCATAAACCACCATTTGTCCTCTTACAAAGAATTTGTTTGAAATGTCCTTAGAACCAGCAATGCTGTTGTCCAGTCCCTTGCTGAATTATTAACACACATGCAAACACTATCAGTCCCTACTTCTCACATATTGTTCATATATTATGACCAACAGAAACGTGTGCAGTGAAATGTAATTTACAAGTGACTTAATTTGATGAACTGGTGTCAATTACAATTTTATAACATGAGAATACAATAACAAAGGTACAAAATACATCATTAAAGAACATAACAATACAGATAACATTTGCAGTAATACAGGCTTTACAATGAATCGAAATAACAAATACATCAGTTTACAAAAATTATGACATAAGTACACACATAAAAGATCAGAATAACTTTTGAAACCTCAACTTCACAGATGAGCATTAGAACAAAACAGAATAAATAATGTGTAAACATCTTTACCAAGTAAATAACATGTTATTAATGAAATTATATTTGAGGATAACAGTATTCCTCATCATAGTGAATGTAGCTTAGTATTAGAAGAGAAAAAATTCTATGAAACAGTACACAGAGACAGGAAGAAAACAAATACACAAGGGTACACAAACACATAGTGGGATAACACAAAGAAAGGACAGGGTTTGTTTTACTGCAGTATTTTGCAAACAAAACTTTCTTTACTTCTCGGAGATCTCCCTTCATTCCTCATTATTTCCAAAAAGTCATATCGAAGCCTGCTTTCTGTATTATGCTCACATCCTCTTTCAAAAATAGTTTTTCTCCACTATATACTACTTTTTTTGGCCAAATCATTTTCTTATAGCTTCTCAATGCATTTCTTCCAATTATTCATAGTTAGTTTCTTATATAGTCTACCCCCTCTTAAGCTAACTTAAGATCTACTGAGCTCAGATGCTAAACTAAGGGACGACGCAATGCAGCAGCACAAAACAATTAACACAAACAGCAATGACTAAAAAATGCAAGTAAGTATAGCAAGCAGCAATAAATGTAATAACTTATACCTAAACATAACAAAGCTGAAGCAGAAAAAATATTACAGTAAAAAATGTTTAATACCTATGTCACATCTTAACACTAGAGTGTTGCATCACAACATACGCTAGCAGATAAGTTACCAAATCGTAAAAAAATTATTTTTGCAATTCCTGTGAAGGGAAATTTCTATTTGTGCTCTCTTTTCTAAGAAAGTACATCATAAAATGATTCTTTACTGGGTCTGTAGACAGAAAATAGTGATATTAGTACATCTATTAAATTTTATTTTAACCAATGCTGCAGTGCAGACAGAAACTGGATATTAAACAAAATGAGCAATCTCTCAGCTATAAAGACAATAAATATAAAATGTTTTTCATCATTTCATTTCAGTAAATATCATAAATTAAGTGCTTCACAGTGTAATCATATGTTTTCAAGTTTGGGCCTGTCGTATTTGCGATGCTTTCTACAAAGGAATGTCAACTGCGAGGTTAATGCCCTCCTTTTTCTCCACCTGTGCCTCTGAAAGGCACACACTAATGACTTTTTCTCGAGGCGGCTGGCACACCTGGCCGCTCGCAAAGCATTATGTCACGGTCACCTACCTTTCTTACCGAAATATTTACGACAGCAGTTTCCGCTACAGTGACAGTCTCATGTAAAAATATTTTCACAGGTCAAGAATTTGAGTTATTAATCTGTAGAAACAAAATCCTTTAAATATAATAGTGTCCAAAAAATTTTCGTCAGCATAGTGATACATTCACGCATATACACACATTTCAGAACTCTTAAAGTACGATTCTCGGTTTCCAACATCCTTTTTCACAAACCAGAGTCCCTAACCACTACTCATTATTCCTTACCTTATTACACATATACATATTCGTCGACACTTCTTCAATATTTCATCATGTCAGATACATAGCATAACCAAATAACTCATATAGCATCAGCTTAAACATACCTCAGCAGCATAATTCACATCGTCGTCGTCATAATAACATCATAACACGTCAGTCAAATCTCAAAAACGTCATAGCTTTCTGCAATAATTTCAAAACCTAAAAAAAATTCTCTGCTCATTTCAAAAGTGTCATCTACCTCAAACGTACTTTAACAATCATGATCTCATACCAAATACATCATTTAAAGCTCTCATAGTATCACAATGTTTCCGAAAAAATATGAACAGTTCACCAAGTACCGACAAAATACAATTTCGTAAGTGTGAAGTTATCCAACCGTGTAATTGCGTAAACATCTGTCATTGACGTAGTAATAAAATGTTTGTCTCTCTCAGTTAAATTATCAGATAGCTGTGTAATTTATGTCTTAGAGAAATATGGTACCGATGTGTAAAGTTGTATAAGTAAAAACCATATTAGCTAGGGCGTCTTGTAAGATAATCTCTGTGGAAGTGTCGTAGTTATCGTCCTCGGAAAGCTAAGTTCTGCAGAAGTCAATATACTAACCTCATGATAAACAAAAGTGAAATGCTTTGCGTATAGATATCGTAGTTACTACGCTTATTGCCGTGATGAAGTAAGTACTGTACTGTAACGTACTGTTGTGCTACAGAAAAGTCTGTCTCACTGTAACTATACCACAAAAGTTACTACTAAAACATGTTTTCCTTTCTAGAAGAATTCAGAAAAACTGTGCAGATATAAAACAGATACACCGCAAAAGCACAATGTAAATTGTGTCACACATTAGTTGCGTCGTGATATAATCATGTAGCTATCAAAGAAACCAAATGCTATGTCATCTTTAATCTCACAGAAAGTACTTCAAATAAAGAATGTCTTTTCAACTAAAGCAAAATGTTGCATTAAAACCTCATTAACAGTATATGTTCTAAGTATGTAAGCCTTATAGTCGTTACGTAATCGTGCAACTAACAAGCAAGAATGTACAAATAACAACACTGTGTCGTCTGTTCACTATAACAATGCATTCGTAATTTCTGTTTAAAAATGTTCCCTAGGTTCTAGACTGGATATTTAAGTACAAACATTGTTGCATGTTAACAGTTTCTAAGTCTGACAAAGCGTACTAGTAATATAAAGTGAAAAGTTTTATAGCAAGGACTAATTTAAAAAGCAGATTATATTTCAATAAACGGTTTTACATGTGAAATATGGTGTAAACCTTTACTCTTCCTAGTACGCAGAGTTTCAACTTGAACGCAATTATCATGCCGTATACGTCGGTAAAGAATGCTAAAATTTTTCTCAAGGTTAGCGTCTATGTTATTTTTCGCGGAGCCAGCCGGCGCACGTTGCTGCCTGCGGTGCGAGTCATTGTCTGTCTCTTTGTTGGCGCGCGTCGTTATTGGGATTGGGAGACCTAACTTCTACAAATTCACCTTGACGAAGAGGCCCTGCCCTGTTTGAACCTCGCCAGTTCTGATGCAATTCAGGTCTGTCGTTACGATCATATCGTCTGTCGTCATGTCGGAAGTTCCTGTAGTTTCTTTCTTGTCGATTAAGTGGTGGAGAATTTCTCCCTGAATTATCACTTCACAGTGGACCTTTGCGACTGACGTTATTCTGTCTCCCATGATAATAATTGTTTTGGTTCCCATATTGTCTGTTTCTATGGCAGTCTCTGCGATAGTCATTACCGTGGAGGTGCGACCTTTCCCTGTAATTATTACTACTCTGACAACGGTTGTCATACAGGTGATGTCTGTTTTGGTCACGATTTGTGTTGTGAGAATATCCTTGTCGCCTCCAGTTATTATTTCGTTCATCACGGAATTGCAACGGATGTGACCTGTAATTGTTGTGTTTCTGTTTTCGCGTTCCGCGGTTGTTAATGTCAATTTCTAGTTCTCGTAACAGTCCCTGAAAAGCTTCAATGTCGTCTTTGCATCGTCCTGCTAAAATAATATGCCGTAAATGTTCAGGCAATTTGATTAAGCAAATGCGGATGAGTTCAGACGGGCTGTATGGGTTTGAAAGATACTGATTCTTAGGTAACATGTCTTCCAAATATTTCACAAGACTTGAAAATTCAGATTGTTCGAAATTTTTCATCATTATGATGCCATGTTTTACTCGGTCTTGTGTGGCTTGAGACCAATATGCTGAGATGAAGGCATGGTAAAATTCTCCTTCACTGTGGCAACCGTGAATGACCGATCGCATTCTTACAGCTGGTTCATTCTCTAAATAGCAATAGCCACACATTAATTCTAATCTGTGCTCTAATGACCAGTATGGGGGGAAACAATGAGAGAATTGATGAAGCCACGCTTGTGGATGAATGTCGTTGCCAGAATTCTTAAATGTTTTGAATTTACGTGTAGTAATGAACAGCTTATAGTCAAAATCATCGTGTCGGTGGGTCGCATGTCGGTCATTGTTACGTCGTTTCGGCGGTTCCATCTCAAAATTCGGTGTACTTTGCCAATTTCTTTCATAATCTCCAAAGTGCCCTGTGTTATTATTTTGTGGCAGTTCCGTATTTTTATGTCCCTCTTCCCGTATTGGAGTGCGAGTGTCCTCTGAAATACACTCCTGGAAATTGAAATAAGAACACCGTGAATTCATTGTCCCAGGAAGGGGAAACTTTATTGACACATTCCTGGGGTCAGATACATCACATGATCACACTGACAGAACCACAGGCACATAGACACAGGCAACAGAGCATGCACAATGTCGGCACTAGTACAGTGTATATCCACCTTTCGCAGCAATGCAGGCTGCTATTCTCCCATGGAGACGATCGTAGAGATGCTGGATGTAGTCCTGTGGAACGGCTTGCCATGCCATTTCCACCTGGCGCCTCAGTTGGACCAGCGTCCGTGCTGGACGTGCAGACCACGTGAGACGACGCTTCATCCAGTCCCAAACATGCTCAATGGGGGACAGATCCGGAGATCTTGCTGGCCAGGGTAGTTGACTTACACCTTCTACAGCACGTTGGGTGGCACGGGATACATGCGGACGTGCATTGTCCTGTTGGAGTAGCAAGTTCCCTTGCCGGTCTAGGAATGGTAGAACGATGGGTTCGATGACGGATTGGATGTACCGTGCACTATTCAGTGTCCTTCGACGATCACCAGAGGTGTACGGCCAGTGTAGGAGATCGCTCCCCACACCATGATGGCGGGTGTCGGCCCTGTGTGCCTCGGTCGTATGCAGTCCTCATTGTGGCTCTCACCTGCACGGCGCCAAACACGCATACGACCATCATTGGCACCAAGGCAGAAGCGACCCTCATCGCTGAAGACGACACGTCTCCATTCGTCCCTCCATTCACGCCTGTCGCGACACCACTGGAGGCGGGCTGCACGATGTTGGGGCGTGAGCGGAAGACGGCCTAACGGTGTGCTGGACCGTAGCCCAGCTTCATGGAGACGGTTGCGAATGGACCTCGCCGATACCCCAGGAGCAAGAGTGTCCCCAATTTGCTGGGAAGTGGCGGTGTGGTCCTCTACGGCACTGCGTAGGATCCTACGGTCTTGGCGTGAATCCGTGCGTCGCTGCGGTCCGGTCCCAGGTCGACGGGCACGTGCACCTTCCGCCGACCACTGGCGACCACATGGATGTACTGTGGAGACCTCACGCCCCACGTGTTGAGCAATTCGGCGGTACGTCCACCCGGCCTCCCGCATGCCCACTATACGCCCTCGCTCAAAGTCCGTCAACTGCACATACGGTTCACGTCCACGCTATCGCGGCATGCTACCAGTGTTAAAGACTGCGATGGAGCTCCGTATGCCACGGCAAACTGGCTGACACTGAGGGCGGCGGTGCACAAATGCTGCGCAGCTAGCGCCATTCGACGGCCAACACCGCGGTTCCTGGTGAGTCCGCTGTGCCGTGCGTGTGATCATTGCTTGTACAGCCCTCTCGCAGTGTCCGGAGCAAGTATGGTGGGTCTGACACACCGGTGTCAATGTGTTCTTTTTTCCATTTCCAGGAGTGTAGGTAATTCTTGTATTACCCGTGTCAGCTGATCTTGTACTTCCCGGATTTCTCTTTGGTGTTGGGTATTAATTTGATTCTGATTTTGTTTGAATTTACTAATTTGTTCGAACTCTTCTGTGTCATTAAAGACTACTGGTTTTGTGTCATTCAGATTATCATCTACCTTCGTAGATAAATTATTTAGCTGATCCGAAAGTTCCTTTCTCTGATAATGAACTAATGTCCTCCATGTGTCTTTCTGAACCAATTTTCAGAGTATCTACTGTGTGCTTTAAGTTTTCTTGAGTTTTTGCAAGTTGCATAACCGAATCGGTAGATGCAACTGAGTCAATTTTAGCTTGCAAGGTCTCATGATTTTCATGAACAATAGTTTGCATTTCTTTTATGGCTGCTTCGTGATTCTGTAATGCATTTTCATGCCGCGAAAAAATAGGTTGGAAATGCTCACAAATTTGTGTTTTTATGTCATTACAGACTTTTTGACATTTCGATTCGATGTTATGTAACTCATTAGTTAAATCTTCACGTGTTTGTTCAAGTGTGGTGTCTAACTTTTGAAGCTTTTGTTCCATTGTGTCTAACGTTTGAAGATTTTGTTCCATTGTGTCTAACTGTTGCTGTGTTTGTCTCTGATTTCGTTCCATTGTGTCTAAATTTTGAATATTTTGCCCCATTTGTCTCTGATTTTGTCCTATTTGTTGCATTAATTGCAATAATAATGTATTAGCGTCTGGAATCTGTTTTTCTATGCTTTTTGGCAGTACATTTTCACCGGCAACATTTACATTTTGACAGGCAGAAAATGTGTCTTGACTCATTTGAGAAAACGGTGAGTACCCATAACCTAAGTCTACAGTATTTGCAATATTGTGTTCTGTCATTTCGGATTCCTGAGGCGAGCTGTTGCCGACTGATCGATCGATAATTGTTTCCTGTTCACTACTTGTTTCATTGTCTGCACCATTATTTGCCGCCCGCTCCATTTCCCTATGCACAATTACCAAATTACTACTTCGAATGTCTGTTAATTCACTACACAGTGGTGCTGATAAGCGACGCTCGTCGTCACTATTATTTCTCAGTTTACTTTGGAGCCTAGTGTTACGTTTATCACACGCCATTATTGTCACAATATTTCACACGATAACACATAAAAGCACAATTTGAAGAGCAAAAATAAGAGAACACATTAACATAGCACTGAAAATAATATCTAGTTAATTGCAAGCGAAGCTGCGAAATACTTGGTGCAAATATACATGCATGCCACAAGTGTTTTACTGTACAACAATGAAAGACTGCAACTACAAAGGAAATTCTCTCTATGATTACGCGCTAGCAATAAACAAAGGCTACACTAACTACACAAACTACAAGAAGAAAATCAGAAGATTCCAGTGAGGTATCCTTGGTTAAGGGTCGACATATGAAACGTCCCCTTTGAAAAATTATACACGACTGTGCTTAAACTGACACACAATGTTTTTAGCGCAACGCAATCTGACTTTCAATAATCCCTACAAGAGAATGGCCCTGACTAAATTAACCTATGCGTTTCACATATCACTTACCTCACAAAAATCTTGGTTACTCGAACTACTGCAATACAGCGAGCACCACTACTGCCAGCTAAATAAAAGATTCAAACTACGGAAGGCACTAACTACTGATAGGCACAGTTAGCAAATGAAAGATTTTAATAGAGAACAAACAATGTATGTACCTTTATAGTCATAATATATATATCAGTTCATGACATCCAGTCTTACAAATTACAAAACTCTGCCATCTCTCTCCCCACGTCCACCACTCCTGGTGGCTCACCTCCAACTGCGCAACGCTACGCGCTGTTAGCATCCAGCTGCCGCTGCCCGACACTACAATGGCAGACAACAATGCAAACCAACCACAGACTGCACACGGCACAGCCATTGATTTTCATACAGAGCGCTACGTGGCGTTACCAATAAGAATACCTAAACAGCCTACTTACAAGTTTTTAATATATATACTAATGACCAGCCACTCCCCCAAGGCACCGAAAGCTTCATATATGCCGATGATTGCGCCATTACCGCTCAAACAGGCAGCTTTGAAATTGTTGATCTGTCAGAAGCCCTCGAACAGCTTGCCACCTACTATAAGGGGAACCATCTCAAACCCAACCCAGGGAAAACCCAAACCTGCGTCTTCCACCAAAAGAAGAGACAATCTACAAGAAAACTCAACTTAACTGGGAAAGAATGCCCCTGGAACATTGCAAAACACCAAAATACTTAGGCACTTACCTATAAAGAGCACTGCATGAACACTAAACACAAATTAGCCGCGAGAAACAACAATGTGCGCAAACTAACAGGCATACATTAACCACTTAATTTTGTACGTTTTGTGTGTAATTTCATTTCATTATTGATATCAGTTAATTGTGGGCTCCTGACGTGGGGCAGTCTCATCAGTCATCTGTTCGTCATTTCATGATCGACAGCAGAAAAAAGAATTCACAGTTCACATTTTTGGCGCCCAACGTGGGCGACCTGATTGCTAAATTTTGATGGTATCTGAAGTCACAAAAATAATCTCTCGAGTTCACCACAATACCTTGATTTACACTACACGGGTCGTAACACATATGAAATGTAACGTCCACTGTTCAAAGTGCCGTCAGTGCGAACAAGAGGTGACCGAGACGTGTTACCAAGGGCACCCCATACCATCACGTCGGGTGATATGCCAGTGTGGCGATGACGAATACACGCTTCCAATGTGCGTTCACCGCGATGTCGCCAAACACGGTTGCGACCGTCATGATGCTGTAAACAGAACCGGATTCATCCGAAAAAATGACGTTTTGCCATTCATGCACGCAGGTTCGTCGTTGAGTCCACCATCGCAGGCGCTCCTGTCTGCGATGCAGCGTCAAGGGTAACCGCAGCCATGGTTCAAAAATGGTTCTGAGCACTATGGGACTTAACTGCTGAGGTCATCAATGCCCTAGAACTTAAAACTACTTAAACCTAACCAACCTAAGGACATCACACACGTCCATGCCCAAGGCAAGGCAAGGCAGATCAACTGCTGTTTGTGTATGAGAAATCGGTTGGAAACTTTCCTCATGTCAGTACGTTGTAGCTGTCGCCACCGGCGCCAACCTTGTATGAATGCTTTGAAAAGCTATCATTTGCATATCGCAGCATCTTTTTTCTGTCGGTAAATTTCGCGTCTGTAGCACGTCATCTTCATGGTGAAGCAATTTTAACGGCCAGTAGTGTATATGTATAACTCTACTGTATCTTGGGGGCCTATGATGTTTCCGCTATGACCGAACGTAACTGTGGTTGTCCTATTACTTTGTATACAGCGAGTACTATGTCGGTGTGCTACTCTGCAAGAGGTCTACTAAGGTGGCTCCAGGCACTAGACTGCACTCTCACCAGAACGTCAGAACTATTTGAATGTCCGTGGTGGTGTGGCATGTCGTGTTTTCAGCCTGACAGGGGATGGACATCCATCTCCGTTAATAAAAGGTGGAGCATATAGTGCAAGACTGACAGCGTTCCCTTTAGCGGCTGGCAACGCTATCGGCGTTGGTACAGAACTGTGGCTCGGCTACCATCAGAATTTATGATGTTAACTTCCCAACAACAAGGACTTAAAGCACTGAGGCTTGACGTTTGCTGCTGAGAGAAATTTCAGTGCAGAAATCTCTAACCACCAGTGCAGCGTGCGGCTCAAGTGACGTTCTGTGACTGGTGAACCCTGTGACTGGAAAATTCCAGACGGGTTCGATCCGAAAGTAAACGAAATCTAATCTCTCCAACTGTGCTGCATGGCGCTGAATGCTGGCCTTCAACAAAAGAAGTGGAACAACGAGTTGCCTTCATGGGAACAAAGATGCTCAGGTGGACATCTGAGTTAACACTGTACGATTATGTCACAAGAAGTGTAGTCAGTAAGTGATATGAGGTAGCACCAACAGTAGACAGCGTTAGAGACAGCCGTCTACAATGGTATATGAACGTTCTAGGGCAGACGCAAGAACAGTTGCAATAGTTGATGTTGCTTAGAGAGTAAATTGTAAACGGATTGTAGGACGACATAGGCAGCAGCAAAAGCTTGACGCACTGCTCGTTCTTAAGACCTCAGACCTGCACCCTGTTAAGACAGAAGGTTGGATAAAAAGACGAGAGAGCCAAAAGAGCGGACCCTACCAACATGCGGGACCAACGCTAAGGAAGAAGAAGATGAACTGGCCGGCCGGGATGGCCGAGCGTTTCTAGGCGCTACCGTCTGGAACTGCGCGACCGCTGCGGTCGCAGGTTCGAATCCTGCCTCGGGCGTGGATGTGTGTGATGTCTTTAGGTTAGTTAGGTTTAAGTAGTTCTAAGTTCTAGGGGACTGATGACCAAAGAAATTAAGTCCCATAATGCTCAGAGCCATTTGAACCATTTGATTTGAAGAAGACCTGTAGAAATCAGCTATTCCGATTTCATCACGATAGAGTGATGTATTAGTAGCTTCGTAATTTCTTAATGAATACACCCCGATTTCCTCGTGGACGTCAATGAACTCTTAAGCATAAGCAGGAGGAGGAGAGGGGAGGGAGGAGGAGGAAATTGTTCCAGAGTTAGTCAGTCAGTTAGTTAGTTACGTGTTCTAGTGATCAATAGCATGGAAAACCGTTATGATATGGAACGTGTCAAATGCATAAGAAATGCGCACAGGAAACAAGTTTTTTCTCTTTCTTTTTTTGTTTACATTATTGTGTTATACCTAAATATTTCTCTTATCTATCCCATTCCCTTTAATGGCACAAAATGCATATATTATATCTCCAGATTTATTTACTCATGTTCAAGAATTCATCTCTGGTGTAGAAGGAGTTGTCAAGGAGGTATGATTTCAATTTGTTTTTGAAACTATTTCTGCTGTCTGTCAGACATTTTATTTCATCGGGTAATTTATCAAAACGTTTTACAGCAGCATATTTTACCCCTTACCGTGCCAAAGATAGGTTAAAGTAAAGGATAGTGTTGGTCTCTCTTTTTTTGGTATTGTAATTATGAATGTCGCTGTTGATTTTAAACTGGTCCATGTTATTGAGAAAAAATTTCATTACTGAGTAAATGTATTGTGAAGCAGTTTTAAGAATTGCTAACCTTTTAAACAGATGCCTACAAGATATGCGACTGTGAACCCCACACATTATTCTAACTACTTTCTTTTGAGCGGTGAATACCTTTTGGCTAAGTGCTGAGTTGCCCCAGAATATTTTTCCCTATGACATCAAAGAGACAGAAGACAGAATAGACGTTTAATGGTTTTATCCACGCCAAGACATAGGTAACCCAGCACTAGTCATTAAACAGACCTTTTGAAGACTTAAAATCAAATAAGTCAGAGGAGAGACTTCTTCCGAATTTCTTAAATCGTTGGAGGAAATGGTAACTAAATAATAAAAATGGAAACGAGCGTCTGGCGTCATTGGCCGGGAGGCCCCTTACAGGGCAGGTCCGGCCACCTTGCTGCAGGTCTTATTACTTTCGATCGCCACATTGGGCGAACAGCGGGCCGGATGGGGATGAAATTATGTCGAAGACAACACCCAGTCCCTGAGCCGAGAAACTCTCTGACCCCTCCGGGAATCGAACCCGGGCCTCTTAGGATGGCAGCCCGTCACGCTGACCATTCAGCTATCGGGGCAGACAACTAAACGATTATTCAAATTGTCGTGTAGAAAAAATGAGATTGGAGGTTAACCATCATACTTTCGGAAAAATATCTTCCACTATATCCTCATGATAGCAAGTGCGTAAACTGCAAAGACTATCATACCAATTAGCTTAACAACTCTTCTATCGAAGTCACTAACGGGAATAATTTATAGAAGGAAATTGAGGTTTTAGTAGATGATGATCGATTTAGCAGTAGCAAAATCAGACACCAGAATGGCAGTTCTACGTTTCACTTGACAATGTAAGCACAACTTAAGAAAAATCAAGACACATTCATAGGGTCGGCCGACCTACAAAAAGGGCTCGACAGTGTTAAATGTTGCAAGATGTTAAAAATTCCCGGAAAAAAGGATGTTGGTTCAAATGGTTCTGAGCACTATGGGACTCAACTGCTGTGGTCATTAGTCCCCTAGAACTTAGAACTACTTAAACCTAACTAACCTAAGGACATCACACACACCCATGCCCGAGGCAGGATTCGAACCTGCGACCGTAGCAGTCGCACGGTTCCAGACTGCGCGCCTAGAACCGCGAGACCTCCGCGGCCGGCAAAAAAAAGGATGTAATCTGTAAGAAAAGGCCATGGGCGAAGTGCTCAGATTACAAACAGTGTAAGATGCAGTATGTCGAAGAAGCAATGGTTGAAATGAAAGAAATGTTCAGCAGCGAAAATACATTTATGATGAAAGGATGTCAACCATAAAATTCCCTGATAATATTACTATTCTCACTGAAAGTGAATAATTACACGATATGTTGGATGGAGTATGTGGTCTAACCTAAAAAGATATAGATTGGGAGTAAACTGAAGAGAGACGAAAGTAACTAATAGTTTCAGAAATGAGATAAGGGAAAAACTTAACATCAAATTTGTCAACCGCGAAATAGATAAAGTGAAGAAATTCTGGTACGTTGGAAGAAAAATAAGCCATCTGGGAACAAACAATATGTACATAAAAAGCAGACTAGTCCTTCCTGGCCAAAATACGTCTACTAGTATCAAACATCCAGTTTAATTTGATGAAGGAATTTCTAAGAACTTACGTTTGAAACACAACTTGTTTGAAAAAGAATCATGATCTCCAGGACAACAGGAAAGGAATAGCAGCTTTCTGAGTGTGATACTACAGATGAATGTTGAACATCAGAAGGACTGATCAGGTAATAAACGATGAGATCTACCTCATAAGAGATGCGGAAAGGATCATATGGAGAATTCTGATAAGAGAAACGGATATTGTAATAGAATAAGTGTTAAGACATCAGGGAATAGTTTCCATGATCTACGGGAAGGTGTAGAGCCTGTAAAGTAATGCAGAAATAGGAATATATGTAACAAATAATCTTGCCAGATTAAAACTGTGTGCCGGACCGAGACTCGAATTCGGGACTTTTGCCTTTTGCGGCCAAGTGCTGTACCAACTGAGCTCCCCAAGCACGACTTACGACCCTCCCTCACAGCATTAACTCCGCCAGTACCTCGTCTCCTACCTTCCAAACTTCACAGGAGCTCACCTTGTAGCACTAGCACTTCTGGAAGAAAGGATATTGTGGAGACATGGCTTAGCCACAGCCTGGGGGATGTTTCCAGAGTGAAATTTTCACTATGCAGCGGAATGTGCGCTGATATGAAACTTCATGGCAGGTTAAAACTGTCTGTCGGACCGAGACTCGAACTCGGGATCTTTGCCGTTCGCGGACAAGTGCTCTACTAACTGATACATAAAAGGAAATTTCATATCAGCTAACACTCCGCAGCAGAGTGAAAATTTCATTCTGGAAATATCACCCAGGCTGTGGCTAAGCTATGCATCCGCAATATCCTTTCTTCCAGGAGTGCTAGTTCTGTAAGGTCTGCAGGAGAGCTTCTGTGGACTTTGATAGGCAGGAGACACACTACTGGCGGAACTAAAGCGATGAGGACCGGTCGTGAGTCCTGCTCAGGTGGTAGAGCACTAGCCCAGCAAGGCAAAGGTCCCGAGTTCGAATCTCGGTCCGGCACACAGCTTTAATCTGCTAGGAAGTCTCATATCAGCGCACTCTCCTCTGCAGACTCAAAATTTCATTCTGGTTTATTACAACTGCCAAAACAAAGCACTTTGTACTAAAAAGGGTCAAGTGATCACTAGAGAACGTTATTATACACTAATATTTTGGAGACTTTAATGGCTCGAAAACTTCCGATTGAGTAAATACGCACCGAAGAGCCAAAGGGAGTGGTGCACCTGCCTAACATCGTGTAGGACCCCCGCGAGCACGCAGAAGTGCCGCAACCCGACGTGGCATGGATTCCATTAACGTCTGAAGTAGTGCTGGAGGGAATTGACACCATGAATCCTGAAGAGTATGAGGGCGTGATCTCTTCCGAACAGCACGTTGCATGGCATTCCATATATGCTCAATAATGTTCATGTCTGGAGAGCTTGGTGGCCAGCGGAAGTGTTTAAACTCGAAAGCGTTTTCCTGGAGCCACTCCGTACCAATTCCGTACGTGTGGGGTGTCGCATTGTCCTGCTGCGATTTCCCAAGGCCGTCGCTATGCACAATGGACATGAATGGATGCAGGTGACCATACAGGATGCTTACGTACGTGTCACATGTCAGAGTAGTATCTAGAGGTATCAGGGTCCCATATCACTCCAACTGCACACGCCAGAGCCTCCACCAGCGTGAACAGTCCCCTGCTGACATGAAGGGTCCATGGATTCATGAGGTTTTCGCCATACCCGTACACGTCCATCCGCTCGATTCAGTTTGAAACGAATCTCGGCCGACCAGACAACATGTTTCCAGTCATCGACAGTCCAATGTCGGTGATGACGGGCCCAGCCGAGACGTAAAGCTTTGTGTCGTGTAGTTATCAAAGGTACAAGAATGGACCTTCGGCTCCGAAAGCCCATATCGATGGTGTTTCGTTGAATGATTCACACACAAACACTTGTTGATGACCGAGCATTGAAATCTGCAGCATTTTGCGGAAAGGTTGTTCTTCTGTCACATTGAACGATTCCCTTCAGTCCTCGTTGGTCCCGTTCTTGAAGGATCTTTTTCTGGCCGCTACGATGTCGAAGATTTTATGTTTCACCGGATTCCTGATATTCACGGTACACTCGTGAAATGATCGTTCGGGAAAACCCCACTGCACCGCTACCTCGGAGATGCTGTGTCCCATCGCTCGTGCGCCGACTATAACACCACGTTCAAACTCACTTAAATCTTGATAACCTGCCATTGTAGCAGCAGTAATCGATCTAACAACTGCGCCAGACACTAGTTGTCCTATACAGGCGTTGTCGACAGCAGCGCCGTATTCTGCCTGTTTATATATCTATTTGAATACGCATGTTTATAGCAGTTTCTTTGAAGCTTCGGTGTACATATCTGTTCAAAATGGCTCTCAGCACTATGGGACTTAACCTCTGAGGTCATCAGTCCCCTAGAACTTAGAACTACTTAAACCTAACTAACCTAAGGACATCACACACCTCCATGCTCGAGGCAGGATTCGAACCTGGGCCGGAGCGTACATATCTGTTCCTGTGCACTGAAGCAACTACTGTCTTATCACCAAATATTAAGCCGAATAAACGAAATTAACAATTGCATTAATACTGACTGTTCCGTCGATTCTAGGTACAGCATTTTATACATTATGAATGAAAACACACTCAATACTGGTGTAATATTCTATGGTGTTGTAGAATACGAACACGTGTCGTACGTGTTTTCATTCCTAAATGAATAACGTCTCAGTCAGTCAAATTTTTCTTCTTTTCACTCACTTAACGAAAGATATTTCATCCATATTAACCAACATTCTAAAAAGCTAATGTTAGTTTGACAGTCCAGACACGCTCATCAGAGGGAGCAGAAACCGATTGTGAGGATTTTAATTCCGGCAGTCAAACCTGTATTTACAGAATCGATATTGCAGTCAACTGATTCTTGCATCACTTCATGATAGAGCAACATAATTACAAATGAAAAGCACAATATTGTGTATGTTCTTCATGATTACTTTATGCAGTTAACCGGCTTTTGGCTTACAAGACCATCATCAGAAGTTGTAATATTTTTTAAACAATATTGGAACAGAAATTATTCATTTAGACTGAGACACGAACACGGACTAAATGAACAAACCAAGAAAAACGTTATCGCTAAACTCGAAAAATGTCTTTGAAATTGTTTACATTTGGTCAACAATACCAATGAAATAAATTAGTACATGAGAAGACTACTAAAGAATACTTTTTTCTTTTAGTTTTAGTAGGAACTGCCTGTTGTTGACCCATCACGGACTCACATTAAAAAGTGCAACATGTTTTTTGCGCAGTTTCGTAAGTTCATTCTGTTACTTTTAAGCATTAGTCACAGAAATAATTGTAAGAGCGCTAGATCCGTCTCACTTGTAATGGGAGGTGTATAGTAAGAAACGGTGAACTTTAGCTGCCCCAAAAAGCTGACTAAGGCGGAACGTAATTACCACGCTGTAATACTGTGTATTGACGCAAAAGCGTGACGTCTTTAGATATGCAATCTTCTCCACAACGTAAAAATACAGCTAAAAGTACAAAGCAAGATGACTTTTCCCGCGCTGTGCCACAATGACGCAAATCTTCCAACTGTTAGGGGCATAGCCTGGCAGGCCTGACATTTCTTGTGGCTTCTCCGGCAGAATTATTGCCGAAGATACTTTCAGACGGTTTGGTACTATTAGTTATTAAGTCCGCAGCTCTTCGTGCAGATAGTACACTCATGCTCATAAATTAAGGATAATTGCACAATGTGGTGCCTCACAATGTGGCACTACACACAGCTGTTGCTAATAGCATAGGCAATTAGGGAACACACACGACACAGATCTGGAAGTCCACGGTATTGGTGATAAGTCGAGAAAACGTCCCGAAGCACACGTGCTACAAAACGCCACTGTTTCCTGCGCATGTACCTCGACATCAAGATGGAATATGATCGCCATCCACAAGTACACACGCCGCACAATGGGTTGGCATACTCTGGATCAGGTGGTCGCGCCGCTGCTGGTGTATAGCTTCCCATTCTTGCACCAGTGCCTGTCGGAGCTCCTGAAGCATCCTAGGGGTTGAAGACGTGCAGCGATACGTCGACCGAGAGAATCCCAGACGTGCTCGATGGGATTTAGGTCTGGAGAACAGGCAGGCCACTCCATTCTCTTGATATCTTCCGTTTCAAGGTACTCCTCCACGATGGCAGCTCGGTGGGGCCGTACGTTATCATTCATCAGGAGGAAGGTGGGACCCACTGCACCACTGAAAAGGCGGACATACTGGTGCAAAATAACGTCCCGATACACCTGACCTGTTACAGTTCCTCTGTCAAAGACCTGCAGGGGTGTACGTGCACCAATCATAATCCCACCCCACACCATCAAACCACGACCTCCATACAGGTCCCTTTCAAAAACATTAAGGGGTTGGTATCTGGTTCGTGGTTCACGCCAAATGAAAACTCGGCGAGAATAACTGTTCAGACTATACCTGAACTCGTCCATGAACATAGCCTGGGACAACTGTTCCAATGAACATGTACTGTGTTCTTGACATCAGGCTTTACGAGCTCTCCTGTGACTAGGGGTCAGTGGAATGTACCTTGCAGGTCTCCGAACGAATAAACCATGTCTGTTCAGTCGTCTGCAGACTGTGTGTCTGGAGACAACTGTTCCAGTGGCTGCGGTAAGGTCCCGGACAAGGCTACCTGCAGTACTCCATGGCCGTCTGCGTTTTACCAGCCTCCAGTCGCCCTAGTATTCTATCCCTCCTAACGTCATTAATATGTCTTCTTTGTTCCATTTTGAACACATAGTCACCATTAGCACGTCTGAAAACGTCTGCACACTTACTCGCTGCACCGTACACTGACATGCACCAACACACCTCTGTGTATGTTGACTGCTGCCAGCACCACCGTGCGACGACCGGGGGTCAAATGCATCGCATGGTCATACCCTGAGATGATTTAAACCCACTAATTGCCGAGGAGAGCGTTGTTTCACCATGTATCAGCATTATCCTTAATTTATGATCATGAGTGTAGTTACTTCAGTATAATTTGGTGTCAAGTCCTTCAAGGACTCGGTATTTACATAGCAAAATAGAGTATGCATGCCTTTTGTGTATGAAAAAATTACATTTAATATTTTGTAAAATACGCTGCTTTTTGAAAGGATGTTGCATTTAAAATTATTGTTCAGCGGAGAGAGTCAGAAGATTTCTCAATAGTATATGATTTAAGAGGGAATCAAAATGTATCCATTCTAAGGCCATACATCCCAGAATCGCCTTGTCAGTCAGGCAAAATCGCAGTGAACCCTGAGGCGATGATCCCATCGACGCACCAAATTCAAGGTACCCATTTGTTAAAACACCGTGACATTTTGTACAGCCTCGTCCGACAGTAATCGTCATCCTTTCAAGACCTTTTGTAATGGACTTGGAGCATAGGGTAGTACGCCTCCCACTTGGGTTGTCGTAACTTCTGCGTTCCGACATTTTGGTTTTCGACAGACATGCTGCCCCATATAGATTCTTTATAAGACACGAATGCCACACTAATCCCTTGCCTAAATGTGGGTGCTTATATACCAGCATCTGGATAGCTCTACATTGCTTATACGCTGCAGCAATGCCCTCAGATAAAAACTTTTTATCGCCTCTTATGTTTTATATAAATAAAAATGTAAATCTTCGTTTGTTCAGAATCGTATATCTCCGTATGCTCTCCACCTATTGCTTTGAAATTTTAACGCAACGTCGCATTCGAAAACGAGCAGGTTTTTATGTACACTTAAAAAACAGTTTTTCAACACCTCGGTTCCGATAGTACCGGAAACTGTACAGAAAATTGGAATAGAGATCGACATAAACATCATTTCCGTCCTTTTTATTGCTCGTGAAAACCACACACTGCATGATATACCGCCATATAACGAGACCTTCAGAGGTGGTGGTCGAGATTGCTGTGCACACCGGTACCTTTAATACCCAGTAGCACGTCCTCTTCCATTGATGCATGCCTGTATTCGTCGTGTCATGCTATCCACAGGTTCATCAAGGCACTGTTGGTCCAGAATGTTCCAGTCCACAACGGCGATTCGGCGTAGATCCCACAGAGTGGTTGGTGTGTCACGTCGTCCATAGACAGCCCTTTTCAATATATCCCAGACATGTTCGATATGATTCCTGTCTGGAGACCATGCTGGCCACTCTAGTCGAGCGACGTCGTTATCCTGATGGAAGTTATTAGCAATATGTGCACTATGGGGGTGTGAATTGTCGTCTATGGGGACGAAAGCCTCGCAAAAAATGCTGCCGATATGGTTGCAATATCGGTCGGAGGAAGGCATTTACGTATCCATGACCACCAGCGGCGTATATCGGCCTCACATAATGCCATCCCAAAACAGAAAGGAACCTCCACCTTGCTGCACTCGCTGGACAGCGTGTCTAAGTCGTTCAGCCTGATTGCGTTGCCTCCAAACACGTATCTGACAATTGTCTGGTTGAAGGCATATGCGACACTCTTCGGTGAAGAGAAAGTGATGCCAATCCTGAGTGGTCCATTCGGCATGTTGTTGGCCTATCTGTACCGCGCTCCACGGTGTAGTGGTTGCAAATATTGACCTCGCCAAGGACGTCGTGAGTGAATGGTTCAAATGGCTCTGAGCACTATGGGACTTATCTTCTGAGGTCATCAGTCCCCTAGAACTTAGAACTACTTAAACCTAACTAAGGACATTACACACATCCATGCCCCACGTTGGGCGCCAGTGTACCGTTCGCTGTGTTATTCAGTGGTTTGATATTTAACTAATTTGTAAATGAAAATGGTAATCTCATTTCATTACAGAGAGTTATTACTAAATAATTTTTTCTCCCGGCTAAAGATTTGGCCAAGTAGCTAAAGAACTCCAAGTTAAAGCTGTGTTAAAGTGTTGTCTGTAAGTTGTGTAAGTGTCGCTAAATCACAGTTCATACAACGGATTCTATACAACTATTGATTATGATGGAAACAGTTATCTTCAAAAAAATTATCATGAAAACCACCGAATATCAGCCACGCACAACACTGACGTATGTTAACTGAAACAATAATCATCGCAACTCGTGCTTAATTAATTTCGGCTCCATACATCAGCAAGACAAATTTGTTATATGGATCGTGCTTTGAGCACTGTTTTAAAGAACGAACCTGATTCGAATTATTTTCATTAAAATGAGCTCGGGACCACCGTTGCACATTTATTTTTACACATTTTTATTACCCTCAGCATTTATGTCTGCAGAGTTACGTAATTTGAATTTGCCACTGGGATAATTGTTAAGATGGCGGCAGACAATTGATAGAGACTTTCTATTGTTAGAGCAAATTACCTTTTAACAGGATAAGTAGTTGAAATGCTTATTAAACTTTACTTTCATATTGTGCACTATTTAGACTAATTTTCATCAAGCAAACCTCTGATACTTTCGTAAGAAACACAGTAAAAAAGACGATACAACTCGGTATCATCAATGGCTGTGCACCTTGCAGCGGAAAGAAATAATTAACACAGATAATGATTATTGAGATAGGAATTAAAGTTACAAATAATTATTCACTCAAATTTATAATAATAATAAACTCTATTCTCAAGTAATAATTAACAAATAATTACAATTTCTTAACAGACCTCAGATTGATATGCGTCTTGCGTCCTCAACCTACAAAAGCCAACCAACAAAAAGTAAAAACAAAGGAAGACAGACGCAAATCATAAAAGGAATTTACAATTATCATTGTCTTTGTATGATACAGATCGATATGTCCAACTACATCATAAAATATTATATAAATAATTAATATTTATCATCGTTTTATTTCACTGTTTTTCCATATGTCGGATAGATAATGTTTATAACTGTTAGAGGTATAATTTCCTCTCGTCGCACTCTATCTAAAATTTATCTCGTGGATGTCACAGCAGGATTCGAACCTACGAGAGTAGCGGTCGCTCGGTTCCAGACTGTAGCGCCTAGAACCGCTCGGTCACAGCGGCCGGCCGTCAGGAGTGAAGTTGCGCATCATGCAGCCTATTGCGCACAGTTTGAGTCGTAACACGACGTCCTGTGGCTGCACGAAAAGCATTATTCAACATGGTGGTGTTGCAGTCAGGGTTTCTCTGAACCATAATCCGTGGGTAGCGGTCATCCATTACAGTAGTAACCCTTGGGCGGCCTGAGCTTGGCATGTCATCGACAGTTCGTGTCTCTCTGTATCTCCTCCATGTCCGAACTACATCGCTTTGGTTCACTCCGACGCGCCTAGACACTTCCCTTGTTGAGATCCCTTCCTGGCACAAAGTAACAATGCGGACGCGATCGAACCTTCGTATTGACCGTCTAGGCATGGTTGAACTACAAACATTCCTAATGGAATGACTGGAAGTGATCGGCTGTCGGACGCCTGCCATCTTATAGGCGCTGCTCATGCATGATTGTTTACATCTTTGGGCGGGTTTACTGACATCTCTGAAAAGTCAAAGGGACTGTGTCTGTGATACACTATCCACAGTCTACGTCTATCCTCAGGAGTTCTGGGAACCGGGATGATGCAAAGCATTTTTTGATGTGTGAACATGTGTTTTTAAAATAAATATAATATGTTAATAAATATGTACTATATGAAGGGGAAACGTTGTTACCAAAAATCTTGAAAAGTTCTTGACCGATGTACTTTAAATTTTTACACAGTACTCTAAAGAGATTTTGCATGGACATAGGCTGTATATTTTTACATTTTTATCAAACAGGAAAGTTTTATTTATGGCTTGTCGGCTTATGTTTAAAGTTCTCATACAGAAACTCAATATGTAGTAACAATAAACAAGGCTCAAGGTTAGACGGGGAGAAGTGGAGGAGATGGGTGTAGGCGTGAGAGGAAATGCAGATGGAAAGGAAGAGATGGATAAAAAGAGGGGGCAAAGAAGAGGGCGAGAGAGGGGAAAAGGCGATGGACACAAAAAAGATAGTGAAGGAGGAGATGGGCAGAGACCGATGGGGGAGGGGGGGCGGTGAGGAGGAGAAGGAGATAAGGATCTATACACAATACCGAAACATATTAAAATCGCGTGCTTTCTCTGAGGAAACCATGGCCGGGACCATTATATAACAATATATGATTCTCTGGGGTTGCACTGTGTCCACTTCAGCACTGGAAGTACATTAATATTTTCCCTAGCGAATGCAGTGCAATTTGCTTACTGTTGAGAATACGACTATGACAAAAATTTAGTCACATGTTTATTTTCTGTGATCATGTCCGCCGACGATATCACAAGTACAGCTCTATCGCTGCCGGAAGGTATACAGTGGTAGCTTCCATTAGCTTACGAATATTTACCGGCGAAGGCTGAATGTAATTTAGAGTTTTATCCCAAACTGGGCCGGGATCCAAGACTTTCTCTTTCTGTGAGCAATTCGAGTGAGCCTCGAGGCTTGTCTGTCTGTAACCGTCCGAAAATCCATAATCACTTCCCTGCATAATGTAGGAGTGACACTTCTGGAAAACTGATTATACTGAAGTATACTTGATTTGGAACTAGTTAGGTGAACCTCAGTTTCAGTTAACCCGATTTAGTTTTCCATGTATAACAAAAGGATTGTCGACCTAATTTTAATAGTAGAATTGATTTTGTTTGTTTGTTTGTTTGTGTGTGTGATAACATAAGTTCATTTTGGATAACATATTGATCATCGTCATCTCCATCATCATCATCAACATCAACATCATGAGCCAATTTGATCACTTAGTGATTTGGCTTCTTAGAGAGGGCGTGTAATATAGAATGCCTGCAGATCCATTCACTTCTGCCTATCTTTAGTTGTTGCCAATTCAATCTGACTGTCTTTCTTAAGTCTCTGTTCCACCAGTCCGATGGTCTTCCCTTTCCTCTTTCTCGGTAAACTGAAGTCCAATATACTACTTGTTTTGATCACCTGCCATCTTTTCTTCGAACGAAATAACCAGCCCACTGTCATTCGAGAGTATCACTTTTTCCTTTATGTCAATGACCTTTTCTGTCCCACATATATCAACTCCTTTCTCTGTATCTTTCTTTGTATAGGCCAACATCGCTCTTTATCTCCTCTGTGGGCTGCTATCAGTTTTCTAAAAATGAACTCATTGAATGTAAGTTATTACTGGCTGTATACAGTGGGCAGTACTGTTTTCTTCAGCTCTGCCGACATCTTACACTTCAAAACTGAAGAGTACCTTCCATATGCCTTCCAGCATTTTTTAATATGTCGTAATATTTCTCGTTGTAGGTCTCCTTTCAGATTTACACATTGACTCAGATAAACACATTGTGCTACCCTTTGTAACTGCGTGCTTCCTACAGATATACAGTATTTCCCTCCGGTGATATACCTCCAAAACCATGTTGGTTTTATAATAGTTCATTTACAGGCTAACTTCAGAGCAGACTAACGCAGGTTCCTTAGCCAATATTTGAAGTTCTTCTATACTATTTAAAAACAGAACAATATCAGATAACCTTAGATTATTTAATCTCTTTCCCAGAATTTGGATTCCCTTAGTTTCCAACCGAATTCAGACATTGCTTCCTCTAGGACTGCTCAAAAAAGTTTTGGAGATATAGTAACCTTGTTTTACACTCTTCTCGATGTGAAATACATGTGTTTCTACAAAAACATTCACAAACTCTGTGGAGGTTTTGTGTATGTTATATAAGACTTCAATATAGCCCTGATGTGTTTCTTGTTCTGTTAGAGTTTTAAATAAATATTTATAAAAGCAAACCAAATAAGTTGATGGTACTTATTTTTTCTAGAAACTGTTCTGGACTAAGGATATCATCCTGCATAGAACACAACTTGCTCGGAGGGCTGAGCCACATCGAGTTTAGCGCTCAATCTGGTAGTCAAAATGCTAGTGAAAGGTGTAATGTTGGTAATTTAATTAATTTGTCGAAACTGATATAATTCCACGTGCAACGTAGTCATATACTGGTCCTATTTTCTTTTGTCTAACAACCAATAAAGTGAAAACGTACAATAAAAAAAATATCATTATTATCCAGTGGCACTAAACGTAGTTACGAATGTATAGCATAAGTAATAATCGATAATGTAATTTGATGGATTTAGGGGGCATTAAATAAAATAATTGCCTCCCAGCTGTCAAATTTAAACGCAACGCTGCCGCAGCCCTCACAAGTGGACATTACGGACTAGTCCATCTTCCATTTTCCTCATACTTAAAAGATCTGAAGGTTAGTGCCCCTATATCATTATCTTAAAACAGTACGACATAATTCTAAAAGTATATTCGAGTCTCAATAGTAGTTTTCTTACCATTACTTATTTCCTATGTTTGTTATGAAATGAATGTTTATTAACAAATACTGGATAAAAATTTCAAATATGTAACACATTTTACATTTGTAATTAATAATCACGTCAAGATAAAAATATTCATAATAAATTGGTGCAAACACGAAACATCAGGTTGAAAATTTATTACTTTTTATTATAAAGATTAAACGGTATGACTGTTACTGGGATGTTCAGATTAGTGTCCTAGTGACGCTATCAGTCTTTTAGTATTTTCCGGACCTGGGACGACGAGATTTCACCAAACTATCAACACTAGCCAAGTGCGCTGCAACTACCTATCCTAGTAAATCGGTAGAGTAGTTTTCAACAAGAAAACTGAGAACTAGTGTCCCTAAGCGGAGGAATATATTTTAGAACGAATAAGTAAATTTAATTTTCCTTGGCCTACTCGATTTCATATGGAGCAGACGACTAGATTTTAGGCAACACACAAAGCATGCGCATGATGCAGTAGCCTATGCTCTGCCATCTCTTAGGGGCATTAAGGACATCCAGCATCGCCTGGAAGTGCCAACGAAAATTTTGTCTCTAACAAAAGTTGCTCCCCTTGTTCCCCGTGACGTGAGCTACCACCTCTAAAAGTTTGATACAAATGCTTGAAACTCGCTCTCCTACTTTCTGTTTTTTTCTCTCTCTCCCTCCCTCCCTCTTTCTACTTTCTTGTAATTAGTAATTAAAAATAAAAAGATGTTACTTTATATAAAAATTATGATTCAAAATGGTTCAAATGGCTCTGAGCACTATGGGACTCAACATCTTAGGTCATAAGTCCCCTAGAACTTAGAACTACTTAAACCTAACTAACCTAAGGACAGCACACACACCCATGCCCGAGGCAGGATTCGAACCTGCGACTGTAGCAGCCCCGAGGTTCCGGACTGCAGCGCCAGAACCGCACGGCCACCGCGGCCGGCTAATTATGATTCAATATTTGTTAAATACACTACTGGCCATTAAAATTGCTACACCACGAATATGACGTGCTACAGACGCGAAATTTAACCGACAGGAAGAAGATCTATCATATGCAAATGATTAGCTTTTCAGAGCATTCACACAAGGTTGGCGCCGGTGGTGACACCTACAACGTGCTGACGTGAGGAAACTTTCCAACCGATTTCTCATACACAAACAGCAGTCGACGTCTCTGCCTGGTGAAACGTTGTTGTGATGCCTCGTGTAAGGAGGAGAGATACGTACCATCACGTTTCCGACTTTGATAAAGGTCGGATTGTAGCCTATAGCGATTGCGGTTTATCGTATCACGACATTGCTGCTCGCGTTGTCGAGATCCAATGACTGTTAGCAGAATATGGAATCGGTGGGTTCAGGAGGGTAATACGGAACGCCGTGCTGGATACCAACGGCCTCGCATCACTAGCGGTCGAGATGACAGGCATTTTATCCGCATGGCTGTAACGGATCGTGCAGCCACGTCTCGATCCCCGAGTCGGCAGATGGAGACGTTTGCAAGACGACAACCATATACAGGAACAGTTGGACGACGTTTGCAGCAGCATGGACAATCAGCTCGGAGACCATGGCTGTGGTTACCCTTGACGCTGCATCACAGACAGGAGCGCCTGCGATGGTGTACTCAACGACGAACCTCGGTGCACGAATGGCAAAACGCCGTTTTTTCGGATGAATCCCTGTTTACAACACCATAATGGTCGCATCCGTGTTTGGCGACATCGCGGTGATCGCACATTGGAAGCGTATATTCGTCATTGTCAAACTGGCGTATCACGCGGGGTGCCATTGGTTACACGTCTCGGTCACCTCTTGTTCGCCTTGACAGCACTTTGAACAGTGGACGTTACATTTCAGATGTGTTAGGACCCGAGGCTCTACCCTTCATTCGATCCCTGCGAAACCCTACATTTCAGCAGGATAATGCACGACCGCATGTCGCTAGTCCTGTACGGGCCTTTCTGGATACAGAAAATGTTCGACTGCTGCCCTGGCCAGCACATTCTCCAGATCTCTCACCAATTGAAAACGTCTGATCAATGGTGACCGAGCAACTGGCTCGTCACAATACGCCAGACACTACTCATGATGAACTGTGGTACTGTGTTGAAGCTGCATGGGCAGCTGTACCTGTACACGCCATCCACTCTCTGTTTGACTCAATGCCCAGGCGTATCAAGGGCGTTATTGCGGCCAGAGGTAGTTGTTCTGGTTACTGATTTCTCAGGATCTATGCACCCAAATTGCGTGAAAATGTAATCACATGTCAGTTCCAGTATAATATGACCAATGAATACCAGTTTATCATCTGAATTTCTTCTTGGTGTAGCAGTTTTAATGGCCAGTAGTGTAGTATTTGCAAGCGATAATACCTGGCGGAGGATAATACCAGGTGGAGGAATGGAACTCTCTACCTCAAGAATTTCTTACCAACCTTGAGGCTAGCTTTTGGATCACGTTGTATAGCATGCATCGCCATCCGTGGCGATCACATACCCTGTTAAAACCCAGCTCGTTAATTTTGTAATGTCCAGGGGGCATCATAAATCGCGGTGACATCCGTGTAATTGTTGTCTTTGAATGAAATTGGCATTTTGTGATGATTCAATCTGGGGTCTTTTATCTTCCTCTCTTGTTTTGCCATCTGCCTCCTTAAATTCATTTTATTTTCGTTTTTGCCTAATTACCATTGACATGCATGGATGTAATCTACATTTCCATAAAAGACAAAATTTGGCCATTTGTCTAAAGGAACATAGCACCAGAAATAATTTTGTGCTTAGTTTTGTGTATGTATTCAATTTCCTAGCGTATTTTTACCATTCCTAGTTAATGTCTTTTGTTATAAGGTGAAATCAGTAACTATTTCGTGACTTACATTCTTTTGTTGACTTATAAACAAATATAAATTATGTAGTAGCTATAAACATTTGGAAGAAGAACTACCAAGATTCTTAAAGTATTTACTTGGCTCTATTCGAAAACACGCTAGCAAAGGCAGCCATTATTTAATTCCAAAATAATTACCAGGTTTGTCAAAAGTATTGTCTGTATAACTATATCTGTTTATTTCATTACATAAACAAATCATTCCGCCTAACCTTTGTGATAGAAGAAACCGTTAAAAAGAAGGAAGTTTTCGACGTATTCATTTAATTGAATGGGTTGTGTTTTAATTGTAATTTCTGTAACTTAAACACTGAAAAATGTATAGTTTCAGTGCCTGTTATTGTGAGGATATAAAGGACCGAGTTTTCGCCCCAAGACAGTTCGTCCACGACTGATTTTAAGGTGGGAAGTCTGTATCAGTTAGAGTAACAACAATGAGTTATGAAACTTCCTGGTAGATTAAAATTGTGTGCCGGAGGGAGATTCGAACTTCGGACCTTCGCATTTCTCGTGCAAGTGCCCTACCAACTGAGCCACCCAAGCACGAAAGGCAAAGGCAAAGGTCCCGAATTCGAGTCTCGGTCCAACACACAGTTTTAATCTGCCAGGAAGTTTCATATCAGCGCACACTCCGCTGCATAGTGAAAATCTCATTCTGGAAATATCCCCCAGGCTGTGGCTAAGTCATGTCTCGCAGTATTCTTTTTTCCAGGAGTGCTAGCTCTGCAAGATTCGCAGGAGAGCTTCTGTGAAATTTGGAAGGTAGGAGACAAGATACTGGCGGAATTAATGCTGTGAGGACGGGGCGTGAGTACTGCTTGGGTAGCTAGGTTGATAGAGCACTTGCACGCGAAAGGCAAAGATCCTGAGTTCCAGTATCGGTCCGGCACACAGTTTTAATCTGCCAGGAAGTTTCACTCCGCTGTAGAATGAAAATTTCATTCAACAATGCATTAACGTAGTGGAATTAGTGAAACACAAATAGGCTGTGTGTTAGAACAATGACAGTGTGTTTTCAATTTATTTGAGAAATAGTGTCAGACGTACGTTATTATTTTGCATGAACTGGGAATTGTGTGGTTAGGTATTTACTGCTCACAGATGTTCAAAAGCGAACTATTGTAGCGGTATGCTGATGTTTGCCTGAAAACTGTTAATGAGGTTTAACCTTTACGAACAGTGAATTGGGCATACAACTGTGTAATATTGTGGGGTTGTGAGCAGTGAAAGTAAAGAACTGTGAATCGCAGCTGTGTAACTGCCGGCTACGTCATTTACTGTAGTCTGCGTTGAACTTACGGCCCCCTCCACCATTTTTCATCCAGTATAACACGCAGGCAGCGAGGGGTACCCGCGCGGCCCAAGGCGCCTTCTAAACATTCATGGTGGTGTCTCCATCTACATCTACATCTACATGACTACTCTGCAATTCACATTTAAGTGCTTGGCAGAGGGTTCATCGAACCACAATCATAGTATCTCTCTACTATTCGATATTGATTAAGAAGTCTGCACCGAGACTGCAGAATGGCCAAGTGCCCCGTCTGCCGCTACCCTGTCGTCTTTGAGGACACCTATGGCAACAGATATCATCATTTTACATAAGGCTTTCCAAAGTTATTTCCAGAAGGTGCTGGAAAATATCATCCAATCGTGAGGAAATCATTCACCTTTGAAAAGAGCATAGTCGATCCAAACTACCAGCCATTTAGCAGAATACGAAATAGGAACATTGCATCGCACTTCTTAATAATGCGGACACTGCTATTTCGTACTCATTCGCCAATACCGGGTCTCCGACTCTCAATAAATATGCCCTTCCTGGACGGAAATATACGTGACGTACATCTACATGACTACTCTGCAATTCACATTTAAGTGCTTGGCAGAGGGTTCATCGAACCACAATCATACTATCTCTCTACTATTCCACTCCCGAACAGCGAGCGGGAAAAACGAACACCTAAACCTTTCTGCTCGAGCTCTGATTTCTCTTATTTTATTTTGATGATCATTCCTACCTATGTAGGTTGGGCTCAACAAAATATTTTCGCATTCGGAAGAGAAAGTTGGTGACTGAAATTTCGTAAAAAGGTCTCGCCGCGACGAAAAACGTCTATGCTGTAATGACTTCCATCCCAACTCGTGTATCGTATCTGCCACACTCTCTCCCCTATAACGCGATAATACAAAACGAGCTGCCCTTTTTTGCACCTTTTCGATATCCTCCGTCAATCCCACCTGGTAAGGATCCCACACCGCGCAGCAATATTCTAACAGAGGACGAACGAGTGTAGTGTAAGCTGTTTGTTCTGTATCGTGTCTCCCTACCACTTTCGCGTAACGACGCTCTGAGCGTGTTTTTTAGGGAATTGACTAGTTTGAACCTGGGACCTGTTGCTGGTAAGGAGACGCCAGACCACACATGACATGTAGAATTCAGAAGAGTTCAGTGAGACTAGCGATGATATAACCAAATACTAAATGATCTCAGCGTCAGCTCCACTGCACTCCCTCTAAAAGAATCTTTATAGTAACTAAATTTAGTGGGAGGGGTTCAAGGCTTTCCTATTTTTAGTTAGCTGGTAAAATAACGTCGAAAAAGCAGTTACTTTTACCATTGGAAATTTTATTCTGCTCACAAAACATTGTTTATAAATTGCACTATTGATAAAAGGAAGTGTTTCAATACAATATGGTAAAAACCAACTGCGTTCAACAAAAATGTGAACGAATATTCCCTGAATGGGTTTCCAAGTTCTACAATGGATCGAAGGATGACATATGCCATATCACATCTATAATCTAGGTTTAAATTAAGTTTCACAAAAGAGAAAACTATCTAAATGGTCTATAGTGACCCTCAATTATCTTTAATAACTTATGTAACTTGTCGTAAATTACAGTGGCTGATGTGGCTTCTCAATAACTATATAACAGAAAAATCATCGCGTTCCAGATTTTACTTCAAGTGGCAAATGTGAACACCATGAG
Organism: Schistocerca gregaria; assembly: GCF_023897955.1. NCBI lineage: Eukaryota > Metazoa > Arthropoda > Insecta > Orthoptera > Acrididae > Schistocerca > Schistocerca gregaria. Next base: position 385,291,657 of record NC_064927.1, read on the forward strand.
CTTTAATTGACGATCGACACTAGTATTACGCAAAAAGGGGGTGTAACAGATGAGACTTCTGCAGTTCTGAGTGAAGCCTTATGCGCTCAAAAATGCGGCATCGCGTGCGTTCATTACCTTGTCGGTGTTTAGGCAGCGTCAGGGCAGCGGCCGGCGCAGCACTGCTCCGCTCACCTCGCCATCTCGGAAGCAACTCCCTCCTAACTTCTTCTTACTACAATTTACCGAAGTTGGTTTAAAAAATCTATCTCGCTGTGTTTTCATCTGATTAATCAGGGTCTCAATGTTAACCTTAAGCTTCGCCTACAAAAATTCTGACTATCCAATGTTTTTAAAGTTTGCAACATAACAGAGACGCTAAAAAGTCTCACGCTTAAACATGTAGGTGGTAGTCTTAGCGGTAGGCTGCCTGCGTGGGTGTCCAGTCCGTCCCTTATCGTAGGGCCTTCTAGCTTAACACAGTTCTGCTCTCGGCTTCTGTTATCGTTTCTCCCCTGGGAACTGCGTCGGTCTCACGGTGGGAAGGTACGACATGCATTTAGGCATTCTTGTGTTAGTCTGTGGTATTCCATTTGCTCACTCGCTACTAGTATTACTTTGGTTAATTTAATGTCACGATTTATTCGGAGCAATGTGACATACTACTGGATTTGCTTATCATGTCAGGGTTTTCATGGAAGGTGTTGGATTTGCCTGACACCTTACAGCCTTGTCACAGTATATGCGGCTCCCTCCGTCGGAGGTTCGAGTCCTCCCTCGGGCATGATTGTGTGTGTTGTCCATAGTGTAATTTAGTTTAAGTTAGATTAAGTAGTGTGTAGGCTTAGGGACCGATGACCTAAGTAGTTTGGTCCCATAAGACCTTACCACAAATTTCTAGTAACAATGCAGTACGTCGACGCTGAGGACTATCAACGAAGAAATAAAGCAGGCGAAAGTCACAGTTTCCTTTCGTCCCATTTCGCATTTCCTTCCGTTACCGTGTTTTATAGTACTGTACTCTAGCAGTTCTTTCTATATATAGTCCGAGTGCCATCGAACTTTGTCACTTGGCAGTGACATATCGTGCGAAAGTCACTATTGTCCTTGCGTTATGCACCCCAGTGTAGTTTTTTCAGCCGCTGCAGGGTCATGGTCAGATGGAAGTGTTACAGGAGCATTATTTTTTAGTTCATGTGCATCAAACATCATAGCATTTTCATATCCATGACACATTGATTCCGTTGATGTATATTCTAATCAGATTACACACACACACACACACACACACACACACACAGAGAGAGAGAGAGAGAGAGAGAGAGAGAGGACACGTCGTATTTTTACTCGCAGTTGCACCTAAAGACTTTGTGAGTGTTTGTAACCTGACTGAAGGGTACATAATCGGAATGAATTTGTCATTGATTCTAATAGGTAATCAATACTACCCTAGCGTCTTGCTGCACATGGGCATATGGACTTAATAATAATGTTCGTGTAATAACCACTTTGTTGAGGAGCCTACAGTGGCTCGAAGAATAGCTAATGGTACAATAAATCTTATCAAATACAAAAAGCGGTTGGTTGCATAATGTTGCCGAATGCAAATAGATAAGCCTTTATTAATTAATTTATATAAAGTAATGCACTATTTTTTAATAAGAATGTGAACAACTCAAACGTTTAGTTTATTCAGGGAAAAGATCACTGTGAGAATCAACCAAGCAGAACGGTTCTCAGCGGGGAAGGCTAGTGGAAGTAAAGTTATAGATGTGGCGAAGAAGGCGAAATATTGCCAGTGAGAGTGAAACGAGTTTACAACGTGTCATGCGTCACCGATGTCTCGTCATAGTCACGAAGACATTTACAAATTTGTCGCCAACCTTGCATGGTACGGCTTTTCCTGTCCACTTCTTTGTGCGACCTTCTGTTACCAAACTTCGAACTCAGCCCCCAGGCAGATTGCGCGCAACATTACAGACTTGGCAGGAATTTAGTCACTGTACATGACTGCTGGCAGCGATGAACGCGAGAACATACGGTCGCAAGAAGACCGGGCTCTGGACTGTCTCTTGGCACTACCGAAAACGAAGACCATCGTGTTCGGTGTATGGCTCTGGCGCATCGAACTGCATCTGTAACAGCAGTTTGGTCACCGCTGTGACACACCAAACTGTTACTAATCGGCTACTTCAAGGATAGCTCCGAGCAAACACACTGCAGCGTGCATTCCACTGACCGCAAACCACCGATATTTGCTACCTCCGTGGTGTCAGGCGAGAGGTCACTGGAAGACTGGGAGGAGTTCTGTTTGAAACATCACAGGTTTACGCTTCATTTAACTAACTGATTAATTTCTACTTGTTTAATAATTCATTTTACGCCGAGAGCGTCCTTTCATTGTTTTGTCTAGATAATTAACCTCTGGGTACAAGAATGCCTCCGTGTATATTTTTTCTTCTGTTGGTGTCACACCTCCTCTCTCATCTTTTGATCCTGTGATGTATGTGGATGGATAAACGTAATTATGCATGGAATATATAATAATCTGGGTTAGTCAAAGATGGTGGCAGTAGGGTAGTTTAGCACCAACATAACAACGTGAACAGGTTCGGCAGAGAGTTCGTGATTTCAAAGATAGTGGGGATCAGCAGGGCACAGTTTGTGAGGTTCGTTCTCACTGAGGTCCTACCCCCACCACCAGTCTTTTTTTGAACGGTTGGCGGTTGGTCCTGGAACGCACCATGTCAGGACACTCTGGGACCGCCGATTGAATGAGACGGACGCAGGGGTGCGGCGCTCGTCATGGATGGTGAGATAAGTTGTCCATAATGTAGGTTTTTTAGGGTAACATTGATTATGAAACTTGTTCGGGTGTGAATTAATACCAGGAAACGTTCAGCGGTATTTCATTTGTAGACATTTTTCATATTAATGTGCTTCAACTAGCGGATTTCAAATGGTTCAAATGGCTCTGAGCACTATGGGACGTAACTGCTGAGGTCATCAGTCCCCTAGAACCTAGAACTACTTAAACCTAACCAACCTAAGGACATCACACACACAACCATGCCCGAGGCAGGATTTGAACCTGCGAGCGTAGCAGTCGCGCGGTTCCGGACTGAAGCGCCTAGAACCGCTCGGGCACCGCGGCCGCCAACTAGGGGATTTGGGCGCGAGGTGATTGGGGGCAGGAACCAACGGTTTTTGTTCTTAGGTCAATAGCGGATAGGTTCATTAATGTCTCATTTGTTGCATAGTTTAGTTCTGGATACAAGCAATATAAATTTTTCATGATTCAACGGTTTATTTTACTCGTTTCTTTGTTGTCGAACCTGGCCACGTGTTGCCAGCATTCATAACGGTAGTCACTGGATTTGCGTTTCGTTAATCATAGCATGAATAATGTGGAGTCATGAAGCCTGGGCTGGTTTGCTTACGTTGCATTGCGGTTGCATAATGAGCGGTTTCAACATGACCTTATCAGCATGGTACTGCATGTGTAGTAACACAAGTAATGTTTGAGAGAGTGAAAGGTAATATCCTTCCCTACTCAACGCGTTAAATAGGCCTGACAATAACTAAATGGTGTTAAGAGGCCACCATTCAGTACATTCAGTTTTATCCATTTAAATCATTAGTAGATGTAACTGGCGACGAAATGTTGTCTATGTTTCGGTGTGACGAGATGCAAGAGATAGTGAGTGCTTCATGAAGGTTTTGTCACTGAGAGTGGTAGTTTTCTTAAATATAATAGATTTCATGTATGTTTTGTCACAGAGAGTAATAGTTTTCTTAAATATTATCGAAAAAAATCAGAATGATAGTTGAAATTCTCTCTTAGATTTATTTAGGATAAGGATAATGAAATCAGGCGCAAGTACATAACAGCGAACTCAGAAAGGTACCAGTTAGTAGAATGTAGTCAGTTACAGTCATTGGAAAAGGAATGGACAAGGTACAGGGACGCAGTACTAGAAGTGGCTAAAGAATGTCTTAGAACAGTAGTGTGTAAAAGTAGGATGAAGCAAACAGCTTGGTGGAATGGCACAGTCAAGGCAGCCTGTAAAAGGAAAATGGAGGCGTATCAAAAATGGCTACATACTAGAACTCAGGTAGACAGAGAAAGTTATGTTGAAGAAAGAAACAAAGCCAAACAGATAATTGCAGCATCCAAGAAGAACTCTTTGCAAACTGGTTGGAGACATTGGGTCAAGCTGCTGGAAAACCATTCTGGAGTGTAATTAGCAGTCTTCGAAAGGGAGGTAAGAAGGAAATGACAAGTATTTTGGACAGGTCAGGAAAACTGCTGGTGAATCCTGTGGATGCCTTTGGAAGATGGAAGGAATATTTTGAAGAGTTGCTCAATGTAGGTGAAAATACGATCAGTAATGTTTCAGGTTTCGAGGTACAATGGGATAGGAATGATGATGGAAATAGGATCACATTTGAGGAAGTGTAGGAAATGGTCAATAGATTGCAGTGCAATAAAGCAGCTGGGATGGATGAAATTAAGTCGGAACTCATCAAATACAGTGAAATATCAAATCTTCAATGGCTATAAAGGATAATTGAAATGGCCTGGGAGTCGGGACAGGTTCCATCAGACTGGACAAAAGCAGTAATCACACCAATCTTTAAACATGGAAACAGAAAAGATTGTAACAACTACAGAGGTATCTCTTTAATCAGCGTTGTGGGAAAAATCTTCTCAGGTATTGTTGAAAGGAAAGTGCGAGTATTAGTTGAGCACCAATTGGATGAAAATCAGGGTGGGTTTAGGCCACTTAGAGATTGTCAGGACCAGATCTTTAGCTTACGGCAAATAATGGAGAAGTGTTATGAGTGGAACAGGGAATTGTATCTATGCTTTATAGATCTAGAAAAGGCATATGACCGGGTTCCTAGGAGGAAGTTATTGTCTGTTCTACGAGATTATGGAATAGGAGGTAAACTTTAGCAAGCAATTAAAGGCCTTTACATGGATAGTCAGGCAGCAGTTAGAGTTGACGGTAAATTGAGTTCATGGTTCAGAGTAGTTTCAGGGGCAAGACAAGGCTGCAACCTGTCTCCACTGTTGTTCATATTATTTATGGATCATATGTTGAAAACAATAGACTGACTGGGTGAGATTAAGATATGTGAAAACAAAATAAGCAGTCTTGCATATGCGGATGACTTAGTTGTGATGGCAGATTCAATTGAAAGTTTGCAAAGTAATATTTCAGAGCTAGACCAGAAATGTAAGGTCTATGGTATGAAGATTAGCATCTCCAAAACGAAAGTAATGTCAGTGGGAAAGAAATATAAACGGAGTGAGTGAGTGCCAAATAGGAGGAACAAAGTTAGAACAGGTAGACGGTTGCAAGTACTTAGGATGCATATTCTCACAGGATGGCAACATAGTGAAAGAACTGGAAGCAAGGTGTAGCAAAGCCAATGCAGTGAGATCTCAGCTCCGATCTACTCTCTTCTGCAAGAAGGAAGTCAGTACCAAGACTAAGTTATCTGTGCACCGTTCAATCTTTCGACCAACTTTGTTGTATGGGAGCGAAAGCTGGGTGGATTCAGGTTACCTTATCAACAAGGTTGAGGTTACGGATATGAAAGTAGCTAGGATGATTGCACGTACCAGTAGATGGGAACAATGGCAGGAGGGTGTCCATCCACAATGAGGAAAACAAAGAAAAACTGAGAATGCAGTGAGATCTCAGCTCCGATCTACTCTCTTCTGCAAGAAGGAAGTCAGTACCAAGACTAAGTTATCTGTGCACCGTTCAATCTTTCGACCAACTTTGTTGTATGGGAGCGAAAGCTGGGTGGATTCAGGTTACCTTATCAACAAGGTTGAGGTTACGGATATGAAAGTACCTAGGATGATTGCACGTACCAGTAGATGGGAACAATGGCAGGAGGGTGTCCATCCACAATGAGGAAATCAAAGAAAAACTGAGAATGAACTCTATAGATGTAGCATTCAGGGCGAACAGTTTTAGATGGTGGGGTCATGTTACACGCATGGGAGAAGCAAGGTTACCCAAGAGACTCATGGGTTCAGCAGTAGAGGGTAGGAGGAGTCGGGGCAGACCAAGGAGAAGGTACCTGGATTCGGTTAAGAATGATTTTGAAGTAATAGGTTTAACATCAGAAGAGGCACCAATGTTAGCACTGAATAGGGGATCATGGAGGAATTTTATAAGGGGGGCTATGCTCCAGACCGAACGCTGAAAGGCATAATCAGTCTTAAATGATGATGATGATGATGATGATGAGATATTTAGCATCCTTCATCCATACCACTTAGATAATGACTATATTCTATGAATTTTCAATCCAGATACATCCATTGTATGCATTATGCACTTCATGCAACTAACTGAATTCATAGTATCAAAAAAAGAAAGTCTTACAGTCCCTAATGTGCACGTATTGTTCCACGGCCATTCACTGATGTTGCGTTATCCGTTGCTTCATTTTTAAATTAGAATACTATCTTTTCTAGCGGTTTGATTACCCATATCTCAATTTATCGGGCCTAATTGAAAAAATTAGACACATAGCGGTAGAAATGGGAATCACGGAGCTCTGCGTCCGCTTATATTAAATGGAGATACTTCTTCCATGAAAAATAACCAGCATAACAAACAAGGGGTAGACTTTCATGTTGTTTTTCCTGATGCAAGCTGTTTGCGCCTCTGTGCTAGTGACAGCTGTGTGTTGGTTGGGAGGACGGCAGCTGAGGGCCTGCAACTAATGTTTGCTCACTAGACACACTGGATCTGCAAGTGGACTTATGGTCTTGGTTACGATTTCGTAATACATCAGGAGCACTCTCATGTTTATCCCATGCTCCCTGTCTGCAAATCTGTACTTAATCTGGTGATTCGATCCGATGTGTTGCCATTAATGAGCAATGTTCCAGAGGGTGATTTCCAACAGGATAATGTTCACCCAGAAACCGCTGCTGTAACTCAACGTGTAGACAAGTTGCCTGGGCCTGTTTGGTCACCAGCCCTGACTCCAGTAGATCACATGTCGGCCATCATCGGACGACAACTAAAGCGTCATAAACAAAACAGCATTAACCCTTCCTGTACTGACAGACCAAGTGCAATAGTCATAGAACTCCAACCACAAACTGACATCCGGCACCTACACAACTCGTTACATGCGCGTTTGTACGCTTATATTCAACATTCTGGCGGTCACACCGGTTATTAATGTACGAGGGTCACTCCAAAAGAAATGCACCCTATTTTTTTAAAATGCCTCTTCTATTCTACATGTTTGAAAGTTTTACAGTGTGTAGGTACATCCTTTAGGAACAATATTTTCATTTGTCCACATAATTTCCATCCCTCTGAACTGCCTTACGCCATCTTGGAACCAGCGCCTGTATACCCGCACGATAAAATTCTGGACCAACCTGTTGGAGCCACTGTTTGGCAGCGTGGACAAGGGAGTCATTATCTTCAAACCTTGTTCCGCGAAGAGAGGCTTCCAGTTTCCCAAAGAGATGTTAGTCACCAGTCACAATTCTTCCATGAAATTCATCTCCACCAATCTCGTACTGTTCCAAAAGTTCGCTGTATACCGTTTTTCTTGTTTCTTTGTCATCCACTGTCAACATCCTGGGAACTCACCTGGCTCAAACCTTTTTTAACGCCAACACTTTGAATATTCTGCAAACACTTCCTTCCCCTATCCCAACGTAGCGTGACAATTCGTTCACTGTGATGCGTCTGACAGCAGTCACCAGTTCGTTAACTCCCTGCACATTGTCTGGAGTGTGTGCAGTACGAGGCCTGCCGCTGCGAGGACAATTCTCAACATTGCCGAGCCCGCTGACTAACTCTACTGCGATCGACAGCAGCCTCTCCACACACCTTTTTCAACCTCTTGTGGATGTTTCCCACTGTCTCGTTTTCATAGCACAGGAATTCTATGACAGCACGTTGCTTCTGACGAACGTCAAGTGTAGCAGCCATCTTGAAGACATGCTGTGACGGCGCCACTCACGGGAACAGGTTGAACTAAGTTTGAAAACAAATGGGAAGGATGTATCTACACACTGTAAAACTTTCACACGGCAGAATCAAAACCGTATTTTTACAGAAATAGTGTGCATTTCTTTTGGAGTGAACCTCGAACCAGCATTTCACATTTGCAGTGGCTTATCTGGTGCTTATATTAAGCTGTGATCTTGCAGTTTTAGTCACTTAGAAATGTTACCTACACAAACGTATTCTAGAAATTTCATTACTCTGCACTAATTTCTTTTGGTGTTGCAATTTTTTTCTATCAGCGTCTGTGAAACGAGCTGAATAGGAGGTGGTGCCCCGTATGTATTTATTCCACGCCCGCCCAGTTAGCCGTGCGATCTAACTCACTGCTTTCCGGGCGGGAAGGCGTGCCTTTCCCCAGCACTTACCCGCTAGCCTGTCGATGGTCTTTAAGGCGGTTTTCCATTTGCCTCGGCGAATGTGAACTGCTTCCCCTTATTCCGTCTCAGTTACACTATGTCGGCGATTGCTGTGCAAACACTTTCTCCACGTATGCGTACACGATAATCACTCTACCACGCAAACATTGGTGTTTCATTCGTCTGGTGTGAGACGTTCCTGGTGTGTGTATGTGGGGAGGGGGTGACGGGGGGGGGGGGACGTTCCACTAGGGGCCGAACCGCACTATAACCCTAGGTTCGGTGTGGGGCGGCGGTTGGGTGAGTGGACTGCTGTAGCCTGTTGTGAAGTTGGGTACCACTGCGGGCTACGGCGGGGACGAAACCTCTCCGCCGTTTCTATCTCCCCAGTTTCATACAACACAATACAATATATTTATTACTATCTTTTCAACCTTCGATTGAAGGTGCTCGACTGGAGATGACCGAATAGGACAAACCATGTTGAGTTACAGCCGCGATTTGTGGGTGACCATTATCCTGTTGGAAAGCACCCTCTGGAATACTGCACATGAAGGGCAGCACAACGGGTCGAATCACCAGATTGACGTACAGAGCTGCAGTCAGGGAGAGTGAGACAACCACGCGAGGGCTCCTGTTGTCATACGAAATCGTAACCAGATACGAGGTTGATGGTTCTTACACCTATGTTTCTTTCCAGATAGTAACAAATGTCTGTACCACGTTTGGCTGAAATCTTTCCAGAGTTTTAGGAAGATCTTCTTACCCACGTCTTCACCCATGTATTTACATGTCACACAAATTTCATGTATATTTGTCATATTTTACACAGTTGTTTGCCGCGCAGGATTAGCCGAGCAATCTAGGGCGCTGCAGTCATGGACTGTGCGGCTAGTAATCTTAAGGACTGATGACCTTATCAGTAAAGTCCCATAAGATTTCACACACATTTGAACATTTTTTGAACATAATTGTTTACATATGTCACTGGTATTTCTATTGAGTTTTGCTCTGCAGATTCGTTTTCACGCAGCTCAGTGTTTAAGACGTCGCATCTCCTGAACTATGTGTCATTTTTTTTGGTCATCAGTCTACTGACTGGTTTGATGCGGCCCGCCACGAATTCCTTTTCTGTGCTAACCTCTTCATCTCAGAGTAGCACTTGCAACCTACGACCTCAATTATTTGCTTGACGTATTCCAATCTCTGTCTTCCTCTACAGTTTTTGCCCTCTACAGTTCCCTATAGTACCATGGAAGTCATTCCCTCATGTCTTAGCAGATGTCCTATCATCCTGTCCCTTCTCCTTATCAGTGTTTTCCACATATTCCTTTCCTCTCCGATTCTGCGTAGAACCTCCTCATTCCTTACCTTATCAGTCCACCTAATTTTCAACATTCGTCTATAGCCTCACATCTCAAATGCTTCGATTCTCTTCTGTTCTGGTTTTCCCACAGTCCATGTTTCACTACCATACAATGCTGAACTCCAGACGTACATCCTCAGAAATTTCTTCCTCAAATTAAGGCCGGTATTTGATATTAGTAGACTTCTCTTGGCCAGAAATGCCTTTTTTGCCATAGCGAGTCTGCTTTTGATGACCTCCTTGCTCCGTCCGTCATTGGTTATTTTACTGCCTAGGTAGCAGAATTCCTTAACTTCATTGACTTCGTGACCATCAATCCTGATTTTAAGTTTCTCGCTGTTCTCATTTCTACTACTTCTCATTACCTTCGTCTTTCTCCGATTTACTCTCAAAACATACTGTGCACTCATTAGACTGTTCATTCCGTTCAGTAGATCATTTAATTCTTCTTCACTTTCACTCAGGATAACAATGTCATCAGCGAATCGTATCATTGATATCCTTTCACCTTGTATTTTAATTCCACTCCTGAACCTTTCTTTTATTTCCATCGTTGCTCCCTCGATGTACAGATTGAAGAGTAGGGGCGAAAGGCTACAGCCTTGTCTTACACCCTTCTTAATACGAGCACTTTGTTCTTGATCGTCCACTCTTATTATTCCCTCTTGGTTGTTGTACATATTGTATATGACCCGTCTCTCCCTATAGCTTACCCATACTTTTTTCAGTATCTCGAACAGCTTGCACCATATTATATTGTCGAACGCTTTTTCCAGGTCGACAAATCCTACGAATGTGTCTTGATTTTTCTTTAGCCTTGCTTCCATTATTAGCCGTAACGTGAGAATTGCCTCTCCCATGCCTTTACTTTTCCTAAAGCAAAACTGATCGTCACCTAGCGCATTCTCAATTTTCTTTTCCATTCTTCTGTATATTATTCTTGTAAGCAGCTTCGATGCATGAGCTGTTAAGCTGATTGTGCGATAATTCTCGCACTTGTCAGCTCTTGCCGTCTTCGGAATTGTGTGGATGATGCTTTTCCGAAAGTCAGATGGTATGTCGCCAGACTCATATATTCTACACACCAACGTGAATAGTCGTTTTGTTGCCACTTCCCCTAATGATTTTAGAAATTCTGATGGAATGTTATCTATCCCTTCTGCCTTATTTGACCGTAAGTCCTCCAAAGCTCTTTTAAATTCCGATTCTAATACTGGATCCCCGATCTCATCTAAATCTACTCCTGTTTCTTCTTCTATCACATCAGACAAATCTTCACCCTCATAGAGGCTTTCAGTGTATTCTTTCCACCTATCTGCTCTCTCCTCTGCATTTAACAGTGGAATTCCCGTTGCACTCTTAATGTTACCACCGTTGCTTTTAATGTCACCAAGGGTTGTTTTGACTTTCCTGTATGCTGAGTCTGTCCTTCCGACAATCATATCTTTTTCGATGTCTTCACATTTTCCCTGCAGCCATTTCGTCTTAGCTTCCCTGCACTTCCTATTTATTTCATTCCTCAGCGACTTGTATTTCTGTATTCCTGATTTTCCCGGAACATGTTTGTACTTCCTCCTTTCATCAAGCAACTGAAAATTTTCTTCTGTTACCCATGGTTTCTTCGCAGCTAACTTCTTTGTACCTATGTTTTCCTTCCCAACTTCTGTGATGGCCCTTTTCAGAGATGTCCATACCTCTTCAACTGTACTGCCTACTGCTCTATTCCTTATTGCTGTATCTATAGCGTTAGAGAACTTCAAACGTATCTCGTCATTCCTTAGAACTTCCGTATCCCACTTCTTTGCGTATTGATTCTTCCTGACTAATGTCTTGTACTTCAGCCTACTCTTCATCACTACTATATTGTGATCCGAGTCTATATCTGCTCCTGGGTACGCCTTACAATCCAGTAACTGATTTCGAAATCTCTGTCTGACCACGATGTAATCTAATTGAAATCTTTTTTTCCAAGTATACCTCCTCCTCTTGTGATTCTTGAACAGGGTATTCGCTATTACTAGCTGAAACTTGTTACAGAACTCAATTAGATGCTATTTATCACGTATACTCAGTGTTATATGAGAATATTGTCTGCAAAATGTGTTGTGAATGCAATTAGTGGTAAAGAAGTAATAAATTAAAACGCGATGACCTATGTGGTACTTTTACTGCACGAACAGCGAAAATGTTGCTAGTAAGCGATAAAATTTTATATTTTAGTCATTTTGTGGCGGATGTCAACCAGAATAACTCTCGTAATGATTTAAATTGTTTGGAACGTTGGTTCCAAGTCGTTGAGTGCTCTCACTCTCAGACAGTGGATGAATAAACTCTGGGTATTTGCACGCCGTTCACTACCCTTCTCTTCAACGCCCTGGGCCATTCCTTTGATACCTACGTGGCTACCCCCACAGAAGACAGTAAGTGATTTGTGTAACAGGTTTGGTTCAAATAAATGCAGTAGTACAGAACGAATTGTGGAAAGTATATAAAACATAGATCTTTCATAATGTGTATGGATAGATGTGATATGCGTGTACAAGGATGAAGCTGTGGGTAAAACGTTCCCCCTTAATCCCTGGATGGATTTCAGCCAAAATTAATACACGTTTTGTCATTTGCTTGGTTTGATGCGGCCTCCCACGAATTTCTCTCCTGTGGCAGCCTCGTCATCTCAGAGTGGCACTTGTAACCTACGTTCTGAATTATTTGCTGACGTACTCCAGTCTGTTTTCCTCTACAGTTTTTACCCTCCACAGCTTCCTCTAGTAGCACGGAAGTTGTTTTGTGACATCGTAACAGATATCCTATCATCCTCTCACTTCTTATTGTCAGCGTTTTCCATTTTTTCATTTCCTACCGATTCTCCTGAGAACTTCCTCATTCCTTACCTTATCATTCCTAATTCTCAACATTGTTCTGTAGCATCACGTCTCAATTGCTTTGAATTTCTTCTTTTCTAGTTTATCCACAGTCCATGCTTCACTACCATATAATGATGTGCTCCAAATGTACATTCTCAGAAATTTCTTCCACAAACTAAAGCCTATTTTTGAACACTGGTATGGATCATTATTTTAACATGCCGCAGTCTGACAAGTCCTGCTATGTTTGAGCATCTTCAGAAGTCAGATGAAAATTATTGAATTGCCCTAACTCGTTAATGGTTTTAAATAACCTATTCAGGACCATTATGGTAAAGACTAATCCTAGTTAACTAAGACTACTAAGATGCTATCAAGAGTTTTATTAAAAGAATCAAGGAAATGGGAAAGTAGAATCTGTAGAATTAGAAAATTCAATTAATTCTACTCATCAGACTAAGTTTAAGACAGGCGTCATGACGATCTTCTATGCAAAAAGTCGCGCAACCCCTTTTCACGACAGGAACTTTTATATGGTTGATACTGTCTAATTTCTTTCGTAATAAAAATCCTCCACCCTGACTAGCACTGACAGCAGGTAGCTCAGAGATCTCAGAGAGAAATCTACTGGAACAGAAAATGTTTGTCCATGGTTCCCTATTTCTCAATCCGTGATGCGTATATTATATAAATAGTTGAGGGGAGAGCACATTTACTACGTCGATTTGTGGAACGCTGCTGGCATTGCGGAGACGAAGTACGATGTGCAGATGTGAATTTAATAACACAGAAGACGTGTGTTTGTGTTCACAAACTCATACATACGAAGATACTCAAGTACAGTCCATTCACAAGTCAAAACAATCTGCTTGCACACTTTCCAGGAACATGCACTTGACTCAATTGCGTGGTCATAAGTGAGCACTTCGGAGTGACTAAAGCTCCGCAGAGAAGCACATATTAGTCCTTATGCTTGCAGAGAAAGAAAAACGATTGTCCTTAAAGTGACATAATCGGTACGTTATCAGACTAAGTTTGAGAGTGATCACTGGACACTTTGCCAACAACGTCTCAAACGAATTGTACACTCTCCAGCAATGTTTGTATGTTGGACACCCACAGGAAAGTCCCTCGACGCATTCTGCCTCGACATTAACAAACATTATTGGTTCACTACAGTGGGCTCTCGATCCAGTGATTGGTTCCGTTACAAATTTCCTTCCACGTTTTCTAGACGTGAAGCAGCTGGCCAACCACGAGCAGTTCATACAAAATGTTATTGAAGTTTATCAAAGAATTTAAAGCAATGTCTGCTCCTGAACACAGTAGCAGGAAAGTGCTACACATTCTGCATGGGAAGAATTCTTAAACGTTGACTTTCAGCACCTATGTGGCGATAGGACACGCATTCTAATGGGACTGAAAAAACTGCAGGTATTTCTTGTTAGGTGGCTATCCTCACTGTGCCCTTTCAACTTTCGCCCATGCCCCTCACAATGAAAGATGACATTTCTGGGCCGCTCCACAGGAAGGTCTTGTGGTGGGCTGTAAAATCTTGCCCTTCGGTCACTGAGAAACTTCCAGATCGCCCTCGACATGCCTGAAGTCTGTTACTTCCTCAGTCTCTCGCACTGTCCTAGCCAGCCCAAAGATTACTTTCGCGATGGCATACAGTAATACAGTTGTTAGCGTTAAGCTGTCCAGTATCAACCAGTATGATAATAAACTGATAACCCTACTTAACCTTCGATCTCAAATGATATAAATATATTAATTTAATCGATCAAGTTAATTATGTTAATTGATTATGTAAGGAGGCAATATACATTTGCCTTGCACGAGTAAACTTGTCTTGTACAGGAATGCTCTTTTCCTTAACTGCCATTACTTTCGTCTTTCTTCTATTCCAGTGTTAAATTGTTGATTTTCTTTATTTAAACTTACGAATTGTCGCCTGAATACGTTTCTTATATTTCATTTTATCTGTTTCTACTATCGCGTTATAATTTCATGTATTAACTCGTTCCATGACGATGGAGACTTCTCCTTAATTTGGTCCCACGGAACAATAAATAAATAAATAAATAAAAATTTACTTTCAGTCTATATTCTGTACTTACTAGACTGTTCATTCCATCCAGCAAACCCTCTAATTCTTCTTCACTTTCACTCAGGACAACAAACTCGTCAGAAAATCTTATAATTGATTTCCTCTGGTTCAAATCGCTCTGAGCACTATAGGACTTAAAATCTGAGGTCATCAGTCCCCTAGAACTTAGAACTACTTAAACCTAACTAACCTAAGGACATTACACACATCCATGCCCGAGGCATGATTCGAACCTGCGACCGTAGCTGTCGCGCGGTTCCAGACTGCAGCACCTGGAACCGCTCGGCCACTCCGGCCGACAAACGATTATCCACGTTGATATTATAATGTATGAGAATGGCGATATACCATCAGACTTTGACAAAACCTTGTTCCACACAATTCCGGAGACTGCAAGACCAGACAAGGGCGAGAGTTAAGGCACAATCAGCTTAACAGCTCATGCATCCAAGTTGCTTACAAGAATAATATACCGAAGAATGGCAAAGGATACTGAGGATGTGTGAGATGACGATCGGTTTGGATTTAGCAAGGGTAAAGGGACCAGAGAGGCAGTTCTTGCGTTGCAGTTGATAATGGAGGCAAGACTGAATAGAAATCAAGACACGTTCAGATGATTTGTTGATTTGTGGAAAGCGTTCGACGTTGTAAAATGGACCAATAGAATAAAATGGAAGACCGAGATCAGAGGTGAAGGGTTTATAAAGGGTGCAACACAGCGTCATAACTTTCGGCCCTGCTGTTCAGTCTGTACATCGAGGAAGCAATGACGGATTTAAAAGAAAGGTTCAAGAGTGGGATTGAAATTCAAAGTGAAAAAATATCAGTGTTAAAATTAGCTGATGGTATTGCTACCATCAGAGAAATTGAGGGTGTTGGAAAGTCTGTTAAATGAGACGAACAGTCTTATGAGACAGAATGTGAATTGAGAGTAAATCGAAGAAAGATAAAAAAAATGAGAAGTTGCAGAAATAAGAAGAGCGTGAGATTTAACTTCGTAATTGGATGTCACAAAGCAAAAAAATAAAGGAATTCTGCCATCGAGGCAGCTATTAACCTATGACGAAAGGTGCAAGGGGGACGTAAAAAGCAGGCTAGCACTGGCAAAAAGGGAATTACCGGGCAAGAGAAGTCTCCTAGTATCAAACGTAGGCTCTTATTTGAGGAAGAAATGTCTGAGAACGTACATTTTGAGCAAGGAATTCTTTGGCAGTCAGACATGAACTCTCGGAGAACGGGAAGAGAAGAGAATGGAAGCATTAGAGATGTGTTGCTGGAGACAAATGTTGAAAATTAGATGGCTGTTAAGGCAAGGAAGGAGGTGATTCTCCGCAGAATCGCCGAGGAAAGGAATACATGAAATCACTGAGAAGAAAAAGGGACAGGACGACGGGTTCGATATGCCATCAGGAATACTTTCCATGGTATTAGAGTGAGCTGTAGAGAGTAAAACTGTACAGGAAAACAGAGATTGGGATAAATGAAGCAATTAATTGAGGATGTAGATTGCAAGCGATACTCTGAGACGAAAAGGTTGGAAGGGGAAGGAATTCGTGGAGGACGGCATCAAACCACTCGGAGACTGATTATTTTGTACCTACACTAGACGGTAAACGGGTATTCATTGGACAAATATATCACACTAGAACTGACATGAGATTACATTTTTACGTAATTTGGGAGTATAGATCCTGAGAAATCAGTACCCAGAACAACCACCTCTGGCCATAATAACGGCATTGACTCAAACAGAACTTGTTTGGCGTGTACAGGTACAGCTGCCCATGCAGCTTCAACATGATACCACAGTTCATCAAGAGTAGTGACTGGCACATTGTGACGAGCCAGTTGCTCGGCTGCTATTGACCAGACGTTTTCTATTGGGAAGAGGTGTGGAGAATGTGCTGGCCAGGGCAGCAGTCGAACATTTTCTATATCCAGAAAGGCCAGTACAGGACCTGCAACATGCGGTCCTGAATTATCCTGCTTTGTTTCGCAGGGATCGAATGAAGGGTAGAGCCACGGTTCGTAACACATCTGAAATGTAACGTCCACTGTACAAAGTGCCGTCAATGCGAACGAGAGATGACCGAGACGTGTAACCAATGGCATCCCATACCATCACGCCATGTGATACGGCAGTACGGCGATGACGAATACACGCTTCCAACGTGCATTCACCGCGATGTCACCAAACACGGATGCGACCATGATGATGGTGTAAACAGAACCTGGATTCATCCGAAAAAATGACGCTTTGCCATTCGTGTACCCAGGTTCGTCGTTGAGTACACCATCGCTGGCGCTCCTGTCTGTGATGCAGCGGCAAGGGTAGTCCATGCTGCTGCAAACGTCGTCGAACTGTTCGTGCAGATGGTTGTTGTCTTGCAAACGTCCCCATCTGTTGACTCAGAGATCGAGACGTGGCTGTACGATCCGTTACAGCCATGCGGACAATATGCCTGTCAACTGGACTGCTAGTGGTACGATGCCTTTGGGACCCAGCACGACGTTCCGTATTATCTTCCCGAACCCACAGATTCCATATTCTGCTAACAGTCATTGGATCTCGACCAACGCGAGCAGCAATGTCGCGATACGATAAACCGCAGTCGCGATAGGCTACAATCCGACCTTTATCAAAGTCGGTAACGTGGTGGTAAGCATTTCTCCTCCTCACACGAGGCATCATAACAACGTTTCACCATGCAACGCCGGTCAATTATTGTTTGTGTATGAGAAATCGGTTGGAAAATTTCCTCATGTCAGCACGTTGTAGGTGTCGCCACTAGCGCCAACCTTGTGTGAATGCTCTGAAAAGCTAATCATTTGCATATCACATGTGGCGTCGCAACTAGTGCGAGCGCACAGTTTTCTATCAAATATTTACTGTGAAATGTAGACAGACTGTAAAGTAGCCATCAGATTAGCATATGTGCTGTAGCGGGCAGATTACCGGTGTCCGTTCGTCTGACGTCACGACCATATGGCATGTCTGTACCGTGAGAATGTAAGACCTGTGCGCTAACTAGCCGCGTGTATAACGTGGAACTTTCATCTTTAATAACTTCTAACTGAGGAACCTGAGGAAATTAAAAGTTAATATACTAGTTTCTGTTATGAATAAAAATAAGTCATCCAAATTTGAGCTTTGAAACCTGCATATTTTGGAAATTAGAAAAATCTTACAGAAAACGCAAATTTCTACAATTTTCGAGTCTAAATAAATACCATTATGTATAGATCACCTT
Organism: Schistocerca gregaria; assembly: GCF_023897955.1. Classification (NCBI taxonomy): domain Eukaryota; kingdom Metazoa; phylum Arthropoda; class Insecta; order Orthoptera; family Acrididae; genus Schistocerca; species Schistocerca gregaria. The sequence goes on from NC_064927.1 coordinate 385,309,649, forward strand.
CAGTGACCATCCAACTATGAAACAAAATCACCTTCCGTGCTTTTGTATTTATTTTGAGAATTTTACTTTTAGAAATTCACCTATAACTTTGTTAAAACCATAAATGTTTTGAATTTTTGTGAACAGTTATTTTATATGAGTAGGTGAGAGTGAATGAGTGTGCCTGAGTGAATGAAAGAGGGACATTCGCCATTCTTTGCAAGTGTATAAAATCTAGGTTGGAACTCGCAAGTGTTCAGACGATGTAACCGTGGGAACAGAGTCGCCAGTGGTTCCCCATCTTAGTGAATGTCGGATGTCCAAGAGTGTATGGTATTGTACAAGCAGCCAGAACGTTCGCGAGTATTTAAATAATTTCTGGAAATAAAGTAAAGTCTAGTTTTCCTTTCGGTTTGTTAAATTATACAGTAAATTTTGTGTAACAAGAAATCATGACGTAAATGATTCAGAAGTCATGACTGGTGCGTGCTAGATTTTGGCGCGAGGCGCACCCAAAGAGTTAAATCTGATTGGCTGTGTGATGTGTGAGCCAATGAGATGCGAGGACGGTTAGCAGACTAGGAGAGTGAGTCGCGAGTGGAGGAGGAGTCGCGAAGGAACTGTGATCGAGAAGAGACATGCTTGATGTGTCCTCGCGAATAATGTGTAAAATGAAGTCATAAAACGGCTTCATCGGTTCGGTACTGTGCGATTTGAGACTGGAAGAGTCCAGTAACGCGTAGTGTGAGTTTGAGCGAGTTGTGACTTTTCGTTCCGCGAAAGACGCGAGTAACTTTAATAATTAAAAGCGTGGCGGTACTTCGTAAACTTTTACTAAGTGCTTATGGCGAGCATTAACGTTAAAAAACGAACTATTATTGAACATCGACTGCAAACGTGTATGTTAGAAAATCGTCTGTGTTGCAGTTAAGTAAATTCCGTAACTTTGAAAGCTAATTCTGGCGGGGTTTGAGTGTGGATAGAATTGTGAACTGAACTTTCTTCAAACGTAGATTAGCGGGCTGATGATCAGGCTTAAAGACAATAAAGAGCTTAAATAGAATTACCAACTTCGCGTTCTCGTTTGAGTAAACAATTACTACCATTCCAATAACTCAATTTATTTAGGAAGATTGCTCATAGATTGTATTTCAGCAAACATGTATCGCGGCCTCCGGTGAGCGGCTATTAAATTGCAGTTTCTTCAACACTGCTTTTCTGCAATTTTTCCAGTAGCTGCTATCAGGAGAGGCGAGTGCAGCAACTACCTAAGAAACGAGGTAGGTGGATTTTCTTTCAGGGAAAGGAAACTGCGCGATAAGAGCCTGACCCGTCGCAAGTGGTGCATCGGCCGGGAAATAAAAATAGTAAATTCCAGTGAATTTCAAAAAAAGCAGTAGTGACAATTACCGGACAATACAGAAGTGCTCGCTATGTGTAGGAACTGTGTAGCGTACAAATTGATATCGCCACGTGAATAGGAAGGACAGTGAAAGTGTCCGTGAACTGTAATGTGTTGTACGGAACGGAAGAATTTTTCGGTGACTACGCGCCGATTGGAATAACAGTCTACGACGGCGTCTGGCAGACGACGAGCTACGGAGACTACGCAGAGGCGACGACAGCAGTGGCAGTTGGCAGCGCTGATTCGAGCGGGGGCCCGGAAACTGGTACAGCATTGCAGTGTATGGTGAACGGACCCGCAGTTTCATCTAGCAGCAACGCAGCACGCCGAAGCACAAAGTTAAGTACAGTGCTTTTGAAAACTTTGTGTGTTTGTGGAGTCAAACTGAGAAAAATGGCTGAGTTTCAACCAAGTGACAAAAAGGCGGAACTAAGTTGTGATAGTGGGATGGAGACAGGGGAAAATGACCCCATGAATTTTAGTTTAGACGTGTCTCAACCCAATTTCAGTAGTAGTTTGACTGATTCATCCTATGTTAATTATAGTTTGGAGTCAGATCCAAATATGTCAGTGCCCAGTGAGTTACAGTTACCCATGCCGGTAGTTAATGTTAATAGGGACATTGTATCAGCAAATGAGGGGGCGAAGGATAATGTCGCCAGTATGCTGATGAATCTATTAACTAAGATGAACGTGTTGGATTCCAATATGTCAAGTAAGATGGATTCCAGTATGTCAAAAATGGATACTAATATGTCACAAATGGAAACTAATATGTCAAGTAAAATGGATTCAAAAATGTCTAAATTAGGATCTGATTTAAGTAATGAGATGACTAAAATGGGCGCTGATTTAGATTCCAAAATATCCGATCTCAGAGACTGTTGGAAGCAAGATTTAGCAGTGCTCAGTAGTAAAGTAAATGTTGAAATACAGCAGGTTAAACTAGAATGTACAGAAAATATTGTTCAAGTGCAAAGTGAATTGACGACACGAATCGAACAGGTTACTGAGGATCAACAGCAATTTAAATCCCATGTTGATGCAGAATTAGATAAAGTATGTGAGCACATAAAAGTGGTAGAGAATTCCAATGAAATTAATCATGCCGCCTTAGAATGTAAAGTAAATGATACCAAAATTCGGTGTGAGAAACTTGGAGAGCAAGTTGTAAATAAGGTCAATAATTTAGAGACTCACATAAGCCATTTCAGTGAAAGTGTGAATGAGCAACTTTGTGGGCATGAATGCAGACTAACCAAAGTAGAACAGTGTGTTTCTAACCATAGTAGTAGTATAATTTCCAGTGGAATAATTGAATCTACCGAGGTTGCGTATGTTACCCACAGACAGTTTTTAAAATTTGACCCAAGTAAGAACATGCACCCCAGAGAATTTTGGAACGATTTTGAAGACGTTTTGCCGAAAGTATGGAGCGATAAACAAAAGATAGGCTTTATCACTTCAAATTTGATGGGAGAGGCCAGAGTATGGGGGAATTTAGCCTCTGAAAAATACGCGAAATTGTCAGAATTTAAATTAGCGTTCTTTGAGGAATACTGGGGAAAGAGAAAGCAGATGGATGTTCTTAATCGGTTCTGGTCGGGAGAGAAGTATGACCCCAAGAGAGAGGGCATCAAACGATTTGTTCAAAGGTGGGTAACAACTCTGTCCTACCTTAGTAATAAGTTAGAAACAGAACAGATCATATTAGGGGTAGAAAATAAGCTACCGTGGAACTGGAAAACTAAGATCATACCTGCGCCCCGAGATAACATTGACAAGTTCGTACAGTATTTAGAAAGGGTTGAATCCGTCCAAAAAGAAGAAGAAAACATGAGGAGGGAGCATCGCCCGCCTGCTAGGCAGAATGACAATCGCGCGGATGTAAACATTAATAGGATGGGTGTTCAGAGAGGCGGCGGATACCGTGGCAGTTCACGTGGTAGAGGAAGAACATATGTTAACAGGTTCAATGAACGCGAGCAGTATGACAGCGGCCGACAGATGTCAGGAGGTGAGGCGGTCAGCTGGAGGCATAGTGATGACGCACCGCGCTCGGAAAACCATTAATTGTCTACGAGTGTGCTGGCGATCGTAGGCAACAGCGTTTAAAGTTAAATCCGCTGGCAAAACCATTCATAAGAAAGCAGCCTGAACGACCACCTAACATAAATGTTGTTGCTACAAAATTTAGGGAGGATAACGTAAAACAGACAGAGATAGTAGCTTTAAGTCAAGTGGAGGTTAATGAACCAATTAACTGTAAGAATAATCATAAGAAGCCACTTATTGAAGAACTAAGTACTAGTTATAAGGGTAATAATCAGAAAGACATTATGCACAGTAAAACTAATGAAGAGCTGTCGGATAGGGGTGAGAACAGTAATAATGGCAGGGTTGTGACTGTGCTTGACAAGATAATTGATGTTGTAGATAGTTACGAAGAAGAGGATAGATTAGAGGAGGAGGTAGAGGTTAATGACGACGCCTTGGATAGGGTCGTAGAAAAGGAGGTTAATGAGAAAGAGGGGGAAACATTGGAAAAATGTTTTGACTTAGCAATAGTGGATAGGCTAATAGGAGCTGCCACTAGAATTGAGGGTGATAATAAGCATGAAATAAACCCTGTAAGTGTGAATGTGATTGCCACCCAAAAGACAGGCTTCGAAAGGAGAGAAATTGTGCAAGATTTATTGGAGGAAGCAGAACCCAAAATAAATAAAGAGTACTTAGGGCAACCGATAGTAGAGCTAAGAGTATTAAATGAACCAGTTAAATGTTTGATAGATACTGGATCGGAAGTCTGTGCAGTATCCCAGAACTTGGTAAATGAACTCCCTAACAGTAAACAGATTGTTAAGATGCCAGTAAGTGGCTTGAACATTGTAGTAGCAACCGGTAAGACTAAGAAGACAGTAAAACAGGAAGTGTTTCTACCCATAACATTTAAGGAAGTAGAAATAAGACAGAACTTCTTAGTTATAAATGGACTGAGTGTAGACATATTGGTGGGGGCTGACTTTTTGAATAAATATGAAGGATGGGTGAATTTTTCTACCAATGATGTTATGGTAAAAATTAAGGGTAAACTAATTACTATACCTTTCATCGGTAAGCAGCTATGTGAGGATCCTGAGCAGAATGATTTTCCTATATGTATTTGTAAAACAGAGAAATTCTTGGAGGGCTATAATGAGTACGGTGGCAAAAAAGTAGAGGATCCGTCTGAGCTTGTGAGTGTCAGAAATAGGATCGAGGAGAAATTACTAGAATTAATTGATATTGATGAAGCAAGGAAAAACGATTTAAGACAAATACTAGTCAAACATGCCGAGGTTTTCTCAGATCAACCAGGGCTAGTAAAGGATTATGAGTGTTTTTTGACAGTGCAGAAAGACGCTCATTTCTTCAAAAAACCATTTGCAATCCCAGAAGTACATAAGGAGGCAGTACGTGACTTAATTCAAAATATGTTAGAGTGGGGAATTATTGAAAGGGCTGTTAGTGTGTACAATAACCCGCTAGTCATAGTTCCTAAGAAGGATGGCTCAATTAGACTAGTGTTGGATGCTCGAGCATTAAACAAAATAGTACTACCTGAGAGTGACCGTCCGGAGAATATTGAAGAACTGCTACAAAAGTTTAAAGGTGCTAAGTTCTTTACATCCATGGATGTGACCTGTGGATATTGGAACCTACCATTAGCAAAGGAATCAAGAAAGTACACGGCATTCTTATTCGAAGGTAGATGTTATCAGTATAAGGTGGTGCCGTTTGGTTTAAATATAAGTGTATGTGCCTTTGTAAGAGCTATGTCGCAGGTATTAGGGGACCATCTACTAAGAAGAATTACAGTGTATGTAGACGACGTTTTGATATCGACACCAACGTGGGAGGAACACTGTATGTTATTGGATGAAGTATTGAGGGCCATAAAATTGGGGGGTATGAAATTGAAGCTAGACAAAACTGAATTTGTGAAGAAAGAAATTAAATTCTTGGGGCACATAGTGAGTGGCGATGGTATCATGCCGGATCCAGAAAAGATTAGAGCAATAAGGGATTATGATGCACCTACAACACGTAAAGCATTAAAGGGGATGTTTGGTTTGTTTGGGTTTTATAGAAAATTTGTGTCTGGACAATTATTCAATGCACCGTGCCTGCGAGAACTCTTAAAGAAAAATGTAGTTTATAAATGGACTTCTGAGTGTCAGAAGGCGTTTGAAGAATTGAAAGAAGCTCTTATTAATAGTAAGATTTTGAACCATCCCGATTTTTCGAAACCATTTTGTCTGGGATCTGATGCTTGTGGTTACGGGTTAGGAGTTGAACTATTTCAGTTGGAAAAAGAAGGAGAAGAGGAAGTCCACAAGACCATAGCCTTTGCGAGCAGGTCATTGCAACAATCCGAGAAAAATTATAGTATATCTGAACTTGAAGCATTAGCTGTTATTTTCGGCCTGCAAAAATTTGAAAAGTACCTTTTAGGACATGAAATTTGGATCTACACAGACCATAGTGCCCTTACATATTTAGACTCATGTCAGCTAAAACATGCTAGATTAAGAAGGTGGTCCCTGTATTTACAGCAATTTAATTATAAGATGATATACATTAAGGGTTCCGAGAACATCGTGGCGGACGCCTTATCAAGAAGTGTGAAAGATACAGGACAAGAAGGGAAATCTTTAAGAAATACCGATAATAATGAAGTAATGTTGGCCATCATGCAGCTCCAGGACGATGGCTTAATTAAGCGCATTTGTAAGAACCTACGGAGGGAACAGAACCAGGATGACAACATTAAATTAGTAAAGAGTAGATTAGGTCATCCAGACTACCCAAAATTACTGATCTACTATAAAGTGCATAAAGATGTCTTATTTAGGCGCAGGAAAGACAGTGAGGAGAATTGGAAAATATGTTTTCCGGAGCAACATGTAGATGCACTTATAGACTACGTACATTGTAAGTATGGGCATTATGGCGCTCGTAAATGTATAGCTAAGTTAAGTGAAGTGGTAATTTTTGATAATATGTGGAGAAGGGTGCAACAGCGATTAGAATCCTGTGATCGTTGCCAGAAAGTTAGGGCCAACAATAGAACTATCCAAGGACAGATGTATTCAGTAGAACCACAAAATCGGCTGGATTTAGTAGCTGTAGATTTATTTGGTCCACTACCAGTGTCTAGAGGGGGATGTGAATATGTGTTTGTGATGGTGGATGGGTTTACTAAGTACGTAAAATTTTACCCAATTAAGAAAGCCAACTCTAAAGTATTAGTGAATAAGTTGGAGAAGGACTATTTTGGGAAGATAGGAGTGCCAAAGGCAATATTGTCAGACAATGGGCCCCAGTTTATCTCTAAGAAATTTAGTGAATGTTTACAACAGAGAGGTATCGATCACATAAAAATCTCCGCGTACTTTCCTCAAGGGAACATGTGTGAGCGAATTATGAAGGAGTTAAACAGATTGTGTAGAACATATTGTCATAAAAAACACTCCGCTTGGGCCAATTATATTGAATACTTCGAAGAAGTAATAAACCATCTGAAGCATGAAGCCACAGGATATGCACCAGTAGAGCTAATGTGTGACATTAGGCCGAATAATATTTTATTCGACCTGGTCGAGTTTCCAAATCTCACAGACATAGCCATCGAAGAGAAGGAGAGACTGGCACGTATTAATATAAGAAAGAAGGCCCTGGAAAGAAAGAGAAGGCATGACGCAAGAGCTGATCCCACTAGTTTTCAGGTAGGGGATCTAGTGCTAGTGAAAACTAGGGAAAGATCTAAGAAACTTACGTCAGAAACAAAGAAGTTTACCGATGAGTACGTGGGCCCATTTAGAATCGTAGAGAAGCCTCACCCAAATGCTTATAGACTGGAGTTTGTGAAATCACATAAGGTGTTAGGGCTTAGGAACATTGTGGATTTGAAAAGATATGTTCAAAAGAGAGACGTGGCCAGGAGTGAGTAGATACCTCAGAGAGCTTTGCACTCTTTGCAGAGCTAAGTGCGTGACGAGCACTAGGTCTCGAGTCGTTTGACAATATTTCTTCCACTTTCTTTTCCGTATTGTCAACCTACCTCTTCTTTCATTCAGAACTAAAATTCTATCGTCTTTCCTTCTTCTCTATCGTAGTTTTTAAGTGATAAAGTGTTTAAGTAATGAGTAGGAAAGAACCTCAGTGCAGTATAGGTTAAGCGTAAGGAATGAGTGTAAGAGAAAATAAAAAAGGATTAAGATACCTCAGATAAGTAATAAGTCTCAGTAAAGTAAATGTTTGGCCTAAGGTGTGAGTAATGCCCTTAGAAAGGTAAAATAACTAAGAAATGTAAGAGCCTCAGAAAATATGGTGACGAACATTGAAGCTGTTTGTTAAGTAACAGAACGATATGTTAAGACGTAGCATTAAGCTAATGTTTAGGAAAGGAAATGGAGCAGTACAGCAAAACTGTCTGTTCAATGAAGTCAGAGCCTCAGGAGGTGATTTAGTGGTAAAATGAGTAAAGGTACAGTGCAACAAGGTTGACTGTCAAAGGGGTAAAGGAAGTTAAGTTAAAGGGACAGTGCAGCAGGACTGACTGTCAAATGAAGAGAAATATGTGAGAAAAGGAGAAAGAATGAGCATAGTGTTTGGCTAGCTCGATATTAGGAAAAAGTGAGGCTACGAAGGTGAGTAAATAAAAAGCTTAATGTTGGTAACCAGAGGTGGCGTTTGTTGGTAAACAGAGGAGATGTTTGTAAACAAAAGGAAGTGAGGCTACGAATGTAAACAGAGCTGAGGCGACGTTGGTAACTCAGGAGGTGGATGTATGTTAGAAAGTATGGGTAACGAGGTTTCGCAGATTAGTAGGAAACGCTTTAACAAATACTAACCTGAGTGTGTGAAGTATGAGTATGAGAGTTGTAAATTAAACCCGAATGTGACTAGAGAAAACCTGATGTTGACAAGAAATTGAAGTAACTCCAGATATGTGAGATGAGGAAAGTACCCATGACATCGATTCCATTTTTGACCAGAGACACACAAAGCTCCCCAAGTTTGTCGTAGAGATTAGTATAAGGATTGTAGTGTTGATAAATGAATAAGTAAATATGTATTTTTCAGTGTTTAATTTATGATACAGGACTACAGGAGATTGCCTGGAGACAGAATTGTAATATTGATAAATTTGTGTATATTTTATATTGTTGTGTATTGTACAGGAACTGGAGAGTCACCAGTGCTGGCGGAGATTTATTATGTATTTGTGAACTATTTGTAGGAATTGTTTTTCTTAGTATTTCTTATGTAACCATAACTTGTTTGATTATGAGATGAAGAAGTAATTAAAGAGTAAATGTGCCACTTCGGTACTGCATTAGGAAAGTCAATTCACTTTTCACTTAAAAAAAAAAAAAAAAAAAAAAAAAATTTGAAAATTGTACATACTGTAAAGTAAATTTTATCAAAAATATGAGACTTTAGAGTCAAGCAGATAGCGCCATTTATCGCTGCTGTAGATTAAGACGTAGCAGTTAGAAAGGGAACTGAGGCCAGCTGATGTTTCAGGTGCGCCGAAGTAAACAGAGGTGGTAGCACGAGACTTGAAATGGACCTCCCAAGCAGGACCCGGTCGAACTACGAGTGCTATCAAAATCTTAAGTGTAAGTGGTAAAAAAGTGACGCTCACCATAGCGATAGTAGTGTTAGTGTGCGTGTGACGTACATCAAGATAGTATTTAGGTTTGTTTTCTCTTTCAGGAATTTGTAAATAGAATTTTGTAATCTGAAAAATTTTTTTTTGAATGATGATAAAAGTGCATGTTTAGATATAAGATGTTTTGTAGGTCGTCAGCCCTAGGTATAAGTGGATGATTGATGTACAGGAACTATAAATGTTAAATAGCTGTTTGAGTAAATCTTTAATAGAAATTTTTTTAGAAAACTAAAAGTTTGTCATGAATGAAAAAATTTAGTTTCCTCAGGAGGTGTGTGGCGTCGCAACTAGTGCGAGCGCACAGTTTTCTATCAAATATTTACTGTGAAATGTAGACAGACTGTAAAGTAGCCATCAGATTAGCATATGTGCTGTAGCGGGCAGATTACCGGTGTCCGTTCGTCTGACGTCACGACCATATGGCATGTCTGTACCGTGAGAATGTAAGACCTGTGCGCTAACTAGCCGCGTGTATAACGTGGAACTTTCATCTTTAATAACTTCTAACTGAGGAACCTGAGGAAATTAAAAGTTAATATACTAGTTTCTGTTATGAATAAAAATAAGTCATCCAAATTTGAGCTTTGAAACCTGCATATTTTGGAAATTAGAAAAATCTTACAGAAAACGCAAATTTCTACAATTTTCGAGTCTAAATAAATACCATTATGTATAGATCACCTTCAGTGACCATCCAACTATGAAACAAAATCACCTTCCGTGCTTTTGTATTTATTTTGAGAATTTTACTTTTAGAAATTCACCTATAACTTTGTTAAAACCATAAATGTTTTGAATTTTTGTGAACAGTTATTTTATATGAGTAGGTGAGAGTGAATGAGTGTGCCTGAGTGAATGAAAGAGGGACATTCGCCATTCTTTGCAAGTGTATAAAATCTAGGTTGGAACTCGCAAGTGTTCAGACGATGTAACCGTGGGAACAGAGTCGCCAGTGGTTCCCCATCTTAGTGAATGTCGGATGTCCAAGAGTGTATGGTATTGTACAAGCAGCCAGAACGTTCGCGAGTATTTAAATAATTTCTGGAAATAAAGTAAAGTCTAGTTTTCCTTTCGGTTTGTTAAATTATACAGTAAATTTTGTGTAACAAGAAATCATGACGTAAATGATTCAGAAGTCATGACTGGTGCGTGCTAGATTTTGGCGCGAGGCGCACCCAAAGAGTTAAATCTGATTGGCTGTGTGATGTGTGAGCCAATGAGATGCGAGGACGGTTAGCAGACTAGGAGAGTGAGTCGCGAGTGGAGGAGGAGTCGCGAAGGAACTGTGATCGAGAAGAGACATGCTTGATGTGTCCTCGCGAATAATGTGTAAAATGAAGTCATAAAACGGCTTCATCGGTTCGGTACTGTGCGATTTGAGACTGGAAGAGTCCAGTAACGCGTAGTGTGAGTTTGAGCGAGTTGTGACTTTTCGTTCCGCGAAAGACGCGAGTAACTTTAATAATTAAAAGCGTGGCGGTACTTCGTAAACTTTTACTAAGTGCTTATGGCGAGCATTAACGTTAAAAAACGAACTATTATTGAACATCGACTGCAAACGTGTATGTTAGAAAATCGTCTGTGTTGCAGTTAAGTAAATTCCGTAACTTTGAAAGCTAATTCTGGCGGGGTTTGAGTGTGGATAGAATTGTGAACTGAACTTTCTTCAAACGTAGATTAGCGGGCTGATGATCAGGCTTAAAGACAATAAAGAGCTTAAATAGAATTACCAACTTCGCGTTCTCGTTTGAGTAAACAATTACTACCATTCCAATAACTCAATTTATTTAGGAAGATTGCTCATAGATTGTATTTCAGCAAACATGTATCGCGGCCTCCGGTGAGCGGCTATTAAATTGCAGTTTCTTCAACACTGCTTTTCTGCAATTTTTCCAGTAGCTGCTATCAGGAGAGGCGAGTGCAGCAACTACCTAAGAAACGAGGTAGGTGGATTTTCTTTCAGGGAAAGGAAACTGCGCGATAAGAGCCTGACCCGTCGCACACAGCATCTTCTTCCTGTCGGTTAAATGTCGCGTATGTAGCACGTCATCTTCGTCGTGTAGCGATTTTAATGGTCAGAAGTGTACAATGCACTGAAGATATATTTCGACGGATTCCCTGTTTGTCCTGTTTCGAAACAAACTTGTTCAATTCACTCCCAGGAAGTGCGCTTGACAACAGTAAGGCCCACTTCCCCTTGATCCTCTTCCAGTCGCGAATTGTCCGCGGGAAGAACGATTGCTGGTAGGACTCCGTGTGAGCTCGAATAGCTCGAATTATACCTTAATGCCCTCATAGCGAGACATAAATATAAGGAATCAATTATTAGTTGACTCTCCTGGGAGTGTATGCTATCGGAATTTTAGGAGTAAACCACTTCGTGACGTAGAGAGCCTGACTGATAGCAAATCCCTAACGCTTTTCTATAACTAAATGAACCTGTAAAGAAATACGATACCTATGTATGGGTCTTCTCGATTTCCTATGTCAGTCAATCCTGTCTGGTACGGGTCCCATACTGGCGAACAGTATTCAAGCATTGGTCGAAAGAGAATTTTGCGTACTAATTCCTTTTGTGAGTGTAATCAGTTTCCTGTGGATTCTTACACTAAGTGTGTCTGGCGTCTGCCTTATCAGCGATTAGTTTTATGTGCTCGTTCCACTTTGAATTTCTCCGTAAATATATGGATATGACTGCTTCCAGAAACTGATTTGAAGTCATGAAATCGTACAATAAGTGGTATTTCTGCCTGTTATGCTCAATACGATGCATTGTTTATGTTGCTGGTGAACTTTCAACTGCTGCACTAAGCTTCAGTCGCCTGCAGGGCATTTTGCGCCCGATAGAAGTTTCTAATGATGCAGCTTCTCTGTGTGTAACAATTTCATTCGTGAAAAGCCCAGTGGTACATAGAACGTCATCCCTTTGGTCATTTATATATGTCCTGAAACGCCAAAGAAGCTGTATAGGCAAGTTTATTCGAAAGAGAGACATGTAAACAGGCAAAATACGGCCCTACGGTTGTCAACGCCTATATAAGACAACAAGTGTCTTGCGCAGCTTTAAATTGGTTACTGCTCCTATAGCGGCAGGTTATCAATATTTAAGTGGGTGGGGCGATGCTCGGTGCACGAGCGATGGTACACAGCATCTCCGAGGTAACGATCAAGTGGGGATCTTCCCGTACGACCATTGCAAGAGTGTACCCTAAGCATCAGGAAGCCGGTAAAACATCAAATCTCCGACATCGCTGCGGCCGTAAAAAGATCCTGCAAGAACGAAGATTTGAAGAGAATCGTTCAAAGTCACAGAAGTGCAGCCCTTCCGCAAATTGCTGCAGATTTCATTGCAGCGCCATCAGCAAGTGTCAGAGTGCGAACCATTCAACGAAACATCATCGACATGGACTTTCTGAGCCAAACGCCCAATCGTGATCCCTTGATGACTCCACGGCACAAAGCTTTTATCGAGCGGGTGGACGTGTTCAGATACGGAGACAACCTCATGAATTCATGGAACCTGCATGTCAGCAGGGGACTGTTCAAGCTGGTGGAGGCTCTGTAATGGTGTGGAACGAGTGCAGTTCCAGTGATATGGGACACCTGATACGTCTAGATATGACTCTGATAAGTGATACGTTGGTAAGCACCCAGTCTGGTCACCTGCGCCCATTCATGTCCATTGTGCATTCCGACGACTTGGGCAATTCCATCAGGACAATGTTACACGCCACAAGTTCAGAATTGATGCACAGTGGCTCCAGGAACACTATTCTGAGTTTAAAGACTTCCGTCAGACACCATACTCCCCAACCATGAACATTATTGAGCCTATCTGGGATGCCTTGCAACGTGTTGTTCAGAAGAGATCTGCATCCCGTCGTACTCTTACGGATTTATGGACAGCCCTGCAGGATTCATGTCACTCTTCTCCACCACTACTTCAGACACTAGTGGAGTCTATGCCACGTCGTATTGCGATACTTTTGCGTGCTTGCGAGGGCCCTACACGATATTAGGCAGGTGTACCAGTTACTTTGTCTCTTCAGTGTTTTATGAAAAACACAGGTCTTGTATACACAACGTTGAAAGCGACATTCTGTGTTCTGTTAGGTGCAAAATCTTCAGTCTAGTCACACAGCTGGTCTGATTTTCACTCTTATTTAGTCCTTTGGGTGACAGTGTATAAAAGTATCTAACGCTTTCTAAAGTCAATGCTCACGACATGATCGTGGATGCAGGTTACTGCTGCTTTCTGGGCTCTCGTGGGCTCACGGACTGAGTTGGATTTCTCACGATCGTTGTGTGTGGAATCCATGTTGATTCCCGCAGAGATTTTCGGTTCTTCAGAAATGTTACGATAGTCGAGGATAAAACATGTTCCAAAATTATACAACAGACTAACGCCAGTCGTGAAGACCTAGATTTTTGTGCGTACCTTTTATGATTCTTCTTGAAAATGAGAGTGACTTGTGCTGCTATATTATCATTAGGAGCCGTACGCTCCGCTAGCGTCCTGCAGTACACTTCTGTTAGAAGAAAGCTCTCCGTAGAATCGTACTGCTGTCTCTAAGATGCAGTGGCTGTCCCGCTGCTGAGCTACTTCACGTGGTTTTGGCTGTCTTAATGACGATTGTTTGTTTCACCTTCTTCCAAGGAGATGAATAGTTTACTGCACAGGGTTATGTCGTTTATCGCTAATAAAGTTGTACGTCCGTTAATAGCTCGGTCTCCGGCAGTACGACTTCTTTGGTTTTGTACTTTTTGTTCAAAAATGGTTCAAATGGCTCTGAGCACTATGGGACTCAACTGCTGTGGTCATCAGTCCCCTAGAACTTAGAACTACTTAAACCTAACTAACCTAAGGACATCACACACATCCATGCTCGAGGCAGGATTCGAACCTGCGACCGTAGCAGTCGCACGGTTCCGGACTGCGCGCCTAGAACCGCGAGACCACTGCGGCCGGCTCTACTTTTTGTGTGGCAGCCGAAGATATAATTGAGATCTTCTTTGTATCTGCAGTCACAGCAGGGTAATTGTACCGTACTGAGACGATACAGGTGACGGCGGAGATCCCGGTCGCACTATGGCCATTCCTTGTCACGCTGGGGTGACCCCTAGGTAGTTCTTTTTAAAATTCTTAAAAATTTTCCTTCGCCATCTGCCCAGTTCTATGATGTTCTTTGTTAAAAAAAAAAAAACAGCTGTGTGACATTTGTCCTTCAAAATCGGAAAATTTAGAGAAAAAATGAAAAGCAAAACCGTGAACTTCGCAGAATGGTTCTTTTCCATGAGAAATTCATTGTTTGCCTGTTGTAGACTAGTTGTGTAGCGCAGTACAATTTAGTGAAAGCGTTGTCATTTACTCGGCGTAATTGCCACATCTATGTTGTAATATTATATTTACAGAAGGTATTATTAAAGGTAATACTGCAAGATTAGAATTTAAGTAGAAAATAATTAGGTTTGTTAAAAATATAACGGGTTTTTTGGTCACCAACTCCTTCCACTCCATTGATGAATGTATTAGCAGAACCGATTGGCTCGTGTATGTTAATAATATCACATAATGCGAATGTGTGAACTCTGACAAATTTTGTGCAGCAATGGGATCATCGTAAATAAGTGCTGTAAAAGGTTTTTTGTTTTGTTTTTTATTTGATATGCATGGTTACAATATCCTAGGAATTATCATACGTAAGTGTACTGAACATTTTACATTTGATAACAAGTTTGGTAGACTTTTAAATGTAAGTACGGTTAAGTTCTATTTTTTTCGACCGATTGCACTTTACATCTAAAAGGGCAATACCTTTTGGGATATGAGGAAGGTACATTAGAATATCCGTTATTATTTTGTAAATATTTATTGTGTATCTTTTTTTCTAACTTGTTGAACATCCCAAACGATCTCCTTAGGATGGATCAGTGGGAACTAAAAGTATATCTAATCTTATCTATTCTACTGGGCAAGAAGTTGCAGTAGTCTTCGCCGGTCGCGGTGGCCGTGCGGTTCTAGGCACTTCAGTCTGGAACCGCGTGACTACTACGGTCGCAGGTTCGAATCCTGCCTCGGGCGTGGATGTGTGTGATGTCCTTAGGTTAGTTAGGTTTAATTAGTTCTAAGTTCTAGGGGACTAATGACCCATAGTGCTCAGAACCATTTGACGCATTTTGCAGTAGTCTTCTATGTTTTTAAGCATATTTCTCTTTTTATTCTAATTTAGGGTTACTCTTCACTTTTTCGTATTTAGGACTCATTGGACACAAATAATTTTTATATGGCATGGAACCAAGCTGGAGGGGAGGGGGGCGGGGTGCAAAGGGGGGTATAATAACAGTTCCGTGTGGCCCAACGTCCTCCTGGCGCAACTATTTCTGTCGGAGGCCACTTCAGCGACTTGTGTATCACTGACATACCGCGGTAATTCTGCCGGGGAAAGGGAACCAACAGTTTAAAGCTGAATCTGAAACACGTGACATTCCTGACGAATTTTCGCGTTATTGAGAGAATGGGCTGAATGACATAAGATTCCGCGGCTTTTCAGTTTTTGTAGGTACGTGCGTTACTGATACGCAACCAAGTCCAATAGACATGAAAAGTAGAGAACCCTGCATTTGTTATCCAAATTTTGCACTGTCTCCTTTCGTTCGTAATTCTGAACTTACTGGCCACGCAGCAGCACAGTGAAAAGAGCATTCTGAAGCTGGGCTGACTCAGGTTAGTGGAATGCTGGCGCAGGGGTGGAGCAGTGCAGCGACCCCACGTTTAGCGGGGTCTCCTTACGCGGTTCTCGTCTTCTGCAGCCGCTGAGCCCCGCGTGCCGCGGTAACGGCCACTCACTCTGCGGTCCGGAGCGCCGCGCACGCAGCTATCACGCGACCTCATCGCCGGCAGTTGGCACTCTGGTTGCCAGGTCGGCCGCAGCGCCACTGGCGGTCCCGGAGTCAAGGACCGTGTGCGACTCAGCGTGCGGCTCCGCCGCCCACTGCAGCCCTCATATGGCTGCGGCTGGGCGAGGCTTCGCAGCACCACAAAGAACTGCTGCTGGTTATCCATCCACTTGCCACACCTATCGCGCGTCCGCCGGCTCTGAAAGCCGCGCTCTTCCACTCGAGATTGAATTGAGCCACTGTCGTCTCTCAACCGTTGCATCTACTTGTGAGCATATGAGGTATACAGGGTGTTACAAAAAGGTACGGCCAAACTTTCATGACACATTCCTCACACACAAAGAAAGAAAATACGTTATGTGGACATCTGTCCGAAAACACTTACTTTCCATGTTAGAGCTCATTTTATTACTTCTCTTCAAAGCACATTAATGGAAACACACAACAACAGAACGTACCAGCGTGACTTCAAACACTTTGTTACAAGAAATGTTCAAAATGTCCTCCGTTAGTGAGGATACATGCACCAACCCTCCGTCGCATGGAATCCCTGATGCGCTGATGCAGCCCTGGCGAATGACGTCCACAATACGAGCAAGAAGAGTCTCTACATCTGCTACCGGGGTTGCGTAGACGAGAGCTTTAAAATTCCCCCATAAAGTCAAGAGGGTTGAGGTCAGGATAGCGTGGAGGCCATGGAATTGGTTCGCCTCTACCAATCTATCGGTCACCGAATCTGTTGTTGAGAAGCGTACGAACACTTCGACTGAAATGTGCAGGAGCTCCATCGTGCATGAACCGCATGTTGTGTCGTACTTGTAAACGCACATGTCCTAGCAGCACAGGTGGAGTATCCCGTATGAAATCGTGATAACGTGCTGCATTGAGCGTAGGTGGAACAACATGGGGCCCAATCAAGACATCACCAACAATGACTGCCCAAACGTTCACAGAAAATTTGTGTTGATGACGCGACTGCACAATTGCGTGCGGATTCTCGTCAGCCCACACATGTTGATTGTGAAAATTTACAATTTGATCACGATGGAATGAACCCTCATCCGTAAAGAGAACATTTGCACTGAAATGAGGTTTGACACATTGTTGGATGAACCATTCGCAGAAGTGTCCCCGTGGAGGCCAATCAGCTGCTGATAGTGCCTGCACACGCTGTACATGGTACGGAAACAACTGGTTCTCCCGTAGCACTCTCCATACAGTGACGTGATCAACGTTACCTTGTACAGCAGCAACTTTTCTGACGTAGACATTAGTGTTATCGTCAACTGCACGAAGAATTGCCTCGTCAATTGCAGGTGTCCTCGTCGTTCTAGGTCTTCCGCAGTCACGAGTCATAGACTGGAATGTTCCGTGCTCCCTAAGACGCCGATCAATTGCTTCGAACGTCTTCCTGTCGATACACCTTCGTTCTGGAAATCTGTCTCGATACAAACGTACCCCTCCACGGCTATCGCCCCGTGCTAATCCGTACATGAAATGGGCATTTGCCAACTCCGCATATGTAAACATTGCACTGGCTGCAAAACTGCCTTCGTGATGAACACCAACCTGTTGATGCTATGTACTGATGTGCTTGATGCTAGTACTATACAGCAATGAGTCGCATGTCAACACAAGCACCGAAGTCAACATTACCTTCCTTCAATTGGGCCAACTGGCGGTGAATCGAGGAAGTGCAGTACATACTGACGAAACTAAAATGAGCTCTAATATGGAAATTAAGCGTTTCAAGACACATGCCCACATAACATTTTTTCTGTATTTGTGTGTGAGGAATGTTTCCTGAAAGTTTGCCCATACCTTTTTGTAACACCCTGTGTATGGAGACTGAAGTGACGAATTAAAATTTGCACCAAGACCGGGAGTCGAACCCGGAAGTTAGGAGGGACGCGTGTTAGGGTAGTCCATACTATTGTGCAAAGCCACTCTGCCAGGGTGATGTGGTGGTTAGCGCATGTGTCTAGTTGCAGGAGACCCTGTTTTGAGTCTTGGCCTTGGTACAAATTTTCATTCGTCACTTCAGTCTGCTTATACACTACTGGCCATTAAAACTGCTACACCACGAAGATGAGGTGCTACAGACGATAAATTTAACCGACAGGAAAAAGATGCTATGGTATGCATATGACTAGCTTTTCAGAGCATTCACACAAGGTTGGCGCCTGTGGCGGCACCTACAACGTGCTGGCATGAGGAAACTTTCCAACCAATTTCTCATAGCAGTTGACCGGCGTAGCCTGCTGATACGTTGTTGTGATGCCTCGTGTAAGGAGGAGAAATGCGTACCATCACGTTTTGATAAAGGTCTGATTGTAGCCTATCGCTATGCGGTTTATAGTAAAGCGACATTGCTGCTCGCGTTGATCGAGATCCAATGACTGATAGCAGAATATGGAATCGATGCGTTGAGGAAGGTAATACGGAACGCCGTGCTGGATCCCAACGGGCTCATATCACTAGCAGTCGAGATGACAGGCATCTTATCAGCATTGCTCTAACGGATCGTGCAGCCACGTCCCGATCCCTGAGTCAACAGATGGGGACGTTTGCAAGACAACAACCATCTGCACGAACAGTTCGACGACGTATGCAGCAGCATGGACTAACAGCTCGGAGACCATGGTTGTGGTTACCCTTGACGCTGCATCACAGACAGGAGCGGCTGCGGACCTGGCTGCGCTAAAAGCAAAACGCCATTTTTTTCGCATGGATCCAGGTTCTCTTTAGAACATCATGATGGTCGCATCCGTATTTGGCGACATCGCAGTGAACGCAAATTGGAAGCGTATATTCGTCATCGCCATACTGGCGTATCACCCTGCGTGATGGTATGTGGTGGCATTGGTTACACGTCTTGGTGACCTCTTGTATCTATTGACGGCACTCTGAACAGTGCACGTTATATTCCAGATGTGTTACGACCAGTGGCTCTACCCTTCATTCGATCCATGTGAATCCCTACATTTCAGCAGGATAACGCACGACCGGATGTTGTAGGTCGTCTACGGGCCTTTCTGGATACAGAAAATGTTCGTTTGCTGCCCTGGTCAGCACACTGTCCAGACGTCTCACCAATTGAAAACGTCTGGTCAATGGTGGCCGAGCAACTGGCTCGACACAATACAACAGGCACTACTCTTGATGAAGTGTGGTATCGTGTTTAGCTGCATGGGCAGCTATACCTGTACACGCCATCCAAGTTCTGTTTGACTCAATGCCCAGGCGTTTCAAGGCCGTTATTACGGCCAGAGGTGGTTGTTCTGGGTACTGATTTCTCGGTATCTAACCACCCAAATTGGGTGAAAATGTAATCACATGTCAGTTCTAGTATAATATATTTGTTAAATGAATAACAGTTTATCATATGCATTTCCTCTTGGTGTAGCAATTGTAATGGCCAGCAGTGTATAACTTTGCTGTATCTTGGGGCTCTATGATATTTCCACTATGACCGAACATTACAGTGGTTGTCGAATTACCCTGTAAACAGCAACTGCTTGGTCGGAATGATAGCCTGCATGAGCTCTACTAAGGTGGCTCGAGGCACTGGATGTCCTTGGCGGCGTGGCATGTCGTGTTTTGAGCCTCTTAGGGGAAGGAAATCGATTTCCGTCAATTAAAGGTGGAAGAATGTATTCGAAGGTTGACAGCGCTCCATGTAGCGGCTGGTAATTGAAAAAGTCTGGTAAATGGTGGCCGAGCAACTGGCTCGTCACAATACGCCAGTCACCTCTCTTGACGAACTATGGTATCGTGTTGAAGCTTCACGGGCATCTGTACCTGTACACGCCATCCAAGCTCTGTTTGTCTCAATGCTCAGGCGTATCAAGGCCGTTATTACGGCCAGAGGGGGCTATTCTGGGTACTGGTTTCTCAGGATCTATGCACCCAAATTGCGTGAAAATGTAATCAAATGTCAGTTCTAGTATAATATATTTGTCCAATGAATACCCGTTTATCATCTGCATTTCTTCTTAGTGTAGCAATTTTAATGGCCAGTAGTGTATTCAGCCGTAACTGCCCGAGAGAAAAAGTAGTGCATTGCTTTATGAACGTGTTTTGTATATGATTTAGAAGTCCACCCAAGCATAAGGCGGTATTGTAAAAGAATCCCGGAGCAGGGTGGTGGTTCTTTATTCAGGAGCGTAGGGGCGTTGCCTGCTGCTTGTCGGTATGTCCCATCGCTGACATTGGCAAATTGCCCCCTGCCCACTCCTCTTGCTCCACGTTCTCCCCCTCCCCCGCTTCACCCGTAATGCCCACGCTCCGAACCTGATGGCATTGTTGTCGCGTGCCAAAGCGTGTGCTACTCGGCCACGAGGTTCGGAGGAGAGGCGAAAAAAAAAAAGAGCAAAGGTAGCTGCTCGCAGCCCGGGCAGCGGCCGTCGCATTCCGGAGGACGCAGCCGCCGGCAGGAGGCCGTTGACGTGGCCACGTGCCGGCGCCATCCGCAGCGCGTGGGCGGCGCCCCCACACCGAACACTGTAGCACGGCACGGCGCCGCATAGCGCGCGGCACGCAAGGCGGGCCGTGGTGGAGCGCGGTCCAGGCCAGAGCTCCAGCGCCTGCTGCACTTGTCAAGTCTCAGACCGGTTAGCCGGTACTCCGAACAGAGTGTGTGGTAATTAATCAGCACTCGATGGCACTATCGACGGACAGAGTTTAGCCACACGATACCCAGGCTCCATCACCTACATTAGGCATCGTCGTATAATTTATTGTGTTTACCGTTATGTACTACGTAAGACACTAAGTGTTTCCACAATATTACACTGAAGAGCCAAAGAAACTGGTACACCTACATAATATCGTGCAGGGCCCCCGCGAGCACGCAGAAGTGTCGCAACACGACGTGACATGGACTTGACTAATGTCTGAAGTAGTGCTGGAGCTGATACCATGAATCCTGCAGGGCTGTCCATAAATCTATAGGAGTACGATGGGGTAGAGATCTCTTCTGAACAGCACGTTGCAAAGCATCCCAGATATGCTCAATAATGTTCGCGTCTGTCGAGTTTGGTGGCCAGTGGAAGTGTTTAAATTAAGAAGAGTGTTCCTGGAACCATTCTGTGTCAGTACTGAACATGTGGGGTGTCGCATCGTCCTGCTGGAATTGCCCAAGTCCGTCGGAGTCGACAATCGACATGAATGGATGCAGGTGATCAGATACTATGCTCAGATACGTGCCACCCGTGAGAGTCGTGTCTAGACGTCTCAAAGCACTCCAACTGCACACACCCCACACCATACAGAGTCTCCACCAGCTTGAACAGTCCTATGCTGACATGAAGGGTCCACGGATTCACGAGATTTTCTCCATGCCCGTACACATCCATTGATAGTGACCGGGCTAAATATCTCACGGAATAAGCGTCAAACAAAAAAAAATTACAAAGAATGAAACTTGTCTAGCTTGAAGGGGGAAACCAGATGGCGCTATGGTTGGCCCGCTAGATTGCGCTGCCGTAGCTCAAACATATTTCAACTGCGTTTTTTTAAAAATAGGAACCCCCATTTCTATTACATATTCGTGTAGTGCGTAAAGACATATAAATGTTTTAGTTGGACCACTTTTTTCGCTGACGACTGATTCTTACAAAATTTTAACCAATGCGTGCAAGTTTGACATCTTTAAATTTCGAAAGTGAGAAAACTCGCTAAAAATTTTTAACGTAAAATCCGAATGCAGCTAAATTTCTGAAAGTGAGTTTTTAATTTTATCATAAGAAAGTTACCTTCATTTACTTGATCCGCTTTAAACGGTTTCCGCGCATTCAATCCACGTAATAACGAATTTTTTACGCGATACATTTAGTTCGACGTTAAACAATTGTGTCCCGACAAGAGATAAAGATTATTCCATGAAAAATAATTTAGTTTTTGGCTTTTTCCATTTGGTGCAAAGTTTTAATCGGTTCGTTGAAGTTTAAGGTATAGAAGTGGTACGCTTCAAAAACTCCTCAGAAAAACGTGTTTTTTTTCACGTAAAGTTCAAACGAAGTAAGATTTTTTCAAACGGTGATAACACATCTTAGATCAAGGCCCGATACACCGGTAGACTAATCCTGAACCATCAGCCTTGCTCCAGTCTGGAGTTATTTGTAGGGGACTGTTTTTTCCCGTAAAATCCGAAAGATGTACATATAAATGGTGGCATTAATTGAGCATTAATTTCAAAGAAATTAAAATCTTTTGGAAAAGGAGTTAATCGATTCGCACAATCTTGCTGAGCGCCAGCTCCGGTTCTTCGCGCAAACCGTGGTTAATATATTGTAAAATAGCTACAGTAAGACAGTTGTTCGAATGGCTATACAAATGGCCGCTTGTTCTGGCTAAACCAAAAACTATTCACCTCATAGTCCTAGTTCAAATAGGAACCGAGCACCAAGACCCCCGCCATAAATCACGTTTCTGGGCGCGGCCTATTCATAAGAAGGTGCAAGAGCTGTAACGATTCCTTGTCTGTTACTGTGACTACATAAATCACTTTCAAAGAAATTTATCTCAACATTTCATCTGGAATAACGTGATTACGTAAGGAATCGACAATACCAAAAGTACAGTTCAGTTCCAGTTATACTGTCTGATTTTGAAACACTGTAAAACAATGATTTATTGCTGCTCAAGCATCAACCTTTTCATTGAAGCGCATTATGACAAAGACAGACTGTACAAAATAAGTTAAAGGTTCGACTGTTTTCAAAAGATTATTGAATCTCATTGATATGGTAAGGACGTAAATCGTGAGAAATCCAGGACAATTGTCCTTGAGTTCCATCTAAAGAATAACACGTCCAATAAGAAAACTACTTCAATCAGTACTATGTTTGCACACCATTCGACTGTGGTCCAATAAAAGTGCACATAGGCTTCAGAAAGTCTCTGCTTAAGAAGAAAAACAAACGTCTGAGGATCTTAGAAGATAGACTAGAATGTCGGAAGAGAGATACTCCAAAAAATAAATCATTAAAATAAAATGAAAAATAATAAAGACAAAAGCAAACGACGGTAAACGTTGCTGTGCAGTAACCAGACTCTAGCAAACGTGTGGTAGGATGTCACACGCGTATAAAGAAGTTAGTTGATTCGCTGGTTAGTCAGTGTTCCATTGATCAATCTAACGGTAACCGTTATGATGCAGAACGTGTCACGTGCATACGAAATCACACATGAATGAGTTTTTTTTTGGTTCTTGTATTTTTAAAGCTTAAGATTTTGATTACCTACCCCATTCCCTTAATTGGCACAAAATACATATATTATACTTGTTGATTTATTTATTCCTATTCAACAATTCATCTATGGTATAAAAGGGATTTGTCAAGAAGATATGATTTCAGTTGCTATTTAAAACTCTCAGTGGTGTCTGCCAGGCATTTTATTTCGTCTGTTAATGTATAGAAAATTTTTACAGCAGCATATTTTACCCTTTTCTGTGCCAAAGATATGTTACGCAGAGGATAGTGAAAGTCTTTGTTTCTTCTGGTATTATAATCATGACTGTCACTGCTGTTTTTAAGCTGATCCTTGTTGTTGAGAAGAAATTTCATTACTGAGTAAATATACTGTGAGGCTTTTGTAAGAATTCCTAATCTTTTAAACAGATACCGACAAGATGTACAACTACCAGTCGCACACATTATTCTAACCACTTTCTTTTGAGCAATGTATATTTTTTGCCTAAATGTTGAGTTACCCCTAATTTTTATTCCATATGACATTTATTGAAGCAACTGTACTCCTTGCAGTAGAAAATTGGATGTACTGCATTTTTTCAAAATTCGGAGCAAGTCCATTTGCAGGAAACCAGTCAAAAACATCTCCAAACACATTATTTATGTCATTTTGTATTGGAGTTTCTTTTACTGAATTAATAATGATGATTGTATCATCAGCAAACAGTGTCAGTTTACCTTCTTGTTTCCGATAAGGAGGGAGGTCAGTCATATATGTCAAGAACAGACCCTGTGGAACACGTACTGTAATTTCACCCCAATTACGTGAAGTGGGAAACTTCTTTAAATCACTTATACCATATAAAGAAAACTTTTGCTACCTGTTCTGTAGATATAACTTAAACCACTCTGATGTTGTTTCATTTGTACCACAGAATTGTAATTTCGGTAACATAATGTCATGGTTAACACAATCAAACGCTATGGACAAGTCACAGAAAATTCCTATCGGTGACATTTTAACGTTTAAAGATTCTTTTATGTGGGCAGTGATATTGTATATTGCTGTCTCAGTGGATTAGCATTTTTAAAATCCAAACTGTGATTTATTAATTATCCCTTTACCCCTGGGACGGTTAACCACTCTTGATTACATTACTTTCTCGACAATTTATGAAATTGCCGTGAGCAAGGATACTGGCCAGTAATTATTGACATCTGTGGTGTCCCGTTTTTTGCAGAGAGGCTTGACAATGGCATATTTTAACCTCTGGGAAGATACCTTTAGTTAGCAATGCATTACAGATGTTGTAAGATGTCCATAATCAAAGAATTTGTTGCTAGCGCACTCGAGCTGATGTAATTTCGATGTATTTCTCACGCGCTGCCGGCGATATGTAAGCTAGAAGAGAATCTGAGACCAAAGAGCAGTGTTGACTGCAGTAAGAACTGTGTGTTAGTAGCAGTAAGTAGTCGCTACCGAGCAGTCGTGTCTGGTGTATCGTGTTGGCTGGGCCGGTCGTGTGCAGCGATGGCGGAGCCTGAGCG
The DNA here is from genome assembly GCF_023897955.1 of Schistocerca gregaria. Lineage (NCBI taxonomy): Eukaryota > Metazoa > Arthropoda > Insecta > Orthoptera > Acrididae > Schistocerca > Schistocerca gregaria. The sequence goes on from NC_064927.1 coordinate 385,334,394, forward strand.
TTGTAGGATAAGGTAAAAGCAGCGTCGCGCATATGTAGTATTGTTACATCAAGTCCCATGTAAATGTTTTGAAAAAATTTGTTAATAATAATCTTGTAACTTTTAACATTCATCTCAATTTAAAGAATTTACTAATTTCTCGAATCCTTGGCAATCCCGATTATTGAAAAGAAAAATCAGTTCTTTCCTTTTATATAAGACGTATCTATCGGCCAGCATTGCACTTAGCTGCGACAGGAAAATTTCTTATAGGAGCAGATATATACTCGTTATCCGGCGATCTAATTAAGGTAAGATTTTTCAGTTTATTCAGAATGTTGTATCAGGGCCATGACGCAGCATTGCTGACGTCCGAAATTTACCAGGTTTAATTGACTGTCAATTATTGAAAGGTTATAAGTGACCCACATTTTTTTATTGAGAGATTAGTCACATTTTATTATTGGGTTATACTGAATGTGAACGACATAATTATATTTTTTTATTGTTGAGAGGTTTAGGGATTTTTCTGTTTTGAGGTTACACTAAATGAGAATATTATTTTATTTTGTGGGGAGGTTACACTTGGTATTTTGTGGGGAGGTTACAATGTGACCTCAGAACAACAGGTGTAACTGCTCCACATTGTTTTAATATCTAGTCAGAGATGTCATTTGCACCAACAGAACATTTATTTTTCAAATATTTAAAGATTCACCTTATTTCACAAAACGTTGTTAGATGAAAATAAATCTGACTAGGATTTCTCAAAACTGACTCCTCCATGTACTGCTTGGCTTTTTGTTTTGAACTATTCTCACCATTTTTTCACCTACACTTAAGAAATGATTGTTGAGCACATTAGCTACTTGTGTACTGTTGGTTAAGATGCTCTCATTCTCTTTAGTAGTAATACTACCTACCACAGTGGTTACTTTTCCTGTCTTTCTATTAGCAACATTCCATACTGATTTGATTGTATTGCCTTGTTGTTAATTTCGTTCCTAATATACATATTTTTTTGATTTTCTGACAACTTTTATCAGTATGTTACAATAATTTTTATAGTGTAAAATTACTTCTGGGTCATTACTAATACTTGATGCCTTATACAATTTTTTTGTACTTCTACCGATGTTTTGTTTAAATGGCAACTCCTCCTTTATCCATGCCAGTTCTGAAAGTCCAAGATTCTAAAATATACACATTGATACTGACACTTCCATCCACACAATTACAAGGTGTTCAGACAGACAAAACATATCAATCTCATTCTTATTATTGAGATCATCTAAATGTACTAACATCTTATCTACTTTATTTTGAATCCCGTGATATTTTGATGAAGTACATTGATACTACCCTTAGCTTTGTTCCTATTTACTGTACACGAAGCTTCTTTTATTCTATTTTTCTAGATTATTGTCTGTCTGGACTTGGGCTTTAACGTTGTGTGACTGTGGCCCCCCTTACAGTATCTGCTAACAGAGAAACTAACTTATCTTTCGCCCTCCTACTGAGGTGCAGGCCATGTGTAGTGTGTCCCCACCTACCAATAGCATTAATAGGATCAACACTCATGTGATATGTTGCTGGTGTCAGGAGCTTACTGTTCAGCTCAGTGTTAACAGGCCTTACAGCGGTGTTTACCCAGGACCGATCATGGCGCTGAAAGACCTCCACGAACCGCACATTTGTGTGCCCAGTTCTGCTCCTATTTTGTGCAGGTCCCTCCTAATACTCTATCTCGGTTTCATAGCCAGGCTGTTTCCTCTTCCCCCAACTTTAATTACCTGATCTTCCTTCTCAATGTCCCTACATAGCTGACCTAAGTTTTCTGTCACCTGGCTAAGGCTAGCACTTGGTTTCGCAAAACTTGTGACCTGGTACCCTTCACCTAATTTCTCCTGAAGCTGCTGGTCTACACCCCTCCGATGACTGCTACCTAGAAGCAGCATCTTTCTTTTATTAGTCAGATTTGATCCTGACCTGTGTTTTTTCTTTAAGCTAATAGTCTGCTTCAACCTTCATTAACAGCTCCTTCCTTAACTATTTCAGAGAGCAAGTCAAACTGATTTAGTAACGGAATTTCTAAAGTTTGCTTCGTCCTTTGCTTGCTACCTTTTCACAGCACCCCATCTCTTTTTCTTCTCTTAGCCTACACGATTCCAAATTCGCGTTTTCTTATCCAGCCTTAAGGGCAAAAATCTTTGCCTTCTGTTCAGCGATTTTTCTGTTCTTTCTATGCAACCACATTGCCATGGAAGATCCTCATTAACTACCCCCTTGCTGCTACGTTCGCTCCAATGAAACCATAACTTACAGTCTACACAAAACACCCACTCCTTCAGATTTCTACGGCAACCACCACATTTGTCACACGTGCTTTGACAGAAACGTTTACACAAAAACTTACACAAAATTTACACAAAAGCAGAGAATAACTTGGCACAATATCACTGAAGTTTCGCAGCCTGTACTAATACGTATCTAAACGCTAATGTAAACAAACTTCTAAGTTTACTTTCGAAAGTTATAATTAATTATCTAAGCACTGTAGGACAGTCACGAATTGACACGAAAATGAATCTCCTGTCTTAAGAATAAATGACCCAAGCCTCACTTATTTGGTTCATTAAAAAACTTAAACGGCTTTAACAAGTCCAACAGAAACGGCAATTTTAATGAAAAATGGTTTACAAGGAGAAGGATGTGAAACAAACTAATGTCACATGACCATATTCACTACCGTCAATAAAGATTGAAGGAGTACAGAAAACGGAAATAACTACAGAGAAAAATAAAATTAGAAGAACGAATTGTAAAAAGAGCACCAAACGAATGGTGCATTAGTGACGCCAGAGAAGTCTCCAAAACCAGGAATAAATATTAACTTTTTTTAAAAGTGTTAAAATAATGTATGCACTTAATAAAACAGAATTTTAAAGTGTGGACCTATGGTTAGCCAGGTAAATCTCAATATTTATGCGCCTTGCAGGAAGAAAAGGAATGTGAAAGCATTTACAGAGCGACACAAGAAAGAGCGGCTTTGGAGGCGCTTAGAGTTGTCACGTGTGTTCTCGGCGGTAATCCGTTTAGCGCCCCTGCGAAGCGGCTGGTCTATTCTTATACACCGTGAAGTATCGTCGCATTATTCAAAGCACTGCATTCCACCGCATGCTAATGCGACAGTGACCGAAATCTAAACAAAGACTACGGACGCGTACTTAGTCTCCTCAGTCTTTGCCCTCGCAGTCATCGTGTATGTGTATCACATCATGCATTTTCCACTTGAATATAAACACCAGGTACAACAACTAAAAAGGGCTGTTATTATTCGGTTTTCGTATGTTGTCTTATCGGTGGCCAGTCAACTGCGCATGTTGAGTGCAAACCCATTGTGCTACCCAGCAAAGATTTCACGTGGACCAGTGTTAGACGAGCTTATTCAGTATATCCCAAACAGGAATAGGAATGCAGGAAGTCTGAAGTCAACGTGCTATTGACGTCACTATCATTAGAAACGGATATTAATATGGTAAGCTATCGTCTGTAGGCATTTTAGAGTGAACATTTCAGTAGTCACTTACTACTGCGAAAGATTTCTATGGTCCAACATAGCTCCTAAACTAACGTGAATAACACGATGTAACCTGCACTGCCCTTCGCTCTGCCTTCCTTAATCAGAAAATTTACTGTCATTTCTATACGAAAATTATCACCGCAAATTTATAACACGTTATGGCAATATGGTTCTATTTTCACACATTCTTGTACACCGTACAAAAATCTGATGACTAAAATGAGGCAGTGGAAAGAAGTACTAGCCTTATAGCTTGCTGTCATCTGTTAAACATTTTGTTTCCTTACCTTTAATTGTTTATGAAATTTTTAATGAAGAACACGTGACACTAGTGTAATACTTTATATTATTTCATTAGTTTTTTTTCGGTTTTGGGCTGTTACACCAGCGACGAATACATAGACATATATGTATGGTTGTAGAATTTTTGTAGTATCAAATATTGTAAATTAGTGCATAGCCGAATGCAAAAGTACGAGGGTGAGTCAAATGAAAACCTTAAATATTTTTTTAAATATTATTTATTGTGCAGAAGTGGTACAAAGCTGTATCACTTTCCAACATAATCTCTCCCTCGCTCAATGCAACTCCTTCAGCGCTTACAAAGTGCAAAAATTCCTTTATAAAAAATTCTTTTGGTAGACTGAGCAACCACTCACGTACCGCGTGGCGTGCTTCTTCATCAGAACGGAACTTCTTTTCTCCCATTGCGTCTTTTAGTGGTCCAGACATATGGAAATCACTTGGGGCTAGGTCTGGTGAGTATGGTGTATGAGGAAGACAGTCAAAATGCAGGTCTGTGATTGTTGCAACTGTTGTACGGGCAGTGTGTCATGTTGCAAAACGAAATCTGCTGACAGTAATCCACGTAGCTTTGATTTGATTGCAGGCCGCAGAGGATTTTTTAGGAGATCTTTGTGTGATGCACTTGTGACAGTGGTCCCTCTAGCTATGTAATGCTCCAAAATTGCGCGTTTTTCGTCCCAAAAGAGAGTCAGCATAACTTTCCCTGCTGATGGTTCTGTCGAAACTTCTTTGGTTTTGGTGATGAGGAATGTCGCCATTCCTCGCTCGCTCTCTTCGTTTCCGGTTGGTCGAAGTGAACGCCGGTTTCGTCTCCAGTGACGATTCTTGCAAGGAATCCATCACCTTCTCGTCCAAAGCGCCGAAGAAGTTCTTCACAAGCGTTAATACGTCGTTCTCTCATTTCAGGAGTCAGCTGCCATGACACCTATCTTGCAGACACTTTGTGAAATTGGAGCACATCAAGCCCAATGTGGTGTGCTGACCCATGACTAAACTGTAAACATGCTGCAATGTTATTCAGTGGCACTCTGCGGTTTTCCTCCACTATGGCTTCAACTGCTGCAATGTTCTGTGGAGTCACAACTCGTTGTGTCTGACCTGGACGAGGAGCATCTTCCACTGAAGTCACACCGTTTGCGAACTTCCTACTCCATTCGTAGACTTGCTGCTGTGACAAACATGCATCACCATACTGAACCTTCATTCGTCGATGAATTTCAATAGGTTTCACACTTTCACTACGCAAAAACCGAATAACAGAACGCTGTTCTTCCCTGGTGCAAGTCGCAAGTGGGGTGGCCATCTTTATACTGATACTGCGACGGAATGTGTGCATCTGCACTATGCTGCCACCTACAGACCATTCTGCGAGCTGTTTGTAACACTCCTACCAACTTACAGGATAACGGCGGAACATTTCGATTTGTTGTTACAAATTTAAGTTTGTCATTTGACTCACCCTCATAGTAAGGGGAGCATGGAAGTAAACAAAAGAAGGGAGATGGCATTATGGACTTACGTTGTACGTTATTTTAAAGCCAGAGGGGAGGGGCCTGCCGCCCTCTAAAATAGCCCAAAACCTTAGCAGGCTGCTATTTACGATAGCTTCTTGTTCATTATTTCTTTCATGCGCATGCAACGGCTGTCGTAAATACTAAAAATTACAGTGCTTTCGTGGGTAACATAGTGTCAGGAAGGCAATTTCGAATGTTCTTCTGTTCGTGAATAAGTATTTAATATAGTAATTCGACAAATTCGGGCTCGTTAATGTAACTTGCTTTCTGTCAACATATTTCGAATAACTAAAAAAGTAAGGACGTGAAGTGAAAAGAATGCTTTCGTAAATCATTTAATTCAACTTTTATTGTATTTGCATAGGTAGGAAATGAAACTGGAACTCCGTAACCAGTGTTTTTTTGCTTACTGGTATTGCATCTTGTTCGTTGCATTTTCAGCTTTCATCTCATATGCACAACGTTTTAAAAGTTCACGTTTGTAAAACAAGTTACCAATCGTTCTTTGTTAGTCCATAAACGTTTTCAATGGGGAAAGAAACAAGACATTATATTGTATCTTGTGCATATCAACAAAGTGAACCACTACCGAAATGCTTAGAGGGATATATATGTGCAGAATAGGGTTCTTATTTTGTTAGACTGCCAGTAGTAATAGAAATTTACAGGGTAAAAAAAGGAATAAATTTTTTTAAACATTTTCCTGCATTATGGAATTTTATAAATATCATTAAGGATATTTTCTCAAACCCTTAGATCCAGTAAAATGGGTATTTTGCTTTAGCGTGTACGTAAGTCAATTTTTTAGTAATGATAGCCTAACCTGTGTTGAATATAAGCCTACGTTACCAACAGTAGCCTATTCGTTTCTTTTCCGGGAATATTTCTCGCCAGTAATTCTGACAGTTTGTAAGGAATAACCAAACATATCACAACTGGAATGTGCATCTACTCCGATCTTCTGCATCATTTAACTTTTGAATTTGGTTTTGAGGTTTTAAAAAGTGTAAAACTCCATACCTCATTTGTGATATAGCAATATTTAGTTTCACGTTCCAATAACATTTGCACTATGAGTCGTAATGACGTGTAACGAGTCATTTTACATTATGAGCATTTTTAGTAAATATGACTCCATGCTGAGCATTTATCAGGTTTATGTTTTTTAATTAAAGACAGACAGACGTTAGTCAGAAATTCCTACCTATCATCACTTACACATTACAATAATAGACACCCTTCTCGAAAAAGGAATTTTTTTTTAAAGAAAAATGGTTTCAATTTAGTTTCAAATTTTGCTTTGGTGTCTGTCACTCATTTTATATCAATAGGTAAGCAATCAAAACTTTTGGTTACAGCATTGTGAAACCCTGTTAGTGCTCCAACTAAAATGTGGCGTAATGGAGGTCATTTTTTTCCTTCTGGTATTGTAATTATTCACATCATTGTTCCTAATGAAAAGCAGTGAATTATTTACAACAAATTTCATGAACGTATAACCTTACTGTGAAACGGACAGACTGCTACTCACAATCCGAGCAGCAGAAAGGCACGACAATAGTGTGCACGTAAGTTTTCAAACAAAGCCTTCTTCAGAAAGGAAGTAAAGCACGCATACGTACTCATACAGTCACGCACACTACACTCACCCACACATGACCGCTGTCTGCGGCTGTTGTAGCCAGAATATTTTTTAAAGGGGGAGGAAATGTGAACAATGAATAGTTATCAGCGGGAGGCACTTAGGGCATGAAATGCTACCCAAACAATCAGCGCAGTCACGTAGCCTTGCGTTGTGCCTGGACAAGACCGTTTATGCAGTGTGGCTCGGATGTCGGAGCGTTTGCGACTTTGAAGGCACTGAAAAACACAGGAAACAAGAGAAAGAACGCACACTGATTAAAGTAAGACAAATCTAAAATCAAATGACAGAAATAAAGCCACTACAATAAAAGTAAACAGTGCAGCTGTAATTCATGTACACAAACGAACATATTGCTTGAACGGCTCCACTTACGAACGAAATATGATTCTATTAAACTTTGAATTATGATCGGAGCGATTAGTATACCCGTAAACAATTCAAGCTGACATTATTGATGAAACAACTACGTCTCCACACAATGAAAGCAGCCAAGAAGATCGAAATTGGACATGGGCACGTCAGATTTCCATCAAGGGGAAATATAGCCGCCGTGAACCATAGAGGTATGAATGCGGTGAGCCAAGTGCTTTGAGCTACTTAAGGTGGGGGACGCCGGCTTCAGGTTTGTGTCGTAATGGCAACTCCCTTCTTTTTTCACCTCCACGATGGGGAGTTGTCATGACGACAAAAACTTAAAGGAGACGTGCGCCACCTTAGCCATCCCGAGATATTATCTTCAGGTGTTTTTATTCTGGTTAGAACACGAATCACAGGATACACTGAGTTTACGCATGTCGTTATTGTTGTGGTCTTCAGCCCAGAGACTGTTTTGAAGCAGCTCTCCAGGCTACCCTGGCCTGTGCAAGCTTCTTCATATCGAAGTACGTACTGAAAGCGACATCCTTGTGATTCTGCTTAGTGTATTCATCTCTTGGCCTCCCTCTACGGTTTTTACCCTCCATGCTGCCCTCCAATACTACGTTGGTGATCCCTTGATGCCTCGGAACATGTCCTACCAACCGATCCCTTCTTCTAGTCAAGTTGTGCCACGAACTCCTCTTCTCCTCAATTATATTCAGTACCCCCTCATTAGTTATGTGATCTATCCGTCTAAACTTCAGCATTCTGTAGCACCATGTTTCGAAAGCCTCTATTCTCTTCTTGTCTAAAGTAGTTACCGTCCACATTTCACATCCATACATGGCTACACTCCATTAAAATACATTCAGAAAAGACTTCCTGGTAGTTAAATCTACACTCGATGCTAACAAATTTCTCTTCTTCAGAAACTCTTTCCTTCCCATTGCCAGTATACATTTTATATCCTCTCTATTTAGCTTCGACGATCATCAGTTATTTTACTCCTCAAATAGCAAAACTCACTTAATACTTTAAATGTCTCATTTCCTATTCTAATTACCTCAGGAACATCTTATCTAATTTGATTACATTCCATAATCCTCGTTTTGTTTTTGTTGATGCTCATCTTATATCCTCCTTTCAAAACACAGTCCATTTCCATCAACTGCTCTTCCAGGTCGTGTGCCTGCCTCATAAATCTTGCTCATCCGATTGTAGTTTTGTTCAAATTCAAATGGCTCTGAGCACTATGGGACTTAACTGCTATGGTCATCAGTTCCCTAAAACTTAGAACTACTTAAACCTAACTAACCTAAGGACATCACACACATCCATGCCCGAGGCAGGATTCGAACCTGCGACCGTAGCGGTCACGCTGTTCCGGGTTGTAGCGCCTAGAACCGCACGGCCACTCCGGCCGGCGTAGAGTTTTGTCATGGCTGGCCCTCCTAAGGCTGTCAGTAGTTGTAATGGCAAGTTGTCTACTCCCGGATCCTTGTTTCGGCTTAGGTCTTTCAGTGCTCTATCAAATTCTTCACGCAGGATCATATCTCCCATTTCATCTTCATCTACGGCGTCTACCATTTCCATAATATTGCCTTGCAGTACATCGCTCTTGTATAGACCCTCTATGTACTCCTTCCATCTTTCTGCTTTCCATTCTTTGATTGGAACCGGTTTTCCATGTGGGCTCTTGATATTAATACGCATGGTTCTCTTTTCTCCGAAGGTCTCTTTAATTTTCCTGTAGGCAGTATCTATCTACCCCCTAGTCATAAATGCCTCTACATCCTTACACTTGTCCTCTAGCCATCCCCGCTTGAACTTTTTGTACTTCATGTCAATCTCATTTTTGAGGCGTTTGTATTCCTTTTTGCCTACTTCATTTACTGCATTTTTATATTTTCTCCTTTCATCAATTAAATTTAATATTTCTTCTGTTACCCAAGGATTTCTAATAGCCCTCGTCTTTTTACCTATTTGATCCTCTGCTGCCTTCACTATTTCATCTCTCATAGCTACCCATTCTTCATCTACTGTAATTCTTTCCCTTGTTCGTGTCAATCGTTCCCAATGCTCTCTCTGAAACTCTCTAGAGCCTCTGGTTTTTTTTCAGTTTATCCAGGTCCTATATCCTTAAATTCCCACATTTTTGCAGTTTCTTCAGTTTTAATCTGCAGTTCATGACCAAGAGATTGTGGTCAGAGTCCACATCTGCCCCTGGAAATTTCTTACAATTTATAACCTGGTTCCTAAATCTCTGTCTTATCATTATATAATCTGTCTGAAACCTCCTAGTGCCTCCAGGCCTCCTCCACGTACACGAACTTCTTCCATGATTCATAAAGCAAGTGTTAGCTATGATTAAGTTACGCTCTGTACAAAATTCTACCAAGCGGGCTCCTCTTTTATTCCTTACCCCCATTCTATATTCACTACTATTTTTTATTCTCTTCCTTTTTCAACTATCGAATTTTAGTCCCCTATGACTGTTACATTTTCGTCTCTCTTCACTATCTGAATAAATTCTTTTATCTCCTCATAAATCTCTTCAATCTCTTCGTCATCTGCGGAGCTAGTTGGCATATAAACTTGTACTACTTTGGTAGGCGTGGGCTTCGTGTCTGTCTTGACTGCAATAATGCGTTCACTATGCTGTTCGTAGTAGCTAATCCGCGTTCCTATTTTTTTATTCATTATTGAACCTACTCCTGCTTTACCCCTATTTGATTTTCTGTTTATAACCCTGTATTCACCTGACCAAAAGGTTTGTTCCTCCCGCCACTGAACTTTTCTAATTCCTACTATATCTAACTGTAACCTATCCATTTCCCTTTCTAGGTTTTCTAACCTACCTGCCCGATTAAGGGAACTGACATTCTACGATCCGATCCGTAGGATGCCAGTTTTGTTTCTTTTGATAACGAAGTTCTCCTGAGTAGTCCCCGCCCCAAAATCCGAATGGGGGACTATTTTACCTCCAGAATATTTTACCCAAGATGACGCCATCATCATTTAACCATGCAGGAAAGCTGTATGCTCTCGGGAGAAATTGCGGCTGTAGTTTCCCCTTGCTTTCAGCAGTTCGCAGTGCCAGCACAGCAAGGTCGTTTTGGTTGATGTTACAAGTCCAGATAAGCCAATCATCCAGACTGTTTCCCCCCGCAACTACTGAAAAGGCTGCTGCCCCTTTTCAGGAACCACACGTTTGTCTGGACTCTCAACAGACATTCCTCCGCTGTGGTTGCACCTACGACACGGCTACCTGTATCGCTGAGGCACGCAAACCTTCACCAACGGCGACGAGGCTATGGGTGTTCTCGTTGTACACGGAGTACCACTGCGCTGTGCCCGTCTGACTTCGGAATGCGCTAGGGGTTTTGGTAAACCTGAGGTATTGGGGTTGTGTGCATGTTTTCTGTGTGTAAGCTTGTGTTTGGTGTTTTATGTATGTGTTATTGGTCTCTAAAGAGGCAAGTAAGGGTTAATTTTTGGGCGTTCGTGAGAAGCTCCTGGTGGTTCGTTTCCTAAATTTTGTATGAGAAAGTGGGGCGATGTTTGTGTTGTTCCGTAAAATTTTGTTTTGTGGATTTTTCTTGAATAAGTGCGCACATGGTGGGGTGGCCTAGGAAGTCTCTTATGTGTGTGTTGAGGACGTACATGCCAGCGCCAGAGATGACTCGGAAAACTTTGTTCTGGAGACGTCGCAGTTGGGAAAGTGCTGTGTCTACTTGCGAGCCATACTGGATGACTGGAAGTATGAGCTGTCGCCAGAGAAGCAGTTTGCACTGGATGGTTATACCATTGCCTTTCAGGAGTGGATATAGCCTACAGAAGAGGGCGCAGCCCTTGTTTGCAACGGTAATGAGGTGCCTGTTCCCTGTTAAGCGGCGATCTATTTGTACCCCCAGGCAAATGATTGAGTTTCTTCAAGTTAGCTCTCGGCTGTCACTTGTAAGTTGACGATCTGGGAGTTTGATTTTAGGGGTGAAATAGATCGCTTGGCACTTTGCAGGATTGATCTTAATTTTCCAACGGTTGCATCGCTGGGTTATTTTGTCGAGATGTTGGCGGAGGTGGCGGTGTATGAGGAGGAGGCTGCGAATGCTTCTGTAATGGCGATTTCGTCTGCTTTGAGAGCAATCTCTCCGCCAGTCCGCCTAGGGATGTCATTCGTGTATATGGTATAGAGGTCAGGACCTAAAATTGAGCCTTGTGCGACTCCTGCCGCAATCGGGTCGTGTCTGGCTGCACTTGTCTCCGTTCCTTACGAAGAACTGACATCCTGCGAGGAAGGAGTCAATGATCCAGGTTATATGGACTGGGCACCCTATTTGATCAGGTCTGTAGATTAGGCCATCGTGTCAGACGCGGTCACATTCTTTTTCCATGTTTAAGAACACTGCTCGTGTTGCTTCTCTCCTTGCCCTAGCCAGACAAATGTGTTCCACCAAGCGAAGGGATTTTTGGATAGCGTAGCGCTCAGCACGGAAACCAAACTGTTCGGGCATAAGGATATTGTTTTCAGTCAGGAATTGACGGAGGGGTGTAAGGATTATTTTCCAGGATTTTGCTCAGGTCAGTTAGGAGAGAAATTGACCTGTAACTTTCGGGAAGGAGCAGGTTTTTATTGGGTTTGGGTAGGGTGATGACCTTTGCAGTTTTCCACGTTGAGGGGAAGTATGTGGGTATCAAGCGGGCATAAATACTTGCTAGGTAGGATATTGCGGGAGGGGGAAAGTTGTTCTAGGTGTGGAGTACGGACGCGGTCGGGACCAGAAGCTTTGTGGTCGCCCTGCCGCTTGATGAGGGCACATATTGTCAGCTCGTTAACAATATCGAATTCTGTAATTGGGCGTGTATTGAGTCACTCGTCCGGTAACTATTCTCTCCTGCCTATCGTTTACCTCATCGAAAATGACGTGAGTCCGAAATTGTGACTCCAGTGGTTTTGCCATTATTTCTACCTTTTCTTGTTCGTCGTAAGCATGACTTTTCGCCTTTTTTTTTCTCTGGTGAGATCTTTCTGCAGCCGGGTTGTTTTCCAGATTTTGCTGCTGGATATATCTGCTTCGGCGGATCTTAGTTTCTCCTCCCAGCACCGGCTCCTGTACTCTTGTAGTCGTTGTCTCACCTGGTCCTCTAGATTAGGCAGCAGGCGGCGATCGACTGCGTCGTGGTAGCGTTGCCACAGCCTACGCTTCCTGCGTTTGGCGTCTGCAAGGTCCACGGTTCGTGGGAGGGGGGCGGGGGGGAGGGAGGGAGTTCACGCATAGTCGTGCAATAGCACACACACTTCATCAGGTCCTTTGTTGTGCATCGTCATATTTCCTGGAAGAAAACAAATAATTATTGAATGAATAAAATGATAGGTGGCTGCGGTAATGTGCTTCGTTGATTGAAATATTAGGAAGCTCAGTTTGCTTCTGATAATCTATAGATTGCTATCTTAATCGACTTTTTCTGGACATCAAACGTTTGAGACATTTAACCTCATAAGACTTCCTCTTATGCAGTTAATTTTCAGTTAAATGTTGTTTCTGCTTATTCAGAGTATGTATCTGTAAATCGAGTTTAGAACAATAATTTTTTCATAATGCGGGGCTACAGTCATAATATATTTCTTTGAAGTCAGTAACGCCATTAGACTGTTGTTTATTTACAATGTTACATTTACACTTACATAATCATGATTTCGGCTTAAAAGTGCCATTATCAAGTGTGTTAAGTGTTATAAACACTTAGGCAATTGTAACACTTAAAACACTTGATAATGGCACTTTGAAGCCGAAGTCATGATTGTGTAAGTGTAAATGTAACACTGTAAATAAACAGCAGTCAAATGGCGGTACTGACTTTAAAAAGAGTTTAGAACAGTCAGATCCAAATTTGACACGTACTGAAAAATTGTCATTTCCGGGGCACCTAAAACTTATGTTTTAGTTGACGACAAAAATCATTCGATATTGTTCGTATGACATGGCTTGGTGGACTTTTCTCTGAGTATAACAGTTATAACTTTTAAATATTAAGTCTTTGTGTTAATTACAACCTTTTGCCCTCATGAATGCTATAATGTGATTTCTGGGCTTTCCGTGACTGTATATGTTGATGCACTTTATAAACATCGTCTTCTTTAAGTTTGTTCGGTCTAGTGTCATGTTTTCCTCTGATCTCCCTATGTGGTTTCTCTTTAATAGCCAATGTCTTTTCAAGAGTAATAAAACATCTGTTGGTGATGATATGCAATGCCAAGGTTGCTGGTTGACATAACTTAACATCCTGTATTTGTTCATCTCCATTAGTATGCACTTATAGAAATTGGAATAGTCATGACATGCTGCTTCATCTGGACTTTTCTTTGGTCTTTTTCGCATCACTGTTAGGTGAGTTTCGTGTGTCATAGCAAGCAATTCGGATATTATAGCAACCAAATTCATTGAATTTCTTCATTAATATATTCATTTCTATAAACGGAACATTCTGAAAACATCTGAGTCGTAAGCAGTTTCAGTCGCCTTGGTCGAGATCCAATTACTGTTAGCAGAATATGGAGTCGGTGGGATCAGGAGGGTAATACGGAACGCCGTGCTGCATCCCAACGGCCTCGTATCACTAGCAGTCGAGATGACAGACATTTTATCCGTATGGCTGTAACGGATCGTGCAGCCATGTCTCGATCCCTGAGTCAACAGATAGGGACGTTTGCAAGGCAACAACCATCTGCACGAACAGTTCGACGACGTTTGCAGCAGCATGGACAGTCAGCTCGGAGACCATGGCTGCGGTTACTCTAGACGCTCCATCACAGACAGGAGCGCCTGCGACGGTGTACTCAACGACGAACCAGGGTGCACGAATAGCAAAACGTCGTTTTTTCGGATGAATCCAGGTTGTGTTTACAGCATGATGATGCTCGCATCCGTGTGTGGCAACATCGCGGTGAATGCACATTGGGAGCGTGTATTTGTCATCGCCATACTAGAGTATCACCCGGCGTGATGGTATGGGGTGCCATTGGTTACACGTCTCGGTCACCTCTTGTTCGCATTGAGGGCATTTTGAATAGTGGACGTTACATTTCAGATGAGATACGACCCGTGGCTCTACCATTCATTCGATTCCTTTGAAATCCTACATTTCAGTAGGATAATGCACGACCGTATGTTGCAGTTCCTGTACCGGCCTTTCTGGATACAGAAAATGTTCGACAGCTGCCCTGGCGAGCACATTCTCCAGATGTCTCACAAAGTGAAAACGTCTGGTCAGTGGTGGCAGAGCAAAAAAATAAATTTGTGTGAAATCTTATGGGACTTAACTGCTAAGGTCACCTGTCCCTAAGGTTACACAACACTTAACCTGTATTATCCTAAGGACACACACACGCAGCCATGCACGAGGGAGCACTTGAACCTCCGCCGAGACCAGCCGCACAGTCCGCGACTGCTGCGCCCAAGACCGCTCGGCTAATCCCGCCCGGTGGTGGCCGAGCAACTGGCTCGCCACAATACGCCAGTCACTACTCCTGATAAACTGTGGTATCGTGTTGAAGCTGTATGGGCAGCTGTACCTGTACACGCCATCCAAGCTCTGTTTGACTCAATACCCAGGCGTATAAAGACATATATTACGGCGCGATGTTGTTGTTCAGGGTACTGATTTCTCAGGATCTGTGCACCCAGATTGCGTTAAAATGTAATCACATGTCAGCCTTGAAGGTCCGGGCAATCGCAGAGGGTGGGCTTACTGGTAGTTGGGAGCTCCAATGTTAGGCGCGTAATGGGGCCCCTTAGGGATATGGCGGCTAAGGAGGGGAAGAAATCCAGTGTGCACTCCGTGTGCATTCCGGGAGGAGTCATTCCTGATGTGGAAAGGGTCCTTCCGGATGCCATGCAGAGCACAGGGTGCAGCCAGCTGCAGGTGGTGGCACATGTCGGCACTAATGACGTGTGTCGCTTTGGATCTGAGGAAATTCTCTCTGGATTCCAGCGGCTATCTGATTTGGTGAAGGCTGCCGGTCTTGCTTACGAGATGAAGGCAGAGCTCACCATCTGCAGCATCGTTGACAGAACCGACTGCGGACCTTTGGTGCAGAGCCGGGTGGAGGGTCTGAATCAGAGGCTCAGACGGTTTTGCGACCGTATTGGCTGCAGATTCCTTGACTTGCGCCATAGGGTGGTGGGTTTTCGGGTTCCGCTGAATAGGTCAGGAGTTCACTACACTCAGCTGGCGGCTACACGGGTAGCGGAGGCTGTGTGGCATGGACTGGGCGGTTTTTTAGGTTAGAAGGCCTCGGGAAAGTGCGGGATGGGCTGCAATGTCAAAGGGTGCTTGGCAATTACAGGACGTGCTTGGATCAAGGAACAGTCGGAATTATAGTTGTAAACTGTTGTAGTTGCGCTGGAAAAGTCCCTGAGCTTCAAGCGCTAATAGAAAGCACAGAAGCTGATATCGTTATAGGTACAGAAAGCTGGCTAAAGCCTGAAATAAGTTCTGCAGAAATTTTTACGAAGTCTCAGACGGTGTTCAGGAAAGATAGATTAGGCAGAATTGGTGGTGGAGTGTTGGTGTCTGTCAGTAGTGGTTTATCTTGTAGTGAAGTCGAAGTAGATACTCCGTGCGAATTGGTGTGGGTGGAGGTTATACTTAACAGCCGAATTAAGTTAATAATTGGCTCCTTCTACCGACCCCCAGACTCCGATGATACAGTTGCGGAACAGTTCAGAGAAAGTTTGAGTCTCGTAACAAATAAATACCCCACTCATACGGTTATAGTTGGTGGGGACTTCAACCTACCCTCGGTATGTTGGCAAAAATACTTGTTCAAAACCGGTGGTAGGCAGAAAACGTCTTCCGAGATTGTCCTAAATGCATTCTCCGAAAATTATTTAGAGCAGTTAGTCCACGAACCCACGCGAATTGTAAATGGTTGCGAAAACACACTTGACCTCTTGGCCACAAACAATCCAGACCTGATAGAGAGCATCATGACTGATACAGGGATTAGTGATCACAAGGTCATTGTAGCTAGGCTCAATACCATTTCTTCCAAATCCATCAGAAACAAACGCAAAATAATTTTATTTAAAAAAGCGGATAAAGTGCCACTAGAAGGCTTCCTAAAAGACAATTTCCATTCCTTCCGAACTGACTATGCGAATGTAGACGAGATGTGGCTCAAATTCAAAGATATAGTAGCAACAGCAATTGAGATATTCATACCTCATAAACTGGTAAGAGATGGAACGGATCCCCCGTGGTACAAAAAAAAGGTCCGAACGCTGTTGCAGAGGCAACGGAAAAAGCATGCGAAGTTCAGAAGAACGCGAAATCCCGAAGATGGGCTAAAATTTACAGACGCGCGAAATTTGGCACGTACTTCGATGCGAGATGCCTTTAATAGGTTCCACAACGAAACATTGTCTCGAAATTTGGTAGAAAATCCGAAGAAATTCTGGTCGTATGTAAAGTACACAAGCGGCAAGACGCAGTCAATACCTTCGCTGCGCAGTGCCGATGGTACTGTTATCGACGACTGTGCCGCTAAAGCGGAGTTATTGAACGCAGTTTTCCGAAATTCCTTCACCAGGGAAGACGAATGGAATATTCCAGAATTTGAAACACGAACATCTGCTAGCATGAGTTTCTTAGAAGTAGATACCTTAGGGGTTGCGAAGCAACTCAAATCGCTTGATACGGGCAAGTCTTCAGGTCCAGATTGTATACCGATTAGGTTCCTTTCAGATTACGCTGATACTATAGCTCCCTACTTAGCACTCATATACAACCGCTCGCTCACCGATAGATCTGTACCTACAGATTGGAAAATTGCGCAGGTCGCACCAGTGTTCAAGAAGGGTAGTAGGAGTAATCCATTTAACTACAGACCTATATCATTGACGTCGGTTTGCAGTAGGGTTTTGGAGCATATACTGTATTCAAACATTATGAATCACCTCGAAGGGAACGATCTATTGACACGTAATCAGCATGGCTTCAGAAAACATCGCTCTTGTGCAACGCAGCTAGCTCTTTATTCGCACGAAGTAATGGCCGCTATCGACAGGGGATCTCAAGTTGATTCCGTATTTCTAGATTTCCGGAAAGCTTTTGACACCGTTCCTCACAAGCGACTTCTAATCAAGCTGCGGAGCTATGGGGTATCGTCTCAGTTGTGCGACTGGATTCGTGATTTCCTGTCAGGAAGGTCGCAGTTCGTAGTAATAGACGGCAAATCATCGAGTAAAACTGAAGTGATATCAGGTGTTCCCCAGGGAAGCGTCCTGGGACCTCTACTGTTCCTGATCTATATAAATGACCTGGGTGACAATCTGAGCAGTTCTCTTAGGTTGTTCGCAGATGATGCTGTAATTTACCGTCTAGTAAGGTCATCCGAAGACCAGTATCAGCTGCAAAGCGATTTAGAAAAGATTGCTGTATGGTGTGTCAGGTGGCAGTTGACGCTAAATAACGAAAAGTGTGAGATGATCCACATGAGTTCCAAAAGAAATCCGTTGGAATTCGATTACTCGATAAATAGTACAATTCTCAAGGCTGTCAATTCAACTAAGTACCTGGGTGTTAAAATTACGAACAACTTCAGTTGGAAGGACCACATAGATAATATTGTCGGGAAGGCGAGCCAAAGGTTGCGTTTCATTGGCAGGACACTTAGAAGATGCAACAAGTCCACTAAAGAGACAGCTTACACTACACTCGTTCGTCCTCTGTTAGAATATTGCTGCGCGGTGTGGGATCCTTACCAGGTGGGATTGACGGAGGACATCGAGAGGGTGCAAAGAAGGGCAGCTCGTTTTGTATTATCGCGTTATAGGGGAGAGAGTGTGGCAGATATGATACACGAGTTGGGATGGAAGTCATTACAGCATAGACGTTTTTCGTCGCGGCGAGAGCTTTTTACGAAATTTCAGTCACCAACTTTCTCTTCCGAATGCGAAAATATTTTGTTGAGCCCAACCTACATAGGTAGGAATGATCATCAAAATAAAATAAGAGAAATCAGAGCTCGAACAGAAAGGTTTAGGTGTTCGTTTTTCCCGCTCGCTGTTCGGGAGTGGAATAGTAGAGAGATAGTATGATTGTGGTTCGATGAACCCTCTGCCAAGCACTTAAATGTGAATTGCAGAGTAGTCATGTAGATGTAGATGTAGATGTAGATGTAGTCCTAGTATAATATATTTGTCCAATGAATACCCGTTTACCATCTGCATTTCATCTTGGTGTAGCAATTTTAATGGTTAGTAGTGTAAAAATCACACTCGCACTACTTTGTAAATTACCCCTCCTGATTTTATGCCCCATTTCCCTTTGTTTCAGTTACTGTAGTTTCAATCACATTGTTAAAAAAAATCACTTTTTTCAGACTGCATTTCTTACCCTTGTCTTTTTATCCTCACTTTCAAAATTTTATCTGTTTGTAATACGGGATGGCCGAAAAGAGGTTGTAAAATAATAAATATTGTAGAATGTTACACCAGTGCCATGTGTTGTTTATCCATAATGAATAAAATATTCTACCATGGACCAACGTAACAGCTAGTCAATATTTATGAAATATTTGGGGTGGTCACACAGAGAACTCGAACTACACTAACAAAATTTCGAAGTTTGTTCAGGGATATTGTTTTAGGTGTTTGGTTTAACAGATCAAGGGTCTTAGGTGGCTCGTTAGAGTACGGTAATAATAGAATTAAGATTTACTCAGTTTATTGGAGCTATTACCTTCGTATTTGCAAAAATACCTTCACAGCGGAGTAATGCACCAACCGTCAGACGAAACACGTCAACTTTCATACAGTACATTCGGTGTGTTCTGTCAATGACAGTACTTCACGTAACAAATGCAGAACTGTTCACTTCCAAATACTGTTAAAGAATATCGTCACCTGGACCACGGCAGAGTGTACAGCAAAGCATCGTCGACTGTCGAAACAGCCGTTTGGCTTGTCTTCAGAGCTCGTACCACGATTGCCACCTATCGCTTGAAGCCATTACCTTCCAGATCGGGTATTCTAGTATACTTCACGCGCGCAGACTTCCACTCTTGCCCAGAAGTATCTAGTTTCTCGTATGCGCCTATGTACAGATGGAAAATTAATGAGTTGTGCCTGCTGCTAATGAACACTCGTAATGGAGCAGGACACGATAAGTATTTGGCATGATATTCATACCCCTCTGTTACCATGGAAATTATTCTGGTGCCTTAACCTCCTATCATCTAACAGATCCTAGATTTTATTTTTTAGTCTTCTGTATACTATTTTTGTCAGTAACTTTCATGTATGAGCTGTTAAGATGATTGCGCAATAATTCTCGCACTTCTCGGCTCTTGTTATCTTCGGGAATGTGTGGATGATGTTTCTCGAAAGGCTGCTGGTATATATCCAGTCTCAAACATTCTACACACCAACGTGTATAGTCATTTTGTTGCCACTGCCCCTAATGATTTTATAAATTTCGATGGAAGCTTATCTATACCTTCCGCCTTACTTTATCTTAAGTCTTCCAAAGATCTTTTAAATTTCCAGTCTAATACTGGATCCCCTATCTCTTCCCTATCGACTTCTGTCTCTTCTTTATCAATCATCAGACAAGTTCTCGCCCTAACAGAGGCCTTCAATGTTTTCTTTCCACCTATCCTCTCTCTCCTCTGCAGTGGACTTCCCATAGCATTCTTTATGTTATCCCTCTCATTACCGATTTCACCAGAGGTCGTTTTGGCTTGCCTGTACGCAGAATCAGTCCTTCCGACAAACGTTTCTTTTTCGATTTCTTCATACTCTTCATGGAAGCATTTCGCCTGAGCTTCCCTACACTTCCTATGTATTTCATTCTTAAGTGACATGTATTTCTATATTCCTGAATTTCCCTCGAAATTTTTGTACTTCTTTCTTTCTTTGATCAATTTAATTTCTTCTGTTACTCACAGTTTCTTCGCAAACCTGTCTCTCACCTACTTTTATCTTTCCAACTTCTGTCATTGCGCTATTTAGAGATGTGCAGTTTCCTTAAGCTGAATTGCTTAATGATTAATTCACTATCGCAATATCTATATCCTCAAAGAACTTCAGTAATCTCTCTTCATTCTTTATTACTTCCTTATCCCTCTTTCTTGTATATAGATTCTTCATCAGTATTTTCTTGAACTTAACCTACTCTTCATCATTACTAAATTGTGATCTGAGTCTATGTCTGCTCTTCATATACCCTACAATCGAAGATTTCGGAATCTTTGCCTGACAGTGTTGTAATCAACGTGAAATATTCACTATCACCCGGAGTTTTCAAAGTATACCTACTCATCTTGTGAGTCGTCAACAGAGTTCACCACAAATAACTAATATGGATTGGAGAACTCAGTTAGGGTTTCTCCTTTGACATTCCTACTATCAAACCCATATTCTCCCGTAACCCTTTCTTCTACTCTTTTCCTTACAACCGCATTCTAATACCCCATGAGTTTTAGATTTTCATCTCCCTTTTCGTACTGAATTACACGCTCATTATCCTCATATACTTCGTCTATCTCTTCATATTCTGCTTATGACGTCGGCATTTATGGTATACTTGAACCACTATTCTGGGTGTTGGTTTACTGTCGATTCTGATGAGAATAACTGTTCACAGTAAGTCACTCTGCCCTACCTTCCTATTCATAATGAAACATACTCCCCTAACACCATTTTCTGCTGCTTTTCATATCACTCTATACTCATCTGACCAGCAATCCTTGTTTTCTTTCCAGCTTTTCGTCTCTGACGTTCATTACTTTTAGACTAATGATAAATGTCGTGGGACTAGGGCCTCCTGGGTACAAGTCTCTCGATTTGACACCACTTCGACGACCTCCGCGTCGATGGGGATGAAATGACGATGATTAGGACAACACAACCCGCAGTCCCTGAGCGGAGAAAATCTTTGACCCATCCGGGAACGGAACCAGAGCCCTTAGGATTGACATTTAGACTGATCCTTAGCAGTTCCCTTTACAGATGTTGCACCCCCCCCTCCCCCTACACACACATACTTTGAAACTCCAGACATTCCATTCCCTGATTTGTAGAACCTTAGCCTTTCTTGGTTACTCTATCTTTTTCTCATTGTTAACTGCACCTTGGCAGTCCCATCACGGAGCCCCGAATGGGGACCTAGTCTAGAATCTTTAGCCAATGGAGAGATCATAATGATACTTTTCGAATTACAATGTGAATGACCTGCGTATACAAGTTACGTGTCTTTAATGCAGCGTTTTCCATTCCCCTCTGCATCCTCATTCCGTTGATCATTGCTGATTTGTCCGCCTTTTTTGGGAAAGAGAGCCTCTGAGCACTCTTCCGTCATCTCTGACAAGGCCGTTGGCAGAACGAGGGTATCTTGTTATGCCAGAAGCTTTCGGCTATCATTTCTGGTGATTTTTATTCAAAATTTAAGCAGTTGCTACGTTTAAACAAGGCACCTAGGACATAGTACGTTTTGATTACTAGTCAAAGACACTACTCCTAGACCACTGGTGTCGTTAGTGTTGTCTAATGCATCTAGAGCCATCTCATCAACACTGATGACATAGGAGGAAAAACAAACTAAGTGATGGTAACAAAACGCTTTATCGTAGACTGGTTCATGCTGTTGTGTAGGACCATGGATGCCTCCTCATCGTCTGAGGAGTGCGATATTTATTTCCTTTACGATAAAGCGAGCGGGAGTGTTGATGCAGTTTTACACACCTTACAGCCTCTGTACCTCAGGGGTTGGTTGCAGTATGTAGTTTCGCAGCACACCAGAATGCCAGAAAACAAACAGAAACACTTGAAGAGGCGATGATGGAGAGATTTGGGGCAGATCCACCCTTAAAGATTCGAGTTGTTTCTCACTAACTGCAAAACAACCGCATGATTTGAGAGTGGTGTCGGAAGAGGGAATGCATCAATTTCTCTTTCGAAGTGTTCAGGCACCTTCGGCTTTTGATTTTGCTCCACAAAGGAGATTGACGCAGTGGTTTTTACGGCGTTGTACCACGCAGCCATCTTATGAGCGTGTAATTTGTTCATGGACGATTCGTTTTGCAGCCGTGTCTGTATGTCCAGCTCACACAATTGCCATACCAGACAAACTCACCAAAGAAAGAGGCCAGTGTAAGTAAAATAAACAACGCACTGGTGGAATGCCACAGTTACATATTTGACTGGAACTCACCATTTCCCTTGTTCGACTCAGAGGCGGTAACTGTATGACGTTCATCTGAAAAGTGTTCTCACAATTATTAGGTGAGGAGTCACTTGCAACCAGTCGATGTGTGCCGTATAAACGTGACGGGCAACCGTTGACTTCAGTCTAACTGCCAGACTGTCAAGTAAAGGTTGGCTGAGTTGCTTGAATATAAGGCAATAAACTTGTATTACCCTAACTTTTATCAGGTGAAATATTTGTTATAGCAAACGGACATTGATGCTATTGGTATAGCTGAAGTAGTAAAGTTGTTGCAGGTCAGGCCAGCTGTGCGGCAGTCTTTCTTCTGTGAGGCTGGTTTTGGAATGCGACGTGACCTTCCGTTCGTGGAAACACAAGTTGAAGTCCCTGTGTGAGCGGACAACTGTCTGCTGAATCTGGAAGGGGGAATACTTGTCACAAGGTCGTCAGATAAGCTGTGATCAGAGCTGTGTAGTTGGTGCCGAAATACTTCATTAGTCTTGCACATCTTTAGAAAGGTCTTCACCTCTTTTTATTTGATAGGAGTGAGTAAATACTGATTTTTTTTGACGAAACGTAATATTGCCATATATTTGTAGAGCGCTTTGTGGCACGCATGTGGGCGTAAGTTACGGAACTACGAGTACAACGCTATACGTTTCGCGGTCCTAGTCTCTTCCTTAACCATCTCTGTTAAATGAGTTAAGTGTCATTGAAAATTAAAGCCACATTTTGGGTATATTGTGGTCGTGGAATTTTGAGTAGTTCAGTTTCGCAGAACTCGTATCACAATTTTTGGAAAGGACAATTAGTAATTCGCCATGTGTTCAGGCGCATCGGGAAGTTATTTCTTCCAGTGTTTTTCTTTCTATAGCCTCTTACATTCGGCTTCAGTGTTTTATCAGTGCTTTTTTAATTATAGTTAATGTATGCAATCTTGAGGCTTGTGCTTTCAGTAACATGTGCCTACGCATCATGTGCCTCTAGTAGTTGGTCATATGTAGGTCATACTTTCCACACTGTCTGTAATTGGAACCGCTCATTGGTATTTAATAATTTGTATCTCAATGCTTATTGTGCTCAGTGAAATTTCTGTCAACCGGTATAACTACCGCTCTGCTCCTGCTCAGCTAATAGACTGCCATATACATCTAGAACACAAGTATGAACGCAAGTGTGAACACACATGGACACACTCAAGTCAGACAACAAATAAAACATGTAGTATAATAATACACATATAGCACGCATTTTTTGCTACAATATTATTTACTAATCAGTATCTAAATTTAATGTATTGCTGTAGTGTAAGAATTTCTATTATGTAATAGTTTGTTATTATTTTGTATATTCTGCAGCCAGTTTAAGTTAATATCACGTACGTATCAAATCACAGAACAATGTCATTACTACTTGTCCTCTAACACGAACGAGTGTTAGGAAACGTCAGCACTGTCTTCAAAATTTCTCAGAATCAACATGACTTTAACTGCTCGTATACATACGGAAGGTGTGTGGTACTAGATTGCAAGAGAAATTGCAGTGACTGTATTCTACTGAGGTGTGACTGGCTGCCGTCAACTGGAGTCTATTTTACAAATCTTCCATTTCAAATTTCATGTTATTTCTATTTCTTGATTTCTTACACACCTGAATGTTTCGATATTCAGTTAATTAACTTATCTAAACAGATTTAATGATAATCGTGACGTTCGGAGTCGTCGTTAATATGCTTTTCTCTTTGTTCCCAGCCTGATGTCAGAGATGTATTTTTGAAAAACTCATACCTCTGACTGAAGAGAGTTGTTAGTTGGAGGACACTGTCCGAAACTCTCTGGATCGTACCGCCATTACTGATCTCAGCTGGCTGCTAAAATGGCAGCATCTCCAGCTCAGATTTACTAAATCCTCTAGATATTACTTTCA
Organism: Schistocerca gregaria; assembly: GCF_023897955.1. Classification (NCBI taxonomy): domain Eukaryota; kingdom Metazoa; phylum Arthropoda; class Insecta; order Orthoptera; family Acrididae; genus Schistocerca; species Schistocerca gregaria. Next base: position 385,358,914 of record NC_064927.1, read on the forward strand.
CTAGAAATACAACTCCACAAAGCAACTCGATGGCCGGTTTTACTGTAATCACCCCAAGGAAAAAAATCAGGATGGGATTCAGATGCGGCTGGGGTTCAAAACACCATAATTTAACACTGAGTAACCACCAATAAGAAGTAGGCCTATTTGTATTACAGCGTTCACTTTGATTTGTAACTTTCTTCTCCACAAGTAACGTATCACGAGGGGCGTTTGAAAGGTCCGTGCAAATTCCGAGAGTTTGCACCGCCTGCACGTATAGAGGTCATGCTTCGTTAGTAGCATCTTTGGAAAGAACGCACACCAAGTTTGAACCATATTGATCTATTTATTTGTGTCTGGCATTCGTTTGAATCAAAGAAGTTGAGTGATTGTCAAAAAATAGACGAAACAGAATTTCGTGTGGTTATTAAATTTACTTTATGAAAGGCAAAACGACTCAGGAGACTAAAGAGAAGCTTGATAAACATTACTGTGACTCTGCACCTTCGATTACAACAGTTGATAAGTGGTTTCAAAACTTTAGGAGTGACCATATGGGCACAAGTGATGCTGAACGTTCTGAACGCCCTGTGGAGGTTACAACACCAGAAATCATTGATAAAATCCGTGATGTGGTGATGGATGAAAGAAGAGTTTAAGTGCGTGAGATTGCTAGTGCTGTGGAAATCTCTAGTGAACGGGGACATAATATTTTGCATAAGCATTTGTACATGATAAAGAAATCCGCAAGATGGGTTCCACGATTGCTCACGCTTGACCAAAAACGGAATCGTGTGAAATGTTGGAAGGATTGTTTGCAGATGTTCAGGAAGAATCCGCAGGTCTTTAAGCGTCGTTTCGTCACTGTGGATGAAACATGGATACATTACTATACTCCTGAGACAAACAACAATCTAAACAATGGGTTACCAAGGGAGGATCTGCACCAAAAAAAGGCGAAGACCATTCCTTCGGCCGGTAAGGTTATGGCGACTGTTTTTGGGGATTCGCAAGGGATAATCCTCATCGAATGTCTAGAAAAGGGTAAAACTATTACAGGTGCATATTATAAATCGTTATTCGACCGTTTGAAAACCGAGCTGCAAGAAACACACGGTGATTGGACCGCAGAAAAGTCTTTTTCCATCACGACAATGCACCACCACACACCTCAGCAGTTGTGGTCGCAAAATTAATGGAAATAGGATTCCAACTCGTTTCACAGCCCCCCCCCCCTCTTCTCCAGACTTGGCTCCCTGGGATTACTATTTGTTCCCTAATGTGAAGAAAAGGCTGGCGGGACAAAGTTTTATCCAAAGGAGGAGGTGATTGCAGTAACTAATAGCTATTTTGCAGACTTGGACAATTGCTATTATTCGGAAGGGATCAACAAATTAGAATAGCGTTGGACGAAGTGTATAAGCCTAAAAGGAGAATATGTCGAGAAATAAAAAAGGTTTGTCCCAAACACGTAGGTAGTTATTATTTTTGCACGGAATTTTCAAACGCCCCTCGTATACCCTCACAAATGATAAAATAGTTTTACATTGCCTGTCGCATACGGAAGTCCACGCAGTGGTCACCGATTCAGATAAGCAGTTCGTTCGTTTTCCACAGTTCGTCTCCACGACACAGTCCATTCTGATGACAAATATAAGTGTTCTTGGCTGCTCTTGCTGTTAGTTCTACATCACTCCTTCACCTAACACGTTTTCAATAAGAGTTCAAGCAGTTAAAATCTTCTTCAACCTGATGTACTTACCGTCCACCACTAAACAAATCTTGGTTGTTCTGTTCTTCTCTCTGTTCCTGAAGTCCTCAGTGTCAGATCTGCTACGCTTTTCTCCCACATGTCGACTAGCCTCTCTACTAGCTTGATCCTCCTCCATAGTCTCTCAACTCTTCAGAGTCACAATGACTGCTAGCTCGCCAGCGCGTTCAACTGCGATGCCAGTAGCCAGTTCCGTCAATATTCTTCGTTACACTGACGAGTTCTCCATACTTCGACGCCTACTCTGTAATTAATGACTGATTTCTCTCTCTGCTGATTTTCAGTACTTCTTCCTTCATAATAGCATACTGAGCTAACAGCGCGTAAAGTTCAGAAATGTTGATAGTTCAAAATAATTGGTACTTAACTGGTAAAATTGTTATTGGTTATGTATCGTGGTTCACGTCTAGGATTTTTCTTTCTCGCTATCCAGTAGAATATTGACAAAATATATGAATTTGCAGGAGTTTCCTGGTGTGATCTTGTTATAATCAAAACAATGAACACGTTTCAAATTTCACATTGTTGTTGTATTCTTCAAATCATTTCACTAATTTCAAACAACTATTTCTCTTTGTGGTTTACAATTATAAAAAAGATAGCTTCAAGCATTGATATTTCTAAATAATGGGCAACACTCGCCCAGTATTGACCACATGCGGCCATACACGACTTCTTTCAGCATGTACACCACAGCAACTATCTTATTATCCCCCCTGACAGTCCATAGATTGTTAAATACAAAGATAACACACATCGATTTAAGAATATTAAATTCCTTTATCGAATTTGTCTTGGAAAGAAAAACCAGCACGTATAATCAGTGGGTTATAAGGCTACACATGTACCAGAGACGCGGGAAAATCATTGTCCCGAAAGATTGCACAAGGAGGGAGAGACGATAGTTGAACATGCATTTTCCTCGATGTACGGTCAGGAACTAATAAACTTATTGCCACTCTTACCTTCCCTCATCTCTTCCTCTCTTCAGCCCCTCCAGGCTTTTTCAAACCGCCAGCGGTTACCGCTTGCAGATGGCGCCTACGTCGACCAAAGCCACTCGCTGATCTGATGGCAGCGTCTTTGAGGTGCGGAGCACGTGGCTAAATGCTCAAGGCAGTGGCTCTGTGCTAACACAAAAGATTGTAACGCCTCCCCCCCTCCTAAACACAAGGAGTTAAATGACTGGCACCTAGAGTACAACTTGCTTGTTTGTCCAAAATGTAACTGTTTCCTGGCTAGTGCGCAGCTGTGTTGGGTGACCACATAACCACTGGATCCTGCCACAACCGCATGCTGTTCCATGATGGAAACACTTAGTCAACGTCAATGCAGCTCCCATAAGTGAGCATCTATTAGAGAAAGAAAACACAACCACAATGATAATAATAAATGTCATATTTCCAGATAAATAGTCCGTTTTCTTTTAGTTTTATGAATAAAATTGTTATGGTGCTTTTTTTTTAAATTTCTAGTCCGCAGCTCGTGGTCTCGTGGTAGCGTTCTCGCTTCCCGAGCACAGGGTCCCGGGTTCAATTTCCGGCGGAGTCAGAGATTTTTCCTGCCTCTAGATGACTGGGTGTTGTTGTGTCGTCTCCATCATCATCATTCATCCCCATTACGGTCGGAGGACGACAATGGCAAACCACCTCCACTAGAACCTTGCCTAGTAAGGCGGCGAGGGTCTCCCGAGTCGCTTCCCTACGACCTGTAAAGGAGTATGGGACTCAACATCATCATCGTCATGGTTTTCATCTTCGACTGTAGAATACAGTTCACATCTCTCTCTCTCTCTCTCTCTCTCTCTCTCTCTCTCTCTCTCTCTCTCTCTCTCTCTACCCGTCTCCCTTTATTTTGCGAAGCCTAGCAAATTAAGAAAAAACTGCAGCACTGCCGCCGACTACAGACCACCGGTCTGCAGAGGTTGGAGTGATTTCTTTCAGTTTAATGGACAAAATTACATGGCTTGAGAGTGTTTCTCACGTCCAAGTCAGTGTCTGTGAGTAAACTGTCATGCACATGTGTATTACAAACATTTTAGACTTGTGAAATAACATTACAGAATACGGCCTTCCATCGCATTTGCTCACACGTTGGAAAAAACAATACCATTTTATGCTCAATAACAACAACCTTTAAATTAAGAAGATTTTGCTGTTTTGTACACTATGGCAGGTCCAATTTTACCATTGTGATTCTGTACTGTACTGGTGATTACATAACAGATTGTGAGATCATGTCTCATAACAGAACCTCCTAACATTATGTAGTAGAGAACTCTATAACATTCCTCTCGTACATCATACACAAATACTGTATGTGTGATGCCATCTGACATCTTTTTGTTTTGAAACTCGCCACTAGCGACCTGTGTGTGAAGTTTCTGTCATCAAACAGCCAATGATTGGCAATAGCAGCAGAATCTTGCGTTTTAGTTTCATAAGCAATTTGATCATTACAGAACAGTCGGTTTCACGTGATCTACTCACATATAGGGAAAAATACTACCGTTTCTAGGTTGCACAATGAGCAGTAATTCTAGTGGTGACTACCTTATAATTAAGGGTTATGAAGGACTTACAGTAATACGTATCTTTAACATTCAATCGTTAAGATAATAATAAAGAGAGTCATAATTCTACAGAGATAGATACAGTCCATTTCTATTAATTTTATGAGTAAAATTGATGTAGTTTCAGAGCATTCTGCATCTTCAAATTACAAGTTGTCGTGCACGAGGACATTACATACATTTCAGATGTATCCAGTCATTTAGTACATTTGAAAGAACTCCTCATCTTTATTGTGTGACATCCAGAGTAGATTAAAAACTATAAAACTATGAACTATCTGGATCCAAACAATTCAAACAACAACCAGTCATGACACTCCTTGTAATAGAACCTCCTCTAAAATTTTACTGTGACTCTCTCTTCCATATATATGGAAAAACAAATACCACCAGCATGCTGACATGGATCATATTACGTATACATATATTATTCCATCGGAGTCTCTTGCACAGACCTGCTTGAAGTTTTGTCACCTGTACTGGAACAAGACCATTTCCAACTGACTGTCGGTCACAAGAAAGGGTTCCTGTGCCGTTCTTTCATAAGCAGTATAATACATTGTGTTCTCAGATGTAACACATCCAGGCAGTGTATGACTACAGCTTTGTACATTACCATACACTTTGTTTTTCTACCATTACTTTGACATCTGTGTCAGCTGCCAACATTAACATGTTTTGCTCCATTGGCTCTCCAAGAAAGGTGAACATCACATGGTGTAAAATATGCTGCTTCCACAACACACAGTATGGTAGAAATATAACACAGAGGTGATGTTTATAATTGACTAAAATGTGGAAGATATCACAAATATGGAAACTGAAAGACTCTGAGGCATTGTAGAGTAACTCCTATCAGCTACCTGAAGGTGATGACCTATGCTGTTAATGTCAACTTCCACAATAATGGTGCAGCATGTGTCTTTATGTTCCACTTCGTAAAGCATTGTTTCATCATTTTGCAGTCATGTACAAGATTACTGTTTCTGGGTTTATCATCGCTGGGAGGTGCTGTTCACAACACGAGCAGGGTAGTAGAAATAAAAAGAGATATTGTTATCTTATCGGTGAAAGAAGAATGTTGAGGGCATCACAGCATATGGAAACAAGAGGAGTCTGCAGCATCGAGGAACACTTCCAAGCAACTGTCTGAAGGTGACGAGCTCTACATATAATCCCATGCTCCACAATGACAAGTAACAGGGGTCCAGTGTTCCTCCAAAGCTCTCTCCATATCTCAAACAATTGGTGTCAGCTGACAGTGTACCAGTGGATAGATGGGTGTGAAAGATACTGTCAATGTGGGATGATGTAGTGTCATACGCAACACAATTGATAACATATTGAATTTTAGCAATTTTACCAGTGGTTCCATAATTTCCATGACAGCCAATGAAACAGCAGGATGCTTCCCAGTTTCTTTACACAGCTAAATCACACTTCCACTACATTGTAAGTACCATAAACTAGATTGTAAATGCAGATAGATAATGTGCCACACATCCATTCGATCATATACATCAAAGCATACCAGACAGCATCCTAAACCGATGCAGTCAGGTTATCTACATATTTCTAGCACATCGATCATAGTGCAGCATTTTCGATTACGACTAGCCAGCTTTTCCTGTGTGGATGGGAGTCACAGAGTATTCTCGCATTTGTAGGATAAAGTCGGAGATTGACAGATCCCTCTTCATTGTCCTTGAGCATTCCTCTGTGCAACATGGTCAGCAGTTTAGTCTGCAACTGACCAGAAGTACGAGACTACTATACCCAATATATTACACACCTTGTGTAGAGACAGAGCGAGCTGTTTCGGTAATTGCTGTTCAGTGATGACTGTTCCATACAATCTTACCTGTCACCCAGCCAAATGCACAAGATCACTCCAGATGCTTGCATGTCGAAGAAGATAGCATCCCTTAAAGGTGTATAGTAGATGTGAGATTGTTGCAGTGATAAAACAGACGTTTAGGAAGAAACGTGTCGTTTATAATGATGGAGCTCTAGATGGATGGAGATTGAAATATTTCACATACATCAACTTTATTAATTCTAAAGTATTATTCTAGTGCTAGAGTCAGTACCAAGAAGGTACCAGTACAAGAGAAATAATCATAGAGCACAGCCACATACACACCTATGGCTATATGGTTCTCCACCTAAAAATGTTGTATTTTTAAAGCCATCTTTCTTCCAACGTATTAGTTATACAGAGCACAACGCTCTTAATACTCCAATGCAGGTAGGATCTATATGTCAGATATCAGACAAAAGATCTCCCTGCGAGTTTCCTTTCCCAATCACTATGATGACAAATGATAAAACTACTTCCATCTACACTATTCTGATGTCCTGGGAAGTCATCAAGTTGTTCCTCAATACCAATGCTCCGTCAGTGTACATTCGCCTCTTGAGCTGCTCATAAGCCAACCAGATCGAAGTCAGGAGACTGCTATTCTTTGTCGTACAGATTTACTGGATATTATGTTGTTGTTGTTGTGGTCTTCAGTCCTGAGACTGGTTTGATGCAGCTCTCCATGCTACTCTATCCTGTGCAAGCTTCTTCATCTCCCAGTACCTACTGCAACCTACATCCTTCTGAATCTGCTTAGTGTATTCATCTCTTGGTCTCCCTCTACGATTTTTACCCTCCACACTGCCCTACAATGCAAAATTGGTGATCCCTCGATGCCTCAGAACATGTCCTACCAACTGATCCCTTCTTCTGGTCAAGTTGTGCCACAAAGTTCTCTTCTCCCCACTCCTATTCAATACTTCCTCATTAGTTATGTGATCCACCCATCTAATCTTCAGCATTCTTCTGTAGCACCACATTTCGAAAGCTTCTATTCTCTTCTTGTCCAAACTATTTATCGTCCATGTTTCACTTCCATACATGGCCACACTCCATACAAATACTTTCAGAAATGACTTCCTGACACTTAAATCTATGCTGGATGTTAACAAATTTCTTTTCTTCAGAAACGCTTTCCTTGCCATTGCCAGTCTACATTTTATATCCTCTCTACTTCGACCATCATCAGTTATATTGGTCCCCAAATAGCAAAACTCCTTTACTGCCTCATTTCCTAATCTATTTCCCTCAGCATCACTGTACTTAATTCGACTACATTCCATTATCCTCGTTTTGCTTTTGTTGATGTTCATCTTATATCCTCCTTTCAAGAAACTGTCCATTCCTTTCAACTGCTCTTCCAAGTCCTTTGCTGTCTCTGACAGAAGTACGATATCATCGGCAAACCTCAAAGTTTTTATTTCTTCTCCATGGATTTTAATACCTACTCCGAATTTTTCTTTGGTTCCTTCACTGCTTGCTCAATTTACAGATTGAATAACATCGGGGAGAGACTACAACCCTGTCTCACTCCCTTCCCAACCACTGCTTCCCTTTCATGGCCATCGACTCTTATAATTTCCATCTGGTTTCTGTACAAATTGTAAATAGCCTTTCGCTCTCTGTATTTTACCCCTGCCAACTTTAGAATTTGAAGGAGAGTTTTCCAGTCAACGTTGTCAAAAGCTTTCTCTAAGTCTACAAATGCTAGGAACGTAGGTTTGCCCTTCCTTAATCTAGCTTCTAAGATAAGTCGTAGGGTCAGTATTGCCTCACGTGTTCCAACATCTCTACACAATCCAAACTGATCTTCTCCAAGGTCGGCTTCTACTAGTTTTTCCATTCGTCTGTAAAGAATTCGCGTTAGTATTTTGCAGCTGTGACTTATTAAACTGATAGTTCTGTAATTTTCACAACTGTCAACACCTGTTTTTTTTGGTATTGGAATTATTATATTCTTCTTACATACATCTTGCTCACCAAATGGTAGAGTTTTGTCAGCACTGGCTCTCCCAAGGCCGTCAGTAGTTCCAATGGAATGTTGTCTACTCCGGGGGCCTTGTTTCGACTCAGGTCTTTCAATGCTCTGTCAAACTCTTCACGCAGTATCGTATCTCCCATTTCATCTTCATCTACATCTTCTTCCATTTCCATAATATTGTCCTCAAGTACATCGCCCTTGTACTGACCCTTTATATACTCCTTCCACCTTTCTGCTTTTCCTTCTTTGGTTAGAACTGGGTTTCCATCTGAGCTCTTGATGTTCATACAAGTTGTTCTCTTATCTCCAAAGGTCTCTTTAATTTTCCTGTAGGAAGTATCTATCTTACCAATAGTGAGAAAGCCTCTACATCCTTACATTTGTCCTCTAGCCATCTATGGTTAGCCATTTTGCACTTCCTGTCGATCTCATTTTTGAGACGTTTGTATTCCTTTTTGCCTGCTTCATTTACTGCATTTTTATATTTTCTCCTTTCATCAAATAAATTCAATATTTCTTCTGTTACCCAAGGATTTCTACTATCCCTCGTCTTTTACCTACTTGATCCTCTGCTGCCTTCACTACTTCATCCCTCAAAGCTACCCATTCTTCTTCTACTCTATTTCTCTCCCCCATTCCTGTCAATTGTTCCCTTATGCTCTCCCTGAAATTCTGTACAACCTCTGGTTCTTTCAGTTTAGTCAGGTCCCATCTCCTTGAATTCCCACCTTTTTGCAGTTTCTTCAGTTTTAATCTACAGTTCATAGCCAATAGATTGTGGTCAGAGTTCACATCTGCCCCTGGAAATGTATTACAATTTAAAACCTGGTTCCTAAATCTCTGTCGTATCATTATATAATCTATCTGAAACCTGTCAGTATCTCCAGGCTTCGTCCATGTATACAGCCTTCTTTTATGATTCTTGAACCAAGTGTTAGCTATGATTAATTTGTGCTGTGTGCAAAATTCTACCAGGCGGCTTCCTCTTTCATTTCTTTTCCCTAATCCATATTCACCTACTACGTTTCCTTCTCTGCCTTTTCCTACTACCGAATTCCAGTCAGCCATGACTATTAAATTATCATCACCCTCCTCTATCTGAATAATTTCTCTTATTTCATCATACATTTCTTCAATTTCTTCGTCATCTGCAGAGCTAGTTGGCATATAAACTTGTACTACTGTAGTAGGTGTGGGCTTCGTATCTATCTTGGTGGTGGCTGTTTGGATGTTTAAGCGGGACTAAACAGCTAAGGTCATCAGTCCCCCATCTATCTTGGCCACAATAATGCGTTCACTATGCTGTTTGTAGTAGCTTACCCGCATTCCTATTTTTCTATTCATTATTTAACCTACTCCTGCATTACCCCTACTTGATTTTGTGTTTATAACCCTGTAGTCACCTGACCAGAAGTCTTTTCTCCTGCCACCGAACTTCACTGATTCCCACGATATCTAACCTATCCATTTCCCTTTTTAAATTTTCTAACCTACCTGCCCGATTAAGTGATCTGACATTCCACGCTCCGATCCGTAGAACGCCAGTTTTCTTTCTGCTGATAACAACATCCTCTTGAGTAGTCCCCTCCCGGAAATCCGAATGGGGGACTATTTTACCTCCCGAATATTTTACCCAAGAGGACGTCATCATCATTTTATCATACAGTAAAGCTGCATGCCCTCGGGAAAAATTACGGCCGTAGTTTCCCCTTGCTTTCAGTCGTTCGCAGTACCAGCACAGCAAGGCCGTTTTGGTTAGTGTTACAAGGCCAAATTAGTCAATCATCCAGACTGTTGCCCCTGCAACTACTGAAAGGCTCCTGCCCCTCTGCAGGAACCACACGTTTGTCTGGCCTCTCAACATATACCCCTCCGTTGTGGTTGAACCTACGGTACGGTCATCTCTATCGCTGAGGCACGCAAGTCTCCGCACCAACGGCAAGGTCCATGGTTCATTAAGTCACAAACATACGTACCCTCAATCACACTTCAATCGAAAAAAAAATGGTTCAAATGGCTCTGAGCACTATGGGACTCAACTGCTGTGGTCATTAGTCCCCTAGAAATTAGATCAACTTAAACCTAACTAACCTAAGGACATCACACTTATCCATGCCCGAGGCAGGATTCGAACCTGCGACCGTAGCAGTCGCACGGTTCCGGACTGCCCGTCTAGAACCGCGAGACCACCGCGGCCGGCACACTTCAAGCGACAGTCGTCCTTATTTTTAGTAGTAGTAATATTTTATATGGATGTGACTATGCCTCACCAGGAAATAGAGCGAGGAAAAAAGACATGAATATCCTCGCTAGTTGATACATTGAGTTACCACCCACGCCCTGTTGCACATGACGAAGCAGCAACTGGATTAGCCGAGCGGTCTAAGGTGCTGCACACATGGACTGTGCGGCGGCTCCCGGCGGAGGTTCGAGTCCTCCTACGGGCATGGGTGTGTGTGTTTGTCCTTAGGATAATTTAGGTTAAGTAGTGTGCAAGCTTAGGGACTGATGACCTTAGCAGTTAAGTCCCATAAGATTTCACACACATAATGTTTTTGAAGCAGCATCTTCTTACAGGGAAGTAAGCGCCATGTTCAGTAGCCAAAGGAGATGTAGCAGTCTTATTGCTGTTTACACTAGCTTCACCACGGCTCTGGTAGCATTCCTCTTGCTCACCGAAGTCTTACTCTCATGTTAGGTAGATTTTGCTAATATAGCATTTTGTCCCAACACCACATTTCTCAAGTACACCCTCCTCACACTATTAAAGCTGATACCTGTGGCATCAGTTCAACAACCTGAGAGAACTCTAGGGAATGGCAGAAGTCTGCTAAACACATTGATTCTTATCCTCAATATTTAAGGAATAACATTGCTTGTGAGAACGATCTGTAATACGGTAATATTTATGTTCGACTGCATGTGTGAGAACACAGGTCTGGATCGGGATATATATGTTTTGTCTGTTTTAATATAGCGCCTTTACGAAATACTTATATTACCTTTGTTGAACTATGTTTTACGAAAACCCACATAGCTTACAGGGGGAGGATTGTAACAGACTGTAGACAGAGCATAATTTTTAAGCTTTTCTCAGTCTTGGGTGTCCAGGTATCGCCAAACCCAATTCCCTGAATTTCAAGGTAATTTTCCCTAATTTTATATATTCTCAGTCAATTTACATAACTTTGGAAGGGGAAAGATGGCCAGTCATAAAATTAATTCTGCGCTATGACGGATGTGCTAGAAATATTTGGATAATCTAACTGCATCAGTATAGGACACTCCCTGGTATACTTTGGTGTATATGACCTTGTAGATGTACTGTACAGTCATCCGTCCGCAGCTCGTGGTCATGCGGTAGCGTTCTCGCTTTCCGCGCCCAGGTTCCCGGGTTCGATTCCCGGTGGGCTCGGGGATTTTCTCTGCCTCGTGATGACTGGGTGTTGTGTGATGTCCTTAGGTTAGTTAGGTTTAAGCAGTTCCAAGTTCTAGAGGACTGATAACCATAGATGTTAAGTCCCATAGTGCTCAGAGCCATTTGAACTATTTGAACCATCCATCTGCATTTGAATCTAGTATATGGTTTCTTGCAAAGTGGTGACGATACAGAAATTGTGATGCATTCTGCTGTGTCACTGTCTATGCATGGAAATTACGACTCATTGGTAAAATTGCTCAAATTGATCGTGGTATCAAATGCATTGCTTATTAAAATACATCATACCATATCGACAATGTCTTTCACACCCCATCTGCCCATCAGTATGCTGTTGATTACCACATAATGATTGATTGAAACCACTTGTTTGAGACGAGAGAGCCTTGACAGAACACTAGACACCAGCTACCTGTCATTGTAGAGCGTGGGGTTAAATGCAGAGGACATCACTTTCAGACAGTTGTTTGAAACCATTCATCAATGCTGCAAACTCATCCTATTTCCATATGCTGTGATCCCCTCCACATTTTTTCACCAATAAGACAAAATTATCTCCTTTTATTTCTACTACCCTGTGTACATTGTGAATGGCGCCTTTCGGTCAACACTAGAACAGTTATCATGTACATGACTGCAAAATGAGGAAACAATGGTCTTTGACATGGAACATCAGGACATTTGCTGCGAGGAAATCGAGATTAACTGTGTAGGTCATCACCTTCAGATGACTGTTTGGAAGTGCTCTATAAATCCACAGACTCTCTCAGTTTCCGTATGTTGCCATGTCTCCCACATTTTTGTCAATGACAAACATCACCTCTGTGTTTTATTTCCACCATCCTGCGTGCTGTGGGAGCAGCATAGCTTACACCATGCGATGCTCATCTTTCTGTGAGAGCCAATGAATCGAAAGATGTTAACGCCAGTATGGCACCTGATACAGACTTCGAATCATGGTAGAAGTACAAATTATATGACAGTGTACAAAGCTGTAGTCATACACTGCCTTGATGTGTTACAGTTGAAAAGACAACCTATCAATCTGCTTATGAAAGAACAATACCGGAACCCTCTTTTGTAACATAGTTTGTTGGATATCGTCTTCTTCCAATATAGGCGCCAGTACTTTACACGGGTCTATGCAAGCGATCTTCTCCAATGGAGCAATACGTGTATATGTAATATGTTTGATGTCAAAATGCATATGGTATTTGTTTTTTGATCAGAAGAGAGAGACTCAATAAAATCTTACAGGAAGTTCTGTTACAAGGAGTGGTATGATTGGTTAAAGTCTGCATGCAGATGGTTCACAGTTTTTACCTACTCTGGACGTTAGAAAATATGACAAGGTATCCTGTCAAATGTGCTAAATGATTGTAGAGATGCTGATCTGTGTCTGTGTTTCGTATGTCTGAAATTAAGGTGAATGACAATTTGTGATTTGAACATGCAGGATGCTATCAGACTATATTGATTTTGCTCACAGAATTCACAAAAGTGTACTGTATCTGTTCCTGTGGAATCATGGATGTTTTTATTATTATCATCACGATTTCGTGTTTAAAAAATGTGTTACCGTTGGTAAAACGGGATCCGCCATAGTGCACAAAACAACAAAATCTTCTTGAATTATAGCTTCTTTTTGTTGAGCACAAAATGGTAGTGTTTTTTCTGACATGTGAGCAAATGACACGGAAGACTGTATTCTGTAATGCTATTTCACATGTCTGAAATGTTTGTAATACATATGTGCATGACAATTTAGTTATAGACACATTTTTGAATGTGGAGTGACACTCACAAGCCACGTAATTATTTCATTAAACTGAAGGAAATCACTCTGACCTTTCCAGATAGGTGATCTGTAACCGGCGGCAGTGCTGTAGTTCTTTTTCACTTTGTTGGATTTCGTAAAATACGTGAGGCGGGAAGAGAGAGATACAAATTGTATTCTGCAGTCGAAAATAAAAACTATACAGATTTTACTCATAAAACTAAAAGAAAATGGGAAGAGGACATTTTTTTATGGTCGCAGTTGGTTTTTCTTTTTTAATAGACTCTCGCTTGTAGGATGTGTGCTTGTGGTATATAGAACTGTTCTCCATCACAGATGGAAAATGCTTCACTATTATATCCTCCCATCAACACTGTCTTTAAAAACAAAAATTCACTCGTGATGAACAGGTCATAATGCAGCACATATACGGGGGGCACGTGTACTGCATTTGTGGGCAGGGGGCTGGTCCAGTGTGTGTGTGTGTGTGTGTGTGTGTGTGTGTGTGGTCATGCAAGTCAGCTATGCTCTAGCTAGGGCGCAATTACATTTTGATTTATCTCCCTTTGTTTAAGAGGCGTTACAGACTATTATGTCACCATAGAGCCGCTACCTGCAGCACCCAGCCACGTGCTCCACTAGGGTGGCGGGAGGCTGCGATCAACATTGGCGTCTCCCAGAAGCTGTAGCAGCTGGACATTTGAAAAAGCCTAGAGAGGGAGGGAGGGGGAGGGATGAGGTTGGCAAGTTCGTTACTATCTGACAATACATCAAAGGGAATGCATGTTCTACTGACATTCCTCTCTCCTGGTGCAATCTTATGGGACAACGGTTTTCCCTAGTCCCCAGTATATATGTTGCATTATGACCTGTTGATCATGAGTCATGTGTGTGATTATAACAGTGAAGCAATTTCCTTTAGTTGTGGTAGTGTGTACTGGCTTTCCTGGATTTCGATTACCTGAGATGTATGGTGATTGACGGGCAATGCAAGTTAAGGCGCCTGCAGCGGACTCTGACGTTAAACAGCAATAGACATAGACCTGAGTCGTGTGCTCACCGGTAATACACTTATCAAGCTCCTCTCTATTAAACACCATTATCTCGTTGTTGACACAATTCCAGCCAAGAAATAAAGATAGCACCTTTCACTCCAGCCTTTTCCCTGCCACTCAGTAGGTTGAGTACGTCCGCCACTAGTTTCGAGGGGTGTTGTGAAATTGTTTTGCAGCAGAATAACACCAGTTGTATGGAATCGTCAAGTTTTGAGGTGCATCGCCATTTTAGACGCTTCTTGTGTAGCGCTATGCATATAGTTTTGTAATTAAGACTTATCTTTATGATTAATAACGTAATTAGGAACGATCTTTACTTCAGTTTGCCATCCAAAATAAATGAAGTTTACTAACCTAACCTTCCTATCCTGCATCTGGGCAGTTTGCATGCGTGGGGCGGGGGACTTGGGCTTTCCGTCCAGAAGAACCAAGGTTCAAGTTCCAGAAATGTCACTGTAGTTTAGGATTTCCTGCCAATTCCACGTTGAAGGGGTGAGTTGGGACGTCAGCACAGACCTAGCAAAATGCAAAATTCCTGCCAAAATTCGAAATTCCCACCAATATGCTAGATGGAGGAGGATTAGCTGGAGCAGTGAGATGGGGGTAAGGACAGGGAACCATGTGCTGGCTGGAGAAAATACCTGACATCATCTGGCGGTGGTAGCAAGTGAAGGGTTGAGGGCATAATTAATTTCTCAATTTCATTAATTTGAATACCAATTTGATCATAAAATTGCACGCAGAGCACTACTACCGTGCTACTATCATCATATTTGAGTTCTTCATATCCTGAAAAGGTATATACTTCATCTGGCATTAAATCTGGAATGTCACTATTTTCATTTTCATCTATCGATTGACTTCTTGCACTGCTCAAAAATTAATTAAACCTTGCAATACCTGTACAGTTTTAGTTGCTGTTTCATATGGCTTCTTACGTGACGAGATTTGGAATCTATCTAAGCTTCTTTTTTGTTTCCTTCATGCTTTTATTGTTTGCTGATGTTTCGCTTTCTATACTTTCATAGTGTTATCTCACGCCTTCTCCAAGATATTTACAAATAATTTCTTTCTTTCATAATATAATTTCACGCTCCTATTATTGTTTGGTTCAAACACTCGATTTATGGTTAACTGACGTAACTGTTCTGTATGTGTAAGTGTGATTTTCGCTGAAAAAAATACAATATCATGCAAAGACTCTTGGGTATAGGGTGCATGTACGTGCATGTGTGTGTGTGTGTGTGTGTGTGTGTGTGTGTGTGTGTGTATAGTCGTCATGTAAAAATAATAAAAAATGAACTAATGTTGTGTAAGTATGCTGTTTAGCTTTTTTTTACTGGTAACGCCACGTAGCGCTCTGAAAACCACTGGCTGTCCTGTGTGCAGTCAGTGGCTGGTTTGCATTGTTGTCTGCCATTGTAGTGTTGGGCAGCGGCAGCTGGATGCTAACAGCGCGTAGCGTTGCGCAGTTGGAGGTGAGCCACCAGCGGTGGTGGACATGGGGAGAGAGATGGCGGAGTTTTGAAATTTGTAATAATTGGTGTCATGAATGACTATAAAGGTAAATACATTGTTTGTTCTCTATTAAAATCTTTCATTTGCTAGCTGTGCCTATCAGTAGTTAGTGACTTCCGTAGTTTGAATCTTTTATTTAGCTGGCAGTAGTGGTGCTCGCTGTATTGCAGTAGCTTGAGTAACGAAGATTTTTGTGAGGTAAGTGACTTGTGAAACGTATAGGTTAATGTTAGTCAGGGCCATTCTTTCGTAGGGATTTTTGGAAGTCAGATTGCGTTGCGCTAAAAAATATTTTGTGTCAGTTTAAGCACAGTCGTGTATAATTGTTCTAAGGGGACGTTTCATATAGACCAGTCTTGTATAAATTTTTCAATGGGGACGTTTCAGTTGTTGTCTGACTCATAGTTGATGGGGCTGCTGGTGTACGTAATTTGAATCCTTTCAATTGCCGTTTGAAAGACATTTGTCACAGTTGAATCAAATACAATGTTTCCTGTAATTTAGATTAACAGTGAGATATAAGAATATTTGTGCCCAAGGCAGACTAATCAGTTGACTTTCAAGCTGTAGACAATACAGTGCTCTAGCACAGGATTGTAGGAGTGAGCCGTACATAATGTACATGGATAAAGAGTACTATAAAGATCGATACCTCAGCTATTTCTAATTTAAGAACAGGAACTGATAAATCTACGTCTTTAATGTATTTCATAATGAGTCCTTCGCTTACGGATGTATCTTACATTTATGGAAAACAGTATCTCGAAACTAGGCCATAATTCCATATGGAATGACTTCTGTAAGTTTCCTATAACCGTCGAGGTACTCATTGCGGTATTGCACATATTGGTCATTTATCTTTTAGAGGAAGTAGAGAAATCACTATCCTTAATCCTCTTAAGGTAAAAAAAAGGAGTCAGGACAGTGGGTCAGGGATTGAATTCTTATCCCGGAATAGGTGTTGAAGAACCTTCCATAGATGATTAAGATGCGAGGTTTTTCTAAAAATCGCTTGGGATTAGTGCCAAAATCATACCTTGAATCTGAACACGCCCGATGTTTAATCTTCTTACATTTCTTCTCCAACTGAGTTACGTTTCCACATCCACACCCACAATCTTTGCTCCGCAAGCCACTTTAACGTGAGTGGCGGAGAGTACGTTGTGCACCATTGTCATTTCCTCTTTTCCTGTTCCAGTCGAAAATGGAACGCAGGCAGACCGGCTGGTGGTGGGAACTGTGTGGGCTCGAATCACTCCAAATTTAATTTCATGTTCTTTTCGCGAGATATTGGTTAACTCTCCTAGATATGTCAGCTCATGGAACGTTAAATTGCCACTGGGGTTGGCTTAGTATCTCTGTGTTGCTTTTCTGTTCTTTGGATCTTCTCCATTTCCTCTACCAGTCCTGTCTGGCACGGATCCCAGACTGACTGGCCGTATTCAAGTATTGGTCGAACGAGCGTTTCGTAGCCTTCCTCCTTTGTGGGTCCACTACGTTTCCTGAGGATTCTTCTGATGAATCTCAGTTTGGCACCTGCCCTACCAGCCATTGCTTTTATTTCATCGTTCCACTTGAAATCGCTCTGAACGCATACCTCTAGATATTTCACGGTTGTGAATGGGTCCAATGATCGTTCTGCAAACTTGTAATCAAACAAAACTCGGTTTTTCTGCCCAATTTGTTTACGTCGGGAGTCAACTACCAATCCTTGCACAAGTGTCGATCTTCCACAGGTCTTCCTGCAAACGGGACAACTTCCTAGCGTTGCGGCTACTTTGTATACAGGGTGGTCCATTGATCGTGACCGGGCCAAATATCTCACGAAATAAGTGTCAGACAAAAAAACACAAAGAACGAAACTCGTCTAGCTTGAAGGGGGAAACGAGATGGCGCTATGTTTGGCCGCTAGATGGTGCTGCCATAGGTCAAACTGATATCAACTGCGTTCTTTTTTTAAAACAGGAACCCCATTTTTATTACATATTCGTGTAGTACGTAAATAAATATGAACGTTTCAGTTGGACCACTTTTTCATTTTGTGATAAATGGTGATGTAATAGTCACAGAGGTATAAGTACGTGGTACATTACCCGTGTTAAAATGGACCGTTTACCTTTTGCGGAAAAGGTCGATATCGTATTGATGTATGTCTATTGTGATCAAAATGCCCAACGAGCGTGTGCTATGTATGTAGCTCGGTATTCTGGGCGGCATCATCCAAGTGTTCGGGCCGTTCGCCGGATAGTTACGTTATTTAAGGAAACAGGAAGTGTTCAGCCACATGTGAAACGTCAAACAACCTGCAACAAATTATGATGCTCAAGTAGGTGTTTTAGCTGTTGTCGCGGCTAATCCTCACATCAGTAGCAGACAAATTGAGCGAGAATCGGGAATCTCAAAAACGTCGGTATTGAGAATGCTACATCAACATCGATTGCACCCGTACCATATTTCTATGCACCAGGAATTGCATGGCGACGACTTTTAACGTCGTGTACAGTTCTGCCACTGGGCACAAGAGAAATTACGGGACGATTGCACATTTTTTGCACACACTCTATTTAACGACGAAGCGTCATTCACCCACAGCGGTAACGTAAACCGGCATGATATGCACAATTGTGCATCGGAAAATCCACGATGGCTGCGACAAGTGGAACATCAGCGACCTTGGCGGGTTAATGTATGGTGCTGCATAATGGGAAGAAGGATTATTGGCCCCCATTTATCGATGGCAATCTAAATGATGCAATGTACGCTGATTTCATACGTATTTTTCTATAGATGTTACTACAAGATGTTTCACTGCATGACAGAGTGGCGATGTACTTCCAACATGATGGATGTCCGGCACATAGTTGGAGTGCGGTTGAAGCAGTATTTAATAGCGTATTTAATGACAGATGGATTGGTCGTCGAAGCACCATACCATGGCCCGCACTTTCACCGCATCTGACGTCCCTGGATTAATTTGGGGGGGAAAGTTGAAGGATATTTGCTATTGTGATCCAATTAAACGCTGAAAACATGCATCAGCGCATTGTCAAGGGATGTGCGAACATTACGGAAGGCGATGTAGTTGCCGTTGAGAGGAATGTCGCTACACGTATTGCCAAATGCGTTGAGGTTGACGGACATCATTTTGAGCATTTATTGCGTGAATGTGATATTTACAGGTAATCACGCTGTAACAGAATGCGCTCGCAGAAATGATAAGTTCTCAAAGGAACATGTATCACATTGGAACAATCGAAATAAAATGTTCAAACGTACCTACGTTCTGTATTTTAATTTAAAAGACCTACCTGTTACCAACTGTTCGTCTAAAATTATGAGCCGTATGTTAGTGACTATTAAAGCGCCATCCATCACAAAGCGAAAAAAGTGGTCCAACTAAAACATTCATATTTCTTTGAGCACTACATGAATATGTAATAAAGAAATGGGGGTTCCTATTTTAAAAAATCACAGTTGACATCCGTTTGAGCTATGGCAGCGCCATCTAGCGGGCTAACCATAGCGCCATCTGGTTCCCCCCTTCAAACTAGACAAGTTTCGTTCTTTATAGTTTTTTCGTTTGACGCTTATTTCGTGAGATATTTGGACCGGTCACGAGCAATGGACCACCCTGTATAACTTCATCATTCGTTACGTGTCTTACAGAACTTTCGACATTATCCACTAGGTCTTTTATATACACACTGTGAAAAGTAAAGATCCTGTAACACTGCGTTGAGGTACGCACGTCTGAAGATTTCTCTCCATAGAGAACAACATGCTGTGTTCTATTTACTACAAACTCTTCCGTCCAGTCACACAGCAGGTATGATATTACAACCGCTCGTATGTGGTTTATTATATTACTGCGTAAAATTGTATCGAATACTTTCTGAAGTCAATGTACGCGGGATCTTCTAAGGCACATGTATTTACTGCTTTCGTACCTCGTGGACGAACAGAGCGATCTGGGTCTCACAGGAGCATTGTTTTCGAAATCCATGTTGAAATAATACAGCAAGAAGTAGACTAAGCTGTCTCAGGGTCAACAAGGAGGGAGCACAAACAGAGGTATCGTAGTGTAGTGACTCCAAGCGTAAGTGGGCTGAGCGGCTGCTACAGGCCGTCCTACGTCACGGTGTCAGAGGCCGTTCATGGTGCGGAGCTGCCGCCCATAGGTGCGAACAACATACGTGATAATGGCACGTTACTAAGACCACAAGTGCATCCAGTGAAAATTATTTCAGATCATAATACAAGCTTTTCTGTTCTCTATTGCAGCTTCTGAAGGCGGCTTTTGAGTCCCAAAACTGGTTATGATTGCACAATAAAAAAAGTGTTGGAGTCAAAAACAAATAATACCTGACAGGAAGATACATGTAAATTGATCCAACCAACTCTACAACAATACTGAGGGGGGCGAGACGTTGTACAGTAAGCTTTCTTCTCCATTGCTTGATAATGAAATGGAATATTGAAACGAATCCTAGAGCACTGTATTGTGTTGAATGGTATATTCAGGTTTTAACAAGGCATTATTACATGTTCGTTGTCCGTTAATTTTTGTATCTGTCTGGGTATCAGTTTTGCGCAGTAAATATATAAAAAAAACGTAATAGCTCTCAGTACATTCCGCTGAGGAAGTTCGATGGGGTGTCAAGTAACCGATATTGAGCCCTTACTGTACAATTTAATCCACGTTTAATAGGTAATGGAGGTGCAAGCACAGTGCACTTGCAATCCTTCTGGCTGCATATATTTAATTTTCCATCATTTACCGAAGTAGGGCGCGTTTCCTTCCCCACAACTTAACAGTCTGGGATTGCGCTTTGTCTGCAATGTCATGTTGTCGACGGGTTGTGAAACTCTTCTTTACAATTTAATAAGGTATTGAATGAGCAGTTGCGCGATAATAAATTGTGATATATTTAGGGCAATTGCTGTTACCCAACAGTACTACGACAAAAATGTTCTTGAAACTTCCTGGCAGATTAAAACGGTATGCTGGACCGAGACTCGAACTCGGGACCTTTGCCTTTCGAGAGCAAACTGAGCTACTCAAGCATGACTCACAGCCCGTCCTCACACCTTTACTTCCGGCAGTACCTCGTCTCCCACCTTTCAAATTTGGGTAGCTCAGCTGGTAGAGAACTTGCCCGCGAAAGGCAAAGGTCCGGAGTTCGAGTCTCGGTCGGGCACACAGTTTTAATCTGCCAGGAAGATTCATATCAGCGCACACTCCGCTACAGAGTGAAAATCGAATTCTAAAATTGTTCTTGCAAATGTATTAAATTGGATTTCATTTACATGATGACCTATGTTTTTAAGGTCAGACATATTTGGGCACATATTTACAAGGGAGTCTGCGTCAAATATAACATTAAGTATCGCAATTCACGGAGGTGATCGTTCAGTCATTTTGCGACATTGACATTCGGTGGCTAAATTAAAAAAAAAATGATATATCAGGTGCAGTAAATGTCTATAGCAAAGTCGGTATATTATCAAATCGGCAATTTTGTTTGCCTAACACCGAATGTTTCGTAATCAATATAGATCCCTCCTTAGAAACGTTGTTACTATGAATCGAAACAGGTATGTAATTCCCTTTGAACCTCTGCATTTTCCGCTATCGCATCAAAATTCACTACTGGCTATTAAAATTGCTGCACCAGGAAGATAACGTGCTACAGACGCGAAATTTAACCGACGGGAAGAAGATGCTGTGATATGCAAATGATTAGCGTTTCAGAGCATTGACACAAGGTTGGCGCCGTTGGCGACAGCTACAACGTGCTGACATAAGGAAAGTTTCCAACCAATTTCTCATACACAGACAGCAGTTGACCGGCGCTGCCTGGTGAAACGTTGTTGTGATGCCTCGTGTAAGGAGGAGAAATTGGTACCATCACGTTTCCGACTTTGACAAAGCTCGGGTTGTAGCCTATCGCGATTGGGGTTTATCGTATCGCGACATTGCTGCTCTCGTTGGTCGAGATCCAATGAATATGGAATCGCTGGTTTCAGGAGGGTAATACGGAACGCCTTGCTGTATCCCAACGCCCTCGTATCACTAGCAGTCGAGATGACAGGCATGTTATCCGCATGGCTGTAACGGATCGTGCAGCCACGTCTCGATTCCTGAGTCAACAGATGGGGACGTTCGCAAGACAACAACCATCTGCATGAACATTCGACGACGTTCGCAGCAGCATTGACTATCAGCTCGGAGACCCCGGCTGATGTTACCCTTGACGCTGCATCACAGACAGGAGTGCCTGCGATGGTGTACTCAATGACGAATCTGGGTGCACGAATGGAATAATGGCAAAACGTCATTTTTTCGGATGAATCTAGGTTCTGTTTACAGCATCGTGATGGTCGCATTCGTGTTTGGCGACATCGCAGTGGACGCACATTGGAAGCGTGTATTTGTCATCGCCGTACTGGCGTATCGAATGGCGTGATTGTATGGGGTGCCATTGGTTACACGTCTCGGTCACCTCTTGTTCGCATTGACGGCACTTTGAACAGTGGACGTTACATTTCAGATGTGTTACGACCCGTGGCTCTACCCTTCATTCGATCCCTGCGAAACCTTGCATTTCAGCAGTATAATGCACGACCGCGTGTAGCAGATCCTGTAAGCGCCTTTCTGCATACAGTAAATGTTCGACTGCTGCCCTGGCCAGCACATTCTCCAGATCTCCTAGCAACGTCTGGTCAATGGTGGCGGAGCAACTGGATCGTCAGAATACGCCAGTCACTACTTTTGATGAACTGTGGCATCGTGTTGAGGCTGCATGGGCAGCTTTAAATGTACACGCTATCCAAGCTCTGTTTGACTCAATGTCCAGGCGTATCATTACCTGACAAAGATTGTATGACGCATAAAGCGACATCTCAGCTTCTCATGGCAATGACCGATGAGGCAATGTCAAAAATTAATTGCAGTACTTAGTTTAGGTTACCATATCTGTTTGGTCAAGTTGTTTCCTAGAATTAGTGACACTACATTCATTCGATTTTCATTTATTGCGCTAGGCAGAAACTATAGAATATAGTCTGTCTCCAATACCTCAGTCTAAAACAAAGAACCATCCAACTGCTGATGGCCTCCACCGTATTTCAATCTATAATCGTGTAACAATTAGCATTACACTGTAAATTGTAGGGTAGCTCATTCACAGTTTCACTGTGTATAATATTACACCTCGCTTGATTTGTGCTCTTCTCCTAAACTCAGTATTTTGTTACAAACTGTAGTAAAACTGAAAATCATAATTTGACCCTGGTTTTCAATTTTCAGGGATGGCAAGAATTATTTCGTTAATACTGGGCTTCAAAAATTACCCACATAAATTCAGCAACGTAGAAATGAACTGACATCCAGTGTTAATTCTTTATAAAAGAGCAGCAGAAATTAATGAGAAATTTCAGAATTTACGTTACATAAACAATCTAATGTCCCGTACTGGCGTACTTTCACGTGACATTATTATCTTTAACATTACGAAACTTAACTTTAAAATGAAGTACAGTCCTTTAAATAGCAACTAAATCTGTCAGCATTCTATTCCAAACCATACAGCAATACCAAAATTCCGAAAAGGCCAGCTGTAGAGAGAAATAATACTTGTGTATGAAGTGTCAAACTAACTCGGGCTGCCGTTGTCTACGTTATCGCAGCGACCGAGTGACAGCGGCTGCGAGCTGCTGTCTGTCGGCGCAGATTTCTTCGCTGACTGCAGCCAGGCTGGCGGGCGAGGCGTGCGACCTTCACAGCTGATTCTGCCCGGCGACCTTCCAATGTCAGCGTGGGAAGCAGTCACTGACTGCTGGCAAGGGATTGTTTTTGTAGAAGACGAATCGTAGCCACAGAAACACGTAGTTACAAGCTGTCTAGAGGCAAGGAAGTCATTGCTGAACTATTCAACCTTTATCGCTGGCCGGTGTGGCAGAGCGGTTCTAGGCGCTTCAGTCTGGAACTGCGCGACCGCTACAATCGCAGGTTCGAATCCTGCCTCGGGCATGGGTGTGTGTGATGTCGTTAGGTTAGTTACGTTTAAGTCGTTCTAAGTGCTAGGGGACTGATGACCTCAGCAGTTAAATCCCATAGTGCTCAGAGCCATTTAAACCATTTAACCCAAAACTTTATCCAAAACACTAGCATTGTAGCGAAATGCAGGAAGATCTACAGCCGGTAGGCACTTTGTGCAGGGAGTGGCAACTGACCCTTAACATAGACAAATGTAATGTATTGCGCATACATAGGAAGAAGGATCCTCTATTCTGTGATTCTATGATAGCGGAACAAACACTGCTAGCAGTTACTTCTGTAAAGTATCTGGCAATATGAGTGCGGAACGATTTGAAGTGCAATGATCATATAAAATTAATTGTTGGTAAGGTGGGTACCAGGTTGAGATTCATTGGGAGAATCCTTAGAAAATGTCCATCAACAAAGGAGGTGGCTTACAAAACACTCGTTCGACCTATAATTCAGTATTGTTCATCAGTGTGGGATCCGTACGATATAGGATTGACGGAGGAGATAGAGAAGATCCAAAGAAGAGCGGCGCGTTTCGTCACAGGGTTATTTGGTAAGCGTGATAGCGTTACGGAGATGTTTAGCAAACTCAAGTGGCACACTCTGCAAGAGAGGCGCTCTGCATCGCGGTGTATCTTGCTGTCCAGGGTTCGAGAGGGTGCGTTCTTGGATGAGGTATCGAATATATTGCTTCCCCCTACTTATACCTTCCGAGGAGATCACGAATGTAAAATTATAGAGATTCGAGCGCGCACGGAGGCTTTCCGACAGTTGATCTTCCCGCGAACCATACGCGACTGCAACAGGAAAGGGAGGTAATGACAGTGGCACGTAAAGTGCCCTCCGCCACACACCGTTGGGTGCCTTGTAGAGTATAAATGTAGATGTAGATGTAAGTGAAATGTAATTTGCTACGTTTGAGCATTGAAGACAAAGCACATTCTTGATTTTGGTGCAGTGCTGATTGATCAACGCTTATTCTCAATTTCGCTACATCTTATTCAACAAGGCATGATGTACTCCACCCTTTCAACGAAGCGTTAAATACTAATGGAGGCTAAGAACAATTCATTTGTGTGGAAATTTGAATGAAATGAGCAAAATAGATGACATCACAGGCAAGCAAAGGTGAGTGACGGAAGAAGTTGTCACCCCCACCCCCTCCTTCCTCTCCTTTCATCATGAGTTTTTCGTTTGTTATGACGCTGTCCTGCATATTTTGCTATCTCTTTACGCAAGTATGACATCAAACAGCCTCTATAATACGTTTTGACCCGTGCATAGCTCGTGTTCATGCCATTTACTGTTTGTCATGTTCTATTACGGTACTACTGCCTCGTTTTCTTATTCCATTTACTGGCGTCACTAACTTCCTGCCTTACTTACCCGTGAGCGGACCGAGCGAGGTGGCGCAGTGGTTAGCACACTGGACTCGTATTCGGGAGGGCGACGGTTCAATACCGCGTCCAGCCATCCAGATTTGGGTTATCCGTGAGTTCCCTAAATCGCTCCAGGAAAATTCCGGGATGGTTCCTTTGAAAGGGCACGGCCGACTTCCTTCCCCGTCCTTCCCTAATCCGATGAGACCGATGACCTTGATGTTTGGTCTCTTCCCCCAAACAATCCAAAATTATCTGTGAGCGGCAGCAGCAGCGCGTATCGACAAGTGCACTGTCGTACCATCTTTGGAGCGACTGACACTATTTCCGAGTCGTCGTGTGTTTGGCAGTCAGCTGCAGACGGACCAGCAGTGCAGTCGGTACTCAGCAGCAATGAAGTCGGGGACGGAGTGCTGGTGAGGCTCCGACAGCCAGTGCTCGCCGACCGCTGGCGACACACATGAACTGCCCAACTGAGGGAGATTGGAGCAGGACGACCGTTGGTTGGTCGTTCGAATGGTCGTCTCATCGGCCGACGTATATTTGGTCCTTTCACCGTTTCCAGGCCTGGACAGTCGGTCGGTTGGCGTGGAGCAGCAAGGGAGTCCCCATTTCGCAGAGTCGGGCCAGAGCTGCTGGCGCCGTTGGAGTGTGAGGTGCCGCTTGCGAGTGCTACGAAGTTCGTCGTCCACCGGTCTTGGACATGAGAGTTGAATCCTCTCTTAATCTACAATCGAGCCTCAGCTGTATACATTTCTTCGTTTGATCCTGGTTGTCGCTTTTGGAACATTCCCGCGAGAAACAACATGTGTGTTTTCAAGTCGGCTAAGATTCCTCCCGTCTTACTGTGGAGGTAATTTATTCCTTGTTATTGAAGTTGACCAGCGGTATCTTCTGGCTTGTGGCCGTTGACGTTCCTGTCACCTACCCTGGTCGTTGACGTAATTTTACGCAGTGTATTTTCCTCGTCGTGTAGTTCGACAGCTGAGGTGTTGCTGGTGGCTGAGTGGGCGCCAATATTCAGGGCGTCGTTGTATTGAAATCTTATGGTCGTTTTTCTGGTCCGTGGAGCGGAACTGATCTTGTTTATTGGTCGGTCGGCTGTCTGTCAGTTGGCTAGCCTTCAGATTAAGATGTTGTTGAACATGCTGCCTGTATCACCTAAACGGGCCTTAGTATTACAATTCCAGGTCGACCCTAGGAAACTTCTGAGCGCCGTTCCTTTTGGGTTACATAGTAATTTTCCTATTTGGGTTTTAGTTATTTGGTTGATGTGTAGCCTTCAGCCGAATATCAAAATCTCTGAAATTAATGTTATTGTCTTCCCCTTAAGGCATGAGATTGTTATTCTTTTTTAAGGCATGAGATTGTTATTCTTTATAGGGTCCGTCAACCGAATTTCTTATGAAATGTTTTAAGATGCAACCTTCTGCCTTTTATAATCGAAACTCTTCTTTTTGGGGCTTAAGATATTAAATTATTTGTTGATGTGCGGCCTGGAGCCGAGTTTTAATGTCTCTTAAGTTAATGTTCTTGTCTTGCCCTTAAGACATAAGATTGTTACGCTTTGTTTTAACATAAGGCCTTCTGCCTTCTGATTGAAACTCTTCTTATTGCTTAATATGCGGCCTCCGGCCAAGTTCCTATAACATTAAATTGCTAAGGCCTTCATCCTGTTTAGATTGAAGAGTCAGGAAAGCTCCAAAAGAACCTTGTGTTTCAATTTCTTGCTTAGGCCTTGTGTCTTGAATTTTGAGTGTGGCCTTCAGCCGATCTAAGGTTAATCAAAGGAGGTCGATTAAAGTTTTGAGTGTTTTACATCCTTGTTGTAATATTGTGTGTTGATGAATAAATTTTCTAAGTTGAGTGAAATTGACAGCAGCTTACTTTGGCCCCTTTCCACAACCTAATCTGCTCTGTCCTGCTAGCCCAAGCATTTCACCTTTTGATTACTCCAATCTGTCTGTTTCTACCAGTTTTCTTTTTTTCTACTTCGTTCAGCGCAGAGTTTATTACTCCTGGATATTTTAGCATATGCCACACTAAGTTGTACCATCGTCAGGTGAAGGTAGTCCACATATTACTGGCTATTGCTTCTATTGTTTCAACTTAATAATTACCATTCCAATATTAAAAAGGAAAACACTTACTACATAATGCTCTACGAAAGATGAAAATGAATAAAATTACACCACTTCTGTATGATGGCCAACAGGAATCACTCAGTAGTTACAAAGCGTGGTACAAAATTCCATATACTGCCAAAACTTCAGACAATCGTCATCATCATCTCAGCCTTTTCCCACGTCATGTGGGGTCAGTGTTGCTTTGCTGGATCCTTCTCTTTCATAAATGCCTACCCACTGCTTGTTCTCTGAGCCATCCTTTCTCCCGTAGGTCCCCTGCTACCTTGTCCTTCCATCTCAGTTTCAGTCTTCCACTTTTCGTTCATCCTTCGATTTCTAGGTCTTCATTTCTTTTCCCCCCGTAGTACTCCCCCCTTCTCTGCACATGCCCATACCATCTTAGGGTACTATCTTGGATGTTCTTCCCCATGGACCCCACTTTCACTGTTCCCCTGATGTACTCATTTCTTAGTTTATCCTTTTGTATCACCCACTCATCCACCTTAACATTCTCGTTTCTGCCACTTCCACATTATTCTCTTGGGCTTTTGTAATTGGCCAAGTTTCTGCGCTATACAGCATCGCAGGCCTTACCACAGCCTTGTAAAGCTTTCCTTTCATTCTGCAACTAACTTCCTTATCACAAACTACTCCACTCAGTTTCCTCCACTTCGTCCATCCACTATCTTGTACTTTATTTCAGCCTGCAGTGCTCCATCACTTTGCATGTACGAGCCTAGGTATTTAAATTTCTTGACCATCATCAGTTGTTCTGCTTGTAGTTTAATATATATTGGTCTTTAGCATCCTTTGTACACATATACTCTGTTATCACATTTCAACATTTCAAACAATATTGCAAAAAAATTAATCTCGCAACTACAGACCTGCATTTTATAACAGCCGTCAGACATCAAAAATTTTACTGAAAAGTAAAGACAAATTGCAACCCTTCGCACGGAGTGGTGTACATAAAATCATTTTCAAGCAATGTATAAAATTGTGTACTAATTACATAGGCAGGGCTGTGGTGATTAGGTTACGTGAACATGAGAGAAGCCGGCGATTAAGAATGAACGATTTGCTTAACACCGTTTGGCAGAAAACAGTTCATATGATGCAGAATGCGAAGTTTTACGTTCTGTCAGGAAGATGACACCACTGGAAATCAACACACACAAGACATAAAATGCCAGCCTACCATCAAATAATCATTCAATTTTCATTTTCCCCTTGTGTGCCGCGCGGAGTGGCCGCCCGGTTAGAGGCGTTATGTCACGGATTGCGCGGCCTCTCCCTCTGGAGGTTCGAGTCCTCCCTCCGGCATGGGTGTGTGTGTTGTTCTTAGCAAAAGTTGTAGTATGTAAGTCTAGATACCGATGACCTCAGCAGTTTGGTCCCTTAGGAATGCACGCACATTTGAACATTTTTCCTCTTTTGTTAAATTAAGTTTTCGTTTCAAATACTAGATTCCGACTGTAAATTCATGTTCTTTCGCATCATCTGTTAAATGTATCTCCGCCTATAAACTTTGTTTGCCACTTTTTCAATTAATGTAAGTATTGTAATGTTTTCGTATGTAAAAGCTTTGACATTTTCTATTTTCTGTGCAAATAATATCTATGTAAATCGCACATCATGTTTCTCAGCGTCCGTGACGATCAATTGCCACCTGAAGATGATGTGAGAAGCCGAAAGCCGGTTTGTGACTAAATAAATATAATTTTGTAGAAGACTTTGAAGTATTTTTCTTTTTAACACTATTATCATGTTCTGCCAAACATCAACGTAAAATTCAGCTTATGTTATTACCATTCGCTTCCGTACAGTAACTGAATCCAGTTACGCCAGTGGTCTCCAGGCAAGGGGTAAATTACTCCATTGGTGGCGAAATAAAAAATATGTTCGAATAAGATTCAGTCACGAAAAGACTTCTAAACGGACATCTCCATTAACATTATTTCGCTGGACAAATATTTATTAGTGGCGTATGTCACTTTGGTGGACATCTTACCTAGCTAACAACCGTTATTGCCCTAAATGACAACACACGCAACAGCGCACGATCTGAACGTGGAGTAACGCATTTACGTCTGTTGACAGTCTAACAGTGAACACAGGCTGAATTACCTCTTTTACTACTTGATATCCTGTGCACTCTTCTAAGCTGAAGAATATATGGAAGTATTTTCCTTTTTAACATTATTATCTTGTTCTGACAAACACCAACCGAAGATTTAGTTTTGCCTACCTGACACACAAGGCTGAACGTAGCGCTCTCCTGTAGTCAAAAATAGTATTGACAAGCAGGTATGCCGTAAAAAATAATGTTGTGCAAATGTTGAGGGTAGTGCTAAATTGTTCTGAGCAGTTGGTAGCGTGGAAATGAAAGTGGACAAGAGCAGGAAGTCTCTTGTGAATTTGCTTGATAGAAAGACGAATAACGTTTAATTAAATGTGAGATTGTCTATGTTAATTAAGAAGTAACTTACGTAACATAATGGAAAGTTTTCTACTTTCTAGACCAAGAAGCTTCCGTTGCGTCGCGGGAATTACCCTTGGCGGCCTCGGCGTCCAGAATCCACGCAGTCCTGGCGATGTTTGGCGATCGAGATCGAACCACGGCTTGTTGCTCTGCAGACTTACTCGGTAACATTTATTGGCACACTCTCTGATCAAGACTATGCGAATATTACAAGTGGACATTAATATATGGTATTCAACTGTTGCCGGCCAGGGTGGCCGAGGGGTTGTAGGCGCTTCAGTCCGGAACCGCGCGACCGCTGCGGTCGCAGGTTCTAACCCTGCCTCGCCCATGGATGTGTGTGATGTCCTTAGGTTAGTTAGGTTTAATTAGTTCTAAGTTCTAGGCGACTGATGACCTCAGATGTTGAGTCCCATAGTGTTCAGAGCCATTTGAACCATTTGTAAGGCATCTGGATTTTATGGACCTTACTTGAGCTTGATCCATAATGACAAATGATACAGTATGAGATCCTCAGAAAGTAATAATTATATTATATCAACAAAAGGCAACTGCAGTTAATCATATGTACCAAAATCTAACAAAACAATATGTACCAATATATGGACTGGCATAAACAAACAAGTTAAAGTGAAACGCATTTTGGAGACGAACCGAGCAGATGGTTAATGATATAGTAAAAATCCCATTTAGCAAGAAAGCGGCGAGCTTCAGCACAGAAAGGGATGAAGCCAAAACAATACATTATTCCTTTTAACGTAAGTAATGCCGGGATCGAGGGTAAGTGGTTGCACGTCATTAACAGGACTAGGCTGCGACCCAGCAAGAAAAATAAAAATGTGTATTCACCTATAGTGAGACGGTGGTACCCTGAAGCCATACTCGGCGGCGCAGATGCGACACGTGGGGAAAGATGCCCATTATGTAACAGCATTTTGAAACCTAAAATTAAGGCTCTATCTCTCTCTCTCTCATCTAGCTGTGGATCGCACAAGTGTGTGGAAACAAGTGAGTGCATTGAGAGCTTTGCTTTCTACAAAGTGAGGACCATACACTTCATGTATCATGGTGACAGGTAGCAAAGGGGTAGTTAACTATTCCTGCGGGAATTTTTGTGGCCAAAGAAATGCTCTATGTCGCTCCAACCCATAGCGAGTGTGCAATAGTCATTAATTAGACTAGGGAAACATTAACGTTTTATGGAACGCAGGAAAGTTGCGACTGAGTGAATTCAGTCAATGCTGGAGTAGGGAATTAGCGTTTCAGATCCAGCATGGAGACAATGTCATTGCAAATGCCGATTGGTAAAATACCATCGCGCATTAGGCCACAGTAAATGTTGAGTCTAGATTCGGCTTACTCCAACTTGCGTATGCTTTTACCACTGAATACCTAAAGCTAGGATACTGTCCTACCCCCACATTGACTACATGAGAGTTTTTCCATTGGTTCAAAAAGTAAATTTATTCTCCACCAACTCAGTGCATTGACCAGCTATGAAAATGTAGATTTAAATGAGCTGATGAGGATTTTTAATAACCATTCTTTCCTGTGATAAAAGGTTTTCATATATAGAGATAACGATTTTAATAATCGTCATTCCAATATGTCCTAGAATTAAATATTTCGTTATTGAATGTCAAAATTAATTGAACATTATGGTTGTTTATCACTTGACCCCTGAAAGCAATAGTTGATAAATTACATGTAGAATAAAAAAGGGAACAGCTGAGTTGTCTTTCTGGAATAGACCCCAAACTTGGACATTTATTAATCCATGCATTCTAGGTACGTGACAGCAGAATTTCTAATTACTTTTGTTATGACCTGCATCTGATATTAGCTGCCTTACAGGGCCAGGGCCATAGTTATTCAGAATGTCTGTTGACATCCTGGAGTTGAGAAGACAGTTCAGATGTTTTGTCCATTTGTGTGCTAAGTGGTAAGCTAAGTTTGCACACATTAGTTCACTCACTGTGAGGATACAAAGATTGGACATACGACAAACATACACGTAAACTGAACAGATTATAATTTTTTTCAAACATTGATTAAAAACATTTCAATAAAACAATGTTTTTTATTGAGAAACTGCATTAAGCGCTTCTTGAAGATGTAAAAAAAACCTTTCTTTAAACACACCAAGCCTGCACAGGCCGTAGTAACCATTTTTATAACCTTTGGACAGACCGACTAAAAGGTTCCTGAAAATAGCAGCCCTAACTGCTTTTACAGATCGCTAAAGATTGACCTTTTTTTGGTGAGACTGTCACAGAACTTACTATTCCCATGAAAGGTAACATTATTTGTACCCTCTTCCGTGTTTTATTGTTGCATACCTTCTCAATTTCTATATTTATATGATCACTAAGGGAATTCTTCTCAGTGAACTTGAGCTCAGCTTCATTTTACAGAAGATTAACCTCTCTCTAGGACTTTTGTTCCGACTTGGCAGCAGATCAATTAACACACACATTATAAAAGTTTTTGTACAAATTTGTTGTAAGCACAATAACGCTCATTTGCTAGTTGCAAATTAATATGATTCGAATTCGGCCGCTCTTGGAGGGAACTTCCCAAATGAAACCTGCCTCTTGCACAGTAAGTGTTTGAGATCAGGGAATGCCGAGCATATGCACCTGTGAAGCATCTAGTTCAGATCACAGTCTATGTAAAGATTGGTGTGTACTTTAATACTGTGTATGCCCAGGATTAATTTTATATTTTATTATTTTTATTATAATAACAATATTTTATTATTTTTATAATAATTTGGGTTTTCTGAATTAAAAAGTTGACCTGAGAGTTTAATTAACCTCCCCCTTTAAATG
This sequence comes from Schistocerca gregaria, assembly GCF_023897955.1. Classification (NCBI taxonomy): domain Eukaryota; kingdom Metazoa; phylum Arthropoda; class Insecta; order Orthoptera; family Acrididae; genus Schistocerca; species Schistocerca gregaria. Next base: position 385,391,741 of record NC_064927.1, read on the forward strand.
AGAACTGGTGAAGTAGTATCTCTAGTAAATATTTCGTGTTAGTACCTAGGCTGATCACGTGTAATGGCATTCGATCTCAGCTGTTCGTATCAGTCTTCTTTAGGGTGACCAATGGCTACGTCACACGGGAACGATATTCACGATGAAGGTAGGGTACATGCAAATGCGGAAACGACATTTGATATGAAAAACAATCTCCTGAAGACTTTGAATACTGTGCTGCAAGAAAAATAAATAGGAGAATAATCACAAGAAATAGATAATGTCCTTTTAAAGAGGACGTTAAACAAGGCAAAGCAAGGCAGAGAAAACAGAGTATTGGCTATCGTCGACTAAGAAAATATGACGTAATTGAAGTTGACAGGTGAGAAAAGCTTATTGCGCCATAACAGGAGATAACAGCGCTACTTTGTACTACGTCCGTAAAGAAGAACTGTTCGAAATACTGCATGATAATCACGTGAAAATCGGACATGGAGGCCGCACACGAATGGAAAAGAAACTGCAGTTTAAATACAAAAATGTCGCCAAAGAGGTCATTACTTTGTATCTTCGCTTATGCAGATCTTCTCAGACTAAATTGTCTAATCCAAAGAAAGGTTTAGTTTCCAAACCTCTAATACTTAAAGAATTTTAATTCAAGATGCCAGGTAGATCTGAAAGACATGCAAGGTAGACTTGACAAGTTCATATTCAATTACCAAGATCACTTAACAAAGTTCATATTGTTGCCACCCCTAAGAAGCAAAAGTGTAGAAGAAGTTGCTTACCATTTGATTGACATCTTTACCACTATAGGTGCTCCAAGAATGCTGCAGTCAGATAATGGTAGAGTGTTATAAATGAGTTGTAAATGAGCTGAAGAACATGTGGTCAGAAATGAAACTGGTACATGGGAAAACTAGACATAGACAAAGCCAAGGTTCCACCGAACGTTCCTACCAGGCTGTACAGAGTATGATGCTGACACGGATGCATACAAATAACTCAGTACATTAGGCTGAGAGTCTTCGATTCATCCAATTCATGAAAAACTGTGTTTTTCGTTAAGGAATTCAGCAGTCACCATACGAGGCCATGTTTGGCTGTAAAAGAAAAGGGGCCCTGACTGCTTCAAATCTGCCTACAGAAATTATTGATAACATTCTGACAGAGGAAGATCTTTAGAAAGTCGAAGAAGAAATGGAGGATGTCATAAATGTAAGCACTACTCCCAACAACGAAACTGCCGCCGTGGAGGTCGAGCCATTGGAAAGTCGAGACCACTTACCTGACTATGACAAGGTGAAAATGTTCTGCGTGATTTGTGAAGAAGAATGTAGTGCAGCTCGTTGTTGTATATCCTATCCCAGAGGCGATCTTGCGGTTGTCAGAAGCTGGGAATGGAAACATGTTGCTCTCAAGCAACTATATGCCAGGAAAGAGTTCCTGTCCTGCACGAGAAACCACTCACGCTGCTTCTAGGCGCGCAGTCCGGAACCGTGCGACTGCTACGGTCGCAGGTTCGAATCCTGCCTCGGGCATGGATGTACGTGATGTCCTTAGGTTAGTTAGGTTTAAGTAGTTCTAAGTTCTAGTGGACTGATGACCACAGCAGTTGAGTCCCATAGTGCTCAGAGCCATTTGAACCACTCACGCTGCAGTGTGTGGCCAAAGAAGAAAAATCATTACGAACTATATCGTCTTTACAGTTGCTGAACTGTGGCCAAGGATACAATCGATGCAATTGCTATACTAAATGCGCCACAAATCCCTGAAAATGCAAAACTAAGAAAATATTGTATATTTCCAGATGTCAGAAAAGCTTATCTTGTAATAGGTGAATACCGGTTGTATTAAAATGATTTATAAAGTGAATACATTGTATAAAGTTTATATTTTTATAAGTGAAATTGATAAAAAATAAATTCCATAGAGCTGGAAATTATACAAATTCATCCGTTCTTTAAATATCTCCCGATTCTTGCCAATGTGTCCACGTCACTTCGCAAACTGGTCGGCCAGATCCCGAACTTAAGAAAAGAGAAGAAATTGGCCGGGTAATTTACGACGGTATTGGCTATTTCCTGACAAACAATTTGAAATTGTTCAATAAAATCTGCTTTGTTTCTTTCTTCGGACTTTGGCCGATCCGTCCCAGGCACTTCGTGAACTGGCCAGCCAAACCCTGAAATCAGGGAAATGTCGGACAATGGCTGGCCAATTTAAAGTGACATTGGCAACTTAGCAACTTGGCCAGCCAGTTTCCACTTTGGCCGATTTTGGGCTTTCGCCGTAAAGTATAAGCAGATGAATGAAGTAAAAAATGTATGCAGAATGCCAGGAGTATGGGGAACGTGTATCATTGGATTATAGCGTTTGTGGTAGTGCGCAGGAAGGGGTTTGCGTCGGCAAATGTTTGATGAAAGTATTCGGGAGAGTGAAGAGAGACATAATTCCGAAGAGCGCCTTAGGATGTGGGTGGTGGGGATCGGTGAGGCATGGAGCCCTGGCAAGAGAAGGACGTGTGGATTCTTCTAGATCCGGTAGGACAGGCTGATGTCAGAGTCAATTAAGGGGAGGCGATTGAAGTTTCGCTGGCAGAAGTTGTAGAAAGTCGGAAGTGTATTGTTAGCGATATGTGGTGGTACAGACGCTGCAGTGTACTAGGTTCAGAGTGCACGGAGGAAACTAGCAGGCGTTTAATGTCGAGTTGCTGGCAGCGAAAGATACTCGGAAGTATTTTAGAGGGAAGAGTAGGTTGCGGATTTAGATAAGTTGGTACAGGGTTAATGCATGCACATTATATAGAGGCATGGTTGACAGGGGTAGCTTGGAGGACGAGATTTAGAAGGTCAAGTAAGTGTTTGAGCTAAGGATTATGGCTCCATTGTTGATAAGGTGGTCGACAGTGGATGGGAATTCGGTGAAGGTGTAGTTCAGACTCCATGACATCTGCCATCGTTTGTGAGTCAACGTCCCTGATCAAAGCAGTGAGTGTTGGAGGACAGTGATGATGATGAAGTTACTTGGTTTTGTTGGTTGTGGGAAAGGGTGCGAATTTTGTGTAAGCGGCAAAGATGAAACAAGGGATCTTCTCGAGGAGTTTGGTGAGAAAATCTGGTTTAGGTTCAAATGGCTCTGAGCATTATGGGACTTAACATTTGAGGTCATCAGTCCCCAAGAACTTAGAACTACTTAAACCTAACTAACCTAAGGACATCATACACATCCATGCCCGAGGCAGGATTCGAACCTGCAACCGTAGTGGCCGCGCGGTTCCTGATGGAAGCACCACATTGACCGGCCTCTGGTTCAGGAAATTTTATAATAAGGACGGAACCTTTTCTGTAAATGCATATATATATATATATATATATATATATATATATATATATATATATATATATGATGGTTGTTCGGATTTGCAACTGCAAAACATCTCATACACCTGCAGAAAATGCCTCTAGTCGCCAAAGAGCCTGTTTCCTTCCTTCGGATTTGCACTTAAGCCTGAAGGGACACTGCATAATTCTTCTTAACAACACATACACTGCAGTATAGTATTTTCCAGATGTAATCTGAGTGATGGATAAAGAGTAGGTATGTTTTCAGAGGAGAAGGGTTTTGAACTTGAGTGAACTGAGGTGTGGAGGGACGAGGAGGGAGGTTTGGAGCTACTTTCTGTTTTGTCTCGGGTCTTCTTGGGGTCAGAGGTAGGGGCAGTCAGTGCTGAGGGGTTTTGATGTCGTCTTGATGGGTGTAGGTAGTGATGCTTGGCGGGTACAACTGGGGATAACTAGTGACAGGACTTTTTGGAGCTGCTGCTATATTTGGCGGAGGAGGATACCACAGACTACAAACATGATGTGGAGTCAAACTCCTGCATAGATGGAGATGCTATAGTTGGGTCGAGTTGTGGTAGCAATTCAGGCGTATATGCTGTTCTTCATCATGTCACCCCTTTTGTGCTACTGCTTGAGGATCCAAAGTGCTAGCATACCCAGAGGAGGAGACTGAGAGGGGGAGATACACCTGCTGGAATGGGGAGGAGCTCCCTGTGATGTGATGACTGTAGGGGAAGGTGGGCTGTACACGACGGTGCACATGGAGACAGGGGTAGGTGGTTGCTGGGGAAGTTATCAGCTGATGGATGATGGATGGTTGGTATTATCGACAATGATGGTGGCAGCGTCGAGGTGGCAGTGGCGATGACAGCCGGGAGGTGGAGGTGTGACAGTGATCCCCAAAGTGAGACCTACGGTAAGGCATATGGGCGTACCCCAACCTGTCTACACGGGACAGTATGGTACGTGAGGGGAAACGATCGGTATATCACTAGATAGTATCCTAGTGAGTCTACTCCAACAGTTACTGGAGGATGTGTTGCTATTTTGAGCAGAAGTTTTAGATCATGTGAAATACAAGACTTTCAAAAACAAAAAGCAAAATCTTCTTCAGCAAGTAGTTCAATTGCTCTTGTAGAAAATGCCAAAAAATCATTTATTTGTTCCTCCTTCCTCTGTATTTGTAAATATTTTGTAAGATATAGCTGAACGTTAATTCTAAAGCCTGCCAACACTGTGAAGACGATAGCATCGCCATCTAGCGGTATAGTCGCTGCACGTCCATACAGCAGCGAAGTTCGAGCAGAGTCCAATATTGGTTTGTTGGTTTGGCGTGTACCTGAAATCAGAAAAGTAGCGGCTCTGAATCCCAGTTCGGCCACGGATTGATTTCTCTGCTTTTTAACGTAGTAGTCACCCCTCAGAGTATTGGAAATACCTAGATCGATAACTGGCTAGGGAAATGCATGTCCCCCAAGTGACGTTCAATTGAAATCGTGACACTGTGCCAGACGAAATTTTATTACCATTATATATTAGCGGCATTCAACAAGTAATTCAGCACTTTTTTCTCGGCCAATTTCGGTTGAAAAAAGTGCATAATTTATTGTAGAACATTATGATGTGTCACTGCTTATCCGGCTGCTGTGTCTGAGGGGTTCTAGGCGCTACAGTTCGGAACCGCGCTGCTGCTGCGGTCGCAGGTTCGAATCCTGCCTCGGACATGTATGTGTGTGATGTCCTTAGGTTAGTTAGGTTTAAGTAGTTCTATGTCTAGGGAACTGATGACATCAGATGTTAAGTCTCATAGTGCCTAGAGCCATTTGAACCATTTTGTCTCTGCTTCAGCCGATGTAATAACATTAAGTTCAGATAGGTGGCGGATCTATGAACAGCCTTCACAATGGTACCTGTAATGGAGGTGTGTTGAGAGACCTGTCATTGAGTATCTTTTGGCGGAAAACCAGAGCACTGCGGATATCCATAAGCGTTTCCAGAATGTCTGCAGAGACCTGGCAGCAAACGAAAGACAGTGAGTCATTGGGCGAGGCATTTGTGATCTCAACAAGGTTGTGCAAACATGTCCGATCTCTGGTGTACTGGCTGCTACACACAGATGTGACTCCTGCAATGTTGGAACACGTTGGACGGTGGTAGGGCAATGCCAGAGCGACCCCATTCTGCATTGTTAACAAATTTATTCAAGATGGTGGATCGAAGATTATGGCCATAGATGTAGCAGTGCTGTAGTGATATCATGGTGAGTAGTACAAATTTTGGCGGGAAAACAGATTAACTTTGCTACCTCCACTAACCTCCCATATGTAGATTCTGATAGGAAAAGGATTAAATCTGTGCTGGGCTGCAGGGTAGGATGGATATAAGTCTTTATTTTGTATAAACTGCTTATTTAAGCAGTTTCACTTGTCATAGATAGTAGCTCTATCCAGTAAGTTCTCCATGAGGTCCAGAGTTCAACTAACCTAGCTCAGAACACTGCCATGAGAGGGCACTGTCGGCCCTCCCACTCTCCTCTCCCATGATGTAATCCTAGATGGCGGACTGGAGAAAATTGATGGGAAAAGGATTCTGTCTCTAGCTGCCGGACTGGGATGATGGACGTAATTGTTTACTGTGTTCAGTGGATGACACATGTGCTGGAGAAGGAGTACACTACTGGCCATTAAAATTGCTACACCACGAAGATGATGTGCTACAGACGCGAAACTTAACCGACAGGAAGAAGATGCTGTGATAGGCAAATGATTAGCTTTTCAGACCATTCACGCAGGCTTCGCGCCGGTGGCGACACCTACAACGTGCTGACATGAGGGAAGTTTCCAACCGATTTCTCATACACGAACAGTAGTTGATCGGCGTTGCCTGTTGAAACGTTGTTGTGATGACTCACGTAAGGAGGAGAAATGCGTACCATCACGTTTCCGACTTTGATAAAGGTCGGATTGCATCCTATCGCGATTGCAGTTTATCGTGTCGCGACATTGCTGCTCGCGTTGGTCGAGATCCAATGACTGTTAGCAGAATATGGACTGAGTGGGTTCAGGAGGGTAATTCGGAACACCCAAAGACCACGTATCACTAGCAGTCGAGATGACAGGCATCTTATCCGCACGGCTGTAACGGATCGGGCAGCCACGTCTCGATCCCTGAGACAACAGATCGGGACGTATGCAAGACAACAACCATCTGCAGGAAAAGTTCGATGACGTTTGCAGCAGCATGGACTATCAGCTCGGAGACATGGCTACAACACAGACAGGAGCGCCTGCGATGGTGTACTCAACGACGAACCTGGGTGCACGAATGGCGAAACGTCATTTTTCGGATGAATCCAGGTCCTGTTTACAGAACCATGATTGTCGCATCCTTGTGTGGCGACATCACAGTGGACGCACATTGGAAGCGTGTATTCGTCATCGCCATACTGGCGTATCACTTGGCGTGATGGTATGGGGTGTCATTGGCCACACGTCTCGGTCACCTCTCGTTCGCATTGACGGCACTTTGAACAGTGGACGTTACGTTTCAGATGTGTTACGACCCGTGGCTCTACCCTTTATTCGATCCTTACGAAACCCTACATTTCAGCATGATAATGCACAACCGCATGTTGCAGGTCCTGTGCGGGCCTTTCTCTCATCAATGGTGGCCTTGCACCTGGCTCGTCACAATACGCCAGTCACTACTCTTGATGAACTGTGATATCGTGTTGAAGATGCATGGGCAGCTGTACCTGTACACGCCATCCACACTGTGTTGACTCAATGCCCAGGCGTATCAAGGCCGTTATTACGGCCAAAGGTGGTTGTTCTGGGTACTGGTTTCTCAGGATCTATGCACCCAAATTGCGTGAAAATGTAATGACATGGCCGGGCGGGGTAGCTGAGAGGTTCTAGGCGCTACAGTCTGGAACCCCGCGACCGCTACGGTCGCATGTTCGAATCCTGCTTCGGGCATGGATGTGTGTGATGTCCTTAGGTTAGTTAGGTTTAAGTACTTTTAAGTTCTAGGGGACTGATGACCATAGAAGTTAAGTCTCATAGTGCTCGGAGCTATTTGTAATCACATGTCAGTTCTAGTATAATATATTTATCCAATGAATACCCGTTTATCATCTGCATTTCTTCTTGGTGTATCAATTGTTATGGCCTGTAGTGTAGTTTAATCTGTATATTAGCTGTAATCATGCAGTTGAGAATTGTGTCAATAGCCACATGCACGATGTTTGAGTAATGATATTTGATGAAGATGCAGCAGGATGTGGGTAAGCTACACTTTGCTTCTCACGCTGATACATTCTTGTGCTGTAACTGTAGACCATTCCCTAAAAGTCCATTCAGTTTTCTGAGGCGCAATAGACAAGACGTTCACTCCAGAGTCTCCATATCCCTCTCTAAAAGAGGCCATGTGCTGGGCTCACGGTACCACCATGCTGTAGCCACAGGGGCAGCCACATACTTCCTGTCGCGTTGAAAATAATTTGCAGCCTTCCATCTCCCCAACCTTGGCACATGTATACCCTTTGTCATTGAACAAGAACTGCTTCAGAAACTATTTCATCTTGCATTTAGACAGTGTGTGGAATACTGTCACATACATAACTTGAAGTCACAGGAACTAAATGTACCACTGCACGAATACAGAAAGACAGCTTTGCTGATAAGACAACAATATTCAAACAGTTTTCGATGTAAATAAACCTTTTATTTCGAGGAATACCACCACTGCACTTGAACACGGACTCTGGAAAAAGATCTGGGTGAACTTGTGAAACCATACCTGAGTCATTTCAAGCGCTTTTGTGGGAAATACCCACCTTGTCTTTGAGTATGAGTTGCTTTACGAGTTGCTCAGTTCATTGAATATGTCTCTAAATAGTCTTTCAAAAATATCACTGCACAGTAATTCTGTGAAACCACCCCTGAGACACTTCGCGCGCTTTTATGGGAAACACCCTTGTCTTTGAGCACGAGCTGCTTCAAAAGTTACTAAATTCGACTGAATATGCCTCTAAATACACTCTCAAAAAGATCACTGCACATTAGTTTGCTATGTATACTGGCAAACTCGACCATGGGCTCTAAAAATGATCGATAGGCGTTTGTGAAACTGTTTACAGACACATCACACGCTATTGTGGGAAAAAGACCCTGAAACCGATATCAGCTGCAATATCTGATTTACACGCCAAAAGATCGATATTTGTAAGTCGAAATAAATATCTCTCTAACTCTATACAGCACGCTCACCACCTTTCGAGTTTTAGCTGCTTGTCTGAAGGCACTTCCAGAGAGAGAAAAATTTCTGCGGCCTACAGCTGTTATGGTGTTCGTCATTTTCTGAAACGGTGAGTGGGCTTAATTTATATTTCCTGATGGAGTCAGGGACGTTATTTTCCTCCCTTCTCGAAGCACACATTGTTGTCTAAGCACAGTCAGAAAAAATCAGAACAATTACACAAACAGAATTCGAAGCACTGTCCTAAGGAGGAGAAAAATGACTGGAATTTTCTGTAAATTTTCGATGTCCTACAGCTGCTGGTCCGGATATGCTATAAAGCCGCAATGGCGTGTGAGGAAGAGCATCCCGCCTGTCTGAAACAGAGGAGGATGGTCTGCTTGGACTTGGCTCTGAACACTCACACAAAGACGACATCACGTGACTCTCTGTCACAGAACTTTGTATAGATTCCTTATCCCCGTCTTTTCCGAAACAGTCTGTAGAGGTTCCTAGGCACCGCACGAAGGATGTCTTGTGACACTCTGACGTCATAAAACTTCTTGCGAATGGCGCATTCTGATTGGTTCTTGCTGAATGTACTCGCCAAACTGCTACTGCTGCTGGTGTGGTAACGCTATGAGGCGTGGCGCCTTAATATCGCTCCTGTCTAGAGCCTGTGTATCGGGAGAAGTCAAGAAGAAAAAGGAATTTGAGTTCTTTTAGTAATAGCTACAAAAACAATTAATATTGCGTGCAAGTGAGAGATGGTCTGAAGCGGGTTCAGTCGAATACGTAGCTCTAACTTTCATCCACCAGAACAGAGAAGCGGACAGAAACATTCAAGAAACAGATCAAGAGAATGATTTTGTGAATTTTTCTGTTTAGTTCTTGAAGGCTTTATTTTGTTCATTTATGTTTGTACGGTTTTGTATATGTTTTTAGTAGTGTGAATGATGCGTGAATATGGTCAAAAGTAAATATGTAGATCATTGCCATATGGACAAAAGTTGTACAAACCAGCATGAGAAATTTTTAAGATACTGTGAATGCAGATGACAGGGAATTTTTTATCATAATAGGTTAAGTTTATGGTGAAAGAAAGGCTAATTCGAGTGCAAATGAAAATAGTTAGTAACGTAAAGTATAAATAAAAAATCAGAATTTTAAATATTTATTTCTGAAAGAGGTACAATTCGAAAATGTGTTATTTGTTGATTGGTTAGTCATGAAGAGCGATGAACTAACGCGGGAGAACAATATTTACCTATTGGCCTTTAAGAAAACTGATCAATCAGAACGTCGTATTTTTCGCGCATCTTTTCTCTTGGAGATAGAGAATGCTTACAGTGGTCTATTTTTTAAGAGTCGGAGCCCAGCCTTTCAACGGTATGTTCGGGTGTAGTATGAGCTCCGAAGGAAGTTATAGTTTGACGTTTTAGTTTAGCTACATGTCTCAAAAATGCTTTAAAGTGAATACATTTTTATTCCTGCATGTTTTTTAGGAAGTACGCATTTAAAAGTAATTTTGTGTATGAGAAATGTGGCATATTGCGCAAATAGGTGATCAAAAACTTGAGTGCACTAGATACCGATAAACGTAATAGTTGGCGAGCATTTTCTTTTAAGAACAATCCGTGCTTAGTAGCTCTTCAGATTTCATGAAATACGTTACCATAAACTTTATAACGTGAATGAAATGTTTTGTGCATGACTGTGATTGGATTAGCATGTGCTTGGCAGTGAACGTGTAATTCTTGACTTCATAATATACCGAAGTTTTGGCAGTATTTCCACCTTTCATTTAAACTTAAAGACCTTTTCCCGATTTTTTGGAATAGTTACGCTGTATGCAGCCTGGTGCGAGTGGCAGTGTGGTAGGTTTCTGTTCGCCTTTCCTACCGGCGATCTGCTGCAGCAAGTTTTGGTTTAATCCCAGAAAGGAACTACACCGCCGCAGCTATTCGCCATTTTCTGTAGACACAAAAACTCCGAGACTTTCAGTGAAAAAACTGTTTTGCACAGAGCTTAAGAAAACCAAACAGCACTGACAGGTAAACCCTGTCACAGAGGCCTATGGATCATGAAATATGGAAACCATCCTCAATTACACTGCTCTGCTACGGTCAAGGAAAGCTTGCATTTTTCAATGTATAACGGGTCTCCAACTGAGCTATATCACCACATACGATATCGATATAGTAATCACAATTCATATCCTGCACCATACAAAATCATCACTTCTGCATCCTCCATATAGTTGGCGACCAGCAGACTTTTGTACTTATACTGCGTGTGGTGGTGGTATGCCTCAGGATAAAACGTGTATTTACTTCGAAAAATGTTTAATTATCCTTCCATCATCTAAAAAGATCTCTCATTCACTCTTTGTGCAATGGCAGATTTAGTTCCTGCGACATCTTCAAATTATATATGTGACAGTATTCCTCAAATTCCTTAAACACCAGATGAAATAAATCCTGAAGCAGTTTATATTCAACGTCAAAGGGTATCCATGCGCTGGGGAAGGGAAGGAGGATGGCTGTTCCATGGCAGTTCCATTGATCCAATTGCATGACCAGTCTTCCAGAAGGTTGTGGAGACTTCTTGCTGAATGACTTGCCTCTTGCACGTCGAGAGACTGTTTGAACTTTTATCAAATGATCTACAGCATTTATCTGATGAACATTTATCGGTTTGAGTTGTGAAGTATAGCTTAGTCCCATCTGGCTGCATCTTCATTATTTGATATACATAATTGTTTTCATCAAGTATCATTGCTCAAACATCTTGCAGGAGACTATTGACACAATTCTCAGCTGCATGATTAAGCTGATATACCCATTAAACTACTCCTTTTCCCACACAGGCATCTCATCCATTGAACAGACAGTACACACAGTAAACTATTACATCTGTCCTTCCAGTCCAGCAGCTAGACACAGACTGAGTCCTTTCCTGCCACTTTTCACCCAGACCGCGATCTTGGATTACATCATGTGTGGAGAGAGGGGGAGGACTGACAGTGTCTATTGGTTGCAGTGTTTTGAACTGCATCAGTTGGACTCTGGCACTTATGGTGACCTTACTGGATGGAACTACACTCTATGACCAATCAAATTGCTTAAATGAATAATGCATACAAAATGAAGAGTTATGTGCATCCTATCTCGCAGCCCAGCATATACTGAGTCCTTTCGAGATAAGTTCCCAATGAGAGTGCGGAGTAGGCAGGGGAGATGGGATGGGTATTAGGTTAGTGGAGGTAGCCCAATTGACCTATTTTCCCTCCAAAATTTGTACTTCCTTCGACATTGCCTCATCTATGACCGCCATTTTGAACCCGCCATCTTGAATAAATCTGGCAACAATGCAGAGTTGGGTGATACTGGCGTTACCCTACTACTGTGGACACTCTTATTTGAGGTGACTGATGGATCACAGTCAAACATCTCTCTGCGCAAATAGACATCTCTGCTGGTTGTTCTGACACTCCTGTCCTCCAGTTGGGTTACTCATGGGTGTGTGCCACCTGGTTTCCTCGCCACCTAACAAAATATCATAAAGAGTAACAAAGGACAATCTGTGCAGAGTTGTGTACAAATTGCAAGGCTGACATAACATTTTTGTATCGAATACTGTCACAGGCTATCAAACAAGCGTTCACCACTTCGAAGTGGAAACAGCACAGCAATCAATGGAATTGTGTCACACCACCTCTCCTCTGAAGAAAATGTTCAAAGCTGCGCTTTCAGAGGGTAAATTCATGGCTGTGGTCTTCTAAGACTCTGAAGGCGTTATTCTGTGTGATATCCTCCACAATGGTGCGACGATCGACTGTGAAGTGTACTGTGCTACCCTCAGTGAATTTATGAATCGACTTGAGAGTATTAGTCCCCATTAAAATGGAAATGAAATTTCGTCCTCTGTAGAAATGCAAGGTCTCACACACGTCTGCGGTTCCGAGAGGAGCTCACGAAACTCCGTTGAACTGTTATTCTTCATTCAACCTACAGTCCGGAGCTTACATCATTCGATTTCCATATTTTTGGGCCGATGAAGATGTACTCTGTGGGAAGCAGTACGTCGTCGGTGCGGAGATTGTTGACGCTGCAAGACGTTGTCTCTGACGTCGACCAATGGAGTGGCCCCGTGCAGACATGAATTTGAGGTCCTCTCGGTATGGTGCCATAAGGTCGTCATGTTGGACGGAGAATATATTGAGAAATAGGGATTTGTAGCCAAAAGAGTGGAGATTAATACGGTATATTGTAATCCTGACTAAACCAACCTACCTTCAGAAAAAGGCGTTGCATTAGTTATTGAACGCCACTCGTACATACATTAGTCTTTTATAAGTGTTATAAATCAAAGTTTATCACCAGCTTTTTTCTTCCTCTGTATGTTGGCTAACCTGAGGGACTGCTATAGGGATATTCATAAAGTTTTCAGTGATTCATTGATATATATTGGGTCACGATGAACGTTCGTGTGAATAATTTTTAAAAGTTTGGTGGAAATCAGCTGAACTACACTACTGGCCATTAAAATTGCTACACCATGAAGATGACGGGCTACAGACCCGAAATTTAACTGACAGGAAGAAGATGCTGTGATATGCAAATAATTAAATTTTCAGAGCATTTACACAATGTTGGCGCCGGTGGCGACACCTACAACGCTCTGACATGAGGAAAGTTTCCAACCGATTTCTCATACACAAACAGCAGTTGACCGGCGCTGCCTGGTGAAACGTTGTTGTGATGTCTCGTGTAAGGAGGAGAAATACATTACCATCACGTTTCCGACTTTGATACAGGTCGGATTGTAGCCTATCGCGACTGCGGTTTATAGTATCGCGACATTGCTGCTCGCGTTGGTCGAGATCCAATGACTGTTAGCAGAATATAGGACCGGTGGGTTCAGGAGGGTAATACGGAACGCCGTGCTGGATCCCAACGGCCTCGTATTACCAGCAGTTGAGATGACAGGCATCTTATCCTCATGGTCGGCCGGTGTGGCCGTGCGGTTCTAAGCGCTTCAGTTTGGAACCGCGTGACCGCTACGGTCGCAGGTTCGAATCCTGCCTCGGGCATGGATGTGTGTGATGTCCATAGGTTAGTTAGGTTTAAGTAGTTCTAAGTTCTAGGGGACTGATGACCTCAGAAGTTAAGTCCCATAGTGCTCAGAGCCATTTTAACCATTTATCCTTATGTCTGTAACGGATAGTGCAGCCACGTCTCGACCCCTGAGTCAACAGATGGGGACATTTGCAAGACAACAATCATCTGCACCAACAGTTCGACGACGTTTGCAGCAGCATGGACTGTCAGCTCGGAGACCAAGGCTGCGGTTACCCTTCATGCTGCATCACAGAAAGAAGCGTCTGCGATGGTGTACTCAACAACGAACGTGGGTGCACGAATGGTAAACCATCATTTTTTCGGATGAAACCAGGTCCTGTTTTCAGTATCATGATGGTCGCATCTGTGTTTGGCGACATTGCGGTGAACCCCCATTCGAAGAGTGTATTTCTCATCGCCATACTGGCTCATCACCCGGCGTGATGGTATGGGGTTACATTTCCGATGTGTTACGACCCATGGCTCTACCCTTCATTCGATCTCAGCGAAACCATACATTTCAGCAGGATAATGCACGACTGCATCCTGCATGTCCTGTACAGGCCTTTCTGGATACAGAAAATGTTCGACTGCTGCCCTGGCCAGCACATTCTCCGGATCTCTCACCGATTCACTGATTGAAAACGTCTGGTAAATGGTGTCCGAGCAACTGGCTCGTCACAATACGCCAGTCACTATTCTTGATGAATTGTGGTACCGTGTTGAAGCTGCATGGGCAGCTGTACCTGTACACACCATCCAAGCTTTGTTTGACCCAATGCCCAGGCTTATCAAGGCCGTTATTACGGCCAGACGTGGTTGTTCTAGGTACTGATTTCTCAGGATCTATGCACCCAAATTGCGTGAAAATGTAATCACATGTCAGTTGTATAATATATTTGTCTAATGAATACCCGTTTATCATCTGCATTTCTTCTTGGCGTAGCAATTTTAATGTCCAGTAGTGTATGATAAATTGCAGTCCACTATCACGTTTTTCTGCCTGCATGTGAAGGCTGCTCATAGTAAGTACTGTACGGATTTTGACACTCACGCCGGAATGGCGCGACCGCCTTGCCGGCGAGAGAGTGGCTTTGATACACGACTCGTATTGTTAGCAGGTAGCTGTCGGACAGTCTGCTCAAGCCTTAGGGGCTACAGTACGCCGGCAAGAGCCGTGTGGTGCTTTACCCTAGCAATACCAACGCATTTCCCATAACGCACATTACGAAGGGCGGAAGGGAGGGGGGCGGGAGGAACTTCTGCGCACTCAAAAAAATCTCTTCTGGTTGGCGATAACAGGAAACGCGCTTAATGCAGTAGTGCTCTGTTAGAGGGCATGGAATAAGATACTATTGATCATGGTTAATTTTAAGTGATGATGCAAATTTCACGTTGGTGGTAAAGTAAACCGATGTAACGTGCGCATATGGGGGACTGCAGAAACCTCAACGTGTTTCTGAGTACGAAAGTGATCACCTGAGATGAACGTTTATTGCACCATTTCTCGTGAGAAAGTGTACGGTCCCTTCTTCTTTTTTTTTTAACAAAGTAGAGTGAGCTCTCTTCAAATACTTCATAATTGGCTTCTTCCACAACTTCAGGACGACCCTGAGACACTGCCTAGCATTCTTAGCCTCTAAGATTTCAAGGCATGAACCAAGTGACTTTTTTCTTGTGGGGATATGTGAAAGAAAGTGAGTTTATCTCCGCTTTATCTCAAGACTTAGAAGAAGTGAAGAATAGAATAACACCCGCCATAGATTATGTAAAAGCAGATACACTGTCAAAGTCTGTGACGAATTTAGCTATCGTTTAGATGCTGTTCGTGCTGGTGCTGGTGGATGCATAGAACATTTGTAATAGCGTAGCTAAAACGTCAAGATTTTGCGATTATTTTCCAATTCAAGCCATGTTTGTGGCTATATTTATCAATAAATACGGAGTTTTGCAATCAGCCCATTCTTTTTGAAATGCCCTGTATTAACAACATACATTTTAAAGTCTTAATAATGTGTAAGTAGGGTCCAAAATCTGAAAATATCTTTTCGAACACTCTTAGAATTACCTACGCGTTTTCAGTACTGTGGATTTCCAGGCTAGGGGTACTTTTCAGCCACAACAAAAAAATTAACAAATACACATTTCGTTAATTTTTGTTGATTTTCATATACTACATGCTTTTTACAGATTATATTGATAAGTAAAGTGCTGAGCCAGAAAATATGGTCTACGGCATTTACTGTTTAAAGTGACATCAGTGCTAAGATGAAAATAAAGATAACTGACTAAATTAAAATATTTACCCAAATGTGGGCATTGAGTACGTCCCCTCTCACTCCCATCCACCCATCCCCAGGGTTAAACGTGGCCTGACACACAGCAGTGGCGTTACCGTGTCGTGACCCGCCCGTGATGGACCGGCAGAGATGCCACAGTGATACCTAGTCACAGTAATCACTGTTTCTTCCGACATTGGCAGCGCACTTGAGCGGCCGGGAAGTCAAAGTGACCATGTCTGGCTGAGTGCTGTGATTTTGGATGAAGAAACGGGAAACAAATGAAAAAGCTGACGTATGTCCATTAGCATTGGAAAAATGAGTAACGGAAGGGAAAGTTACCACTCTACACAGTGAACTGATGTATTGTGGGGCAAAACTGTACGAGTATTTCAGAATGTCAGAAAATTCATTGAAATTAATGCTGAACTATTTGGAAGTTCATGTGAAACAGCGGAAGAGACACTGGAGAAGTGCCATCACATGCAGAGCACAGCTCACCGTTTTCTTGAGGTTACTTAGTATATAATTAACGTACACATAAATAATAGAAAACCTTCATTATTGTTTGGTGACTAAATATCTGAAATCAACAGTAATCCATTACCGATAAAGGAAACATGCTTGTAACAAATTAAATATGTTCTACAATAAGTAGGATTATGCACGAAATAAAAATCTGAATCATTTGTAAGTTTAAGTATGGTGAAAGCTTGTTCAAAAATTCATTTAGACACTCAAATGAATGATAACTTTGACATAAAACTGAAGATGTAACTAAATGTAAGACTTTCTTGTAGCTTTGTTTTCATTCGGCAGGAGTACGAAAATACTTTTGCAATGCATAGTTGAAAGCAGTGGCCGGTTGGCCTCGATCTGTGGACGGTGTTTTTTTTTTTTTTTCATGTCCATTCGCTGAAGTAGGCTAATGACACTTTCACTCGAATTGTTCAAAATGGCTGGGGGAATATAACTGTTGGCTTTGACCAATACATTTTCTTTTTTGGTCTTCATTTCCTAAATTATAGTGATGAGAATTTTTTGGAAGAGAAGAGCACATTGGTACAAAATAATTTCATAAGTGAGACCACTCCGGAAATTGCTGGTGGTCTATAAGCACATGCAACTCATATTTTGAAGGGCAGCAAATATGTTAGCTTTGGTATTTTGCCAATAATGTGGTGGCAATTTTTCAAAGCTGGAGCTATTGCCGATAAAAAAGCGCCAATAGGATGTGGCAGTGGCGATCAAAAGCATCTCGTTCTTTCATTATTTAATGAGATGCGTTACAGCAACAGCGACAGTTTTTGAAGAGCGGCGTTAAGTACCACTTGTCCTGTTTTCTTTCGTGGCATAACACACTGAACAGTCCCTCATTGTTGTGAGTTGAGTGGAGTGGGACTTAGTGATTCTACACTCCTGGAAATTGAAATAAGAACACCGGGAATTCATTGTCCCAGGAAGGGGAAACTTTATTGACACATTCCTGGGGTCAGATACATCACATGATCACACTGACAGAACCACAGGCACATAGACACAGGCAACAGAGCATGCACAATGTCGGCACTAGTACAGTGTATATCCACCTTTCGCAGCAATGCAGGCTGCTATTCTCCCATGGAGACGATCGTAGAGATGCTGGATGTAGCCCTGTGGAACGGCTTGCCATGCCATTTCCACCTGGCGCCTCAGTTGGACCAGCGTTCGTGCTGGACGTGCAGACCGCGTGAGACGACGCTTCATCCAGTCCCAAACATGCTCAATGGGGGACAGATCCGGAGATCTTGCTGGCCAGGGTAGTTGACTTACACCTTCTAGAGCACGTTGGGTGGCACGGGATACATGCGGACGTGCATTGTCCTGTTGGAACAGCAAGTTCCCTTGCCGGTCTAGGAATGGTAGAACGATGGGTTCGATGACGGTTTGGATGTACCGTGCACTATTCAGTGTCCCCTCGACGATCACCAGAGGTGTACGGCCAGTGTAGGAGATCGCTCCCCACACCATGATGCCGGGTGTTGGCCCTGTGTGCCTCGGTCGTATGCAGTCCTGATTGTGGCGCTCACCTGCACGGCGCCAAACACGCATACGACCATCATTGGCACCAAGGCAGAAGCGACTCTCATCGCTGAAGGCGACACGTCTCCATTCGTCCCTCCATTCACGCCTATCGCGACACCACTGGAGGCGGGCTGCACCATGTTGGGGCGTGAACGGAAGACGGCCTAACGGTGTGCGGGACCGTAGCCCAGCGAAGGCGGTTGCGAATGGTCCTCGCCGATACCCCAGGAGCAACAGTGTCCCTAATTTGCTGGGAAGTGGCATGGCAGTCCCCTACGGCACTGCGTAGGATCCTACGGTCTTGGCGTGCATCCGTGCGTCGCTGCGGTCCGGTCCCAGGTCGACGGGCACGTGCACCTTCCGCCGACCACTGGCGACAACATCGATGTACTGTGGAGACCTCACGCCCCACGTGTCGAGCAATTCGGCGGTACGTCCACCCCGCCTCCCGCATGCCCACTATACGCCCTCGTTCAAAGTCCGTCAACTGCACATACGGTTCACGTCCACGCTGTCGCGGCACGCTACCAGTGTTAAAGACTGCGATGTAACTCCGTATGCCACGGCAAACGGGCTGACACTGACGGCTGCGGTGCACAAATGCTGCGCAGCTAGCGCCATTCGACGGCCAACACCACGGTTCCTGGTGTGTCCGCTGTGCCGTGCGTGTGATCATTGCTTGTACAGCCCTCTCGCAGTGTCCGGAGCAAGTATGGTGGGTCTGACACACCCGTGTAAATGTGTTCTTTTTTCCATTTCCAGGAGTGTAGTTTCAGGATTACTAGCGTCTGCTGTATAATCTTTAGTGTTTGCTTCATTTCCGCACGATATTGATTCGTTACAGCTAAAACCACCTGTGAAATCTTCGTTAGTTAATAAGTCATGGATAATAGTCCTCGTCTCCATGTCCTTGAGGAATTTCTTCGAAAAGTTTAACTGGTGCAAATATTCGTGAAACTTCACATTTTGACTCTTTGGTCACTCAGAGTTTTAGTTTTCTTAAGAAATTCCTAAAATTATTTTTAATATTTTCTCGTCTTGTTTTACATATTGGCTCTGTCATATAAAAAGGAGTCATTTCAGCGACCTGAAGCTTTGCATTTTTTTTTTAGGTTTTTGGCTCAGGAATAAGCTAAACACGATTTTATTTCGTCATCGCATTGGACATAGCAGAGCTCACAAGATTTTACAAGAAACCTGTAAAATAATTACAAACAACGTGATGGACGAATTAATGCCGACTCCGAAAGAAAACAAGGCAGAAGAACATTGCTAAAGATGTGGAGTCTTCCTACCTATGTGGGAGCTTTAGTTGGGAAAAACGTTACTATTCAGGTTCCTTCAAACACCGATTCACTATCATTTAATTACGTGCAAAAAGACGTTCTCCATAATTTCGTTGGTTCTTGTAGGTGCTCAATGTAATTTTAATTCTACTGTGTCGGTGCACATGAAAGAAGAATGATATGGGAGTTTTTTCCAGTTCAAATTTAGATAAAGTGTTTCATAATGCTCTTTGAATGTGAGCCATGGTAAAAATTGCTGTTTTGAAGAGCGTTCCACAGCGCATAGTGTGAAGCAGTCGCACTCCGTTTCTGGCGGTGGTGCTGCTGTGTCAATCGCAGCTTTTGTGTCCCCCTCTGTTGGGAAAGGGGAAAGGTTGCCTTTACACGTGCATATAAGTGGCGCGATGAGTCGGTCAGTTTCCTCCATCTTCTCATTTTCCTTGAACACATCCGCACACTCTATATTGTACGCCACCTTGATCCCTCTCAGCCCCTGGTTTATCCCATCCTCTCAACCCCCAACCAATTGCCGCGCCTTTACCATTGTGTCCCACCCTCTCTCCATCTCCACACACTCCATCTCCTTTCCCAACACAACTTCCACCGTCTACCCCTCCCGGATGATGAGCTTCACCCTGACATCTACCCTTCCTACCAACTCTAACCCCTTCTTCCTGCCCCCTCCTCTGGGATCCCTTTCCTCCCCCTCCCTCCTCCTGAGCGGCTTCCCCATCCTACTCACCCTCCATCTCTTGTGCCTCCTTCCAGTGTCTCTGCGCTCCCTCCTGCCCTGTCTTCCTTCTTCCTCTCCTGCCCCACGTGTCTCCTGCCTCTTTGTGAACCCACTGATGCCCCTCCTCTCTTCATCCCGCCGCTTACCCAGCTGCCCCTTGCTCTCCCCTCCTTTTCCATACTCTCTAACCTTTTCCCTTGGCAGGTCCCACCTGGCAGTTTTATTGTTCATTGTGTGTGCTCCGAGTGGGTTTTAAGTGTATTGTTCCGGAGTGTTTTTACTACTGTGGCCGACTTTTAACCTGTGCCTGCGCGTTCACTGTCCTCTCTGTGTTTTAAGAATCGCCAATTATGTTTTTTAACTTTCTGGTGACTTTTTTTAACTGTCCCCCATGAACCTCTCCATGTCAGTATATTTTACCTCCATTTTCGCCTGTTACTCTGTTTTATGTTCCCCTTTTTTTATCTCCTTATGTTTGTATCATTTTATTCTTGTTTTAGTTGTAGTGTCACTCGGCTGAAGAGCGGCGGATTGTGCCGCTGACAGCCCTCCTTATGGGGCAGGGGAATGAAATCACAATAAAGAAAAAAAATCGGTCAGTCGGAGTCAGTCTGGGAGTCAGTGCAGTGAGTCGACGGACTTAGTTGGAAGGCAGACACTCGCATGTTAGTCGGTCGGCTCTAAGTCTCAGTTACTGTTGGGTTGCCGTTACTTCACTGTTGGACGTGTTAGCAGTCAGCTGCAGGCAGGTCCACACAGTGCAAGCACACATCGGGACCATGGTCGGCGCAGAGGGAAGGCCGTTGGTTGACCGGTTGGCTGGTTGTCGCATGGCGACATGTGGTCTGCTGACCACTGACACCGGTATCACTCGTGAAGAGTTGGCAGCCAGCAACATTCGGGTCCATATGGTGTTAGTATTCGCCGGAACCACTGTCGGCGAAAGCAGGCTGCCTTTGGTCGTTTGCTTAGCCAGTCGTCTTAGTCGGCGATGTCTTGGATCCTCAGGATGAACACCATTTTACGATTCGGGATGTGGTTCGACCTTGTTGGTTCGTTGGAACTGAGCAGCGACATAGTCTCCACAGTGCGAAGCCAGGCCAGGGCTTTTGGTGGCGAGCACGCACTGTTGCATTTGGAGGCGCTAGCTGCAAGAGCGACTTTTCGCTTTCCTCTGAAGCAGGAGCCTTGAGTAATTAGTTATTTCTTTTTAAATCTCGACTGTTACGATTGATTTCTTTATTTGTGGATTGTTGTTTCCTCAGCCATTCACGCGTGTAATAACAAGTGGTGTGTGTTGTTGTCTAGGACCTGCAGCCTTCTTCCGTCATGATTTGACAGTTGTGACTTGTGTTTTCTGTATTCTTTTAAACTAGTGTTGAGTGGTGATTGATGCCTTGATCTTGGTGAGGTTGAGTTAGAAGGTGTAGGTATCTTGGTTTACTCGACATAGGCCTATATTCTCTATTGTTTGCGCAGTCGGACCTGACGGTTGGAAATCGGTCAGATTGCCAGTTGGAGTGCTAATATGTCGTTCGGAGCTCCCTCTGTCATGTTTGTCGGATTTGGTGTGTTAATGAATTTATTGCTTGGAGTGTAACGGCCTAATTCCTGAAATATGTTTTTATCTTGCCTATCATCTTAAAAGGCGGTATAGGTGTACTGTAGAGCATGTTAAGTCGTTTAGCTAACCCTATATAATTTTATATAAGATTGCATACCTCTCCCCATGAACCATCGACCTTGCCATTGACGGGGAGGCTTGTGTGCATCAGCGATACAGATAGCCATACTGTAGGTGCAACCACAATGGAGGGGTATCTGTTGAGAGGCCAGACAAACGTGTGGTTCCTGAAGAGGGGCAGCAGCCTTTTCAGTAGTTGCAGGGACAACAGTCTGGATGATTGACTGATCTGGCCTTGTAACATTAACCAAAACGACCTTGCTGTGCTGGTACTGCGAAAGGCTGAAAGCAAGGGGAAACTACAGCTGTAATTTTTCCCGAGGGCATGGAGCTTTACTGTATGGTTAAATGATGATGGCGTCCTCTTGGGTAATATATACCAGAGGCAAAATAGTCCCCCATTCGGATCTCCGGGGAGTTTGACAGAGCACTGAAAGACCTGAGTCGAAACAAGGGCCCCAGAGTAGACAACATTCCATTGGAACTACTGACGGCCTTGGGAGAGCCAGTCCTGACAAAACTCTACCATCTGGTGAGAAATATGTATGAAACATGCGAAATACCCTCAGACTTCAAGAAGAATATAATAATTCCAATCCCAAAGAAAGCAGGCGTTGACAGATGTGAAAATTACCGAACTATCAGTTTAATAAGTCTCAGCTGCAAAATACTAACGCGAATTCTTTACAGACGAATGGAAAAACTAGTGGAAGGCGACCTCGGGGAAGATCAGTTTGGATTCCGTAGAAATGTTGGATCACGTGAGGCAATACTGACCCTACGACTTATCTTAGAAAATAGATTAAAGAAAGGCAAACCTACGTTTCTAGCATTTGTAGACTTAGAGAAAGCTTTTGACAATGTTTACTGGAATACTCTCTTTCAATTTCTGAAGGTGGCAGGGATAAAATACAAGGAGCGAAAGCCTATTTACAGTTTGTATAGAAACCAGATGGCAGTTATAAGAGTCGAGGGACATGATAGGGAAGCAGTGGTCGGGAAGGGAGTGAGACAGGTTTGCAGTCTCTCCCCGATGTTATTCAATCTGTATATTGAGCAGGTAGTAAAGGAAACAAAGAAAAATTCGGAGTAGGTATTAAAATACATGGAGAAGAAATAAAAACTTTGAGGTTCGCCGATGACATCGCAATTCTGTCAGAGACAGCAAAGGACTTGGAAGACCAGCTGAACGGAATGGAGAGTGTCTTGAAAGGAGGATATAAAATGAACATCAACAAAAGCAAAACGAGGATAATGGAATATAGTCGATTTAAGATTAGTGATGCTGAGGGAATGAGATTAGTAAATGAGAGACTTAAAGTAGTAAAGGAGTTTTGCTATTTGGGGAGCAATATAACTGATGATGGTCGAAGTAGAGAGGATATAAAATGTAGACTGGCAATGGCAAGGAAAGCGTTTCTCAAGAAGAGAAATTTGTTAATATCGAGTTTAGATTTAAGTGTCCGGAAGGCATTTCTTAAAGTATTTATATGGAGTGTAGCCATGTATGGAAGTGAAACATGGACGATAAATAGTTTGGACAAGAAGAAAATAGAAGCTTTCGAAATGTGGTGCTACAGAGGAATGCTGAAGATTAGATGGGTAGATCACATAAGTAATGAGGAAGTACTAAATGGGATTGGGAGAAGAGAAGTTTGTGGATCGGTTGGTAGGACATGTTCTGAGGCATCAAGGGATCACCAATTTAGTATTGGAAGGCAGCGTGGAGGGTAAAAATCGTAGAGGGAGACCAAGAGATGAATAGGCTAAGCAGATTCAGAAGTATGTAGGTTGCAGTAGATACTGGGAGATGAAGAAGCTTGCACAGTATAGACTAGCATGGGGAGCTGCATCAAACCAGTCTCAGCACTGAAGACCACAACACAACAAAACAAGATTGAATTTCATGGGCTTTTATTTAATGATCATTTTAGTATATAAAGTTGCCACCCTTCCTCCGTAAGACTTTTCTTAGAAGTTAAAATCAAGTTGCACCTTCGGTGGCAAGTTAATCTTTTAATTTTAGTGTTTTGTATCATTTCCATCCCTCCTACGGGGTGCATAGTTTGTGTGCTTGTGTGAATTGTTAAAACTTTTACTCTAAGGTAATCTGGTGTGTTGCTGATTTGCACCAGTGTAGTTTTTCAGAGGTTGTTGTGATCGGTCGTAACTACGGCAGTGTCAAAAGGGAGCGGGAGAGTTCTCAGCCCGAAAGCTCATACACTCAAAAATTTGTTACTTTCTGCCTCGGAATAAATTGTAACTTGATATTTAGAGTGTGCTTCCTGCTTACAATTTTAAATCTGTTTCTTTTTTTTTTAAAAAAAAGGTTTTAGTGATAATATTCCCATTTGTTAAAAGCAATTTGATTTTGATTTCATCAGTTACTCCCTGGCAACTACTTCCATACTTACATAGTGTGATTAAATGTGTTGATGTTCTTGATGAATCGCTAGTAAGTAAAATAAATTCTTATGAATATATTCTTAAGAAAAAGTTTTGAATGTAAATTCACGGTTCAGAATGCATTTGAAAATTCTATCATACGAAACACTCCTCAAGTTCTATACGTTATTGTAGCTAATAAAGCATTTCCTCTAAATAAACGTACTTAATGCGAGCATATCAAGGAGATAACTTGAACGATCGTAAGCATAACACCAAATCTCGTTTTATCGTGCCATGGGGATATTAGAAAATAGTTAGTCATTAGGTTGCGTGTTCCATTGATCAATCGCATGGTGCGGTAGGCGTTATGATGTGGGACGTGAAGTTTTGGTACAATGTCTCAAAAATTTGGACTTTATAATAGGTGGATTCAAACCGCTCCAAAGTATATGGATTACATATTTATGGTCAGTTGCTTACTGCATAATTTTATATTAAAGAACAGTCATTCACCAAGTAGATTTGAGTAGTAGGGTAATATATTAAAAATTTTTCATTTGCAAGGAGGGTATGCCACGACAGATCATACATTTTGCCTACGATAAATATTCACTGAATGCTTCTGTTCTGGGGTTTGCTCTTTGCCTTGGTTATCAACACACAGCTATAGGGAAATGCTTAAGCTACAGCCAACATTATAAAAGTAAAAAAATAAAATAAAATTACGTAGATCTGCTGTATTCGTTGATGTGAATCAGAAATATACACATAATTTTCACCAGCTGTTTTTATTTCTGCTCCCACTTTATTCCAGAGTGTATTCTTGAGCTCTGTGCTTGTGTATTTTAGGATTAGAGAGATCATAGAACACCGGGTAGTTGCACGAAGATTCAATAAGTTTTTCTCATTTACGTTTGTGATGATGAAGTAACGCACGATGACTAATCGGCCTGACGGTGTCGCGACCGTGGAGTGAGAAAATACCGGCCGCAAGAAATATGACGGTCACGGTGCGGCATCTGCGAGAGCACGATTTGCACTGTCACGGTCACGCCACGGGCAAGTGTGGACACTGCCCTTTGAACTCCTTGCAACCGTGTCGGCGGAATAACAGGACGGTCACTACACTGTCGCGTCACTGATGTTTCACTTATATGAAGGTAATGATACTCAGCTACCCGCCTGAGTCACCGGACTTGCTATTATCAAATTCTTGTGCAATGGTTTTGTTGCGCCTTCTAACTTAGTGAATAACTCGATTGTCACAATCAATAAAATATTCCGGTCTATTATGCCGTGGTCGAATGGATTTCACTTTAAAACTCGATATTTCGTCCCCATCTGCGGAGAACATTTTCAAGAGGGATCGTAGCTTTGTTGAATGTCTGATTCACACCCTGGTTCACTACTGACTGCAGCAAAATTTCGCTTCTGCGAGCTTCCGCGCAGTGCCTTGACGTCACATGTTTTGAATACGCGACCGCAATTTGTCGTTGTCGACTGCAGACGTCCGCTAGCTGTGCTCGTGCTTTCCTTCTGCTGAGTCCTTCACAAAGGGGTGAGAATTTTTGTACTACTTTCACTGTTCTCTCGCCCTGGTTAAATCCGAAGCCGAGTTTCGTTTATTCTCACATCAATGCCTGAACAGTGCCGTGACCTCAAGTCAGTCGTGTTTTGTTAACATTATAATAGATAATAATTGTACGTTACAAGTGTCTGCCTTCCTCTATGTTGGTTGCTTGTGGTAACAAATCTGTGTTCAGGTATACTACCTTGTAAAGACCACCTTGATGACTGATATTTTGTTAAAAACCCAGGAAGCCGTGTTGTAAGCTAGTCACTGTTTTAGTTTGTCATGCTGTAACATAGTCAGTGCTAATTATTGCTTGAGGTTATTAACAGAAAATCGCAATTTCATTCTAGGCTGTGTTTTCTTCGCGCTATAACTGTTTCTAATGAGATGCGTCAGCTCGGAACGCATTGTTTCAAAAGCCTGAGATTTACGTCATGTGGTATTTCTGTATCTAATCCTTAAATTCTAAGGTGTTCACTAGCTGAAGTTATGTAATTATTGTTGCTCCTTTTAAAATATTTATACTTCTTTTACAGGTTTTAACAATTTGTGTGCAATTTAAAATTCATTCTTTTCATTCTTCTGGAACTGAACTCCGAGAACGTGTATCTAAGTTTTCTATATTAGGCTTTAACCTGTATAGTTGTTCCCTAAGATCTATGAAACTGATGCCAGTTTTCAAACATTTTCCTGAGCTATAGTTAGTGCGTAAAATTATGGTTTCCTCTTGGTCTCATGCGGATCACCATGCACCGTCAAACTGTTATTTCTTGTAGAACGATATCATCAAAGATTGTAATATGAAACGCATAGCGCCGGCCGCGGTGGTCTCGGGTTCTAGGTGCGCAGCCCGGAACCGTGTGACTGCTACGGTCGCAGGTTCGAATCCTGCCTCGGGCATGGATGTGTGTGATGTCCTTAGGTTAGATAGGTTTAAGTAGTTCTAAGTTCTAGGGGACTGATGACCACAGCAGTTGAGCCCCATAGTACTCAGAACCAAATGCATAGCGTGCGTTATTCATAGTATGAAAGTCAAAACAAGGTTTCTTAGTATTTAATGTTGAATTTCCAATTTCCGTGTAATAAATTATTTTAAGCAAAATGTGTAATGTAATTTCGACCCAGCACCTTACCATTTCCTCCCCGCTCCTACCACTACACAAACACTGTTCTCCCATTTTCAATGATAACTGTACCCAATGCCCCGTAAGCAGAATTACCGCTCCCCCATACTCGTGGTCCGGTTGTAGATAGTGCTACCCACGAGGAGCCAGGGTGAATTGCTCGTTTAAATTACTATCTCTCTGAGTATGTGTGTGTGTGTGTGTGTGTGTGTGTGTGTGTGTGTGTGTGTGTGTGAGTGTGTATTCGTTCATTGTTCTCTGGTATACTCACAAGGTCGAAAAAACTCATGCTTGAGAGAGAGTGATCTCATATATAACATCTAATATTACAAAACATAATTCCATTAAATTAATAACAAAGTATCAACAAAGGTGTCCGCCCCTGGTAGCTGAGTGGCCAGCGCGACGGACTGTCATACCTAACGGCCCGGGTTCGATTCCCGCCTGGGTCGGAGATTT
The DNA here is from genome assembly GCF_023897955.1 of Schistocerca gregaria. Classification (NCBI taxonomy): domain Eukaryota; kingdom Metazoa; phylum Arthropoda; class Insecta; order Orthoptera; family Acrididae; genus Schistocerca; species Schistocerca gregaria. The sequence continues at coordinate 385,419,018 of NC_064927.1, forward strand.
TCTCCCCTCAGGGACTGGGTGTTGTGTTATCCTTATCATCATAGTTTCATCCCCACCGACACGCAAGTCGCTGAAGTGCCGTAGCTCGAAAAACTTGCGCCAGGTCTATCCGACGGAAGGCGCTAGCCACACGGCATTCCAATTTTTCCATCAGCAAAGGTGTTGCATACGGCTATGTCTTTTATGTTATGATGTACCGAAGACTGTAAGCACTGATATCTCATTAACTGACATTTAATTCTCACAGACCGACGCCTATATACTGGACCTTCAATGCATCATTGCTTTTAAACGACATACAGTCATAACACGCCAGTTATAACACGAAAACAATCAAATAGCAGAATTCTTAAAAGCCAACATATCGTTTCCCATAATTTTTATTAAAACATGTTGAACCATAAGCGGCGTTTTCTTGAGAGACCTTCAATGTGCCGGTGTTGTGAAACACCGTACGTTCATGGAACGTAAATTATAATATAAAACCCACCAAATACGGTTTCAACTGAATACCAAGTAATTCAATAAGGCATCTCCAAGATTCTGCATGTGACGTATAAAGCGAATTACTATCTCACTGGCCATAATCTTCTCCACGAAGCAAAAATCTGAGTTTGTAGATTAGATCTACCTCTCGTCCCAACTGATCCATAGGGAGGAGATCCTCTCTCAGAAAACAAGGATACACAATAAATATTTACAAAATAAGAACAAATAGGATATACACCTTCCGCAGATCCCAAAATAAATTTCCCTTGTGGATGTGGAACTGGAAAAAAAAAATCTTCAGCTCATTTACTTTTAAAAAGACATAAAACTTCCCATCAAATATCAAATGTTCAGTACACATTATAACCTTAGGCTATCGTAGCCACATATCATAAAATAAAATTTAAAAACATTTACAAAGTTTGCAGCTCTTACTTAAATGATCGCGTTACTGCTCAAAATTTGTACATAAACCAGATTGTATGCAGTATTCACATTACGTGATAATATTAATAATATACGTGCATCAATCGGTTCTGCTATGAAACTCATGAGCGAAATAGGAGTTGGCCACTATAAATCCTTTACACTCTTCCCAAACTGAACTTTATCATTAGTTAAACATTTTATAGATGCTGGCGTGTTAATGAAAATGAGTGTTGTTGAACAGTGGACACCATTCAGAACCTAAGTATGTGACTTTAAATCTTTGTGAAAATTATTCCTATTTCTACTACTGATTCCATGAACTGAGCTGTTGGTTTGCAATAAAAGATAATTTTTAATGACCTTCTTATTAAGGATTAAATATATTGGGAGGCAATAGTTAGTATCCCCAGTTCCTTAAACAGCACTTCGCAGGTCGTTCATGAGTTCACATCACAGATAAATCGTAAATTTCGTTTATGGGATCAGAAAACTTTAGCTTTGCTTCATGAGATACCCCAGAAAATAATTTCGTACGACATTATGGAATGAAAGAAAGCATAGTACGCTAACTTTTCTACTCTTATACCACGTATGTCAAACAACATTCGTATATCAAATATGTATTCGATTTGGCGCTTTTGTAGTTCTGTGATATGCTCCATCCAGTTAAATTTATTATCCAGTTGTAATTACAAGAATTTAACACTGTGAACTTCTTCTTTCTATCTGATGTGTCTTAATAGATCTTTCACGCTTCGGAATTTCACATTGTGACGTCACAAAACTAGACGAGCTCCAAGTCCACGAACGCTTTCGCATCCTGTGTGAGAATGGCAAAGTTCTGCTTCCTGCCAACACTTCGGAAGTTTCTTTTCCAATTGATGTAAGGATTCACCGGCCAGCCTGTGGAAATCTCTCGCCTTCGAAAAATCTATGGTCGGCCCAGACTATGAGTAGTTTAGTGGGATTGAAGAACGTCTGCTCCATCTTCTCCCAGCCGAAGAATGGTTCCCGTCCTCCAGAAACAGGAATACCGCCGTCGGCATTCGCAATAGCGAACACCACAAAGCAGACGGGCGTGGCCAGGATTTTACCGTTACACAGTTCCGGGACATAGTTCGTGAACATAAGTAATGCAACTGCTTAAAAAAATTGATCCATATCTTTATTTCTAAAAAGGCCATGATTTTCGGTTATGCATTTCTACTGCCACTATAAAAATTAACATTCTTATTGAGGACGATGTGTAAAATATCGATCCAAATACAGGGGATAGGCAAAATAATGTGAACGGTGGTAGTAATGGGATGACTGTGTTTGACGGCCAACAACGCAGGTAAGGCACATGTCGTGCTGGACTTTGAGTGTTCAGTACGGTCTAGGCATCAGTGCTGGTTGTTTGTGAATAGTGCACATTTCGTATTGGCATTCAGAGACCGAGGTCGAAGTGCAAAGAAAGACCTAAAGGAGTTCCAAAGAGGGCAGATTATGGGCACCCAATTAGCTGGAGCATCAGTAACCAAAACAGCCAACTTATTGAATGTTTGAAGAGCAACTGTTTCAACAGTCAAGACAGCCAACACAAAACATGGAAAGACGTTATCGTATGAACGTAATAGTGGGCGAAAATCAAAACTGAATGGCAGAGATCACGAACACGAATTATGCCAAAACAACTCAAAACAGCAGCAGCTAAAGTGTCTGCAGAACTCAATAACCATCTTCGAGACCCTGTACCTATAGACACTGTCCGCCGAGAATTCCACAAAGCGAATATTCATGGACGAGGTGCCACACCGAAACTGTTAGTCACGACAACGAACGCAAAGAAGCGTAAAAAATGGTGTCAGAAGCATAAATCCTGGACGGCTCATCAGCGCAAACACGTCATATGGTGCGTCGAGTCAACGTTTTCGTCATTTCCAACATCGAGCCGGTTTTACGTCTGGAGAATCCCAAAAGAAGTCTACAATCTTGATTGCTTGATTGCAACGGTTAAGTATGGAGGTGGAAGTGTGAAGGCGTGTGCCGCCATGTATGGTATTCTGCTGGTCCCATCATTACTCTCAAAGGCAGTGTTACAGTCAACGATTATGTGAACATTTTAGTTGATCAGGTGTATCCCAGTATTCAAATGTTGTTCCCAAAATATGATACAATGTTTCGGGACGATAATGAATCCATTCACACAGATACATCTACATCTACATCCATACTCCGCAAGCCACCTGACGGTGTGTGGCGGAGGGTACCTTGAGTACCTCTATCGGTTCTCCCTTCTATTCCAGTCTCGTATTGTTCATGGAAAGAAGGATTGTCGGTATGCTTCTGTGTGGGCTCTAAGCTCTCTGATTTTATCCTCATGGTCTCTTCGCGATATATACGTAGGAGGGAGCAATATAATGCTTGACTCTTCGGTGGAGGTATGTTCTCGAGACTATAACAAAAGCCCTTACCGAGCTACTGAGCGTCTCTCCTGCAGAGCCTTCCACAGGAGTTTATCTATCATCTCCGTAACGCTGTCGCGATTATTAAATGATCCTGTAACGAAGCGCGCTGCTCTCCGTTTGATCTTCTCTATCTCTTCTATCAACCCTATCTGGTACGGATCCCACAATGTTGAGCAGTATTCAAGCAGTGGGCGAACAATCGCACTGTAACCTACTTCCTTTGTTTTCGGATTGCATTTCCTTATGATTCTTCCAATGAATCTCAGTCTGGCATCTGCTTTACCGACGATCAACTTTATATGATCATTCCATTTTAAATCACTCCTAATGCACACTCCCAGATAATTTATGGAGTTAACTGCTTCCAGTTGCTGACCTGCTATTTTGTAGTTAAATGATAAGGGATCTATCTTTCTATGTATTCGCAGCACATTATACTTGTCTATATTGTGATTCAATTGCCATTCCGTGCACCATGCGTCAATTCGCTGCAGATCTTCCTGTATTTCAGTACGATTTTTCATTATTGCAACCTCTCGATACACCACAGCATCATCTGCAAAAAGCCTCAGTGAACTTCCGATGTCATGCACCAGGTCATTTATGTATATTGTGAATAGCAACGGTCCCATGACACTCCCCTGCGGCACACCTGAAATCACTCTTACTTCGGAAGACTTCTCTCCATTGAGAATGACATGCTGCGTTTTGTTATCTAGGAACTCCTCAATCCAATCACACAATTGGTCTGATAATCCGTATGCTCTTACTTTGTTCATTAAACGACTGTGGGGAACTGTGTCAAACGCCTTGCGGAAGTCAATAAAAAACGGCATCTACCTGTGAACCCGTGTCCATGGCCCTCTGAGTCTCGTGGACGAATAGCGCGAGCTGGGTTTCACACGACCGTCTTTTTCGAAACCCATGCTGATTCCTACAGCGTAGATTTCTAGTCTCCAGAAAAGTCATTATACTCGAACATAATACGTGTTCCAAAATTCTACAACTGATCGACGTTAGAGATATAGGTCTATAGTTCTGAACATCTGTTCGACGTGCCTTCTTGAAAACGGGGATGACCTGTGCCCTTTTCCAATCCTTTGGAACGCTTCGCTCTTCCAGAGACCTACGGTACACTGCTGCAAGAAGGGGGGGGGGGGGGGGGGGGGGGGCCAAGTTCCTTCGCGTACTCTGTGTAAAATCGAACTGGTATCCCATTAGGTCCAGCGGCCTTTCCTCTTTTGAGCGATTTTAATTGTTTCTCTATCCCTCTGTAGTCTATTTCGATATCTACAATTTTGTCATCTGTGCGACAATCCAGAGAAGGAATTACAGTGCTGTCTTCCTCTGTGAAACAGCTTTGGAAGAAGACATTTAGTATTTCGGCCTTTAGTCTGTCATCCTCTGTTTCAGTACCATTTTGGTCGCAGAGTGTCTGGACATTTTGTTTTGATACACCTATCACTTTGACATAGGACCAAAATTTCTTAGATTTTCTGCCAAGTCAGTACATAGAACTTTACATTCGAATTCATTGAACGTCTCTCGCATAGCCCTCCTCGCACTACATATCGTTTTGCGTAATTTTTGTTTGTCTGCAAGGCTTTGGCTATGTTTATGTTTGCTGTGAAGTTCCCTTTGCTTCCGCAGCAGTTTTCTAACTCGGTTGTTGTACCACGGTGGCTCTTTTCCATCTCTTACGATCCAACGCACATTGTACGATGGTTTTGAACTTTGTCCACTGATCCTCAACACTATCTGTACTTGAGACAAAACTTTTGTGTTGAGCCATCAAGTACTCTGAAATCTGCTTTTTGTCACTTTGCTAAACAGAAAAATCTTCCTACCATTTTTTAATATTTCTATTTACGGCTGAAATCATCGATGCAGTAACCGCTTTATGATCGCTGATTCCCTGTTCTGCATTAACTGATTCAAATAGTTCGGGTCTGTTTGTCACCAGAAGGTCTAATATGTTATCACCACGGGTCGGTTCTCTGTCTAACTGCTCACGGTAGTTTTCAGATAAAGCACTTAAAAGAATTTCACTGGATTCTTTTTCCCTGCCTCCCGTTATGAACGTTTGAGTCTCCCAGTCTACATTCGGCAAATTAAAATATCCACCCAGAACTATAACATGGTGGGGAAATCTACTCGAAATATTTTCCAAATTATTCTTCCGGTGCTCAGCCACAACAGCTGCTGAGCCCGGGGGCCTATAGAGACATCCAATTACCATGTCTGAGCCTGCTTTAACCGTGACATTCACCCAAACCATTTGACAATTCGGATCTCTGTGAATTTCCTTCGATACTATTGCACTTCTTATCGCTATAAACACGCCTCCCCCTTCACTGTCCAGCCTGTCTCTGCGGTATACATTCCAATCTGAGTTTAGGATTTCATTACTGTTTACTTCTCGTTTCAGCCAACTTTCTGTCCCTAGTACTATATGGGCGTTGTGACCGTTTATTAATGAGAGCAGTTCTGGGACCTTTCTATAGACGCTCCTGCAGTTTACTGTTAGCACATTAATATTGTTATTCCCTGTTGCATTTTGCCTACTCCTACCTTGCCGCGTCTCAGGTGGCGTGTTGTCGGGCCTAGGGAGGGAATTCTCTAACCTAAAAAAAACCCATGTGCACTCCACACGTATTCCGCTATCCTTGTAGCCGCTTCCGGCGTGTAGTGCACGCCTGACCTATTCAGGGGGACCCTAAATTTCTCCACCCGATAGCGGAGGACGAGAAATTTGCACCCCATCTCTCCGCAGAATCGTCTGAGCTTGGGGTTTAAGCCTTCCACTCGGCTCCACACCAGAGGACCGCGATCGGTTCTGGGAATGATACTACAAATAGTTAGCTCTGATTCCACCCCGCGAGCGAGGATTTCCGCCTTCACCGATTCCGCCAACCGCCTGTACGAACTGAGGATGACCTCTGAACCCAGATGGCAGGAGTCATTGGTCCTGACATGAGCAACAATTTGCAGTCGGGTGCACCTAGTGCCTTCTATCGCCGCCGGTAGGGCCTCTTCCACATCTTGGATGAGACCCCCCGGCACGCAGACAGAATGAACACTGGCCTTCTTCCCCGACCTTTCCGCTATTTCCCTAAGGGGCTCCATCACTCGCCTAACGTTGGAGCTCCCAATAACTAATAAACCCCTTCCCCCGTGTGCCTGCTCGGACGTTGCTGAAGGAGCAGCCACATGTCCACTCACAGGCAGAGCGGGCGATGCCACACGGCCAGCCTCCACATTTACCCTCCGCCTCTGCGCCGCCAACTCCGCTGAACCCGCCACTCCCCTTGGGGAGAGGGTGGCTCAACGGCGCCCGGTACCCGCGAAGATGTCTCGACAGCAGGGACAGTGGGTGAAGCATGCAACACCTGGGGTGTACCTTGCGACGCACCAGACTCCCCACTGCCGCTACACTCCGAGGCAGCAGCATGAAGACGGCTGACCGCGGCCATCAACACGCTCAGCTGTACGCGAAGAGTGGCCAGCTCCTCCTGCGTCCGTACACAGCAGTCACACATCCTATCCATACTAAGGAATCAATTTACTGAAGAGACTTAATCAACTTTTAACTAGACTGCTAATTCACTAAAGGCGGCTGATAGTAGACTAAATTGTGGTTACTAGACACTTTTTGTAGAAAACAATGAAAATAGCACTACCTGTCTCTGGACTGTATTCAAAACAAACACGAAATCTATGGAACACAATTAATAGCACTCGACAATTAAAGCTTCCTAAAAGCAAAAACACATGGAAGAAGTGACAAGTAAGAAAAATACAGTTAATACTTAAATTAAGGTAGCTCGCTGCACAGCAGACGTGAAGCAGACGGCGTTGGCCAGCACACTCCTTGGACCTGAACATTATCGAATCCTTGTGTGCGGTATTAGATCGCAGAATCCGGAGCAGGTTTCCTCCTCCCTCATCACTAAAGGAGTCAGAAGAGGTTCTGATCGAAAAGTGCCATAACATTCCCCTGGAGACTATACAATCGTTATATGTCAGTATTCCAAGAAGAATCGCAGCTGTATTATGGGCAAATGAAGGCCCAACCTCTTATTAATAAATCATGCAAAGTAAGTACAGGTGTTCACATTATTTTGCCTGTCCCCCGTATATGGGGCAGTCAGACTGAAAGAAGACACATGGAAAAAGTAGGTAACCTATTTATTATTTCAAACGTAATCGCGATAATTGTTAATAGATTTACCCCACTGCGAGACAAGATGGTCAGTGCCTTCAAGGAAAAGTGTCTGCGGTTGCCTACGGACCATGGCGTGCACCTCTTCGTTCGAAGCAAATCGAGAGCCACGAATATCTTTCTTCAGGGCTCCAAAAATATGGAATTGGCATCGCGACTGTGTGGAGGATGTGTAATGGCTTAATGTCGAAACTTCTGCAGAGTATTCGAAACAACCTGGAAATATGTGATGTAGAATTTTGTTGGCTCATTGTTTCAATTACGTTGCAGAAGTTTCGCTGGGAAGACCTTAAACATTCTCCATGCATTCGAGATCTCGCACCTTGCCATTTTCATATATTTGAAGTCGTGAAAAAAGAAATTCGTGGCAGTCGATTTGCTTCGGACAAAGATGCGCACGCCTCGACACAGTCATGGTTCCGTAGGCAACCGCAAACATTTTTCCATGAAGGCACTGAACGCCTTGTCTCACAGTAGGATCAATGTGTTAACAGTTATGCTGAGTATTTCTGAACTAATAACCAGTTTTTTCTATTTGACTCGTTTTCGTTTGAGTACCCCTTATACTTTCCAAATACACTGAAAAGCCAAGGGTACTGGTACACGTGCTTAGTATCGTGTAGGGTCCCCAAAAGCAAGCAGAAGTGCTGCATCAGGACGTAGCATGGACTCGACTAATGTCTGAAGTACTGCTGGAGGGAACTGACACCATGAATTCTGCAGGGCTATACATAAATCCGCTAGGAGATTTAGATCTCTTCTGAAACGTTGCAAGACATCCCAGATATGCTCAATAATGTTCATGTCTAGGGAGTTGGGAGGCCAGCGGAAGTGTTTAAACTTAGAAGAGTGTTTCTGGATCCTCTCTGTAGCAATTCTGGACGTGTGGGTTGTTGCATTGCCCTGCTGGAATTTCCCAAGTCCGTACGAATGCACAATGGACATAAATGGATTCAGGTGATCAGAAAGCATGCTTACGTACGTGTCACCAGTCATGGAGTCCTATATAGACTATCATGGGTCGCAAAAAACTCCACCTGCACTAACCCCACACCATTACAGAGCTTCCATCAGCTTGAGCAGTCTCCTGCTGACATGCACGGTCCATGGATTCTGTAAGTGGTCTCCATACACTACACGTCCATCCGCTCGATACAATATGCAACGAGAGTCGTCCGACCACACAACATGTTTCCTGTCATAAACAGTCCAATGTCGGTGTAGAAGGGCCCAGGCGAGGCGTAAAGCTTTGCGTCGTTCAGTCATCAAGGGTACACGAGTGGGCCTTGGGCTCCGAAAGCTGATATCGACGATGCTTCGTTGAATGGTTCACATGCTGGCACTTGTTGATGTCTCAACACTGAAATCTGCAGCAATTTGCGGAAAGGATGCTCTTTTGTTACATTGAACGATTCTTTTCAGTCGTCGTTGGTCCCGTCCTTGCAGGATCGTTTCCTGGCAACAGCGATGTCGGAGATTTGATGTTTTAACGTTTCCCTGATACTCATGGTACACTCGAGAAATGGTCATACGAGAAAATCCCCACTTCATCGCTACCTCGTAGAAGCTGTGTCCCATCGCTCGTGCGCCAACTATAACACCAGGTTCAAACTCACTTAAATCTTGATAACCTGCCACTGTAGCAGCAGTAACCGATCTAACAACTGCGCCAGATATTCGTTGTGTTACATAGGCGCTGCCGACCGCAGCTCCATATTCTGCCCATTTACATATCCCTGTATTTGAATACGGATGGCTATACCAGTTTCTTTGGCACCTCATTGCATGTCTATATAAAAACAGTTACCTCGGACTTTCCAATTTATTCTGAATTTAGATAAACCTACCGTGAATGAAAACGAAACAAATTAAATTATCAAAACTTGCCCCCAGAAATTGAGATTCCTCTCGGAGATGCCTTGTGAACGTCGAAGAGAAACTTAACAGTGCTTGGTTTTGCGTTTTATTTATTGGTAAGGCAATACAAAAGAACTGACTTTCATAATCTTTATGCACACACATACCTCACATATCTCCACTCAGCATAGCTTAAGACTCGCCCACACTTGAGTAGAGATGTAGGAGGTTTTTGTTCTGCCTGCCGCGTCCCTCAGCGGTGACATCACAGGCTGAAACCGTCTGCATCTACATCTACATCTACAAGGTTATTCCGCAAGTCACACATAAGTGCCTGGCAGAGGGTTCATCGAACCATTTTCATACTACTTCGCTACCATTCCACTCTCGAATGGCGCGTGGGAAAAAGGAACACCTAAATCTTTCCGTTCGAGCCTTGATTTCTCTTATTTCTTTATGATGATCATTTCTTCCTATGTAGGTGGGTGTCAACAAAATATTTTCGAATTCGAAAGAGAAAGTTGGTGATTGAAATTTCGTAAATAGATCTCGCCGCAAAGAATATCGCCTTTGTTTCAGTGACCGCCATCCGAACTCGCGTATCACATCAGTGACATTCTCACCCCGATTGCGCGATAACACCAAGCGAGCTGCCCTTCTTTGCACTTTCTCGATGTCCTCCGTCAATACTACCTGGTAAGGATCCCATGCCGCGCTGCAATATTCCGGCAGAAGACAGACAAGTGTAATGTTGGCTGCCTCTTTAGTGGATTTCTCGCATCTTCTAAGTGTTCTGCCAACAAAAGGCAGTCTATCGCCTTCCCCGTAATATTATCAACGTGGTCTTTCCAATTTAAGTTGCTCGTAATTGTAATTCCCAGGTATTTAGTCAAATTGACAGCCCTTAGATTTGTGTGATTTATCGTATACCCTAAATTTATCGGATTTCTTTTAGTACCCATGTGGATGACCTCACGCTTTTCTTTGTGCCAATTGTCACCTTTCGCACCATACAGAAATTCTCTCTAGATCATTTTGTAATTGGAATTGATCGTCTGATGATTTTACTAGACGGCAGATTACAGCGTCATCTGCAAACAATCTATGGGAGCTGCTCAGATTATCGCCCATATAATTTATCTAAATCAGGAACAGCAGAGGGCCTATGACACAACCTTGCGGAACGCCAGATATCACTTATGTTCTACTCGATGACTTATAGTCTGTCACTACGAACTGTGAGCTCTCTGAGAGGAAATCACGCATCTAGTCACAAAACTGAGACGATACTCCACATACACGCAATTTGAGTAATAGTCGCTTGTGAGGAACGGCCTCAAAAGCCTTCTGGAAATCTAGGAATATGCAATCGATCGGAGATCCCTTGTCGACAGCACTCATTACTTCATGGGAATAAAGAGTTAGCTGTGTTGCATGAGAACGATATTTTCTGAATCCGTGATGGTTATGTATCAATAAGTCATTTTCTTCAAGGTGATTCATAATGTCCGAGTTCAGTATATGCTGCAAACTCCTACTGCAATATGAGGTGAGAGATATGGGTCTGTAATTCAATGGGTTACTCCTGTTTCCTTTCTTGAATATTAATGTGCTTCTTTCCAGTCTTTAGGAACAGACCTTTCGTTAAGTGAGCGGTTGTATATGATTGCGAAGAAAGGCTCGATTGTGTCTGCATACTCTGAAAGATACCTTATTGGTAAACCATCTGGATCTCAAGACTTGCCTGTCTTAAGTGATTTCAGTTGTTTCGCAACACCTAAGCTATCTGATTTTATGTCACTCGCATTAACAGCTGTTCTGGTTTCGAATTCTGGAATATTTACTTCGTCTTCTTTCGTGAAGAAATTACGGAAAACTGTATTTAGTAACTTAGCTTTAGTGGCACCATCATCAGTAACATTTCCATCGTTATCGCGCAGTGACGATGTTAACTGTTATTTTGCCACTCGTGTACTTTACGTACGACCAGAATCGCTTTGCGTTTTGTACCTCATTTTAAGACAATGTTTCATTGTGGAAACTACTACAAGCATTTCCCATTGACGTCCGTACTAAATTTCGAGTTTTCGTAAAACATAGCCAGTCTTGGGGATTTTGTATTCTTCTGAATTTGGCATGCTTTTTTCGTTGCTTCTGCAAAAGTGTTCTGACGTGTTTTGTGTACCATGGTGGATCAGTCCCGTTTCTTATTAACTTACGCGGTATGAATCTATCTATTGTTGTCGATGCTCTATCTTTGAATTTGAGCCATATCTGGTCTACACGTACATAATTAGCTTAGAAGGAATGGAGACTATCTCTTAGGAAGGCATGAACCGAATTTTTATGTGCTATTTTAAATAGATATATTTTGCATTTAATTTAAGTGTTTTGGTCGATATGGTTTTGAGCCTCGCTACAATGACCATGTGTTCATTAATCCCTGTATCCGTCATGACGCTCTCTATAAGATCAGGATTATTTGTGTTTCTCAACCATTCGCAGTTCATGTGGGCTCAAGGTAATTATCTCGGAAGATGTTTTCGCCTACCACCGGCTCTGAACATGTATTTTCGCCAACAAATCGAGGGTAGATTGAAATCTCCGCCATTTATAACTGTATGAGTGGGGTACTTATTTGTAATGAGATTCAAGTTTTCTGTGAAGCATTCAGCTATTATATTATCTGGGTCGGGGGGGGGGGGGGGGGGGGGGCGCGGTAGAAGGAGCCAATTATTATTTTGGTACGGCTGTTGAGTATAACCTCTACCCATAGTAATTCACAGAAACTATCTATTTCAACTTCACTACAAGATAAACTACTACCAACAGACACAAACACACTACCACCAACCTTATTTAATCTATCCTATCTGAACACGGTTTGCGCCTCTGTAAAAATTTCGGCAGAATGTATCTCCGACCTTAGCCGTGTGTGACTCCACATCGCTGTCTCTCTATTTTCCAAAGTATCTATACATATTTGCACGAGCAAAGCAACTGCTGTTGACAGTTCTGTCTCGTGTAGATAGTATTCTACCACACCTTTAATTGTGAGTGCTAACGTCCTATCAGCAGTTGTTGTGATCAATGGTGGCACGGATTTCACCGTGGCACGTATGATTTCGGTGGATGCACATACATTTGATTTAGAGGGAACTACATCTTAAAACAACCGTAGTGGAAAGCGAAGAACAGTACCGCTTTATGACTTATGCGACATTCCTGAGTACGTCATAGTGTTAAAGGCAGACGATCAGTCGAATATGTTATTTGGGTTTCTTGTCTTTTGTTGATCCTCAAAACATTATTTTTCTCCAAATAATCCGTAGCTTCGTTATCTGGACTTCAGTGGAGAGAAGGTGACACAGTCAAGGTGAGGGGAACGTGCCTCTATGAGAGCTTAAAATAATTTGAAACAGAGTTAGAACATTTGAAAACGTTTCAATTTGTAACTTACCTTAAAAGTGTGTACTGTTAACACGTACATTTATTTGTTTATGCACTCGTTTTGTGTGATAATATTAGGACCTCCAATCTGTGGTTTATATCTGATCGGATATCCTTACAGCGCTACAATATTCATAGCGTAAGAGGTGTATATAATAATTACAATTAGAAGAAGAAGAAGAACAACAACAACAAAAACAATAATAATAATAATAATAATAATAATAACAGTTATTATTACAACAGTAATAACTGTTATTATTATTATTATTTTTACAGTCACAACAATAAATAAAGGTAATGAAATACTGTAAATCCTATTATTGTCGGATCTGAAGTACATATCGGTCTTCTTAAAACAGAAATAATGAAATATTAACAGAAATTAAACAGCGGTACAGAATTATGCACTTGTAAATAATCGATTTTCCGTTTCAGTAATTCTTGTTTTCAACGCCACTACGTGGTTCAGTAGTTACTTCATCATGATAAAGTGGATTTCACTGCTTATATATTGTGGAACTACTTGTGTTACGTATGAATGTCATCGACGTGAGGGACAACGATATGCCCAAATGGTCACGTGTCGTCTTGCACTAGTAAAGAAACATTAGCGCCATTTACACTACTGAAGATGCTTGCCACGTACCCACATGTGTGGAAACGTCGATAGCTACATGATGGTACGGCTACTGAAACGCTTAGTTGTATAAAAGATGCTGTGACCATAAATCGTTGATTTTTTTTTTCGTGCATCTTCTAATCAGTGCAGAGCTATACTTGAATAAGAAGTTGACGGGAACTGGAAACAGAAAAAATAATGGCGTGAAGTTAGCAGATGCGATGATAAATAAAAACTGGGGTTGTCGGAATCCGGCATATCAATTGAAGAATTACTGTTTCGCTTTTGGACGAAAGGAGAATAGCCAAAATATGTTGTGTTTACTCGTGAGCGTAACTTAAATAAGAAGGCTGCAGATATAGGCCTACTGCTTGTACAGACAGAATTTTGTTGAATGTCCAGTTCGAAGTACATCAATTGTGATTGCGCTTTATTGATGGTCCTAATTGTACGATGAATTGTCGCAGAAATTTTCTCAAACAAAACAAATAATTACTTATCTGTAATAATTCCGTAAGTGGCCTAATGATACGAAAGTAATTTACATCGCTTTAAGGTCACAATGAAATTTACTCAGCGGTAAACTAAAGGCCTGACTATGGCATTGGCAGTAAATCAAAACGCTGAATAGAAGTTGGAGAAGACTATCATTCAATTTGCGAATTATCTAGGTTTCAGTCTGCAAGGATAAGACATTGCGCAACCATAAAGTTAAGCGATGAAGTTATGTAGCTATCAATAACTCCATCTAATTAAGTAGTTTCAACATGACATCAGTTTAGACAATAATTATATGATTATCCGAAAAAAAGTTTGGAAAGCAGGAGAAGAAGTACTGATGTATCTAGTTTACTCTTCCACATTGATAAACTACCTTTATTGATTTTTGGAGTGCACTGATTTCTTTCTTCGCTTGATTTCCCTAAAGCAGTAAAGCTGTGGGCGGTGCATGTAATTGACAGATTGACTGGAAGACTCATGACGGAACTCAATGCCACAGAAGAGACGTTGCTTACAGTATTTATCTTGAACAATTGTTAAATAAAGGTAGTCAATATCCAATCTTACCAAGCACTATTAAATGATATACAATTGTATATTATAGAGAAATGCAGGCGAAATGCGGATGATGAATGACTGGTGGAGGGACTGCTACTTGACTCTGAAAGTAAATAAATGTAACGTATTGTACATAATTAGGCTATAAGACTATTACTGTTCGATTACACATGAACCGCCCAACCTAGGTGTAGCCATCCATAGTGACATAAAGCGGAATGACCACATATAACTGAATGTAGGAAAAGCAGATGCTAATCTTCATCAGTCTCCTGTCCGGTTTTACGTGGCCCTCCATGAATTGCTGTCCTGTGCCAACCTTTTCATCTCAGTACAGCATTTCCACCCTACGTTCTTAATTACTTGTTGTATAGATTCCACTGGTATTTTCACCTGCATATTTTACCCTCTACTGCTCCCTCTAGTACAGTAGAAGTAATTCCTTGATGTCTTAACACATGTCCTATAATTCTTACCCTCTTTCTTGTAAGAGTTTTATATGTGTTTCCTCGACAATTCTGTGGAGAACTTCCTCTCACCTCATTAGTTCACCTATTTTTTAACGTTCTTCTATAGACCTACAACACAAACGCTTCAACTCTCTTCTTTTCGAGTTTTCCTACAATCCACGATTCACGAGCGTACAATGCTGTGCTCCAGATGTATATTCTCAGAATTATCTTTCTCAAATTAAGGTCTATGTTTCATACTAGTAGCCTCTTATTGATAAGGAATGTCCTCTTTGCCTCTGCTAATCAATTCTTTATGTCGTTGGCCATTCGTCATTTTGGATTCCGTCACTTTGTTTACTTTGTGATCGCTAGTTTAGAGGTGTCTATTTATCTCTTAGTTTTATCCCTCTTCGGCATACCCTCAATCAATATTCTTTACACCATCAGTGAATCTTTATCATTGATATCCTCTCACTATGACTTTTAAACCCATTCTTGAAATTTTATTACTTTCTTTGCTTCTTCGATGTATGGATTGAATAGTAGGACCGAAAGACTACATCACTGCCTCACACTCTCCTAAATCCAAGGACTTCTTTCTTGGTCTTCCATTATTACAGTTCCTTCTTGGTTCTTGCCAACGTTCTACATTATCCGTCTTTTCCTTTAGCTTACTCCTACTTTTCTGAGAATTTTGATCATCTTGTACCATTTTAGACTGTCCAATGCTTTTAATAAGTCGAGAAATTTTATGATGTCTTGCTTGAATTATTATACAATTATGTACACAACGGCAAAGTTATACCTCTGGTACCTTTTCTTGTCGAAAGCCAAGATCTGGTAGATCATCAGTATTCTTTTTCATTTTTCTGCATATTATTATTGTCTGCATCGTGGATGTATGAGATGTTAGATCGTGCGATGGATCTCGAAGTTACCTGCCCTTGCTGTCTTTGGAATTTTGTGGATGTTATCTCTTCAATTGTCTGGCAGTATTTCTCCAGTCTCATAGATTCTATACGCCAACTTGAACAGCCGTTGTTTTCCACTTTCATCAATCATTTCAGAAATTACGAAGGAATATTATCTACCAGTTCTGCCCTATTTGTCTTCCAAAGTTCTGTTAAGCTCTTACTCCAATGTTGGATCCCACATATCTTCTATATCTACTCCCATTTCTTCTGTCACTTCATCGTACAAGTCCACCACCTCGTAATGAGCTTCAGTGTACTCCTTCCACCTAAACGCTCTCTCTTCTGCGTTTCACAGTGAAATTACCCTTTCCCTGTTAATGTTGACGTAATTACTTTTAATTAAACCTAGATTATTTTGACTTTTCTATATGTTTAATCATTTCTTCTGTTTATATTTCTTCATATATTTTCTCTAACCATTTCGCCTTGACTTCTCAGCACTTCTCACTTATTTCCTTATTAAATACCTTATGTTGCTGCATTCCTCTCTTCTCCTGTGCATTTTTTATTTCCTTCTTTCATCGATCATTTGAAGTATTTCTTCGGATGTCCAGTATTTCTTCGCAGTTACCTCCCTTGTGCCCATGTTTGTCTGTCCCACATTCGTGACTGCGCTTTTCAGAGATGTCCATTACTTTTAAGCTGCGTTGCCTATGGTGATATTCATTATCTCAGTATCCACAGTCCTAGAAAGTTCAAAGGCTTTCCTTCTTTCTGACTTATATTTTCCAGTAACTCTATATTATGTTTTTTTCTCCCTACTGCAGCGTCCCAGTCCATTATTAGCACATCATATCCCTTTAGACACTGAACTACACGTTCAATACCCTCATATACTTTGTAACCATCTTCTGCTAGTAAATACGGCTATAAACGAACACATCACTGTAACTTACTCTGCTCCACCTTCCTGTTAGTAAAGAATCCTACTCTCGTTATACCGTTTTCTGCTGCTGTTTGGTTCAAATGGTTCAAATCGCCCTGAGCACTATGCGACTTAACTTCTGAGGTCATCAGTCGCCTGGAACTAATTAAACGTAACTAACCTAAGGACATCACACACATCCATGCCCGAGGCAGGGTTCGAATCTGCGACCGTAGCGGTCGGTCGGTTCCAGACTGTAGCGCCTAGAGCCGCACGGCCACTCCGGCAGGTTCTGTTGCTGTTTATGCTACGCTATAGACATTTCACCAGGTATCCTCAACTCCATCCCACAACATTATACTGACCCCCACTATCTCTAGACTGAAGTGTTGCATTTCCCTTCTCAGATTTTCTACTGCCCGTTCCACCTTCAAACATCTGACATTCCTAGCACTGGCTCAGAGTACGTTACCCTTTCGTTACTTATTCAGTGTTTATCTCATGGTTACCCCTCTATGTGCTTTCCCCTTCCAGATATCCGAATGGGGGAGTAATCCGGAATCCTTGGCCAGTTGCAGCCAACATGTCCTGTGGATACATATATTGGTTTTTATGCAATGGTTTACATTTCCTTCTACATCATCATGCCATTAATGATTGCTGATCTTCCGCCTTTTACAGACAGTTACCCAGTAATAATGGCCAGAGCTTTTACTGAGCCCCTGTACGGCTCTTCACTGACAAGGTCTTTGGCAGAACGAAGCTGACTTCTTATACCGAAAGTCTATGGTGGACACGGCTGACGAAATTTATTCAAAAGCTGAGCACGGGCAGGACCTATAGTATGTGTGCTGGAATAAAGATTATGGAAGTGTAATTTATCCACGAAATAAGTGTTTAAGTGGATTACAAAACACCCTGACTTTTGAACCGTGGACCTTGACGAAATGGGTTGGCTTCAGGGCCTCAACGATTCCGATAGTCGTACCGCCGGTGCCACCATAATTGAGGAGTATCTTTGAAGAGGAGCAGCAGTATTTTCAGGAATTGTGGGGGCAGGAGTGTGGGCGAATGACTGATCCAACCCTGCCATGTTAGCCAACATGACTTTGCTTTGTTGGTACGGCGAAGAATTGAAAGAAAGAGGAATTACAGCCATTATTTTGCCCGATACATGTAGCTCTTCTGTATGGTTAAATGATGATGGCATCTTCTTGGATAAATTATTCCTGACGTAACGTAACCCCCAATTCGGACATCCAATTGGAGACTTATTTACTTGCTTACTGGCTGGCGCTACAGTCCTTGTAGAACCTTGGCCTCCTTTGTCACCTGCCTACATTCTTCTCTGTCCATTGGTTTCGTTCTCTAATTCCTCCCTCCCACTGCTTTGAAAACTTTCCCCATATCTCCATGCCACCTATTCTTGGGTCATCATCCTCTCCTTCTCACCACAGGCTTTCCTGTAAACGCTCTCTTAACACTTCGAGCATCTGTAATTCCCTTTACATGACCAGCCCATCTTATTCCTCTTTGCTTGTTTTTCACCACAGGATTCGTATGTTCAAAAACTGTTCAAAAATGGTTCAAATGGCTCTCAGCACTATGGGACGTAACTTCTGAGGTCATCAGTCCCCTAGAACTTAGAACTACTGAAACCTAACTAACCTAAGTACATCACACACATCCATGCCCGAGGCAGGATTCGAACTGGCGACCGTAGCAGCCGCGTGGTTCCGGACTGAAGAGCCTAGAACCGCTCGGCCACTGCCCCTGGCCAAGCTCCTGGTTCATGCACTCAAGCGACCGCTGCTCATCGGCGACGAAGGCCGCAGTTTGCACGCCAGTGCCACAATTGGACGTCTGCTGAGTGGTAGCAGGTGGCCTTTTCAGAAGACTAGCGTTTTATACCTCGTCGGATACATGGTCGTTGATGTCTACTGCACGTAACGCTTGAACGAAAATGACCCAACACACAGGAGGTGAACATTTTCGTAATATTGCCTGGGTGATCGCATCATTCAGGAAGGCAGTGCAAGAAGGCACAATGTATCAGCACAAGTGTGCACCTGTCCTTTTTTGGACCGTATCGGTCTCGCGGTTCCAGACTGTACCGCCTAGAACCGCAAAGCCACTCTGGCCAGCTCAAAAACTGTCTGCAGTTCTGCGTTTGTCCATATTCTGCAGCTTCCGTTATCTGTCACTGGTCCACATATATTTCTCAGAATCTTCCTTTACCGTCTGAATAACCAGTCTGTCTCCCTTGTAGTTCTCACCCAGCCTTACGATCCACACATTACAATGGTCTTAATATGGTCAGATATATGTGAATTTTTGTATTCCTAACGTTTATGGATTTGAATATATTCTGCAAGGAATAAATACATCGAGTAAAATTTGCTATCCTTCCTTGAATTTCTGCTACTGTCCTATTATCTGCTGTTATCATCGAACCTAGTTATTTAAGCTTTTCCAATATTTTGCAATCTGTCCCGTTTATTTTTATTGCAGTCTCTCCTCTATGCCACCTGAACATCCCCTCACCATATACAGGGTGACCATAATTAAACTTTCAAAACGCTGTAGAAATAAGACCACTGGTCAGAATCACGTCAAATTGCACTGGAATATTATCGGCGAAGGGGGAAAACGTATGGCAGTTTGAAAGTTTAACTTTAATTGTAATCACCCTGTACTTTGATTCACCTGTATTCACTTCCAGTCCTAACTTCCGCGCAGCTGTTATCAATGCCACATGATTACCCTTCAAAGTGGAGACTATGCAGAAGAATGGAGTCATGTGGTAAAATGAAACTAACAGTTTACTTGCCGGAGCGCGGAATGTTTTCACCCCTAATTAGGTAAGTAGGTTAGAGACCTAAAAGAGAAAAACAGATAGCCTGAAGTGGGAATTAGTGAAGTACGGTGCAGAAAGAATAGGCTTTTGGTCTGGTGAGTACATCCTAATTACAAAATTATATATGCATAGAACAAGATCAGTTTCATAATGAATGAGAAACTAGAGAATAGGGGTAAACTATTACAAACAGTGCAATGAACTCTGTATCGTAGCCATGACAGACATAAAGTCAATACGTTGGGGAGTTTTCGAATTTAATCCATAACATGGGCGAAAGGAATGGTGATCAGGAAAACACCTCTTACACTCCCCTCCCTCCCCCCTCCCCCCCTATGAAAATACCTGAAAACATCCAGAGGACAAGCGCTGTGTTTCAAACCAGCCTCAGGAAATCGCTTAGGCGAGCTGCACAACAGGTGGGAATCAACCGGCAGACACTGCAACAAATTGTTGTTGCAGAGCTCCATCTCTTCCCACATAAAATACAGAATCATCGGCCATTAAGCGCCAACGCCATGGAAGAGCCGCTGTGTTTTGTCACCACTATTGTCTACAGAATTGACGAACAGAACTCTGATGTGAATATGGTTTGGTTTAGCGACGAAGTCCACTTCCATTTGGATGGGTTCGTCAATAAAAAAAAATTGAGGGACTGAGAATCCAAATTTTGTGATAGAGAAGTCTCTTCACCCTCAACAGGCGTCTGTGTGGTGTGCAGTGTCCACTCACGGAATATTCCGTGCGATATTCCTTCATGTCATGGTGAGTACTGAACAATACGTGACTGTTTTGGAAGATGATTTCATCCCCATTATTCAAAGTGACCCTGATTTCGACAAGATGGGATTCGAGCAATACAAAGCTTGACCCCATCGGAAAAGGAGAGTGTTTGAAGTGGTGGAGGAGCACTTTCGGACAGCATTCTGGCTCTGGGGTACCCTGACGCCAGCTGCATGGGCTACGATTGACCGCGATATTCTCCATATCTGCACACATGTGATTGCTTTTTGTGGGCTATATTAAAGACAAGGTGTACAGCAACAACCCGACACCATTGCTGAGCTGAAAACAGTCATTCAGAAGGTCATAGACAGCATGTTACGACACTTCAGTCGGTCACGCAAAATTTCGCTATTCGTCTGCGCTACATCAAAACCGCCGGCCGCGGTGGTCTTGCGGTTCTAGGCGCCCAGTCCGGAACCGTGCGACTGCTACGGTCGCAGGTTCGAATCCTGCCTCGGGCATGGATGTGTGTGATGTCCTTAGTTTAGTTAGGTTTAAGTAGTTCTAAGTTCTAGGGGACTAATGACCACAGCAGTTGAGTCCCAAAGTGCTCAGAGCCATTTTTTTTTACATCAAAACCAATGATGACAAGCATATCGAAGACGTCATAACCTAAATCCGAATATCTGTAGTGATGTTTACGTGTTGAATAAAGTGTGTGCACATCGCAGTTTTTAACTAATTTTCGTTTTGCTTCATATAGTTCACTAGTTGTCACCGTGTATAGATGCTGAAGAGCGTTGGTTTGTAATTTTGACAACGACGATTACTATAGAGGAATGGTGTGGTGTGGTGTGTGGTATTTAATTGCAAACGCAAGGCGTCTGATCCTCCAGTGGGAAACTCGACCAGGCAAGTACTAAAGATGTTAAAAAAGTTCAAGATACTCACAGAAGTAAAGTGAAAAATAATGTTAGTATATTTCATCAAAATATTTGGATATTGAAGAATAAAATTGTTGAGCTTCTCCTTTGTTTAGAAGATATACACTCCTGGAAATTGAAATAAGAACACGTGAATTCATTGTCCCAGGAAGGGGAAACTTTATTGACACATTCCTGAGGTCAGATACATCACATGATCACACTGACAGAACCACAGGCATATAGACACAGGCAACAGAGCATGCACAATGTCGGCACTAGTACAGTGTATATCCACCTTTCGCAGCAATGCAGGCTGCTATTCTCCCATGGAGACGATCGTAGAGATGCTGGATGTAGTCCTGTGGAACGGCTTGCCATGCCATTTCCACATGGCGCCTCAGTTGGACCAGCGTTCGTGCTGGACGAGCAGACCGCGTGAGACGACACTTCATCCAGTCCCAAACATGCTCAATGGGGGACAGATTCGGAGATCTTGCTGGCCAGGGTAGTTGACTTACACCTTCTAGAGCACGTTGGGTGGCACGGGATACATGCGGACGTGCATTGTCCTGTTGGAACAGCAAGTTCCCTTGCCGGTCTAGGAATGGTAGAACGATGGGTTCGATGACGGTTTGCATGTACCGTGCACTATTGAGTATCCCCTCGACGATCACCAGAGGTGTATGGCCAGTGTAGGAGATCGCTCCCCACACCATGATGCCTGGTGTTGGCCCTATGTGCCTCGGTCGTATGCAGTCCTGATTGTGGCGCTCACCTGCACAGCGCCAAACACGCATAAGACCATCATTGGCACCAAGGCAGAAGCGGCTCTCATCGCTGAAGACGACATGTCTCCATTCGTCCCTCCATTCACGCCTGTCGCGACAGCACTGGAGGCGGGCTGCACGATGTTGGGGCGTGAGCGGAAGACGGCCTAACGGCGTGCGGGAACGTAGCCCGGCTTCATGGAGACGGTTGCGAATGGTCCTCGCCGATACCCCAGGAGCAACAGTGTCCCTAATTTGCTGGGAAATGGCAGTGCGGTCCCCTACGGCACTGTGAAGGATCCTACGGTCTTGGCGTGCATCCGTGCGTCGCTGCGGTCCGGTCCAAGGTCGACGGGCACTTGCACCTTCCGCCGACCACTGGCGACAACATCGATGTACTGTGGAGACCTCACGCCCCTCGTATTGAGCAATTCGGCGGTACGTCCACCCGGCCTCCCGCATGCCCACTATATGCCCTCGCTCAAGGTCCGTCAACTGCACATACGGTTCACGTCCACGCTGTCGCGGCATGCTACCCGTGTTAAAGACTGCGATGGAGCTCCGTATGCCATGGCAAACTGGCTGACACTGACGGCGGCGGTGCACAAATGCTGCGCAGCTAGCGCCATTCGACGGCCAACACTGCGGTTGCTGGTGTGTCCGCTCTACCGTGCGTGTGATCATTGCTTGTACAGCCCTCTCGCAGTGTCCGGAGCAAGTATGGTGGGTCTGACACACCGGTGTCAATGTGTTCTTTTTTCCATTTCCAGGAGTCTATATCAAGAACAATAAAGGACCTAAGACCGAACCCTGTGGGACCCAGTACTTGATAGCCCCCCAGTCTGACGAATCAGGTGTTGTTTTAACATTACATGAACCACTTATTTCAACTTTCTGCATTCTTCCAGTTGTGAATTAAACCATTTGTGCACTGCCCCACACAAACCATAATGATTTAGCTTATCTAAAAGAATTCCACAATCAAAGGCCTTTGAGAGATCACAAAAAATACCAGTGGGTGTTGTCCAGTTATTCAGAGCATTTAATATCTGATCAGTGTACATTAATGACTTACCATTCTACATTGATGAAGGTGCATGGTTAGTTCTTTTTGATGATGATACAAGTATAGTAATAACATACAAAAACCAAGAGCTAAGTGATGTAATTGTAAATGATGTTTTTCACAAAATTATTATGTGCTTCTCAGCAAATGGACTCTCTTTAAATTTTGATAAAACACAGTATATACAGTTCCGTACAGTAAATGGCACAACTCCAGTAATAAATATAGACTTTGAACAGGAGTCTGTAGCTAAGTTAGAATTTTCAAAAAATTTAGATGTGTCCATTGATGAGAGGTTAAACTAGAAGCAACACATTGATGATCTGCTGATACGTCTGAGTTCAGCTACGTATGCTATTATGGTTATTGCAAATTCTGGTGATAAGAATCTCAGTAAATTAGCTTACTATGCCTACTTTCATTCACTGCTTTCGTACGGCATCATATTCTGGGGTAATTCATCGTTGAGTAAAAAAGTATTCATTGCTCAAAAACGTGTAATCAGAATAATTACTGGAGCCCACCCACGGTCATCCTGCAGACATCTATTTTAGGATCTAGGGATCCTCACTTATGAAAATTGTTGTTAATAATCCAACCCAGTTCAAAAGTAATGGCAGTGTGCATAGCTATAACACCAGGAGAAAGGATGATCTTCACTATGCAGGGTTAAATCTGACTTTGGCGCAGAAAGGGGTAAATTATGCTGCCACAAAAGTCTTTGGTGACCTGACAAACAGCATCAAAAGCCTGACAGATAGCCAACTAACATTTAAAAATAAATTAAAAATAAATTAAAAGAATTTCTAGATGAGAGTTCCTTTTATTTATTGGCTGAATTTTTAGATATAAAGTAGGGGAAAAAATAAACATTAACGTCATATAATATTTTGTGTAATGTAATATCTTGTACAGACATCTTTTATTAACCTGACACGTTCCACATCGTTGATCTATGGAACAAGTATTAATCTAATCTAGTCTAATCGTGCGTCCCTCATATTAGAAGGCACAAGTTTGAGGGAGGACACCAGACAGCGAGATGGCTCTGAGCACAATGGGACTTAACATCTTACGTTGTCTGTCCCCTAGAACTTAGAACTACTTAAATCTAACTAACCTAAAGACATCACACACATCCATGCCCGAGGCAGGATTCGAACCTGCGACCGTAGCAGTCCCGTGGTTCCGGACTGCAGCGTCTAGAACCGCACGGCCAGCACGGCCTGGCCAGACAGCGAGGTCATCGGTCTCATCAGATTAGGCAAGGACGGGGAAGGAATTCGGCCGTGCCCTTTCAAAGGAACCATCGCGGCATTTGCCTGGAGTGATTTTGGGAAATCACGGAAAACCTAAATCAGGATGGCTGGACGCGGGATTGAACCGTCATCCTCCCGAATGCGAGTCCAGTGTGGTAGCCACTGCGCCACCTCGCTCGGTAGGCCACTAGTGCCCGAATCTAGTTCTGCAGTAGGAGGGCCAACTGAAGGCTGAAGGCTTATTACATTGGTCTATCATTTTGTTACCTTACTGTAGTTTTTTCGCAGTGACTTAAGTCGCCTCCGTTCTGTGGCCAGTATGAGCTTTTGCAAGACAAAGAGGATCGCAGTTTGCGCCGCGACAAGAGCGGAGTCGCGGTATTTTGGGAAGAACGGCGGCCTGCACAGATCCCGAGCGTGACGCCCGTCGGGCTCTGCCATTGTTTACAGGACAGCGAGTGGGACGTGAGTAATGCCGCATTGTCTTCTCTGCGCCGGTCCGAGTTCTCGCGAGTGCGGGGTGGCGTTAACCGTGGTAGAGCTCAGTCATTTGCCTGCGACCTTGCAGGCGGCGATGAGTAGCGCGTCCTTCAGGAGCGCGCTTTGTATTCGGCGCAAAGCGGCATTAGGATTCCCAGCTGTGTTCACAGTACCGCCCAGTTACCGTGAGTGCTTGTCGCGTTATGTCACTTAGTCTCTGCTGTTGGGACCGAGAGACAGTGCGGCTATTAATCCTCTAAATGAGCCCTCTCGTTCTCATTGGATCGACAGGGCGATACCATGATGATGTTACAACCATCTTGGAGAAGGGTAAAGGTATCAATTTGAGGTAAGCGACCCTACTGTGGGAAAGATTAAGCCGAAAGTTTTAAGCGAAAATCCTAGTACCTTCGACATTGGAACACCTTTTAATGCGATTCTATCTGTTTTAATTATTCGGGAGTAGACCGTCTGGTATTAAACTTTCTTTGCTTTTCGCGTTTAATTTCATTGGGAAACCGTTGAGATTGAACTTAACGTAATATACATGGATGGACATGAGGCATGAAAGGTTGCAATAAATCGTACATCTGTGATTATTACCTTACGTATGAAATATTCTGATACAGATTAATAAAAATGAATTTCTTTGAATATTACAAAATAATTATTCAAGTTTTACTTTTATTCAACTACTAAAGCTGTTTGTGCAAGAATGAAAATATTATTGTCCATCTAACTTAGCAAACATTTTCACGTTGCAGTAGATTTTTGTTTAACTGGATATACCCCGACTAGCTTTGAAGCATAAGACTATCTTTACTATATGAAAATCCTCCTGAAAAATTATCCACTTTTAAATATACCTTACGACGATATGTTCAGAATTTATCACTTTTTGAATGAAAATTTACAGAAGCTGCAGCTTGTATCCACCTGTGAATGCACAAGATGAAATCTACTATCTCGTTTTACTCTGCGTCTGGAATGCTGTGATAAGAAAGGCATTATCATTTTCGTTCACCTCTACCTGTACCTTTTTAGGATGTGGTCGTTATTGCGATCGTATATTTAAATATGCCGCTGCTGCAGACTGCTCGCTCGCGGCGTAGCTCCGCACCGCCAGCGATATCCAATAAAATGCTGAAATTCCTTATATGGAATGGGTAATGTCCGGTGCGAAAGCTGCAGTTATTGTGACAAACAGATTTTGCTAGATTAATATATTGTAACAGAAACAATTAAAATCTTTACTCACCTTTTACAATCCCAGCTACAAATGGCGTCGATCATCGACTTATGACAAATGAAGACTACGTAGGACCCTAATGCAACGTCACGGGTTCCTCTCCCATTCCGTCCGTGCAGAAGACAAACGATTCTATTACAATATATTGCCTATTTATATCTTAACTAATTCTTGTACAGTATTTGTCAGTTTTGACTACATATCGTTTCTCCTGTGGCGGTTTTCACATCTTCAGCCAGAGATAGTATTTCACACTCTTTGAATAATCATTTATAATAGCAAAATTCATAATTATCTTTTCGCTCACCAAATTAAGTGTCCTTTTGGAATTCAATTAACAGAAATAAATATAAATTATTTGTTACAGTGAGCATTATACATCGAAATGTTCTTTTAACTTTCACTTTGCTGCCAGAGAACGTTACAACCTGTGCCTGTACTGTCGCTTCTGAGGTTGTTGGCTAGGCAACTTTCTGAGGTGTTAGTATGGACCAAAACAAGAAAAAAGGACTCTGAAATGTATATCTTAACGCCTATAGCAGCTATGAACACTTGCTCATCTTCGATATGGTGAAACACATCTCTTCTACTGAAGAATTGCCCATATCTCTTGAGGTGCACATTAGTACCCATATGAACTAGAGACTTTTTTTCTTGTTTTGGTCCATACCAGCTCCTCTGGAAGCCATGTAACATTATGCGCATTTCGGTGAGCGATTTTGCCACCTGGAACTGGTATGAGAGGAGACGAATTTGCTGTACAGTTGAACGCTAGCGGGCCCAGGCTTCAGGGCGTGCCACAGCAGGTCCAGCAACGTGACAGGTACAGGCGAAAGGCGAGCAGCGTCTCCGGAAATGGGTAAATCCCAAAGCTGCGAATTTGGACAGTTATTGCTCCCATGGCCGTTGTGCAGTAACAGTGCTCCAAGAAATGGGGGAGTGTTGGACATGTTGAAAGCCGGCTTCTCACAGATCTTCAAGGATCTATAATAATTCACAGTCATGTATTAAAGCAAATCTAAATACTCCTGCGTTCTCAGTAAAATGTGCCACATCCAGTGACACAATATTATTTCAGTATCTTTAAAACCACGGAAGTTAATATTTCTCAGTGAATAAACATTTTCACAGTGAACCTCTGAATTAACAACACCTAAATCCTCCTCGCGATATCAACATATGATACCCAGTGCATTGCACTATAGCACTGAAGTCTGTATCTACATGAATTTTACCTATTGATTTATTATTATTTTTATATCTTTTCATTATGCAAATGTTTGTCGGAAAATCGTGTTTTCTACAACTATACAGCAAATGAGTACAGTATGACTGCCTCACATTTTTCTATACTTGTATATTTACTTAATGAACAGTTACTATTTTTCCAGTAGTTTTGTTTAAATATTAGTCACAGTTGATAATAAAAAATCATGTAATTTGAGAAGTAGAGGGTCAATATGTTACCTGACGCCACATTTGTAAAAGGGTGCCATGAGACACTTCTGACAAGAAAGCATTAATCATTGTTTAAATAATCTTTTACAACTTTCTGCTGTCATTTATTGTGAACACATTTACACAAGAATGTTGGCTTACTTGTTTATGGAGAAATGTTTATTTCTGTTTATTTCCAACAGTCTGAATGTGACCAAATGTTTATAACATTTCTTTATTTAAATAGTGTTGTGATGTATTACTTTAGTCCAGAACGGGACAAGTTGAGTGATATGATGTCTGTAGCACGTAAGAACGACGCATTTTTGGTGAAGACGGCCCCCAGCCAATGGAAACCAGACAGTAGCGGGCACGTGCCCTATTTCTTCAGACACTGATAAGAGATTGGGAACTTAATCCAGGTTATATGCCCAAAAACTACTGATCACCTCACCTTC
Source organism: Schistocerca gregaria (assembly GCF_023897955.1). Lineage (NCBI taxonomy): Eukaryota > Metazoa > Arthropoda > Insecta > Orthoptera > Acrididae > Schistocerca > Schistocerca gregaria. The sequence continues at coordinate 385,447,112 of NC_064927.1, forward strand.
CCTTGCCGGCTACATATTGGCAGTGAAAATTATATCTGGCACCAGAATTCTAACCGGCTTACCTCCAAATCGAGTGCAACCGCACAGGCACACGTTGCCGCCCTCATTTACGGAGGCGGGTGTTTATTTAGAATCAGTAGCCCCTTTTGTTAGCTATTTATTATTGGTGGCTACGAAGAATCGTCTTCCTCTCACATGTTAACAAGAAGAGCAAACATGAAAACACTCGTCTTCTATTACAAGATATTTTGTACTGTAAATCTTTAAATCTATTTCTCATTTCCTTTCAGTTTGCTTATAGGACTTAAAACGATAAAACAGTTAATATACATCGTGATACTGGGAAGTTTGCGTCGCACATAGTATGACTGTTAGAACACTAATTTCTTTGACCTCATGTCATATAATTACACCGCAAAGTAGTCTTTTGCCTCCAGCAGCTGAGTCCACAGCTCGTGGTCTCGCGGTCGCGCTCTCGCTTCCCGAGCAGGGGATCCCGGGTTCAATTCCTGGCGGGGTCAGGGATTTTCACCTGCCTCGACATGTCTGGATATCTATGTAATTCTTATCATTTCATCATTATTCATGAAAATGGCGAGATTGGACTGAGCAAAGATTGGGAACTTGTAGGGGCGCTGGTAACCGCGCAGCTGAGACCGCCACAAACCAAACATCATCATCATCATCATCATCATCCAACAGCTGAAAACGTAAAGGAAGAAATTACATTCTTAAAAACATATTAGAAATAATATATTCGAATCAGTTATGCAAAAGATCGAGAACTTGGAAGCGACAATCAAAAACACATGCATGAATATTTAGTCAAACAATCTAAAAAGTGAGAAACGGATATGTCCGAATGGATGGAAGCCAAAAATACCGAAATTAGTGCTGAGCTCACTTCCGAAATAGCTGCAGCAGTTCAAACAGCAAAGAAATATACAAATACCAGTACGCAGGAAATGATCGAATAAATGAAAGCTTAGTTCAAACAAATAGAAGGTAAGGTTATACTCGAATCCCTAAAAGGCGTAGTGAAATTAGTCGTAATTTTACCGCACACGAAAACAATATTCCTGTTGGAACCAACAAAGAACAGAGGGACTTTCCAAATCTATACTAATCATTTCAAAATGATTCACCTAGCTACAGATATGGTAATCAACACACAACGTTCATACCATATTCTAAAAGAACTACAATCCAATAGTAGATTTACGTCTTTGTCATTACTAAAACTTGAGAAAAGTATATTGAAAAACAGGCAGTTCCAGACACACTCTTTAGGAAAACGTTGTTCCGCACCAATAGTATTCACCGAAAGTCATAGGAATATTTTTCGACGATCCTGGGGTGAGTATCATAAAATCCAGTTCGTTGTGTCTCGCATAATAGGCGATGTCGCGTTGTGGGCCGATGAAGTCGTGGATATATATGCAGTATGTACAAAGATTTCTAACATAGATTTATCGCCAAATTCTAGTCCCTTAGAAAACAAGAAAAACTGAAGAAAGAGGTACAAAGTCTCGGGTATTATATCCGAAATGAGGTAGCTTGCGAAAATATTTTGAGCGCTACGTAAATAAGACCCGATATTGAGATGAACCAATTTCACCCCGAGAAGTACTCAGAATTTTGAAAGCTAAATTACTAATCAATATCAGGGAAAAATTATCTACCTTCCTGATACCGATCTGGAACATTTCTTATCAATCATAGATTACTTTGATCTGATTCAAAAGGATATCAAACAACCGAATGGAAACGTAAATAACCAAAACCATAATAGATGGTTCAAAAATGGTTCAAATGGCTCTAAGTACTATGGGACTTAACATCTGAGGTCATCAGTCCCGTAGACTTAGAACTACTTAAACCTAACTAACCTAAGGACATCTCACACATCCATGCCCAAGGCAGGATTCGAACCTGCGACCGTAGCAGCATTGCGGTTCCGGACTGAAGCGCCTAGAACCGCTCGGCCACAGGGCCGGCCAGCATAATGGAAATTCTAAAGATAGCCACAATAATTATAATAATCATAATCACAGCAAAGATGGTTTCTATTCCGACAGCAATAATGAAAATTACAAGGGTAATAGAAATGGTCGGAGTAATGGTAATGGGTACGGGAATGGAAATATTACATATAATTCAAGTCCACCCATAATTTACAGCCGGCCGTTGTGGCCGAGCGGTTCTATGCGCTTCAGTCTGGAACCGCGCGACCGCTACGGTCGCAGGTTCCAATCCTGCCTCGGACATGGATGTGTGTGATGTCCTTAGGTTTAAGTAGTTCTAAGTTCTAGGCGACTGATGACTTCAGTTGTTAAGTCCCATTGTGCTCAGAGCCATTTGAACCATTTGAGCCATAATTTACAAACATAACTTCCGTAAGACCACCAAAATCAAAATCAATATGCACAGAAGAATAACAATCCGAGAAAAAAATATAATGACAATCACAATGTTGGTAATTATAATAATGATAACTGAAATATGAATCCTCTGTGGCATAATAACAATAATCCAGCTTCTTGGCAACCCTCTGCTGGTGCTGTTGTAATCAAACAGCTTTTGAAAACGCAACATCAGATGAATTGACGTGTATATATACTCCTACACCTATGCCAGACCCGTAAAAGTCTTGGCCACAGAATAACCATAGTGTGAGAATAGTCGACTGATCATTGCCTTCCGAGGCTGAGTCGCAAATGAAGAGGGAGACAAATGTGGAAGTCAAATTTTAATGCTAAGATGCAATGACGGGAATAAATCTAGGACGAATTAAGTAAAGAATATCTAGAATACAAACCAGGAAGGGGCAAAATTATACAAGCGATGGTTACGGCATCAATTAATGATACATGTACTGATATAATTATAGTTACTTGGGCCAGTACCCCTATTGTGAGTTACAATTTATACGAACAAATCGGTAAGGAGAGGAAGATTCCGGTTTTCTCTGTTCACAAGTACAATGTTATTGGAGCTCCTAGGGGGCAGTCACAGACTATAAAATTTCAAATACAGGTCGACATTATGATCCATAAGGAAGAACTAAAAAGCATGCTCTTGGTATTAAATAAATTGTCAGTTTCATGTATTTAGCGATGGGATTTTCCGTGCCAGAAAAAAACCATAATGGATCTGCATCCAAGAGTATTAGTATTAGAAAGTAACGATAGCAGTATAAAGCTGGACCTAGTGAAGCTGCCGGAAGTTTGTTAAATATTGTCAGCTAATTAGTATCAAATGTGTTATTCCAAAAGTACTCCACATAACAACTTAAAATAGTTTGTATGATTCATACCATGGCAAGGAAGTTGAGATAATAGATCTCTTCGAAATTAAAGTACGTGAATCCATGTATCTGACAAATGAACGACAAAGATAATTTTGTTATCTGCCAAAAAATTATGTTAAGGTATTCGATGATAAGCAAAGCATTATTAAGATTTAAGATCATCGTACTGGAAGATCAAATTATACAAAGAATCCAAGAAGTACCAACCCTTCATCTTCTCTCGCCGAAGTTACCAGTTTAAAGTGATGCCATCTGATATGAAAGTAAGCAAAGGCGTTTTCGAAACAGTGCTCCATATTATATTAGGACCAGAGCTGCTTGATAAAATCAGTTTATGTGTAGACGAGTTGCTAATAGCCATGGAAACATGGTAAGAAAATATTAAAGTATTAGAAAGAGTATTTGAAAGTTTCACAGAGCATGGCGCTACTGCAAATTTGATGAAATCGTAGTGTGGCAAAAATCAAATTAAGGTTTTGGGTCATATTATCACCTCATTAGGAATAAAGCCAGATCAAAAACTGTTGGATGCAATCAGAAATTTTCCACATCCCTCCAATAAAAAACAACTGAAATCATTTATTCTGCCGAAGATTGGTACTGAAACACTTCGTGGATAATTTCTACATCTTGAGTCTGTTGAGAAAGAATAAGCCACGGTACTGGTCTCCGCGGTATGCAGAAGTATATGAGGAAATAAAAACTGCTTTAGTATCCTCAGACATTTTGCACCATCTGAACGTGAACGAGGATTTTTGTTTAGCTGCTAATACATCACTGACAGGTTTAAGCTTTTCTCTTGCATGTGGTAAAGACAGAAAAACAACAAGACGTTAGAACGATAGTTTTACCCAGCCAGATTATGTCCTACTGTGACAGAGGTTACACTGTAACTGAGAAGATCTAGCCGTAAAATTGGCTTTTGAGAAATTTAATTACTTTGTGTACAGGAAAAGAATTCAAGTGTGCTGCGATCACCAACCTGCAAGTTTCGTGTAATATTGCAAATTATTACATGCCACGCTTGCTTGATGAGCATTAGTTTTACAATGTTAGGATATAGGATTGGTACATGTCAAAGGAAAAGACAACGTAGTACCAGATGCTCTTTCGAGACTTCCTCAAGGTCTAATTAAATTGCACGAACAGTCATCCAACTTTAAAATTATAATATTAAAAATTTCCTATTTTGCAGTACATGAACATGTGCAAAAATAGGGCAACGTTACGAGACGCCTATCCCAAAGTGGATGAAAATAAGGAAGCCTTACTTCAGAACAATGATCAAACTGTTGCTAGAAAATGAAAATTGTATTCTGGTATATTGCTTTATAAGAGCAGTTACAAGGTAAAATGTTGGAAACTATACGTTCCATCACAATGTCTCTTGAGCCTCATTTGGTTTAACTATTACGTGTGGTGACATTTCGGACCTGATATATGCACAGCTAAAATGATTTGGCATTGTTATTATCCCACGCTAAAAAGAAAAGTAACTGCTGTACTAAGAATTTGTGTAGTATGTCAAAAGGCTGGTGGGATGCAGTAGGATGCAATTACATCCCATTTTTTCTATGAAACCGTTAGATTTAGTATCTTGTGATGTGGTTTGGTTCCCTACTGTCTGCCAGAGGTGGCATTAATTATATAGTAGCATTATGTGATTTGTTTTCTAAACATGTTCAATTTTATTCCATAAGAGTAGCAACAGCTACACCTGTCGGTAGAAGGACAATACAAAATTATATTCCACAGATAGTAAAACCCGACACTAGCTTTTCAGATAACGCATCTTATTTCACGTGTCATTAACATAAATCCCTTGTGAGAGAACATAGTATTAAGTTTAATCAGGAAATTAGTCCCGTTGAAAAGTTATGTAGAGAATTTAACAAATTTGTAAAATCATATGCTCCGAAACAGCAGTCAAAATGGATTGACTACGAAACTACCTTTGAAAATGTGTTGAATAATTTATCTCATTTGTCTTCGAAACACGTGCTGCCTGAGGTAATGTTTAAAGAAACAGAAAAGGATGAATGGATAGACCCAATACTTAAAATATCAAAGACGAGTTTTACAAGGACTGTGACGTGTTGCTCAAAAGAGAAAGTTCCAGTTTGATAAAAGGGTAAGATAAATAACACACCTCAAAATTCGGACAAGATTCTCCTCAGAACGTAGCCCAGAGCAGAACATAAAATAAATTTTTTTTTTATTTTTATTCCAGTCTTTGATCACAACATCAATTCTTTTGTCGGTGACCAGTTTCAGTCAGTAATGACCATCCTCAGATCTTTTCTACACCGTGTCCTACATTGATAATGCCGTAGCAACATTGTCAAAACATATAAATATATTCAGTACAGCATCGTCACATAGATCTAAAGTAAGGTGTAGAATAGGACACATCGTCCACGACGACACTGTTCTACTCCTTACTTTAGATCTATGTGACGATACTGTATTGAATATATTTATATGTTTTGACAATGTTGCTACGGCATTATCAATGTAGGACACGGTGTAGAAAAGATCTGAGGATGGTCATTACTGACTGAAACCGGTCATCGTCAAAAGAATTGATTTTGTGATCAAAGAATGGAATTTAAAAAAAAACATTTGACGCTATTAGATCACGCGACTATGTCGTAGCTGCTAGAATATAAAGCGACAAACTCTTTATTGTGGACGGTGCTTTATTTTAGATACCCATCATGAAGAGAGCTACTTGTTTTGTTATCCATAAACTAGAAAGATAAAACGATTATATCTCCATAAGGATATAAAAAAAGGTATGAACGAACTGTTTATTTGTGTTACAGATGTGGTGCCTATCAATGAAGCATTTTTTTTAAAGCAAAATGTTCCTTTTGCCATTTGGTATCTAGATGCAGGCATCTGTTTTGTAAAAAAGATTTTTTCCCATGAGTTGGTCTTAAATGAAGTGAAATTTCCATGAAGTTTGAGCATTCAGCTAATATTCAAGGTTTTGCCGTTAATGAACTCTTTTCTCGCTGCTATAATATTTATCTGTTATCACTTAACAACATCTTAAAGCAAAATTAAAGGTGTTAATAGATATTGATAATATAATACTCTATTCACTCTCATGAGCTAATAGGTTGTATAAGATTCTTCAATTCTCTAGAAACGTAGTGATGGTTTTGATTTAAAAGGCATTGTGCTGTTATTAAAGCTAGTTAATATTCATAAACTGATGATCCTTCAGATCAAATAGATAATTAATCAATGAATATTTCTGATGTGCACATTTATGAAACAAAAATGCACTAATAATATTTTATAAAACCGCACTTGTTGCACTAGAAAAGACTCTGGTGAGTCGAATTCCCATTGACAATTTTCTCATCATGATTAAAGTGAAATGTAAAATCAAACGAGGTTGCTTCATATGACATTGTGGCTCCTTGTGGACTTTCTTTACAATTATTTACCACCTCCCGCCGAGAGGCTAAAGAAGACACTCTTATGCGGCCATAAGCCATGATTTTGAACACTTTCGTTAATATTTTTGTATAATTGTGAATTATATTAGAATAATCATTTCAAAAGCACAAGTAGTGTGCCAAGAACTTCTAGGCGGAGGAAGCTAGAATTACGTCAACTTTAGTTTTGTGTAAGTCTGTATATAGTCGAGACGATAGCGTCTCGCTTTCATTTTGTCTCGGGTCATCTTGTCTCACGTTGTGTGTATTGTGTTAGTTCGTGTGCACGTTTATGATTCTTAACTGTGAAAATATATAGAATGAAAGTATTCAAAACTTTGATTTCAGAAATGCCTTCCACCTTATATGGAAATAATTGTCTTTGGTAATCGAAAAGTTTAATTATTAAAAAAAACTGATGATTAATTTTTAAAGTGAATTCAGGGAAGTGAGATACGGAGTTTCAAGTGATAGTAGTTAATTTAAAGCTAACACTGTGAGAATTTTAATTATTTTTGATCGATACATTGCGCAGCGCAGTGATCGTCATTTCTTCATCAAATAGAACAAAAGCTAATATTGGAATAGGAACTCTGAGTGCCAGCATCAATGAACACTAAGTTTATAATAACACGCAAAAATAACGTTTGACGTGAATTTTCGTAACTTGCAAGAGTGCAAAATTAATGTGGACAGCACTTGCTTAAAGATTATCTTCTTTATGCATTGATTAATCCGTCAAAGTTACAGAGAGAGAGATACTACAAAATATTAAGTTCCACTACGAACCATTTTTTACGACAAATTCTGAAGATACTAAATTGTGGCGTCTTCTCCCAAAGAAAAGTAACAATTACCACGCTCTGAGATCAGAAAGAAGACTAACCACTAACAGATAGTCAAGAAATGTCAAGTTTACGAGAACCGCTACCACTGCACTCATTTAATTAGGGTAAGTCGAGATAAATCAAACATATATTTTTTAAAATTATGTCTTCAACAATTAATATAATAGTGGAGCACTTGCCGTGCGTTCTACGGGGTTCATGAGTAGAGGTAAGTAACTGGCGGAGAATAGGTATTGGCCCCGTGAACGAATAAAAAGTTCATGAACAAATAAATGCAGATGGTTTCCTCTCTTGTCATCAATTGATTGGCTTGCATCTGTGGTCGTAATCTTCTAACTGAGAGCTGACTGTCTATTTCTTGAAAGTATGTGGGCATATATTTTTGGTTCGAAGAAGGCTCGCGAGACTTGTGGTTAAGAGGAATTCCCAGTTTGACAACTGACTTGTCAAGCTTAACCTGCTAACTCTTGCATTGTGAACAGATGAGGAGTTGGTGATTTAGATCTGCCAGTTCTCGTTAGTAATCTTCGTAAAACAGAGAGGTAAAGTCTTTCTTTCAATGGAAATGTATGAAGTGGACTTGCGTTAGTTTCTCGTTCTTTCTTTCGACGTGGCGTAACCTCGTCCTAGATGGAGACTGGATGTCCTTTGTTTTTCAGAAGTGAACTGTTCCGGAGAAATGGCGCCATGTGTAGAATGATCCTTTCTTTAGAGCAGCTATAAAGACGTATATATCTCTTTCGTGATAGTAACATTTGATAATTGATCGATTGTTTAGATATTTATGATTGCCGAATGCCTATCGACCGCAGGTAGTTGCACAGTTTATTTGTTGTTTGTGAAGTTCCGAAAAATGGTTCAAATGACTCTGAGCACTATGGGACATAACTGCTGAGGTATCAGTCCCCTAGAACTTAGAACTAATTAAACCGAACTAACCTAAGGACATCACACACATGCATGCCCGAGGCAGGATTCGAACCTGCGACCGGAGCGGTGGCGCGGCTCCAGACTGTAGCGCCTAGAACCGCTCGGGCACTCTGGCCGGCGTGAAGTTGCTAAAATTAGTTTTTGTAAAACAAAGATATTTCTGAGAATATGCGTTTGAAGCACAGCAGCCCGCATCTCGTGGTCGTGCCTTAGCGCTCTTGCTTCCCACGCCCGGGTTCCCGGGTTCGATTCCCTGCGGGGTCAGGGATTTTCTCTGCCTCGTGATGGCTGGGTTTTGTGTGATGTCGTTAGGTTAGTTAGGTTTAAGTAGTTCTAAGTTCTAGGGGTCTCATGACCATAGATGTTGAGTCCCATAGTGCTCAGAGCCATTTGAACCATTTGAAGCACAGCATTACTTGGAAGTGAATCATGGACTATCGTGAAAATGGAAAGAATCCAAGTGGATGACATTTGGTGCTACAGAAGGACGTTGAGATTAAGGAGGACTCTTAAGATGAGAAAAGAAGAGAGAAAACATTGAAAAGTATTGAGGACAGGATGATTGGTCATGTATCAAGATATAACTTAGTAAATACCAAGCCAGTTGAGGAAGTTGTTGGGAGTCAAATCCGTAGTGGAAGACGGAGACTGAAATATATTCAATAAATAAAGGAGGACGCTGCGTGCAAGTATTCGTGACAGGATGCGTCAAAACAGTCAGCAGACCGATTATTTAAAAAAATAAAAAATAAAAAAATAAACAAAGTTACAAAAGACTGACGCAAATCGAAGATACTACTCTGTGAACTTTTTGGATGAATTATGTCAAACTGTTACTTCAGCATTTCCGTGCTTGTGGGATGTGTTGATAAAAATTTAATCCTTATGAAAGACTATTTTCATTAGTTTCAGATAATGGTGTGAGCACATGATGGTCACTGCGTGTGTCTAACGTTCTGGGAACTTTTCTGTTGCAGCTTCGTACACAGCATGCGCCGATTACGAACACGTGCAGCGTATCGACATCTTTCAGACTCTGAGAAAGGTTGAATTGCTGGCACGAGGGACATGGAGCCTCATACTGACGTATCAGACATTGACTTGGCTGTAGTGGAATGACTGCAGAACCAAGCGTGACGAGAGGAACTCACGACGTAGGTACGGTAGCTTCCAGAAGGACTGCTCCACGAGAGAGTTGTTCAGCTAGTTCTGATGAATAGACGGACGACAACACTTGATACCTAAGCAGAGGTCGAAGTCTGTGCGACTACGAACCATCATGAATATTACTAGAATTATCGGGGGTCCGCCCGAGTCCTGTCGTAATTACTAAACGCTATTAAGGAAGAAAGACTAGTTGCCTTCTTCAGGTGTTCCATGATGACTGTTGCTCCGCTCTTGTCGGTGTCCTAGATACGCTGGCCCCTCCCACCCCACCCCCCTCCTCAAAACCACCCACCCGCCACCGAGCGAGATAGTGCAGTGGCTATCACACTGGACTCGCATTCGGGAGGACAACGTTTCAGACCCACGTCCAGCCACCTGATTTCATGATTTCCTTAAATAGCTTAAGACAAATGCCAAGATGGTTTCTTTGGAAGGGCACAGTTGACTTCCTTCCCCATCCTTCCCTAACCCGATGAGACCAATGACCTCGCTGCTTGGTCCTCTCCCCCAAATCTCCCAACCAACCCCTTCACTATACTACTCCTACTGCTACGAGTGCGGCCGCCTAGGTTAACGGTGGTGGTGGTGGGGGTAGCGCTCGCACCTCCGAACTGTGGCCTCTAATGTCCGCGACATCACAGTGGGGCGCAGACATCACTGTACGGGAACGCGTTTCTTTTTCTAGGCCTAGTACAGAGTTGCAAGCCTGACTCAGTTGTAGGGCGCTATCTTTGTTGATTATCTTGAATACTAATTTCAGTACCCTTTTTAGTCATGCAGTCAAGAAGAAGGAAGCTTGTCTAAGTATTTTGCTATTGAAGTAATCTATAGCTTGGCAAGTTCTTTTAATACGGTCGGCCACGGTTGATCTGGTGGTACGGCGTATTTCATTATGCTGTCTATGTTCACGCCACGTCTCCTGTACGTTTGGTACCGTTTTCCAGTCTACGGTTTGTCGCACTGACAAAGGGTTTGGTAAAACCCTGGTTCTAGAAGACCTTGATCATCCTTTACTGATCTAGTAGTGTTAAGGTTTTAGGTTGTGGACGATATAAACATTTAATATTATGTCGCTCCAATATACTGCCGACTTTTCTGAAGATATATCCGCAAAACCGGATGTACTCTAGTGATTTCAGATTTTTTTCTACCGACAGCTCACTACAACGCCTTATCTGCTGTTGCTGTACAATTTCTCCGGAAAGTCTTCTCCAGATGCTTCAGCTCATTTGGAAGGTTGTCTTGGTAGCAGATAAATCGCGTCGTTCTGTGAACAAGTGTACGCAAAAAGCCTTCGTACTCGGAGTTTTGGTGAGTAATCGAGTCAAGTTGATAATGATCAGTGTATGTAGGTTTTCTGTACGCACTGAATTACCGATCGCTGTGTGGTTTCCATTTCATCAGGATAGCGAGAAACGGTAGGGCACCAACTTGTGGAGGAATTACGACGTGACGCGAGTGGATAGCCGAGAATCGTACAAGTTAGAAATACGCCAGCAAGACATTAGCTAGAATATTTAGTTAATAATAAAATAAAACAGTAAAACCGTCGTGTTTGTCTCTTTGAAGACGCTAATCTCCAAAACTACCAAAAGATATTTCATGTAGTTTTCACATGTAAGTTGAGCTTAGCTCGGGTCAGTGTGTAGCCTTTTTTGATCAAAATCAAATCACGGAAAAAAGATATCGTAATTCAAAGTTTTAACACGCCTTAGGGAAACATATTTACTGTTTGAAAAAATCTGTATATTCTTTGGCATTTGAACTGTATTATATTTGCGAAAGTGCTTTTATTGATTGATATCACGATTCGACGTAATTAATTCAGTACTTGTACAGTCCTCAATGTGTTTAATACATACTTCCAACTAATATTATTAAATGAGAAAGTAGTTCTGTTAAGTTTGACGGCTGAATTGCAGAATCGATTTCAATGATATATGGTGTGGAGGTAGGTTGAACCATGAGGAAGAACATGGGCTGTTTTATAAATAAGTCTATCTACGCCTAAGAGTGTGAATTAGGGGATGAAATATCTGTTTTTAGATCAATGAATATAAACTATGCTAAAAATTATTAAATATGTTGTATAATGTCCACACTGTCTGGCGTACAGTTACTTCAGTAGCACAATGCATAAACGCGCAGTACTACCATGCCTCCCCCCCCCCCCCCCCCCTGCATGCAGCTATGATACTGCTCATGCATTAGGACACTCGTGTTGGGGAGGGGGGGGGGGGGGCGAGGGCGAAATCACAAGCTGTGCTTACTGTAGCAGGCAGACACGTGAGGACAGCTGACATTATCACCTGTATAACAGCAGTTTACCCACCATCACTCCTCATAACAAAACTCCTACTGAGCGAGGTAGCACAGTGATTAGCACACTGGACTCGCATTCGGGAGGATAACGGTTCAAATCCACATCCGGCCATCCTGATTTAGGTTTTCTGTGATTCCCCTTAATCGCTTCAGGGAAATTCCGGAATGGTTCATTTGACAGGGCACGGCTGACATCCTTCCCCATCCTTACCGCATCCGCTGGGACCGATGATCTTACTGTTTGGTCCATTCACACAAATCAACTAACCAACAAAAATACCCATATCCGAGGTAATAGTTATTCAGGAATATTACTTGATTCTGGGTTCAGATATTGTGTCGCCTACGTCGTTTTCTGCTGACACCTCACCAAAGACAACAGAGACTTTCAGGGTGAGAGCCAGAATCAACCAGGGCATTGAATGGCATCCTCTCGTGTCCAGCGATGTTCTCTTTTTTATTTGTGACAATGATATCGACGATAAAAGTGACATTAGACAGTTTGGTGGTAGGTAAAAGTAAGCAGCGCGTAACGTATTACTATTTTAACGACGTATCTCATCGAGCCATATACGTTATCTCGCATTTGTAGCTGCTTCTCTCTCACAAATAACGATAAAAATTCAGAAATTCAGGGTCGCCACCAGCCCAAGGCCTTCCTAACCATTTAGATAAAAACCGAGCTGGAAAATTATTAGTTTAATTTCTTTAATAATTTAATTACAAGTATGAAAATTTCTTTAAGTAGCCAGATAAATAGCGCTCCATGTCGTGCATGAAGCAATTTGATCAATTCAGGATTGGAAATCGGAGTAAGTAGCTAAGATCAACACCACAGAATGTATGTTTTACGTAGATTATTTATTGTATCTAAGTATTTGGTTGCACATTCTAACTACACATAACTGGTGCCTGACTAGAAATATTTAAGTAAGAATTACGTGAGAATGTAAAAGAGCACAATTTAACTACAGCAAGAAGAAACACAGAAAAAAGGAGTGGGAGACAATGATGCTATCATCTCCTTTGCATTCATACCATAAAAATATCTCAGTGAGATTCGAATTACGATTCTAAGCATGCACTATTCTGGACAGAGGTTTAATCAATGCATGAGGTTGTGCGATAATTATTCAACATACTAACTGCGTCTGCTGCTTGCAAACGGCCGAACTAGAGCACGTGGTGCATTCCGAATAAAACTGTTGTGCTGCTTTGTAGAAAGCGCACAAAAGAACAGATATTCTTGCAGAAATTATAGCTCATTAAACAAGCAAACTGTTAAAATAAAGTCTACTGCGATGCCGTGGTGAACGACAAGGGTCATCGATTACCGAACACGTGGCACAAAATCGACACACAAAGACAAAAGCAATTTCCACAAAATATAAGATTAAAAATCATCAAAAACCATACTCGCTTCACACGCTTCAGTTAAGCTGAAGTTCTTAAGTATTTCAACAGTTAAACATAACGAAGTCCTAACTGAAACTGCTTCCTCTTCCTATCACCTGAAACCCCCCTTAAGAGCTGCGATCCGTACTCAGCAAGCGTTCACCGAAGAGTGCCACTTTCTCTTTCGAGATTACCTAGCTCCCCGTGCAGCGGAAGCTACCAGAGGGGTAGCCCTCCGTTACCAATCTCACACACAAAAATAGCGGTCGACTAAGATGGGTAAACATCTCTGTTCAGGTACTGGAAACCTAAGTTGGTCATCCTGTGCTTTCCTCCTAACGAGAAGCAACATCGTCTGCTCCCAACTCAGCGTTTCCCACAAAACAAAACCGAAACCCTACATTAAAAATCACATATTCAATAGGCCTTATTTGAGTTATCAGTCTTTCTGGAAGAGTTCATGAACTGAGCTAAAATCAGGTAGCAAAGTGAATAAGTTATACCGAATTCGACAAGCGTCTTATGAAGCGACTTCACAGAGACTTTTCAAGCGATTCTCGAGACCCATTCCACTCTAATCAGTGGAATCATGTAACAGGGAGATATTGTATGTGACGACTGATTTGGTATTATTGAAGGGGACTGAGCACTCCGCAGTGAGTGGTAAGAACGGTAAGTTCTGTCGTCGTATCCATCACGAACTGGCACCAAATAAAATATTGCAGAATGATTATGCAGGATCTCACACTGTAGTTGATAACGCAAACGCCTGCAGGAGGGTATGGATCCTTCCCTGGCATGCCCAGTCCCCTCATTTGTCACTCACATGCTTCTCTGGGAGGCGATGGGAAGGCTTTCCTACAGTCCTTCATGAACTGACACAGCAGGCTTTTGATGCATGCCAAGGAGTTCATCGAGGTGACATTACTTCTTCACTTCAACCATTAGAAGAGTGTATTCGTACCCATTCTTTTCGATTTTAATTCACAGCAGCTCCGAACTTGAATGAGGAATCATTCAGTATCTATTTCGTGATGATAATCGTAACAGATTTTGATAAATATCGGACTGATGTTTCATATGCGCCAGTGTAGTTTGTTTACCTGCCCTAGAAACATGTTTTCTGCTGGGCAGTACTCGGGTACGTCCGTTCCCGCAGTCTGCTCAGGCCAGCGGTGGGACGTAGGGAAACATGAGCTCTCGCCGCCGCACGTGCTGTCTGCAGTGACTGATGGCCATCCAGCACAATGCGGCAAGGCCTCGTCCGTGCTGCGGAGCGGACGCAACTCGTGACCGACTCGTGGCACCGTACGCACAGTCATATCACAGCCTGCAGTGAGAGGAAAGAAGTTTCCACAAGAGATGGTACACAATTCAGGGGGCGATGAAAGATTACATACGTGAATGAAGCTTTATCACATTTCTCTCACCGATTCAGCAGACGATGTGTCCACTGTAGCAAAGATTACCTTACACTATCGAGACACCTGTAGCAGTCAAGTCTCTTAGTTTGTACCATGCTTGTTTTACCTTTGTTTATGTGAAGTAAGGTTGGTAAGGCCCGCCCGGTTAGCCGATCGGTCTAACGCACGGCTTTCCGAAGTGGGACGGAGCGCCTGGTCCCCCCGGCACGAATCCGCCTGACGGATTTGTGTCGAGGTCCGGTGAGCCGGCTAGTCTGTGGATGGTTTTTAGGCAGTTTTCCAGCTGCCCCGGCGACTGCGGGCTGGTTCCCCTTCTTCCGTCTCAGCTACTCTATGTCGGCGATTGCTGCGCAAACAAGTTCTCCACGTAAGCGTACATCACCATTACTCTACCATGCAAACATAGGGATTACACTCGTCTGGTGTGAGACGTTCCCTGAGGGGGGAGGGGGGGGGGGTCCACCCGGGGCCGAACCGCACAATAGCCCTGGGTTCGGTGTGGGGTGGCGGAGGGGTGGATTGGACTGCGGTGGTCGTCGTGGGGTTGTCGACTACTGCGGCTGCGGCGGGGACGGAGCCTCTACGTCGTTTCTAGGTCCCCGGTTTACATACTACATACATACAAGGTTGGTGAGGGAGTGAGACGTCGTCTTCCGCTGCCGTGAAGGTAAGCACTTTGTGTGAGCAGACACTTTGTTGCTAGCCTTAGGAGAAATAAGAGTTGTTCTGGATCCTGAGCGCGTGAGACGGGCCGCAACGCGACGTATGGAGTTCTACCTTTCCCCTGTATCAATGAAACGCTAAAACGAACGCCTTATCCCAGTTGCCTGTCTAACGGCCTCTAGGAGCAAAAAACCTTTGATTTCCTTAATTTTTTAAAATAATGTACCGAATTTAAAAACATAAACTGCTTCCATAATCTGCTCGTATAATTATAGTCTTAAGTTAAAGGTTTACCACAAGAAGTCAGTTATAAATATTACAAACTATTCATATGTCTCGAGGCTCTGTAGGTCTTGGCTCGCGAGTTACTTAGACTATAGTTATCCAATATTTGTGAATGAAGGCAATTAGCAACTTTCGAGGAACTTTATTCATAATTTCAAACCATTTCAAAACTTTTTGTCTCTCACACCACTAAAAATTAATGAATGAAATAAGTTTATCGCTTACTACATTTTCACAGTACACGTAGTAAAACTCCATCATGAGGCATGACGTTTTAGTTTATTATTTCTTTGGTACAAACACGATTCAAAACACATTTTGCAGACAGTATCCACATATACCACTGAACATATCTGCAATTTATATTGTTGTAAAACGCGTAGTTCGCGAGATATGACGCTATGAACAGTCGCTTGTGCGGAAAACTACCTTTACTTAAAAAGGAAAGCAAACTGCCCAGAGTACGCTCATCCAGCGATAATCTGAAACTAACGAAACCAACACAAGTAGGGTTTTGTGTCTTCATCCATAAAGGTTGCACATGCCTAACATCAAATATTAAACACTTTAACTCATTTGATGTTTGAAGCTGTTTTATATAAGGGAGTATATTTATTTAGGAATCAGATGTGAAAGAGTTATAGGTTTATAACAGGAGTCGCTAAATACCGAGCTTTCTGACGATTCGAACTTACTTTCATCGCAAACTTGTTGGAAGCCGCTAATGGCCTTGTAAATTCCTTAATCACATCTATTACTTGTGTGAATTATTAAGCCACTATTTGATCGTACTGTGGTCCTGTACTTCAATCGTAATGTGAATAACAGTCATTTCGTAATTTAGAGCGTGTTCGAACCCACATGTACGTGCTTGTTTTCCCAGATAGCACCTCATACATTCTCTCAAAAGCGCATTGAGTGGTGCCTTCTGGAAAATGGGTACTCGTATGAATACGTCATTCAAGAGAACATTCCACCACCGAAACATCTATTTGTAAACAGCCATTCACGTTGTTGTTGTTGTGCTCTTCAGTCCAGAGACTGGTTTGACGCAGCTCTCCATGCTACTCTATCCTGTGCAAGCTTCTTCATCTCTCAGTACCTACTGCAACCTACATCCTTCTGAATCTGTTTAGTGTATTCATCTCTTGGTCTCCCTCTGCGAGTTTTACCCTCCACGCTGCCCTCCAATACTAAATTGGTCATCCCTTGATGCCTCAGAATATGCCCTACCAATCGATCTCTTCTTCCAGTTGCCGGCCGCGGTGGTCTCGCGGTTCTAGGCGCGCAGTCCGGAACGGTGCGACTGCTACGGTCGCAGGTTCGAATCCTGCGTCGGGCATGGATGTGTGTGATGTCCTTAGGTTAGTTAGGTTTAAGTAGTTCTAAGTTCTAGGAAACTGGTGACCACAGCAGTTGAGTCCCATAGTGCTCAGAGCCATTTTTTTTCTTCTTCTAGTCAAGTTGTGCCACAAATTTCTCTTCACTCCAGTTCTATTCAATACCTCCTCATTAGTTATGTGATATAATCTTCAGCATTCTTCTGCAGCCATTGACGTATGCTATGTTTATCCATCCGCAAAGCTTCTAGTTCCCTACCTGAAATGATAGAAAATTGACTTAATGTCATTTGTACAAACTGATTTAAAGATAGCAGCTACATCACAGGAAAAAAATGTTCTATTTAAAAATTATAACTCGCAGATGTAACTCTGCAACACACCCAGGTAGCCGCACGTATTAGCACGACGCTTCCGGGATTCAGGAAGGCGCTCCAGCCCCACATCGAATCCGTCCGGCGGGTTAGCGCCCACTAGGCGAATACCGGTCTGGTACCGACGTCGTGCCTCAGCTACACGATTTGCAAAAATTTAGAAAAACGTTCGCACACTTTCACACGGATAACACTGCACACACACACTTTGTAACGTAGCAGATTATTATGAGTTGTCATCTTGCATGTAGCTTGCCGTGGAGCCGGGAGGAGGGCGGAGTTTGGTTCTCGCGCTCGCACAGCTGACGCCGGATATAGGGCTTAGCGAGCCGTTATATTTGCATAACGCTGCGTGCTGTACGTTACACATACTCTAAATGAATCTGAAGAAGTACTGTTAAATGTTAATCGATTTTTTTCATGCTGTGTGTACCAAATTCTATGGATGACACAACCATAGAATTAAAATTTGAAATCAATAACTTCTATACTTTCGAAGACATAATTTTTTATCTGAAACACATAATAACCGTGCTGACATTGTAAAACTGAGGCACTGTGAGGTATTCATCTATTGTATTAAATGTACAACTAGGAAGATTGGTTCATATAATCTAATTTGCTAGAATCTTCTTTAGCTTCACTGCCACAGATTTATGACGTAATTAACAATACATTGGAAAATTATAATTTGATTCTGTTTTGGGTGTGTGAGTGATTTGGAGAGACAATGAGTGAAAAGAGGACAGACGTAAAGTGAGAATATGATATTTTATTAAAACTATGTAAACGTAAGCGTGAGAAAGTTGTTGTGTAATAGGAGGATTTGTAACGTACGTCCGAGCGAGCTTTATTTTATAAAAGCCAGCCAGAAGGGGCGTTGAGTATTAAATGTATTAGTAATTTATGTTATGGAAAGGAGTCGCACTTCCGTTTTCGTTAAATTTTATCTAGTTTCGGATTTACGATATTTTTTGTCTAAATTAAGTATGGTAATCTGATCGACTGACATTAGAAATACCGCGAGTGTAGAAGTGCTTGAAATGATCGGATTGGCTGCTTAACGTACTAGCCAGTAGGAGTTCAGCGTTTCCCGCACAAGCCCTACAAAGCCCTACTCAAGGGCTTTGTGCCTCAGGTCTATGGGTCGATATAGTCACTCGGGAGTCGGCTTTTGGTTAACGCCTATGTTAAATCGTGCTGATCAAATTCGCACCAAAATAAAGAAATCTGCGCGTTTGATTGGTTCTCGTGAAGTTGATGAAAAATGACTACAGTGTTGAGTATTGTAAAAAAAGTTTGAGTTTTGTGAGTGATTTCTTTTAGGAGGTTTTGCTTGTGAACATTTCAAGTCGTGAATAAACTCCGCTTAGCGTGTTTCGTGCACATTACGAGACATTATAGAAATCACGTCTGCACATAAAGACTACAGAACGACTGACTGTGTTAATTTGCAAGTAGTCGTCCATCAGTGACTGTGTAGGAAGCTTAAAATATCGAAACGGACTAAATATCTTCTGGCTGCTTTTGCGTGTGAACTTGTTACAGAGACGGTCAGTATCATTGCATAATTAGTGTCGGGATATTAAATAAGGACTTAATAGGCATTCTCTGTATTTTAAAGACAATAAATTAGCTTACAGGAAATTGCAATCATTTTTCAAACGAGTCATGCAAGAACCTCGAACGTCTGATAGTTTAACTAACTTTCAGATGCTGCCCTTGGACTGGAGTTATGTGGCCTTAAGTATTTAGCTGTCTTTTCGTCAACGCTGCTTTTATCGGCTAAACCAATATCTAGTGTGTAGAGGCAGCCGCCTAGCCGAGACGACGCTCAGCAGAGTAGCAGCAGCACTTGTGAGATAAACTGTAAATTAATTTAGTCTTTGTTTTTGGCTCACGTGCTTCTGCAAAGAAGTGAACTGTACTTGTTGTGTATTTTACTCTGTAGACTTGTGGTTAGAAAATTAAACGTAGTTTTTCTTGTTGCATAAGTCTTGTGAATATCCTAGTGTAGGGCGGCTCCCTAGTGTAAATTTTCTGTGTAGAGCAATCTATTTCTGATACGTCTTGATACGGGAAAACTTAACCAAAACGTAAGGTAAGCACAGCTCAGAGGCTGCAGGGGGTGAAAGCGTAGAGCGTAGGTTACAGTTTCATATATATATATATATATATATATATGGTCTGGAGGGCCCCTGAACGTTCACAACTGTAATGTCAGAATGACAATCTTAAGATTCAAGATAATCACGGTCTGAAGGACCCAACACTTTTGATTAATTATTGACCAATACAATAAGTTACTGAAATGAATGACTTTAAACATTCGGCCAGAAAGGCCAATCAAATATAACCACAGATGCTGTTTTGATAATGCTACAAGAATGCAAAACCAACAGTTAATTTACTTCGCCCAAAGGAGCAGTAAAGACCAAAAGACAAATTCATATGCCAAATTTTTTTAATGAAACAAGCTAACAAGACAAAATTAATAACCAAAAAGGGATAGTGAGGTCGCCATTAGGCCTGAATATTTGAGAATGGTTGAAGTTAGTGAGATAGCACTTAAAACCAGACCGTGCTCCTCACCACCAGAAAAAATTTACAATCAGCTGTGCTAAGATTGCCTGCTTTAGCAATATGGCACAGGCCAGCAGAACAATTAGAAAATTCACCAACGTAGTGGATCATCCACATAGGGCATGACAGCAACTCTGTATAAAACATAAAATAAAAATTACTAAACATTGAAACACATGGTTCAGAATATAACGCCTATCTAGGCAGAAACTGTTAATGACGCCCACTGGCCTTCGTAAATCTTGGACTTAGTAAATGTGGCGGCCAGTACTAAATAATAATATCACTCAAATTGTAAAATAGAAGATCGTTATTGCACTTGGGTCAGAATAAAATTTCAACCACAGATAATATTTTAGGTTCAGTTATTAAGGCACAGAGAGTTAACACTCTTTTCTAGTGATAGTTACACTTGACAATATAACAGCAGATCATTGAACCGGGATTTAGGGCACGCCTGAGCCTACTAAAATTGCGAAACACCATGGCACACCGCGTCAACAGTTGCCACGCCGAGCTTCTTATCACACAGCCCGTCCAGAACGACTGCCGCCGTCCCAAGTACACACGCTCGTAGCAATCACGTGCGTTAACAGGAAGTTGTACCACCTTTCCCGCAACTTTGCGCTGCCACACAACCGGAAACTAAACTCCCCGTCTCACTCCGGCAGCAGCACTCTATACTCTCGTCGTCAGCAGGTCTGTCCTCCTAGAACGCAGCGCCCTCCGAAATTTAAAAGAAAACGGACCAATCGCGGCAGAGCAAAGACAAGGCTCCGCAAGACAGCACTCCACACCTAGGGAAAGGTCGAGATGATACGGTTCAATTTCTGTTTAATAACTTGCGGTCTCAGATCACAGTGAGAAATCTGCACAGCAACTTTTAGTGTTACTTTATTCTCCCAAGGTATATTTTCAAAGTCAGTAGCGCCATTCGAGACCTTATACCTATTTTATACACAGTAGGATATGGCTAGGGACTGTGCTTGTTGTGAGCGAACACAAGGAGAGTTGGCTGCTGTCTGTAAACAGCTGGAAGCTGCGCTGGCTACCGTCGACAAGCTTCTAGCTAATGCTCGAAGTTGCAGTGCCATCGGAGCACCAGTGACGAGACCTACGACACCTTTGGTGTCAGTGGAATCCCCTGGTGGCCCGGACGTCGCTGCGGCTTCCGATACTCAACATCTGACCGGTCCGTCCTCACGCCGTGCGGCCGGCTCCCTACAGCTTAGCAACAGATAAGAGGTGCTGCCCAGTGTAGATGATTGAGCCAGCATGTGAGGCCTCTCCTGTTGGGCCAGCGGCCGCTTTTCCTGCTCGGTCCGGACAAGTACAGACGGTGGGTATGTTAGTTATTGGGAGCTCCAATGTTAGGCTGGTGATGGAGCCCCTAAGGGAGATAGCAGGCAAGGCGGAAAAGATTTCCAGTGTGCATTCGCTATGTTTACCGGGGCTCTCATCCGTGCTGCAGGAAGCTATCGAGGGCACCGGATGCAACCGGTTGCATGTAGTGGTACATGTTTACACGAATGACGCTTGCATTTTGGTTTCTGAGACCATCCTTGGCTCCTTTCGGGAGCTGGCTGATTTGGTGAAGGCAACTAGCAACGCACGCGAGGTGCAGACTAAACTGTCTATTTGCAGCATCGTACGCAAGGTTGATCGTGGTCATCTGGTTAGGAGCAGTGAGGAAGGTCTAAACCAGTGGCTTACACGGTTCTGCGACGGTATCGGATGCGAATTTCTCGACCTCCGCTAACGGGCGAAATATGGGCAGAAAGCGGCTACTAGGGTAGCAGAGTACGTGTGGCGTCCACATGGCGCTTTTTTAGGTCAGAGGACCGCTCCCTTGGGAGCAAAGACCATTTGCCTGTTAGATCATCCCCAGTGACCTCAGAGAACCTTGTTCCTCGCAGACCAGAGATAGAAAGGTTTAATATGAATTTAGCAAACGGATTTCGAATGTGAATTAATCTGGATGAAACTGAGTGTCAAAGAACGGTCAAAAATGGTGATCGGATTCTTTTATAGACCACCTGGGTCAGGATCTGTAGTTGTAGACCGCTTCAGATGTGACTTGCAGAATATGATTAGTTATTTTCCTGATCATGCCGTTGTAATAGGGGGTGACCTCAACTTTCCAGGTATAGATTGGGAGTGTTATGCCATCAAAACTGGTGCCAGAGACAGGGAATCGTGTGGCATTGTTCTGGATGTCTTGTCCGTAACTTACCTTGAGCCGATAGAGAACGAACTCGTGAGAATAACGTCTTAGAACTCCTGGCAACAAACAGACCTGAACTTATTGAATCAATTAACGTAGAGGAAGATATCAGTGATCACAAAGCTGTGACAGCATCTATCAAGACGGGTCCTACAAGGAATGATAAGAAGTGAAGGAACATATAGGTGCTCAGCAAGGGTGACAGGCTACAAATTTCAGAATATCTCAGCAGCCAGCATGAAATATTCGGTGATGAGGACGCAGATGTGGAGAACAAATGGAAAAAAATTTCAAAGGCATCGTGAAATATGCTCAAGACACACACACTCCTGGAAATGGAAAAAAGAACACATTGACACCGGTGTGTCAGACCCACCATACTTGCTCCGGACACTGCGAGAGGGCTGTACAAGCAATGATCACACGCACGGCACAGCGGACACACCAGGAACCGCGGTGTTGGCTGTCGAATGGCGCTAGCTGCGCAGCATTTGTGCACCGCCGCCGTCAGTGTCAGCCAGTTTGCCGTGGCATACGGAGCTCCATCGCAGTCTTTAACACTGGTAGCATGCCGCGACAGCGTGGACGTGAACCGTATGTGCAGTTAACGGACTTTGAGTGAGGGCGTATAGTGGGCATGCAGGAGACCGGGTGGACGTACCGCCGAATTGCTCAACACGTGGGGCGTGAGGTCTCCACAGTCTCCATGAAGCTGGGCTACGGTCCCGAACACCGTTAGGCCGTCTTCCGCTCACGCCCCAACATCGTGCAGCCCGCCTCCAGTGGTGTCGCGACAGGCGTGAATGGAGGGACGAATGGAGACGTGTCGTTCAGCGATGAGAGTCGCTTCTGCCTTGGTGCCAATGATGGTCGTATGCGTGTTTGGCGCCGTGCAGGTGAGCGCCACAATCAGGACTGCATACGACCGAGGCACACAGGGCCAACACCCGGCATCATGGTGTGGGGAGCGATCTCCTACACTGGCCGTACACCTCTGGTGATCGTCGAAGGGACACTGAATAGTGCACGGTACATCCAAACCGTCATCGAACCCATCGTTCTACCATTCCTAGACCGGCAAGGGAACTTGCTGTTCCAACAGGACAATGCACGTCCGCATGTATCCCGTGTCACCCAACGTGCTCTAGAAGGTGTACGTCAACTACCCTGGCCAGCAAGATCTCCGGATCTGTCCCCCATTGAGCATGTTTGGGACTGGATGAAGCGTCGTCTCACGCGGTCTGCACGTCCAGCACGAACGCTGGTCCAACTGAGGCGCCAGGTGGAAATGGCATGGCAAGCCGTTCCACAGGACTTCATCCAGCATCTCTACGATCGTCTCCATGGGAGAATAGCAGCCTGCATTGCTGCGAAAGGTGGATATACACTGTACTAGTGGCGACATTGTGCATGCTCTGTTGCCTGTGTCTATGTGCCTGTGGTTCTGTCAGTGTGATCATGTGATGTATCTGACCCCAGGAATGTGTCAATAAAGTTTCCCCTTCCTGGGACAATGAATTCACGGTGTTCTTATTTCAATTTCCAGGAGTGTATGTTCCGAGTAAGGATTTAAGGGATGGGAAAGATGCACCATGATTTAACAGCCGTGTTAGAAAAGCGCTACGTAAACAAGGAACATTTCATCTCAGATTCAAGAGAAGTAACAAACCTAGCTGACAAACAAAAGCTGAACGAAGCGAAAATGATCGTAAGAAGAGCAATGAGAGAAGCGTTCAATGAGTTTGCAAGTAAGACGTTGTCAACCGACCTGAGTAAAAGCCTTAAGAGATTTTGGTCGTGTGTAAAGTCAGCAAGTGGGTAAAAGTCATCTGTTCGTTCTCTCAGCGACCACACCGGCACTGAAACGAAAGATAACAGAGAGAAGGCCGAAATATTGAATTCGGTCTTCCGAAGTTATTTTACCTCTGAAGATCGTAACACTGTCCCTCCTTCCAATCGTCGTGCGAACGTCGAAATAGCAGATATTGAGATAACCGATCGCGGAACTGAAAAGCAGCTACAATCGCTTCGAAGTGGAAAGGCTTCAGGACCAGATGAAATACCAATAAGATTCTATAAAGATTATTCGAAAGAACTTGCTCCTCTTCTAGCAGTAATTTATCGTAGCTCACTTGAGCAACGGAAGGTACCTAATGACCAGAAAAAAGCGCAGGTCATTCCCGTTTTTAAGAAAGGCCGTAAGACAGATCCATACAATTATATACCTATATTGTTGATGTCAATCTGTTTTAGAATTATGGAACATGTTTTACGCTCAAGAGTTATGACGTTCTTGGAAAATGAACAGCTCCTCTATAAAAATCAACATGGATTCCGCAAACAGAGATCCTGCGAAACTCAGCTCGCTCTGTTCCTCCATGAGATCCACAGCGCAGTGGACAACGGCGCTCAGGTTGATACCATGTTCCTTGATTTCAGTAGTGTATTTTACACCGTCCCGCATTGTCGTTTAATGAAAAAAAAATACGAACTTTCGGAGTATAGGAGCAGACCTGTGGTTGGATTCAAGACTTTCTTGCAGACAGAACTTAACACCTCGCTTTTAACGGAACTGAATCGACAGATGTAAAGGTAATATACGAAGTATACATGGAAGTGTGATAGGACCGTTGCTGTTCACAGTATATATAAATGATCTAGTGGAAAGCGACGGAGGCTCTTTAAGGCTAATCTCAGATGATGCAGTTGTTTTTCTACCAAAGTACCAACTTCAGTAGATAGCAAGAATTTCCAGAACGATCTGCAGAGAATTGATGAATCATGCAGATTCTGGAAGTTGACCTTGAACGTAAATGTAACATATTGCGCATACATAGAAAAAGAAATCCACTACTGTACAGCTACACTATTGAAGACAAACAGTTGGAGATAGCATCTGCCATAAAATATCAAGGCGTAACTATCCAGAGCGACCTTAAGTGGAATGGCCATATAACAGCCGGCCGGAGTGGCCGAGGGGCTCTAGCCGCTACAGTCTGGAACCGCGCGACCGCTCCGGTGGCAGGTTCGAATCCTGCCTCTGGCATGGATGTGTGTGATGTCCTTAGGTTAGTTAGGTTTAAGTAGTTCTATGTTCTAGTTGACTGATGACCTCAGCTGTTAAGTCCCATAGTGCTCAGAGCCATTTGAGCCTTTTTTTTACCATATAACACAGATAGTGGGAAAAGCAGACACCAGACCCAGATTCATCGAAAGAATCTTAAAGAAATGTAACTCATCCACGAAAGAAATGGCTTACGAGGCGCTTGTTCGCCCTATTCATGAGTATTGTTCATGTGTCTGCGGTCCCTATCACGTAGAGCTGATAGAGGAGATAGAGAAGATCCAACGAAGAGCGCACGTTTCGTCACGGTATCTTTTAGCAGGCGAGAGCTTTACGGAGATTCTAAACAAACTCCACTGGTAGACGTTACAAGAGAGGCGTTTGCATGACGGAGAGATTTACTATTGAAATTTCGGGACAGTACTTTTCGGGAGGAGTCAGACAACATATTACATCGCCCCACATACATCTCGCGTGTTGACTACGAGGAGGAAATTCGAGAAATTAGAGCAGCAATAATTCTTCCCATGCACTATTCGCGAGTGGAAGAGGGTTGGAAGGATCAGTTAGTAGTACCGAAAGTACGCTCCACCACACGCCATTAGGTAGCCTGCGTAGTATGATGTAGATGTTGATATACCATCGCAGAGTGAGGGGGCAGACGACCTGAAACCTATCCAGGTAGGTGTACCGATTGTTTAAAGGAAAGTGAGAGCAAAACACGCCCCGCCGCAAGTTACAGTACAAATACTCCTCTGGACGGTAACGGGTTGGCGACAGGAGGGGAATCCGGCAATCCCTTAAATTAACCATGCCACATCTGTTAATAACCATGCTTACCCTGAGTAAATGCGGGACAAATATGAAGGAAACACAGGAGCTGTAACTGCACAGAAAGACAATGTCTTTATGGTTGCTGATCTAAATGAATATTCCTTTCTGTTGTTATTTTGTAACTTACAGAGGAAACACCTTACCTGAAACTGCCAGTTTGAACAACGCTTTGTACTCTACTGCAGCAATATTTAACACAAACGCGTTTCTGGAGATTATACGGAAAGTAACCTGTGTATGCCGAAAAAACTGTGAGGTATTGTACAAGGTAACCACCCAAACGAATTGGGGATGATAACTTATGTTCGGAGGATTATTATAGCTTGGAAAAACAAGGACAGAAGCCGCACCCATTTCTCTCTTGACATCTAAAGTTTATGTGAAACCCTAATGGCGCCAGATAAGTAGACAGCAAGTGGTATCTCTGCACGTTGAAGTGATAGTGTATGTCGATATCACGAAGACTCCTGGCATCTTTACAACATCAAGAACAGTATGGTGTTCGGCGATAATAGCTACCTTCCGTTACTGAATGTCGACGCAGCGAATAAGTCTGATGGCATGGGGTAGAGACAGACCTATAGCTTCCAGCGACTAATTGGCACTTTCCAAGACTGTATGTTCCGCTGAAGCACTGAACACTGAGCGAGAATGATGTATGAGATGGCATTCTACCAATGGAGCTGGATCTCTTCGAAACGCGACCTTTTCTATCAAAACTAATGAGATTACAGGTATTAACAAACCAAGGAGACACACGTCCTGCGTCTCCCCAACCGCAAAAACAGCAAAGGAGGGGGAAGTAGACTGTCTCCGTATTGTACACTGGCGGAACGTTTGTAAGATTCGGTCCTAAACTACGTCTGCATACATACTTCGCAAGCAACTGTACCGTGGATGGCGCAGTGTGCCTTGTGCTACTGTTAGTCATTCCGTTTCCAGGTCCAGCACAAATGAAGTGAGCGTAAAAAGACTGTCTATAAGATTCACATACTCTGAGAGGCACAACCCTTCTCATTCCGGTGAAATGATATAGTTATGGGTTTGGAATTATGCCCTTACATCTCTTATCTTGGCTTCACAATCATTACCCGAGGTATATTTGTAGGATCGTTCTGGAAATTGTCTCAATTGCTAGTGACCCATTCAAGTCCATTGTAGGGCTGGCACGTGTTATTCACAATTGATTTAAAATCATTCCTAGCTGAACTGTATTTCGACGATTAATAAAATTATTCATAATTGATTTAAAATTATTCTTCCTAGCTGAACTGTATTTCGACGATTAATAAAATTATTCATAATTGATTTAAAATTATTCCTAGCTAAACTGTATTTCGACGATTAATAAAAGTGTCGATACTTGTAATTAATAACGTCAATGATTGCTGGGCGTCAGCTGTGTGCTTCTGTATTAATTCCTTCTTTTCCCTAGAGGCAGTTTTAAGTGTAATTTTCTCTGTAGGTTAGTTGGGTACGTGACGAATCAGGCTGGGTACAGTGGCGCAGGTCAGTGACAAGGTTTTCGGACCGACCCCTTGAAGTTGTCGTGCGTTCCTTCCGACTCAGGTAAGACCAGCAGGCCGCTGAGGGTAGGTAGGAACCATTGAACTGGGAGTTGACAGTCGTTGCATCTACGAGTCGCGATCCTGGTTTTTCCCATAAAAGCCGGCCGGTGTGGCCGTGCGGTTCTGGGCGCTTCAATCTGGAACCGCTACGGTCGCAGGTTCGAATCCTGCCTCGGGCATGGATGTGAGTGATGTCCTTAGGTTAGTTAGGTTTAAGTAGCTCTAAGTTCTACGGGACTGATGACCACAGATGTTAAGTCCCATAGTGCTCAGAGCCATTTGAACCATTTCGCATAAAACATCCTGCGCGACCTGGGTTCCAGGGCTACATTCGCGGTAATCGTATTGCTCAGTAAGGTGAATATTCTGAGAGGTATTACCCCTCTCATTCCGGTGAAATGATATAGTTATGCGTTTACAGTTATTGGTTTATACTGGCAAGTGGTTAGTTCATTCGCTGGTATCATTTTCTACAGGAGCATATAGTCTCCCACTGTAATCAACCTTAGAGCATATAACGTAGACAGGTTATGCGGACAGTGAATGCTATTAAAATCTGCTCAGGGATGAGTTCCCATGTAAATAATGACTTTTATTCAGAAAAAATCGTCCCTATCTGATTATACAATACCAATACTTATGGTGGACATTAATTTAGCTATGCAAGGGTAATGCTAACAGGGAAAACGAACGAAGCAATGATGGTAACTCTCAGTGAGACATTCAACAGGTTGTCCACATCCAACTTATATATTCAAAATTATTATGTACTGTGAACTGAATTCTGAGACTGTGAGCAATGTCGAAATGGTGGGACAAAATGGCGGCAAAGGATCTATTGTGACCAGCGGACAGAAAATATGAACGCCAATCTCATTTTGTTCTGAAGATATTCCTATTTACTCTTCACCTTGAAAACCACCTACATTTTGCGTAAAAAGAAGTATCAGAATAATAATCAATCTTGGGCAGGACATAGAACTATCGCTACAAGTTAAGCTAACAATTTCATCATCAATTACTACCGAACTGTTTCAAACAGAAACGAAGCCGTCTCATATACATATCGTAACTATGCAAGGAAATACTGGTACTCAGAAGTCTCACTCAAATAATCCAAAGAGCTTACGAGCCTCGAGTGCCCAAAGAACAATAATCTACTTCCAATGATCAACTTAAAAGATTCAGCAAAAAATCATTCGCCCAATTAAACAAATCGTTTCACATGCTATAAATCCTATAACTGACACAGACTGTATTGCATCAACCAGCAGGCCAATTCTGGTTTATCTCATTCACGTTGTTGCCATCCTGGCTGAATAATCTTCACACGATATTCTAAACATTCATGGTGGTGTCTGTTTGTTCCATATCGTGTCTCCCTACCACTTTCGCGCAACGACGCTCTGAGCGTGTTTTTTAGGTAATTAACTAGTTTGAAACTGGGATCTGTTGCTGGTAAGGAGACGGCAGACCACACATGACATGTAGAATTCAGAAGAGTTCAGTGAGACTACCGATGATATAACCAAATACTTAATGATCTCAGCGTCAGCTCCACTGCACTCCCTGTAAAAGAATCTTAATACTAACTAAATTTAGTGGAAGGGGTTCAAGGCTTTCCTATTTTTAGCTGGTAAAATAACGTCGAAAAAGAAGTTAAGTTTACCATTGTAAATTTTATTCTACTCACAAAACATTGTTTATAAATTGCACTATTGATAAAAGAAAATGCTTTAATACAGGATGGTAAAAACCAACTGCGTTCAACAAAAATGTGAACGAATATTCCCTAAATGGGTTTCCAAGTCCTACAATCGATCGAAGGATGACCTATGCCATATCACATCTATAATCTAGGTTTAATTTAAGTTTCACAAAAGAAAAAACTATCAAAATGGTCTACAGTGACCCTCAATTATCTTTAATTACTTATCTAACTTGTCGTAAATTACAGTGGCTGATGTGGCTTCTCAATAACTATATAAAAGAAAAATCATCGCGTTTCAGATCTGTTCTTCAAGTGGCAAATGTGAACACCATGAGCTTTAATTGACGATCGACACTAGTATTACGCAAAAAGGAGGTGTAACAGATGAGACTTCTGCAGTTCTGAGTAAAGCCTTATGCGCTCAAAAATGCGGCATCGCGTGCGTTCATTACCTCGTCGGTGTTTAGGCAGCGTCAGGGCAGCGGCGGGCAGCACAGCTCCGCTCACGTCGCCATCTCGGAAGCAACTCCCGTCCTTACTACCTTACTACAATTTACCGAAGTTGGTTAAAAAAAACAACTATCTGGCTGTGTTTTCATCTGACCAATCAGGGTCTCAATGTTAACCTTAAGCTCCGCCTACAAAAATTCTGTCTATCCAATGAGAAACGTTATACTTTTCGTGGTGGGGCAATGTTTTTAAAGTTTGCAACGTATCAGAGACGCGAAAAAGTCTCACTCTAAAACCTGCAGCTGGTGTGGTTCTTTTAGCGTTATCGTAAGATCTATATTATTCTTCTGGAGGGCTCTATCTTTTAACATGGGCTGACGGGTGGTCCTAATGTAACAGACACGCGAAAAAGTCTCACGCTTAAACTTGCGGGTGGTAGTGGCCCTTTTTGTGTTACCGTAAGATCTACACTGTTTTTCTGGAGGGCTCTAGCTTTTAACATGGGCTGGGGGGTGGTCCTTGACGTAACAAAGACGCGAACAAGTCTCACGCTAAAACGTGCGGGTGGTAGTCTTAGCGGTAGGCTAGCGACGTGCGTATCCAGTCCGTCTCTTATCGTAGGGCCTTCTAGCTTAACACGGTTCTGCTCGCGGCTTCTGTTCTCGCTTCTCCTCTCGGAACTGCGTAGGTCTCACGGTGGGAAGGTATGACATGCATTTAGGCATCCTTGTGTTAGTCTGTGGTATTCCATTTGCTCACTCGGTACTTGTATTACTTGGTTAATTTAATGTCGATACAGTTCCCCCACAGTCGTTTAATGAACAAAGTAAGAGCACATGGACTATCAGACCAATTGTGTGATTCGATTGAAGACTTCCTAGATAACAGAACGCAGCATGTCATTCTCAATGGAGCGAAGTCTTCCGAAGTAAGAGTGATTTCAGGTGTGCCGCAGCGGAGTGTCATAGGACCGTTGCTATTCACAATATACATAAATGACCTTGTGGATGACATCGGAAGTTCACGGAAGCTTTTTGCGGATGCTGCTGTGGTATATCGAGAGGTTGTAAAAATGGAAAGTTGTACTGAAATACAGGAGGATCTGCAGCGAATTGACGCATGATGTCGGGAATGGCAATTGAATCTCAATGTAGACAAGTGTAATGTGCTGCGAATACATAGAAAGAAAGATCCCATATCATTTAGCTACAATATAGCAGGCCAGCAACTGTAAGCAGTTAATTCCATAAATCATCTGGGAGTACGCATTAGGAGTTACTTAAAATGGAATGATCACATAAAGTTGATCGTTGGTAAATCAGATGCCAGACTGAGATTCATTGAAAGAATCCTAAGGAAATGCAATCCGAAAATAAATGAAGTAGGTTACAGTACGCTTGTTCGCCCACTGCTTAGATACTGCTCAGCACTGTGGGAGCCGTACCAGATAGGGTTGATAGAAGAGATAGAGAAGATCCAACCGAGAGCAGCGCGCTTCGTTACAGAATCATTTAGTAACCGCGAAAGCGTTATGGAGATTATAGATAAACTCCAGAGGAAGACCATGCAAGAGAGACGTCCAGTAGGTCGGTTTACATAACATACCTTCACCGAGGTGTCAAACAGTATATTTCTCTCTCCTACGTATATCTCATGAAGAGACCATGACGATAAAATCAGACAGATTAGTCCCCACACAGAGGCATACCGACAATCCTTCTTTCCACGAACAATACGAGACTGGAATAGAAAACAGATCCGATAGAGGTACTCAGGGTACCCTCTGCCACACACCATCAGGTGGCTTGCGGAGTATGGATGTAGATGTAGACGTAGATGTACATTGTAGTGCTTCTAGCAGTTGTCGTCGTGCTGAGGCAAAATAAGTTGCATGTAGGGGCGGACATGGTCCCCAAGGACAGGTGTGGCCGTGCGGTCTATGGCTCCTTGCCACGGGTCGCTTGGCTCCCCTCGTCGGAGGTTCGAGTTTTCCCTGGAGCATGGGTCTGTGTGTTGTTTTTTGTCTAAGTTAAATTAGATTAAGTAGTGTGTAAGCCTAGGGACCGATGACCACAGCAGATTTGTCCCATAGAACTTGTCACAAATTTCCAAAAAAGAACAGGTGCGGACTTGTGCTGATCCATTGTGCCTTCTTAAACTGCCTTCCTGAATGATGCGATCACCCAGGCAATATTACGAAACTCTTCACTAGACCAAAACGCTCCCTCCTCTGTATTGGATCATTTTCGTTCAGGAGTTACACATCAACGACCATGTGTCTGATGGGGTATAAAACGCTAGTCTTTTGAAAAGGCCACCTGTCGCCGCTCAGTAGGCGTCCAATTGTGGCATTGGCGTGCAAATTGCGGCCTTCGTAGCCGACGAGCAGCGGTCGCCTGAGTGCATAAAGTAGGAGCTGGCTGCGGAGCACGATTTCAATAACATTCACTGAACGGTCGTTGGGGAGACATTGTTTGGAACCCTTCGTTCTTGTGGGAGAAGAGTTACTGAATAGTTCCTCGTCCATTAGGCCGTATACATCTCCGCAGCCGTCGTTCAACCCGCGATGCATTACGGCTGCCTCGGCGTCGATTTTGGATTGCACCATCCTGTCACGCACAGTATACTTTGAACATGGCGGCATGCGAACATTTTACAAACATATCCGATTCGGAAGTGCTTCCACCCTTGGGCCGAAAGCTAATGACCATGTAGTTTTAGACGTCACAAGTAATGACAAGAATGCACTTTTTCGGCAAACTCATTCATCCTTGCGAATTAGTTCACTGGTGATCGCTCTTTTTTTGGGAACCGTTCAATTTTACTCGTTCACCGTTCATTTGAATTTAGTTCATGGTTCTTATGAAAAATTGAAAATTAGTAGCATAGGTGACTGAAGATGGAAGGTGCCAAGAGGGGGTGCTTGCCCGAGGCTGGAACGATACCGGCCGACGTGCCGTTGCGGGAACGAGACCGACCGTATCCCATTCCTGGAAACTACTCTACTGGCCATTAAAACTGCTACACCAAGAAGAAATGCAGATGATAAACGGGTATTCATTGGACAAATGTATTATACTAGAACTGACATGTGATTACATTTTCAATCAATTTAGGGGCACAGATCCTGAGAAATCAGTACCCAGGACAACCACCTCTGGCCGTAAAAACGGCCTTGATAAGCCTGGGCATTGAGTCAAACAGAGCTTCGATGACGAGTACAGGTATAGCTACCCATGCAGCTTCAACATACCACAGGTCATCGAGAGTAGTGACTGGCGTATTGTGAGGAGCCAGTTGCTCGGCCACCATTAACCAGACGTTTCAATTGGTGAGAGATCTGGCGAATGTGCTGGCCAGGGAAGCAGTCGAACATTTTCTGTATCCAGAGAGGCCCGTACAGGACATGCAATATTCGGTCTTGCATTAACCTGCTGAAATTCAGGGTTTCTCAGGGATCGAATGAAGGGTACATCCAAGGGTCGTGACACATCTGAAATGTGACGTCCACTGTTCAAAGTGCTGTCAATGCGAACAAGAGGTGCCCGAGACGTGCAACCAATGGCACCCCAAACCATCACGCCGGGTGATACGCCAGTATGGCGATGACGAATACACGCTTCCAATTTGCGTTCACCGCGATGTCGCCAAACACGGATGCGAGCATCATGTTGCTGCAAACAGAACCTGGATTAATCCGAACAATTGACATTTTGCCATTCGTGCACCCAGGTTGGTCATTGGGTGCACCATCGCAGGCGCTCCTGTCTGTGATGCAGCGTCAACGGTAACCGGAGCTGTGATCTCCGAGCTGATAGTCCATGCTGCTCCAAAAGTCGTCGAACTGTTCGTGCAGATGGTTGTTGCCTTGAAAACGTCCCCACCTGTTGATTCAGGGATCGAGACGTGGCTGCACGATCCGTTACCGCCATGCGGATAAGATGCCTGTCATCTCGACTGCTAGTGATACGTGACCATTGGGACCCAGCACGGCGTTCCGTATTACACTCCTGAACCCATCGATTCCATATTCTGCTAACGGTCATTGGATCTCGACCAACGGGAGCAGTAATGTCGCGATACGATAAACCGCTATCGCCATAGGCTACAATCCGACAATTATAAAAGCCGGAAACGTGGTGATACGTATTTCTCTTCCTTAACGAGGCATCACAACAACGTTTCATCAGGAAACGCCTATCAAGTGTTGTTTGTGTATGTGTAATCGATTGGAAACTTTCGTCATCTCAGTACGTTGTAGGTGTCGCCACCGGCGCCAACGTTGTGTGAATGCTCTGGAAAGCTAATCATTTGCATATCACAGCATCTTCATCCTATCGGTTAAATTTCGCGTCTGTAGCACGTCATCTTCGTGGTATAGCAATTTTAATGGCCAGTAGTGTATAAGTAGACAGCCGCGACCGAAGTAAACTATGAAAGACCGGTCCTCGATCCTTCCGTGGATCTTAGTGATCCGTTCCTTTGGACCCGTCATTTATCGAACGACCCATCTCTAGTCCCCGCCCCCAGACACTTTATATACCGAAACTTCCTGGCAGATTAAAACTGAGTGCCCGACCGAGACTCGAACTCGGGACCTTTGCCTTTCGCGGGCAAGTGCTCTACCATCTGAGCTACCGGAGCACGACTGACGCCCGGTCCTCACAGCTTTACTTCTGCCAGTACTTCGTCTCCTACCTTCCATACTTTACAGAAGCTCTCCTGCGAAACTTGCAGAACTAACACTCCTGAAAGAAAGGATATAGCGGAAACATGGCTTAGCCACAGCCTGGGGGCACTTGGTAGAGCACTTGCCCGCGAAAGGCAAAGGTCCCGAGTTCGAGTCTCGGTCGGGCAAACAGTTTTAATCTGCCAGGAAGTTTCGTATCAGCGCACACTCCACTGCAGAGTGAAAATTACATTGTGGAAACTTTATATACCCTCCACTTATTGGTCTGCTACCTGCCGTCTGTGAGTAGTTACTGCAAGTTGACATCGAAAGTAGGCAGTGGTCACATTAATGCTTCAAAATGGTTCAAATGGCTCTGAGCACTATGGGACTTAACATCTATGGTCATGAGTCCCCTAAAACTTAGAACTACTTAAACCTAACTAACCTAAGGACATCACACAACACCCAGCCATCACGAGGCAGAGAAAATCACTAACCCCGCCGGGAATCGAACCCGGGAACCCGGGCGTGGGAAGCGAGAACGCTACCGCACGACCACGAGATGCGGGCGCATTAATGTGACTGGACCGCGCATAATGTATTATATGTACCGCACCCTTTCACAGAGTGAAGAATGGCATTTTAAGGCAGTTAAATATTATTCGTAGTTTCGCTGAATATCTATAATCTAATGCCAGTACGTTCTCAATACCTTTCGTGGATTTCCTTCTTCATCATTTTCATTCCGAGCTTGTAACCGGCTGTAACGTGCACGAAGTTGATGCCACCTTGAGCTTATCTTCTTTCTCTCTCTAACACACTTCTCCCGTAGGGGCTTGTGCGCTGGATTTCGAAAGACTGCGAAATACGTCTTTGCTGCCCAACGGCCTGTACTGTGTGGCGTTGTGTAAGCGACTCTGTGGACCGCTACTTCGGTGGGCGTCTCTTTTGGGGACGCCAGCAGAACGCTTCCTGACTCTGCGGACCGCCACCAAACACGGAGAGCCCTTCCCAGACTTATGAAAGAGCAGGAAACTGCACGAGGGAATTGTATAACGGGTCAGCACGCCTCGACAGAACTATTCAGTCTGATGTATTCAATGCAGAAAGGATGTGGCAGCAATATAACGGGTATCAGTTTTACAAGTAAAAATATTGAAATGTCCCCTTAGAAAAATTTATGAATTACTGTGCTGATTAACCTCTTACATTATTAGATTTTCTAACAGCTAAGCAGTACTGAACGTACTCAGACATTTCGCTCTTTACCTTATTCTGATCAACACTAAACTGACACAATATTTCTACCGCAACTCAATCTGGCTTTCAAAAATCCCTACAAAAGAATGGCCCCGACTAACAATAACCTATACCTTTCATGAATCACTTACCTCACAAAAATCTTCGTTACTCGAACTACTGCAATACAGCGAGCGCCACTACTGCCAGCTAAATAAAAGATTCTACCTACTGAAGTCACTAACTACTGATAGGCATAGTTAGAAAATGAAAGATTTTGATAGAGATCAAACAATGTATTTACCTTAATAGTGTTCAAAAGTCATATATATATATATATATATATATATATATATATATCAGTTCATGGCATTCAGTCTTAAAGATTTACTGTCTCTGTCCAAAACTCCGCCATCTCACTCTCCACATCCACTACTGCTGGCGGCTCACCTCCAGCTGCGCAACGCTTTGCGCTGTTAACAGCCAACTGACCAACACTACAATAGCGACTATTCCAACAATGCCAGCCAGCCACAGACTGCACACAGCACAGTCAGTGATTTTCATATAGAGCGCTACATGGCTAAACAGCCTACTTACAACATGGCCAAAAAATGTATGAAGTATGGTTCTGGTGTATATCACAACTGCAAATGTTTTATTCCACTGTTGAGCGTATTTACATGCAATTGGTGTCGTCAGTGTTTACATATTAACAATAACAATAATA
This sequence comes from Schistocerca gregaria, assembly GCF_023897955.1. Classification (NCBI taxonomy): domain Eukaryota; kingdom Metazoa; phylum Arthropoda; class Insecta; order Orthoptera; family Acrididae; genus Schistocerca; species Schistocerca gregaria. The sequence goes on from NC_064927.1 coordinate 385,483,694, forward strand.
GTAATACAAACTTCGACATGACAAATGTTATTGACTACAATATAATAATCCAGTATGGATACAATACATGTTTGTGCAAATGTCAATAACAACAACAAGTTTCCTAATAGATCAATTACTAGATAAATGAACTAAATAGTTCAGTGTATGACAAATAAATAATCAAACAGATAAATAAGAATAAGTACATGAAACAGTAATAAAATAGTTGCTTAGTGTGACATATGCATAGTTTGCACTTGATTTATAGTTCATTCTCATACGCAAAGTGGGGCATTTGTCACACACTTAAGGAACTCTTGAGCAGAGTTTTGATCCGCCTCGAAAGACTAGTTTCAAAATTATTTATTGGCACTGCGTAGGCATTTTCAGGTAATTTGTTGAAGCAGACAGGACCAAGATATTTGTAGCTGTTATGTACCTTTGCAAACGTAGAATATGGCATATTAATTGTATGTCCACTTCTTATGTTACGGTCTTGAACTGTTCTCCTTAAGTCAAATTTACTCAGATTCTCTTTAACGAAGACAATATACAGGCCAAGCTCGGTCATTATATTTAGTTTCTTAAAATAATCTCGACATGGTTCATATGGGCTAAGTTCTGCTATGCAACATATTGCTTTCTTTTGCCATTTTAACACTAATTCTAAGCCTACGGAACTGCCCCATAATAGTATTCCGTAACTGCGGTGCGAATAGAAGAATGCAAAACATGCATACAACAGGAGTTCTTCACTGACACTCCTCCTCAGCTTGTACAAGGAACTTGGGCACTGTGATTTTAGACCGATGTTCTGATGTTTACATGACTTATGAAAGCGAAACTGCACTTTTCGTTTCAGTCAAATGGCTGGCTCTGAGGAGTATGGGACTTAACATCTGTGGTCATCAGTCCCCTAGAACTTAGAACTACTTAAACCTAACTAACCTAAGGGCAACACACACATCCATGCCAGAGGCAGGATTCGAACGTGTGACTGAGCGCCTAGAACCGCGAGACCACCGCGGCCCGTTTCAGTCCCTATCGAAAGCTGTTAAGAGCAGAGATTTCTATTCAGTACTATATTACTTCAGTCTTTAGATAAACATTAAAATTTAGAGTATTAATCATATAGCAACAGATATGCAACACAGCGTATCACCTTCCGCCAAATCCCACTTTCTCTGAAGATGAAATGATGGTAAAAATAAGAATATACAAATGGATTTGATTCAAAGCACGCATTTTTTGTTTTAATGATGCTAAAGAATATCAATGGGGTAGGAATTTAGCTTTTGTGCCCTAAAAGGAAACAGTAGAGTAAGTTGACAATCCCAACAGCTAGGAGGTCTCGAAGATACCTTCCGAAAACAATGTCTAATTTATGGATTCATTGAAGCATAGTGAAGGATTTCAGTGCTCGAGAAAACATGGTTTGAGGACAGTTATTTCTGCTTTGATATTTGATGATACACATTCTGCGTGGGTAGGACGTAATAGATTGATAGCACAACTCAGTAATGACGAAGAGTACGCCGATGTTTAATAGAAATTTTCGGAAAGAATCAGCCTGGAAAGAAGCGGGACGCTGCAAGTACTGAGAAACAATGAGTTTTGTCTGAAATTCTCTGCGGCTATGAATAATGCGATAGTGAATACCGCAGTAGGCAGTTCAGTTGAACAGGAGTGGGAGACGCTAAAAAGTTCATAGAAGTTGGAAAGACAAATAAGGGTATAAGGACCGTAGTTGCGAAGGAGCACTGGATAACAGAGAAAAAATACTTCATCTACATCTACATCTAAATCCATATTCCGCAAGCCACCTGACGGTGTGTGGCGGAGGGTACCTTGAGTACCTCTATCGGTTATCCCTTCTATTCCAGTCCCGTATTGTTCGTGGAAAGAAGGATGGTCGGTGGGCTCTAATCTCTCTGATTTTATCCTCATTGTCTCTTCGCGAGATGTACGTAGGAGGGAGCAATATACTGCTTGACTCTTCGGTGAAGGTATGTTCTCGAAACTTTAACAAAAGCTCGTACCGATCTACTGAGCGTCTCTGCTGCAGAGTCTTCCACTGGACTTAATCTATCATCTCCGTAACGCTTTCGCTATTACTAAACGATCCTGTAACGAAGCGCGCTGCTCTCGGTTGGATCTTCTTTGTCTCTTGTATGAACCCTATCTGGTACGGATTTCACACTGCTGAGCAGTATTCAAGCAGTGGGCGAACAAGCGTACTGTAACCTACTTCCTTTTTTTTCTGATTGCATTTCCTTAGGATTTTTCCAATGAGTCTCAGTTTGGCATCTGCTTTGCTAACGATCGACTTAAATGATCATTCCATTTTTAATCACTCCTGATGCGTACCCCCTAATAATTTATGGAATTGACTGCTTCCAGTAGCTGACCTGCTATTTTGTAGCTAAATGATGAGGAATCTATCTTTCTATGTATTCGCAGCACATTAGACTTGTCCACATTGAGACTCAATTGCCATTCCCTGCACCATGCTGCGTTCTGTTATCTAGGAACTCTTCAATCGAATCACACAATTGGTCTGTAGTCCATATGCTCTTAATTTGTTCATTGAACGACTGTGGGGAACTGTATCGAACGCCTTGCGGAAGTCACGCCATCTACCTGTGAACCCGTGTCTATGGCCCTCTGAGTCTCGTGGACGAATTGCGCGAGCTGGGTTTCACACGACCGTCTTTTTCGAAACCCATGATGATTCCTACAGAGTAGATTTCTAGTCTCCAGAAAAGTCATTATACTCAACCATAATACGTGTTGCCAAATTCTACAACTGATCGACGCTAGAGATATAGGTCTATAGTTCTGCACATCTGTTCGACGTCCCTTCTTGAAAACGGGGATGACCTGTGCCCTTTTCCAATCCTTTAGAACGCTACGCTCTTCTAGAGACCTACGGTACACTGCTGCAAGAAGGGGGCAAGTTCCTTCGCTTACTCTGTGTAAAATCGAACTGCCGGCCGCGGTGGTCTAGCGGTTCTAGGCGCTCAGTCCGGAACCGCGCGACAGCTACGGTCGCAGGTTCGAATCCTGCCTCGGGCATGGATGTGTGTGATGTCCTTAGGTTAGTTAGGTTTAAGTAGTTCTAAGTTCTAGGGGACTGATGACCACAGATGTTAAGTCCCATAGTGCTCAGAGCCTTTTGAACCATTTTTTTAAAAATCGAACTGGTATCCCATCAGGTCCAGAGGCCTTTCCTCTTTTGAGCTATTTTAATTGTTTCTCTATCCTTCTATCGTCTATTTCGATATCTACCATTTTGTCATCTGTGCGACAATCTAGAGAAGGAACTACGGTGCAGTCTTCCTCTGTGAAACAGCTTTGGAAGAAGACATTTAGTATTTCGGTCTTTAGTCTGTCATCCTCTGTTTCAGTACCATTTTGGTCACAGAGTGCCTGGACATTTTGTTTTGATCCACCTACCGCTTTGACATAAGACCAAAATTTCTTAGGATTTTCTGCCAAGTCAGTACATAGAACTTTACTTTCGAATTCATTTAACGTCTCTCGCATAGCCCTCATCATACTACATTTCGCTTCGCGTAATTTTTGTTTGTCTTCAAGGCTTTGGCTATGTTTATGTTTGCTGTGGAGTTCCCTTTGCTTCCGCAGCAGTTTTCTAACTGATCTGTTGTGCCACGGTGGCTCTTTTCCATCTCTTACGATCTTGCTTGTAACATACTCATCTAACACATGTTATACGATGGTTTTGAACTTTGTCCACTGATCCTCAACACTATCTGTACTTGAGGCAAATCTTTTTTGTTAAGCCGTCAGGCATTCTGTAATCTGCTTTTTGTCACTTTTACTAAACAGAGAAATCTTCCTACCTTTTTTAATATTTATATTAACGGCTGAAAGCATCGATGCAGTAACCGATTTATGATCGCTGATTCCCTGTTCTGCGTTAACTGTTTCAAATAGTTCGGGTCTCTTTGTCGCCAGAAGGTCTAATATGGTATCGCCACGAGTCGGTTCTCTGTTTAACTGCTCAAGGTAGTTTTCAGTTAAGGCACTTTAAATAATTTCACTGGATTATTTGTCCCAGCCACCCGTTATGAACGTTTGACCCTCCCAGTCTATATCCGGCAAATTAAAATCTCCCCCCATAACTATAACATGGTGGGGAAATCTAATCGAAATATTTTCCAAATTATCCTTCAGGTGCTCAGCCACAGCAGCTGCTGATCCAGGGGGCCTATAGAGACATCCAATTACCATGTCTGAGCCTGCTTTAAATGTGATCTTCACCCAAATTATTTCACATTCTGGATCTCCGCCAATTTCCTTCGATACTATTGCACTTCTTATAGCGATAAACACGCCTCCCCCTTCACTGTCCAGCGTGTCTGCGGTATACATTCCAAGCTGAGTTTAGGATTTCATTACTGTTTACGTCTGGTTTCAACCAACTTTCTGTCCCTAGTACTATATGGACATTGTGACCGTTTATTAATAAGAGCAGCTCTGGGACCTTTCTATATACGCTCCTGCAGTTTACTATTAGCACATTAATATAGTTATTCCCTGTTGCATTTTGCCTACTTCTACCTTGCCGCGTCTCAGGAGGCATCATGTCGGGCCTAGGGAGGCAATTCTCTAACCTAAAAAACCCACATTTGCACTCCACACGCACTCCGCTACCCTTATAGCCGCTTCCGGCGTGTAGTGGAGGCCTGACCTATTCAGGGGGACCCTACATTTCTCCACCCGATAGCGGAGGTCGAGAAATTTGCACCCCAGATCGCTGCAGAATCGTCTGAGCCTCTGGTTTAAGCCTTCTACTCGGCTCCAAACCAGAGGAACGCGATCGGTTCTGGGAACGATACTACGAATAGTTAGCTCAGATTCCACCCCGTGAGCGAGGCTTTCCGCCTTCACCAATTCCGCCAACCACCTGTACGAACTGAGGATGACCTCTGAACCCAGACGGCAGGAGTCATTGGTGCCGACATGAGCAACAATTTGCAGTCGGGTGCACCCAGTGCTCTCTATCACCGCCGGCAGGGCCTCCTCCACATCTCGGATGAGACCCCCCTGCAAGCAGACACAGTGAACACTGGCCTTGTTCCCCGACCTTTCCGCTATTTCCCTAAGGGGCTCCATCATCCGCCTAACGTTGGAGCTCCCAACAACTAATAAACCCCTCCCCCCGTGTGCCTGCTCGGACCTTACTGAAGGAGCAGCCACATGTCCACTCACAGGCAGAGCGGGCGATGCCACACGACCAGCCTCCACATTTACTCTCCGTATCGTGCGCCGCGAACGCCGCTGAACTCGCCACTCCCCTTGGGGAGAGGGTGGCCCAACCGCGCCCGGTACCCGCGAAGATGTCTCGACAGCAGGGACAATGGGTGAAGCAGGGACAATGGGTGAAGCATGTAACACCTCCTGTGTACCTTGCGACACACCAGACTCCCCACTGCCGCTACACTCCGAGGCAGCAGCCTGAAGACGGCTGACCGCGGCCATCAACACGCTCAGCTGTTCGCGAAGAGTGGCCAGCTCCTCCTGCGTCCGTACACAGCAGTCACACATCCTATCCATCCTAAGGAATCAACAATTTACTGTAGAGAGTTAATCAACTTTTAACTATCCTGCTAATTCGCAAAAGGCCCCTGATTTTTGACTAAACTGTGGTTGGCAGACACTTCTTGTAGAAAACAATCAAAATAGCACTACCTGTCTCTGGACTGTATTGAAAACAAAATCTAGCACTAATGCCACTATGGGTGACAAAGCGACTCTTTCTGACTGTATTCAAAACCAACAAGAAATCTATGGAACACTATTACTAGCACTCGATAATTAAAGCCTCGTAAAAGCAAAAACACACGGAAGAAGTGACAAGTAAGAAAAATACAGTTAATACTTAAATTAACGGAGCTCGCTGCACAGCAGACGTGAAGCAGACGGCAGTTACGACGACATACTTCAGTCAGTGGACGAAAGGAAGGTGCACGAAAATGTTCAGGGAAGGACAGGAATATAGCAAAAAACTCACGTAGGAATGAAATAAATGGGAAATGCGGAGACGCCAAGGCGAAACACCTTCAGGAGAAATGTGAAGAAAACAAGGAATAAATGGTTGTCGAAAGAAATTATACAGTATAGAGAAAAACCAGTACAACATACGACGGAATTTAAAGCAAGAGCGTCGATATTAAGAGTTTAGAGGGAATTCCGTTGTTAACTGCAGAGGAGAAAGTGGGTAAGTGGAAAGAGTGCACTGAAAGAAGGATTTCTCCTGTCTGTCTGATTACTTGATATAATAAGAAATTGGAGTCGAAGCGGTAGAGATATTAGAAGCAGAAGCGGAGCCACAATTTAAAAGAGATTTGGAAGACTTGAAATCAATTTAAAGGAAACTGGGTTAATAACGCTCCTTCAGAATTTAGAATTTCTATAGTTACAGGGGGAGTGGTAAGGAGGAGCGGGGGGGGGGGGGGGGGGGGGGGGAGGAGGGCGGGCGGGGTGGAGAGGATGGCAACCAAACATCTATTCAAGTTTCTAGAATGAGATTTTCACTCTACAGCGGAGTGTGCGCTGATGTGAAACTTCCTGGCAGATTAAAACTGTGCCGGACCGAGACTCGAACTCTGGATCTTTTCCTTTCGCGGGCTAGTGCTTTACTGTTTTAATCTGCCAGGAAGTATCACATCAGCGCACACTCCGCTGTAGAGTGAAAATTTCGTTCTAGAATCATCCCCCAGGCTGTGGCTAAGCCATGTCTCCGCAATATCCTTTCTTTCAGGAGTGCTAGCTCTGCAAGATTCGCAGGAGAGCTTCTGTAAAGTTTGGAAGGTAGGAGACGAGGTATTGGCAGAAGTAAAGCTGTGTGGGGACGGGGCGTGAGTTGTGCTTGGAAGAAAGAAAAAAAACGAAAAAGACCACAAAAACTGGTGTATAATAATGCAGTTCATTTAGCGATGTAATTTTAAGAAATAGAAATTTGAGCTACAGAAGACGACACAGATGTCGAAACATGACTGGGTAAATACAAAAATAAACTAATTGTGTTTTTGCATAAGGCTGATTTTCAAAATAACTCAGTTTTTACTTTTTTTACTGTTCGAAACCCGATTGTAGGACGCTGCTTCTCACACACAGAGTTACGTTACACAACGCCATGTTACACGCTGCGATTCGGAGCCCTCTAGCGGCACACGGTTGCAGCTTGCATCAGAGAAGCGGGAGGGGCAACCAAATAATATGAATGACAATTAATACCTCAACCGATATTGAGAATATAATAAAAAATTCGGATGCACTACACGACCTCGTATGTTTCGAGTATTATAGAATTTATAGACCAACTTGAATAGTTGAAATTTCCTGGCAGATTAAAACTGTGTGTCGGACCGAGACTCGAACTCGAGCCTTTGCCTTTCGCGGGCAAGTGCTCTACAAAATCAAACAGTCTACATTGACGCTATCAACAGATTAGTCTCTCGTTGGGAGAAATCTGTTCACGGCCAGGGTGACTGTATGAAGAATAAAGATGTAGAATATAGATAAAATTTGTTTTCTTTAAATTTAAGAGTTTTCACACAAAAATTTCACAGCCATTGCTTTTCAGCAAGCCCTAGTACTACCAGCCTTTCGGAAACATTTCATTCACACAGTTCCGAAGACAGCAAGGGCAGGAAAGTGTAAGACCTCTGCACAATCATTTTGACAGCTAACGCATTCAAGTCGCTGACAAGAATAATATACAGAAGAATGGTAAAGAAAATTTAGGTTGTGTTAGATAAAAACAAATTTGGCGTTCGGGAAGATAAAGTCATCAGAGAGGCAAGATTTCATATTTTTGTCGACCTAGAGAAAGCGTTCGACAGTCTAAAATGGTTCAAGGTGTTCGAAATTCTGAGAAAATTATGTGTGAGTTAGATGGAAAGACAGGTCTTGTATAAAATGCACAATAACCAAAGGGAGTTATAAGAATGGGAAAACTAGAAGAAAGTGCTCTGATTAAAAACGATGTAACCGAGGGATGCGGCCGTTAGACTTTTGTTTTTCGGTCTGTACAAGACAAACTGATGATAAAAATACAACGAATGTACAAGAGTGGAATTACAATTCAGGGTGGAAGGATATCAATGATAAAATTCACTGATAGCATTTCTACCCTCAATGTGTGTGAAGAAGATTTACAGGACCTGTTGAATGGAATGAACAGAGTAATGAACACAGGAAACGGGATGAGGATAAACAAGAAAAAAAAAAAAATACTAAAGGAAGAAATGAAGAGTAGCAGAAATGAGTTTAGGGACAAACTTAACATCAAATTTTAAGATCGCGAAGTAGAAGAAGGTAAGGAGTTTTGTTATCATGCAACCGAAATAACACGTGATTTACGGAACAAAGAAGACATAAAAAGCACACATTTCTTGCTAAAATATTTTCATTGTTGTCTAACATAGGCCATGTTTGGAAAAGAAAATTCTGAAAATGTTCGTTTGGAGTGCAGTATTATCTACAAGTCAATCAGCGGCTGTGTAAAAACCCGAAAAAAGATTTAAATCGTGTGGTGCTATAGAAACATATTAAGTGAGAAGGTTTGCCACAGAATCGTCTAAGAAAGGAAAGTACGTAAAACACTGACATGATGGGACAGAATGACACGAAATCTGTAAAAATATCAGGAATGCCTACTGTGGTTCTAGAGGGAATTGTTGATGGTAAAAACTGTAGGAGAAGACAGACTGAAATCAGAACTACAGCATAAAGGATAGTCAAATGTAAATGAGACGGGCGGAGTAAGTATACCGTGTGTTATTTCCAAATTAATCGCCATAACTGTCAATATATTTATCCCACCGTGAGACAAATCCGTCGACGCAGTCATGGAAAAATATTGCTTACGGAACAATCCAGGCGTGCATCTCTTCATCCGAAGCAAATTGACAGCCACGAATGTCTTTCTCCAGAAATCGGGATTGTATAAAGAACGAGTAACGATTTCCCAGTGAAACGTCTGCAGCTTAGTGTAAACAACTTGTCAACAAATTGTCAACGCATATATTCCTAAAATTGTTTCCATTATGTCGCAAAAGTTTTGCAGAGAAGTTCCTATACATCCTCCATACAGTTCTGATCACTCCCCATGCGGTTTCCATGTTTTTGGAACTCTGACCAAAGATATTCGTGGCGGTCAATTTTCTTCGGACGAAGAGGTGTAGGCCTGGGTACAATCATTGTTCGGCAGGCAAAGGCGAACAATTTTCCATGAAGGCACTGACCGCCTTGCCTCACAGTAGGATAAATGTATTAACATATGCGACAACTACTTCTGAAATTATAAGCAGTTTAGTTACTTCTTTACATCCGTCTCATTTTCAGTTTACTACCCCTAGCAGAGACACACAAAAAAGTGTCTCCGGTGCCACAAGCCGAGAACATATGTAGCGTCGTCGTCGTGTAGATGTAGACTCAGGTGGGCACTGTGATTCAGTATTAACTGTTGATTTGCTTAGAAGCAAGACAGTGATACATTATTAGCAGATACTGTAGCACAGATGATCTGTCTGAAGTGGTCTACATATGCTATTGAGTGCACATAAACGAGCATCCTGTGGCTACACAGGCAACGCACAAATAATTCCACTGTTCGTATCCACACTGCTAACGAACAAAACTCAAATGCTCTTTGCTCTATACATCTACATGCCATTCCTTTCTTTAACATCCGCATTTTTAGCGGAAACAGGTGCGAAGGACAAGAGCGTAAGATTAGCGCGCGCCTGGTGTACTTTGTACAAAATATTTAACTGAAAGATCCTTAAAGTGAAAGCTGTGTATAGCATTGACATCAAAAACACTCAAAACGTAGTGATTAGAGAGACTACTTGCTGACTTGGTGCAACATTAGTCTCATGAAAACCGGTTAATGAAAACATTAGTGGAATTTGGAGAACGTATTTTGCCAAATATCATTTACACTATTTGGAGCTCTTGAAGGATATCTGAGACAACCAAATGAAAATTAATACAGATCAATGACACATACACCAAGATAACGTTGAAGTATCTAATGGCTCTGAGCACTATCGGACTTAACATCTGAGGTCATCAGTCCTCTAGAACTTAGAACTACTTAAACCTAACTAACCTAAGAACATCACACACATCCATGCCCGAGGTAGGATTCGAACCCGCAACCGTAGCGGTCGCGCGGTTCCAGACGTTGAAGTAACATAGCCCGTACAAATAGAAGCGTATATACCCTTTACACCTTAACTCTGTGACTAGGTCTGAGATACCGATCGAGGCTGGCTGAATGCTGTTATATCTACTGCTTCAATAGCCATTCTACGGCAGTGTTGGAGGACTATACAGTTAATAAACAGTTCTGCGGCTCAATGCTATCCGCTTTTATAATCTAAGACATTATTTAGCCTTCCAATAGCTCCTCGGTGATATTAGAGGCTGAGTGGGTCCAGAATAAGTCTTCACATAATGAACAATCTTTGACAGTTCAGAGGATCAACCTTTGAAAATAAATTATCAAAAAAACAAATAGGAGTTTTATCATTCAAGTAAAATATGCTGCACCTGTTATGTATTTACGAACAACACAGCGTTCAAATTATGAAGCAGTAAGAGGTCCACGTTTGGGAAGGTACCGTATTTCACAAGTGAAGGTGAAATATTCAATGACGTAGTCATGGTGACTGGGCGAATGGTCACATAAAAAGAAAAATAAATAAATAAAATAAAAAATAAAAAACAATAAAAAAGCTAGTACGTGCAAGACGTGTATTCCGAAAGCAGTATAACAGTTAATTAATATTACGAATAACTCGAGCACATTCTAATTATAGTACGAAAGTTGTTGTGTGCGTGTCATCGTGTTTATCACGCAATTAACTGGGGCCGCACAGAATATGTCACGCTGTGAATGGACTGAAATGTATGAAATGCTGAGATGTTTGAATTTTGCACAAATGCGCTTATAGCTCTATAATTCCCTTATCTTGATTTTTTCCAGGTAGTGCAGCATTTTTCTTGTTCAAATAATCACTCTATCAGTAGAAAAATCTGCGCACTTTAAGTGGGAGTTCAATTTGCACCTCATGCTGCCAGATAGCTTGTGTCACTGGTTACGTCAGAAATTTACATCCAGGAAGGTGTACATAACTCAGAGTGATTCTAGAGAGCAGGTTCAGATGCTTTGTGCTGCACAATGAATACCGGTAAGACAGTTAAAGTGGACTTAATTGCGGCAATTGTATCGATGCAGATGAGTGTCATTGTTCTTGGCCAGCGCCGTGACGGAGGTCACAACTCTCACCTTGCCATTGAAGCCCGCCCAAACACCGGTGGGCTGGGCTGCTGTTCCTACCGAACATTGAAGTCTCCAGATAGCTCAACCTTGTGATCCCGATTCGCTCAATGTGTTCCTCCTCTAAAGTCACCTATATACTCCCCATTCTCCTTTCAAGAGTAATTACCTATCAGCACACTGTACCAGTTTCAAGGCTTCAATTACTTGCAACATGTTGTCGATAGATTGCTTAATGTATACCTAATAACGTATTTAGCTTAGAGGTTACTGCTCTTCTAGGGTTAAGTAAAATTTTAACAACGCTGCAAATTTCCAATGCTAATTTAGAGATTTGTATGCAGTCCATTGATATTTGGTCATTCACGTCCGCTAGCAAATTCATTCATTCTCGAATTTCTTATTTGAGAAAACAGTTAAAATATATCTGCTTTGGCACTGAAGAATATCTTCATTACGTATTCACTGTTTGTTTTTCGAGCACTTAATTGCTAGATTCTGCGTGCTTTAGGTAGATATTTTCCTGAGTCAGTAAACTGTCACAGATAACTGACACTTGTGATATTCATATTTTCAGCAGACCGACATGCATGAGAGCTACTGGAGGACTAGATGCATAATTAGGCACATCATGCAAATAGTAATTTCACCCGGTTCCTGGTCTCTAAACCACATTCTCCACCCCCTAATATGCTATTTCATCGGCCGCTGCCCAATCGAACAAAAGATTCCTTCAAAAGTCAATGCAGAGAATAAGCCTGTGTCTTTTAACTCCTTGGAAGAAGATAGAAGGGAGAGTTGAAAAGAAAATACCCATTGCACCGTTTACTCTCAAGCACTAAGTCAATAGTTATCTGGAAGTTTTTCAGAAGCAGTGGCACCAACTTGAAGCTATCAGCTGTTTGGTGAGACGTGTTCACATAGCTCCATTAGGCGAGAAATACCTGTGGCGGTATTAAGATTCAATTCCTGTTCCAGTAGACAATAACAGAATGATAACTTGTCATTTTGGGTGTATTGGATATCCGTGCTTGTTTTGAAAGGAAGGTTTTCACATTTATTGAAATCAGCCACCAGTCACAATGGCACTGATTTTGTGTTTTAGTTGTGGCGGTTCGTAAGAATCTAATGAGCTGCAGTTATGAAGGATTATTCATGAGTACCTCCGGGGTTTCAGAAGACGACAACGACAAGAATAAACAAGACTTAAAGAAAATAGACTCATATCAGAGGTTAGAGCAACTTACACTTTTAACTCGCTTTACCGGTGCCGCGCGGGATTATCCTAGCGGTCTCAGGCGCTGCAGTCATGGACTGTGTGGCTGGTCCCAGTGGCGGTTCTAGTCCTCCCTCGGGCGTGGGTGTGTGTGTTTGTCCTTAGGATAATTTAGCTTAAGTAGTGTGTAAGCTTAGGGACTGATGACATTAGCAGTTAAGTCCCATAAGATTTCACACACATTTGAACATTTTGAACTTTACCGGTATTCCACTTTGTGACGGGGTGAATGCCAGTGAGGTATTAAGTTTCTTGCTGAATACGTCCCAACATGTCATGGTCGATATCAGCAAACACATTAATTATCCTTCCTTGTAACCTTTCCAATTTAAATGGTAGTGGAGACAGGAATACGCGATCGTTGACATATCCCCATAAGTAGGAATAGCATGGAGTTGTCACACGACCTTGGGGGCTACTGAAGAAGGTGAAAATAATCATGATGAAAAGCACGGCCGATGCAATGCTGACGCGGCATGAAGGTAATCACGAACGTCTGAAAGAAGATGTCAAGCACCGTCGTGTCACGAAACGGAGTCTCCATTGTCTTGCCGTAATTGTGGCATGAGACATACAGTAAGTAGGCTGTTTAGGTTTTTTTATTGATAACGCCACCGCCACGTAGCGCTCTGTATGAAAATCACTGGCTGTGCCGTGTGCAGTCTGTGGCTGGTTTGCATTGTTGTCTGCCATTGTAGTGTTGGGCAGCGGCAGCTGGATGCTAACAGCGCGTAGCGTTGCGCAGTTGGAGGTGAGCCACCAGCGGTGGTGAACGTGGGGAGAGAGATGGCGGAGTTTTGAAATTTGTAAGAATTGGTGTCACGAACTGATACATACACTCCTGGAAACTGAAATAAGAACACCGTGAATTCATTGTCCCAGGAAGGGGAAACTTTATTGGCACATTTCTGGGGTCAGATACATCACATGATCACACTGACAGAACCACAGGCACATAGACTCAGGCAACAGAGCATGCATAATGTCGGCACTAGTACAGTGTATATCCACCATTCGCAGCAATGCAGGCTGCTATTCTCCCATGGAGACTATCGTAGAGATGCTGGATGTAGTCCTGTGGAACGGCTTGCCATGTCATTTCCACCTGGCTCCTCAGTTGGACCAGCGTTCGTGCTGGACGTGCAGACCGCGTGAGACGACGCTTCATCTAGTCCCAAACATGCTCAATGGAGAACAGATCCGGAGATCTTGCTGGCCAGGGTTGTTGACTTACACCTTCTAGAGCACGTTGGGTGGCACGGGATACATGCGGACGTGCATTGTCCTGTTGGAACAGCAAGTTCCCTTGCCGGTCTAGGAATGGTAGAACGATGGGTTCGATGACGGTTTGGATGTACCGTGCACTATTCAGTGTCCCCTCGACGATCACCAAAGGTGTACGGCCAGTGTAGGAGATTGCTCCCCACACCATGATGCCGGGTGTTGGCCCTGTGTGCCTCGGTCGTATGCAGTCCTGATTATGGCGCTCACCTGCACGGCGCCAAACACGCATACGACCGTCATTGGCACCAAGGCAGAAGCGACTCTCATCGCTGAAGACGACACGTCTCCATTCGTCCCTCCATTCACGCCTGTCGCGACACCACTGGAGGCGGGCTGCACGATGTTGGGGCGTGAGCGGAAGACAGCCTAACGGTGTGCGGGACCGTAGCCCAGCTTCATGGAGACGGTTGCGAATGGTCCTCGCCGATACCCCAGGAGCAACAGTGTCCCTAATTTGCTGGGAAGTGGCGGTGCGGTCCCCTACGGCACTGCGTAGGATCCTACGGTCTTGGCGTGCATCCGTGCGTCGCTGCGGTCCGGTCCCAGGTCGACGGGCACGTGCACCTTCCGCCGACCACTGGCGACAACACCGATGTACTGTGGAGACCTCACGCTCCACGTGTTGAGCAATTCGGCGGTACGTCCACCCGGCCTCCCGCATGCCCACTATACGCCCTCGCTCATTGTCTGTCAACTGCACATACGGTTCACGTCCACGCTGTCGCCGCATGCTACCAGTGTTAAAGACTGCGATGGAGCTCCGTATGCCACGGCAAACTGGCTGACACTGACGGCGGCGGTGCACAAATGCTGCGCAGCTAGCGCCATTCGACGGCCAACACCGCGGTTCCTGGTGTGTCCGCTGTGCCGTGCGTGTGATCATTGCTTGTAGAGCCCTCTCGGAGTGTCCGGAGCAAGTATGGTGGGTCTGACACACCGGTGTCAATGTGTTCTTTTTTCCATTTCCAGGAGTGTATATTATGACTATTAAGGTAAATACATTGTTTGTTCTGTATTAAAATCTTTAATTTGCTAACTATGCCTATCAGTAGTTATTGCCTTCAGTAGTTTGAATCTTTTATTTAGCTGGCAGTAGTGGCGCTCGCTGTATTGCAGTAGCTTGAGTAACGAAGATTTTTGTGAGGTAAGTGATTTGTGAAACGTATAGGTTAATGTTAGTCAGGGCCATTCTTTCGTAGGGATTTTCGGAAGTCAGATTGCGTTGCGCCAAAAATATTGTGTTTCAGTTTAAGCACAGTCTTGTATAATTTTTCTAAGGGGACGTTTCAATATCTGCAGCATGCCCAAGTACATAAAAACACAGTTTTTTCTGTAAAGAAAAAGATCCGTAAATTTTTCAAGAGGATGTGGCACAAAAATCGTTACCGCAGGTGAAACATTAATGTGTTCACACTCTCGTGTAGACTTTTTGCTATGGGAAACCCCCTCTCCCCTCTGGTAGCTAATTTATTCATGGAAGACTTCGAGGACAAGCCACTGGACTCAGCACGTTTTAAACCAACGGTTTTCTGGAGGTACGTGGATGTCACATTTGTGGTATGGCCGCACGGGATGGGTGAATTACATCGATTTCTTGAGCGTTTGAATTCCATCCAAGCTAGCATTAAATGTACTATGGAAATAGAAAAAGACGGCTGCCTCCACTTTTGGATGTTGTTGTTCGCCGTAAAGGTGATGGCACATTAGGACATGCCGTATATCGGAAACCAACACACACAAATCTATATCCAGCTGTCATCACCCTTCACAGACCATAGGTGTCCATACGACCTTAGTGCATAAGGCGCACTGTATATCTGATAAAGATAATTTGCAAGAAGAGCTCACACACCTCAAGAGCATTTTTAAATCGAATGGATTTTCTCCGCAACAAATTCGTAGAGCATTCAATGCAAAACCTAGAATGCAGGTATGTGAAGGAGAAGAAGATGGTAACTCCTTCAGATCTAGTGCGTTTTTGCCTATGTGGATGCTCTTTCCTCGAAAATAGTCCGTATTCTTGAGAAACACTGTGTTAGGTAATCTTCTGTCCCCCCACCACCACCACTGCAGCTTTACTCGGCTCTCTGAAGAACGATTTACAGCTTCGTAAAGGGGATGTGTATCAAATTCCTTGCGGAAATTGTGAGAAGTCATACATAGGCCAAACAACACTCACCGTTCATGAGAGGTGCGTGGAGCATCGAAGATACACACGCTTATTACAGCCAGACAAGTAAGCTGTGGCCGAACATTGCATTGATACAGGGCATTCCATGAATTATAGTGATGTGAAGTTTTTAACATCCACCTCTTCCTTTTGGAAATCTGTCTTCAAGGAAACTATAGAGATTAGATTATCTAACAATTTAATAAATAGACATAATGATTTTAATTTTGACAAAGCACGGGAATCTGGCTCTTTGGGTAATTAAACTGCAGAGAAGTCGTCATGGGTCACTGCCGCCGATCATACATCGATAAGCGAATCGAATGCCTGTACGCCTTCGCCACAGGCGGGGCATGTGTAAGCGTATTTCTTTGCCGCCGACCAGCACCTGTGACCCGCATGCGCAGTACCGCCGCTGTGGAGCATATAAGGCCGCACTTGGCATCTTGTCGTCCTGGAATCCATCATTACCCGAGGCATCCACCATCATCTCAGTCAGCATCGCCTCCTTTCCGTTACCCAGTGTGGCTTTCGGCTGTCGTTCTCAACCGATGACCTTCTCCTTCACCTCACTCATCTCCTCTCCGAACAGCTCATCTCCTGCCGCTCCGCTATCTTCCTCTCCCTCGACCTTGAACGCGCCTATGACCGTGTGTGGCATTCCGGTCTCCTCTTCAAGCTCCAAACCTTCACCCTTCCTATCAACTACGTCCGTCTGATCAGGTCCTTTCTTTCCTAATGTCCTACCTATGTCACCGTCCATAACACTGATTCCTACACCTTTTCCACCTCCGCCCGTGTGCCCCAAGGTTCCGTCATCTCCCCTCTTCTACCTTTTTTTTATACGGCGGACATGCCGCTGCCTTCACTCCCCGTCCACCTTCCCCAGTACGCTGATAGCACCGCCTTCCTTGCCCTCGCCCCCACCCTGCAACGCTGCCAACACCTCCAATCCCATCTTGACAGGTTCACCGCTTGGTGCAACCGGTGGTTGCTCAAGGTCAATCCTCCTAAGGCCCAGGCTATCATCGTAGGCAAAACCACACCTTCCTTCCATCTCCACGTCTTCTATGTCTCCATTTATGGCCATCCTATCGTCCTCACCCCCACCCTTAAGTACCTTGCGTCACCCTTGTCCGTCGCCTCTCCTAGACCCCCCATCTCCAGACAATCCAAGCCGAGGCACACTCCCGACTCCATCTCCTCAAGCTCTTCTCTGGCCGCACATTGGGTCTGGACCTCTCCACCATCCTCCACTCATACAAGTCCCTCATCTGCCCTATCCTCTGCTTCGCCCATCCTGCCTGGATCTCCGCCCCTCCTACCTTTTACAAATCCCTTCAAATCCTAGAATCACCTCGCCTATCGCATCGTCTCCCCTCCCCCATGCGGATCCTGTACGACCTTATTCCGTTCCCACACCTCCTCCTCTTCCTTGAACGGATACGGATCCTCTACACCTCCCGTAAACTTGATCCCCCTCACCCACTTGTCTCTCCCATCCTCTCCCACCCGCATCCACTGCTGCGCCTGCATTCCCACGTCCCACCTGCTCTCCATCTTTCCACTCTCATTACCCTCTCCCAAGGTAGCTTCCACCAGCTCCCCCTCCCTGATGATGCCCTCATCCCCTCCATCTAAACTTCCTATCAACTTTGATCCTTTTCTTCCACTTCCTGTGTTTTTTCCATAGAGCACCCTCTCTCCCTTCTCTCCCTACTCCCTTCCTTCCCGCTCCTCAACCCAGGCTTCCCCTACCCCTATACCTTCTTTCCTCCCCCTCATCTCCTCTGCCACTGGCATCTCCAATATCTTGTCCTCAGTCTTGTGACTCACTCTGAGGATGGCCGGACGATACACAGCGGAAATATCAGTGGAGGAAATTTTATTTGCGCGGCTGGATGTCCGAAATTTCATTACGCCGTGAGAAGTTGAAAATGTATCACAATCAGTTTGCCAGCTAGACTGCTGGTGGCACTTTGGAATTCACAAGTGATTTCTTCCACCAATTTCATACCTGTACAATTTTCACAACCAACGTCTGGAATGCTCGACAGTCCCCGTCCGTCAGTCCATGAGGTCTGCATGGTCTTGCTTTACCTGTGCCTGTTCTTTCGCGTTATAGTAACATAAAAACAATCGACGTGGGCAGCTTTATAGTGGATGAATTGTCCCTGATGGATTTGTTAAGTGAAAAACAATGACTAGTCCACAGTCGAAGATGCTGAGCTCTTCTGACAGACCCACTCTACGTTTACTGTTTTTCTGTTGACAAAACACTACCCCATTCCTTTTATAAAGGCGGTTCTGCCTCTTCCAACACCTAGTGGCCATTTTCACATTACATTTTAGTAACTGTACGCTTCTCATCAGATAGAGTACTACAGCCCCCTGCTATCACTCCTGCAGTGGTCACAGTGAAAACATTAGACCAACTGCAGTGTGCACAAATAAATTGAAGCATTCTTTCCATGCTCCATACGCGACTGGAACTTGAGGACCTCGTAATTCAAGGTGTACTTTGAAATTACCTTGACCCATGCACATGAAAGTGATTTGCAGGGCATTAGTGTAGATATAGATGTAGGTAAGATGACAAAAACTCCTCCGTGAATCCCGTTGCCGTTACCGATCGCCCGCCGGAGTGGCCGAGCGGTTCTAGGCGCTACAGTCTGAATGTTAAGTCCCATAGTGCTCAGAGCCATTTGAACCCTTTCGATCTCTTCTAATCAAGGCTCCATACCTCTCCACTGCTCTCCACTCACATCCTAAGTCTTGGTCCAGATTCTGCACAGATACCATCTTATGGACCACCCCAACTGCTACACCCCCATGGTATTCCTCTTCCTGGTAGTCTAGGTCCACTTCTCACTTCCCACTGGCTTTTTAGTACTTTCAACGTATTCTCTTGTCCCTCTGTCCATTAACTTTTGTGGAACACTTTAATGCCATTTCATCCATGTCATTCCTTTAATTCATCAACTACTCCCCCTGTTGTATTTTAAATTATGTACCTGAATCTGGCAATGGCAGGGAAAGCGTTTCTGAAGAAGAGAAATTTGTTAACATCGAATATAGATTTAAGTGTCGGGAAGTCGTTTCTGAAAGTATTTGTATGGAGTGTAGCCATGTATGGAGGTGAAACATGGACGATAAATAGTTTGGACAAGAAGAGAATAGAAGCTTTCGAAATGTGGTGTTACAGAAGAATGCTGAAGATTAGATGGGTAGATCACATAACTAATGAGGAGGTATTGAATAGGATTGGGGAGAAGAGAAGTTTGTGGCGCAACTTGACAAGAAGAAGGGACCGGTTGGTAGGACATGTTCTGAGGCATTAAGGGATCACAAATTTAGTACTGGAGGGCAGCGTGGAGGGTAAAAATTGTAGAGGGAGACCAAGAGACGAATACGCTAATCAGATTCAGAAGGATGTAGGTTGCAGTAAGTACTGGGAGATGAAGAAGCTTGCACAGAATAGAGTAGCATGGAGAGCTGTACCAAACCAGTCTCAGGACTGAAGACAACAACAAAAACCTGAATCTAAGTTGTTTTTTTTTTTCATTTATTTGTCCATCTGCCGTGTCCCATTTTGCACGCTGTTTTAAACATTTTGTTCTCATGTGGCTGAAGATCGGTGACTTGCATCCGATGACAGCTCACCCTTCGTCCCAATGGGGTGAGGGGCATGAAATGATAATAAAGAAGAGAAAAAAGATGACTAAAGGCGAAGGAAGAGCCTCAGCGGCAACCAGAGTAGGAGATCGCGGGGCAGTAGACTCTGCCTGCCGCCTGTCGCCCCTGCTCCGCGCTCCAAGGCTGCGACCGTGAGCCGTGAGCCGTGAGCGGCGCGGCGGTCGCGATCTGCTCGGCGTGACGGCGTCCCACACGCGGCCGGCCCACGCCAGCCGCCGACACGCCCTGCCTCTGCACTCTGCGCCCTGGACACGCGCGCTGCGCCTGGCCCAGCCGCTCTGTACCGCTACGCCGTATCCCTGCCATCGCTACACTCGCTACACGCACTGTCTCAGATGCTTGCCTCTGGAGTTATGGCCACTTGTACGCGTCTGAGGGCGTGGGTGGCAAGTCGTGTCGTGTCTTCTCGTGATGTTTGTGGAGTGTGCCTAGTTCCTAGATGTTGATCAGCAGCATCACAAGGTGATGCAGGAGAAATAGTTTTTTAACACAATATAGGAAGATCCATTCGTCTCACTCCTTCTTTCCTCCTCTTCTCTCTTGCCCTGCCTTCACCTTTCTATTTCTCCCCCCCCCCCCTCTCTCTCTCTCTCTGCCCCTTCTCTCTTTCTCAGTCTCTCTGAGGTACGTCGTACAAGAGCAAGACACAAAACTCCTAAAATGTCAATATAACGTAATAATTTTATGTAGAATTCAATTGGTTTCAGTTAATCTTGTGGTATCAAAATGCCCTAACTATTCTCTGAGAAAGCAAAAATGCATGTATATAATGTTAGTTATGTGTGGCAGTGCGACTTGCGCGTCACCGCGCACGTCTCATATTGTTAAAATATTAACATCGAGTCACTGCAATTTCAGCATAGAAATGTAAACAGTCGCATTTTAAACGGAGTAAATACTAAAGTTGCAATATTACACTCCTATTCGGGAAGCAAGTAATTCGTTTCATCACAGACAGGAGCGCCTGCGATGGTGTACTCAACGACGAACCTGGGTGCACGAATGGCAAAACGTCATTTTTTTCGGATGAATCCAGGTTCTGTTTACAGCATTATGATGGTCGCGTCCGTGTTTGGCGACATCGTGGTGAACGCACATTGGAAGTCAGTATTTTTCATCTCCATACTGGCGTATCACCCGGCGTGATGGTATGGGGTCCTATTGGTTACACGTCTCGGTCACCTCTTGTTTGCATTGACGGCACTTTGAACAGTGGACGTTACATTTCAGATGTGTTACGACCCGTGGCTCTGCCCTTCATTCGATCCCTGCGAAACCCTACATTTCAGCAGCATAATGCACGACAGCGTGTTGCAGGTCCTGTACGGGTCTTTCTGGATACAGAGAATGTTCGACTGCTGCCCTCGCCACCACATTCTCCAGATCTCTCAGCAATTGAAAAGTCTGGTCAATGGTGGCCGAGCAACTGGCTCGTCACAATACACCACTACTCTTGATGAACTTTCTCAATATAACGTAATACTTATGTCAGTATAACTTAATACTTGAATGGGCAACTGTACCTGTACACGCCATCCAAGCTCTGTTTGACTCAATGCCCAGGCGTATCAAGGTCGTTTTTACGGCCAGAGGTGGTTGTTCTGGGTACTGATTTCTCAGGATCTATGCACCCAAATTGCATGAAAATGTAATCACATGTCAGTTCTAGTATAATATATTTGTCCAATGAATACCCGTTTATCATCTGCATTTCTTCTTGGTGTAGTAATTTTAATGACTCGTAGTGTATATATATATGGGATTCCTGGCGAGTTGGAACTTATTTGTAATGTGATATCAAACTACGGGATGCATTAAGTTTCACTGCTAATTAGGATTTCTAACACAATCAGCAGAAACTTTGCAAGTGCATTTCTGGTCAGAGGCTCTGTCTCTCTTGAAAAATGACCCTCGTTCCATCCCACACACTGTAGTAGGTACCGTTTATTACATGGAACGCTAGCCTGTTCGTTACTGTTTTTGTTGCAGGATATTAAAAATTGATCCACTGCTACCTATTGGGGGGGGGGGGGGGGCTGCAAGGAAACAACTATGGCAACCTACTTGACAAGTTCAGCATTAGTGGTGAGATGAAAGTTCCAGATACGCAACAATTAATGCAAAAACCAGCAGAATTGCTGCTGAAAGTAATTATGGCCGGTCCTATCTTGGCTTACCATTTTCTGGTTGACATGAGAAGAAACGACGTGCTGACTTACAGGCAACGTCTGGACACATTTGTAAACAGGTTTTAAAAATTCCTTACGCCACCATATCGATAAACAATGGTTATCCGTTACGCAGTTCAGACGTTCTGTAGAATTAAGATTTGACATTCCGCCTCTGAAAGTTCCCATCCTGCCCAGGAATTTTCTCCTGGGGATTTCTAGCCACCCTCTTGAATTCACTGTCGTAATATTCACTTCCCGAGACAGGGGAATTACATTCAAGAAGCTCAGGTGTTATTCCTTATGATTTTTTGTGGCCTTACGGGAAGGAATACCTTCATAAGGCTTACCCATAAATATTTAGTGAATCTGAGAACTGAATATGCGACTTCCAAGCGCAAATCCCAGAGATTTAGTGAGAGTCTTTTTTTCTCTTATTTTTCTTCTTACCTGTACATGCTTCAGAAAATAATGTCCTACACACTTCTCTGTACATCTATTATTGACCGCTCATGAAGCACACCTATCGAGGTGTTTCTTTCGGCTTCGATAAATGGGACGATCATTGAGATGTTAGTAAATTGAGCACTGGGTTTACTTCAACTAAAGCATCTGTTCCTGTATAATCGGTTTGGTGAGATCCTTACTAAGAAGCTTATCGCAAATTTAAGGAAGAAGAATCTCGTACTTACTTCCAGAAGCACTAAATATTCGCAGTTGAAATAAATGCTCTGGGCCACTTTAGCACAAAATGACGAGTTGCAAGATATTACAGAAGGAAACAGAACAAGAGAAAAACACAGATGTAACTTGAAAGTAATGTACTAAGAGTCTGGTCGGATACTACGTACATCGAAAAGAGTTTTGCATAATCCCGGTTCCCATAAGTCCTGAACATAGACGTTGACTGTGGATATTGTATCACAGACACAGTCCCTTTGACTGTTCAGAGATGTGACTAACCTCCCCCCCCCCCCCCAAAAGATGTAAACAACTATGCATGAGCAGCGCCTATTAGACGGAGGGCGTCCGACAGCCGATCAGGTCCAGTCATTCTACGTGAAGGATGTACACGGCTCTTGTTCTTTGTAGTTCACCCATGCCAAGACGGTCAATACCGCGGTTCGATAGCGTCCGCGTTGTTACTTTGTGTCAGGAAGGGCTCTCAACAAGGGAAGTGTCCAGGCGTCTCTGAGGGAACCAAAGCAATGTTGTTAGGACGTGGAGGAGATACAGAGAGACAGCAAGTGTCGATGACATGCCCCGCTCAGTCAGCCCAAGGGCTACTACTGCAATGGATGACCGCTACCTACGGATTATGGCTCGAAGTAACCTTAACAGCAACTCCACCATGTTGAATAATGCTTTTCGTGCAGCCATAGGACGCTGTGTTACGACTCAAATTGTGCGCAATAGGCTGCATGATGCAGCCCGACGGTCTTTGGCGAGGTCCATCTTTGCCACCACGACACCATACAGCGCAGTACAGTTGGGTCCAACAACCTGCCTAATGGAACGCTCAGTATTGGCATCACGTTCTCTTCACCTATGAGTGTCGTATATGTCTTCAACCAATCGTAGGAGACGGGTTTGGAAGCAACCCATTCAGGCTGAATGCCTTAGACACACTGTCCAGCTAGTGCAGCAAGGTGGAGGTTGCCTGCTGTTTAGGGGTGGCATTATGTGGGGCCGATGTACGTCGCTGGTGGTCATGGAAGGCGCCGTAACGGCTGTACAATGCGTGAATGCAGTCCTCCGACAGTGCAACAATATCGGCAGCGTATTGGCTAGGAATTCGTCTTCATGGACGACAATTCGCGCCCCCATTGTGCACATCTTGTGAGTGACTGCCTTCAGGCTAACGACTTCGCTCGACTAGAATGGTCAGGAGTTGTCCAGACATGAACCTTATCGACCATGCCTGGGATAGATTGAAAAGGGCTGTTTATGGACGCCATGACCCACCAACCACTCTGAGAGATCTAAGCCGAATCGCCATTGAGGAGTGGGACAATCTGGACCAACAATGCTTTGATGAACTTGGGCTGAGTATACAACGACGAATGAAGGACTGTCTGGATGTAAGAGAACGTGCTACTGGGTATTTGAGGTGCTGGTGTGTACGGCAATCTGGACCACCACCTCTGAAGTATGTTGGAACAACATGCATTGCGTGGGTTTCATTGGCAATAAAAAGGTCGGAAATGATGTTTATGTTGATGTCTAATCCAATTTTCTGTACAAGTTCCGGAACTTTCAGAAAGGAGGTTCAAAATGGTTCAAATGGCTCTGAGCACAACGGGACTTAACATCTTTGGTCATCAGTCCCCTAGAACTTATAGAACTTAGAACTACTTAAACCTAACTAACCTAAGGACATCACACAACACCCAGCCATCACGAGGCAGAGAAAATCCCTGACCCCGCCGGGAATCGAACCCGGGATTCCGGGTGTGGGAAGCGAGAACGCTACCGCACGACCACGAGATGCGGGCGGAAAGGAGGTGATGCAAATTTTTTTTTATGTGGGTTCATCGCATATCACCTGTATAGAAAGACGTGGGAAGAAAGATAACTAGTTTGTTTTATTCTGCTTCATTCCGTCTTATGAGCAACCGGAGCCCTCAAAGTGAAAGGACACGGTAGTCCTACATATGAGGATGTGTGGAAAGCGATATCAGTAGCTGACAATCTAATGGAACGAATCGTGCTTGTCTTATGGTCCATAGCGTCGTTAAAAGAAATGGGCAGTTTCCAATAACGAGTGAGAATTCTTCCGAATCGAAATATTTGCACCTCCAAACAATGTATTCAGCTGGAAACGAACCATGAAAGCCAATGGTGCAATACTGAATTTTTCGGCGTGAAATTTAAAGAAAAAACGCATGATGCATGAAGTAATATGTCAACATACCTGTCTGTTGGTCAACTGCCTGGGCAGTGGGGTTGTGAAAGTACTGTTGGAGTCGGGCGCGAAAGCACGACTAATTACGAATGAACAATCGTCCAATTAGCTGGTACCGAACAACACTGTTCGTTATGAAATAGATTTTTCTTTCAATAGTTAACGGATCAGTGCACTACTTGGGCCTGAACACACATCCACCCACTCACCTACCCACATAGACACACACCTCTGTTTCCTTACGTTACGACTATTTTGATGCTATAATCTGCATGTAAATATGCATCCTACTCCCAACTTCCAGCATACTATTGTGAAGTGCATTGCAGAAGGTACTTCCCATTGTATCACCTTTTACGGTTTCTTCCCATTCCATATGCGTATAAAGCCTGGAAATAATTATTACTTGAATTCAGGGCTGTGATGAATGATTCATTTGGTTTCAGTGTTCTAGACGTGTACAAATTTGATTTGCGCGTGAACAGAACCGTAAACTCCCCGACTTTGCATTGTCCACACCAGCGCCGATCAAGTGCAGTGCGTTGACAAAATGGCGACAAAGCAAGAAAAGAGTTTTTGTGCGTTTCAATATGCGATTTGTGCATTAAAAAGGCGTTATGTAAAGGAAGAGACATGTAAACAGAGCATTGTGCTTTCTTATCAACAACCTAGGGCCGGCCGCTGTGGCCAAGCGGTTCTAGGCGCTTCAGTGAGGAACCACGTGGCTGCTCTGGTCACAGGTTCAAATCCTGCCTCGGGCATGGATGTGTGTGATGTCCTTAGGTTAGTTAGGTTTACGTAGTTATAAATCTAGGGGACTGATGACCTCAGATGTTAAGTCCCATAGTGCTTAGAGCCATTTGAACCATTTTCTACAAAGAAGGGGCATTGTAAACAGAAAAGTGCCATTTGTTAGAAGTAGCCGTGGAGAAGGTAAGGAAAAATGTCGTAGGCAGTCCAAAAAAATCAACTACCCGAGCAAGACAAGAATTTGGATCATGGCATCAAACTGTCTGGAAGATTTTGCTACGGAGGTTACTTTTGAAACGGTAACGTCCACAGATCGTGTAACAGTTAAAACTGAAAGCTTATGGCCGACGCCCTCTATTTTGTATGACAATGCCGGGAGCCATTCATGATGAACAGTTCGCGTCCAAGCTGATATTCAGCGGCGATACAAAGTTCCATTTATCTGGAACGGTTAATCGCCACAGTGGGAGAGTGTGGGATCCTGAACACACTCGTGAAATTGTTACAATGAGCGAGATTCTCCGAATGGTAACGTTTTCTAGGCTTTTCTAGGCAATGTCACGGGCAAAGCAATATGGGCCGTTTTTCTTTCGTGAGAATACTGTGACGGATATCTTTTACCTCTATATGTTGCAGTTGTTACTGTTTCCACGACGGAATACTGATTCCGAGAATTTCATTTTCCAACAAAATGAGCATCGATGTATGTCGCTACCAAAGAGAATAATTTAAGCGTCGCTAGTTTGGACTCAGTGGCAAAGATGAAGCGTCTCTGTTCGCTTGCCTCCCCCTCCGCACCAAGTCACTTCATCCAGCGCCTTATGACTTTTCCTTTGCGGGTATATTAAGGACCGCGTTTACATATCCTCACTGCTAAGGACACCAGAGTAACTGAGAGAACGCATCAATGCAGCTGTGATGACCATTGTCCAGATGTTGCTACACAAGATATGGAACAAACTTGACTATCGCTTGGACGTGTGACCAGAGGGGAACTCATAGAAAATTTGTAGAGTGCAAAATGCTACCTTGGTGAGTTTACGGTTCTATCCGTGCGTCAGTCAAGTCATACTTCGGAAAATGTGGAGCTTTGAAACCGAATGAATGGTCTACAGTGGCCCTGTACGTCTGTTCTTATTGCAACTGGTCTAATAGTATCATAACCGCCTATTTCCAAACGTCTGCCACTTGCTGTTTTTCAGCATCTCCTTCAAACTTCCCGTGAGCAGTAAAATTCGTGCTGCCCTTCTTTCTATACATTCAATGTCTCCTCTTAGTCCTCTGTGTTACGGGTTCAATATACTTCAGCTGTACTCTAAGATGATTCGCACCCGTATCTTGTCAGCAGTCTTCTTTCCAGAAAGTTAGCATTTCACCAGTATCCTCAAATCAACCGACATCTTGTTCCTGCATCACGTATGACTGAAACGTATGTGATCGTTCAATTTCATGTTATCATAGATTGTTACACTCAGGTATTCGTACGAATTGTCTGTTTGCATTTGTGACTCATTGATATTCCCTTCACATAGTATTACGTTTCAGAATTTTGAGAAGAGTGCTATTTTTTAAATTCTCGAATACTTATAGGAAGCTGCCAACCTTTACACCACTTTGAGACCTTACTGAGCCGTGTGGGCTCGATACTCAATCGATTTCCTCCCTTTAGGATCGTCTTTGCCTCTTAACTTTGGCCCCCGCGAGTGGCGCCATCGCTAACGATAAAAGCACGGTGCGGGAAGGCTTCGTGATCAGTGAAGTCCGGTGGCAGTTCATTGCCGTCTTCAGGCTGCTTGCCGTGACGTCAAGGATGGACTGCCAACTGGAGGATTCAGTTTAATGCTACTAACAGCCAGGTACTGCTGATTACGAGACGACAAAGTGGTAGTGGACAGCTTCACGTTACGTGACACCCCCATTCCTTGGGCACCGAAAGCCAAATGTTTGGGAGTCGCTCTTGACCGGCCGTTGACCTGGAAGTATCATGTGAACGACGCCTGGAAAAAGGCGTCAGCTCCGCGGAGCTCTTTCTTCACTGCTGAGTGATGGTTCGCATTGTCGGTGCTGTGTTGCCTTTGAATATACAGAACTTCCATCCGGAGTGTCATAGATTATGCCTCCCAATATGTGGGACATGCGCTAACACACATATAATGAAATTGCAACGCCTCTAGAATAGAGTACTTCGGCGCGTTTTCCAAGTCCCACATAATTTTCCAGCCTCATACCTGCTCGAAACAGCGAAGAAGCCAACGGTACTCGCGCGATTTCAGGAACATGAAGCGAACTTGTTCCAGATGACACAAACATCACCAAACGCCCTCATGCGAAGATTAGCACGGCGTAATGAAGCAGCTGACATTTCTAAGCGGCCCATTGCCCTTCTTGATAGACAGTAGGCCCGTGGGAGTTTATTGTTACTGTTAATAACTCTAAAAAGCACCAGAGAAGAAAACTAACAGTCTTAGAAGTACATATTACTTACCATTATAGGTCATATATGGCAAGCAATATCTTCGGATTTTTTTTTTTTTTGAGTCATCAGTCTTATGACTGATTTGATGCGGCCCGCCAGTAGTTCCTCTCTTGCTCCAATCTCTTCATCTCAGAGTAGCACTTGTAACCTACGTCCTCAACTGTTTGCTGGATGTATTCCAATATCTGTCTTCCTCTACAGTTTTCGCCCTCTACAGCTCCCTCTAGTACCAGGGAAGTCATTCCCTGATGTCTTAACAGACTTCCTATCATTCTCTGCCTTCTCCTTGTCAATTTTTTCCACATAGTCCTTTCCGATTTTGCGCAGAGCCTCCTCATTCCTTACGCTACCAGTCTACTTAATTTTCAACATCCGTCGGTAGCACCACACCTCAAATTCTATGAGTCTCTTCTGTTCATGTTTTCAAACAGACAATATTTCACTAGCATACAATTCTGTGCTCCAAACATACATTCTCAGAAATTTCTTCCTCATATCTAGGTTTATGTGCGATACTAGCAGACTTCTCTTGGCCAGGAATGCCCTTCTTGCAGTGCTAGTCTGCTTTTGATGTCCCCTTTGCTCCATCCGTCATTGGTTATTTTGCTGCCTGGGGAACAGAATTCCTTAACTTGATCTACTTCGTGACCATCAATCGTGATGTTCAGTTTCTCGTTATTCTCATTTCTGCTATCGTACTTCTCAAAACCTTCATCTTTCTTCCATTTACTCTCAGTCCATATTCTGTACTCATTAGATACTTCATTCCATTCAGCAGATAATGTAATTCTTCTTCACTTTTGCGGGGGATAGCAATGTCATCAGCAAAACGTATCAATAATATCCATTCACCTCGAATTATAATTCCGCACCTGAACCTTTATTTTATTTCAATCATTGTTTCTTCGATGCACAGACTGAACAGTAGGGGGAAAGATTACATTCCTGTCTTGCACTCTTTTTAATCCGAGCATTTCGTTCTTGGTCGTCCACTCTTATTATCCCCTCTTGGTTCTTGTTTATATTATTTATTTTATTTATTAGTCGTCTCTCCCTGTAGCTGACCCCACTTTTTTCTCAGAATTTCGAACATCTTGCACTATTTGACGTTGTCAAAAGTTTTTTCCAGGCCGACGTATTCTATACACGTGTCTTGATTTTTCTTTAGTCTTGCTTCCATTATCAACCACAACGTCAGAATTGCCCCTATGGTGCCTCTACATTTCCTAAAGCCAAGCTGTTCGTCATCTAACACTCCCTCAATTTTCTTTTCCATTCTTCTGTATATTACTCTTGTCAGCTACTTGGATGCATGAGCTGTTAAGCAGATTGTGCTATAATTCTCGCACCTGTCAGCTCTTGCGGTCTTCGGAATTGTGTGGATGATATTTCTCCGAAAGTCAGATAGTATATTAGCCTACATTCTACACACCAACGTGAATAGTCGTATTGTGCCTACTTCTCCCAGTGACTTTAGGAATTCTGATGGAATGTTATCTACCCATTCTGCCTTATTTGTCCTTAAGTCTGTAAGTAGGCTGTTTAGGTTTTTTTTATTGGTAACGCCACGTAGCGCTCTGTATGAAAATCACTGGCTGTGTTGTGTGCAGACTGTGGCTGGTTTGCATTGATGTTTGCTATTGTAGTGTTGGGAAGCTGGATGTGAGCAGCGCGTAGCGTTGGGCAGTTGGAGGTGAGCCGCCAGCAGTGGTGGATGTGAGGAGAGACATGGCGGAGTTTTGAGAGCGGTTGATCTGGACGTGTGTCCATCAGGGACAGTAAATTTGTAAGACTGGATGTCATGAACTGATATATATATATATTATGACTTTTGAACACTATTAAGGTAAATATATTGTTTGTTCTTTATCAAAATCTTTCATTTGCTAACTATGCCTATCACTTGTTAGTGCATTCAGTAGTTAGAATCTTTTATTTAGCTGGCAGTATTGGCGCTCGCTGTATTGCAGTAGTTCGAGTAGTGAAAATTTTTGTGAGGTAAGTGATTCATGAAAGGTATAGGTTATTGCTAGTCAGGGCCATTCTTTTGTAGGGATTATTAAAAAAGTCAGATTGCGTAAAGAGAGAAATGTCTGAGCACGTTCAGTTTTGCTCAGCTGTTTGAAAACCAAATAACGTAAGGGGTTTATCAGCACAATCATTCATAAATTTTTCTAAGGGAACGTTACATATTGCGACCCTTAGCCGAGGATACCTCACTGGAATCTTCTGACTTTTTTCTTGTAGTTTGTGTAATTAGTTAGCTTTTGTTTATTGCTAGCACGTAATTGTAGAGAGAATTTTCTTTGTAGTTGTAGTTTTCATTGTTGCAGTGTAAAACGGTTGTGTCATGCATGTAGATTTGCACCAAGTACACTCCTGGAAATTGAAATAAGAACACCGTGTATTCATTGTCCCAGGAAGGGGAAACTTTATTGACACATTCCTGGGGTCAGATACATCACATGATCACACTGACAGAACCACAGGCACATAGACACAGGCAACAGAGCATGCACAATGTCGGTACTAGTACAGTGTATATCCACCTTTCGCAGCAATGCAGGCTGCTATTCTCCTATGGAGACGATCGTAGAGATGCTGGATGTAGTCCTGTGGAACGGCTTGTCATGGTATGCGCCTCAGTTGGACCAGCGTTCGTGCTGGACGTGCAGACCGCGTGAGACGACGCTTCATCCAGTCCCAAACATGCTCAATGGGGGACAGATCCGGAGATCTTGCTGGCCAGGGTAGTTGACTTACACCTTCTAGAGCACGTTGGGTGGCACGGGATACATGCGGAAGTGCATTGTCCTGTTGGAACAGCAAGTTCCCTTGCCGGTCTAGGAATGGTAGAACGATGGGTTCGATGATGGTTTGGGTGTACCGTGTACTATTCAGTGTCCCCTCGACGATCACCAGAGGTGTACGGCCAGTGTAGGAGATCGCTACCCACACCATGATGCCGGGTGTTGGCCCTGTGTGCCTCGGTCGTATGCAGTCCTGATTGTGGCGCTCACCTGCACGGCGCCAAACACGCATACGACCATCATTGGCACCAAGGCAGAAGCGACTCTCATCGCTGAAGACGACACGTCTCCATTCGTCCCTCCATTCACGCCTGTCGCGACACCACTGGAGGCGGGCTGCACGATGTTGGGGCGTGAGCGGAAGACGGCCTAACGGTGTGTGGGATCGTAGCCCAGCTTCATGGAGACGGTTGCGAATGATCCTCGCCGATACCCCAGGAGCAACCGTGTCCCTAATTTGCTGGGAAGTGGCGGTGCGGTCCCCTACGGCACTGCGTAGGATCCTACGGTCTTGGCGTGCATCCGTGCGTTCCTGCGGTCCGGTCCCAGGTCGACGGGCACGTGCACCTTCCGCCGACCACTGGCGACAACATCGATGTACTGTGGAGACTTCACGCCCCACGTGTTGAGCAATTCGGCGGTACGTCCACCCGGCCTCCCGCATGCCCACTATACGCCCTCGCTCAAAGTCCATCAACTGCACAAATGGTTCACGTCCACGCTGTCGCGGCATGCTACCAGTGTTAAAGACTGCGATGGAGCTCCGTATGCCACGGCAAACTGGCTGACACTGACGGCGGCGGTTCACAAATGCTGCGCAGCTAGCGCCATTCGACGGTCAACACCGCGGTTCCTGGTGTGTGTGATCATTGCTTGTACAGCCCTCTCGCAGTGTCCGGAGCAAGTATGGTGGGGCTGACACAACTTTGTCAATTTGTTCTTTTTTCCATTTCCAGGAGTGTATGTTTGCTGTCCAGCCGCCACCTAGTGAGTACACTTTTTTATCTATCCTATTACATTATATTTTCAAAAACTGACCATTTTCGTACTTATATTGTGTTTTAATAATTAATGGCAACTGCATATGAGAAATTTTGCTAAGCTTCCTCAGTGCATTAAGTGGTTGCTGACCCCACTACCATCTCCCCCCCCCCCCAAAAAAAAAAAGAAAAAGAAAGAAAATTTACCTGTTTGTTTCATAAGGTAATTGAGTAAGGCTGTTTCTTGAAAGGTAATGTCCTGGCTGTCCCATTTAAATAACATTGTTTGCTGCTTATAAGAATCTGTGCTTTTGATTTTAATCTAATAACAGGTAGTTTTTGAAAGTAATAGTAATTGTATACGGGGAAATTCTCCTAAACATCAGTACATTTACCCGACTATAAGTGTGCCTTGTTCTTGGTTTCAGTATAGCGACAAGCGTTTCGGTAATTAACTGCAGCTGTGTCTGAGATATTCAGACAACTTCTCTGTGGACTTACCCCTGCAGCTGTCAACGCTGAAGCGTTGTTTGTTTGTTGTAGTTCTGTATCCTAATAAATGTTTCGTGGTAATTAATTAAAATCCTGGCAGCTGTTTGAATAGCTTTTTATTTTATTTTTAATTTTTTTCTACGCTGTAGCAACAATAAGGGGACTCCAGTTCTTCCATTAGGGGACACCTTCTGAACGTTCCCAAACCAGTTTCACCTATCACTTATGAAAAATTGAATGAATACTTACGTAGATTTTTTTCGGGTTGAAGTTCGCTACAGGTTATAGCATCATTTGTGAAAATTTGGAGTTTTATAGGAGGGTTGTCCAGAAAGTAATTTCCGTTCGGACGCAATATGGACACCACAGTGAAAACCCGATGAAGCTTTGCACAGATGTGTTGGGTAGTGTCTCTAGTATGACTGTCGATCGCATCAAGATGCTGTTTTCAGTTGTGAGTGCATTGTGAGCGAGTAAAGGTGCCTAAAATAACGGTGTCTCCCGCCAAGTGGGAAGGTCCACTGAGTGGCTTCGCCTTAATGAATGCAGCCCACCTAACACTACTGCCACGCACTTCCTTCTTAATGGCAACTCTCAGTCCTACTCTGCATGGGCAGTGAAGACGCTCCTGCAGCCTTTTCGATGGGAAGCGTTCGATCACCCACAACACAGCCCTAATTGGTTCGTCCTGAGTATCATCTCTGTTCGCACGAAACGCTGGATACGAAGACAAAACTTGAGAGCAGGCTACGCAGTACAGACCGGCGTAGAGAATTATCGAATGGCGTTGGAAATTTGGTATAACGCTCCAACAAATGTCTAAGTCGGAGGGACGACTATGTAGAGACGTATCTGGAAAGTATAGCTAACTCTTGCAAATAAAATGTTCCTGATTCTCACTGTGGTTTCCATTTAGCGACCGATCAGAACTTACTTTCTGGACAATCCTCGTATTAATATTGTCTGCCAGGACATTAACATACAAAATCAATGGGAAGGGTCCAAACATACTTATTTGGGAACACCTGAAACTACCTCTACCGATAACTCTTCATCGAAAATAGTTTGTTGCATCTTCCCAACAAAGAAATATTCAACCCATCACAGATTTCGTTTGATGCCCTACATGACTGTACTTTTTTTATTTTTACTAAATGTTGATTTATTACCTAGTTATATTCATTTTGGCAGTCACGAAATACTCCATCTATCTGACTGCATTTTACTGTCATATGACAAATGAACGAGTTTGGTTTCGCAAGACTTTGTTGGCGTATAGCTGGTCGTTATATTCGAAGTAACTCATTACACTTTGAAAGAAGTCAGTTAATCAGAGTTTGAAAGGCAACTATTCTTTCGCACCGTCTGCATTTCAATTCTCAGGCTTAAATTGTGCTATTTCTTTTTTCTATGCAATCATTAACCAACAAATACGTGCTCACGAAAAGGTAAGATCAATGTATTTCAGTAAGACCTTGACAGTATTTAGTGTATATTAAGCAGCATATCTGCATGAGTTAATCTTCTGGCCAGTAATAATTTCTGCCTGCTCTAAGGCTGGCTTTTAAGTTCACTAAGGGGCAGCGGCCCACCACAAAGGTAAATGTGACAGACGGCTTTTCAGAGAACTGGTCGAGCCGAAGGTAAGGCGGAACGCTAACTTCGCCTCAGGCTTGCCACATTGGCGCCGCATCCATCAGAGGTGGAGAACCTGTGGAAGTACGCACTGCTCACGGTGGGGCAGGGCAGGGCGTTGACTGGGGAAAATAGTGTGGGTGACGCCATCAGACGCCATGATGACATCGACAGAACACTGGCTCCCACGACAGACCAGTGACACACCATTTCTTTTTTACATCAGCTAAATGAGAAATGTATCCCACTGAAAATGGTGAAAATCACTCTGATTGGCTGTGGAGCTAATGACATCAGAAGTAATGGTATAGTTGTCTCATTTTCGTTGGCAAAGCTCCGATATGCTGACTCCCCGTTCCACAAACTTACATGTTCGAAGCAGGTCTCAAGTCACGGGGACCGAAAATACAAAGTCCATACAGGATTCTCAAACACGAATCTTATTTACCAAGCATGGAAAAAACCTACATTGGTAATAGCACAGAGACACTATCATATTACAACTTAATAATTGTTCAAATAATAAATATAGTAAAAATTTTTAGATATAATCTTGCAAAGAAATAAGCATAACGTTTCAGAATATATACTTTAATTTAAGAAAACTGGTAGTGATTTCCTTCTTTAATTTTTTTCTCGGAGCTTATACTTCCTGGTGACAAAAATTAGTTGCAAAATACTGTTTTCCGTCTTTTTTTTAAAAAAAAAACCATGAAGTTTTAACAAAGGAGCTAACAGATAGTCTAGTTGTTCAATGCGAATACTTTAGACAAAATTATTTGATAGACGACCAAGAAGCCTGGCGGCTTCGAAAGGGGTTGAAATTCTTGGAATAGATTGAAATACCAATAACATGACTTACAAAATACAGTTTTAAGTCCAGAAAAAAATTTGTTAGGATTAGAATACTTGCATCATTAGAGTACTGCTAAAACGTGGCAGCGGTCGTAGACGCAATTAGTGTCACTAGTAAGGCGGCAACGTGTGAAGAGAAGCCCAGCCGGCTGTCCGTTTTACGCCAGCTGTGAAGCCAGCCAAACTTCTGCATGCAAGACGTCAAATCGGATATTGACGTACAGCCTTGCTAACAGCTAATAAGCCCGAAGTTCTTAAAGCAATTTGCAATACTTTAAAGAATGTGAGACATTTTCATGGTAACCTTAACCATCCAACGACTGAAGTAAGAAGCTAATTCAAATACTCTAGCTGTGCACAAAGCAGTAGAAGAATAGTTCATTATAGTGTTAAGATAAAATTACACTTTTAGACTTACAACTGAAATGGCATTGAATAATTTGAGCTGCTTGAGCACACAGTTGAGCAGAGGCAGCCAGTACGTAATCAAGTACTGCAAGAGCAACTTTTACCATTAGTTTAGTTGACTCACAATCATGGCTACACATGCTGCTATTCAATATAACATACCACAAACAACATAACAGACTCTACCACAGTCGCACCTATAGAAATTGCCCGGCTTTGGGTTTAAAGTAAACACATACAGATTTCAGCAAAGCATTTGATACTGTCGACTTCGACATCTTACTAGCCAAACTTAGCGGTCTAAATTTCTCACCAAGTGCAGTGCAGTGGTTTCGCTCATACATGACGTCTCGTCAGCAACGCGTCCTGTCCAGGAATATAAAATAACAATGGCGGCAGGTAGTGTCAGGCGTTCCCCAAGGCTCAGTATTAGGTCCTATACTCTTCTCTCTGTGTGTCAATGATGTGTCACCGGTTCTGACCTATTGCAAATATCAGATGCATGCTGATGACCTTCAGTTGTATCTAAGTGCGAAACCAAGCAATCTTAAGACAGCTATTGAAAATTTCAATACTAACCTCGACGCACTATCAAAATGGGCGCAGGACATAGGACTAAAACTAAACCCATCTAAAACCCAAGCGGTACTTGTTGGTCACTCTAAGCTCATTAGCCCAAAACATCGGGAACCTGTACCATCTCTTATCCTAAATGGAACAAACATTAACTTCTCTCCCTCAGCAAAGAGTAATCATAGATGAAAATCTAAATTGCACAGAGCACGTAACAGCAGTGTGCAAAAAAGCATCAGCATCCCTTCATGTCCAACAAAAATATAAAAAACTCTTCTTTTTCGATCTGAAAAAGAAATTAGTACAAACGCTTATACTCCCAATCACTGACTACAGCGATATAATCCTACAAGGCCTCTGTAAGGAAAATTCGTGACGTCTGAAACAGGTCATGAATGCCTGCGTCCGATATATCTGTGAAATTCGACTTTTTGATCACATTTCACCAGCATATGCAAAATTGTCCTGGCTGCGTGCAGACAAACGCAGAGATTTCCACACACTCTGACTAATCTACTGCCTTATAAATGAACACTGTACCTCATATCTCTCCTCGTCCTTAACGCTTATGTGGGGACAACATGACAGAAAAACACCTTCCCATCATAATAAAATCCTCTCTGTTCCACTGCATCGCTCAGTCACCTTCTCCAAATCCTTTACAGTAGCGGGAACCCGACTATGAAATAACCTCCCTCGTTATGTTAGAGAACTTAAAAATATGTCCGGCTTCAAAAAACATTTAATGACGTATCTACTTCAGCAACAGTAATGCTTCCCTCTGTACATGAATGCACTTCAACTCATTACTTCCCTCTTTCCCCCTCCTTAAATCTCCCTTCCCCAAAACTCGCTATACTAGTAAACATCTACTTTGCACACCAAGATATTAATGTACATCTGCACAAATCTTCATTACTATTGCCAATGTTTCTCATGTTTATCATTATTATTTGATTTTTTAAATGTTATTATTACTGCTTTTATCATAATTTGTATGTATGACATTTGTTGTAAAATACTGCCAGCATTTACTTTATTAGGTCTTAGTCATTACTCTTTATTCATATTGTCACTAGAGTAATGTAATTTCTTATTTAAACTATTGTCGTGATGTAACTCTCATGTGTGAAATGATGCATGTGTGGAACACTGGTCCGATGTAAGAGAGGGCCTGCTGGCCCTAACCTGATTAGGTAAAATAAATACACTCCTGGAAATTGAAATAAGAACACCGTGAGGTCATTGTCCCAGGAAGGGGAAACTTTATTGACACATTCCTGGGGTCAGATACATCACATGATCACACTGACAGAACCACAGGCACATAGACACAGGCAACAGAGCATGCACAATGTCGGCACTAGTACAGTGTATATCCACCTTTCGCAGCAATGCAGGCTGCTATTCTCAGATGGAGACGATCGTAGAGATGCTGGATGTAGTCCGGTGGAACGGCTTGCCATGCCATTTCCACCTGGCGCCTCAGTTGGACCAGCGTTCGTGCTGGACGTGCAGACCGCGTCAGATGACGCTTCATCCTGTCCCAAACATGCTCAATGGGGGACAGATCCGGAGATCTTGCAGGCCAGGGTAGTTGAGTTACACCTTCTAGAGCACGTTGGGTGGCACGGGATACATGCGGACGTGCATTGTCCTGTTGGAACAGCAAGTTCCCTTGCCGGTCTAGGAATGGTAGAACGATGGGTTCGATGACGGTTTGGATGTACCGTGCACTATTCAGTGTCCCCTCGACGATCACCAGAGGTGTACGGCCAGTGTAGGAGATCGCTCCCCACACCATGATGCCGGGTGTTGGCCCAGTGTGCCTCGGTCGTATGCAGTCCTGATTGTGGCGCTCACTTGCATGGCGCCAAACACGCATACGACCATCATTGGCACCAAGGCAGAAGCGACTCTCATCGCTGAAGACGACACGTCTCCATTCGTCCCTCCATTCACCACTGGAGGCGGGCTGCACGATGTTGGGGCGTGAGCGGAAGACGGCCTAACGGTGTGCGGGATCGTAGCCCAGCTTCATGGAGACGGTTGCGAATGGTCCTCGCCGATACCCCAGGAGCAACAGTGTCCCTAATTTGCTGGGAAGTGGCGGTGCGGTCCCCTACGGCACTGCGTAGGATCCTACGGTCTTGGCGTGCATCCATGCGTCGCTGCGGTCCGGTCCCATTTCGACGGGCACGTGCACCTTCCGCCGACCACTGGCGACAACATCGATGTACTGTGGAGACCTCACGACCCACGTGTTGAGCAATTCGGCGGTACGTCCACCCGGCCTCCCGCATGCCCACTATACGCCCTCGCTCAAAGTCCGTCAACTGCACATACGGTTCACGTCCACGCTGTCGCGGCATGCTACCAGTGTTAAAGACTGCGATGGAGCTCCGTATGCCACGGCAAACTGGCTGACACTGACGGCGGCGGTGCACAAATGCTGCGCAGCTAGCGCCATTCGACGGCCAACACCGCGGTTCCTGGTGTGTCCGCTGTGCCGTGCGTGTGATCATTGCTTGTACATCCCTCTCGCAGTGTCCGGAGCAAGTATGGTGGGTCTGACACACCGGTGTCAATGTGTTCTTTTTTCCATTTCCAGGAGTGTAAATAAAAACTAAACACATGTTACTCCAGCAAAATTTCCCAGTCGCGAGCTCTGTACAGTATGAACAATCTGCACAGCTTTCGTAACTTAGACAAAGTAAAGTACCTAATAGATACAATAGATACAGGTAGTGCTTGTAACCACAGCAGAACCTACAGGGCGGGGAACTCCCACACACAAACGCGACAGCACAGTTGAGGTACCACATCTCAACGCGAAGGTCGAAGGGGGCCACCCAACAGTTAATCATTCCATAAGGGTCCTGGATATGAAAACAGCTTAACCACCAGAATTAACACAGCTGGAAGTGGCAGCGGCAAACAGAAGTCCGGGCACGGTGATAGCATGCAGACGGCTGTACTCAGGCCTCTGCAAGGCTACACTGTCCTCCAGACAGTTCCGCTATTAGCGTGAAGTCTCAGGCCACGACGCCCACTCACGAGCGTTGCTTCCGGACTCGGCCAAAGCAAACTCCGGGTCCGGACGGCACTCCACCGACCACGGCACGACCAGTCCTCCACGACCACGAGTGACAGGGCCACTGACCTCTCTCGGTAACCGGCGTAACTTGCACCGCGTCTCACTGCTGCGGCGAGCCGGCCGCGGTAGCCGGCCACTTCTGGCGCTGCAGTCCGGAACCGCAGGACTGCTACGGTCGCAGATTCGAATCCTGCCTCGGGCATGGGTGTGTGTGATGTCCTTAGGTTAGTTAGGTTTAAGTAGTTCTAAGTTCTAGGGGACTTATGACCTAAGATGTTGAGTCCCATAGTGCTCAGAGCCATTTCAATCATTTTTTTTGCTGCGTCGACCCCCGTTTTGAATCGTTCCGCGCTCACCTAAACAGGAGATTGCAACCAATAGCACCACGACAAAGCGCGGTCACGAGAAGGAGCCGCCACACTAATCGTTCCAGAGATAAGTTACGGCTCGCAGATGATGGAGGGAGCGTATGTGTTGATGTAAGATGGTTCAATTGATGCTGGAAAAACATTTGCTGAACGGTTTTTTGTCATGGTCCCGATGGAGCCGCGCGGCTGAATAGAGGTTTGCCATGGTAAATAGTCAGACAAACGCGACGCGATGAGCGGGAATGTTCAATAGTCAGAAGGGCGTGGTGTACTGGCAATGGAAACGCCCCACCGCACACCCCTCAGATTTAGTGCGAAAATGGCACAGTGGATAGCCCGTGAAAAACTGAACACAGTTCTAGCATGAAAACAGGATGTAAGGTGTACTGATCTGTGAAAAAAAGAAGCAAAATAGAAAAAGTGAACGATCCAAGCTAAAGATGTACAACTTCAAGTTTTTTCCACTGGTCTTTCCGTCTGGTAACTGACATGTCTGTTCTCCTTCTCTAGTCTTGGCAATTATCATACTATTAACTGATTATGGAATATGAGTTATGTGGTAACAATACAATACCGTCGCAAGTAAATGTGATGAGCATGCGAATGCTACATAGACTTCTCATAGAAATGAAACCAACAAATAAACGGGTGTGATTTATGTTGCAACAACGGAATTCAAGAGTCAAAAGTTCCAAAATGGAAAGCAAAAAAAAAAAAAAAATGGTTCAGATGGCTCTCAGCACTATGAGACTTAACATCTGTGGTCATCAGTCCCATAGAACTAAGAACTACTTAAATCTAACTAACCTAAGGACATCACACACATCCATGCCCGAGGCAGGATTAGAACCTGCGACCGTAGCGGTCACGCGGTTCCAGACTGAAGCGCTTAGAACCGCACGGCCACACCGGCCGGCAATGGAACGCAAGAGTTATATCTTAAGGTACTTGTGTAGCACAAATAGGAGGTACGTACGTCTGGAAGTCCTTTCCTTACAACTCGTTGTTGCAAACGGACGTTACACCACGACACGGACACAGAATTGAATAGAGGGAACAGACACGTCAATGACCGGATATATGTAAATATAACAGACACGTCAATGACCGGATATATATATATATATATATATATATATATATATATATATATATATATATATATATATATATATATATATATGTCCGGTCATTGACGTGTCCTTCGCTGTCGAACACCGTCACCACATAACCACTCAAATTCACTCTACGTCCCATATCTTGAGCTAGGGTCGTTTAGTTTTCTCTTTTTTGTTTCTTTTTTCACTGTTCAATACATCTTCTTCTTGTTTTCATGCTTGATCTGAGATCATGGTTTGAAGGCCTATGCACTAAGCTGTGTTATCACTAAATCTAAGGGCGGTGCGATGGGGAGTTTCCGTTGTGAACAAGGAAGTTAGTTAGAACAAGGACAGGAGGCGCCGAACAACAGAGTTTGATTCAGATGGATGCAGGTTGTTAGTCTCCATCTGGGCGAATGAGGGTAGCTGCCGACACTGTGAAGACAGATAAATAGCGGGTGTTTGCCTCAGCACCATTTCTGGCAGACGGTTGTTCTTTTGGTAGGAATATTTGCAATTTTGTAGTAGGGGGAGTCGAGCTTTATTTCACTTTCTGCAGAGAGCTTATTTCCACCAGTTGTCAGTTGAGCAGACAATTCTGTCGCTTCACAAACATAGTCAACTTCCGATTTCCATTTACAGTCAGATTGCGTTATCCAGTTGCGAGTTGTTACTAACAGAGTTTATTCTTACCCATTGTATTTTTGATTAATTGTTTCTGCTGTGCATTCTGATCTTTGGGGTAATGGAGACCTATGTTACACGATTGTTTGATTTCAGTAGCGTAAAACCTTTCAATAATTATTTTGGATAGTTTTAATATTTTGCTCATTGATTACCACTAACAGTGAGAGTGCACAGTTATTTACTGGGAGGCGCCATCTCCAGCTGGTGTTACCCTTGCTTGTAGATCTCAGTAGATTCCTGTTGGGTGTTTTTCTGTGCCAAAGGTAAATTTTGGGCAGGAAGTGATAATGGGTACACACAGGCCATCATAACAATACCGCACGAGGAACCATTGGCACGATCGTGCCTTGCAGTGCATATAAAATAAAAGGTATCAATCATGAGATTGATACTTCACTTATATTTTCTCTAGTCCACTAGTAGTGGACATCGTTTTCAAGTCTGTCAGTAAACTGTCAGGCTGATTTCATGCTATGCTTCTTACGCAATACTTTCACAGAAAGAATGAGAATATTCATCCTGAATGCCAATCGATGAGTAACTCCTTAGAGCATCCCATAGTATGTATACATATGACTGCGGAGCCGTGGTTGAGCAAATTTAATCGATCACGAGTAGCTTATCCCCTATTCTCAGCGTTTAGCTTGGAACGTATCGACTACAGGGAGCTGCTTTCTTTCTTTTCAACCCACCCGAAAATAGTCGGGAGCCCCTATGTGTCGCAGGGCTGGCTGGTTGACCCCTTAGAAACCCAGCGACTCTTCACGACGTGCGTGGCGAGTCAGCGCCACGGCGACACGATATGCTTCAGTGAGGCATGCCTTCACCTTTTATCTGCATGTCAATTACAAGTCTAGAAAATGTTTTCGTGAACAGCCAGTGCCATTTGCTGGTGTCAGAGCAGTGGTTATTTGAAAAATGTCTCCTCCTTGGGGAGGTGCTTGCTTATCGGTGGAATAGAACAGGGGGCCCTTGTTCTCAGCAAAGCTATTCTTCACGAACTGTTCCTCAAGTGTTCTCTGGTGCTGTCTAGCCTTCTGCAACGCCTACGTACGCGACAGCTATGTGGCAAGACGGTGCTGGTGGTCGCATTCCTGTGCTCACAAAATAGTTATTGTGGCGATAAACTACCGCCACACAATTCGATAATCAGCGAACTTTTTTCTCCCCGCGTGTAGTAAAATCTGACTCGTCACTCACTAATATTCACATCGAAGGAGGCAGCAACTTCTCTTTTCTCTCGCTTCACTCGAAGACGAAGCAAGCCACGCGTTTTACTTACGAACCGCTAAGTGAGACTGAGATGGCGAGGACGAAAAACATTGTTGTGCTAGCCTTGGAGAGCACCAGAAGTGTACTCTCGCTGCAGACTCTGAGAAGAGCAGTCTTCGAGAATTTGGCTCTGGTAGTCTTCAACCCTGGCAGCCGATGCTGAGCGGCACACACTCCAAGTCTCTGGGCGCAGAGTCTGCCTTGTGCACAAGCCGACTCCACTCTACGACGGGTGTTAAATTTTGTAAGCGCA
Organism: Schistocerca gregaria; assembly: GCF_023897955.1. NCBI lineage: Eukaryota > Metazoa > Arthropoda > Insecta > Orthoptera > Acrididae > Schistocerca > Schistocerca gregaria. Next base: position 385,526,248 of record NC_064927.1, read on the forward strand.
GCGTCGATCAATGGGATGCTATGCCCGAGTTTGTCATGCCTCACTGAACTACAGGATGTGCGGGTTTCACTTAGCTTCGTTCTGTTAAGTCAACTAGCCGCTTCTCTTTAACTCATGAGTAGACAACAGACTGGTAATTGCTTATCTATTGCCAAGCAGGTGTAATTTTACCTCAGTCATATTAAACTAACATTTCTGTATGACTACAGAAAATGTTTTCGTTCTGTCACGTCGTGTAGTTTTTGGTCGAACTGATTTCAAGTGATAGCTTTTCTTTCGCTTTTCTTGCAGCCCAGACGAATCTTTCAGATGTAAATAACTTGTAGAATGTTTACTGGTATCGTAATGTTTATGTTTTTTTTAGGTTAGAGGGTCTCAGGAAAACACAAGATGGGCTTCAGTCACAAAAGGTGCAGGCTGAACACAGGACGAACGTAGATACAAGAAACATTGGTATAATAGTTGTAAATTGTCGTAGCTGTGTTGGGAAAGTACCAGAGCTCCAAGTGCTAATAGAAAGCACTGATGCTCAAATCGTTATAGGCACTGAAAGCTGGCTGAAGCCGGATATAAGCTCAGCCAAAATTTTTGCGAAGAACCTAACGGTGTTCCGAAAAGATAGGCTAAACAGGGTTGGCGGTAGCGTGTTTTTTTGCTGTTGGAAGTAGTTTAACTTGTCGCGAAATTGGATACTTCCTGTGAGTTAGTATAGGCACAGGTCATTGTTGGCAACCGGAATAAAATAATAATTGGATCCTTTTACCAACCTCCCGGTTCAGATGATACAGTTGCTGAAAGGTTCAAAGAAAACTTGAGTTTGATTTCAAACACGTACCCGACTCGTACGATAATAGTTGGTGGCGACTTTAATTTACCCTTGATATGTTGGCGGAAATACATGTTTAATTCCGGAGCTACGCATAAAATATCATCAGAAATTGTGCTAAACGTATTCTCTGAAAATTACGCTACTGGCCATTAAAATTGCTGCACCAAGAAGAAATGCAGATGATAAATGGGTATTTATTGGACAAATATATTATACTAAAACTGACATGTGATTACATTTTCACGCAGTTTTGCTGCATAGATCCTCAGAAATCAGTACCCACAGCAACCACCTCTGGCCGTAATAACGGCCTTGATACGCCTGGACATTTTGATAAACAGAGCTTGGATGACGTGTGCAGGTACAACTGCCCATGCAGCTTCAACGCGATACCACATCTCATCGAGAGTAGTGACTGGCGTATTGTGACGGTCCAGTTGTTCAGCCACAATTGACCAGACGTTTTCAATTGGTGAGAGATCTGGAGAATGTGCTGGCCAGGGCAGCAGTCGAACATTTTCTGTATCCAGAAAGGACCGTACAGGACCTGCAACATGCTGTCGTGCATTATCCTGCTGAAATGTAGGGCTTCGCAGGAACCGAATGAAAGGTAGAGCCACGGGTCGTAACACACCTGAAATGTAACGTCCACTCTTCAAAGTGCCGTCAATGCTAACAAGAGGTGACCGAGACGTGTAACTAATGGAACCCCATACCATCACGCCAGTATGGCAATGAATGATACACGCTTCTAATGTGCGTTCAACGCTATGTTGCCAAACATTGATGCGACCATCAAGATGCTGTAAACAGAACCTGGATTCATCCGAAAAAATGACGTTTTGCCATTCGTGCACCCAGTTGTGTCGTTGAGTACACCACCGCAGGCGCTCCTCTATGTGATGCAGAGTGAAGGGTAACCGCAGCCATGGTCTCCGAGCTGATAGTCCATGCTGCTGCAAAGTCGTCGAACGGTTCGTGCAGATGGTTGTTGTCTTGCAAACGTCCCCATCTCTTGACTCAGGGATCGAGACGTGGCTGCACGATCCGTCACAGCCATGCGGATAAGATGCCTGTCATCTCGACTGCTAGTGATACGAGGCCGTTGGGATCCAGCACGGCGTTCCGTTTACCCTCCTGAACCCACCGATTCCATATTCTGCTAACAGTCATTGGATCTCGACCAACGCGGGCTGCAATGTCGCGATACGATTAACCGCAATCGCGATAAGCTACAGTCCAACCTTTATCAAAGTCGGAAACGTGGGGGTACGCATTTCTCCTTCTTACACTAGGCATCATACAACGTTTGACCAGGTAACGCCGGTCAACTGCTGTTTGTGTATGAGAAATCTGTTGGAAACTTTCCTCATGTCAGCACGTTGTAGGCGTCGACACCGGCGCCAACCTTGTGTGAATGCTCTGAAAAGCTAATTATTTGCATACCATAGCATCTTCTTCCTGTTGGTTAAATATCGCGTCTGTAGCGCGTAGCAATTTTAATGGCAAGTAGTGTATTTCGAGCAGTTAGTTCACGAGCCCACGCGAATAGTAAACGGTTGTGAAAACACACTTGACCTCTTAGCAACAAATAATCCTGAGATAATAACCAGCTTCAAAACCGGTACAGGGATTAGTGAACACAGGAGTGTCGTAGCCAGATTGAATATTTTAAACCCCAAGTCCTGGAAACCTATACGAAAAATATACCTGTTCAAAAAAGCAGATAAAAATTCACTTGACGCCTTCCTGAGAGACAATCTCCACTCTTTCCAAATTAATAATGTAAGTGTAGGGCAGATGTGGCTTAAATTCAAAGAAATACTATCGGCAGCTATTTAGAGGTTTATACCAAATAAACTAACAAACGACGCAGCTGATCCTCCTTGGTATACAAAATGGGTTAGAACACTGTTGCAGAAACAACGAAACAAACATGCGAAATTTAAACAGACGCAAAATCCTTAAGACAGGCGATCTTTTACAAAAGCCCGAAACTTATCGTACTCCCGAGGACAGCAACATACGCATATCTGTCCCAAAGGAACGTATGCGTGGCTAGCTCAGGCATCAATTCGTCCCAGTCCCAGTATCTAGAACACCAATGACCAATTACGTTGTCGAGCAGCGTTCGTCAGAAGAGGATACAACAGAACTACACGCATCCTCATAAATTAAGAATAATTGCAGAATGTGGTGCCACACAACGTGGCACTCCACTAAACTGGCGCTAATAGCATAGACACATAGGGAATACACACGACCCAGATCTAAAAGTCGACGATATTGGTGACAAGTTGAGAAAACCGTCCCGAAACACATGAGCTACAAAACGCCACTCTTTCCTGCACATGTAGCCCGACATCAGTATGGGATATGATCACTATGCGCACGGACTCATACCACACAACGGATTGGCATACTCTGGATCAGGTGGTCGAGCAGCTGCCGGGGTATAGCCTCCCATTCTTGCACCAGTGCCTGTCGGGGCTCCTGAAGTGTCCTAGGGGTTTGAAGACGTGCAGCGATACGTCGACCGAGAGCACACCGGACGTGCTCGATGAAGTTTAGGTCTCGAGAACAGGCAGGCTAATCCATTCGCCTGATATCTTCTGTCTCAAGGTACCCCTCCACGATGACAGCTCGGTGGGGCCGTGCGTCATCATCCATCAGGAGGAAGGTGGGACACACTGCACCCCTGAAACGGTAGACATACTGGTGGAAAATGACGTCCCGATACACCTGACCTGCAACAGTTCCTCTGTCAAAGACACGCAGGGGTGTAAGTGCACCAGTCATTATCCCATCCCACACCATCAAACGACGACCTCCATACAGCTTCCTTTCAAGGACGTTAAGGGGTAGGTATTTGGTTCACGCCAGATGAAAACCCGGCGATAATCACTGTTCAGACTGTATCTTGTCCGTGAACATAACCTAAGACCACTGTTCCAATGACCATATACTGTGTTCTTGACACCATGCTTTACGAGCTCTCCTGTGATCAGTTATCAGTGGAATGCACCTTGCAGGTCTCATGGCGAATAAACCATGTCTGTTCAGTCGTCTGTAGACTATGTGTCTGGAGACAACTGTTCCAGTGGCTGCGGTAAGGTCCCGAGCAAGGCTACCTGCAGTATTCTGTCGCCGTCTGCGAGCACTGATGGTTAGATATCGGTCTTCTTGTGTGTTGTACACTGTGGACGTCCGTACTGTAGCGCCTGGAGACCTTTCCTGTATGCTGGAATCGTTGCCATAATCTTGAGATCACACTTTATGGCACACAGAAGGTCCATGCTACGACCTGCTGTGTTTGACCAGCCTCCAGTTGCCGTAGTATTCTACCGCTCATAACGTCGTCAATATGTGTTCTTTGAGCCATTTTCAACACACAGTCACCATTAGCACGTCTGAAAACGTCTGCACACTTACTCGCTGCACCGTACTCTGACATGCACGAACAGACTCCTGCGTGTGTGGACTGCTGCCAGCACCGCTGTGCGACGACCGCATGTCAAGTGGACCGTATGGTCAAACTACGAGGTGATTTAAACCCGCAAACCGCCCACCAGAGCGTTGTTTCACCATGTATCAGCATTATCCTTAATTTATGAACATGAGTGTAGAACAACCTTCTCAACCGAATTACTACATGCATCAAGGGCAGAGTTGGTGCTACTTCATACTGATAATGACGGTCAAACTGCCCAGACCTTCGTAAATTTGACTCGATATTGTAATCACTGAAGTAATGACTCAACCAGTGAAGTTCATTTAGTTTCCTCCTTTCCTGCTGGGTGCTTCCTTTCCTGCTGGGTGCTTCATTTTTTTCTTTTTTTTTCAGACAGTCAGAGGCGACTCGCAACCACACATTCACAATAATCTCACAAACAGTTCGTTAGGGAACCAGTTTTTACAGGCACGTTTCTTTTCTTATCATCGTATAATTTCCCATTGTCAGTTTTCACTGTAAGCTGTGATACATTCTGTATAAATATCTCCTGTCATGTCTGATTTTAAATCTTCACCCCTTATTGATTTCAGTCCTGCATCTACTTCTTCGTCACTCTGGCACTATTTTTTCTTTATAGGCACTATGATATTCCCGTTCTTCCTCTCTACTAACCTACTACGCTACACTGTAGTAGTTCCGTCTGCATCTTGTCTCCTCTGTTCTTCAAAGTGATTTATTATGCATGCCCCCATTATCTCACATTGTTACTGACCACAATACTAAATTAAAATTGTTTAACTTTTGTATATGTAACGCCAGTTTCTCTTATGGTCAATACATTCTTAGTTATTTTACATAACTTAGTTTTTATATTTTTGCATGTTTCGAGTTTTTTTCTTAGTATCCTGCACCCAATACCATGTAAACGTATCTTACGACCGAAGCTGTGCTTTGCTGGGGGAAGGGGGGAAGCTGATCTCACATCAGCACATTTATCGTCTTTTTTTTTTCTAAATGCGTTACTCTTTCATTGTTAACTCGAAACTCGTCTTATAATCATTGCGCTCCTGTTTTAGACAAGCTAAGGATATCTATATAGTATATTACTTTGCTTACTTACACTTATCAAAGACCTTGAGTAAATATGAAACGCTCAGTATTTTATACAAAACATCCAAACAGGTTGACTGAAAAAACCCTTTGTACCCTAGTGTCTTCATTTACAACTGAATGAGTTTTCTCATAGAAAACTTAACAATGTACGGTTGAAGACTGAAGTTAAAAACTTCTGTGTTGTTAGGCTGCATCATGTTTCTTCACACAATAGACGTTTCTCCTCCTTTGCTGGGAATTTCCTCAGGACCTTGTGGTGTCCATTGTAGGGAGCACAGTGAGAGGGCACTGTCGACTTCTCTTATAGAAAGAGTTTTCCCGCACTTCTTCTGGAGAAGTAGGAATATTGAGTAGGATCTTGCGATACTATTGGTAAGCCAACGTCATTACATGGTAAGGGAAGTTTTCTCGTGTTAATTCTGAAGAAACGGAATGTTATCCTATAACTGTTCTCCAGCCTAACTGTGGGAAAAATCCCTTTATTGCCAACGACGTTGGCTTGCTAATAGTAGACACAAGAATTTCAGCTAGTAACCCACTTCTTTGTCATTTGCATGCGGAAACTTCTCTTATTATACAATGACGATGGCCTACCAATAGTAGACTAAGATTTTTGCGCGATAATCGCACTTCTCCAGCACAAGCACGGGGAAAATGCTCCTAAATAAAGAAAGGTGACACTGGTCTGGGACAGCAGAGGGGTTGAAATGTCGATTGTTTGAAGAAATATGACGCGGCCAAACAACCCAAAACATTTTAACTTCCATGACAACGGCCATGATAGCCTACAGACTTACATAATTAACAGTTTCTTATAGGAGAAGTCCGACATTAACGGGCGGGAAAGCGATGTACCGGCCAACATCACCTCCCCCCCTCCCCCTTTCCCTCTCGTTTCCGTCGTAACTGACGCCAACCAGCGACGGCTCATTCAGAGGATTCGGTCTGCAAGTCAATGTCCTGTGCACCAGTCAATTTAATTAAATTGTAGATCAGAGCTAAGGTAGAATGTATTGCAAAAAGAGGCACTCTTTGTGATTACGTATTATTTAGGTAACGTGAGTGTTATCGCAGTGACTGAGCAAGCCAGAGCTATATTTCTGAAAGTTGGTGTGATCCTCCATGTTACTCGCACGTAAAATCTCTGCAGCTGGAAATTTTTATGCGGATTTTTGCTCGAGTCATAATAAGCTGGCCGTAGAGTGACTCAGAGAAGCCAGTGTTGCGTGGTTTGGCATCATGCTGGACAGCCCGGGGGCTGCTACACGAAACACCTGGCGAAGAGGATGGCCGCCCAAGGCCGCCCGCCACCACAAAGGATTAATAATCTCCTGTGAAATTAAACTCGCGTGCACGCTGTATTTGATTTCAGTCGCATTCAGCGACGCCAAAGGGGCCGCAACAAGCTAGTTCGGACAGCGCGGTCATTAATCGTGGGCGTGAATGCCAGCCGCCAGCCTCTTCAATGCCCGGGGGAATCAACCCCGATGTAACCGGATGGGGCGCCTCCTTTTTTTTGGGAGTAGGTGTGAGAAGTGAGACCTTATCGCGGCGCAGCTAATGCTGCCGCCAATTTGTCAGGCCAGGGCAGGACTGGCGTTCTATTGTGCTGCCCCAGACTTCTTCAGGGGTACATTACCCTTTCTTTTTGACTTCTTTCTTCCGTTTGTAACAAAGCTGGTGGATTTTTCCTTCCCTTCAAATATCTTCAATAGTATTACTTTATAACATGTGCACACTATCTGTAAATCTAAAATATTGACACAGGGTTTTACTAACTTAATTTTAGTATTTCTGACATCCCTTTGGCCGCCAGGAATTAACGAGCTATTTACTTTGCCTAAGCCGGCCGCGGTGGTCTAGCGGTTCTAGGCGCACAGTCCGGAACCGCGCGACTGCTACGGTCGCAGGTTCGAATCCTGCCTCGGGCATGGATGTGTGTGAAGTCCTTAGGTTAGTTAGGTTTAAGTGGTTGTAAGTTCTAGGGGACTGATGACCACAGATGTTAAGTCTCATAGTGCTCAGAACCATTTGAACCATTTTTTTGAACTTTGCCTAAAACCGTGCTAAATACCAACACCTGTAATTTTAGATTTCATTATCATTGTTCCTATACAAACATATATGCCATTACTGAGTTCCTGATAAAGTAAAAAAAAAGAGAAGATATACAAATAAGTGAAGTATGCATACAGTTCTTGACGAAAATATGATAGCAAATTTTCCACTGGTTTAGACTGAGAGTAATTAGCATTCTTAGTTAAGAAATTGGTACTGAAATTGAATCCCATATTTTTACAAACTAGAGAGCGTAATTCAAAACAAATTGTTTCGGTATCTAAAAGTTGATATTCAAACACATGTCTCTCCACAATTCAATTGATCAGGAAGGTAAATCATTAATTGTAACTTACGAAAACACAGATAATAATAGTTGCTGCCTTTGGCTCTAATTATCTTATAAAAGACACCCTTTAGGGGTCATTTTGAATCAGTCTGTGGAGGTTTATGATACGAGCAAAATCTGTGCCCAAAATTACCCAGACGAGTTAGCACTAGTAAAAAATCAGACAATTTATCGCAGTTTATCTAGATTTTATGACTGGGACTTTATTCCATGTTTTATTGACTGTTTAAATAATTAATTGGACAGCGAGATGTAATTATTATGGCCGACTGTGTCGAACTTCAGTAATTCTCATTGTTATAATAGTATCGGACCGTGAACTGTGTTACTTTCAAATTACACTTACTGTGCGTATCGTATTCGTACTGAGTTGACTGTTAGATCTGAAGGTCAGTGAGTTAAGAACTTTAATTAATGATTGCGTTAACTTACGAGTGTGTTTGCCACACGTAAACTTTTGTGTCACTTCAGTGTTAGGTTACTAAAATCGAACAGTCACGTTAAAGGATACCAATCAAGTGTAATATGTGGCTAATTGGTTATCTGTGCATAAGTTGTAATAGAAGAGACGCCATAAAGAGTAGCGTAGTTATAAGTCAAGAGCAGTTAAAAATGTGTGAAATTCAATCAGGTGTAGACCTCATTATTAGTAGTAAGCCGGCCGGGCTGGCCGTGCGATTCTAGGCGCTACAGTCTGGAGCCGAGCGACCGCTACGGTAGCAGGTTCGAATCCTGCCTCTGGCATGGATGTGTGTGATGTCCTTAGGTTGGTTGGGTGGGGTTAGTTCTACGTTCTAGGCGACTGATGACCTCAGAAGTTAAGTCGCATAGTGCTCTGAGCCATTTGAGCCATTTGTAGTAAATTGTCCCCAAACAAACTTTTCAGCCAGAATAGACGGAGGTTCTGCTACCGAGAGCATATTTTCAGAGATACACTGTTACGCTACCCACTCAGTGTAGAGTGTCTAAAACGGCACCGTAATCATGGGTTCTTGTCGGTGTTATACAGGGTGATTTTTTCACCTTGTACAAACTCTAGGGATTGATTTATGAGAGGATACGGAACAAAAAAGATCTAACGAACGTAAGTCCAAATATGCATGGAATCAGAAGAACTGTCTGCAACGGTATTTCGCCGTTTGTCTGAGACAGGATCGTTTCAAGAAGCAGGATATCATGAAGGATATATCCGAAATGTTCGGACACCAGACTTAGAGGAAAATGTGATTAACACTGTGGAAGGCTACCGCCGTATCAGTACCAGGCAGTTGGCCCGTCAATACAGAGTAAGCTAGACGACCGTGTGGAACATTCTATCAAACAATTGTTATTGCCCATATCACTTACAGGGTGCGCGGGGCTTACTAGCGACAGACTTTCCACATCGGCAGCAGTTTCTTCACAGGGCAACCACGATTCCGGGATTTGTGTCACCGATCTTATTCATAGATGAGGCCACCTTTACGCAGAGTGGTATCTTCAAGTTTCATTACAGTCATCTGTGGGTTAGTATGTATAGCCCCAAGGTACGGTGACAGTGAATCATCAGCATCGGTGCATCCTGAATGTGTGGACAGGTATAACTGGCTACCGTATTTTGGGACCAGTCTTCTTTCCATGTCACATCGCCCTCTTCAGTTCTGAGCTCACACTGCGCATTAAACACGTCTATAACAATAGAGTCTCCCACCAAGCGTGATGTGCTTTCTGTCATTCGATTTTTTCATGCTGAGTGGTACCGCTTGATTTCATGTAGCCCACATACATTAACTGTGTTCCACGATAGTTAAGTGGTACAACTGTGCAGGAACTTTGAAGCTGGACGCACAGACGTTCATGATGAAGGCGATCAGGGAGAAAGCGAGTGCCAACCAATGATCTAGTTCAGCGAGTGGATCAGGCGGTTGCAGAAAATCTCTACGAAGGGCAGTGCAGAGCAAGAGAAGAGGAATGTTGTCATCGGGCATTGTCCGTCATTGTAACACTCGAACGCACACTGCAGCTGCTACTAAGCTACTTCCGCAGTGTTTTCGATGGGAAGTGTTTGATTATTTAACATACAGCCTCGGCTTATCTCTCTCTCTCTCTCTGATTTTCAACTCTTTGCTCACATGAAACGCTGGCTGTGAAGACAACATTTTGGCACAGACAAGAATCCGCAGTCTAGCTAGAGAATCGGCGAAAGGCAAAGGCGGCTACCTTGTACGACAAAGGTTTTGAAAAGCTGGTACAACGCTAAGACATATGTCTATGTCGGAAGTAGCTGGATGGTGTAAATAAATGTTGCAATTAAAGCATTTTTTGCTTTCACTATGATCAATCGAACCTTGAAAAAACAAGTAGCCCTCGTTATTAATAATAAAATGTGTTTTTGTAATTGGTAGATTATTATGCCTTTAGACGTAAGCGACTAGTAGTGCCGGCTTAATACATAATCTCTACATCTACATCTACGTGATTACTCTACTATTCACAATAAAGTGCCTGGCAGAGGGTTCAATGAACCACCTTCAAGCTGTCTCTCTACTGTTCCACTCTCGAATGGCACGCGGGAGACGCGAGCACTTAAGTTTTTCTGTGCGATCCTTGATTTCTCTAATTTTATCGTGATGATCATTTCTCCCTATGTAGGTGGGTGCCAATAGAATGTTTTCGCAATCGGAGGAGAAAACGGATGAGAAGATCACGTCGCAACGAAAAATGCCTTTGTTTTAATCATTGCCACTCCAATTCACGTATCATGTCTGTGACACTATCTCCGCTATATCGCCATAATATAAAACGAGCTGCCCTTTTTTGTACTTTTTCCATGTCATCCGTCAGTCCCACGTCATGTGGATCCCACACCGCACAGCAATACTCCAGAATAGGGCGGACAAGCGTGGTATAAGCAGTCTTTAGTAGACCTGTTGCACATTCTAAGTGTCCTGACAATGAATCGTAGTCTTTGGTTTGCTCTACCCACAATATTATCTATGTTATCGTTCCAATTTAGGTTATTTCTAATTGTAATCCCTAAGTGTTTAGCTGAATTTACAGCCTTCAGATTTGAGTGACATATCGCTTAATCGAAATTTTGTTGGTTTCTTTTAGTACTCATGTAAATAACTTCACACTTTTCCTTATTCAGGGTCAATTGCCACTTTTCGCACCATACACATACCTTATCTAAATCATTTTGCAAGTCGTTTTGATCATCTGATGACTTTGAAAGACGGTAAATGACAGCATCATCTGCAAACAATCTAAGACGGCTAATCAGATTGCCACTTTACGTCGTTAATATAAATCAGAAACAATAGAGGGCCTATAACACTTCCTTGGGGAACGCCACATATTACTTCTGTTTCACTCGATTAATTTCCGGCTATTACTACGAACTGTTACATTTCTGACAGGAAATCATGAATCCAGTTGCACAACTGAGGCGACACTCCGTAGGCACGCAGTTTGGATAGAGAAGACGCTTGTGAGAAACGATGTCGAAAGCCTTCTGGAAAGCTAGAAATATGGAATCATTCCCTGTCGACAGCACTTATTATTTCATGAGTATAAAGAGCTAGTTGTGTTTCACAAGAATGATATTTTCTGAAACCGTGTTGACTATGAATCAATAAATCGTTTTCTTCGAGGTACTTCATAACGTTCGAATACAGTATATGTTCCAAAACCCTACTGCAAATCGACGTTAGTGATATGGGTCTGTAATTCAGCGGATTATTCCTACTTCCCTTTTTGGGTATTGGTGTGGCTTGAGCAATTTTCCAGTCTTTAGGTGCGGATCTGTCTGTGAGCGAGTGGTTGTATATAATTGCTAAATATGGAGCTATTTAATCAGCATACTCTGAGAGGAACCTGACTGGTATACAGTCTGGAACGGAAGCCTTGCCTTTATTAAGTGATTTAAGCTGCTTCGTTATTTCGAGGATATCCACGTCTATCTTTCTCATCTTGGCAGTTGTTCTTGATTGGAATTCAGGAATATTTACTTCGTCGTCTCAGTAAGGAAAGTAATTTTAAACCTGTGGTTATAATTGTAGGAAACACCACTGCAGGAGATATAGGTGTGCATAAGGCCGTTAACAGTTCAGGTAATATTTCTGTGCCCCGTCTCACCAGCGACACACTAAAACTTCGTGAGCTCCTAAAACACGTCTGCTTCCCAACTCGGTCCGTCGCGATGTGGCCGAGTATGGGACGGTACAAACGCTGCTCTAACCCTTGGATGAGGTGGAGTTGCTATGGCCAATGCCTAATCTAGACCTCTGTCGGTCTTTTGAACGTAGAAAATTGTGAACTCTGACTTTTACAAAAGTTCTAGCGCCAAGCACAGCTGAGTCCCGTAACGCTCCGTTAGGCGGCAAATAGCCAGCTCCCACGTCTATGGTGTATCTCGGAAGGGGTTACTTGGCGCCACACCAGACTTGGCCGTATCCATGCAGCCGGTGTCGTTTGAACGCCCAGCAGCCGTACATTCAGTACTGCGGAGTTTTTACCCCTGTATTACAATAAATGATGATAAATTATCCCGGATTATAAATCTTTTGGCCTTAGTTAGCGCCTTTTCCGGGTCATTTTCATTTCATCACCTCGCCGTCTGCTGCCTCTTTACTTATTGGTTCAAATGGCTCTGAGCACTATGGGACTTAACATCTTTGGTCATCAGTCCCCTAGAACTTAGAACTACTTAAACCTAACTAACCTAAGGACATCACACACATCCATGCCCGAGGCAGGATTCGAACCTGCGACCGTAGCAGTCGCACCGTTCCGGACTGCGCGCCTAGAACCGCGAGACCACCACGGCCGGCTTTACTTATTGCCAACTTAAATTAAGTACTACGTGTCCCCTCTCAACACCAAAATACGGAGAGCGGAAAGCGGTCATTGCTAATTTTTCTAAGTGCTGAAGGACATTATTGGAATGAAAAGGAAGTAGAGCTGAATTTTTACTCGTGAAAGCAAACAAACTCTTATTTTTATATGACTAAACAATTCATAAAAAGTTCCAAAACATTGATAATAATTACTACGTGATTCGAAAGCTTTGCTTCGTCTTCTTTGCTTCATTATCACATGTCGATTAAAGTTCTTAGCTCAGTACTATTTCTGTCAAGAATGGGGCAATACTGAAAATTCTTCGTTTCTTTTACAGCTTCTCCATTATGATGTTTCCTCGAAAAGTCAGAATTTTAATTTTACATCTAAATTATATTGATAGACTAAGTAAAGGATCTTGGATATAGACGGTCGTTCAGTAAAGGTGCGAAATGGGAACCTCTTTCAGTCTCTTAGGCACCTTGTTCCATTTCTTCTCTATCTGTGAAACTCATCCTGGTTGCAGAATGTGAACCAACTCATTGCAGTTAGTTTCTGTCAAATGGTGCTGAAAAGCCTCCCATCTCTCACCCACTTGGGAATCTTTTACTCGCTGATCCCTTAACCTAAGCTGTGACGTGTTCAAAAAAATGGCTCTGAGCACTATGGGACTCAACTGCTGTGGTCATCAGTCCCCTAGAACTTAGAACTACTTAAACCTAACTAACCTAAGGACATCACACACATCCATGCCCGAGGCAGGATTCGAACCTGCGACCGTAGCAGTCGCCTAGAACCGCGATACCACAGTGGCCGGCCGTGACGTGTTGGTTCCCCAGTAAGAAAATGTCACTACCCCATATAGTGCGCTACGATGGGCATACATTAAGTAGGGTAGGGTCAACCCAGGTTCCCAGATAGCACGTATCCCCATACCTTGCGAGATTTATTGACAAAATGAATATCCCAAAGTCCGTCACTGTCGTTTCATATTTCACCATGTTTAAACATGTCTGATACTTTCTTCTAAATTACATTCGGCACATTACCCTGCGGTATAAGAAACCACTGTCATTGTCACATCCACACATCCTAAACTGGCTAATTAGTATTATTTACTACTGTGGTATTTTTTCTTGACCTCTCTATAAACATAACTTTTGATAGATGAACTAATACAGATAGTAAGAACGCACTGTCAGCATTACTTCATTTAAACGTTAATTACTTCACGACAAAAGTAAAATATCATAGCATTGCTGCCATACAACAGTTAGAACATGGATACAGAAGCTTACCAGAATCACTGTAAATTAATTAACGTAGTTAAGCAAGTATTATTTACTAAGATTTGTCGGATCCAATGATATCAATAGATCTTTTAAATGGTGGATAAAACAAGTTATTTGTTATAGTTGGTGCTCAAACTTAGTTTAATGTCCTTACTTAACTAACGACAGTAGGGGCTATTAAAGTGAACAAAAGAATTGCTTTTACTTTTGACCAAAGATATTATCATCTTTATTAATACAATTTAGCATTGACAATCTCATATTCGGAATATAGGACAATAGGATAGGGATCCTGTCTCTGGTAAAAATGGCTTGGGGTAGAAACGGGTACGAAATTATTACTAAAGTTCTTACAAAAATTATATCGTTTAAATCATTCATAAGACTGGCAAGCCCTTAACAAAACCAAAATTTTGAAATGGATTTATCTTACAATTTTGAACGTTGCTGGAGCGAAGTTTCTGGCTTGGGGGAAACGGTATTCCATAATTACGAACTGTAATATTTCGTCTCAAAACGCAAATATTCATTATGCTTGCTGCGACCAAACAGTACTCTTGCTTTTATTCCTCTTGCAGCAGCATCATATGTAATCAGTGTATTGTAGCTCGTGGAGTATGCAGTGACTCGTAAACTCAAGAAACTGCTGCACACACGCTCGCTTCCGCTCCTACTCAGTCGTAGCTATACCACATTTCCTCTTACGACTCCCTTCTGTCAAAGAGCGCATACACCCCAAAGATTTTGAAACTTCCTGGCAGATTAAAACTGTGTGCCCGACCGAGACTCGAACTCGGGACCTTTGCCTTTCGCGGGCAAGTGCTCTACCATCTGACCTACCGAAGCACGACTCACGCCCGGTACCCACAGCTTTACTTCTGCCAGTATCTCGTCTCCTACCTTCCAAACTTTACAGAAGCTCTCCTACAGAAGCTGTGAGTAGCGGACGTGAGTCGTGCTTCGGTAGCTCAGATGGTAGAGCACTTGCCCGCGAAAGGCAAAGGTCCCGAGCTCGATTCTCGGTCGGGCACACAGTTTTAATCTGCCAGGAAGTTTCATATCAGCGCACACTCCGCTGCAGAGTGAAAATCTCATTCTGGGAACTCCAAAGATTTCGTTTAGTCACTCAGACAGTTTCAGATACTCAATATAATATAAAGACACTGACTTTACCAATGAGTTTATACTTCGCGAATTTTACAAAACTAACAGTTTCAATTAATATTTCATTTATACCAAATACGTTTTTTCATATATAGTGTAAAATGCTCACATGACAGTGAATCTCATACTTACTGACAATTTTAAAAAGGTAGATTCATGAAACCGCGGGGGATAGCGTCGTAGTCTCAGGCACCTTGCCACGGTTCGCGTGGCTCCCCTCGTCGGAGGTTCGAGCCCTCGGTCGGGCATGGGGAGAAAGGACTCAAGGAATCGTCTAGACCATGCAACACAGCTATCTAGTTGTCCATGTGTCATCTATACTCTAAACGATCCAGTAATAAACCTACATTTATCTAGCACTTCAAAGAGAAATGAATACACATAAAAAGTCAGTTCAACGCCTTATTAATACATAAAGGAATTACAGACGTTGTCTGCGAGCGGACACTGACTGAAATCAATGGGGCGGATTGAAATACCGGGATTCGAACCCGGGTCTAGCGCTTACTAAGCAGATGCTCAGCCATTCAGTCACAGGGGTCCTTGCAACTGCTCGGACTACCCTAGCACGCCTTACATCACACCCAGATTCGCAACTTTCCCACACACTACAAATGTAGTGGCCCTTGCCCATTACTCGTGGCATTTCGCCGATTCTCGTAACAGTTCGATCCTAGTGTGGATCTGCACTGAAGAGATCATTGGCCGTCCTGCCTTAATTATAAATATGGTAAGATAACTCTCGTGTGATATAAAATATGAAATTATTTTCTGTTTCCAGTTACTCTATGAAATTTTTACATGTAGTTAAATAATTAATTAAAAACGTTTTTATTGATCACGTCAACGTAGGAATACGAGAACATTCAGCACGTAATTGAGAACATAGGCTGCAATTGCTATTCTGAGATGGAAGAATAGCAACAACGCATTTGAAACAAGAACAAAAACTATGTCAAAGCATATACATAGGACTTTTCCGTCATAAACAATGAACTAATCAATCTGTTTTAGTCACGTACAACTATTTATAACCTAACTAGCTGCAAAATCCGATTTTGCTCGGGTATTTATTTTACATAATAAACTGTGTTTACATTGAAGTACAGAAAAAATTCCATGTATTCGTGAAAACACCTTTGAAACCATGAAACAACCGTACCAAGAAATATGCACAACTTAACTACAGTCCTTAACTACAGTATCCAAGTTAAGAATCATGATCCCGGACGGTTTCTGTACACTGAGCGCAGGTGCTTTGCATATCTACAGCGCGGCTTTGTAAACGTCCGGAAGACAACGCCTGTTCCTAGCTCTATAGACGGACATCGTTTTAGTCTACAGCCGTTTGCGCTTCCCAGTTGGAAGCTGTCAAAAGCGCTGCCAGTTGTCCTCAATTTCACTCGACTGTACGACAATTTACAAGTAAAAATTAAATTTATTAAAACCTCATCCATGATGAGGCAGTTTTTGACAAATGTAATTGTTTATGAAATCATATCTTCTGAACATTGTTAGATAGATGGTTCTTAGCCTCATAACGATTGTTCCCTGACAGTAAAGGATATGTATGGGTCTACAAAGATTGGTTGAAATCGCTCCAGAGGCTTAGGAGGAGATGTGGAACACAAACATACACAGAAACACACATACGTTTTTATAATATGTATTTATTTACACATCATTTTACGAACAGTTTAAGCGCTACCTTTCTTGAAAAGAGAATTTTCGGCATATTTTAACCTTTCGATGCTATTTTACCTATTTAGTACTATCTCGTACCCTTCTCCACTGTCATTATATCACTAATCCAGCTTAAATCACATCTCGTATACTGTTAACATTGAAAGGTCGCTCTTGGATTCCGTTCCTGTTAATTTTTTTAATCTATTGTAATTAACGGCATAAATTCCTCTTCTAAATTTACTGTGCTGTTTCTGACTACCTGGGAGGAGACTAAGCAGTGAAACGTATTACTTTTACACATAAACAAGAACGATCTGTCACAGTACTAAACTTTAAAACACAGTTTGTATGTAATTCATGTCACACAGTCTCATACGGAACCTACATCCGCTTTCTTTTGTACACTGTATATGATAAGATACTGTCATCCCCCTTCCCTTCTGTGTGAGAGGATGAATGAGCAAATGTATTTCTAGTTGCATGCTTGATGGTAGCAGACAAGCCTGTCTGCTAGAGAATAGTAGGACCAACGTCGGAACAGGTAGCTACGCGTTCTAAAAGCAGAGAGGTTTCTGTTCTCAGTATGGTCCTGTCTGTCCCTTGTCATGTTGGTATAGGAAGCTGCCTCTCGGGTGATTTCCGTTTGTATTTGTGAGGCACCCCTCAGGAGTGACCCATTGCAGTCGGACCGCGGCGAGCGTCTGAAGTGGTAAGATCTCCGGCTAAGCGCGAGTCTGCTAAGACCGTTAGACAATGGATATCTTAAGTTCAGCCTAACTGAAAATTTAATCACCTTTATTTCAGGTTTTGTTCTAAAATCTCTAATGTTATCTTAAATTGCAACGCAGTGTAATTCGAGTGTGAAGTTCAGCATATCTTCCGGTAGTTGCTTTGTCACTACTTTGTGAGTAAAGTGGAACCATGTGTTGATCAGTAACTCTAACATTATCAATCTTTAATGCGAATGTGCGTGAGATTATAACGTCTCGTCTTGACAATATTTTTCAATATAGCAACTTTCCTTTATGTTCAATCCACGTGGGGTGTACTTTGTCAGACCAGTACCACGTGCTTATACAATTGTTTGACCCATCAGGTTAATAGTAAGACGATAGTAACCAGATTTTGATGTAATTTATTTTAATTATCAAAATTATTGTGGAGTTACACTCTTTGTGTAAACGAAGTTGACCACGTGAAGCATGTGGCGTAAGCATCAAAGTAGCCCTCAGCTATTCTTTTTGGGAAGATTTCACAGAGAGTTAGTATGAATTTAGTATACCAGTGTGTGGTAATTTCATTACGGATAGGATTGCGCTACGTACGTAACTTCTTTGGGTGAAAATTGAATCGGTTGGTTGTGGTTAATTTCCTCTTGCATATGTTTCAACCATCCTCGTGTGTTATTTTATGAATGCAGTGTTGTATGTAGTCTCCCAATCTTGGCTCCCTATTTGATGTGTTCCGTAAGATCACCAACTCACATTTACACAATCCTAAATAAGGCACCAGTTTAGGTATGAATCAAGTTTGATATGATGAAATTTTAACGGAACAATGATCAATTTTAAAATAAATGTCCAAATATTTGTTTTATTTTAAATTGTCTTTATATATATATATATATATATATATATATATATATATATATATATATATATATATATATATCAACGGTTATCATAAGATGAGTACTAAAAGATTATAATTAATGTTAGTCTGGTTGGTAATTTGGTAAGCTAGACTGGATACCTGGTGAAACAGTTGCACAGTAATGCAAGGTTAACTTCCTCACAGCTTTTAACCAACTTTTATGGTCTTGAATATCAGCAATGCTTTCAGAACAAATTAATGTAACAACATTACAATATCTGCGGATGTGTGTTAATAATGTCCTTCAGAAAATCTCTCACAGCAACTTAATTCAGTTGGTGATGCCCATTCACGACATAGTTAACCATTCACTGAGTCCTTCATAGTTCCATGCATTCCATATAATCTGGAACCTGTACAAAAGCGTAAGTACAGCTGAATTCATTTTACACT
The DNA here is from genome assembly GCF_023897955.1 of Schistocerca gregaria. NCBI lineage: Eukaryota > Metazoa > Arthropoda > Insecta > Orthoptera > Acrididae > Schistocerca > Schistocerca gregaria. Next base: position 385,545,057 of record NC_064927.1, read on the forward strand.
TCACACATGTCCTCATTTTAATTACAGCTAATAACCGTTATCACTAATCTACAGTAAAAGTAAATTTCTGATGACAGTACATATTGAAAACAGAAAAAAAGTGTTCCTGGCTTCATATCTACCACTGCTTGCTTACACTGCAGCAAAAAGCAATTTGTTCCTACTAATAAAGCTTTCCATCGACCATCTCGATCAAAAACAACAGAAAAGGAACTTAATTCTGCTCTCAAATGAGCATATATTAATTACTTTAGCTACAGATACGATTATCACATACAGTAGACTCGCTAATCCTGCCATTCGTGGCACATATGGGTGCCGGATTAGCGGAAGTGTCGGATTATGAATGTCTGAAATTTATTTTATTCATTTATTTTGTTTTTTATTTATTTTGAAAACATTGGGGATACAGTGTGTAAGTAGGCTGTTTAGGTTTTTTTTACTGGTAACGCTGCCGACACGTAGCGCTCTGTATGAAAATCACTGGCTGTGCCATGTGCAGTCTGTGTCTGGTTTGCATTGTTGTCTGCCATTGTAGTGTTGGGCAGCGGCAGCTGGATGCTAACAGCGCGTAGCGTTGCGCAGTTGGAGGTGAGCCGCCAGTAGTGGTGGACGTGGGGTGAGAGATGGCGGAGTTTTGAAATTTGTAAGACTGGATGTCATGAACTGATATATATATATATATATATATATATATATATATATATATATATATAATGACTATTAAGGTAAATACATTGTTTGTTCTCTATTAAAATCTTTCATTCGCTAACTATGCCTATCAGTAGTTAGTGCCTTCCGTAGTTTGAATCTTTTATGTAGCTGGCAGCAGTGGCGCTCGCTGTATTGCAGTAGCTTGAGTAACGAAGATTTTTGTGAGGTAAGTGATTTGTGAAACGTATAGGTTAATGTTAGTCAGGGCCATTCTCTTGTAGGGATTAATGAAAGTCAGATTGCTTTGTGTCAGTTTAAGCACAGTCATGTACAATTTTTCAAAGGGGACGTTTCATATGTCGACCCTTAGCCGAGGATACCTCACTGGAATCTTCCGATTTTTTTCTTGTCGTTTGTGTAATTAGTGTAGCTTTTGTTTATTGCTAGGGCGTAACTGTAGAGAGAATCTCCTTTGTAGTTGTAGTCTTTCATTGTTGTACAGTAAAACAGTTGTGGCATGCACGTAGATTTGCACCAAGTATTTCGCAGCTGCGCTTGCAATTAACTAGATATTATTTGCTATGTCAATGTGTTCTCTTATTTTTGCTCTTCAAATTGTGTTTTTCTGTGTTGTCGTGTGAAATATTGTGACAATAATGGCGTGTAAAAAACGTAATACTAGGCTCCAAAGTAAACTGAGAAATGACAGTGAAGACGAAAGCAGTGTGTTAGCGCCACCGTGTAGTGAATTAACTAATGTTCAAAGTAGTAATTTGATAATTGTGCATAGGGAAATGGAGCGGGCTGCAAATAATGGTGTAGGCAGTGAAGCAATTAGTGAACAGGGAAGCATTATCGATCGATCGGTCGGCAACAGCTCACGTCAGGAATCCGAAATGACAGGACACAATCTTGCAATTACTGTACATTCAGGTTTTGCGTCCTCACCGTTTTCTCAAATAAGTCAAGACACATTTTCCGCTTGTCAAAATGTGAATGTTGGTGCAAATGTACTGCAGAAAAGCGTGGAGGAACAGATTCCAGACACTAATACATTATTATTGCAGTTAATGCAACAAATGAAACAAAACTAGAGACAAACACAGCAACAGTTAGAAACAATGGAACAAAATCTTCAAAAGTTAGACACAATGGAATAACACCAGAGACAAACACAGAAACAGTTAGACACAATGGAACAAAATCTTCAAAAGTTAGATACAATGGAACAACAGCTTCAAAAGTTAGACTCAGTGGAAGATACGCTTGAACAAACACGTGATGATTTAACTACTGAGTTGCATAAAATCGAATCGAAATGTCAAAAAGTCTGTAATGACGTACAAGTACAAATTTGTGAGCATTTCCAACCTATTTTCCGCGGCATGAAAATACATTACAGAATCACGAATCAGCCATAAAAGAACTGCAAACTATTATTCATGAAAATCATGAGACGTTGCAAGCTAAAATTGACTCAGTTGCATCTACCGATTCGGTTGCGCAACTTGCAATAACTCAGCAATACTTAAAGGACACAGTAGATACGATTTCAACACAAATGGACACTCTGAAATTTGGTTCAGAAAAACACACTGAGGAAATAAGTACACTATCGGAGAAAGTAGCCGAACTTTCGGATCAGTTCATTAACTTATCTACAAAGGTAGATGATGATCTGAATGATACAGAAGAGTTCGAACAAATTAGGAAATTGAAACAAAATTAGAATCAAATTAATACGCAACACCAAGGGAAATCCGGGAAGTACAAGATCAGCTGACACAAGTAATACAAGAATTACGTATTTCAGAGGACACTCGCGCTCCAACACGGGAAGAGGGACTTAGAAATACGGAAAAGCCACAAAATAATAACACAGGGCATTTCGGAATTTATGAAAGAAATTGGCAAGGTCCACCGAATTTTGAGATGGAGCCGCCGACACGACGTAACAATGACCGATATGCTACCCGCCGACACGATGATTTTGACTATAAGCTGTTCATTACTGCACGTAAATTCAAAACATTTAAGAATTCTGGCAACGACATTCATCCACAAGCGTGGCTCCATCAATTCTCTCATTGTTTTCCTCCCGACTGGTCATTAGAGCACAGATTAGGATTTATGTGTGGCTACTTGGAGAATGAACCAGCTGTAAGAATGCGATCGGTTATTCACGATTGTCACAGTGAAGGAGAATTTTATCATTCCTTCCTCTCAGCATATTGTCTCAAGCTACACAAGACCGAGTAAAACATGGCATCATAATGATGAAACACTTTGAACAATCTGAATTTTCCTGTCTTGTCAAATATTTTGAAGACATGTTGCATAAGAATGAATATCTTTCAAACCCATACAGCCCTTCAGAACTCATCCGCATTTGCTTAATGAAATTGCCTGAACATTTAAGGAATATTATTTTAGCAGGACGATGCAAAGACGACATTGAAGCTTTTCAGGGACTATTACAAGAACTGGAAATTGACACTGACAATCGCGGAACGCGAAAACAGGAGCACAACAATTACAGGTCACATCCGTCACAATTCCGCGATGAAAGAAATAATAACTGGACACGACAAGGCTATTATCACAATTCAAATCGTGACCAAAACAGACACCATCCATATGACAACCTCCGGCAGAGTAATAGTTATAGAGAAAGATCGCATTTCCGTAGTAATTAATATTACACAGACAATAATAGAAACAGACAATATGGCAACCAGAACTATTATTATCACGGGAGACAGAATAATTTAAGACGCCACGGTCCAGCGCGCAGTTACGATTCTGGGAGAAATTCTCCACCACGTGACCGACAAGAAAGAAACTATGGAATCTACCGACATGACGACAGCCGATATGATCGTAACGACAGACCTGGATTTCATCAGAACTGGCGGGATTCAAACAGAGCTGGGCCCTCTCGGCAAGGTGAATTTGTAGAAGTTAGGTCTTCTAATCCCAATAACGACGCACGCCAACAAAGAGGCAGAAAATGACTCCCACCGCAGGCAGCCACGTGCGCCGGCTGGCTTAGCGAAAAATAACATAGACGCTAACCTTGAGAAAAGTTCCAGTATTCTTTACCGACGTATACCGCATGACAATTGCGTTCAAGTTGAAACTGAGTACTATAAAAGGTAAAGGATTGCCCTACATTTCACATGCAAAACCGTTTATTGAAAGATAATCTGCTTTATAACTTAGTCTCTGCCATAAAATTTTTCACTTCACGTTACTAGTATGCTTTGTCAGACTTAAGAAACTCTTACTATGCAACAATGTTTGAAGTTAAATATCCAGCCTAGAACCTAGGGAACATTTTTAAACAGAAATTACGAAGGCATTGTCATAGTGAACAGACGACACAGTGTTGTATTTGTACATTCTTGCTTGTTAGTTGCACGATTACATAACGGCTATAAGGCGTACATACTTAGAACATTTACCAGTACTGCTAATGAGATTTTAATGCAACATTTTGGTTTACTTGAAAATACATTCTTTATTTGAAGTACATTCGGTGAGATTAAAGATGACTTAGCATTTGGTTTTTCTGATAGCTACACGATTATATCATGACGCTACTAACATCTGACACGATTTACATTGTTGCTTTTGCGGTGTATCTGTTTTGTATCTGCACAGTTATTCTGTATTGTTCTGGAAAGTAAAACATGTTTTAGTAGTAACTTTTGTGGTATAGCTACAACGAGACAGCCTTTATCGTAGCACAACGATACGTTACATTATAGTACTTTCTTGATCACAGTAAGGTACGTAATAACTACGATATATATACGGAAAGCATTTCACTTTCGTTTATCATGAGGTAAGTACATTGACTTCAGCAGAGCTTTGCTTACAGAGGACGATAACTACGACAGTTCCACAGAATAATCTTACAGCAAAACGCATATTTAACACTACAGGGCACGCATTTGAGTGATTAATTTGGTACTTAAACCATTTATTTGTCAAGATTGTTGAATTACAAAGAAAGTTTTTCGTGATACATTTCATTCCATTGCTGTAATCTGTAACACCTGAGGGTATAATTACATTAATCCTCAGGGGGGTACACGCTTACTTGTGTACCATGTGTGTGGCAAGCACAAGTAGCCCTAGCTAATATGTTATTCGCTTATACAACTTCACACATCGGTACCATATTTCTCTAACACATAAATTACACAGCTATCTGATCATTTAGCTGAGAGAGACAAATATTTATTTTACTACGTCAGTGATAGATGTTTACGTAATTACACGGTTGGATAACTTCACACTTATGAAATTGTATTTTGTCTTTACTTTGGGAAATGTTCAAATTTTTTCGGAACCATTTTGTTACTGTGACAGGTTTGAATCATGTATTTGGTATGGGATCATAATTTTTAAAGTGCGTTTGAGGTAGATGACAATATTGGAATGAGAAGAGAATATTTTAGGTTTTGAAATTATTGCAGAAAGCTACGACGTTTTTGAGATTTGACTGAGGTGTTATGTTATTATTACGACGACGATGTGTATTATGCTGCTGAGGTATGTTTATCATCAATAAGCTGACGCTATATGAGGAATTTGATTATGCTACGTATCTGTTATGATGAAATATTGAAGATGTGTCGACGAATATGTATATGTGTAATAAGGTAAGGAATAATGAGTAGTGGTTAGGGACTCTGGTTTGTGAAAAAGGATGTTGGAAACCGAGAATCGTACTTTAAGAGTTATGAAATGTGTGTAAATGCGAGAATGTATTACAATGCCGACGAATATTTTTTGGACACTGTTATATCAATAGGATTTAGTTTATACAGATTTGTAACGCAAATTCTTGACCTGTGAATTTTTTTTTGTATGAGACTGTCACTGTAGTGGAAACTGCTGTCGTAAATATTTCGGTAAGAAAGGTAAGTGACCGTGACGTAATGCGTCGTGAGCGGCCAGGTGTGCCAGCCGCCTTGAGAAAAAGTCATTAGTGTGTACCTTTCAGAGGCACAGGTGGAGAAAAAAGGAGGCCATTAACCTCGCTATTGACATTCCATTGTAGAAAGCATCGCAAATACGACACGCCCAAACTTGAAAACATATGATTACACTGTGCAGCTCTTAATTTATGATATTTACTAAAATGCCTAATGAAACGATGAGAAACATTTCATGGCTATTGTCCTGCTAGTTGAGAGAAATGCCATATGGCTTGCTTTATGCATTTATTTATTCATTTTGTTTAATATGTAGTTTCTAACTGCACTAAAGCATTGGTTAAAATAAATTTTATGGATGTACTAATATAAATATTTTATGCCTACAGATCGAGTAAATAATAACTTTATGATGTACTCACAAAAAAAAAAACGAAGGAGCACAAAAAGACATTGCCCTTCACAGGAATTGCAAAAGTAATTTTTTTACAATTTGGTAACTTATGTTCTCGTGACGCATCACTCTAGTGTTAAGATGTGACATAGGTATTAAACATTTTTACTGTAATATTTTTTCTGCTTCAGCTTTGTCCTGTTTAGATATAAGTTATTGCATTTGCTGCTGCTGTTTGCCAGGCATAATGTTACTGAATTTTACTCTGTTAAGCCAGTTTTACTACGGATTTATTTTTCTTGTTTGCTGCGCATTGCCTTATATTAGTTGTAATATTGTTGCTTGCTTTGAAAACTTCCATTTTTTTTTATTGCCTTATATTAGTTTTAATTTTGCTGCTTGCTTTGACAACTTCCATTTTGTTTCATTGCTGTTTGTATCAATTGTTTTGTGCTGCTGCATTGCCTCGTCCCTTAGTTTACCATCTGAGCTCTGTAGCTTTAAGTTAGCTTAAGATGGGGTAGGCTATAAAAGAGAGCGAGGTATGATGGATTGGAAGAAATGCATTGAGAAGATATAACAAAATGATTTGGCCAAAAAATAGTGTACAGTGGAGAAAAACTATTTTTAAAGAGGATGTGAACAAAATACAGAAAGCATGCTTGGATAGGATTTTTTTGGTGGAAACAAATGTTGAGATACGACGAAAGATCTACAGAATGAAGTTTTGGGTTGGACTGCAGAACCAAATGTTACCCTGAAAACAAACCCTGTCCTTTCCTTTTGTGTTATCCCACTATGTATTTCTGTACCCTTGTGTATTTATTTTCTTCCTGTCTCTGTGTACTGTTTCATAGAATTTTTTCTCTTCTAATACTAAGCTACATTCACTATGATGAGGAATACTGTTATCCTCAAATATAATTTCATTAATAACATGTTATTTACTTGGTAAAGATGTTTACACATTATTTATTTTTTTTGTTCTAATGCTCATGTGTGAAGTTGATGTATCAAAAGTTATTCTGATCTTTTATGTATGTACTTATGTCATAATTCTTGTAACACTGATGGATATGTTTATTTCTATTCTTTTGTAAAGCCCCTATTACTACATATGTTATCTGTATTGTTATGATCTTTAATGATGTATTTTGTACCTTTGTTAATCTATTCTTATGTTATAAAATTGTAATTGACACCAGTTCATCACATTAAGTAACTTGTAAGTTACATTTCACTGCACACGTTTCTGTTGGTCATAGTATATGGACAATATGTGAGAAGTAGGGACTCATAGTGTTTGCACGTGTGTTAATAATTCAGCAAGGGACTGGATAACAGCATTGCTGGTTCAAAGGACATTTCAAACAAATTCTTTGTGAGTGGACAAGTGGTGGTTTATGGACTTGCTATATTGTCCACAAGACTCTTTGATGGTGATTGTGCACCTGCACAGTCGCAACAGTTGGCTGCTAGCCATCTCTACAAGGACTGAAGTCGGTTTACACGTTTGATGACTCACCAATACCATTATTTCTACAAGGACTGCAGTGGGTCTGCACCTCTGGTGGCCCACCAATACCGTAATCTCTACCAGGACTACAATGGGTCTACTCTGTGTTGACCTATGTACCAATATTCTTCAAAACTTCGACTGACTCTGCTGTGGGTTTGCTCTGTTGTGGCCCATTACCTGTCTGCATGTCAAGAGTGAGCACTGTCTTTCCGTTGGAAGGACAACACTACTTCTTCAAGACTGCATGGAAATCCACTACTTCTGTGTGCATTTTCTTTTACTACTCAGACTTTGAGTAAAACACTGCAATTTTACTTTGATGAATGATCAGGACTGTCTTTATGGACTGTGAGAAAATTTTAGCTTTTGACCAACATTGTATCGATAAGTGTGTGTATTTCATTTCTTTGTTATTGTAATTATGAAAAAAATTTTCAAATCTGTATTGGCCACTGCCCAAAACAATTTGTAAATTTTTTTGTGGGGTACATGGGGGCTATGTAAGTAGCGCTCTGTATGAAAATCACTGGCTGTGCCGTGTGCAGTCTGTGGCTGGTTTGCATTGTTGTCTGCCATTGTAGTGTTGGGCAGTGGCAGCTGGATGCTAACAGCACGTAGCTTTGCACAGTTGGAGGTGAGCCTCCAGCAGTGGTGGACGTGGGTGTTGTATGAACCATCTATAAACAGCTACGCCCAGTTCTTCATCCTCTGTAACTTCCATTTTCCCAACTCACTATCCATTTGTGTTGGGTACTGTTGAAAAACATCGTCTTTCTTTCTGATGTTATAAATAGTTGCTCGTCTAACATTGAACTCAACAGCAATGGCTCTCTGCGAAGAACCTCTATTTAACTTATCTAAAATTTCCAGTTTCCGCTTGAGGTCTAGCGCAATCTGTTTCCTTTTAGAAGACTAAATTCAGAACTGCAAAGAAAGCTACAATTTCAAATACAGTATATAAAGCATTGTTTAACTAAGCATTGTTGAGCACGATAATTCATTGTGCACATGCTTTTGGATGTGCGCCGGATTACTTAGAGGCCGGATTAGCGAGAGTCTAGTGTATTAAAAACAATTGTCTCTGTATCAATAATGTTACGTTCGCCCAGTTGTCTGTCTCGATTTGGGTACATAAGACAGTAATAATTACGATGAGAAACTCTATTTTCAAAGGTCCCTTGCAAATAAAGTTCAGTTTCGTACTTTCCTTATCGACTTCACACGATTTCTCGCAAGATTTATAACGAATCACACTGCTGCTTTAAAATTTACTGGTTTTAGAGCCTAATCATTATACTAATGCTTGATTCAGCGTGGTTACGCATCTGTGTCTCAATGAATCTTCATATTCTAAATTGTCTACTTCTTGTCGTGGTGTACACTTAAACAGTTCTTTTGGTTTAACATTCAAATTAATTTCACGTTGAATAAATGCTCTACTTTCACGTGACAAAGAATTCGTGATATCTGCAATTTCACGCTCTGTGATTACGGCGGCAGCATGTTCGAAAATATCTGCATAAGTTATGCAGATCTGTATCTGGAGGTTTTTTCATTCCCTTTTCATTGTTTTTCTTTATTATATTTATTATCTATGTCTCTGTTTAACCTGATCTGATTAGGGCCATTAGGCCCTCTCTTACAACCGACTCGAGTTTCACACATTCAGCACCTTTTTTATTTCATAGTTACCTAATAAATGTTAATTTTAATAGGCCAAATAGTATTAAAATGATTTGAGTATCTGAAGTGGCAATGCAAGCAAATAATAGTGGCAGTGAACTAATAAAGTTAACACTGGCAATACAACTAGTGTAGCTCCTGCCACTAACAATGATAATAGTAATAATAATGGCATAATAACAATAATGACACTACAGCATCTTTCAATTGAGGCTGTCCTTGCCTCCAACACGGAATTATCTTCATATTTGTCTGGACGTTTCTCAGCCTCTCCAGAGCAGCTCTTCCGTTTGACGATGGGAGTGCTCAACCTCTGATGGACTTACAACGGCAGTATTTTCACTCTATTTTTAAGCCAAGTAAGAAAAAAGTTATGTCTGCCTTGACTTTGTGTACATTGCAGTCTACCTTTTCCTCCTAATGTGACTATCAAATATTGTAACTTGTTGCCCCATTTTACATCTTCTGCTTGCCTACACTTTTTCGTTAACTATGTTATGTTTAATAGTGGCAGTCGCCCGCACTTAGTTTATATCCTCCTCCTCGCTAAACCCAACACTTTCGTCGGATCTGAATTGCTCCTTCTTAGATCGCTCTCCTCCTTAACTTCTCAAACATCATTAGCATTGAGAAACATCAGACGCTCACTTATCTCCCTATTAATTTTCATTCTCCTCTCTCTATGCGAATGTACTAACGCCTATACATTTAACAGAGTAGAATTTTCCTTTCTCTTACATCTCTTGAGTAATTTCTTTTGACAACGCCATCAGGTATTTCCTAGATGTATTCCAGTCTCTCTGTCTTCCTCTACAGACCCCACTAATACCATGGAAGTTACTCCCCATTCTTTTTTTTTATTTATGTACAGGTCTAATACAGTAGGACCAAATTGCGGAGCAAATCTCCAAGGTCATGGAACATGTCAATACATGAAATTTCAACACAATCAACAATATAACATAAGAAACAGCTTAATTTTTCAAGGAACGCCTCAGCAAAATAGAAGGAGTGACCCATGAGGAGACTTTTCAGTTTCGATTTGAAAGCGTGTGGATTACTGCTAAGATTTTTGAATTCTTGTGGTGGCTTATTGGAAATGAATACAGCAGTATACTGTACAACTTCCTGCACAAGAAATAAGGAAGTGCAATTCAAATACATATTGGGTTTCTGCCGAGTATCAACTGAGTGAAAGCTGACAGTTCTTGGGAATAAGCTGGTATTGTTAACAAGAAACGACAGTAAAGAATACATATATTGAGAGGCCAGACTAGTGAACAGGGGTCGACAAGGGGTTCACGAACTTTTATCACTTATTGCCTGAACTACCCCTTTCTGAACCAAAAATATCTTTTTAGAGTGCAAAGAGCTATCCCAAAATATAATACCATATGACATACGTGAATGAAAATAAGCAAAGTAGACTACTTTCCGTGTTAAACGATCACTTACTTCAGATACCATCCGAATAGTGAAAGTGGCAGCATTAAGTCTTTGAACAAGATCCTAAACACGCGTGTTCCACGACAGTTTACTATATATCTGCATATGTACAAATTTGAACTGTTCAGTTTCACTAATCATATGCTAATTCTGTAAAATTAAAACGTCAAGTTTTGCTGAATAGTGGTAGAAACTGTAAAAACTGAGTCTTACTGTGATTTAGCGCTAGCGTATTTTCTACAAGCCATGGACTTATGTCATGAAGTGCACTATTTGAAACAGAGCCAATTTTGCACACAATGTCCTTTACTACCATGCTAGTGTAATCAGCAAACTGAAATATTTTAGAATCACCTGTAATACTAGAGGGCATATCAATTACATAAATAAGGAACAGGAGTGGCCCAAACACTGATCCCTGGAGCACCCACCATTTGACTGTACCGCAGTCAGACCCCACATCACAGCCAGTCGCAACACTGTGTATAATGACATTTTGCTGTCTGTTGTTAAAGTAAGAGGTGAACCAACTGTGAGCTCCTCTCCGTATTCCGTAATGGTCCAACTTCTGGAGCAATATTTTGTGATCAACACAATCAAATGCCTTAGTTGAGTCAAAAAATACGCACATCGTTCGAAAACTTTTGTTTAATCCATCTTCACAGAGAAAAGAGAATATAGCATTTTCAGTTGTTAAACGACTTTTAAAGCCGAACTGTACATTTGATAGCATATTATGTGATACAAAGTGATCAACTATCGTTACTTACACAGCCATTTCAATAACTTTAGCAAATACTGATTTCATAGAAATAGCTCTAAAATTGTTCCTTTCAACTATTTTATAAAGCGGCTTTACTACTGAGTACTTTACTCGTTCAGGAAAAGACTACTCTTAAATAAAAAATTATAAATATGGCTAAGTACAGGGCTAAAATGTGCAGCACAGTACTTTCATATTCTGACAGGCACTCCGTATATCCATGAGAGTCCTTAGTCTTCAGTGATTTAATTACTGACTCAATCTGCCCCTTGTTAGTATCACAGGGGAGTATTTCTAACATCAGTCTCGGAAAGGTATTCCCCATGAGAGTTATATGATTCTCTGTAGAAACTAAACTTTTATTTAATTCACCAGCAATGCTCAGAAAATGATTGTGAAATCTTGTACATATATCTGATTTGTCAGTAACAGAAATATTTTTTTTCTTACGAACTGAATTTATATCGTCGACCTTCTGCTGCTGACCATATAGTTTTAAATTTATCCTGTAATTAGCTATTCGATTTGCGTACCACGTACTCTTTGCCTTCCTAACAACATGTTTAAGAGCCTTACAATACTGTTTGTAATGGGTGCTGTAGCTTGATTGTGACTACTTCTAAGATTTTAACGTAATTACCGCTTTGTTCGGTTCTACATGATATACTTATCCCAATAGTTGGCTACCCATTCTGCCCATTGCTGCTAGTACCCCGTTTAGAAAGTTGTAATGTAAAGCCACTCTCAAAGAGCTTCTATGTTATCGGCTCTATAAACATCCTGCCACTTTTGTTCCTTCACAAGGTTTAAAAACTCTCTATTGCCGTTAGATTAGCTTTCCTACATAGTTTGTTACTGTATGTGACATTTGTTTGAGTACAAAAGCCATTTAGTGTTAAAATTTGTGCATCATTGTCTGAAAGGACATTCACCCTTTTACTAGCAGAATGCGCAACTAGTAATGAAGAACGGATAAGAGTATTGTCTGTGCTACTGTTCGCCTGCACCCAAATTGGAAAGAAACTGTTAATAGGTGTCCTCTCATCTGTCCCTTCTTGTTACCAGTGTCTTCCATAAATTCCTTGGTCAGGACCTCTTCATTCCTTACCTTATCAGTCCACCTAATTGTCAACATTCTTCTGTAGCACCCAATTCTCTACTGTTTCGGTTTTCCCACACCCCATGTTTCACTATCAAATAAAGCTGAGTCAATAAACTTCTACTGGGCTCTTGAGCACATTGTCAATTCATAAAACTGTCCGACGTTTCGGCCACTGCTACAAGCCACCTACCTCGTGGTTCAGCACAAAACTCTGAGGATGGTCGCTTGCAATAGTGGCCGAAACGTCGGACAGTTTTCTATTTTGACAGTGCAGTTAAGAGACCAGAAGAAATTTGTTGATAGTGATAACGGCTGTCGAAGTCTACGCTTCCATACAAAGCTGTGCTCCAAAATAAGGCCTACATTTTATACTAGTAGACTTCTCTTGATCAGGAATGTCCATCTTTAGCAACGCTAGTCTGCTTTTTATGTCCTCCTTACTCCCTCCACCTTGGCTTACTTTGCTTCCTAGGTAGCAGAATTCCCTAAGTTCGTCTTCTTCGTGATTCCTAATTCTGATCTTAGATATCTTGCTGTTCTCATTGCTGCTACTTCTAATTACTTTTGTCTATCTTCGATTTCCTCCCAACACATATTCTGTACTGATTAGAGCGTTCAGATTAGTCAGGGCATCTTATAATTCTTCCTCAGTTTAACTGAGGATAGCAATGTCAGCAGCCAATTTTGTCAGTGATATTCTTTCACCTTGAATTTTAATCCTACTCTCGAAGCTTTCTTTTATTTACGTCATTACTTTTTCGATATATACACAAAACTTTGGGGACGAAGGACTGCATCCCTGTCTGAAAACCTTTTTAGTCCGAGCACCTCGTTCTTGTCCTTCCAGTCTTATATTTTCCCTCTTGGTTCTTGTACATATTGTATATTACCCGTCTTACCTTTTAACTTATCCTAACTTCGAACATCGTGCACCATTTTAAATTGCCGAACGCTTTTTCCAGGTCGATCTGTTCCGATAGCTTTCACCCAAAATTCATTACTTCTATTTTGTTCTTGTTGTTGTGATTGTGGTTGTGTGTGTTTTGATTACTGTCATGCAACGTATCATAATGCGGCAGTATTATATTCCACAAATATGATGTAACTTCGAACATTCTCGGAATTTTTTTCGAAACACATGTAACAAATGTACTTATGTTACGAGCCCTGTTACGTGCTCAACTTCCTTGAGCAGTTCTTCACAGTAAGACCTCATGTTCGTTTCTCTGCTTGGTCAGTATGGGGGAGTCTTCAGGAATTCCTGATATTTTTCGTTTTTCTTGCTATACTAACAGTATTCTCCATCAATCTATTCAAAACACTTTTCTAATATTTTGCAAGCATCCGCGACACGAACTGCCGAATTACGTGCATCTCTTCTGTGTTTTGTTTCGGCTGTAACAATTTTGGTTCTTTCCATTCAGATCGAGCTCCACTAGTTCAGTATCTAATAATAGGAAAATGATGCCTTGGTGTTCGGGTACGTTTTACGTAGTAGTTACAATGGAAACTGCCAATGAAGAGAAACATACACAGTTTTTCTCGAATTCATGTGTTGTACAAATAAGGTAATATTACGTACCCACTGGATTTTTTCTTTTTGTTACCTATAGAGAATGAAGTTCTCTTTGCACTATTATTTAAGTTCTGTGCACTTGAAGAATATGCCGGAGTCACATTGATCGGAAGAAGTAGTTTTCGGCGTGTCTCATTCAATCAGCTGTTTCTGTTAATAGCGGTCAGCCATTGTCTCTTCTCACAGCCGAAAGTGTACGTTTAGCTGATATAATACATTCGAGTAAAAGCAATTAACATATGAATTATTTCGATGAAGCTGACACTTTAATTATATTTGCTATTGTATGTTAAGCGTACTGTTGTGGCATTATGTGGGAGTGTATGGTTCATTATAAATGTGATTGAGTGTCTTCGTTACATTACATGATTGTTTGTGTATGTATAATGCAGGGCTTCAGAAATGGCGTGTACTTCCCAGTTGAAATAGTGTTTCTGGGGCTTAAGATGTGAAACAACCTTAATTTTTATGATCCCAATAGCAGTAGACAGCTTGTGGAAATGGATTACTAAATTCCATGACGTTAACTGCGTCCGTAATTGAGTATTACAACCACTTTACAGATAGCACCAAAAAGAATAACAAAGTGGCGTATAAAATGTTAAACATCTCACGGGAATGTGGCCGAATGAAGCGCTAAACAACAGGCGATATTTCGACAAGTGAATATCCCGCCGTTTTCAAGCGCAAATGTGACGAGAGCAGTAATGAAATGAAATGATCGGATGGCATTCCTGGCCGGGATGTCCCATTCGGGTTCGACCCCAAGTGCAAGTCTTATTTCATTCAGCGCCACATTGGGCGACTTGCGGCCGATGATGAGGATGAAATGATGATGAGGACTACACAACACCCATTCCACGAGAGGAGAAAATCTACCAAGCCGGGAATCGAACCCGGGCCTAGCACTTGGGAGGTAAGCACCTTTTTTAAATTTTTTTTCATTTTGTTCGTTGTTGATCGTTGTGTTTGGTCGTTGCGGTCGTCACATGACATCCGTTCAAATTCGTTGTTGATACTTTCATTCTGTTTTTTATATTATTATTACAGAGGCCAACTAGCTCTCTGACCGAACACGCTGAGCTACCGTTGCCGGCACCACCCAGCTAAGCAGGTGGACACAGAGTAGAGCAATAAAATTTAAACCCCTGGGAGTACACGCTGTGTTATTATATCCCATTCATGTGCTTTTTATTCATTTTTCGAAGCAGCTAATGTCAGGGACTTTAAAAAGCTGTTCAGTACTATCTGTAATTTCTACCTCAGCGGGAGATGAAACTTGAGCTAGAAATCAGTGCACAAGACGATGGTGTAATTCTACAAATGTCGAGGACCAGTTAATACAGGTTGTTTCAAAAAGGACTTTACAACTTTGAAAATTCATATAAATTAATTCATGGTATGTACAGAGGTGATTGTAGTCTCAATTTGTAGGAAATACATCAAGTTTTGTATTGTATAGTCCGCTAGTGCCGAATCGTACCGTAAGGAGCGCTAGCGGCAGTTGCCTTAAAGATGGCTGCCTTCAGTGGACCCAAGTGTACCAGCTGTGTGTTTTGGTTAGAAGAATCGAATTCGGTGACAACAGCTCATCGTAATTTCAGTACCAAATACGCTTAAGATCCTCCTATCAGGCTTACAATTTATGAGTGGTATACATGTTTTGTAGAAAAGGGTTCTCAGTAATACATGGGAACTCATCAGGTAGTCCAAGCACATCTGACAACATGGTTGAGCGAGTGAGACAACGTTTTGTCGAAAGCCCTACGAAATCGACCCGGCATCCATCTCGCGAATTGCCTCCTGCTCCAGATTCTATACCTAGACTTAGAGCAAGAATTTACGCCGCCACTAAGGAAGTTACACCTGCAACGTTTCAGCTAGTTTGGAGAGAAACTGACTTCCTATGGGATGTGTGCAGGATACCCAACAGAAGCGATATACATCTTTAGTTTAAGGCAGAAAAACATGATGTTTTTCCCTAGCAAATAACCCTAAACCAGCTCTACATCTTCTTTCAATAAATTTACGAGGATTGGAATTTAAGTAGTGACAACTATTTATTTACAACCAATACAAAAGAGTTATATGTTTGCACTGTTACTGTCCTTCAGAGCAGTCGCCATCGTTGTGTAGAACCTGTCGCCAGTGATGTGGGAGGCGTACTATACCGTTAGCACAGCCTCTTCTGTTGATGGCGCGAATATTATTTTTTAAAGTTCTTCAGTCCGTTTTGAAACACAGTGCATTAATTAACGTTCTTGGCATTAAACATTTTGTTGCTTCGTGTCACGTGAAATGAAGTTGCGCATCTGACGATAAGAGTTGAGTTTGTATAATTTTAACTATCACCTCCACAATTTCCCAACTCTACTTCGCCAAGAGCGACTCACAACCAACCACTTTCCGTTGGCTTATGTGTAGTACATTCCGTTACAGATCTTCCGTATAAAAATACATTTTTCTTTTATGCTCTTGTCATTATCACCCAATACCACCCTGACATCCAGTGTGCAAGATACATATTGTACTGGAAAAAATGACGCCACTTCGGCGACTTGTGTATCGATGGGGATGAAATGATGATGATTAGGACAACACAACACTCAGTCCCTGAGTGGGACAAGATTGACATTCTGTCCCACTGACCACTCAGCTACCGGAGGGCGGAGAGTGTACTGGAAAAAGGTTAGGAAACCGAACACGATCTCTGAGCACATTTACATAACACATATCTGTTGTGTATGGGAAGCTACACAGTTTTTACCTTCAGTATTAAAGACTGTGAGGTATCATATACAATTATGCACTGGAATTGGAAGCGTTTACTTAACTCAAGAGATTCTTGTAGACGCCACAGTGAGACCAGGCGGAGGTCAATGGCCCCCAGCAGCCATTAGATGTTATTGCGTATAATGGCTAAAAAGAGAGTTCTTTCTGAAGCCGTGATTCCCTCTCCCTCGTACTAGCGTCTCTTTCAAATCCGGTACCGACTCATGACCTGCGTCTAGGTAATAAATTACAGCCGTTGGAGCGCTGTTAAGGTGATGCAAGTTTATAAAAAACGAAATTTTCGATTTAGTTTTTTTTATCTACTGAAATAGTTGACTTTCCACTATAAAAGACATATGTCTTTGGTATTTTTGTAAATTCTAAGTAGTTTTTATATATTTACTGAAAATATGCTGACAAAAGTTTCGCGCGATAATTAGGTTCCCTGAAAGAACCCGCCATTAACATTTTTGCTATTCTACAGTTCATGTATTGTGGAATATGTTGCCACAACACGTTAACTTGATGATAAAAGCGACGGTTTCCAGCGCAGTTGGCGAGTCTCGAAAGCAACATACCATGTATTTTATTGCGCTTGAACTGTGTTGTTGGTTCAGTGCGAACATGACGACGTGCAGTAAATCGAGGTTTTCTTATAAGAACATACATGCAGCAGCGCGGGGTAGCCGAGCGGTCTAGGACGCCTTTCCACGGTTCGCGCGGCTCCCCCCGTCGGAGGTTCGAGTCCTTCCTCGGGCATGGGTGTGTGTGTTGTCCTTAGCGTAAGTTAGTTTAAGTTAGATTAAGTAGCGTGTAAGCTTAGGTACCGATGACCTCCGCAATTTGGTCCCATAAGACCTTACCACAAACTTCCATACGTCCAGAATGGTACGTAAGTAACAGAATAATGACGTTTCTTGTGACAATGCGGTCCATACTACTTGCAGTAATGAGGTTCTATGTGGGACGGCCTCAACTCCCATATCCAGTGCAAATATGTTTCATGTATCTGAGGACCAGAATTCTTTTCTAAATCACATAGTTAATTTTCTCATTTTGATTCTATGCACAGTTATGAAGGCATTTCTTCAGTAACTCGTAACAGTCAGATATCTGAAAAATGTCTCTCTTACTGTTAAGTCCACAACAGCTTTAGGGTTCCTAGTGACTGGATCATCTGGACATAATCCCTGTAAAAATGCAAAGACTAGAGTCAAAGTTAATTATATCCTACACATTGGAGTATATCATGCAATTGTCAAATATAACAAAGAAGACCCCCCCCCCCGAACCATGGACCTTGCCGTTGGTGGGGAGGCTTGCGTGCCTCAGCGATACAGATAGCCGTACCGTAGGTAAAACCACAACGGAGAGGTATCTGTTGAGAGGCCAGACAAACGTGTGGTTCCTGAAGAGGGGCAGCAGCCTTTTCAGTAGTTGAAAGGGCAACAGTCTGGATGATTGACTGATCTGGCCTTGTAACAATAACCAAAACGGCCTTGCTGTGCTGATACTGCGAACGGCTGAAAGCAAGGGGAAAGTACGGCCGTAATTTTTCCCGAGGGCATGCAGATTTACTGTATGATTAAATGATGATGGCGTCCTCTTGGGTAAAATATTCAAGAGGTAAAATAGTCCCCCATTCGGATATCCGGGCGGGGACTACTCAAGAGGATGTCGTTATCAGGAGAAAGAAAACTGGCGTTCTACGGATCGGAGCGTGGAATATCAGATCCCTTAATCGGGCAGGTATGTTAGAAAATTTAAAAAGGGAAATGGACAGGTTAAAGTTAGATATAGTGGGAATTAGTGAAGTCCGGTGGCAGGAGGAACAAGACCTCTGGTCAGGTGACAACAGGGTTATAAACACAAAATCAAATAGGGGTAATGTAGGAGTAGGTTTAATAATGTATAGAAAAATAGGAATGCGGGTAAGCTACTACAAACAGCATAGTGAACGCATTATTGTGGCCAAGATAGATACGAAGCCCACACCTACTACAGTAGTACAAGTTTATATGCCAACTAGCTCTGCAGATGACGAAGAAATTGAGGAAATGTATGATGAAATAAAAGAAATTATTCAGATAGTGAAGGGAGATGAAAATGTAATAGTCATGAGTGACTGGAATTCGAGTGTACGGAAAGGGAGAGAAGGAAACGTAGTAGGTGGATATGGATTGGGGCTAAGAAATGATAGAGGAAGCCGCCTGGTAGAATTTTGCACAGAGCACAACTTAGTCATAGGTAACACTTGGTTTAAGAATCATGAAAGAAGGTTGTATACATGGAAGAACCCTGGAGATACTAAAAGGTATCAGATAGATTATATAATGGTAAGGTAGAGATTTAGGAACCAGGTTTTAAATTGTAAGACATTTCCAGGGGCAGATGTGGACTCTGACCACAATCTATTGTTTATGACCTGTAGACTAAAACTGAAAAAACTGCAAAAAGGTGGGAATTTAAGGAGATGGGACCTGGATAAACTGAAAGAACCAGAGGTTGTACAGAGTTTCAGGGAGAGCATAAGGGAACAATTGTTAGGAATGGGGGAAATAAATACAGTAGAAGAAGAATGGGTAGCTTTGAGGGATGAGGTAGTGAAGGCAGCAGAGGATCAAGTACGTAAAAAGACAAGGGCTAGTAGAAATCCTTGGGTAACAGAAGAAATACTGAATTTAATTGATGAAAGGAGAAAATATAAAAATGCAATAAAAGAAAGCAGGCAAAAAGGAATACAAACGTCTCAAAAATGAGATCAACAGGAAGTGCAAAATGGCTAAGCAGGGATGGCTAGAGGACAAATGTAAGGATGTAGAGATTTATCTCACTAGGGGTAAGATAGATACTGCCTACAGGAAAATTAAAGAGACCTTTGGAGATAACCACTTGTATGAACATCAAGAGCTCAGATGGAAACCCAGTTCTAAGCAAAGAAGGGAAAACAGAAAGGTGGAAGGAGTATATAGAGGGTCTATACAAGGGCGATGTACTTGAGGACAATATTATGGAAATGGAAGAGGATGTAGATGAAGATGAAGTGGGAGATACGATACTGCGTGAAGAGTTTGACAGAGCACTGAAAGACCTGAGTCGAAACAAGGCCCCCGGAGTAGACAACATTCCACTGGAACTACTGATGGCCTTGGGAGAGCCAATCCTGACAAAACTCTACCATCTGGTGAGCAAGATGTATGAAACAGGCGAAATACCCTCAGACTTCAAGAAGAATATAATAATTCCAATCCCAAAGAAATCAGGTGTTGACAGATGTGAAAATTACCGAACAATAAGTTTAATAAGCCATAGTTGCAAAATACTGACACGAATTCTTTACAGACGAATGGAAAAACTAGTAGAAGCCGACCTCGGGGAAGATCAGTTTGGATTCCGTAGAAATATTGGAACACGTGAGGCAATACTGACCTTACGACTTATCTTAGAAGAAAGATTAAGGAAAGGCAAACCTACTTTTCTAGCATTTGGGTAGACTTAGAGAAAACTTTTGACAATATTGACTGGAATACTCTCTTTCAAATTCTAAAGGTGTAAGGGTAAAATACAGAGAGCGAAAGGCTATTTACAATTTGTACAGAAACCAGATGGCAGTTGTAAGAGTCGAGGGCCATGAAAGGGAAGCAGTGGTTGGGAAAGGAGTAAGACAGGTTTGTAGTCTCTCCCCGATGCTATTCAATGTGTATATTGAGCAAGCAATAAAGGAAACAAAAGAAAATTTTGGAGTAGGTATTAAAATCCATTGAGATGAAATAAAACCTTTGAGGTTCGCCGATGACATTGTAATTCTCTCAGAGACAGCAAGGGACTTGGAAGAGCAAAGAGCAGTTGAATGGAATGGACAATGTCTTGAGAGGAGTATATAAGATGAACATCAACAAAACCAAAACGAGGATAATGGAATGTAGTCGAATTAAGTTGGGTGATGCTGAGGGAATTAGATTAGGAAATGAGACACTTAAAGTAGTAAAGGAGTTTTGATATTTGAGGAGCAAAATAACTGATGATGGTCGAAATAGAGAGGATATAAAATGTAGACTGGCAATGGCAAGGAAAGAGTTTCTGAAGAAGAGAAATTTGTTAACATCGAATATAGATTTAAGTGTCAGGAAGTCTTTTCTGAAAGTATTTTATGGAGTATAGCCATGTATGGAAGTGAAACATGGACGATAAATAGTTTGGACAAGAAGAGAATAGAAGCTTTCGAAATGTGGTGCTACAGAAGAATGCTGAAGATTAGATGGGTGGATCCTTTAACTAATGAGGAAGTATTGAATAGGATTGGGGAGAAGAGAACTTTGTGGCACAACTTGACAAGAAGAAGGGATCGGTTGGTAGGACATGTTCTGAGGCATCAAGGGATCTCCAATTTAATATTGGAGGGGAGCGTGGAGGGTACAAATCGTAGAGGGAGACCAAGAGATGAATACACTAAGCAGATTCAGAAGGATGTAGGTTGCAGTAGGTACTGGGACATGAAGCAACTTGCACAGGATAGAGTAGCATGGAGAGCTGCATCAAACCAGTCTCAGGACTGGAGACCACAACAACAACAACAACAACAAAGAAGATATTATTGTCACCTACTTTGACGTAGTGCATATTATGTACTTATTTCCCATCCATAGTAAGGCCCTTGTATTATACGACCATTCCCTCAGAACGTCTGATTTCCGGTGGGAGACCCAAACATGGCAAGAGTATTCAACCTGGTGTTCGAGATGTATGAGAAGGGGGAATTATCTTCACACATCAAAAAGAATATAAAAACCCAATTCCGAATAGAACAGTTGCTGAGAGACGTGAATATTGCCGACCTATCAGTATAATAAATTGTGGTTGCAAAACACTGACACGAACTCTTTACAGAAGATAGGAAAGTCTGGAAGAACCTGATCTAAGTTAAGATTTGTCTCGCTTCCAGAGAAATGCAGGAAGTCGCGAGGCAGCACTGACCCAACGACTAAGTTTTAAGATAGGTTAAAGAAAGGCAAACCAAAGTTTATATCATCTGCAGAGAGAGATTTTGACTTTTTTAAATGCTGAAGGTAGGAGGGGGTAACACATGGAGCGAAATGTTATATTGAACTTTATAAGAGTCGAGGAGCTTGAAATGGAAGCAGTGGTGGTGTGAGATAGGTTTGCAGCCTATCCCCGATAATATTCAAACTGTACATTGAGCAGGCAGTAGAGGGAACCAAAGTAAAATTAAGGGAAAAGAAATAAAAACTCTGAGGATTGCCGATAAAGTAAGGCTGTCAGAGACAACAAAGGACTTGGAATAGTATTTCAGCGGAAAGCATAGTGTCGTGATAAGAGTTTGTAAAACGAAAATCAACGACATCTAGAGGGAGGGTATTGGAATGTAGTCGAATTAAATTAGGCAATGTGGCAGAATTATATTAAGCAATGAGACACTAAAAGCAACAGATGAGTTTTCTTTTTGTCTGTAGTCGAGAGGACTTAAAATTTAGACTGGCAATGGAAAGACACGAGTTTCTCAAGAAGAGAAAGTTGTTCACATCTAACATCAATTTAAGAGTTAGGAAATCTTTATTGAAGGTATTTGTATGGAGTGCAGCCTTGTATGGATGTGAAACTTGAACAACATGCCGTTCAGATAACAAGAGAATAGAAGCTTTTGAAATGTAACACTGCAGATGAATGCTGCGGAACATTAGATGGGTAGATAGGTTAGCTAATGAGGAAATACTAAATACACTCCTGGAAATTGAAATAAGAACACCGTGAATTCATTGTCCCAGGAAGGGGAAACTTTATTGACACATTCCTGGGGTCAGATACATCACATGATCACACTGACAGAACCACAGGCACATAGACTCAGGCAACAGAGCATGCACAATGTCGGTACTAGTACAGTGTATATCCACCTTTCGCAGCAATGCAGGCTGCTATTCTCCCATGGAGACGATCGTAGAGATGCTGGATGTAGTCCTGTGGAACGGCTTGCCATGCCATTTCCACCTGGCGCCTCAGTTGGACCAGCGTTCGTGCTGGACGTGCAGACCGTGTGAGACGACGCTTCATCCAGTCCCAAACATGCTCAATGGGGGACAGATCCGGAGATCTTGCTGGCCAGGGTAGTTGACTTACACCTTCCAGAGCACGTTGGGTGGCACGGGATGCATGCGGACATGCATTGTCCTGTTGGAACAGCAAGTTCCCTTGCCGGTCTAGGAATGGTAGAACGATGGGTTCGATGACTGTTTGGATGTACCGTGCACTATTCAGTGTTCCCTCAACGATCACCAGAGGTGTACGGCCAGTGTAGGAGATCGCTCCCCACACCATGATGCCGGGTGTCGGCCCTGTGTGCCTCGCTCGTATGCAGTCCTGATTGTGGCGCTCACCTGCACGGCGCCAAACACGCATACGACCATCATTGGAAACAAGGCAGAAGCGACTCTCATTGCTGAAGACGGCACGTCTCCATTCGTCCCTCCATTCACGCCTGTCGCGACACCACTGGAGGCAGGCTGCACGTTGTTGGGGCGTGAGCGGAAGAGGGCCTAACGGTGTGCGCGACCGTAGCCCAGCTTCATGGAGACGGTTGCGAATGGTCCTCGCCGATACCCCAGGAGCAACAGTGTCCCTAATTTGCTGGGAAATGGCGGTGCGGTCCCCTACGGCACTGCGTAGTATCCTATGGTCTTGGCGTGCATCCGTGCGTCGCTGCGGTCCGGTCCCAGGTCGACGGGCACGTGCACCTTCCACCGACCACTGGCGACAACATCGATGTACTGTGGAGACCTCACGCCCCACGTGTTGAGCAATTCGGCGGTACGTCCACCCGGCCTCCCGCATGCCCACTATACGCCCTCGCTCAAAGTCGGTCAACTGCACATACGGTTCACGTCCACGCTGTCGCTGCATGCTACCAGTGTTAAAGACTGCGATGGAGCTCCGTATGCCACGGCAAGCTGGCTGACACTGACGGCGGCGGTGCACAAATGCTGCGCAGCTAGCGCCATTCGACGGCCAACACCGCGGTTCCTGGTGTGTCCGCTGTGCCGTGCGTGTAATCATTGCTTGTACAGCCCTCTCGCAGTGTCCGGAGCAAGTATGGTGGGTCTGACACACCGGTGTCAATGTGTTCTTTTTTCCATTTCCAGGACTGTAGAATTGGGGAGAAAAGAGATTTGTTACGTAACTTGACTAAAAGAAGGGATCGATTGATGGGGTACTTTCTGAAACATCAAGAAATCATTAATCTGGTACTGGAGATGTGGAGAAGGGGGGAGGGGACGCAGGATGGCTAAAAGTTTGTATGAGTCGAATACAGTAAGAATGTTCAAATAGACATAGGTTGCTGTAGTTATTCGGGGATGAACAGGCCTGCACAGAATAGAATAGCATGGAGAGCTGCATTAAACCAGTCTTCGGACTAAATACCACAAGCAGCAACATACAGTGAGAGGAAGAGTACTGAGAGGTATCTACAATTACATCCATATTCCGCAAACCACTTTCAAGTGCATGGCAGAGAGTTTTAGTACAATTATACCAGTTATTGGGACTCTTCCCGTTTCATTCATGCAAGGAGCGTGGGAATAATGACTGTTTACATGCCTCTGTGAATACAGTGATTAATCTAATCTTGTACTTCCGATCCCTATGGGAGCAGCAAGCAGGTGGTTGCCAAACATTCCTGGAGTCGTTTGCTTTTCTTGATAGTTTATGTTGTAAAGAGTTTAGGAGTACAGTTCTTTCAACTCTCTGTGACACACTTCCATTGTTCAAGTAAACATGTAATCATTTGTGCTACCCATCTCTGTATAAGTTCAGTATCCTCCGTTAGTCCTATCTGACAAGGCTCGCACACACTTGAGCAATATTCTAGGATGGGTCGCACGAGCGGCTTGTAAGCAATCTCCGTTGACTAATATCCTTTCAAAGTGTTACGTCCAGGTACTTGTGTGAATTTTTCGATTATCGATTCCAGCGGTCATTCCTTGATATTGTTGTCAAATCACGTTTTCTCATTTTGTAAAATGCACAGTTTTAATGTTAAAAAATATATCGGCTCAACCACTTGTTTATAGTGTAAAACACTAAGATTGACGCGTTTCGGAAGTCAAGCTTCCATCTTAAGAATAATAAAAAGTTAAAGAACCTGTTAAAACTCGCTAAAATAGAAAATGCACCAGGCGCAATAAAATTGAAAATAAAATTAAAACATCGTGGCTACTTCCTTTGTTGCAGCCGTGTATTCCAAGGTGCATCTCCACATAGTCGTCAAAATATAAAAAACTCTAAAATGGTGTCGCCTATGGTGTTCAGCATCTAACCACATGGCTCTCTCCTCTATCGTCAATCTTAGTGTTTTACACTATAAACAATTGGTTGAGCCGATATATTTTTTAACAATGACATTCACAACCGCGATCTCTCATCCAATATGGATAAAATCAAAATGCACAGTTTTACATTTCTGAACATTTAATGCGAGTTACCAATACTTGCACTACTTTGAAATCTTATGAAGATCTGTCTGAATATTTGTGCAGTTTCTTTCACAGTGTTCTTTGTTATAGATAACTGCACCATCTGCGAATAATCTGAGGTTAATATCAATATGTCTCCAAGGTCATTAATATGCAACATGAACAGCAAGGGACCCAACATACTTCCCTGGGGAATGCCCCCAAGTTACTTCTACATCTGTGGATTACTCCTCATCCAACATAACTTACTGCGTCCTTCCTACCAAAAGAATACTAATCCACTCACAAATTTCGTTTGATATTTCACACGATCGTACAGGCGCAAGTATGGTACTGACAGTGACACAAATGCCAGTGAGTCAAATGATTCTCGAAGATCCAGAAATATTGCATCTACGTGACTGTCTTGATCGTTATGAGAAAAGTAAAAGTCGGGTTTCACATTTTCGAAGTTTTGGAAATCCGTGTCGGTTGTCATGGATAAGAGTATTCAGTTCCGGATGCCTCATCACATTGTATCTAAGAAAGTGTTCTAGGATACTACTTGGGGCGTTCAATAAATAATTCAACACGTGTTTTCCGAAAGCAGGTTGATTTTATGCGGATTTCAATGCACCGTATTAATTCCCACTCTTTGGGCTACAAAACTGTTTTTCAACATAATTTCCGTACAGTTCTCGGCCTTACACCACTTTACTGGAAGGGTCTGTGTGCCCTCATGGCATCGCTCTACTGGTCGAAGTCGGGGCCAAAGTCTTACTGCATCAATATCCTCCCCATCACCTACGTACTACTTCAGTGGGCCGAACAGATGGAAGTCGGGAGTTGCGAGATTCTGGTTGTAGAGTGACTGACGGAGAACAGTTCAATAAAGTTTTGTGAGCTCCTCTCGGGCTCGTAGACTTATGTGAGGCCTTTCCTGTACTGCATGCAAACTAACGTAAAATATTTGACAGTAATCGCTCATTTTACAAAAAAGAAAAGAAAAAAGTTATGTATATGGACCTATACAATTTAACAGACGATCTTCATTTTCTTAAAGTTCATGGTTATTATTTTCAAATAACTCACGGAGAAGGCATTCCTATTTTCTATTCATGAATGGCAACTACCTGGAATCCTTTCATCACTTTGCAGCCCAACAACGCTACCTACCGACCCTGGAGGAGATCATCTGAGGAAATGTAACACGGAGCGGGTAGGACAAGGTCTAAATATGTACTGAACAGGTTAATACACGAACGGAAAAACTGCATTTTCCCTCCCTTAGTGCCATGCTTCTGCCCGGTATCTCAGTACAGTATCAACTTCATTGCTCGTGGGGTAGTGTCTGTTTCTAATAAACAATATTAGGTGCAAAGAGAGAGAGGAGTGTGGTAACCTCTTTAAAATCACCTTCGTCCAACCATCACAGCTGGTAGCAACTGGTGAAAGTCCCATGCCAGGGTCCCCACGCCAGAGTTATGGGTGAAGATTGTCAACATTCTAGAAAGCGAAGAGCAAGTGAAGGAAATGCCAAACGGAGGGGTGGGTGGAGGAGCCTGTGGGATCAAACTCTGAGGGAACCGCCTATCTGTTTGGAATCAATAAGGTAACAGTCCTACCAGCAAAATTAGCTTGCGTTGTTCCGCGTTCTGAGACAGGTCGGACAATCGAGACGACCGGCCGGCCTGTCACTCGCTGCCAGTGGCTTTATTAGTTGCGGTATGGCAGCTTGGGTCAGCACACCGCTCTCCTGCTTGTTGTTACCTTTCTTGACCTTGGAGCCGCTACTTCTCATTCAAGTGGTTCCTCAACTTTCGTGTATCCCATTAGAGCACTCCCATCAAGGGAAAATCATAAAGTGGTCAGGGTAGCCTTAAATCATTGGCAAACTTCGAACTACAGTCGCGCAGCCTTCACGGAGCCATGGTATATCGTAATATTTTCTTCAGTAAATACTAAGACATACAAGGCATCCTCTAGAATCTAGCGATAACCTTTTCAAACGTGGAAACAAAGACCGAAATTATACGGTGTCGTACTTTACGCCACAGGAAGAATTTTGCGCAGAAACGTCCATTCTGTTGGCAGAGGTGTCTGTCGTTCAGGAGGAGGAAGGGGAGATTAGCATTTAACGCCACGTCGATGTCGATGTCATTAGAGACGGAGTACAAGTTCGGATTAGGGGATGATGGAAAAGGAAAACGGCCTTGCCCTTTCGCAGGAACCATCCCGGATTTGTCGTTCAAGGCTCTTGAGTTTCGTCACCCCTGGTGAATGCTCTTCAAATGCACTTCAAATGGTTCAGATGGCTCTGAGCACTATGGGACTTAACATCTGAGGTCATCAGTCCCCTAGAACTTAGAACCGCTTAAACCTGCCTAACCTAAGGACATCACACATATCCATGCTCGAGGCAGGATTCGAATCTGCAACAGTAAAGGTCGCGCGGTTCTATCGACAACAGCATCGCCAGTGAACGGTCTCTCTTGTGCTGCTGCCTGTATACGATAAATCTATTATTACGGAGAAGGTTACAGTTCCGATTACTCATCGTATTGCCACAGCCTAAATTTCGTCTTTTCTGTAGAACATTGTCCGTCTAGTGTATTCTACTGAGTTCCCTCAGTAAGTATTCAGCAAATAAATCGCTAATCTGCGAAGCGGTGATCAGGTTTTGATTAGTAGTCCACAATGTGGTACTGTGTCGAACAGTTTTCGAAAACCTGGGAAGTCGAAGCAGCCCTGTTCACTTGTGAGCCGTGCATGACTCGTGTTCATGCCATTTAATGTTTGTCATTTTCTATTATGGTACTACCGTCTCGTTTTCTTTTCCATTTACTGGCATCACTAACTTCCTGCCTTACTTGCCTGTGAGTGGCAGCAGTAGCGAGTACGGATAGTGCACTGTCGTACTATCTCTGGAGCGACCGACAGTATTTCCGGGCCTAGGCAGTCGGTCGGTTGGGGCAGAGCAGCGAGGAAGTCCCCGTGGCGCGTAGTCAGCCTGGAGCCGCTGGCAGCGTGCACGCGCGGTTGAGTTGTGAGGGCTACGACGTTCGTCGCCTACCGATCCTGGATACTACAATTAAGTGCTCACTTAACCTACTATCAAGCCTCAACTGCTATCACATCTCTTCGTTTGGTCCTGACTGTCGCTTTCTCGGAGATTCCCGCAAGCAACAACGTGTGTGCATTGAAGTCGGCTGGAATTGCAGCCGTCTTCCTGTTTGGTGTTTAACTTAATTTAATTCATTCCTACAGTAATGAAGTGTACCAGCGGTATCTTCTACCTTGTGGCCGTTGATGTTCTGGTGACATGCCCTGGTTGTTGACGCAGTTTTTGGCAGTGTATTTTCCTCGTCGTGTTGCTGCTGGCCAACACGGCGTGTAGTTCGACAGCTGAGGTGTTGTTGGTAGTTTTGGGCGTTTATTCTGACTTGGCTGGATTGGGCACCAATACCCAGAACTTGGTGCTGTTGACATCTTGTTGTCGTATTATTGGTCGGGTGGAGCAGAACTGATCTTGTTGGTTGGTTCTTAGGCTGGCTTTTGGGTTGCCTTCCGTCTCATCTAAACATGCGTTAGTGTTACTTCCCAGGCCGACCCTTGGAAACTTTTGCGTTTTTCATAGTGATTTCCTTTTTAGTCTTAAGTACTCTGTGTGGCCTTCAGCCGAGTGTTAGGTTATTAAAATTGCAAGACTTCCTTCTTAGGCCTTAAGCCGTAAAAAAATTGTTTGTCACCTGGCCTTCAGCCAAGTTTCAGCCTTTCAAAATTGAAATTGAAAATTCATTGTGCCTGTGCCTTAAGCCATAAATTTGTTTCAATTGGATATGTGGTCTTCAGCAGAGTTTTCAGGCTTTTCAAATCAAAAGTTGAAAAATTTAGTCTAGGCCTTAAGTCGTAAGAAATATTTTCTAGTTTGTATGTGGTCTTCAGCCGAGTTTTCCAGCTTACATTAAAAATTCGAAATTTCTTTGTCTGGGTTTTAAACCTTGAGATTGTTTGGGTTTGGTACGTGGCCTTATGGCGATTTTTGTGTGAAGCATTTTAGGATAAAGCCTTTAGCCTATTTTAGTTGAAATTTTGAAGCTCTTCCCTTTTGGCTTTAAGCCGTAGAATTGTTTTCTGCATGGTGTTTAGATGAAACATTGAAAATCTTTGTCTCGGCCTTAAGCTGTAACACAGTTCTTGATTAATGTGTAGCCTTCAGCCGAGATCCTGGGAAAAAATTCAAGCTAAGGCTTTCAGCCTATTTAAATTGAAGATAAAAAAATTTCTAAAGAAGTTAAACCTCCAGAAAAACTTCTGTACCTCAATTCCTTGCTTAGGCCTTGTGCCTTGGATTTTTGATGTGGCCTTCAGCCGATCTAAATTAAATCTTTCGTTGAATGTTTTTGATTCTTGCTTGTGTGATTGCCTGTTTTAAGAAATAAAGATTATATGTTGAGTGCAACTGACAGTAACTTACTTTGGCCCCTTTCTACAAATATAACCTCATCCGCCCTGTCTTGCTAGCCCAGGGTTTTCAACTTGCATCTGTTGTTTGCAAGCTGCCGTCTATGAAGACAGTTGGCTGGGTTTGACAAGACTCGTTTTTCTTGAATCCGAGCTGATTCTTTAAGAGAATCTTGTTGCCGACAATTTTGTCTATTGTTTTATATTTTCATATTTTATTGCTCTCTCAGATTGTCAGAGCAATTGTGTACAAACGGTCCAGCACATAAACGGTTACGTCATATAAATAATTTAATAAACCTTTATGGCTTTCATTCAATAATTACAGGTCTGCCCTTCCTATTACGTATTGTGTAATCTCTTCC
The DNA here is from genome assembly GCF_023897955.1 of Schistocerca gregaria. Classification (NCBI taxonomy): domain Eukaryota; kingdom Metazoa; phylum Arthropoda; class Insecta; order Orthoptera; family Acrididae; genus Schistocerca; species Schistocerca gregaria. Next base: position 385,575,206 of record NC_064927.1, read on the forward strand.
ACCCCATGGAACGATATAATACGGTAGTTGTCATAAACGCGACCCCTGTACGTTCCTATGTAGCGTGAGAACGCTCTTGCAATGATTTTGACACCTATCAAAATATGCTCACTACAACGAGCGAATATCACACTACCAAGTCATTTCGAATGAAGGATAAATTTGAGTAATAAAAGAACAACCGTATGGTACAATCTACGTTTTGGCATAGTTATTCATTGTTGTAATATCGTTCTTGTGCATTTAACATATCATCTAGTAGTTATTATATGAAGGGATACGAGGGCTATTCGGAATGTTAGGCCCGTTCGGTCGCGAAACGGACACCATTATGAAAATCAAAAATATTTTATTTGCAGCAGTTAGATAATAGACCTTTACATAGTTGCCGCTTCGACGTACACATTTGTCGTAGCATTGTACCAACTTCTCAATGCCCTCGTCATAGAAGGCAGCCGCCTGTGCTTTCTGCCAAATCTCTGCTCTAGTGTACAACTTGTGGTCTGTGCCAAAATGTTGTCTTCATAGCCAGCGGTTCATGTGAGCAGAAACGAAACTCAGTTGGAGCCAATTACGGGCTGTACTGTGGGCAATCGAACACTTCCCATAGAAAACACTGCAGGAGCATCTTCATTGCCCCTGCAGAGAGCGGGAGAGAATTGTCATGAAGAAGGAAACGCATGACAGCTATGTTATGTTGGGTGCATGAAATTAGGCGAAATATCTTACCAGACCCTCACACTTGGCGAGAGATACTTTTTTCCAGCCATCTTTACGTGCTGACTGTGAGCTCAAAACTAAAAAGAGCGGCGTGACGCGATCGACGGGTATACTAGAGACCAACACATCTGTGCAACGTTTCATCGGATTTTCACCATCGTTTCCATTTCCCGATCGATCGGACCTTATTTTCCGAATGGCCCTCACGTGTGTGTAATTTCTCGTTATCTGTTACACTTCTCTGCACTTTGATCAGTTTTAGACAAACGGTGTGATAGACGTCTATTAGATTTTATGAGAAACTGTCTCTCGGGTGTGGGTAAAGTAATTCTCGTAAGCATGTTCAATTCAATCTTCATTTGTTGAGCACTGTCCGAGCATTTGTGATTCGTACTTCGGTAAGACGAATACAGGGGTTTTTGCTGCCAGAATAAGCAACAGGCTCGTTTATTCTCGTAAGTTTAGAGCTCTGGAAAATACTGTATGACTTCTGAATCGAAAGTTGCAACATAATCATTCAGATTTGTGGACCAATGTCCTTTATGCTACATTAATTGCGAAAGAAATAGTCCGAACATTGGGGTACGTACACATTTTTTAAACCTATAGACCGTTCTCTATTAGAGGGCTGTTGCCAATATTTTTACCACAGTACAAATCTTTGAAATGTTATATAACGTTACGGCGCACCTAACGCAACTGGAATACCGTATATCATCATACTACAATGACTCTGTTTCCCTGTGATTGACATTGGACGGTTCCAAAAGGTTATCGGAAATTTCAAATGCTTCATTTTAGCAACAGAAAGTACACATACAATCAATTTCAGATGTTGTGCTTGCCCAGTGAAATAGTAGAATAACAAAAGAAAATTTCGAGTCATCACAATGGGAGGCTGGATAGTTATTTTCCATAGTAATACACTTCAAGGTAGTTTCCTCGATTTACGAATCTGCACAATTAATGCTCTGACCGTTGATTACCCATACTTAGAGCATGGAGGCAGAATATTCTCTTTCTGTATATTATAATGTGTAGACCTGAAAATGATTGCATTTTGCGAAAAACTGCATTCAGAGGTTGCATGTTCTCGACAAACTACGAAACAAATCTTACCTTCTTCGCCGTATTATGCACGTCGCTTCTCGCTTATCCATTAGCGAAACAGAAATGACGTAATGACTTGTGAAGTATTTATGGACAAAGAGACATAGCACTGCCGCCAGTCTGGGCACGTTATATTGCTTCAATTTACTTACGAGAGGATTTCGCTGAGCTCACAGCATAGGACGACGGTCACAGTCTGCTACGTAGCAGTTATGTCTCGATACGCGCGCACATAGAAGTTGTGGGAAGCTGTTGTAGGTGGACCGGTCCTCACACCCAACGCGGTTGCTGCCCTGACACTGAGAACTAACGGTCTTTTGCCATCAGCAGATGGTGCGATCATTCACCTCTCCTCATCTCTGGAGACTTGACGGCCATAGCAAAGTTGCCTTGACCGTTTTTGCTGTGCCCTCCATAAAATACGGTACCAAGCCTTACATAGTGAGGACGTCACAGAGAGGCGCAACATAGTTACTGTCAGAGCCATAGAGCCCACACCGACTATGTTGTGCTTCTGCCATATGTCACTCAAATAGTTTCCATGTGGACATCTACCAGCCAAACGTGGATATAGGCGGACAACCGCCTCAAAAAATGGTTCAAATGGCTCTGAGCACTATGGGACTTAACATCTGTGGTCATCAGTCCCCTAGAACTTAGACCTTCTTAAACCTAACTAATCTAAGGACATCACACACATCCATGCCCGAGGCAGGATTCGAACCTGCGACCGTTGCGGTCGCATGGTTCCGGACTAAGCGCCTAGAACCGCGAGACCGCCACGACAATCGCCTCAAATCAGTCACTATCTATGCTCAGCATCAGCGACAGTATTAAGAGTACCAATAGGAATCGAAGACTTTATGAAGACCGTGTCTATAGTTGCAGCCCAGAAGGAACCAGCTGGACATTCTACAAGTTTTATTAGTCATCATTCATTGCATTCAGGACCAGAAAAACGTTCAAAGTTGTGTCAGTGTAAATGAACTTTTAACAACATTGTAACTTGTTTATAAAAGAAAAGGTTTGCCTTTTCACTGTGTACTCCAAACTAAACTGAACTGGCTTCGTATTCTTTAACTTCGTGTATCCGTGTTGTGACCTTGATCAATGCAAGTGGTGTAGCTACGAAAACCCTACTTGATAAAATGAAGTGCCAACTGTATCTGAAACTGTGTAACTGTATTTCAATTAACTTTTATCGAAACCGCAAGAAAACGTATACTGCATACTAAATACGTTGTCGTGTCAAATTCTACAGGGTGAACATTAAAAAAAAAACGACAAAATTGCAGGTACGGATTCTTGACTGAAAATGGAGGAGAAAACGTCCTATGATCATGTGTCCAGAAATGCTTCGTTGCCGCGGTAGATGGCGCTGGCGAGTGACAATACTTCTGATACGAGCCGTGTGTTCCCTGCGTGTTGCACGCTGTGTGATTGTCGCCGTGAACTTTAAGTAGCAGAATGGTTCGTTATCACGCCAGGAACAAGCTGAAGTGATGTTTGTGTAAGGCCAAGCAATGGAAACGGCCGAGAGGCGGCACGACTATACCTTGTAAGTAGGCTGTTTAGGTTTTTGTTTTGGCAACCCCACATAGCACGCTGTATGAAAATCACTGGCTGTGCTGTGTGCAGTCTGTGACTGGTTGGCATTGTTGGAATATTCGCCATTGTAGTGTTGGGCAGCTGGATGTGAACAGCGCGTAGTGTTGCGCATTTGGAGGTGAGCCGCCAGCAGTGGTGCATATAGGGAGAGAAATGGCAGAATTTTGAGAGCGGAGGATCTTGACGTGTGTCCATCAGAGAGAGTAAATTTGTAAGACTGGATGTCATGAACGTTTGAACATTATTAAGGTAAATACATTGTTTGTTCTCTATCAAAATCTTTCATTTGCTAACAATGCCTATCAGTAGTTAGAGCCTTCGGTAGTTAGAATCTTTTATTTAACTGGCAGTATCGGCGCTTGCTGTATTTCAGTAGTTCGAGTAACGAAGATTTTTGTGAGGTAATTGATTCATGAAAGTTATAGGTTATTGTCAGTCAGGGCCAGTCTTCTGTAGGGATTATTGAAAGTCAGATTGCGTTGCGCTAAAAATGTTCTGTGTCAGTTTAGTTTTGATCAGAATAAGTAAAAAGAGAAATGTCTAAGTACAGTAATTCATAAATTTTTCTAAGGGGACGTTTCATAACCGAAACAAGTACCCTCACAAACACCAATCACATGACACAACATTTCGTGCCCTTATTTGGGTGTTTGTGTGATCATGGACCCTTTGAGACAGACGAATGCAGGGAGGCGGTGAACTGCGCGTAGCCAGATTTGAAGCTTGCACTAAGGTTCGTCTCAACATTCTATAGAACCCGATCGTCCACATCTGGTGTATGCACAGTCCCCGTTCTCCCTGCACGTTCATCTGTCTGAAAGGACCCACGATGACACAAACGCCCACGAAGGACACCACGGCATGTGGTCAGAGGAACTGTCATTCGTCCGCGCCATCTACCGTAGTAATGATGCATTTCCGGGAACATGTTCACATGGCCTCTTTTCCTTCAATTCCAATCAGGAAATCGTCCATACAGTTTGTCGGTCTCATTAATGTACATTGAACTGAGTTGTAATGCGTATCGAGCGAGGTGGCGCAGTGGTTAACACACTGGACTCGCTTGCTGGAGGACGACGGTCCAAACCTGCGTCCGGCCATTCTGATTCAGGTTTTCCGTGATTTCCCTACATCGCTACAGGAAGATGCCGGGATGATTTCTTCCGGAGGGCGCAGCCGACTTCCTTTCCCTTCCTTCCATAATCCGACCTTACGCTCCGTCTCTAATGACCTCGTTGTCGACGAGACGTTAAACATTAATCTCCTGCGTTACAATGCGTGACTTCAACTTGATTAGAAGTTACAACACATAAAATTAACAGAGCAAAATTTATATATAAAATTACAAATCGAATTTCGAAAAAATAAATGTTCAAATTACTTGTCTAAAAGTATCCTGTAATTTAAGAACCAAACTAAAGAAAATTCCAAACACTAAGTTATGCACACGCGAAAATAACATCGCACTGTGGGAATAAGACTGCTTGCATAAGAATCCTGAACTGACCTTCACCTAAACTGAACCTCATATTAATTTTGAAATTCATTGCTAAAATGTGAATGACCTTGTTGTCCTGACTGTAATTTTGTGGGTTACCAGTGGGAACGGAAACTCGGTACGGCTGAAAAGTGATGAACATTAAAACACAGCGCAGCAGCAAACCAGCGAAAGAGAAAGCCTTGGGCTGTGCAATACAAGGACGAACGGATACGCTAAGCACGTTAACCTTCAGTTTTACTTTCGCGGAAATGTATTCCGCTTAGTGCAATGCGTCGACACACTATTAGAAACCTAATTTTTGTGAGGAGATGGTCGAAGATATTTGCAGTTACTAAATGATTAATAAGAGATTAGGATTCAAAAATTATATTGGAACTCTGATTTCCTAACTACTGCAATCAGATTTATAAAAATCACTCTTTATAGGCCTGTGAAAAATATTACTCTGCCGTAGAGTGAGTTAATACAATGGTAGAGGAGTGGTAAATCTATAACTTCTGAGAATAAGTTATGTGAACAGATAACTTTGTTTAGTTACGTCTGGATAATTAAAGTAACTAACTTGAACCAATAAAGTAAAATACCACTGAAAGTGTCTCCTTTTGAAACACGCACAAATTACGCGTAAGGAAGCAATGCATTAGCTGAATATGTTCACACCTCTCAAATAATACTTTACAAAATCATATTTCCAGAAATTAACGTCCTCTACATGTCTATCTTAGTCGTCTGCTAACAATTTCCAGAGCGCTTAGTAGCGTTCTCACAGAAACGACAATGCTACTGAAAAACAAAGATCACATTACTTGTACTCAGAATCTCTGTCGGATAGCATATGGACTACTGAACACTTCTGTTTATAACATCAACTGCTTTCAATGATGGGCAGTTCCCTATTTGGTGAATAGGCTGAAACATAAAAGTTTCTATGCTGCCCTTTTTGTTATTAGGTTCTGCTTGCCTGAATAATGGGGGATTGGAACAATGGAAGGAAAGTAGTTGGTTCAAAGAGAGACAAGGGAGGAGTGCAATCTTGCTACTGTACTGTTCAATCCGTCTATCGAAGAAGCAACGAAAGAAATAAAAGAAAGATTAAAATAGGTGTTGAAATTTGATGTTAAAGGGTATCAATGATAACACTGCTATCCTCAGTGAAAGCGACAAATAATTTTAGGACCTGTTGGGTAGAATAAACAGTCTACTGAATACAGATTATGGATTCAGAGAAAACGAAAGAAAGACGAAAGTGTCGAAGGGTAGTAGAATGGAGAGTAGCGATGTGATTGAAATCGAAACTAGAGACTACACAGCTGACGAAGTTAAGAAATTCTGCTACCTTGGAAACACAAAAGGCTGTGACGGAAGAAACAAAGCGGAGATATACAGCCTGACAAAGAAAGTATTACTCGTCAAAAGCTCTACTACAACGTTTAAGCACAGCGATGTATGGAAACGCGTAACTGACTGGGGGAAACTAGGAAGAGAAATTAATCGAGTTTGTGAAATGTTTTCTTACAGGTGTGGTCTGTAAAGATGAGAGATGAGATAGTCTGCAGAACTGGAGAGGAAAGGAATGGGCGGAAGACACTGACAAGAAAATGGGCTTTTGTTAAGACATCAGGGAATAACGTCCACAATACTAGAGGGATCTGTAGTGGGTGAAAACTGTAGAGGAAGACAGAGATCAGAGTTTTAGGCAAAAACAATTAAAGATGTTGAATATAAATGGTATCCATCATGTGTCTGGCACGGGGAAGGATGTCGTGCCGGGCTGTAGAAGTGGATGTCGGCTTCGTTCCGCGCTTCATCTGAGGCATCTTGAAATTAGTCAGTACGGTTTTTGTTCATTGGTTCTCGTGTAATGAAAGGTGTGAACGAATGTGGCTTATACTGAGAAACAATTGTTTAGAAATACAAACAAACAGTGAACAAGGCTATATGTTACAAATGTTATGTCGATGACACACTAATTCTGTTTAACGGCTGCGTACATTGTTCACACAACTCAGTAATATGAATCCAAAAATAAGGTTTACCTGGAGATAGAGAAGGGAAAGAGTATCAGCTTCTCAGATTTAAAAGTAAGGAAAAGAGGTCATAGGCAGCAGTTCGCCACGTACTGTAAAACTACAACAACAATAGAGCCATCCACAAAACTTCGTCATTCTGAATCACATAACAAAGCCACTCCATGTTACGCAGACTGATTAAAATACCCATCACCAAAGAGGAAAAAGCTGAAGAGCTCTTACTCACAGTCCGCAGCTCGTGGTCTCTCAGTCGCGTTCTCGCTTCCCGAGCACGGGGTCCCGGGTTCGATTCCCTGGGGAGTAAGGCACTTTCACCTCCCTCGAGATGACAGGGTGTTTGTGTTATCTGCATTCATGAAAGTGGCGAGTTTGGACTGCGCGAAGGTTGGAAATTTGTATGGGCGCTGATAACCGCGCAGTTAAGTGCCCCACAAACCAAACCTGGTCATCATCATCATCATCTTACTCACATTTCACCTTTTTTTTAAAGCCCCTGCGCTAGAGATGAGAACCGCGTCGCCCAGGGATGATACCACGTAGTTTTCTTGTGAGTGGCCTGGAAAAACATTTCAGGCACACTGCCGCTTAGAATCGGCATGAAAATCCCGCAAGGAGCAGCATAAAAAACAATGAAACCACCCCTTTCCCAGAGGCGCTGATTCCCTCACATTTCGCTGTCGAAAGTTCGCAGTGGAATGAGTAGCAGGAAGACGTTCTTGATGAACTTTGATAATGCTGACACCCTCGGACATTTCCACCCTCTCTAAGGACATTAAGGGGCTGTATCCCCATTATACATACTCTCATGTACTGGTTAGTGCCACTAGGGACCATTCAAAATAATTCCACAAAATTTTAGCGTGACCCAAAGCAGCTAAGGGTGTTAATGTTTCCTCACACCTCTTATTTTCCGTCCTCCTGTTGCGTGTTCACGGGGGGATGAAATGTTAACATATGCATAGATAAAACGGGGAAGGGTCCCCGTAAGACCCTGAATAAAAATAAATGTAGTGTGTTGTGAACTAAAAAACCTGTACTGAACTGGTTTCCTATCCTGAAATTCGTATGTGTAATTCTGCGTTGTGATGCTGAAAAACGGAAGTAATACGATTACGGGAACGCTGTCTGACAAGAAAGAGTCACCAAAAAAATCTCATACTTTATAACTGCATTTGAATTAACATTTACCAAACTAATTAGAAAACGTAAACCTGTTACATAAGCTGTCAGTGCTACTCTATATTATGCAGTGCATTGGATAGTGCTACAGTGCTTGACTTACAATTCCAGCACACAAAACAGAGTAAAAACGCTTGGGGAATTTAAAAATCGAATTTTGAAAGAATAAATAACAAAAACGTTTGCCGAAGGAATGCGCTATGATTCTACATAAGTAACTGACCAAATAAAATTCCAAAGACTGAGTGATACAGATGCAATTGTAACACTGCTATGAAAGAATGAGACTGTCTGACAAGAAATACAATTTAAACTCAACTTTATGTGAATTTTTTGAAATACAACACCTCTCCTTGAATGATGTTATTGTCTTTACTGTAATGTAATTGGCCCTAACATGTTCATGGCTTACCTGTGACAACGTAAACTCGGTTGATGAAAATTAAGGGCAGCGGCAAACTGGCTAAAAGGAAAGAAATCCTTAGTAGAAAGTAAGGACTTTGAACTATTCTAAACAGATCGTGCTTGAATTATGACCACTGTTTTCAGCGAAGTATAATGCAGCGGCACACATTTTTCGAAACCAAATTTTCGTGGGGAGACGGTGGAAGATATTTCATCTACCAAATGACTGAAAAATTTCTAGCATTTAAAAACGATGTTGTGAACAGTGAAACTCGTTCTTTACAAAGATTACGTCATCTTATTAAAATATGACTCTGAGGTGAAATTAATAACACAGGCCAACGAAAATTTTTAAATTTTTTTTTACTTTGATAGCTGATCTTTATAGATTTTTGTGAGATGAATCCAAATCTAGTCATAGGTTTTTTGTATCACCCATAGTGTTTGAGCAATATGCTTTTTATTATATAGTATACAAATCCTATGCTATTCGGTAAACGGGATAATTAATGAAACGCTTTGTTACAACATAAGCATGGTTTGTATTTACAGTAAGCTACTTAAAACAATAAAATCTGTTAATAGAGGTTTCACTTGTCAACTGGTATTCGTTTATATTTTGTTTCTCTTTTTTCTTTGACGCTTCTTGTATAGCTTTCTGTACGATGAGTCCCTTGCTGGACGTTTCGGTGAAGTGACCAGCAGTAGTCCCCCATCATGTTCGTGTTCCAGCAGCCTTGGTAGCGTTTTTCCATCACTTTAATGTCCTGATGAAAATGCTCCTCGCTAACATCTCCCATATTGTCCGGGAAGTAATCAAGGTGACTTTTCAAAATGTGAACTTTCAGGCTCATTATACATCTTAAGTTTTAAACTTCTTTAACACTGTAGCTACAATTGAACCATATTCTGGATCATTTTCATGTCCTAAGAACTTTGTAACGACTTGCTTGAATGATACCCATTTAAGGGAATTGTGGATTCAAAGTTAACATCAAACATCAATTTTCTAATGTCAGGTCCGGCAAAGACGCCTTCTTTTAGTTTACCTCCTGAAAGGTGTGGAAACTTTTGGTCTAGGTCTAGGCCTAACTCTATATGTAGATGTGGTAGGAGTACGTTTACTGTATCTACAAGTTTTGTGTAGACTGTTCTTGTCACCTGGTTCTAAGGACTCCCTCACAGACCAGTTCTTTCCGCATCAGTGTTGAGCCCTAGCCCTACTGACCCATTCATACAAGAAACATGGAAATTTGGTGAAGCCAAGTTTCTGAGCAAGGATCTTGCTCGTTACTTTTAGATCGCCACATATCGTCCTACCATGAGCTGAACAGCCTATTTTATTCAGCACTATTTCTAGGTTTTCATAGCTTTCTTTCATATGTACAGAATATCCAACAGGTATAGATGCATACATGTCACCATTGTGTAATAAAACAGCCATTAAACTAGTTTTGAATGAATCAATAAACAACCTCCAGTCTTCCTTTATGTATTCTATACCAAACTTATTCATCAGACCCGGAATGTCTGAGCAGTACACTACATTACTTTCTTGTTGAAAAAACTTGGAAAATTGCTGCTCTCTCTTTCTATACATGTATATACTGGTCCCAACTGTCAGCAACTTCTTTTCTTGTAATTTAGGGACAAGCAATTCAGCTTTTCCTTTCGTTAAGCCCAGATCATTAACCAAATCGTTAAGTTCGGTCTCAGTAAACAATTTGGACTCTAGACTTTCTGTATTACAATAGAATTCATCATCATTTGGTTCATCTAAATCACACTGTACAGCAGAAAATACTTCTGTTGGAATAGAATTTCAATCATCTGGTGGTTCCGGAACCGGCAGATATACACCATGCTCTACTGGTCGGATAGTGGACGGAAAGTTAGGGTAGCGTATTTTTCGAATTATGACCAGTAATATCAACACTGTAGCATCATCGGAATGATTTCTTGGCTCCCTCCGTATCATAGAAACAGCTAATCTAAAGGGCCTTTTTCTCCTTTCTGGGTCGTTTTATCATATCTTCAACACACGCATAACATACCTTACGTGGCGCCCAAGATTTATCGTGATCATCAAGTTTAGATCCAAAGCATTATAGATAAACCTTTTTCACAAAGTCTGTATTCTTCCTTTGTTGTTTTTTAATCACAAACTCGCCAAAAGTGTAACAAAAACTGTCAGCAGAGTTTTTACAACCACGATTAGACATTGTATTGAGCACATGTACAAGAAACGGGAAAGTGAGGCTTGGTTGACAGTAAACAAAACACCATCTGTTAACACAAAAATATAATCGACCTTCTTCGATTTCCAGCAAATGTTTTTCAGCAGTGTTACCAATGTCATCGACATTCATTACACCTCCTTTTTAAAGTATTTTAACTATATAAAAGCTGTTAAATTCTTTTATAAATCGCTTAATGTAATAAATTTAACTGTAAAATGTGAAGAAATGGTGGATGATACAGTTTTTTAAGTATCATATTTGGATTTCCCACCATAAAAAATATAAGAATGAGGTATTTTCAGTGCAAAAAGTGTTTTCATCGTTGGCTTGTGTCATTGAAGTGGTGAATCTATAACTTCTGAGTGCAAGACATGGAATTGATAACTTTACTTAATCACGTCTCAGTAATGAAACTACCAAAAGCAGCAAAGAAAAATCTCACTAAAGCTTCCCATTTTCCAAACACTTCATAAATAATGTGCAGGCAGGCAACGCAGGAACAACACTACCTGAAAATCTTCGCTACTCAAATTAAGCTTTAGTCATATTCCCAGAATTCAACATGCCCGCTTTTGTATCTATGTGCTCTGTTAGCAATTTTCAGACTTTTTAGCAGCATGACCAACGCTCGATTCACCCACTTACTTCTCGCAGATTGCAACAGCAGCTGGAATGCTATTGCCAACCAAATACCACAGTGCTTCTACTCAGAACCTCTGTGGCGTAGCATATGGACTACTGAAGACTATTGTTTCAAAAATGTCCAGTGTAAATAATGAATTATGAGACGCATCGAGCCGGCCGTCGTGTACGAGCGGTTCCAGGCGCTACAATCTGGACCCGCGCGACCGCTACGGTCGCAGCTTCGAATCCTGCCTCGGGCATGGATGTGTGTGATGTCGTTAGGTTAGTTAGGTTTTAGTAGTTCTACGTTCTAGGGGACTGATGACCTTAGAAGTTAAGTCCCATAGTGCACAGAGCCATTTGAACCAATTGAAGACGCATCGAATGAAAAAATAGAGCTCACACCCACATTCATTGAAAACCAAAAATAAACAAAGAAACCTTACAATCCACTACTTCGACAAACTCCTTGGTGGCACCCGCCCAGCTTAATTGAGAATTGTAAAAATTCACCTGTTCAGACACAACCCATTACGACTTCATAGGCGCTTGCATACCGGCAACCCGTTTGACAATCTCCGAGTCAGGATGGCATATTATCACCCGCAAGATCAGCATTGTAGCTGAGAAAGAGCAGTAACGTATCTACTTCTACATCTACGCGATTACTCTGCTATTCACAGTAAAGTGCCTGGCAGAGGGTTCAATGAACCACCTTCATGCTATCTTTCTACCGTACCACTCTTGAACGGCACTCGGGAAAAACGAGCACTTAAGTTTTCCGTGCGAGCCCTGGTTTCTCTTATTTTATCGTGATGATCATTACTTCCTATGTAGGAGGGTGCCAACAGAATGTTTTCGGATTCGGAGGAGAAAACTGGTGATTCAAATTTCATGAGAAGATCCCGTCACAACGAAAAACGCCTTTGTTTTAACGATTGCCACTCCATGTATCATTTCTGTGTCACTATCGTCCCTATTTCGCGATAATACAAAACGAGCTGCTCTTCTTTGTACCTTTTCGATGTTATCCGTCAGTCCCCCCTGATACGGGTCCCACACCCACGTAGTCTCCCTGCGGTCGACTGGTATTGTCGTCACAGAGAAACGTGATTCAGATACAATCGATGTCACTCCGAACTGTTCCTTTATTGTACACAGCACACAGTGATGTAAAACGTGTTCATATTGTAACGAAACCTTTCGTCTTCACTTTTAGACTGCAACGCCACATATAAACTACGACTTCGTGTACTGCCTTACGGCAGGTCTTGTCATTGGGGAGCCTCGTCAGAGAGGTCCACCGCATGAGCGTTTTGGGAAATAATTCCAGTGGTGGTTTCCCGTTGCCTTCCACTTATGATAATGAAGACAACACAACACTCAGTCCCTGGGCGGAGAAAATCTCCGACACAGCCGGGAATCGAACCCGGGCCCCTTGGCACGACAAGCTGTCGCGCTGACCACTCAGCTATTGGGGCGGACTGAAACATGTAACAGCCTAGCATATTTGCATGTCGCATGGCTATAAACTCCATGTGAACTCTTATCTGCTGGCCGCGGTGGTCTCGCGGTTCTAAGGCGCGCAGTCCGGAACCGTGCGACTGCTACGGTCGCAGGTTCGAATCCTGCCTCGGGCGTGGATGTGTGTGATGTCCTTAGGTTAGTTAGGTTTAAGTAGTTCTAAGTTCTAGGGGACAGATGACCACAGCAGTTGAGTCCCATAGTGCTCAGAGCCATTTGAACCATTTGAACCAACTCTTATCTGAATGGTTTCTATTTTCAAGTTCAACTCAGTGGACCCAGTTTTTCCTTTCGAAATACCTGTTTCTATGTCTAATTATGAAAAGACAGTAATTTATATGCCTGTGCGCTTGGTGCCACATTGAATGATATGATTGCATTAAGTGAAGACTTCAGTCAAAAGAAGTTGAGGGCTCGCACTACAAACTTTACAAGCTTGTGCAGCAGCTTTCTGCTGCTAAGGCCGGTTACGCCATGCTTCCGCTTGCAATTACCCAGTTGAGGTTGTATGTATTTCCACATTTGACGAAAATAAATCATTCTCGACTTTTATGCCAAAAAATATATATTAAACTCTTGAACAGTGTTCCGAATGAATTTCGTAGTTTGCATGAGGTGCTTCATACTGCCGAACTCTCCCAACAAAGTGCAAGAGTTAAACGGGTGGTTAAATCTTCTATATGTCCTAATGGCCACATGAAATAGTTCACTACCTACCTGACGCACGGATTTTGTGCATTTGTGGTTCTAATGATATTCGCAAGATCGGTTGGCCTTAGTGAAACTCGACGAGAGCTATGGTCGCTTACGGTAAGAGTTCCCCTCAAAATCGAGGATAGGTAGCCATCTGTGATGAGGCAAATTTAATTCAATGTTTCTGAAGGAAAAGTGAATATAATTAAATTTGGGAAACTTGTATTTTTCTGGATTCTTTGTTTAGATAACATGACTTTACTTTTAAATCAAATAATTACGTATACTACGTTAAGCTTTCTGTAAACTGAAATGTAAGATGACTTTAATTTAACTCTAACACACTTGCTACGAATGCAGATTCTAATGAGCAATGTGATGAAAAAAAGTTATCATGTTAATAATTACTTTACAAAATGCTGTCAAGAAACTTTACTTTAACTGAAATATTTTCTCAGCAAACGTAAATAATAAAAGCTACCAATGAATGCGTTAACAATACTTTAACTCTGAAGGAACATTCAACATCATGTTCTTAGGATGACAAGTTTTTGTTGTAATCACAAACTTCTGAAAAACATTTATACACTCAAACTTGTGGCTTAAATTTAATTGAGTACTGGAAACTGAATTTTTTAAGATAAATAAGAATTAGTTTAACCTCCTCTGTTTTCCAAAAGTGCATCATATATTCTGAAATACTGCCTAAGGTCTCCGAAAACTCCGGAAACGGTTAATCAACGTAACAACTTTCTTGTCTTGAATAAGAGGGTGTTAAGTTGCTGCTGTTGACATGAAGTTGCTGGAGACTGATATCTTCACGTCTCAATATGATCCCCATTATAGCAATAAGCCATTGTGCTCGTTAATGCCATTATGCACGTGGTAACCGCAACCAACCACCACATCAGTTGTAGTAACTTAAACATTAGAGACGACTTTTTCCCATCAACTGCCGCTGCCACTTTCGCCACTGGTCGCAATGATTCAGAATTCTCAACATTACAACGGTGAGTATGGTGCTCTCTTAACAACTGCCTTTTCCACCGTTTAGCACGTAGTTTGGTGTCGTAAGGTCACATTATCCGCCAAAAGAGAAACCCAACGTGGATTCCCTTTACAGCTGCATTTACCTTATTTAACTGATCTAAAACTACACTACAGGGCATTAAATTGGCTACACGACGATGACGTGCTACAGACGCGAAATTTAACCGACAGGAAGAACATGCTGTGATATGCAAATGATTAACTTTTCAGAGCATTCTCAAAAGGTTGGCGCCGATGGCGACACCTACAACGTGCTGACATGAGGAAAGTTTCCAACCGATTTCTCATACACAAACAGCAGTTGACCGGCGTTGCCTGGTGAAACGTTGTTGTGATGCCTCGTGTAAGGAAGAGAAATGCGTACCATCACGTTTCCGACGTTGATAAGGGTCGGATTGTAGCCTATCACGATTGCGGTTCATCGTATCGTGACATTGCTGCTCGTGTTTGTCGAGATCCAATGACTGTTAACAGAATATGAAATCGGTAGATTCAGGAGGGTAATACGGAACGCCGTGCTGTATCCCAACGGCCTCGTATCATTAGCAGCCGCGATGACAGGCATCTTATCCGCATGGCTGTAAAGGATCGTGCAGCCACGTCTCGATCCCTGAGTCAACAGATGGGGACGTTTGCAAGACAACAACCATCTGCACGAACAGTTCGACGACGTATGCAGTAGCGTGGACTGTCAGCTCGGTGACCATGGCTGCGGTTACCCTTGACGCTGCATCACGGACAGGAGCGCCAGCGATTGTGTACTCAACCACTAACCTGGGTGCACGAATGGCAAAACGTCATTTTTTCGGATGAATCCAGGTTCTGTTTACAGCATCATGATGTTCGCATCCGTGTTTGGGGACATCGCCGTGAACGCACATTGGAAGTGTATATTCGTCATCGCCATACTAGCGTATTACCCGGCGTGATGGTGTGGGGTGCCATTGGTTACACGTCTCGGTCACCTCTTGTTCGCATTGACGGCACTTTGAACAGTGGGAATTACATTTCAGATGTGTTACGACCCGTGGCTCTACCCTTCATTCGATCCCTGCAAAGCCCTACATTTCAGCATGATAATGCACGATCGCATATTACAGGTCCTGTACGGGTCTTTCTGGATACAGAAAATGTTTGACTGCTGCTCTGGCCAGCACTTTTCCCAGATCTCTCACCAATTGAAAACGTCTGGTCAATGGTGGCCGAGCAACTGGCTCGTCACAATACGCCAGTCACTACTCGTGGTGAACTGTGGTATCGTGTTGAAGCTGCATGGGCAGCTGTACCTGTATACGCCACCCAAGCTCTGTTTGATTTAATGCCCAGGAGTGTCAAGGCCGTTATTAGTGCCAGCGGCAGTTGTTGTTGGTACTGATTTCTCCGGATCTATGCACCCAAATTGCGTGAAAATGTAATCACATCTCATTTGTAGTATAATATATCTCTCCACTGAATACCCGTTTATCATCTGCATTTCTTCTTCCTGTAGCAATTTTAATGGCCTGTAGTGTATTAAACCTGACATAGCGTCAGGTAGTTTCTTTTACAAAAGAGCAACTAATAATCAACTCAAAACCACTAACAATTACAGCATGGCGCATGTTCATTCGGGTAAGTTGCATAACGCCGCTCTCTAGGTGTCATTGATTCCCTTGATACAAGTGTATGGTTGGTACCATAAATTTCTCCTGAAAAGTATGAGACAATGAAAAATACTGCACATAAGTTTAGGTTACGTTACAATACCCTCCTGCCTTTAACGATTTCTTGAGTGCGATTTGCGGACCACGCTGTAGCCACGAAAAAACACGTTCTCAGCGTAACAGCTCAAATTCGTACTTCAATATTGGAAGTATACATGACGACAGGTAGCGTTCTTCAAGCTTTCGGCAAAATTCAAACGCTTCCCTCAGATTGCTACGGGGTATAGCGTTATTCATCAACCCGTAACACTAGTTTCCAGCCATCAACTGTCTAGCTGCTTCGCTCTATACGCCACCCCAAGAATAACTTAGTGTTGAATACAGAAACGTGTGGCTTATGTACTGCTCAACCCATTTTAATGCCTTCATATGGACATGCATTGTCCTAGATGGACTTCTGGTACAACGTAAGAGCTAGAGAGTGGAACTGATCCTATGGCGTCAGTGGCCGTGAGTTCCCAGGTGGGAAGTTCGGCCGCCAAGTGCAGGTCTTACTGAGTGCGACGCCACATTGGGTGACTTACACGTTGACAGTGGGGATGGAATGATGATGGGGGCAGCACAACACCCAGACCCTAAGGGAAAAAAATCCTCTACTCCAGCCGGGAATGGAACCCGGGACCCCGTGCGTGGCATTCCAAGGCGCTGACCGTTTTTGTTAATAATCTTTATTGAACGAACTAAAAGTACATATATATTCACTATGCAAGATTTCTTAAACATATACAAATGACTGGTAGTTAAACAAAAACCTCGAAACCAGATTAGGGTATGGTGCTTAGCAAGAGGGTAGTGAAATGTCTGGGGCAAAAACAGGAAATCCGTTGTTACCGTCGTAGGAGGGGGACCGAAGGTAAAAGCCCACGATTCGTTGGATGAGGAGCAATACACATTGTTTCAGGGGGCACGTAAGACGGTGTTGTCGGTGTCTTCGAACTGACAGTCAGGGCAGAGTGGGGAGGTGGCCAGTCCTATGCGATAAAGTCGACTATTAGTCGGTAATTGTACATAGACTAAAACATACCAGACTGCAGACACAGACGACTGTAAAAGGGGTGCATGCACACACCCCCAAACCGTTCGCCAGTTGATGTCAGGTTGCTGTAGCACCATGGAGTCACAAGGGTTGGACAGCATAAACAAACGATAATAATCTTTTGTACGGGGAGGACGCGTGACTGGAAGATCGGCCCGAACGTAGCTGAGTTCTATGAAACAATTGGCGACGTGGTACAATAATGGAGAAATAGGTGCCACATTGATCGGTGGATCGAGAGAAGCTGGTCGGTGGATATCTAAGAGACTGCGTGTTAAGGACGGGACCGGCCCCTGCCAGTGCCGAAACAGAGTGTCGACAAAGAGTGCAGAAGATCGTGCCCGCACGTTGACGAGTCCGAGGCCACCTTTTGCAGGCGGCAGTGTTAGTGTTATAGTGGACTTTGAAAAGTTCCCCCGCTGACACGAAATATCCAAAGGCTGATTGGATGCGGCGGCCAAGGAGTAACGGCATTGGGAGGATCTGGGCGACGTGTACCAGTTTAGGGGCTACATACATGTTGACGTAGGACACACGCTGGAGTTGGTTTAAGTTACGGTGCACTTGGCCGCGGACATGGTACCGAATCGACTGCAAAAGCCGCCGGTAAGCCAGAGCCAGTGTGCGGCGTGTTGAGCTCGTAAATTCGTTACCCAAGTAACGAAGGGTGGTACTGACAAGGACCCGTTCGGCTATTGGTGCGGACAGCTAGGGAGTGATTTCTTCAGTTGATGTCATGTCTTTTTTTTTTTTTCTTTTACATCCACCCTCCACAATTCTCAACGGTTCTTGCCAGTCAGTAAATGAAGTCTATCGGTCTCGGTTTAGTTGCGGTTGTTACTTTGGGAGAAATAAAATGTCTCTGACGGATTTCTTATTCAGTCGACATCCAATGTGAGTCGCAGATGATAATGCGATTGCTGCGCCCTTGGCGGAGGGACAGTGTGGAGTCTGGGCGTCTGTTCTTGCCTTTCTGCCCTTTCATGAAGGTCCGAGCAGTTGTATGGGGGCAGGAGTTTTCTTGTTAGCGGGAGCTCCAGCATTAGGCTTGCTGTGGAGCCCTTTTGGGAAATTACATTTAGGGCCAGGAAAAAAAAATCGATGTTCACTCGGTGTGTGTGCTGGACGACCTTATTACATCTACATATATACTCCACTAGCCACGAAGCGGTGTGTGGCGGAGGGCACAATTCGCGCCAAAGTCATATTTCCCTCCCTCTGTTCCACTCGCGGATCGCTAGAGGAAAAAAAAAACGACTGCCTGAACGCCTCAGTACGAGCTCTTATTTCCCTTATCTTTGAATGATGATCATTAGGCGATCTGAAAATTGGTGGTAATAATATATGCTCTACATCCTCAGTGAAGACTGGATTTCGGAATTTAGTGAGCAGCCCCTCCTGCTTAGCGCGTCGTCTATCTGCAAGTGTGTCCCACTTCGAACTTTCTATGAGATTTTTAACGCTCTCGCGATGGATAAATCTTGCCGCTCTTCTTTGGACCTTCTTAATTTCTTGAATCAGACCCAACTGGTAAGGGACGGACTAAGCTATTTCCTTTGTTGAAGGACTGTATCGCTTCAGGATTCTACCAATAAACCGCAATCTAGAGTTCACCTTACCCGTTACTTGTGTAATCTGATCATTCCATTTGAGATCATTTCGAATAGTCACACCCAGATACTTGACTGAGGTTACCGCTTCCAAAGACTGATCATTTATTTTGTACTCGTCCATTAATGGGGATTTTCGCGTTGTTATAAGCGGTAGGTAACACTTACTAATATCGAGAGATAACTGCCAGTCATTACACCACGCATTTATTTTCTGCAAATCCTCATTGATTCATTCACAACTTTCGTGTGATACTACTTTCCTATAGACTACAGCATCATCGGCAGACTGTCGAATGCCGCTGTCAATACCATCAACCAGATCATCTATGTAAATCGTAAAAAGTGGAGGACCTATTACGCTGCCCTGGGACACACCTGAAGTTACTCTTGTTTCTGTTGAAGTTAACCCGTTCAGGACGACATACTGCTCCCTGTCTGTTAGAAAACTTTCTATCCAACCGTATTTATCACTGGATAGACGGTAAGCGCGCACTTTTTGTAGCAAGCGACAGTGCGGAACTGAGTCGAGCGCCTTTCGAAAGTCGAGAAATATGGCATCATCCTGGGAGCCGATATCTAGAGCCTGTTGTATATTACGCACAAAGAGGGCCAGCAGTGTCTCGCATGGCCGCTGTTTCCTAAAACCGTGCTGGTTTCTGCAGATGAGCTTCTCAGAGTGTAGAAACACCATTATGTCTGAACACAAAATATGTTTCATGGTTCTACAACAAATCGATGTCAGTGAAATTGGCCGGTAATTATGTGCACCCGATTTTCTATCCTTTTTATAGATTGCTATGACCTGGGCCTTCTTCCAGTCCCTTGGAACTTTCCTCTGTTCCAATGATCTCTGATAGATAACGGACAAGAATGGTGCTATATTTGTATCGTAGTCAACATAAAATCTCACGGAGATACCATCTAGGCCAGATGCCTTTTTGGCGTCTAACGATCTTAACTGCTGTACAATCCCA
Organism: Schistocerca gregaria; assembly: GCF_023897955.1. Lineage (NCBI taxonomy): Eukaryota > Metazoa > Arthropoda > Insecta > Orthoptera > Acrididae > Schistocerca > Schistocerca gregaria. The sequence goes on from NC_064927.1 coordinate 385,595,216, forward strand.
GATACACCAAACACTGTCAGCTATCCTTTAGTTTGTTCGATAATTGAAAGGGGGAATGGTGCTCCAGCCTTCTATCGTAAACGAGTTTTTGAAAGCTAGGTTTAGAATTTCAGCCTTCTGTTTATCATCATCAGTTACATTACCCACACTGTCAGCAAGAGAAGGTATTGAATTATTTGTAGCGTTCATGGATTTCACGTACGACCAAAATGTACGACGAGGTGTAGAGGAGGCCTTGCCTGCGGCTATCGATTGTGCAGGCTGGAGTCATCTGTAAATTGTGGCTCACATCGACTCCAACGATGCCTGCTGCTTGGGTTCTAAGGCTGTTCTCAGTACATACAGGTGGCTACCGGGAGTGATGTAAGCTGCTGGCCTCGCGCACACGGTGCAAGCAGAGCTCGCGATTGATAGCATTGTTCCCAGAGTTGTCGCGGGCCTTTTGTTTGGAGCTTAATGGAGGGTCTGAAATAAAAGCTTTGTCGACAGTGTGAAGGTCTTGGTTGCGGATTTCTGGACCAGCATTATCGGGTGGAAATTTGTAGCACCCTCACTGACAGCACTACACAAAGTAAGCAACTACTTGGGTAGCAGAGTACTAGTGCAGTACGCATGGGTTTCTTTTTAGACAAGGCCGCAGTCTGAGCACTCTTCAATTGTCAAAATATTGTCAGTAAATTAAACCATTCACAATAATGTTCCAGAATTTACTGCCCTCCAGTAATTTTCTCACGATCAAATTCTTCTCGGGACCGAAAGCTGGCTGAGACACGAAGCAGAGAGCTCTGAGATATTTAGCGAATCATGCGAATCATGCAAAAGACGGGTCAGATGCCGTAAGAGGGGAAGTTTTCGTTGATAAAAAATATATTCTCTATTAAGACCTAAATTGAGAGTAATAGTGAAATTATCTGATTATTTTTACCATGTCTAGGTGAAATTGAGTAAATTATTGGGTGTTATTACCGGTCACCCGGTTCCACTGTGACAGTTTCAAAGAAATTCTACAGTCACTAGCGTGCAAACATCTAGAACATCTAATATTAGTTGGAGGAAACCTTAACGCATTACCGAGCGAGGTGGCGCAGTGGTTAGCACACTGGACTCGCATTCGGGAGGACGACGGTTCAATCCCGTCTACAGGGATCCTGATTTAGGTTTTCCGTGATTTCCCTAAATCGTTTCAGGCAAATGCCGGGATGGTTCCTTTGAAAGGGCACGGCCGATTTCCTTCCCAATCCTTCCCTAATCCGAGCTTGCGCTCCGTCTCTAATGACCTCGTTGTCGACGGGACGTTAAACACTAACCACCACCACCACCACCACCACTTAACGCATTGGGCATAGACTGGGACGTCTATGCATTCACCGCAGGGGGTCCAGACACAGTCTTGAAAAGTACCTTTGAACACATTTTCTGAAAATTATCTTGAGTAGCTAGTTCGACAGCCCACACACTACGGAAATATATTAGACGTTGTAGCTACAATAAGGCCTGACATTGTCAACGGCGTCGATATAGAGACAGAGATTAGTGATTATGACGTCATCATAGCGGTTATAGTCACCAAAGTAAATAAATCAATCAAGAAAGCGACGGGAGTATTTCTGCTAGAAAGAGCGTATAAACGATTGTTAGCATCCCACCTAAACGATGAGCTGACACCATTTAGTTCCGGTACGACGGACGTAAAGGAATTGGGTGCCAAGTTTAAACGGACTGTATATCGCGCTCAGGAGAAGTATGTGTCTAGTAGGTGGATCAAGAAAGGAAAAGACCAACCGTGGTTTAACAACGAAATTCGGAAAATACTGAAGAATCAAAAGCTGTAGCACTCTCGATTCAAAAGAGAACACACAAATGACGACAGATTAAAATTAGAGATTCGTGAGCCTCAAGGAAGATCTACGCGCGAAGCATACAACTACCACCATCATACCGTGGAAAAAGATCTTGCCGAGAACGCGAGAATATTATGGTCCTAATTAAACTCGCCAAGCAGGTCTAAGGCTTCTATCCAGTCTTTCGTTGACAGGCTGGTGTAGCAGTAGTAGATAGCAAAAGGAAAGTCCGAATTTCAAATTTTAAGTTTAAGATATCGCTCATGAAGGAGAATCGTACGAACGTAGTTGTTTGACCCCCGAACAGAGTGAAGTTTATAGGACGTAGTAATAGGCATCCCTGACGCAGAGAAACAACTGAAAGAATTGAAAACATGTAAGTCGACACTTTCGAATGGAATCCCAATTCGATTTAACAAAGACTAGGCCCTTACTTAGCTTGCATTTATCGTTTACCTCTCGACCAGCACAGAACCCGAAATGGTTGGTAAAGGCACAGGTGAATTCTGTATATAATCAGGGTAAAAGAACGGACGCGAAAAATTACAATCAACATATTTAAGTATAATAAATTTCCTTCAGACGGGAAAGCTTCTGTCCATGAATTAGCATCGTTTTAGAAAGCTTCGGTTGTGCGGAACTCAGCTTGCCCATTTCTCATATGGCATCCTGCGAACTACGGATGAAGGTCAACAGATAAAAGCCATATTCCTAAATTTCCGAAAAGCACCTGAGACGTAGCTCTACTTCCGACTGAACGATGGTAAGAGCATATGGAGTAGGTTTCTAGATATATGAGTGGCTGGAAGATTTCTTAAATAACAGGACGCAGCACGTTGTGCTCGATAGCGTGTGTTCGTCAGTCAAGGGTAACATCAGCAGTGCCCCAAGTAAGTATGACAGCAGCGCTATTAATCTCTGTATACATAAATGATCTGGTGGAAAGAGTGCGCAAGAATCTGCAGCTGTCTGCTGATTATCTTACGATGTACGGGAAGGCATCTTCGTTGAGTCACTGTTGGATAATTGAAAATGACTTAGACAAAATTTCTAGTTGGTATGATGAATGGCAGCTACCTCTAAATGTATATAAATGTAAGTAAATGTGGATGCGTAGTAAAAATAAATCCATACAGCGTTATTAGTATGCTGTTTGACATACTTACGTCAATGAAATATCTAGGCATAACACTGCAAAGTGATATGGAATGAAACGAGCTTTTAAGGACTGTGCCGGCCGCTTTGGCCGAGCGGTTCTAGGCGGTTCAGTCTGGAACAGCGTTACTGCTACGGTCGCAGGTTCGAATCCTGCCTCGGTCATGGATGTGTGTGATATCCTTAGGTTAGCTAGGTTTAAGTAGTTCTACGTCCAGGGGACTGATGACCTCAGATGTTAAGTCCCATAGTGCTTAGAGCCTTTTGAATCGTTTTTAAGGACTTTAGTAGGGAAAAGGAATGTCTTATTTTGATGTATTGGGAGAATTTCTTCTTGAAATGAGACCTCATGTAGGGCACTTGTGAGACCCATTCTCGAGTATTGTTCCAGTGTTTGGGACCCCCACTACTTCGGATTAAATTAAGGCATCGAAGCAATTCAGAGGCGGCCTCCTAGATTTGTTACCGGTAGGCTCGAACAGCACCCAAATTTTACAGAGATGCTTCAAGATGTCAAGTGAGAATTCCTTGAGGGAGCGACGTTCTTTTCTGGGAAGACTACCGGGAAAATTTAGAGTACCGTCATTCACAGCTGACTGCATAATGATTCTACTGTCATCAACGTATATTTCGCGTAGGGGCCACAAAGATATAAGGAAAATTAGGGCCCGTGTCGAGGCATATGTAAGTCTTTTTCCCTTCGCTGTAGTATTTGCGAGTGAAACAGAAAAGGAAATATCTAGTATTTGTACGGGGCATCCTTCACCATGCATCGTGAGGTGGTGTGCTTTAGATGTAGAATGACCAGTCCACGTTCAGAGTCACTGAGCTGTCATGACCGATCCAAAGTGCTTTTGTTGCTTCTCTACCGACAACAAAGATCCAACTCACATTGTTTCGCATTACGCAGAGGTGATCGGATAGATTTGTTCATATAAAGTATTCACTAGTGTGTTAATGAGATGAGGAACATTATTTGCCGCCAGGAGTAGCCGAGCGGTTCTAGGCGCTACAGTCTGGAACCGCGTGACCGCTATGGTCGCAGGTTCGAATTCTGCCTCGGGCATGGATGTGTGTGATGTCCTTAGGTTCGTTAGATTTAAATAGTTCTAAGTTCTAAGGGACTGATGACCTCAGGACTTAAGTCCAATAGTGCTCAGACCCATTTGAACCATCATTGAACATTATTTTGCAAGGCCTTCACATGCGCAGTGCAATGAAATTGCTGATTCCGTATGGAACTGGAGTGGTTGGTGACTAATCTGTGAATCAACGGAAAGGTGAGAGACTTCATCGAATTGTGTTCTACGAGTAGTAAGGTTCTCATCTCCCTGAATTGTTTAGGTTCACCCACTTTATTTCTAATGCACACCACATACGATTTAGAAACAATATTCAATCTCGTCTAACACTGCATGGGATGATATGAGTGCAATAGCTCTCGATGGAAATACGTAAAATTATGAGTGTATTACAGTCAATTAAGAAATAAATGTCGTATCTATAAGCTATATTTTGTGAAGAGAGTAACGTGGTAGAATAGTGTGAAATTAGAGTTTCATCACTCTGTTTCTTGCGTCCATGGTCTAGGGGAGGTGCCTTTGGCTATTAATCCATATGTCCTTGGTCCCGGGCGCTGTATACAAATTATATACCATTTGATGGAAAGTATCCGGATATTCTCAAAAAAATAGTTTTTCATATTAGGTGCACTGACTGTCACCTACTGTCAGGTTACTCCATATCAGCGACATCAGTAGTCATCAGACGTCGTGAGAGAGCAGAATGGGGCGCTCTGCGGAACTCACGGACTTCGAACGTGGTCAGGTGATTGGGTGTCACTTGTGTCATACGTCTGTAAGCGATATTTCCACATCGCTAAACGGCCCTAGGTCCACTGTTACTGGTGTGATAGTGAATTGTAAATGTGAAGGGACACGTAAAGCACAAAAGCCTACAGGCCGACCTCGTCTGTTGACTGACAGAGACCGCCGACAGTTGCACCCCTTGTTTTGCGTGGCACTATCACAACACAGGCCTACACTGATGTTTTAAGCACCTTCTTGCTTCCCACTGTTGAAGAGAAATTCGGGGATGGCGATTACATCAACATGATCGAGCACCTGTTCATAATGCACGGCCTGCGGTGGAGTGGTTACACAACAATAACGTCCCTGTAATGGACTGGCCTGCATAGAGTTCTGATCGGAATTGTATACATCACCTTTGAGATGTTTTGGAACGCAGACTTCTTGCCAGACCTCACCGAACGATATCGATACCTCTCCTCAGTGCAGCAATACGTGAAGAATGGGCTGCCGTTCCCCAAGGAACCTTCCAAGACCTGATTGAACGTATGAATGCGAGAGCGAAAGCTGTCATCAACACTAACACCATATTGAATTCCAGCATTACAGATGGAGGGCGCAACGAACGTGTAAATCATTTTCAGCCAGATGGTCGCGTACTTTTGATCACGCAGTGTTAGTGATGGCGACCAAAAGCTTACAGCATAGGGAGTCTCATTCTGCCAACGACCTACTGAAATGGGGACGGAAGGGCGGATTGAGACCCTCTTCCCATTAGTATACGAATCTGCCCCTAAAAACTGGAAGAATCAGTCATGGTGAACAGAATGAAGATACAGAATATGGGGGAACTCATTCCATTACAGATATGTAATGTTTATCGACAGCTAATAAGGACTATATATTAAAAAGTGGTTACGATCTCTCCTTTGGCAAACGATTTTGAGTTAGTGCTCCTTTGGATCACTGAGAGGAGTACTAATTGAAAGACGACCATGAAAAAAAAATCTAAAAGACAGAACATAGCGAACTGCCATTCAGAACTCCGAATGAAGTAAGGAAGCTAGAAAATTTTGAAAAAGGAAATAGATGGAGTGGCTGAATAATGTATTGCACCAATCAGTGGACTAAAACAGAGGGTGAAGACATGTCGTCAGACGGATAGAGGGTAATATCTACAGCAACAGAAAATGGCATAAGGGGAAGTAGTAAGGTAAGAGTCATCATGAACTGGAAGGTGAAGGAATGAGTAAATTGTCATTAAAAGAATTACATTCATTAAAACAAACCCTGTCAACACTAAGAACAGTTCCAGTATACATGCTAACGTCACAACTGGAAGATGACAGAATAGTGTATTTGAAAAAAACGAATAATGCACTATGTGATGACGGATGAAAGCCTAAAAATCAGTCTCAAACTCTTTTGATGAAGCACGAACAGAAGCCAAAGCTCCGGCAAAATGAGAGAGGAGGAATATTACTACAGTTATTGTGTAAATTTCAGTATCGACAAGTACATTGAAATGACACAACTTCAGAGACTTAACTGGTGTCATACATATATGATTTTACGTGTATAGACTGAAGGGGCGAGTGAAGATTTGTACCAAGTCTGGGAATCGAACCCAGGTGTCCTGCTTACTAGGCATGTGCGGTAGCCACTAAGTTACCTTGGCAGAGCGGTTCACACAACTGCACGGATTACTCTGACAGTCATCCTTCCTCGATCCAAATTCTCACTGCTGCCCCAGTCTACTACTGTTTGTGTGTAAGGGGGCAGTTTAAGTAGAAGGGGGAAGCTAGTGAGGATTTGGATCGAGGAAGGATGAGTGTCAGAGTAATCCGTGCAGTTGTGTGAACCGCTATGCCAAGGTGACTTAGTGGCTTGCACGCTTACCTAGAAAGCAAGAGACCTGGGTTCATTTTTCAGCCTTGTAAAAAAATTTTACTTGCCGCTTCAGTCTACATAGATAAAAACAGATACAATGTTCAACAATTAACTGCAAAATACTAGTCTTATTAAATCATGGCGAGACAGGTAATTCAAAATCAGTAGCGGATTGTGAGGTGTAACCAGTAGAATACGTCGACTCCAATCATAATTTAGTAATGATGAAAAGTAGGCTGAAAGAGAATTGAAGCAGTATAATAAACTGTTAAGGAACGGTGATACGCTTTCGAAGGTCTCTGGGATCTAGATATTGCCATAATGAATAACACAGTGTGCAATTAAGATGGGAAGGAATGCAGAGTTGTGAGAAAAATAATCAAGAAAGCCGGAGAAACAAATAGATGGATAAGAATGCTAACTATGAAGAAAGTGTGGGTAATAGGCAAAAAACTTCAGCTGGTTAATGAAATAATAAAGTACAAAAAGTTCAGAAAAATTAAGGCATGCAGCAATGTACATGGCAGACAAAGGAGATCTATAGGAAGTGCAAGCAAAGTCGAGAGACAGTGTAGAGAAATTAAAAGTAAGTGGCTGTGTTATGGAGACGTTCAGTATATAAGAAAGTGGCAATATCTTTCAAATAATTTGAAAGCAAAGGCTTCAACATTAAGAGCGCAAAGTGAATTCCAGTGTCAAACAAAGAGCGTTAAGTGGAAGAAGTTCATTGAGAACCACTAGAAAGTGAAGGAACCGCCTGGGGACTTGTTAAAAGAACAAATGCATGCAGATCTGGAAGATATAGGGTTATAGTCAGTGTTGATAGAACTTTACAAGAATAGATGACCTGGATTTCTAAAATCATGTAGGATGGTGAAGGAGGGGGGGGGGGAGGAGGTTGGAGGGACGGTGGTGGAAAGAGTGGCAACCAAATCCCAACGACCATTGAATTTCGTGGGTAGAATGTGTATGACTGGAGGCATATCACGGAACTTTTGGGACGATTATCAAAATGGTTGAAATGGCTCTGTGCACTGTGGGACTTAACATCTGAGGTCATCGGTCCCCTAGACTTACAACTACTCAAACCTAACTACCATAAGAACATCACACACATCCATGCCCGAGGCAGGATTTGAACCTGCGACCGTAGTGGTCACGCGGTTCCAGACTGAAGCGCCTTGAACCGCTCCTCCACAGCAGCTGGCCGGACAAATATCAACCACACAATCACGCAGATAGCAAGCGCCGGTACTAAAGACACTATCGTACAATCATAACAGCTCATGGATCCAAGTTGATTACAAGAATAATTTACGGAAGAATGAAAAAGAAAGTTGATAAAAATTACATGACATTTGTCTTACAGGAAAAGGCACCAGAGAGTAGTGCTTGTATCACCTGGTGACACAGCCACCAACCATACAGTTGTGTAACACGGGTTGCCGCTGCTCCGGATGGCTAGCGACAGCTCATAAGGAGCTCGGACAAAAACAATCCGCAGCAACACAAGAACAACCCAGCTTGTTTGCAGAAAAACCTCCAGCAGCGACCATGGAACTATGTGGCGCCAGCCTCTCCAATAGAGGCTGAACCATAACTGCAAACAGTGTTGCCATCGCGGCGATACTATTGTTCAACACGTCACATGGTACCTTTGTGCCGGACGAGTATTTTTCACCACCCGACCACTATGCAGACAGTTCACACTCATCTACACCTACATCATACTCCGAAAGCCACCTAATGGTGTGTGGCGGAGGGTACTTTCGGTATCACTATTTGATCTTTCCAACCCTTTCCCACTCGCGAATAGTGCGTGGGAAGAATGATTGTCGGTAAGCCTCTGTTTTGGCTCTAATTTCTAGATTTTTCTCATCGTGGTCAATACGCTAGATGTACGTGAGGGGAACTAATATGTTGTCTGTCTCCTCCTGAAAAATGCTGTCCCGAAATTTCAATAGCAAAGCTCTGCGTGATGCACAACGTCTCTCTTGTAACGTATGCCAGTAGAGTTTGTTTAGCATCTCTGGAACGCTCTCTCGCCAGATAAACCATCCCGTGACGAAACGCGCAGCTTTTCGTTTGATTTCCTCTATCACCTGTATCAGTCCTACCTGATAGGGATGCCAGAAAGAACAACAATACTCACGAATCGGGTGAACAAGCACCTTATAAGTTACTTCCTTCGTCGATGAGTTACATTTCCCTAACATTCTTCCGATGAATCTGAGTCTTGTCTGCTTTTCCCACTATCTGTTTTATATGGTCATTTCACTTAAGGTCGCTCTGGATAGCTACGCCTAATTATTTTACGGCACACACTGTCTCCAGCTGTTTGTCATCAATAGTGTAGCTGTACAGTAGTGGATTTCTTTTCCTATGTAAGCGCAATATGTTACATTTAGTTACTTTCAGGGTCAACTGCCAGAGTCTGCACCAGTCATCAATTCTCTGCAGGTCGTTCTGGAAATTCTTACTATCTTCTGGCGTTGCTACTTTGGAATAAACGACTGCATCATCTGCGAATATCCTTAAAGAGCATTCGACGCTTTCTACTAGATCATTTACATACACTGAGAACAGCAACGGTCCTATTACACTTCCCTGTGTACTCCGGATATAACCTTTAGATCTGTCGATTTAGTTCCGTTAAGAGCGATGTGTTGAGTTCTACCAGCAAGAAATGCCGAATGCACCTAGCAGTTTCTCAGTCGGAGTTTTCTGAACAAGTACATCGTATGCTCCGGGCTATGAGCTGGCCACATAAAAAAATGGTTCAAAATGGCTCTGAGCACTATGGGACTTAACATCTGAGGTCATCAGTCCCCTAGAACTTAGAACTACTTAAACCTAACTAACCTAAGGACATCACACACATCCATGCCCGAGGCAGGATTCGAACCTGCGACCGTACCAGTCGCGCGGTTCCGGACTGAAGCGTCTAGAACCACTCAACCACCGCGGCCGGCCGGCCGCATCCAGCAGTCCTTCAACCAGAGTTATTTTATGACCGCTTTCTGCACTCAGTCCTCTACGTCGGTCGCGCCTAGGAGTCTACCCATCAGACACCATCGTACCTCACTGTTTTGCGGGGCTTCGTCTCCAGCTCGCCTCTTAACTCACCAGCTCATATATCACTGCTCCCTTCATCCACATATGAACACCACCACAAGTGATTACCAGCTAGGACTTTCCAGTGATTCAGAGATTAACCATCAGAGTGAACAACCGAGCAGTGCCGACTCTCATTCCAAGAAAACATTAGACAATAAGTTTCCATTGTTCTTAGCTACTTGGGCACCTCAATCGTAGTATGTGTTCCCCTCGATCACTACAATATTGACATGGATCACTGATTTAACCTTCCTTATCCCACTAGACAAGGATCTAGGTTTGTGTCCTCCTTGTCTTTGAAGTGGTGATGAGAATCGAAGTTTGGAATATTTTATCATAATGCCCACCATCAAATGTCGAAGATTCAACATTCTGATTCCCACTATAATGTTAAAGAAGATAGTGGCTCAGGGATTTAACCCTTTCCAGGGAAGTCAAACTCATGCCCACAGCCACTGATACCCTGGCCTCCAGTGGTACTATCATCTCCAGCAGCACCATGGCTTCCAGTGCCACCATCATCTCCAGCAGCACCATCACCTCCAGTGGCCTCATTGCCTCCAGCAGCACCGTTGCCTCCAGTGGCAACAATTCTCCGAGGCACTATCGCCTCTGGTGACATGCCTCAGACCATATACGCCTCTAGTCAGGCCATCTATATAGCTGTGGTTACACTGTCGAAGAGCTATCCTTGGTGAGTCCCTTCTGCACTATTCCATCGGATCATAAACATTTCTCCTACGGTCGCACTCTTCTTATTTCCAGATAGATCACAGTCTCATGTTTTTACACTGTTTTCAAGTGCATCGCAAGACGCAAGAAGCCTTGTGACGATTCACACCATCTGTCGACCCTGCTTAATCTCCTTCCCATGCCTCTTCACACTGGTGGTACCTCGCGCGATCCCAGGATTCCACATCATTTCTTCCTCTGTACACGTCACAGGGGCCATCTGCATTACTTCTCCAGCCTTCCATGTAATCACTACTGCAATATCGAAGCAAACTCAGACCGCGCCGGGTCTGGCCTTCGTCGCTACCTTTGACACCCGTATCGACCTTTCCAGATGACTAGACTGCATATTTCTCTTTCTAGGATTTCTTCCTATAGTCCTCACCTGAATCAAATCTATCTGTTGCTGCCACAGTCAATCCACCTGACTTCCTAGGTATAGGCCTCCACCTGCACGAGCATCCATCCCTGGGGCCATTTCCCTAATTCTGCGACACCTCCTACCTTCGACGGCACGTTTTCTTTGAGATGGCTACGCCATCTCTTCCTTCGGAGGTGAAGGGTACTGTATCCATTGGCAACACAACTATCAACCATATAGTTGTGTACTGTGGGTTGATGCAGCTACAGACTGCTGCTCTGGAGGTCACACAAAACCAACTCGCAGCAACGCACAAATGCACTGGATTGTTTACGAGCTAACGTCTAGCTGCCACCCCGTTATGGTGTGGCTCCTGCCTCACTGTCAGAGGCAGAAGAATCGTCACAAACAGCGCTGTCATTGCGGCACTACCTCGCTTCCGTGAGTCAGATGCCTCAGTCGGTATCTTTTCACTAGGTGACTGTTTACGTTGCCGAATGACTGTTCTGCAGTCGTTTACATTGTGGGCTTTATGCTGATTGCAATTTTCGCCGAGCACTCTATGTTTTGGGCTTTATGCCAACCATCTTTAGCGGTCCAAACATTCGAGTCCCTGATAGATCACTGATGCGCTTACGAGCACACTGCCTCATGTAACACTATCATCATCGGCTTCTTCCACATATGAACATCTCCGTCAATGTCAATTATCACCCGTTAAGACATTCCGTCGCCTCATCAGTGTTTACCTGCTAGGATGCTCGAGTGCTTCAGAGATTAACCATCAAACTGAACTGAGTAGTGTAGACTCTCGTTCCAATAAACTGTTAACGTATTTTGTTTGTTAGACTCGATAAATTTCCATTGTTATTTGTTATCTGACCATACTCAGTCGTATAGTGTTTCTTCCCTCGGACACAAAATCCACATGGTGGTTCTGACGTGCTTGATAATATAGGCAAGATGTAGGATAAAATAGCAAGGCGCTTTCATAGCATTTGTCGATGTAGAAAAACGTTTCATAAATGTACAATGGAGCAACATATTTGAAACCCTTAGGAAAAACAGAAATACAAATATGGGAAAACGGGAAATATACAGCATTTGCAAGAACCAAGAGGAAATAATAAAATGGACGAGCAAGAACAAAATTGTCTGACTGAAACGGGCTTAAGGCAGGGTTGCTGCCTTTCATCGACACTGTTCAAGTGTCCACCGGAAAAGGAATTGCGGACGTAAAAGAACGATTTTGGAGTGAGACTGAAATTCAGGCTGAAAGGCTATCAGTGATGCGATTCGCTGATATTGCTATCCTCTCTGAAAATGTTGTTGAACCCAGTCAATGAAATTAAAAGTCAGCTGAGCTCGGATTACAGATTGAGAAGAAATCAAACAATGATCGAAGTAATGACAAGTACAAGAAAAGAGAATAGAAATAAATTTTACTCGAAAACTGGGGAGCAGGCTGCTACCTTGAAAGCAAAATAATATAAGGTGGACAAAGCAAGGGAACTATAAGACACATGCATTAATTTTAAGATATTTTTTGAGAGTAATTATCCTTCTGTACCGGGCCACAACTTCTAGAAATTTCATGAAGGAGAGCATGGTCCGTAGCAACTTGCAATGTCTCTCTATTTCGATAGTTACGTCGTTATGCCCTTGTCAAGTATACATGGACGAAGATCACACGCCGCAACACGTAAGATATGCTGAACAAAAATATCAATCAATTAGGTGCCATATCTTATTAGATGCATCATGTGGCGTTCATCCACTCATGCTTGATAGAACGACGAAATTGTCGAAATCGGACGATAGCACAAATAATAAAAAATAAAAACGATACAGTCTTCTACGAAACATGCTTTATTTCATAAAATTTCTGTGAATGTTCGCCTGGAGCAAAGCATTCCATAGAAATGAATAAGAGAAGAAGAATAAAATTGAAGGTTTTGAGATGTGATATAACGGATGGATGCGGACAAGAAACAGGGAATGAGGTTTACATCCGAATCAATGATAAAAAGAATTTGTGAAGAACACTAACTGAAATATGGGACATGTGTGGAGACGTCAGGGACTAACTCCCATGCTACTAGAGAGAACTGTAGAGGAACAAGAGTGCAGGGAGAAAGAGACTGGAATATATTCAACATACCCTCGAAGACAAAAATAAAATAAAAATACGACACACCACGGAGGAGTCATTCGAGCGGGATGGAAATCGGTAGATGTGATGTACATGTCCTGACAAGCAAATGGTTACAATTTCAGTAAAAATTGGAAGATTTATCCTAAAGGAACCGCTTAACAAATTGACCAAGTCAAAAACGCGTTGTCCCACCTCTGCCTTTTACGCAAGTAGCTATTCGGCTTGGCACTGTTTGATAAAGTTGTTGAATGTCCTCCTGAGGAATGTCGTGCCAAACTCTATCCAATTGGCGCGTTAAATAGTCAAAATCCCGAGATGGTTGTAGCGCCCTGTCCGTAAAACTCCAAACGTTCTCAGCTGGGGAGAGGTCCGGCGAACTTGCTGGCCAAGCACGAAGAGAAGCAGTATAAATTCCCGTCGTGTGCGGTTGGGCAATATCCTGTTGAAATGTAGCCCCAAGATAGCTTGCCACGAAGGAAAACTAAACAGGGCGTACAATATCGTCGACGTACCGCTGTGCAATAAGGGTGCCACAGATGACAACCAAAGCAGTCCTGCTATGGAGCGAAATGACATTTCAGACCACCACTCCCGGTTGCCGGACAGTATGGCGGGCGACTTGGTATCCCATAATTGTCAGTAACGTCTCGACACACGTCTTCGCTGATCGTGGTCTCAATTTGGAGCGGGATTCATCACTGAAGACGATTGCACTCCAACCAGTGAGATTTAAGGTCTAAGATATGCCTGGAGAGGCCCTGGGCAGCGGTGGGATTTCAACCTAAGTGTTGCCTACCATACAGCTCAACAATCAAGAGTGATTTATTTAACAAAGAAATTCACCAAACAGCCGTGCACATTGAAAAGTCCTTTTATTTTATTTTCGCTACCACTTTCGGCAATATGTCATCTTCAGGCCCCATGTAAACACCTAAAAAATTATCTATTCTGGCATACTGGGGCCACCTGTTGCTGGATGTCTTGAATTCTCAAGTGCTTCCTTCGAAGACTACCTTTGCCAGCAAGGTGGCCGGATCTCTCCTCAACAGAGATCGTTTGCAGTACTATATGCAGCCCCCCCCCCCCCTTAACAACTTCGAATTTTGACACTTTAACGCGCCAATCGCACTGAATTTCTCCTGACATTCTTCAGGATGACATACAACCATATCAATCAATGCAAAGCTGAATAACAGCTTGCATAGGGACCAGAAGTGGACCAGCATGTTATTGACTTGCTCTATTTGTGAAGGTCTTTATCTTATACACATCAACCAGTTGTTGTGAAACTGTAATCATTTTCTTGTCTGTACATGTTATAAGATGGCAAGATCTACTCCCCTTACACGAAGTCATTAAAGATCACCTAACACACGTTGAGTAAACAGTAGGGCTGAATAAAAAAAAAAAAAGACTGACAAGGCACAATGCATCATGTATGGACGTATTGGAATAATTAATGTCGGGTGATGGTTTTAAAGTAATTCACACGACATGAAAACTCTGTGGAAACGAGTCGATTTACTGGACGCTAGTTTACCCCAGGGAAGCATTCAGAGTTGACCGTGGCCGGCGGGGGAACGGCGAAGGGAAGCGACAGTAGGCAGCTTAGGGCGGCTCAAGCTCTGAGAAAGTGGCAACGCGGCACGGCCGCCAGCCGCCTTAAGATGAGTGACAGTGAGTGGATGGTTGACCCCGACTCCATACTGGTATACCGGGAAACACACGGAGAACTTGTACGCCTGTTGATAAATGTCTGTCGTCCCATTTTCTGTGAAACATGTGAGAAAGCCGTGCAAAGCTATAGTGGAGCAGTCAACACAGGTCAAAATATGCGTGTTCGTGACTATAGCAACTTCACGCTGAATTCACGGTCTGTAGAGTCTGAAGCAAATCAGGGGAAGAGCGACGGAATGAAATACGCCTCCACCAATGGGAATATAGGACCAAGGAATTTGAAGTACTCTCCTGGGAGTCAGAATTCCGGAAAACTTGGTGTTTGTGCAGATGATAACCTTGATGGGTGGCCTGGGAGGAACTATATAGCAGAAGTTGAGAGGAAGGAAAAATTTCATTCCCAGCTTCCCTAGAGTGTGGACGTGGTGTTCTTTTCTCAGCTTGCCTGAGAAAGAGTTAGCATCTCTGCAGTTTAAGACTTACCAAATGGAGCGAATGAGCTTGGAGACAAACTTTTGGTTCAGCTATGTACTGAGCAAGATAGCGAGGAATGAATAGACGAGCGCAGCCTTGCAGCACCACGAGATCGGCCGATGTCCACACAACGACACCGCTCCGCCATGCTGTATTCGGTGATATTGCACCCGCTCCGACCACTGATTAATTTGTTGGATCACGAGGGTTTCATGGGCCATGTATTATAGAATTCTTCTCAGACTTCACATTATACCTGGATCAGTCGATAGGAATTACTTTTGAGTTATCACACTTTATTCCACGCAAACGCAATTTATTACAACTGCCCGATAGGAGAGTCTTGTAATGTGATGATTGAAGGTCGGGAGTTAAAATAAATTTGTGCTAATCGACTGAATCTGTTTTCAATCAAGTAGTTGAAATCCCAAGTCACTTTCTTAATTAATTTTATGTTCAACATTTGCATCTGGTGCTCAATAGCTGAATATAACATCAATGTGCACCCCTTTTTAATTAAAAGTGATCTATTCTGAATAAATTAATGTCAACACTGCCACCGCAGTTCAATCAGGAGTCATAGGGCCATATTACTTTTTTTGCGTTATCCGATATTGCGGCAGTTTTGCACTCTCTGTTGATCTGTTAGTCAATTACGTAGGATGAACACACGCCAAAACCAGCTAAGTGACGGGTGGGGTGTCACAATGTACGACATATTTATACCGACGTCCGTCCTATTCGCATAATTTCATCGCGGTGCATAGTTTTCTTCGTCTTATTGTGTGTAATTGAGGATGTTATGGCAGTCTTGAATGTCAATGAGCCAGTAGTTTTCCGCCAAAGACATTGCCAAATCATTTCAGATGAACGGATAGAGGCTCAGGATAGACAGTTTTCCTTTGGATTGGAAACTACATCTGAGATCTTGAAGAATCAGAGATTTTCATCGGAATTAGACTTTGAGATGAACATAATGCCTTGGAAAGGGAATGGTAGCGGGCCGCATTTATTCGGTCAGAAGATCGATGAAACCCACCTACCCACAATTCCACTTCACCGTGTAGCACAACGTTTATCGAGAGTCCAACGCGGCGCCGAAGCAAAGCACTGTTTTGTTTCAGGTCAGTAAGATTCCATGAAGGTGAAGGGGCTGTACGTTGGCTGGGATATTCCGACGACTGTACAAAATAGGTTGGATTAACGACGTAAGCCACGTGTAACTTCAGAGCCCAGATCAAGAACGCCTTGGAAGCATCGGCTGATTTAATGTCCAGTTCTTTCGTCTGCATACAACATGAGCTGGTTTCCATATGTGAGAAACAAGTAAGCTGCAAAAATAGAAAAGCTTCTGCCTCAGCACCGACCTTTGTGACACCCAAGATTACATCTTGCGATCTGAGGAGATGACATGCGGACTCATACGTAGGATTTCTTCCTTGGGGGTGTATCAGAAGAGATGGACCTGTGACACGGAAACCACTTCATTAAAAACTTTAAAGATAATGCTGTCACGCCACGCGCTTTGAAAGCTCAGGAAATATCGAGTAATTCTCGGCGCTCAGTTGCATTCAAAGCCTTATTTATTAGGCGGAGCTTCGCATCGTATTGTCACCCAATGTACGTCGTCCACCGCGCTCATAGCTGCTGGCTTAGGACGTGCGAGTCACCAGTAAATTCTTGTTTTCTCCAGTTCCTTGTCTATTATTATTTGTAATTCTTGATGGATCTGGGGACGTCATTTTTTATAAAATACTGTAATTTACTGTAACGCTATATTAATGTGCAGATAAAAGCCCAAAACCGTGTCACCTGAGGCAAACGGGTCAGCTCTGCCCATAGTGTTATATAAACTCGACGTAAGTGCTTTATGAATGAAGTGATAGTTCCTGACGTACTTGCAGTAGTAACCGTTACTTGATTTCGGATTCTGCATGACAAAATTTTAACACTGTTACAAAAACTAGCCGGTGCTACGGGACTGCTGCCGCTAGCTGCTCCGCCTCCACGGGTTGGGAGGTGGGCGTAGTGCCGACATCGCGCGCCAGGGGGCTGAGTCAGTGACTCGCAGCTGCAAACTCTTTGTGCCTCTGCGGCGCTCCTTTTACGGAGGATCCAGTGGCGCCTGGTGGGCGGCGACCCGCATCACCCCAAGGTCAAGTTGGCTGCCGCCTCCGATGGGTCTGGCCCTTGCTCAGTGGCTAGCTATTTCCTGTAGCCTCCTACAGCCAAATTAGCAGCGGAACCCTCCATACAAGATGTGTAGAATTTGTTTCCTTTTATAACCCCCATTTCATTATGCTAGAAATATCGAGAAATCTTAGAAGTAGTTGCGGGTTGACCCGAGAGGCTCCTCACAAACGTGAAAATGAATTCCAACAGAAGTACTCATTCTCGTAAATTAAGGATAATGCTGATACATGGTGAAACGACGCTCTGTTGGGCGTTTGCACGTTTAAATCACCTCGGGGTATGACTATGCGGTGCATTTGACCTGCTGTTGTCGCACGGTGGCGCTGGCAGCAGTCCACATACGCAGAGGTGTGTTGGTGCATGTCAGAGTACGGTGCAGCGAGTAAGTGTTGAGACGTTTTCAGGTGTGCTAACAGTGATTGTGTGTTGAAAATTGGCTCAAAGAACACATATTGATGACGTTATGAGGGGTAGAATACTAGGGCGACTGGAGCTTTGTCGAACAGCAGGTCGTAGCATGGACCCTCCATGTGTCACCAAGTGTGATCTCAAGATTATGGCAACGATTCCAGCAGACAGGAAACGTGTCCAGGCGCTACAGTACTGGATGTCCACAGTGTGCAACACCACAAGAAGACCGATACCTCTCCATCAGTGCCCGCTGACGGCCACGGAGTGCTGCAGGTAGCCTTGATCGGGACCTTACCGCAGCCGCTGGAAGAGTTGTCTCCAGACACACAGTCTGCAGACGACTGAACAGACATGGTTTATTCGCACGGAGACCCGGAAGGAGCTTCCCACTGACCCCTGGTCACAGGAGAGCCCGTAAAGCCTGGCGTCAAGAACATAGTACATCGTAATTGGAACAGTGGTCCCAGATTATGTTCACGGACGAGTCCAGGTGTAGTCTGAACAGTGATTCGCGATGGTTTTACATCTTGCGTGAACCAGGAACCAGATGCCAACCCCTTAATGTCCTTGAAAGGGACCTGTATAGAGGTCGTGGTTTGATGGTGTGGGGTGGGATTATGATTGGTACATGTACACCCCTGCATGTCTTTGACAAAGGAACTGTAACAGGTCCGGTGTATCGGGACGCCATTTTGCACCAGTATGTTCGACTTTTCAGGGGTGCAGTGGGTCCCACCTTCCTCCTGATTGATGATAACGCACGGCCCCACAGAGCTGCCATCGTGCAGGAGTAGAGGAGTACCTTTAAACAGAAGATATCAGGCGAATGGAGTAGCCTGCCTGTTCTCCAAACCTAACCCCATCAGTCACGTTTGGAATGCTCTCGGTCGACGTATCGCTGCAAGTCTTGAAACCCCTAGGACACTTCAGGAGCTCCGACAGGCACTGGTGCAAGAATGGGAGGCTGTACCCCAGCAGTTGCTCGAAGAGCTGATCCATAGTATGGCAATCCATTTTGCGCTGCCTGTGTATGTGTTCATGGTGATCATATCCCATATTCATGTTGGGGTACATGAGCAGGACACAGTGGCGTTTTATAGCACATGTGTTTTGGGACGTTCTTCTCAACTTACTACCAATACCTTGGACTTACTGATCTGTGTCGTGTGTGTTTCCTATGTCCCTTTCCTATTAGCACTAGTTTTGTGTAGTGCCACGTTGTGTGTCACCACATTCTGCCGGTAGGTGTGGCCGAGCGGTTCTAGGCGCTACAGTCCGGAACCGCGCGACCGCTACAGTCGCAGGTTCTAATCCTGCCTCGGGCATGGAAGTGTGTGATGTCCTTAGGTTAGTTAGGCTTAAGTAGTTCAAAGGTCTAGGGGACTGATGACCTCAAAAGTTACGTTCCATAGGCTCAGAGCCATGAGTGTATATAACGAGTCTTTTAAAACTCTCAGAAATTGTTTGCTTCTAAGTTAATGGCTTCAGGTGATAATTACACTATATCTGAACACCTATCCAACGAATGTTCTTAGTGCCAATTCATTATACTGGCAGCTACGCTTCATCAAACACTCTGTTGTCTACCAGCGAAAGGTAGTGTCACCATCTCTGTTTTACCATGAGAAATATCTTCTGATACTCCGCTACACATACAGGTTAACTAAATCTGTAAAATCAAGTTAAATCCAGTGAGTCAAAAATCTATCTACATAGCCTCTAATCTCCCTGTCCCTCCTCCACCTCCCCCCTACACACACACACACACACACACACACACACACACACACACACACACACACACCACACCGCACACCGCACTTGAGGACAATGCACAGAACGTTCATACAACCATGTGAAATTGACATAAATTCATATAAATCAAGATCTACATCTACATGAACACTATGCAAATCACAGTTATGTGCCTGGCAGAGCGTTCATCGTACCACATTCACAGTAATTCTTTATTAGTCCAATCTCGAACAGCGCGCACGGAGAAAACGAACACCTATATGTTTCCATGCGAGATCTGATTTACCTTATTTTCTTATGATGATCATTTCTCCCTATGAAGGTCAGCGTCAAACAAATATTTTCGCATTTGGAGGAAAAAGTTGGTGGTTGAAATTTCGTGACAAGGTTTTGCCACAACGAAACGCCTTTCTTCTAATAATGGCCACACCTTATCCTGTGTCACGTCAGTGACACTCTCTCCCTTATTTCGCGATAATACAAAACGTGGAGCTCTTCTTTGAACTTTTTCGAACTACTCCGTTAATTCTATCTGGTAAGGATCCTAGCAGTACTCCAAAAGAGGACTGACAAGCATAATGTAGGCTGTTTCTATAGTATATCTGTTGCATTTTCTAAGAGTACTGCCAGTAAAATGCAATCTATGGCTTACCTTTTCCAAAACATTTTCTATACGTTATTTCCAATTTAAACTGTTCATAATTGTAATTCCTGGGTATTTAGGTGAATTTACCGCCTCTAGTTTTGACCGACTTGTTTGAAATGTTTTTCAGTTCACTTGTGACATTTGTTTGAGCGTTGGTTGCAAAGTCAAAGCGTTAACCCGTCATGTGAATTTCCGCTGTTCGTCGTTTTGTGATGAGTGCTACTCACAGCACCAAATCTCTCTACCCGTGATGATTTTTTTCTAGAAAACAACTGTCGGTCTTTGGCATTGGAGTGAAGTTTCAGCAGCCGTTCGGCAATAAAAGTATTCTGAATGAACTTTGTCGAGGATATTTTAAAGAAGAGAAAAATATGCGCAATGTCCTGTACACTTGATTTAGAGACGTTGCTCCATTGCGATTTATGACACAGCAACGTTGACGCAGTAGAGTCGCACGTCCACTGCTTCACACTGCCTGCTCACAACTGACTGGTACTGTCATCTATTGTCGACATTTATCAGTTCAAGCTGCTACCATATTTACTGTGGCTGAAGTTGCTTTTAAACCGATCTCGAAACTTTTTGGACGCACGGAATATATTTAACTTACTGGAGAAATTGCTTCGCTGTCTTTCTTTTGACTATTACTTGTCAGCCGTTGTGGCCGAGCGGTTGTGGGCACTTGAGTCTGGAGCCGTGCGACTGATGACCTCAGATGTTAAGTTCCATAGTGCTCAAAGCCATATGAACCATTTGACTATTATTTCCTTCCTTTCATCATTCATTTCATTCTTCTTGTACGTCTATAATTTATTTTATGTCATTTAAGTTTTATATTTTATATTAATTGCTGCTCGACTACTTCATTGTATACAAGAATGAGGGCTTGCGAATGCAATTGCAGCTTGGAAACTAGGCACAAAAATAAAAGATAAATAATTTAACTAAAAATTAAAAAAATGGAACCTCTATTTCCAAAAGAAATACTTTATCAGCTACTGACCCGCAAGTGGGATTCTCCTTCGAAAACAATGGAGAAAATCACGTGAACATAATTTTCTCAGCTTTCACTTTCATCTGAAATATTTAATATTCTCCTTATGTATACATTCTTCCATTACTTCTTGGCAGAACACTTCCATATTTAAGGCTGATTAACAAGTACACTGATTTTGTTCTGTAACGTCTGTTATATTCATTTCATACTATTTAACTTGTATTTCGTGCTGTAACACTCAATCGTTTGTAATTTACTTTTGTACTTCGTGTTTGTCCCCTATCATAGGTACACAGTTGTACTGAAGTATTAATTTTTCCAGTGAGCACCTAATCCTATGTACATTAACTACATTTTGTGCACCGCGCGGGATTAGCCGAGCGGTCTAGGGCGCCGCAGTCATTGACAGTGCGGCTGATCTCGGTGGAGGTACGAGTCCTCCCTCGGGCATGGGTGTGTGTGTTGTCCTTAGGATAATTTAGGTTAAGTAGTTTGTAAGCTTAGCGACTGATGACCTTAGCAGTTAAGTCCCATAAGATTTCACACACACACACACACACACACACACACACACACACACACACACACACACTTTGTGCTCCCAAATTTCCTTGATCTCTTTGTCATCTGTATGAATGAGTGAATGAATGAGTGAGCGCGTGTGTTGAATTTGTCTTCTATATGGTACAGCATCTGGCTATCTCCTGTGGTAGCAACAGTGTTGCCAACGTAGCTCTCTGTCAAGGCAAAGATTTGTTCCTTTTCAGTAGTCATTCGACAGTAGTTTAAGTTGGTGGCGGAAAACTCCGCTCTGGTCTCTTCCGACTACCTGGGAGAAGTTCATTGCTGGAAGAGCGTGCTCTCGTCACTTGGGACTGGTCTCTTTGCTGAGTGAAGACTGTACTCTTAAGAGCGACTTGGCGATGGTGAGCGTTTTAATGTCTGATGGTGTGTAGCTAGTTCATTTTCAAGTTCGGTAGTCGAAATACTGTATTTTTCAGAATGTAGTCACGAGTATATTTCATTGTATGTAGTAAGTTTTTCCGGACCTCGTTTTATGTGAGCAGAACACGTGGTATAGGAAGTTCGTTACTCCAGCACAGGGTTAAAATTTAGTGGTCTGATTTCTGTTTTAACTTGGAGGTACACAACTGGCCATTAAAATTGCTACACTAAGAAGAAATGCAGATGATAAACGGGTATTCATTGGACAAATATATTACTCTATAACTGACATGTGATTACATTTTCACGCAATTTGGGTGCATAGATCCTGAGAAATCAATCCCTGGAACAACCACCTCTGGCCGTAAAACGGCCTTGATACGCCTGGGCATTTAGTCAAACAGAGCTTGGATAGCGTGTACATGTACAGTTGCCCATGCAGTTTCAACACGATACCACAGTTCATCAAGAGAAGTGACTGGCGTATTGTGATGAGTCAGTTGTTCGGCCACCATTGACCAGACGTTTTCAGTTGGTGAGAGATCTGGAGAATGTGCTGGCCAGGGCAGCAGTGGAACATTTTTTGTATCCAGAAAGGCCCGTACAGGACCTGCAACATGCGGTCGTGCATTGTCCTGCTCAAATGTAGGGCTTTTCAGGAATCGAATGAAGGGTAGAGCCGCGGGTTGTAACACATCTGAAATGTAACGTCCACTGTTCAAAGTGCCGTCAGTGCGAACAACAGGTGACCGAGACGTGTAACCAATGGCACCACATACCATCACACCGGGTAATACGCCAGTATGGCGATGACGAATACACGCTTCCAATGTGCGTTCACCGCGATGTCGCCAAGCACGGATGCGACCATCATAATGCTGTAAACAGAACCTGGATTCATCCGAAAAAATGACGTTTTGCCATTCCTGCACCCAGGTTCGTGATTGAGTACACCATCGCAGGCGCTCCTGTCTGTGATGCAGCGGCAACGGTAACCGCATCCATGGTCTCCGAGCTGATAGTCAATGCTAATGCAAACGTCATCTAACTGTTCGTGCAAATGGTTGTTGTACTGCAAACGTCCCCATCTGTTGACTCAGGGATCGAGACGTGGCTGTACGATCCGTTTCAGCCATGCGGATAAGATGCCTGTCATCTCGACTGCTAGTGATACGAGGCCGTTGGGATCCAGCACGGCGTTCCGTATTACCCTCCTCAACCCACCGATTCCATATTCTGCTAACAGTCATTGGATCTCGACCAACGCGAGCAGCAATGTCGCGATACGATAAACCGCAATCGCGATAGGCTACAATCCGACCTTTATCAAAGACGGAAACGTGATGGTACGCCTCCTTACACGAGGCATCACGACGACGTTTCACCAGGCAACGCCGGCCGCTGGTGTTTGTGTATGAGAAATCGGTTGGAAACTTTCCTCATGGCAGCACGATGTAGGGGTCCCCACCAGCGGAAACCTTGTGTGAATTCTCTGTTAAGCTAATTATTTGCATATCACAGCATCTTCTTCCTGTTGGTTAAATTTTACGTCTGTAGCACGTCATTTTCGTGCTGTAGCAAATGTAATGGCCAGTAGTGTATGAGTGAACTCTTCTCGTTCGCATGTGTTTTATTTCTTTTTCTTTCATTTCGTTTCAGTTTTATGATCGTTTAGGTTTCTTCATACCAAGTGGTGGTGATTTCACCATGTGTAATTTCAGTATCGTCTTAAGTAAGTTTTATTCTTAATTCCGCGTGATTTTTATTGGTACTTACGTCTGCACGGTTTACATCTGTGTTCTTGAAGTTTTCACGAGTCTTAGTAATTTTGCTTTGTTCATGATTATTCACGTTATTTACGGGTGTTTCACGCTAGCGTACCATAGTTTCATGTGCAAGATCATGCAGAAAAATTTCTTCGTCGGTAAGCGCTCCATAGTATTCTTATTCACAATAATTCAAGCACAGCGATAGGGGCGGACCACTCAACTTTTGACTTATTTTGATGGGCTAAATTCTTTTTATCTCTATTCTCGTATGTGTGATTCGTGTGTGATTGTGCGAACTCTTTCCACGCTCGCTAAGATTTCCTTTTCATGTATCACCGCGATACCTCAGCACCTAATATAATAATAATGTGAGATTATTATTTAAATAATAGGTAACGAGAAATCATAGTTTAAAATTACTCTGTGGATTTTTAAAATGATGTTTTATTTTAATAAACTACGTTAAACTGTGATGATTGTTTCTCTTACAAGCTCATCCCCTTTTGAAGGATTATTTTTAATACATCCAACCTGACGTTTCTAAAGCGCAAAGAGAAGATCTTATATTTGTAGACTTTTGTTTGATTATCTTATTCTTCTCGTTGGAGTTTAAGCCCTTGCTTGCCCTGAATTATTTGAGTTAATGTTTGTACTAAAATTGTCAT
The DNA here is from genome assembly GCF_023897955.1 of Schistocerca gregaria. Lineage (NCBI taxonomy): Eukaryota > Metazoa > Arthropoda > Insecta > Orthoptera > Acrididae > Schistocerca > Schistocerca gregaria. The sequence goes on from NC_064927.1 coordinate 385,619,807, forward strand.
ATGCTCATTCCGTATACACTCCTGGAAATGGAAAAAAGAACACATTGACACCGGTGTGTCAGACCCACCATACTTGCTCCGGACACTGCGAGAGGGCTGTACAAGCAATGATCACACGCACGGCACAGCGGACACACCAGGAACCGCGGTGTTGGCCGTCGAATGGCGCTAGCTGCGCACCATTTGAGCACCGCCGCCGTCAGTGTCAGCCAGTTTGCCGTGGCATACGGAGCTCCATCGCAGTCTTTAACACTGGTAGCATGCCGCGACAGCGTGGACGTGAACCGTATGTGCAGTTGACGGACTTTGAGCGAGGGCGTATAGTGGGCATGCGGGAGGCAGGGTGGACGTACCGCCGAATTGCTCAACACGTGGGGCGTGAGGTCTCCACAGTACATCGATGTTGTCGCCAGTGGTCGGCGGAAGGTGCACGTGCCCGTCGACCTGGGACCGGACCGCAGCGACGCACGGATGCACGCCAAGACCGTAGGATCCTACGCAGTGCCGTAGGGGACCGCACCGCCACTTACTAGCATATTAGGGACACTGTTGCTCCTGGGGTATCGGCGAGGACCATTCGCAACCGTCTCCATGAAGCTGGGCTACGGTCCCGCACACCGTTAGGCCGTCTTCCGCTCACGCCCCAACATCGTGCAGCCCGGCTCCAGTGGTGTCGCGACAGGCGTGAGTGGAGGGACGAATGGAGACGTGTCGTCTTCAGCGATGAGAGTCGCTTCTGCCTTGGTGCCAATGATGGTCGTATGCGTGTTTGGCGCCGTGCAGGTGAGCGCCACAGTCAGGACTGCATACGACCGAGGCACACAGGGCCAACACCCGGCGTCATGGTGTGGGGAGCGATCTCCTACACTGCCGTACACCTCTGGTGATCGTCGAGGGGACACTGAATAGTGCACGGTACATCCAAACCGTCATCGAACCCTTCGTTCTACCATTCCTAGACCGGCAAGGGAACTTGCTGTTCCAACAGGACAATGCACGTCCGCATGTATCCCGTGCCAACCAACGTGCTCTAGAAGGTGTAAGTCAACTACCCTGGCCAGCAAGATCTCCGGATCTGTCCCCCATTGAGCATGTTTGGGACTGGATGAAGCGTCGTCTCACGCGGTCTGCACGTCCAGCACGAACGCTGGTCCAACTGAGGCGCCAGGTGGAAATGGCATGGCAAGCCGTTCCACAGGACTACATCCAGCATCTCTACGATCGTCTCCATGGGAGAACAGCAGCCTGCATTGCTGCGAAAGGTGGATATACACTGTACTAGTGCCGACATTGAGCATGCTCTGTTGCCTGTGTCCATGTGCCTGTGGTTCTGTCAGTGTGATCATGTGATGTATCTGACCCCTGGAATCTGTCAATAAAGTTTCCCCTTCCTGGGACAATGAATTCACGGTGTTCTTATTTCAATTTCCAGGAGTGTATTCACTTGGATCTTTTCAGTAATGTTAACAAGTTAGTTATGCCTACCAATTCAGTGACTGATTCCGTTCTTATATTAAAGTTTCCCAATTTTAATTAAATTTGATAGCGACCCAGAAAAATTTTGTGGCACACGAAACTTACAGTTGATTGCAGAGTTCCACATTGGCTAACTTCTTCCAGTTTCTGTTTGCATATCAATTTCCCGATAACCATTCACCCTTTAGTAACCATTTAATTCTACTGAATTTTGTCTATTTCTTACTAGTTATCGGCTTATTGGGCCATCTCCAGGAAACAACTGACTAGCGTCTGCAATGGGCATTAGTTCTTAGTTAATCAAACATTATAAGCAAAGAAAAGATTAATCCACTAGTATGGAATGTTGTGCAACAAACTTATTTTTCTAACGTTGAAATTATACTTTATCCAATAGACAATATGAGTGCAATAAATAATTACACTACACAATATTACAGGTTATATGGCTATAATGCTAAATTTACAGTAGACTGCAGAAGTTCCACTTTCTGGACAATAATATTCCTTAAATATACCGGAATGACCAACCTCTAAAGAGTTAGAACGTTAGAACGTCGACTTCGCTCGAGGCGCCAGCGTTCAACATCATTATTTGTTTATAGGGTTTCTGCTCTTGAGGAAGAATGGACTGCCTTTGCTACACAGATACTGAGAGACTTCATTGAAAGTGCACCATCACAGTTCAACCCGTCGTAAAGGCGAAGAGTGGTCTCACCCCTTATTAATGTCCATTAACAGGAGTCCGGATACGTTCGATCAGATAGAATACATATAGTCCGCACCCGCTGCAGACGGTTTGGTAAAGGGGAGTCTGTGCCAATATTAGCGAGCTCCTGTCCGCATATGGAGCGATAGAAAAGTTATTGTCTCCATGCCTCTGCGTACGATAATCTCTCTCATTACCTCCATCCGAGATCTACCTCGGAGGAAGAGAAATGACGCTTAGTCTTCCTCTAACAACGCTTCTCTAATTTTACCCGATAGGATTTCGTGAGACCAATGTCGCCTTTGTCTAAAGATTTTTATTAAACTTACTTGAATGTTTCTGAGGCAATTTCAACCGGGCGTACTGGCAAAGTGGTTCTAGGCGCTTCAGTCCGGAACCGCACTGCTGCTGCGGTCGCAGGTTTGAATCCTGCCTCGGGTGTGGATGTGTGTGATGTCCTTAGGTTAGTTAGGTTTAACTAGTTCTGGGTCTAGGGGACTGATGACCTCAGATTTCAAGTTCCATAGTACTTAAGCCATTTGAAACATTTTTTTAAGACAATTTCAGTTGGACTGTGCTGACCTAGTGCGATTCTAGCTCAGTGTCTCAATACTTGTTCGATTTCTGCTGGCGCGTCTGCTTGACAATACAGCATCTTCAGACACACAAAACACAGGCGCAGTACTCCGGATCAGACTCAAATGCTCCTGTAAAGATGCATCACACTGTTCTGGAATGTTCTCATCGAACCAACACCGTCCAGTGACATGTGACCACAGTCTATTTTCAACGTCAACTAGCAATAACCACTCACATACGGTAGGTGGAAGCACCATCAGAGGAGATTATGTAATGATTATGGGGGGAGGGGGGGGGGGGTGGAGGCAGAAAGACAGTGAGTCGATGTCGTAATGCGAAGAAGGAGTGATTTATCCGATGTCCGAGAGAGCCTGATCACTGCCTATCGGGCCAAGGGCATAAGCTAAATTTGTTAACTAGTCGCTTGTCACTCTGGTTAAACAATACCGTGCATGGCAAAATGGCGCTATTCAGAAAAGATGGTTACGCGACTGTGGTGATTCACAGGGCATGGGTCACAGGTGTGAACTACGGCTGTAGAGATGTGTATGAGTGAACAGACGTGCAACTGTTAAACAACTGGCCACCCAGATAAACCAAGGCACTGATTCATGCACCCATAAATAACTGCCGTTTATCGGCGACGAAGGCAGCAATTCGCATGACAGTTTCGTAACTGGACGTCAGCTGACTGGCGACACGTGGCCTGTTGAAATGGATCACGTTTTGCGCTCCAACGAGCAGACGGCCGTTGGTGTGTACGGCGTGGAACGTCTGACACAAATTAAGATGTGAGAATTATAATCCCGCGAATGTTTTCATGACATTGCCTGGTTGATATTGTCATTCTGTAAGGCACAATGGATAAAAAAGTATATATATATCTGTCCTTGGGGACCTTGTCCACCCTTACATTCAGTTTATTTCTCCTCGGCACGATGGCACCTACCAGGAGGGCAATGTAACATGTCACACAGTTCGCACTGTACGTGCGTGGCTCGAAGAGCAATCAGGATGAATGAATCCTGCTTCTGCGGGAGCCAAGTTCCCCACATTTAGACCCAGTCTAGAATGTGTGCGGCACGTCGATTAGGCTGTTCGCGATATGGATCCTCCACCGAGAAACCTCATGTAGCTGGCCACGGCATTGGGTAGGCACGGGTCCACATCCGCATCAATACTACCAGTAGCTCATTGAGTCTCTTCCTGCACCCCTCTGAGATCCGAGCTTTAGGTTGTTATTCAAGCTTTCGACAGGTGTTGAAATTAATGTGAGTCGTTTTAACATTTCTGAGGGCACTTTGTGCACGGATGTTGCTAATCTCCGTTGCTATGTGAATCGTTAGCTCCACAAGTATGTGCAACCTATCACGAAGCCCCGCAGGAGGAAATATGGACACATTAAACCGTGAGAAGGTATGGACCATCCACGTCTACATGGTTACTCTGTAATTCACACTTAAGCGCCTGACAGAGGGTTCATCGAGCCATTTTCATACTACCTCTCCACTATTCCACTCTCGAATGCGGCGTGGAAAAAAGGAACACCTAAGTCTTTCCGTTCGAGCTCTGATTTCTCTTATTTTTTATTATGATGATCATTTCTCCCTACGCAGGCGAGTGTCAACAAAATATTTTCGCATTCGCAAGAGAAAGTTGGTGATTGAAATTTCGTAAATACACTCCTGGAAATGGAAAAAAGAACACATTGACACAGGTGTGTCAGACCCACCATACTTGCTCAGGACACTGCGAGAGGGCTGTACAAGCAATGATCACACGCACGGCACAGCGGACACACCAGGAACCGCGGTGTTGGCCGTCGAATGGCGCTAGCTGCGCAGCATTTGTGCACCGCCGCCGTCAGTGTCAGCCAGTTTACCGTGGCATACGCAGCTCCATCGCAGTCTTTAACACTGGTAGCATGCCGCGACAGCGTGGACGTGAACCGTATGTGCAGTTGACGGACTTTGAGCGAGGGCGTATAGTGGGCATGCGGGAGGCCGGGTGGACGTACCGCCGAATTGCTCAACACGTGGGGCGTGAGGTCTCCACAGTACATCGATGTTGTCGCCAGTGGTCGGCGGAAGGTGCACGTGCCCGTCGACCTGGGACCGGACCGCAGCGACGCACGGATGCACGCCAAGACCGTAGGATCCTACGCAGTGCCGTAGGGGACCGCACCGCCATTTCCCAGCAAATTAGGGACACTGTTGCTCCTGGGGTATCGGCGAGGACCATTCGCAACCGTCTGCATGAAGCTGGGCTACGGTCCCGCACACCGTTAGGCCGTCTTCCGCTCACGCCCCAACATCGTGCAGCCCGCCTCCAGTGGTGTCGCGACAGGCGTGAATGGAGGGACGAATGGAGACGTGTCGTCTTCAGCGATGAGAGTCGCTTATGCCTTGGTGCCAATGATGGTCGTATGCGTGTTTGGCGCCGTGCAGGTGAGCGCCACAATCAGAACTGCATACGACCGAGGCACACAGGGCCAACACCCGGCATCATGGTGTGGGGAGCGATTTCCTACACTGGCTGTACACCTCTGGTGATCGTCGAGGGGACACTGAATAGTGCACGGTACATCCAAACCGTCATCGAACCCATCGTTCTACCATTCCTAGACCGGCAAGGGAACTTGCTGTTCCAACAGGACAATTCACGTCCACATGTATCCCGTGCCACCCAACGTGCTCTAGAAGGTGTAAGTCAACTACCCTGGCCAGCAAGACCTCCGGATCTGTCCCCCATTGAGCATGTTTGGGACTGGATGAAGCGTCGTCTCACGCGGTCTGCACGTCCAGCACGAACGATGGTCCAACTGAGGTGCCAGGTGGAAATGGCATGGTAATCCGTTCCACAGGACTACATCCAGCATCTCTGTGATCGTCTTCATGGGAGAATAGCAGCCTGCATTGCTGCGAAAGGTGGATATACACTGTACTAGTGCCGACATTGTGCATGCTCTGTTGCCTGTGTCTATGTGCCTGTGGTTCTGTCAGTGTGATCATGTGATGTATCTGACCCCAGGAATGTGTCAATAAGGTTTCCCCTTCCTGGGACAATGAATTCACGGTGTTCTTATTTCAATTTCCAGGAGTGTACATATCGCCGCAAAGAAGACCACCTTTGTTTCAGTGACTGCCCGCCCAACTCGCGTATGATAGCAGTGACACTCTCACCCCTATTGCGCGATAACACGAAACGAGCTACCTTTTTTTGGCACTTTTTCGATGTCCTCCTTCAATCCTATCTGGGAAGGATCCCATACCGGGCAGCAATATTCCAGCAGAGAACGGACAAGTGTAATGTAGGCTGTCTCTTTAGTGGGTTTATCGCATCTTCTAAGTGTTCTGCCAACAAAGGGCGTTTTTGTTTCGCCTTCCCCACAATATTATCTATGTGGTCTTTTCAATTTAAGTTGCTAGTAAATGTAATTCCTAAGTGTTTAGTCGAATTGACAGCCCTTAGATTTGTACGATTTATCGTGTATCCAAAATTTATCGGCTTTCTTTTAGTACCCGTGTGGATGACCTCGCACTTTTCTTTGTTTAGTGCCAATTGCCACTTTTCGCACCATACAGAAATTGTCTCTAGATCATTTTGTAATTTAAATTGATCGTCTGATGATTTTACTAGACGGTAAATTACAGTGTCATTTGCAAACAATCTAAGGGGGCTGAACAGCAGAGGGCCTATGACTCTGCCTTGCGGAACACCAGATACCACTTCGTTCTGCTTGACGCTTTACCGTCTATCACTACGAACTGTGACGTCCCTGAGACGTATTCAGTCATACAACTGAGACGATACTACATATGCAAGCAATTTGATCAATAGTCGCTTGTGAGGAATGGCGTCAAAAGCCTTCTGGAAGTCTAGGAATATGGAATCGATCTTAGATCAATTGTCGACACCACTTATTACTTCATGGGAATAACAAGAGCTAGCTGCATTGCACAAGAACGATATTATCTGAATTCGTACTGGTTATGTATCAATGACTCATTTTTCTTCAAAGTGATTCGTAATGTTCAGGTATATATTATTCTATCTCCATTGAAATTATTTCTCGCTACAGAACGCTGTTCACTGTAGTCTTAAAGCAAATAAGGTCCAACTTCCGACGACATTATACGGCCCTTCAGCAAGATATTTTCATGTAAGATATGTGGCTTTTCGGTTGGCGTATGTTTTGGCTACTCACGTATCCAATAAGGTGAAACGAGGACATCAGCAAATGAGCGAAACGATGTACAGTTCGTTAGTCACTCTTGTTTTTTCTGCGTATTAAATTTGTGCACACTACGAAGTGTATATGCACGAAATTTTTGCTTAATTTTCTGAACGTTACCATTCAAAATCTGAGATCTGTCTCATAGTTTTCTGAAAGTTTTTGAAATTGAATGCAGCATCACTTCCCTCACTTTAGTCAGTTTACCGTGCATCAAAGTGGCTGGTGTCGTGCTTTTCTTCTTCTCCTCTTCAAGCGATCTGTATTCTCGATAAAGGAGATTAACCTTGGTATTTTTGATCGTTCGGCTCTGCGGAATGTGAAGCATTATATGGTGCAGTGTTTTTGGAGGTGCGCTCTTGTACTTCTGACTCAGTGCGTTAGAATTAACAGTAAAATGTAGGGCCTATATAAACTCTTCCAGTCTCTGTATAGGGCATGTTTATAACTATAGTTTGTGCGTCGTACGTTAAATGAATTTACGTCTAAGTAAATGCCACGGAGGTTAAGACACTGATATGTGGGATAAGCGAGACTGCCACATTTTTTTTACGACCTGGCCACATAATTCCATATTTGATTTACCTCCAGGCACAATCCGCCCGTAAACAGCTGTACAACGCATTTCTGCTATTTTGGCAACCTTAACTATCTCGGCTTCTCTTGAAAGATGAATTGCTTTGGTATGTGCAAATTACCTTATACGACCCTTGATTTACATGTGGCAAATTTGTACAACAATGTGGAAACAACATACTCAACTCTCGTGTACATTGCTTAATATTCGTCTGTTATCGCTATCTTATTGATTTCCTAGTTAGTGGAAGTCAGAGTATTTTAATAGGCCTTGCATCCGCCCCTGGTAGCTAAGTCGCCAGCGCGACGGAATGTCATGCCTAATGGCACGGGTTCGATTCCCGACTGGGTCGGAGATTTTCTCCGCTCACGGACTAGGTGTTGTGTTGTCCTTGTGATCATCATTTCATCCCCATCGACACGCATGTCGCCAAAGTGGCGTCAACTCGAAAGACTTGCACCAGGAGAATGATGTACCCGACGCGAGGCCCAGCGACACCACATTTCCAGTATTACATGTAGCAGTGCTGTATTACTGATAATAACAGTAGCATTAGTAATAATAATTCTAGCAGCACCGGCATATAATATGCACACAGATAACCAACCAGTAATCGATCACAATCACAATGTTCATTTTAATTAATCATCACTATTTTGCTACATGGTTAATAATAATATTGTGCGGCTAATATATGTTTATGTCACTACTTGTCTTTGGGAAGGGCTGTACTCATCCGTAGGTAGACTCTATTTCTTCAAGATCTGAAATTACTTGGCTCAAGCCTTCAACTCGAAATTACTGGGAACAATAATGCAATTTTAACATCGACAACTTATTGCCATCTCTTTGTTATAACACCGGTGATGTTTGACTGGCTCTTGATCTCAAAATCGTATGAAAATAATCACTGTGGTATTACCGCCAGACACCACACTTGCTAGGTGGTAGCCTTTAAATCGGCCGCTCTCCGTTAGTATACGTCGGACCCGCGTGTCGCCACTATCAGTGATTGCAGACCGAGCGCCACCACACGGCAGATCTAGAAAGACTTCCTAGCATTCGCCCCAGTTGTACAGCCGACTTTGCTAGCGATGGTTCACTTACAAAATACACTCTCATTTGCCGAGACGATAGTTAGCACAGCCTTCAGCTACGTTATTTGCTACGACCTAGCAAGGCGTCACATTCAGTTAACATTGGTATTGTGAATCACGTACTGTCACGAGCGACGTTCATCATTAATGGATTAAAGTTAAGTATTCCACCAGCTACGTCCGGTTTTCTCAATTCTAATTCCCTTGTCCTGTTCTAGATCTCACGCCAGCCTGCGTGAGCTAAAATGCGTGCATTTCGGCCTCCTTTAGTAACTCGGTGTTGGCTCTCCTGCCAACCACAACAATCACTTACCTATTTGGGAAGAATACATCCTACCTTTTCTTTTCGAAGCCAAATTCCAACTGAATGATAATTAATTGAAACCCTCATCTGCCGACAGGTGTTGTTGATACACCTCGATGGGGACAGCTGAAAATGTGTGCCCCGACCGGGAACCGAACCCAGGATCTACTGCTTACATGGCAGACGCTCTGTCCATCTGAGCCACCGAGGACAGAGATGATCAGAACGACTGCAGGGACTTATCCCTTGCACGCTTGCCGTGAGATCCACATTCCCAACTGTCCAAAATCTACATAAGTAATGTACCTAATAGGTATTTGCCCATCCATTCATTACTCGCGCACATTAAGGTGACGATTCCCGTATCAGTTCGGGCAACCTGCGCGCATTCGCACAGAGGAATTACTTCCCACACTTTCTCTTTCTACGTATTCCCATTTTCCCGTACTCATTAAGTCGTTTTGTTGAAGTTGTCTTTGTATTCCACATAAACTGCAGTTTCAATAGTTAAGGCTTTCTTTTAACTGGTACTTGCATTACTGTCCATCTTTAACTCCCCTTGTAGTTGTCTCATCAAATTATTATTATTATTATCGTTAATTCCCCATTGAGGAGAGCGTTAAAACACAATCATTAATCACAATGACAATATCGTACATAAATTGGTACATTTCAAATTCATGGCACTTTTTTCTGTCTCTTTCTTTTCTCTTCCCAAAAACCTCTCATAAATTCACTGTGCTTCTTCTTGCTCTCTTCTGTCCACTTCCTTTCTGCTTTCTCCTCTTTTGGTGGTTCATCGAATTTCTGTTTGTTGATTTTTTCTCTGTATTTTCCTCTGTTTGATATTTCTTCTGTAGAGATGTTAAGATTTTTAAGGTCTTCCATGGTTTCCTTTACCCAGTTAGTTTTCACCTTATTCGTCACCACTATGTTAAAAATCTTCTTGGTCAGCCTATTTTCATTCATCCTATGAATGTGCCCATAGAATTTTGCCCTTCTTTTTCTGATATTGTCTGTAATTGTCTCTGCCTGTTTGTACAAATCCTTTGTTGGTCTCTTTATCCAGATCCCCTGTCTCTGAACTGGCCCATAGATCTTTCTCAGAATTTTCCTCTCTTGCTTTTCCATTTCCTTGAATTTAGTTCTTCCTCTGATTACTGTTGTTTCTGAGGCATACAAGGCCACAGGTAAGACTACTGTTTTGTAATGTCTTAATTTGGCATTGATGGAAATATTTCTTTTATTGTAATGGTTCCATGTAAGTCTGAATGCTTTTTGTAGTTTTGTAGCCCTTTCTTCATTGGCTGTTGAATTCAGTCCTGTTTTCTGTATAATCTCTCCCAGGTATTTGAAACTTTCTACTTGTGTTATTTTTCCGTACTTTGTTATCAATGGGCTTCTGTCTGCAGATTTTGTGTCCACGTACTGTGTTTTTTCATATGATATTTGTAGTCCTGTTCTGGCTGCGATTTCATGCAATATCTCTAGGGCTTCTCTGGCTTCTTTTCTGTCATTTGTAATGATGGCTATATCGTCGGCAAAGTCCAGACATTTTATGTTGACGGTTCTATTTTTCTCTCTCCCCATTTTTACCCCATTGACTCCTTTGTCCCACGTCCTGATTATTTTCTCTAAAACAGCGTTAAATAGAATGGGTGACAGGCCATCTCCCTGTCTCACTCATGTCTTGATTTCGAAAAATTCTGAGATCTCGCCCATGAACTTCACTTTTGACTTTGTACTTGTTAATGTTTCCTGAATTAGTTTTCTGGTCTTATTGTCTACCTTCATTTCTTCTAGTGTATTAAAAAGTGTTTCTCTGTCTATGGAATCGTAAGCCTTCTTGAAATCAACAAATGTTACTGTGGCGTTTCTGGACTTTCTCGTTGTTAATAATGTTCTCAGACACCAGATCTGCTCACTGCATGATCTTCCCTTCCTGAACCCTCCTTGGTATTGTCCGATCTGTGGATCTATCTGAGGTTCTAGGCGATTTAACAGAGCTTTTGATAGAATTTTGTATGCCACCGGCAGTAACGAAATTCCTCTGTAGTTATTAGGGTCTGTTTTGTTTCCTTTCTTGTGGAGGGGGTGTATTAGGGCTGACTTCCATTCTTCTGGTATCTTTTCTGTTTCCCAGATGTTTTTGATTATACTATGAATTTTTGGTGTAATGTTTTCATGGTCTAATTTCCAGATTTCTGCAATCAGTCCATCCTCACCTGGTGCTCTGTTATTTTTCAATGATTTTATTATTTTCACGATTTCTTCATATGTTGGGGGTTCGGAGTCCCGGTTGGGTTCTAGTTTTGTAAACTGTAATCTCTGTTTTGGTTTATCACAGTTAAGTAATGTTTCAAAGTATCTGGCTAATATTTCACAGTTTTTCTTCGGATTTGTCTCCAGTGTTCCATCTTGTCGTTTGAAGCATAAGCTTGGTGGCTGATATCCTGTCATATTTTCTCGGAATACTCTGTAAAAATTTCGTGTGTTGTTTCTGGTGAAGTCTTCTTCTATCTCCTTCAACCTGCTGTTTTCGTAACTTCTTTTTTCTCTTCGTATTATTTTTGAAGTGTTTTTTTGTATCCTGTTGAAGTCCTCCCATTTTTCTTGTGTTTTATGGCTGTTAAATTTCTTCCAGGCTTGTATTCTCTCCTCTATGGCCCTGTCGCATGTCACGTTCCACCATCGGTGTTTCCTTTTTCTCGGTGGCTGCCCCAATTTTATCAGTTCTTTTATTTTTTCTGACAGTTCTGTCCAGTTGTTGCTATTGATTTTCGTAACTTCTTATATTATTTCTTTCTTGTTTATTTGTAGGTACTCTGGATCTATTGTGAAAGGTCTGTTGGTTCTCTTGATTTGTCTATTGGGTATAAATTTTACTTTAATTTGGAGAAGGTGATGATCAGATTCGAAAACTCCTTTCCTTGTTCTTACGTTCATTATTTCTCTGGTGCTTTTTGTGGATATTGCTACCTGGTCTATCTGAAATTCTCCTAGAGCATGGTTGGGGGATTTCCAACTTGCAAGTTTTCTGTGTGGTTTCTGGAACTGCGTTGACATGATTTTCAGATCAAAATTTCTGCAGAAGTTTATCAAGTTCTCTCCATTTTTGTTTGTTCTCATGTGGGCCGTGTGTTTTCCTGTCGTATCTCGGAATTTTCTTTCCTTGCCTAACTGGGCATTGAAGTCTCCTAGTAAAACTTTTATGTGATTCTTGGGGATTTTGCTGGTAGTTTCTTCCAGATCTTCCCAGAATTCCTCTATCATCTCTGGGTTCTTCTTGTTATAATTGTTTGTGGGGGCATGTCCATTGATTAATGTATAGGCTTTGTTTCCAGATCTTATCCTGAGTGTCGACATTTTTTTCTGATTTTGATGTGAAATCTATTACGGAGTCCAGTATCGATTTATGTAGTACAAAACCAGTTCCGAAGAGTTTGAGATTTTTTCCTGGGATGGTTATGGCTGGTTTTCCCTTATATATTCTGTAATTTTCGGAGTCAAAGTGGTTCTCATCTGCAAATCGTGTTTCCTGTATTGCCATAACTTTGATGTTGTATTTATCCATGGCGTTTGTTAATTGTTTCAGTTTACCTGGCCTCAGTAGTGTGTTGGTGTTGAGTGTTCCCATGTAAAATACTTTCTTCATCTTGAGGGTTTTTGAGAGGCTCCGATTCTTCTCTTCATGACATGCCTGATCACCTGGAATCCAATGATCAGGTCTATTACCCAGTCTTACTGACTGGGGCCCAGGGTAGTGGATTCTTTCCCGTTGTTCTGTCATGATTATTGGTTTGTGTTGAAGAATTGGTGGTGAAATCACGAAGGATCTCACATAATTTCGACTGGAGTTTTGAGTTCCAGAAGATTAACTTACAGCCGAGCTCACAGAGCCAACAGACGCTGACCAGAGTATGTGGCTGCCACGCAGACGTGTCTGGATTTTGGGGCTTCGCATGTAACCCTATGCAGGGGCCCTCACAGGGTGCTACCATCCGGAGCTAGATGGACCCAGATTTTTTTTAACGAGGTGTTACTCCTTCCCCTCCTCCTTCCTCATCACTTGCGAGATGAGGCCCCGGGCTTGGGACCGGCAGTGGCGGAGTTTTCTCTCATCAAATAGTGTTCATATTTTACTTTGCTCATTTATTTAATGAAAACTGGTACACAGACACTGCTTTGATCATAATGTTAATGTTAAAATGCAGTACCACCACACTCTCAAACTGTAGATTCCCTCAAACACCTCCACTTTCCTGCATTTATTAATTTCTGCTTATCTTATTGATATTGCTTAAGTTCCTTATGTATTCTGCATTTGCATTAATAACTGTCTCTTTTACTTGGTTGTGTATCACTCTCCATGTTTCATACCACCTGATGAAGCCTTGTCTAGTACTAATTTTATTTTAATTTATTAGTTTTGTTTATTAATAAAACTTATGTATGCATGCTATTCCTATTTTGTGCTAAAGGTTTTCCTGTCTACTCCATTGTTATTTATATACTGTTCAGTTTTTGCTTTTTCACTGCAAAGATGTTACTTACTGTATGTTTCTACTTCAGTCTAGATGTGTTACTTCTCTTCCAATGTTGTCTGCTAAGATTTAACTTCTTTGGTGATAATAGCAAATGTCTGAAAATGGCCTTGTAAGCCGAAAACCGGTTAACAATAAAAGTAATACTGTAGAACAAAATCAAACTGGGGCTTTTCATTTATTATAATGTTGTTCTACCAAGAACCGACGGAAGATTCTGTTAATATGAGGTGAAGGTCAATTGCTAGGTAGCTTTTAACTATATATATGAACATAGTAACTGTTCTCGAAGGAACAGGTACCATTGATGACCGTGCAGCTTCTCTAGAATGAATGATAATTAATTGAGACCCTCAGCCGCCGACAGGTACTGTTGATTTGCCTCGATGGGGACAGCTGAAAATGTCCCTGCAGTCGCGCTATTCATCGGTGTCCTCGGTGGCTCAGATGGGTAGAGCGTCTTCCATACAAGCAGGAGATCGTGGGTTCGAGTCCCAGTGGGGGCACACATTTTCAGCTGTTCCCATCGAGGTATTTCAACAACACCTGTCGGCAGCTGAGGGTTTCAATTAATTGTAATTCATCCTAGAGAAGCTGCACGATCATCAATGGTATCTTTTCTTTCGAGAACAGTTACGATCTTCATAACTGACCCTTAACATAGAAAAATGTAATTTATTGCGAATACATAGAAAGAAGGATCCTTTATTGTATGATTATATGATAGTGGAACAAACACTGGTAGTAGTTACTGCTGTAAAATATCTGGGAGTATGGGTACGGAACGATTTGAAGTGGAATGATCATATAAAATTAATTGTTGGTAAGGAGGATGCCAGGTTGAGATTCATTGGGAGAGTCCTTAGAAAATGTAGTCCGTCAACAAAGGAGGTGGCTTACAAAACACTGTTCGACCTATACATTAGTGTTGCTCATCAGTGTGGGATCCGTACCAGGTTGGGTTGACAGAGGAGATACAGAAAATCCAAAGAAGAGCGGCGCGTTTCATCACACGGTTCTTTGGTAAGCATGATAGCGTTCGGAGATGTTTAGCAAACTCAAGTGGCAGACTGTGCAAGAGAGGCGCTCAGCATCGCGGTGTAGCTTGCTGTCCAGGTTTCGAGAGGGTGCGTTTCTGGATGAGGTATCGAATATATTGCTTTCACCCTACTTATACCTCCCGAGGAGATCACGAATGTAAAATTAAAGAGATTCGAGCGCGCACGGAGGCTTTCCGGCAGTCGTTCTTCCTGCGAACCATACGCGACTGGAACAGGAAAGGGAGGCAATTACAGTGGGACGTAAAGTCCCCTCCGCCACACACCGTTGGGTGGCTTGCGGAGTATAAATTTAGATGTAGATGAACTAGTGTCCATTGTAGACGCTAGTCAGTTGTTTCGTGGAGATGGCCCGATAAGCCGATAACTAGTAAGAAATCGACAAAATTCAGTAGAACTAAATGGTTACTAGTGGGTGAATGTTTATCGAGAAGTTGATATGCAAACAGAAACTGGTAGAAGTTAGCCAATATGGAACACTGCAGTCTATTGCAAGTTTCGTGTGCCACAAAATTTTTCTGGGTCGCTAGAAAATTTATTTACAACTGGGAAACTTTAATAAATATATATACAAATTCCAACTAACCATATGTTCTGAAGGCGCGAAGAACGACTCCGAAAAGAATTTTCAGTAAAACAAGTGGTTCTTGTGTTTTTGACAATGTCGATGAAGCTCCCATTTCAAGTAACAGTTTGTTGCATTAGAACATATTTTTACTTTTTACATTATTATTCTCTTTGTTTTATTTGAATTGATAGTTATAAATATCAGGACATTTATCTTTCTGGAGTTAACCTCTTTTTACGTAAATCGTACTAAATTTTTCCATAATTTATAATATGGATATTGAAACAGCAAACCAAGACGAAAGTAACGAAATAAATTTTTGAACAGACTTTGAAGGTCACGAGAATTCGAACAAAAGTGATATCGGATGATTCATCTGAGAATCCAGTATCGAACCATTTAGTTTTGAACAACGAGACGGACTTGGATTGTTATAAGCAGCAGTAATTTCATTCATGTGTTGTCTCGTTTTTACAGTGATACTGAGCTTATCACAGTGTTGCAGAACCCTTTGTCTGCTAGACGTGCTCTCTTAATTCCATGCTGAATGTGGCTCTATTTTGTGTGTCTGATCGCGGTGGAGGTTAGAGTCCTCCCTCGGGCATGGGTGTGTGTGTGTGTTTTTCCTTAGCATAATTTAGGTTAAGTAGTGTGTAAGCTTAGGGACTGATGATGTTAGCAGGTAAGTCCCATAAGATTTCACACACATTTTGTTGTGGCTTTGTTGCCCTTGTACTGCTTGCTTAATGATGCAACCTGTGCTGAGGATGTCTTTCCGGCCATTATGAAATACTACAAAAATTGAGATTTGTACGTGTTACACTCTAATATCTTCGGTCTATAAAGGACTAAATTTCTTTTCATTATTCAGCGTGGTTACTGTGCTCATCAAACTAAACAAAGCAATACACGAAATTTTACAGAGGTAAAAACCCGTCGTGTAAATTTTGCATGTGGTTTGTAGTTGATATATTGATGTGTTTGAAATGTAAATAAGATATCGAAATTTTATCTAAAATTTGGAGAAGAACGGTATCTCATTTCATTCTAGAATTATTGGTTTCTATATCCGGTGGTCAGTCTCACCCAATGCGCCCAATTCCATCCCTGCACAATTAGGGGTAAAGCGATCATAGCAATCGTCGTATTTCATAAATGGGTGAAGATATGGAAACGAGGTTTTTCGCATTTTATAATATGCAAAGAGGAAAGTATGTTGAATGATAAATACTCAACGTTTTTTATTCACCGATGTACCGAAATAACTCGTCCACAGCAGTGAGAGGCTTGGCGAAATGGGATGCGTAAACACCCGTTAATACTGCTTAAGCAAGACCCAGAGGCCATTTTTAAACACGTCCTGATCACATAGGAAGTGGCGGAGCATGACGAGTTAACTTTTCCACAGCAGCCAAAGGATAAGAACAAAATATATAAGTAAAACATACATTCGTTTACATAATTAAAGATTTAGTTTGACAAGGATGGGTCAGCTAGCCGTACATGGCCTTCTAGTAGGAACCATCTCGACATTTTTCTGAATTATTTTTGGGGAAACTACAGAAAACTGTGTAGCCAGTTGGAGAAACTAGCCTCCTTTATCGCACTGCTGCTACAGTCGCAAGTTCGAATCCTGCCTCGGGCATGGCTGTGTGTGATGTCCCTAGGTTAGTTAGGTTTAAGTAGCTCTAAGTGTAGTTGACTGATGACCTCAAATGTTAAGTCCCATTGTGCTTAGAGCCATTTGAACCTCCTTTGTCCCGAATACAAGGCCAATCTGTTGACAACATCCAACCACATTCGGCTAGTCCTTGATGCGCAATAATGTTTTGTTTGTATATTCTTGCAAGGAAATTATGTCGTATTGCAAAACACTAGTCTTACTCAGTTCATTTACTTCCGAGAACAATAAACACACAGTTTACAAAACCACACACACATACACTATCATCTGACCGCAGGAACATACCGACGATGTTTCCTTTCCATTTTATGTAATGCATGATCCCATTTCCTATTCTCAAAAACTGAATCACATCCCTTCATAATGAGTGAGATACTGCACTCGAAAAGAGAATGTTACTACTGTTCACTGGTGAGCTTTGTTGTAAGAGTTTCCCAGAAAACGCATATTGTACGGCGAAAGTGTCTTGCGGAATGACAGACATTTTATTATTGTGATTTAGGTGTATTACGGTTTTTAAAACATTCCTTTAATTTGTTTAGGTACTTTATTGTAACATTTTGTTTCCTGTTGTTTAGAGTTATTTCTTTATTCGTTCATGGAAGATTTAGGTTTATTCTCAATCTTGTGCCACGGTTATGGACACAGCTGTTTGTCCAGTAGTTACCAAATTTCTTATGCGCATGACACATTGCTGAATGGTGTGGTTAAAATCCTCAATGTTTTAAACCGTTATTTACGAGGCTTTCCCAGAAAGTAACGCACCGCATTTCTCTTCGACAATTCCATATTGAACATAATGGGAATTACACACATGAAAGAATGGTGTTTCATCTACACGCCCTATTTCTCCATGTAACCTCCGTCCCGTTCTATGGCCTTCCTCCAGGGCGAAACAAGGGCGTGTGTGCGCTGTCAGTAGCAACCTCGTCCTGGTGGCGGAGCCAGTGCTTCACTGTGTGAACTTCCGTTGCTGATTGACAGATGCAGCGCGAACTGCCGAGTCGTAATGCGTCTGTCCTCGCAATGACAACAACAGCTCGTTGCAGCATGTCAGGTGTGACAGCCGTGGATGGTCTCCACTACCGCAGTTCCGCTTGGGACGCGACTGCAACAGGACGTGCCGATACTTCCGCGTTCAAAATGGTTCAAATGGCTCTGAGCACTATGGGACTTAACATCTGTGGTCATCAGTCCCCTAGAACTTAGAACTACTTAAACCTAACTAACCTAAGGACATCACACACGTCCATGCCCGAGGCAGGATTCGAACCTGCGACCGTAGCAGTCACACGGTTCCGGACTGAGCGCCTTAACCGCGAGACCACCGCGGCCGGTCCTTCCGCGTAGTCGTAGCGCCGCAAGCCGTGTTTATAGAAATTCTTGGATTGTGACCAGTGATATTCTCAGTGCTTCTTCACTACCGTCGTACACACGCTTCTTAATTAACTCACAGCGGTCTCGGCCACTCGTATAGTGCAGTTATGACTCCCAGTGTACCCCGTAAGAATACCCTTGTTTTGAATTTGACAAATCTTCCAGGAATGTGAAACCGAGTTCTCTAGAAATCCATGACTGGATAGTAGATATTATTGGCATCACGTCCGACCAGGTCCACACAGCATATTATGACATGGCGGAATACTGCTTCTTTGTAAAGTTTTTAGATCAGATACAAATGGAGAAAATTTTGGTGAATACTGGTGGGAAATCAGAGTTTCGACATCGTGATCAGTCGGTGAGTACAGTTTCAATTACTAACGCTGACATCGAATATAAACAAGTGCAAGTGTTCAATTTGCCACCTTAGGTTGAGAATTATTTTCTTAGAGATGTCCTGGCAAAATACGGTGACATCCGACAGATTAGAAACGAAACATGTTCGAGCCGTCACAAACTCCAATGTTATAGTGGGATTCTCTCAGTCGACATGGCCGTTAAAGTCAATATCCCATCCTATATAATGGTTTGTGGTTATAAAGTTCATGTCTTTTACGATGGACAAGTAGCCATTTGTTTTATCTGTAACACAAGAGATGATTGCCCACGGCGCGTTGTCGTACTTCGAAACAATCTGCAACAACGACAGAGATTAACATTGGCTGATATCCTAACTCAAAATCAGACGCCTTCTGTGATTGACTCTCAACCAAGTGCATCTGCGTCAGAGGACAACGATCTCGGTAACGGCACTTTCCCACCATTACCTCAGAAACCCGTGGCCAGCCACCCATTAGCCGCCGGTGTTGCATTACCTGTCGGTAACAAACGACGCCGTGCTAGTGACGATAGTCAAACCGATGACGCGCAATCACGGGCCTCCACACAGGACACGCCTATGTCGGATGGCTCAGTTACGACCCGCAAAATTCACATTGAAACTCCCGACGCAGAAACTGTAATTACGAGTGCAGCCGAGTGTTTACAGCAATTCGTTCCAATGCCGCTTCTTGACTCGCCACAGGTGGTCAACACACAAGAGGCGGAAGTCAGTCAACTGCACATCGTAAACACAGAGGATGATGCACGCAGTGTAGAGCATAACACAAACACCTGCCACCTCGGAACTGCTTCCAAACAATGCGAGGAACCGGAAAGCTGTATACAAACAGCCAGTGCGGCTCAAAACAAACACAGCGAGCCTACCGAAGCCGCGTCTTCGGACTTTCCGTCACCCGTTCCGAAGCAAGGACTTTCACATACTGCTTACAGTCAGGACTCACCGACTCCGCCGTCTTCTATGACACTTCCGACGACTGTGCGAGGGCAAAATAAAGTTAAACCAAATGACTCCGTGGCTGGAAGTAAGTCACAGAGTTAAGTCAGCGCAAGAACTCCTACGAAACCTACGGATGTATGTTCGAAGTCCGACACTGAGGTGGACTGGGCTTCCTACGCTTCCCAACACCCACTCGTCTCTGACGATCACGAGTTTTTGACCCTGAACATTAATAGAGTTAGGACAGATTTGAAATTAGCAATGCTACGGCAGTTTATCTATGAGTCCGAAGCTGATATAGTTCTGTTACAGGAAGTGTTTATCTTAAGTTTTCATGTATCAGGATTTGCAACAACCGTAAACATCGCGGTGTACTGGGGTACAGGTACGGCCATTCTATCATGAGACGGAATTCCAGTGAGCAATATCGAAATGTTGGAACCCGGTAGAGGCATAGCTTGCCAAATTTTTGACGTCACACTCGCCAATGTCTATGCTCCATCTGGAACGTCTCTAAGGTTAGAAAGAGCTAACTTCTTTAAACAAGACATCATCTACTTGTTACTCACGCCGCAACTCCACCCAGTTGATAATTAGTGGTGATTTTAACTGTGTCATCGACAGGAAAGATAAATCGCCAAACTTTAATTACTGTAGGAAACTACATAACCTGCCGCGTCACCTGCAGCTGAAGGATGCGTGGGAACTAAAATTTCCTACCCTGGTAAGCTACACCTACCTAACCTCCACCGCACGTAGCCGTCTAGACTGTTTGTACATCTGTGATAACATTTGCCAACATGTTCCGGACGTCGATGTCATTCCGGCTAGTTTCTCCAACTACTGCGCCCTCTGTGTCACGATAAATCTGGCTAAACAGCATAACAAATGGCACAGGATTCCGTGGAGCCTAAATGTTTATATTCTCGCCGATGCTGCGCTACAAGATATCATCTCCACGACATGGGCGGAATGTCTCCGGCAATGCTGCAGATATCCGAGCTAGATAGCCTGGTGGAATGTTGTGGTCAAACGGAAAATGCGATTAGCCTAACAAAACTACAGTTCGCAACGGGCGCAAGATGTCAAACGCACGATTGATTTTTACCAGACAGTGCTGCGAGAGTTGTATTGCGACTACGACACCAACCAACACGCAAAGACCACCAAGCAAATAAGGGCGAAGCTTACAGGCATAAAGCGAACGCAGTTTGAAGGACTGAAGATTAGATCTAAAGCAAAATCGCTTCAAGAGGACGAACTTGCAACGTTGTATCACCTCATAAAACATCGTGCCAATCGCAGGCGAGGTTTTATCTGGGAGCTGGACACAGATGATCGTTTGACCCGACAGAGTGATATTCTTACTGGAGTTTACCGGTACTTCACGGATCTGTACTCGCAGTGCAATACATACGGTGATGAAGGCGGCGGTATCGTGCGCGCTCTGCCTACCGTAGTCACGTCTGCGGAGAACTCGGCGGTCGTACACGATTTTACTCCACACGAAGTCTTTGAACTGATTTCTGCCTCACCATCGAATGAATCCCCTGGCCCTGATGGTCAGCCACGGGAAATTTATTTGCGTTTCTGACCCATTATCGGCCACCCTTTTACAGATGTTCTCAACGATGTGATGCGAGGGAGCGACGTGCCGGCCGAAATGAAGGAAAGTCGAATTGTATCGATACCTAAAGGAAAAAACCGAAAAACGTTAGATAACTTCCGACCGATTGCTTTACTCAATTTTTATTACGAAACCTTTGCCAGAGCACTCGACAGCAGATTGTATAGATATAGAGATGTACACTCCTGGAAATTGAAATAAGAACACCGTGAATTCATTGTCCCAGGAAGGGGAAACTTTATTGACTCATTCCTGGGGTCAGATACATCACATGATCACACTGACAGAACCACAGGCACACAGACACAGGCAACAGAGCATGCACAATGTCGACACTAGTACAGTGTGTATCCACCTTTCGCAGCAATGCAGGCTGCTATTCTCCCATGGACACGATCGTAGAGATGCTGGATGTAGTCCTGTGGAACGGCTTGCCATGCCATTTCCACCTGGCGCCTCAGTTGGACCAGCGTTCGTGCTGGACGTGCAGACCGCGTCAGACGACGCTTCATCCAGTCCCAAACATGCTCAATGGGGGACAGATCCGGAGATCTTGCTGGCCAGGGTAGTTGACTTACACCTTCTAGAGCACGTTGGGTGGCACGGGATACATGCGGACGTGCATTGTCCTGTTGGAACAGCAAGTTCCCTTGCCGGTCTAGCAATGGTAGAACGATGGGTTCGATGACGGTTTGGATGTACCGTGCACTATTCAGTGTCCCCTCGACGATCACCAGAGGTGTACGGCCAGTGTAGGAGATCGCTCCCCACACCATGATGCCGGGTGTTGGCCCTGTGTGCCTCGGTCGTATGCAGTCCTGATTGTGGCGCTCACCTGCACGGCGCCAAACACGCATACGACCATCATTGGCACCAAGGCAGAAGCGACTCTCATCGCTGAAGACGACACGTCTCCATTCGTCCCTCCATTCACGCCTGTCGCGACACCACTGGAGGCGGGCTGCACGATGTTGGGGCGTGAGCGGAAGACGTCCTAACGGTGTGCGGGACCGTAGCCCAGCTTCATGGAGACGGTTGCGAATGGTCCTCGCTGATACCCCAGGAGCAACAGTGTCCCTAATTTGCTGGGAAGTGGCGGTGCGGTCCCCTACGGCACTGCGTAAGATCCTATGGTCTTGGCGTGCATCCGTGCGTCGCTGCGGTCCGGTCCCAGGTCGACGGGCACGTGCACCTTCCGCCGACCACTGGCGACAACATCGATGTACTGTAGAGACCCCACGCCCCACGTGTTGAGCGATTCGGCGGTACGTCCACCCGGCCTCCCGCATGCCCACTATACGCCCTCGCTCAAAGTCCGTCAACTGCACATACGGTTCACGTCCACGCTGTCGCGGCATGCTACCAGTGTTAAAGACTGCGATGGAGTTCCGTATGCCACGGCAAACTGGCTGACACTGACGGCGGCGGTGCACAAATGCTGCGCAGCTAGCGCCATTCGACGGCCAACACCGCGGTTCCTGGTGTGTCCACTGTGCCGTGCGTGTGATCATTGCTTGTACAGCCCTCTCGCAGTGTCCGGAGCAAGTATGATGGGTCTGACACACCGGTGTCAATGTGTTCTTTTTTCCATTTCCAGGTGTGTAATAGCCATAGCGTCAGTCATTAACGTGAATCTCGCATTGCTGTTTATCGACTTTTGGAAGGCATTTGATCGCGTCGGCCACGAGTACCTCCTACAGCTACTGCAGCGGTGTGGTTTTGATCAACGGGTTTTTAACGTCGTGCAACATTTCGTCACGGGCATTACAACCAATGTCAGCGTAAATGGACAGCTTACTCAGGCCATAGAGGTCCAAAGAGAAGTGACGCAGGGGAGCCCTCTCTTCATGATGTCATTTGTTTTATCGCTCGAGCCACTCTTACGCTCCATTCATGACAAACTTGCAGGCCTGTCGATCGCCGGGACGTCCTTGGTGGTTTGTGCTTACGCCGACGACGTCGGAGTGTTACTGCGCAATGATGGAGACGCATCAACCCTTAAGACCGCGGTAGACGAGTACTCTCGTGCTTCCGGTGCTAAAATCAGCGTCGATAAATGCACCTTTGTCAACATGCGAGGATTCGACGCCGTTATTGTAACTTGGGCGAAGCGTGTCGAAGCCTACACCACTCTGGGGATGATTATCTACAAATACCAGATAAAATGAATGCAAAAAATTGGAAGCAGGTCACCAATAAAATGAAAGATGCAATCTATGAAAACAATTGGCGGTCCGTTGACATTCTCCAACGCATACGACTGCTCAGCAGTTACGTATTCAGTAAAGCGTACTATACGGCCCAAATATTTCCAGCCACTAAGATGCAGGCCAAAACGTGATGAAACTCTCTAATAGATTTATATGGCAAGGGTATCTGTTTAACGTGAATTACACTACGCTGACGTCTACCAGACAGGGCGGCGGACTCAACAAGCCTGACACCAACAGAAAGTGTACTGCCATATATATGTTATACGGATCACACAGTTGTTGGGCAAGGAACCTCTCAGCGTAACCAGCTGGCTCTTCCGAACCTTACGGCCCGCCGATATGCAGCAACCCATTGATGTAGGTAAAATGCATTACAAACTACGACATGTCAAGTAGTTTCTTCTTCAAGTAAGCTATATAGATGGAAACTATGTCACGCAGGATTTACCGACGACGCACCTGTTATTAAAAAGATGGACATCTCCAATAGTCCGGAATCTCATTGAACTTAAATACCCGATTGTTCATTGGAAGGCAGTTTGGGACAACATAAGTTTAACCGTCCACACTGCTGAGGTGGCGTCCACATGGTATAAAGTGGTAAATGATGTTATACCCACTAATGAAAGGTTGCATAGAATCGGCTGATGTGACAGTGATAAATGCGTCCGCTGTGGTCTGGTCGACACCTCACGCCATCGCTTCACTTGTGGCGGTCATCTCATTAACTGGAAGTGGGTGCAGCAGAGGCTGGGCCTGATTACCCGCAGCAGCCCAGCCAGCCACTGTACCGACATCCTGCTCTGGCCGGACACGAAACATTTTCCCGCTACCAAGAACAACACCGTGATGTGGCTGTTAGGGCAGTGTGTGATATATACCATCATCCACAATAGTGAAGACAATTTGATTAGTTTCGAGGCTTGTATGAGAACGGCTCGTTGCAAGATGAAACGTTACCCAAATTTCAGGACGATGTTTGGTCTCATGTTAGACATAATTTTTGAAAAAAAAAAAAAAAAAAAAAAAAACGCGTAGGGCAATTCTCGACGCCGGTAAGGACACAAATCACATGCACGACGGTGTAGCAGATAAAATACACAACGAATGAGGGGTTACACCTGCTCCCAGGACTGCTCCCGACTTCTCAACGGTGTTGGTAACTTCATTTGACGTTTTCCTTAAATTATGCTGCCTGTGCATGTATTTGTTATTCGTTCATATGCTCCAAATGACTTTCTGTGAACAGTTTGGACCGTTGTGAATCAACTGGACTGCAATTCTAGTTAACACAGTCAATCATATATATTGTAATTCTCTTTAATATGTTTGCTTTTTGGTTCTATATCTCTGTCTGGACTGAAGATGCTATTGTCAGCTTAAAATTTCTGTTCTGGTTTGTAACCTTAAAAATGGCACTAAGTATATTGAAATGTGTTCTTCAGTCTGTTGTAAGAAACAATTCGTTTTGAAACAGGTCCAGTACTTTATTATTTTGTTTTTGTGATTATGTGCTTATATGATTGTTTAATAAAGAAAAAAAGAAAATAACTGCTGCAAATCTTGGATCTCTACCATGCGCCATCCGCTATCCGCCATCTTCGCCATCCGTGACAGCGACTAACTGTATTTCTTTTGACAGCAGATGCTCGATAGACTTTGCACAAACGTTTGTGAATATTTCCCACAGTTTCTTTCTCCGCAGTGAGAAATTCTATGACAGCACATTGCTTGTAACATAAACCACCTATAGACGCCACTTTGAAACTGTCCTGCAGCTGCGCTGTCGGAAGTGACTCACTCAGGAGACTTCAAGTAATGTTTATGTAACTTCCTGGCAGATTAAAACTGTCTGCCGGACCGAGACTCGAACTCGGGACCTGCGGCTAAGCCAGGTTTCCGCAATATCCTTTCTTTCAGGAGTGCTAGTTCTGCAAGGTTCGCAGGAGAGCTTCTGCAAAGTTTGGAAGGTAGGAGACGAGGTACTGGCAGAAGTAAAGCTGTGAGGACGGGGCGTGTGTCGTGCTTGGGTAGCTCAGTTGGTGGAGCACTTTCCCGCGAAAGTAAGAGGTCCCGTGTTCGACTCTCGGTCCGGTACACAGTTTTAATCTGTCAGGAAGTTTCATATCAGCGCACACTCCGCTGCAGAGTAAAAATCTCATTTTGGAATACTTATCTAATGTTTCGCATCCATTGCATTGGGTACTAGTTATGGGTATTGCCCTTACGTCCCTTTAATGTAGTTCGAAAACTGTATACATATTTTGTGCATGGGTTCACCAAAAAAAGTGATTCCATAGATTATAATCGAATATAGATATGCATAGTACGTACCCAAAAGAGCCCGGCTATTGCAAACGGACGACAAGTTTGTCACTGCATAACCATGCCAGTTCGCCAGTATCTCTGGCAGTTCGTCCCACTTCAGATGACGACGAGTACTCATTACTAGAAATTTTGAGGATGTTATACAATCTATACATTTAATTTGATATTCATTTACCTATTCAGACCGAAATTCATAAATTTTGTGTTCCTTACGTTACCTAGCAACTACACAAAGAAAGTTACACTTGTCATTCGACGCTATGGCGACTGGGCAATGTCAGAAGAGTGTTTATGTTCTGCGATCCCTGCAGACACAGTTCTGCAGTGTGGTTATCAGGTGCACCACAGTGTGCGACCGAAATGGCGGGACAACTGGAAATCTACTACAAAGTCAAAGTAGGCGGGACAGTACGATTCTTCTGGCCGAAACGCCTAAACTGCACACAGATTCACAGAGATTTTCTAGCACTGTATGGACCACATTGATTGTCACGTGGGGCCGCAATGAAAGTGTGCCAACAACTTGACCAAGGCCTCACAGGCGTGGGAGACGTTAATCGGGCAGGAAGGATGATCTGCACCTGCGGTTTACATTTTTCCGGCAAGCTGAAAGAACATCAGGAGGAAAGAGGTTTTCCAACGATGTGGACATTCAGTTCACATAGTTTTTGTAGATTTTAAAAATGCCCATGACAACCTACATAGTTGCACGATCATAAATGTCCCGAAAGAGTTGGTTTCCACAAAATTTAATACGTCTAGTACGGAAGTGTTTAGAAGAAACTTAATGCAGAGTAAAGATCACTACAAGAATTTCAGATTATTTTCAAGCCAGAACTAGTCTTAGACAAGGAGACGCATCATGTCCAATATGAAGTAGAACACCAAAAATGAAACCAAAGTGGATAAAACTAATATCACAATGAACCGGGTTGCATATGCGGACTAATTTGTCCTAATAAGAGGTAACAAAAGGGACTTGCAACTCACGAAAAGATATTATAGAAATATTGCAAGGAAAGCAAGGTCATAAAGGAGCAGAAAACTGAGTACTTATTTTTAGCGAGCAGAATGGAATGGAAACTCAGATTAAGGAAAAGATCGCAACGTCAAATAGATCATATTTTGGTTTTAGGGACGTTCTGAGCCATAGAGCGGTTTGGAGAAGTTTTGAAATCAGATTGTACCAGATTATGATTTTCCTGATTGCTCTATATAGTTCTGAACATTTATATTAAGGTAAAACAGTTGAACAAAATATGCTAGTCTTCGAGGGAAAGATAGTGAGGAAAATATTTGCCTCTAAGAGGGCCAGCCACGGGAATGGAGGATGCTAAAAATCCAAGAACTGGCAGATCGATACTCGCAAGATGATATTGTCCGAAGAACGACGAGAGCATTATTGATGTGAGCTGGACACCTAATTAAGATGGAACGGGAAATACTACTGCGCGTAGTATTCTCAGGATCCGATGAAGGGAGAAGGGACTAGGAAGGCCTCGGAGAAGACGGCAGCATGCTATGAACACGGATACGGCTGTGATGTGCCTGAGAAAAGGAGAATGGACCATGAAATCCAGGAATAGGAATGACTGCTGGAGGGATGAGAAGAACGCATATGCTCTCCCAGGCCAAAGTGACAGTTACGAAGAAGAAGAAGAAGAAGAAGAAGAAGAAGATGATGATGATGATGATGATGATGAATGTTGTTCAGACAGCGGTCCTCGAACGGCTCCGGTTCCAAGGAGTTAAAGTCTCTCGAGAGGAACTGAAAGATTGGTAGAAAGTTCCGACCGTTGTTTCCAGAGATTTGATGACTTTGTCTACAACGTAATGGTGTATCTGTGTGAGTGACGTGTAGTGCAGCGCTCAGTAAAAGTTATTTTATCTGTGATAATAATGTGTAACTTAATTTTTGAAACTGCCCCCCTAAATATTAGTTTACTGCATACTCGACAAGTCTAAACGTTCCTTCTGCGAAACAGTAAATCTTATTCTCCTCCAGGCATATTTGTTGACAGAACAATCAACAGGTGTGCAGTCAGTTCTCAGTTTTCAACGAGCACAATATATCAGTGAACAACTTTCTACATCTACAGCCATACTCCGCAAGCCACCTGACAGTGTGTGGCGGAGGGTACCTTGAGTACGTCTATCGATTCTCCCTTCTATTACAGTCTCGTTTTGTTCGTGGAAAGAAAGATTGTCGGTATGCCTCTGTGTGGGCTCTAATCCTCACGGTCTCTTCGCGAGATATACGTAGGAGGCAGCAGTATACTGCTAGACTCTCCGGTGAAGGTATGTTCTCGGAACTTCAACAAAAGCCTGTACCGAGTTACTGAGTGTCTCTCCTGCAGAGTCTTTCACTGGAGTTTTCTATCATCTCCGAAGCGCTTTGGCGATTACTAAATGGTCCTGTAACGAAGCGCGCTGCTCTCCGTTGAATCTTCTCTATCTCTTCTATCTGGTACGGATCCCACACTGCTGAGCAGTATTCAAGCAGTGGGCGAACAAACGTACTGTAACCTACTTCATTTGTTTTCAGATTGCATTTCCTTAGGATTCTTCCAATGAAACTCAGTCTGGCATCTGCTTTACCGACGATCAACTTTATATGATCATTCCATTTTAAATCACTCCTAATGCCTAATCCCAGATAATTTATGGAATTAACTGCTTCCAGTTGCTGACCTGCTATATTGTAGCTAAATAATAAGGGATCTTTCTTTCTATGTATTCGCAGCACATTACACTTGTCTACATTGAAATTCAATTGCCATTCCCTGCACCGTGCAATTCGTTGCAGATTTTCCTGCATTTCAGTACAATTTTCCATTGTTACAACCTCTCTGTATACTACAGCATCATCCGCAAAAAGCCTCAGTGAACTTCCGATGTTACCCACAAGGCCATTTATATAAACTGTGAATATCAGCGGTCCTATGACATTCCCCTGCGGCACACCTGAAATCACTCTTACTTCGGAAGACTTCTCTCCATTGAGAATGACATGCTGCGTTCTGTTATCTAGGAACTCTTCAATCGAATCACACAGTTGGTCTGATAGTTCATATGCTCTTACTCTGTTCATTAAACGACTGTGGGGAATTGTATACAACGCCTTGCGGAAGTCAAGAAACACGGCATCTACGTGGGAACCCGTGTCTATGGCCCTCTGAGTCTCGTGAACGAATAGCGCGAGCTGGGTTTCACACGATCGTCTTTTTCGAAACCCATGCTGATTCCTACGGAGTAGATTTCTAGTCTCCAGAAAAGTCATTATACTCGAACATAATACATGTTCCAAAATTCTACAACTGATCCACGTTAGAGATATAGGTCTACAGTTCTGCACATCTGTTCGACGTCCCTTCTTGAAAACTGGGATGACCTGTGCCTTTTTCCAATCCTTTGGAACGCCACGCTCTTCTAGAGACCTACGGTACACCGCTGCAAGAAGGGCGGCAAGTTCCTTCGCTTACTCTGTGTAAAATCGAACTAGTGTTCCATCAGGCCCAGAGGCCAGTTTCTCTATCCCTCTGTCGTTTATTTCGATATCTACCATTTTGTCATCTGTGCTACAATCTAGATAAGGAACTACAGTGCAGTCTTACTCTGTGAAACAGCTTTGGAAAAAGACATTTAGTATTTCGACCTTTAGTCATTCTCTGTTTCAGTACCATTTTGGTCACAGAGTGTCTGGTCATTTTGTTTTGATTCACCTACCGCTTTGACATAAGACCAACATTTCTTAGGATTTTCAGCCAAGTCAGTACATAGAACTTTACTTTCGTATTCATTGAACGCCTCTCGCATAGCCCTCCTCACACTACATTTCGCTTCGCGTAATTTTTGTTTGTCAGCAAGGCTTTGGCTATGTTTATGTTTGCTGTGAAGTTCTCTTTCCTTCCGCAGCAATTTTCTAACTCGGTTGTTGTACCACGGTGGCTCTTTTCCATCTCTTACGATCTTTCTTGGCACATACTCATCTAAGGCATATTGGACGAGGTTTTGAACTTTGTCCACTGACTCCCAATACTAATTGTACTTGAAACAAAACTTTTGTCTTGAGCTGTCAGGTACTCTGAAATCTGCTTTTTGGCACTTTCGTTAAACAGAAAAATCTTCCTACCTTTTTTAATATTTCTATTTACGGCTGGAATCGTCGATGCAGTTACCGCTTTACGATCGCTGATTCCCTGTTCTGCGTTAACTGTTTGAAATAGTTCGGGTCTGTTGGTCACCAGAAGGTTCAAACGGCTCTGAGCACTATGGGACTTGACAACTGAGGTCATCAGTCCCCTAGAACTTAGAACTACTCAGAATTAACTAACCTAATGACATCACACATATGCAAGCTCGAGGCAGGATTGGAACCTGCGATCGTAGTGGTCACGCGGCTTCGAACTGTAGCGCCTAGAACCGCACGGCCACTCCAGCTGGCTAACCAGAAAGTCTAATATGTTATCGCCAAGGGTCGGTTCTCTGTTTAACTGTTCAAGGTAGTTTTCAGAAAAAGCACTTAAAAAGTTTACTGGATTCCTTATCCCTGCCACTCGTTATGAACGTTTGAATCTTTCAGTCTATATTATGCAAATTAAAATCACCATCCATGGTGGGGAAATCTACTCCAAATATTTTCCAAATTATCCTTCAGGTGCCCAGCCACAACAGCTGCTGAGCCAGGGAGACTATAGAGACATCTAATTAACATTTCTGAGCCTGCTTTAACCGTGACCTTCACCCACATTACACTCCTGGAAATGGAAAAAAGAACACATTGACACCGGTGTGTCAGACCCACCATACTTGCTCCGGACACTGCGAGAGGGCTGTAATAGCAATGATCACACGCACGGCACAGCGCACACACCAGGAACCGCGGTGTTGGCCGTCGAATGGCGCTAGCTGCGAAGCATTTGTGCACCGCCGCCGTCAGTGTCAGCCAGTTTACCGTGGCATACGGAGCTCCATCGCAGTCTTTAACACTGGTAGCATGCCGCGACAGCGTGGACGTGAACCGTATGTGCAGTTGACGGACTTTGAGCGAGGGCGTATAGTGGGCATGCGGGAGGCCGGGTGGACGTACCGCCGAATTGCTCAATACGTGGGGCGTGAGGTCTCCACAGTACATCGATGTTGTCGCCAGTGGTCGGCGGAAGGTGCACGTGCCCGTCGACCTGGGACCGGACCGCAGCGACGCACGGATGCACGCCAACACCGCAGGATCCTACGCAGTGCCGTAGGGGACCGCACCGCCACTTCCCAGCAAATTAGGGACACTGTTGCTCCTGGGGTATCGGCGAGGACCATTCGCAACCGTCTCCATGAAGCTGGGCTACGGTCCCGCACACCGTTAGGCCGTCTTCGGCTCACCCCCCAACATCGTGCAGCCCGCCTCCAGTGGTGTCGCGACAGGCGTGAATTGGAGGGACGAATGGAGACGTGTCGTCTTCAGCGATGAGAGTCGCTTCTGCCTTGGTGCCAATGATGGTCGTATGCGTGTTCGGCGCCGTGCAGGGGAGCGCCACAATCAGGACTGCATACGACCAAGGCACACAGGGCCAACACCCGGCATCATGGTGTGGGGAGCGATCTCCTACACTGGTCGTACACCTCTGGTGATCGTCGAGGGGACACTGAATAGTGCACGGTACATCCAAACCGTCATCGAACCCATCGTTCTACCATTCCCAGACCGGCAAGGGAACTTGCTGTTCCAACAGGACAATGCACGTCCGCATGTATCCCGTGCCACCCAGCGTGCTCTAGAAGGTGTAAGTCAGCTACCCTGGCCAGCAAGATCTCCGGATCTGTCCCCTATTGAGCATGTTTGGGACTGGATGAAGCGTCGTCTGACGCGGTCTGCACGTCCAGCACGAACGCTGGTCCAACTGAGGCGCCAGGTGGAAATGGCATGGCAAGCCGTTCCACAGGACTACATCCAGCATCTCTACGATCGTCTCCATGGGAGAATAGCAGCCTGCATTGCTGCGAAATGTGGATATACAGTGTACTAGTGCCGACATTGTGCATGCTCTGTTGCCTGTGTCTATGTGCCTGTGTTTCTCTCAGTGTGGTCATGTGATGTATCTAACCCCAGGAATGTGTCAATAAAGTTTCCCCTTCCTGAGACAATGAATTCACGGTGTTCTTATTTCAATTTCCAGGAGTGTATTTCACATTTCGGATCTCCGTCAATTTCCTTCGATACTATTGCACTTCTTATCGCTATAAACAAGCCTCTCCCTTCACTGTCTGTGCTTATAATTTCATTACTGTTTACATCTGGTTTCAGCCAACTTTCTGTCCCAAGTACTATGTGGGCATTTTGACCGTTTATTAATGAGAGCAGTTCTGGGACATTTCTATAGACGCTATTGCAGTTTACTGTTACCACATTAATATTGTTATTCCTTGTTGCATTTTGATTACTCCTTCCTTGCCGCGTCTCAGGAGGCGTCTTGTAGGGCCTAAGGAGGGAATTCTGTAACCTAAAAACCCACCTGTGCACTCCACACGTACTCCGCTACCCATGTAGCCTCTTCCGGCGTGTAGTGCACGCCTGACCTATTCAGGGGGACCCTTAATTTCTCCACCCGATAGCGGAGGTCGAGAAATTTGCACCCCAGACCTCCGCAGTATCGTCTGAGCGTTTGATTTAAGCCTTCTACTCGGCTCCAAGCAAGAAGACCGCGATCGGTTCTGGGAACGATACTACAAATAGTTAGTTCAGATTCCACCCCGCGAGCGAGGTTTCCGCCTTCACCAACTCCGCCAACCGCCTGTACGAACTGAGGATGACCTCGGAACCCAGACGACAGGAGTCATTTGTGCCGACATGAGCAACAATTTGCAGTCGTGTTCACCCAGTGCTCTCTATCGCTGCCGGCAGGGCCTCCTCCACATCTCGGATGAGACCCCCAGGCAAGCAGACAGTGAACACTGGACTTCTTCCCTGACCTTTCCGCTATTTCCCTAAGGGGCTCCCTCACCCGCCTAACGTTGGAGCTCCCAATAACTAATAAACCCCTCCCCCCGTGTGCCTGCTCGGACCTTGCTGAAGGAGCAGCCACATGTCCACTCACAGGCAGAGCGGACGATGCCATGCGACCAGCCTCCACGTTGACCCTCCGCCTCGTGCGCCGCGAACGCCGCTGAACCCGCCACTCCCCTTGGGGAGAGGGTGGCCCAACCGCACCCGGTACCCGCGAAGATGTCTCGACAGCAGGGACAGTGGGTGAAGGATGTAACACCTGGGGTGTACCATGCGACGCACCAGACTCCCCACTGCCGCTACGCTCCGAGGCAGCAGCCTGAAGACGGCTGATCGCGGCCATCAACAGGTTCAGCTGTTCGCGAACAGTGGCCAGCGTCCGTACACAGCAGTCACACATCCTACCCCTGCTAAGAAATCAACATTTTACTGTAGAGAGTTAATCAACTTTTAACTAGGCTGCTAATTCGCAAAAGGCGGCTGATTTTTGACTTAACTGTGGTTGCCAGACACTTCTTGTAGAAAACAATGAAAATAGCACTACCTGTCTCTGGACTGTATTCAAAACAAACACGAAATCTATGGAACACTATTAATAGCACTCGACAATTAAAGCTTCCTAAAAGCAAAATACACGGAAGAAGAAGTGGCAAGTAAGAAAAATACAGTTAATACTTAAATTAACGTATCTCGCTGCACAGCAGACGTGAAGCAGACGGCACTTACGATGACACCCTTTCGTCATCATCGAGTGTGAGAACGAATTGGAGGTAATGACGATGGTGGAAGTGATGCTTACTGAAATGTTGCGGCCGTTGGACACGGAGAATCGACAGTACACCCGCGGACTGTAAAATACTGCGAGGGTGAACTGGGCTCAGGTGCCATAAAGCAACGTAATACGCTGTTGAGCGGTAGGGCTGGGACAGGAGACAAGAAAGCAGCGTTCACCGTTAAAAACATGCATAATCTTGTATGTAAATAAAGATCAATAACTTATATCGTCAGCAAAATAGCTTTGATAAACGCGTAAGAAATTAAACAACCTGTCGAATATTAATAAGGAAATGAGATCAGCGAGTGACGTCAGGAAAAGAGTTTTTAAACAGTTAAAAAACTAAACAATCTTTCAAACGTTAACAGGTATCTTAAGTCATCCAATTGCATTTAATAATCAGAATCATAACATAAACAAAAATTTTCAATTGCCTTTTAAATATAATATCTTAAATGATTGCAGTAGACTTGGTAACAACAGTAGTAACATAGGCATCACTTCACGGCCGTCTGTGACATAAAGTATAAAGATACAATTGAGCCCCGCGACGGGCTAGATAACCCGACTGACAAGGTACGTGGTGTCAACTCCCCAACCACGGCTGTGCTGGTGGATGGGGCAGGTACCGTACAACGTGAACTGCAACAGACTTTTAACTGACCTTAGAAAACTAGTAACAGTGCAGTGCTTTACAAAAATTGCTACATATTTCCTATATTGTCATTTAACAGCCAAACATAAATAAAAAAACAAAAATCTGTCCAATCAGCGAATATGTTGATGAGCGACAAAGCACTTAACAGTTGGATAGCACTCTGATTACAGCAATGACAAAACCAGTAAGGCTTACTTGCCCCTAAACTTAATTGGTAAACCATTACTTTCACTAATTATGTAGCAGAAACAGTCAATACACACTATTTTGAAACGGAAGACAATATAGCCATAATTAACGAAATTGGGCACTTTTTACTTACATCAACTCCACTATTTCAAATAGCTAAGCAACTGAATCTCAGATGTCAAACTTTATTTACCAGGCTGCCCGTAGTAAGCACACTGGAGAAGTACATTCTTATTTTAGTAGGCTTTAGCATAGAAAACAAACAAAGCTTGTGACAATGTTGACTGGAATACTTTCTTTCAAATTCTGAAGGTGGCAGGGGTAAAATATAGGGAGCGAAAGGCTATTTACAATTTGTATTGAAACCAAACGGCAGTTATAAGAGTTGAGAGGCATGAAAGGAAAGCAGTGGTTGGGAAGGGAGTGAGACAGGGTTGTAGCCTATCCGCGTTGTTATTCTATCTGTATATTGAGCAAGCAGTAAAGGAAAATTTGGAGTAGGTATTAAACTCCATGGAGAAGAAATAAAAACTTTGAGGTTCGCTGATGACAGTGTAATTCTGTCAGACAGCAAAGGACTTGGAAGAGCAGTTGAATGGAATGGACAGTGTCTTGAAAGGACACAACAAAAGCAAAACGAGGACCATGGAATGTAGTCGAATTAAGTCGGATAATGCTGAGAGAATTAGATTAGGAAATGAGACATTGGAAGTAATAAAGGAGTTTTGCTATTTAGGGAGCAAAATAACTGATTATGGTCGAAGTATAGAGGATATAAAATGTAGACTGACAATGGCAAGGAAAGCGTTTCTGAAGAAGAGAAATTTAACATCGAGTGCAGATTTAAGTGTGAGGTAGTCGTTTCTGAAAGTGTTTGTATGGAGTGCAGCCATATATGGAAGTGAAACGTGGACGATAGATAGTTCAGTCAAAAAGAGAATAGAAGCTTTCGAAATGTGGTGCTACAGAAGAATGCTGAAGATTAGATGGGTAGAT
The DNA here is from genome assembly GCF_023897955.1 of Schistocerca gregaria. Classification (NCBI taxonomy): domain Eukaryota; kingdom Metazoa; phylum Arthropoda; class Insecta; order Orthoptera; family Acrididae; genus Schistocerca; species Schistocerca gregaria. Next base: position 385,655,139 of record NC_064927.1, read on the forward strand.
CACATAACTAATGAGGAGGTATTGAATAGAATTGGGGAGAAGAGAAGTTTGTGGCACAACTTGCCTAGAAGAAGGGATCGGTTGGTAGGACATGTTCTGAGGCATCAAGGTATCACCAGTTTAGCATTGGAGGGCAGCGTGGATGGTAAAAATCGTAGAGGGAGACCAAGAGATGACTACACTAAGCAGATTCAGAAGGATGTAGGTTGCAGTAGGTACTGGGAGATGAAGAAGCTTGCACAGGATAGAGTAGCATGGAGAGCTGCATCAAACCAGTCTCAGGACTGAAGACCACAACAACAACAACAACAACAACACACTGTTCAGCCCTCAACATGGTCGATGGTAAGCCAATCGAAATATGACCAATTTAAGCAGACAGTTCTGATTAATGTAGCTCCACTAGCTCTGTAACACAGACCATGCAGTTTCCACACATTTCACAAACAGTTCCGACTAACATCTGTAATGAAACAAAGTTGCTTCCATTACGGTAAATTTCAGTTCCTTCGGAGCGAACCCACATAACAGCAAACACAGCAGACAACTAGCCGCAGCATTACGAATTTAACAACATAAGGCTCAGAAGCCGAAGAAAGAGTCTCACCAACATATCTGAAGAATCGGTATCGAAGTAGCACTCATAATCTCCACACGCTCGGCACAGGTAAACTTCCAGAGTATCATCGTCACCACAGCCAACCAAAAACATCGTCTTCGCGGTGCGGCGGCGCGGTTCTTTCCGTCCCTTTACGACGGACCTGCACCTACCTGTGAACATTGTCTCAGCAGATCATCAGTAGGAAAGCCGAGTGAAACCTGTTGTACTTCGACGTGAACCAGGCTGCAATTTACGTCACTAATCTACGTTTCGGGAGAATGTTTTGACATAGATGATAGGTTGGTAATTTTGTTCTCAATTAATATATTCTGGAACTTAGGTGAACAAGTATCACTGCCAAGCCCGTGTAGGTCTTAACACAGTTACTCATAATCCCTTTACTCACGTTATCAAGTTCATGGTGTTTCATTTCCCGAAAACGTAATAGCTACAAAAATACTGATTGTTTTGATTGATAATGCTCGCCAAATATTAAGTTTGTCGGTACCTAATGCAGTCACAGTTTTCAGCCACCGACGTGCTCAATACGCCACGTGGAAAGTAAGTCTTTTCTCGTCACAAAATTTACTTAAAAATTCCGAAATTTCTACTCGCCCATCGGAATAATTATACCGTCACTTTACCACACTTATGATGCATGAAACACTGCTAGATCCGGCAGCTTATCGTGTTTCCATTTGAACTACTACTACACACGTTCGAACTGTTTCATGGCTAGGCTCCCACTCCTCTCTAGAATACTCTAAGTTTTCTCTACCAGCAGAGAAAGGCGCGTGAAGAATATTGCTTTACCATTGGTCAGTTTACTCAACAGCTAATAGCAAAACAACATTCTTCCGCGTCACTCCGCGCTTTGCATCACTAACTAATCGCAAAATAGTTAACCTAACGACTGCACCTTTTACCGAAGTAATTATCTAATATGCTGAAGTTTTGCTTATGCATAAAGTTATTTACTATTGTTACTTATACCTGAATTAACTTTCCCTTTACCATAAACTTACTTTACAAACCTATTCTACAAAAATCCCCTTTGTCCACATCCATACTTCTTCGAAATGTTCCCACACTAAATCCCACTACACAATTCGTTAAACAGCTATCTTCATATTAACCTTAAACCACACTCACGCAACATTTTTTTCATACTGCTAAAACACATTTATAACATTTTACATACACAAAAAACATAATAGCACTTTATGAAAATACTAGAACAGTTTATGAAAAACGTTCTATTACTTTAGTGCACTCTAGTGGGCACAATCGGAACTAAAATCACATCCCCCCTATCCAATATTGTCCTCTATCTTCTGATACATAAACTACGTGCGCGTCCAGTCTCGCGTCACCATCTGTCCCCATCCAGCTCTGAGACACATCTCCCACTTAACCGCCTCCAAGGCAGGATCGTTATACGGCGCTACGCATTAGCGGGATGAGGTCTGTGCTCTGCAAAAGCTGATTGCTGTAAGTTCCAGATAGTGGAGGTGGACCGGCAGCTCGCCCCAGGAGTGCTCCTTCCAATTCGGCCCTCTGTTCTGTCAATCTTCGTGCCGGTCAAAGCTCCTCGCGTGGAAAACCAACAAAGATCGTACCCCGCTACAGCGATCTAGCGATTGATGAATCGATGCGAGCTGGCATGGTTCAGAGGGTGTCATTTGTTTTCTCTTGTCCGCGTCCGGTATCTGAGTGGTCAGCGCGACAGAATGTCAATACTAAGGGCCCGGTTTCGATTCCCGGCTAGGTCGGAGATTTTCTGAGCTCATGGACTGGGTGTTGTATTGTCCACTCCATCATTTTTTCATCCCCATCGATTCGCAAGTTGCCAAAGTGGCGTCAAATCGAAAGACTTGCACTCGGTTAACGGTATACCCGACGGGGGCTCTAGTCACACGATATTTATTTGTTTTCTCAAGAATGGAAATACAAGAGAGAAGAAAATAATTAAAACCAAGACAGTGCCACGATAAGACGTCGTTCTCAGAGAGACGGGACGCACCACGATGGTGCGTGAAACAAGACACTCGCCGAGTACTCGTGAGACCTTCGCACAGAAGCCGCTGGCCGTTGTTTACTGGCGCGACTCGCCGCCCACAGGTCGACCAATTAAGGCCCGGCGGTCGATCGCACGGGCTGCGGTCCGGTTCCAGTTGCGGGGACGCGTCGACGTCACCGGCGCAGAGCCGCGCGTGACTGTGTGGGCGTGAGCTCTCTGGACGCGACCTGCCGTAAAGGCCCGCTGCAATCTTCTCAGCTCACACAGCCCAGGGAAGCATCTCCTCCTGTTCCTATTCATTGAATCTGGATGTACTACGCAGAATTCTGGTGGAAAGGGCGCGGTATTACTTTCGCCACTGCGTCTCCTCTACATTTGAACCAGAAAGTTCGTTCGTGGAGTGTACAAGGAAGTATACTACACTCACGTTCAGAAATAAAAAACAGAATCCGTTGAACCGCTAGAGTTAGTGACGGGTCTCGATCTTCCACCATAACCCAGTCCATCAAAATCAGGTAATAAATACGAGCTAGCCAAGGAGGTGGAAACGTGAGTTCTACTATGCCAAGACTGCTGGGTAGCCACAACAGGAAAACACAATTAATTTGCAGGATTACCAAATAAGAATGTACAGTCGCACTCAAAAGTATACGAAAGACCTGAATTGCATTTCCCCTGATTCGTATGCAACACACATAACGCAGCTGTCTAGCAGGTCTTCTAATCTCTCCTTTGTACAGTCGTTTGACTATGGGAAATGGATCCAACAAGTCACCACTAGAAAACACTGCTCTGTATCGCAATAACTCAAGATGTAAAGTAATACCACAATACTACAAATATCAAGAAACACCTTATCACAGATAAGACTGTCGTTAGTGCTTGTAAGCTCACATTTATTACATTAAATGACATAGCTGAAATGTTACCACTCCGATAAGAAATGCACGTAGTAAGTTCGTCGTATTTACGATCTCCTCTTCAAAGTAACATACCGTACTTAATATACAACACAAAATGAGATTAAAAATTTAAGTTATTAACGAGCAGGTAGTTCAGAATATGTACGACCTCCAACTGACACGACGAACCGTATCGGATTCAAACCCAGTTCATGTGGACTAAGCAAAGATTTCGTGACTCTTGGAAACTAACAGTTATTCCTGATAAGGCATACAGAGTGTGATATACCTCGATTTTAGACAGTATAAGTTAGCCAATATCAACTTTAAATCGCATTACGGAAAATTTTTAACGGACGCGAATTCGTACAAGCATCTATTGTCCCTAATGACGAACTACGAGAGGTCTTAAATATTGCTTCTTCACTAGTAACTTACTTGAATTCCCGTGAGGTAAAGCTTTGTGTTGGACGGGGATTCGAACCCAGAACCTAATCGGATAGATAATGACGTACAATCAACTGTGAGATATCCGATTTTCTCGGCAGTAGCTAAATGTTTTAACTGAAATGATGAGACGAAACATTAATTTTTTCCTTCCCAGGACTCCAACCCGGCATCTATAGCTGTTGTGTACTAGAGAAAACGAACGTTAAATATGAGTATGTTGCACCACCAGCGACATGTGAGCATGTTTGAACTAGAAATAATATGACGAAGATTTCAGTGCTGATTGGGAATAGAGCTCCACACATATCGTTGTTGACCACACACAAAGAGACGCCAGCTACCGAATTTTTCTCCAGCTCGGATAACATCTTGAACTTTCAGTGACTTCGCAAATAATTCTGTGTCTCACTGGGAGTCAAAAAAGTCAATATCGTTAGTGTTGACAACGAATGAAAATACATTAAAAATCACAATTATCCAGCAGCAGATAGGTGATCTCATACTAGACCTTAATAATACATAATAAAACCCATTAACGCGCAATATGTGGAGATGTTGAGTAATCTGCAGTTTTAAACAAACAACAAATTGTAGCCGAGCTGTATTGTCCCGAAGGGATCAAATTGCGCGTTAAGCACGGTCTGAGTTGCATTCCCAGTAGAAAATCAATTTTATCGACATACAGAAGCTCAGATAAAAGATGGAATAAGTGTCCTGTGAGCCTACATGGCGTTTGTTTCGTCACTAGAAATAAATAACTAGTATAAGAAAGGTTACTGGTGATAGAGTTTCTACATGTCGCCACTCCAGACTTTATTGTGGTTCAGTCTAACGTCTACTTGGTAGAGAAGGAATATCATTTTTAATGTTAATTTCAGACCACAGTGCCATTATTTCTTCTTCACTTGGTGTAGCCAGAAGATAATGGAATCTGTCTCTCCCTATCTAAAAATCACTGACAGGAGTTGGAATCGAACCCAGACCATAAATATACAAACTTATCATCAGCCCAACAGACCACCATACCTTCTTCTTCGTGGCTCATTTATCTATCGTAACGCCGTTGCCCCACACTGGTTGAGAAATCTGACAGGCTACCTGTAGTAATTTGCAGCATATTCAGTAAATTCATGTACTTGGTTGACCGAATCGATGTTTGTTCTGACTGCTTGTAGCTGTTTCACAGAAGGGATAAAAAATGGGCAGTCAATGACACTGGAACTGGTCAGCACGGTACCACAGAGCTGGCGAAGAAGAACGCATCTTAGGCTCCACTTGATTGTTCAATAGTTGCTAGAACTCTTTAACCGCTATTTAAAGGACGAGATTAGTTGCGTTTTCCACGTGCAACGACTTTCCTGGTCTGAAAACCGTAAATTTAAAATCTTTTGTTACACCTCAAGCGACAATAACTCAGATTATTGAATGGAAATGACAGGGAAAATCAAGTGAACTTTGGGGCTTAATTCCGTGCACACCAGGAAGTAACTCGTCGATCAGAGTTGCCAAACATACGTTGCCTTGTTGCCAAATCTCAGTTACAGTACCAGCAGGAAGAAGACGAACCGATGTGATCGTACAGCGGGCTTGGAAGTGACCATAGCTGGTGTTTCGCAGTCGCGGCTCTTACGGCCTGGAATACGTAATGCGTTTGATTCGCATTTCTGTAACTAGGTTTAGGTACTGGAGCGTAGTTACTAATAATACTGAGAACTGACTGCAAACTAAGCATCATAAATCGTAACTGTCATAGTTGTTTTGATATTTGTTTCGTAAGTGTACTCAAAACTAAGAAACTTATTCACAGACGTTTTCGTGCTTCGCCGATAGTCGAGCAAAACAAACTAATTAAAACTAAAGAAAAGCATGTGTCTGTGAGTGTGTGTATGTGATAGAGGGAAAGATATATATATATATATATATATATATATATATATATATATATATATATATATATATATATGTGTGTGTGTGTGTGTGTGTGAGAGAGAGAGATAAAAATCAAAGAGAATGAGAGAGCGAGAGTAAAAAATTGTTCTAAAGATATTGAATCATGTTATGTAAAAAAAATATTTCATTAAAATGACACGTTCCACCTCATTACGAAATATCCTATTCATGAAAGATGAATTGATCTAATGTAATCTAATCTAATCTGATCATATCATATTAGTAACTAACCATGAAGAGTCATGAATTACCGAAATTTTTGCCAATACCAGTAACCATATCTAAAATTGAAAATGAAAGACGACAATTTTGTGATAAACCGGGACTTCTATCAAGACCTTTTCGTCCCTGTTAACTAACCACGAAAGATGTCTGATATACCTCCATTCAGAAGTAACAAAGTGTGCATGCATTTAAAGATGAAGTCCATGATGTGAAGTTATGTGATGAAGATGCGAACCCAACACATAATCGAATTGTTAACTAAGTAAAGTCAAATGTTAACTGCTAGGTGTTTGAATGTAAAATAAGGATACAAACTTTTGTGCCTAAGCGACTATCGAACTGCACACCTACCGTTCATCCACGAATATAGCTGAAGTATCAGTTGCTTACTCACCAACGGTAAGATGTGTGCGTGTTTGACCAGAAATAACGACACCTATTGCGATTGTTGGCAACATATGAACAGACATTAAAAATGCACGTTAATTTACACTAGCAGGCCGGTGTGTACGCGATAGGGCTTGAAATGAAATTATAAATATTTTTGTATTGGATCAGGATTCGGACCCACATACTTACCTTTGAAGGTGACCTAGAGTAGATTGCAGTCTTGGGAAAAGGGACGAAATGATAGAACTATACTGTTCCGAGAGATTCAGATCCTCGAAAGAGGAGATACGAATTTGAATCACAGTCCAGCACCAAATTTTTCAATGTCTCTAGTTCAATAAAGTACAATTAAAATAAGAGCCCGGTTCCTTTAAATGGCTATCGGTTCATCAAACAAAATTAGTCACGGTGGAGAAAACGCGAGTTTATTTAATGGTTAAGTAGAAGCAAGGTTCTGACGTGGAGATTATGCTATTCTCAAGTCAGCAGGGTGTAAAGACTCTTCTAGGCATTATAGGTTCGATGTGAAGCCATTTTGAAATTTTCACAAATTCAGCTAATTTCTTAGTTCGAGAAAATCTATTGGGAAGTGTGAAGTTCCCGGACAATTCGATTATTACCGTAATAATTACTATCATTTTCATCACACCGCTGCTGGAACACTGTACTTGAAGATCAGTTGATGCCTTTTGGTCACTATAGAAGTAGTTTGCCAAGAACAGGTTCTTTCCCTGTCTACGGAATCCTTTTCATGTTAATATCAAACATCAGCAATTAATCGTAGATTACATTAAACTAAAGTAATTGATGAAGACGTTACTTGATAACAAAAACGCGCTGCCTTTCTTCATTTACTTCTGCCTAGAAATGGCTATCGTGTACTGCTAAACCAAAGGGATTTGGCCGACGTGACATGTTTCAAGTTGTGTATGACAGACAATGTTTTGAAAATGAATTGTTTTTCTTTGCAATAAACAGAAAGATTTTCATTCTAAGCTATCCAAGTACAAAATATTCGCAATATTGGTTCAAGTTTCATATTCGCTTCTATAATGTAGGAAAGTGTTTCACAGTTGCAAAACTCGCATCCGAATCACTGACCTTACACTTAGTCGCTGACCATACATTCTAGCTCCGAGTGACACCAGATTAAGTAACCTAATGTAGCAAAGACTGTTTGCTAGTAGTCTTTCTCACCAGAAATTACGCAGTTCACTCATTTGGCCCCATAAGTACATTGTAACAGTAATTTCTGTGTGTATGCAATGCATACGAATTGTAGAATTTAGTGGTGCTCTCTCTTCCACTTCTGTATACAGTATGACTGACCTAAACGGCCCTTTATCGTTACTGGCCCTGGGCAGTGCTACGTCATACTGACAACAGTAATGTGCTTATACTGACAATATGACTGTTCGTTTTACCCGATTTTGTAATCATTTAAATAAAACATGACCTTCCAGTGTGAGACATTTCGTAGCCCTTTTCCTTCTGTGAAATTTGTCAGTAAGCTGTTTGCCTCCCAACCAGAGAAATTCGGCGGAGTACGCCAAGTAAACGATTAGTGCCGTTAAGACGATTTCTTTAAACATTGTCGTTGCTGAAGAAATTTAATTTCGTCTTATATCGTCTCAAGAAGCAACATCTCAAATATGGAAAAGCTCATTATCCAGGTACGAAGATTGTAAAACAAAATTCCCGCAGTTTGTGTCAGGTTGAATTTTTCGTCTGATGGCAGTGCGTAAGTATTTTGTCTAAGAGGTATCAGAAATATTGTTCCTGTAGCTGAGGGAATCATTGGTGGAAAACGAGTTTAACACAAATGCGTACAATATATCTAAATATACAAAATGATTATCAACCTAAGTCTGAATTCATCCGCAGTCTGTAGTGAATTTATAATATTGAAGCTAGAATTTGTATCCTAGTCTTCCTTGATTGGGCATTGGAAGGCGTTTACACACACGTATACAATACTAAGAATACTTCGAACGCTATAGTTAACGTTTCTCTCATAAACTACTTTTGTGTTTTTTTTTATTCTTCTGGGTCTACAGCGTGCAATATGTGTTGTAGATACATTCTTAGAGCAAAACCTTGACCGCCGTGTCGTTCACATAAGGTGGACAATACAGTCGTGCTGCTCTCAGAATCCTATGTCCGGCAATATGCTTGATCTGACAACAGAGGAAGTCTTGAGTTCAGTCTTAGTACATTGTTCTTGATTGGTTCAAATGGCTCTGAGCACTATGGGACTTAACATCCATGGTCATCAGTCCCCTAGAACTTAGAACTACTTAAACATAACTAACCTAAGGACACGACACAATACCCAGCCATCACGAGGCAGAGAAAATCCCAGACCCCGCCGGGAATCGAACCCGGGAACTCAGGTGTGGGAAGCGTGAAAGCTACCGCACGACCACGAGATGCGGGCCATTATTCTTGACTAAGACCGTAGTCTTGAGGTAAAACGGGAGACTAGCTAATATGACGGCTGGCAACCGAAAGCACACATCGAGAAAATTTTTATCGCCCCTTTCCTCTCGGTGCTGAAGCTATGAGTGTCATTCAAGCGAATCGACAATATATTTCGCTTTCTGTCACACTGGTAATAATAGTTTGGTTCAAGAGTGTTTTAGCAAAAGATTTTTTTGTGGACCATCTGCCTCTGACCACCGCATACGTCTGAGTTCTCTGGGACCCGTTTACTGCCTACCGGCGGGGGCTGAGGCACTGCTTTGTCTCGCCTTCTGCCGACATCTGCTCCACTCCGCACTCTCGACCATGTAAAATGCTATAATGTTGTTGAATAGTGACCTATAAAATCTGTCTACTATTTGTGTTTCACTCTTGATAGCAAAGGAGGCACAAAACCGTTTTTATTTTATGATTATTTTATTACACTAGACTGCAATACATCAATGTGGCACAGAATTATTTTCATTGTTTCTGATCCAGTGCACTATAATTAAAGTGTCACGTTCTGTTCTTTTACCTTTCACAGGAGATTCTTCAAATAATTTATTATTGTCATGGATTCATATATGTTAGTCAAGGCACAGAGAGTAAATGCAATGTAACGTGTTTGGTTTCTTTCTTTGGTTCTCTATGGTAAATGCATGCAAAAGATTGTGTCAATACCTATCAGAACCTGCTCTATAGCTACTCAGGCAAATTGTTTGTTTTGAGGTCCATACATTAATTAACGGAGAAGTGAACGCTGTTCACAAGTGAAATTTAAAATATCCAATTGGACTTAAGGCGACAAAATTGCCCATATTTGAAGCTACCTACCCAGATAAAAAGTAAGTTGCTAGAGCCGCTGTTAGAAAATGTCTGCAGGAAGTTGCTAATTGGTGCTGTGGAAATTTAGCATAGAGGCCCTATAGTAATCAAGAGGTTCATTTCCTTCATACTTAGCACCCTGGCTTGCGAGTCTTAAGTGAAGAACAATATTGAAATTCATATCGCTGATGGTCGATTCGAATTTCTTCAGAGACGCTGTATAATATAATAAAATGATAATATAATAGGATAGGGAATGAATGATAATAATTAATTCTTTGGCATGAAGGACAAGCACAATAAGCTAGGCATTGCCTGTAACGGGAAAGGAATCATTTAATTTATATTTATATAAATAAATCGTCTTCACAGTATTTTATGCGTACCAATTATTAATATTATGTCCGATCGCCGTCTCCTTGACTGTGGCCGTGTTGTTATATTCGGATCTTCGTAAATTTTCCGAAGTACACAGGTGGGCTTCCGTTCTTCTTATTGCATTACTACTTGAAATAATAATAACTATCACAAATATTCTGTTAATAAAACACTACTATATTTCTGTTCAATGCACATAGAAAATACACACAATGGGGGTCTGCAATTACTCGCTAAAAAATGGCGGTTCTCACTCGTTCACTCACTGAGCGAAACCTTCCTTCCAACAACTCATACAAGAACAAAAACTGCTCTGTCTTTTAACATCTGAAAGTCAAAAATACCTGACGGTAGGCACAAGCTCTACTCTGGGCTACTACCACCACAACTTTTCTCTCTGCTTTTAAAGAGGATGAAAACATAAAAGTAAGAAATGCAAAAGGTATATCACAGCTGGTATTGCGAAGCAGCTTGGCAGTCAGAAAGCCAAGATCTATGACCATTAACACAACTTACTGAGTCGAGCTACCAAGAGGATTTGATGTGTAAAGGTTTTCTTCCGATTTCGACACAGAATTTTTTCTGGAAATTCGCAGCTCCATAAAATATATCAGAAAAAAAGCTGGCAAACGATGGCCCCCTACCTCAGTTAGAACTGACGACTGATTGAGCCGTTCTGCCACGAGACACGGGCGGTACGACCGGGCTACGGACACACTGCTGCCTGTACGTCACTCTCATCATGATTCCAATGGTTCAAATGGTTCTGAGCACTATGCGACGTCACTTCTCACGTCATCAGTCGCCTAGAACTCAAGACTAATTAAACCTAACTAACCTAGGGACATCACACACATCCATGGCCGAGGCAGGATTCGAACCTGCGACCGTAGTGGTCGCTCGGTTCCAGACTGTAGCACCTAGAACCGCACAGCCACTCCGGCCGGCTCTCATCATGGTACTGGTCGCTCAGCCTCATAACGCACCGTGAAAGATAACAAAAGTTATCAGTTATGTGAATAATAACATTTCTTTAGCCAAAAAGTTGAATTTTCTGTCTCAGTGTGTTAGTCTACATGAGGATTATATAGCACGAGTCATTCAAATGGAAAAGGAATATCAAGTGAATTTAGCGTGTCAATACAGTACCACACGCAGAAGTGATTGCACTGTCACAGTGTTGCCTAATGTTTGTGACGATGTTGCCAATCCTCAGGTGTGCTAGGAACAGCTCTGTAACAGTATGCGAGGAAAATCCTGTGCACGTTTCATAGGAGGATATGTAGAGGAAGCGCGGGGTTTTGTTAATTGCAGCGTTTTCTCCTACCATTTGTGTCAAACATTCAGGTGTATAACCTTCCAACACGATTACAGTCTCCTACAAAATATATACGAATAAAACACATAGCTTGTAACTTTGTGACAAAAGATTATTTCAGTACGATCAAAAGTCTTTGGAAATCACTTATGCCCAACTATCACAAAAGTAAGATACCAACACGTTGCACCTCGAAATCGATTGCATCTATGTGTAATCTTGTGATATTTAACTAAATCGTCTTACGGCACTAAATCGTGGTTTGTGAATCGTTTACCGGTCGTACTCCGATGCATTTCTCTGGTTGGGAGGCAAATAGCTTACTGACAAATTTCACAGCAGGAAAAGGGCTACGAAATATCTCCCACTGGAAGGTCATGTTTTACTTAAATGATTACAAAATCAGGTAAAACGAATAGTCAGGTTGTCAGTATAAGCACATTACTGTTGTTAATATGAAGTAGCACTGCTGAGGGCATGTCACGATAAAGCGCCCGTTGAGGTCAGTCATATTGTATACAGAAGTGGAAGAGAGAGCACTACTAAATTCTACAATCCGTATGCATTGTATACACACAGAAATTACTGTTACTAAGAAATTTGCTGAATTAGTGAAAATTTCAAAATGGCTTCACATCGAGCCTATAATGCCTAGAAGAGTCTTTACATCCTGCTGACATGAGAACAGCATAATCTCCGCTTCAGAAGCTTGCTTCTAATTAACCATTTAATAGCCTCACGTTTTCTCCACCGTGACTAATTTTGTAAGCTAAGCACATCATCCGTTACAGTACACTCATGGGGCTGGGAAATGTGGCCACAATGGTCTGGTGGAACGAACCATCACAGGTGCAATGCGTGGGTACAGGCATTTGCTTTTAACAGGCACAAACAGATTTACTTTAAGTCTGGCAACCTCAAGAGAAAGTCGCTATAATCCAGAATCCGCAATAAACATTAAGTTCCTTCATTACCAATTGGCCAGAGTCGGTTTACGTTGGGAAATGTCATGGGAAACAGAAATACAGTCGCCAGTAAACTTACTTACATTTGAAATATTTATTTTATTTCATGAACCGATAGCCATTTAAGGCAACAGGGCTCTTATTTTAATTGTACTTGATTGAACTAGAGGGGTTGAAAAATTTGGTGCTGGGCTGTGATTCGAATCCGTATCTCCTCTTTCGAGGATCTGAATCTCTCGGAACAGTATAGTTCAATCATTTCGTTACTTTTCCCAAGACTGCAATCTACTCTAGGTCTCCTCCAAAGGTAAGTATGTGGGTCCGAATCCTGATCCCATACAAAAATATTCATAATTTCATTTCAAGCCCTATCGCGTGCACACCGGCCTGCTAGTGAAAATTAACGTGCATTTTTAATGTCTGTTCATATGTTGCCAACAATCGCAATAGGTGTCGTTATTTCTGGTCAAACACGCACGCATCTTACCGTTGGTGAGTAAGCAACTCATATTTAAGCTATATTCGTGGATGCACGGTAGGTGTGCAGTTCGATTGTCGCTTAGGCACAAAAGTTTGTATCCTTACTTTTAAATTCAAACACCTAGCAGCTGGTAAGAAAAACCGATACGTAACATTTAATTTTACTTAATTAACAACCGATTACGTGTTGGGTTCGTATCTTCATCACAGAACTCCATATCATAGACTTCATCTTTAAATGCATGCACACTTTGTTACTTCTGAATGGAGGTATATCAGACATCTTTCGTGGTTAGTTAACAGGGACAAAAAGGTCTTGGTAGAAGTTCCGGTTTATCACAAAATTGTCGTCTTTTGTTTTCAAGTTTAAATTTGTTTACTGGTTTTGGCAAAAATATCGGTAATTCATGAGTCTTTTAGATTAGATTACATTAGATCAATTCTTGTTCCATAGATAATGAATAGGATATTTCGTAATGATGTGGAACGTGTTATTTTAAAGAAATATTTCTTTACATACCATGATTCAATTTCTTTAGAACAATTTTTTACTCTCTCTCTCTTTTTTTATTTTAATTTATTTATTTTGCTCGACTATCGGCGAAGCACGAAAACGGCTGTGAATGAATTTCTTAGTTTTGAGTACACTTACGAAACAAATATAAAAGCAACTATGAAAGTTACTGATATATGATGCTTAGTTTGCAGTCAGTTCTGAGTATTATTAGTAACTTCGCTCCAGTCCCTAAACCTAGTTACAGAAATGCGAATCAGACGCATTACAGCCACGAGTTCGAGACACCAGCTATGGTTACTTCCCAGCCAGTTGTGCGATCACATCGGTTCGTCTTCTTCCCGCTGGTACTGTAACTGAGATTTGGCAACAAGGCAACGTATGTTTGGCAACTTTGTGATCGACGAGTTACTTCCTGGGGTGCACGGAATTAAGCCTCAAAGTTCACTTGATTTTACCTGTCATTTCCATTGAATAATCTGAGTTATTATCGGTTGAGGTGTAACAAACGATTGTAAATTTACGGTTTTCAGACCAGGAAAGTCGTTGCACGTGGAAAACGCAACTAATCTCGTCCTTTAAATAGCGGTTGAGGAGTACTAGCAACTATTGAACTCGTAAGTGGAACCTAAGACGCATTTTTCTTCGCGCGCTCTGTGGTACCGTGCTGACCTGTGAAAAAGCGTCTGTTACGGTTCGCAGTACCAGTCTCATCGACTGCCCCTTTTTTATCCCTTTTGTGAAACAGCTACAAGCAGTCAGAACAAACATCGATTCGGTCAACCAAGTACATGAATTTACTGAACATGCTGCAAATTACTACAGGGAGACTGTCAGATTTCTCAACCAGTGTGGCGCAACGATAGATAAATGAGCCACGAAGAAGAGGGTATGGTGGTCTGTCGGACTGATGATATGTTTGTATATCTATTGTCTGGGTTCGATTCCAACATCTGTCAGTGATTTTTAGATAGGGAGAGACAGATTCAATTCTCTTCTGGCGACACTAAGTTAAGAAGATATAATGGCATTGTGGTCTGAAATTAACGTTAAAAATGATATTCCTTCTCTACCAAGTAGACGTTAGATTGAACCACAATAAAGTCTGGAGTGGCGACATGTAGGAACTCTGTCACCAGTAACCTTTCTTATACTAGTTATTTATTTCTAGTGACGAAACAGACGCTATATAGGCTCAGGGGACACTTATTTCATCTTTTATCTGAGCTTCTGTATGTCGATAAAATTGGTTTTCTACTGGGAATGCAACTCAGACCGTGCTTAATGCGCAATTTGATCCCTTCGGGACAATACAGCTCGGCTACAATTTGTTGTTTGTTCAGAACTGCAGATTCCTCAACATCTCCACATATTGGCGTTAATGGTTACGATTCCTCGCCCAGCGCTAAAGATTTTATTATGTATTATTAAGGTCTAGCATGAAAACACCTATCTGCTGGTGGATAATAATTTTGATTTTTAATGTATTTTCATTCGTTGTCAACACTAACGATTTTGACTTTTTTGACTCCCAGTGAAACACAGAATTATTTGAGAGATCACTAAAAGTTCAAGATGTTAATCCGAGCTGGAGAAAAATTCGGTAGCTGACGTTTCTTTGTGTGTGGTCAACAACGATATGTGTGGAGCTCTATTTCCAGTCAGAACTGAACTCTTCCTTCGTCATATTATTTCTAGTTCAAACATGCTCACATGTCACTGCTGGTGCAACATGCCCATATTTAACGTTCGTTTTCTCTAGAACACAACAGCGATAGGTGCCGGGTTGGAGTCCTGGGAAGGGAAACATTAATGTTTCCTCTCGTCATTTCAGTTAAAACATCTAGCTACTGCCGAGAAAATCCGATATGTCATAGTTGATTTTGCGTCGATATCTATCCGATTAGGTTCTGGATTCGAATCCCTGTCCAACACAAAGCTTTACCTCACGGAAATTCAAGTAAGTTACTTGTGAAGAAGCAATATTTAAGACCTCTCGCAGTTCGTCATTAGGGACAATAGATGCTGGGTTGGAAGTCGCGTCCGTTAAAAATGTTTTCGTTATGCGATTTAAAGTTGATATTGGCTAATTTATACTGTCCAAAATCGAGGTATATCACACTCTGTATGCCTAATCAGGAATGACTGTTAGTTTCCGTCACTCACGAAATCTTTGCTTAGTCTGCATGACCTGAGTTTGAATCCGTGTGCAGAACGAGACGGTTCGTCGTGTCAGTTGGAGTTCGTACATATTCTGAACTAGCTGCTCGTTAATAACTTAAATTTTTAATCTCATTTTGTGTTTTATAATAAGTACGGTATGTTACTTTGAAGAGGATATCATGAATACGACGAACTTACTACGTACAATACGTATCTGACATAATAATAGGTGGTAACATTTCGGGTATGTCATTTATTGAAATAAATGTGAGCTTAAAAGTCTTACGGAATGTCTTATCTGTCATAAGGTGTTCCCTGATATTTGTAGTATTGTTGTATTATTTTGCATCGTGAATTATTGTGATACAGAGCAGTGTTTTCTATCGGTGACTTGTTGGAATCGTTTTCAATAATCAAACGACTGTAGCAAGGAGCGTTCAGAGGACCTGCTGGACAGCTGCGTTATGTGGGTTGCATGCGAATCAGGCGAAATGCAATTCAGGTCGTTCGGGTACTATTCAGCATGACTGTACACTACTGGCCATTAAAATTGCTACACCATGAATGTGACGTGCTACAGACGTGAAATTTAACCGACAGGAAGAAGATGCTGTGGTATGCAAATGACTAGCTTTTCAGAGCATTTAGAGGTTGGTGTCGGTGGCGACACCTACAACGTGCTGACATGAGGAAAGTTTCCAACCGATTTCTCATGCACAAACAGCAGTTGACCGGCGTTGCCTGCTGAAACGTTGTCGTGATTCCTCGTGTGAGAAGGAGAAAGGCGTACCATCACGTTTCCGACTTTGATAAAGGTCGCATTGTAGCCTATCGCGGTTGCGGTTTATCTTATCGCCACATTGCTGTTCGCGTTGGTCGAGATCCAATGACTGTTAGCAGAATATGGAATCGGTGGGTTAAGGAGGGTAATACGGAACGTCGTGATGGATCCCAACGGCCTCGTATCACTAGCAGTTGAGATTACAGGCATCTTATCTTCATGACTGTAACGGATCGTGTCGCCACGCATCAATCCCTCAGTCAACAGAAGGGGACGTTTGCAAGACAACAACCATCTGCACGAACAGTTCGACGAAGTTTTCAAGAGCATGGACTATCATCTTGGAGACCACGGCTGCGATTACCCTTGACGGTGCATCGCAGACAGGAGCACCTGCGATGGTGTATTCAACGACGAACCTGGGTACACGAATGGCAAAACGTCATTTTTTCGGATGAATCCAGGTTCTGTTTACAGCATCATGATGGTCGCATCCGTGTTTGGCGACATCGCGGTTAACGCACATTGGAAGCGTTTATTCGTCATCGCCATACTGGCGTATCATCCGGCATGATAGTATGGGGTGCCATTTTTTACACGTCTCGGTCGCCTCTTGTTCGAATTACGAGACTTTGAACAGTGGACGTTACATTTCGGATGTGTTACGACCCGTGGTTCTACCCTTCATTCGATGACTGCAAAAACCCTATATTTCAGCAGGATAATGCACGAACGCATGTTGCAGGTCCTGTACGGGCCTTTCTGTATACAAAAAATGTTCGACTGCTGCCCTGGCCAGCACATCCTCCGGATCTCTCACCAATTGAAAACGTCTGGTCAATGGTGGCAAACCAATTGTCTCGTCACAATACGCCGGTCACTACTCTTGATGATCTGTGGTATCGTGTTGACGTTGCATGGACAGCTGTACCTGTACACGCCATCCAAGCTCTGTTTGCCTCAATGCCCAAGCGTATCAAGGCCGATATTATGCCCAGAGGTTGTTGTTCTGGGTACTGATTTCTCAGGATCTATGCACCCAAACTGCGTGAAAACATAATCACATGTCAATTCTAGTATAATATATTTTTCGAATGAATACCCTTTTATCATCAGCATTTCTTCTTGGTGTAGCAATTGATATGGCGAGTAGTGTATGTAATACTTAACTTTGTTGTACTCAATGATCTGTTGGTTAACAATTACAGAACACGCGGACCGGCCGCGGTGGTCTCGCGGTTCAGGCGCTCAGTCCGGAACCGCGCGACTGCTACGGTCGCAGGTTCGAATCCTGCCTGGGGCATGGATGTGTGTGATGTCCTTAGGTTAGTTAGGTTTAAGTAGTTCTAAGTTGTAGGGGACTGATGACCACAGATGTTAAGTCCCATAGTGCTCAGAGCCATTTGAACAATTTTTTAGAAGACGCGACTAGACTAAGCTTCTGTAGAATGACATAATTTACAAGTCACAAATCTTGCAGTGACGAATTAATCTCTTCTAATCTTGAATTTCGAATCCGGTGAATTTAAAGACTAACTTGGCTGTCGACATGACAGAACGTAGAATTGGCAACTTAGTACTGCTGACTTTACTGTAGTGCTATTAAGGAACTTCAAAACTGGGCTACAAAGACTTGATGGCAGCAGTGACTGAACTGCAGACGATGACTGACTAACATCTGCGCTGGCTTACCACTGAGCGTGGCTACGAAGTGTTGACTGGCACAACTACACTACTGTCCTGCTACACCTGAAGTGGCGTCGAGGCGAGCATAACTACTGCCACTGGATGTGTACTCTTTGGCTAAAAACGTGGTTCAAATGGTTCTGAGCACTATAGGACTTAGCATCTGAAGTCATCAGTCCGCTAGAACTTAGAACTACTTGAACATAACTAACATAAGGACACCACACAGATCCATGCCCGAGGCAGGATTCGAACCTGCGACCGTAACGGTCGCGCGGTTCCAGACTGAAGCGCCTAGAACCGCTCGTCCACAAGGCGGGCATACTCTTTGGCTAGCACAGCCGTTCTTCTGTTCCGTTTGTTGAGAGAATCGCATCCGGCCGATCGATCTCTCAGGTGGCGGTGTGGTCGTATGACTGACATCACAGATAGGACGTTCGTATTCACAGGACATGTACATTAGTATGTTCTGCAGAAATCAGTAGCATTTCAGTCACCTCGGTTGAGCATGTGTCCTGTTACCAAGTAGGCACAGGATCCGCCATTGCCCCAGATAACTTGTTCCATATGTGATGGCATCAACGCATATAAAGCGAATGGCGTCCTGGGGTGTAGCTATGTGTGCTGCATTCACTTGGTTCAAAACTTCATCTGTGGTGATTGACCCTAGGTCACAGCACTGCACTTGTTTCACCATGTCCCACGCATTTTCGATTGGCAAAAAGTCTAGTGATCTTGCCAAAAGACGGACATCCTGTGACACCAAGAAGACAAGTGTTCGTGAAACAACATATAGTCTTGCATTATCTTGCTGAAAAACGGCATTTGGGGTGTTGTGCAGAAAGGGTATAGCTACGGGACGCAGAATGTCATTGAAGTATCTCAGTGCCCTGAACACGCACCAACTGTGAGTTCTATTTGTACCCAATACCAAATCTCACTACAAGGCCTTGAGTTGGCGCTGTACATCTTGTACGACTGCAGCCAATGTGATGTTGTTCTCCCTGTCTGCGGCGAACCAAAATGCGGTCATCATTTTCAAACAAACAGAACCTGGGTATGAACGAAAACACTATCTTTGCCATTGCTAACCCGTACGACTGCAGTCAATGTGATGTTGTTCTCCCTGTCTGCGGCGAACCAAAATGCGGTCATCATTTTCAAACAAACAGGACCTGGATATGAACGAAAACACTATCTTTGCCATTGCTAACCCCAGTGACGCGATATCTGTCCAGCATGCTTCTGAACATGTGGACGGAGAAGTGAACGAAGCGCACGTAACCCATGCCGTAATAAACGGCGACGGATTGTCACCCCAGATTCTGTACGATGTGTTACACTGTTCCATTGTTCCGCCTGAGAAAGAGGAGGATGGAGATCTGTCCTGCACTAGTGTTCTAGTGTAATTGTTGTAAATATGAGTTACTCTAATTTTACCGTTGTTGTGGTAACGAAGTACACTGCCTTAAAAAAAAAAGGAGAGGAAGGCGCGAAATGATATTTCACGGGCTGAGATGTTATCTTAGTGATTAGAGGATAGATTCAAATTTACGAAAAGTCGATTTCCTTCGGATAGAGACGTGCATGTCTGGACACAATCATGATTTGATAGGAAATCGTAAAAATTTATTCATCAACGTATTGAACAACTTCTCTCACAGTGGGATGAATGTGTTAAGGGCTGTGGCAATAACTTTTAGGAGTAATAAACGGTTTACTTATATTACTCCACCTGGCCTTATAATTGTCACTGAAATATCTCTCTGCATCTACGCACAAAGAAGGAGGCAATATTGCTGCCGTGTGACCACTAATTATGTTACACTGTCGAGTCACCTGTCAAAAGCCTGAAGAAGCGCCTTCTGCAACGCGGACCGCAGGAAGAGAGTCAGTGACATTCGGGAAGTTACCGACAGGGACGCCAACTGCAGTGCCGCGGCCAGCTGCCCTAGGCTCCTCGGACGAGGATCGTTGACGCGAACAGTCCGATCGAGGTGCTCCCACATGTTCTCGACTGGGTTTGAATCCAGGGAGTTTGGTGGCCACGTAAGTACGATAATCTCATCCTAGTGATCTGTATGAGAAATTACATTACCCTGCTGGTAGAAACTATAGAGCCGAGGAAAGACAAAGCCGTATAAATATGGACATGGTTCTCAAGGAGAGATGCGTACTTGTGTTTATCTACTGTGCATTCCATAATGACCAGATCAGGTAGAGAACTGCACGAAAATGTTCATCAGACCATAACGCATGCCGTGCTTTTGCTTTCAGATGCTTCACGCCGCACCCCTCATCCGACCGATGGAGCATAAAACGCGATTCATCTAAGAAGGTCACCTCCCACCACTTAGTGGACGTCGAGTTCTTGTACTGGTGTACAAATTCCGGTCTTCGTCACCAACAAACAGCAATTAGCATGAATGCATGAACTACGCACCTACTGCGGAAGCCCATCCGCAGCTACGTTCGATGAACGATTGTTGTGGCAACACTATTGGGAGCTCTTTAATTCATCTAGGCCGTCAGTTGCAAGACAATTGCATGCTTATTCGCCCGTACTCATCTCCACAGACGTCGTTCACCCTTGTCATCTATGTCCCACAGTGCACAACAGTTCGTGATCGCTGGGTGTTGTGTGATGTCCTTAGATTAGTTAGGTTTAAGTAGTTCAAAGTTCTAGGGGACTGATGACCATAGATGTTAAGTCCCATAGTGCTCAGAGCCATTTGAACCATTTGCACCACAGTTACCTCGGCGCCGATTTTGGATAGCGCTATTTTACCATGCACAGTATATTTTAACCACAGCTGCACACGCACAATGTACACGGTTAGCCGTTTCGGAAATTCTATTAAATTTGACCCTAGAGCCAATGATCCTGCCCTTTGAAGGTCAGAAAAATCCCTCCCTTTCCGCCTTACAAAAATGACAGCAATGCTTTCCGCGCTCTCCCGATAAACTTCACGTGCACTTAAATGGCAGACCGTTGTGACCGAGCGGTTCTAGGCGCTTCAGTTCGGAACCAGGCAGCTGCTACATTCGCAGGTTCGAATCCTACCTCGGGCATGGATGTGTGTGATGTCTATAGGTAGGTTTAAGTAGTTCTAAGTCCAGGGGACTGATGACCTCAGATGTTAAGTCCCATAGTGCTCAGTGCCATTTTGAACAATTTTGAGCACTCCAATGCCAGTACCGCGTCGTTTGTGACTTGGTATAGCATGTTGACGTCGAATATAGGCGATGCTCGCTTTAATGTGAGTGGATCGTGTATCTAGGTTTGTGGGGCAACTGTTATAGACTTTACCCGGTGCAAACAATTTGTAGACACAGTACCCCCTCGCTTTATGCGCATGCACACTGCAAGAAGCCACGACGATTCGCAGAACAGCGTGGCTCGCTTTTGGCGACACTCGCCTGCAACCTCACAGTTCCTGGGGTAATGATGTGATGGTTTACAAACACTCGTTTCTTGCCTCTTTTCCGCATTTGTCACACACCATTGTATGACCTAAATAGGCGAAGTGAGCCTCCAGCCTTAATGACGTATCACAATAATTGAATCTTCATGAAATTTTTTTCACGCTAGAGAAAGTGAGTAATTTTTTGTGTAGGATCATGGCGTGTCGCTTGTTTCCATAGCACATAAACCGACCGCAATACGTCAAACCTTATTACGGTGCAGAAATACTGGCCCATACTTTATACATTATGTGTTAAGCAAAAATGGTACAATCAGTGTGGGTCACGTTCTGCCACTAAGCAAAGTTCGTCCCTTCACCCCAGTACATGCTCTGCTGAACACACGTGCAAACAAAATCACAACAACGCAATTTAGGCGGATGTGTAATTTCAAATTCCAGTCTAACAGTCGTTTGCGCGTTATCTATCATTCACTTTCCCTTTTTTTCTTTTAGATTTGTGGTAAGATCTTATGGGACCAAACTGCTGAGGTCATCGGTCCCTAAGTTTACACATTACTTAATCTAACTTACACTAACGATAACATAAACAACCATGCCCGAGAGAGGGCTGAGACCTCCGACAGGGGCAGCCGCACGGACCGTGACAGAACGCCTCAAACCGCGCGGCTTTTCCCTGTTATTTAACAAAATATTGTTAGGCAGCTGCACATTTTACTATCTTTCCTTTGCATAGTAATCCAATACGTCAATCTAAGGCGACAGTCATATACCACCTAGCAGTACGAGAAGTTAACGCGCGATAATAATGTATGAAAAGATAACCTTAAATCATGAGTTATTTTTCTTTACAAACCGTTAACTCGATTGCTAACGTGTATGCTAGTTTTACTTATGAAAACTACATTATGTTAATTACGTAATTCTAATGTGGTTGTCGCCACTTTAGCCCTACGATTGGCTTCTATTTTCTATCCTCTATTTCAACGATTTGGAGACTCGTCACATATTTCCTTCTAACTAGCTAATAACACTGAACTTTTCTTATCCAAACAAATTAAAGAATCGTGTAAAGAACTGCTCACATCTTCAAGTCCAGCTGCGCTGGTAACAGAAATGAATAGCACAAGGCTTTAACGTAATAAGCACATGAGTCGCCTCTACGCATCCCGTGCAGTTTTTACACAACCAATCCCTACAATACCATAAGGAACCTATCTTCACAATGAGAGGTTTCTGCCCCAGGCAACTACTCCAATATACCGGGACGCAGTATCGGACTCCACACCGATTAATAATTCCACCAATAAAATCCTCGCGGAACAACTGTTTCGTTAGCGTAGTGTTGTAACCACAGAAAAGCCAAGTCTAAATGCAGTTGTTCTCAGACGATACACCAGAAATCATACGGGGAGATAGAGTTAACAGGGGACGCCAGGCGTGTCAGAGGGGTCACAAAAGATAACGACGCAGCCAGATAGCTGAGGCGGCGGTCCAAGCGGCCAGGCAGCTGCGCGTGATAAGCAAGGAAGCAGACTCAGCTATTAAGATAAACAGGGCGCTCTGGGCAGGTCCCTTAATAAACAATAACTTGCAGTATCAACACTCTTGGCTAGAGGGAGAAGTCTGGGAGCGGAGAGAGAAAGAAAGAGGGCCCTAGGTGGGGACCGCACTACGTCATGAGGAGCCAATGAAGGGCTCAGGACGCAGTGCGTGACCATATAGGGAGAGCCCCTCTACCCCTCCACCCAGCTTCTGAAGAAAAGTACTGAAGTTAATACTAAAACAATCCCTAATAAGGAAAAGTTGCACTCGACGCTACGTCATGCCAAGCGCTGGCGGGGTCGAAGGGGAAGAGCTAACAAAACTCGGAGGCACGCCGCTCCGGGGATCGATCTCTCTCTCTCGGGTTTAGGCAGCGACGGTAGTCAGCGTGAGTAGCAGCCGACTTGGGCTGAGGGCGGGCTGCAGGCAGACAGTTGGAGATAGTCGCCGATGAGCGTTTAGGCAGCGACCGCGGGACTCTGACGTAGGGTGCTAGTGTGGGCAGCAAAGTGCTGGAAAGTTCTATCAGGCAGCCAGAACGGTGGAAGTCAGTCACCGTCTCTGTAATGGGCTTGGCTATTCTGTAGGCACAATCACTACGCAGTTAGGGTGATCTGTATTCTTTATGAATAAATTAGAACTTTTATAACGTCCATACGAGTTTACTTCTACCAACATCCTAGCCTTGTACCTTCACACCAGGGAATTTAACATCTTAGCCAGATCAAAAGTCTCCCTCTCAATTAGGTCAACCGGCTAATTCCCGTTTACGAACCGTGTCGCTCAATCCCTCGCAAAACCCACGCTTGGGACGCGACATAAATAAAAGTTTTGGTGCCAGGTGTGGGGTACCACAAAGGCATATAGGCAAAAAGGAGATAGGAGCCAGTAGATTTTGCTACAGCGACTGTGGCAATTAGCAGGAAGTTGTGGCGACTCGCAACTTTCAGCATTAGTAGCCCCACTACGACAGAGTCCAGAGAAGTAGTCCTCGCGGGTGCAGGGCAACGCAGGATAGCGGCAGCACGACGCGGAGCGACGAGGCACAGAGGTGCCTAAGCAGCCAGCGTTCGAGACCGGGGGTCCGGGCCGAGCAGCGGCAGCAGCCGTAGCAGCGGCAGCCGAGGCTAGCGACGGGGTCGGCACAGCCCAGCAGAGCGGCGGCCGACGCATCGCGGCAGCGCGGAACAGCGCGGGCATAGAGAGCACAGAGACAGCGCGGAGCAGCGCGGCACAACGCGGGACAACGCGGATCAGCGGAACAGACGGCGCACCACAAGAGAAGCGGTACATATAAAATTATATTAAGAATTTTGTATCTTGTATTGTAAAGTGCTAACATAGTTAAGTTGGTAAGATGGCCCAAACTAACGAAGTTCCGTCATCCTCCAGTAGCGGTAAGATATCAGTGAAAGAATCCTTGTGTATAGTTCCAAAAGTGTTCGAAGGAAATAAGAGAGATCTTAGGGAGTTTATTGAAAATGTAGACGCTGCATTTGAACTTGTGAAACCGGAGGAACACGAAACGTTACTGAAGTTTGTTAAAGCCAAAATAACCGGAGAGGCCAGATCGAGGCTGCAAGTAAGGGAACGCACTGGGACATGGCAGGAAGTAAAACATGTTCTAGAGGAAAATTATGCGAGTAAGCGTACCATTGACTACTACGCATGCAAGATATTTCAATCGAGACAGGGACAAGGAGAGCCAATTGCGACATGGGCAAGCCGAATAGATGAAATGCAAAGGGATTTCAGGGAAACAGTAAGCAGAGTTACGGCTAGGGAGAACTTAAAGGGCGCAATAGAACTGGTTGATTCACTAGGAAGAGCATGCTTTATACAAGGGTTAAGCAATGATAGAATACAGACGATAGTAAGAAGTAGAGGCGATGAAATCACGCTAGCAGCGGCCGTGGAACTAGCATTGCAAGAAGAAAGTGCAATACTGTCAATGAAAGAGCGGGGACTAGCCCCAAGAGTAACTTTCAACCGGGGAAAGGAAACGGTGAAGAATACCAGAGATATTAGAGATTTGAAATGTTTCAATTGTGGATTGAGAGGGCACATGGCAAGCAAGTGTAGAAAGAATAGGCCAGAGGGAAGAGTACGGATAATTACGGGCAAAGAGTTTACGAATTTTTGTTACGGGTGCGACAAGCCAGGACATACAGACGCGGAATGCCGGGTAAGATTAAGAAAAATTCAGCCGATAGATACAAGAGACTTTAGAGGAAATCATAGGGAAGCTGATGGAGGGTTACGAGAGTGGAGGTGCCCACAATGTAATCTACCAGGGAACTGTGGAGTTCCGTGTACGAGGGTAAAAGACGTTGCTTGTTTCAAGTGTAAGCGGCCGGGACATTACGCGAAAGATTGTCACGCAGGGCCCTGGCACGCATGGAGAAAAGGCAGGGTGCCAGTATCGAGCAAAACCGGTAAAGTGGTGCAGGGAAACTAAGAGGCGGCAAGGCCGCACAGTCGGGCCTTGTTGCGGTAGGTAAACCCTCAGTTAGGGTAATCGACTGTGCAACAGAAAATGACGTTTTGGTTTTATACTGCATAGAATTAAAAAGATATTTGAAGTTGCTAATAGACACTGGAGCACAGTTGTGTCTGCTCAAGAGAACGAGTATTCCGATAAATAGTACACTTGCAATTAATGAAGCGGAAAGGCTTCGGCTAAAATGTGTAACCAGCGAGGCCGTCAGCACAATAGGTACGGTACAGGTACACTTAAGTGTGGACGGTTCTGAGCAAGTAGGGCAAAAATTTCACGTGTACGGGAGAGGATTAGATATTCCGTACGACGGACTGATAGGCAGAAATTTCTTGACAGAGCACAGAGTTAAGTTAGACTATGCAGGTAAAATAGTGAGACTAAAAGGGCGAGATATACCCTTAGTAGTAGAGGAAGAGCCAAAGGGACATGAGAACGAACAAGATTCAGAAGTAGGCGGGGAAATAGGGCCCCGAGAGGAAAAACTAATGTTATTAAAGGTGGAAGGAAATGTAAAAAGGGGAATCGAAAAGGAAATGATTATTCCTAGGCAGGAGATTGCACAAGGGGTACATGTACCTGAAGCGTTAGTAAAAGTGCGAAATGGGAAATGCATAGTAAGTGCATTAAACTTGTCAGAAGACAGAGTGCAGTTAGGAAACGTCAGGTTAATGACGGAAGAATTAGAAAAAGTAGGGAAAATACGCGAAGTAAAATGTTGTACTAATGTCATAGGAAAGACAGAAAGTCGTACTAGTGTGTTGCGAAGGCAATTAAGAATGGATCATTTGAACGCTGAAGAGAAAAGCGCTCTAGCAGAGGTTTCCGCGGAATACGGAGATGTATTTCATCTACCAGGGGACAACCTGTCCTATACTTCCGCAGTGAAGCACAGAATACCGATTGCACCGGAACACGCGGGAAAGGTAGTAAACGCTAGACCGTACAGGATCCCGGAAGCGCAAAAGGAAGTGCTAAGGGAGCAAATAGAGCAGATGCTAAGAGATGACATAATTGTCGAGAGTAAGAGCGCTTGGAACGCACCGTTACTGTTAGTTCCAAAGAAGCTAGACGCTAGTGGCAAACAGAAATGGAGAATCGTAGTGGACTACAGACGATTAAATGATATCACTGTAGGCGATGCATTTCCACTACCGAATATCTGCGAGATACTGGATCAGTTAGGGCAAGCTAAGTACTTCTCGACGCTTGACCTCGCAAGCGGGTACCATCAAATATTGACGGACGAGAAGGACAGAGAGAAAACGGCATTTAGCTCAAACTATCAGCATTACGAATACAAACGAATGCCGATGGGACTGAAGGGAGCCCCAGGATGTTTTCAGAGACTGATGAATACAGTCTTGGCAGGTTTACAAGGAGTGAAATGCTTTGTATATCTAGACGACATAGTATGCTATGGGAAAAACCTGCAGGAGCATAACGAAAAGCTCCGGGAAATATTTGACAGGTTGCGAGAGCACAATTTGAAGCTGCAACCAGACAAGTGTGAATTCCTGAGGAAGGAAGTAATCTTCCTAGGTCATTGCATCACTGACAAAGGAATATCACCAGATATGGCGAAGGTGGAGAAGGTGAAGTTCTTCCCACAGCCAAAGACAACTAAGGAACTAAAAGGGTTTCTCGGATTGATAGGTTACTACCGCCGTTTCATTGCTAACTTCAGCAAGATTGCGAAACCTCTCCATGAGCTCTTAAAAAAGGGAGTGGAGTACCAATGGAGCGAACGTCAGAACAATGCGTTCGAAGAACTAAAAGAGAAATTAATAAACCCTCCGTTACTTCAGTACCCTGACTTTACGAAACCGTTCATCATTACAACGGATGCGAGTAACGCAGCCTTGGGTGCAGTGTTATCGCAAGGAAAGAAGATTGGCGAAGACTTGCCCATCGCATATGCATCCAGAGCATTGAAC
Source organism: Schistocerca gregaria (assembly GCF_023897955.1). Classification (NCBI taxonomy): domain Eukaryota; kingdom Metazoa; phylum Arthropoda; class Insecta; order Orthoptera; family Acrididae; genus Schistocerca; species Schistocerca gregaria. The sequence continues at coordinate 385,682,654 of NC_064927.1, forward strand.
AAAGCCGAACTAAATTATAGCACAACGGAAAAAGAGTTGTTGGCTATAGTTTACGCAGTAAAACAGTTCAGACCATATGTATATGGCAGAAAGTTCACTGTAGTGACAGACCATAAGCCACTAACGTGGATATTTAGTGTCAAAGATCCGAGTTCGAGACTCCTGAAGTGGAGACTGAAACTCGAGGAGTATGATTATGAAGTAATATACAAGCCAGGAAAGTTAAATAGTAATGCGGATGCGCTGAGTAGAATAAGGCATGAAGGGAAGGAAGAGATAGATGCGAAGCAGAAGGTGGAGACAGAGATCTCGGCAGCAAAAGCAAATGGGGAAGAAAGTTCCGTAAACGTGCGGCAAGCACAAGTGTCGAGTGAAATAGAACAGGAAACGGATAGTGGTGAGGAAATTAGTCCCGAAGAAAAAGAAAATATACTAAAGGAAATGCATGACAATCCCTTGGGAGGTCACCAAGGAATGCACAGGACACTCGAAAGAATTAAAGCATACAAGCAGTGGCGCGGAATGAAGCGTGACATTGAAAATTACATTAGGAAATGCCCATCGTGTCAAAAGAATAAAAACACGCAAATGAAAACTAGGATGCCCTTAGAAATTACAGACACAGCAGAAACAGTATTCGGAAAGTGTGCGATGGATATAGTGGGTCCACTAGATGTATCTAATACAGGAAAAAAGTACATGTTAACATTCCAAGACGATCTGAGTAAATTTACCTTAGCAATCCCAATTGACAGACAAGATGCCGAAACAGTAGCTGAGGCATTTGTGGAAAACGTAGTATTAAGGTATGGAATTCCATCAGTATTATTAACAGGTCAAGGGTCTAACTTTCTGAGTGATGTATTTAAAAGTGTATGTAAATTGTTGAAGGTAAAGCGTATAAATACTACAGCGTACCACCCTGAATCAAATGGTGCACTAGAAAGAAGTCATAGAACTATTGTAGAGTATCTCAGACACTTTGTAACAGGAGATCAAAGTTCTTGGGACAAATGGGTACCGTATGCAATTTTTGTGTTCAACACTACACCACACAGCAGCACAGGATACACACCATTTGAATTACTATACGGAAGAAAGGTTAACATACCAGGAGTACTGCAGCAAGAAACACAGCAGGTAAGTTACAATTATGAAATGTATGTAAATAAACTAAGAGCGAGAATGCAGGAAGCCCACAGAGTGGCCAGAGACTCGATTATAAGAAGTAAGAAAATCAGTAAGGAACAGTATGACATGAAACAAAATCCAAAAAACTTCAAGGTAGGAGATAAAGTATTACTGCACGATGAGTCGGTGAGACGGGGTAGATCTCGGAAATTAGATTCACAATGGAGAGGTCCATTTGAAGTAGTAAAAGTGGAAGGTCCTAACGTAGTAATAAAAGTTAAAAGAAATAAGGAAACAAAAGTACATGCCAACAGGCTGAAACAATTCTTTTAAATTTCAGGTATGGCACTCAAGTGGCAGGTCGTGAAATTCGTCATAGTGATAACAGCATACTACATCACTGCATCAGAGCATGCAACAAATGAGTACCAAGTGACGCCATTTCCGAGTTCATCAGGACTATATTACGATAATAGAGGACAGGTAGAAATATACAGTACCACATGGAGAATAGTCACATACGTAAATCTAGATATAATAACAGAAAGGTTTCAGAATGCAGAGAGGTATGGTAGGGCAGCGGTACAAAGGTGCCGAGAAACACTAACACAACTAAATGTAGGATTAATAGAATGCAGGGTACTAGACCAACAAGTAACCCATCATGTGGAAAAAATCACAGGATTGCAACTTTTAGTACAGCAGCTAGCGAAACACGAGACCAGAAGGAAGAGAGGAGTATTCAACTTCGTCGGGCAGGTAAGTAAAATACTGTTCGGGACGTTGGACGAAGCAGATGCAGCATACTATAAGGAAAGAATAGACGCTATGGAGAAAAACTCAGAAGGGTTGTTGAGGCTAACAAAGGAACAGGTGGCAGTGGTAAGAGCCACATTGGCGGGAGTAAACAGGACGGTATATACACTAGAGTCAAATGAGCACGTTCTGAAGACAGGTATGCAAAGACTAGAACGATTCATGAAGGAATACGTGAAGGAAACCGATATAGGGTTTAAACGTGTAGCGTCCTTCGCCACAGTAACAGAGCAAGTATTACAACTATCGGCAGTGTTTGGTCAGATCGAAGAGGAATACGAACAAATGATAAATGCCATTGTAAATGCTCAGAAGGGAATACTACAGCCTCATATAATTAATCCAGTCCAAATTGTAAAATACCTAAGTTTAATACGGGAAGAGCTAAAAGATGTAAAGTTTCCTGTTCCTCTTACGGAGTCCTCAGGTTATCTATTGTTAAGAATAATTGATTTAGATGTTTTCATCTCGGGTAGCATACTAGGATATGTAATTAATATTCCATTAATAAATAATAACAATTTCAATTTGTATAGAGTACTCCCACTACCAAAAGAAATTCCAAACATGAAAGGTAAATATGTGTACATACAGCCAGAGAAAGAATTCTTACTAATAGATGAATCCAAAAGGCAGTACGCGAAACTTTCTGCGGAGGAACTAAAATGCAAGGAGCTAAGTAAAAATAGGAGACTGTGCAAACAAGCATTCGCCTTGCTGTCACCATTCGACCACGAAGAGTGCGAAGCCAAATTGTCGCAACCGGTAAGAGAAATTCCGGAAGATTGTGTGCGAAAAATAGTCGCACTGAATCAGAGCCTTTGGACTCATCTAAACAGTAACGAATGGCTATATGTAGCACCGAAGGAAGAAGGCTTAACAGTATTGTGTGGAAGGGAACCACCAAAGGACCTAGTAATAAAAGGGGTAGGAAAAATTAGTTTTTACAGTAAATGTGAGGGGTATGGCACTAGAGTGTTCATACAAACAGATAGAGTGATTCAGAGTAATGTGACGAAGAAAGACATAGTTCCGCAGATCAATCTAGAATTCGATTGTTGCGTGGTAAACAAGGAAAAAAGGAATGTCTCAACGTTAGCATTAGATTTGCCATTGGACCAGGTAATAACACAGTTAGACGACTTGAAAGTCGCAGGAAAAAGACTGGATGATGTCCAGAAGATGGTAGAGAGACAAGAGGAGGAAATGAAGTACTCCAGGTACTTCACACATTACTCCATAACTACGTATGTAGCCACATCAACAGTTATTCTAATCATAATAACATGCTGTTGTAAAAACTGTAAATGTTGTAAAGACTGTTTTAAAAGTATATGGAAATATTTTGAAGACAGTGATTGTTGTGGAAAAGTATGTATAAGAAATACCATAGTGAACCAATACCCAGAGACTAGTTCAGCTAGAAGACACAGTAATAAAGAAACTGAAGAGATAGTAATTTATGAAAGATGTGGAAAAGACCAAGGTGATACGGTCGCTTTCAGAAACAGACGTTAAATAACTGTATTTGAAATGTGTAATTGAAAAATAACTGTATTTGAAATGTGTAATTGAAATGTGACTGTATTTGAAATATGTAATTGAAATGTAACTGTATTTGAAATGTAATTCTAATTGAAATGTGAATGTATGTATCAATGAAAGTGTCTTTTGATTTTAATGCAAATGCTTTTGACATAACTGAATGTTAGGCATGTATAATGTAATTGTATTATTGTGTGTTTAATGAATTTGACTTTACTAAATGAAAATGAAAAATATAACATATCAGATGCTAATGTAATAAACAAATCTGTAAAGCATGTAATGAAAAAAAAAAAAAATAAAAGAGTCACAATTGACGCTACTCTGAGGAGTAACGCCAATTTCCCTGGCGGGGGAGGTGTTGTAACCACAGAAAAGCCAAGTCTAAATGCAGTTGTTCTCAGACGATACACCAGAAATCATACGGGGAGATAGAGTTAACAGGGGACGCCAGGCGTGTCAGAGGGGTCACAAAAGATAACGACGCAGCCAGATAGCTGAGGCGGCGGTCCAAGCGGCCAGGCAGCTGCGCGTGATAAGCAAGGAAGCAGACTCAGCTATTAAGATAAACAGGGCGCTCTGGGCAGGTCCCTTAATAAACAATAACTTGCAGTATCAACACTCTTGGCTAGAGGGAGAAGTCTGGGAGCGGAGAGAGAAAGAAAGAGGGCCCTAGGTGGGGACCGCACTACGTCATGAGGAGCCAATGAAGGGCTCAGGACGCAGTGCGTGACCATATAGGGAGAGCCCCTCTACCCCTCCACCCAGCTTCTGAAGAAAAGTACTGAAGTTAATACTAAAACAATCCCTAATAAGGAAAAGTTGCACTCGACGCTACGTCATGCCAAGCGCTGGCGGGGTCGAAGGGGAAGAGCTAACAAAACTCGGAGGCACGCCGCTCCGGGGATCGATCTCTCTCTCTCGGGTTTAGGCAGCGACGGTAGTCAGCGTGAGTAGCAGCCGACTTGGGCTGAGGGCGGGCTGCAGGCAGACAGTTGGAGATAGTCGCCGATGAGCGTTTAGGCAGCGACCGCGGGACTCTGACGTAGGGTGCTAGTGTGAGCAGCAAAGTGCTGGAAAGTTCTATCAGGCAGCCAGAACGGTGGAAGTCAGTCACCGTCTCTGTAATGGGCTTGGCTATTCTGTAGGCACAATCACTACGCAGTTAGGGTGATCTGTATTCTTTATGAATAAATTAGAACTTTTATAACGTCCATACGAGTTTACTTCTACCAACATCCTAGCCTTGTACCTTCACACCAGGGAATTTAACATCTTAGCCAGATCAAAAGTCTCCCTCTCAATTAGGTCAACCGGCTAATTCCCGTTTACGAACCGTGTCGCTCAATCCCTCGCAAAACCCACGCTTGGGACGCGACAGTAGAGCAATCTCCCTAACGAAATCCCGCAGGATTGAACTACTTATTTACGCCCTCCGACTGCTAAGATACTGTACAAGATCTGAGATACCGCTTCATACCGATTCGAATTCGAATCCGAACTGATAAACTTGCATTTCTGAACATGGGCTAACCTCTGCAGAGCAACACGAAGCGTCTCTAGGGCCACGACTATGACTGAAAGTTGAGCATTTTCGCTGACCTACACCGCGTTGAAATTCAGGTACAACCACGGTTAGAGAATCTATCGCTAACCTGATCCAAGCTGTTCACCGACTAAAAACACTGTGGAACATTAAGTAAGAATAAACAAATAGCGTTATTAACACTTAGTAATTAACAGATTGTAGTCAGATTGTAAAATTTTCGAATCTTTTCTGCCCTACTAAGCAATTCACCTTTACTGTACTGGAACAAAGATAAATAAGAGCGCTGCGTAAGTACGAATAAGATCCATGACTCTGTGTTTATATGTGGTTCGCAGATGTGCAGCGCTGATGCACTCCTTTATAGCATTGGGGCACTCTTATTTGAGAAATAGTTGAGTTTTCAGAGAAAGAGATTTGATATTTCTCAACTTGGGAGAAATTATTTGAAATACTTTATTATGGAGACGTAAACTATGTTGTCGATTCTGTAGATGGACAAGAGTTTGAAGGAATATTTCAAGGTAACCAACGCATGCACAAGAAGACAATGTTTGTTTTTAGGAACCATTAAGTGAAGGAAATTCTTTTCCCTTAGATAAGTAAATAATTCATGATTAGTGTCAATTTCACTTTTGCTAGTGCAATCAGTTTAAATATCTGTAAAGTATTTAATAATGTGAGAATTTTGTAATTGTTAGGGTCACCTTATATTGTAGAGCTCTTTTTGGCAATAATTTGAGTTTAATTTTCAAGACCGACTTTCTTTAAAGTAAAAGCCTCTTCTGCCATTCTTAGTAAAGTTTTGAATTTTTCATCGTTTGTGTGTAGCACATTACGCCACACGAAGACACAGGTTGTTATATAGTGAATAGGTCATTTTTTTGTAGCTGCTGCATTGGGTAATTTCAATTTGCTTTCTTGAATGTGAGTACACCAAACACAAAACAGAATGCTAAGTGCCGGCCTCGGTGCACAAGCGGTTCTAGGCGCTTCAGTCCGGAAGCGTGCGACTGCTACTGTCGCAGGTTCGAATCCTGCCTCGGGCATGGATGTGTGTGATGTCCCTAGGTTAGTTAGGTTCAAGTAGTAGTATGTAGGCAGAAAATTTGGAAATTTGTGGTAAGGTCTTATGAGAACAAACTGCTGAGGTCATCGGTCCCCTAGCTTACACACTACTTAATCTATCTTAACCTAACTTACGTTAAGGACGACACACACCCATGCCCGAGGGAGGACTTGAACCTCGGATGGGGGATCGCTGTGGGCCTGTGGCCATTTGTCACATCACAAAGAGGAGAAATATTGTACACCTCCAATGCATGTTTAAAATTTGGTAACATGTCCTTGAACCGATACAGTTTTTTCTGTGGCTTTTGTATGCCAAAATACCTTACAAACTATCTCATACATCACGGTCTCCAAACAGGAACAGGGCATTCATAGCAACATGATATTACTAGTGGAACAGAGGAAACGTTTGTGCTGACAGTACTTTTGCAGCGCTAACCGTTACCAGTCGTAGCAACGTAATTTTACTTTTAGTGGGAGCAGTTTGGAGAGACCATTTATTCGCTTGCGTGTCTACAGGCCTTCAACAGTTGCTTGGCGCTCTGCGAGTGTAGTTTGTTACCGTATATAGGTGTGATATTGCTACCTTCTCTACTTATCTTCTCGTTACTATGTTACGAGCGAAGGACATCTATGAATTTCTTGCTTCACACCTCAGTTATCCCGACCTTCGCACCGTAAAGTTCGGGAGCGATAAGCCCCAAACAATGCCGAGTGAATGTGTCCTTCAACGGTAGAAGCCGAAAGGAACATTGTACTCCAGTGGGAAAAAGGAACATTCGCCTATGAACTGTATATGGTGACTGCAATTAGAAATTAAACAATCTGGCTCTTCTATTTTATAGCGTAGAGAAGATCTTACTGCCAGTGATTAACTCTAGAAATAAAAACGTAAATCAGAATATTTGTGATCAATCTGAGTTGTAAAACTTCAATAGGTTATTCGTAACTGAAAATCCACTAAATACGTTTCATATGAACTTACGCTCTAAGACAAAAAAAGACACTCCACGAATCCACGAAAAAATTATCCAACTGGGATGAAAATCGTTACACACAGAGGCAAACAAACGATTACAGTTTCATAAAAATTTGATCGTTTACTCGGGAGAAAGATGTTCATAAATTAGGCAAGTGACTAACACGGTGGTCAAGGTCTTGACGTTATGCAACCGGTTATTCGGCTTGGCGTTGATTGACAGAGTTATTAGATGTCCTTCTGAGGGATATCGTGCCTAATTTTGTTCGGTTGGCAAGTTAGATCGTCAAAATCCCAAGCTTGTTGGCCATGCCCGTACTGCTGCAAACGTTCTCAGTCCGGCAGCCTTTCTGGGCAAGGTAGGATTTCCAAGCTTAAAGATAAACAGTAGAAATTCTCGACGTGTACTGGCGGACATTACCTTGCGGGAAAGTAAGCCTGGGATGGCTTGCCACGATGTGCAATACGGACCGTAGAATATCGTCGACGTAGCGTTGTGCGGTAAGGATGCCGCGAATGATAAACAAAAGCGTCCTGCTTTGAAATGAAATGATACCCCAGACCATCACTCCTGGTTGTCCGGCCGTATGGGGGGCGACGTTTGTATCAACCATTTCGGAATTTTGACTGTGTAAATCGCCAATTGGACAGAATGTGGCACGGTACCCCACAGCCAACAACTCCAGTAATCAATGCCAAACCGAATAACTGCCTGCATAAAGGCTCGAAGTGGACCAGCTCGTTATTGACTTGTTCAGTTTGTGAAGCTCTTTCTTTTTAATAAATCATCCAATTTTTCTGAACTCGTAATCACCTCTTTGTCTGAACATGCGCATCACAACGAACGATTTCCATTGAACTGGGATACTTTTTTCGTGGTGCGTCGCTTTTTATTAATTTTTCCTTAGAGTGCACAGATAGAAATGCATATCATTCACACGACTAAGGTGCTGTATTTATAAACTATGCAGAAAATGCTGAGAACCATGGGAAACCATTCTAACGCTCACACGTCACACCACTGACCGTTACATTCTCCCGACTGTTAAGGTCTGCCGTCAAAATCGTAGCAGGCTGCTTAGGGTCTTGGATTAATTATTATTTCATTCTAAGAGAGCTGTACGGTCACCGATGGTATCTGTTCTTTCGGACATGTCCAAAAGAACAGATACCATCTTAATATTGTTAAGGCTAACTGGCCATTGACCTTCTTCTTCTGTGCTGGATGCAAATGCATTACCCGCACTCTTACGGGACTCGGTAAGATTGTCTGCCGCGAGTAATAAGTGTAAAGTGCAGGGGCACTACGAATGTAGTGTGTGGACATGATGGGAATGTGGGTCTCACGGGGAGCGTTAAAGTGATAAAACCCTGCAGTCGCACTATCCTATGTGCCCTCGGTGGCTCCGTTGAATAGAGCGTCTGCCATGTAAGTAGCAGATCCCGGGTTTGAGTCCCGGCCTGGGCACACATTTTCAACTGTCCCCGTTGATGTATATCAACGCCTGTCGACAGCTTAGGGTTGAGTTGATTATCAATTCATTCTAATAGAGTTGCATGGTCACCGATGGTATCTGTTCTTTCGGACATGTTCATACATCTAATAGGACTTTTGAGTCGTATTTATTGTGCGGAGAAAGTGTTGTTCAAGTGCCGACTAACATTAGTCGCTGCAGCCACGAGATCAGTTTCTCGCAATGACCAAAGGTGCACATTTTTCTACAAAACTTTCAGATATCTCTGTAAACAAAAAATTAAAGTAGTGGACTTTCAATACTACTTTCCCGATCATTGATACTAAATCCTTGCTGATGAGCTGTTCTAACATTGCCTGAGGATTTTCTATGATTCAGAAACTGCTGTCGTGTAAGCGTATGATCATAGATTGCAGATTGTACACAAAAAAGGAGACAAAACCTTTTGCTTAGAAGAACATCTGTTCATGATTACTGTACAGTTTTCAGGTCTTTGATATTGTACTTGTTTTCTGCGGTTAGGACTGCAACGTACCTGTGGGTCCTTTACCTGGAGGTTCGCATGTAGTGCTGAGAAAAGAGTAGAACATGTTTCTTCACGACTGGTGCAGGTTCTTTTACAGTTGACGAACTGCTAGTGTCTAATTAATGCTCGAAAATAGCTGGTGCTGCCTGTGGAGAGATCTTCTCTTAAGCTTCCATGATGCCTCTCGACAACTTCCATTTGCTTTATCTCAAACGAATGTAATTTCGGCTTTGTTCTTGGTGTCAACACCGGACCATCATACCACCACTTCATTGCAAGTACTCCAACATGGATCTGCAGCATTACAAAACAGAGTGTTTGTTCTGGAAGGACAATATCGTTCAATGGCACAATGCTATCTGTCATAGGAAATTTCCAGCCAAATATTCATAAGAACGTTTGTTTTATAATTACTCGTCAGGAGTCATCACCCAAAGTTTGAATTCACAGTTCAAGTTCATTCAGTACTTTCATAAAGTACTCCGATATCACGTTAAATCGTTTTAAAAACGCGGTATTCCGGCAAAGGTTTTACCTGCCACGGGAAATTTAGTGTTCCTTTTTATTGAATTTAATTACACATCCGAGTTGGGCTGTCAGCTTCCAGGATGCTCCTTCTCAGTTTACGTTACATAAGCTTGACACCAAGTGTAAGACCAATGATGATGAGTGTCTGACTGTTCAGACTGATGTGATTGTTCTTGTAATGGTGCTAGCGGTGGTGCTGATGTTGGCAGTACTGTTGACAGGTATTGTGGCTGCACTGAGTATATTTTCGGTGAAGCTGACGGTCGCGGAGATAAAACTACTTAAGTGCTGGGGCCGTACTTACCCATCTTCTGCTGTTGTGACTGAGTGTGGAGGAAAAGATGCGATAGTGGGTAAACGAATACTGGAGCTACTTTGGACGTTGGCTTCGTGGTATATTATGAAATATTTGGAGTGTAGTTTGGTGAAAGAGTGGATGGAGATAGGAGAGTATAAGAAGTTTCTATTAGAAATAATTTGGGTAATGAGTGGTGAGAAAACAGCTAAATCTCATAGAATTTCAGGTTCTTGGACTCTTGAGCAACTGAAATTTCCCCGTGACAAGATGTAAACGAATGTACTGCATTGGAATAGGCTGTGCAACAATTAAGGGTTGTCGACGATGGGATAAACACTTGGATAGTGACGTGTGTTCTGGACGGTTCAGGGTGTATATACATGTTTTGGATGCTTGAATCAGCGTGATGGTTTTCACATTTTTAAATACTGTTAAGTGCTTTCAACACCTGTAGTGTAGCACACATGCAGTTAATATACACATTTGAAGGAGGTGTTGCTGTGTTTTACAGGGAAGCTTTATTGCGAAAGGTGATGCCATATGCCGCCGAGACAAGAGTGAGTAGCTGTACTGAAATCAACTAGTGTCGCTGATTGCATGTGCCAGGCTCATGAGACTGGCTTAGCTTTATCGATGCAACACTTACATTGTTTCTACCTGCCTTCTGTATTTACCTTTTATGGCGTCCCAGAGAAACGCGAGGTCTGTTTAAAGTGTAATAATTTAATAATGCCTATACTGTGTGTACACAACTATGCCAAGACTAAAGGAAGAGGCAGGATGACAGACGTCAGGGAATAGCTTGCACGGTACTAGGGTGAGTAGTAGAGGGCAAACGCTGTAATGGAAGACACCAATTGGAATATATTCAAATAATACACTGAGGTGACAAAGGTTATTGGATACCTCCCAATATCATGTCGGACCTTCTATTGCCCGGCGTAATGCAGTAACTCGACTTGGCATAGACTCAACAAGTCAATGAAGGACCCCAGCAGAAATACTGAGTCATGCTGCCTCTATAGTCGTCCATAATTGTGAAAGTGTCACTAGTGAAGGATTTTGTGTACAAACTCGATTACGTCCCATACATGTTCGATGGGTTTTATAGCGGGCAATGTGAGTGGCCAAATCATTATCTAGAATTGCCCAGAATGTTTTTCAAACCAGTCGTGAATAACTGGTCGAGTGGCGTAGCGCATTCTCGATCGTTAACTGAAGGCCGTCGCTCACTGCGTTGTCCGTGGAGAGAGGCATTGCCCGAAATTTGGTATTCTCAGCACATTCTTGACGTTGTTGATCTCTGAGTACTGAATTCCGTAACGGTTTCCGAAATGGAATGCCCCATGCGCTAGTCCCAATTGACATTCCACGTTCAAAATCTGTTATCTCCCATCGTGGGGCTCTGAAACCTTTTCACGTGCATCACCTGAGTACAAATGGCAGCTCCGTTGGTGTACTGCCCTTTTATAGCTTGTCTACCCCAAACCACCGCCATCTTGTGTACACGCAGCGCTTTCTTAAGACTTTTGTCCCCTAGGTGTAAAGGACAACTTTTGGAGTAAGTGCTACTCCGGGATGAAGATGACACAAATAAACATAGTGTTTAGCTGCTAAATACTATGCATACATTATAGGAAGAGATCTGATATGGCTACCACAAGGAAATGCACTGTAAGTACCTAAAACATAAAAAACTTCCGGGTTGTTGAAAATTTAATAATCGGTGACGAAACGTTTGTCATTTACGCATGCAGCACCAGCAATTCATCTATAATTATGCTCATAAATTAAGAATATTGCAGAATGTGGTATCACACAACGTGGCACTACACAAAACTGGCGCTAATAGCATAGTCTCATAGGGAAAACACACGACACAGATCTGTAGGTTCACGGTATTGGTGATAAGTTGACAAAATGTCCCGAAACACGTGATACAAAACGCTATTGTTTCCTACACATGTATCCCGACATCAGTATGGGCTGTGATCGCAGTGCATATGTTCTAGGCTGCACAACGGGATGACATACTCTGGATCAGGTGCTCGAGCAGCTGCTGAGGTATCTCCTCCAATTCTTGCATCAGTACCTGTCGGAGCTCCGGACGTGTCGTAGGCTTTGAAGATTTGCAGCGATACGTCGACCGAGAGCATCCCAGACGTGCTCGATAGCGTTTAGGTCTGGAGCATAGGCAGGCCACTCCATTGGCCTCGTATCTTCTGTTTCCAGGTACTCCTCCACGATGGCAGCTCGGTGGGGCCGTGCGCTATCATCCATCAGGAGCAAGGTGGGACCCACTGCATCCCTGAAAAAGCGGACATACTGGTTCAAAATGACGTCCCGAACAACCGGACCTGTTACAGTTCCTGTGTCAAAGACATGCAGGGGTGTACGTGCACCAATCATAATCCCACCCCACACCATCAAACCACCTCCAAACAGGTCTCTTTCAAGGACATTAAGGGGTTGGCATCTGGTTCCTGGTTCACGCCAGTTGAAAACCCGGTGAGAATCACTGTTCAGACTATACCTAGAATCGTCCGTGAACATAACCTGGGACCACTGCTCCGATGACCATGTACTGTGTTCTTGACACCAGGCTTTACGGGCTCTCCTGTGACCAGGGGTCATTCGTATGCACCTTACAGGCCTCCGGGCGAATAAACCATGTCTGTTCAGCCATCTGTAGACTTTTCAGTGGCTGCGGTAATGTATCGGTCTTCTTGTGGTGTTGTACACTGTAAAAGTACCGTACCGTAGCGCCTGGACACGTTTCCTGTCTTCTGGACTCGTTGCCATAATCTTGAGATCACACTTTGTGTCACATGGAGGGCCCGTGCTATGCGCTGCTGTGTTTGACCAGCCTCCAGTCGCCCTAGTATTCTACCCCTCATAACGTCATCAATATGTGTTCTTTGAGCCATTTTCAACACATAGTCACCATTAGCACACCTGAAAACGTCTGCACACTTACTCGCTGCGCCGCACTCTGACATGCACCAACACACCTTTGCGTAGGTGCCCTGCTGCCAGCGCCACGGTGCGACGACCACAGGTCAAATACACCACATGGTCATACCCCGAGGTCGTTTAAACTCGCAAACCGCCCACCAGAGATTTGTTTCACCATGTTTCAGCATTATGCTTACTTCATGAGCATGAGTGTAGCTACACTTGGTACACAACATAATTTTCTTGTACCACCACCATCTGATGATGAGCCTGCAGTGGCTCGAAAACATTTTCGTGGTTGAATAAATCGTAAAAAGCGACTGGTTACATATTCATTACCAGATACATTACCAACAGAGCGTAAGTTCAGACTGGGGAAGAATAAAGAAAGAAATCGACCGTGCTCTTATAAAGAAAGGCAACGGCCCTGCCACAGTGGATCACCGGTTCCCGTGCGATTACCGAAGTTAAGCGCTGTCGGGCGTGGCCGGCATTTGGATGGGTGACTAATGAGCCGCCATGCGCTGTTGCCATTTTTCCGGATGCACTCAGCCTCGTGATGCCAAAATTGAGGAGCCGCTCGACCGAGTAGTAGCGTCTCCGGTCAAAGAAAACCATCATAACGACCGGGAGAGAGGTGTGCTGCCCAAACTCCCCTTCTATTCGTATCCTCACTGAGGGTGACATGGCGGTCGGATGGTCCCGATGGGCCACTTGTGGCCTGACGACGGAGTGCTCTTATAAAGAAACCACCTCGACCTTCACCTTGAGCGATTTAAGGAAAATCATAGAGAATCTAAATTTGGGTGTCCCAAGATGAATTTGAAACGCTGTCCACAGAAACAAGAGCCCAATTCGTTGCCAATACCTTCATCCGCTGTACATCAAACGTAATGATCATGGTGGTAAAATTAGAGTCTTTCAGGCTCATTTGTGGCGTAAAGGCAGTCTTTCTACCAGCGCACTTTGCACCAGTGGGATACGGAATCAATAAAATTTTAGTAGCGTAATGTGTGTACACTACACCATACGGTGAATTGTAATAGAAACGTACGTTTTAGTAGACACACAATTCGTACTTGACTTCCGGAAGGCGTTCGATACAGTTCTGCATTGTCACTCAGTGAACAAAATACGAAGTTCGGAAAGTGAGACAGGCTTTTTGGTTGGATCTACGACTCTCTTGCAGACAAAACACAGCATGTCGTTCTTAACGGACAGAAATCTTCGGGCTTAAAAATCGTGTTCGGACCAAGAAAGTGTCACAGGACTGTTCCCGTTCAGAATCTATGTGGAGACGAACTAGTGGATAACAGCGGAAGATCCATGAGGCAACGCTAGGGAACTGTAGGGAAATACAGGAAGCCCTGCAGACATTGACGCTTGGTGTAGCGATTGGCAGTTGACCCTCAACACAAATGTAACGTACAAAGCATAAATAGATGATCGACCCGTTATTGCATGTGTACACGATTGCCGAACAGCCACTGGAAGCAGTCATATCAATTGCATATTCTGGAGTCAGCATCGGAGAGACTTAATGTGGAACGATTGCGTGTAACTAATCCTAAGGAAGATACGTCAGAATGAGATTCATTGGAAAAATCCTCCGGAAGTGGAGTTCAGCCACGGAGGATGTAGCTTAGAAAACCCTCGATCGATCGATACTAGAGTACTTTTTGTCAGAATGGGGCCACTGTTTCCGATGTCATGGTGAAGCGGAAACGTCATGGAACACGTACAGTACAAAAGCGTACAGGCCGACCTCGTCTGTTAACTGATAGAAACCGCCGACGGTTGAAGAGGGTCGTAATATGTAATAGGCAGACATCTATTCAGACCATTAGACAGGAATTCCAAACTGAATCAGGATCCACTGCAAGTACTATGAGAGACGGAGGGTGAGAAAAGTGGTCGAGTGGCTGCTAAGCTACACATCATTCCGGTAAATGCCAAACGACGCCTCGTTTGGTGTAAGAAGTGTAAACATTGGACGACTGAACAGTGGAAAAACGTTGTGTTGAGTGACGAATCACGGTACACAATGTGGCGATCCGATGGCAGGGTGTGGGTATGGCAAGTTTCCGGTGAACGTCATCTGCCAGCGTGTGTAGTGCCAACAGTAAAATTTTGAGTAGGTAGTATTATGGTGTGGTCGTGTTTTTCATGGAGGGGGCTAGCACCTCTTGTTTTGAGTGGCACTATCACAGCACTGGCCTACATTGATGTTTTAAGCACCTTCTTGCTTCCCACTGTTGAAGAGCAATTCCGGTATGGTGATTGTATCTTTCAACACGATCGAGCACCTGGTCATAATGCACGGGCAATGGCGGAATGGTTACACAACAATAAAATCCCTGTAATGGACTGGCCTCCCCTGAGTTCTGACCTGTATCTTATACAACACCTCTGGGATGTTTTGGAATGCCGACTTCGTGCCAGACCTCACCAACCGACATCGATACCTCTTCTCAGTGCACCACTCCGTGAAGAATGGGCTGCCCTTTCACAAGAAACCTTCCAGCACTTTATTGAACGTATGCCTGCGAGAGTGGAAGCTGTCATGAAGGCTAAGGGTGGGCTAACACCGTATTGAATTCCAGAATTACTTCGCGAGAGTCTCACGATAGACAGAAAGCGATGTCATTTGCTTTGTATGCTCTTTCTGACCTCAGGATACTTAAAAAACGATGTTATTATTCTTTTTCTGCGGTTTTTGAACTCAGAACGTTTAAAGACCAACTATGTGCTACGACGGTGCCGTGGTGGAAGACCTATCTAACAATGCTACAGCTATTGACTGCCGAACTTGTGCAGACATGCACTTGGAGCAGTACGGATGGTTTAAAGTGCAATTCAAAGCATAGCCGTCTGATTGCGATTCATCTGTCATTGGTAACCGATCCCATTTACGTTAAGAAACTTACAGCATCATCTATTGGCAAAGTTTTTGTTTATTTTTTTTCCATGACGTTTCGCCCTGTGCCAATAATATACTGCCCCAATTTGACGTCAATCTTAGCTGTGGTTCTCTTTCCAGCGTTTTGAAAATGGAACCTTAATTAGAGACACCCTGCATATTTCGTTAAAAGGCAGTGAAGGTCAGATAAGATCATTCTCAACGCGTTCAATTCGCGACTGAAGCGTGGAAGAGTAAACTGACTGGTAGAAAAAATACCCAACGCCGCACACCAAAAGGATGCTTGCCGAATATGGATGTATACGTAGATTTATGCAATTACGTACCGTCTCTATTGTTGTAAGATTATTAGTTTGTGCATAGCTGCCCTTCATGCTTTACCAAATCTTCGGATTAGGATTTTACATTATTATTCTCCCGATATCGTTAAATCCACATTTCCATAATACAAGTAATAATGCAGTATGACAAAAGTACGAGCTGAGACAGTAACGGTTAATCAGTAATTATTCGAAAATTTTCCTGTTAACGTTCACGATACTGCCTACCCACAGGAGTGGCACAAAAACAGGGCCTTTGTGACATCACATTTATAGCGCATATCACATTATACGGTAAGGTTTATCCCTTTACATCTGCTACCGGAAAGACGAAACATGGCGTCGAAGCGCACCGAATTGAAATCCATTTAGTCACGCCACCATCTTCACACTGTAATCCCTCTTACGTGGGAGGTGACGTCTTACTCTTAATAATAATGCGACATGTAACGGGAAAATAATTTTTCACTACATGACAGCTTTAGATTTAGTGGATATCATGATCTCATCCTGTGTACGAGTGTCAAAGGAGGGTATTCAGTAATTCAAGGAAAAAATTTGATCGAAATTGTAATGGTCTATATTAGCTGATTCCCAGAAGATGAAATACGCCAGTAAGTAACGTTTCTGGAAGTGTAAACTTCGTTGACATATTTTCTTCTTAGTTGGCGATAAGTTTGTGGATATGTAATGGTTGACTGAGCTAACCAAAGAAAGATAGGCCTACATCGAGTCAGTAAATTTGAACGAGTCAGGGTGTACACATACTGAACAATTATATACTATTCAAGGTTAGAGGAACGCGAGACATAGTTTGTGAAGCAGGTAACTGAAACTATGTACAGTAACTGCCTCTGGGGTTAAAGTTTTCATATTCATGTCATTACTGGTTGTAGGCAGTTGCTGCTGAATTACATCGCACCAGAGGATAACTACAGTATTTTACATGACAAGTGCAAATGGAATAACAAGCCATTTGTTTTCCGGAGAAGAACGAGGATCACACTAACGCTATGCTATTATGCCGAATACCTTCCTCGCGACAATACTCAAACGATTTGCATAAAATGAATGATTCTGAATCCAGCAAGAAGGTGTTAGTCCAACCATGAGCCAGTTTTTTTTTTTTTTTTTAAATCTTACGCTTCCTTTCTGAACAACAAATCTTTTAGAGAAATGAACATGTTTTGTCGAAGCTGTTAGTTAGACAGGCGGCGGACTAAGAGCGAGTGGATTTGCGGTACGATTTTTCTGCAGTACATACAGAGGCGTATAATTAGTCACCACTTTTAATTATTTGACATTTTCAAAATAAAGTTCACCAAGTGGCTATTATCAGGTCAAATGCAGCAATTACAGCAGCTGTTAGGAAATATTTCTAATTTCAGTATGAATAACATATTTCAGTTTCTTATGCTCACGTGACGGATTACAGCAACTTTTTTATGATATCCGCAGATGAATTAATTACAAGCTGACGAATCTGATGACTTGAATCGATTTCGAGTTGAATTAATTTCGTCTTGCTGTAAATTAACATGGCCCTCTTAAACGGAAATTTAACTAACGTGAATTACCTGATGACAGATGCTTGCTGAACGCTGTTTTCAAAACATCGAGTAAAGAACGATTATGACAACGTTTGATTTGACGCGAAACGTTCCAGCAGATTAAAACTGTGTGCCAGACAGAGACTCGAACGGTGAACCTCGAATTTCGCCTGTAATGCTGTTACCCATTGAACATCCAAGATAACAGCCTGAAGGAAGATAAAAGTTAAACTATATTCTGCGAAAATTAACGAGATAAATCATCACTTACAGAATTAAGTATAAAGCATGAATCAATGTATGTTTATTGCTCTAGTTTTGACAATTACATATCATTACTTCACAAACTTTCATGGATATTTTATAGACTAAAGGAGCTTAGTTTCTGATCTAAGAAAGGGATAACACTAACACATTATAAGTTTCTTTCAGAGTTACTAAAATTTTGTGAGTGAAACGAAAACACACACACATTCACACTCACACTCACACACACACACGTTGATATTCACTACGAAATCATCTACGTCGAGACCAACTTAGCATACCTATTTGTCGAACGAAAGAAATATTTAGCTGTATGTACCCACAAGGTTAAAGCCACAACCGAGTTGGACTTTCCTTCCTGTTTTCTAGTGAATAATGAGATCCGTAAGAGATCTCGATAGCACAGAGAACAATAGGTCTATAATAAAACAAATGCATTTTCTTTAGAAGAGAAGCACTGAATGCAATTAAATCGAACATGTAGAATTATTAATCAGTAGTATGTACACCCATTCTACTTATGGAAAATATTCCCATGGTTGTTCGAAACTGGCCCTTGATGTTATTTATAACTATGAAGGAGTTTACTATACTTCTTTGTAGAACTTACACACAGTTCATTTTCTTGTACACCAGATCGTTACCTCTGTCCCAGTAATTTTCAATAATTCGTAGACTTCCTTTTTGGAGAAATCGGTATGAAGAAGAGGTACACTGTAGGGATGGCGGTTATTGCTGGAACAACTGGTTTTTTTGGTTATACCGATATTGTTTCGTCTCCAGTTTAAGCTGACTGTTAAAACCACTGTAAATAACCACTTTCTGGAATAAACGACTTTGGGTTTTTTATTGCTATTATTTTCAGTAATAAACGAACAAAGATTGAAAAATTCAAAGACGCCCTCAGACTTTTGCGTTATGCGTTCCAGGATACCTAGAGTCAATATATCAAATAAACTAGGTAAATAAAAGGAACTCGGTGCGTATTCTCTTAGCTGCTTTTCCCGAAAATTAATGCGGGGTTGAACATTACGAAGAATCACCAGTATCCTCCTTCTGATTCTAATTTTTTGAAACGCTTTCAAAAATTATTTTGCAGTCGAGAATGATACACATATTTGGACACTACGAACAATTTCTGCTAAGGGACGAAAACTGAATTTGGAGCACTATATTTTTCTTGTTATGTTTTCGAATGGCTGCTGACAGATCAAGTCATACTATGTAGATACAAGCAGCAGGTAAGTTACATACTATTTATATTATAAACAATCAATTAACTAATAAAGTTTTAATTTATTCATGTTGCCTTAATTTCGTTTCTCGTTTATTGTGTCGTAAAAATGTCAGACAAAATTAAGTTTCTGTGTAAAATTTATAGCGTTCTATTTCTT
This sequence comes from Schistocerca gregaria, assembly GCF_023897955.1. NCBI lineage: Eukaryota > Metazoa > Arthropoda > Insecta > Orthoptera > Acrididae > Schistocerca > Schistocerca gregaria. The sequence goes on from NC_064927.1 coordinate 385,701,975, forward strand.
TACTAATTTCGAATGAAACGTCTGGTTTGTAATAAATATATTTATTTAATTTTTAGCACGAGTTTGAATACAATTCATTTTAGTGTTTCAGACAGTTCAAATGAGTAATTTACAGAGTAGGAAAAGTAGTAAATTTAGTAGGAACAGTTACTTGACAAGAGTGAAAATTTCGGTAATGAATTAATCCATTGATCAATATTTACTGTCCAATCTGTTCATAATAACTCGTTCTGTAACGTATGGTTCTGCAAGAAGTCAATATCCTTCAATCAGATATCAGAAGCCTATAAGAAGCCTGGCATATAGCTTTAATTAAGAACCAAAAAATTTAAGCTCCACTGCTGTGACAAATTGATGTACCAGCTTTTACTCAATTATTGGCGAGAAATAAAATGCCCTGTTACAACCGCGACCAAGCAAATACCGAAAGTTACCGGTTATTCAGAACTAAAACATCGGTATCGGTTTTCCACGATCCGCTTCTCCATCCCTACTAGCTGGCTCTATCTTTGCAGCGTGTGCCAGCGACTGGTTCGCCACGCCATCTATTAGAAGAACGGGTACTGAGAACTTTCACTTCTGCCGCACAGAGAGCAGCACGGCACTACGGGCGTACGCTGCCAATGGATGCGTAGCCCACAAGCTCTTGGGTCATTCCTTTTCTAGGGCGCAAGAATTGCCGTTTAATGAAACATTTTTTTCGTAAAGGAGAAAAAAGTATTGAAGACGTACGGAGTTTTTGAAACTTACAGAATCTCTCTACATACATTTAAAGTCTACTTTCAATCTGTTATTTTAGTTTAATGTTGTAATATGTGACTTACACACACAATAACAAAGTCATTCTTCATTTCTTCAGTCACAAATTTTCTTCTTATAGAGGTTATAATATGGTTCCTTTACTGCTGTTTAATGAGTAAAATTTCGTGGCAGATTTTTTGGAAACGCAGATGGTAATCTTATATTTGAAATTACGGAATCGTAAGAAAAATAATCTGCGATTTTCATACGATTTTCCACATATATTATTCTCTGCTGTTTCCTTATTCCCTCCTGAAAAGATTGAAAATAGAAGTAATAATAACAGATAGTGACTCAACTATAGATATACAGTTTCGTTAACAACTACACAAATTGAAGAATGATTTCCGCTGTGCTCCGCAAGTAAGCTGGTAACAATTACTTTTGATCCATGAAGCGGAGGTTAGTGGGTGACAGTGGTGGAATACTGTTAGGAACAGGAGTCTCGTCATTTAGGAAGAGGGTTCCCACTAAATTACTGAGATTTTCTCATTAATCAATTAAGTAATTAACAGATTAACTATCCATCACTGTGGCGCTCCATCAGAACAATTTTATAAGTTAAAAACTTGATATGTTTACATTTCATACTGGAAGTTATAGTGAATCATAGTGGTTGGCCGAGTAATGTTAAGTGGCCTATGAACAGTCTATTTGTAACTTTCTTCCAGTGTTGACAAAGACATGAGTCGCAACCTGTAGCCCAGTAGAGACAGCTCTGAAAAAGGGACAGGGTTGCAAAAAGAGGAGTAATTTTTATTTTCAGATATGTTGTATGTATCACTCCTCTCGTGAAAAATCCAAGATTTAGACTTTCTCCTCCTTGTGCCTTATCCGCCGTCCTGAAGAAACCGCTCCGAAATGGCACTTTTTAAGTTTTTCTCAGTAACTTGCTACCACTGCATTTTAGAGAAAAAATTGCCATTATCAATTTTAAAGAGCATTACATTTCCTGAAAGTTTGATACATAACTTAGAAAATTCAGAACAGCTGTGGAGAAAAGTGGCGGTGAAAATCTTTCGAAAAAGAATTGCACAAATTTTATCACTTTTATATATACCTATTTTACAAGAAAATACTGTTTAAAAGAGATATTAGAATTTATTTTAATGATAGATACCCAATTTTAATTTAAAAATTAGCCCATTTTGTATTGTTTTGCCTAAAATGTGGTTGATGCATACAAGGCATCACTTCGACCAATAGGCAGTGGATCATCTAACTCGACTTCTTGAATTCAACATCTGGTGCGTTACCACACGATTAGCATCCGCAGTGAACTCATAATGTGGAACATCGAAGTCTTGCTTTTTTGCAGATGCATTTGTTGACTCAAGCCTTCTTACATTGGCATGCACTCATGTTGAACAATGCCTGTGGAGCTGATTGTTTATCCACTATCACTGCAGTGAGAGCATCAATATTCTTATTCCAGCCACACTTGAGGGCGTCTTTTTCATACACCATCCATGTCTGGACTTGCATATCAGTTATAAATGCAAGCTACTGAACTACCGCCATAATATGAGACAAGGAAATTTTCAGTTGTTTCAACGATCTTCTCTTTTCCTGCACCTAAATCTTTGAAAATAAAACACTTCTGCTGCGGAAAGCAAAATTCAGTTTTTCCCTGCCCAAACAGGGACGAGATGGTAACGCGACCACTTATCGATCGGAGAAATATTATGTTTTGTATAATACCTTTATATCCGAAGGATGTTTTGGAATACAGCGCATCTCCTATCTTATCCACTCATGTCTTGCAAACGGACGTATTGTCTAGCGCTAACGTCGTCAGGAAAACCAAAATTGTAATATCTTCTCTAATAACAACAACAACAGAAACGTGTTCGTAAGACAACGGAATGGCAGTTTTCGCAATTAACAAATCTCCATATTCCGTTGCCACTTTGGTGACCACTTGTGCTTGCAGTAATTCCTTCTGAAGCAATGATTTGTTTTTTCATTGAATAACAGTTTATCCTTTGGTATCTGCGGAATCATGGTACTATCAAAACACTCGATGACGTGTGGTGAAAGGGATTTTCTTCTGTTTCTGTTCAAAACCCTTAGGTACTTCGTTGCCATTGACAATGCAATATTTTTACCAAAAATGCAATGGAAGCGAGTTACTGAGCAAAAACTGAAAAAAGTACTATTTCTTAGCGGTTTTTTAAGATAGTAATAGAAAGCTGTTGACAATGTAGATTGGAATACTCTCTTTCAAATTCTGAAGGTGGCATGGGTAAAATACAGGGAGCGAAAGGCTATTTACAATTTGTACAGAAACCAGATGGCAGTTATAAGAGTCGAGGGACATGAAAGGGAAGCAGTGGTTGGGAAGGGAGTGAGACAGGTTTGTATCCTCTACCAGATATTATTCAATCGGTATATTGAGCAAGCAGTAAAGGAAACAAAAGAAAAATTCGGAGTAGGTATTAAAATCCATGGAGAAGAAATAAAAACTTTGAGGTTTGCATATGACATTGTAATTCTGTCAGAGACAGCAAGGGACTTGGAAGAGCAGTTGAATGGAATGGACAGTGTCTTGAGAGGAGTATATCATCAACAAAAGCAAAACGAGGATAATTGAATGTAGTCGAATTAAGTCGGGTGACGCTGAGGGAATTAGATTAGGAAATGAGACACTTAAAGTAGTAAAAGAGTTTTGCTATTGGGGAGCAAAATAACTGATGATGGTCGAAGTAGAGAGGATTGAAAATGTAGACTGGCAATGGCAAGGAAAGCGTTTCTGAAGAAGAGACATTTGTTAACATCGAGTATAGATTTAAGTGTCAGGAAGTCTTTCCTGAAAGTATTTGTGTGGAGTGTAGCTACGTATGGAAGTGAAACATGGACGATGAATAGTTTGGACAAGAAGAGAATAGAAGCTTTCGAAATGTGGTGCTACAGAAGAATGCTGAATGGGTAGATCACATTACTAATGAGGAAGTATTGAATAGGATTGGGGAGAAGAGAAGTTTGTGGCACAACTTGACCAGAAGAAGGGATCGGTTGGGAGGACATTTTCTGAGGCATCAAGGGATCACCAATTTAGTATCGGAGGGTAAAAATCGTAGAAGGAGACCAAGTGATGAATACACTAAGCAGATTCAGAAGGATGTAGGTTGCAGTAGGTACTGGGAGAAGAAGAGGCTTGCACAGGATAGATTAGCATGGAGAGCTGCATCAAACCAGTCTCAGAACTGAAGACCACAACAACAGCAATAGCGTACAAGAGGGAGAAGGCCTAAAACTTGGATTTTGTACGAGAGGGGTAATAAAGGCAACGTACCTGAAATTAAAATTACTCCACCTTTTGTTATCCAAAATACTATATCTACTTGGTTACTAGTGGTGCTATCCTTCAGTGAAATGATTCCCAGTAAACATATATTCCGCTGTAAAACAAAACGAGAGAGCAATTGTAATACCAAACGAAAGTATGTATAACGTGTAAGTAGGTAGCAAGATACATGTGGAAGTGTGCAGGTACAAGAATCTTATGTAAGAATATTTGTTATCGGTGTAAGGAAGGAAGGTTTTAATTTTTTGCGTTTCGTAAACATTTTAAAGCACGATTTTCGTCCCGATGTAGTAAGGTTCGCCATGACAATATCGTACATTACTGTGAACCTAGCACCAGCAGTGTTCACCGGTAATAAGGAAGATATACATTTGGATTCATTGCATGAAAGAGACAGGAGATTTGACGTTTCCCGTCTACATTCGCAAATTCTTCCTTCTTCTTATACCTGTGGCTACGAAGTTCTTAGTAAAATCTAATAAAAATGCTGTTTGTATGACGTAGCATAATGTAGTATCGAAGAGAAATCAGAAGTACAAACGATTTTACGTTATTGGCCTGCACAACATTTATCATTAGCGCAGTTGTTTTTCTGCGCTAATACCGTTGTGAGGATTCAATTTACATCAAAAAACACATCTGAAATAAGAATTTCATTTGAACAGGCTGCCGTAAATACAATACTTGGCAGCTTATATTACATTATTAACAGTCACTTATTTTCAGTATATCCGTTATGGATAACGAACTGCGTCTGTGATTTAAACGGGCGTTTACCTGGTAATAAATGTGCAACCAGTCGCTTTTTTACGATTTATTCAACCATGAACGCGTTTTCGAGCCTCTGCAGGCCCATCTTCAGATGGCAGTGTTACAGAAACGTTATCTTGTGGGCCAAGTGTAGCTAGATGCAGTGCTGGTGAGTATACTCCTTTGTGGTAATCAGATCAGATTGCTTCTTAGGAAGGGCGCCTGAAAAGTCCGTGCAGAAATAAAAACTACTTACGTGTTTGCGGTAAATCTTTTTTTTTATTTTTCGACATAGTCTCCTTTCAGACTTATACACTTCATCCAACGCTGTTCTCATTTGATGATCCCTTCCGAATAATAGGAATTGTCCAAGTCAGCAAAATAGTTATTAGTTGCTGCAATCACCTCCTCGTTTGAATAAAATCTTTGTCCCACCAGCCACTTCTTCAAATTGGGGAACAAATAGTAGTCCGATGGAGCCAAGTCTGGAGAATAAGGGGGGATGTGACACGAGTTGGAATCCTATTTCCATTAATTTTGCGACCACAACTGCTGAGGAGTGTGATGGTGCATTGTCGTGATGGAAAAGGTCTTTCTTGCTGTCCACTCGCCGGCGTTTTTCTTGCAGCTCGGTTTTCAAAAGTTCCAGTAACGATGAATAATATTCACCTGTAATAGTTTTACCCTTTCCCAGATAGTTGATGAGGATTCCATTGCGAATCCCAAAAGACAGTCCCCATAATCTTTCCAGTCGAAGGAATGGTCTTCGCCTTTTTTGTGCATATTTTCCCTTGGTAACCCATTGTTTAGACTGTCGTTTGGTCTCAGGAGTATAGTAACGTATCCATGTTTCATCCACAGTCACGAAACGGATCTTAAGGTCCTGTGTATTATTCCTGAGCAGTTGCAAACTATCCTTGCAACACTATACACGATTCCGTTTTTGGTCAAGCGTGAGCAATCGCGGAACCCATCTTGCGGATAGCTTTCTCATGTCCAAATGTTTATGCAAATATTATGTACCTGTTCATTCAAGATGTCCACAGCACTATCAATCACACACACCTTAAGTCTTCAGTCATCCATCACCATATCATGGATTTTATTAACGATTTTTGGAGTCATAACCTCCATAGGGCCTCCAGAACGTTCAGCACCACTTGTGCCCATATGGCCACCCCAAAAATTTTGAAACCACTTAAAAATGTTCTAATTGAAGGTGCAGAGTCACAGTAGTGTTTATCAAGCTTCTATTTAGTCTCCTGAGGTGTTTGTCTTTCAAAAAGTATTGTTTAATAACCACACGAAATTATTTTTCGTCCATGTTGACTTCCTTGATTCATTCGAATGCCAAACCAAAGGTAATAAAGCAATGTGGATGAACCTTGGTGTACGTTCTTTCCAAAGATGCAACTAACTAAACATGCGCGCCTGTGGTGCCATCTCTTGGACTTTGCACGGACTTTTCAAATGCCCCTCATATAAGATGCATTATTAAGCTATGTACACAAATAAGCACAGTATGTAGCTACACTTGGTTTTACACTCCATATGAAGATGAGCCTGCAGTGGCTCGAAAACATGTTCACGGTTGAATAAACCGTAGAAAAGCGACTAGTTGCATACTTATTACCATATAAACGCCAAACGCTTATTTTGTGTGTGTAATTTTTTATATGTGAATGGAACACAAATTAATCGCTGCTATTTCGGAATTATTGTTTTTGTTTGTGCCACACAGTTTGATAACGATTAATACACCGTTAGTATCAGTGATCATTGTGTACACCAACTTACTTTTTAAGAAATTAAGGTACTGAATTCTGATGCTATTGCAAGAGTAAATACGTATTACTGGACCAAGGGGAATAAGTGAACGGACGAAGTATGTGTGCATGCGTTTCCACGTTGACTGGTCTGGGTGAAGATTTTTTTCTTCATCTTGATATTTTTATTCAGTATACAATTACTGTATGTTTAATTGGATGCTCATGTTTAATTTTCTACCAGAAGATCCATCTTTATGTATTTATTGGTAACATATAACAATTCCATGTTCTCGTTAATACGTGTAACCGCACGTGCACTCTTATCTAAATTCTAAGATTGGTCCGCTTACACTTTTTGATGTTAGTGCATCCACATGTTCCTTGTGTCTTGCTATACAATATCTCTCCGTCTTTGCTATATACTTGCAATAGCAAGAGTCATAGTTTACCTTATATAGTCCTGACTTACTGTCTAAGTTTGCAGTGTTTACTAACTTCATCCATGAACTTGTTCTACAGTTTGTTGTTACTGAAGAAAGTTATTTTCCCGTTAAAGTTACGAAATGCAATTGCAATTTTATGTTATGCGGTTCCTGTGAAAGACACGCAACGTGAGTGATTTTGTTTTGTCGACTGGCGGCAAATTGTACTGCAGTGGTGCCACCACTGACTGCAGAACTTCTCATGTGCAAGGGCGTGCTGGAAAGTAATGCCTCCGAATTTTTAATTTGACAACTCTTAAAGCTTTTTAAATAAAACTGACATTATTAACAACATTATTCTTCATGACTACATATTTGCAGCCTTCTCGTTGGGAGAAATGTGTTCGTCGACAGCGTGACTATGTTGAGAAGTAAATATGTAGACATGAATAATAAAGATGTAGTATGTTAATAACGTTTGTTATATTTAAAAAGCTTTAACATCTTTCTCATAAAAATGGTGCATTACCCTTCAGTCCCCTCTCGTATGTATGTGTGCGTTCTTTTATGTAAGTATATTTTCATTTAATGCAGATTGTTGTGTTGAATACCTTTACAGTGTACTCTGGTAATCATTGCCACGAAGTCAATCATTCTGTGTTGCCGTGGGTAACAGTATTACTTGTAATAGTTGTTTTCCGAAAGATTTAAATCATACGTCTCTCGGTATTCTACACAGAAGTTTATTTTGTTTAACTTATCGACAAATGAAAGGACATCATCTGAAATATCAGCAAACAGAACCGGATAGTAATCGGCATATCTTTTGTAGAAGAGAATTTCCTTTCTTATCCATTGGTCATCTATAAATACAAATAGTTTCACTGCTGTTGTTGTTTGACAGACAACTGTTCACAGCAAGTCCATCTCTCTGCATGTAGATTTTTCTGTTTCAACAACAATAACAATGTTGTGGGACAGTATAAGTACAGTAATTCTATGAACTCGAAGGCTTCACGTAGACGTACCAGGACATGTCAGGTTAACAGTCGGTAAGAATAATTATCCAGGTAAAACTGCGGTACTTCTGTACTGCGATACTAAGATATGCGACCTTCTTCCCCGGTCCAAGACGCTTTTATGATAGAATATAACTGCCAAACGGCAAAAGTCCATTTATGTTCGTCTCTAAATTAATGAAATTAACCTGTGCTGGAATGTGTCTGCCTAGGTTGAATATCCGCTGATTAACTGCATGTGGAATTATCAGTGTCTTGGGTCTTTAAGTCACTTATCAATTTTGGTTCCGGAAGAATGTAGAAACATGCGAGGGAATACTGACACTAAGACTCAGAAGATAGATTGAAAAATGGCAAACCTACATATATAGCATTTGCATATTCAGAGAAAGATTTAAAATTTTCGAATGGAACACACTCATAATACACACTGAAAATAGTAGGGCTAAATAACAAGAAACGGAAGGTTTTGTACAATTTATGTAGACAACAGACTGCAATTAGAAGAGTCGACGGACGTGAAGCGAGGCAGGTTTGAAGCCTATAACGGCTCCCCCTCCACCTTCCCAGGCACTGAGCAAGCAGTAAAGGAAATCAAGGACTAATTTGGAAAGTGAATTTAAGTTAAGGGAGCAAAAATAAACACTGTACGTTTGGTAATTGCATTTTAATTTTGTCGGACATGGCAAATGATAAATAATTTGGAGGAGCAATTTAATGCAATGGATAATGTTTTAAAAATGGTTAGGAGATTAGAGGCGTAGATCGTCTACGTAAGAAGGAGACACTGAATTGAACTGGTCAAAAATGAAATTTATGGCACAGGTTGACTGAAGTTAAGGATCAGTTAATAGGACACAACCTGAGGCATCAAGGAATTCTCGGTTTGGTAGGAAGAACGTTTCGGAAAATAGATGTAGGCAGATACTAAGGGCTGACTATAGTAAGCGGGAAAATGGATGTAGTTTGCAGTTGTTATGGAGAAATGAAGGTGTTTGATCAGGATAACGAGCGTGGATAGCTGCATCCAACCACTCTGGACTGAAGAAATCTACCTCAAAACAAGAATGACCTGCTAGATATTTATGAACGTGCTAAATAAATACATTGCCGAAAAAAAAATTACACATGGAAAGACGAAGTCAGTTTTTATCCAATGACGGCATATGCCACCTGTGGCATGGTGTGTGTGTGTGTGCGTGTATTGTGTATTGAACCGGGGACATAGAAATGATGTATAGACCCCGTCACCGCCATAGCCCCTCAGTGGTTGACAATCCCACAACAGGCTACAGCAGTCCAGTCACCCCACCGTCACCCCACACCGAATCCAGAGTCGTTGCGCAGTTCGGTCTACAGTGGACCCCTCCTCCCGGGAACGTCTCATACCAGATCAGTGTAACACCATATGTTTGGGTGGAAGAGTAATTATGGCGTACGCGTACGTGGAGATAGTGTTTGTGCAGCAGTCGCCGACCTAGTGTAACTGAGGCGGAATAAGGGGAACCAGCCCGCATTCGCCGATGTAGATGGAAAACCGCCTTAAAAACCATACACAGGCTGGGCGCCACACCGGACCTCCACACTAATACGCCGGGCGTATTTGTGCTGGGGACCGGCACGCCTTCCCGATCGGGAAGCAGCGCGTTAGACCGCGCTGCTAGCCGGGCTGGCTGTGGGATGGTAGATGCACTCATAATGGTTTCTGCGTCGTCCGCCAACAGTGGCACAGCTGGCAGACCACAGTCTGTGTCTACGCTCATAGCCAGAAGCCTCAGCGTGGTGCAAACGTGTGAAGCAAACTGGCAACCATGCCACGGAGAAGCATTCGCGCTTCCTACAGTCAACTGAGCGAGACTGAAAGGGGTCAAATTGTGGCTTTCCGAGTTGCATGATGGCCCTGTAGACCAATTTCCACATACAGTGGAAGTGCTGCATCAGTTGTGTAACAATGCTGGTATCGGTGGTCACGTGAGCATCCTGACACCCGTCTTCCACTGACGCTACGGCATCGACGTACACGTCTCGACTGCTGCAGTCAGAGGACCACTTGGAAGATGGAATGGCGCTCCGTGGTCTTCAGCGATAAAAGCAGATCCTTTCTGCACGCGAGTGATGGTCGTCTGCGCGTACGATATCGACCTGGCGAACACTCCCATGTAGAATGCATTCTTCCCCACCTCAGATCTTGAGGTCTGGGGTGAGAGAAGCTACAATTCTCGTCCACCTTTCCTGTTTCTGGAGGGGAGGCTAACCAATGCTCGGTACGTGCAGACCCGCTCGTTTGCCGTTCTGGCAACAGAAAGGTAATATATTGTTTCAACAGGATAATGATCGTCCATACACTGTCTGTAAAACTCAGCGTGCTCTGCAAGACGTGTAGCAACCTCCTTCGCCATCACAGTCTCCGGACACGTGTCCAGTCGAGCATGTATGAGATATCGAGGGACGAGAAGTTCCTCGTACGACTCGTCAGCCAACAACTCTCACAGAATTACGAGAACAGGTCTAACAGGCGTGACATTACGCATCCCATAACAGTGTTCGCTATCTGTACCATCGACTGGATACCAGAATCAGCGCCTGCAGAGTCATCCTTGGGGCTACACCACGAAACTAAAATTGGTATTTCAGCATGGGTTGATATCTGGTACCTCAGAACTGCTTGTCCTTCTGGTCTGTAAATACGACCATTTCATATAATCCAAATGCGCTGTTGCAATAATGAATCTTGAATGAGTTGGAAACCTCTAAAATGGTGCAGTAACTTTCTTTCCAGCAGTGTATATTTAACACGTACTGATACCTAATAGTATAATATACACAGTAATCTTATGAAATGCTTAAACATTATTGCAACATGTTAGATACTCATAAAGAAACTGTTTTACACTCTTGGTCATAGCTTACTTGACCTTAAGGATCGACGGACTGGGGGAGGGGGGAGGGGGGGGGGGAGGGCGGATGTGTGCGCTAAAATATGTGACTTCCCTGGCACGGCAGTACGACAACGCTTATCATCGACATAACCAGCCGTGTGGGCAACGGTTTTTAGTACAGCAATTATAATTGCGTCTTGTTTGTTCAGCACTTGATATTTATGTCGCAAGGAAAAAGAATGAGAAAGCTACCACTTTTCGATACCAAAACGTCTAGTCAAATAACGGACAAATTATAGGCGACTCGCATTCGGTGCGAAACTGTATAGGGGCAACAAATGGTCCAAAATGACTCTAAGCACTATGGAACTTAACATCTGAGGTCATCAGTCCCCTAGACTTATCACTACTTAAACCTAACTAACCTAAGGACGTCACACACATCCATGCTCGAGGCAGGATTCGAACCTGCGACCGATGTAGCAGCGCGGTTGCAGACTGAAGCACCGAGAACCGGTCGGCCTCGCGGGCCTGCTATATAGCAGCAGAATACCATGTGTAGCGTTATTTCACGGCTGCGACCTAGGTTCCGAGAGGGAGAGAAGATTTAACGAAAATAGTGCAGAGATCGGCCATGTACTGCACGCCATCGCTAGACTCATCATCTTGTAGTAAGTGTTCACAGGCGCACGGCCGTTGCAGCACCTGCCCTTACTTCACAGCAGCCTCTGAATCATACACGCAATTCAGACCTTATTTCGTGTTGTTCCACACGTTTCCTTGCATGTTCGGCGCTCGCAACACGCCCGGCCTGTCCACAATATCTACGACCGTTATTCTTGTACGCCAGCGTCTCTGAATGCGGTGTTCAAGTGGCTTAGGGTAGTTATATAGGCAGATTCGCCAAATTGACCTCACAGTCAATATTAAAGTGATTCACAGACACAAGATCTTCACGCCTTTCTTTTCCATGTTGAGTTACGGCTTTGCTGATAGGAAATTACAACAGAAATGTGATACAGAAGAAAATTGCAGCACAGTCTAGGAGGATGCAGTGGTCACCGTGCGCTGTGGACAAGCGGTTCTAGGCGCTTCAGTTCGGAACCGTGCTGCTGCTACGGTCGCAGGTTCGAATCCTGCCTCAGGCATGGATGTATGTGATGTCCTTAGGTTAGTTAGGTTTAAGTAGTTCTAAGTCTAGGGGCTGATGACCTCAGATGTTAAGTCCCATAGTGCTTAGAGTCATTTGAACCATTTGATGCAGTGGTCACTGCTTAACTGGTCTGAGCGGCAAAAACGCCATGGCAATGGGAGGTATATATTAATTGGTTTCTTCAGCAGAATATTTGCGTATCATGGGTGAATAGCAGCAGAATCAACTCTCAAATGGAAGACATTCTAAAAAGAATCACGAAAGCTAGTAATGTGTCATCTGCTAGGAGGGGTGTCGAGTAAATAATTCACCGAATTTTAACATTGTTGGTTGGATGGTCTTCGTTACTGTGGGTTTTGTACAGCGATAAGGTCGAGTGTATAAATGGTAATGTTATCACGAGGAAATATTGCTACAAAATAGCAATAGAAACTGAAAGGAGGACCTGATTGTAGAAAGACTCATAACCAAGAAGTTCAGTTATGAAAGTCGGAATAAATTTTATGATGCTAGTTTTATATATAATACAGAAATCTAGCAAGTAGTATATGTGGAACTAAAGTCAACAGTGCATACTGCATAAACCTTTAAGCAGGAATGATTTGAGTTCATGTAGCCGGCATTTGTTGAGGCAATTGTGAATGTAGACCTACGTCGGAACAGTGTTTCTATTTGAAACAGTTTAGAATCAAGTATGTAAAGCACACTTTATTGTTAATTCTTAACTGTTGATCATTCTCTTAATAACTGGCCTGTGATTAGTTGAACGACGTCATTGTGATGTCACGCAAACAGATATCGTGTCGGTGTATGCAACGCAGTTGCCTAGCAACGATCTTTCCGAATAAGTCACTGTGGAAGTTGGCTGCTCCGGCCGTCTTGCATTATTTGGGTTAATTCGAGAAGTGTTCGAGTGTCCATTGTTACCGATCTCGATCTGACCATCAGCACGTTTCGAAGCGCAGGAAGTGTGTCGTAACGATACAGGAAACAGCACCGAGTTACTCTTAACTAAGCAATACTGCGTCACTAGAGTCCTGCTCTGTGTTCAGTGATATCTGTGGGAAAGATGGAAACTTGGAGCAGAGTTTCCAGCCCCCTGTGAACTCGACCACACCTCCTGAGCACCCAGTGGCTGGAACTCTTTGAAACTGTAGCAGAAGAATTAGGCGAAAGCCACCCGGTTGTCAACCAACTGGACCGTATCGGACAGATCAGTGTCACACTTTGGTACATCACGGACTTCGCCAAGGCGGACCTAAGGTAAGAAGACTGTGCAGTACAAAATGTAATTCGGAGTTAAGAGAATTTTCACGAATTGTCTCCAGCAGTGCGTAATCCAATAACAAGGAGTTGATGGCGGCCAATAGGCCTCGTTCCGAGAAAGGGTTTCACGCTCTTCACAGCAGAAGTCCACAGATGAGTAGGAGTCTTGGGACTAATGTTTCCGCGATCTTTGAATCAGGTTCATTTTCTACGCAGGCATTACTCCATACAGAACAATTTGGTTGTCATACATATGTTAGGAGGAAAATTCGTCGTTAAAATCTTCATTTTCCCGAATGCACACACATCTCTACTACTGAACAGCTGATTCATTTCATAGTTCTACATCTACTACATCTACATCCGTACTCCGCAAGCCACCTGACGGTGTGTGGCGGAGGGTACCCTGAGTACCTCTATCGGTTCTCTCTTCTATTCCAGTCTCGTATTGTACGTGGAAAGAAGGATTGTCGGTATGCTTCTGTGTGGGCTCTAATCTCTCTGATTTTATCCTCATGGTCTCTTCGCGAGATATACGTAGGAGGGAGCAATATACTGCTTGACTCTTCGGTGAAGGTATGTTCTCGAAACTTTAACAAAAGCCCGTACCGAGCTACTGAGCGTCTCTCCTGCAGAGTCTTCCACTGGAGTTTATCTATCATCTCCGTAACGCTTTCGCAATTACTAAATGATCCTGTAACGAAGCGCGCTGCTCTCCGTTGGATCTTCTCTATCTCTTCTATCAACCCTACCTGGTGCGGATCCCACACTGCTGAGCAGTATTCAAGCATTGGGCGAACAAGTGTACTGTAACCTACTTCCTTTGTTGTCGGATTGCATTTCCTTAGGATTCTTCCAATGAATCTCAGTCTGGCATCTGCTTTACCGACGATCAACTTTATATGATCATTCCATTTTAAATCACTCCTAATGCGTACTCCCAGATAATTTATGGAATTAATTGCTTCCAGTTGCTGACCTGCTATTTTGTAGCTAAATGATAAGGGACCTATCTTTCTATGTATTCGCATCACATTACACTTCGCTACATTGAGATTCAATTGCCATTCCGTGCACCATGCGTCAATTCGCTGCAGATCCTCCTGCATTTCAGTACAATTTTCCATTGTTGCAACCTCTCGATACACCACAGCATCATCTGCAAAAAGCCTCAGTGAACTTCCGATGTCATCCACCAGGTCACTTATGTATATTGTGAACAGCAACGGTCCTATGACACTCCCCTGCGGCACACCTGAAATCACTCTTACTTCGGAAGACTTCTCTCCATTGAGAATGACGTGCTGCGTTCTGTTATCTAGGAACTCCTCAATCCAATCACACAATTGATCTGATAGTCCGTATGCTCTTACTTTGTTCATTAAACGACTGTGGGGAACTGTGTCAAACGCCTTGCGGAAGTCAAGAAACACGGCATCCACCTGTGAACCCGTGTCTAAGGCCCTCTGAGTCTCGTGGACGAATAGCGCGAGCTGGGTTTCACACGATCGTCTTTTTCGAAACCCATGCTGATTCCTACAGAGTAGATTTCTAGTCTCCAGAAAAGACATACTCGAACATAATACGTGTTCCAAAATTCTACAACTGATCGACGTTAGAGATATAGGTCTATAGTTCTGCACATCTGTTCGACGTCCCTTCTTGAGAACGGGGATGACCTGTGCCCTTTTCCAATCCTTTGGAACGCTTCGCTCTTCTAGAGACCTACGGTACACCGCTGCAAGAAGGGGGGCAAGTTCCTTCGCGTACTCTGTGTAAAATCGAACTGGTATCCCATCAGGACCAGCGGCCTTTCCTCTTTTGAGCGATTTTAATTGTTTCTCTATCCCTCTGTCGTCTACTTCGATATCTACCATTTTGTCAACTGTGCGACAATCTAGAGAAGGAAGCACAGTGCAGTCTTCCTCTGTGAAACAGCTTTGGAAGAAGACATTTAGTATTTCGGCCTTTAGTCTGTCATCCTCTGTTTCAGTACCATTTTGGTCACAGAGTGTCTGGACATTGTGTTTTGATCCACCTACCTCTTTGACATAGGACCAAAATTTCTTAGGATTTTCTGCCAAGTCAGTACATAGAACTTTACTTTCGAATTCATTGAAAGCCTCTCGCATAGCCCTCCTCACACTACATTTCGCTTCGCGTAATTTTTGTTTGTCTGCAAGGCTTTAGCTATGTTTATGTTTGCTGTGAAGTTCCCTTTGCTTCCGCAGCAGTTTTCTAACTCGGTTGTTGTACCACGGTGGCTCTTTTCCATCTCTTATGATCTTGCTTGGCACATACTCATCTAACGCATATTGTACCATGGTTTTGAACTTTGTCCACTGATCCTCAACACTATCTGCACTTGAGACAAAACTTTTGTGTTGAGCCGTCAGGTACTCTGTAATCTGCTTTTTGTCACTTTTGCTAAACAGAAAAATCTTCCTACCTTTTTTAATATTTCTATTTACGGCTGAAATCATCGACGCAGTAACCGCTTTATGATCGCTGATTCCCTGTTCTGCATTAACTGATTCAAATAGTTCGGGTCTGTTTGTCACCAGAAGGTCTAATATATTATCGCCACGAGTCGGTTTTCTGTTTAACTGCTCAAGGTAGTTTTCAGATAAAGCACTTAAAAATATTTCACTGGATTCTTTGTCCCTGCCACCCGTTATGAACGTTTGAGTCTCCCAGTCTATATCCGGCAAATTCATAGTTCATGGTTCATAGTTCACGTCCCCGTTTGGGTCATTCCATGGTAAGGACGTAACATTTGTTCTATGTACATTGAAGTATGCACACTAAAATAAAAAAGAACGAGTTCTGAATATGTCACTATATGCATAGAAGGTTTGATTATGAGCCAGCCCTTGTGGCCGAGAGGTTCTGGGAGCTTCAGTCCGGAACCGCATTGCTGCTACGGTCGCAGGTTCGAATCCTACCTCGGGCATGGATGTGTGTGATGTCGTTAGGTTAGTTAGCTTTAAGTAGTTCTGAGTCTAGGGGACGGATGACCTCAGATGTTAAGTCCCATAGTGCTCAGAGCCATTTTAACTACTTGAACTATTTGAACCATTTGTTTGAGTATGCGAGCTGTGTTGATTTTCTGTAATCAAAGGAACAGGAAGTGTTAAGGGCTCTTTACACACCTATGTTTGTCTCAGCAGAACGTGTTTGCAACGGCCGTCTGCGCATCTGCTCTGCAGTATTCAGTTCGCGTTTACACATTCCAACCATAATGCAGTTTTCGCACAGTCGTGAATAAATAGTCCTAGAGTGCATAATATTTTCCAGCCATGTTCCAATTAAGTACATCTCGGCTTCCCCCGTCGGAGGTTCGAGTTCTCCTCGGGGATGGGTGTGTGTGTTGTCCTTAGCGTAAGTTAGTTTGAGTAAGTAGTGTGTAACCGAAGGGACTGATGACCTCAGCAGTTTGGTCCCACTAATTTCTAAATAAGTACATTTGCTTATAAGATAATTATTCTGTGTAGTGCTATTACTTCGGAAAATCACTATGGAAAATATGGATAAAAGATTGACTTCTAAAACGTGTAACGGTTTCCGGGTCAAGAGCAAACTCCGATTCCACCTGTCTAGGGATGTATACGACATGTTATTAAATGTTATTTCTGCTTGTCTTAATTTTTTGTGTAATCTACAATGTTCACTTGGTTGTTTTATTTCCTAATTTGACTGGATATTCTGGGGTTAAGGCTAAGCAAGAACTTTAATGCAGAAGTTTAATTGCTCCGAGTTAACGATTAGCAGTTGTAAATATCATGTTCTTCAATACTATTACACAGACCAACGAAAAATGTTTTTTGAATAACTGTTTTTACTTTGATAGCTGATCTTTATAGATTTTTATGAGCTCAATCCAAATCTACCATTAGTTTTTTTGTATCACCCATAGTTTTCGAGCAATATGCTTTTTATTATATAATATCATCGAAAGGGTGCAAAAAAGGGCAGCTCGTTTTGTATTATCACGTTATAGGGGAGAGAGTGTGGCAGATATGATACACGAGTTGGGATGGAAGTCACCAACTTTCTCTTCCGAATGCGAAAATATTTTGTTGGGCCCAACCTACATAGGTAGGAATGATCATGAAAATAAAATACGAGAAATCAGAGCTCGAACAGAAAGGTTTAGGTGTTCGTTTTTCCCGCTCGCTGTTCGGGAGTGGAATAGTAGAGAGATAGTATGATTGTGGTTCGATAAACCCTCTGCCAAGTACTTAAATGTGAATTGCAGAGTAGTCATGTAGATGTAGATGTAATATAAAAACCCTATGCTACACGGTAAACGGGGAAATTAATGAAGCGATTTGTTACAACATAAGCATGGTTTGTATTAAATTTAGCTACTGAAACAATGATATGTGTTAATAGAGGTTTCACTTGTCAACTGGAATTCGTTTGTATTTTCTTTCTCTTTTTCCTTTGAAGCTTTTTGTTTAGCATTTTCTACGATGTCGCTTGCTGAACTTCTCGGTGAAGTCACCAACAGTAGTCCACCGTCATGTTGGTTTTCCAACGCTCATGGCAGCGTTGTTCCATCTCTATAATATCCTGGTGGAAACGCTCTTCTTTTTCTTACTACCATCTCCCACATTGTCCGGGAAGTAATCAAGGAGACTGTTCAAAAAGTGAACTTTCAAGCTCATTAAACATCTTAAGTGTTAAACTTCTTTAACACTGTAGCTATAATAGAAACATATTCTGGGCCTTTTTCATGACCTAAGAAATTTGTAACGACTTGCTTGAATGATACTCATGCTTCTTTCTGATTTAATGTCATTGTGAATTCATAGTAAACGTCAAACATCAATTTTCTAACGTCAGGTCCGACAAAGACGCCTTCTTTTAGTTTAGCTTCTGAAAGATGTGGAAACTTTTGTCAGAGATGCTTAAAACATGGTCCATCTTTAGGGAAAGTCTTTACAAACTGTTTCATTAGGCCTAATTTTATATGTAGTGGTGGTAGGAGTACATTTTTTGGATCTGTGACGTTTTTGGGTAGAATGTTCTTACCAGGTTTTAAAGACTCCCTCACAAGCCAGTTCTTTATGCACCAGTGTTGATCACTAGCCCTACTGTCCCATTCACACAAGAAACATGGAAATTTGGTAAAGCCACCTTGCTGACCAAGGAGCATGCATGTTGCTTTTAGATCGCCACATGTCATCCAACCATGAGCAGATAGCGTATTTTATTTAGCACTATTTCTAGATTTTCGTAGCTTTCTTTCATATGTACAGAATGTCCAACAGGTATAGATGTATGCATGTTACCATTGTGTAATAAACAGATTTTAAACTAGTTTTGGATGAATCAATAAACAGCCTCCAGTCTTCCATTTTGTATCCAATACCAAAGTCATTTATCAGATTGAGAATGTCTGAGCAGTACTCTAAATCACCTTCTTGTTGAAAAAACTTCGAAAATTGCTGCTCTCTCTTTCTATACATGTATATGTTGTT
The DNA here is from genome assembly GCF_023897955.1 of Schistocerca gregaria. NCBI lineage: Eukaryota > Metazoa > Arthropoda > Insecta > Orthoptera > Acrididae > Schistocerca > Schistocerca gregaria. Next base: position 385,720,827 of record NC_064927.1, read on the forward strand.
TCCTACTGCCAGTAAGTTCTTTTCTTTCAATCTAGAGCCAAGCAATTCAACGTCTTTTTTCGTTAAGCCCAGATTCCTAACCAAATCATTAAGCTCGGTCTGAGTAAACAATTTGGGCTCCAGACGTTCTGTATTACAACGGAATTCATCATCATAAGGTTCATCTAAATGAGATCGTACATAAGAAAATACTTCTGTTGGAATAGAATTTAAATCATCTCTTGGTTCAGGAATTGGCAAATCTATACAATGCCCTACTGGTCGGACGGCGGACGGAAGGTCAGGGTAACTTATAACCTTCTTGTTTTTCGAATTATGACCAGTAATATCAACACTGCAAAAGTAGTAATCATCGGAATGATTTCTTGGCTCTCTCCATATCATAGAAACAGCAAATCTAAAATCTTTTTTTCTCCTTTTTGGACCATTTTGTCGGATCTTCAACACACACATAACATACCTTATGCGGCGCCCAAGGTTTATCTTGATCACCATGTTTAGATCCAAAGTATGATAGATAAACCTTTTTCACAAAGTCTGTAATGTTTCTTAGGTGTTTTTTAATCACAGATTCATCACAAATATAAAAAAACTGTCAGTAGAGTTTTCACAACCATGATTAGACACTGTACTGATCACATGTACAGGAAACGGGAAAGTGAGGTTTGGTTGACAGTGAACAAAAAAAAAAAAAAAAAAATATCTGTTAACACGTGTTCTATTACGTATCGTGTTGTTGTTACTTGCGGATCACTCTTGTAATTGATGCGTTTTTTTGTGATGTTGTTTTGAAGTAATGATTCAGTTAAGCCGTACTGAGTCTTTCATTTTTATTGTTTCTTTTGTTTATATTTATCGACTTTCGTTTCGACTGCTATTTAATTTTTCCATATGTACTTTCTTTATGTTTATTATAGAGGGATTTGTTTGCATTTTTTCACGATTAATTCTGCATTTTCCGGGAACGTGTATTGTATCACTGTTTTCGTTGGGCTACATACTGCACGCGAAGAATACGAATGCTTTGTACCATGTCTTTTTGGTTACTTTTGATGCATTCGTTTGTGCAATTCTTCGTTTACGTGACCTTTTTAGTGTGGGTTCCTGTTATCGCTTTCTTCGACTGAGTTTCATTGGTCTTCGTTGCTATTATCAGTGTTTTCATATTTTCGCTTGATTTATTTCCGAAGAACTCTGTGTTATTATTCGATTTTTCTTTACTTTGTGGATCTGTGGAGAATCCCGGCTGAGCAATATAGGTCAAATGAAAAATTAGATTCCAGTTAGGTATTTATTGCCGTTTTTTTCGGCTAAGTGTGATTCCTTTGTGGTGAGTATCTTTGGAATCGCCGTTTTCGTTTGTATTAATAGATCTGGAGTATGCTCGGATCCCAATTTATTTCTGTTTACATTTTAATAAATTGTTGGTTTGTGAGGCGTGTCTGGTATCGCTGCCTCTTTTTGAACTATAGATCAAGTGAAGATTTAGATTAAAATTTTGCGCTTCTAGAACTTTCTGGTTATGTTCATTTATTGGTATTTGTCTGTTTGAGTTTTGGATATTTTGTGGGAGGGAGGAGGAAGGCAGCAGGGAAAGGTGTGTTATCGCTCTTTTCGATGTATTTAGATCCAGCGGAAGCTCTGATTCCATGCATTGCTTTGTGGGGATGTATGATATTCCTATTTTCGTTTCAACTGTTTAAGTCTAGTGAAGTATTCGATTCCAATTTCCTATTTTTTCCATATATTTTCGTTCCGTGTATTTCAGATGAATTTGTGTGTGCTATTTTTCGTTCTCTTGGTTGCCGTGGGATTAACTTATCTTCATTAACTCTTTTTTAAAAGTACACTCCTGGAAATTGAAATAAGAACACCGTGAATTCATTCTCCCAGGAAGGGGAAACTTTATTGACACATTCCTGGGGTCAGATACATCACATGATCACACTGACAGAACCACAGGCACATAGACACAGGCAACAGAGCATGCACAATGTCGGCACTAGTACAGTGTATATCCACCTTTCGCAGCAATGCAGGCTGCTATTCTCCCATGGAGACGATCGTAGAGATGCTGGATGTAGTCCTGTGGAACGGCTTGCCATGCCATTTCCACCTGGCGCCTCAGTTGGACCAGCGTTCGTGCTGGACGTGCAGACCGCGTGAGACGACGCTTCATCCAGTTCCAAACATGCTCAATGGGGGACAGATCCGAAGATCTTGCTCCGGACACTGCGAGAGAGCTGTACAAGCAATGATCACACGCACGGCACAGCGGACACACCAGGAACCGCGGTGTTGGCCATCGAATGGCGCTAGCTGCGCAGCATTTGTGCACCGCCGCCGTCAGTGTCAGCCAGTTTGCCGTGGCATACGGAGCTCCATCGCAGTCGTTAACACATGTAGCATGCCGCGACAGCGTGGACGTGAACCGTATGTGCAGTTGACGGACTTTGAGCGAGGGCGTATATGGGCATGCGGGAGGCCGGGTGGACGTACCGGCGAATTGCTCAACACCTGGGGCGTGAGGTTTCCACAGTACATCGATGTTGTCGCCAGTGGTCGGCGGAAGGTGCACGTGCCCGTCGACCTGGGACCGGACCGCAGCGACGCACGGATGAACACCAAGACCGTAGGATCCTACGCAGTGCCGTAGGGGACCGCACCGCCACTTCCCAGCAAATTAGGGACACTGTTGCTCCTGGGGTATTGGCGAGGACCATTCGCAACCGTCTCCATGAATCTGGGCTACGGTCCCGCACACCGTTAGGCCGTCTTCCGCTCACGCCCCAACATCGTGCAGCCCGCCTCCAGTGGTGTCGCGACAGGCGTGAATGGAGGGACGAATGGAGACTTGTCGTCTTCAGCGATGAGAGTCGCTTCTGCCTTGGTGCCAATGATGATCGTATGCGTGTTTGGCGCCGTGCAGGTGAGCGCCACAATCAGGACTGCATACAACCGAGGCACACAGGGCCAACAGCCGGCATCATGGTGTGGGGAGCGATCTCCTAGACTGGCCGTACACCTCTGGTGATCGTCGAGGGGACACTGAATAGTGCACGGTACATCCAAACCGTCATCGAACCCATCGTTCTACCATTCCTAGACCGGCAAGGGAACTTGCTGTTCCAACAGGACAATGCACGTCCGCATGTATCCCGTGCCACTCAACGTGCTCTAGAAGGTGTAAGTCAACTACCCTGGCCAGCAAGATCTCCGGATGTGTCCCCCATTGAGCATGTTTGGGACTGGATGAAGCGTCGTCTCACGCGGTCTGCACGTCCAGCACGAACGCTGGTCCAACTGAGGCGCCAGGTGGGAATGGCATGGCAAGCCGTTCTACAGGACTACATCCAGCATCTCTACGATCGTCTCCATGGGAGAGTAGCAGCCTGCAATGCTGCGAAAGGTGGATATACACTGTACTAGTGCCGACATTGTGCATGCTCTGTTGCCTGTGTCTATGTGCCTGTGGTTCTGTCAGTGTGATCATGTGATGTATCTGACCCCAGGAATGTGTCAATAAAGTTTCCCCTTCCTGGGACAATGAATTCACGGTGTTCTTATTTCAATTTCCAGGAGTGTATTAGAGTTGCTATAATTCGACGGTAATGTCTTCCCCACGCACTCTCGACAAAGTTTGTGCACTGATACTAGTCTTGTAAATATGCGTTAGTTTATCACCATTGTTCGTTCTAAGGTGGTATGTTCATCACTCATTTTTAAATTCTTTCAAATATATTTGACCCAGACTTCAAAAGTGTTTCTGATATGCTTATGTATGTTTTTTATTACTCCCAGTAATATCTGTAAAGAAAGTTATTTTGAACACATTTTTGTTACCACGCCCAGCTGCTTACTTTGGGAACACCAACCTCAAAGATTTGTTTAACGGTTTTTCGCTGCATTAGGTAAGGGAATTACAATCAAGAGCAATGGAATTAGTGACAAAGTTCTGCAGAATAAAGTGGCCCCAGCTCAGAAACGCGCGCCGGTCAGAGTGGCCGTTCGGTTCTAGGCGCTTCAGTCTGGAACCGCGCGATCGATACGGTCGCAGGTCCGAATCCTGCCTCGGGCATGAATGCGTGTGATGTCCTAAGGTTAGTTAGGTTTAAGTAGTTCTAAATTCTAGGGGACTGATGACCTCAGAAGTTGAGTCCCATAGTACTCAGAGGTATTTGAACCATGTTATTCTATCCTGTGCAAGCCTCTTCATCTGCGAGTAATGACTGCAACATACACCCTTCTGAATCTGCTTACTGGATTCATCACTAAGAAGAACTTATCTTCCTTCATTTTCCGTTCTTTTCATGGCTGAGAAGAACTGCATACATTGGTAAGATATGCAAATCCATACATGCACATGGAGCACTGTTGCCACAGCCTGCCACAGAATCTTCAATCTGCTCACTGATGTCTCCAGAGAGACGTTTTGGATCGGCAGAGTTCATGCTTCTTTTTTCCGAGTCGCTAACTGCTTACTCCTTGAAGTGTGTGGCTCTTTGAAGCAGCTCATGAGTTAATTATTCATCTATAGTCCACATCCCATGTAACTCCTCAATCGGTCCCCACGTGTTTTCCATACTTTTGGAGCCCTGGAGAAAGACGTTCATGGACTTCGATTTACTTGAGAGAAAGAGGTGCACACATCTTATCTCACAGCGGGATAAATGTACTAACAGCTATGTCGATTATTTTTGAAATAATAAACAGTTTACTTACTTTTTTCAATGTGTCTCTTTTAATTCGATTACCCCTTAAAGTTATCCACTCAGAGGCTGCCACGATTGCACCGTTATGTTGGCCTATATGAGTTGCTGTGTCGGTTTGTCTGCAAACTACCAAGATAACGGGATCAGCCCATCGTTCCAAACGGGGCTTTTAAATGACTCGCTCTGCTGTTCAAAGAGAAACTTTACCCGATTCGGGGAATACCGTTGCCAGCAAAGGTGTATGTCATGGGGAACAAAGTGCTGCTGAAACGGGCCGACTCAAGACTATCAGGGGTAATAAGTGCGCATAGACAGCCCACATTGCAGCGTATCATCTTCCCATTCTGATGTGACCTGACAAGGTGCCAGCTAGACAAATAACCATGTGCACATTATTAACAATAAAACGAATGACATTTGTCATTAAATCACAGAACCTGCAGTTAATTCAGTCACGGAAATACAACAAGACTTCATGAAGCTATCGAGAAACTGTCAAACTGCTTGATAACAAGTCTGAAATCAGAGGTTCGTAGTGCACAGTGACGATGAACCTAACAGTACAAACTGCTTGGCTACAGGGAACACTGTTTGGACAGATGTCCAGAATCGACAATCAGAGAAAAAGTTTAATAGCGTAGGATACCAGGTGCTGGCGCTGCAATCAGCGGAGGCGAAGGTCGCATAGCGTAGGTCGCGGTAGATTTCTAGCGGCTCGTAGAGGGCTCCGAAGGCGATTGTGTCCAGGCTTTGGCTGTGGCCGTGTGGCGTCCTAAATACAGTGGAAGGATACGGCATGGGCTACTTGGGGCCACATGAGTCGCAGACGCAAGTAGAGTTGCAATGGCGGCTAACTTTGGAAGTTAGACTCAACTGCCGTCCTCAAGCCTCTGCTGCAAAGCTCAAGCAAAAAAGTCCAACTTTATGAAACCAGAAATCATATGAAAGATGGATTGACTGACGCATTTCACATAATTAACAATCGACCTTAGTATATGGACTTGGACCCTACGACGGACGTCACCGATACTCGTAATTCTGCTCATTAGATCTTATACCCTTTTAGTAGACAGTAATGATCTGGGCTCTATATCCGTTTCAATGGACCATTCGCTGCGCAAGGGATTCTCCCTCTTTCCAACAGGGCAGCAGTATTCTTTTGCTCTTTATCTTCTCTAGGATAGTTGGTTGACACATCAGAAGGTAGATTTCCTCGTTTTTCATCCTCCTCTACTCTCAGTGATCTAAAACGGGTTCCCATATCTTCATCAGTATTATGTCAAACATTAATAGGTTTTCCTTTTCTCGCTTAGTCATGCTTTATGTTTCTGAACCGTACATTACTGCTGGACTTATAACTACACTCCTGAAAATGGAAAACAGAACACATTGACACCGGTGTGTCAGACCCAGGTGGAAATGGCATGGCAAGCCGTTCCACAGGACTACATCCAGCATCTCTACGATCGTCTCCATGGGAGAATAGCAGCCTGCATTGCTGCGAAAGGTGGATATACACTGTACTAGTGCCGACATTGTGCATGCTCTGTTGCCTGTGTCTATGTGCCTGTTGTTCTGTCAGTGTGATCATGTGATGTATCTGACCCCAGGAATGTGCCAATAAAGTTTCCCCTTCCTGGGACAATGAATTCACGGTGTTCTTCTTTCAATTTCCAGAAGTGTACATTGTAGATTATCATCTTAGTATTCACTGAGATCGATTTAGAGCCGAGCGCCTCTCTGAGGGAATGTATGCATTTCATTGCCACTGCTATTATTTCCTTTACGTCTATTTTTATGTTTTTGTCCGTGGTAAACCAAGATCCTAAGTATCTGAACCGGTGTACTCTCTCGAACCTCTTTCCATCTATCTCAACAAATTCTTCCTGCTCTTGTCTTCTTCCTAACTGCATGAATCCTGTTTTTGTCTTGTCCACTTTGAGCTCAACCTTATGTGCATAATTGTCCATTTTCTGGTACATTCCTTTCAACTCATGCTGTGATTCACTTAGTAGTACTATGTCATCTGCATGTGAGAGACAATTGAATTCACCGTCCACCTGTACTCTGGCCCACTCCTGTTGCCTAAACTCTTTCATTATTTATTATTTATTTTATTTATTTATTTATTTATTATTTATAACGGAAAATTGTATTAATTCACTAACTTTTATTTCAAAATGTATTTAACGAATTTTTGATAATACTTTTACTTAATTTGATGCCACAGGGCATCTATTCCTTATTCCGCAAAAAAAAACGAAGTGCCTTCCATTATAAGGTTACTTTTTTCTTTTGCTCCGTCATTTATCGACGTATGTGTACGAACCACTTGATCGAAAGCAGCAGCGATCTGCGAGAATAAGTGAAACTTGCTCTGTGAACTCAACAATAGATTCTGCACGCGAAATGTTCAAGCGCCGTAGAGAACAGGAGGAGTTCGCTTCTAGCAGCAGTTGTGGGTGGTCGTTAGAATGTGTACGACAGCCAAGTCATTCTTGAGAATTAGTTGTATACATGGAAAGGAGACATCGAAGTTCGCTAGCCCAAGGAAGTAGCAGGACTATTATGATGGTATTTTTTTAAGGTGATATATATATGCCGCATGTTCTTCTGTAAAGGACAGAGAAATAAACAACAAATTCGGTATCTTGTTGTAAATTCTGCGGATCTCGCACTGGAACGTTACCTTCATGGTTCGCATATCCTTAATTATGAGAATTTCATAGTCCAGAAAGAAGAAGTGGGATGTTAGACAGAGGGTTCTGGTCACCTGCTACTAGTACTTCCAAACACTGACCGCACTCAAGACAGAACCTGCTCAGTAGAAGGAAGGTCGTTGATTCACGTCTTGTAGATAGAGTTGAGGTATAAGGCCTGCCTCTTGTCTTGTCTCTTTACACATTTAGAATAGTGTTTTCCCAATCGAAAAGGTCTGAGTTGGGATTTCAACTCTGGTATTTGCCTCCCGAAAACCTATACCAGAACCGGAGAGCTAGACCTAGTTTGATTAGTTAGTGGTAGAATATACGCAAAGGAGACAAACACGTGTGTGTCGTTTGTTTGTATGTTTGTCTGTGGATAACTATAATAGTGAAGACTTGCTCAAGTTGTACTGCTGTGAATATTTGCTGCTCGCATTTCCATGCGGATTATTTCCACGGAGCACAGTGTCACAACATTAGGAGTCGTTAATTTACGATGTTGCTTGACTGATAGTAAAATAGTTTTAACTGTGCAGTTACTAGGATTTTTTATTGTTAAAATTTGCCTGCCTTGGACAGCGTTCCATCGGGTACTCTGGGGGTTACTATTGTGTTACTGTTGATGGTGATACATTTATGCCCCGCGGGGTGACCGCGCGGTTTGAGGCGCCATGTCACGGATTGCGCGGCCCCTCCCTCCGGAGGTTCGAGTCCTCCCTCCGTCATGTGTGTGTGCGTGTGTGTGGGGGTGGGTGGTTGGGTTGGTGGGTGGGTTGTTCTTAGCATAAGTTAGGTTAAGTTAGTTTAAGTAGTATGTAAGCCTAGGGACCCATGACCTCAGAAGTTTGTTCCCTTAGCAATTCACACACATTTGAAAATTTTTTTTGCTACATGTTGTAAGTAGGCTGTTTAGGTTTTTTTATTGGTAACGCCACATAGCGCTCTGTATGAAAAATCATTGGTTGTGCTGTGTGCAGTCAGTGGCTGGTTGGCATTGTTGTAATACTCGCCATTGTAGTGTTGGGCGGCTGGATGCTAACAGCGCGTAGCGTTGCGCAGTTGGAGGTGAGCTGCCAGCAGTGGTGGATGTGGGGAGAGAGATGGCGGAGTTTTGAAATTTGTAAGAATGGATGTCATGAACTGCTAAATATATTATGACTATTAGGGTAAATACATTGTTTGTTCTCTATTAAAATCTTTCATTTGCTAACTATTCCTATCAGTAGTTAGTGCCTTCCGTAGTTTGAATCTTTTATTTAGCTGGCAGTAGTGGCGCTCGCTGTATTGCAGTACTTCGAGTAACCAAGATTTTTGTGAGGTAAGTGATTTGTGAAACGTATAGGTTAATGTTAGTGAGGGCCATTCTTTTGTAGGGATTTTTGAAAGTCAGATTGCCTTGCGCTAAAAATATAGTGTGTCAGTTTAAGCACAATCATGTACAATTGTTCAAAGAGGACGGTTCAATGTATGACAAACACACATTTTGCAATGGAGTGTCCTTATCGTTCACAGATAACCGCAACGCTTGTGGGTTATTTTCATCTCCTAACTGTCTCATCCCGACAGAAATACAGCTCTGCACTTCAGCCACACTCATAACGCTCATTGACATCGTTATGAAATATCGTGTATTCCCATGAAAACCGTGTTGCAAATCATTCCACGTTATCATTTGGTTAAATATCAAGTGACTTAATGTGGTACAACTGAATTGTTAGTTATTTATCACGGTGTGTGTTGTTCTCACCGGCGGATTTTAAAATGGGAAATGAATCCTAAAATCGAGTGAACAGTTGTTTTAAAGGGAAAAAGGTGCAGCGAGAAATGGTGATGAGTTGTAGGTACCAGCTGACCATTAATCAGGGATGAAGCACTTATATCTGCATCCGGATTCCATCTATAAGAGTAACAATGCTTCCAATCACAGTAGGAAATAGCACAGTATGATTTACTTACCTCTGGCGTACGATGTTGGCCCTGGACCACCGTGGCAGAAAATTAAAGCGATGTCATCATTAAAACACTGACCATTCCTTAACCAAAATATGTCACTAAGGTCCCAGTTTAGTACAAAAGAGATTTATTACATTTTTAAATATACAAATGTACAGTATATTTCATTTACATTGTTTTCAGTATCATCATATCAACAAATGATTCGTGTTTACCAAAGCTGGAGAGCAAGACAACGTCTCTTGCTCTAAGCTTTCTTGTAGATTTGGTGTAAAGTCTGTATTCTTGCAGATTTATAATTTCTGCGAACACAAAAGTGTAGTGAACACAGGGCAGTCCACATGAAATGAAATAAAATAGCAATAGCTTTTAAAACAAGGAGTGGCCTTTGTACTTATCGAAGTCTTAGAGCGTTTTCCCTCTCCATACAGGTAATTAGATATGATACGAGGGAATCTTTAAATTATTTATAAGCGAGAGTAACAAGAAAAATTGGAGATAATGCTTGTATAAAGACGGGTTACCGAGTGTAGCATTTTGTAATTAGTAGTGAGCAAAAAAGCTACTTTGAAGTCAAAGTTGTTAAATTGATAATGAAATGAACCTCTTTTCAGAAAAGAACGAAAAATTTTTAGCAACAAGAAAGTACTCCAACCAGGCACTCTTCAGTTGCACAGTCTTCCAGCACATATCTCGTAATATCTAAAGACACCAAGCATTCTTTGACTAGCAATCCTAAGGGACAGGAAATGGCACGAATGCTATTCTTGTTTGGAAATTTAATCTTTCACTGTGTAGCGAAGTGTAGACCATTATCTGCGTTTACTGCAAACTTAAATTGATTACGTGAAAGGATCTATAACTTGTCCTTGTTCTGAATTTTTTGCAGCGTACATTCGTTGCCAGTGTGAAAGAACCATCCTGGAACCAATCATCGGGGTCTGGCTAACACATGCTCCACGAGATCACTTTTTTCAAGAGCGTAGGAGAGATCCTGTGGCATTGGGTAATTTGGTAAATGTTACTGGTACTGGTACTGAATCCTTGAAACGTTTCGCGAGGCGTGCCTGAGTTGTTCAGTGATGAAGAACCTTGTCGGCCAATGGTTAAGTTTACGATTCGAAACCCGACTCAGCTCACGGTTTTCCCGTCTTATAAAGTTTCATTATAGCATGAAAGTTCTCTCTCTCTCTAAAAAATACACACACACACACACACACACACACACACACACACACACTCCTGCAAGGTGAAAGATTCATTGTGGAGCAACGCAGTGGTAAACATATGAAAAGAAAGGAACGTGTACTCTAGCAATGCTCATTGAGTTTCTGAGAAAATATTTTGACAGTGTGGTGAAATTCGAATGGTAATACAGCAAGAAAGTGAGAGCGTAGAGACATTGGATTCGTCGATGGAATGGAAGGTGGTGAGATGAGTTAACTGTAAGTAAGGAAGTGGACTATGAAGAGAAGTTAATCCGCGCATTTGATATCTGGTAATACTGAAGGAGGCTGAAAATAGCCGGTCTGGTAGGTTAGTTACTGTAGACCATGGAATTAGCTATAGGAAGCTCAACGCGGATGCACACCATCGTATACCCACATTAGTAGGTGGAAAGGAACGTGCCAAGACAAAACAAGTTGGACGTCCATGAAAGAGGTTGCTCGTCGAGATTAAAGAAGGCGCTGAAGGGAAAGTAAAGACAATAAGATGCCGTGGTGAGAAAGGAAATCCTGCAATAGTAGGAGGTGGAGGCAAATTGCTTAGGTAACATCCTACCTGGCCAGCTGAAAGCAGCCCCGATGACGACGATGAAGACGGTGATAATGATGATGATGATGATGAAGATGATGAGGTAAGAAATGTGGCGATTCTGCGCAAATCGACGAGGATAGGACTATATGGAAAAAAATATAACTATAACAAGAATGTTAGGGCATGGAATAATTTGCTTGTTGGTAGAGGGGACAACAAAGGGAAATATTATAGGAAGGGAGAGAGATTCGAATATATACAAGAAATAATTCATTATATTTGTTGTAATTGCTACTAAGTGACGAAGAGTCTGTCAAAGAAGGAGGAGGTGTAGAGAATTGCACGAAACCAGTCACAAGACTGATATCAAAGTCACTATACGAAGGGTATTCATGAAGTTATGTAATTAAATATTTGCTTGTTTGCAGGTACAGTCTGCACCGTAGTAGTCTTGCACCACAGAGCAGGCTAGACCAAATGGCGCGGACCATTGATTCAGTGGAGTATCGCGTGGTAATTCGTTTTCGACTGCAGCAGAAATGTTTCATTGTCTTAGGCCCATCCAGACGTCTACGAAAACCTTGACGCAATTTTTCCATTGCAGTGTTGTTTCGCTTCAAATGCCGAAAACGAATTATCGCACGATACTCCACTATATCAGTGTGCTGCGCCGATATGTTTTGGATACACTAGGCGTTCTAGGGTACTATGGCGCCAAGATTTCGATGTGTCAGGATGACAGACACGTAACTGCAAACAAAGAAAAGTTAATTGCCTAACTTTACCTTTCGAAGTGATGATTAAACATTTAAGATAATTCGTCATGTTATGGCGTGTGATACTGTATAATATGGTTGGACAACAACCGTTAGAAATACGGGTGATAGGCAGAGAAAAACAATGAAAAGTTGTGGTATTCTACAGGATGTTTCAGAATTCATTTTACACACTTCTAGAGGTTGTAGAGGGGACTCAATAGTTCAAGTATCACATGGGAACCCACGTCCGGAAACGTCATCCGACGACGCTACAGAGTGCCAAAGTTAAACGCAGGCTCCTGTAAATGTATACCTGCACATAATTATTCTGTGATGATGTTACAAACTTTCTAGGATGACGCAGAATGAAAAATGCATCACTTTGATGTGAAGGTCCCTGTACCGGAAACGAACGCGTCGAAAGTTATAGGGGAAAACCTTTTTGATACCCTTGTCAATGTAATACATGTACCTGTAAAATTGTTGCGAAGATTGTAGGGTAGGCAACTTTCCTAGGTACAAGAAAAACCTCCAGTACACATGAGGTCAAAAATGCATTCCTTAAGAGTTTGAGCACTTGTTCAAAAGAGGACAGGTATTTCACAGTCGTGAAGATGAACAAGTTCTCATAGGTTCTCGGAAATGAATTTCAATGACCACGTTTACTGGACTTTTTTTACTTGTTTTGGTCCATGGTACGACCTCTGAAAGTGGTCTACTCTATAATCTTAGCAACAACAATATCTGTACATGTTTTTCCAATCCCAGAGGTATCAGAATGATTTTCCCATGTACCTTTAGACACTTACCTCAGACTGACACATTTATCTTTCCCATCATCCTAAAAAGTTGGTTACATCACCACCGAATCACTATGTACGTACACACATTTACAGGTGCCGGTGTCTATAACTTTGACGTTTCCGGACATGTATTGTATTGTAAGTTAACCGGGGACCTAGAAACGAAGGAGTGACTCCGTCCCCGTCGCAGACGCATTGGTCCGCAACCCCGCGACGACTACCGTAGTCCACTTCACCCCTCCGCCGTCCCACACCGAACGCAGGGTTATTGTGCGGTTCGGCCCCCGGTGGACCCACAAGGGAACGTCTCACACCAGCCGAGTGTAACCCCTATGTTTGCGTGGTAGAGTAATGGTGGTGTACGCGTACGTGGAGATCTTGTTTGCGCAGCAATCGCCGACATAGTGTAACTGAGGAGGAGCAAGGGGAACCAGCCCGCATTCACCGAGGAAAACCGCCTAAAAACCATCCACAGACTGGCCGGTTCACCGGACCTCGACACAAATCCGCCGGGGACCAGGCGCTCCTTCCCTCCCGGAAAGCCATGCGTTAGACAGCACGGCCAACCGGGTGGGCATTTCCGGACATGACTTCCTAGGTAAAACTTGATCTACTAAGTTGCCTTTAGAAATGTGTAACATGAATTGTGAAACGCTCCGTGGGAATGGTGGGTTGATACTCTAAAGTAGAAATACGTGCAGATAGAACGCATCTGCAATTTTAATGTAGCTACGGTGAATGGGGTTGTATGGAGCGCTGTCTGCGGCAGTGTCCTGCAGTGAGAGCGGCTGCTTGGAGGGGCGCTCAGTAGAGCCACTCGAACTTGTACCCGAGCAGAGGCGCGTTGCGCTCATCCTCCTCGGTGTGGGCCTGGCCGGGCCGCAGGTCGACCAGCGTGATGTTGGGCTGGTAGCCGAACTCGTTAGCCAGGTACTTGACGTTGCGGCCGACGCCGTCGCGGCCGTCCGCGAAGTAGCCGCCCACCTTGTTGCCGCTGCGGTAGCCCTCCTCGTTGTGGCCGTGGTACGGCAGCGTGTAGTTGAACCTGCAGCACGCAAGCACACCCGTACAGCGCAGTGGCACGTCGCGACTTAACAGATGCTATAAGTTATTCGAGTGAAAAAAATGATACACTAATGGCCATTAAAATTGCTACATCACGAGGATGACGTGTTACAGGTGCGGAATTTAACCGACAGGAAGAAGCTGCTGCCATATACAAATGATTAGCTTTTCAGAGCATTCACGCAAGGTTGGCGCCGGTGGCGACACGTACAACGTGCTGACATGAGGACAGTTTCCAACCGATTTCTCATACACAAACAACAGTTGACCGGCGTACAGAAAGGTCAAAAAAACATTCGTTAAACTAGCAGCAAGGGTGGTAACAGCAAAATTGCTGTGAGAATTCCACTGTTAAACGCAAAAGAGACAGCGGACTAGTGGGAAGAGTACATTGAAGGCCTCTATGAGGAAGGATAACTTGTCTGATGACATGAGAAGAGAGGAAATTAGAGTCGATATAGGTGACAGAGGTGATTCAGTATCAGTCTGAACTTAAAAGAGCTCTGGAAGATTTCAGATCAAATGAGGTAAGAGGTATAGATAACATTATATCGGAATTTGTAACATCACTTGGGGAAGTGACAAGCATACTACTATTTAAGTTGGTGTGTAGAATGTATGAACCTGGTCACGTACCATCAAACTTACGAAAAAATAAAATCCATATAATTCTGAAGATAGTCATGGCAGCCAAGTGAAAAAATAATGCACAATCAGCTTAACTGCACATGCATCAAGCTACTTACGAAGGTAATATACAAAAGAATGGTAAAGGAAATTGGGGGTCCGTTAGACAATGACCAGTTTGACTTGAGGAAAGTATAGACAATAAAGAGGCAGTCCTGACGTCTGGACTGATAAGGAAAGCGGGAATGAAGAAAAACCAAGACACACTCATGGGATTCGAAGACCTATAAAAGCGTTCGATAGTGTAAATTGGCGCAAGAAGTTCGGAATTCTCACGACAATGGGAGTAAGCTACAGGGAAAGACGGGTAATATACTGTACATTGTGTACAAGAACCAAGATGGAACAATAAGACTGGAGGGCCAAGAACGAAGTGGTCCTGTGAAAAAGGACGTGAAACAAGGATGTAGTCTTTCGCTCCTTCTTTTCTATCTGTGCATCGAAGAATCAATAACGGAAAGAAAGGTTCAAGAGTGGGAGTAAAATCCATGGTGGAAGGACACCAATGGCAAGATTCACTAATGACATCATTATCTGCGGTGAAAGTGAAGAAGAATTACATGATCTATTGAATGGAATGAACGGTGTAATGGGTACAAAATATGGATTGAGAGTAAACCAGGATACGATAAACTTAATGAGATGTAGCCGAAATGAGAATATCGAGAAATTTAATATCAGAATTGCTGACCAGGAAGGTGATTAAGTTAAGGAATTCTGCTACCTTGGAAGCAAAATTACTCATTTCGGACGAAAAAATGAGGACACAAAGAGCAGACAAGCAGAAGCAAAGAGGGCATCCCTGGCCAACTGAAGTCTGAAAGTATTAAAAAGCAACTCAATTTCAGAACCAAATTTCGGAGAATATATGTTTGGAGCACAGTATTGTATGGTAGTGAATCATGAACTGTGGAAAAACCGGAAAAGAAGAGGATCGAAGCGTTTGAGTAGTGACGCTACAGAAGAATGTTGAAAATTAGGTGGGCGGATAAGATAAAGAATGAGTTCATCGCAGAATCGGCGAAAATGGACCATATAGAAAACGCTGTCAAAAAAGGGGAAATGATGATAGTATACATGTTAACGACATCAGGGAGTGAACTCTACGTACTAGACGCAGCTGCAGAAGGTAAAAACTGTAGAGGAGACAGAGATTTGAATATATTCAATAAGTAGTGGAGGACATGGGGTGTACGTGCTACTCTGAGACGGAGAGTCATAATAAAAAATGGTTCTGAGCACTATGGGACCTAACATCGGTCCCCTAAAACTTAGAACTACTTAAACCTAACTAACATAAGAACATCACACAACACCCAGTCATCACGAGGCAGAGAAAATCCCTGACCCCGTCAGGAATCGAATCCGGGAACACGGGCGCGGGAAGCGAGAACGCTACCGTGAGAGAGTCATAATAAATGATTATAATATTTGTGATTAATAATGAATGTAATATTTACTCAGTGTAATTAATAACAATCTGTATCAAATACCGAAAAATTGATTTATTTTTTTTGCAAAAATCTATAGTATACACACATAAGCGCAAAGGATCGTGCCAGTCCTGCGGTACAAATGACACATAGAGAACAACACAGGCAGTGGAGCATAGCATTGCCTTCGGAACTTGTCATATACATATCGAATGCTGATATAAGTTGAAGAAGAGATTTATTTTACGAAAAATCGACCTGGAGCACAACACGAAGGTATTTGGAGGGCGTCAGTCCATTTTTAACTCAAACAAGAAAAGGAAATTGATGTGACCCCAGAGTCGTAACTCCTGCCAGTTAGACTTCCCTTCTGCAACGGACGGTGAACGGGTCAGCATACACGGTCAGGCGAAACCAGAACGTTAGTAAATTTTAGCGGACGTCTGCAGAGGTTACTAACAGCACGGGACTATGTTTCACTCATTACTTGAAACAAATAGTGCGAAGCTGTGATATCACTGCACACCAATCTGTAAGTAGCGCCCCGTTGTTTAAACGGCAGAGTTTCTACGTGTGTTCCTGCAGGATTTCTTGGATCATCGTGGCTCATCCTGACCAGTCCGAAGACAATCCACTGCTGCTCAAGATTGTCTACGTCGGATAGGCTGCATTGTGTACCAAATGGAGTCGAAGACAATCCACTGCTGCTCAAGATTGTCTACGTCGGATAGGCTGCATTGTGTACCAAATGGAGTCAGACTCAAAGCTGCACTGTCACAGGCTAGGAATGTTGTACAACGATCTATTGAAGTTGAGTATTTTTTATGTCATTGAATAAATGTAGCCTACTTTCGAAAAAAAATTGCAGTCATTTCAATATTTGTGCGTATAGGTATGGGTGCCTGATGTTTGGTGGCAGTCTCACCCCCCCCCCCCCCCCCCCCCCCGTGTATAGTGCTTGTTGCCAATATATATGTTTGGCGACGAAGTACACTTACAAGAGAAGTTTTCGGCTATTTACTGTTGCTGGAGACAACATGCTTCGGCCTGACAGATAAAGGTCAACAATGGGGGCAGGATTTTAACTGCTCTAGAGGAATAACCATCCTCATAATTTGACCAAGGAGACCAAAATGTCTAGAAAGTGGAATGGTTTGTGGTATCTGTAAAAGGTTTCCAATATTGGGGTTGAGGTAAAGCGTCCAGGATGCGCAATGTGGGCTCATCAACAGTGAGCGGTTATTGGTGAGGAGGAAAATGTCTATTTTGCAAAAACTATGTCTAAAAGTTTTTTAATCATTTTATTATTTCTCGACAGTAATGTCGAATTTTTCTAGGAAAAAATAATTCTAATATGTAATTGTTTTGCTCTCAACATGTAATTTATACTGCAGACAAAGTCAGGTTTCTTTTTCGAAAGTAAAACTAGTTTCGTCAATTTATTTAGCTCTTTTGTGCAATTTAGCCACTATGCCAGCAACCGTGGCACAATGGCCGCTTTATTATTTTTTGGATTATTTATTCAAAATCTACATCTCGACATATAGTCCGTAAGCTCTTATGGGGTGTACGGTGAAGTTTACATTGTATCATGTTTTTTTCTTTACTCGGAAATAGAGAGGGAAAAACGACTGTCTGTACTTATAAACCCTAATTTTTCTTATCTTCGTAGTAGTTACGTAAAATGTAAGTTGGCTGTCGTAAAATTGTTCTACAGTCAGCTTCAAATGTTGTTTTGATTATTTAGGTACATTACTTATCCAATGAGAATGCAAAAAAAATAATCTGTTAGGTATGATAGTCTGACTGTACACTGTGTGATTTGATATTTCTAATTCAATTACAAGTTCACTAAAAATATGTCGAAACCTATGTAGCCATTAAGCCCGCCGTTGCTCTACCAAACTCTGCAAGCCATTATTGTAATTACAATGAAATGAATACCCGTAGCTGCATACAGGCGTTGATATAAATCAACGGGGACAGTTGAAAATGTGTGCCCCAACGAGGACTCGAACCCGGGATCTCCAGCTTACACGGCAGACGCTCTAGCCATCTCAGCCACCGAGGACACATATGATGTGCGACTGCAGGGACTTCTCTCGAGCACTATTTCCGTGAGACCCACATTCCCAACTTATTGTCCTGTACTATATTCACAGTGCACCTGCCCATTATACTCATTACTCGGACATGTCCGAAAGAACAGATACCATCTTCATACATATATAGTTAAGGCTCACAGGCCATTTGATCATCTTCTTCTTCTGTGCTGATGCACAAACAGTGCCCGAACTCTTACGGGAATCGGCAAAAAGCCTTTTACAGAATAGGAGCACCTCTCAAGGAAACCTCTCAACTTGAATTTGAATACTTCACGTTTATCATTCAATTTTTTTTTCGTTCTTCTGGAAGCCTATTGAAAATGAAACACGCCCAATAGTGTACACCTTTCGGTACAATGCTTACGAGAATGTTATCCAGGCGCATATTGTTTTGCCATCTAGTCTTCAGTCAATGAATGTTAGTTTCTTTTGAATGAGTCAATATTATCAACAACAAAACCCATGATGGAAAATATGTAGAGGAATGGCAGGGATAGGATTCAGAGACATTTGAACGACAGCCTACATGTAGCTCGCTAAGACACGGCTGCTCGATCTGACCGTCTATTGCTGGCTGAGAATTTTCTTGGAGAGTGTACACACTTGCTCCCAAATATAACACCATACGAGATGAGAGAGTGAAAGTGAGCAAAGTAGACAAACCTTCGTGTTTCAGTTTAAGAGCCTGTGGAAAACATTCTTATAGTGAAGACAGCGCGATTCAGTTCCTGCACATGATCTAGAACCTGATGATTCCAAAAAGCCTTCCTTGTACCTCATTTCAAAGACTTTAAAATGTCCGATTTCACCGACTATCCGATCACGTTACGACAGTGAAATTTTACCTTTACGTGAGTTTCGCATCGGAAACTGCATGCATCGCGTTTTGTTACTATTTTGCAGTAATCTTTTCCCTGAAGATCAGTGGTGATCTTACTGACTACCCCGTTACCTGAGTCGTTTATACTATTTTCAAAGTCTTTCATAGTAAAATTTGCGTAATCTGCAAAGGGAAAAAATTGATGCAACTATGTCGTTTGATGGCAGGTCGTTGAGATCAAGAATTGCAGCGGATTTAGTTCTGAATCCTGTGGGGCCATTCACTGTAAATGATTCGACTCAGATTCAAACCTCTTTCCTGTTTGCTAATATTGAAGAACAACAGTGCTTCCTACTTTCCAGATATGAAGTAAGCCCTTCATGTACTTTTCCCTAATCCCGCAATGACAAAGTTCTGCACAGTCCAGAAAATTAACTGCTCTTGTTAATCAAAGAAAATACGTGCTGTCTTAATGTATCCCTAGGCCTCAAAGTGCCTCACAGATAAAAGAATAAGTTGCGTTTTCTGTGGATACTCTTTTGCTGAAGCCAAACTGTGAGCCTGACAGAAAATTATGTATCCTGAGACGTGTTATTACTCTCCTATACAGTGCTTTCTCAAAAACGCTTGAGAACACTGGTAACAAAGAGTTTGGGCTGTAATTGTCTACACTATCTCTTTCATCCTGTTGAAAAATGGTTGCGCTAACTAGTATTTCAACACATCAAGAAAATGACAACACACAGTCACACTACACGCGAGACTGGATTCAGAACTAACGTACTGTGCACCGATCATAACCCCGCTTGAAATTTCTTCATACTAATGAGAGACTTTTCTCTTTCATCAGGTAACAATTGATTCAGTGCCATCTTCGCTTGTTTCATGCAGCTGCATGTGATGTAATTATCTCGTAACGGGGAGGGGGGCGTAGATTTCAAGAATTTTGAATATTTACCAGTACCAATAAAATTTTACTTAACTTCGCGACTACTGATCAATGTATGTTTTGTATAACTCTGATGGATCACAAACAGTTTCATTCTCACACAACAGAAGTATAAAAGGCTGAACACAGGAAATCTGCCTGCTACCTTTTTCCACAACTGATAACATAGTTTTAACTTTTTTCTGAGAGATCTCTATTCTCTTCGAGTAGTCCATTGGTTTCACTTCTCTGGTCACACAGTACTGTCTGTGGCAGAATCCTGTTATCGGGCTCTGAATTCCCTTCATAAACCTCTCTTCCAGACTTGAAGATATTCAGAGTTAATAGGGTTTACATGAAGATGTCATAGTACAAGTAGCTCTATTTCTTCTTCTTCTCCCGTATACTGACAATTTGTAGCGTACAGAAGGTGCTAAAAATATGAAAATACCAAAATGACACGCATCATCCTGCCTAATACGGTACAGCAGAAACGGTGGCGTTAGAAACTAAACGATGTTAGAGAGGATAGCAATCACGCACGATACTTCCCAAACTGGACACGCACGGTCAATAATATTGAGATCTGGTGACTGTGGAGGCCAAGGAAGATACAACTCATCCCGGTGATCACAAAACCAGTCCTGGAAGACGGGCGATGTGTCAACAGGGGGCCTTTTGTTTTAGAACACAGAATCATCCTTGGGAAAAAAAACACTGTAGCACAGGATAGACCTGACCAGTCAAAACGGTCATATAACACATGGCAATAACGTGACCTTGCAGAATAGTCATGGAGCCGTTGTAGTACCACGTTATGGCTGCCGATACCGAAGCAGAACACGAACATGTTTCACTTTTGGGGCGTAAACTCGCTCAAAAGTTGGAAACAGTGTAAAACAAGACTCATCTGGCCAAATCACTTCCTTCCATTGCTCCAGGCTTTATGGCTTCCGCACCACGTTTTCACGTTACTAGCATCTGATTCACTGATGAATAGTTTTGGAATTACAACTAACCCTGCCATTCCCTGATTATACAGCTTTCTTCGTGTTGTTTTGGTGCTGACAGCGTTCACGAGCGCAGCACTTGGTTTGCTGAGACTTCTGCAGATGTCCTATTATTTTTCATCACAATCCTCTTGAACGAACGTCCTTTACGGTCACTCAACACACACTTTCGTCCCCACTGAGAGTTAGTGTCTCTTGTTGTTTCTCGTTTCCGATGCGGTGCCTTCTGAAATACCGAACGCTTCGGCTACTTTGTTTACAGAATCACCCACCATACAGGCACAATCAATTTTTCCAAGTGACGTAACTACGACATAATCCGCTCCCCACTACGCTGAGGACTATATTAACCATGACCGACACTTACTTGCAACGTACTGAGGTCATTGTACAATTGCCGTAAGTGGTCAAATGAAATGAAATGAAATGTCGTGTGACGAGGGCCTCCCGTCCGGTAGACCGTTCGCCTGGTGCAAGTCTTTCGATTTGACGGCACTTCGGCGACTTGCGCGTCGATGGGGATGAAGTGATGATGATTAAGACAACACAACACCCAGTCCCTTAGTGGAGAAAATCTTCGACCCAGCCGGGAATCGAACCCGGGCCCTTTGGATTGACAGTCTATCGCGCTGACCACTCAGCTACCGGGGCGGACAGTGGTCAAATAAGACAGTGCAACAAACAAGATGGGCTAGCAACTGCATTCATTTTCAAGCATTAATTTCTCGCGTTGTTTCTACATTTTTGTCCAATTCCTATGTTTCACAGGGTACGCACGTTTATTGATTCGTACCTTAGGAGGGATAAGTTTCAATTTTTAAAGGCTAAAGGAAACATTTTGTATTTTTATTGCAAATTGACGGTATAAAACACAGCAAAAATTGTTTATCACCTTTCGATAGTTAAACAAAATTGCCATCAACAATCACGCCAGTGAACGGATTGGTAGAAATTTCATTAAAGAATTTGAGCAGCCAGGTGATTTCCACCATTAGCTAACAACATTGATATCTCATCCATAATACCAATAAAGGCTATTACACTACTGGCCATTAAAATTGCTGCACCACAAAGATGACGTGCTACAGAAGATGCTGTGATATTCAAATGCTTAGTTTTTCAGAGCATTCACACAAGATTTGCGCCAGTGGCGACACCTACAACGTGCTGACATGAGGAAAGTTTCTAACCGATTTCTCATACAGAAACAGCAGTTGACCGGCGTTGCCTGGTGAAACGTTGTTATGATGCCTCGTGTAAGGAGGTGAAACGCGTACCATCACGTTTCCGACTTTGATAAAGGTCGGATTGTAGCCTATCGCGATTGCGTTTTATAGTATCGCGACATTACTGCTCGCGTTGGTCGAGATCCAGTGACTATTAGCAGAATATGGAATCGAGTGTTCAGGAGGGTAATACAGAACGCCGTGCTAGATTCCAACGGCCTCGTATCACTAGCAGTCGAGATGACAGGCATCTTATACGCATGGCTGTAACGGATCGTTCAGCCACGTCTCGATCCCAGAGTCAACAGATGAGGACGTTTGCAAGACAACAACCATGTGCACGAACAGTTCAACGACGTTTGCAGCAGCGTGGACTATCAGCTCGAGACCATGGCTGCGGCTACCCTTCACGCTGCACCACAGACAGGAGCGCCTGCGATGGTGTACTCAACGACGAACCTGGGTGCACGAATGGCAAAACGTCATTTTTTTCGGATGAATCCAGGTTCTGTTTACAGAATCATGATGTTCGCAACCGTGTCTGGCGACATTGCCGTGAACGCACATTGGAAGCGTGTATTCGTCATCGCCATACTGGCGTATCACCCAGCGTGATGGTATGGAGTGCTATTGGTTACACGTCTCGGTCACCTCTTGTTCCCATTGACGGCACTTTCAACAATGGACGTTACATTTCAGATGCGTTACGGCTCGTGGCTCTACCCTGCGAAACCCTACATTTCAGCAGGATAATGCACGACCGCATGTTTCATGTCCTGTACGGGCCTCTCTCGATACAGAAAATGTTTGAGTGCTGCCCTGGTTAGCACATTCTCCCGATCTCTCACCAATTAAAAACGTCTGGTCAATGGTGGCCGAGCAACTGATTCGTCACAATACGCCAGTCACTATTCTTGATGAATTGTTGTACCGTGTTGAAGCTGCATGGGCAGCTGTACCTGTACACGCCATCCATGCTTTGTTTGACAATGCCCAGGAGTATCAAGGCCGTTATTACAGCCAGAGGTGGATGTTCTGGGTACTGATTTCTCAGGATCTGTGCACCCAAACTGCGTGAAAATGTAATCACATTCAGTTCTAGAATAATATATTTGTCCAATAAATACCCGTTCATCGTCTGTATTTCTTCTTGGTGTAGCAATTTTAATGGCCAGTAGTGTAGATTATGTGCAACACCAAAGGCAGATCTTCATACTGTTGCTACCGTGCAGTGCATGGAATCCCGGTAAGACTGAGGAAGGGACGTATGTGATGACGTAATTTGATTACGCGAGAAATGCAGTAGGGAATATAAAGTGTGCAGCGGCAGGCTGTTTTACGGCCAGTCGACGCGACATGAATGGAGCTGCGCCGTATGGCTCTGCTCCAATGCGCTGTTTCCGTCATCTCCAGGCCGCTAACAGACGCCGAAGCGTCATTCGTCTAAGGTGGAACTGCAGCCCAGTTGCTCAGACACCTATCTATTGTAATTCAGGTTTTCCACACTTTTACGGTTGCTTTTTTTTTCTTTTTAAACCACCGATCGTTAATGCTGGGATGACTTTTTAGTTTCCTTAGTAAGGCTATCAATGTATTCCTCACACTTTTAAGAATCTGGTTTACGACAAGACTAATTTACTAACTGCAGATTTAGTATGTAAGGCAAATTGGTATTAACAGAGAGCTAGAATTTTAGTGTGCTTAAAAGTTATACCTATAATTTCTGGATCCTTAATTTCTTAAGCATTGACGTGTGTCTGACTGCGACTCGAGCCTGGAAAGGACGCACAGTCTTAATCTGGCAGGAAGTTTCAAATCACACACTCCACTACAGAGTGAAAATTCAAACTGGACTGACGCATCGTCAAATGGAAGTGTGTAACACTATAATTAATGTTCAAAGAATAATTTATTAGTTCAATATTTGCACTAATTAGTGTAAACATTCACAATACACGTTTCGGCACAATAACTGCCATCTTCAGATGTGACAACGACACACAAACCGTTTCGTCACAATCTGCAGATACTAGTTGCATGCATACAGAACATCGTGAAAATAGTATAAAGCATGTTAATAACGTATGCATATATCTTGCCGTCGCCTAGTAAAAGAGAGGTTTTCTCACATCTGACGGCAGTATCGTTGAATAAATATGCAGGGTGACAATTATTGAGCTATATGAAAAAACCGTACATTAGTTACAAAATACGGATTGCACTCACTTTATTCAAAATGTAAATTTCCGATTTAGGTTATAACATGTTCCATAAGCATGCCATCACTGGCGATGATGTGGCGCAGAGGAATAGCGAAATTCTGCGTGATACACTGAAGTGTTGGAACAACGATGCTACCGATGCCCTCCTGAATGGTTGTTTTAGGCTCAGCAATGGTTTTGAGGTTATTGCTGTACACCTTGTCTTTAATATAGCCCCACAAAAGGGGGTCGCACACGTTTACATCCGGAGAATATGGCGGCTAATCTAGATTCATGCCAATGTCCTCTGGGTACCCCAGAGATGGAATGCGATCCCCAAAGTTCTCCAGGACATCAAACACTATCCTGCTTCGATCGGGTCGAGCTCCGTCTTTCATGAACCACATCTTGTCGAAATGAGGGTCTCTTTGGATAATGGGCATGATATCATCTTCCAAAACCTTCACGTACCATACCATCAAGGAATAACGCATCGGTTATTCCGTGACTGGACATTGCACACCACACAGTCACCCGTTGAGGTTTAAGAGACATCTCGTTCACGAAATGTGGATTCTCAGTCCCCCAAATACTCAAATTTCTCTTATTGACGCACCCATCCAAATGAAAGTGGGCTTCGTCGCTAAACCAAACCATATGCGCATAGTAATTCCCATCATTCCCCGCGGCCAACCATGCAGTTTGAAGGTCCTAACGCAAACCGTTCAGAATATATGACGATTTTATTTCGTATAGTTCAATAATTATCACCTTGTAGCCTTATGAAATGCTTATTCATCTCTCGCTGTTGCAAAATGGAAGCAAAGTAAGAGTTAGAAGTCGGTTGTTAACCTATCTTGATATGAAATTCCCGTACGTAATATTAGGTTCCATGCTATGCTAAACGACCATGAGTATTTTTTAATTATTGCAAAGCTAGCCAGCTTTATTAACAAAACTATAAATTGTTTAAATTAATTACATGACTGGAGTGTGTTCCTTTCTTGTTACAATTGATTTGTATCCAATGCTGTCTGTATACCTCAATATGTTGCAAGAGGAATTATTGTGAAAAATGTTTAACACAGGAAGTGACGTTGCGGAGTAGTTTCAATAGCATGGCGCCTGTCCGCATATGCTAACAGGGCGGGGCTTGATCTGTAGTTTGCGAATCGCTTTCCTGCTGGGAGTTCGTTAACTTCTTTTCTTAGTTATAAGAAAATCTAAAAGCCAGTATCCAGAAGATATTCCAACATTCTCCTTTGGGTACTACAAAAATGTTTTGAGACCGTAATTAATATTTCCATTACGTATGCAACACAACGAAGTTCGTTTTTAGCAAATTGTTTAAAGGCATTTTCTTATTCTATAATACGTTTCTTGCTATTTTACAGCGACAATAGGTCACCATTGTCTTCCTTGTTGTAGCCCTGGGAAGTTGGGTTACTTCCAGTTAGTTCGATTCGTCATTGATGATTAAGTTTTATTGAAGTTCTGATGATGGAAATGATGAGAATTCAGAGCTATTGGTCAGACAACTAGGCTGTCTAAAAGCCTCGAGGCAAGATATGCTGCTAACCTACAGTCACGCCACCTTCAACAGGCGTTCTGTCGTGGATGTAAGATCACAAGATGAGGCACTTTGTGCCCACATACAGGAAGGTGCTGTGGATATCATTGTTCATGTAAGCCTCAGTTTTGTAGTTAACACAGGTCATAAATTCGCAATTTCTCCACACAGTAGCCGTCTGCACTTACGTTGCCTCACATTTGCCCTATTTATAACTGTTGGAGTGTCCATCTTTTTCTTTCCTTGCTACGTACACCTTGATAAATAAATCCGCAAGTTTCCTTAAACTCAATAATTAATTTAATATCCACCACTCGATCCATAAGGGCTCTTGAACTTGTTTCGCCCACTACACAGAATTATCCTATCACTCTAAGTGATGTCAGTACTTTATTTACTCTTTCCAATCGCACTGTGTGGCTGTGTTCTATCATCAGGATCTGATTTTCTTGCATTACACTGAAAGGTCTCCAAAAGCGGAAGAGTTGATTCGAAAATGAAGCACTGAACTTTAGTATTATTCACAAACATTTTTTTTGTGTACATTGGATAGGCGTCCTCCGATGGTGTGAGGCAAACCAACAACAAAACGCACCAACCAAAAATAGGCAACAGATTCATAAACCGGTTTCGATACAAAAAATACTAATTGATATGTTGCTGATTAGTGAGATTTTCTGGTAGAATAATTTATATTTCACTGACACAGATAAAGCAGAACTTTTTTAAAAATGAACGCACATCCATTTACTGTATTGTTGTTTATTTAATTACGACCGACGTTTCGGCCTTTTAAGCCATTTCCAAGTTATTGAGTTTATACTTATGATTAACATATATTGCAGGAGATCAAGTTCAAAATTGTCCATAAATTTAGAATATTCGCTCCACAAGCAATATTTTTATTAATATAGGTTAATCTTGAGCTAGATGTCCTGCAGTATAGGTTAATGACATAAACTTATTCACTTTAAAATGGCATAAAAGGCCGAGAAACTGGGTCGTAATTAGATAAACAATAATACAGTCTAAGGGTGGGCTGGTCATTTAAAAATTATTGTACAAGTGTTGCTCAGCAACATCAAAAACAGGACACGGTAACAATTGAATTCGTCATGAACGAATTCTTTCGGCTGAGTGATCGGATAGTCGTGGCAGACATGTATAATATCCACACAGCAAACTCAGTTACCATCGGGTGCATTGATAAAGAGATCCCTGGAAGCAGTCCTTACTTGTTTCTTAGTCTAAAAGTGACATGGTGAGCCCATGTTGTGACGGTCCGCATATATCTTCCGTCCGTACACCTTCTTTATTCCATCCTACGAAGTACTAAGGCTAGGAAGATATGGAAAAATGTTTGTGAGCGACAGGATTAAGCTACGAGTGGGGGATAAAGGTTGTATTAGTATTTTTGAAAAAAACATTTTATTGCAACAACGCTCCGCCACGCGGAAGAAGGTCATGGCCGGAGTTGCCATATGGATATGGTGTCTGTTCTTTCAGACATGCCCAAAAGAACAGACACCATATCCATATAAGTATACAGTTCTGGCAATACCGGCCATGACATTTTTCTTCTGTGCGGATGCACACACATTCCCCGAACTCTTACGGGACTTGGTGAAAATGTCTTCCGCGAGTAATGAGTGTGTTGGGGTGGGATATTACGAATGTAGTGTGTGGATATACAAGGTGAGAATGTGGGTATCGCGGGAGGCGTGCGCGAGATAGTCCCTGCAGTCGCGCTATGCTCTGTGTCCTCGGTGGCTCAGATGGATAGAGCGTCTGCGATGTGAGCAAGAGATCCTGGGCTTTAGTCCCGGTCGGGGCACACATTTTCACCTGTCCCCATTGATATATGAACGCCCGTTAGCAGCTGAAGATATTAATATAATTCTAATTTCGTTCTAGACAGCTGCAGGTCACCAATGGTGTCTGTCCTTTCGGACATGTGTGAAAGAACAGACACCATATAGATATAAGCAATTTTTAAACGTTAGCCAGGGATTAAAATGCGCAATATGTGTACCGTAGGCTATCCGAAAACGTATTCTACTTTATTTTAAAAAAAATATGGTTCAAATAGCTCTGAGCACTATGGGACTTAACTGCTGTGGTCATCAGTCCCCTAGAATTTAGAACTACTTAAACCTAACTAACCTAAGGACATCACACACATCCATGCCCGAGGCAGGATTCGAATCTGCGACCGTAGCGGTCGCACAGTTCCGGACTGTAGCGCCTAGAACAGCTCGGCCACTCCGACCGGCCTTTATTTTAAAGGAGGACCTTTATTTTAAGAGTATATTGGACTGATAATGTTGAAATGCGATCATTAACTTACCAATATATGGTGCAATGTAACATTTCGTGAGATTACTGCAAGAATTATTAGTCCCTGGAAAACACAGAGATTCTTTCGACTTCATACTTTTACAAAGGGAAAAGCTTTACTCAACACGCAGTCATATGCACCTCTAGGGGCACAGACATACAGTTTAGTCGATTATACGTTCCGCATATTGGCGGATTTTTAGCATTAGTCCCATACTTGATAGAACTTTCACCTGAGCCGGAACTTTACTGTTATTCAAGCGTTCAGGCATGGCAGTCTGGAACCGATAGCAGTTAGACGCACGTTTCCAGCTAACCCTGATCAAATAAGAGAAACGCGCAATGTTTGTGTAAACATACAGGTTAATTATTAACCCATGATAAAAGGACAGCCTCCAGCCGTTTTTATAAAGTTATTTCTAAATGAAAGTAACATCATTACCAGTATCAAAAGGACTTTTTATCAGTGGCTTTCCACTCTTATAATTTCATAAACCTTCAACTGGACACAAGATGCTGGTAGTTGTGAGTAAAGTTTCTTTGTATTAAGTAAACGAAACACAGTCTTCGCTTTGTTTCACAAATTTTATTATTACTATATGACCTAGAGCTGAGACTTTAAGCCTGTTTGCAGTGAACAACTATCCCAGAAATGGGAACCAAGGAATGATAAAAAACGGAAAAAATCGTGACTTAAACTGTAATAGTTATTTCTGTCTAAAGTTTTGACACAAAACGATTACAATAACTATGAATAAACACACATTGCAGTACAGTTATGTGCACAGGAATGGTAATGTCGGTCATTATCTATTTATGAATTAATGAAGTAGGGTTCTTCTCCTATGTTGAGGAAACTGGTGAATAATTGAATTGAGATCCATCGTATCGAGTTTCTCTGTGTTCTCCTGTGTCCCACAAACAGTGGGTAGATATTTCTTCAGTTCAAAAGATCGGCCATTGTGAAAAGTGGTGTTTCTAAAATCATATACTGGGAGTGTTAGTCCTGCTATATTGGACAGACTAGGAGGAGAAATTGTGCGACGCTCAGAGAACACATTAGAATGTGAAGTTAAAGAAGACCAAATTTGTGCTCTGCCGAACATTATGTAAACGAAAACCACAAATACGTTATAGATGTAGAAGTAATACCTACTCAACTAGAAATATTAGAAATTGAGAAACAAATGTTTTCATCCTCACATTTAGTACTGAATAAACAAATGCGTTTCAATTATTCAGCCCTTTTATACAACGCTACAACATCTACATAGGAGATAACCTTTTGCATTCATTCGTAAATACACTATGTGATCGAAAGTACCAGGACATATGACTAATAATGTCTTGCAAGCTCGTGGCGCCCTCCATCGGCAATGCGGGAATTCTGTATGGCGTGGGCCCACCCTTAGCCTTGGTGACAGCTTCCACTCTCGTAGACATACGTTCAATCAGGTGCTGGAAGGTTTCTTGGGGAATGGCAAACATCCCAGAGGTTTTCTGTTGGATGCAGGTCAGGACTCTGTGTAGGTCAGTCCATTACAGAGATGTCATTGTCGTTTAACCACTCCGCCACAATCCGTGCATTATGAACAGGTGATCGATCGTGTTGAAAGATGCATTTGCCATCCCCGAATTGTTCTTCAACAGTGGGAAGCAAAAAGGTGCTTAAAACACCAATTCAGGCCTATACTGTGGTAGTGCTACGCAAAACAACATCAAAAACACACCATCATAACACCACCGTCTCCGAATTTTAATGTTGGCTCTACACATGCTGGCAGATGAAGTTCACCGGGCATTCGCCATACCCACACCCTGCCATCGGATCGCCATATTGTTTACCGTGATTCGTCACTCCACATAACGTCTTGCCACTATTCAATCGTCCAATGTTTACACACCTTACACCAAGCGAGGCGTCGTGTTATGAACAGCCGCTCGTCCATGAAATCCAAGTTTTCTCGCCTCCCGCCTAACTGTCATAGTACTTGCAGTGGATCCTGACGCAGTTTGTAATTCCTGAGTGATGGCCTGGACAGATGTCTGCCTATTACACATTACAACCCTCTTCAACTGTCGGCGGTCCCTGTCAGCCAACAGACGAGGACGTTCTGTAGGCTTTTGTGCCGTACGTGTCCCTTCACGTTTGCGCTTTCACTATCACATCGGAAACAATGGACCTAGAGATGTTTAGGAGTGTGGAAATCTCGCGTACAGACGTATGACATAAGTGACACGCAATCACCTGACCACGTTCGAAGTCCGTGAGTTCCATGGACCGCCCCATTCTGCTCTCTCACGATGTCTAATGACTACTGAGGTCGCTGATATGGAGTACCTGGTAGTAGGTGGCAGCACAATGCATCTAATATGAAAAACGTAGTGCATATAATGACAGCGATTTCCATTCCTGAGATGTAGGTCTACTCCAGTGTGTGTTTATTGATGGTTATTGTAAATGCTGTCCTAATGACTGTTGTAAAATACGTAGGTAACTGTCTCCCAACTGCCAATAGAAATCACTTTTGTAGTTGAAATAAAGATACGATAAATTAAGAAGTTGATGTGTTTATCTTTCCTTGGTTCCTGTATCTGGCACCAGTTGTTTATTATGAAATGGGCTTATAACCCAAAACCTAGGTCGTACAGTAACAATAAAGAAAAAAAAGAATGATAAATTTCCGTAACAGTGGATGATCTACATTATCTGATTAATGCACTCTACGTAATGAATAAATACGTTTTACGCATGACTCTAGTAGGTTCTTGTTCCTTCTTTATTCTTTACATACACTGCATTAATCAGATAATGTAGATCGTCCACTGTTACGGAATTTTATCATGCTTTTCTTGCAACTGAGCACCGCAGGGTACGAGGGGCCCTCTTCCGGTCGTTCCTCCAACTACTTCCCGCCTGTGAGGAATTCTGGCTTTAGCGCTAACAGAGGGCGCTGATTATGGGCAGAACTATATTTCCTTTCATTTGTGGCTCCTTTAGCGATTTCTTTTATGTTGTTTAATATTACCCGGTGCAATATCAACGATGTTTAATATTTATGTCATTGACCAGAATATTGGCACTAGAGCATATGTCAGCCACTGTTTTTTAACTCTTCGTCTTTTTAACAATATTACTTTTGTCGTGTTCTTCTTTTTATTGCTTTTTATTACTGTAATACCTTTTATACTTTATAAGCTTATTGCAGACTTAAACTATTGTTTCCCCCTTTTATGCTCGCTGTCTCAATTAATTATCGAAAACTAATGTATGTCGACATTTGCGACATCTGGTCAACTTACAACACAAACATCTTGTGGCTGCTGTACGGCAGCTAGTTTTAAACAGTAGTTTTACTGACAACATGACTCGTGCATGTGATGTGACTTATATGTATTTGACGATGCTGGTGCTGATTCCGCATTTAACATATGACGATGCCACTATGGTTGCAGTACATTAGGACTTTTTGTGAAAGAGGTATGCCTCTCCTAATTTAGGGCGCACAAATGTAAATTTTGTCAGTACTACTTTTCAATATGCTCTATGCATTCTTCTAAAGCTGTATACAGTATGCGAGTGTATTTTTTCCCATTTTTGCTGAGGATCTCACGATGGCCATGAAAGATCGAAACTGGTAATCTGTTAAACAAAAAAGATTGTGATCATAGACTACATTAAAGGAAACGGAAGTGCGAATTGCAGAGTAACCATGTAGATGCAGATGTTAGGCTGTTTGCTGTGGTGGGAGTTACGTACCTGTAGAGCAGGGCATCCATAACGTCCTGCATGGTGACTCCCGGCGGGAGTCCGTCCCTGACGGGCTCTCCAGGCGGAACACCCAATCCGCCACTCGGGGCTCGGATGCCACCACCGGCAGCTCCAGGGACGGAGGACGGCCGCCCACCGAACGCTGTCGGGCGCTCACCGGTCTGCTGCCGAGTGCCGGGAGGCGAAGCCTCACCTCCAAATGGGGCACCGGCGGTTCCAAATGGGGCACCAGCGGTCTGCGGCCCTGGCCGAGCGGAAACTGGGCCTGCACCCGGCTGGCCAGGAGCGCCGCCAACTCCCGAGGGCGTTTGTGCTGGGACGGCGAAGGGTCGCGCTCCGAACGCCGGCTGCTGCCCCACTGGTTGGGAAGGTCTGTCGGGCTGAGCTGCCGTGCCGACAGTTGGCTGCCCTGGCAGGCCAGGGCGCTGCCCTCCGAAGCCAGTCACACCGCCTCCTCTGTCGACGCTCCCAGCACCTCCAGCACCGCCCCCAAAGCTACCGGCACTGCCACCTGCCACCGGAGCCCTAGTGATGCCGACGCCGCCGCCTACAGCACTACCTGGAGCCCCACCTCCGAAGCTCCCACCAGTACGATTTGCGATGCCACCCCCAATGCGATCTCGGACGCCGCCTCCGGCTCCGCCGCCTTGACCACCACCGAAGCCACTGGCAGTTCTGTCTCCAGTGCTGAAACCACCGCCGACGCCTCCAGGTAGTCCAAGTGTTCCAACAGATGCGGGACTAGGTCTTCCAAGTGCTCCAGCGGATGGAGGACCTGTTACAAGAAAATAAAGTTCGTGTGTAGGTAGCGTTCTGTACAAATGTGGGGTTCGTTATAACTTAGCTACTCCCACGTGACAGGAGAGAACGGTATATGACTAGCCGGCCGGTGTGGCCGAGCGGTTCTAGGCGCTTCAGTCTGGAACCACGAGACCGCTACGGTCGCAGTTTCGAATCCTGCCTCGAGCATGGATGTGTGTGATGTCCTTAGGTTAGTTAGGTTTAAGTAGTTCTAAGTTCTAGGGGACTGATAACCCCAGTCCTATAGTGCTCAGAACCGTTTGAACCATTTTTTTAATATATCGATGACAGTAATGACATCCAGAACCACTCAAGATTGTACTCAATTGAGTACTGAATGCCAGTTACAAATTTAAAAAATGTGTGTGAAATCTTATGGGACTTAACTGCTAAGGTCATCAGTCCCTAAGCTTACACACTACTTAACCTAAATTATCCTAAGGACAAACACACACACACACCCATGCCCCAGGGAGGACTCGAACCTCTGCCGGGACAAGCCGCACAGTCCATGACTGCAGCGCCCCAGACCGCTCGGCTAATCCCGCGCAGTTATAAATTCCCTGGAGGTAATTCCTTTCTTTCAGGAGTGCTAGTTCTGCAAGGTTCGCAGGAGAGCTTCTGTAAAGTTTGGAAGGTAGGAAACGAAGTAGTGGCAGAAGTAAAGGCGTGAGGACGGGGCGTGCTTGGGTAGCTCAGATGGTAGAGCACTTGCTCGCGAAAGGCAAAGGTCCCGAGTTCGAGTTTTGATCCGGCACACAGTTTTAATCGGCCAGTAAGTTTCATATTAGCGCACTCTCCGCTGCAGAGTGAAAATCTCATTCTGGTACCTGGAGGTACACGATTTGTTGACACACGGTCGGCACGAGTTCAGAAAATATCCTTCTTGTGAAACACAACTGACTCTTTATTTTCACGAAGTGATGAGTGCTATCGACAGCGGATCTCTCATTGATTGCGTACTGCTAGATCTCGAAAAACGTTTTTGATACCGTTTCTTACAAGTGGCTTGTGATGAAACTGCAAGCCTATGGACAACCGTCTCAGTTCTGCGACTGGATTCGTGTTTACCTGTTGGAAAAGTCACAGTTAATAATAAGTGATGGAAAGACATCGAGTAAGACAGAAACGACTCTGGCATTCCCCAATAAAGTGTTATAGGCTTCTGCTGTTACTGACCTATGTAGAAGATTTAGGAGACAATATGAGCAGCTCTCTGAGACTGTTTGCAGATGATCCTGTCATTTACCGCCTACTAAAGTCATTAGAAAATCAATGCCAATTTCAACATGGTTTACACAAGCTATCCGTATGGCGCGAAAACTGGCAGTTAACCCTAAATGCTTGCCGTCGTGGCCGAGCGGTTCTAGGCGCTTCAGTGTCGAACCGCGCGACCGCTACGGTCACAGGTTCGAATCCTGCCTCAGGCATGGATGTGTGTGATGTCCTTAGGTTTGTTTAGGTTTAAGTAGTTCTAAGTTCTAGAGGACTGATGACCTGTTAAGTGCCATAGTGCTCAGAGCCATTCGAACCATTTGACCCTAAAAATGAAGAAGTGTAAGGTCATCGACATGAGTACTTAAAGGAATCTGTCAAGTTTCGGTTACACGATGAATCACACATATCTAAAGGCTGTGAATTCAACTAAATCCCTAGGAGTTAGAATTACGAATAACTTAAGCTGGAACGATCATACAGACAGGGTGCCTATCTTAAGCGTTGTCAAGTACATTTTCTCTGGTTTTTCGGTGTGTACCTGCAATATCGTATTTGCAAAGTGTAGCTGGCGTTCGCCCAAGCGTCAACTATGCGACGTCCAGTGTCAACGGACTCACCTCGATGGTGAGTGTTCATCGGAGGAGAGGGTATCATCGGGAGTGCCCAGGGAAGTATGGCAGGTCCGCTGTTGTTTTATATCTACATAAATGATCTTTTGGATAGGGTAGATACGTAGCAATGTGCGGCTGTTTGCTGATGATGGTGTGGTGTACCGGAAGGTGTCGTCGTTAAGTGACTGTAGGAGGATACAAGATGACTTGGACAGCATTTGTGATTCGTGTAAAGAATGGCAGCTAACTCTAAATACATATAAATGTAAATTAATGCAGATTAATAGGAAAAAATCCCGTAATGTTTCAATACTCAATTAGTAGTGTAGCGCTTGACACAGTCACGTCGATTAAATATTTGCGCGTAACATTGCAGAGCGATATGAGGTGGGACAAGCATGTAATGGCAGTTGTCGGGAAGGCAGATAGTCGTCTTCGGTTCATTGGTAGAATTTTGGGAAGATCTGGTTCATCTGTAAAGGAGACCGCTTATAAAACACTGATACGACCTATTCTTGAGTACTGCTCGAGCTTTTGGGATCCCTATCAGGTCGGATTGAGGGAGGACATAGAAGCAGTTCAGAGGCGGGCTGCTAGATTTGTTACTGGTAGGTTTGATCATCACTCGAGTGTTACGGAAACGCTTCAGGAACACGGGTGGGAGTCTCTGGAGGAAAGGAGGCGTTCTTTTCGTGAATCCTACTGAGGAAATTTAGAGAACCAGAATTTGAGGCTGACTGCAGTACAATTTTACTGCCGCCAACTTATATTTCGCGGAAAGACCACAAAGATAAGAGAGATTAGGGCTCGTACAGAGGCATATGGGCAGTCATTTTTCTCTCGTTCTGTTGGGGCGTGGAACAGGGAGAGAAGATGCTAATTGTGGTACGAGGTACCCTCCGCCACGCACCGTATGGTGGATTGCGGAGTACGTATGTAGATGTAGATGTAGAAAGCGTAGGTTTGTTTCCCATCACGAATAAAATTCTTTTTAAAGCAGAATTTTACATGTCTGTTCTATAGAACGGACCGAAATTAGTCTGGTGTGATATTCGCCTTATCAATGCGCATTAACACGAACAGTAAAACACGAGGAATCACCAGTTCTCTAGAGGCGGCTGAACAACAAGGGCCCGCGCTGACTGCAATAGACATACACAGCGCTACTCTGTCGCTTCTAGAGTACTGCTCATTTACTGTTCCTGTTAATTCATATCGATGAAACGAACAACGCACGGTACTCATATGGGTCCGTTCTATCGAATGGTCACGTAAAATTTTCCTCTAAAATTTATTTTATTCGTAATAAGAACTAAACCGACGCTTTCCGGCGACAACTGGCATCGCATAAAATATGTGATGAGCAGTATTTGTTTGGTCTGACCCCAGCCAGCTACACGTTGCAAAAAGGAAATTACAAATATCTGCCTGAACGCCAGAGAATACGCAACTCACTACTCTTGGAAAAATGTTTTGGGGAGGGCAAATCAAAGACTATACTGGGTGGTCGGAAATTCCCGTTACAGAATTATAGAACTTGTAGAGGGGAGTGAGTACATCGTATTTTGAATAGGAACCGTTGTTCGGAAACGTCATCCAACCAGACTACAGAGCGTCAAAGCTATGGGCGCGGGCGCCTGTAAATGTACTTGTGTACGAGGTGATTCCGTAATGATGTTACAGACTTTCTAGGTTGATGGAGAACGATAAATGTATTAACTTCAATTAAGGAGCCCTTTACCGGAAAAGAACGAGTCGAAAGTTATAAACGAAAACCGTTCTGGTATCGCCGACAGTTGGATACATGTACCGGTTCTTGTGTTGCGAAAAGTGTAGGGCTGGTAACTTTCACTGGTGGTAGTGTGGACAAAAACGAGAAAAAATGTACACTAAATGTGGGCTCCAAATTGCATGTCTGAGGAGCTATGACCATTCATTCATCTTCACTAATGTGAAACACATCTCGTCTATTGAGAGAGTGTTCATAGCTGTCAAGGTACTCACTTTAGAGCCCACGTTTATTAGACATTTTTTCCCGTTTTTGTCCATACTACCACCTCTGAAAGTAACCCTCCCTACACTCTTCGCAACACAAGAACCGGTACATGTATTCAACTGTTGGAGGTATCATAACGGTTTTCGTTTATAAGTTTCGACTCGTTCGTTTCCGGTAAAGAGATCCTTACTTCAAATTAATACATTTATGCTTCCCCATCATCCTAGAAAGTCTGTATCATCATCACGGAATCACGCCATATATACGTACATTTACAGACGCCCGCGCCTATAACTTTGACGCTCTGTACGCTCGTTGGATGACATTATCGGACATTGGTTCCTATTCAAAATACGATGTACTCACTCCCATCTACAAGTGCTAGAATTCTGTAACGGGAATTTCCAACCACACTGTATTTTATTGGCAGATCACTTAGAAGTTGCAACACGTCTGCTAAGGAGACCGCCTACGCTGTGTCTTGTCTGTTGGGGTGCATGCGCAGGAAACAGTGGCGTTTTGTAGCATATGTGTTTCGGGACGGTTTTCTCAACTTCTCACCAATACCGTGGACTTACAGATCTGTGTTGTGTGTGTTCCCTAGGTGGCTATGCTATTAGCGCCAGTTTCGTGTAGTTCCACGTGGTGTGGCATCACATTCTGCAATTATGCTTAATTTATGAGCACGAGTGTACGTTAGTGTGTAATCGGTACACACTGTGGCCATTATTAAATTACATTAAAGAGATTTGAACCTGACCTCCAACGAACGGAGGCTGCAACTCAGAGCCGATGGCCGGAGGCGCAGCTGCCGTGGTGGTGGGGATGAGGCAGCCGCTGCAGCCGTTGACGCCGTCGAGCCTGGCCGCCGTCCTGGTGGAGCCGGGGGCTGCGGGGGGCGTCGAGGTGCGCGTCGCTGCTGCCGGCGGCTGCGTCACAGGCCGCGTTGTCGTGCTGGCGCGCGGCGCCGTCCGCATCTGGTCCAGAGCTGGCGACACACAGCACACCGGCGCACGCTCACACATCTTTCCATGCTCACATTACAGTTCGAAAAATATTCGTCTTCGACCGACAAGGAGCACTTGCGAGACGTACTGTTGACTAATATACGCTGTGATGGAAACGGTCATTGGATATCCCCTAATATCGTGGTGGACCTTCTTTCGCCCAGCGTAGTGCAGCAGCTCGACCTCCTATGGGCTCAAGTACCCTGCAGAAATACTTAGCCGTCCATAAATGCGAAAGTGTTGCCGGTGTTGGAGTTTTCTCACGAACTGGTCTCACGATCGATGCGTTTCATATAGGACGATCTGGGTGGTCAGTTCGTTCCCTGAAATTGTCCAGAACGTTCTACAAACCACGGGTTAGCAACTGTGGCTTAGTGAAATGGCGCACGGTCAGCCATAAAAATTCCATCTTTGTATTGCAACATGAAGTCCATGAATAGATGCAAATAACCATATCCAGTCACCAGTCAATGATCGATTCAGTTCGACCAGAGGACCCAATCCATTCCATGTAAAAACAGCCAAAACAGTTGTGGATCCATCAGCAGCGCCGGCCGGTGTGGGCAAGTGGTTCTAGGCGCTACAGTCTGGAACCGCGCGACCGCTAAGGTTGCAGGTTCGAATCCTGCCTCGGGCATGGATGTGTGTGATGTCCTTAGGTTAGTTAGGTTCAAGTAGTTCTAAGTTCTAGGGGACTGATGACCTCAGAAGTTAAGTCCCATAGCGCTCAGAGCCATTTTTTTCAGCAATCATACGCCCATTCTGTACAATTAAAACGTAATGTTGTTAGAAACTTCAAAAACTGAGTCCTACTATGATTTGGCCTTAGTTTATTTTCTACAAGCCATGAACATATGTCATGAACTGTACTATTTGAAAGCCAATGTTGCACACAA
The DNA here is from genome assembly GCF_023897955.1 of Schistocerca gregaria. Taxonomy (NCBI): domain Eukaryota; kingdom Metazoa; phylum Arthropoda; class Insecta; order Orthoptera; family Acrididae; genus Schistocerca; species Schistocerca gregaria. The sequence continues at coordinate 385,759,199 of NC_064927.1, forward strand.
CATCCTTTACTACCAAGCTTGTGTCATCAGCAAACAGAAATATTTTAGTTACCCGCGATACTAGAGGGCACATCTGTTATATAAATAAGGAACAGGAGTGGCCCCAACACTGGTCCCTGAGGTACCCCCCATTTGACTGTACCCCACTCATACCCAACATCACAGCCACTCTCAACACTGTGAGTAATGTCCTTTTGCTGTCTGTTGGTAAAGTAAGAGGTGAACCAACTGTGAACTACTCCCCGTATTCTGTAATGGTCCAATTTCTGGAGCAATGTTTCGCGATCAACACAATCAAAAGCCTTAGTTAAATCAGTTAATTCAAAAAATATGCCTAGCGTTCGAAACCTTTTGTTTAACCCATCAAGTATCTCACAGAGAAAAGAGAATATAGCATTTTCAGTCGTTAAACGAGTTGTAAAGCCGGACTCTACGTTTGATAGCAAACCTTGCCATATAAAATGATCAATTATCCTTACATACACAGCCTTTTCAATAACGTTAACAAACACTGATGGCATAGAAATAGGCCTAAAATTGTCTGCATTATCCCTTTCTGCTTTTTTGTAAAGCGGTTTCACTACTGAGAACTTTAATCGTTCAGTAAACTGACCAGTCCTAAAGGAAAAATTACAAATATGGTTAAATAAATGTCTAACATGTGCAGTACAATACTTCAATATTCTGGTAGGCACTCCATAGTATTCATGAGAGTCCTTAGTCTTCTGTGACTTAGTTGTTGACTGATTCTCCCCGTTGTATGTATCAGAGAGGAGTATTTCAGATACCAATCTCGGAAAGGCATTTGCCAAGAGAGTTAAATGATTCCCCGTAGAAACTAAATTTTTATTTAATTCCCCAGCAATGCTCAGAAAATAGTTGTTAAATACTGTAGATATATCTCATTTATCAATAACAGAAATACTTTTACTACGAATTGACTTTATATTGTCGACCTTGTGCTGCTGACTTGACACTTCCTTCACAACCAACCATACGGTTTAATTTAATCCTGTGAATTAGGTATTCTATTTACGCACCACAGACTCTTTGCCTTCCTAATAACATTTTTAAGCACCTTTCAGCACTGTTTGTAATGGGCTACTGTAACTTGATTGTGACTACTTCTAACATTCTGATATTATTCCCTCTTCGTTCTACATGATATCCTTATCCCACTAGTCAGCCTCCCAGGCTGCCTTTTACTGCTGGTACCCCGTTTAGAAAGTTCTAATGGAAAGCAAATCTCAATGAGCATGAGAAATGTGTTAAGGAAAGCATTATTTTGATCATCTATGTTTTCGGCACAATAAACATCCTGCCACTTTTGTGCTTTGAAGAGGTTTAAAAAACTCTCTATTGCTATTGGGTTAACTTTCCTACATAGTTTGTAATTATATGTAACATTCGTTTGAGTACAAAAGCCTTTTAATGTTAAAATTTGTGCATCATGGTCTGAAAAACCATTCACCATTTTACTTTTCTGAGTAATTCAGTCCTTTGGTCAGACAGTAGATAATCAAGGAGGTGATATAAATGAATTTATGAACATCTAGTGATTAGAGGCTTCCTTCTCAGAGCCGCTGTTTACGACGTCATACCTAAAACCTACTACGAGCGATCCGGTATCAGAGCGCCAGCAAAACGTATGGCAGACTACCGACCTCAAGACTTAACGAGGCACTTCACCTCATTCCAAATCACCAGGGACTCTCAGCTTCAGGCGCTTGAGTTCCTTTCCCTTGGTGCGATTCCGGGAGATTAAAGATACCACAAGAAAAGGATAAATAGCAGCGTTCAGAAAGACCGAGATACTTCGCCAGCAGATGACAAGAAAGGAACGTGTCGAAACTACGCTCCAAAACGAAGGCTTTACTCAGTTGAATTCCCGAGAACAATTCATCAGTGCAAATCGCCTAGAAAGCCTGAGAATAACTTATGATGTTGCGCGAAACTGCAGCTCTGATGTGAAGAGAGGAACTCACTTCAGTCTGTATCAAAGCAGGAATGTTGTGGTCGAAATCTTGGTGGAAGTGCATGTCGCCGTCGATAAGAATCGCCAAAGGCTACAGGATTTGTCAGCGGGTGGAAGCAAATTTCTAATCCCGAAGATACAGGCTATCTCTAAAAGCTTCCGTTGGGAGCAGACAACCATGGTGCTAAGGACAATATCCGCGAACAGACCACACTGGCCCAGATGTGCCCACCACCCTTTAGTGAATGAGCTGCGCTCCTGTCTAATATGCATCTCTCCATGCTACTCTATCCTGTGCAAGCTTCTTCATCTCCCAGTACCTACTGCAGCCTACACACTTCTAAATCTGCTTTGTGTATTCATCTCTTGGTCTCCCTCTACGATTTTTACCCCCCACGCTGCCCTGAAACACTAAATTGGTGATGCCTCCATGTCTCAGAACATGTCCTACCAACCGATTCCTTCTTCTAGTCAATCTGTGCCACAAGCTCCTCTTCTCCCCAGTTCTATTCAATACCTTCTCATTACTTACGTGGTCTACCCATATAATCTTCAGCATTCTTCTGTAACACCACATTTCGAAAGCTTCTATTCTTCTCTTGTGTAAACTATTTATCGTCCACGTTTCACTTCCATACATGGCCACACTCCATACAAATACTTTCAGAAACGACTTCCTGACATTTAAATCTATACTCGATGTTAACAAATTTCTCTTCTTCAGAAACGCTTTCCTTGCAATTGCCTGTCTTCATTTTATATCCCCTCTACTTCGACCATCATCAGTTATTTTGCTCCCCAAATAGCAAAACTCCTTTACTACTTTAAGTGTCTCATTTCCTAATCTAATTCCCTCAGCATTACCCGACTTAATTAGACTACATTCCATTATTCTCTTTTTGCTTTTGTTGACGTTCATCTTATACCCTCCTTTCAAGACACTGTCCAGTCCGTTCAAGTGCTCTTCCAAGTCCTTTGCCGTCTCTGACAGAATTACAATGTCATCGGCGAACTTCAAAGTTTTTATTTCTTCTCCGTGGATTTTAATACCTACTCCGAACTTTTCTTTTGTTTCCTTTATTGCTTGGTCAATATACAGATTGAATAACATCGGGGAGAAGCTACAACCCTCTCTCACGCCCTTCCCAACCACCGCTTCCCTGTCATACCCCTCGACTCTTATAACTGCCATCTGCTGTCTATACAAATTGTAAATAGCCTTTCGCTCCCTATATTTTACCCCTGCAGCCTTCAGAATTTGAAAGAGAGTATTCCAATCAAGATTGTTAAAAAATTTCTCTAAGTGTACAAATGCTATGCAAAAGATATATACTGAAAAAACAATAACTAAAATATGGTTGAATAAATTACATAGTAAGTTGGAGATCGAGCGAATGACTCATATCCTGCTATTTTTAATCTTTTTAACAACATAATCGCATGAGCATTTCACATTTCAGTAACCATTTTTGAACGATCGGTGTTCACATTCAGCCTACAGAAACATGGTGCAAGAGGTTTCCGTTGACAATACGAAAACCGCTTACATGTTCCTTTAATCTTTTGATGGGCACTGCCTAGTCGAAAATGTTACGGAAATGTAAAATGCTAGTGTAATCGTGTCGTAGAAAAAGGTGTAAGAAATAACTGATAACATAACTGACTAACCATTAATTACACGATTATAAGGTGCAACCTTTTGTGTCAACGGATTCTACATAATTATATTTTTTATATGTAGTGGCAATTGTTGGTACTGTTTTAATATCAGTCACCAAGGTTTATTTCTGTTTTCGTTCTCTAGTTTTATTCCTATTTCATTCTTCGTAGGCGCGCCTGAAATTGACAATGCACACAATCCGATCAACTGTGGCACATAAAAATTTTTGGTAGTAAAACATGGCCTTTCAGAAGAAACAAATTATTTAATAAATTTACTTTTGCTCATTCATAACCGAAATGTTGAACCCATTGGTCATTACTGTCTTCAGCAACCTCCAAGACGAGTCGAGTCACATAAGCTTTCTCCGACGTATACATTACTCAGTTATCATGACGACAACATAGAGACTGTGGCTCTTAAAGAGGTATACAAGCTCAAACTGGTAGCGCACTTGCCCACGAAAGGCAAAGGTCCCGAGTTCGAGTCTCGGTCCGGCACACAGTTTTAATCTGCCATGAAGTTTCATATCAGAGCACACACCGCTGCAGAGTGAAAATCTCATTCAGGTATACAAGCTGTCTTTATTACTGGGCACAAGAAGATTACGAATGTTTGTGTAATATGCAGCATCCACGACATTCAATGTTGTTGTTTCAAGGGAGTAAATTTGTTAGGCACCCTCCCCACACTTCTTTTTTGCCACAGTAGTAGTTTGGTACTAGTCTTAACGGATTTTTAGAGGTAAATCACCTAACTTCGATTCCTCGTACAGCAATCATTGTTATTAGTTTACGTTCGAATTAAAATTTTGTTAATCTATTTCAGACTACGTTACATTCCTGTGTTAGCTATCTGGAATTAACCGGAGTGACTCCTGTCTTACGTGTCTCCAATGATATTAGGTCTCAATCTTTGTTTAGATCTAATCTTTGTTTAGAATTACTTGCAATAGAGTTTCTCATTTAGTTTGAAGTTTTTTTCCCCAAAAGTTAATGGGCGCAAAGAGAGAAACAATGATAACTCAGCGACGCACAACACAATGTTGTTTCCTTGAATGTGTTTCAGTCGACGTGTTCATATCCTGTAGGTATTAGGCTTTATCGTACTTACGCGGTCCGAGGCGAATGTTCTTCATGCTGATGATCTTGAAGTCCCCATTCTCGTCCGTGGCGTACACCGTCACGTGGTAGACTCCGTCTGCCGTGATGAAGCCGAACTCCCCCATGATGATGCCTCTCTCATCTGCGGACATGTCGTTACAAATGATTCACTACTTACGATGCAATTCTTCGCATAGTTATGAGACTGTAACGAAGCATCGAGACACAATTATAATGGTAACTTGAGGACTGATAGTATAAACTGATTTATAGACGCCCATTAGTTATACAAACGTTTTGATCCCTTAGTTGTAGGACAATGATACGAAAAAAAAGTAAAGTATCCATCAGCTGCAATGAAGATTTGAGTGCCGTCGCACTCTTTTACGAGTTAAGATCCGTTCTTTGTTCAACTACCTGAAAACCATCTTTAGCATTATTTTGTGGACAGATCTGCCGGTTAACGTAGAAACCAAAGAACTCACTATTTTCTTCACATTGAACTCTTTTGGAGATATAAAACTTCTGTTAATGACTACTAAAATTTCCAATGCGCATCGACAAGTAAATATTATGATTATTTTCTGACCTTCGCTCAGCAGGCAGTTACCCGAGACGGACTTGTCATAAAGATGTAAAGTGGAATTTCGACAAGAAATTCGTTTGTTTCATTGATGTGCCTTATTCTGGTCGTTCTAAATAATGTACAACTCTCTGATACCATTACTGTTCATTTTTATGTCAGACTGCGGTATTACCTAATGTGCAATTATTTCTTTCTAAATAAAAGGTAGTAGAAAAAATCTATTTTTGGATATTCATTGACGTTGTTCACAAAACATATGTTCGACTTGTTGTGTAGTAAAGTCGACATACATTTTAGGGTTTTCGTATGTAATACTAAGCATGACAATTCACTGATTGCTTACACAACTTGCACACACGATTTTAACGAGTGCTACAGAGTTGTATTAACTGGTTTAACGATGCTGCGACATAGGTGTAAAATTAACGTTGAGGTGTTGTGACCCATTCCGTTCAACAAATGAGAAGGAGAGAATGTTGCGTATCTGGAAACGCCCCGGACAGCGGTTACAAATCAACCTGACTGTCGCTAGCCATAGAGCTCGACAACCAGGAGTGATGTTCTAGTGTGCCATTTCTTTCCATACCTGGATCCCTTTGGTAGTCATCCGTGCCACGCCTGCAGCACAGCGGTACATCCAGGGTATGCTACGCCCTGTTCTTTTGCCTTCATGGCAAGCCATCTTGGTTTATATTTCAGCAAAATAATGCTCGCCCGCATACGGCAGGAATTTCTACTACTTGTCTTCGTTCTTGCCAAACCCTCTGTGGCCAACGGGGTCGTCTAGTCTCTCCGAAATTGCAAATGTTTGGAGCATTATGGACGGGGAGCTCGTACCATCTTAGGATTTTGACGATATAACGCACCAGATGGATAAAATTTTGCACCATATCCTTCATTAAAACATCCAACAACTATATTAATAAACGTCAAGCTGAATGACGGCTTGTATAAAAGCCAAAGGAAGACCAACGCGTTAGTGACTTGCTCACCTTCGTGAAGCTCTTTTTCTTGAATGAACCATCAAATTTTTCTAGAATTTTAATCATCTGGTCGCGAGGGATTAGCCGAGCGGTCTAAGGCGCTGCAGTCATGGACTGTGCGGCTGGTCACGGCGGAGGTTCGAGTCCTCCCTCGGGTATGAGTGTGTGTGTTTGTCCTTAGGATAAATTAGGTTAAGTATTGTGTAAGCTTAAGGACTGATGACCTCAGCAGTTAAGTCCCATAAGATTTCACACACATTTGAACATTTGATTTTTTTTTTAAATCATTTGTTTGTCTGTACATCTACATCACGTCTGTCGATTTCCGTACCATTCGGATACTTACTGCCTGTTGCGCCGGTATTTTTTTTTTTTTGTCTTAGAGTGTATATACAGTGAAGAGCCAAAAAAACTCGTACACCTGCCTAATATCGTGTAGGGACCTAGCCAGCACGCAGAACTGCCGCAACGCGACGTGGCACCGACTCGACTAATGTCTGAAGTAGTGATGGAGGAAACTGACACCATGAGCCCTAAGGGACTGTCAGTAAATCCGTTAAAGTACGAAGGGCTCGAGATTTCTTCTGAACAATAAGTTGCATGGCTTCCCAGATATGCTCAATAATGTTAATGTCTGGGGAGTTTGGTGGCCTGCGGAAGAGTTTAAACTTAGAAGAGTGGTCCTGAAGCCACACTGTAACAGTTCTGGACGTGTGGGGTGTCGCATTATCCTGCTGGAATTGCTCAAGTCCGCTGGAATGCACAATAGACATGAATGGATGCAGGTGATGAGACAGGATGCTTACGTACGTGTCACCTGTCAGAGTTGTATTTAGACGTATCACGGGTCCCACATCGCTCCACCTGCTCACACCCCACACCATTACAGATCCTCCACGAGTTTCAACAGTCCCCTGCTGACATGCATGGTCCGTGGATTCATGAGTTTGTCTCCATACCCGTACACGTCCATCCGCTCTATACAATTTGAAACGAGACTCCTCCGACCAGGCAGCATGTTACCAGACATGAACAGTCCAAAGTCGGTGTTCACGGGCCCTGGCGAGGCATAAAGCTTTGTGTTGTGCAGTCATCGAGGATACATGAGTCGGACCTCGGCTCCGAAATCCCATGTCGATCATGTGTCCTTGAATGATTTGCACGCTGACAGTTGTTGATGGCCCAGCACTGAAATCGTTCGGAAGTATTGCACTTCTGTCACGTTAAACGATTCTCTTCAGTAGTTGGTACCGTTCTTGCAAGATCTTTCTCGGCCGCTACGATGTCGGAGATTTGATTGTTATAGCGAATTCCTGATATTCACGGTACACTTGTGAAATGGTCGTACGGGAACCTCCCCACTTCATCGCTACTTTGGAGACGTTGTCTCCCATCGCTAGTACGCTGAATATAATACCACGCCAAACTAACTTAAAGGTTGATAACATGTCATTGTAGCAGCAGTGACCGATCTAACAACTGCGCCAGACACTTGTTGTATTATATAGAAGTTGCCGACCACTAAGTCGTATTCTGCCTGTTTACATATCGCAGTATTTGAACACGCATTCCTATATCAGCTTCTTTGGTGCTTCAGTGCTAAAGATGCATCCAGTAGACTTGCAGGTAAATTTACTCTGTACTCATCAGCAGGCGTATGCTCTCCACCCTCTATAATCTGCTGGCTGGAGTAACAAACGACGTCTTGTTGATGATGTCAGGCGAGAGCTCTGTTGATATTCGAATCATATCTGACTTAGAGTCGCCGTATAATTGACTAGCGTACAGGTTTACGTGGACATGCAGTGTTACACGTCAGCCATCATCAGAAAACTGTTTTTAGCAGAGATTTCACCTTAAAACGTCAATTATTTTTCGATAAAAACAGAATAATAGCTTCTTCACATGTTTGGAGAGTTTACTCTTAGACGCCGAAACGATTTAAATATATTTGAATTGCTAATACCACTAAAAATATCTGAATTATCGACTGTGCAAAGAGCCGTGGTATAGTGACAGCTGACAGTGTGGTCAAGGTACCACCTGTCTATCAGAGACTCGTCCTTGATTCACTACTGACAAAGGTCATTGATGCAAAGACACTAACTGCAAAGAGTAATTAGTGTCATTTGATCCAAGTGCGTCAAAGAAAAAAAGGATAGAAAAGCTTTTGGGTCATGCAGAAGCTGTTTCTTATTTCAATGTGCGATGTTTGAAGACTGAAGAAGCGTGAGTTTCAGCACCATACACCCAGGAGAAGTGTCTGTCAGAGATCAACGACGGATCAAGCACTTCGCAAGATGCTTCCTGGAGAAGGAAAATTTCAAGGAAAAGATTACCTTGGACCTGAAACCAGATGAAGAAACAGCTTTACAGGAGTATCAAGGGAAAAGGTATGGTGGTGGTCAATTTTAATGGGTGTGTGTGTTGTACTAGCATTCATTTTTCAGTAAAATTTAAATCCATTTCCCTGTACGTTGGTTCAGTGCCAACTTTTATATTCTAAATACCAATCTCAATGAAATTTTTGCAGGAAGTAGTGTTGAGGTATTCGCTTACTTCAAAGCATTAATATTGCCGAAAATTTCGTTTGTCTCTGTTTCATTATCACATTTGTGTACCGATAATTAGAGAAAAATTAAGTTTTAAAATTTTAAAAAAATAATGTTAGTAAAATAACAATATTTATCCTAAAATGAATGCATAAAACTGTTGAACAATGTCTTGTGAATGAACATGAGGAGTCTGAAATGTGAAAACTGAATGCTTAGTACCAAAAGTTGTTTTTCAAAAATGCCATTAAAATCATAAAAAATTATAAACTCAAAAACTTAGATATTCCTACATCTTTAAATGACACATACGATTTTAAAAGTCGGTTGAAATCGGAAACGTTGAAGAAAGGTTAAATTTTTGTCTGCAGTCTGCCCTTAAGTGAGTAAGAGACAATACGGACATATTCGGATGTGCGACCTTTCTTCTCGTGGCGGTGCTGCTGCCCCTCGATGACGAATCCGAACTCGTAGGGCCTGTTCTCGTCAGTGTAGTCGTCGTCCGAGGCAGCGGGCGCTCCCAATACCAGGCCGCACAGCAGCGCCGCCGCCACCCACACTAAGGCCAGCCTCCTCGCTGACACCGCCTGCAACACGAGGAAGGCACACCGTGACAGCAAGGGCAGGGAGGGGCCACACCTCCACAGGCAAACCACTCACTGTAGCCAATATCGCCAAAATTTACTACAGTACATCGGCGTTTTTTTTTTTTTTTTTTTTTTTTTTTTTTTTTTTTTTTTTTTTTTTTTGAAACTGTTACTGTACGGAAAATACCCACAAAGTTCTCAAAGTAAATATTTGTTTTGTAAATAAAACTGCCTTTTCCTGCTGCTAGTTACTTTATTTATCCCATACGCGTTTCGCCTTCTCCTGTTCTGAGGCATCATCAGTTAGATCTATAACGATGCTGTTCTGTTAGTTATAGAACATCAAACAGTTCACTTCGCGATTTTTTGCAAAAAAAGTAATTATAACGATTTTTTGACCTGCGTTTCTTCATATCTGGTCTGGAGGTCGCACTACCACTTTTATCACTGCCATACGTAAGTAATTACCTTTTTTTTTTTTTACAAAAAATCGCGTAGTGAACTTTTTGATAATCTATAACTAACAAAACTGTATCGTTATAGATCCCACTGATAATGCCTCACAACAGGAGAAGGCGAAACGCGTATGGGACAAATAAAGTAACTAGCAGTAGGAAAAGGCAGTTTTATTTACAAAACTAATATTTATATGCTTTCTGCGGAGGTTGGCCACACAAATAAACTTGCTTCTCAAAGTAAGTCATTTGATTGAGAAAAAGAAATGTTATTAACCTGACTGTCAAAAGTTTGGTGTAATTACTCTCTGTGTACTAAAAATGTAAAAGTAATACACACACACACACACACACACACACACACACACACACACACACACATAGTTTTCACGCTGCTGTAGTATTTACACCTGGCTACCTCACCATCATGACTTCGATTACCACGTTTCCTATTACGAAAACAGTCAAAATCATTCTTTTCACCCAGCGCAATATTTCAGGAAACGTAAACATAGCGAAACAGCTCATGTAATGAGACCAACGATGGAAAGGATCTACAGGAATGAAGCACGTCTCCGGCACATTCAAATAACAGTAATTTTCAATCGAACTCGTGTAATAATAATCGTACTAGCAAACCAGGTAATGCTTCGAAATTGTTAAATAGTACTGGAATTCGATGAATATCGTAATTTCCTTCTCCGCTTCTCTCTTACCATCTCCTTCTCCCCCTTTGTCGATTTCCTCCTTCTCTGCACTCTCTTTGTCTGTCATCTGTTTCCCCCTCTCCTCGTACATTTCGTCCTGCCCCTATCTCTCTGCATCTCCTCCTGCCCTCTGTCTCTCTGTCCGTTTTATACTTCCTCTTGCCTTTCTGTCAATCTCCTTCCACCTCCCTGTCTTCAGTTCCTCCACCCTCCTCTCTCGATTATTATTATTGCAGACAAAACGCTGATTGGGAATTGATGACACGTAAAATGATTTGGTAAATTGGTTGGCAGCTGGATCTGTGATAGTAGCTTCAATGACGGCATTTCGCATTGTTTTAATAGGCAAACGTGTAGGATTACAAAGTTTCGGACGATTCAGATTATGTAGTACTAAATGAAAGCCAATAAGCCAGAAATAGGACTTCCCTGTTCTCTGTTACGGCTGACTACGAGGAAGAAAAAAGAAACAGTACATTGTTGTGTATACAATTCAAAAATTCTATACACAACAATGTACTACTGTTTGAAATTATATACCGGGTGATCAAAAAGTCAGTATATATTTGAAAACTTAATAAACCACGGAATCATGTAGATAGAGAGGTAAAATTTGACACACATTCTTGGAATGACATGGGGTTTTATTAGAACCAAAAAAATACGCCAATGCCTCACCATAACTGCGAACATGTTTTACAGTGCTGTTCACAACATTATTTCTCGACTACAGCTATTGCTGAGGAATGATGGTGGACATATTGAGCATTTCCTGTGAAGAACATCATCTTTGCTTTGTCTTACTTTGTTATGCTAATTACTGCCATTTTGATCAGATGAAGTGCCATCTGTAGCACATTTTTTGAACTTTTGTATTTTTTTGGTTCTAATAAAACCCCATGTCATTTCAAGCATGTGTGTCAACTTGTACCTCTCTATCTACATTATTCCGTGATTTATTCAGTTTTCAAATTTATACTGACTTTCTGATCACCCGATATATATATATTACGCAATATTTATATACATACAAAAACTCAGTCTTTATGTACATGCCAGTCTGCTTTCTTTGGACCCCAGCTGATGTAGGATTCGTTTTACAACGACGACATCGATTGGATGGGAAAGGACGCCAATGTTTCTGGCCCTGTAATGATCTTCAGACTACCGTCTGCCGATTCTAGGTTATGGGTACGCAAACAGCAGAGGAAGAATGGACCGAGCACTGGCGAGTTTCAGTCTGCTGTAAAGATCAAAATTATTTTAATAAGAGCAGGCATTGCCTGTAGCCCTCATCTCGTAGTCGTGCGGTAGCGTTCTCGCTTCCCACGCCCGGGTACCCGGGTTCGATTCCCGGCGGGGTCAGGGATTTCCTCTGCCTCGTGATGGCTGGGTGTTGTGTGATGTCCTTAGGTTAGTTAGGTTTAAGTAGTTCTAAGTTCTAGGGGACTGATGACCATAGATGTTAAGTCCCATAGTGCTCAGAGCCATTTGAACCATTTTTTAGCCATTGCCTGTAGCGGAAGCCACTGTTTTGAAAACAGCCACAATTCGAACAGTGTGTTTTTCATTTACCGGTTTCACTATTCAGCTAAACAAGACCATCATCAAATTATACGGTTTAAAGTTGTCTGACAGCTCTAAGGATTAAACTGACTGTACTATAGTACTTAAATTTACGTTTCAAGTGCGCTGAAAGTACAGTAGTAAAAGATGTCATTGACAGCGCCCAATGTAATCATTTACTACCGTACTTTAAACGTAAGTTTAAGTACTATATTACAGCCACTTTAATCTTTAGAGAAGCCAGACAACTTTAAACGCAATGTTTAATGCTTTCAGCCAACTTTAAACTGTATATTCTAATGATGCTCTTGTTCATTTTAAGAACGAAGCGGGTAAATAAAAATACAATATGTGACTTGGGCTCTTTCCAAAAACTTCACTTGAATAGTACTACGCTGCGATCCAACAAATAATTAGAGGCTCCCACTGGTAGCCGGTATGGCGGGAAAGACCTCAACGGCAGTGAAGGCGGAGGTGAAGGTCATCAGAACGGCAGAACAGGCAGGAGGGGAGACCTTTACGTAAAAGCACAACACTGTAGCCTCTGCTCCCACAATGGGCGGCTATGAAAGGCGTCTGTTCCACCTGTTAGTACCGGCCTCATTTATAGATCTAAGCTAAATGCTTGAATTTTAATCATGGAAAGATTCGACTCTCTTCCCCCAAGCAAAACTGTAACCTAAGGCATGGCGGTAAATTTCAAAAGGAAAACTTCTCCAGGAAGTACCCAATCATCCATCGCGAGTCAAGGTGGTGCAACTAGGTCTTTGGATTCTGGAGAGCCTAGAACATCCCGTAAGGAAGAGTCGAAACTTCCTGGAACTTCTTCAAAGATAATACACAAGAAAAATCGCCTACTGGGCAGTCTGAACATAAACGCACTTATGAAAGTCAGAAAACTAAAATACCTAACTGACACCCTCAGCAAACGCGAAACACTTTTATTAGCACTTCAAGAAACACGATATCTGGATGAAAATGGAAATGAGTCAGTTGGATACAGGATTCACAAAGGAAATCCAACCATTAGAAATTTGGATAATATGGTTGTCTTAGGGACAGCACTTAAGGTCAATCAACAATTTACTAAATTAGTAACTAATTTTAGCTCCGCATCACAACGAATTTCATTTCTGGATTTTAGACCAGGCAATAAACGTGACACCACTATAAATGCACATCCACCTATCAACCTACATAAAAGAAAAACAAGTGTAAGGTTTTTGGGAAATGCTAGAATACGAGACATCCAAACTACCAAAAGAACATATCAGAATCATAGTGGGAGGCTTTAATGTACAAGTTGGCAAGGAAAGAAAATTTAAATCAGTAGTTGGAGACTATCCAGCGCATAGAAGAACAAAAAGAAATGGGGAAAGTCTCGTAAAGTTTTGCAAATAATTTAACTCAAAATTAATGACAGCATTTATGAGGAAACTTGCAAGAAAGAAAAAGACTTAGAAATCACCTAATCCAAATCAAGGTGAGTATCAAATACGCCATGTGGCAGGCCATTATCTAACAGTTATAAAGACCAAGTTTCAACCGAACAAACCTAAACCGAAACCAAAATGATTTCCAATAGTAAACACTAAATTTCTCACGCAAATTCTGGTTAAATTATGTGGTATATGAAACACACAAAGCATGAGAGATTGGTAAGAAATTAAAGAAACGATGATAGCCAGTTAAAGAAATGGGACAACCAAGAAGAATATCAAGACAGATGGCGAAATGAGTTATGTGATGAAGCAATTCACATTCGACTAAAGGCATGGAAAAAATGGAACTGTTACGTATAAGAAACGTGAATGTTGGGAAGAGTTTAAAGAAAAAACAGAAAAATTCATCAGGTCAGTGAAAAGAAAATGTAACGAAGACAGACTGGAAGAAATTGATCCAGACTTTAAAAGCAACAACACTAGGGGCTTCAGTCAAACTCACATTTTTAAGAGAAAAATTGAAACTTGGTTTCCAGCAATAAAGAGAAGTGCCAACTTTCAGCTGAATAGTTTGAAAATCTATTAATTTGTGAAGAGACTGTTGACCGATTACAACTTGAAAAACCACGACATGAAAATCTACCATTGCAGCCACTGACAGCGGAAGAAATAGAAAACATTATCAGGTCGCTGAAGAATAACAAGGCACCGGGAGAGGATGGGATAGTACCAAAAAAATCGAAAGTAAGGGACTTATCTGCAAGGCAGAAAATTTACAAGGTGAAGGTATTTTGACAAAAGGAATCATACCCAGCGACTGGAAAGAAGTAGCGGTCCATCCTCTTCAGAAAAAAGAGATAAAACAGATACCAACAACTACAGAGGCATCTCCTTGTAACCAGAAAGATACAAAATACTTTTTAAAGCACTTCTAAATGGAATACAGGAACAAGTAGGATCTAACAGAGGAGAGTGCTGAGCAGGACTTAGGAAACGCAGATCATATGTAGAACATATTCCTAATTAAAAACCATTTTGAGACTGAGACCTATAGAAAATAAAAACACAGTAGTTACTTTCGTAGACGAAAAGAAGACTAACGATTGAGTTGACAGATAAATACTGCTTCAGATACTTTACGAATCAGTGACAGATGATAATACTAGAAGACTTGTTGAACAAAAGCTTATGGGTACAACATAAAGGATTAAGTTTCAAGGCGAAATTTCTGAACCGTTCAAAATCAAAACAGCAGTTCGGCTAGGAGATGGACTGTCCCTGATTCTCTTTCACCTGGTTTGGGCAAAATACTAAAAAACATGGGAAAACGGATTAGGAGACAGAGACATAAAATGTATAAACATGGGACAAGGAAAGAACAAATTTTATGTAAAATGTTTAGCCTTTGCGGATTATATGGCATTCATAACTGAAAACCAAACAGACAGAACTGTTACGTTTGGTCCATTACACGAGACTGCTGAAAAGACTGGGCTAAATACATCTTATGAAAAAACCTAGTATATAGAACACAAACACAATAGAGAAAAGTTTGTTAAGAAAAAGAATGGAAAAATTTAAAAAAAAATTGATAAATTTAAATATCTCGGGAAATGGATCCAAGCCAACGGGCCTGATAAAACAAAAAACAAAGAAAGAGTAAAGAAGTTAGATTATGCATACAAATTAACACAAAACTACTTCAATAAGAAATCAGTATTCATCCAAGTGAAGATTAGACATAATAATTCAGTTACTGAGACACAAGCAAAGTATAGATCACAGTGCCTAACATTGAATAAGAGAGACGAACAAAGAGAACGAGAAGAAAGAGAGAGTAAAATACTAAAAAAAATTCTAGGTCCAGAGAAACAATGAAAATGTATGGATTAAAAGGGAAATTAATATTTATATAAACATACAGAACAAATCACACGAACAATCAAGAAGAGACGGCTAAAGTTGTATGGACACATAAAAAGAATGGAAGGAACAAGGATTACAAAGAAAAATTTTAATTACGTTAATAAACTGAAGAAAACTATAGGATGGATAGAAGTAATGAAGAAAGATGCAAACAAAATAGGTGTTACTGAAGGAATGATACATGATAGGAATCGTTTCAGACTATTGATAGAAAAATCGACCTATGAAGAAGATAAACCAAAACCTCTGCCAAAGAGATTGTGGACAGATGATCCGAGACGAGTGATTGGAGAGAAAATGACGAAGTACTTGGAAGAAAGGAAGAAAAAGAAACATCATAAGTCTTAAGTCGTGTGCGGTCCATAGCTCGCCAAATACATATACCATTTATACAGGATGAGTCACTAATTATTGCTACCAAGAATAACTTCGAAAGTATGATAGGAACTGAAAAGTTTGTGGGACAAAAGTTGCATCGGACAACGGGGGCCATAATATGATGTTGGGTTATTGTTGCTAGGTGGGGTCTTGTCAGAGATATGAAGGACAACTTTGTTTTTTTAAATGGTATGCTATAGTTTGGTACTTATTTTCTGATAGCGGCTGTCGAGATGAATCCAGTGATGTTGAACAGTAAGGTCTTTGTAGGTCAACGAAGGTCACAACGGTGGCATGAACATCCATTTACAGAAGGTGTTCGAAGTATCAATGCAGTGCTGCAATTTTCTTATCATGGACTGAGTGGTATTCCTCATCACATTGGCACTTACCGAAGCACAAGCATATCTTCAGGTGTGGTTGAAACGTCTTTATAAACCATAACTTTTAAAAAACCTCACAAGAAAAAAATCCAGAAACGTCAAGTCTGGCGAACGAGCAAGACACAATACATCTCCTGCGTGTCAAATCCAACGATTTGGGAATTGTCTCTGCAGCTCATTACTAGCCATCAGCGAAAAACGTGTCGCACACGTATCGTGATGATACCACATTCTGTTCCTTGTTCCTAAAGGTATTTCTTCACATAACAGATCCAATGTTTCTTGCAGGAATGTGGTGTACTTCCTACCATTCAGACTTCCTTCGATGACATAGGGACCTATAATTCAGTCCTACAGAATTCCACGCCATACATTCACCGACTACGGTTTTTGGTGTGCAACTTACCGCAGCCAACATAAGGATTTTCTGTTGCGCAGTAGTGCAAATTAACATTTCCATGGTTCGTGTATGTAACCTCGTCAGTAAATAAAATCAAATTAATAAATGTTTCGTCCCTCTGAATCTGAAGTTGAGCCCATCGGCATAATTCAATGCGGCGCTTACAATCCGTACTAGTTAGTTCTTGGTGGAGACTGATATGGCAAGTATGTTATTTATGGCGCTGCAGAACACGAACAACATCATTTTGGTGCATGCCAGATTCCATTGCGATTTGACGCGAACTAACACAAGGCTCTCGAAGCACAGTGGCAAAAGTACCAATTTCTGTTTCCTTGTAAGTAACTTCCCTTTTCCGGATATGTTTCCGATGCATTAAAGGTTCAGTTTTTCTCAATTTGTCATACACATATTTAAATGCACGAACTGTAGGGTGAGTACGTTGCGGATATCTTTCAGCAACTATCACCGAATTTCGTTGGCATTCTCCGTAAATGAGAAGCATATCGACTTGTTCTTCGAAGGAATACATCATTCACAATCGCTTGATTGGACGATAATAGTCTTACCGTTCCGCCGTCAAATTGTGTTTGCATTGAATGGCACGTTAGATGGATACGCCGTATTCGGCGAATATTTACTATTTGCACGATATACGAGAGAGAATTGTCAGAGCATACTCTTCGATAAGTGCCGATGTGATAAGGAATACCACTCAATCCATGATAAGAAGATTGCAGCACTGTATTGATATCAATGGTCATCACTTCTAACACCTTCTGTAAATGGACGTTCATGTCAACTTTTTGATCTTCCTTGATCTTCAAAGACCTTACTGTTACACATCATTGGATTCGTCTCAATAGCCGCTATCAGAAAATAAGTACCAAACTATAGCATCCCGCTTAAAAAAACAAAGTTGACCTACAGATCTCTGACGCGACCCCACCTAGCAGCGAAATACCAAAGTCATATTATGGCTCCCGTTGTTCCAAGCAACACTTTCCCCACAAATTTTTCAGCTCCTATCATACTTCAGGAGTTATTCTTGGTGGAAATAATTGGTGACTCACCCTGTGTATGGGAGAAATATCCATCTGAAGACTTATGCTGGAGTAACCTGTAAAAACTGAAATAAGCCGTTTATGAACTTTTAAAACATTATTGCTTTCAACGCCTCCCTTTCACATACACACACACACAACAATATATATATATATATATATATACACTATATACATATATATACATATATACTATATTTATATATACTATATATATATATATACTATATATATATATATATATATATATACTATATATACTATATACTATATATACTATATATACTATACTATATATACTATATATATATATATATATACTATATATATATATATATATATATATATATATATATATATATATATATATACTATATATACTATATATATATACTATATATATATACTATATATATATATACTATATATACTATATAGTATACTATACTATATACTATACTATATACTATATACTATATACTATATATATATACTATACTATATATACTATATATATACTATATATACTATATATATACTATATATATACTATACTATATATATACTATATATACTATATACTATACTATATACTATATACTATATATATACTATACTATATACTATATATATACTATATATACTATATACTATATACTATACTATATATACTATACTAGTATACTATACTATATAGTATACTATATATACTATATATATACTATATATACTATACTATATATACTATATACTATATATACTATATATATATATACTATATATATACTATATACATATATACACTATATACATATATATACACTATATATATATACATTACGTAAAAGCAACTCGTTGTTAAACGATGTTGCAAAAAGATCTCAAAAAGTTCTTGACCGATTTACATATATATATGAGATTTTTGGTAATAACGTTAAACAATGAGTTGTTTTATGTAGTAGCATAGATGTGGAAACAAATTTTCAGCTCTTTTGACTCAACTGTTTTCTGTCAGTGTCAAAGAGCACATACAGCACAGATAAAAATATCTGTAAATACTTTCCGGTGTCTGCTCCATCTATGAACCATTGAATATATCTGATACGATGAGGCACAATATGTGTTATTTACATTGACAACATGAATTTTCAGTTGCAAGACATAGCTATTCATTAAAGTGGCCACAGAACAACAAACTGCCGATATAACACACTGTGAATTCATACGTTCTGACGGCATTTTACAATTCTTCCAGGAAAGTTGTGATTGCATTTCGTTGTGGGTTAAGATCGTCATAGACCCTCGAAAACAGACTGAAATTTGTAGGACAATGTGTTCACTGTTACTGGAATACTGGTACGTCGAACCATCGTGCCTGCGAGGGCGTCCTGAAAAGTAATGCCTCCGATTTTTTATGTGAAAACTCTATACATTTTTTTGAAATAAAATCCGTGTCATTAAGTTTCTCCAACTTTATCGTTCATGTCTACATATTTGTCTCTCAACATACTCACCTTTGTGACGAACAGATTTCTCCGAACGAGGGTCCAGTTCGTCGCTACGGTCACTGCAGAACTTTTGGCTTTGTTGACGGAGCCCCAACACCACCTCTGCTTGTGTTGGTTCATCGGTATCGAAGTTAAGTCCCCTAAAGTGTTCTTTAACTTTTCGAAACAGAAGAAAATCGGATAGCGCCAAATCGAGACTATGTGGTGAATAATCGATGACAGTGATCACAAGGCATCGGATTGTTGCAGATGTCACAGGGTTCGTGTGTAGACTGGCATTATCGTGTTGAAGCAAAGGTTGCTCCACGTGTGTACGAACTATTCTCACTCAAAATTCGATTGCAGCACACTGTTTCTCACGCACCGACGTAGGTGCATTACACACCGCCATGTTGCTCACTACAATTCGGAGCCCTCTAGCGGCATAGACACGAAGAGTAAAGACGTGGAGTGTTAATAAGATTGGTTTATTAAAAAAGTTTTCAGCGTTTTCACATAAAAATTCTGATGCATTATTTATTAGCACGACCTCGTAGTTTCTGGTCACGATCCGTCGAGTGATGTGACGCAACTGTAGGTTACTCGACGCGAATTCGGAAGGGTGAAATCCCAGTTCAGCCTTCGAGATTTAGATTTTCGTGATTTCTCTAAATCGCTATTCGTAAATGTCAGGATAATTCGTCCGAAACAGCATGGTCGATTTCCTTCTCCGACCATCGCTAATTCTTCATGCAAGCTACGCCTCTAACGATCTCGTCATCGATAAGGAATTAATCCCTAATATTTCATCCTTTTCCCCTCGTCGCGATCTCCTAGAATTGACAGCTTCTAACAGCGAGTTAAGAAATTCGATTCCCGATTCCCACTTCAGGGTTTGCTAGGACGACAGAGGCCTGGAATCGGGTCTACGAAGACCCGTGAGGCTTAACGAAACGAGTAACGAAAGTAGCCTAAGACAGAAAGACAGAGCATACAGCATAACTGTGCTGTGACAGAATGTGCAAGTGCATCCAGAATTGGTACACCAATCAGGCAAAATCATCATGAGCGTTGAGGCAATCATCTAACCGATGCACCAGCTTGAACAGACTCGTTTGGTAAAACACCGTGTCCTGCTGCATGAGTAAGTCCGTAAGTGCCTGCTGCACATCATAATCGGCAGTAGTCGTCTGCATTCAAGGCCTTTTTTAACAGACCTGAGAAGTGATAATTGCATGGGGAGAGATCAGAACTGTAGGGCACGTGCTTGAGTGTCTCCTGCTTGACTTCTACGTTATGATATTTCAGATACGGGAGCATCCTGTGTCGAATCGCAACCAGTACTAAACTTAGCGCACCATTCCACAATAGTTGTTTTCGACATACGTGCTGTCCTACACATTTCCTACGGGTGACTACCGGTGTTTGTTGTTCGGCAACCAAGGATAGAGTAGTATCACGTTAGTCCTGTTTGGACGCATTTGTTAATATCGACACCATAGTTCACGTTTCCGCATTTACCTGGACGCACGTCTGAAAGACAAGAATGCCACACAAGCCCCCTGTCTACGTGTCAATGCTTATATACTCGCATCGGAGTCGCGCTACGTTCCATATACATTGAAGGAAGGTCCTCATACCGAAACGTTTTGATCACCCCTTATATCTTCCACCACCCTGTGCCCAGAGCTATGTATTAGAAACGTAACAGCTCATATTTTATCGTTTCTCCTTCTCCTCCTTGTACTCCTTCTCCACCTTCTCATTCTATTCTCCCTCTTCCTGTCTCTTCCTTTCCCTCCCTCCCTTCTTCTGTCTCTCTTCCTTACACACACACACACACACACACACACACACACACACACACCTTCCCACACACTTTTCTTCAGAGGAGTAGTAGTCAGTCGCCACTCCATAGATTGCCGTATTGTTTGTGGTTTGGAATGATGAACCCACGTGTCACAGCTTCTGTCGATGTTCGATAAACAATTGTCACATTCATGCACGTAAGGTAAAAGCAATTCCATACAGATGGTCCTTCGTTGCTCTTTATGGTCTTCTGATAGGCGACGGCGAACCTAGCGCTCACACACCTTTGAGTATCCCAACTGGTGGACGTGTGTGTCAGCACTACAAACAGAGACGTCCAGGTAAACAGCGAAGTGTTGGACTGTGATCTGTCGATCACCTAGGATGAGAGTGTCCGCACATTCGAACATTGGAGGATTCGCGTCTGTGTGTAGCCAGTCGCCACGCGGGAGATCGGACAGATTCTCGCGACCTTGTTGCAACGATTACAGGAGCTCCACTCAATGACTCACTTCGCTTTTGTTCACTACCAGGTCTCCATAGACGTTCTGCGAGCGCCTACGAATATCTGTGATACTCTAGTTTTCTGCGAAAAAAAACTCAGTGACAACTCTCTGCCTGGAAAGCACCTCCTACACAGATGTCATGTTGAAGCGTAAGAATAGCGTCGTCACCTATCGGAACTTTATGAAGATATAGGGCTGTATTGGGATATTCCAAGATTTCCCACAACAAAATCCGCATTGTTTCAAACTAAATCGGCCGAAAAAAATGCGTTACTAATTCAAAGCCCCTCCTATTTTCTTCCTGAGTGTGAGGAATGTTTTCTGAAGGTTGGTCATACCTTTTCCTTACAGTCTGTATGTCAAAGATGGAATTAGATTTATAGTACAAATTTCGCAATACACCGATGTTATTAGAGGCACTTGTAGCCAATCTTTTTTAAGTTTTTACTAATGTTATTTAGAAACGCACAGATGTCCTCTTAATTTACCACTTTGTTTTCGAACCGTTTACTATCACGTTTTCAATATGTAATCGTTCCCCGTAGCGAGTACACTTAGAAATGACATATTTCGTGGAGGTGAGACTGCAGTAACACTGAGTATAAATAGACAAACAGATGAGGGAGAGCTGCCAGGACATAAATCATATCCATACGTACCGGTACTTTATTGGCACATCAACACAGGTGGTCTTGAGAAAATATCAGGATCTTCGATTCTAGATGGTCATTAATACACTTCGAGAAATTAATTTTGAATAAAATTAACTCAGCGTATAACATCCTGTGACATTCTACAACGCCCCCAGTCAGCCGATTGGTGCAGGCAATTATAGCTGTATTGACCACCAGTCGACTGTGAATCCCCGTGCGCTTTCGGCA
Source organism: Schistocerca gregaria (assembly GCF_023897955.1). Lineage (NCBI taxonomy): Eukaryota > Metazoa > Arthropoda > Insecta > Orthoptera > Acrididae > Schistocerca > Schistocerca gregaria. The sequence goes on from NC_064927.1 coordinate 385,781,649, forward strand.
ATATATAATTTTCACGAACCCTGTAGGCTATAATTTGGCGTGGACTTGGATTTAGAGTCCTTATTGGCAGCAGCGGCGGCGACGGTGTAAGAAATAAACGATGGCAGCAAGAGTTCCGTTCATCGACCTCGAAGGTAGTGCCGCTAGTTTTTTATTCAATAAATCTCAGGCGATTGCTTCATCAGCACCTTACCGGTGGCTGCCACTTCTGAACGATTAAATAAATCACACGTGTGTGACGGACGTGCGCGGAAAGCTGTAGGGAGGTGGGTGAGCGCTCAGCACGTGACACGGGGTCACCTCATTGGCGAGTCGCACTTTCTCCAAGCACGCGCATAATGAGTTAGCGAATCCCCGCCGTCGCCTAGGACCGCTGTGCACGCGCAAAAAGGTCACGTGTGACGACAAAACGCCAGCGACTGGACGATGCCCGGTACAGCTCGATTGGTATCTTTCTTATGTTATTATGTCACACGCAGTGGATCTAAGGCTATCTTTCATTGTTTTTATTTTTTTAATACTATTCTACCCTTAAGCAACATTGACTGCAAAGAAAAACAAACATTATATCTATATACACTACTGACCATTAAAATTGCTACACCACGAAGTTGACGTTCTACTCAGACGCGAAATTTAACCGACAGGAAGAAGATGCTGTGATATACAAATGATTAGCTTCTCAGAGCATTCACACAGGGCTGGTGCCGGTGGCGACACCTATAACGTACTGACATGAAGAAAGGTTCCAATCGATTTCTCATACACAAACAGCAGTTGACCGGCGTAGCCTAGTGAAACGTTGTTCTGATGCCTCGTGTATGGAGGAGAAACGCGTACCATCACGTTTCCGACTTCGATAAAGGTGGGATTGTAGCCTATCGCGAACGCGGTTTATCGTATCGCGACTTTGCTGCTCGCGTTGGTCGAGATCCAATGACTGCTAGCAGAATATGGAATCGGTAGGTTCAAGAGAGTAATAAGGAACGCCGTGCTGGATCCCAACGGCCTCGTATCACTAGCAGTCGAGATGATAGACATCTTATCCGCATGGCTGTAACGGATCGTGCAGCCACGTCTCGATCCCTGAGTCAATAGATGGGGACTTTTGCAAGACAACAAACATCTGCACGAACAGTTCGACGACGTTTTCAGCAGCGTGGACTATCAGCTCGGAGACCGTGGCTGCGGTTACCCTTGACGCTGCATCGCAGATAGGAGCGCCTGAGATGGTGTACTCAACGTCGAACCTGGGTGCACGAATGGCAAAATGTCATTTTTTCCGATGAATCTAAGTTCTGTTTACAGCATCATGATGGTCGCATCCGTGTTTGGCGACATCGCAGTGAACGCACATTGGAAGCGTGTATTCATCATCGCCATACTGGCGTATCACCCGGCGTAATGGTATGGGGTACCATTGGTTACACGTCTCGGTCACCTCTTGTACGCATTGACGACACTTTGAACAGTGGACGTTACATTTCAGATGTGTTACGACCCGTGGCTCTACACTTCATTTGATCCCTGCGAAACCCTACATTTCAGCAGGATAATGCACGACCGCATGTTGCAGGTCCTGTACGGGCCTTTCTGGATCCAGAATATGTTCGACTGCTGCCCTGGCCAGCACATTCTCCAGATCTCTCACCAACTGAAAACGTCTGGTCAATTGTGGCTGAACAACTGGCTTGTCACAATACGCCAGTCACTACTCTCGATGAAATGTGATATCGTGATGAAGCTGCATGGGCAGCTGTACCTGTACACGCTATTCAAGCTCTGTTTGACTCAATGCCCAGGCGTATCAAGGCCGTTATTACGGCCGGAGGTGGTTGTTCTGGGTACTGATTTCTCAGGATCTATGCACTCAAATTGCGTGATAATGTAATCAGATGTCAGTTATAGTATAATATATTTGTCCAATGAATACCCGTTTATCATCTGCATTTCTTCTTCGTGTAGCAATTTTAATCGCCAGTAGTGTAGAAGGTATCCCTTTTGCCAGCTCAGTATAAGACAGCTTCAAACGCCTGATTATTCTACGAATGAGTTAACTTGTTACATATTTGACGTTGAGTGTGTATATAAGAAAAAGTTTGACATTATAATTAAAGCCTGTTGAAAGTCGCTAACTGCTCTCATGTTGAAATGCAGGATAGTCTGGGGAATTTGCGATCCATTTTAAGCAAAAGCAAGTTTTTGGCGCATCTCGCTGCTCATGACGTCATATCTCCTGAAATGTGTGTCGTAGAGTGATATAACTTTGAACGTGAATTCAGTGACATATGTGGGTACTCTCTTCAAAATGTGTTGTTAATAGAGTCAGTAGTGAAGCCGTAATAAATTAAAATGTCATGCTAAAGTTTTACTGCATGTACAATGAAAATGTTGTAAGCGATAAACATTTTTCCTTTCATGACTTTGTGGGGGATGTATGATACAGAAAGATTCGTAAAAGTGTGACATTTCGTGTGGAGTTTGCTGGAAGTCGGCTAATTGCTATGTTTTTCAGATACTCCATGGATAACGTCCGGGTATTTGAGCGCCGTCAGTTACGCCTCCACAAGGCAAACGATAGTGCTTGTCGGCTCTAAGATGTTCAAATTCCGTCAATAATTTCCAGAAATATCGAAAATCAAATTCTTGTTGCCTCTGCAAGGCGTTAGATAGGAAACCTGCAACTAGTACTGAGTTATGGGCTCCGAGATCGTCTACTAATAATATAGTACTAAGGGTATTAGATTATAGTCACGAGTACATTAGGTACAAGTGTCTTCATACAATAGTTTCATGTGGAGTTTCTTATTCAAAATAATTTGAGTATTCATATATAGCTTATACACAAGTTCTTTTAATGTGTACTAGCTGAGTACCCGGTGTTGCATGGGTATGTATTTATTTCTGTCTTCTATTAATCCCTCTCCTTCTTCATCCATTCCCCGTTCATCTCCCTGTCTATCTTCTTCTCCCCCTCCAATTTCTTCCCCTCTTCCCCATCTCATTGTCGATATCGATATCGTCTTCGCCCTCTATTTGTCAACCTACTCCTGTCTCTCTCTCTGTCCATCTGCTCTTCTCCCTCTTTCTACCCATAACATTCTCCAAACCTCTCTGTCTATCTCCTTCTCCACCCTCTAATTCCATGTCTTCTTCATCTTCTCTTCCTCAGTTTCCCCCTCCCACCCTCTCTCTCCCTCTCTGTTCATGTCCTCCTCTTTCATTTCTCTCTCCATTTTCTACTTCCCTCTGTCTATTCACCGCCTCCTCACCCATCTCTCTGCCTATCTCTATCTCGTTCTCCCTCTGTCTCCGTCCCAGTACAGGTTGTTTATCACCTTGCAGCAGCGAATGGCGCGAATTCTTCATTGTAATTAATCGAAACTACTCCATTTAATAATAATAATTTGTTTACATGACTTAAAATCGTCGTGATGCACTATTAAAATTAAAAAGACAATGTCTCACATTTCGTTTTGCTTGTAGGGCACCACCAACCCAAAGAAGTTTCGTCAAGTGGAGAAACAAAACACGAAATGTTTTGTAAAACGTGAACTAGCCGTCTGAAGATGAACCTATCGGTTCGAAATCGGTAATGGCGCTGTTTAAATAAATAAATAGCATTGTAAAAAGTGGGTGGTTGCTTTAATCTAATGTGTAAGAGTCAACCTCTATTCTGTAGACAGTCATGGGCTCAGAATATCAGTTTTTGACAAAATAGAATAAAGCTTTGTGCCGTGCAGTCATCAAGAATACACGAAAGCCCATATCTATGATTTTTCGTTGAATGGTTCGCACACTGACACTTCTTGATGGCACTTTTGTCAACTTGAACTGTTTTCTTCAGTCGTCGTTGGTCCCGTTCTTGCGGGATTTTTCTCCGGCAGCAGAGACGTCAGAGATTTGTTGTTTTTCCGGATTCCTGATATTGACGGTTCACTCGTGAAATGGTCGTACTGGAAAATCCCCACTTCATCGCTACCTCGGAGATACTGTGTCCCATCGCTCATGTGCTGACGATAACACCACGTTCAAACTCACATAAAATAGCTAACCTGACACTGTAGCAAAAGTAATCGATCTAATAAGTGCCCCAAAAACTTCTCTTATACAGGCATTGTCGACCACAGCGCCGTGTTCTTCCAGTTTACATAACTGTGTATTTGAATACGCATACCTATATTAGTTTCTTTGGTGCTGCATGGTTCTTGCACAGATACAGCTTAGTCTAGGGGCTGATGTTACGATTATTGAAAACCTTTTTTCGGAAGGAATCGGAAGCTGTGCCGACGCAGTTGAGGCGATGTTCAGTGTTTCCACTCGATAATACCGCTATAATGTACAACTCCATGGCAGTGTCAACGGAACGGACAGCAGGTGACGTCACAAGACGTACAGTATGATGAAGGGTGTCCTTGTATAATTTTAACTTCATTGTATAGCTTGTGACGTGCGGTTAGCCTACCATTCCACACTACTGCTTTCTTCCTCCATCTCACGCCTTCAGAGATGCGACTACGCACTAATATGCCCACCTCACTCGCTTGCAGCCGCACGAGGAAAGGTTCCTACTTCGGCTGTAAAACGCCTGTTACGTATGATTATTGTGCAGTTTGAGAGTCAAACCGAGCTAATGAACGTCCACAGAGACGTATTTACCCGTTGCCCTTCCCAGTAGTTCAAACAGCCACATTTCTCCTAGGGTCGTCGCCTGACATTACACAAGCACCTACATGCTACGTAGAGAGCCGCCGGCCGTTCACTGCTACGTCCACGGCACACCTGGAGTGGGCGACACGTAGTAAAACTGGTGGGTAAGGGCCCAAGTGCATGTTTACAGACCCTTGTTGTCAGTTTCAGGGTTCTTCTGCGGACCACATAGCGCCAGTGGCGAACGACACCGGCGAAACAGCTCTACTGATTCTTACTTGGTTGCCAAATACTTTAGCGGTGAGCGGTACTAAAATTATTAACACCAACTTCATCATCGTCGTCATTATCGCCGCCACCACCATTACCATAGTCTTTATCATGCTCCGTGTTGATCGAAACGTTGCTACTGCTGGTCTGTGTGTGGCGTCATCCTGTCAACAGGACGCTAATCATACCCCTCTTTCAATAATGGACTCGTCGAAGAGATGCTAAATCTTAATCCTAGATTACTAAAACCTCGTCAAATTTAGGATGGAAATTGATAGCAACTCACGGTTCCCGCCAATATAATATCGTCAGCATAGGGTGTAAAAGAGGATATTTTGTACTTATTTTGTATGTTACATATCATTGCAGACTTTATAATTGCGGTCAACTAATGTATAAATAATAAATTATGACGTCCTTTGAATAAAATATTGACTAGTAAAATTTACATTGATTTAGTAGCAATATAACATTTTCCCTCCTTTAAGGTTCTTTTGTTAAGTTTCTTTTCTTCTCTACGTCTTTCAAATTCGAAAAATGAAGCAATCAACATAAGCACATAATGGGCGAATAACTTAAAATTTTTATTTCGTGAACTGCACAATATATCGAAACGAAGTGTTGGGACGATGATGGGAGGTGGATGGCACGTAATTTTGCTGCATGGCTAAACTATTAACTCTTACATAAACAGGGATATTTGACAAAAGTGTGGTAAGGTTGAAAGGAAAAGCAGCTGGAATTTGATTATACGTTGAAAACACCCCCAGGTAGGATCGTCACGCCAGTCTACGTCGTTATAGGGAGCAAGAAGACAGGAATGCGCTACTAGGATAAAACTAGTTTCCTCGTTGCCCTACTACACTGAAACGCCAAAGAAACTGATATCGGTATGCGTATTCAAATACATAGATATGTAAACAGGCAGAATACGGCCCTGCGGTCAGCAAGGCCTATATAAGACAACAAGTGTCTGACGCACTTGTTATATCGGTTACTGCTGCTACAATGGCAGGTTATCAACATTTAAGTGAGTCTCAACGTGGAGTTGTAGTCGTCGCACGAGCTATGGGACACACCATCTCCGAGGTAGCGATGAAGTGGGGATTTTTCCGTACGACCATTTCACAGGTGTGCCGTGAATATCAGGAATCCCGTAAAACATCAAATCTCAGACATCGCCATGGCTGGAGAAAGATCCTGCCAGAACGGGATCAACGACGACTGAAGAGAATGGTTCACTTTACAGAAGTGCAACCCTTCCGCAAATTGCTGCACATTTCATTGCTGGGCCATCAACAAGTGTCAATGTGCGAACCGTTCAACGAAACATCATCGATATGGGCTTTCGGAGCCGTAGGCCCACTCGTGTACGCTTGATCACTGCACGACACAAAGCTTTACGTCTCACCAGGGCCCGTCAACGCCGGCATTGGACTCTGGATCACTGAAAACGTGTTGCCTGGTCGGACGAGTCTTGCATGTCTTCAGGGGACTAGTCAAGGCCGGCCGGAGTGACCGAGCGGTTCTAGGCGCTACAGTCTGGAACCGCGCGACCGTTATGGTGCAGATGGAGTGATGTGGGACCCCTGATACGTTTAGGACGACTCTAAGAGCATCCTGTCTGATTAGCTGCATCCATTATTGTCCGTTGTGTATTCCGACGGACTTGGGAAATTGCAGCAAGACCATGCGACATCCCACACGTCCAAAATTACTACAGAGCGGCTCCAGGCACACTCTTCTGAGTTTAAGCACCTCCACTGGCCGCCCTACTCCCAAAACATGAACCTTATTGAGCGTATCTGGGATGCCTTGCTGTTCAAAAGAGATCTCCAGTCACTCGTATGCTTACGGATATATGGACAGCCCTGCAGGACTGATGTTTTGAAATCCATCCAGCACTACTTCAGACATTAGTCGAGTCCATGTCACGTCGTGTTGCGGCACTTCCGCGTGCTAACGGGCGCCCTATCCGATCTTAGACAGATGGTGTCTTTGGCTCTTCAATATGAATACGACGTACATACCCGGTTAACTGTGAGTGTTGCAGATTGAATAGTTATTTAACTTCTAATGTGTCAGAATGGGCTTATGAAATCTATCTAAAATGTACGTACTGACGTGTGTGTAAGTGAACAGGTTTTGTGGTAACAAGTAAAACAGTGAAAGGCTTGTTTAGCGACGGAAGTTGTCGTGAGATTCCTGCTTGGCAGCTTTTAGGATGCAGTAGCCGAAGAATTGCGAGACCTCTTGAATTGAGTGAAAAGTCCGATAACCAGACACTATGGGTTGAGAGTAATTCGAAGAAAGAAGAAAGGAAAGCGTAGCAGCAGGAATGAGATTAGCGAGGAACTTAACACCAAAGATGAGGGCTACAAAGTAGACGAAATGAAAGAATTCTGCTGACTTGGAATCACAATAATGTATGACAGACGAAGCAAAGCTGATGTAAAAGGAGAAGAGTACAGGCAAAACAGACAATCCATTCCAAAATAATTCTACAGGTATCAAACATCGCCTCTGATTTGAGGGCGGAGTTTTAAGCACGATGTTGTACGGAAGTGAATCAAGAACTGCCTGAAAACCGGAAAGGAAGAGAACCGAAACGTGAGATGCGGTACGTTGAAAATTGGAGTGACTGACAAGAAAAGAAATGAGGAGCTTCTCCGCAGAATCGGTGAGGAAAGAAACATAAGAAACACATTGACAAAAAGAAGGGACAGTAGTACAGGACATGTGTTACGAGGGGCTCAATTATTTGCTGAGTGTATTCCAATCTCTATTTTCCTCTACAGTTTTTACTTTCTACAGCTGTCTGTAGTATCACGGAAGCTATTAAAAATGGTTCAAATGGCTGTGAGCACTATAGTACTTCACAGCTGAGGTCCCTTAGAACTTACAGCTACTTAAACCTGACTAACCTAAGGACATCACACACATCCATGCCCGAGGCAGGCTTCGAACATGCGACCGTAGTGGTCGCGCGGTTACACACTGAAGCGCCTATAACCGCCCAGCCACATCGGCCGGTGAAATTCCGTGATGTCTGAACGGATGATCTACCATCCTGTCTCTTATTCTTTTTCCCCTGTTTATATTCCCTCGTCGATTCTTTGAATAATCGCCTCATTACTTACCTTATCAGTCTAATTCAATTTCAAACATTTTTCTGTAGCACTACATCTCAATTGCTTCGATTCTCTTCCTTTCTGGTTTTCCCACAGTCCATGAACTACCATATTACGCTCCAAAAGTACGTTCTCAGAAATTTGTTCCTGAAATTAAGGCCTTTTTTTGACGCTAGTAGACCTCTCTCGGCCAGGAATGGCCTTCTTACCAGAGCTAGTCTGCCTTAGAGGTCGTCCTTGCTCCGATCGCCATATGTTATTTTTCTGCCTATGTAGCAGAATCCCTTAACTTCCTCTACTTCGTGATCACCAATCCTGATGTTAAGTTTGTCGCTGTTCTCTTTGCTACTTCTCATTACTTTCGTCTTTCTTCGATGTACTCTCAATCCATGTTCTGTACTCAAAAAATGGTTCAAATGGTTCTGAGCACTATGAGACTTAACTTCTGAGGTCATCAGTCCCCTAGACCTTAGAACTACTTCAACTTAACTAACCGAAGGACATCACACACATCCATGCCCGAGGCAGGATTCGAACTTGCAACCGTAGCAGTAGCGCGGTTCCGGACTGAAGCGCCTAAAACCGCTCGTTCACAACGGCCGGCCGCTGGAACTATCAACGGAAGTTTGTGTGCGATACATTTTTGATGTACACTTTTTTGACAGCGGTCGCGCGGTTCCATGCTGTAGCGCCTAGAGCCTCTCGGTCACCTCGGCCGGCTGCTCTGTACTCATTAGACTGTTCATTCCATTCAGCGACGGCCTTATGCCACCGTGCAGGGGGGGCCTGTATACCCACGTGGCATCTCTGTACTGATCGACGTTGGAGCCAACGTCTTGTTGCTACGGTAACCTCCCCGTCATCAAAAAAATGGGTGTGAAATCTTATGGGACTTAACTGCTAAGGTCATGAGTCCCTAAGCTTACACACTATTTAACCTAAATTATCCTAAGGACAGACACACACACCCATGCCCGAGTCCCGTCATCCATGTACTGCTTCCCGCGGAATGGATCCTTCGTTGGGTCATCAGACGGGAGCTGGAAGAGGCGAGTTGCTGGCCATAGGGTGGATGAGAACGAACAGTCCAAGTTTTGTGAACTCCTCTTGGTTAGGCGGACTTGTGTGAGGTCTTGCGCTGTCATGGAGAAGAAACCATGTTTCATCGCCTGTGACGGTGTTCGGTCAGCACAGATGTTCCTTCGTTGCTCTTTACGGTCTTCTGTTAGGTTGCGAAGAACCCATTGAGCACACACCTTTGAGTGCCCACCCGGTGGACGAGTACGTCAGCACTAGCAACAGAGATGTCCAGTTGTCCAGCGAGGTGTTTGATTGTGTAGCATCGATCACTTAGAATGAGAATATCCGTATGTTCCAACACTGCAGGAGTCACAGCTGTGTGCGTCTAGGCGGCACGCGAGAGGTCGGACAAGTCCGCGTCACCTTGTTGAGATGATGACAGACGCCTCGTCCAACGAGTCACCGTGCTTTTGTAAGCTAGACGGTGTCCGTGGATATTCTGCCAGCACCCATGAATATCTGCCATACTGTGTTTTTTTCACCAAAAGCAACAAAATGGAAGCTCTCTGCTTAAAATGATTTCCGTTACAGACGCTATGCTGGGGACTAAATATAGCGCTGCCATTTATCGGAACCTCATGAAATTATAGGACTGAAGTGGGAGTAATTCACGATGTCACACAACAAGTTCCTCACCTTTTCAGCGGAAACAGGCCGAAAAAGAGAATGTTGTTGTTATGGTCTTCAGCCCAGAGACTGCTTTGATGCAGCTCTCCACGCTACTCTATCCTCTGCAAGCCCCTTCATCTCCCAGTACCTACTGCAAACCTACATCCTTCTGTATTTGTTTAGTGTATTCATCTCTTGGTCTCCCTCTACGGTTGTTACCCTCCACGCTGCCCTCCAATACTAAATCGCTGATCCCTTGATGCCTCAGAATATGCTCAACCAACCGATCACTTCTTCTAGTCAAGTTGTGCTACAAATTTCTCTTCTCTCCAATTCTCTACAATACCTCCTCATTAGTTATGTGATCTACCCATCTAATCTTCAGCATTCTTCTGTAGAACCACATTTCGAAAGCTTCTATCCTCTTCTTGTCTAAACTATTTATCCTCTACGTTTTACTTCCATACATGGCTACACTCCATACAAATAATTTCAGAAAAGACTTCCTGACACTTAAATCTATACTCGATGTTAACAAACTGCTCTTCTTCAGAAACGCTTACTTGCCATTGCCAGTCTACTTTTTATATCCCCTCTACTTCGACCAACATCAGTTATTTTGCTACCCAAATAGCAAAACACCTTTACTACTTTAAGCGTCTCATTTCCTGATCTAATTTCCTCAGCATTACCCGATTTAATTCGACTACATTCCATTATTCTCGTTTTGCTTTTGTTGATGTTCATCCTATATCCTCCTTTCAAGACACTGTCCACTCCGTTCGGCTGCTCTTTCCTCTCGCGGTTCTAGGCGCGCAGTCCGGAACCGTGCGACTGCTACGGTCGCAGGTTCGAATCCTGCCTCGGGCATGGATGTGTGTGATGTCCTTAGGTTAGTTAGGTTTAAGTAACTCTAAGTTCTAGGGGACTAATTACCACAGCAGTTGTGTCCCATAGTGCTCAGAGCCATGCTCTTCCAGGTCCCTTGCTGTCTCTGACAGAATTACAATGTCATCGGCGAACCTCAAGGATTTTATTTCTTCTCCATGAATTTTAATTAATACTCCGAATTTTTCTTTTATTTACTTTACTGCTTGCTCAATATACAGATTAATAACGTCGGGGAATATAGTGCATTATTCATAGGATGAACTTCGCTGACATAAATTAATAAATTTCATGGTAATTAAGTGAGCTGTAGAGAATAAAAAATGCTACGAAAGACAGCAGTTAAGAACGTTGGGCGTAACTGTTACTCTGAGATGTGGAGGTTGTCACAGGAGAGGATGGTATGGCAGACCGCATCAAACCGGTCAGAAGAATGAAAACTCCAAAAAAAAACCTAAAAAAATTTAAAAAATAATCCCAGCCGCGTTGAGATCCAGCTTTAGACGATTTTTAGGATATTTTTGTAAGGAAATTCCAATAAGTTTGCATCGCTGTGATCATGCTTTCACATGCTTTTGAGTACAGTTAGAAAAATAGACCATTACAGTTACGAAAAACATACTGATTTTGGTATGTCCGTTGATACTAGACTTAAGAGCGTTGTCCCTACAACAGACTTATGTGCCACTCTGCCTTCTATCAGTTTCGGAAAACCTCGTCTCGATGCTTGAACTGTTTTTAATGTTTCGCCCTTCATCATTTGCAAAGTATTAAGTCAGACGTTCTATCTTTATTCGTATCAGAGGTACACTAAAATGAACACAAACTATACAGTATTCACCCAGATAGAAGTGGTTGCTGCAGACGTTACTTCTTTCGTGTAACAGCTGGTTGGGCATAAGTTACGTTTGAAGAGATGCCGAGTTGTCCGCAATTTACCGCATTCGCACAGTGTTGTGATGGCTTTTGGCAGTTGGAAGTTCCATTTAAGGAGATTGTCCCTCGATCTTGCGACTTCGGTCCGTAGTCTCTTCAAGAACTTCCAGATCATCCACTTCTCCATGTGTCCAGGCGGCAGGGATTCTTGTGGTGTCATCCAGTTTGACAGATGACGTCATCTTTCTTTCCACTTGGTGAGTTGCGTAGCCGCAGGTGATCCTTCTAAGGGCTGTGAAGTTGTTAGGAAACTCTTCCTGGACTTCAGTCTTGGCTTGGCAGATTGATGTCCAAAGAGTGGATGTGAGGTCACTGTATTAGATTGATGCCTCTCAATGTCAGCGGTAACCTCGCTTCTGATGTCACGTGGAGGAATCCCAGCGATACATTGTACCACACTGGGCTAGCGTACTCTCCTGCAGAATAGCATAAGGCAAGAGCTGTTGTTCTTAATGTTTCTGAATGTGTACCCCAGTTCGATCCTGCCAGTTTCCGAAGAAGCAGTTTCTGGAGGATACTTTCTGCTTCAGTTTCAGAGAATGTTCCTTGTAGGTTAGTGTACGGTCAAGAGTGACACCCAAATACCTGGGGTGGGAACAGTATTCTATTGCAACTCCATTCCAGAATATTTCAGGTTTCCTGTCAGCTTATTTATGTTTCAGATGGAATGAACACACTTACGTTTACTTAGCATTGAGTGCGAGCTGACTCTTTTCATAGTAAGTACGAAGCTGTTGCAGACCGTGTGTAAGCATTATCTCTACATCTTCAAACCGATTGGGCAGCAATAACAAGGTCATTAGCATATATGAAACTTTGGCATCCTTGAGGCTGTGGTTGATCGTCAGTGTACACATCAAATAAAATAGGTGACAGTACACTTCCTTGAGGGAGATCGTTCTTTTATTATGCTTTTCCTTTTGCATTCAGAGGCTTCCGCGGCTGGAATCAGTTAAAACGAACGTTTTCTGGGTATGATACCCCGTTCTGTGATAAATAACTATCACTGATAAAACCAGCGTTCTGGCCACGTTTACAATGGCCTTCTTCTGATCTAGTGAAGTAAATGTACAGAAGTATTTAGCGACGCTATTTGCTCTCCAAGTAGCTGGCAAGTGAGGCTTGAGTTCTGCCGCTACTATGCTCTGTAATATACTTTCTGAGAATAAGCTCAACAGACGGAGTTCGTGTAATATTAATAACAAACACTTCAGGATGTGTACGATATTCCTGTGCCTGCGATGAATTCATTTGTTTTAACGGCAACGACGGCGATACGGCTAATTGACTGGGCCAATAAACAGTGATTTTTCACCGTTTACAGAAAATACTTTCAGGCAATACAGTCCTACACAGTTATAAAGACAGGTTACTTTGTCTCTCTTGCTATGAATAATATAGATATTTTGGTAGAGATTCTGTCCCCATAATTTCAAATTTATTGTCTGTGATGCAGCAGTAACTAAGCGGAACGTTTACGTGCGAGGTATGTGTTACATTAGCCTCGTATTTTGATTTACGACTGCTTACGGTCACGATCTTTCTGAGACAAAGTATAAAGTATTTCATAGTGTTAGTGGGTCTCCTAGGCCAGCCTTGTTTGAAACAGGGAAAGTATTGTCATTGGAAAGTTGTCGATGAACAAGAGACAGTCACGTAATCGCTCACATAAAAGGAGTGAAGTAACAAGAGACGATAGGTGACAGCGAAAAGTGGGGATAATAGGGGAATAACGGGCATAAGGGAAAGTTGGAACTACTTGTTGGCTTCTTTGGTGTCTGGACACGTTCAGAAAGCAAGAAAAATTTCATCGTAGCTAATCACCTAGCGCGCACGTAAGATCCATCTTCGTATCGCCTGCTCTTGCTAAATAAGTCTTCAGTGAGAACCGTACAGAATTTTGTGGCTATTTCGCGTTCGCGCTATAAATATGAGGAATCACGTTAATAATAACGCTCGTGAACTTGCATTGTGAAATACGAAATGAGCTTAAGACATTGTTCACCTCGAGAGATGTTAACGTTTACAGAGCAATTACTGACTTAATTAACAATAGAATTCGTGTGAAATATATAAAATAAATTGTTAATTATAATATAATGAAATTACGTAAAGTCCGATGTGTTTACCCATGATGTGCAGCTGAACATCACCGAGCGTGTGAGTATGAGTATAAATGTATTAGATGTATTTATAATAGCAGTTGTACACAAATACCAGCAGCTGTATGGGCTTGGTTTCATGTACCAAATAAAGTATTTAAAATTCTTCTCCCCCTCTTAGTAAAAATCTCAGCACTATCCACAGAGACGGATACCCATGGCGAAGGAACATGGCGTACGATTTCCACTCCCTCTCCATTCTAACATAAATTATGACCAGCGATGCGAAGGTGTTAGACACTGTGCTTTTAGAATGAGATTTTCACTCTGCAGCGGAGTGTGCGCTTATATGAAACTTCCTGGCAGATTAAAATTGGTGTGCCGGCCCGAGACTCGAACTCGGGACCTTTGCCTTTTGCGGGCAAGTGCTCTACCATCTTTTTTTTATCTAATTTTGATGGTTTTCGTCCGTTGCATCTGCTCGTAGCGGACATCGTAAGACACCCGTTTCAGTTCGTCGTTGATCCATTTTTTTTTTTTTTTTTTTTTTTTTTTTTTTTTTTTACGGAGGGCAGCTGACCCTATGACCGAACACGCTGAGTTACCGTACCGGCACCATCAGAGTTACCCAAGCACGACTAACGCCCCGTTCTCACAGCCTTACTTTTGCCGGAGAAGGCAAACGTCCCGAGTTCGAGTCTCGGTCCGGCACACACTTTTAATCTGCCAGAAAGTTTCATATCAGCACACTCTCTGCTGCACAGTGAAAATCTCATTCTGGAAACATCTCCCAAGCTGTGGCCAAGCCATGTCTTCGCAATATACTTTCTTCCAGGAGTGCTGGTGCTGCAAGAAGAGCTCCTGTAAAGTTTGGAAGGTAGGAGACAAGGTACTTGCGGAATTAAAGCTGTGAGGTAGGGTCGTGAGTCGTGCTTGGGGAGGTCAGTTGGTACAGCACTTGCCCGCGAAAGGGCAAGGTCCACAGTTAGAGTCTCGGTCTGACACTCAGTTTTAATCTGCCAGGAAGTTTCACTGTGCTTATAATTTCCTCACCCTCGTTATAATACTAACCTACGAAACGTTGGTTCCTTCCATACATTTTTGTAATGTTTATTGTTCCCCCACATTATCCCACGAAGTAGTAGAAACGCATATCGATCAGTAAGAGCAATCGTACTGATAGGCTTCTGACGATAGTAAAACACAGGGGAACATCTTTCCGCAATAATATTGTGGCGATATAGACGCCCGTTTACTCATTTCTCTCACGTGATGCTCGATGATGCTGCGAATCACAGCCTTGGAGGATGATGTACGCAACGGAATGAGCGCGGACTAGTCGCGATAGAACGGAGACCCCTTTAGAGTCCATAAGAGTCGCTCCATTGCATCATACTCTTGCCAAATGTGCACAGCGCTGGAGAAAACGATTTCCTCGCCGAAGTGCGTAAGGAGCAGTAAATCCTTATCATCATCGTCGCTTTCGAATACTGTTTGAGTACCAGAAAGCCAAGGGGAATACCGCACCCACAATGATACCCTCTTCCTCAGAAAGAGGCTGAGAGAGAAAGCAGGGCCATCCTACGCAGTGACGCAACGCGTTTTGACACCTTGCGCTGCAGGTGGAATGCTACTGAATGGAAAACCTCACCCGAGGGGCGGAAGTACACAGCTGGATGTATACACAGTGGTTTCGACTAATGCTAAATGTCAAGGCGTTTATTCTGTACGAATGTACTGTAGAGAGATGCTTATCTCTCACACATTGTTCAGAAATTTCATCCAGGAACATCCATTCGATACCTGGGAGGAAGTATACGCAACGATGTAAGTGGAACTGCTGCAGAAAACTAACCGTAATATGGTCGACTGAGGATCTTTGGAAGAACCCACGAGGGAGGCAGCTTGCAAACCTGTCGTTTCACCAGTAATTGAAAATTGCTCTTCAGCCTGAGACTCGTGCAAAATAGGATTGATGGAGGAAATACAGAAGATACGAAGAAGAATAAGACTTGCAGACACGAGTTCGTTTCACAAGTGCGAAAGCGTCACGGAGATCGCTCAAGGCCATTAATGCTCTCTTTAGGAGAGGCGTTGTGCATCGCGGTGGGGTTTACTGTACAAATTCCGAGTGCGCGCGTTCGTAGAAGAGTCAACCAACATTCTGCTTCCATCTACATACCGTATTACTCGCCAAATGACCGTAAAGCTAAAATTAGTCTCGAGCTCACGGGGATGCTAAACAAGCAATCTGCCTGCGCACCAGTGGCGACTGGAAAACAAAACGACAGTGGCTCAAGAAGTGCCCCACGCCTCACGCACAGTAAGATGGCTTGCAGAGTATAAATGTAGAGGGGAAGGGAGTAGTAGATGTAAACATATTTCACATTAATATTTGTTAGTACATATTGCAATACTTTTCAGGGACAGGTATGGGCTTCATCAACGTCATGTCAAGGAATGGATGCTAGAAAGCACTTTCGAAGGCTTCTGAAAATCCCTGTGAATGATTGCTTTGGTCTGGCGCAACCACTTAATGTAGCATCTCTAAATTTACTGTATGTCCACTATGAAAGTGTTACCAGCGATCAAAGTTGACTATTGCAAAACTTTCTGTAATAGCACTTGTCACTGAATTCAGCTTTATGATTGTTTTCAACATTTTACGGCAAAGGTAAGAAGAGTACATTCTCCATTAGCGCTTTAGGTTGTTTGGTTGGTTAATATGGGGGAGGAACCAGAATGCGAGGTCATCGGTCCCATCGGATTAGGGAAGCAAGTCGGCTGTTCCCTTCGAAAGGAACCATCCCGGCATTTGACTGATGCGATTTAGGGAAATCACGGAAAACCTAAATAAGGATGGCCGGACGCGGGTTTGAACCGTCGTTCTCCCCAATACGAGTCCAGTGTGCTAAGCACTGCTCCACCAGGATCGATAGTACTTTAGACTGTAAATCACGAAACAACAGCAGATATCTACTAAACTGTTGGTGCAAAACCATTTTCGTAAATTTGTAACGAAAATTAAGAGAATAAATTTGTTACTTGACTAAAAATCTCTATATGTGGACCATATGAGCATTATACACATTTATAAGGTTTTTCTTTGACTCATCTCGACGACAAACTGGAGTGCGTACACAGCTACATAAACTTGTATACATAGGAAACGCTACTTTCGGTGTTGTAAAATTCACAAATGTTAGGGTATTCGAAACTTTCACTGAAGACAGTTCAAAATGTTTGCGGACGTCTGTATTCCGTTCCATGTACTTAATTTGGTACATTTTTGTATTTTACCCTATCATCAGCTTAATTCATTAACTCCTATTATATCCAAGGATTTCTACTAGGCCATGCCTTTTTATGTTTGAACCTCTGCTGCCTACACTATTCCATCTCTTAAAGCTACCCATTCGTCTTCTATTGTATTCCTTTCCTTTGTTTAGTCGATCATTGGCTAAAGCTCCCTTTGAAGCTCTCAACAGCCTCTGGTTCTTCCAATTACCCAGGTCCTAAATTCTTAATTTCCTCTGCAATTTTTTCTGTTGTAATCTTCAGTTGATAGCAAATATATTATGACCAGAGTCCACGTCTACCCACAGAAATGTCTTACAATTTAAAATGTGGTTTCGAAATCTCTGTCTCGTCATTACATAATCAGTCTGAAACCTTCCTCTGCCTCCAGATGTCTGCTACGCATGCAATCTTCGTTCTCGATCCCTAAACCAAGTCTTAGTGATAACTGAACTATGCTCCATGCATAGTCCATATTCTCCTGCAACAATTTTCCTCCCCTATCTTTCCCTACTCTCCTATTCTAGTAGACCACCACACTTAAGTGTTCATCTTCCTTAACTATCTGAATTATTTGTTGTATTTCATCGCACATTCCTTCAATGTTTTACACTTCTGCAGAGCTAGTTGGCATACAAATTTTACTATTGTGGTATCTGCTGGCTTCGTATCTGTCATGACAACGACAAAGTGTTCACTGTGCTGTTCATAGCAGCTTTCCCGCATTCCTTCTTTCTTAATCATTATTAGAACTACTCCTGTACTAACCAAATTTGATTTTATAGCCCTGTACTCACCTGATGAGTACGCCTGTTCGTTCTGCCACCTAACTTCACTAAATCCACTTCAATGTATCCATTTCCCCTTTCAAATTTTCTAAACCACCTACCTACTTAAGTGGTCTAACATTCCTCTCAACCACCCGTAGAGAGCATATTTTGTTTTTCTTGATGGCATCCTACTGTGTAGTCCACTCCTGGAGACCCGAATGGTGCACTGTACTAACTTCGGAATATTTTACTCAAGAGAATGCCATCACCATGACATACACTGGTACTGCATGCATCATAAAGTCGTACAGTAGACCTGCGGGCTTTCGGGAAAAAATAACGGCTTTAATTCTCCCTTGCTTTCAGCCGTTCTGTAGTGCCACCACAACAAGGCCATGTTGTTAGATGATGGTAGCACCATAAACACGCTAACATACAATCGTTCCCTATGCAGACAAGAATATAGAAACTAAGGTACTGGCTAGGAACAAAGTAGCCTTGGTCACTTTTCGGACATCCCATGCTCAGAGTAACACGTGTTCGAGTATTCGGATTTACACCACAGAAACGTCCAGCAACGAACAAAATACAAAGAGAATATTTTATGCGGAGACCGGTTGCGACTTAGTGCAACTGACATAATTACATTGGAAGGTGAGCCGTGGCGCTCGTTACTTGGATGTCCATTCTCGATCCTTCGACGTTTCTTATCTTTGCTTGTCTTGTTGTCTTCCGCATTCGCGGGGCGAGTGGCAGTTGACGATTGCTGGGGCTACCTGCTGAGAGGTACGAGGTACGAGGTACGAGGTGGGAAGCAACCACGTATATGTGGAGTTGGTTGTACGCGGTCTGCCGGTTCAGCATGGAGGATATGTGTTGGCTGCCTGCCTGTCTGCTCTCCTGATTTTGCTCGCCGTGCCTTGCGACCGCCTAGCTTGGTTTGCTGCCTGGTGTATCCTACACGAGCCATACCGGACGTCCAGCAGAAGCCAGCAGAAGTTCAGCAGCGTTGTGTTTCTTTAAAGAAAAGGAAGAAATGCATAACACCTTTTGTAACCAATTTTGGTGGCCTCTTAAGCGTGGCCTTCGCGTTTACACTGCCTTTGGGGAGAGCTAATTCTTTGAAATTTAAATAGTTGGGGTTCCCTGTCCTTTATAATCTTTTGGGGGTTTTATTTGAATTTTGTCTTTGGGGTTCCTTCCTTGTGCTTGGTTAAATGTTTACTTGTATAGCGGTAAGTGACTCTTGGTTAAAACACGTTACTTAATGCCGATTTATGTGTACTTAATTTTAAATTGGCCATTTGAATTAATATTTTGGAGCGCAAATAGCACCAAGGCAACCTCATTGTATACCACCTTGTGCCCCGGTCTAGTACCTTAATCTTCAGTGCTACGAGTTGGCTCCACTAACGGTTTTACTGATGTGCTCCCTTCAAAATCTTGTCGTGTATAAGTTTGCCCCATGTGTGTCTGGGAACACAGAGATGAGCTTTAGTGTGACCTCAGTGCTAGACAGTTAATGGAATCTTCATGGCTTGGCTTCCACTGATGAGTTTGAGTGGAGCGTATTGTGTTTGATTTGTTATTCATTTAATTACTATAAATTTGTTTATTTAATGGGGAGCAAGACACTTAAAGACTGTTGGTATTAACTCCCCTAGTTGCGGGGTATTGCTAATTCGTTCCACATGGCCTACTACTTATTCAATGGCAAGGTTGTTGATTAGTTGGTTACTGTGAGTACAAATTCACGCTATTTATTTGTTACCGAAATAGTTTAAGTGTATGTATCGTGATTCAGTCACGAGATACGTGTTTGAGCTAAATTGATATAAACCTTACGTTGCCTCCTTAAAATTTGTTGCCAGCAGAAACCCTTAAGACAACTAAGTTTTGTCACTCCTTATGTTAACCTTTACTGGGAGCAATATTTCATGTAGTTAAATTTTGTCTTAAGATGTGTATTTCCGTGATGTAATAAACGAGTGATAAAAGAAAAAGCAAAGGGGCCTCGTCCTTCCCATTGTGTCCGGTTTGTAACACGTATCAGCAGGTTTTAGTATTATCTTGACTTGGAGAGAATCCAGCTTATTGTAGAATGAACACAAAGGTAGACATGATAATAAGTGTTTATCTTCAGACTCGAGAGTAGTTCGAAATCAGTAACCAATGTCTGTCGGAGTAACGGTCATCGTGGTCAGCTTCTGACCAACTGCCGGACCCGAGTCCAGGGACAACTCTCCATATTTGGCAGCTGGACGCAATTGTTACCTTCGGCAACTGAGCGTTGCGACAGCCAGGCCGACAGCAGCTTTGTCACGTCCCGCTTGCTAACCGTCTCCATCTGCAGCTCTCTCTCTCTCTCTCTCTCTCTCTCTCCCTCTGTAAGCAAGATCCGCAATCGGCAGCTGTGAGGCGGGTCATCCTTCTCGCACAGCAGGCCGTGCGTCACAGTATCTGGATAAAAGCCCTGCCAAGCGAGGCGACTCCATCCGAGGACCTTGGCAGGGGCGTACACACGTGTACGATTCAGCACGTCTTTCCACGGTCTCTGCGCCTCCACTCGTTTCGAGAACTTTTTCTTTGTGGTTGCGTTGTGAGAATACCTAATAGGCTGTCCCCAGAGACAAAAGACAAGCAGGTGCATCGATATGTCTACTACTGGAATCTGGACTACAAGTTCTTTGATCTGCAGACAGAAATTTTGTCGTCATCGATCCAGCATAAAAGTGATGGTGCAGAGCCGCCTTTTCGACGAGACCTTGCTGTTTCTGAAGTTTTGTTTGACCTTGCGGAATACATAAACAGGATTTTTAATTTCTATTACCTGCGCCATCGAATTTGAACGTACACAGAGAGGCTTATTTAACTTTTCACGTAATTTTATTGTATTCTCCACCCATTATTCACTTGTAATCGTTTTAATATGTTGTTTTTTATGTCTATTCCCTCTTAAGGTAAACAACTTATTAAGGTGTATCATATTTTCATAAAAAATCGGAAAGTTTCTTTCAGCAGCTATTCTTACCAACAGTTCCTCATTCCTTTGTTATTTCTTCACTTCCTTTTAAATTCTTTCTGTATTTCTTCATGTTACTACACTACTGGCCATTGAAATTGCTACACCACGAAGATGACGTGCTACAGACGCGAAAATTAACCGACAGGAAGAAGATGCTGTGATATGCAAATGATTAACTTTTCAGAGCATTCACACAGGGTTGGCGCCGGTGGCGACACCTACAACGTGGTGACATGAGGAAAGTTTCCAACCGATATCTCATACACAAACAGCACTTGACCGGCGTTGCCAGGTGAAACGTCGGTTTGACGCATTGTGTAAGGAGGAGAAATGCGTACCATCACGTTTCCGACTTTGATAAAGCTCGGATTGTGGCCTATCGTGATTGCGGTTTATCGTATCGCGACATTGCTGCTCGAGTTGGTCGAGATCCAATGACTGTCAACACAATATGGAATCGGTGGGTTCAGGAGGGTAATACGGAACGCCGTGCTGGATCCCAACGGCCTCGTATCACTAGCAGTCGAGATGACTGGCATCTTATCCGCATGGCTGTAACGGATCGTGCAGCCACGTCTCGATCCCTGAGTCAACAAATGGGGACGTTTGTAAGACAACAACCATCTGCAGGAACAGTTCGATGACGTTTGCAGCAGCGTGGACTATCAGCTCGGAGACCGTGGCTATGGCTACCCTTGACGCTCCATCACAGACAGGAGCGCCTGCAATGGTGTACTCGACGACGAATCTGGGTGCACGAATGGCAAAACGTCATTTTTTCGAATGAATACAGGTTCTGTTTACAGCATCATGATGGTCGCATCCGTGTTTGGCGACATCGCGGTGAACGCACATTGGAAGCGTGTATCCGTCATCACCATACTGGTGTATCACCCGGCGTGATGGTGTAGAGTGCCATTGGTTACACGTCTCAGTCACCTCTTGTTTGCATTGACCACACTTTGAACAGTGGACGTTACATTTCAGATGTGTTACGAACCGTGGCTCTACCCTTCATTCGATCCCTGCGGAGCCGGCTGTGGGGCCGTCCGGTTCTAGGCGCTTCAGTCTGGAACCGCGTGACCGCTACGGTCGCAGGTTCGAATCCTGCCTCGGGCATGTATGTGTGTGATTTTCTTAGATTACTTGGGTTTAAGTAGTTCTAAGTTCTAGGAGACTGATGACCATAGATGTTAAGTCCCATAGTGCTCAGAGCCACTTTGATCCCTACGAAACCCTACATTTCAGCAGGATACTACACGACCGTATGTAGCAAGTTCTGTACGGGCCTTTCTGGATACAGAAAATGTTCAACTGCTACCCTGGCCAACACATTCTCCAGATCTCTCACCAATTGAAAACGTGTGGTCAATGGTGGTCGAGTAACTGGTTCGTCACAATACGCCAATCACTACTCCTGATGAACTGTGGTATCGTGTTGAAGCTGCATGGGCAGCTGTACCTGTACACGCCATCCAATCTCTGTTTGACTCAATGCCCAGGCGTACCAAGGCCGTTATTACGGCGAAAGGTGTTTGTTCTGGGTAGTGATTTCTCAGGATCTGTGCACCCAAATTGCGTGAAAATGTAATCACATGTCAGTTCTAGTATAATATACTTGTCCAATGAATACACGTTTATCATTTGCATTTTTTCTGGGTGTAGTGATTTGAATGGCCAGTAGTGTAGTTTTCAGATTTACCAGTTTCCTCTTCACCAGTTTCCACCGCGCTGCAGGTTCCACTTTTATAGAATGCTTTGCTCTAAGCATACAATTTCTCAAACACCTCTTTCAATCCCGTATCAACAGAGATCTTCCGTTGATGGACACTTCCTCCTCCCGCTGCGGTGTGCTTGCGACGCCTGCCATGCTTCAACTATCGTATGTAATCCTCGGATTATGTAATTGTTGACTTGTTCGACTGGGTGTTTTTGAATACTAATGTCCAGTAAATCACGACTGAACTTGATACCATTGCTAACCATGTCGCCTAACCCCGACTGTAACCAGAGTTAAGACATTCGATTCTCGCAGTAACCCCTAGATTGAGATGTCACAGTAATATCTTATATTAGAAGTTACACTCAAATATTAGGAAAATAAACTATTCTGAAACGCCTTCGATGTTGACAATTAAACATTCGTAATATCCCTTGAACTCCTACCTTGTTATCTTATTTATTTTCGTATTCCTACGACACGGTCTTGGAATGAGATTTCGTCTTAATAGTAGAAACTGAAGGCAATGAATCTTAAGCAACTTAGAAAATGGTCCTCGAATTAAGAAACTGCTTGGTGTGATACATAGTCACATCATCCTGCGTGCACTGAAGGAGTTTTATTTGTCGAGGTTTGAGCATATGATACAAAAAATATTGGTTGTTGCAACTGCGGTGTAAAGGTTGTTAAACATAACGTAGAGTTTCGGAGGATAATGGAAAATATTTTATCGGTAATGAGCATCGTAAATATTTGCACTCAGTACCAAGATTACGTTTGTTCATAGTAACTGTAGACGATAGTTTTAAATCACAGCATTATATTTTTAACAAACTATTCGTGTAGCACAGGATATTTCTGGACGTCGATACTACGATACCAGCTGTTGCATTGATTAAGTAGCAGCTGTTGGTTTTTCAACATGATTTCCAATAAATAATAACTTCACATGGCCGGATTTAAGGCTAAGGCTAGAAACAACAATAGACATCCTTTTTTAATTGTAGGATCACTTACTGTACCGATTCTCAGCTTTCTTATAGGTCAGTAACAGCAATGGAAGCACGTAGTATCCGATGTTACACTAGAAAGTGATTATGGCTACTACTAGGAAGTGATTCTTACGACATAGCGGCGGTATGCGGCGATATGAATGTAAAAAGATTACAATGACTGGCGTGACGCAGCTACTGTGGAGGCTGTTTACCGGCTGTTAGGACAGAGCCCCCACTTGCTTCCAGATGATAGCCAGTCAGTGCTAGGACGACGTTAATCATCTCCTCATGCGGGTGAAAGCGCCAAGGGCCGCAACAGGCGGGAGGACGGGTGTCCTTTGCTGGCAGCTTCTCAGCGCTAAGTTGCTGCGGAAGGTGCTGTTGACTCACAGGGCTGTATTCGACTCCCGCATTGTTAAGCCAGTGGTGGAGTGACAAAACTCTTTCAACAAAAAAATACTGTTTCACTTAACCTTCGACTGTACACCACTTACTTACTAACTAGAATGATTTGACATAGTTCTGCAACTCGCTGCAAATATTGTCCCACTCATCACTCCCACACAACAAAAATTGCAGGACCCAGATAGGAAGGAGGAAACGAAATGAAACTTTAAGGTTGAGAGCGTATATGATGAAATATCACTGATACCAAATTCTAGTCAAATTTATGAAGAGCTTGGCAGTATGAGACCACTTACCAACATGACGTCGTACCCCTTGTGGCCTCGATGCATCGACTGATACGGTGAGGAAGGGTGTCATAAAACCGTTGTATCCGCTCTGGAGGAGCAGTAAATGGAACTCGATATCCTTGGTATTGGCAGTGGGACAGAATTGACGTACGAGATGGAGACAGTTCTGCCCTCAGTATCACGCAGACAGTTCATAGAGGCAAGTGCCATGTGTGGCAAGTCACACTTAAATGCCTGACAGAGGGTCACCTGCACAGTAATTCTCTATTATTCCAATCTCGAACAGTGCGCGGAAGAAACGAACACCTATATTCTTTCCGGGCGAGTTATGATTTCCTTTATTTTATTATGACGATCGTTTCTCCCTATGTTGGTCGGCGCCAACAGAATATTTTCGCATTCGGAGGAGAAATTTGGTGACTGATATCTCATGACGAGATCCGCCGCAAAGAGAAACACCTTTGTTTTAATGACGTGCACACCAAATCCTGTATCATGCCCGTGACACTCTCCCCCCTGTTTCTCGATAGTACAAAATGTGCTGCCCTTCTCTGAGCTTTCTCCATGCACTCCGTTACTCCTATCTGGTAAGGCTCCCAGTCTGAGCAGCAGTACTCCAAGAGATGATGGACAAGCGTATTTTAAGCAGTCTATTTAGTGGATCTGTTGCATTTTATAAGTGTTCTGACAATAAAACGCATTCTTTGGTTGGCCTACTCCACAACATTTTGTATGCGTTCTTTCCAATTTAAGTTGTTCGTAATTATAATTCCTTGGTATTAAGTTGAATTAACGGCCTTTATATTTGACTAATTTATCGTGTAACCAAAGTTTAGCACTCATGTGAATGGCCTCACACTTTTCATTAGTTACGAACAAATGCCAATTTTCGCACTTTACAGATAGCTTTTCGAAATCGTTTTGCAATTTTTTTGATCTTCTGATGAGATTACTAGACGATAAACGGCAGCATTATCTGCAAACAACGTAAAACGAATGCTTCGACTGTCTCCCAAATAGTTTATATAGGTAAGGAACAGCAGAGGACCTATAAAACTACCTTGGGGAACGCCATAAATCACTTCTGTTTACTGGAAGACTTAATGTCAGTTACTACGTACTGCGACCTCTCTGGCAGAAAATCAGGAATCCATTTGCATAAATAGGACGATATTTGATAAGGACGCAATTTCACTACAAGCCGCTTCTGTGGTGCTCGTACAGTGCTTAAAGCCTTCTGGAAATCTAGAAACACGCAATCAATTTGAAATCCCCACTCAACAGTTCGTGTGAGTAAAGAGCTAATTGTGTTTCTCAAAAAGATGTTTCTTAAATCCGTATTGACTGGGTGTCAATAGACCGTTCTCTTCTAGGTAATTTATAATGTTCCAACACAATACAGGGTGAAAAGTATTTAAGCCGACAAACTCTGGGAGGTTGTAGGGGACATCAGAACAAATATTTTTCCCTAATGTCATTTTTTCCTATGAGGAGTATTTAAACCGGTAGAGGAAGATTTCTCTGGCGGCAAATTAATTAAACGAACAAACGCTTTTCCGTTTTTTTATGATCAAGAGACAACACATTAACACAACCCAATTTCAGTTACAGTAGATTTTCAAAAATGCTTCCATTGACACGTAAACAAAGGTTACACCGTCGAATCATGTTCAGTCTGACACGGGCAAAAACCCCAGGAGTATCCTGAATTGTTCCTGCTGCTCCTGCTACTATCCGGGCAACCAGATCCTCTTCTGATGCAACAGGAGTTGCGTAAACTAGGTTGCGCATCTCTCCCCACATAAAAAAGGCCAGAGGGGACATATCCGGGGATCGAGCAGGTTATGGTACAGGACCACCTCTGCCAATCCGCGTTTCTGGGAAATGTCGGTCCAGGAATCGATGCACACGACGACTGAAATATGCCGGCGCCCCGTCGTGTTGGAACCACATGCGCTGTCTTATACGGAGCGGGACGTCTTCCAGCAATTCTAGTAACGCTCTGGAGAGAAAATTGTAATAGTGCCTGCCATTTAATGGCCTAGGTGGTAGATACGGCCCAGTTAAACAGTCCCCAAAAACACTGACCTACACATTAACGAAGAACCGCACTTGATGAGCGCTAGTAACTGTGGCATGTGGGTTATCCTCGCTCCAAACATGTGAATTGTGCATGTTGAAGACTCCATCACGCCCGAACTTTGCTTCATCGGTAAACAACACAGGGTACGGAAATGTAGGATGCATTTCACACTGTTCCAGGTACCACTGGGAAAATTGTGCCCTGGGTGGATAATCAACTGGTTCCAGGTTGTGGGCATGCTGTAAGTGAAATGGACGTAACAATTGCTCTCGAAGGACTGTTTTTAGATTCGTCTGATTCGTCCCCATGTTACGTGAAATTGCACGAGTGCTGATTGAAGGATTCCGCTCCACATGCTGCAAGATTGCTTCCACAAATTGCAGAGCTTTTACCGTGCGACGGCGTCCCTGTCCAGGTAATCTGCTTAATGACCGGGTCTCACGCAGACGTTGGTACACAGCAGTAAAGGTCGTATGATGCGGGACTGTGTACTGACTCCAGGTGTATCGCTCCATTTGTAAACAGGCACAATGCACTACTACACCGGTGGACAGCAGTTGCCTACAACTGAAGAGCGTAATACGCCCTCTGACAACTGAAGAACGTAATACAGCCTCTGACAACTGAAGAGCGTAATACGGCCTCCACCGGTTTAAATAATCCTCAGTGGAAAAAATGACATTAGGGAAAAATATTTGTTTTTATGTTCCCTACAGTCTCCCATAGTTTGTCGGTTTAAATATTTTTCACGCTGTATATGTTCCAAGATGCCGCTGCATATCGACATTAATGATATGGGTCTGTAATTTAGTGGATTACTCCTACAACATTTCTTCAATATTGATATGACATGTGCAAATTTCCCATCTCTGGGTTCGGATCTTCCGCCGAGCGATATGATTGTTAAGTATTATAACTATATTCACTGAAATATTTAGGAATGTATTGCGGCCGCCAAGCAATCACTGGTTAGCCTCATTTCGGTCATGATTTTTTTTTCGTTTATTTTTCTCTTCATTTTGAACGCCTACGTCATTTAAATACAGAATTAATAATATATATCGTGATTAACATATACCTAATTCATGAGATATGTTCGCAGTTCCGAATACGAACAACCATGAGCTGTGTAATGGAATGACGGCAATGAACAATTGTGTTGGATCGGAACTCGAACCCACGTTTTCAGCTTTCCCCGAGCGGTCGCCTAACCACTCTGGCTGTCCGCGCACGACTCAACGGCCAGAACTAAACTTCCATGTGGCTTCGTTCCTACGTCACAACCTCTACTCCTACGTGCATTATGTAATTCCCGTACAGGCGAGGACATTGTAACTGAAAGTCGCTACCCGGTATCAGCGGATAAATACAGTATTGCAGTGCGCTGCAATATCTTACATACTTAACAGTCATTTCTATGAAAAATGTACGACTTCCTATTTCTAACTGCTTATCTGGTACAGAAGTCCAATTTTCATTGCAAATATAAATTCTGAATTGCCCATTTTTCGAAAAAAAAATTGTTAGTAAAGATTTTTTCAAAATTTTAAAAAATAAATTTTTTTCAGTTTTACGTATTTTACTCTCTCGGAAAGCTCGCAGAACATAGAACTTCGTTTAAAATTTACCACACATTGGAATCGAAACGGACCTCCCACCTGGCACACAAGCGTCCTAACACATAGCCACACAGCCTCTCAAAAAGCATAAACATCTTTTATGGTATTATGCTCGGAAAATTTGGAAATCGAAATTTTCGATAACTTTTGACAGTCGCATCGAAATGCTGTGGAAGATTGACATTTGAGTTGTGAACTTTACGTATGATGTATATAAATAATATAAAAATCTAATTGTACACTCTAGGAAATACAGCAACAGGCATATTTTTTAGATTATTTTGTTACACAATTACTATTTTTTCCTGAGCCCATGGCCAGATGGTACTTCCTAGGAAGTTTTACATCTATGACCTAAAAGATAAAATTTTCTATGATGCATAATCAACATTAGAAATGTACAGCCACATTCACAACAAACCCGACTGCACACTGAATGATCACCAAGAATTAAAAAACCACATGTAAATCCAAAATGTCATACAACTGCTACAATTTGAAACTAGAGAAACAATTATTTACTGAGATAGACAAAATTCTTCATTGCCTATTACCAGAATCTTTCACACATCACTTTCTTTGGCGCATCAAATCAGCAGCCGATGTAAACAGATGTATCCACTATTTTGCTTGTATTTTAGTCCATTGATCAGTATGGACTGTAAAAGAAAATCGAACTACTCTCCTGTAATATATAAAGGAGAGCTTTCCATAAACTAAGTATAGAGATATGTAACTACAAAAACTCTCTTATACAGGGTGTAAATTTTAAGTTGGCAAACCAGAATAACTCTAAAAATAAGATTCACACGAAAAAAATGTGTAGAATCCAAAGTTGATTATTTTCGACGGTGACATCTGCTAAAGCTAAAATTAGCCCGCCCTCATTTGAAATTTCAAAGGTACCTCCCACCCGACCCCCAGGGGAGCTGGGGTGGCAAGCTAATTTTAGCACCAGCAGATGTCCCTCTCGATAATAATCAACTTTGGATTCTACACATTTTTTCGTGTGAAGATTATTTTTCGAGTCATTCTGGTTTTTCAACATAAAATTTACACCCTCTATTTTAAGACGCATATGCAAAACCTTTTGAAACTGTTACAAAAAAATCCAGTTGCATGTGGTCTGCCTGTTATTCACGAACAGAATACGGTTCAGACAACACTCGACGCGCTTTGGTGCGTAAGGAAGACCACGAGCTTGGAAGCCTCAGAAAAGAGTATGTTGGCGGGGCGGATCTGATGAGTATGCAGCTGAGAAAGGACACTACTGGCCATTAACATTGTTACACCACGAAGTTGACGTGCTACAGACGCGAAAATTAACCGACAGGAAGAAGATGCTATGATATGCAAACGATTAGCTTTTCAGAGCATTCACACAATACTGGAGCCGGTGGCGACACCTAAAACGTGCCGACATGCGGAAAGTTTCCAACCGATTTCTCATACACAAACAGCAGTTGACCGGCGTTGCCTGGTGAAACGTTGTTGTGATGCCTCGTGTAAGGTGGAGAAATGCCTACCATCACGTTTCCGACTTTGATAAGCGTCGGATTGTAACCGTATCGCGATTGCGGTTTATCGTATCGCGACATTGCTGCTCACGTTGGTCGAGATCCAATGACTGCTGGCAGAACATGGAATCGGTGGGTTCAGGAGGGTAATACGGAACGCCGTGCTGGATGCCAACGGCCTCGTATCACTAGCAGTCGATATGACAGGCATTTTACCCACATGGTTATAACGGATCGTGCAGCCACGTCTCGATCCCTGAGTCAACACATGGGGACGTTTTCAAGACAACAAACATCTGCACGAACAGTTCGACGACGTTTGCAGCGGCATGGAGTATCAGCTCGGAGACCGTGGCTGCGGTTACCCTTGACGCTGCATCACAGACAGGAGCCCCTACGATGGTGTACTCAACGACGAACCCGGATGCACGAATGGCAAAACGTCATTTTTTCGGATGAGTCCAGGTTCTGTTTACAGCATCGTGATGGTCGCATCCGTGTTTGGCGACATCGCGGTGAACGCACATTGGAAGCGTGTATTCGTCATCGCCATACTGGCGTATCACCCGGCGTGATGGTATGGGGTGCCATTGGTTACACGTCTCGGTTCCCTCTTGTTCGCATTGACGACACTTTGAACAGTGGACGTTACATTTCAGATGTGTTACTACCCGTGGCTCTACCCTTCATTCGATCCCTGCGTAACCCTACATTTCAGTAGGATAATGCAGGACGGCATGTTACAGGTCCTGTGCTGGCCTTTCTGGATACAGAAAATGTTCGACTGCTGCCCTGGCCAGCACATTCTCCACATCTCTCACCAATTGAAAACGTCTGGGCAATGGTGGCTGACCTACTGGCTCGTCACAAACTCCAGTCACTACTCTTGATGAACTGCACACGCAGCTGTACCTGTACATGCCATCCAAGCTCTGTTTGACTCAGTGCCCAGGCGTATCAAGGCCGTTATTACGGCCACAGGTGGTTATTGTGGGTGCTGATTTCTCAGGATCTATGCACCCAAATAGCGTGAAAATGTAATCACATGTCAGTTCTAGCATAATATATTTGTCCAATGAATACCCGTTTATCATCTGCATTTCTTCTTGGTGTATCGATTTTAATGGCCAGTAGTGTATATCAGAGTAAATAATATAACACTGCGGCAGCTGAGGTGCAAGAGGTATTTATCACGGATAAATTTAAGAAACTGTTGCAAGGATAAAGCTGTTTCGCATCAGTGGGTCTACCATTCCCAGTGAGAGAGGAATGAAAACGTCCGCAGCGAGCCGGTGATGCGGAGCTGTGTGTTTGTGCGCCCTACTGCGGCTGCAGAAGAGCCGCTTGCAGGGACACGGCTATCGGCTCTCTGTCCTCGAGTACTCGCCCGACAACCGTGACCCCGGCGCGACCCGCCTTCCCTGGAGAGTGGCGCAACGGACTCCCGCCCTCGGAGGATGCCCACACGCTCATCCCGTCAGCAGCGATGTCTCCAAACGCTGCGTAATAGTCTACTGCAAGCTCTCAACAGCCCTAGTGCTGCTCTTTCACCAGTCGACGCTGCTACACTAGCGATCATTAACTTCAGTATACCCAGTCATTGGCATCTAATTCCCTGTAGATATCATACACTGAAGAGCCATAGAAACTGGTACAATATCGTGTAGGACCCCAGGCAGCACGCAGAGTTGCCGCGACACGATGTGGCATGGACTCGATTAATGCCTGAGGTAGTGCTGGAGGCAACGGACACCATGAATCCTCCAGGGCTGTCCATAAATCCGTAAGCGTACGAGGGGATGGAGCACAGCACGTTGCAAGGCACCCCGGAGAAAAGACGATCAGTGCCTTCATGGGAAAATGTTTACGGTTGCCTACGGATGACTGATTAAACTCAGGCGAGCACCATTTCGTCCAGAGCAACTCGACGGATGTCTTTCTTCAGGACTCCAAAAATATGGAAACCGCTTGTTACTGCCCATTGTACATCGGCTGTCACAATAGTATATACTGACGGGACTGACAATTAACCGAAACGTACTTAACTGATAGACCTACATTTAGGTGCTTTTGGGATAGTTTATAGATAATTTAATCCTTGTGCGACGTTACTTCTCTTTACAGTACGGAAAATAGACATTCCTCCACACAACGAGTACATAGTTTCTACTGGGTGTCTGCCGGCCGCGGTGGTCGTGCGGTTCTAGGCGCTGTAGTCCGGAACCGCGGGACTGCTACGGTCGCAGGTTCGAATCCTGCCTTGGGCATGGATGTGTGTCATCTCCTTAGGCTAGTTAGGTTTAAGTAGTTCTAAGTTCTAGGGGACTGATGACCTCAGATGTTTAGTCCTATAGTGCCAGCCATCTAGTGGGTGTCTACTGTTACTGGAACGATTCAGGTGCAGACCGCAGCAAATTATGTTCAGAAGACGCGCAGGTGCAGCTAACTGTGGGAAAAGTCGAATTGTTGGATGTATCACACAGACAGATCGCACATATATTTCGCTGATAACCGAAGGATACAAGGTAGACTCAGAACAACTGTGTGGCAGCCAGAGTAGGCACGGTTCCGTCCAGAAGCAATTCTTCATGAGAAGATCCCGGGGCTGTTCCACTGGCTCTGACGAATAGGCGGATGGGGACGGCTGTAATTTAGGAAGAGTGTCACCAAGAACAGTCAGGAACTAATGACTGGATGCTGGGTTGAGATCTCGAGTTGTCATACGTCTCGTTTACCGCTAAGGCACAGACTTGCAAGATTGTAGAGCCAGAGTCAAGTGAGACATTGAATAGCATTCTCTTGCGTTCGACGATGAGTCTCCCTACTGTAGGGAATATGAGACCAGCTGCGTGGCTGGACTGAAGAGTTTTTAGCAAACAGAACACAGCATGTTGTTCTCAATGGAAAGACGTCTACAGACGTTATAAGTAACCTTTGGCGTGCCGCAGGGGAGTGTTACGGGACCATTGCTTTTCACAATATATATAAATGACCTGGTAGATAGTGTCTGAAGTTCCATGCGGCTTTCCGAGGATGACGCTGTAGTATACAGATAAGTTGCAGCAATAGATAATTGCAGCGAAATGCAGGAAGATCTGCAGCGGATAGGCTCTTGGTGCAGGCAGTGGCAACTAACCCTTAACATAGACAAATGTAATGTATTGCGAATACATAGAAAGAAGAATCCTTTATTGTATGCTTATATGATAGCGGAACAAACACTGCTACCAGTTACTTCTGTAAAATATCTGGGAGTATGCGTACGGAACGATTTGAAGCGGAATGGTCATATAAAATTAATTGTTGGTAAGGCGGGTGCCAGGATGAGATTCATTGGGAGAGTCCTTAGAAAATGTAGCCCATCAACAAAGGAGATGGCTTACAAAACGCTCGTTCGACCTATACTTGAGTATTGCTCATCAGTGTGGGATCGGGTCGGGTTGACAGAGGAGACAGAGAAGATCCAAAGAAGAGCGGCGCTTTTCGTCACAGGGTTATTTGGTAAGAGTGATAGCGTTATGGAGATGTTTAGCAAACTCAAGTGGCAGACTCTGCAAGAGTCGCGCTCTGCATCGCAGTGTAGCTTGCTGTCCAGGTTACGTGAGGGTATGTTTCTGAATGAGGTTTCGAATATATTGCTTCCCCCTACTTATACCTCCCGAGGAGATCACGAATGTAACATTATAGAGATTCGAACGCGCTCGGAGACTTTCCCGCAAACCAAGCGCGACTGGAACAGGAAAGGGAGGTAATGACAGTGGCATGTAAAGTGCCCTCCACCACACACCGTTGGGTGCCTGGCGGAGTATAAATGTAGATGTACGTAGCACTCAGATGGACGTTAACTTGCCCATAGACGAGCTTGTGAAAGGTCACAAGGAGCAGCGGTTCTTGAGATCCATATCTCTCCAGTTACGGGAATCATGGTGTAAGGGCGTATTGGTTATGACAATGTGATTAATTTGGAGGCTGAATACTTGCTAGGGTGTGGCAACACACACACACACACATACACACTCACTCACACACACACACACACACACACACGTTATATATACTACGAGCTTTCAATAAGTAATGCAACACGTTTTTTTTTTCTTCTGAAAGCAGGTTGGTTTTATTCAGGATTCCCGTACACCATGTTATTCCCCACCCTTTTGGCTACAAAAACCTGTTTTTCAACATAGTCCCCATTCAGTGTGACCGCCTTAGGCAACGTTACTGGACGGGCCTGTATGCCCGCATGGTAGCGCTCCACTGGTTGATATCGGACCCTACGACTTACTGTATCAACAGTCTTCCCATCATCCACGTACCTTATCGCGGAGTGGATCATTCATTGGGTCAGAGAGATGGAAGTCGGAAGGTGCAAGATACGGGCTGTAGGATGGATCTGGAAAGACAGTCCAATGAAGTTTTGTGAGCTCCTTTTGGGTGTGCAGCCTTCTGGGAGGCCTTGCATTGTCATAGAAAAGGAGAAGTTTTTGAGGCAACAGACGCGCTGAAGTTGTTTCTGCAAATTGCTGAGAGTAGTACAATACGCTTCAGAGTGTTTCGTTGCACCGTAAGGGAGGACATCGAACAGAACAAACCGAGCAAACCGACGCCATGACTTTACCGGCTGAGGGCACGTCCTTGCAATTTTTCTTCGTGCGAGACGTGGCGCGGCGCCAGTTCATGCATTGCCGTTTTGAATCCGGTCCGAAATTATGAACCCATGTTTCATCGCCTGTGACGATGATCAACAAATAACTGTCACGATGTGCTTCGTAACGCGCA
Organism: Schistocerca gregaria; assembly: GCF_023897955.1. Taxonomy (NCBI): domain Eukaryota; kingdom Metazoa; phylum Arthropoda; class Insecta; order Orthoptera; family Acrididae; genus Schistocerca; species Schistocerca gregaria. The sequence goes on from NC_064927.1 coordinate 385,815,815, forward strand.
AACAACTAGGCACGGAGGGTCCTAACGTCGGTCTTTATTGTCTTCTGTTAGGCGGCGAGGAAACCAGAGAGCATACACCTCTGAGTACTCCAATTGGTGGACGAGTGTGTCAGCACTTCCAACAGAGACGTCCAGTTGAGCAGCGACCATATGATTGTGATCCGTCGATTACCTCGAGTAAGACTGTCCGCACGTTCCAACCTTGCAAGAAGCAGAGCTGCGTGCGGCCGCCGGGCACACAGGAGATCAGACAGTTCTACGCGACCTACTTGCGATGATGACAGATGCATCGCCCAACGGCTCACCGTGCTTTTGTTCTCTGCCAGGTCTCAGTAGACATTGTGAAAGCGCCCTTGAATATATGCGATGCTCTGGTTTTTCGTCAACAGAAACTCAAAGACAGCTCTTTGTTTGGAACGCATCTGCGTTACAGATGACTTTCTTAAAACCAACGTATAGCGACGCGAACTATTAAAACTTCATGAAAGTATAGGATCTCAAACGGGATATTCCACTATGTCCCACAGCAGATTTCGCATTTTTTTCAACGGAAATTGGCCGAGAAAAAAAAGTGTTACATTACTTATTGAACGACCTCCATATACAGGGTGTAAATTATAAGTTGACAAACGAGAATAGCTCGAAAAATAAGTTTCAGACGAAAAAATGTGTAGAATTCAAAGCTGATTATTCTAGAGTGGGACATCTGTTGTGCTAAAATTAGCTCGCCACCCTCCTAGGAGTGGGGCAGGAGGCAACTTTAAAATTGCAAATGGGAACCCCCATATTTACTGCTGAATCAGATTCTACATAAAAACCTACGTACATTTTGTCTTGAACATTTGCTTTGAGTCTCGGTAGTTGGCGCTGTAATTCAAGAAAATCCATGTTCCCATTTTTGCGTGGAATATAATTACGGATAAATGAAAAATACGTATTTAATTCGTAAATTTTGATTCCTTAAAACTAAAACTCTCCCCCTCTCCCAATAGGATGGGGTTTGAGAGAGAGGAATAAGAGTTTACAAATTTTGAGCCCAACTTATCCGAGTCTGCGGAAAAAATTAATATTTGGGTCAACATTAATTCCTCTCTCTCAAACCCCACGCTACGGGGAGAGAGGGAGTGTTTTAGACCAAAAAAATTGTTCAAATGGCTCTAAGCAATATGGGACTCAACATCTGAGGTCATCAGTCCCCTAGACTTAGAAACTACTTAAACCTAGCTAACCTAAGGACATCACACACATCCACGCCCGAGGCAGGATTCGAACCTGCGACCGTAGCGGTCGCGTGGTTCCAAACTGAAGCGCCTTCGAACCGCTCGGCCACCAAGGCCGGCTTTAGAACCAAAATTTACGAATTAAATAATTTTTTATTTATCTGTAACCTTTTTAACGCAAAAATGAGAACATAGCAAATGTTTAAGACAAAATGTACGTAGTTTTTATCTAGAATCTCATTCTGCAATAAAAAATGGGAATTCTCATTTGAAATTTTAACGTTGCGTCCCACCTTACCCCCAAGGGGCTGGGGTGACGAGCTAATTTTAGCACCAGCAGATGTCCACCTCGAAAATAATGAACTTGGGATTCTACACATTTTTCTTTTGAAGCTTATTTTTCGAGTTATTCTGGTTTGTCCACTTAAACTTTACACCCTATATAAATGGTCTGGTGTACAGGAGCAATCTGCGGTTTTTTGCTGATGATACTGTGGCGTACAGGAAGGTGTCATTGTTGAGTGACTTTAGGACGACAGAAGATGACTTAGAACGTCTGTTTGGTGTGATGAATTGCAGTTATGTAACTTAATGCAGATGACAAGGAAGGACAATACTTTAATTTCAGAATACAGCATTAGTAGCATGCCGTTTAACACAGTCACGTGGATGAAATATCTAGATGTAACATTGCAAAGCGATGTGAAATGGAGCGAGCGCGTAACAATGGTAGTAAGAAGGTGAATGGTCGGTTTCGGTTTATTGGGCGAATTTTAGTAAAGTGTGGTTCATGTGTGAAGGAGACTGCGTATAGAATACTAGTGTGGCTAATTCTAGAGTACAGCTGGAGTGTCTGGGATCCCCACAGAGTCGGATTAAAGGAAGTCATCGAAATATTTCAGAGGCAGTCTGGTAGATTTGTTACCGATATGTTCGATCAACAGGCGATTATTACGGAGATGCGTCGTGAACTCAAATGTGAATACCTGTAGGGGATTGAGAAAATTTAGAGAACCGACATTTGAGATTGACTGCAGCAACACTATGTAAGACTCCACATCCCATTCCTCGGCTATGATCGGCTCGGATTCTGGAGATATGCAGGAATACGCGAGGCTATACTGAATCTATGATTTATCTTAGAAGACAGACCGAAGAAACGGAAACCTGCCTTTACAGCATTTGCAGATTTAAAGAAAACTTTTGAGAATGTTGACTGGCACACACACTCTTTGACGTTCTGAAGGAAGAATGGGTAAAATAGAGGCAACGAAAATTTGTGGACAACTTGGGCAGGAGCCGGACAGCAATAGTAAGAGTGGAAGGTCATGAAGAGGATGCCAAGGTAGTGAGACGGAGCTGTAGCAGCTCCCAATAATTATTCAGTCTGTACATTGAACAAGTATTGAAGGAAACCGCGGTCAAGATTTGAAACGGCATTGATGTTCACGGGAAGAGAAAGAACAAAAGACTTTGGCGTTTGCCAGTGACATTGTAATTTTGTCAAAGACGGTAGACGGATGACCTGCAGGAGCGGTTGAAGTGTCTTTGACAGTGATTGTAAGATGAATATCTGCAATTTTTGTTACACACAAGACGTGTTTCTAACATCTACAGAACATTGCCGACAGTTTGCTGATGCCAAACAAACCTTCAGAAATTTAATCTTCAGATCGCTGTCAGAAATCCATATATCGAGTAATGAAACCAGATAAATCCATTATCCCATATTTGTCTACCATAAATTGAGGATCCATAACAACTACAGATAATGAGAAGATAATACTTTTCATGGTGGTGTACTCTTTCGGTTAATTACAAAACTGTACCACTTATAAACAAAGCAATCTACTATGAAATATCAAAATCGATTTAAATGACTTTTTCAAATTTATAGGTAAGTCGGCTAATGTTAGAGGAAAAAGATGATACGAACCTCCAGCATGCTGGAGTGGATTGTATAAGCAACTTCTGTTAATATGTAGAAGGAAAAACCAGTCCAAACTAGCCAATTTTTACTTCTTATTCATACGATGACTAGTTTAGGGCCGAGACGTATTTTCAAATCATCATAACACAGTCGAAAATGGCATTTCCAAAGATGTCAAAAGTTTCCTACGAACATTAACAATGCGCTATAAATGTTTACTGCACATTTTTGACAGCTTCGGAAATACCGTTTTCGGCTATGTTACAATGATTTGCAAATGGGTCTCGGCCCTAAACTATTCATCGAACGAATGAAAAGTAAAAACGTGCCACCTTGGACTGGTTGTTCGTCATACTTACAAACATGATGCCATACACCTACAATTGGATCCCAAACACATCATATGAAATAACATTAACAAAATATTAAATTATCCGTAATTTCGGAAATATGGTTGGTATGCAAAATCTAAGAACAGTTTTGGAATCAGCACAACGAAGCATTACGATGAGATACTTAACACAACATTTTACAATCGTTTTAATACATTTTATGTTGCTAATATGGCAGGACGAGTCATCGAAGGAACATGTGACCCAAATACTGTTACTGCCACGTTTGTTTTCATTACGACTGATTTAATTAGTATGTAACAGTCTCTTTCGTGTTAAAAGTATTATAAATAAAGACGGCGCTTGTCACCAGGCACACATATTTTTACTTTGTTTTTGTGACCACATGTCCGCAAAACAGAGACGAATGGCAACTCAAGATCAGATGTCATTAGGATAGGTAGTGTCACCTAAAATCAAGTATTTTATGTGACTGTCTGCTGATATTAGATTGGCAACAGTGAAACAACATGGCCGAAGTGTGTTAATGTGGATATTGTGAATTGTAATTTATGTGAGCTGTGTTTACTGATAAACGAAGTACTTTGCATTAACGTTTATACTTATTTACTAACGCGTGGAACATAGCACTATTAGCGTAAGTGAAACCAGGTACTCATCTCCTGGAGTGGACTGTAGCAAATATAGTTCATCGCTGTAATCGAGGAGATCCATTAGTTAGATCTGAAACATCGCTTAATTTATGCGGGCTCATATTTCAATTTATTGTAGACATCCAGTGATGGTAAATGCCAGAATGGTCGGATGGGTGTTTTCAGCCGCGGTCCTTCTGCGCTACCTCGCACCGAAAAACTTCAGGTGCTGCAATAGCAGCCTCTACACGTCTTGGTGTCGAAGGAGACGTACTTTGAATGCGTCTCCCGAAGAATGACTTTCCAGATAGCTTCTGTACTAATCCAAAATTCATGTGTGTTGGCCGCGGTACTTGTGTCCCGAACGAGCGCGGACCGACGAAATGTCATACATGTTCCATGAGTGACATGTGAGGAGAACGAGGAGGCCAGGGAAAAGAGGTATGTGCCTTATAGAGAAAAAGTCTTGAACGTAAGTTGCAAGACTTCGAACAGTGTGCACGTCTCACCAGCAAATGTCATTTCCCGTATATACAAACCTACACGCAACGCACGCTTTAGATCAGCTATTCAAAGTGCCGTTTTGAAATTAAAAAAGACGTGCTAAGATATCTCAATAATTTTATTTTTACATGAAAGCCTTACCTTAATCTACGGACTGACCCCATTACAGTCTGATTCTTCCTTGCGTATGTTGTGTACTGAGTGTTTAAGATGCCTCCGATTATCATGAGTCCCGCCGACTGTGAAGTACGGGCTTTTATAAGATTTCTTAGTGCTAAAGGCCTAAAAGCGATCGATATTCATTGTGAGATCTGTGCAGTTTATGGAGAAAACTCTATGAGTGATGGAATGGTAATAAAGTGGGTGAGACCATTTATAGATGGCCGCACAAATGTGCATGACGAACAACGGAGTGGACGTCCTTCGGCGTTAATGAAAGTTTGGTGCAGGAAGTGGACAATAAGGTGAGAGAAAACAGACGCTTACGATTTGCTCCTTGCGGGATGACTTTACAAATGTTTCTCGTAGTGTTTTGTATGGCATTGTGACCGAGCACTTGAATTACCGAAAATTGTGCGCACATTGGGTACCGAAAATGTTGACGGATGTGCACAAAACCAAATGTTTAGACAGTGCCTTGACTTTCCTTTAGCGGTACGACAACGACGGTGATGATTTCTTAAGCCAAATTGTTAAAGGCAATGAAACATGGGAGGCTACGTCACACCAGAATCAAAGCAACAGTCCATGGAAGTTGAGCAAGGGCACCATTTTGCAGCAAGACAATGCCCGTCCACATGTGGCTCATCATACAAAAGATCTCATCACATCTTTTCTATGGGAAACTCTAGAGCATCCTCCGTACAGACCCGATCTTGCGTCCAGTGACTACCATCTGTTTCTGCACTTGAAGAAACACCTGGGTAGTCAGCGTCTTCAAGACGATGACGAAGTCAAAACAGAGGTGATGCAGTGGTTAACAAGTCAGGCGGCAGACTTCAGTGAGGTGGGTATTCAAAAACAGGTACAACGTTATGAAAAGTGCCTCAATATTGACGGAAATCACGTAGAAAAGTAAATTACGGTACAGGATTTCATGTAAAAATAAAATTATTGAGATATGTTAGCACGTCTTTTTTAATTTCAAAACGGTTCTTACTTAAAAAACACGCCTAGTACGATTCTAATCTCTATGTGCATCGCTACGGACAATGGAGTTCTTCCTCATATTTTCAAAGCTCCTTGATTGGTAATGTACAGGCAATCGAGCCCTGGAAAAAAAGTCTTTCGCCATCTACGATGGGACATCCCACGACCCAGAACTGATAATCTGCAACAGGAGGATTCTTAAGAAAGATATAAAGACGGGAACAGGAAAATGTTCTAGGTGCCAAATCTTACATTCCTTCGCTGAATCAAAAAGCCATATTTCTATTTTTATGTATAACGGTTTTATATCCAAAAGAATAAGAAGGTATTCTGATACCACGGAATTATGCTGCATAACTCATCACCAAAAATTTAATAGTCGTGGGTGACTGGAATTCGATAGTGAAGCATGGAGAGCTGCATCAAACCAGTCTCAGGACTGAAGACCACCACCACCACAAACAACGACAACAACAACAACAACTCATCACTGCAAAATAAATCTCACTGATTTTGAACGAGACCGTGTAATAGGGGTAAGAGAAGGTGGACGTTGTTACTGTGATACTGCAGAAAGACCTGGCAGGAACGTGACCGCCGTACTTGATTAGTGGCAGCGGTGGTCACGAGAATGTACATTCACAGGAAAATCGATCTCTGGACGGCCACGTGGCCCTACCGAGAGGGAAGACCACCGTGTTCGGCGTATGGCTCTGGTTCATCGTACTGCATCTGCAGCCGCAATTTGAGTAGCTCGGAGCTATGCGCCCTGTAGCCTGCATTCCACTGATCCAAAGCGCTGCTATTTGCGATATCAGTGGTTTCAAACGAGAGGTCAGTGGAGGTCAGTTTTGTTTGTGTTTTGTGATGAAAGGTGTTTCTGTCTCAGTGCCAGTGATGACCCTGTGTTTGTTACAAGGCAGCCAGTTGAGGGCCTGCAACCAACCTGTGTGCGTGCTAGACACAATGAACGTACACCTGAAGTCATGGTTTGTGGTGCGATTTCACATGACAGTAAGAGATACCCCGTGGTCCTCCCACGCAGCCCGACTTCAAATTGTACGTCAGCCTGGTGATTCGATATGTTGTGATTTCATTCTCAAACAGCATTCCCGTGGGTGTTTTCCAATAGGATAACGCTCGCCCACATACCACTGTTGTAACCCAGAATGCTCCACACAATGGAACATCGTAGGACGGCAGCTCCAGCGTCATCCACAACAAGAATTAGCCGTCCCTGTATTGACTGACCAAGTGCAACAGGTGTGGAATTCCATACCACAATCTGGTATCCGGCACCTGTACAACACATGTACGGTTCATGCTTGCATTCAACATTCCGGCTGTTACACTGGTTATTAGCGTAGCAGCATTTAATATTTTCAGCATCTTTTCTCGAGCTCACATTAATCTATGATCTTGCATCATTTAAATATATTACCTAGACAAATGTATTCCCAAAATTTTATTACTCTTCCACCTCTCTAATCGCCTTTCATCAGCAAAGATCAGTCCACAATTCGACCCTCTTGGCACAGTCAGATACAACGAAAGCCCAAAATACCTGGCAGTCACTTTGGACAGAACTATAACAAACAAAAACAGCTTTCCAACTAGGCCAAGGAGATATAAACACGAGTGAAACTTGCGAGAAAGCTGGCAAGCAGTACATGGGGAGCAAGAGCAACCACACAACTCCTCCGAGGAGCATCCCTTGCACTGGTATACTCTGTAGCAGAATACTGTGCACCAGTTTGGCTCCGAAGCGCCTACGTAGTGAAAGTACACGTCCAACTGAACTCAATTAGTGGTACAGTCTGGTCTACACCTACTTGTTGCCTACCAGTGCTTTCAAACATCTGTCCACCAGACCTCCGTCGAAAGGCGGCTCTTTGCAACCTCTGTCACCAAGTTTCTGAAAACAACTCGATCCCTTTTCATGACGATTTGCTATCACTTCCCAGGAAACGCTTAAAATTTAGAACACCAGCAGATAAAATGGGAGTCCAAATGCTATCCACCGGATTCGACCAGGACGCAGAGTGGAAACGTGAGAACCCGAAACCACGAACTTGTAGACAGTCCAACAGTTCCAGTTCCAGGCTTCCACCAACCAAGGGAGGTGTGGGTGCAGTTAAACAGATATCGGACTGAAGAGGGTAGGTGCAAATACAACATGCACAAGTGGGGCTTTTCAAGTGACAGTGTGTGTGACTGTGGTGACACCCAAGCAATGAGCCACATTGTGCATGACTGGCCAATCAGACGCTTCCCTGGTGGCATTGAGAAGCTCCATCAAGCATCCCTCGAGGCACTCCGCTGGATAGAGTCCATCAACATCCGAGTGTAGTCAGAGCCGTTTTAAAACTTGTGTACTGTATATCATTTCATATGTTCATTTTATATATATTTCTTTGTTTTGCTAAATGTGTAATACTGTAATTGATGCATATGATAATAATAATAAATTATTTTTGGTGTTGCGGTTTTTTTTTCGTCAGAGGGGACAATAATAATGAAATAAAAGAGAGAAATGTTCGGTTTAACAATGGTGTGGGGCAGGAATGCAATTCTTCTACCCTAATGTTGAACCTGTGTATCGAAGAAGAAAAGACAGAAGTAGATGAAGGTTCAAGACTAGGGTAACAATTTAAGGTGAACGGTTGGCTGGTTCAAATGGCTCTGAGCACTACGAGACTTAACTTCTGAGGTCATCAGTCCCCTAGGACTTAGAACTACTTAAACTTAACTAACCTAAGTATATCTCATACATCCATGCCCGAGGCAGGTTCAAACATGCGACCGTAGCGGTCACGCGGTTCCAGACTGTAGCGCCTAGAACCGCTCGACCAGTCCGGCCGGCTAAGGTGAAAGAATGTAAGTAATTAGATTGATGTTAGTGGAAGTGAAGAAGTTTCAGAACCTGTAAAATGGAATGAACACTCTAGTGAGCACATGCACTATGCATTGAGAGTAAACAGAAGAAACATGAAAGCAATGACGAGAATCACAAATAAACTAAAGATAAACTAAACATAAAAGTTGTGGGCCACGAAGTAGACGAATTGAAATAATTCTGCTACTGTGAAAGAAAAGTAGCGCCTGACGCACGAAAAACAGACGATATAAGTAGCAGACTAATATATGCAATGATATATTCCTCGAAAAAAGAGGTCTATTATTATTAAACCTTAGCCTTCATTAGAGGAAGACATTTTTGAGAATGTACGTCTGTGGTACATGTTGTATGCAACCAGTCATGGACTGGGGAAAAAACGTAAAAGAAAGAAAACTCGAATAGTCTTTGGCGTGGTATTATGGAAGGAAGCTGAAAATCATTTAGACTCAAAATAAAGATATAGGTTATCTGCAGAATCGGTGAGGGAAAATCTATATGTTATAAACTGACTAGGAGAAGGGACAGGATGATAAAAGATGTGTTAAGCCATTGAGTCATCAGGGAATAGCTACCATAAAAACGTGAAAGTCTTGTGACTAGGGCCTCCCATCGGGTAGACCGTTCGCCGGGGATGAAATGATTATGATTAGGATAACACAACACCCAGTCCCTGAGCAGAGAAAATCTCCGACTCAGCCGAGAATCTAGCCCGGGCCCTTAGGATTGACATTCTGTTACACTGACAACTTTTTTTTTTTATCGGTATTGTTCGTTGTGTTTGGTCTGGGTGGACGTCACGAGACATCTGTTCAGGTTGATCGTTGATTCCTCTACTCACTCTTTTTATTGCAGAGGGCGAGCAGCCCTCTGACCGAACACGCTGAGCTACCGTACCGGCAACCATTCAGCAACCGGGGCGGACATAGCTACCATGATACTAGAGGAAACTGTAAAAGATTAAAGCTCTAGAAGAAGACAGAGATTAGAGTATATCCAGCAAATAAAAACTGCTTCTTTGTGACGAACAGAACGGTTCATAAGAGGAAGTTGTGGCGAACTGCTGCAAATCCGCTGGAAAAAGAAACAGCATAAATCAGTTATCGGCGGCAATTTTTCCCGCGTTTCTATGTCGCGAATGGGTAAGGAAAATTGGGCGGGATGCCAAAAGTTCGCGGAACCCACTCTATATACACTGTACGGCACGGCTTCCCAACCTGTGGTCCGCGGACCCCTTAGAAGTCCGCTGGCTCTTTCTAGAAGGTCCGCTGCCACCTTTCACCAAATCGTCTAAAATAATGAGTACAAATGTGAAAATCAAATTCATCACTATTTTTTTCGTGTGACAAACATGTGTACTTTTACTTCAGGTGGCATCCCCAAGCAGCCTTTGCGGCTCCTAAGTGAGAACGTATACACAGTTTCGTGCCGGAGACTGATCGACTGTTTCGCAACAATACGGGGGTCGTTTGTGCCCCGGGTCACGGCGCTAGATGCGCTGAAACCTTTCACGCATGCGCGGAGCGAGCTTTGTCGAGCAATCACAGCGCTCGCTGGCACGTATGCGGCCCCAGGCATCATTAAATGTTAAACTTGCTTTGTCAGTGCACTACGTATTCGATTTTTGACCAGTTTACTACTTCTAACATGGATCGGTGACTGAAGTCAGGATGACTGAAGAAGGGTGCAGTTTCTCCATCGCCTTCACAACAAGGGAAGTTTCCAGTTAAAATGAATGAGGAGGGAGGACGACCAAAGGAAGACTTTACATACATTTGAACATTCTTCTTCGGATTTCACGAAAAACCACACACACACACACACACACACACACACACACACACACGACTGTTAAGAAATATGCATGCTCCTTTCACAGCAGTTGCCAAATAGTGAAAGTGAACAGACCATAAGCGGCAGCTTGTCAGCAGCGAACAGTTTGGACGTGACGTTGATTGCTCTTGGAGGAAGACAGCTCCATCGTGTGAAATTTCAATTACCAATTAATTTTAATCAGGCTATAGTGTGAGTAAATCCACTAGTAAGTGTCTGATTACAGTGGGAATTCAAATTGTATCGTTAATTCAAGTTATTTTCAAAGACTATTGATACTTCGGGGGAGGGGGGAAGGGGGGGGGGGGAGGTCATTGGGAACATGGCACTTGCATTAAGAAGCTTTCAGTTCCCATGGGTTTCGCTCTGAAATTTAAAGTTACTATGCTCTTGACTGACTAGGGGTCCGCAATGGATTTTCAACTGAAGATGGGGTCCACCAGCTGAAAAGGTGGGAAAGCCCTGCTGTACGGTATGCAGGTGGAAATATAACAGCACAGTGATGACATACTACGTTGTAAAGGAGTGTTGGAAACAAAGCCTGATGTTTACCTGGGTGTAGTAAGACAAGGTAAGGTTTGTTTGTGCTAACGCCGCTGTTCGTTCGCCAGCCGGGGAATGATTCCGGTCCGCACCTTTCACTGTTTGCCTCCAGCATTGTGTACCGTCTCGAGCAGCGGCATCTGGCCGCAGTAGCGTTCGTACCCGTGGCGCTTCATTTGTCTTGCGCCTGGCGGGACGAAGGCTGGAGCGATTAGCATCTGCTTTCGTGGTCTCGCTTGCGTAATTACGGCGGTGCTGCGAACAGCAGGAAGCGTCCCAGCGCATCACCGCCGCACTTTAATACCGCGAGAGTAATTGTCGCGCGCTACAGCTGCTAACGAGTCCTGCTTACTCGGTGGCTTACCGCACGTGGCGCACACCTCTACTCGCGTTCCTTCGCATATTTTTTCGTGTAATCTTCTCGGCATCTAGCGTCTTCATGCGCTTTTTTTGTTGGCTGGGCACTTTGAGCCATTAGCTTATTATGTTTTTACACTGAATGAGCAGCTTAAGACGTAACACCCGTTTCATTTCTACAATACAACAAGTGAAGCTGTCGGAACGAGGTTTTCAGCGGATGACAGTGCACACGTAATTTAGTTAAAGGGCTAATACAATTCTTGTATCAACGGAGTTATGCCTGTGGGTGGACATGTGGTTGCTCCTTCAGCAAGGTCCGAGCAGGCACACCGGGGGGAGGGGTTTATTAGTTATTGGGAGCTCCAACGTTAGGGGGGTGATGGAGCCCCTTAGGGAAATAGCGGAAAACTCGGGGAAGAAGGCCAGTGTTCACTCTGTCTGCTTGCCGGGGGGTCTCATCCGAGATGTGGAGGAGGCCCTACCGTAGCGATAGAAGGCACTGGGTGAACCCGACTGCAAATTGTTGCACATGTCGGCACCAATGACTCCTGCCGTCTGGGTTCAGAGGATATCCTCAGTTCGTACAGGCGGTTGGCGGAATTGGTGAAGGCGGAAAGCTTCGCTCGCGGGGTGTAATCTGAGCTAACTATTGGTAGTATCGTTCCCAGAACCGATCGCGGTCCTCTGGTTTGGAGCCGAGTGGAAGGCTTAAACCAGAGGGTCATACGATTCTGCGGAGAGCTGGGGTGCAAATTTCTCGACCTCCGCTATCGGGTGGAGAAATGTAGGGTCCCCCTGAATAGGTCAGGCGTGCACTACACGCCGGAAGCGGCTACAACGGTAGCGGAGTACGTGTGGAGTGCACATGGTTTTTTTTTAGGTTAGAGAATTCCCTCCCTAGGCCCGACAAGACGTCTCCTGAGACGCGGCAAGGTAGGAGTAAGCAAAATGCAATAGGGAATAACAATATTAATGTGCTAAAGATAAACTGCAGGAGCGTCTATAGAACGGTCCCAGAACTGCTCTCATTAATAAACGCTCACAACTCCCATATAGTACTAGGGACAGAAAGCTGGCTGAAACCAGACGTAAACAATAATGAAATCCTAAACTCAGATTGGAATGTATACCGCAGAGACAGGCTGGACAGTTAAGGGGGAGGCGTGTTTAAAGCGATAAGAAGTGCAATACTATCGAAGGAAATTGACAGAGATCCGAATTGTGAAATGATTTGGGTGAAGGTCACGGTTAAAGCAGGCTCAGACATGGTAATGGGATGTCTCTATAGGCCCCCGGGCTCAGCAGCTGTTGTGGCTGAGCACCTGAAGAATATTTTGGAAAATATTTCGAGTAGATTTCCCCACCATGTTATAGTTCTGGGTGGAGATTTTAATTTGCCGGATATAGACTGGCAGACTCAAACGTTCATAACGGGCGACAGGGAAAAAGAATCCAGTGAAATTTTTTAAAGTGCTTTATCTGAAAACTACCTTGAGCAGTTAAACAGAGAACCGACCCGTGGCGATAACATATTAGACCTTCTGGTGACAAACAGACCAGAACTATTTGAATCAGTTAATGCAGAACAGGGAATTAGTGATCATAAAGCGGTTACTGCATCGATGATTTCAGCCATAAATAGAAATATTAAAAAAGGTAGGAAGATTTTTCTGTTTAGCAAAAGTGACAAAAAGCAGATTTCAGAGTACTTGATGGTTCAACACAAAAGTTTTGTCTCAAGTACAAATAGTGTTGGGGATCTGTGGACAAAGTTCAAAACCATCTTACAATATGCGTTAGATGAGTATCTGCCAAGCAAGATCGTAAGAGATGGAAAAGAGCCACCGTGGTGCAACAACCGAGTTAGAAAACTGCTGCGGAAGCAAAGGAAACTTCACAGCAAACATAAACATAGCCAAAACGTTGCAGACAAACAAAAATTACGCGAAGCGAAATGTAGTGTGAGGAGGGCTATGCGAGAGGCGTTCAATGAATTCGAAAGTAAAGTTCTTTGTACTGACTTGGCAGAAAATCCTAAGAAATTTTGGTCCTATGTCAAAGCGGTAGGTGGATCAAAACAAAACGTCCAGACACTCTGTGACCAAAATGGTACTGAAACAGAGGATGACAGACTAAAGGCCGAAATACTAAATGTCTTCTTCCAAAGCTGTTTCACAGAGGAAGACTGTACTGTAGTTCCTCCTCTAGATTATCGCACAGATGACAAAATGGTAGATATCGAAATAGACGACAGAGGGTTAGAGAAACAATTAAAATCGCTCAAAAGAGGAGAGGCCGCTGGTCCTGATGGAATACCAGTTCGATTTTACACAGAGTACGCCAAGGAACTTGCCCCCCCTCTTGCAGCGGTGTACTGTAGGTCTCTAGAAGAGCGAAGCGTTCCAAAGGATTGGAAAAGGGCACAGGTCATCCCAGTTTTCAAGAAGGGACGTCGAACAGATGTGCAGAACTGTAGACCTATATCTCTAACGTCGATCAGTTGTAGAATTCTGGAACACGTATTATGTTCGAGTATAATGACTTTTCTGGAGACTAGAAATCTACTCTGTAGGAATCAGCATGGGTTTCGAAAAAGACGGTCGTGTGAAACCCAGCTCGCGCTATTCGTCCACGAGACTCAGAGGGCCTTAGACACGGGTTCACAGGTAGATGCCGTGTTTCTTCACTTCCGCAAGTCGTTTGACACAGTTCCCCACAGTTGTTTAATAAACAAAGTAAGGGCATACGGACTATCAGACCAATTGTGTGATTGGATTGAGGAGTTTCTAGATAACAGAACGCGGCATGTCATTCTCAATTGAGAGAAGTCTTCCGAAGTCAGAGTGATTTCAGGTGTGCCGCAGGGGAGTGTCGAAGGACCGTTGCTATTACAATATATATAAATGACCTTGTGGATTACATCGGAAGTTCACTGAGGCTTTTTGCGGATGATGCTGTGGTATATCGAGAGGTTGTAACAATGGAGATTTGTACTGAAATGCAGGATGATATGTAGCGAATTGACGCATGGTGCAGGGAATGGCAATTGAATATCAATGTAGACAAGTGTAATGTGCTGCGAATACATAGAAAGAAAGATCCCTTATCATTTAGCTACTATATAGCAGATCAGCAACTTCAAGCAGTTAATTCCATAAATTATCTGGGAGTACGCGTTAGGAATGATTTAAAATGGAATGATCATATAAAGTTGTTCGTCGGTAAAGCAGATGCCAGAGTGAGATCCATTGGAAGAATCCTAAGGAAATGCAATCCGAAAACAAAGGAAGTAGGTTACAGTACGCTTGTTCCCCCACTGCTTGAATACTGCTCAGCAGTGTGGGATCCAAACGAGATAGGGTTGATGGAAGAGATAGAGAAGATCCAACGGAGAGCAGCGGGCTTCGTTACAAGATCATTTAGTAATCGCGAAAGCGTTACGGAGATGATAGATAAACTCCAGTGGAAGGATCTGCAGGAGAGACGCTCGGTAGCTCGGTACGGGCTTTTGTTGAAGTTTCGGGAACATACCTTCAGAGAAGAGTCAAGCAGTATTTTGATCCCTCCTACGTACATCTCGCGAAGAGATGGATAAAATCAGAGAGATTAGAACCCACACAGAAGCATACCGACAATCGTTCTTTCCAGGAACAATACGAGACTGGAATAGAAGAGAGAACCGATAGAGGTACTCAAGGTATCCCCCGCCACACACCGTCAGGTGGATTGCGCAATATGGATGTAGATGTAGATTTAGAAGGTAATTGCTTTCAGACGTTCCACGCTGTCAGCGTGGGCGCATGAACCAGGCGACTGCTGCGGTGGTCCACAGGCAGCAACATTCGCTGAGCGGTCGTTGAGGAGACACTGTTGATAGTCCCTTGCTTCATCTGGGCGATCAGTTGTTCAACAGTTTAACGTGTACTCGCCTGTATGCATCTGCGCCCCACTTCTTCACCTCTGTCATCTATGGCATATGGTGCACGACACTTGTCTCGGCACCAGTTTTGTATAGCGCCATTTTGCCATGTGCAGTATGCATTAACCGCGGTGGTACGTGAACCATTTACAGACTGAAGTGTTTCGGAAATGCTTCCAGCCTTGGCCCAAAACCAAATGATTGACCCCTTTTCGATGTCAAACACATTGCTCCGTTTCCGGGTTAAGATAACGAGTGCACTGTTCTATATACCCTCTGCAGGTGGTCCTGCAACCTGCAGTATGAGAGAGGTTATTTCATGCTGACGTCTAACACAGGCGGTGTTCACATTAATTTGACTGGATCGTGTAGTTATCGTTTGCTCCTTCATTTTTCCTATTCGTTAGCTAGCATTTAGCCCCATTTGAACAGTTATAACTGGCACTGTATCTACACTATTGGCCATTAAAATTGCTACACCACGATGATAACATGCCACAGACGCGAAATTTAACCGACAGGAAGAAGATGCTTTGATATGCAAATGATTACCTTTTCAGAGCATTCACACAAGGTTGGCGCCGGTGGCGACACCTACAACGTGCTGACATGAGGAAAGTTTCCAACCGATTTCTCATACACAAACAGCAGTAGACCGGCGTTGCCTGGTGAAACGTTGTTGTGATGCCTCGTCTAAAGAAGACAAATGCGTACCATCACGTTTCCGGTTTTCATAAAGGTCGGACTGTAGCTTATCGTGATTGCGGTTTATCGTGTCGCGACAGTGCTGCTCGATTTGGTCGAGATCCAATGACTGTTAGCAGAATATGGAATCGGTGGGTTCAGGAGGGTAATACGGAACGCCGTGCTGGATCCCAACGGCCTCGTATCACTAGCAGTCGAGATGACAGGAATCTTACCCGCATGGCTATAACGGATCGTGCAGCCACGTCTCGATCCCTGAGTCAACACATGGGGACGTTTGCAAGACAACAACCACCTGCACGAACAGTTCGACGACGTTTGCAGCGGCATGGAGACTATGGCTGCGGTTACCCTTGACGCTGCATCACAGACAGGAGCTCCTGCGATGGTGCACTCAACGACGAACCTGGGTGCACGAATGCAAAACGTAATTTTTTCGGAAGAATCCAGGTTCTGTTCACAGGATCACGATGGCTGCTTCCGTGTTTGGCGACATCGCGGTGAACGCACATTAGAAGCGTGTATTCTTCATCGCCATACTGGTGTATCACCCGGCGTGATGGTATGGGGTGCCATTGGTTACACGTCTCCGTCACCTCTTGTTCGCATTGACGGCACTTTGAACAGTGGACGATACATTTCAGATGTGTAACGACTTCTGGCTCTACCCTTCATTCTATCCCTGCGAAACCCTACATTTCAGCAGGATAATGTATGAACGCACCTGCAGGTCCTGTACGGGCCTTTCTGAATACAGTAAATGTTCGACTGCTGCCCTGGCCACCACAATTTCCAGATCTCTCACCAACTGAAAACGTCTGGTCAATGGTGGCCGAGAAACTGGCTCGTCACAATACGCCAGTCACTACTCTTGATGAACTGTGGTATCGTGTTGAAGCTGCATAGGCAGCTTTACCTGTACACCCCATCCAAGCTCGGTTTGACTCAATGTCCAGGCGTGTCAAGGCCGTTATTACGGCCAGAGGTGGTTGTTCTGGGTACTGATTCCTGATAATCTATGCACCCAAATTGCGTGAAAATATAATCACATGCCAGTTCTAGTATAATATATTTCTCCAATGAATACCCGTTTATCATCTGCATTTGTTCTTGGTGTTCAATTTTAATGGCCAGTAGTGTAGAGTGCTAGGGTTGGCCTAAGTTCTTGCCGCATATAACGGCGGGGCCTGTCACAAGATCAGCACTTGACGGATTTTCATGGCAATAGCCAGTTTCGGCCGTCTTGTCTTTCAATTCTAGCACATTGCTCCGACACGTTTGTGAAAATTGTCAGCACCAACGTTAATGAGCGGTATAGAGGATGTTTCAAGATCTCTGTATCAGACGTCGAGAGGAATAATTTTTGGTAGATATAAAATATCCGCTGGCACTTTCAGGCCACTAGGTGTCATTTGGTGTTCATCGGTCCTGGGATGAGAAAATTTGACTGAACTATCCGGATCGGTTAAAACTACCTACCGCATTTCATTTGAGAGAATTATTTTCAAGAAGAAAAGCTTATGAATCAGTGGCTAAACGCAGACAAGTAGGTAATTTAGAAGCGAATCAGGAAATTTAATTTTCCTGGGCCTACCCCATTTCATACGGAGCAGATGACTGAATTGTAGGCAACACACAAGGCATACTCACATGCCGAGTGTCTATGCCCTGCCGCATCTCAGGCATATAATCAACACGAAAGGAAATATAGCATCGCCAGGGAATGTCGGCAAAACATTTTTCTCTAACGAACGTTCTTCCCAGTGACGTTATTCACCACTCCCAGATGTTTGATAGAATGGCTTTGAAACACCGTGCATAAAGGTACTCATCTTTTGAACAGTTTTCGATTTCCGTTATAAAAAGTGCATCGTGCTATTAAAAAACGTACTTGCTCCGTTTCACATGCAACAGAAAAATTAGGATCTTTCCTTCGCGGCAGACCAAAGTCATATACAATTTTTCAAACAAATTTCCGCCATCAGCGATGAATGCAGGTGACAGAAATATGTTAGCTGCTAAATGCGCCACACTGTGTGTTAATGGTTTCTCGCGTTGCGCAATGTTAGCTATATTTTGTGTCTTGGATATGTACTTGGATCCCAAATACGACAACTGGTCCATAAGACCAGAAGATGTATTTTCGACGTGAGATGTCCTGACACGTAAGACATAATTTAGTGTTTTAACATGCACTTGAGAATGGCTACAAAGCCCATATGGCAGCGAAAAATGGCAGCTTTTTTTTCAGACAAGAAGAAATTGCGTGTTCCTTTGCTCTCTATCATTTTCCGTTACACCTATTTCTATGTCTTACCCCATTCGCGAAATAAAAGGAGTGTTACATCTTAAGCGATTCACCTTATACACACTCTAAGAAAAAAGAATTACTTTTCGCCAAGATACTATCCGAATTGGGTGGAAACCGGGGGATGTGATGTACATGTACAAAAGAACGACTACAATTTCAGAAAAATCTGATGATTTATGAGAAAAAACTTCACAAAAAGAGCAAGTCATTAACGCGTTGATGCACCTCGGGCTCTTACGCAAAAGCAGTGTGAAAGCCTAGGGACCGATGACCTCAGCAGTTGGGTCTCAGGGGAATTTACCACAAATTTCCAATTTTCCCACATACAGGGAAAGGGGAAAACCTCATCCGCTAATGCGGACGATATTTCGTGTTTAGTGATCATGATAGACGGTCATTGGAGAGGATTTTCAAATAAAAAAGAGCACGACAGCTGCAAAAGGCACTGCAGAACTGAATGTCGCTCTCGCGCAAGCTGTCGGACAAAAAGAATAAATAAAAATTAAAAAATAAAGAAATCCAACTTCTGGCGGAGCTTACATCCCGAGTTTGAAATATGGAGGGGGTTTGGTGATGTTTCGGTTATTCACACCATGGGACTCCATGGGCACCGTGGTTACACTGCAAGGTCGCATTACTGCCAAGGATGGGGTCACTATTTTGGCTGATAAGGTCCTTCGCACAGTACAATGCTTGTTCCCAAATGAGGATGCTGTGTTCCGCCGCTGTTCACATAGCTCACAACGTCCAGCACCAGTTTCTTGAGCACGAGGATGAATTTTCGTATCTGCCCTGACATTATGGCCACCAAATCTCAACAGTGTTGATCATTTAAGGTCTACTTGGGGAGTGAAGGATGTGCAATCACTATCCACCTCTATAATCGTTACCTGAACTTGAAACTTCCTGACAGATTAAAACTATGTGCCGGTATGAGACACGAACTTGGGAACTTTGGCTTTCACAGGCAAGTGTTCTATCACATGGGCTACCCACGCACGACTCACAACCTCTTCTCACAGCTCAAATTCTGCCAGTACCTCGTCTCCTACATTCGAAACTTCACAGAAGCGCTTCTGCGAACCTTGCAGAGCTAGCACTCTTGGAAGAAAGGATATTTAAAAGAAATGGCTTAGCCACAGCTTGGGTGATGCTTCCAGAATGAGATTTTCACTCCGCAGCGGAGTGTGCGCTGATATGAAACTTCCTGGCAGATTAAAACTGTGTGCCGGACCGAGACTCGAACTCGGGACCTTCGGCTTTCGCGAGCAAGTGCTCTACCATTTCTGTTACCTGAACTTGCCACTATTTTCCAGGAATAGTAGTATAACATTCCACTGGAAAACATACTGGTCTGTATTCATTCACTCCGAGACGACTGGAAGCTATTTCGAGTTCCACGGAGTTTTCTGTACCGTATTAGGTGTGATAATGTGTTGTATTTCCGGTGTTTCCATATTTTGGTCCACCACATGTAAATTTCAGCCGTGTTAGTTACACTGACATGGCGAGGTTCTACTGAACACCTGCGTGGTGTATGGAGGGAAGCGAAGCGACCGCTAAGTACAGAGGTCAGGCGCGGAGCGGCGGGTCACTCGGGTTTGTGAGAACCTGTCGTAGAGACTACTGGCTGGCTCACACCACGGTACGCGACCGCGAGTACGCTCCACACCAGTGGCCGCGCTTTCCCGCTACAAAGGGGAGAAGATTCTCTCCGCTGTTGCGCAACGCTGCTGCTATGATGCAGCCGTTAAGTCCGCGGGGCGTACTTAACTCACGGTTGGCGGCATTCATACGTCTCCTGCCGACTGTGGAGCCGTCACACGCACCGAGTGAAGAAGCAGGCGTCCCACTCAGTTACGCGGCAGTATGAATGTAAAGTAAGAGAGAGCAGGAATATGAAAAACAAGAAATATGCTAAGCAACGAAAACATTTTGACCACTACCTACTGTGAGACTTTGTGCCCCTGGTGGTTTTGTGGGCACCTGCCAGGTTAAGGAAAGTTGTAACGTCTCCTGGCAAAACACGTATTATATGTGGTAAACAAAAGAGAAAAGAATAATCGCATTGGATGATTGTTCAAACGGTTCAAATGGCTCTGAGCACTATGGGACTCAACATCGGAGGTTATCAGTCCCCTAGAAATTAGAACTACTTAAACCTAACTAACCTAAGGACATCACACACATCCGTGCCCGAGGCAGGATTCGAACCTGTGACCGTAGCAGTCCCACGGTTCCGGACTGCGCGCCTAGAACCGCGAGACCACCGCGCGGTCGGTGTGGCCGTGCGGTTCTAGGCGCTTCAGTCTGGAACCGCGTGACAGCTACGGTCGCAGGTTCGAATCCTGCCTCGGGCATGGATGTGTGTGATGTCCTTAGGTTAGTTAGGTTCAAGTAGTTCTAAGTTCTAGGGGACTGATGACCACAGATGTTAAGTCCCATAGTGCTCAGAGCCATTTGAACCATTTTTTGATCGCATCTTCCACCAGAAGAACTGTGCTTGTCACTTAGAAAAGCCAGAATCGTTTTACAGAGGTTTGAGGAGCTTGATAGTGAACTCACGTTGACGTCTTGGGCACCAAATTCGCCTGCTCTCATTCGATGGAACAAATCTTGGACGCTATAGGGCGCCAGCCCCGCACCCGTAAACCATTTGAGCGTAATTTACGTAAATTGAATTACCGGTGTCTTGAAATCTGGTGCCACATACGTCCGGCAACGAACCATGCCATCCACAATCATTGCCACATCAAGTTCTAAAGGTGAGCCGACACTCTGTTTTGAATAATGTTTCGGCTCATCAGTGGATGTTGGTTAATAATGTCGAGTGATAACAGTGCAAAATACACTCTAAGAAAAAGAAGTCGACACACCAGGAAGGAATTATCTGAATGAGACGGAATTCCGTGGATGTGAGGTACATGCACAGACAACAAATGACAGCAGTTCCGAGAAACTATGGATGATTTATTCAAGAGAAATGTCTTAACAAATTGAGAAAGACAGGTTTTTGTTCATTTCTGGCCCTTATGCAGGTAGTTATGGGGCCTGGCGTCGATTGACAGAGTTGTTGGATGTCCTCATGAGGGATATCATCCCCAATTCTGTCCAACTAGTGCAATCAAAATCCCGAGATGTTTGGAGGGTTACACCCATAATAGTCGACGTTCTTGGTTGCGGAGAGATCAAGCGATCTTGCTCCCCAAGGTAGGGTTTGGCAAGCCCGGAGACAAGCAATACTTTCACGTGTGTGAGCGGGAATTATTTTGCTGAAATGTAAATCAACTCTGGCTTACCATGAAGGGCAACAATACGGGGCGTAGAATATCGTCGACGTACCGCTGTGCTGTAAGGGTGCGCGGGTGACAACCAAAGAGCTAGTGCTATGAAAAGAACTTGCACATCAGACCATCATCCCTGGTTGTCGGGCCGTATGGTGGGTAACATTCAGGTTGGTATCTCATCGCTGTCTGGCGCATCTGTAGACACATTTCGTCAAGCAATGTAATTGACTGAAGTAGAAGTGTCTTCAGTGAGAGTCCCTCTTCGAACTTGAGTCCCGAAGATCAGCGAAGACGTGTCTCGAGATGCCCTGGAAAGTGGTGGGATACCAGTCTGTTGTCTGCCATGCGTCCCGACAACCAGAGTGATCGTCAGGGGTACCATTTCTTTTCATAACAGTACCCCTCTGGTTGTCATCCGTGGCAGCCTTGGAGCACAACGGTACATCGACGGTATCCTATGCTACGTTTTGTTGTTGTCCTTCATAACAAGCTATCCTGGATTTATATTTCAACAAAGCAATTCCAGCCTGGACACGGTGACAGTTTCTAATACTTCCCTTCGTGCTTGCCGAACTTTACTCTTGACCAGGGTTCTCCAACCATCTCAAGGTTTTGACTCTCTAAAGCGGCAGTTGGACAGAATTTGGCACGATATTCCTCAGGATGACGTCCAACGAATCTGTCAATGAATGCCAAGCCGAATAACGGCTTGCATAAAGACTAGAGGTGGACCGATGCGTTACTGTCCTGCTATACGAGGGGCATTCAAGTTCTAAGGCCTCCGATTTTTTTTCTAATTAACTACTCACCCGAAATCGATGAAACTGGCGTTACTTCTCGACGTAATCGCCCTGCAGACGCACACATTTTCACAACGCTGACGCCATGATTCCATGGCAGCAGCGAAGGCTTCTTTAGGATTCTGTTTTGACCACTGGAAAATCGCTGAGGCACTAGCACCCCGGCTGGTGAATGTGCGGGCATGGAGAGTGTCTTTCATTGTTGGAAAAAGTCAAAAGTCACTAGGTGAGTAGGGAGCATGATGAAGCACTTCAAAGTTGTTACCACGAAGAAACTTTTGCGTAACGTTAGCTCGATGTGCGGGTGCGTTGTCTTGGTGAAACAGCACACGTGCAGCCCTTCCCGGACGTTTTTGCTGCAGCGCAGGAAGGAATTTGTTCTTCAAAACATTTTCGTATGATGCACCTGTTACCGTAGTGCCCTTTGGAACGCAATGGGTCAGGATTACGCCCTCGCTGTCCCAGAACATGGACACCATTTTTTCAGCACTTTCGGTTACCCGAAATTATTTTGGTGGTGATGAATCTATGTGCTTCCATTGAGCTAACTGGGGCTTTGTTTCTGGATTGAAAAATGGCATCCTCGTCTCATCCATTGTCACAAGCGACGGAAAGAAAGTCCCATTCATGCTGTCGTTGCGCGTCAACATTGCTTGGCAACATGCCACACGGGCAGCCATGTCGTCGTCTGTCAGCATTCATGGCACCCACCTGGATGACACTTTCCGCATTTTCAGGTCGTCATGCAGGATTGTGTGCACAGAACCCACAGAAATGCCAACTCTGGAGGCGATCTGTTCAACAGTCATTTGGCGATCCGCCAAAACAATTCTCTCCACTTTCTCTATCATGTCGTCACACCGGCTTGTGAGAGCCCGAGGTTGTTTTGGTTTGTTGTCACACCCACGAACGCACTTTCGACACATCCATAACTCCATCACCACATGTCTCCTTCAACTGTCGATGAATTTCAATTGGTTTCACACCACGCAAATTCAGAAAACGAATGATTGCACACTGTTCAAGTATGGAAAAGTCGCCATATTAAGTATTTAAAACAGTTCTCATTCCCGCCGCTGGTGGTAAAATTCCATCTGCCGTACGGTGCTGCCATCTCTGGACGTATTGACAATGAACGCGGCCTCATTTTAAAACAATGCGCATGTTTCTATCTCTTTCCAGTCCGGAGAAAAAAAAATCGGAGGCCTTAGAACTTGAATGCACCTCGTATTTGTGAAGCTCTTTCCTTTGAATAAATCATCTATTTTCTCTGAAACTGTAATCATTTTTTGTCTGTACGTATACATCACATCTCTCGATTTCTGTCCCTTTTGCTTAGAGTGTATTTCATTGCTGGTGTCCTCGTACACTACTTGATAATTACAGGATAGCAACAAGATTCCCACATGTGACTCTGCGTCGCGGTAATGTCGTCGCATGAAGTTACTGGCAGAAGAAGCTGTCAAGCGGTCTACCACAGCAGTGCACGCGCCAGTGTAATCGCTGCCAACTCGTAAGATAATATCGCAGGCTGGTTGGTGGGAAAACCAGACACTTGAAGACCTTTGTAAGTGGATGCAATCAGGTGTGGCATGACACTGATGGCTGCAATGAATAACATTGTTGAAGGAAGACCACAGATTTGTATCATCTCACAACTGACGAAAGAAAACCTGCAAGGGAATGTTACATTGCGTCACATGTTCACAGCGGGGCTGCTTGGCTGCGTGGTGATGATGTGTTTATATTACACCTACCATAAATGTAGAGAACCTCCGGTTTCGCTAAAATTACTCCAGACCATTCCCAGGCAGTCCTTCTACTACGGCTATTCAGAGTAAAATGGACGCCTGGTAGTTTTGTTTCTCCACTGCACCAATAATTCAGGCCAGGGTAATGTTCTCAAATGAAACCGAATTTAGTTTGACAACCGCGTTTGAGAATCTGCTGTTACGGCGAACGTATGCATGGTGCGCCGGAGATAGGGGATCGTGACGATTACGATGGACATGGACTCATTGCCTGGGCAGCTGTCATGAGAAGTGCACAAACACTTCTGCTCATCTTCATAGCAGTTTAAGTGACAGGGCATGACATTTGCGGAAAAAGAGGAAGTGCATATTCGAATTTTCCGTGATGTAGTGGAACTGCCTTCATTTTCATGGATCACAGGAGCATCTCAAAAGGACAGACAAGACAGCTGAAATACTGGAGACAGTGAACGTGGGGTGTCTGGAGCTGGCTGTTTACTCGTGTGATGTGAATGCCTTAAGGGGGCATAGAACGACAAAAATTTAAAAAAATTCGATTTTTCAAAAATATATCTATTTTGTAGCACAAATCTTCCTGAATAGTTGGATGTATAAAACATATATATATATTCGAGAGACTAAAAGGTGCGTTATTTGGCCTTAAGTGTACTAAGATGCATCGCCACACCCCTTTGCACAACATTCTTCTGTCATATGTAAGTGTATTTCGCTGTGTAGAATTTGAATGTTTATATTTTTTTATTCAGGGACCTGGCAAATGAAGAAATGGCTTCATGTCGGTACCCAAAACCCAATTGAAAATTTTAATCAAGGTGTGTGGTAAAGATTGCCAAAAACCATTTTTGTGGGAAGAAATGCACTTGCTATTAGGGTTGATGGTGCAGTTGCATATTTTAATGAGGGTGTGCAAAGTAGGAATATGTTTCAGAGAAAATGGGAATTAAGCCTGGAGTGAACTGCATCAAAGCTTTGTATGCGATCGACAGTGAGCGTATCGTGAAAGCAGATAAATCAGTTTTGGAGGTGATAAAATCAAGGATAGTGAATCATAGGAATGCGAAAAGAAAGAAAACTGATTCAGAAAATGAAAAAGAACTTGCTTATGATGCTGGGTAGATCTAAAAGAATTCCAAATAGAAGCAGAAACTTTAACTGCCAATTTCGGCAAAAAACAAATTTCTGTACTTATATACATGTAACATCCAAAATAAATATCCTATTACTTTCAAACTTGGCATGCTTATTAAACACCAAATCATTAATGTAAAACTCTAAAATTTTACAAATCTATTAAAAACCGTGGTAAAAACTGAGATAATTACCTATGAAATTTGAGTTTTTTTTCTAAACATGATATTTAAAATATAACAGCTCATTCATTTTTTCATGTATTAAAAAAATCTTGAGTTTCATACACCTGTAAGTATGGTTTGTATGCTGTGCAAAATTCATAGAACAATATCTCTCACTTACGAAGACAAATATGCCTATAGCAACAAATGCAGCCAATAGTAAGTGAAAAAAATTATGAAATTCCACGTATAAAAAAAAATTGTTGTGTGTTTGAACTTACACTGATATGAGTGTGAATCCTGAAGCCTTCCTGATCACACTGACAAAGTTTTTACGAATTTATTTGTGCAAGCATAGACAGTGGAAATTAAATTTTCCTGAAGTGCCTCACCTGCTCCAACTCAGCCCATTTCACGTCCTATCTCCGACCCCCCCTCCCAAATCTTAAGGCATATGTTAATCGTTTTCGGGATAAGCGTTGCTTAAAGCATGCCATCACTACGGCTCCTCCTCAGATCATGCAAATACTTGTATGTAACAGTCTGTAAGGGTATGGAATGGAATTATCGCATTGGCTGAGTCGTAGGTAAAGCAGATGGCAGATTTACATTCATTGGTATGATGCTAGGAAAACGCATTCGATCTACGAAGAAGACTGCTTACAAAGCACTCGTGCAACGTATTTTAGAATATTTCTAATTTGTGTGGGATTCATACCAAATATGACCAATAAGAACGACTATAAAAAGGACAGAACGTATGATCACATGACAGAGATGCTGAAAAGCATGAACTGCCAGACCCTTGAAGACAGACACAAGCTATCCCGTGAAAGACACAGTAATGTGTGGTATAATGGTTTACTCTGCACGGTTTCTTGCAGAATATAGATGCAGACAGCTTTGGCCAGATTTTAACGTAGACCATTATTTATTGTTGCCAATCTCCTGCACACGCATTACTGATAAGCTGGAGAGAGGGAAGTAGCTATTCGATACTGCTCTGGATATTTTTTTCGGTGTTAAATTATTTTTTAATGTCCCATGTCTGTCCAAATCGTGAAATATTCAGCGTATAGCGTGAAGAAAATAGATTTCTTAACGAGATCTTTGGGTGTGTTAGTGCCCATTCCAACAAAGTTACAACACAACATTCGAGAATTTCCTATCAGTTAACAAGGTCTGCACGAAACACTGATACTGCAATACGTAAGCAAGTAGCAATGTAATATAAAATATTAAACTCTCATACTAAACAATATACAGACTGCAAATTATGATTCGTGTTATATTAGAAGAACCATCAACAATAACAGCAACATGTGTTTTGAGTATATTGAAAAGTAATGTGCTTTCAATGATAATGCACTTGTCCTAGACATCGAATAATATTTTTACTTATTACCTCATGATGCATTTTAGGAGAATCCCGTTATCAGATCTGTTAAAATCAATGAAATGTATCTTGTCCGTTTCTACTACATTCAGTAACACCATAAGTGTCCAAACTCTTTGTTATTTTATAATAGATCTGGTGATTGGGTTCCCCAGAAACATCTCATGAGATAATAAATAAAAAGAAACTATTTTGTGACCAATACAAGTGTATTATGCTACAGTTTGAAGGATGGTGGCAGATCTCCTGAGAGATTTTTTGTTTAAAATCATGAAGTTATGTTATCTGCAGTGGTTAGTATAGTAATAATAACAATAATTATAGTAAAGGACAGTGGACTCAAACTATTCACTATTAGTCTCCGAGATATAGACAGGGCGTAACAAAATGATATCAGCAAACTTCAAGGGCTTAGGGAACAAATTGAGAAGTGAGGCCCTTATCCAGACACGTCACTCAACCACGCTACAGAGCGTCAAAGTTACAGTGACCAACGCCTGCGTCTAGGTTGCCCTTCAACAGTAAACGTGAGTTTGTTTACTAGCACAGTATTGTTGAGTCCGGTGTGAATACCGTCGATGCTGTCTCACGTCTTGAATTCTGTCAAGCTTACTGCGAGGATAGATAACCTTGTAGGTTGGGCAACCACAGCTGTGAGTAGTGATCTATTTTTATGTATATGAAGATAGTGACTGTTCTCGAAAGAACAGATACTATTGATGACCGTGCAGCTTCTCTAGAATGAATGATAATTAATTGAAACCCTCAGCTGCTGACAGGTGTTATTGATATACCTCGATGGGAACAGCTGAAAATGTGTGCCCCGACCGGGACTCGAACCCGGGATATCCTGCTTACATGGCAGAGGCTCTATCCATCTGAGCCACTGAGGACACAGATGAATAGCGCTACTCCGAACAGGTTGCCCGAACTCTTACGGGAATCGTCACCTTAGTGTGCGCGAGTAATGAGTGAATGAACAAACATCTATTAGGAACATTACGTATGTAGATTGTGGATAGTTGGGAATGTGGGTCTCACGGGAAGCGTGCAAGGGATAAGTCCCTGCAGTCGCGCTATTCATCTGTGTCCTCAGTTGCTCAGATGGACAGAGCGTTTGCCATGTAAGCAGGATATCCCGGGTTCGAGTCCCGGTCATTTTAAGCTGTCGAGTCCCGGTCGGGGCACACATTTTCAGCTGTCAGTCCATCGAGGTATATCAACAACACCTGTCGGCAGCTGAGGGTGTTAATTAATTATCATTTATTCTAGAGAAGCTGCACGGTCATCAATGTCTCTGTTCTTTCGAGAACAGTTACTATCTTCATATATATAGTTAAAGACTACGTAGCCTTTGACCTTCGTCTGTGCGAATGCTCACAGGCTGCCCGAACTCTTACGTGATTCGTCACCTTAGTGTGCGCGAGTAATGAATGGATAGACAAATGACTATTAGGTACATTACGTATGTAAATTGTGGACAGTTACGAATGTGGGTCTCACGGGAAGCGTGCAAGGGATAGTGCAGTCGCGCTATTCATCTGTGCCCTCAGTGGCTCAGATGGATAGAGCGTCTGCCATGTAAGCAGGATATCCAGGGTTCGAGTCTCGGTCGGGGCACACATTTTCAGCTGTCCCCATCGAGGTATATCAACACCTGTCGGCAGCTGAGGGTTTCAATTAATTGTCTTTGATTTTTAGATCACTGTCGGTATCGCGCCAAAGAAGCCGCATTTTCAGCCGGAAATATAACTAAAAATTAGATCTATGAAACTCGGTACTTTGAACCCGAATTTCACTGTCCGTCAGAACAAACGTAGCTAAATGGCGGTATGTCATGGAATAAAACAGCTGGATGGTTCCGCTTCTTCAGGACTCGGACGTAACTAGCACAAGTGTAAGGTTCCTGACAGTGGGATCGTCCTGAACAGCTGTTGAATAACAACTAATTTGCACATTGCTTAAGGGATTTAAAATAGTTGTTTATCAAGTATTTTGAAGCTACAGAGTGTCGCGCATCCGAAACGTTCACTTATTATGGACGATGTAGTATAGTAGCTAGATCCCTATTCGCCGAAGTAACGTTTTCGCATCCAACAGCAGGGTAATTAAATTGTGTTAATGAAGTGCAGACGCCAGATAACGTTCTTCGTCGACCCAAGAACATTTCAACAAATAAACTGCAATAGAAAGCCTTTTTACCAGATGGTCTCTCTGAAGGCTCCACCATAAGGACCCAACGCAAAAAAGTCACGTACGTTGGTGGTATTTTACAAGTTTAGCACCGAAAGAACTGGAGATAGGAGGTGGATTGTGGCAGTTGCAGTATGT
Source organism: Schistocerca gregaria (assembly GCF_023897955.1). Taxonomy (NCBI): domain Eukaryota; kingdom Metazoa; phylum Arthropoda; class Insecta; order Orthoptera; family Acrididae; genus Schistocerca; species Schistocerca gregaria. The sequence goes on from NC_064927.1 coordinate 385,845,048, forward strand.
CATTTGAGTAAAAGATGATAAAAGTACATGATAAGGAACGTAAATCGTAGTAGGAGGTGTCAAGGACACTGTTATGATCAGACGTTTTGTATGAGTACCCAGGCGCCGAGCTTAGCGTAATGACTTTACTCCAGCATGGCTGGTCAGAAGGACATTTACCGTAACGCCGTAATTGAGGTGGAAATCGTTTGGTCCATTCATTACGCCGCTTCCTCTTCATGACGGGAGGGAGTAACATATTTCAACAGCCCGCAGTAAAGTGTACGGCGGGAAGCGGCCCCGGCAGTCACAGGTAGCAGGAGATTACATCTGCGACGCGGGCCGCAATTACGGCAGGCTGACCGGGCTGACCCCGTGGGTCGATCGCAGCCGCTGATCGGTTTCTCCTGAGACCTTCCTTTCACTGTCCTGCCGTCTCCGTCGGCCCAGGAAACGGCTGACTCGACACCTGTCCGCATATAGGTAGCCTTCTACAGGGTGGTCCACTGATCGTGACCGGGCCAAATACTTCACGAAATGAGCGGCAAACGAAACAACTACAAAGAACGAAACTTGTCTAGCTTCAAGGGCGAAACCAGATGGCGCTATGGTTGGCTCGCTAGGTGGCGCAGCCATCGGTCAAACTGATATCAACTGCATTTCTTAAATAGGAACCCCCATTTTTATTACATATTCTTGTAGTACGTAAAGAAATATGAATGTTTTAGTTGGACCACTTTTTTCGCTTTGTGATAGATGGCGCTGTAATAGTCAAAAACATATGGCTCACAATTTTAGGCGAACAGTTGGTAACAGATAGGTTTCTTAAACTAAAATACAAAATGTAGGTACGTTTGAACATTTTATTTCGCTTGTTCCAATGTGATACATGTACTTTTGTGAACTTATCATGTCTGAGAACGCATCCTGTCACAGAGTGACTACCTGTAAAGACCAAATTAATGCAATAAATGCTCAAAATGATGTCCGTCAATCTCAATGCATTTGGCAATACGTGCTCCGACATTCCTCTCAACAGCGAGTAGTTCGCATTCCGGAATGTTCGCACATACATTGACAAACCGCTGACGCGTGTTCTCAGGCGTTGTCGATGTATCACGATAGCAAATATCCTTCAACTTTCCCCACAGAAAGAAAACCGGGGACGTCAGACCCGGTGAACGTGCGGGCCATGGTATGGTGCTTCGACGACCAATCCACCTGTCATTACATATGCTATTCATTATCGCTTCAACTCCACGCGAGCTATGTGCCGGTCATCCATCATGTTAGAAGTGCATCGCCATTCTGTCATACAGTGATACATCTTGTAGTAACGTGAGTAGAACATTGCGTAGGAAATCAGCATACATTGCACCATTTAGATTGCCATCGATAAAATTGGGGATATTTACTCTTCCTCCCATAATGCCGCACCATACATTAACCCGCCAAGGTCGCTGATGTTCCACTTGTCGCAGCCATCGTGGATTTTCCGTTGCCCAACAGTGCACATGATGACGGTTTAAGTTACCGCTGTTGGTGAATGACGCTTCGTCGCTAAATAGAACGCGTGCAAAAAATCTGTCATCGTCCCGTAATTTCTTTTGTACCCAGTGGCAGAACTGTACACGACATTCAAAGTTGTCGCCATGCAATTCTTGGTGCATAGAAATATGGTACGGGTGCAGTAGACGTTGCTGTAGCATTCTCAACACCGACGTTTTTGAGATTCCGATTCTCGCGCAATTTCTTTGCTACTGATATGCGGATTAGCCGCGACAGCAGCTAAAACACCTACTTGGGCATCATCATTTGTTGCAGGTAGTGGTTGACGTTTCACATGTGGCTGAACACTTCCTGTTTCCTTAAATAACGGAACTATCCGGCGAACGGTCCGGGCACTTGGGTGATGTCGTCCAGGATACCGAGCAGCATACATAGCACACGCCCGTTGGGCATTTTGATCACAATAGCCTCACATCAACACGATATCGACCTTTACCACAATTGGTAAACGGCCCATAATAAGACAGCTAATGTGTCACGAAGCAAATACCGTCCGCACTGGCGGATTGTTACGTGATACCACGTACTTATACGTCTGTGACTATTACAGCGCCATCTATAACAAAGCGAAAAAAGTGGTCCAACCAAAACATTCATATTTCTTTACGTACTACACCAATATATAATAAAAATGGGGGTTCCTATTTAAAAAAACGCAATTGTTATCCGTTTGACCTATGGCAGCGCCATCTAGCGGGCCAACCATAGCACCATCTGGTTTCCCCCTTCAAGATAGACGAGTTTCGTTCTTTGTAGTTTTTTCGTTTGACGCTTATTTTTTGAAATATTTTACCCGGTCACTATCAATGGACCACCCTGTATACAGGTACTGATGTCAATCCCATGTTGTAGCTAAGTGTCACTGTATGTCCATTTACACTGAAGAACCAAAGAAACTGGTACACCTGCCTAATATCGTGTAGGGCTGCCGCGAGCACGCACAAGTGCCACAACACGACGTGGAATGGACTCGACTAATGTCTCAAGTAGTGCCGGAGGGAACTGACACCATGAATCCTGCAGTGCTGTCCATAAATCTGTGAGAGTATGAGCGGTTGGAGACCTCTTCTGAACAGCACGCTGCAAAGCATCCCAGAGATGCTCAATAATGTTCATGTCTGGGGCTTAGGTGGACAGTGGAAGTGTTTAAACTCAGAAGAGAGCTCCTGGAGCGACTCTGTAGCAATTCTGGACGTGTGGGGTGTCGCATTGTTCTTCTGGAATTGCCCAAGTCCGTCGGAATGCACAATGGACATAAATAGATGCAGGGCGTCAGACAGGATGCTTACGTACGTGTCACCTGTCAGAGTCTCCTCACCATTACAGAGTCTGTACCAGCTTGAAAATTCCCCTGCTAACATTCAGGGTCCATGGATTCATGAAGTTGTCTCCATAGTCGCACACATACATCCGCTCGATGCAATTTGAAACGACACTCGTCCGGCTAGGAGACATGTTTCTAGTCATCAACACTCCAGTGTCGGTGTTGAAGGGACCAGGCGAGTCGTAAAGCTTTGTGTCGTGCTGTCATCAAGGGTACACGAGTGGCTCTTTGGTTCCGAAAGCCCGTATCGATGATGTTTCGTTGAATGGTTCGCAAGCTCTTGTTGATGGCCCACCATTGAAATCTGCAGCAATTTTCTAAGGGTTACACTTCTGTTACATAGACTTCAGTCATCATTGGTCCCGTTATTGGTGAGGTGTTTTACGGTATTCGTGACATTCACGGTACACACTTGTTCGGAAAAAATCTCCACGTCCTCACTACCTCAGAGGTGCTGTATCCCACTACTCATGCACCGCGTACAACACCACATCCAAATTCACTTGAAGCTTGACAACCTGCTGTTTTACCAGCAGTAACCGATCTTAGAACTGCGCCAGACACTTCTTGTCTTATATAGGCGTTGCCGACGGCAACGCCACCTTCTGCCTGTTTACATATCCCAGTAATGGAATACGCCTGCTTATACCAGTTTTTTTGGCGCTTCAGTGTATATAGCCTCCATAAGTCACTGTACGGTGTGTGGTGGAAAGTAGTTCACACCAGTATTATTGATTTTTCTTCCTATATCATTTTCGATTGAACGAGGGTAAAATGACTATACGCCCGTGCTTGTGCCGTAATATACTACTGGCCATTAAAATTGCTACACCTCTGGACGTAATAACGGCCTTGATACGCCTGGGCATTGAGTCAAACAGAGCTTGGATGGTGTGTATAGGTACAGCTGCACATGCAGCTTCAACACGATACCACAGTTCATCAAGAGTAGTGACTGGCGTATTGTGACCAGCCAGTTGCTCGGCCACCATTGACCAGACGTTTTCAATTGGTGCGAGATCTGGAGAATGTGTTGGCCAGGGCAGCAGTCCAACATTTTCTGTATCCAGAAAGGCCTGTACAGGTCCTGCAGGATGCGGTCGTGCATTATCCTGCTGAAATGTAGGGTTTCGCAGGGATCGAATGAAGGGTAGAGCCGCGGGTCGTAACACATCTGAAATGTAATGTCCACTGTTCAATGTGCCGTCAATGCGAACAAGAGGTGAGCGAGACGTGTAACCAATGGCACCCCATACCATCACGCTGGGAGATACGCCAGTATAGCGATGACGAATACACGCTTCCAATGTGCGTTCACGGCGATGTCACCAAACATGGATGCGACCATCATGATGCTGTAACCGAACCTGGATTCATCCGAAAAAATGACGTTTCTCCATTCGTGCACACAGGTTCATCGTTGAGTACACCATCGCAGGCGCTGCTGTCTGTGATGCAGCGTCATGAGTAACTGCAGCCATCGTCTCCGAGCTGATAGTCCATGCTGCTGCAAACGTCGTCGAACTGTTCGTGCAGATGGTTGTTGTCTTGCAAACGTCCCCATCTGTTGACTCAGGGATCGAGACGTGGCTGCACGATCCGTTACTGCCATGCGGATAAGGTGCCAGTCTTCTCGACTGCTAGTGATACGAGGCCGTTGCGATCCTGAACCCACCGATTGAATATTCCGCTAACAGTCATAGGATCTAGACCAACGCGAGCAGCAATGTCGCGATACGGTAAACCGCAATCGCGGTAGGCTACAATCCGACCGTTATCAAAGTCGGAAACGAGATGGTACGCATTTCTCCTCCTTACACGAGGCATCACAACAACGTTTCACGAGGCAACGCCGTTCAACTGGTGTTTGTGTATGAGAAATCGGTTGGAAACTTTCCTTATGTCAGCACGTTATAGGTGTCGCCACCGGCGCCAACCTTGTGTGAATGCTCTGAAAAGCTAATCATTTGCATATCACAGCATCTTCTCCCTGTCGGTTAAATTTCGCGTCTGTAGCACGTCGTCTTCGTGATGTAGCAACTTTAATGGCCAGTAGTGTATCTTATGTCATATTATTATAATAACTACGACAGACAGACCCGCGTGGCTTCCCCCGTCGGCGGTTCGAGTCCTTCCTCGGTCATGGGTGTGTGTGTCTGCCTTAGCGTAAGTTAGTTTGAGTTAGATTAAATAGTGTGTACGCTTAGAGACCGACGACCTCAGCAGTTTGGTCCCATAAGACTTTCCCACAAATTTCCAATTTTTTTTTTCAGACGTGCTATTACGTGTGGATAATGTTCTTACAGTATTCTCCTATGAATACAGATTCGCTAAGTGTACTCTAAAGGAGACCTACACATATTTCTTTCAACGATTCCCAACAACGTCCTCCGAGCGCTTGTGTTATTCGTATGGGCTATAACGGCCGAAAAAGATATTAGCAGCGATTTGCGTATATCTACTAAGCTATTCGATGCCATAGTTGACATAATTGTCGACTAGAGAAGATAAATTAAAACCATTATCTCCGATAGTGACTTTTCATTTATGTATAAGACGTGTTTTGAAGGCTTACACCACCATTTCAAGTGGATCAATGAATTATATAACATTTTTGTTTGCTGGAAGCAGCCAGTTGTCTGTTTTGAATTCCGTTGAGTTACACGTCAGGTATAATCAGCTGTTGTTAATGTAACATGGGACTAGAATTACACACTGTAAACAATTATGATACAGCTACTTATCTATGTTACAGCAGAAATAAAACTGAAGGTTCGTCGTCAATGTACATTTAATCTTTAGCTGCTACACAGACACGTATCAATAACATAATCAGACTGTATGTTCTACAACTGTACAAAAACAGCGCCTTGTAAGACAAGGAGCAATCATTACTAGCTTACACTGCGAATCAAAAATATAGGGAACAAATACATTAGTGCTTTATTCTTTGGAATACCATTATTGTAAAAAATAAAAAAATGTAACCAGAAAAAGAACATTTTTTTAGAGTATTAATTTGTTAATGTTTTGCTTTGGTGATTTGAGAATTGTCTCATGATTTAAGTCAGTCAAAAGCAGATAGCAGCAAAAACTACTGTGCGTCGTCCGCTGTATCTGAGAATCTCCTAAAAAAGTTCATTGCCATTGTTTCAGTTTTCTTACTGGGTTCTGCCCATGGTTCCTGTTGGGAATAAGAATTTCGTGTTCTTGATAGAGGCTCTGTTTGTGGCCATTGTTTAGTCTGTATAATATTATTACATTACTAACTGACAAAGACATCACTGACAGGACATTCATTTTACTATTTTCTATTAGAAACGAAATCAAATAATGAACCTAGTTTGTAGTTTAATATCAAAGAAATAAGCATGATGTACAAATGTATAAGAACAGTACATGAGGCAGTTTTTGTATGCTTGGCGCAGCTCCTTCGCGTATCGGCTACGACATTATGTTAACGTTTTCATTGTAACGCCTCTTCATAGCTCTACAGACGTCTATAGATTTCGTGATTTCGTCTACAACGGTTTTCGCTTCGCAGTTGAAACATGTCAAAAGCGCATTCAGGTGTCATGAATTTCCATAAGTCAACTCGACTGTAGCAGTGTCTTCTTAGTAAAGAAAACATGTATTAAATCTTCACGCACGATGCGCCATTTCTCATGCACCTCACTATTTATGGCGTCATATCTTGTGATCTATGTATCATACTGCCATATAATTTTGTCGGTACACTCAGCGGTATATGTGGATACTGTTTACAAAGTATTTTGTGAATGGTGTTAGTAGCAAAGAAGTAATGCGTTTAAACGTTATACACAATGCGACCGTTTTTCATGATTCTCAGTGTTTATGACATCATATCTCCTGAACTGCGATAGGTCGTAGGTTCTTACCCGCACAGCGAGAAGGAGGTGTGGAGCGCGCTCGCGTGCACACACACACACACACACACACACACACACATATTTTTATAATACATATGGGTTTTCCATGTTGTCAAAAGCATGTCATGTGTCGTTAATGGGAGTAGCTATCACAGATTTATTAGGCATGCTATTCCTGAGAGCATTTTTATGTTTTTCAAGTCTGGTTCGGAAACTGAGTCTAGTATCGCTCAAATGCTGTGCTTGGTGTTCATTGCACTCGTAAACGTCTGAGTTATAGAATTTGTCTTTGTAAGATTTAATGTTGTGTGACAGACTATTAGATATTTATTGGCCGGAGGAGAAAGCAGTTCTTACAGATAATTGTCTCAATACTTTAGTAGTTTTCTATGAGATGCTACCAAAGAATGGAAGGCCTACTGTCTTGGTGTCTGCCTAACTGTTGTTCTAATTTTTGTCCCTATTTATTCTTTTCATGACTTTCTCAGATCTTTCGTGTACGAGTGCAAGATTAAAAACGTTTAAAAATGTTATTTGTTCAGTTATTCCAGTTTGCAGCATGTAGATGCAAGTTGCACGGAGCATATAAAATGCCACTCAGCATTGAAATGCTACAAAATGTAGCAATAATCGCTACGCTGACTCGGGCTGGCACGTATAGGGCGAACAGGTGCAATAGCGGGCAACCAACTTCTTCCTCTTTGTCTAAGGTACACGTTCAAAATGTGCATTACAACTGAAATTTCTGAGAAATGTGAAATCCGTTCTGTAAGTCTAAGTTCAGAGGCAATAAATCACTTTCCGTGTAAGATGTAAATGTGTTGAATGAAGGTGTTGGCTATTAACAGCGCGGAAGAACGAACTTTTTTGATCATGACAGACGTGGCTGTTCGTCTACAGTCATCAATAAACCGGTTTAGAAAGCAGACGAACCTAACGTGAAAGCTACCGTTTAACGTTACCAATTACGTGAAATCGTGACGCAACAATTATGTTACCAAATGTTCTGTGGTCGCTGAGTTCGAAAACTTCTTTCTGATATGAAACTTCCTGGCAGATTAAAACTGTGTGCCTGACCGAGACTCGAACTCGGGACCTTTGCCTTTCGCGGGCAAGTGCTCTACCAACTGTGCTACCGAAGCACGACTCACGCCCGGTACTCACCGCTTTACTTCTGCCAGTACCTCGTCTCCTACCTTCCAAACTTTACAGAAGCTCTCCTGCAAACCTTGCAGAACTACCACTCCTGAAAGAAAGGATACTGCGGAGACATGGCTTAGCCACAGCCTGGGGGATGTTTCCAGAATGAGATTTTCACTCTGCAGCGGAGTGTGCGCTGATATGAAACTTTCTGATAATTTCAAAACTCAACTGATGTTTTCTTGACTGGACAGAATTGTGGACTTTGGCGAGACATTTGTAAGCCAACATGGAGGCAGAGCACCAACCAGTGATGTGGGGTAATACCGTCGGCCGTTTTCTTCAAACTGTCGTGGACATTGTTACTGTTCCTCATCTTCGATGGACTACAGTAATTCAGCAGTGCTCCGTTACTTTTCTCGCAGATTAATGTCAGTTATCGTTAATATTGTTCCAGAGATATAGTTCAGGAAGGCCTATCTAAAATTACTTTTTAATTCTTGTGATAAACGGAATGGCATAGTTTTTATATTTAGTGCTAACTCGCCCCTAAATTACTAAGTTTTAACACAATTTCGCAGATCAGTAAGGTGCTGGCGTATGTCAACTGACTGCTGTAAGAAATTAAAAGGGAGCATTCCTCAGAATTACAGTACGTCCCACAAACTCACACGCTAATAGTTCACGACGCTGAAAGTCAAATGTGTGATCAGGCAAACAGGTATTTCTGATTTCGCATAAACGATTACTGAGTCTCGATCCTGCAGTCATAAATAGAACGAACTAAATCGAGAGTGAATCACACTTTCCGAGAAGCGCATATTTAACCACCACGCGCTGAAAGCAGCCTTTCTTCTACTGCTACAGGACGTGGTTGACGTATCGCAGGTGTTGCAGACGCCGTTCTTGGAAGGTCGCGGAGAGTGAACCGGAGACGTGCAGCTTTCGATTGCAGATGTATCAGGATCTTCTGCCAGGACAACGTACGTGACTGCAGTGCAAGAACGTTCTGCCGAGTGCACATCTTGACAGCGTGCCAGATGCGTGAAAGGTCGCTGCTAATCCCAACGTGATGATTGAAAACACAGCGTCTAATTATTCCACGCATCGCTTGTAAGTGGAGAACGCACCGATGGAACACGCTGCCAGAGTTGAAGTATGTCTCTGTGGAACCAGCCGTTTAGCTACGAGGACGGATTGAGACACTGCAATTACGTATAACACCTTTGAAATGCGTGGCTTTGCTAATGGTAATATTTTTCTGCCGATTGTGACTTTGCTTTTCCAACGTTTCCATCCGACGAAAACGGCTGAGCGCATCAGGATAAAGAAATGTAAAGACTTAGACATGGAGCTGACAAATTAACACAGACGTTCAAACTTTTACGAAACTTTTTCTCGCTGACACCCGCCACAAAATAATGAACGGGAAAACGTTTATCGCTCTACTACATTTTCGCTATTCAAGTAGTAGAATTTCATCAGGCATAATGTTTCAGTTTATCGCTGATATACTACTATCTGTATTCGCGACACATTTTGCTGACGGTATGCACTGGATGCATCTGCAAAATTATGTCATTATATGTCACATAATTCAGGAGATACAACATCTACATCTACATCTACATGACTACTCTGCAATTCACATTTACATGCTTGGCATAGGGTTCATCGAACCACAATCATACTATCTCTCTACCATTCCACTCCCGAACAGAGCGCGGGAAAAACGAACACCTAAACCTTTCTGTTCGAGCTCTGATTTGACTTATTTTATTTTGATGATCATTCCTACCTATGTAGGTTGTGCTCAACAAAATATTTTCGCATTCCGAAGAGAAAGTTGGTGACTGAAATTGCGTAAATAGATCTCGCCGCGACGAAAAACGTCTTTGCTTTAATGACTTCCATCCCAACTCGCGTATCATATCTGCCACACTCTCTCCCCTATTACCTGATAATACAAAACAAGCTGCCATTTTTTGCATCCTTTCGATGTCTTCCGTCAATCCCACCTGGTAAGGATCCCACACCGTGCAGCAATATTCTAACAGAGGACGAACGAGTGTAGTGTAAGCTGTCTCTTTAGTTGACTTGTTGCATCTTGTAAGTGTCCTTCCAATGAAACGCAACCTTTGGTTCGCCTTCCCCACAATATTGTCTATGTGGTCTTTCCAACTGAATTTGTTCGTAATTTTAACACCCAGCTACTTAGTTGAATTGACAGCCTAGAGAATTGGACTATTTATCAAGTAATCGAATTCCAACGGATTTCCTTTGGAACTCATGTGGATCACCTCACACTTTCATTTCTTTAGCGTCAACTGCCACCTGCCACACCATACAGCAATCTTTTCTAAATCGCTTTGCAACTGATACTGGTCTTCGGATGACCTTACTAGACGGTAAATTACAACATCATCTGCGAAAAACCTAAGAGAACTACTCAGACTGTCACCTAGGTCATTTATATAGATCAGGAACAGCACAGGTCCCAGGACGCTTCCCTGGGGAACACCTGATATCACGTCTGTTCTACTCGAAGAACTGCGTAGAAATAGGCGTGCATGAAAAATGTTTGCTTAAAATGGTGCCAAAATTACCCAGAATATTCTCATCCAATGTTTGATTATGATAGCGATTAGCGACGACCAACAAACTTTGAACTTTATTCCAAACTTTTCTTAAAGTATCTCACTCACATGTTTAATGTCAAACGTATAACACATTAAGTCATTTGAGAAGTAACTTAATGTTTGAAGGCGTTTTCTACATGGGAGCTCGATTCCTTGGAGAACTGGGTCCGCAGGATTCACTGATCTTAAACTAAAGACTAAGAACTCATTTTGGCAGCAGTGGAACTTCACGGATGCTTGTGTATATGTCCATGTCACATGTGATACTATTCCCCGATACCATGTGCCTCACTGATTTGTAGATACGCAAAATCTTCCCACAGTTGTCGTCAATATAACAACGATAATTGTTCTTACTACTTCGTTTTGATGAATTTTTCTTCAGCATTTCCTTTCTCTTTATCGATCGGTAGCGTGCGACAACGAATGTTTCAGAAAAACTGTCATTTATTTTATTGTGAAAGCAAAAAACTGCCTGAGAGCAGACTCTAATTCGATGTTCATTTACACATTTAATGTTTGAAAAGAGCTGGTTATAGCTAAATATGTCCTACTAGTATCTCCTCTGTCGTAATTTCGGTTGAGTCAGGTGATGATCTGAGGGGAGAAACGGTCAGTTTGTTTATACTGGCCGTCGTTTTAAAAGCGTCCATTCGAAAGCACGTGCGAGGTGCCTCTTGTAATTAGCGCCTGCTGATTCGGCAACCGTTTTCACACTTTCACCGCCACAACGCTGCCAGCGCCAACACGCAGCGACTCGATAGTCTCGTTTAGTCGGTCTGTCATCCCTTCTACTGGAATCTGTTGGAGATCAGCATTGATGCTAGAAGAACTAAGTCATGACAATTTAAATATAAAATGATTTTCTAGGAATGAATAAGGTACGCATAAGCCATTAAATGTAAGGTATTGAATGTAGTCGAAATAAGTCGGGTGATGCTGAGGGAATTAGATTAGGAAATGAGACACTTAAAGTAGTAAAGGAGTTTTGATATTTGTGGAGCAAAATAACTGATGATGGTCGAAATAGAGAGGATATAAAATGTAGACTAGCAGTGGCAATGTATGGAAGTGAGACATGGACGATAAATAGTTTGGACAACAAGAGAATAGAAGCTTTCGAATAGTGGTGCTACAGAAGAATGCTGAAGATTAGATGGGTAGCTCACATAACTAATGAGGAGGTATTGAATAGGATCTGGGAGAAGAGGAGTTTGTGGTAAAACGTGACTAGAAGAAGTGATCGGTTGGTAGGACATGTTCTGAGGCATCAAGGGATCACCAATTTAGTATAGGAGGGCAGCGTGGAGGGTAAAAATCGTAAAGGGAGATCTGGAGATGAATACGCTAAGTAGATTCAGAAGGATGTAGGTTGCAGTAGGTACTGGGAGATGAAGAAGCTTGCACAGGATAAAGTAGCATGGAGAGCTTCCTCAAACCAGTCTTAGGACTGGAGACCACAACAACAACAAAGGCATTAAAATTTTCAGAAAGACTTGAAGCTTGAAGATAATGTTTTGATAGCACCTTTTGTAAACCTATGAGAGATTTATGAGTATACCCAACATTGCGACAGAGTTAAAAAAATATTTGCCCAAGGAGAAGAGAAAAAAGAAACTGGATCCTTGTTCCAGATGCCATACATTGTGACAACGAAAGAGTTGGTTGGTTGATTTGGTGTTGTGATCCAAACACATCGGTCCCATCGGATTAGGCAAGGATGGGGAAGGAAATCGACCGTGCACTTTCGAAGGAAGCTATTTAGGTAAGTCAATGAAAACCTAAATCACGATGGCCGGACGTGGGTTTGAAGCGTCGTTCTCCCGAATGTGAGTCCAGTGTGGTAACCAATGCGCCACTGCGCCACTTCGCTCGGTAACGAAAGAGTGTTACAAGTAGATGAAGAGTGTTGTGCAGGCTGTTTAAAAAAATAACGCTTGCGTCGTGTCTGTACAATGAATGTAGCACTCTCAACGAATTCAGTCAGTGAGGTGTCCACTCATGATTGGTTTCTTTTTCAACCTAGTACTACAAAAGAAGTGTTTCACAATGTAACAAACATGCGTCAGCCAGAGACAAAGAATGTGTACCATAAACACATATAAAGTACAGAAAAATTGTTAATTTTATCATCGTAACACGTTAGTGACAAGCATGGTTCTTTCCATACGCAACTCCTAATCTTTTTCTATGAACAATCTTGGCTAACCAGTCACGCTAACATTTACAGTTGCACATTGAATGCATAGCAAAAGGCTGCATGGTTATGTAGTTTTACCGCGCATAATATGTTTCTAATTACTAACTGGAATTAAGTACCATATTTTTCTCTCTATATCTATATCTGTACTCTAGTCTGAAAATTCTCTTGCGGCGTGTGGCTGGGAGTACTCCAGATATTACTTCCATTTTCTGCAAAAAATTTAACGTGGGTCATACCATCTGTTTTAACAGATGATAAGATGCGTATAACAACTTAAATTTGGATCCCAAAAAATGGTTCAAATGACTCTAAGCACTATGGGACTTAAAATCTAAGGTCATCAGTCCCATAGACTTACAACTACTTAAACCTAACTAACCTAAGGAATCACACGCATACGTGCCCGAGGCAGGATTCGAACCTGCGAACGTAGCAGCCGCGTGGTTCCGGACTGAAGCGCGTAGAACCTCTCGGTCACAGCTATGGATCACAGGAAGGTGATTTAAATCTACCATATTCAATCATTCAGCCAGTTCGGTAAGTCACAAAGGGTGGTTGTCACCTCCTCGTGCAAATTTGTATCCTTTACAGGGTGTTGGGTTGATAGTACTTGTAACGAGAAGTGATATGCAAAGTCCAATCGGTTCCAGGATACGAACATGTGTCAAACAAGTTGTTCCACTCTCACACATCTGTTCCATGAAATACCCATAGCAATTTTGTGTGACAAGTTATCATTACATGATAGTGATTAAGTCCCATACTCCGTAACAGAGCGTAGGGGTCGATACCACCGTACTAGGCAAGGTCCTAGTGGAGGTGGTTTGCCATTGCCTTCCTCCGACCGTAATGGGGATGAATGATGAGCATGAAGACGGCACCACAACACCCAGTCTTCTCGAGGCAGGTGAAAATCCCTGACCCCGCCGGGAATCGAACCCGGGAAGCGAGAACGCTACCGCGATACCACGAGCTGCGGACTATCATTACATGGGTAATCAGTTAAGTAGTGTGCTAAATATTCCCAGAGATGAAGCACACATAAAACGTGTGATATCTACGTATCACGGACAGTACTTTCCCAGTGGTGCCCAACATCTGATTTAGCCACATCCACTGAAGTCGTTTCTCCAATTTACTGATGATAGCGCAATACACTTCAAAGATGATCGTTGCACCATGAGGGAGGACATAGCCCCAGAAGACCATCGTCATGAACTTACCGGCTGGGGGTGCGGCTTTCAACTTTTTAATTCCGAAGAGAGGTGGTGTGGCGTCATTCCAGGGGTTGCCCTTTTTTTCCGGTTCGAAGTGATGAACAGATGTTTCATAGCCTATGACCATAATCGACAAAAAATTGCCACGATCAGACTCATAACGCACAAGTAACCCTGCATAGATGGTGCTTCGTTGCTCTTTATGGTTTTCTGATAGGAGAAGAGGAACCCAACGGGAACACTGCTTTGAGTACCCCAACTGGTGGATGAGTTTGATAGCGCTACCAACGGAGGCGTCCAGGTGAGCAGCGAGATGCTTGATTGTGATTCATCGATCACCTCGAATGAGAGTGTCCACACGTTGCAACAATGCAGGAGTCACACCTGTGTTTGGATGGCCTGCACGCGGGAGATCGGAAAGGTATGCGTGACCGTGTTGCCATGATGAAAGACGCCTCGCCCAACGACTCACCATGCTTTTGTTCACTGCCAGGTCGTCGAAGACATCCTTACGAATATCTGCGATGCTATGGTTTTCCGCCAAGGAAACTCAGTTTCAGCTCCTTGCTTGGAACGCTCTTCCATTATAGACGCCATTTTCAAGGCTACTTATAGCGTAACCACCTATCGGAACTTCACGAAACTACAGGGGCTGAAGCGGGAATATTCCACGATGTCCCACAACAGATTCCGCATTACTCAACCGATTTATCCCCAGATGAAAAATATGTTTCATTACTTATCGAACCTCAACCGTGTAAGATATAAGGAAATAACTTTAATAGCTGGTTCCTGTAAACGACTCCGGCATCATTTAAGGTGTTTTAATTGCTCTTACTCGTCGCCTTTCTGAACACATGACCAGTTTCCAATCTTCTTCCACATGTTTACTCCGCAGGCCCCTACACAACGTGTGCGGAGGCTGCTTTCTATTAATAGATTACCGATATTTTCTCCTAATCCAGTCGCGTATAGAGTGAGAGCAAATCGAGACATGCCTCTGTAAGCGTCTTATTTTCTCTCATCTGATCCTCGGGATTCCTATGCAAGATATACGATCGTCAAATCAAACTGGTCGCACGCCCTTCTTGAATGCATATGGCTTCTCCGGATTTAAGCAACAGAGTTTTGCGAAAACTACGGAGGTTTTCATCGAAAGATCCCTATTTAAGTTTCTACATCTACATTCTACATTTACATTTATACTCCGCAAGCCACCCGACGGTGTGTGGCGGAGAGCACTTTACGTGCCACTGTCATTACCTCCCTTTCCTTTTCCAGTCGCGTATGGTTCGTGGGAAGAACGACTGCCGGAAAGCCTCCGTACGCGCTCGAATCTCTCTAATTTTACATTCGTGATCTCCTCGGGTGGTATAAGTAGGGGGAAGCAATATATTCGATACCTCATTCAGAAACGCACGCTCTCGAAACCTGGACTGCAAGCTACACCGCGATGCGGAGCGCCTCTCTTGCAGAGTCTGCCACTTGAGTTTGCTAAGTATCTCCGTAACGCTATCACGCTTACCAAATAACCCCGTGACGAAACGCGCCGCTCTTCTTTGGATCTTCTCTGTCTCCTCCGTCAACCCGACCTGGTACGAATACCACAGTAATGGGCAGTATAGGTCGAACGAGTGTTTTGTAAGCCACCTCCTTTGTTGATGCACTACATTTTCTAAGGACTCTTCCAATGAATCTCAACCTGGCACCCGCCTTACCAACAATTAATTTTAAATGATCACTCCCTGCACCAAGTGCCTATCCGCTGCAGATATTCCTGCATTTCGCTGCAGTTTTCTAATGCTGCAACTTCTCTGTATACTACAGCATCATCGGTGAAAAGCCGCATGGAACTTCCGACACTATCTACTAAGTCATTTATATATATTGTGAAAAGCAATGGTCCCGTAACACTCCCCTGTGGCACGCCAGAGGTTACTTTAACGTCTGTAGACTTCTCTCCATTGAGAACAACATGCTGTGTTCTGTTTGCTAAAAACTCTTCAATCCAGCCACACAGCTGATCTGATATTCCGTAGTCTCTTACTTTGTTTATCAGGCGACAGTGCGGAATTGTGTCGAACGCCTTCCGGAAGTCAAGGAAAATGGCATCTACCTGGGATCCTGTACCTAATATTTTCTGGGTCTCATGAACAAATAAAGCGAGTTGGGTCTCACACGATCGCTATTTCCGGAATCCATGTTGATTCCTACAGAGTAGATTCTGGGTTTCCAGAAATGACATGATACGCGAGCAAAAAACGTGTTCTGAAATTGTACGACAGATCGATGTCAGAGATATAGGCCTATAGTTTTGCGCATCTGCTCGACGACCCTTCTTGAAAACTGGGACTACCTGTGCTCATTTCCAACCATTTGGAACCTTCCGTTCCTCTAGAGACTTGCGGTACACGGCGGTATCGTTCCAGTAAAAATTCTTCGTAACTGTGCACCCTAGGCATAAGGGGCGATCAAGAAGCTACTGTTAGGAGACCATACAGTCCCCATTTCGGTATGCCAGTCAGACAAAAGCACCAGGTGGAAGATTCCCGTTTGCTACAAGACATTGTTCTAGTGCGTGAAGAAGTCAGTAACCGCCTGCTGCACATCTTCAAACTACAGGAATCTTCGACCTTTGAAGGCACCTTTTCAGGGACCGAAAACGTAATAGGGCGGCTGCTCGTGTTTGTAGCACTTTATATGGCGTAACTTCTCCGATACGATATTTGAGATGTGGTGACGTGTGTTATCACGAAGCAGCTGCGAACCTTGTCGCGCGCCATTCGATAACGGTGGTTTTCGATAGACCTGCTGGCCCATACACATTCTTCTTCCTCTGACAGATGTCTTCCGGTGTTTCTCCCTCGGCTGCCAAGAAAAGGATAACAGCACTCATTTGGTAATAACGTCTCCATAGTTCACGTTCCCGCATTTACATCACCCACGTCGGAAAGATACGAATGCCACACTAATCCCTTGCCTACATCTACATCTACATCTACATGACTACTCTGCAATTCTCATTTAAGTGCTTGGCATAGGGTTCATCGAACCACAATCATACTAACTCTCTACTATTCCACTTCCTAACAGCGCGCGGGAAAAACGAACACCTAAATCTTTCTGTTCGAGCTCTGATTTCTCTTATTTTATTTTGATGATCATTCCTACCTATGTAGGTTGGGCTCAACAAAATATTTTCGCATTCGGAAGAGAAAGTTGGTGACTGAAATTTCGTAAAAAGAGCTCGCCGCGACGAAAGACGTCTTTGCTGTAATGACTTCCATCCCAATTCGCGTATCATATCTGCCACACTCTCTCCCCTATTACGTGATAATACAAAACGAGCTGCCCTTTTTTGCACCCTTTCGATGTCCTCCGTCAATCCCACCTGGTAAGGATCCCACACCGCACAGCAATATTCTAACTGAGGACGAACGAGTGTAGTGTAAGCTGTCTCTTTAGTGGACTTGTTGCACCTTCTAAGTGTCCTGCCAATGAAACGCAACCTTTGGCTCGCCTTCCCCACAATATTATCTATGTGGTCTTTCCAACTGAAGTTGTTCGTAAATGTAGGTGCTTGTTTACCAGCATCGGAGTCGCTCTACTTTGTACATAAATGCAACAACGTCCTAGAGTGGACGCTTTTTGATAGTTCCTTATATCTAACTGGATTGACATCCTTAAGGATGAGTGTGATTTGTCCTGTAACCTAAATTAACGGATTCACTTTATCACTCGTGTGGACGACCTCGCGCTTTTTAATGTTTAGAGACGATTGCCGATTTTCGCACCATAAAGATATCTTGTCTAAACTGAATTTGTTTTCCCCTCAGATTCTGGAACAATAATCAACAACTGGTTGCATTAGCTTTTTGTATGCAATTTCTCATACTGTTGGATTGTACCTTCATTGAACCCTTCGAACAAATCGGTCTTCAATTTATTTTCGTACTACAGATTCTACGTACTTTTCACTGTTGGCTTCGTCACTTAGGGTCACCCGTCAATACTTAAACGTCGTAATGTACCCCAAATGCCCAACACTAACCTTTCAAATGGATACTATCGGGTTCTTTCCCTTTGGTCTGGCATTATGTACTATATATTCACGTTTAAAGAAACGTGTCATTCGTTACACCAAGCAGAAATTTTGGCCAGGTCTTTCTGCGTTTTAAGGACAGATATAATGTGTGCGTATATATTAGGAACCTGCTGGAAACTTATAACTGATCGTTTACTGCAGCTGCAGTTGCGGTTTGATGTAGGCGATTGCCGGTTACTACTGTTGTGAGCCATCTTTCAATGTTTTCAGCTTAATCCTGTTTTGCTAAAAATTTACGTGGTGAGACAGTGAATGCATGAAAATGCAAGTCAATTTTTACCATAAGATAAAATCGGAAACTAGTCACTGTCAATAATACTGTTTACGAAGAAAACACGGCGCGGCTATTTTCATTCATGGTTAGGCTCCTTGAACCCCTTGTCCTGAGGCAGTATCATCATACAGAACTTTCGTCAAACTGAATTCAGAGAACATAGCTAATTCTATGTAATTTTAAACGTGAACAGGCCTCTTAGGTTGAACTTGTCGGTTCGAAACCGATCGCTCCTAACTGACAGCATTATCCTTACAGCGTTACACGCACTTCCTCGACATGTGTAGCTGCTCCAGCACTGAAATACTGTTGTAATGTTGCGGCAGCTATACGCGGTAGCAAAGAATGTGTATGACTCCGTAAACAAGCAGAAAATATTTGACGATCGGCCGTAACGGCCGAAAGTGAAAAACGGCCACGTTACCAACAGTTCCTTACAATCGTCCAACGACTTTACTTGGCTAAGAGGTACAGTGTTTCGTCTACGACAGGAGTCACGATTTCCTGCCAGGGAAGTCATAGTTCGCACTAATTGACGGAAACCCGTATACTGATACCGTAAGACCTGGAGTTCCAGAAGCAAGCGTTAGAGGTCATCTGCTGTTCATAGTCTATGTAATCGATTTTGGTTTTTTTGCAGATGTACAACAGAAAATGTTGTTTGCAAATGAAAAAAAATGTTGTTGCGAAAGCAAACAAAGTGTGCGTTTTATTGAGGGAACGGAGAAAATGAAAGAAATCTACTAAGGAGACTTTCTACGGTACGCTAATTTGTCCATTTGTGGAGCATTAGTGTGAGGTGTGGGATCCTTACCTCCGATTGACGGAGAACCGTGAAAATCTTCAAAGGACAACACATTATGTCTTCTCACGAAACTGTCATGGATATGCTAAGGAAACTGTGGTGGCAGTCATTAAAACAGCGGTGTTCTTCGTTGGGTTGAGGTACTAACACGAAGTTTCAATCACAAACTTTCTCCTCCGAGTGCGAAACTATTTTTTAAATTGCCGCCCAAGTGGGGGAAATGAGTATCGTGATCAAATAAGAGAAATCATATTTCGTACGGAAAGATTTAGGTGTTCACTTTCCCTATGGGCTATTCGAGAGTGGAACCGTCATGGCTGTACATGTACGTACTGGCAGCCAGCAGCGTCGTTTGCGAACTGTCTGACAGTGCTGCAGCCCCACCTCCGAGAGTTATAAACGTTCCACGGTTAACACTGCGAAAGAAAAATCTTTGCAGGTCGGCAGGGATGAGTCGGGGAGTCTGTGTGTCGTCTGGCGGATCACTGCACGGCGGAACTGCATAGGAGCGGCTGTGAAAGTACCCATACCTGCGTGAGAGCCATTGCTGCCGTCGCTTGTGGAGTCTTCGAGCGCAGTGGCTACGGGCTGTCGGCGGGCGGGAGAAACGGTCCGCGAGTGGTGAGGCGATGTGACGTAGCGCGGTGCGCTGCGCTGTGACAGACACCGGAGAGCCGCCACTGCGGGGGCAGGGCGCCTCTTGCCGCCTTTAAACGCCCCCCACCCCCACGCCACTCACCACAGACGCGGCCGCCGCCTCCGCAGTAGCCCGGCGTCGGGACGCTCCGGAGATGCTCCTCCTTCTTCGGCTCAAGCTTCCCCCTTCCTCACGCAGTGACCTTTCTCTGCCTTGGCACCGTGACCGTCCAGTCAGGAAACAATGGAAGATGCGTACTCGTAGATTACGGTGCGAGTGCTTCTCTGTTCTGCGGCAGCGTCTAGAATACCGCGCCTCAGTGGACACTGCACGTCCGGCAGCCAGATACATATGACTGTTTTTTTATGTGGTAGGAGTGACATCATCATTTGCATTTGTTGATGTTGCTGCTGTAAAGGGTAGGAGAAGTCCCCATGCCCCCTAACGTCTACAGACGTGGCGTGCCACAGGGGAGTGTTGTGGTACCATTTTTCTTTTCACAATATATATATATATATATATATATATATATATATATATATATATATATATATATATATATATAAATGAGCTAGTAGGTAGTGTCGGAAGTTCCATGCGGCTTTTCGCGAATGATTCTGTAGTATACAGAGAAGTTACAGCATTAGAAAATTGCAGCGAAATACAGGAAGATCTGCAGCGGATAGGCACTTGGTGCAGAGAGTGGCAACTGACCCTTAACATAGGCAAATGTAATGTATTGCGAATACATAGAAAGAAGGATCCTTTATTGTATGATAATATGATAGCGGAACAAACACTGGTAGCAGTTACTTCTGCAAAATATCTGGGAGTATTGTAAGTAGGCTGTTTAGGTTCGTATATTGGTAACGCCACCGCCACGTAGCGCTCTGTATGAAAATCACTGGCTGTGCTGTGTATAGTCTGTGGCTGGGTGGCATTGTTGGAATTTGCTATTGTAGTGTTGGGCAGTTAGCTGTTAACAGTGCGTAGCGTTGCGCAGTTGGAGGTGAGCCGCCAGCAGTGGTGGATGTGGGGAAGTGAGATGGCGGATTTTTGAGAGCGGATCCATCAGAAATAGTACATTTGTAAGAATGGATGTCATGAACTTCTATATATATTATGACTTTTGAACAATATTAAGGTAAATACATTGTGTTTTCTCTATCAAAATCATTCATTTGCTGACTATGCCTATCAGTAGTTAGTGCCTTCAGTGGTTTGAATCTTTTATTTAGCTGGCAGTAGTGGCGCTCGCTGTATTGCAGTAGCTTGAGTAACGAAGGTTTTTGGGAGGTAAGTAATTTGTGGAAGGTATACGTTAATGTTAGTCAGGGCCATTCTTTTGTAGGGAGTTTTTAAAGTCAGATTGCGTTGCGCTAAAAATATTGTGTGTCAGTTGAGTGTTGATGAGAATAGGTAAAGAGCGAAATGTCTGAGTACGTTCAGTTCTGCTCAGCTGTTTGAAAATTAGGGGTTTATCAGCACAGTAATTCATTAGTTTTTCTGAGGGGATGTTTAAGTATCCGTGCGGATCTATTTGAAGTGGAATGATTATATAAAATTAATTGTCGGTAAGGTGGGTACCAGGTTGAGATTCATTGGGAGAGTCCTTAGAAAATGCAGTCCATCAACAAAGGGGGTGGTTCACAAAACACTCGTTCGACCTATACTTGAGTATTGCTCATCATTGTGGGTTCCATTCCAGGTCGAGTTGACGAAGGAGTTAGAGAAGATCCAAATAAGAGCGGCGCTTTTCGTCACAGGGTTATTTGGGAAGCGTGATAGCGTTACGGAGATGTTTAGCAAACTCTAGTGGCAGACTCTGCAAGAGAGGCGCGCTGCATCGCGGTGTAGCTTGCTGCCCAGGATCCGAGAGGGTGCATTTCTGGATGAGTTATCGAATATATTGCTTCCCCCTACTTATACCTCGCGAGGAGATCACGAATGTAAAATTAGAGAGAGGCACGGAGGCTTTCCGGCAGTCGTTCTTCCCGCGAACCATACACGACTAGAACAGGAAAGGGAGGTAATGACAGTGGCACGTAAAGTGCCCTCCGCCACACACCATTGGGTGGCTTGCGGAGGATAAAAGTAGATTTAGATGTAGATGCAGATGTAGATTTATAGAATGCTAATTGATTTGGTTTTAGAACACGTATTTACTTATTTATTAAGTGTCCAATATATCGACATGTTCCCCATCATGCTGTAAACAAATTTCCATACTCCTCCATGTTCTCGCTGACATATCTTTGAGCATGCCCGGTGTTGTACTGCGAAATTCGTCCTCAAAATGGTTCAAATGGCTCTGAGCACTATGCGACTTATCTTCTGAGGTCATCAGTCGCCTAGAACTTAGAACTAATTAAACCTAACAAACCTAAGGACATCATACACATCCATTCCCGAGACAGGATTCGAACCTGCGACCGTAGCGGTCGCTCGGTTCCAGACTGTAGCGCCTAGTACCGCACGGCCATTCCCGCCGGCAAATTGGTCCTCATAGCATTGCACAGTTCTTCGTTTGTAGCACAACGACGTGCAGATACGTGCGTGTTAATGACACTTCATAACAAGTTTTCAGGTGTGATGAGGTTAGGACTTCTTCATCGTCATTTCAAGGGAGCTAGTGTTGCTGTTCACCCATGACCTATCCACCGTCCTGGAAAGTGTTCACTTAGTATCTCGCGCACTGCAAGAGCGTACCGTGGAGACGCTCCATCATAGCCGGCCGTTGTGGCCGAGCGGTTCTAAGCGCTTCAGTCTGGAACCGCGCGACTGCTACGGTCGCAGGTTCGAATCCTGCCTCGGACATGGATGTGTGTGATGTCCTTTGGTTGGTTAGGTTTAAGTAGTTATAAGTTCTAGCGGACTGATCACCTCAGATGTTAAGTCTCACAGTGCTCAGAGCCATTTGAACCATTCGCTCCATCATGCTGCAACCATGTGCATGTTGCAACCGTGTGCTTGTTGAGAGGACCTTTCCTCAAGCTGATGTATTTACCATGTTTGTAAAAAAATGTAAATAACATGCACCACTCACAGTCCCTTCAACTGAGTAATGAGGATTCCCTGTGGCTCAAACTACAATATTTCTAACTAGTGAGATACGATAATGTTTTTTATTTATTTATTGTTCCGTGGGACCACAATAATGAGAAGTCTCCATGGACATGGAACGAGTCAATACATGAAATTATAACACGATTGTAGAAACAGATAAAATGAAATATAAGAAACATATTCAGGCGACAAGTCGTTAGTTTAAATAAAGAAAATCAAGAATTATAACACTGGAATTTGCTTAATTTTTAGCTCTTCCATGAGCTCCTCGACAGAATAGAAGGAGTGAGCCATGAGGAAACTCTTTAGTTTAGACTTAAAAGTGTTTGGGCTACTGCTAAATTTTTTAATTCTTGTGGTAGCTTATTGAAAATGGATGCAGCAGAATACTGCACTCCTTTCTGCACAAGAGTCAAGGAAGTGCATTCCAAATGCAGATTTGATTTCTGCCTAGTATTAACTGAGTGAAAGCTGCTAACTCTTGGGAATAAGCTAATATTGCTAACAACAAACGACATTAAAGAAAATATATACTGTGAGGGCAATGTCAAAATTCCCAGACTAATTGAATAGGGGTCGACAAGATGTTTTCGAACTTATACCACACATAGCTCGAACAGCTCGTTTTTGAGCCAAAAATACCCTTTTTGAATCAGAAGAATTACCCCGAAAAATAATACCATATGACATGTTGTTGTTGTTGTTGTGGTCTTCAGTCCTGAGACTGGTTTGATGCAGCTCTCCATGCTACTCTATCCTGTGCAAGCTTCTTCATCTCTCAGTACCTACTGCAACCTACATCCTTCTGAATCTGCTTAGTGTACTCATCTCTCGGTCTCCCTCTACGATTTTTACCCTCCACACTGCCCTCCAATGCTAAATTTGTGATCCCTTGATGCCTCAAAACATGTCCTACCAACCGATCCCTTCTTCTAGTCAAGTTGTGCCACAAACTTCTCTTCTCCCCAATCCTATTCAATACCTCCTCATTAGTTACGTGATCTATCCACCTTATCTTCAGTATTCTTCTGTAGCACCACATTTCGAAAGCTTCTATTCTCTTCTTGTCCAAACTTGTTATCGTCCATGTTTCACTTCCATACATGGCTACACTCCAAACAAATATTTTCAGAAATGACTTCCTGACACTTAAATCTATATTCGATGTTAACAAATTTCTCTTCTTCAGAAACGCTTTCCTTGCCATTGCCAGTCTACATTTTATATCCTCTCTACTTCGTCCATCATCAGTTATTTTACTTCCTAAATAGCAAAACTCCTTTACTACTTTAAGTGTCTCATTTCCTAATCTAATTCCCTCAGCATCACCCGATTTAATTGGACTACATTCCATCATCCTCGTTTTGCTTTTGTTGATGCTCATCTTATATCCTCCCTTCAAGACACTGTCCATTCCGTTCAACTGCTCTTCCAAGTCCTTTGCCGTCTCTGACAGAATTACAATGTCATCGGCGAACCTCAAAGTTTTCACTTCGTCTCCATGAATTTTAATACCTACTCCAAATTTTTCTTTTGTTTCCTTTACTGCTTGCTCAATATACAGATTGACCATATGACATAAGCGTATGAAAATATGCGAAGTAGACTACTTTTCGTGTTGAAATGTCACTTATTTCAGATACTGTTCTAATGGTAAATAAAGCGGCATTTAGTTTCTGAACAAGATCCTGAACATGGACTTTCCACAACAGCTTACTATCTATCCGAACGCATAGGAACTTGAACTGTTCCGTCTCGTTTATAATATGCCCATTCTGTCTGATTAAAATATCAGTTCTTGTTGAATTGTGAGTTAGAAACTGTAAAAACTGAGTCTTACTGTGATTTAGCATCAAATTATTTTCCACAAGCCACGAACTTATTTCATGAACTTCATTATTTGATAATGTTTCAATATTACACACAAGATCATTCACTACCAAGCTGGTGTCATCAGCAAACAGAAATATTTTTGAATCACCAATAATACTGGAAGGCATATCATTTATATAAATAAGAAACAGCAGTGGCCCCATCACCGACCCTTGGGTAACGCCCCACTTAACAGTGCCCCATTGGGACTGAACATCACTACCACTCTAAATATTGCGGAGAATTACCTTCTGCTTTCTGTTCTTAAAGTAAGAGGCGAACCAATTGTAAGCTACTCCCCTTACTCCATAATGGTCCAACTTATGCAGTAATATTTTGTGGTCAACACAGTCAAAAGCCTTCGTTAAATCAAAGAAAACACCTAACGTTCGCAACCTTTTATTTCATCCGTCCAAAACCTCATAGAGAAAAGAGAATATAGCATTTTCAGTTGTTAAGCCATTTCTAAAACCAAACTCTACATTTGACAGCAAATTATGTGAATTTAAATGCTCCAGTAACCTTGTATATATAATGACACATTCATCTGAAAACATAACCTTGGCACGGTTCACTGCATTTGGAAATTCAGTTAACAAACCACGGCATGCCAAAAGACTCTAATTCCGATCTGTGTCCGATAACTCTTCTACGAACGTCGTCTGAAAATGTTTGACCATAAGGTCTTTTTTTCGTGCGATATCGCACTGTTGCCCACGGTATACCGACTTCCAAAGCACGTTTACGTGTAGACTTAATAGGAGGTTGTTCAGCCGAAGCAAAGACTCTGGCACATGATTCTTCTCCTGTCTTCTTCCTTCCATGCCGCGGCCTGTCTTTAACACCATCAAAAACAAAAGCACGTCTTTCTCAATCCTTGTGTGGTGCCTTGCGCGGTGGAGCCTTATTAAATCTTTTCTAAAATACTATCATAATCTGTCTCATCGTCTGCCTTGTGTCTTGTCGTTCGTGCACCCACACACTTGTCACTGAGTGCTTCTCGTAAGATGCTCGTGGTATAGTGGCTAGCGTCGCTGCCTTTGGATCACAGGGTCTCAGGACCGATTTCCGGCCAGGTTGTGGATTTTCTCTGCCTGAGGACTGGGTGTTTGTGTTGTCCTCATCATTTCATCATCTTTATCATCATTCGTGACAGTGGCTTGGATTGCGTGAAATATTGGACTGTGTAAAAATTGGGACATTGCACGGGCGCTGATGACCGAGCACTTGGGCGGCCTATAAACCAAACATCATCACTAAGCGCTGCTCAATATTGTAGCTATGACACCTCACATCTGCCACAGCTACAAACTGACTGCGCTGCAACAATATGTAAACATATATTCCAACAACTGATAAGAGGGATTAGCCGAGCGGTCTGAGGCGCTGCAGTCATGGACTGTGCGGCTGGTCCCGGCGGAGGTTCGAGTCCTCCCTCGGGCATGGGTGTGTGTGTTCGTCCTTGGGATAATTTAGGTTAAGTCATGTGTAAGCTTAGGGACTGATGACCTTAGCAGTTAAGTCCCATAATATTTCACACACATTTGAACATTTATCAACTTGCATAACAATATTTGGTACTAAACATGGGTTACACGGGTATGGGCACTTCTCACCCACCGTGGAGTAGAGTCCAGTCCGAAGACTGGTTTGATAAAGCTCTCCACACTAGTCTATCCTGTGCAAGCTTCCTCATCTCCAAATAACTAGTACAATCTGCAACTTCCTTACTGTGTTTATCCCTTGGTCTCCCTCTACAGGTTTTATCGACTCACACTTTCCTTCGCCGGCCAGGGTGGCCGAGCGGTTCTAGGCGCTACAGTCTGGAACCGCGTGACCGCTACGGTCGCAGGTTATAATCCTGCCTCGGGCATGGATATGTGTAGTGTCCTTAGGTTAGTTAGGTTTAAGTAGTTCTAAGTTCTAGGGGACTGATGACCTCAGATGTTAAGTCCTATAGTGCTTAGAGCCAGCCAGCCATCTACTGGGTGTCTACCGTTACTGGAACGTTTCAGGTGCAGACCGCAGCAAATTATGTCCAGAAGACGTGCAGGTAGTCCCATAGGTCTCAGAGCCACTTGAACAATTTTTTTTTCACATTTCCCTTTCCCTACAAACTGACAGTTCCTTTATGTGTCAGAATGAGTCCCGTCAACCGATCCCTACACGTACTCACGTTGAGCCATAAATTTCTTTTCCTAATAGTTCGATTCAGTATCTGGTCATATTACAAAATGTGCTGAAACTGACAGCCATCAACTCCAATACAAGCGTGACATCGGCGAACAAGATTCTGAAGCACCCTTACAAATAGCTCTGGTGTGTTTCGAGTCACATCACAGACAGCTATAGTTGTGTCAGCTAATTCCATCTCCGTACCCACTGAGGTCTCATACACAAGTGGCTTTAGATATCCCCATAGAAAATAATCAAGGGGTTCAGGCTATGGAATAGGGTGACCCTTTCCAATCCAGCGATCAGAAAATTCAACAATGAGATGGTTGCGGCCATCCGCACTGAAGTGAGGCGGTGCAGTGCCAAGCTGCACCCACATCCTCTCATGAACAGCCAAGGATCCGCCGTTCAACAACTCAGGCAGAATTATTTGCACAACCCTCAAGTAAACAAAATCTGCAGCATGACTACCCAATAATCAGGCTCATCTTTCTTGTTTCCTTGCAGGAAATACGGAATATACATTAAACAAATAGCACAGTACGTTTAAACGTGTGCCCATGTTAGCTGTAAATAAACTGGTAAACAGTAATGCTAGACAAAGCGGTATTCAAGTTTACTTCCATATCTCCTTAAGATGGCTTCTCCGACCTTAGGTTCCCTACCGCAATTTGTTCAGCGGAGCATTGTCTACACCCTGTTACATTTAGCCCGCTCTTACGGAAACTCCATGTACAGGACTACGTTTCAGAAGCTTCTGTTCACCTATTGACGGAACTGGTTATCATAGACGTTTCATGTCCATACAAGGCTACACTCCACACAAACACCTTCAGATAAGACTTCCCCAGACCTCAATTTCTATTCGATATTGACAGATTCCTCTTTTTCAGAAAATGTTTCCTTGCTATAATCAGTCTGCATTTTATCTTCTTTTCACTTCGGTCATTATCACTTACGTAGGCACCTAAGTAGAAAAACTCAGCTACTATTTTTAGTCTCTCATTTCCTAATGTTATTTGCTCAGCAACTTTGATTTATTTCGACTAAGTTACATTCCATTACCCTTGTTTTACTTTTGTTGATATTAATCTTATAACCTCTTTTCACTACATTGTTCAGTCCTTTCAAAGTCCCTTGCAAGTCTTTTGCCGTCCCTGACAGACTTACACGGTCACCGTCTAACGCCGAAGCTTTTATTTCTACTCCTTGCACTTCGATGCATTTTTCAAATTTCTCATTGGTGTCCTGTGCTGCTTCTTCAATGCACATACTGAGTAGCATAAGGTATAGGAGACAACTTCTCAGCCAATACTGCTCTTTCATTGTCTTCGATTCTTATAACTGTAGTCTTGTTTCTGAAAAGATGTATGTAACCTTTGGCTCCCTGTATTTTATCTGTGATACCGTCGGAATTTTAAAGTTCTTATTTTATTTGCAATCGATTTCGGGGGCCCAGTACATTATTCTCTGGCCCCTCTATGATACCATGTATTATATGGTTTGGCTGATGTGCTGCCGCCGCTTGCACTGTAAGTAGGAAAGATGGTTGAGCATAGTAGACATCGATTGTTTCGTACCCCCTCTGAGGTGTCTGCTGATCATTACAAGGTATCCACATGATCACCTAATAGTGCAGAGACGCTTGAAGACGGTTAATGTAACACGTAAATCGACTGCAACTGAAATAAAACCTATAAATAAGCTGAAGACGTCATACCTACTACAATTATTATTTTTCAAAGGGCGATTCAGAACTAATAAAGTAACTATAAATAGTACAACTATTTAATGCATAGGGCCATACTGATAAGAATCACGGTGGATGTAACAGGAACTTAATTTTTTTACCTACTTTGTAGGTGTTGTGTACGACTCCCCTTGGACACAAAGACAACATTTAATGTATGGTGCGTGATCCTATAGGCTATTATAAGCTCAGAAATTATAATAACCGTCTCTCAGACGTTATGCACGTGTTCGGAGAAACACACTAAAGTGAACACACCGATCTTTTACTCATACGGGACATCTTGCAAACAACAGATGCCGTTGAACAAGTAGGTTCTATTTTCCTAGGCTTGTATAAACAGTTCAGCACCGCATCATAAATTACTAACCAAAATACGACCACAAAGAATGTATTCAGAAGTATGTTATTGTCTCGAAGGATATTTGATTGACAATCCAACTGCGTTACAGTAGATGATAAATGTTCCGCATAATCGAAATTAGCTCCTTGTCCAGTTCCACTGGCGTCTCTTTCATTCACTTCCTAGACACAGGCAAGGTTATCAGTTCTTAAGTGTTATTCTTTAATTATGACCTGTTTATTTATCCCATAACAATGCAATCTGTATATATCACTTTAAATTCACACAACGTTAAATATGTTATAAAAATGTTCACATTTCATACGGGATACAATACGTAGAAATAATTGCAATATAAACAAAGGAAAACAGTGGCAGCTACAGTACAAAAAGAACAGAGTTCATATTAGTTCATGAAAAGTAGAACCACAAGGGCACGATAGAATCAAGTGGATCTGAACCTAGATACTGGCAGCAGTGTGCGAGAGACAAGGTGTGCCAGGGACAGAGAAAGATAGAAACACATGTAATATTAAGAACCGAATGAGGCGTGAATGGGAACCGAAAACCGAAGGAAACGTAACTGGGAGATCTATGCTAATATATTGTCTACGTGAGTGTTACGTGACAGCTTTTGTCTTAAATTGTCATGCAACATATTTCATAATATTATTTGCTCATACCATTGGTCAATGTAGTCATTCTCTAATGCTGCTTTGTGATTACAGACTATATACACTACCACCAATGATTGTGTTGTTTATTGCATTCTTTCATGGTGAGGGACCGCATAACTGAGAGCCTGCGAGCTGACTGACAAAAGATAAGACTTTTCTTAAAAGGAACAGGCTGCACCATCAAGATGTTTAGAGTTCAAAAAATGGCTCTGAGCACTATGGACGTAACATCTGAGATCATCAGTCCCCTAGAACTTAAAACTACTTACCCTAACTAATCTAAGGACATCACACACATCCATGCCCGAGGCAGAATTAGAACCTGCAACTTTAGCAGTCGCGGGGTTCCGGACTAAGGCGCCTAGAACCACACGGCCACCGCGGTCGGCAATGTTCAGAGTCCAAAACTGGGTTTCAGCCCAGGTAAACAACACGGCATTCATTTCTACCACCACCGCACTCCAGGTGATGAACGAATCAGCCTTCTCCCGAAAAAACAGCATTATTCCAAAAATCGTTTGGGAAGCTTAAACTCTATCCAGGTGTAGCTTTCCAGCGGCCAGCGTGAGAACCGTAGTTTGCCTCAGCAGCCACGCTGCAGAATAAAGTTCGGTTTAAACTTCTAAAACAAGCACTGCCTATGGTTCATGGCATTATGTTCCAGAGGGTGTGCGCATTTCCAGGCGTGTGTACGCGGAAGTTCACCTATTTACCAGCTTCAGAATAGTATCATAAGTGAATTTTATCCACAGTGAAAGCAGTCTCTTGTCTTCTTCATTACGCCATAACATCACTGGCTAATAATAATTAACTGTGCAACAGTAGGAGCTTAACTTTATTACTAAAGTGTTACTGGATGGAACTCGCCACGTCTACACTACTAGCCATTAAAATTGCTACACCAAGAAGAAATGTAGATGATAAACGGGTATTTATTGGACAAATATATTATGCTACAACTGACATGTGAATACATTTTCAAACAATTTGGGTGCATACATCCAGAGAAATCAGTACCCAGAACAACCACCTCTGCCCGTAATAACAGCCTTGATACGCCTGGGCATTGAGTCAAACAGAGCTTGAATGGCGTGTACAGCTACAGCTGCCCATGCAGCTTCAACACGATACCACAGTTCATCAAGAGTAGTGACTGGCGTATTGTGACGAGCCAGTTGCTCGGCCACCATTGACCAGACGTTTTCAATTGGTGCGAGATCTGGAGAATGTGCTGGCCAGGGCAGCAGTCGAACATTTTCTGTATCCAGAAAGGCCTATATAGGTCCTGCAAGATGCGGTCGTGCATATCCTGCTGAAATGTAGGGTTCCACAGGGATCACATTAAGGGTTGAGCCACGGGTCGTAACATACCTGAAGAGTAACGTCCACTGTTCAAAGTGCCGTCAATGCGAACAAGAGGTGACCGAGATGTGTAACCAATGGCACCCCATACCATCACGCCGGGTGATACGCCAGTATGGCGATGACGAATACACGCTTCTCATGCGCGTTCACCGCGATGTCGCCAAACACGGATGCAACCATCATGATGCTGTAAACAGAACCTGGATTCATCCGAAAAAATGTCGGTTTGCCATTCTTGCACCCAGGTTCGCCGCTGAGTACACCATGGCAGGCGCTCCTGTCTGTGATGCAGCGTCAAGGGTCACCGCGACCATGGTCTCCGAGCTGATAGTCCATGCTGCTGCAAACGTCGTCGAAGTGTTCGTGCAGATGGTTGTTGTCTTGCAAACGTCCCCATCTGAGACGTGGCTGCACAATCCATTACAGCCATGCGGATAAGATGCCTGTCGTCTCGACTGCTAGTGATACGAGGCCGTTGGGATCCAGCACGGCGTTTCGTACTACCCTCCTGAACCCACCGATTCCATATTGTGTTAACAGTCATTGGATCTCGACCAACTCGAGCAGCAATGTCGCGATACGATAAGCCGCAATCACGATAGGCTACAATCCGAGCTTTATCAAAGTCGGAAACGTGATGGTACGCATTTCTCCTCCTTAGACGAGGCATCACAACAACGATTCACCAGGCAACGCCGGTGAACTGCTGTTTGTGTATGAGAAATCTTGTATGAATACTCTGAAAAGCTAATCATTGGCATATCACAGCATCTTATTGCTGTCGGTTAAATTTCGCGTCTGTAGCACGTCATCTTCGTGGTGTAGCAATTTTAATGGGCAGTAGTGTATAATCCCTTTCCCAGTTATAAAACGTTCAGTCAGCTATATCTTTCACAGACACATGAGCCCTACTCTCATTAATGTGTCTGCAGACCTGGCAAAAACAGTCTGAAAAGCCTGTAAGGGTGTTGCAGGTTAGGCTGTGTTGAGAAATAATAAGTGTTAAGAAAAAGTTCGATGCGTTGTGTCGTTTCTAAGTTAATTAGTATTGAAGTTAGCCAGTCAGGCCATAGTGTGAACAATTTCAATTTCCCGCCAGAAATGATGTCGCCAAATGTATTCTTCGTTCACTTTCCTAAAACCAGAAAAGTCTGAGCGGTCTCTGCCCTATCATCCACGCTATGAGAACAACTGACGCTAATTTATCTGGCGGGCTGCTTGGATTTGTGCACGCGAAGGCCTAGTTGGCTAACTTCTATGGTAATAAAATCGGGAACGGCGCTGTGGATCGAATTTTTTTCTTAACAATTACTTTTCAACCCTAGCTACCTTATAACACCCTTTGTATTGTACTGTATGTTAAACGGGGACCTAGAAACGACAGAGAGGCTCCGTCCCCGCCGTATCCGCAGTGGTCCACAACCCCACGACGACTACCGCAGTCCACTTCACCCCTTCGTCGTTCCACACAGAACCCAGGGTTATTGTGCTGTTCGGCCCTGGTGACCCCCCTCCCCAGGGAAAGTCTCACACCAGACGAGTGTAACCTCTATGTTGGCGTGGTAGAGTAATGGTGGTGTACGCGTACGTGAAGAACTCGTTTGTGCCGCAATCGCTGACATAGTGTTATAACACGCTTACAAGCTTTTGAGACTGTTCTTAACCACTTTGTATGTGCGTAGTGTGGTATCTGCAGTGCACGACAAAATTAAAGGATCGTTTTTTCGAAACCCCGTAGTTGTCTCCTGTTCCAACGCACAGATTTGAAATTTGCTTCAAAGGTGCCTACAATCTGCCTTTCTAATGGCACGAAAGCGTGGCGCCCTCGACGTCTCACTCGGGCTCGCTGACGGTTCAATTTGCAAGGTGTCGACACATGCGAAAAAGAAGCCACAGCTCTGAAGCTACTGTGAGCTGAAAGGTGGGTTAATAATGTCACATAGGCCCCAAATTTTTTCACAGTTCTGTCCAAATCCACCGTGGACGCGTCACGCGATTGGGAGGTCTACATACTCACCCACATCTCACCCCTTCTTTTGACGGCTCTGTGATGGATGTCAGAACCATGACACCCGAGGAAAACATTTCAGGCACATCGAAGCTCAGAATCAC
This sequence comes from Schistocerca gregaria, assembly GCF_023897955.1. Lineage (NCBI taxonomy): Eukaryota > Metazoa > Arthropoda > Insecta > Orthoptera > Acrididae > Schistocerca > Schistocerca gregaria. The sequence goes on from NC_064927.1 coordinate 385,878,190, forward strand.
GACGAAGAGGCTTCACTGTGTGTCATAAATGATGTCACTGAAACCACCCCTTCCCTTGGAACGCTGACCACACATTTCGCGGACGAACACGGCAGTTCACAATGTGATGACCACCAGAACGACGTTTTTGACAAAGTTAGACACTGCTGGTATCGCATCGGCGTTTCAGCCCTACTCTAAGGACATCATGGGCCTGCAACCACACTGAACGTGACCTGATCGGAACCAGTAGAGACCAGAAACATTCGACGAAATCTGAACGCTGTAGCAAAAGATGTTTACGCGTTTTCAGTCCTCCTGTTTCGCATTCTACTATAGCAAGATCACGGTGGGAGGGGTGGGGGGGGGGGGGGGGGGGGGAGGATGTGGGAGCAGATGTGCAGTATTAACATGTGCGTGTTGTAGGGCTGCCTTTCATTTGAAGATAATTTCACTGGTTGTTTTGTTAACTGCGGCTTTGCATTGCTTTTGACAAGCAACTTAATTTTGGTCTATGTTTTTAGCTGTATCCCATAAGGAAGAACTACTTCAATGTGTTTCGTTGCACAGTAAAGTCATGTGAATCTCAATAAACAGGTGAGACAGAGAGGACGATTATACAAAAAGTAATGTCGAAGGGAAAGGGTGAGATTTTGTCTGGGCTCCAGTTACCTAGCATGACGGCTACTTTTGATCCAGTGATACAGGTGATCCTACATGCCGGTGATTTTTCAATTTGAACGCCATCTCTTATGATTACTCTTAGGTGGTTTCATAACGGAGGAAATTATTTTTATAAATGGTATTTTCTCTGTGAACTTTTTATATCACCTGAAAAGTCATCGATGGTAATCGTCACCATGACCATTTTCATCATTTATTGTCCACTACTGTATATAGTCAGTCCTCCTTCAGCATTTCGCAGCCACGTTTCTCCTGTTTGTTCCTTTTCATGTCAATCCAGTTCCTATTAGATCGTCCTCTAGGTCTTTACTTATCACGAAGAATCCAAGAGTCCTTAGTCCAGTTCTCATCATTTCGTCTAGCAAAATGTTTGAAGCCCCTCCATTTGATAGTTTGGAGCCGGACAGGGAAATTATCGCCTGATACCAAATGCATTACAAAACTGAGGTCCACTTTGTCCTAAAAAAATTAAGCTCATCAGAAATGTTTTTATTGGCAGGATTATTTTGCAATATATCTAATTTACTTTTTCACATACTCACCGTCCACGTCTATACACTTTCTAATAAGGCCGCACCAGCTTCTTGAAACCTCAGCATAAAATCTGACGCCTGGGAATCGAACAAGTTGGTGACACCAGTCTTGATTCATCGGCGTTTTGAAATCGTTGTCCATCGAACCACTTTTTCAAATGCAAGAAGAGGATAGTAGTAGCTTGGTGCAAGGTCGGGATTGTACGAAGGATAATCAAAAAGTTCCCAACAAAAATCTAGAATCTTCTTCTCAGTTTTGGCTGTGGCATGGGGACAAGTGTTGTGGAGAAATAAGCCAGATGACAGTTCCTGGGGCGTTGATTTTGGATCACATGTTTCAGTTTGGTATGCGTTTCACAGAATGTGTCACCAGTAATTTTTGACCCATGGTCAGTAAAATCCATCAAACTGATGTACTTTTCGTCCCAGAAGACAGCAACCAATGCTTTTCGATTTGAGATTGGAGATTGCTTACTTTCTTTTTAATTTTTGGATGAACTTGAATGGCACCACTGCCATTGACTGTTGCTTTGATTCTACGCCGCTGTGCGATATCCACGTCCCGTATCAATGAGGGAAAACAAATCATCTCCATTTTGTCTACAGTGCACAAAAACTATCATGCACTAGGCATTGTTTGCTCTTTGTGCTGATCAGTGAGAATTTTTGGAATCAGTATCGACATAGCTTGTGATATGTAATTTTTGCAGCGATAATCCCGTAAATTGAGGTTCGAGCAACATTTTGGAATTCATTATACAAGCCGCTAATCGCCAGTCGCTGATCACTTCGAAGTTGCCGGCCGCTGTGGGGTGTAGGCGCTTCAGTCCGGAAACGCGCTGCTGATACAGTCGCAGGTGTGAATCCTGCCTGCGCCATGGATGTGTGTGATGTCCTTAGGTTAGTTATCTTTAAGCAGTTCTAAGTCTGAGAGCCTGATGACCTCAGATGTTAAGTCCCATAGTGCTTAGAGCCATTTAAACCATCTGAACTTCGAAGTTTTTGGTTCACTTGATCAACAATGCCGTTGGTCCGAATACTGGGCCTGGCAATCCGCTCTTCATCGTGAACATTTGTGCTGCCATTTTGAAATTCTCGTCACATTTTTTCAATTTCTTTGTGACCCATTATTTCCAGCCCATACACTAGGCATAACTGACCGTGAATTTCTGCTGCTGATGACCCGGTCGCCAGCAAAAACCTAATCATACCGTGCACTTCACAACCGGCGGGATCTACGATTGTCTCGGGTATTGGAATCTGCTCTGTTCGACTGACAAATGACTCCTGAACCAAACCAATATTGCATTAGTTTCTAAAGTGTCGGTAGACACTGCTGCATGGGTATAACTTCCTTCAGGCCTACCCTCGATCAACTATTCGTCACCGGACCTTAGTTTTTGAATACGCCTCGCAATTGTTACGTAATTACTGTAGCCACGAGAAATTCTATCTAAAACATGTTACTACATGATGGCCTAACAGTCCAAACGATGAAGCTTATTACTGACCTACTACTGCCCACTACGACAGATGTCTTCAACCGCTCCTTTAACCACAAGTATGTTCCCTAAGGCCTGGGAAAAGCGAATGGCTATGTCACTACCAAAAAAGGACATTGTCACAGCACCCTCTCATTACCGACCTATTTGCGTTCTTCCTGCATTGCCCATGACCAGCTAACAACCTAATAGATGAACACAAGCCACGTTTCCGTAAACACCGTAGTACAACATATACCTCAGTAAAGGTAACAGATGACCTGATGATTGCCGTGGATGCACAAAGGCCACTATCGTGTGCTTCTTACACTTCAACAAAGCCTTTTGACCCTGTAGACTTCTACATTTTACTCTCCAAACGTAGCAGCCTAACTTCGCTCATACCTGACGTCTTGCCAGCAATGAGTCATGTCTGGCTCGACAAAGTCACAGTTATAGCAGCTAGTATCAAACGTCCCCTAGGCTTTGGTCTTAGGCCCTATATTCGTCTCACTGTACGTAAATAATGCCTCACCAGTTTTGTCCTACTCCGAATATCACAGGTATGCTGATGACATCCTGTTGTATCTAAGTACAAAAACCAATAAATCTGAAGACAGCTATCGGTAATCTCAGTATCGACATGTGTGAACTATCAAAATGGGCACAGGCATAGGTTAAAGCTGAACCCATCAAAAATCCAAGCTGTACGCGTTGGTTATCTTAGGCTCATAATCTCGAAATATCGGGATCTCCAAAGTCTTTAACCCTAAACGGGGCAAAATCATCTTCTCTCCTTCAGCAAAGACCCCAGAGTAATAACAAATAAAAATTTAAGTTTGACTAAGCACGTAACTGCAACGTGCAAGGAAACATCAGCATCTCTCCATGCCCCACAAAAATACTAAAAGCTCTTCGCTTTTTACCTAAAAAAGAAACTAGTACAATCACTTACGCTTCCTATCATTGATACAACGATGTTATCCTGCAAGGCTTGTCTCAGGAAAGCCCACGGTGTCTGGCACTGCTTATGAATACCTGTCTTCGTCATATTTGTGTTGTTCGACTCTTTAATCATATTTCACCATCATATGCACATCAACCGTGGGTTCGTGCAGACAAGCGCAGAAAGTTCCATGCCCCCTCTCTTTCTTACTGTCTTATCAACGAACTTCGTCCCTCATATCTCTCCTCAACCCTAACGCTCTCATCTAATCAACATGGCAGGCACAACCGTCAGAGAAAAATGCTTTCCGCCCCATTCCATCGTTCAGCCACTTTCACCAAGTGCTTCTCAGCAACAAGACCCGGCTCCGAAATAGCCTCCCGCATTATATCAGAAAACTGAATAATGTCTCCATCTTCAGAGGACAGTTAATGACATCTCTATTAAAGCATCAATAAAAATTATCGTTGTCCCTCTCCTCTCATTAGAGTTGTACTATCTTCTTCCCGACCAGATCATCCTCTTACCAAGTGTAGTCCTTTTAAATTTCCTTTCCTTCGAACTCGCCACATCAGAAAACATCTATTCTTGTAAACCTATAAATTCTTTTTATGTATGCAATTATCATTAAATGTTATTACTATAACAATTATTATTATTATCACTATTAGTGGCAGCATGTGTAATAGTAAATATATTGCCAGCATTAACTTTATTACAATGAAGCGCCAAAGAAACTGGTATAGGCATGCGGATTCAAACACAGAATATGTAAATAGGTAGAATACAGCGCTGCGATCGGCAACGCTTATATAAGACACAAAACGTCTGGCGCAGTTGTTAGATCGGTTCTGCTGCCACAATGGCAGGTTAAAAAGATTTAAGTGAGTTCGAACGTGGTGTTGTGGTGGGTAGCAGCATCGTCTGGGTAGGGATGAAGTGGGGATTTTCCCGTACGACCATTTCACGAGTGTACCGTAAATATCAGGAACGCGATAAAACATCAACTCTCCGACATCGCTGCGGCCGGAAAAAGATCCTGCAAGAACGGGACCAACGACGACTGAGGAGAATCGTTCGAAGTGACAGAAGTGCATCTCTTGGGAAAGTTGCTGTAGATTTCAATGTTGGGCCTTCAGCAAGTGTCAGTGTGCGAACCATTCGACGAATGGCTTTGGGAGCCGAAGGCCAACTAGTGTGCTCTTGATGACTGCACGACACAAAGCTTTACGCCTCACCTGCGCCCGTCAACACCGACATTGGGCTGTTGGTGACTGGAAACATGTTGCCTGACCGGACGATTCTCGTTTGAAATTGTTTCGAGCTGATCGACGTGAACGTGTATGGAGACAACTTCATGAATCCATGGAGCCTGCATGCCATCAGGGGACTTTTCAAGCTTGTGGAGGCTATGTAATGGTGTGAGGCGTGTGCAGTTGGAGTGATATGGATCTCCTGACACGTCTACATACGACTGTGACAGGTGACACGTACGTAAGCATCCTGTCTGACCACGTGCGTTCATTCATGTCCATTGGACTTGGACAATTCCAGCAGGACAATGCGACTCCCCACACGTCCAGAATTGCTAAAGAGTGGCTCCAGGAACACTCTTCTCAGTTTAAACACTTCCGCTGGCCACGAGACTCCCCAGACATGAACATTATTGAGCACATATGGGATGCATTGCAATGTGCTGTTCAAAAGAGATCTCCACCCCCTCGTAATTTTACGGTTTTATGGACAGCCCTGTAGGATTCATGTTGTGAGTTCCCTCCAGCACTATTTCAGACGTCATTAGAGTCCATGCCACGTCCTGCTGCGGGACCTGTCCATGCTCACAGAGGCCCTACACGATATTAGGCAGGTTTACCAGTTTCCTTGGCTCTTCAGTGCCGTAGTGCAAATACTGCCAGAATTAACTTTATTAGTTCATGATCAGTATTATACACTGCCACTGCAGACACTCTAATTACTTTAACACTCTTTGTCATATTAAAATTTTTATTTTTTTAGGAAAATGTGATGTAAAGAAGGTACTGTTTGTGTGAAAACCCGATCCGACGTAAGAGAGGATCAGGTTAAATTAATAAACAAAATAATCACATGCACAGGGGCTTTTCAAAATTGATTATGCAATGAGTCATTGTAGTGGACTGTAGATGTGCATTTTTCTTATCTTGCATTTCCCCGTTTCGTTGCCATATACCGAGCGAGATGGCGTAGTGGTTAGCATAATCGACTCGCATTCGGGAGGACAAAGGTTCAAATCTGTGTCGACCTCCCTGATATAGATTTTCTGTGATCCCCTAAATCGTTCCAGGCAAATGACAGGATGGTTCCTTTGAAAGGCAAAGCCAATTACCCTCTCCATTCCCGAAACAATCCGACCTTCTTCTCCGTCTCTCCGTCTCGAATGACCATGCTATCTCTTGGACGTTAAACCCTAATCTTCCTGCTGCCTTATTTAGGATCTATAAGGTTTGCGACCTCACGGTCACTGTAATTTAGCCGATCGGGTCTACTTCCAGAACTGTGAGACCCTAATCAGAACAACGAATATTCACTCGCAGAAAGACGTAGGAACATAGGAAAAACGTTAATGAGTCAATTAAAATACTCGTTTCGTTGTAGAAACCAGGTTTTGTCCAGATTAGATATAACGAACACCGTCTAGTGATCCTTTGACTTCTATTTTTTTCCCAAACCTAAAAGGTGGAAGAGTGTCCTGGCTACAGAATGACATCAGAAGCGAATACAGATGCACAACCTCGGTAAATCAACTGCTAACACACCCACTCATACGAGAGGTGATAATCAAGCCTGCCCTTCCTTGATGATCTTATTTGTAAAAAATTAGCCTCAGGAGTGCCACTGAAAGGCCGCCTCTGCCTCTGACGTAATACGTACGTGTTATGAGAAGCGTGCGGTGTCCTGGTCCAAGGTATTCGTCACAGGCCGACCGTGAGCGAAGGGACTGTTGTCTTTAGTGTTCATCACTAATTGGAAATGCAAACTCCACGGCGGGTTAGCAGCATTTTCTTTCTTTCTTTATTCACTGTCCATCTAAAACTGCTATTTTGGAAGTAACACGAATTTCTGAGCCTACGTGTCGTTCTCAAGTCACTAATTCCTTATTTTCTGTACACATGAAATGCCATTTTGCCAACACAAATTATTGTTAATCCCTTGAAATTCCACACCCAAGTTTAAACAACAGCCAATTACATACCATCAGGACTCTGTAATCTCTGTAGTTCACGTCTAATGGAATAAAGTCACAATTTAATGACCCTTCGACATTGAGATAATTAGAGACGGATGACAGTCTGACCTTTCACAAACCTGGGAGAATAAGTCAGCTGTTACCTTGGTAAAAGAACCGCACCGGAATGCACCTCTTATGACTTGACGGGAACTGTGTAGTTTATAAGTCATGATGTCTGGATGGGCATCTCCGTGCGTCAATTTGTTCATATTCTGCTAGTGTAAGGTCCCTTGCAAGCCTTATACGGCTGATACTTACGCAAATACTTTTTAAATTTTTTTTGCACACAGCAATACACCTGTAAGAATTGTACACGTGTGGTATGGTACTATCAGCCACAATGGCGCCATTACGAAAATCGGAACATAAATCTCAGGTGTTTCTCGTAGAAACCAATGTTACAGGTTTTGGTTGATAATTGTATGTTTTCGCTGTGATTCTGCCTCCTAAATTTGCATTGCAGATGTGATTATTAATGTGTAGGACCTCAAAAAAAAACGCAGGTTAGATGGTGACGGCACATGGAACTATTTATCTTTGCGTATTCCTAATTCATGCCATATTATCTATGCACTGCTACATAAATTGCCAATGACAACCCGAAGAGCTGTCTTAAGTAATGACCTATTTGACAACACCCTCTTCCAAAATGAAGAACTAATTCCTCATTTTACATCTGACGTGCTGATAAAACATTACCCTTAACAGAGGGAAAAAAGGGCTTAAAATCTCCGCAAAGCACTCTTTATCTAACTTCAAAGGCGAACATTTTAGGTTAGGCTTCACCGTGTCTGTTATTGACATTAGATGAAACAGCAAGTTAACCGTTCCAGTCACTGTTTTACTTATCTCCACGATGCGTTTCAAAGGTTTAAACCTCCATCATCAGCTGGATTTACATTAGTTAGTATGACATTTGTGTGTGTGTTGTGTTACGATATTTTGGAGGAACTTGTGGCACTGTCTAGTGGAGAAACAAAACACTATTTCAGAACATGGTTTTGGATTGCTTCTGACAAAAACTTAAACTTATATCTAACGGTAAACATAAATAACATAGAGTACCTCCAGTGGTCAAAGGGTTCCTTTCGCTGTCATAACCACTACGGTCGAAGGGTTCGAATCCTGCCTCGGGCATGGATGTTATACTTAAATTTGGATAATTAAATTCTGACGTATGAAAGCTGATAAATCTTAACTCATGAAAAACTGATAAATTTTGACGTAAGCAGCGCTACACCATGGCCCTGTGAAATCAATCTGAATCCGTCCGTGAGAAATTAACTGAAAAATTCTTACTTCGTGATGGTGTCGCCGGATAACGCTGTCTATATATCTGCTCGTAAATGGCACAGCTTAGTGCAACGCTGGCCTATCTACTAATAATGGATAACATTTGTCTGAGATCTGAATTACTATATCTATATGTGTATATACACGGGAAGGTTACAGTTTGTAGGCGTGAAACTTGCAGCCGATAGCCTATCATATAGCTTCAGATTTGGCGTATTGGTGATAAAGAAGCAACCTGTGTTCACTGTAATATTCCTCAAACCACTTTAACAAAAATGGTTCAAATGGTTCTGAGCACTATGGGACTTAACATCTGAGGTCATCAGTCCCGTAGAACTTAGAACTACTTAAACCTAACTAACCTAAGGACTTCACTCACATCCTTGCCCGGGGCAGGATTCGAACCAGCGACCATAGCAGTCGCGCGGATCCAGATTGTAGCGCCTAGAACCGTTCGGATACTTGATCGACCACTTTAATATGATCCTAGTCTTGTAATATTAACTGTTATCATGTTACAAGGTACCATAGCTGTTGGGGAAGACTTCGGGCAAGGAGGGATACCGCTGGTCCGCTGTAATGTTCACGTGCTCCAGAGCTGTCATGATGCCGTAGATTACTGCCCCGAGACCCGTGGAAGACCAAATGAATGTCCTCAATAGCACAATACTGCCCACAACGGCCTGCTTTTGAGGCGAAGTGCACGTTTCGAGCAGCTCTTCACCTGGATGACTGAACAACTGGACAAGTTTGTCGACCTGGTGTAACAGGAGGCGTGATCAATTTGACCGAACGACACGTTTCCATTGATTCACGGCCGAATCACGATGATCTTATGCCCACTACAGTCGTAACAGTGTATGCCGTTGGGTCAACATGGGAACGAGTAGGAGTCGAAGCCCCTTTTTAAAAATTGTGCTCTGAACAATGTAGTCAGAAGCACTTGTGTCTGCGCCAGAATTGTACTCTTTCGCCAGCTCCGCAACAGATTGCTGCCCATCCCGCTTTTGAGATCAGACAGGCCTCTGACGTCCACCTCCTCAAATGAGACGTGGTCCTCCAACACGTTGTCGGCTTCTCGTAGTTCCACCGACCTTCAACCACTTCCCATAGGTGTTTCAAGATGCCAGCACGCGAACAGTCGACCAGCTTCGCCCTTCCCGAGATTATAGTTTCCACGGCAGAGCTACAACAATCTGCTCTCTGTTAAAGTCGCTTACATCAGTAGATTTGCCTATTTGCTTTCCATATCGCCGACAGCATGATTCTCCATTCGTCTCTGCTTCGCTTATACAGGGTGTAAATTTTAAGTTGACAAACCAGAATAACTTGAATAATAAGCTTGACACGAAAAAATGTGTAGAATCAAATGTTGATTATTTTCGAGGAGGACATCTGCTGGTGCTAAAATTAGCCCGCCACCCCAGCGCCCTGGGGGTGGGGCGGGAGGCAACTTTAAATTTTCAAATGGGAACCCCCATTTTTTATTGCAGAATCAGTCTGCATAAAAACCTACGTACATTTTGTCTTAAACATTTGTTTTGATTCTTGGTACTTGGCGCTGTAATTCAAGAAAATCCATGTTCTCATTTTTGCTTGGAAAATGGTTACGGATAAATAAAAAATACTTATTTACTTCGTAAATTTTGGTTCGCTAAAACTAAAACTCTTCCTCTCTCCCCATACGGTGGGCTTTGAGAGAGAGGAATTAGAGTTTTATAAATGTTGACCACGAAACAAACAAAACTTATCCGAATCTGCGGAAAAATTTAATATGTGGTTGCACATTTGTATAAAATGACCTGGCTGTATTAACAAACAACAAAGAATAAGCCAATCTGAAGCTGCATGAATTATATGAAATCTCCTGTGTAGCCGGACTCCATATTTCCTACGAGCATACTCAGTATATGGACAAGAAATGTACTGAAAACTTCGACTGAAAACACAATATGGAAAAATCTGACACCTTACTCACTTCACGTATTTAGGAGAAACCATCCAACCCACAGAACTAAACACAATCTTCAACACAGAAAGAATATTCAAACTGCAAAAGGCGTACAAACTCATATGGTATAGCAATAAAAAGGGCAATATCTCGTAATGCAAAACTACGGCACTACAACACGGCTCTTTTACCAGAAACCTTGTAAGGAGCAGAAACCACAGGTATTATAGGCAGGACAGAAATTCATGAAATAAGAAACAAGAACGAAAAATTCTTAGAAAAATCTGTGGCGCTGTACTCCGAGGCTGAACTTCGGTCAGGCGATCTACCTACAAAGGAACACTATGAATACACAGACAACATTATAGATAAATTTAGAAATATACGCCTACAGTTCTATGCCCACCTATGTAGAATGGATGAAAACAGATTCACTAAGAACATTTTTAATGCAAGCAAAGAAAGGACTAATTGGATAAAAGAAAGACAAGGAGATCTGCGTCAGTTAGAAATTTAAGAAGAAGAAATTGAGGTCAGACGACAGTTCAGAAGTAAAATCAAAAATGAAAAACTTAAACTACGCGCAGAAACGCAGCCAAGAAAGAAGACGAGAAAATCGATAAACGAAAAGAAGAAAAAGCACAGTGAACCACTGTTGAGGTCTTGGGAAGAAAAGAAGGAAAGGATGTGAAACTGTGACTCACTCAAGTTCACACGTTCTCCTAAAACGGAATAATAATCGAAAATAATAGCAATAAATCAAAGAATACAATAACGAATATGAAATTACACAATAAATTAAACCTAAAATTTAAAATAAAAACATTCTCGAAAGTCTTGCAATTCCGAGGGCTGATTTCTTGCCGGTATCGATATCGATATGAGGTAAAAATCGTCAGGATTCTCGATTCCCGGGATGGATGAACGAGATATCTAGCCAAACTCTGCCCAATTTGCAAGTTAGATCGTCGAAATGCCGACTTGGTTGGAGGACTCTGCCCACAATGCTCCAGCCGTTCTGAGTTGGGCAGAGATCCGGCGTCCATGTTGGCCAAGGTAGGGTTTCACAGACAGAAAACAAGCAGGAGTCTCACGGAGAGCGGGTGGGCGGACATTGTTGTTGTTGTTGTTGTGGTCTTCAGTCCAGAGACTGGTTTGATGCAGCTCTCCATGCTACTCTATCCTGTTCAAGCTTCTTCATCTCCCAGTACCTACTGCAACCTACATCTATCTGAATCTGTTTAGTGTATTCATTTCTTGGTCTCTCTCTACGATTCTTACTTTCCTTGCTGCCCTGCAATACTAAACTGGTGACCCCTTTATGCCTCAGAATATGCTCTACCACTCGATCCCTTCTTCTTGTCAAGTTGTAACACAAACTCCGCTTCTCCCCAATTCTGTTCAATACCTCCTCATTAGTTATATGATCTACCCATCTAATCTTCAGCATCCTTCTGTAGCACCTCATTCCGAAAGCTTCTATTCTCTTTTTGTCTAAACTATTTGTCGTACACATTTCACTTCCATACATAGCTACACTCCATACAAATACTTTCAGAAGAGACTTTCTGACACTTCAATCTATACTCGATGTTAACAAATGTGTCTTCTTCAGAAACGCTTTCGTTGCCATTGCCAGTCTACATTTTCAATCCTCTCTACTTCGACCATCATCAGTAATTTTACTTCCCAAATAGCAAAACTCATTTACTACTTTAACCGTCTCATTTTCTAATCTAATTCCCGCAGCATCACCCGATTTAATTCGACTACATTCCATTATACTCGTTTTGCTTTTGTTGATGTTCATCTTATGTCCTCCTTTCAAGACACTATCCATTCCGTTCAGCTGTTCTTCCAGGTCCTTTGCTGTCTCTGACAGAATTACAATGTCATAGGTGAAACTCAAGTTTTTATTTCTTCTCCATGGATTTTAATACCTACTCCGTATTTTTATTTTGTTTTCTTTACTGCTTGCTCAATATACAGATTGAATAACATCGGGGAGAGGCTACAACCCTGTCTCACTCCTTTCCTAACCACTGCTTCCCTTTCATGTCCCTCGACTCTTATAACTACCATCTGGTTTCTGTATGAATTGGATTAGGCTTTCGCTCCCTGTGTTAAACCCCTGCCACCTTCAGAATTTTAAAGAGAGTATTCCTGTCAACATTGTCAAAAGCTTTCTCTAGGTCTACAAATGCTAGAAACGTAGGTTTGCTTTTCCTTGATCTATTTTCTAAGATACGTCGCAAGGTCAGTATTGCCTCCAGTGTTCCAAAATTTCTACCTAATCCAAACTGATCTTCCCAGATGTCGGCTTCTACTAGTTTTTCCATTCGTCTGTAAAGAATTCATGTTAGTATTTTGCAGCCGTGGCTTATTAAACTGATAGTTCGGTAAATTTAATATCTGCCAATCCGTGATTTCTCTTGGATTGCCATTATTATATTGTTCTTGAAGTCTGAGGGTATTTCGCCTGTCTCATACATCTTGCTCACCAGATGGTAGAGTTTTGTAAGGGCTGTCTCTCCCAAGGCTATCAGTAGTTCTAATAGAATATTGTCTACTCCGAGGGCCTTGTTCCGACCTAGGTCTTTCAGTGTACTGTCAAACTCTTCACGCAGTATCATATCTCCCATTTCATATTCATCTACATCCTCTTCCATATCCATAATATTGTCCTCAAGAACATCGCCCTTAATATAAACCCTCTATATGCTCCTTCAACCTTTCTGTTTTCCCTTCTTTGGTTAGCACTGGGTTTCCATCTGAGCTCTTGATATTCGTGCAAGTGGTTCTCTTTTCTCGAAAGGTCTCTTTAATTTTCCTGTAGCCAGTATCTATCTTACCCCTAGTGATATACGCCTCTACATCCTTACATTTGTCCTCTAGCCATGCCTCCTTGGCCATTTTACACTTCCTGTCGATCTAATTTTTGAGACGTTTGTATTCTTTTTTGCCTGCTTCATTTACTGCATTTTTATATTTTCTCCTTTTATCAATTAAATTCAGTATCTCTTCTTTTACCAAGGATTTCTTTTAGCTCTCGTTTTTTTACCTACTTGATCCTCTCCTGGATTCACTGTCTCATCTCTCAAAACTACCCATTCTTCTTCTACAGTATTTCTTTCCCCCATTCCTGTCAGTTGTTCCCTTACGCTCTCCCTGAAACTCTGTACTACCCATGGTTTAGTTAGTTTATCTAGGTCCCATCTCCTTAAATTCCTTACCGTTATGCAGTTTCTTTAGTTTTAATCTACAGTTCGTAACCAATATATTGTGGTCAGAGTCCACATCTGCCCCTGGAAATGTCTTACAATTTAAAACCTGGTTCCTAAATCTGTGTCTTACCATTAAATAATCTATCTGAAACCTGTCAGTATCTCCAGGATTCTTCCGCGTATACATCGCCGCGGACATTATCTTGCTGAAATCTAAGGAAAGGATGGCTAAGGCAACAAAACAGGGCGTAGAATATCGCAGACGTACCGCTCAGAGGTAAGGGTGCCGCAGATAAGAACCAAAGAAGTCGTACTCTGAAATTAAATGGCATCCACGACCGTCAGTACTGGTTTTCAGCCCGTATGACGGATGAGAGTGAGGCTGGTGTTTCACCACTGTTAAAGACGTCTCCAGACACGTCTTCCGCCTGGAGAATTGTCTACAGTGATGAGACACGCTCGAACTGAGTCCCGATGAGTAGCTTACGGTTGTCTATCGGAGATGGAGGCTACAATTTGCACTTGAGTATCGCAACTAGACGTCCAGTGAGGGGCGGCAGGTGGCCTCTTTAGATGGATCACGTTTTATACTCCAAGGGAGAGATGGCCGTTGGCGTGTACTGCGTGAAACGTCTGAACATCGTGTAAGTAGGCTGTTTAGGTTTTTTTATTGGTAACGCCGCCGCCACGTAGCGCTCTGTATGAAAAATCACTGGCTGTGCCGTGTGCAGTCTGTGGCTAGTTTGCATTGTTGTCTGCCATTGTAGTGTCGGGCAGCGGCAGCTGGATGCTAACAGCGCGTAGCGTTGTGCAGTTGGAGGTGAGCCGCCAGCAGTGGTGGACGTGGGGAGAGAGATGGCGGAGTTTTTAAATTTGTAAGAATTGGTCTTTCATTTGCTAACTGTGCCTATCAGTATTTAGTGACTTCCGCAGTTTGAATCTTTTAGTTAGCTGGCAGTAGTGGCGCTCGCTGTATTGCAGTAGTTCGAGTAACGAAGATTTTTGTGAGGTAAGTGATTTGTGTAACGTATAGGTTAATGTTAGTCAGGGCCATTCTCTTGTAGGGATTACTGAAAGTCAGATTGCGATGCGCTAAAAACTATTGTGTGTCATTTTAAGCACAGTCATGTATAAATTGTTCTAAGGGGACGTCTCATATGTCGACCCTTAGCCAAGGATACCTCACTCGAATCTTCTGATTTTTTCTTGTAGTTTGTGTAGTTAGTGTAGCCTTTGTTTATTGCTAGCGCGTAATCATTGAGAGAATTTCATTTGTAGTTGCAGTGTTTCATTGTTGTGGCATGCATGTAGATTTGCACAAAGTATTTCGCAGCTTCGCTTGCAATTAACTAGATATTATTTTCAGTGCTATGTTAATGTGTTCTCTTATTATTGCTCTTCAAATTGTGCTTTTATGTGTTATCGTGTTAAATATTGTGACAATAATGGCGTGTGAAAAACGTAACACTAGGCTCCGAGGTAAACTGAGAAATAATAGTGACGACGAGCGTCACTTATCAGCACCACTGTGTAGTGAATTAACAGACATTCGAAGTAGTAATTTGGTAATTGTGCATAGGGAAATGGAGCGGGCTGCAAATAATGGTGTAGGCAGTGAAACAATTAGTGGACAGGGAAGCATTATCGATCGATCGGTCGGCAACAACTCGCCTCAGGATTCCGAAATGACAGGACACAATCTTGCAAATACTGTAGATTCAGATTTTGCGTCCTCACCGTTTTCTCAAATAAATCAAAACACATTTTCTGCTTTTCAAAATGCGAATATTGCCGGTTAAAATGCACTGCCGAAAAGCACTGAGGAACATGTTTCTGACACCAGTGCACTGTTATTACAGTTAATGCAACAAATGGGACAAAGGGCACAAAAGTTAGACACAACGCTTGAACAAAATCAGAAACAAATGGGACAAAATCTTCAAAAGTTAGACACAATGGAACAAAATTTTCAAAAGTTAGACACAATGGAACAAAATCTTTTAAAGTTGGACACAATGGAACAACACCAGAGACAAACACAGCAACAGTTAGACACAATGGAACAACACCAGAGAACAAACAATGTATTTACCTTAATAGTCATAGTATATATATATATATATATATATATATATATATATATATATATATATATATATATATATCAGTTCATGACACCAATTCTTACAAATTTAAAAACTCCGCCATCTCTCTCCCCACGTCCACCACTGCTGGCGGCTCACCTCCAACTGCACAACGCTACGCGCTGTTAGCATCCAGCTGCCGCTGCCCGGCACTACAATGGCAGACAACAATGCAAACTAGCCACAGACTGCACACGGCACAGCCAGTGATTTTTCATACAGAGCGCTACGTGGCGGCGGCGTTACCAATAAAAAAACCTAAACAGCCTACTTACAATCGTACAACAACTGTCGAAAGGGTTCAGGCCAGAGGGTATTCCTCCAGTGACGTTCTTATCCTGGAAGGCATAATGGATCAACACAAGCTTCCATCTATTCTTGAGGTTCTTGGGGACCATGTCCAAACCTACATGCCGTTTTCTTTTCTTCGATACGTTGGTGCCTACTAGGAGGACATACAGCCTGCAGTGTATGTGCGTGGTTCTAAGAGCACCAGGATGAGTTTGCCGGACTTCCCTGGGAAGCAATCTCCCTGAATTTAATCCCAATTGGTAATCTGTGGGATCAACCCTATATGGCTGTTCCCGCTATGGATCTTCAACTAAGGATCGTAGCGCAGCTGGCCGCAGCTCTGGAGTCGGTACAGCTCCATGTCCCTGGCGGTACCTTCCAGAACCACGCTCTTCCTGCACTTTTCGCGCCGCAAAAGGTAATTGTCCAGGCTTGTCACAGGTGGTCACTCAAATGTGACTGGATAGTTTATTCGAGGTGTGACGATAATGTAATGGACTGATTTTCTTTACAAGATGTGGCAACCCTGCAGGATTGCATAAGCACAATATCTTTGACCTTGGTCTATAAGCTGTTTCTAGTCCAAGCGGCACATCGATGCAACTGCTCAGTCGTGAGTTGTACTGTAATAAGTTAACACGTGTTTGTGTCTCTCGTCACGGATATGGAACCGCATAATATTGCTCAACAGTATGCCATTTCTCACTGCGTTAAACTGGGTGAAAACGCAACAACTTACGGTAAGCTTCAGAAGGCTTTTGGAGAGTAGGTTATATCAAGAGCTCACTTTTTCGTTGGCATAAAATGTTTAGTGAAGGCAGAACGAATGTTGAAGATGAAGACCTCAGTGGATGACCATCAACCTCACGGACGGATGTCAACTTGTCCAGGGTGCATGAACTCATACCATCTGATCGAAGATTATCCGTGAAAATGATTGCAGAAGAACTGAACATCAATTGAGAAACGGTTCGTCTAGTAATAACTGAAGATCTTGATATGAGAAAGATTTGTGCACAAATGGTCCCCAAAAATCTCACATCACAACAGTGCGTAACACGGAAAAATGTGGCAGCCGATCTGTTAGAGCAAACGGAAATAAATCCAGAATCGTTGCCCGTGTTATCACTGGTGATGAAAGTTGCTTTTTTTTTCAGTACGATCCAGAGAAAAAATGCCAAAGTTTGCAATGGTGCTCAAAGGGATCACCCAGACCAAAAAAAGCTCTCATGTCAAAGTCAAAAGTGAAATGCATACTTGTGTGCTTCGTCGATTCCAAGGGAATTGTTGATAAAAAGTGGGTGTCTCCTGGACGAACAAATAACCAGTATTACTACAAAGAAATTTTAGAAATACTTCTCAAAAGAGTTCTTCGTGTCCGTGCCAACATTGCTGATAACTGAATTCTGCATCACGATAATGCGCCATCCCATACTGCTCTGTCAGTACAGCAAATTTTAACCTCAAATCAAATTTCAGTACTATCACAGCCACCTTGTTCGCCAGATATCGCTCCGTGTGACTTTTTTCTATTTCCAAGAGTCAAGACGGCGGTCAAGGGACACCATTTTCAAACAACACAAAATGTCCAGAAAGCTGTGACGAGGGTCTTGGAGGATATTACAGAAGATGAGTTCCAGAAAAGTTACCATCAATGGCAGAGGCGCTGGAAAAAGTGTGTGCAACCAGAAGGGAACTACTTTGAAGGAGACGATACTAAAGTTGACTAAAACGGTGAGAAATATTTTTTTCACATTAAAAATGGCTCTGAGCACTATGGGACTTAACATCTGAGGTCATCAGTCCACAAATACTTAGAACTACTTAAACCTAACTAACCTAGGAAGATCACACACATCCATGACCGAGGCAGGATTCGAACTTGCGACCGTAGCGGTCGCGCGGTTCCAAACTGAAGCGCCTAGAACCGCTCGGCCACCCCGGCCGGATTTTTCATATCAGTCTCATTACTTTATTGTCGCCCCTCGTATTTCATGTACACATATAAAAAAAACTGATGATTTCGTGTATTCGCCAAAAGTAGTTGCTGAAGATGAATGTCGAACTACGAATATTACATACGTAGTTCTGGTTTCATTAATCACAAAACTGACGCAGTCTCCAGTGTTTCGCGGCATGCATAAGATTTCACCCGCTGTTTTACTTTTGCATGAAGAAAGTATTCCTACACTCATGTATTTATTAGAATTTAATATAAGCCTGATAATTTTCTTTTGTGTTTCTTTAAGTTGACTGAGTCGTGCGGTAGCGTTCTCGCTTCCCGCGCCCGGGTTCCCGGGTTCGATTCCCGGCGGGGTCAGGGATTTTCTCTGCCTCGTGATGACTGGGTGTTGTGTGTTGTCCTTAGGTTAGTTAGGTTTAAGTAGATCTAAGTTCTAGGGGACTGATGACCATAGATGTTAAGTCCCATAGTGCTCAGAGCCATTTGAACCATTTTTGAAGTTGACTGAGGTAGGTGCCTGAAAAAACAGCACTACAGATCTCGTTACCCATTCTAGATTTTACTTCCAAGTCGAATCCTGATATTCCTTGCTGTTGTTGCAGGTTCGGTAAAATCGTTATTAGTGACTCCAACGCTGGTCACAAAGACAACAGATATTTTCACTTACGAAATACGAGATTCCATTACAGTCATTTGGGTTAGAATGTTTTCCCACTACGTTCTTTGCAGTTAAATCATCCCACTGTCGTAGGTCCCCATATGAAAAGTGTACTAAGTTCAGAATACGACGCCTCAGTGAACGAAATATCATAGCAAGTTGCAATAATACCACTTGGGCTTCTAAGAGAACTCTTAGTCACGTTGCAGTTTCTCATCATTTCTCTAGAGAGTAACCTTGCCCGTCTACAAACATGTTTAAATCCACTTAAAAGCTGTAGTAGATCTAGAAGCTGAGGCGGTTAAAAGGTTAGATGGTAACGGTTGGCAGAAGCGCCTTTCAGACGGATGCTAAATCGCGGTTATATGTACAGAAACAGGTAAGGCAATTGATGCACTAAATGGCCATAGTAGTCACGTTGCTGTACTCAGACTCTATTACAACTTACTTAAAACAAAAAAGAATACCGATGCAAGTGCGAAGCATTCTATAGCCAAAGGCAATTTGAATAAAATCCTTTAGGGATTTAGGCTGTGTCATTTTGAAAGTAAAGCAAACACTTACCCTAGAAAGTGAGATAGATCAGCGCTCCGTGGATAATTTGTCATATTATATTAACTTCACATTAGATGTAATTACGGCTACATGCTGATTCTTCTTCAGTGTTGCTGTATGTTAATAATTCCTACACATCAAATTTTACACATAACAAAATTATAAACTTAGAAATTCTTCCACGGAACAGAAGGAATGGTCAAGGAGAAACTTTTTGAGTTTGTTTTCAAATTTAACTTTTTTGCCTATCAGACATTTCACCTCACTGGGCAAATGATCAAAAATTTAGGTGCCAGCATTGGATCCCTTTTTGTACTAAAGGCAACCTGAATGCGGAGTAATGAACTTCATTTTTTTCTTCTGGCATTTTATTGATGACCATCATTGTGCCTTTGAAACTGCGATGGATAATTAATAACAAACGCCACGAGGGAATAAAAATACTGCGAAGCAGTAGGCAAAATGCCTAATTTGTTAATTAGATGTTTTCAAGATGATCGTGTGCGAGTACCAATATTATTCGTACGGCACGTTTTGAGCAACCAATAACTTCTTTCGTAAAGATGATTTATCCCAGAACATCATTCCATATAAGATTGCTGAATGAAATACGTAAAATATGTCAGCTTACTTATTTGTCTCTCCACAAGATTTTCAATGATTCTGATTGCAAAAATTACTGAACTGAGTTGTTTTGGAAGTTCCAAGATGTACTTTTCCAGTTTATATGCTCATCAATATGGATATCCGAAGCTTTGACGTTTTCACCCTATTCTGCTTTTGCTCGCCCTGTGTTACACTGTCATTCATTTAGTGACTCTAGATGTACAGAACTGAATATGTTGTATCTTTTTGAAATTGGGAACCAATGATACCTTTAAGAACATTTTTTGCCATATCTTCTGTTGCTATATGTATACTTCGGTGGATTATAATGCTAGTATCAGCCGTAAAAAAAAAAAAATAATTCTGTTTGTTGTATGCTAGACGGAAGGTAGTTTACACATGCAGTGATGAGCCAAAACATTATGACTACTGCCCACCACGAGGCTGGATGCCTTCTGGCAGTGCTTAGAAGGAAGATTTTATTTCTTCGCTGTTTCATATTGCTGTTTAGGCCGAGCTTGAAAGGAATGAAGAATATTATTTTGGAAGCTGAGGTATTACGTGCCCTTGCATTCTTAGTCCACGCTTTGTGACTACCTTCTCCTGGTCTTTCACTTCTTGTCAGTGTGAGAGAAAGATAGCCTCTCAATTACGATTAGAGCCCTGTTACCTCGACGAAGTTGTAATAGTTATATGTATGATCTTCTATTGTTCCTAACTCGGCATTTGAGCGGCTTTAATTCAATTCTTAGAGGGAGTTACTTGCATAAGGACCTGATGGTATTTTAGTATGTTTTAGTGTTGTCCGCAGAGTCCACCAAGTCTAAGGTTAGTCCAACGTATTTGTGCTGTTTTGCCGGTTGGTTTCCAAGCCGTGTTATTTACTGGTCTCCTAGCTGATGGGAGAGACACATAAGCTAGTAGAGTTTTTCACTTCTCCTGGTTTTTAAATTTTACTGGGTTTTAGTTGGTAGAGGAGGCACCGCAGGGCCCTCAGTTATTAGTAATATTCCATTAATGATGCTGCCTAAATATTGTTACTGTAATACACTACTTGCCATTAAAATTGCTACACCACCAAGAAGACATGCTACAGACACGAAATTTAACCGACAGTAAGAAGATGCTGTGATATGCAAATGATTAGCTTTTCCGAGCATTCACACAAGGTTGGCACCAGTGGCGACACATACAACGTGCTGACATGAGGGAAGTTTCCAACCGATTTCTCAAACACAAACATGGGTTGACCGGCGTTGCCTGGTGAAACGTTGTTGTGATGCCTCGTCTAAGGAGGAGAAATGCGTACCATCACGTTTCCGACATTGATAAATGTCGGATTGTAGCCTATCGCGATTGCGGTTTATCGTATCGCGACATTGCTGCTCGCGTTGGTCGAGATCCAATGACTGTTAGCACAATATGGAATCGGTGGGTTCAGGAGGGTAATACGGAACGCCGTGCTGGATCCCAACGGCCTCTTCTCACTAGATTAGATTAGATTAGTTTTTCGTTCCACAGATCCGTGTTGACGAGATCCTCGTCGATGTGGAACATGTAACTTTTTTAAAAAATCTGAAATAACAATACTAATAGTATAAATATATACAACACATCATTTGTTTCTATTAATAAATTCGTCAATGGAGTAGAAGGAGTTGGCCACTAGTGGGTCTTTCAGGCTCCTTTTAAACTGATCTTTATTTGTAACTAAATTTTTTATGTTTGCTGGCAAATTATTGAAGATGAGTGTTCCTGAGTAGTGGACCCCTTTTTGAACTAAAGTAAGTGCTTTTAAGTCCTTGTGCAGATAATTTTTGTTGTTGGTATTGTATGTATGAACTGAGCTGTTTGATGGAAAAAGATATATTATTTAGGACAAATTTCATTAAAGAGTAAATATACTGAGAGGCAGTAGTTAGTGTACCCAGTTCTTTGAAGAGGTTTCTACAAGACGTCCGTGAGTTTACTCCACAAATAATACGTATTACACGCTTTTGGACTCTGAAAACTTTTGTTTGACTTGAAGAGTTACCCCAAAACATTATACCATATGACATTATGGAATGAAAGTAGGCAAAGTATACAAGCTTTTTCACTTCTATGTCGCCTATGTCTGCTAACACTCGAATTGCAAATACAGATTTGTTACGGCGTTTCTGCACTTCTGTGGTGTGCTCCTCCCGACTGAATTTATTATCAAGTTGTAATCCCAGGAATTTAAGACTGTCAACCTCTTCTATCTGCTCTTCTTCATACTTTATGCATATGCTGGGTGGAAACCTCTTACAGGTTCTGAATTGCATTTAGTGAGAAGTTTAATGTCAATGAGTTGCCTTTAAATCATTTATTATTTATTTATTTATGCATTTATTTTACCTGCCAAGATTAGAGCCTTCAGGCCCTCTCTTACACCTAACCAGGCATACTCAGATTGAACGAGTTACAGTTTCTACAGAACATTAAGAACATATAACGTATTATACAGTATTGATGTTAAAGAAAAAAATAGAGATTATAACAGTAGTACAATGATAATTATAACAATCAAAAAAATTATTATAACAGTCAAGAATAATAATGATAATAATAATAATAATAATAATGACTATGATATGAAAGTAAACATACTTTTCTTTTGTAAATGTCAGTCCTATTGTTAGTTGGGAATTTTCTCGTTATGTTCTTGCAGCTTGTGAGTTATTCTTATCGAGCAGAGATATAAGGCGATAGAATGGGGTGACAGAGATATAAGAGGTAGATAGGTTAGAGGAAGAGAAATAGAATGGTAAAATTCGAAGCTGTGATGGAGAGGAGAAAGAAAGAGATGAGAGGGGCACAACAATGGTGGCTATACCGTCCCTAATATGTAAGTTTTGAGTTCCCTCTTGAATGTTGAGTGGTTCTAGATAAGACGCAAATCACAGGGGAGCGCGTTCCATAGTCGTATGGCTGAGATGGAGAATGACATGGAGAAAGATTTTGTGTTATGCAAAGGTACAGCCAAGATGCTAGACGTATCCGATCTGGTATTGCGATTGTGGAATAATGATAGGTGTTTAATGTGAGAATATAAGTATTGGGGGCACCAGTGCCTAAGAAATCGATGAAGTAAGCACATCGAGTGGAGATCGCGTGCCTTATGTGGGCGTATCCAACATAGCTGGGAGTATGAAGGACTGATGTGATCATACAACTGTATATTGCACACGTATCTAACGCAAACATTCATCACTAGCTCGAGGTATCTCGAATTTTCACTATTTGTGCCTTGTTAAACTACATCACAGTAGTAAAGATTAGGCAATACTAGTGTTTGGACTAATTTTTGTTTAACATGGGTTGGAAATATTTTTCTAAATTTTTGAATTGCCTGTAGGGAGGAGAACGATTTCCGGCAAGCTGTGATTGTTTGTTCTTCCCAGTTTAGGTGTTCATCAAAGATTATTACAAGGTCTTTTACTGTTTTTTGGTATGGTAGTTGGGTACCATTGAGGAGTATTTGAGGGGCTGTTTCGCGAAAATACCGGCTGATTAACTTTGGATGAGATATAAGTATGACCTGGGATTTCTTGGGGTTTAAGACCTAGGTTCTGTGCCCATCGAGAAACAGAGCAAAGATCTGCGTTCATACTCGCTACTGCATCAGCAATGTTCTTGGGGCTTGCACTTATGTACAATTGGACGTCGTCGGCATATAGATGGTAGTTGCCGGAGTGAATCACTGAAGAAATATCATTAATGTACAGTGAGAAGAGTAATGGACCAAGGACAGAGCCTTGAGGAACTCCAGAGTGCACGTTTTCCCATGATGACTTTTCCGACCCACAAATGACTTGTTGATTTCTGTTTTAGAGGTAGCTGTCGAACCAGTGTATTGCGCTGTTTGAGTAATTCAGCTATTTCATTTTAATTAGTAATATATTGAAGTCAACTGTGTCAAAAGCCTTGCTTAAGTCAAGCAGTGTTAGGATAGTAGCTTCACGTCTGTCCATAGCATGTTTAATGTCATCAGTTACTTTGATTAATGCAGTTGCTGTACTATGGTGCTTTCGCAAGCCTGACGTATTCGTCATGGATGTTATGAGTTTTGAGGTAATCCGTCAGCTGTTCATGGACGATGTATTCTAGGGCTTTAGATATTGCAGGTAGTATGCTGATCGGCCTGTAGTCACCTGGCGACTTAGGGTTTATCCATGAAAATATCATTAGCAGATCTTTCTAGAACTACACTCGACAAACTATTTATTGCAATACTTGTGTCATCTGCAAACAAAACGAACTCTGCTTCTGGCAGTGTAACTGATGAGAGATAATTATTGTACACAAGAAAAAGCAATGGCCCTAAGATGGATCCTGGGTGGACACCACATGTAATTTCTTCCCATTCTTATGATGACTGATGATTTAATTCACTAGTCCCTTTCACTGACACCCTTTGTTTCCTGTTAGCGAGGTATGACTTGAACCATTTTGCAGCACTGCCTGTGACATCATAGAATTCTAATTTATTTAAAAGGATGTTGTGGTTTACACAATCGAATGCCTTTGACAAATCACAGAAAATACCTGCTGCTTGTAACTTGTTATTTAATGAATTAAGTACATTTTCACTGTAGGTGTAAATAGCCTTTTCGATATCAGAACCCTTCAGAAATCCAAACTGTGTTCTTGATAATATGTTATTTGTGGTCAGATTGTTGAGAAGCTGCCTGTACATTACTTTATCTAAAAATTTTGGGAATGCTGGCAAAAGTGAAATCGGTCTGTAGTTTGATGGCATCTTTTTATCCCCTTTCTTGAATAGAGGCTTGACATCTGCATATTTCAGCCAGTCAGGAAATGTCCAGTTATAATTGACTGGTTACACAAGTAACTTAGAATTGTACTAAACCCACAAGAACCTGCCTTAATTACTTTGTTGATATTTCATTGTAACCACTAGGATGCTTTGTTTTTAAAGATTTTATTATGGGAGTTATTTCTTTTGGTGAAGTGAGTGACATATTCATGTATCTGAAGCTATTTGTAAAGGCTAGTTTCAGATATTCAAGGGCATTATTTACTGATTCTGACAATCCCATTCTATCGGTAACAGATATAACGTACTTGTTAAGTAGATTTGCCACACTGTTCCCATCGGTTACTAATGTGTCATCTACCCTTAGTGCTATTTGCTCCTGTTTCTTTCTGGTTCTACCAGGCTCCTCTTTCACTATATCCCATATTGTTTTTATTTTGTTCCCTGACATTGCTATCTTCTTCTCGTAGTGTATTTGTTTAGATGTCTGGATTACTATTTTTTAATATTTTACAGTATTCCTTGTATTTAGCTAAATCATCGGCATTGGAGCTATTCTTGGTCGACAGATACATTTTCTTTTTTGTCGTACAGGAAATTTTTATTCCTTGTGTGATCCATGGTTTTATTATAGATGGCTGTTGAATTTGAGTAACTTTTAGAGGAAAACAGTTTTCAAACATGGTACTGACACTATTTGTGAATGTGTTCTATTTTTCATTCATGTCATGAGCACTATAAACATCTTTCCAGTTCATATCTTTGAGCAGTTTTCTAAAACACTCAATTTTTGGTTGATTGAATACTCTCCTGTTCTCAGATTTAATAGTCTTGATAATCTGCTTAGAATTTACATCTAAAACAAGGAGCTGCATGTCATGATCTGACAGTCCATTTATTACAGGTTTTATGATATGATTTTGTTCCTTTGATTTGTCTATAAAAATGTTATCAATGGCTGTCCTTGAGGATTTAGTGATCCTAGTTGGAAAGTTTACCGTGTGAGTTAGATTGAAAGACAACATTACTAACTGCAGTAAATGTTTACTGGAAGATTGAATTAGAAAATCTGTATTAAAGTCACCATTTGTTTGTTTCATACTGTTAAATAACCCAAAAGAGCTTCTAGATGATTTATGAATAGATTATAATTTCCTGCAGGTGCTCGGTAAATAGTTACTATTATATAGGATCTGTTACGGAACTCTACTTCTGTTGCACATGCTTCTAGATGCTGCTCTAAACAGAATTTATTAATGTCAATGTTCTTGAATTAATGGCAGTTTTTAATAAATGTGGCAACTCCTCCTCCATCCATATCTACTCTGCAGAAGTAGGAAGCTAGCTTAAATCCTGAAATGTCTAAAATATCTATACCAGTGGTCACTTGATGTTCAGAGAGGCAGATTATGTCAATTTGGTTAGATGAATTCATTTCATCGATACAAATGAGTAGTTCATGAACTTTATTTCTGAGTCCCTGAATGTTCTGGTGTAATAAAGATAACTGATACTGCATACTAATGGGATTATAACTGCTTTGGTGAAGATGAACTGGCAGTTTCTGATTACTTTCTGTTAAACATTGTTTAAATGGAGCCTGTGTGCTAAAATCTGACCCCTGTTCATATGTTTTCTCAAACTAAGTGTGTCCGCCAATCTCTCTTAAAACGCGTTTTCTATCCCCCTTCCCTATCCTAAAAAAGGCATCCTCCTGACACCTATGACCACTGGTATTTTACCACTTGTGACAGTGTCCCCCCTTAAGTTTCCTGCAATCAAGCCAGACAGTTTTCCCTTCCCTTTTCTATTGAGGTGAAGGCCATGCCTAGTGCAGTCCCATCTATCAGTAGCATCCACAGGATCCACAGGAATCAAACCAATATGGGACCCTCTATCCGTCCTAAGCAGCCACTCCAACTCCAAGTTCACCCTCCCTACAGAAGAGTTCAAATGAGGCCGATCATGGCGTCTCAACACAGACACAAATCCCACACTCGTATGCTTCGTTGCTGATGCTATCTTCACCAATTCACTCTCTATGGAATATTCAGAGTCTCTGTCAATGCTGTTTCCTGGACCACCCACTATAACCACGGCATCCACCTTCGTGAAATCCTTGCATAAAGAACCTATATCCTCTGTTGCCTGACCCAGATCTGCACTAGGCTTGAAAAAGTTTGTGGCCTGGTACTCTGGACCTAGATTTTACTGCAGTAGTTGGCCAACACCTCTACCTACGGCATGTCGCACACTTCTCACTCATGGCAAAAACAGAAATCGTATAAACTGATTTAAGTACTGACTAATACGTAAACAAATGACTCTAGAAACTATTCAGGCAGATATAAATAAGTTGAAAGAGTAATGAACAAAAAAAATGGTGATTACATTTAAGTTTAAGTCACTGTTTACTTACGATACGCGAACGTGAAATTAAGCCTAAAGTCTGTGCTATAGGCGCGAGAAGGAAAATAAACTTCTTACCCCATTTAATCTTATTTAACACTTCACTAACACTTCCACTAATGTAACAACACTTATAATATACTTATATCAACAAGAAACGATTACCTATAAGTTTAATTCACTGCTTACTTACGATTCGCGCGCTTGAAATTAGGCCTAGGATTCAAGCTACAGGCGCGAGAAGAAAAACATGCTTCTTACACCGTTTAATCTTATTTTTTACTTCACTAACACTTCCATTAATTTAACAACACTTATATTATATTTATAACACCTGTAGATGTTTAAAAATAGCTCAATAACAACGATTTTTATAATTATTTAGTGCAGCAAATACTCGAAGAGTCCGCGTCGCCGCAATGTTGCCACCGAGATGACAGGCATCTTATCCGCATGGTTGTAACGGATCGTGCAGCCACGTCTCGACCCCGGAGTCAACAGATGGGGACGTTTGAAAGACAATAACCATCTGCATGAACAGTTCGACGACGTTTGTAGCAGCATGGACTATCAACTCGGAGACCATGGCTACGGTTACCCTTGACGCTGCATCACAGACAGAAGCGCCTTCGATTTTGTACTCAACGACGATGTCGCCAAACACGGATGCGACCATCGTGATGCTGTAAACAAAATCTGGATTCATCCGAAAAAGTGACGTTATGCCATTCGTGCACCCAGGTTCGTCGTTGAGTACACCATCGCAGGCGCTCCTGTCTGTGATGCAGCGTCAAGGGTAACCGCAGCCATGGTCTCCGAGCTGATAGTCCATGCTGCTCCAAACGTCGTCGAACTGTTCGTTCAGATGGTTGTTGTCTTGCAAACGTCCGCATCTGTTCACTCAGGGATCGAGAGGTGGCTGCACGATCCGTTACAGCCATGCGGATAAGATGCCTGTTATCTCGCCTGCTAGTGATACGAGGCCGTTGGGATCCAGCACGTCGTTCCATATTCCCCTCCTGAACCAACCGATTTCATATTCTGCTAACAGTCATTGGATCTCGACCAACGCGAGCAGCAATGTCACGATACGATAAACCGCAAACGCGATAGGCGATTTATCAAATTCGGTAACGTGATGGTAGGCATTTCTCCTCCTTAGACGAGGCATCACAACAATGTTTCACCAGGCAACGCCGGTCAACTGCTGTTTGTGTATGAGAAATCTGTTGGAAACTTTCCTCATGTCAGCACGTTGCATTTGTCACCACCGGCGCCAACATTGTGTGAATGCTCTGAAAAGCTAATCATTTGCATATCACAGCATCTTATTCCTGTGGGCTAAATTTCGCAACTGTAGCACGTCATCTTCGTGGTGTAGCAATTTTAATGGTCAGTAGTGTATTATTTATTCAGTTATGCAACGCTCATTTTTGTAAAAGTACTACCCTCAGTTTTGATGACACTGTTGAAGGCACGATTTCTACTATGTTTTGTGATTTTTGAATTTATGATTCGTGCTCCCCATGAGCTCGAGATTTTACAGGAGAGTAAAGTTCGCTCTAAGCTAGGAATGCCGCCCTGATGGAAGACGGTCCGTAACGACGGACGACGTAAAGAGGAGTTGCTTTCTTTGTGTTTGGCTCCTGACATCCAATGAGCACTCTCGATTTCTTAGCTCTTAGTACGAGGTGCGGTTTCAGATAAGCCACGTCACTGTTGTGACGAACGCAACTTGGCAGGTGCGGAAGCAGCCGAATCTCGGGGTTGCGTCCTTGCGCGGAGTCCCTAATTTGCGCTTGCGAAATATAATAAACATAAGCCATTCATTTCGCCCCGAGGAGCGGCATCGTGCGACCGTCCTTCAGAAGTGAAAGGTGGCGACGCGCCGGGACGCTGCTATCTCTGCGGCGGCCCGCCTCCGCTCCGTGCTTTCTACGCCTGCCGGCCTGCCTGCGTTACGTAACGGTCACGGTCGGCGGGCGACTCACAGCACGCGACTTCTGTGGACTGCACGCTTCAGCGTTCTCACGTGTATCGCTTTAATCGCATATTCGCAATTATATATATGCAAAGCTCACAGAAAAGAGCTTTTAGGGAATCTCTTAATAAATAGTAAATCGAGAACCAATTTCAAACATTCGGGGACCAGGTATGATCGACTGCTGTCGCAAACGGGAAGGAAGAGAACACGATAAAAAAGTAAGGTCACCAGACAAAACACACAGAAGCGCCGAAGAAGCTGGTATAGGCATGCGTGTTCAAATACAGAGATAAGTAAACAGGCAGAATACGGCGCTGCGGTCGGCAACGCCTATACAGGGTGTTACAAAATGGTACGGCCAAACTTTCAGGAAACATTCCTCACACACAAAGAAAGAAAATATGTTATGTGGACATGTGACCGGAAACGCTTACTTTCCATGTTAGAGCCAATTTTATTACTTCTCTTCAAATCACATTCATCATGGAATGGACGCACACAGCAACGGAACGTACCAGCGTGACTTCAAACACTTTGTTACAGGGAATGTTCAAAATGTCATCCGTTAGCGAGGATACATGCATCCACCCTCCGTCTCATGGAATCCCTGAAGCGCTGATGCAGCCCTGGAGAATGGCGTATTGTATCACAGCCGTACACAATACGAGCACAAAGAGTCTCTATATTTGGTACCGGGGTTGCGTAGACAAGAGCTTTCAAATGCCCCAATAAATGAAAGTCAAGGGGGTTGAGGTCAGCAGAGCGTGGAGGCCACGGAATAGGTCCGCCTCTACCAATCCATCGTCACCGAATCTGTTGTTGAGAAGCGTACGAACACTTCGACTGAAATGTGCAGGAGCTCCATCGTGCATGAAACACATTTAGTGTCGTACTTGTAAAGGCACATGTTCTAGCAGCACAGGTAGAGAAATCATGATAACGAGCTGCATTGAGCGTAGGTGGAAGAAAGTAAAATGAGCTCCAACATGGAAATTAAGCGTTTCCGGACACATGTCCACGTAACATCTTTTCTTTATTTGTGTGTGAAGAATGTTTCCTGAAAGTTTGGCCGTACCACTTTGTAACACCCTGTATAAGACAACAATTGTCTGTCACAGTTGTTAGATTGGTTACTGCTGCTACGATGGCACGTTATCAAGATTTGAGTGAGTTTGACAGTGGTGTTATAGTCAGCGCACGAGAGATAGGTCACAGCATCTTCTAGGCAGCGGTGAAGTGGAGATTTTCCCGTACGACCATTTCACGAGTGCACCGTGAGTATAAGGTATCCGGTAAAACATCAAATCTCCGACATCGCTGCGGCCGGAAAAAGATCCTGCAAGAACGGGACCAACAACGACTGAAGAGAATCGCTCAACAGACGTGCAACCCTTCCGGAAAACGCTGCAGATTTTAAAGCTGGGTCATCAACAATTGTCAGCGTGCGAACCGTTCAATGAAACATCATCGATATGGGCTTTTGGAGCCGCAGGCCCACTCGTCTACTGTTGATAACTGTACAACACGAATCTTTACACCTCGCCTGGGCCCGTGAACACCGACTTTGGGCTGTTGGTGAGTGGAAACATTTTACCTGACCGGAGGAGTCTAGTTTGAAATTGTTTCGAGCAGATTGACGTGTACGGGTATGGAGACAACTTTATGAATCCACGGATCCTGCACGTAAGCAGGGGACTATTCGAGCTTTTGGAGGCTCTGTAATGTGGTGGGGCGTGTGCTATTGGAGTGATATGGGACCCCTGATACGTCTAGATACGACTTTCACAGCTGACACGTACGTAAGCTTCTCATCTGACCACCCGCATACATTCATGTCTACTGTGCATTCCGACGGACTTGAGTAATTCCAGCAGGACAATACGACATCCCACATGTCCAAATTGCTACAGAGTGGTTCTAGGAACATTCTTCTGAGGTCAAACTCTCCCGCTGGCCACGTCCAAGACATGTACATTATTGATCATATCTGGGATGCTTTGCAACGTGTAGTTTAGAAGAGATCTCCACCCCCTCGTACTCTTGCGGATTTGTGGAGAGCCCTGTAGGATTCATGGTGTCAGTTCGCTCCAGCACTACTTCCGACGTTATTCTAATCCATGCTACGTCGTGTTGCGCCATTTCTGCGTGCTCACGGGGTCCTGTATCTCCAGTAGGCTGGTGTTGGAGTAAGTTCGCAACTTGTTTGCGATCACAGTAATAGTTATGAGGACATTCGTAAGCTGCACAGGAAGGAAATTTATTTATTGATGACCGGTTTCGGAATCCTTGTCCATCAAATCAGCCGCAAATGTAAGTCTTGTGTTACACCAGTCATACGAGAGGAACATAGGCCGCAAAATCAATAAGTGAGATAGTAGATAACTTGGCCATCACATGTGTTCGTTCTGTCTGTCAAGGAGAAAAATATTGGTCACTCCATTAAAATAGTACTCTGATCGCTTTGGGACACTGTACGTCCCGGACGGGGAATTTTTTTTCCATGGCCCCGTTGTTGTGACAGTCCGATGAAGGTTTGCGCAGGAGTATTGCGCAGTGTTCCTAATGTACTCATCGATGACGTCATCTCACACTTTTCAGTTCTCTGCGCACAGTGAGCACGTAAAGATGCTTAGAAGAAAAGAGCCTCCAGCCAAGTCTTTTGTGCGTGCTGTCATTCGATATCCTCATGTGTTCCTGCTGATGTCTTCCTCTAGAATTCGTATACCCTCCCCCCTCCCCTCCGTAAAGTAACTGTCTGTGCGTGCCAGCAAAGTGCGGCAATGGTGCAGCAACTTTGAAGCAGGACGTACCCTGTTCATGATGCAGGCAGTCATGATGTTGTTCAGTGATTCGAGAGAATCGTGTACGATTGGCAATTCAGAACAAGCGAAGAGGAACGTTGTCATTAGCCATTGTCCTGCTTCATAGGAATGTTCGACCGCACATTGCAGGGCAACAGAGACGCTGCTGCAGCGTTTTCGATGGGAAGTGTTAGATCACCCACCACACAGTCCGGAATCGGCTCCCTCTGATTTTCAATTTATTTGCTCACATGTACCGCTGACTACGAGGATAGCATTTTGGCACAAACAACAAGCAGCAGAATTAGCTGAAAGATCAGACAGATGACTGCTATCACGAGGGTATTCAAAAGTTGGCACCACGCTACGACAAATGTCTATCTCGGAGCAACGACTATATACAGAAGTAGCAGAGAAGTAGCTGGAAGGCGTAGCTAAATCCTGCAGATAAAATATTTTTGATTTTCACTGTGGTTTCCATTTCGTGACCTTGAAAAGTAATAGCCACAGTAGAAATGGTACCAGGCGACTATGATCGTATAACGCAGTGCACATTTAGAGTCGGGTACCCCACAAAATCCCAAGCAATGCGGGCGCTGCACACAAGAGAACTCCAGAGATGTAGTTTCATCCGACGAGTCACGATTTCGCCTCTTTTTTTGTTATGCGATGTCCGGAGCTCGTGGTTTTGCGGTAGCGTTCTCGCTACCCGTGCACGGGGTCCCGGGTTCGACTCTCGGCAGGGTTAGGGATTTTTCCTGCCTCCAGATGACTGGGTATTGTTGTGTCGTCATCATCATTCATCCCCATTACGGTCGGACGGAGCCAATGGCAAATCGCCTCCGCTACGACCTTGCCTAGTACGGCGGTGCTGGTCTCCCGCATCGTTCCCTACGCTCCTCGGAGTATGGGACCACCTCATCATCATCATTAATTATATGAGGTGTCGAATGAACGGACGGTCCAGTGAGGCGTTCTAGCTGCATTCTGTGGAGGCTGCACCTTAGGACGGAGGTAGTTCTCTGGTGTTTAGGGGCTGTTCTCCATGTCATGACTTGGACACACTCATTCAGGTTACCGAGAATGTTCGCCGTGGTCAGCTGTTACCCACCTTTTACATCTTGGTCACGTATGTGCTCTGAACTGTCTTCCAAGACGGAAACAATAGTGTTCATAGGGTCTGGTTTAACAGACAATTAGGAATCCCATCGCACCTTGGCGTACCTGCTAAACCACCCACATGGCCTTGCCACTGTGACAGGACCGATTCCTGTTAGATCACCAAAGTTAAGGCACTGTCTGGCTTGGCGAACACTTGGATAGGTTACCGTCTGGGTCCTCCCAGAGCTGCTGGGAAGCGGGGTGCACTGAGCCCTTGTGAGGGCAATTAAGGAGCTAGTGGGGATGGTGGTTATTACTGAAATAACACAGTTTTGGTAGTACGGTCTTTTTTTCTACGTCAGTTCAACCTGACTGTCAATACCGCTCGAAATAACCGGTTTCTGAAATAGACGACTTTCGGTTTTTATTCCTATTATTTCCCGTAACATACGTAGAAACCGAACAAAGATTGCAAAATTTTGACTAACTTAGTTTCAAGATACCTAGAATCATAATATTAAATTAAACAGGCGAATAAAAGGAAACTTAGTACGTACACCGTTCGCTACCCTTCTCCAAAAGTGGTAAGCGGTAGAATGCTACAAAAATTCATCAGTTTTCTTCTATTGACTGTAATTTCTTGAAACTCTGCTCGAAAGTCATATTGTAATTGGGGATCATACCACTATTTGGATATTACGAATAGTCAATGTTAAAGGGTGGAAACTGAATTTGAAGTACTCTCTGTTTCGTGATAATTTGAACGTTTCCAAGGACTACAAGCAGATAAAGGCAGCAGATCAACTACTTTCTATTTTTATTGCATACTATGAATGAGCTGTTGTCAAGTTTCTAATTAATTACTCTTAGCACAATTTCCTTCATCTTATTATTATTTATTAATTAATAGAAATAGCAGACAACTCTTTAATATTTTAAAGCAAATGAAGCGTTGTACTTCACTGCTACCTCACTTCCAGGACACGATTGGTGTCATTCTGAAGTACGACGGAAGACTGGCGGCTACAGCTGCAAACTACCGCACAGAGCATGTGTGCAAGTCTTGCACCATGCACGTCCGTGGGCACCTCAAGCCAGCACACACGGCAATATGGACACTAATGGTTCAGCATTCCTGTACTAATTCTTACGCCACACGTCTGTTGCTCGTTTATATCGACATTGTTATTAACTCACCCTTCTCCCATTTTCTATAATAACGCAATATCTCAAACCAATGCAAATTTTACGAAAGAAAATAATTCCTCTTTTAAATAAGAGTTACTTAAAAACGAAAAATTTTAACACTCCTGGTACTGATAATTGATACTTCTGTTTTTAAATCGATTATTAGGAAAAATGAAAATAAGTGTTATACCGAGACCAAACAAATACTGAAAAATACAGGTTCTTCAGAACTAAGATACCGGCGTCGGTTTTAGCCGGGGGTTGTTTTCTATCCCTACGAGCTGCCTGATTGAAAACTAGCGGCTCCGCCCACGAAAACTGGCAAAGGCAGGGAGAGCGGTGTGCTGACCACATGCTGCTCCGTATTCTCATCCAGTGACGTCTATCGGTTGAGGCTGACACGACGGTCGATCGCTATCATTAGACCGTCCGTGGCCTGCCCGGACGGAGTTGTAGTTAAACACAAAGAACATGTCTGGAACTATTTGCCAGTACAGATCAACATACCCACAATTTGTAAGTACAGCAGTATGTAATCGCCATTGAGTGAGAGTGGATTCGGCTGCACACGACATTCCTGAATAAACTCTTTAACTCTTTTCCTCATAGAATTTACGCCACTATTAAGACTGCAGGGGTGATATCTCCCGCGGAATGACAGTTTTTCTCTGTTTGATGTGCTTATATCTTCGTAAAATTTTCTCGAGCTGTTTGTCGCGTCTTATTAGATCAAAAAGTCAGCTATTGACGATAGCCTACATAATCTTCGTTAAAAGCAAAGGACCATCTTAACATTATTACTCATTTCATTCCTCAACTCTCCCATTGTCTGAAAATTAACAAAGCTCTATACTGGATAATATCTGGTATAAGTGCCTCCAGAAAAAAATTGCAAGTCGTGTAAGAACTTTCTGGCTGTATCACGGTTGTACCACGGGCTGAACATGAGCCAGCGCCGAATTAATTTTCTTCGACTCTATAGTTTCCATTATTTTGATACACACATAGGAAAGACAAATAGTCGTTTCATAAAATTGCCTGCATTTCATCAAGAAAAAACGTATCTATGGTTTTTACCGTCTGACCCGTAAACGATATGATTTTGTCTTCATCGATGGGGATAGAAGTTCTATTTAAGCCAGTATAATATTGCCAGTCTTGCTAATTCTCGTGTTTCCTGGGTGAAGACGGCACCAATAAGGCTCAAATGGTTCAAATGGCTCCGAGCACTATGGGACTTAACATCTGAGGTCATCAGTCCCCTAGAACTTACAACTACTTAAACCTAACTAACCTAAGGACATCACACACATCCATGCCCGAGGCAGGATTCGAACCTGCGACCGTAGCAGCAGCGCGGTTCCAGACTGAAGAGCCTAGAACCGCTCGGCCACTGCGGTCGGCACCAATAAGGAAAAAATGCTTTGAGGAAATAACCAAGAAATGTATATGATTAGAATTTGCTAAAGTGTTGCAACTGGAAGGATACCCAAATGAAGAACGATAAACGAAATCTCTGGTAATGCACACTAAAATCATTTTCATGTTCATCAATGGGTCCTGGAGTCAATTACCGCCCTGGGCACAATGGAGATGATTCGCCGTTAGTATTCATCGAAATGAATGTGACGTGTTGGACGTATCGTGCTCTTGGGTGAGTTGAGTTTTTGTGTAGAGGGACGGTGTGTTATTATTGATAATTATTGAATGATATCTCATTCTAGGACAGTTGCTGGAGATGACAACGTGAATTGGCAAGACACCTCTTCGCAACAGCTATGCGTCGTTCCTGACCTGTAGACAATTACCGAGAGATGAACTATGGAGAAACTCCTGTCACTGGCCTTCGTTTAATTATCTGCGACAACTTATGCATGCTGTTAGTCTTCGTTTCTGAATGACGAAGCCACGGAGGCACTTATTTTCAACTTCGAAGTTACTGTCGCAAAATGATTTGAAGATTCTCTTTTGTCTTGTCATTAAAACGTTCATTATTTTCTATGATGCAAGTGACTGTGCTATTTCTTCCATGCAAAATCCTTGCGGTGGTGAAGTGACATAAATCTGTGAGAGAGCGCATGGCATAGAGATACGCCATATAAATGAGTCCCGATCAAGTCGCCTACACTATGCTGTTACAGGTGTTCTGAATATTTAGCGATCTGAATCACAGTTTTTATGCATTTTTAAAAATTATGTAGATACGAGTATAGAAATTCAATAATTTTAGAACCACTCTGTCATTAATGACATCCTTGAATTTACTCGTACATAAGCCAAACCCCATAATGCCTAGCAGCTTTTAATTAACTGTGGAGACCTAACAATAATTTGTGAGAAGTTCTTTGTGTAAGCTTCAAGCGGGACAAGCGCAAAATACTCCAAAAGTATCACCTTCGCGTTTACAGCACGCTCTTCTGGTGGCAACACTATTTGTCGCTCTTGGAGGCTAATATACACGCCCAATAAATATTCCAGGTTCTAAAATACCTCAGAAACTGATTTTCGCTTCATGGGGCAATTCTGATGGAAAATGTGATAGTGGAAACATTGTTTACGAATATTTTGAAAAGTACAAACAAAACGCCAATACAAGATATGATAAAACGCAACCAATTAGAAAGTGTTCTTGAACAAGCCAAAAAACAGTGAGTGAAGTGTGACTACATCTACAAAAGAAAAGGTGACCTTTTTTTATTTACAAGACGAAGACAGAATGCTTTAAGCCCTGTCGCCGACGAGGTCATTAGAGACGGTGTACAAGTTCGGACTGTCCAGGATGAGCAAGGAGTTCGTCAGCATCATTTTACAAAGGCAAACCAAAAACCAGATAGGTGTATGAGAATTAGAACATCGCCCACTTACTTTCCTTATAATCGAGAATAACGTGATTTTTTAAAGTGTTACCAGTGCTGCAGACTGTCAGCGCGAAACGGATCCAGGAATTACTATAGTCTTGTTTTCAAATGTCACACAGAATGGAGGATTTGAAGTGTTTCTATTGTGCCGTACGCGAGGATGCCTCGATTTGAATCTTAGCTGCTTGTCACACCGCATTTCAAGCAATAATTGATTACATCAGATATAAGCCAGTGGGCAACAGGTATGCAGAAAATAAGCACCTTAGATAAAAGTTTATTCTAAAAAAAAACGTTTCAGCTATTACGATCTTCTTCACAGGAGCCAACTGTAAGGTCAAAAAAGATGAACATAGAATACCAGCAGAAAAATGCTCCTATTGGAGCACCAAAACGGTGAATATTCTTCTGTTTATAAAGACTCGGATTGAAAAGTGGGATACCAGCTGCCTCATTCTGCTTTCCTCAGGACCTGTAAAAATGTTCGCAAAAATATTGGCATGGGAATATATTCGCACTTTTTTTAACATGCAACTCACCTCTCACTCTCCCCCAAGCTGCCTTACCTGTAACTCGCTGACAACCACTAGTCTATCCCTATATGCCTCTCATGCTCATCCACTGCAAATTTCCCTTTGTCACTCACTCATTGAGCTCAACTCATTGTCATTATCTCTTTGCGTGTCTCTGTTACTGTCTTCTGTCTCAGACCCACAGTCACCTCCATTTTGTCCTGCTACTACTGTTTCCTCTCCCTGTCACTGTCTCCCTCTTGTTCTCTGTTACTGCTACTGCCTCATCCATTAGCCCCCACTGCTGCTATCTCTCCTCTCTTTCACCATATATCTCTTCCTCGTTGTCATTGTCACAGACTCTATCTCTCATTCTCATTGGCTATCACCCACTTCAACTTTCTCTTTGTTCCTGCCCCCCTCCTACCTCCTTCCCTCCCCCAACCACCTTGGCGAACACTCTTCTGCAACACTTCTCTCACTGTCAGATGTGTTCCACTGCCACTGTGTCCCTCTATTTCTCTCACACTGCCATTGTCTACTTCGCTCTTCCTGTACTAGAGTCATTGTCTACAATCTTCCAGTATTTATTACTTTTCTGTCTCTTTCCCGCTGTGTATATCTCCTTCTGTCTATATTCGCTTGCTAATATTTTTGTGGAAATGTTTGAAGGTGCTGAGGAAGGTGGAATGAGGCAGCTGGGTGCCCACATCTCAGTCAGTGTCTTTTAAAGAAGGTGCACGTATTCCCCATTTTGTGCTCTGACAGAAGCATTTTTCTGCTGGTCCCCTCCTTTTCCCTGTCACAGCAGGGAATGTCACACATATGGAACCTATGGGTCGTTAAAATTTTGATAGCTTACGTATGTGAAAATGAAATCACTCAAAACTAATTTCACACCTGAGATAGAATTTTACCTGCGCGATAGGTTTTCATGTGCTTCAGTACTATATAGTGGAGGTTGCAGAACCTTTCTGATGATAACAGAGACTCTTTAAATCGATGTTCTCTGTGCTACGTTACTTTATAAAGAACCTTTTCGCGTCCTACGCACCATTTTAGTTGCATATTTTACGTTCACATGTAGGATAAATTTGAACCTCCGTATCTCGGAAACGGATGAAGATATCTAGAAAATTTTGAGGATTGTTCTAGACTGAAACCTTAGTAATGTATCTTAAAAGCTACAGCCTTTTACTGTGCCTAACTTTCTTGGTGTCTGGGATGTTGAAGGCAAAAGAAAGTAGCGAAGAACGCTTTATGGAGTTTCTTGAGAAACCGCCTATGAATTTACGCAAATGCATCATTCATTCATTCGTTCATTCACACATATATCCGTCAGTTTAATCAAATCATGGGTTTAACACAAGTATAATCGTCAGCAATCATTTTATTTAATTTTTCCCTGCGTATATTACTTGTACGAGTAGGGTAACTTTGAACCTCTGTATCTGAGAAAAGTATAAGGATTTAAAGAAAACTTCCAAGGTCGTTCGGGATTAGAATCTTAGGGATATGTCGTAAAAGCATTAGCCATTTGATGTGCATAGCCACATTGGAATCATCGGCTTGGTTTTGATTCGCTGGTGACGGCAAAAGTATAGTAAATTTCTTTGCAGGGGTTTTTCCGGGGAGCCACCCGAGAACTAATGGTTCCTGCAAAAGTCCCATCAGGCCCAAAGCAGATCATATCATATATAAAAGTAACCAACCGATTTGCTCCTTTTTCCTAAGCAGGAGGAAGTATGCAATATTCATACTCTGAAGGATACTGACACGAAGACGATTCTACTGTTGGTTATATAAAAGGTCCCTAGCCCAAGGACTATCCAAAACACTTGATCCTACGTTTTTATCCCCAATAGAAACCGAGATATGAGCAAAGGAAAATCCCGTCTTTATGCTCGGCGTTTTGAAGCGTGTTAGGTATGGCATGCTCATGCATGGATACATATACACGAGAATCATAGAAAACTGGGGAAATGAAAAACTTTATTTTAAAACCATAGTACTGTAATATCCACGCCTATATTTTACTAGGAATCATATTGGCGACAGCGTTGTGTGTAGAGTGCGAATGAACATTCTCGTGATATTAACGAAAAGGACTTTATCGATAGTAAAATAATAAATAATTATTCTCAATGAGATAATTTAACATTCTGTAAGAAAGTGTATCTCAGACAATACCCAAGGAAAAAGATTATGAAAATCTCAATCTTTTGTTATCTAATTATTCTTATAAAATAATTCTCCGTCTTGTTCGAAACGTTGTACTGATCGAACGTGATTGATGTCTCGTAACACAGTAGTCTGTAGTAAACTGTATTATGTTGTTAATTATTATTTGAAAAATAGAGTTTCTGTGTCATTGAAACGAATCTTCTTTGTTTGGAGTTTTATTTCATTATGATTCTCGTCCTATATAAATGTTATTTTTTTCTGATCAGCTACAAAGGAGCGCAGCCATTAGCGCTATTAATCTACAGCGCGGTTTGTTAGTCAGTGCTGAATAATATGCAATTAACATTGAGCAATATTTTCAAATGTTAATGCATATAGTAAAGGAACAAAAAGATTCAATATATATTATTTGGTAGTAGTAGAAACAGTGCCTGAAGGAGAATCGATAAGTGATTGTCTTATTTTTGTCGCCATCTTAGTGAAATATAGAAGCGGTAGTTTTAAATCGAATTTTTGAACAGACATAAATGTTGTCGGTCATTATTGCGATTGTAATTGTGTATTGGTGGTCCAAAACCCACTCAGAGGTAATAAATTCCAGTTAGACTCTGAATAATCTTTAAATATAGTGAACTTCTAAGAATGCAAACATCATCTTACGTGATATAAATTATTATATGCTGATGCTCGAAGTCCTATATTTCGTAACGACTTTTATGAAATATTGCGACAGGAAAAAATACTTTTAGTGTTGTGTGCGTGTGGTGTGGTGTGACAAAACTGTTAATTTTGCTTAAAGAGAAGTGTTGCCACCTCGAATAACAATAGCGTTACATTCGATAGACGATCTGCAACTAGTAACGAGACTGTTATGCAACAGCACTGAAAATTACTAAAAAATCACTTCTCTTGTATAGTTGAGATTATTTATCATATATTTAGCTTGTCTGCTGGTTATATATGATTACTTTTGTGAATGAGCGTAGGGCTATTCACACTGGTTGACAGACAACATTGGTACACGTTCTCAGATGGAGATTTCTTTGACAAAATAACGGTCACTAGCCGGGAAAAGCTGTGATTAAATAATACCTCATGATACATTAATAATACGTGACTGGTTTTGTTGTATAACACGCAATACCTGTCACGCCACAGTACCTACAGAGGGTACATCAACGGATAAAAAGTACATTTTCCTCCAATAAGACCCATCCAGACGTAGAACATACATAACTGTCGTGATAGTCGATCTGAATGTAGTCCATATAAGAGTGTTGTACCGTGGCACAGTTACAGTAATGTACACTTGGTGATACCTCCACACTTAATAACTGACAAGTTTTGATTGTCAAAGGTACAAACACCAGGTGAACGTCAAAGACATCAAGTCGAAACACTTGAAATATGAACACCTAAAACGTTACATATGCTCGTCAGTCTAGTCAAAGGCCACACAGTAAAAAATTATTCACTTGCAGGAGATATAATGCTAATATTGTGTAGCACGGCCTCTGGCAATAACAACTGTCTCAGTTTTGTGGGGAAGGGAGTCCACAAGTAGTTTCAGGTAAGCTGTGTCCAGCTGAAGGCACTCGTTGACAACTACATTACCAGCCACCAGATTGAACGCGTATTGATTGTTATGTTTAATGTGCTCTTGCAAACTGTTCCAGATATTTAGCGGACCAGTCGAGAGGGTTCTTGTATACGCCAATCCAGGAGGGCAAGCGTCCATCCCTGAGGAAATGGGTGGTGTGGCCTTGGAATGTGGGAGTGTCCACAGCACACTCATCATGAAGATGGTCGCCGAGAATGTTGAAATAAACTTCCTGGTTCATTTTCACGATATCTGGAAAGAGCCGAAGTCGCGGTAGAAAAAACAGCGTAAAAATGACAGACCCACCTTATACCTTGGACTATACTTTCCACACGTTGCGGGATAAACGCCTTATTGTGCCCGTCGGTTCAATACACTCCTTGCATCATGTTAAAAGTGGTGGATTCGTGACTCGTCGGATCACACTGGACACCTCCAGTCAGTTACTGTCCTGTCTGTGTCGTTTGGCCAGCTGAATACATGCAGCTCTATGTACCGCTACGGGCAAAGGTCTTTCGGGAGCTACCCAGCTCCCAATGCCAACTTCATACAGTTGCCTTCGCAACGTTCGCTTGGAAACTGGCTGAGGTGGACGAGCATTCGCTGAAAATGGAAACCTATTACCGAGTTTGAAACTGCTTATTGACAAGGCCAGCCTCTATCGACCTGGATGTTTTCATAAAGTGACAGGAAGGGCTGAAATTTATAAATGAAAATCATAGTAAAGTTAACATTGACTATATTATAAGCACTTAAGGTACATTTTAACATACATTCATACAGAGTGTCATGCCAGTGCGTCCGTACCTAATCAGAGCGGGAACAGAACACAACAAAAACCAGCGGACGCTATACTAAAGAATTAGACATAAAAATGACTAACGAAATTAAACAGAGATTGTACGTCAGAAGATACATCGATAAGTACACACAGATGAAACCATAAGACAGGATGTAATATGGAATGTCTGACTCCGTAAATGTCGGAAATAATTTTAATAGCAAAATAAATACTACTAATTAAAAAGTAATACTACAGTAAGTGATCGTCGGGGATGTCCAAACATGATAGCACCTTTCCGCCATTATGTCAAGTTTCCACACCGACCAGTGTTACAGCAATGACGTCACTCAAACAACTGGCACACATACACCACTTCACTTCCACGACTTACTTCAGCGTTGGAAGGTAAAAGTGCTATTAAAAATTTCGACAACATGGTCTAGAGGAGTAATAGTGAACTGGTGTTACAACTGGATTAAAACAACAGTCTAGATCGCAATAATATGTTATTACTGATCGGTTTCGACTCGTCAACACGATCGTGCTGGCACGTGAGCATTCGACGAGCGGCCAGTAGCAGCCAGGTTGTGGTCGGTCAGTGAAGATTACTTCTACATGAAGTCGAAACCGGTCATTAATAACATATTATTGCGATTTACACTATGTCTTAACCCACAATAACAGAACTACCTGATATCTGTTTTGCGTCATCTACAGGACTCCAAAGCGACCAGACTGCTCTTTTAAGAGAGTGACTAATGTTTAATATTGTGACTTACAAAAAAGGTGTCGGATGGGAAAGAGTTCAACGTTCGGAGATATGTGTTCTCACACAGTTCAACAATTCTGGGGAAATTTGACCTTGATCTGAACAAGTTGTATTAGATGTTAGTTGTTGCAAGCAATTGAGGATCTTTCTCCCTACATCAGTGACCCTGCCACTGGGCGACTATGGAGCCCAGAAACACAAATTTTGAGGTGTGGTCTACACTAAATAGGTTAAGGAATTGGAAGTTCTCTTTGTTTGTTTCTGTAATCATTATTTAGACCACATGTGAAATGAATGAATTTGAAGTTACACTTTTATCAACATGAATGCTATGCAGCAGAATATTATAAACCGACTAATACGGTGTTCGCAGGAGAGCTTCTGGTAAGTTTGAAAGGCAGGAGACACGGTACTGGCAGAAGTGAAGCTGTGAGGATGGGGCTTGAGACGTGCTTGGGTAGCTCAGATGGTAGAGCACTTGCCCGCGAAAGGCAACGGTTCCGATTTCGAGTCTCGGTCCGGCACACAGTTTTAATCTGCCAGAAAGTTTCAAATCAGCGCACACACCGCAGAGAGAAAACCTCTTTCAATAAGGTATACTTTCTCGCAAGTTCATTGAAAATCAAGAACCACACTTGTAA
Organism: Schistocerca gregaria; assembly: GCF_023897955.1. NCBI lineage: Eukaryota > Metazoa > Arthropoda > Insecta > Orthoptera > Acrididae > Schistocerca > Schistocerca gregaria. The sequence continues at coordinate 385,921,398 of NC_064927.1, forward strand.
AACTGTTAATCCAAAAAGAAATCACTGTTACTGCTGTATGACCAATACGAAAAATTAAGAATAATGAAGAAGAACACACTTGACAATATTTAGCATTGCGAAAATTAAATAATGCATCTGCACGCATTCATGAACAAGTTACTGAATCCCACAAAAGGTAATGCACATTGTCATGATCGTAGTGCACTGCCGGTACGGAAAAAATGTGATTACTCAAACACCTTCTTTCCCTGTTTTACATTGTTGTCGGTACTCGACTCATCTGGAATCACTGTAACTGCAAAGCTCCTACCGTCAACCACCAGCTGAAATTAAAAGTAATGAATGGCGTCCGTGTTTGTACTGGGACGTCAATGAACATTTCACTTCTCTCTTTCAGTAACACAGACCGCAGTGTCTCGAAGTGAAGGCAATTTCACACTTAGTTAATTAAATGAATACACAAGACCTAGCATCCATTGATAATACTGCAAAAGAAGTAACATTTCTGGTTAATGAATAACAGGACTGTCAAGGAGAACTGATGTAGTCGAACCGACAGATTTTATGCAATAACAATACATTCAATAGGCCAGCCAAAGCTTTTGATAAAGTGATTTCACAAAATCACTTGTTATGAATATTAAATAAGAAACACTTCCCAATGATCCGAAAAATATTATTTATGTGATCACGAATAAGCTTTCGGCTTCTTACGGAATCGTCAGGTGACAGGTGAACTTAGGAAAATGTTCCTCTTTCATATTGATCTCATGTTCTGTCAAGCACTGACGGAAAATACAGTTAACTATTTGTTACTGATTAGGAACAAAAGCGAACAGTACAGACAGACACTGACTACAAAATATTAATGCCACCAGGACGTATGGAACGAAGAAACGTCATATCCATCATCAAATTTGCAAATCCACCAAAACAGCTGAACGATCTGTTTGCTGTTATGAAACAAACGGTGCCATGGTAGACACAGTACCTTCACTTGCTTAGAAAGAATATCAGTTTTACGTAAAAAACTACTTCCAATAAATTTCAAAAGCACGAGCCGAATGGGCAAAGGCCGAATAGAAAACTGCCTATAAATCAGGGGACGGATAAAATTCTCTTCCAAGAGCTCCCCGACGCTCCAACGTGTTTAGAACCTTTACCAGAAACATAAAAACGTATACACATACAGTACGAATGCGAAATGCGAAATGCAGAACTCACGCATTCCAGACAAAGACCATATGAGCCCACACAAAGCAAGTCTGTGAGAAGTAAAATGTTAAACATATGGCGCAACTTTAGATGGCATTAACTGATATACACAGAAGCGCCAAAGAAACTTGTATGGAGATGCGTATTCAAATACAGAGATACGTTAACAGACAGAACACGGCACTAAGATCGGCAACGTCTATATAAGAAAACAAGTGCCTGGCGAAGTGTTAGATCGGTTACGGCTGCTACAGTGGCAGCTTATCAAGATTTAAGAGAGTTTGAACGTGGTGTTATAGTCGGCGCACGAGCGATGGGACACAGGATCTCCGAGGTAGCGATCAAGTGGGTATTTTCCCGTGTGACCATTTCACGAGTGCACCGTGAATAGTAGGAATCCGGTGAAACATCAGATCTCCGACATCGGAAAAAGATCCTCCAAGAACGGCACCAACAACGACTGAGGAGAATCGTTCAGCGTGACAGAAGCGCAACATTTCCGCATATTGCTGCAGATTTCAATTCTCGGTCATAAACAAGTGTCAGCGTGCGAACCATTAGCGAAATATAATCGATATGGGCTTTCGGAGCCGAAGGTCCACGCGTGTACCCTTGATGGCTGCACGACACAAAGGTTTACGCCTCGCCTGCGTCCGTCAACACCAACATTGGACTGTTGGTGACTGGAAACATATTGCCTAACCGGATGAGCTTCGTTTGACATTGTTACGAGCGGATTGACGTGTAAGGGTATGGAGACAACCTCAAGAACCCATGCATCCTGCATGTCAGCAGGAGACTGTTCAAGCTTGTAGAGGCTCTGTAATGGTGTGGAGCGTGTACAGTTGGAGTGATATGGGATCCCTGATACGTCTGAATACGACTCTGACAGGTGACCCGTACGTAAGCATCGAGTCTGACCACCTGCAACCACGGACTCGGGCAATTCCAGCAGGACAATGCGACACTACCCATGTCCAGAATTGCTAGAGAGTGGCTCCAGGAACACTCTTCTGAGTTTAAACTCTTCTGCTGGCCACGAAACTCGCCAGACATGAACATTATTGAGCATACTTGGAATGCCTTGTAATGTGCTACTATGAGTCGGCAATTTGTGTAGTGCAGTAGCCATGAATTCGAGATAAAAGCGCCTGAAAGACAGATACGGAGGAAACAAGTAATAATTAAAAATAAAAGATTAAACGTAGACATCTGTAAAATTATTCAGTTACGTGAAGTTCTTCTCTATGTGAACCTAATAAAATTGGTTTTGGAAATCCTTAATAGGTAGAGATATGTGAATCATTTACCTCATACACCAACATCAAAGGTCAATGTGCATTAGACTTCGTACACCAGTCAATTATTACATCTATAGGTGGGAAAAAATGTTGTGTCTAAGACTGTGACAGAATTGAGGACTTCAAGAAGTGTTTGCGAAATTTAGATCCGAAGGATCCACATAACACATTTTGGACCACCATAGTAAGATGATATGTAAATTTATTTTCTTCTGATTAATTATACTTTGCGTAAAGTGTATTTTCGTTAAGATGTGCTCTTGGATGTGTTGTTCTACGTTTTCTCTTTACTGACTAATTGCTTTGGTTGTATTTAGAAATGGATGATTTTTGGTTAAATAATTTTGTATTCATTTGTTAATATGGGCTAATGGCATGTTTGCTTAAAAATGTTTACTTGCTACTGTGTAACTGCTGATCCACACTTAGGGCTCATGGTTCATGTTATGGTAAAAGATAGAGTCATTTTGTGCGCGCAAATTGTGGTTGGTGCGAGTGAAGAGGTGCACATGAGAGTCAGTCGGAAACTAGCTATCGTACAGTTGGCAGCTTGTGATTGGAAAATGCATTGTGCAGGTGCCGAGTGAGGCTTTTAGTGCTTGGATTTATTACGCCAAATCCTCGGGTGGATGAATGGATTTAATACAATGCTCTGTGGCCTGAAATTATTATAAAATCTAATGATTGTTGCCATGAAGAAAATAACAGAGCATATCAATTACAACTGCAAGTCCATCTGCCGTCATGTACTCGCGACCAATAATGAGCATCACTGTAACAGAGAGGAGGAATCACAGATTTGTAAAGTGATGGATCAGGAGATTTAGCATGTGCAAATACAAGGTAACTCATACCAAATGTTATGCACCTACCATGAATTATTCCCTATCATAACATATATCAGGATCCTCTCCTTTTGAAATAATATGTCCGAGTGTCCAGACTGTGAGAAATGATGATCAAAACAGAAAGCCAATTATCTAATTAAATTTGGTCAAAATTGAGTGAAATAGATTATCTAAAATTATTGTGGATTTTGGTGAAGTCGAGGGAGGAAGTAAGTGTAGCTTTTGTGAAAGCCTCCCAGTAATTGAACTACTTCTTTTTAAAGTTTAGTGATTTATTAAAATTACTTGGTTAGCTTCTGGTTTCAAAATTAAACAGTCGAGATGATAAAAAATAGACAACAAACCATTTCGATTTCATCTTAAAGTAAATGTTCTCAATAATTGGTTTGAAAACCAATAAGTTGTGAACATACTGACGGTAGAATCTGTTAAAAATGTACACAAGGTGAGTCAATTTACAAAGCACTGTTTTCCGAAGTTTGCATTCTGTAGATTGTTCATGAAAGTGTGTTTAGTTTGCTTTATTATAGTAGTCAATATTGGGGGACCCTCCATTGAAAGTTTCTAAAAATGCACGAAGTTACTTGATTATAGAAAGTTCCAATTGCTCTTGAAATTTATGTTGAGTTTTGTGCACATGGTGTGCTAAAAAGTGTAATATCAGTTTATGAACAGCCACTTACTGTTTTACTCTCACTGAAGATAAAGTTACTATGAATAACATTATCCATGAATACAGTTACTTCTTTGCTTTTAAAGAAAAGTGTGAATATTTATGCAAGTGTAGTTTAATTGAATTTGTGCTCAGAATAAAATATCTGACAAAATAAGACTAGACCCATGTCAAATTTCTAGTTTAATATTGGTTTGCATTTGTTGTGTTGATGAAGTTACTCGGGTTTGACAAAGTATTTAAAATTGATGAGTGTAACAGCGTCCTTTGTGTTTGTGAGGACAGGCATGTTTTACAATAACTGTTAGTATCCACTTTACCACTTTGTTGCTTGTGATCGGGTTCATTGCACTTTCGTAGGAAAGAAGTACAGACTGTGTTTTTCCACTCAAACTGTTTACTTTTTCTATAAAAGAAATGTTTCACATTTCTATACCTAATTAGGCTGGCGACCGTATTCTATTTCATATCAGTAAGTCTGAGTAGTTAAAACAGTTTCTAAATTAGATCTGTTACTTTCTGTGTGTTTTCGTAAATTTAATTTCATGTGTGATAGGCAAAAACCCTTTAGGCATTTCAGGGTCAAATCTACAAAATTCCTTACGGAGGGTAACATTATACTGATTCTAAGTACCGTAATTGGTTATAAATTCAGGGTGTTTCAAAAATGACCGGTATATTTAAAACGGAAATACAAACTAAACGAGCAGAAATAGAAATACACCGTTTGTTGCAATAGGCTTGGGACAACAGTACATTTTCAGGCAGACAAACTTTCGAAATTACAGTAGTTACAATTCTCAACAACAGATGGCGCTGCGGTCTGGGAAACTCTATAGTACGATATTTTCCACGTATCCACCATGCGTAGCAATAATATGGCGTAGTCTTTGAATGAAATTACCCGAAACCTTTGACAACGTGTCTGGCGGAATGGCTTCACATGCAGATGAGATGTACTGCTTCAGCTGTTCAATTGTTTCTGGATTCTGGCGGTACACCTGGTCTTTCACGTGTCCCCACAGAAAGAAGTCACAGGGGTTCATGTCTGGCGAATAGGGAGGCCAATCCACGCCGCCTCCTGTATGTTTCGGATAGCCCAAAGCAATCACACGATCATCGAAATATTCATTCAGGAAATTAAAGACGTCGGCCGTGCGATGTGGCCGGGCATCATCTTGCATAAACCACGAGGTGTTCGCAGTGTCGTCTAAGGCACTTTGTACCGCCACAAATTCACGAAGAATGTCCAGATAGCGTGATGCAGTAATCGTTTCGGATCTGAAAAATGGGCCAATGATTCCTTTGGAAGAAATGGCGGCCCAGACCAGCACTTTTTGAGGATGCAGGGACGATGGGACTACAACATGGGGCTTTTCGGTTCCCCATATGCGCCAGTTCTGTTTATTGACGAAGCCGTCCAGGTAAAAATAAGCTTCGTCAGTAAACCAAATGGTGCCCACATGCATATCGCCGTCATCAATCCTGTGCACTATATCGTTAGCGAATGTCTCTCGTGCAGCAATGGTAGCGGCGCTGAGGGGTTGCCGCGTTTGAATTTTGTATGGATTGAGGTGTAAACTCTGGCGCATGAGACGATACGTGGACGTTGGCGTCATTTGGACCGCAGCTGCAACACGGCGAACGGAAACCCGAGGCTGCTGTTGGATCACCTGCTGCACTAGCTGCGCGTTGCCCTCTGTGGTTGCCGTACGCGGTCGCCCTACCTTCCCAGCACGTTCATCCGTCACGTTCCCAGTCCGTTGAAATTTTTCAAACAGATCCTTTATTGTATCGCTTTTCGGTCCTTTGGTTACATTAAACCTCCGTTGCAAACTTCGTCTTGTTGCAACAACACTGTGTTCTAGGCAGTGGAATTCCAACACCAGAAAAATCCTCTGTTCTAAGGAATAAACCATGTCATCCACAGCAAACTTGCACGTTGTGAACAGCACACGCTTACAACAGAAAGACGACGTACAGAATGGCGCACCCACAGACTGCGTTGTCTTCTATATCTTTCACATCACTTGCAGCGCCATCTGTTGTTGAAAATTGTAATTACTGTAATTTCGAAAGTTTGTCCGCCTGAAAATGTACTGTTGTCCCAAGAATATTGCAACAAACGGTGTATTTCTATCGCTGCTCGTTTAGTTTTTATTGCCGTTTCAAATATACCGATCATTTTTTAAACACCCTGTACATTACCAGTATACTAAACGGTGCAGAGTAAGGTGTTATACGTGGCTTTTCCCGTGACAGGACTATTTGTTTTGTTGGGGCATAGCGCGTAGCAAACCAAATTTGGTAATTGATAAAACACGCTATGTTGGCAGTTAATGATATAACTTGACTTGAAAGGAGAAACTTTTTTCAAATGGGTTGTACTAAAAAAATTAACGTCCGTAAATTAAGCGCTCCTTAGACCCAGGCCACAAAAGGACCAGCAATTGACGTAGAATGAGCATCAATGAACGTGGAGGATTGCAGACATAAATTACGTTACAAACTGGATTGTAAAATTATATGTAAAATCATCACAGAATGAAAATAACTATTTTCCCGATGATGGCAAGATGATTAGAGATGGAGCTGAAGCTCGACTTGGAGGACGAAAGGAAAACGTATCGGCTGTGCCCTTTCAAAGGAACTATCCCGCCATTTTCATTAAACCATTTAGAGAAAACAAATAAAACCTGAATGTTGATGGTCGGATGAGAATTAGAACCATCGGAACGTTCTCCAGATTATGAGTACAGTGTTCTACACATACATATACTTTCATTAAAAGATAGATTATTTCAGCAAAGACATAAAAATTACATGGAACAGAACAAAAAGTGAGACAAGAAAGTGGAATCCAGAAAATGAGAAAATGCTGAAGGTTAATTATGAACTCACCATAGCACTCCGACTTTCTTGTAATTACAAAATATAAAATTCATGTTTCTCTAACACAAAATGCCCCAGCTAAAGCGTGATAAACAGTTTGGATGACTTGTTAGCAAACTCAAGTATCCATGACTATAACTGCAATGCCAAAAGATCTCTATACTCATTAAACGTATTCGTAGATGCTTGTAAGAATTTTTGTTATGCGTCCGCAGAATGGTGCAAACGATTTGATGGATGTAGTTTTGGTGCAGATGTTGGTTCATGACTTACCTTCTATTATCGTTGCTCCGTGCTCTTACTGCATTTTACGGTTTTCTTAATTATTGCTGACTGGCGTCGGATACAATCATGTTGCTCGCCGGTTGTCTCGTTTCAAACTATTGCTAAGCAACGGTGGAGGCCGTTGCAGAGACCCCTGCATTGTTGACAGTCGAGTCACATCGCAATAAACGTTGACTTTAAAGAGGGTCTGCAGAAAATAACGACGGCACAAATACGGAAACTATTCAGCGATGACTGGGGTATAACTAGATTCCTACGACATGGGCAGTAGCTCTGAAAATAAGGTGGCTCTAGAAAAAAAATAGGAAAAGTGAGGATAAAACACACTCCTCGAAATGGAAAAAAGAACACATTGACACCGGTGTGTCAGACCCACCATACTTGCTCCGGACACTGCGAGAGGGCTGTACAAGCAATGATCACACGCACGGCACAGCGGACACACCAGGAACCGCGGTGTTGGCCGTCGAATGGCGCTAGCTGCGCAGCATTTGTGCACCGCCGCCGTCAGTGTCAGCCAGTTTGCCGTGGCATACGTAGCTCCATCGCAGCCTTTAACACTGGTAGCATGCCGCGACAGCGTGGACGTGAACCGTATGTGCAGTTGACGGACTTTGAGCGAGGGCGTATAGTGGGCATGCGGGAGGCCGGGTGGACTTACCACCGAATTGCTCACCACGTGGGGCGTGAGGTCTCCACAGTACATCGATGTTGTCGCCAGTGGTCGGCGGAAGGTGCACGTGCCCGTCGACCTGGCACCGGACCGCAGCGACGCACGGATGCACGCCAAGACCGTAGGATCCTACGCAGTGCCGTAGGGGACCGCACCGCCACTTCCCAGCAAATTAGGGACACTGTTGCTCCTCGGGTATCGGCGAGGACCATTCGCAACCGTCTCCATGAAGCTGGGCTACGGTCCCGCACACCGTTAGGCCGTCTTCCGCTCACGCCCCAACATCGTGCAGCCCGCCTCCAGTGGTGTCGCGACAGGCGTGAATGGAGGAACGAATGCAGACGTGTCGTCTTCAGCGATGAGAGTCGCTTCTGCCTTGGTGCCAATGATGGTCGTATGCGTGAACTGCATACGACCGAGGCACACAGGGCCAACACCCAGCATCATGGTGTGGGGAGCGATCTCCTACACTGGCCGTACACCACTGGTGATCGTCGAGGCGACACTGAATAGTGCACAGTACATCCAAACCGTCATCGAACCCATCGTTCTACCATTCCTAGACCGGCAAGAGAAATTGCTGTTCCAACAGGACAATGCACGTCCGCATGTATCCCGTGCCACCCAACGTGCTCTAGAAGGTGTAAGTCAACTACCCTGGCCAGCAAGATCTCCGGATCTGTCCCCCATTGAGCATGTTTGGGACTGTATGAAGCGTCGTCTCACGCGGTCTGCACGTCCAGCACGAACGCTGGTCCAACTGAGGCGCCAGGTGGAAAAGGCATGGCAAGCCGTTCCACAGGACTACATCCAGCATCTCTACGATCGTCTCCATGGGAGAATAGCAGCCTGCATTGCTGCGGAAGGTGGATATACACTGTACTAGTGCCGACATTGTGCATGCTCTGTTGCCTGTGTCTATGTTCTGTGGTTCTGTCAGTGTGATCATGTGATGTATCTGACCCCAGGAATATGTCAATAAAGTTTCCCCTTCCTGGGACAATGAATTCACGGTGTTCTTATTTCAATTTCCAGGAGTGTAAAATGAGAAGAAAAACAAATATATAGTATCGGTGATCAGTCAAGAGAAGTCTTTCAATATATTAAAATAATCAAAGATTCTTATGGAAATAATGAGGTTAAGATATAACAAACATTTACCTTCTTTACGTAGATCATAGATCAATCTTGAAAATCAGTTAACTGAATTTATAGAAAGTATGTGGTGAGGTGTGAATAAGTGTCTTTAAGCGAGGTATTAAAATAATGCCAAAAAAATAATTCAGCCTCAGTTTGAATCTAGCCTTTAAAGGCGCTGCAGTGGCTAAGATGTTAATCAAAAAGCACCCTATATTTCTCATCAGCTGAGAAATTTACACCACCGCCACACCGAATGAAACGTGCCACGGTAGCGGGTTGTAACAGACTAACCTTGCACAGGTTCATTCAAAAATCGTTTACAAATAGACATGGCATATTGGAATTAGCCAGGCGGTCTAGGGGGCTGCAGTCATGGACTGTGAGGCTGGTCCAGGCAGAGGTTCGAGTCCTCCCTCGGGCATGGGTGTGTGTGTTCGTCCTTAGGATAATTTAGGTTAAGTAGTGTATAAGCTTAGGGACTGATGACCTTAGCAGTGAGGTCCCATAAGATTTCATACACATTTGAACATTTGATTACAAAAAGGGTCAGTAATGACATGGAACGGGGGGATCGGAAAGGCCGTCCAACGCTACTAAATGGTGTTGCAGATATTGATCACATGGTACAAGTGGACGCCCAGTATAGGATACGCACAAAGTTTTGACCGAAGGCATCGATACACCCCTGAGATTCGATGCTGCATTGGACGGCGCACCTCCTCAAAGATATCTGGTGTATTTCGAAGACATCCTTCTGCCGCAACAATCCTGCCCACAAGGTCCTCCAGCGATATAACAGGTGTTTCATACACAAGGTCATAGAGATATCATTTGGGGACAGATCGTGTGATCGTGGCGGCCATGCGACAGGCCAAGCGGCCGGGAAAGGTTGCCTGTAGATGCGTTCTAACCTGCTTGCTGAAATACACGAGAGCTGCGTCATGCTGAAATAGAATGTGGTGACGAACAGGCAAGAGAACATCATTCAGCATGTCCGACAGAACCTCTCCCAGGAATACGTGATACCGCGACATCGCCGGCCGCTGTGGCCGAGCGGTTCTAAGCGCATCACTCTGGAACCGCGCGTCCGCTACGGTCGCAGGTTCGAATTCTGTCTCGGGCATGGATGTGTGTGATGTCCTTAGGTTAGTTAGATTTAAGTAGTTGTAAGTTCTAGGGGACTGATGACCTCAGATGTCCCATAGTCCTCAGAGCCATTAGAAACAATTTTTGAACTGCGATACCAAATCGGTCCGTTAGAATGTACGGCCCAATTACACAGTCACCGACGATGCCAGCCCATACGCTAAAGGTAGATTTGCGATGTGAGGCAGGCGTACGTGTGACATATGGCTTCACATCCGCCTACCTATGCAGGTTTGTGTACGTTCATCACACCCTCGAATGAGAAAGTCGGTGAAGAGGGCGTTCGCTGTAAAGCGCCGGTCTCGTGATCGTAACGCCCTCTCATTGCTTTTGCGACCACCGGTGCTTGTGTGCTTAATGATCGTCGGTGTACGCCCTATGTGCCCAGTCAGTTTGTAAAAGTTGTTTTGAATCACTTTGTTCGTGAGGGCTGTCGTTAGAGATCCACTGCATCATGTACTGCCAGCCGCGGTGGTCTCGCGGTTCTAGGCGCGCAGTCCGGAACCGTGCTACTGCTACGGTCGCAGGTTCGAATCCTGCCTCGGGCATGGATGTGTGTGATGTCCTTAGGTTAGTTAGGTTTAAGTAGTTCTAAGTTCTGGGGGACTGATGACCACAGCTGTTAAGTCCCATAGTGCTCAGAGCCATTTGAACCATTTGCATCAGGTACTCTCCGCAGTTTTTCTGAAGAGGTCACGTGGCGTCTTTTAAAAAAGTTCTCTTCTCTGCGCAAGAGAATGCCCGGTGACGGCTTCGTTTATGAAGTGGTGCTGTAAGTGTTATGTTCGTAGAAAAATATGGACTACCTATCATGAAATGGTGCATAAATTTTGTTGCAATGGGTGCCATTTTTATTCCGTGCTGTACTCGCTGATACAGCACTGTTAAAGTTACACATGAGGTATTACAAGACATGCAGTACTTGACACTCGTGAAGAATAGTAACAGATTAACAGCATTTTACACTTTTACTAGTCACACGCGACCGTGTTTGGCTCTGACCGACGCCGGAGCGTTTCTGATAAAAGTTTAATCCAATTTTGCGAAGTAACGTTTCAGTGACTGGATATCCGAGCGTAATATTGTGTAGTTGTCCGCAGTCCAAAATAGAAACATTTTTTCTCCAGTTTCCTTTGCAGTGTCTTCCTTAACCCACCCCGGAGCTGGGGTGACCCTGTCATGAAGAGTTGATCCCCGCCTCTTCCACATTTAGAACCAATTTATTCTTTGGTCATCGAAGTGTTCTTCTCTATACGTTAACAGGTTGTTTTGTAGCACGGGCAAACACAGCCAAACTTCGACATGTTTGCAAAGAAAGTTTCGCACTGGCTGTATGAATGATTTTTATTAAATCTGCGGCCGGTTTCGCACCACTTATCGGTACATCCTCAGGCAATCTGTACAAAAAGTAATATAATAAGAGCTCATATAAACTATTATATCCCCCAATTCCGAGGTGTAAATAAAACTTTTAAATAGCCAGTTTTTTTTAATGAAACAAGAAAGTACTCACATACGCTATTTATAACATAGTAACGTTGAACATTGCTCTGTAGCCACTCCCCACCATTCACGTCCAATATCGTCATCTGGTGAAAGCAGTAGTTAAAATTTAAAAATCTTTTTTAAAAATATTTTAAATGATGGGAGCGACAATGACCTAGAAAATGAAAATAAAATGCGATGCTGATGAAACTCCCATAAACACGAACGACGAAGAGCGGAACATTAGCAAGAACAAACAGTGAAATTAAGGCCATGTAAACGTATCAGAACATACCGTGCAAGTTGAGAGGATCCGCGTGGCTGTGGACACGGCCTGGATGGCCGAAACCCGAAAAGCGCTCACGCAGTGGCGCAAGGGTCGCCAGAGGCCGGATGACGTGTACAAGGTTTGAAGAGTGAGGGGAGGGGGGGGGGGGCGGGATGCTGATATTTGGTAAACAATTCCTTATGTCTATTTTTTAAAAACATTCTAACACCACACTAGAAGGCCAATATAAAAAAATGGGCAGTTAGTTAAAATCATACGATTAATAAATGTGGTGGTTCTGAAAGCGTAGGGCCCGGAGTACGCATAAACTATATACGATGATAGTCTCAATGAGTCTGGAGTCTTGCTGCTCCCTCCTCCTCGCGACGCCGGTTCCCTGTTATTCTCAGTGATATCAATATTAATAAATAAAAACAAATGAAAAAAGTAAGAAAAGAAAAATGAATAAACGGTGTTCATTGCACCTCTACTCCACGTTCCCTACGCTTTCCTCGGTTCCTGGAGGGTGAGAACAGGACATGGTGTCCAGGCCTCGGGCTAAAAACCCCTGCTCACTTTGTCCCCATCCCTCGCTTTGGGCACCTGGAAGGTTCCAAAGCACTGCTTCTGGTAAGGGGAGCTGCGCCGGTTCTGGATCGATCCGATCCGTCCAATGGATTAACGAGGAGCCGGCCAGTACGGCCGAGCGGTTCTAGGCGCTTCGGTCTGGAACCGCGTGACCGCTACGGTCGCAGGTTCGAATCCTGCCTCGGGCATGGTTGTGTGTGATGTCTTTAGGTTAGTTAGATTTAAGTAGTTCTAAGTTCTAGCGGACTGATGGCCATAGATGTTAAGTCCCATAGTGCTCAGGGCCATTTGAACCATTTGATAAACGAGGAGGTCGGTGTGCCGGCCAGCCTGGACGTGGTTTTCAGACGGTTTCCCACATCCCATTAGGTAAACGCTGGGTAGATACCCAGATCCCCCCTCATTTACACGATTCGCAAAGATTTAGAAAACTTTCGCTCACTTTCACATGAGTAACACTGCATGCAGACAGTTTGGTGTACACATCGTCCATCGCGGTGTGATAACGAGATGGCGACAGCCACCGCTTAAACTAACGATGCTAAATCCTTCAATAATATGCCGACTCTGCGCCGATGCGGGACAAAGAACGTAGAAGAGAAATAAGAACTAGTCAGTGACTTAACACTGGCGACCGCACTGTGCACCGCCCGCAGCTGAGTTTCTGTCAGATCTCCACGGTCCAGTCATTTTAAAGTGACCGCCACTTACGGTCCACGTCAACGTGCAATTACCACTCACAGACAGCAAGTGGAAGTATTAGCACCAGAGGGTGTACAAAGCGTCTCGGGGTGGAGCGGACAACAGTGCAGTCGTCGTAACGTGGAAACAGAGTGATTTATCTGACGTCCAAAAGGGCACGATCATTTCCTTTCGTGTCAAGGGTGGAAGCATTTACGAATCGGGTAATTTTGTAAATTATTCGCATACAGCTGCGGCTAAAGTATATCGTATATGGCAAGTGGCCCAATCCAAAAGGGGCGTCAGGCAAGTGTGGAGCACCGCGAGCTGTAGACGACACGTGTGAACGACGGCTGCTGAGAAGTGTACGCCCGAACAGATGTACAGCTGTTGAGCAAACACCGAGAAAAGCCACGTGGCTACCACCAGTGTCTCCTCAAAGACCGTTCTGCCAACGTTGTAGTGGATGGCCCTCGGCAGCAATTGCCTCTTTCATGCACCCATGGCCGGCCGAGGTGGCCGAGCGGTTCTAGGCGCCTCAGTCCGGAAACACGCGGCTGCTAAGGTCGCAGGTGCGAATCCTGCCTCGGGCATGGATGTGTGTGTTGTCCTTAGGTTAGTTAGCTTTACGTAGTTCTAAGTTCCAGCGGACTGATGACCTCAGATGTTAAGTCACATAGTACTTAGAGCCATTTGAACCAAGCACCCATTCTGGGGACTGTTCGTCGACGACGAAGGTTGGAATTTGCAGGCTAATACCGCTACTGGATGTCCCTGAGCTGGGAAAGGTGGCCTTTTCAGACGAATCACGTTTCATGCTCCGCAGGGGAGATGGCCAATGGGTGTATGTTCCTGCAACTGTCGTCGGAACGATTAACGCCAGACCGGGCTGAGTTATGGTATAGGGCAGTCGTTGGCAAAGTCATTAGTCAAAAGAGCCACATATCTTTAATACAAAGATTCAAATTTTATTAGGGAGCCAAAATTTTTAAACACGTAGATGGGTACATTTTTATTAAGTTATTTAGGGAACTTCAAGTGATCTTTTTTTTTTTTTTTTTTTTTTTTTTTTTTTTTTTTTTTTTTAAGGAAGCTTCATCAGTCTGATTAAAGTACACTCACTGACGTCGATCCCTTCCAAGTTCCTCATCCACAGTCGTCTTGTGTACTTGTTTCATCTACCGCCTTTCATTCATCCTCTCTGTATGTCCAAGCAATCTCAACGTACCTTTCTCAGTACATTACACCTTGTTTCACTGCACAACGCTTCCTAAAATTGACTTAACAAACTTCCAGAAAAGTTTTAAAACTTGATTAAATTTTAGGTACATTGAATAAAACTTGATATATTTAATAACTAAATTATTTATTGATAAAATTAGATTCTAAGATATCCATAAAGTTAAATCGTGACAATGACTGACAGAAACCAATGTGAACAGTGATCATGCAGCTACTTGGAAGGTTTGGGTGAGACAGGTTTGTGTGTTGTTTTCAATTTTAAATGAGATTGGAGGTTTTCAGCAATAAGGCGAGTTTTCAGTTTATTCTTGATACAGTTCATGATAAAAAATTATGTTCGCATGGATATGTAAACCCGAATAAGAAAATGACAGCTAAGGCAATTTTTTTAACCTAATATGAATCAAGAATACTATTAAAGTAGTTAAAAATCAAGTTTTCTTCGCTTTAGAGCTCCCGTCTACAGTATGTAACAACAAAGTAATAAAAACAGTCACATCTCGCAGTATTTTTATTTGTTATTGCACAAGCTTGTTTGTCCTTGTCATCGCCTGGTCATTTATTAGCGCATCTTTGTTAAGTTGCTTTCCAAATGATGCCGACTTAGCTCATTATTGATATAACGATCTTCTTCTTTCGGTAGATCGCAAATTTTTTTCCGTACTTTACGACAACAGTTCAACGCTATTCAACGGGATAAGATATTCCATCCAAGTGTTTCATACTGTATGGACAACAGTACGTTAATATTATCTCATGCTCCTGATTTAGAAGCATTATTATTGACCCACTTTCGAAGACATGTCACAAGCTGAAATAGCAGTGTTGGTGGACGTGATCTGTGTAATCTGCACTCCCAAATAACGCAGCTTCTTTAGAACAGACTCTCTCAGGACGAAAATTACTTCTGTGTATAGGAGAGCTTCTGTGGAGTTTGGAAGGTAGGGGACGAGGTAGTGGTGGAATTAAAGCTGCGTGGAAGGGTCGTGAGTCGTGCTTGAGTAGCTCAGATGGTAGAGCACTTGCCCGCGAAAGGCAAAGGTCCCGCGTTCGAGTCTCGGTCCGACGCACAGTTTTATTTTGCCAGTAAGTTTCATAGGCCACGAAGTTCCGTTCTGACTGTACGGTCGCGCTCGCATGTGATATTTTCTCGAAGAGTTACGCATAGGGCACCAAAGAGCCGCATGTGGCCCTGGAGCAGCGGTTTACCGACCACGCGTCTATGGAATGTTTTCGTGGCATTGTCATTCTGGAAGGTCCACTGGATCAACGCAAGTATATATCTACCGCTGAGAACCGTGTCCACCCCACATGCAGATTGTTTTTCTTTGGCATGATGGCATCTACCAGCCGGAAGATGCAACGTGTCACAAAACCCGCAGTGTATATCCGTGGTTGGGAGAGCATCAACTAAGCTTACCGTACTCCCTGCGCCACCAAACTCCGCAGATTAAAACCCAGTCGAGAACCTGTGGGAATACCTCGATCAGGCTGTTCGTGCCATGGATCCTCAACCACTAAACCTTGCGCTGCTGGCCACATCACTGGAATAGGCCTTGCTGCACATCTCTGTCGACACCTTGCAGAACCTCACTGACTTTATCCCTGCACGTCCGCGCTTCATAAGGTGGTTATTCAAGCTTCTGACAGGTAATCACATTAATGTGACTGGACCGTGTGTTAACTCACTTTCACATTCGCGACCGCCTTAGGCTAAGGCGCGCGTTTATCTACAGCTGCTCCCACAAAAGAGTTTCTGTCTCGAGCGTTTCAGCCAATCACTGCGCGGGTAATTCGTGTTACCTTATATGGTCGAGCTTTTCTCGGCCAACAGAAAGAGAGGACGCTCTTTCCCGGCGGGTTGTGACGCTGTACCTCGTCGCCAAAACGCCACCATCATCCATTACTCACACAGTAGAACCGATAATATATTGCACAGTTTTGCGATTTGCTCAGTATTTGATGAGAGTGCTACAACTTCTACAGCTTTTCTTGGTCTCAGTATGCTGCACTGGTGAGAAATGATAGTGGGCGACGTATTGTTGAGCTAGGAATGGGGCTGGTATGCAGGACACACGCAGGAATGGGGGAGGGGGGGGTTCACATTAGACACTTACCCCGGGTCCCCCAAAACTGTAGTTAGTGTAGCAGATCTGGCATCTACTGTTTGGTTCGTTGATTGGCTGATTTGATGGAGTGGACTAAACAGCGAAGTAACCGGTCCCATCGGATTAGGGAAGGACGGGGCAGGAAGTCGGCCGTGCCCATTCGAGGCAACCATCCCGGCATTTGCTTGAAACGATTTATTGGAAGTCATTGGCATCTTTTCGGCTATGATCGGACATTATTGGCAGATGTCTCGTTACGGTTTGTTTGTGAAACTAAAACGTAGGAGCTTTGAACCAGTTCCTACTGTCTTTATACTACGTCAGTATGACATATGACGGGGATTCAAACTGAAACTAACTAAGTAACTCACTGGTCATACCGGACTCGAGAGACCATTACCGCAGCAACATATTTTAGCCATCTGTTCCTGTCTTGGGCAATTCCCTTCCATTGTCCTTCGATACCTAGGCTCCTCAAATCAGCGTTCACATTGTCCTCCCATTTACGCCTCGGTCTCCCCACAGGACGTTTTTCCTCTAAGTGCCCTACCAGTACTCTGCGCGCTGCCCTGCCCTCATCCATTCGAGCTACGTGACCCGCCCCTCGCAGCCTACGTGATTTAATAATACTGATTATGTCAGGGCTTGAATAGAGTTCGTGAACCTCTTCGTTATGCAGTTTTCGCCACTCTCCTCTAATGTCATCCCTTTTTGCTCCGAAAATTTTCCTCAAAATTTTGTTTTCAAATACTCGAAACGGCTTTTCATTTGGCGCAGTGAGAGACCAAGCATAGCTGGTAGAATAATAGTTTTGTATATTCTAATCTTTAAATACTTAGACAATATCCGTGATGAAAGTAATCTATTCAGTGAGAAGTAGTGCGCATTTGTCGCCTGTAATCTCTTCTTCAGTTCGGATTCAATCTCATTTCTCGAAGTGATGTCCACTCATAGATACTTAAATGTGCTCACTTTTTCAAATTGCATGTCTCCAACTCGTAACAGTTCCTGATCTACTGCTGTTGGCATTCTAGTAGTAACCAGGTATTTTGTTTTGTTTTCACTTGTCCTTAGACCTACATCTTCACTAGCCTTGATTAACGCATTCACATTTGCTGTTACAGATTCTTTCCTATCGCTAATGATGTTTAGATCATCTGCATATCCTAATATCTTAATATTTCCATTTAACTCCACACCCTCTGAATTATCTACTGCCATCCGTACAATATATTCTAGGACTAAAAAAAAAAAGTAGAGGAGACAAGACATCTCCCTCCTTAATCCGTTCTTTATTACAAATTCTTCTGACTCCAATTTCCCCACACGTACTCTACCTTTTGTGTTTTTCAAACTCGCTTCTATAAGTCTAACATACTTTTTGGTATTCCAAGTTCCAAAATAATTCTGTACAATTTTGATTGCAATACTGAATCATATGATTTTGTAAAATCTATGAATAGATTATGAACTGGTTTATTGTATTCCCATTTCTTTTCCAAAATTTTACGCAGGTTGAATATTTGGTCTATAGTTGATCTGTTCTTCCTAAAGCCAGCTTGGTAATCCCCCACAATTTCATCCGCATATGGTGTGAGCCTGGTTAGCAGAATATTCGAGATAATTTTGGAACATACTGGTAATAGCGATATCCCTCTATAAATACTACAAGCCATTTTGTCGCCCTTCTTAAAAATTGGGATCAGAAGAATCGACTGCTGCCATTCTTCAGGTATCATCTCTGAGTTCCATACTTTAGTTATCACTTTGTGAACCACTTCCACCAATTTCTGTCCCCCATTTTTAACTAATTCTGCAGTTATGCAGTCTGTTCCTGGTGCTTTATGGTTTTTCAATTTGTTGATTGCATCTCTTACTTCGTTTAACGGTGGCTCAGGTTGAAACGTCCTCTTAGAAAAATTGTACAAAACTGTGCTTAAACTGACACACAATATTTTTAGCGCAACGCAATCTGACTTTCAAAAATCCCTACAAAAGAATGCCCCAGACTAACATTAACCTATACCTTTCACAAATCACTTACCTCACCAAAAATCTTCGTTACTCGAACTACTGCAATACAGCGAGCGACACTACTGCCAACTAAATAAAAGATTCAAACTACTGAAGACACTAACTACTGATAAGCATAGTTAGCAAATGAAAGATACTGATAGAGAACAAACAATGTATTTACCTCAATAGTGATCAGAAGTCACAATGTATATAGCAGTTCATGACATCCAGTCTTACAAATTTCAAAACTCCGCCATCTCTCTCCCCACGTCCACAAGTGTTGGCGGCTCACCTCCAACTGCGCAACGCTACGCCCTGTTAGCATCCAGCTGCCGCTGCCCAACAGTACAATGGCAGACAACAATGCAAACCAGCCACAGACTGCATACGGCACGCCAGTGATTTTGATACAGAGCGCTACGTGGCGGCGGCGTTACCAATAGAAGAACCTATACAGCCTACTTACAAGGTATCTGGGGTTCTGCTGTATGAATTGCGTACGCCTGCTCATTTCCTGCTTCCTGGTGTACATTTAATAGATACTCAAAATACGCACTCCATTTACTTAATATAGTACTGGGGTCTGTCAGTATTCCCCCGGCATCCCCTCGAAGTGCATTTGTCCTAATCTTGCACCCCTTCCTATACCGATTAATGTCTAGCTAAAGTTCCCTAATGCTTTTTTGTTTCACCGTTTGTTTCCATTTTCTTAAATTTGATTGTTCAAATAATCCCTCTTCTTTGCCCGTAGCCTACGACCAACTTCCCTTCTCATGACCAAGAACTCCTCTCGTTTTCTGTCTCCCATTCTATCCCATTCTAATCGCGCTTTTCTCCTTCAAATTGAAACGTTAAATATTTTTTAAAAAGTTTTATTGAACAAAAGAGGAACATGATTTTACTACACAGTCTCGCTGCCGTTCAACGCCCTTCCTCCAGCACAAAGGAAGTGCATGGATTCCTCTGAAAAATATGCATTTCATCGTATATGCAGCCACTCGTTCACCGCCTGCTGCTCCTCTTCATCGAAATGAATTTTGTCTTCTCCCGTCGCCTATTTGAGTCACCCAGACATGCTGTAATCACTAGATGTGAGATCTGGTGAATATGGCTTCTGTGGCATAGTATGAGAGAGAAGGTTTTGCACGGGCTGTATCAGGTCGAGCATTGTAGTGTTGCAAAGTGACATCTGCAGTCTGACGTCCACGTCGCTTCGATCTTATTTCAGCCTGAAGCTGATTTTTAATATATTAGAATATGACACACTGATGATGGTGTTTCCTGTATTCATGTAGTTTTCCAAGGCAACGTCTCTTTCATCCCAAAAGAGAGTCAGCAAACGCTTCCCCGAAAATGGCTGCGTGCGGGGCTTATTGGGTTTTGGTGATGAGGAATGGCGCCATTACTTGCTCGCTCGCGTTATTTTGATTTGCTGGTACTGTGCCCAGATTTAGTTTGCTGTAGCTATTCTCGCGAAGAAACCATCAGCTTCTGCTTCAAAGGGCTGAATAACTTCTTCGGTCATCAACGTGCTGCTTTCACATTTCTAGAATGTCTTGTAGACACTTTACGAAACTTAAGCACTTCCTGAGTAATGTAACATTTTGAGCCTTCAGATTTGCGGCTATTTCATCTAACGTCAGACAGCGAGTTTACGTCAAAATGGCTTCAACTGCTGCAGCACAATGCTGCGTCACAACGTGGGGTGCGTCACAATGTGGTGTGCGTGACCCGAGTGCTGAGCACCTGTCACAGAGGTCACGCGATTTTCGAATTTTCTGCTCACGCACTTTCTGAACGAATAGACATGCTATACCAAACTGGACCTTTATTAGTCGATGGATTTCAAAGGGTTTTGTACCTTCACTGCTCAGAAATCATAAGACAGAACGTTGTTCTGCTTGGTGTCCCAAGCAGCGCAACCATTTTGAGCTGCCATTGTAACTGCTTTTCACTTGTCTGTAATATGCTGCCGCCTTGCATTCCTTACATCACTGATAACAGTACTGCCATCTTACAGAAGGGCAGTGAAATGTCTGTTTTTAATTACACTTTTAGTATTTACAGTTCACTTGCTCTCGTAGAAATATTTAGCTGTTTTAATGAAAATAGGTTATCTCTTATGTGTGGAACCCTTTCAATATTGCCTTTTTTTGCTTAAATTTTGTGTACAAAGAAGGGATAAGGTTTAAAATTTAGCTGAAGACATGAGCAAGCAAAGGTACCAAATGATTCCGAATCCAGAGTTCCGTTCTTCGAGTGTAATTTCTACTGTCGTTGTAACGCTTGCATTGAAACTGGCGAATCTCGGATACAGCAGTTGTTATGAAACTAAGTTATAAGGTGTTTGTTCAAAAATGGTTGAAATGGCTCTGAGCACTAAGGGACTTAACATCTGAGGTGATCAGTCTCCTAGAGCTTAGAATGACTTAAACCTAACTAACCTAAGGACATCACACATATCCATGCCCAAAGCAGCATTCGAACCTGCGACCGTAGCGGTCGATCGGTTCCGGATTGGAAACCGCTCGGCCGCCGTGGCCGGCTAAGGTCTATGTGACTTGTGTCAATGAAAATTCTAAATATTTACGTCACACAATTAGTTTCTTATACCAGTGTGCTCAGTTAATGACTCTCTACCATCCATATAATTTTGTTCGTAAAGTTTTTGCAAATCCTGAAAATATGGCTTAGAAATGACATATTTGCCACGCAGAATCTCCACCGTCGGCATTGGTCTAGAGAGTTCCGAATATGTTTTCAGTTTCGTGACTTCTCATTTGGCATTGGTTAGAGCCCCTGTCGCTGTACTTAGCGTACTGGAAGAAAGCGTAGCGCCGTTCCGTCCATCAGCTTTCAATGCTACTGGTAAAAAAATACTCAGTATGCACCACAAGCGATGGGAAACAGTTAGTTATTGTTCGATACTAACTGTAGTATATTTCAGATTTTCATATTTTCATTCCGCATTTCTTTAAAAATTGTATCATATTGTAATAAACTTTCATAATGATGGAATAATAAATCACAAAACTGTTTCAGAATAAATAAATATTACATCGAACTGTACACTTACATGTGTGCTGATATAATCCGTAATGAAGTGCATGGCAGTGAGTACTTCGCATTGTGCCACTTCCACTCACTCGTGGAGCGCAGGAAGAAAGATTGCTTAGAAGCCTCTGTACGTGTTGTAATTAATCTAATTTGCTTGGCGGTCCCTACGTCCTATGTGAGGCGGTGTTCCATATTCCTATATTCATCTCGTTAAGTAACATTTTCCGCGGTAGATGACGTGAGTATTCAAGCGTCTGCCAATTCAGTTTCTTTCCGTACCTCATCGGCTCCCAAGAACACCAGACAAATCTATGACGATTATATGTAAATTAAGGGGGATCACTTCTGTCAGTTGCAGCGGGACATTACGCGGTATCAGCGGCGACGAGTGAACATGTGTATAGGATCGGGATTCGAAACCGGGATCTCCTGCTTACTAGGCAGGTGCGTTAACCACTATGCCGTTCAGGACACAGCGGTATCGCAAGTGCGCGGTCTACCTCGGAACGGCTCACGACCGACCCACATTCAGACCCAGTCTCTGTCCGTTTCACTCCCGTTCTCTACCCTGGGACTCCCACAGGAGGTCGGACGTATTTGTGCATCCACACTGAAGAAGGTCGATCCATTGCAAAGCTAGGTATATCCGTTATATATCCGAATGAACAGGCACCACGCATGCATATAACACGTAAAACCTACGGCGATTCTCACTGTCCATCCTTGTAATTCGTCAGTGCCACTTGTTAGCTCTATCTGGTATGGACACCACATACTTGAGCTACACTCTTGGATGGGCTATATGAACGTTCTGTAAGCTATCTGCTTTGTAGATTCATTTCATTTTCCCATTATCATGCCAATTAACCGAGGTGCGTTCTAATCAAGACACATTCACACGATTTGCCGAACTCGAAAGAGCGTTCGACAATGTGAAACGGTGCAATATGTTCGAAACTCTTAGAAAAATAGCAATAAGACCGGAAATAGACAATATGTACAACAAGAATATTAATAGTCAGGGATGCAATCTTTCGCTATGAGTGTTGAATCTATAGCGCTACATGGAAAAGGGATGACGAAAGTAATATTAACGAGTGAGATTGAAATTCAGGGTGAAAGAATAACAGTGATAAGTTCGCTGATGACACTGCAGTCCTTACTGGAGCTGAAGAATAATTGCGGATTAGCGGAATGGAATGAACAGTCTAATGAGTACGAGATATGGAAGGAGAGTAAATGGAAGAAAGACGTAAGTCATGCGAAGTAGCGGAAATAAGAAAAGCGAGAAACATAACACCAAAGCTGGTGATCGTAAAGTGGACGAAATTAAAGTATTCTTCTACTTTGGAAGCAAATTACCTCATGACGAACGAAGCAGGGAGGACATAGAAAACAGATCAGCACAAGCTAATGGAGCATTGACGGCCAAGTGAGGTCTGCCGATATCAAATATTGGCCTTAATTTTAGGAAGAAAATTCCGAGAATGTACGCTTATAGCACACCATCGTACGGTCGTGAATCATGCGCTGTGGGAAAACTGGAACAAACGAGAATCGAAGCTTTTGACTAGTGGTGTAACAGAAGGATGCTGAAAATTGAGTGTGCTGATAAAGTAAGGAATGAGTAGTTGTCCGCATAATCGGTGAAGGTAGGAACTTACGGAAAGCGTTGACAAAACGAAAGGAGAGGATGATAGAACATCTATTGAGAGATCGGAGAACAACTTCTATGCTAGTAGAGGAAGCTGTAGAGGGAAAAAGCTGTAGAGGAAGACAGAGATTGGAATACAACCAAAAATAATTGAGTGCTTTTCTGAGATGAACAGGAGAGGAATTCGTGGCCGCGTCAAACCAGTCGGAAGACACACGAGAATAAAAAAAGTTGCACAAACGTATTGATAAGAGAATTGATTCCAGTTGTGACTGGTTGATATTGTAGGTGTGACATACAACGTTTCAAGGTTTTGTGAACTGCACACTTTTACATTTTTAACATTTAAACCAAGTCACCAATGTTTCCATCACTCTGTAATCTTATCAGAATGTGACTGAATGTTTTTGCAGGTTTCTGAGATTTTATTCCATTATGAAAGCTATATTACGTACGAAAAGTCTGCCGTTATGGTCGAAAAAATACTTCCATCAGGCACGCTTGAAGTTATTTCTACTTTTGTCGATGACTTTGTGTCCGAGATAATCTGCACTAATAAATCCTCAGTCCAATCACAAATTTCGTTTGATAGCCCACATGGAAGTACTGTTGTTAATAAGCATTCGTGTGATACTAAAACGATTTATTTTCTGATGCTAAAACAATTTATTTTCGGATGTCAATGTATTCCTCATCAATTTGACTGCCTTTATCGATGGCCTTCAGAATACCATGCAAGAAAAGCGAGAGTTTTACTTCTGCTGATGCTGTCAGAATTCATGTTGATTGTGCAAGACTACCCCGCTCGTGCGGTTTTAGTTGACTACAGGTGACTCCAAGTTTAGACCCTGACAGCAATCGTTTTAATTTGTAAGCCTTCCACTTGTCTATATGACCACGCGTCTGCTGAATTAAATGTGCCCACTGACAATGGTCGCTGTTGCTAACCTACATTATAAGAGGTTATCACTTCTATCAGAATCTTAAATAAAAATTGATTACTGAGAAAAACTAATAAAATGGTGGCCCTGTACACAATTAGTGATGGGTGATTAATACAGCAACAATGGTTCAATTCAATCTTTTATAAAAGTGGCAAGTGTTTATTGATAATAAAACAGGACAAACAACACAAGTGAAAAGTCCCCTTAGAAAGGTTAAGAATTACTGTGCTGGTAAACTTCTACGTTATTTGATACAAAGACAGCTGAGTAAAACTGAACGTACTCAGATAGTTCTCTCTTCACTTATTCTGATCATCATTAAACTGGCACACAATATTTTTAACCCAACGCAATCTTACTTTCACTAATCCCTACAAAAGAATGGCCCTGTTAGGGCATAACCTACAATTACTGTAATTAATAATAATACGACCATAGTATAATCATGAAAGAATGATAGTTGCTCCATTAATGGTGAAGCTCCATCTTGAAGGGATAAATTTGATCATGTTGCCATTTAAATATTTTCTAATAAAAGGTCAAACCTTTATTTGTAGAGCTTAAATCTACTAATGACAATAACTTATACCTTTCATAAATCACTTACCTCACAAAAATCTTCGTTACTCGAACTACTGCAATACAGTGAGCGCCAATACTGTCAGCTAAGTATAAGATTCTAACTACTGAATGCACCAACTACTAATAGACATAGTTAGCAAATGAAAGATTTTGATAGAGAACAAACAATTTATTTATGTTAATAGCGTTCAAAAGTTATATATATATATATATATATATATATATATATATATATATATATATATATATATATATATATATATATATATAATTTTGTGGACAGACACACGTACAGATCGTCCGCTCAAAACTCTGGCATCTTCGTCTCTCTAAATCCACCACAGCTGGCGGCGCATCTGCAACTGCACAACGCTACGCGCTTTTCACATCTAACTGCCCAACACTACACAAGCGAATATTCCAACAATGAGTCCAACCAGCCACAGACTGCACACAGCACAGTCAGTGATTTTCATACAGAGCGTTATGTGGCGTTACCAACATAAAAACCTAAACAGCCTACTTACACAAGTTAAGAGAGATGACAAATAAATCATGACCTGTTGGCAACACAAATAGAAGCAACCGATAATTAGCACTCCACTGGGTGACGTTTGGTGGGTAAAGACTAAGGTTTGTCTGTGTAGTCTATTTACTCTGGCTCAAAACATGGATAACGCAGTCTGAAGTTATCTAACGATCTAACATTGAATAGACTTTGATGTATCTATTCTACACAGAAATTACACTACGTTGGTGCAACTAAGAACAAGTGGCAAGAATGTGATTCTGTTCTCCCTAATAAGCTTTAGCAGCGATACTACTCCCGTTTCTCGGTGCGTAGCTCTGTCTCAAGTGACGGTAGTGGTGCAAGCGTCGGCATAGTAGCAATGTCACGCGCCTGTAATTCGATATCGCGAGAACGAAATATGGAAAGTTGTGGGGAGGCGACTTGCCAGATGGGTGGCTATAACTCTCTACTGGAGCCCTGAAATCACAGCAGATTCCAGCTCTTGTGACACTCCAGTTAGATTGCAGCGTCTGACACTCCCGTTCGCCTGTCATACTATGGACCAATTTAACTCATTTCTATGGCAGTGAGCTCAAGGAGATCAAACGCCAAGGCGGCAGACTTGATACGATTAAGACTATCCTAGGCACAGCGAGTTGTCGAAGGTGATTAACATCCAAAGTATCGGTACATCGAAAATTTCACCACAGGCTCCCCAGTCAAGACCAGTGCCAACGTGAATTGAAGCTCAGGATGAGTGTCCGAAGTGCAACCCACTCATGACAAGCAAGACCAGAATTTCCTCTCCAGAGCGGAGTCTGAATCAGAAGACCTTCTCCCCCTTGTCACCTTTTCATCAAAAACCGGGAAACTCGAAAAGTATACCAAAGCAACCACCCACACACTGGTTTTGTG
Organism: Schistocerca gregaria; assembly: GCF_023897955.1. Classification (NCBI taxonomy): domain Eukaryota; kingdom Metazoa; phylum Arthropoda; class Insecta; order Orthoptera; family Acrididae; genus Schistocerca; species Schistocerca gregaria. Next base: position 385,947,604 of record NC_064927.1, read on the forward strand.
TAAATCACAAGACTCAACGAGCACCACATCTCTCCTATAGATTGCCTGTCCAACCACAGGACCAATCCTGTCCCAAGATAATAAAATTCTCTTCCCTGCTGGAGAAGCAGCCATCCTCTGATTCGTTATTTTCCGTGCAAGGAGGTTCAAATGGTTCAAATGGCTCTGAGCACTATGGGACTTAACATCTGAGGTCATAAGTGCATTAGAACTTAGAACTACTTAAACCGAACTAACCTAAGGATATCACACATATTCATGCCCGAGGCAGGATTGGAACCTGCGACAGTAGCTATAGCGCGGTTGCAGACTGAAGCGCCTAGAACCGCTCGGTCGCAGCGGCCGGCGTACAGGGAGGAAAAGACGTTACGCTTCCGAATTGTGTTTCCCACTGCCACTTTAGTCAGCGTGTTTTGAGAGTTTTAGTTTAGGCCTAATGTGAACAACACATTTAGTATGGAGATCATTATCTTGACAGGCCGAACTTTACAGCGTATCTGATCAGGGACTTCAGGTAAACTAAGAGAGGGGATTTTGTGTGCTAACATAGAGCATTTCGGAGTCATCATAAATGTTGTGTTCCATCCTAAAATTCTTCTGAAGGCCCGAGGCTTCCCAAAAACCTCGGCAGGCAGAGGAACGGCACCACATGATCGCTCTTCCTAAAGCCTCCGGTCGAAGGCGAAAATGGAAACTTGTGGATTATTATAGACACCAACTCTATACACAATGGGTATTTATGACACTGCCAAAATACCTCGGTGGGGCGACCTACATTCTCTCCTACACTCCTGTCCATGCCGTGGCCAGAAATGCCTAACAGATAGATCCAGGTGGGCTGTTTTTCGCCTCTTCGGCCGAAAGCTTTGTCTGCACCCTGGTGCAAGAAATTCTTGGGACCTTCTTTTTTTCCGCAGTAAGTCTTTCGATATCTTCCTCTCCCTAGTAGCTGCATGTGGCTCCATTTACTGTTAAATAACCAAACCACCTACTTGTTCTCAACTCCGGAAAATAATATTCAATGGAGAGCTACCATAAAGATCCCACATGCATTAAGAATGTTCATTCTCCCATCACTGCCTGCGCAAGCAGATATCTTCATATTGTCTCAGAGAAAATGGTATGTGGAGTGTAATAACGACATTAAGGAATAGCCTTGAATTCGAAAATAACTCAGTGAGTGACTTGTCCTCTCTCAATTACAATGGAGATGATTGTATGCGAGAGACTTCATCACGCTTAAGCTCCAAATACGTTATAACATTGTGTAACAAATAGATGACACAGATATCGGACGGTAGTTTTGTGGATCATTTCTACAGTCATTCCTTTTGTTTTAACAAGGTTTTATTTTGTTTTTAAATCTTGAACAACCATTCAGCGTGACTATCCTGTATCCATTTATGGCAGGTTTATTAGTAATATATTATGGAGCAGCTTGGTGCTTTGTCTAACAAACTTGATTCAAGTTGAACTACAGCGTAGTACAACTTTGGCTTATGAACCCTCATTTCGAATTTTTGGGACTTTCCTAGTTATTTAAAGGGAAGTATGATACTTATTTCAGCAACGTTATCACTACTTCTCTTATTCCATCAAAACCGAGCTCCTTCGGCAATGTCGTTTCAGAAACTATAGTCATTAATTTAAAAAATCATCAAAGAAGTAGTATGGAAATCAAGTTAATAAGTAGACTGACGGATCACATGTTGCGTCTGATGACGAGTGTCACATTTGTTGAAAAGAATCAGAATTCTGTTCAAAAATGGTTCAAATAGCTCTCAGCACTATGGGACTTAACATCTGAGGTCATCAGTCCCCTAGAACTTACAACTACTTAAACCTAACTAACCTAAGGACATCACACACATCCATGCCCGAGGCAGGATTTGAACCTGCGACCGAAGCGGTCGCGTGGTTACAGACTGAAGCGCCTAGAACCGCTCGGCCACATCGGCCAGCTCCAGCATTCTGTACTTTCTCTGAAACTAGTAAAAGCATACAGTTTGTGCACACCGCTCTGAAATCCAAGAAAATGGTACGTTGATAAGAGACGATAAGGCAATATATTTCCAATTGGTTAATATTTATTTTGAGTGCAACTGTCAGATATTGGTTCCATAATCCGTGAACAAAGTTGATGATTTTTATGTGATCTTACGATACTTTTGTTTCGCTTACTTTAGTGATATCTGTCGTTTCCACGTACGTGCCGGAAATTGTGTTTATATGAGTTACTCGCAATTTTTACTGGAGCCTATGCAAATGATGTATCTCACGTCTAAAGCTCGATGTTCTTCCAGCGCATACTGGGGCACATATATCACTTATATTACGACGGTTTTGTCAGACAAAGGGCTTAACACTAAGCTGGTAATTTGCTATTCGCCACCACCAAGGGTGCTACGATGCCATAAAGTATCTCCTTTGTTGATGATGTTATAGTTTCGATAGTATTTGTCAATTTATTTTATTCAGTTTTGAATTAGTTGCACACAAGAGGTGTGGTACTGCAAAAGAATCCGAGGTCAGCTTTAGATCGTGGTGGATGAGTGCAGTACTATTGTTTGTAATTTAAAATGGCTCAAATGGCTCTGAGCACTATGGGACTTAACTTCTGAGATCATCAGTCCCCTAGAATTTAGAACTGCTTAAACCTAACTAACCCAAGAATATCACACACAGCCATGCCCGAGGCAGGATTCGAACCTGCGACCGCAGCAGCAGCGCGGTTCCGGACTGAAGCGCCTAGAACGACTCGGCCACAGAGGCAGGCTGTTTAAGCAGAATTTGATTGTAGCTTATGGTCACAACAGGTGAATCACGTAAGACATAGCGGTCGCTTTAATTCGAGAAAGCTTTAAAATATCGATATGAGGTTTTCAGAAAACCTACAGAGGGACAGGTAATTTTTTGGCGTGTCTCATCCTCTTATGTCTTGTATCAAGCGAATTACTGGAGTATATGCAGATTTTTCAAAAGGATGGATACGTTTTTTAACCGCATTCCAAAGCTCTCAAAAACATAAACACAACTGCATCGTTTGTTAATGCTGACATGAGACGTTTCACAGACAGTTTCAAGAAAAGTCCTAAAATAGTGAGTTATTATTATTATTACATCGATGTGATTGTGGAAACATCGAGTCTATTATCGTTAGGTTCAAATGGTTCAAATAGCTCTGAGCACAATGGGACTTAACATCTGAGGTCATCAGTCCCCTAGAACGTAGCACTACTTAAACCTAACTAACCTATCGACATCACACACATCCATGACCGAGGCAGGATTCGAACCTGGGACCGTAGCGATCACGCGGGACCAAAGTGTAGCGCCTAGAACCGGCGTGTGTAATGTATACCGAGCAACTAGATAGGTCCATTGATCTATAAAGGAAGTCTGAACCACATTCAAGGGAGTGGAGATGGCGACAGCAGTTAAAATATCCGTCCATGAAATGCAACAGATCAGCTGTGTTCTGCTCCTTCAGACGGATTCCAACTATTTTATGAACCAGATTACACATTACATTCAGATATTACTCGAGAAAAACTATTTGCTTAGCTCTATAGTCGCGCAGTTATTTGCCTAATGAACACCAGTTTTGGTACCAAGTATCATCATAGGCTATACTAAGATCAAGATACCACAGTAAATAGTTAAAATATTGTTTAAGAAACTCTATGATAGTTAACATATGGTATAAAGTGCAACCTTAAAATGTACGCAGCTTCTTGCCCTAGCACACAGCGGTGAAGCTCATTTACCCAAATACGTCTTTCATATACACTCCTGGAAATTGAAATAAGAACACCGTGAATTCATTGTCCCAGGAAGGGGAAACTTTATTGACACATTCCTGGGGTCAGATACATCACATGATCACACTGACAGAACCACAGGCACATAGACACAGGCAACAGAGCATGCACAATGTCGGCACTAGTACAGTGCATATCCACCTTTCGCAGCAATGCAGGCTGCTATTCTCCCATGGAGACGATCGTAGAGATGCTGGATGTAGTCCTGTGGAACGGCTTGCCATGCCATTTCCACCGGGCGCCTCAGTTGGACCAGCGTTCGTGCTGGACGTGCAGACCGCGTGAGACGACGCTTCATCCAGTCCCAAACATGCTCAATGGGGGACAGATCCGGAGATCTTGCTGGCCAGGGTAGTTGACTTACACCTTCTAGAGCACGTTGGGTGGCACGGGATACATGCGGACGTGCATTGTCCTGTTGGAACAGCAAGTTCCCTTGCCGGTCTAGGAATGGTAGAACGATGGGTTCGATGACGGTTTGGATGTACCGTGCACTATTCAGTGTCCCCTCGACGATCACCGGAGATGTACGGCCAGTGTAGAAGATCGCTCCCCACACCATGATGCCGGGTGTTGGCCCTGTGTGCCTCGGTCGTATGCAGTCCTGATTGTGGCGCTCACCTGCACGGCGCCAAACACGCATACGACCATCATTGGCACCAAGGCAGAAGCGACTCTCATCGCTGAAGACGACACGTCTCCATTCGTCCCTCCATTCACGCCTGTCGCGACACCACTGGAGGCGGGCTGCACGATGTTGGGGCGTGAGCGGAAGACGGCCTAACGGTGTGCGGGACCGTAGCCCAGCTTCATGGAGACGGTTGCGAATGGTCCTCGCCGATACCCCAGGAGCAACAGTGTCCCTAATTTGCTGGGAAGTGGCGGTGCGGTCCTCTACGGCACTGCGTAGGATCCTACGGTCTTGGCGTGCATCCGTGCGTCGCTGCGGTCCGGTCCCAGGTCGACGGGCACGTGCACCTTCCGCCGACCACTGGCGACAACATCGATGTACTGTGGAGATCTCACGCCCCACGTGTTGAGCAATTCGGTGGTACGTCCATCCGGCCTCCCGCATGCCCACTATACGCCCTCGCTCAAAGTCCGTCAACTGCACATACGGTTCATGTCCACGCTATCGCGGCATGCTACCAGTGTTAAAGACTGCGAGGGTGTCCGTATGCCACGGCAAACTGGCTGACACTGACGGCGGCAGTGCACAAATGCTGCGCAGCTAGCGCCATTCGACGGCCAACACCGCGGTTCCTGGTGTGTCCGCTGTGCCGTGCGTGTGATCATTGCTTGTACAGCCCTCTCGCAGTGTCCGGAACAAGTATGGTGGGTCTGACACACCGGTGTCAGTGTGTTCATTTTTCCATTTCCAGGAGTGTACTTAAACTGTAGGTTAATTCTGTTGTGTACAAGCAAGAGGTACACAAAAATACTGCAACAGGCCGCCATCACACAGGCTCAATCACCTGGTGTCTCTTAGCTCTGTACAGTAGCCTCCAGACAGGACTCACGAACACGGACCTCTTCCTGCTACTGCATCACTTTCTCCAGTGCGTCACGTACAGAAGCATGCGTGGAGAGCCGTCACGGTGTCAGCTACAGGCTTCATCAGTTCTGTCCTGTACTGGCGGACACAGAAATCCTTCTGCCAACAGGCAGCTGTAGATGCTCAGTTCTGCACCAGCAGTTAGCTTAGTTCAGGCATATCAGTACAGTGCTCGAAAGCTTTTCGACACAGCAGTCGCTAGTTATGGAGGAACTGGATTGTCGAGAGTGTCTGCAACATTACTATCAATTATATATCATAGACTGCCAAGAGACAGAAAAATAGTGTGGAATTCATTGTACTGGTTTAGGACACAAGTGTCACGCTTCAAACAGTACCAAAGTTAACTGACATTTGTAACATAGTCCTAATAAATGTTATTTGTTATTTCTTATTGTGTTGTCATACGTGTTGTCAAACACATGCTAGTAGGATACATCACTTGCATATGCTCCAGTAGAGAATGCGAACAACACATATAAACACAATTTCCAGCACGTAAGTGGAAACGACGAATATCACTGAAGTGAAGGAAACAAAAATATCGTAAGATCACATAAAAATCACCAACTTTGATCACGGATCATGGAACCAATATCTGACAGTTGTACTCAAAATGAATTGTAACCAATGGCTATGTACAATAAACTATAACAGTTTTCTGATAACGTGGATGTTTGGACTGAATGAATAGTAGCATTCAGTTTCCACATTCCCAACAATGTTATGTTCTAAACAGAACGCAAACGCAGCCCGATGTTACGTAAGGCCCATCTATGTAGAGAGGATTTTTTTTCTTAAAACAGAGTCATTAAAAAAAGAAAGGTGTAAAAAAAGTCACTTTTTTATATATATACCAATGTAAACTTTATACATGGAGGCTGTTTTTCAAATTCGCTGTTGCAGTTCCGGCCCTCAGCGTTTAACAAGTAGAAAAGAACGAAAATCTTATGCTTATGTAAATTCCACATTTAAAATTTTTCATGTATACAAGACAACATTACATGGTTCATTTCCATTAGCTGAGTATTTGGAATCTTGAGACGTAGCGCCGTCAAACGATCCTGCCTTGGAGGCGGGCTGGACGCGCAATTAGTTTATGTATCAACCAATAGATGACATATTGGATAGGGGGACTGTGATTTTACTTTCGATTGTGCCCACTAGAGTGCACCAAAGTAATAGAATGTTTTTCATAAACTGTTGTAGTATTTTCATAAAGTGTTATTGTGTCTTTTTGTGTATGTAAAACGTTATAAATGTGTTTTAGCAGTACGAATGATGCGTGAGTGTGGTTTAAGTTTAATGTGACGATAATTGTTAACGAGTTATGAAGTAGGATTTAGTGTGGTAACATTTCGAAGAAGTATGGATATGGACAAAGGGGATTTTTGTAGAACAGATTTGTATTGCAATTTTATGGTAAAGGGAAAGTTAATTCAGGTATAATTAACAATAGTAAATAACTTTATGCATAAGCAAAACTTCAGCGTATTAGATAACTACGTCGGTAAAAAGTGCAGTCGTTAGATTTACAATTTTGCGATTGGTTATTGATGAAAAGCGCGGACTGACGCGGGAGAATGTTGTTTTGCTATTGGCTGTTGAGTAAACTGACCAATGGTAAAGCAACATTCTTCGCGCGCCTTTCTCTGCTGGAAGAGAAGACTTAGAGTATTCTAAAGAAGAGTGGGAGCCTAACCATGAAACAGTTCGGACGTGTGTAGGAGTAGTTCCAATGGAAACACGATAAGCTGCCGGATCTAGCAGTGTTTCATACATCAAAAGTGTGGTAAAGTGACGGCATAATTATTCGATGGGCGTGTAGAAATTTTGGAATTTTTAAGTGAATTTTGTGACGAGAAAAGACATATATTCCGCTTTGCGTATTGATCAGATTGGTGGCTAAAAACTGTGACTGCATTTGGTACCGACAGACTTAATATTTGGCGAGCATTCTCAATTAAAACAATCAGTATTTTTGTAGCTATTACGTTTTCGGGAAATGCAACACTATAAACTTGCTAACCTGAGTGAAAGGGATTGAGAGTGACTGTGTTAAGGCTAGTAGCATGGGCTTGGCAGTGATACTTGTTCATCTTAGTTTCAGAATATATTAACTGAGGACAAAATTTCCAACCTTTCATTTGTGTGAAAACTTTCTCCCGAAACTTAGATTAGTGACTTAAATTGCAGCCTGGTTCACATCGAAGTACAGTAGGTTTCACTCGGCTTGCCTACTGATGATCTGCTGAGACAATGTTCACAGGTAGGTGCAGGTTCGTCGTAAAGGGACGGAAAGAACCGCGCCGCCGCAATCTGTTTTATAAATTACATCAATTTAATGAAGCATTTTGGAGCTGAGAGATCATACTCGATTGAAGTGTCATATGTGCATGCACGTTAACTCAGCGTGTAGTATAGCCACCCACAGCTGAGGTCGATTCACGCACTACTGTGACAGTACCGAGATCGCTTTTATTGTTACTGATGTCAAGGAATATCGCAAAAATGGTGGTGGAGGAACGTATTAGAGTTAAGAAATGTTCTAGCAAAGTCTACCATACTAGCCACAGATACTTTAATTTCAAATGTTACTGTAGTCGAAGAGGCATTTCCTCTTCAAACATACATGCTGAGACTTTATCTAATGGATAATTTCGAGGACTGGAAGCGTCACCTTAACTGTCATTTGACTGTCCCAGAATGAAATCAGAAAACACTCTCGGTATTATGAACCAAACATTTAAGTTTACGGTTTGTGCATTCAAGGATTTGTTATTCACCACATTGGTCTAAATCAGTTTAGCCACTTTATTACTGTATGAATTTGAAGAAGAAAAGGGTTACTTCGAAACAAGATTTGTGGAGTAGGTGTGACACAATACAAAATCTGAATTTGCAAAAAGGAAACTCAGCGAGAGATACGTTTGACGTAAGAGTTGTATTCACTGTATACTTAAGTTGTGTTGCTGAGTCTCTCTCTTGGTCATGAAATATCTAGATACAAGAAAATGTAAGAAATAGATTGTGCGTAACAGGTGTGCAAGCTTAAAAAAATTTGCAATCTTAGTTCATAAGATTGTTGCTACTAACCATGTAATAGATAATAACACTAATAAACATTAATTAATTAATTAATACACCTGATTCCTTCCTTACAGAAACCATTTATGCAAAACACTCTTGGGTGCAAAAAATGATTCCAATGGCTCTGGAACTCTCTAAAATCTCCAACGATTTTCGATGTATGGGAGAAAAATAAACTGCAGATGGAGACCTGCGTCCGAAAGTGTTACAAGGGCATCCAGGCAACAGAGCATCGCATTCCAAGGGAAACAAGGCCTGTCTTCGCAGCTGCTAGCTTGCACGATCGTGGCAATCAATCGCAATCACTGAATAACAAACGAAACAGCGAGACATTTCACCTACAGTCTACCAGCGTACTAAATCAAGTTTGCTGCTGAACGGGTGGCCTGGCAGAATGCGCCGGCCTTGTAACTGCGACGCTCTGTAGCCCCGTCGGGTGACATTCCCGGATACGGATTCCTATCGTCGATTTGTTCCTCAAGACACCCTGTACACAAAGATGAACCGATGTTTATAGCATTTGTAGATTTTAAGAAAGCCTTTAGAATTGTTGACTGAACTACACTCTTTGAAATGCTGAGGCTGCAGGGAAAATATACTGGGAGGAAAGGGTTATTTACAACTGGTACAGAAACTTGACTACAGATGTAAGAGTCGGACGTGAAAAGAAAGCAGAGAAATGAGGGAGAAAGGGTTGTAGCCTATCTCTGACGTTGTTGAGTCTCTATACCGAGCAAGCAGTAAAGGGAACAAAGCAGAAATTTTGATAGGGATTTACAGGGTGAAGAAACAAAGATTTTGACATCTGACGATGACATTGCAATCTGTCAAAGAAGGAAAAGGAATTGGATGAGCATTTGGATGGAATGGATAGTGTCTTGAATAGAGGTTATAAAATGAACATCAACAAAAGCAAAACAAGAGGATTAGAATGAAGATGAAATAAATCAGTCGACATTGAAGGAATTTGATTAGAAAATGAAACAGAGCAGTGGCTCAGTTTTGATATTTGGTAAGCAACATAGCTAATTATGAAAGAAGTATGTAGGATGTATGACACAGCAGCTTTTCAGAGATGAATGTCTTGCACAGGACAGACCAGCGTCGATAGCTTCATCAGACCAGTCTTCCGACTAAAACCACAACAATAATGGTGATAGATGAGAAGTGGAATTTGTTGATTTGAAGGATGAAGTGGCCAGTAGGTGATTATGGTTTGAGTGGGAGAGTATTTCAGAAGGAAGTGAAGTGAAGCGATTTAGAGTACGAAATCAAATTACGCTGTTGGAAGAGGAAGCAGAGTTCGAAGGAGCTCTGATGTACAAAAGAACAAAGAAAGTGGTGTTTCTGTTAAACCTCGGAGTATTGTCAGACTAAGGTTAGATTCCGTACTCGTTGGTGTAGAATGCTGAGCATCAGCAAGTGTGAATTTGGGGAGGTACATGTTAGTATGATCTTGGCAGGTTAGTGTCTCGTTTGTGGAAAGAATAGAAACTCCATAGATTTTCATCGTGAGAGACGAGAGGGAAAAGTAGTTAAGATGATAATAAGATTCGAGTAGGTGGAAGTTGAAAGCGAAGCTGGGTGTTGCGCCCGATGATTTGGAGGTAGTGGCAAAAGTTTGGTGAAGCGGAAATTGAGGTGACATTGGAGTACGAGAGGACGTGTCAGACGAAGGCTTTCCCATCTGTGGAGAGGAGTGGGTCCTGCAATAAGGCCGCTCGTGTCCAGTACGGGCCTATTTTCCATCCCTAACGACCTCGGTGTCGGCAGGACGTTAATCCCTAACCTTCCCTTTTTGCCTTAGAAATCCTACATAAGAGATCTCAATTCAGGAAGTTTTCCCCGAGGTTTATTGCACATCGCTGTGACTGTATTAGGTGCTGGGCAAATGTGAAGGACGGGGAGCACACACGGAACTGACTGCCCAGAGGGCGATCGTGGTTCGTCCTTGCGTCACGGTGTCCGAACTGCCCAAGGGCCTCCTGCAGCAAGGTGTCTCTCTGAGTTGACTAACAGCTCTCGCATGACCCTGCTAAACCGCCAGTCACCGGCTCTCTATAAGCATATCCGCCGTCTGAAATGCTGTCGTATTAATATTCAGCACCCTCAGTACATACACAAAGAGAAACATCGGAGCACACACTGGAAATATTCATCACAGCACACTCTTTTATTTGTATGGTGTACAACATTTCCTCGATCCTTATTTTTAGCTTTTCATTGTAATATTACCTTGAACTGCATCTAATTTCTCAGTTTCGACTGTTATGTCAAGATGATTCATCAATTTACAAAGCTTGTAAGAGACAATACGCTTTTGCCCACTTAAAAGGAAGATTATACATTAACGTAAGGTTGACGACGCGGTCATTGGAGACGGAGCACAAGCACGGATTAGGAAAGAGTGGGGGAGGAAATTGGCCATTCTCTTATCAAAGGAACCATCCCACATTTGCCTTAAACGATTTAGAGAATCCACGAAAGACCTTTAATTGAATGGCCGACGGGCATTTGAACCGTAGCCCTTCCGATTGCCAATGTGTCTAACCACCACGCCACCTGGCTTGGTTTTTGTCCACTTTCTGAGAAAGTGTAGCGTACTGCACAAACACTGTGTGATCAAAAGTATCCGGACACCTGGCTAAAAATCAGTTACAAGTTCGTGGCGCCCTCCATTGGTAAACGTGGAATTCATTATGGTGTTGGCTCACCCTTAGTCTCGATGACAGTTTCCATTCTCGCAGGTATACGTTCAATCGGATGCTGGAAGGTTTCTTGGGGAATGGCAGCCCATTCTTCACGGAGTGCTGTACTAGCACGAAGTCGGTATTCTAAAACATCCCAAACGTGTTATATAGCATTTAGGTCAGGGGTCTGCACAGGCCAGTCCATTACAGGGATTTTATTGTCGTGTAGCGACTCCGCTACAGGCCGTAGATTATGAAGTTGTGCTCGATCGTGTTGAAAGATGAAATCACCATCCTCGAATCACTCTTCAATAGTGGAAAGCAAGTAGGTGCTTAAAACATCTATATAGGCCTGCGCTGTGATAATGCCACGCAAAACAACAAGGGTTGCAAACACCCTCCATGAAAAACACGATTACACCATAACACCACCACCTTCGAATTTTACTGTTGGCACTACACACGCTGGCAGACGACGCTCACCGGGCATCCGCCATACCCACACCCTGCCATTGGAACGCCACATTGTGAACCGTGATTATTCACTCCACACAACGTTACTCCACTGTTCCATCGTCCAATGTTTACCCTCCTTACACCAAGCGAGGGTTCGTTTGGCATTTGCCGGCGTGATGCGTGGCTTATGAGCAGCTGCTCGACGATGAAATCGAAATTTTCCCACCTCCCGCCTAACTGTCATAGTACCTGCAGTGGATTCTGATGCAGTTTGGAATTCCTGTGTGATGGTCTAGATAGGTGTCTGCCCGTTACACATTACGACCCTATTCAACTGTCGGCGGTCTCTGTCAGTCAACAGACGAGGTCGTCCTGTACGTTTTCGTGCTGTACGTGTCCCTTCACGTTTCCACTTCACTATCACATCGGAAACAGTGGAGCTAGGAATGTTTAGGAGTGTGGAAATCTCGCCTACATACGTATGACACAAGTGATACCCAATCACCCGGCCACGTTCGAAGTCCGTGAGTTCCGCGAAGCGCCCCATTCTACTCGCTCACGATGTCTAATGACTACTGAGGTCTCTGATGTGGAGTACCGTTCAGTAGGTGGCACCACAATGCACCTAATATGAATACGTATTTTTGGGGGTGTCCGGATACTTTTGATCACATAGGCGGAAAGTGCCTATTGGCGATAAATCTCTGGCAACAGATATACCTCTAAAACATTTACGAATGTCCATACATAGCGATCTTAAGTGCAATGACAAGATAAAAAGTACACTGCCAGACAAAAAAAGTGAAGCACCCAGAAGACATAACTGGATGTCAGAGTATCTTCATACATGTGCTACCCAGCGGGAGTGGGGTACGCAAATGATTAACAGGTACAATTCACTCTGACACGTAGAATGGCAGCCAGAGTGCTCTATTTTTGATTGTGTTTAGTGTTGTTGGCAGGTCTAGTATTGAGTATGACGGGTGGGAATAGTGTCAGATATTGAGTGATCACTTTGAAGGGCACCGAGATGTCACGTCCATGTATGAGACAGCGTTGGCAGTAACTAGCAGAGCCTGAAAGGGCTACTCACTGTGGGTTTCCATTTGACTGGTTGGTCGACTCGTGCAATATCCAAAATAATCTGCATTTGGATGTGAAAATGGCCCATTGTTGGACTGACTTATAACGTGAGGGCGCGGAGACTCCTTGTCAATGTTCCGCTCGACTACGTGTGACCGCTAAAATGAGAATTGCCGTATTGTGCACCAAACATGTCGTAAATCCTTCACATTTGCGCCTTCAATCCCAGAACAAGTAATGGACTCCTTGCAACACCGTGTGTCATCACGCACGTTGGTCGGGCACCTGCAGGACCCGGACTATGGAACTACCATACCGTGCGTAGGCTGCCGTTATTACCACCACAACACAAGCGACTGCGTTTGGGGTGGCGCCGTGGACGGAAAGCATGGACCACTGATGAATGGCGTCGCACTGCATCTAGTGGTGAATCGCAGTTCTGTGCTACCCTAGATGACAACAGTAGGCGAGTATGACGGTGACCTAACGAGAGGTCCCATTCTTCTACACTACTGGCTATTAAAATTGCTGCACCAAGAAGAAATGCAGATGATAAACGGGTATCCATTGGACAAATATATTATGCTAGAACTGAAATTTGATTACATTTTCACGCAAATTGGGTGCATATATCCTGAGAAATCAGTACGCAGAACAACCACCTCTGGCCGTAAACAACTGCCTTGATACGCCTTTGCACTGTGTCAAACAGAGCTTTGGTGGCGTGTACAGGTACAGCTGCCCATCAGCTTCAACACGATACCACAGTTCATCAAGAGTAGTGACTGGCGTATTGTGACGAGCCAGTTGCTCGGTCACCATTGACCAGACGGTTTCAATTGATGAGAGATCTGGAGAATGTGCTGGTCAGGGCAGCAGTCAAACATTTTCTGTATCCAGATAGGCAAGTACAGGACCTGCAACGTGCGGTCGTGCATTATAGGACTGAAATGTAGGGTTTCACAGGGATCAATGAAGGGTAGAGCCACAGGTTGTAACACGTCTGAAATGTAACGTCCACTGTTCAAAGTGCCGTCAATGCGAACAAGAGGTAATCGAGACGTGTAACCAGTGGCACCCCATACCAGCACGCCGGGTGATACGCCAGTATGGCGATGACGAATACACACTTCCAATGTGCGTTCACCGCGATGTCGCCAAACACGGATGCGACCATAATGATGCTGTAAACAGAACCTGGATTCATCCGAAAAAATGACGTTTTGCCATTCGTGCACCCAGGTTCGTCGTTGAGTACAGCTTCGCAGGCGCTCGTGTCTGTGATGCAGCGCCAAGGGTAACCGCAGCCATGGTCTCCGAACTGATAGTCCATGCTGTTGCAAACGTCGTCGAACTGTCCGTGCAGATGGTTGTTGTCTTTCAAACGTCCCCATCTGTTGACTCAGGGATCGAGACATGGCTGCACGATCCGTTACAGCTATGCGGATAAGATGTCTGTCATCTCGACTGCTAGTCATACGCGGCCGTTGGGATCCAGCACGGCGTTCCGTATTACCCTCCTGAAACCACCGATTCCTTATTCTGCTAACATTCGTTGGATCTCGACCAACGCGAGCAGTAATGTCGCGATACCATAAACCGCAATCGCGATAGGCTACAATCCGTCCTTTATCAAATTCAAAAACGTGATGGTACGCATTTCTCCTCCTTACACGAGGCATTAAAACAACGTTTCACCAGGCAACGCCGGTCAACTGCTGTTTGTGTATGAGAAATCGGTTGGAAACTTTCCCCATGTCAGCACGTTGTAGGTGTCGCGACCGGTGCCAACCTTGTGTGAATGCTCTGAAAAGGTAATAATTTGCATATTACAGCATCTTCTTCCTGTCGGTTAAATTTCGCGTCTGTAGCACGTTATCTTCGTGGTGTAACAATTTTAATGCCCAGTAGTGTACTTTTAGGCGAGGCACAGTAGCGTCATGATGTGGGGAGCTAACGGATGTGACACCAGGTCATGGCTGGAAGTAACTGAGAGAATTATGACAGCATAATAGCACGTTACAGAAATCCTGTGACCTCATGTACTTCCTCTCATGTGACAGTCTAGTGGCGCCATTACTCAACAGGACAGTTTTCTCATCAAGCGCCACGTGTCTGTATGAACCATGTGGGTAATGTTCGTGTACTTCCGTGGCCAGCAAGACCCCAGATCTGTCCTTGATAAATAAAATGCGACACCACTGCGTCTCAGTCCAGTGTCAAGGATATTAACGACCAGTTACAATGGTCGGTACGTCTGCCTCAGGAGAGGTTGCAAAGCCTTTATGTCTCCACTCCTAAATGAGTCACTGCATGTACCGAGGCAAGGACGGACGCAAAGTCATATTGATATGTGGGTTCAAAATGCCATGTTCTTCATAAATTTGACTGGACAGTTTAATCATTCAAATAACGTGAGATATCTTCCCAACACGTGATTTTTCATTTCGTTTCGTCCTCCCTTTCTGGTTGCTTCACTATTTTTTGTCAGGGAACAGGAAGCATCATTCATGAAAGATAGGAAACAACCACCTATCCTATTCTTCAGTACTGCTCGTAACTTTACAGCCCCTAGCAGGTAGGATTAATAGAGGTAGCGATGAAGTGGGGATTTTGGCGTTTGACCATTTCACGAGTGTCCCGTGAATATCGGGAATCCGGTAGAACATCAAATCTCCGACATCGCTGCGGCCGGAAAAAGATCCTGCAAGAACGGGACCAACGACGACCGAAGAGAATCGTTCAAAGTGAAGGAAGTGCAACCACTCCGCAAATTGCTGCAAATTTCAATGCTGGGCCGTCGTCGTGGGAACTATTCAACGAAACATCAGCGATATGGGCTTTCTGACCCGACGACACACTCATGTACCCTTGATGACTGTACCACACAATGCTATTCACTTCGTCTGGACTCGTCAACACCGACATTAGACCGCAGAAGAGTGGAAACTTGTTGCCTGGTCGGACGAGTCTCGTTTCAAATTGTCCTGAGCGGATGGACGTGTACAGGTATGGAGACAACCTCATGAGACTCTGTAATTGGATAGCGCGTGTGCACTTGTAGTGGTATGGGACCCCTGATACGTCTAGAAACGATTTTGACTGCTAGTTAAGCATCCTGTCTGATCACCTGCATCCATTCATGTCCTGGAATTCCAGCAGGACAATGGACATACCACACGTCTAGAATTGCTCAGAGTGGCTCCAGGAACACTCCTCTGAGATTAAACACTTCCGCTGTCACCAAACGCCTCAGACATGAACATTATTGAACATAGCTGGGATGCCTTGCAACGTACTATTCAGGAGAGATCTCCAACCCCTTGTACTCTTACGGGTTTATGGGGAGCCCTGTAGGATTCATGGTGTCAGTTCCCTCCAGCACTACTTCAGACATTTTTCGAGTCCTTGCCACGTGTGTGGCGACACTTCTGCGTGCTCGCAGGGCTCTACACGACCTTCGGCAAGTGCACGAGTTTCTTTGGCTTTTCAGTGTAAATGGCGTTGCAAAGCGTCACTGGAAACTTCTCACATCCCTTGCTAGTTGCGCCCTACAGTACTATGGTTCTGAAATCGCAACAATATTCTTATGGAGCAGTGAGATAACTTCACACCACAACTACTCTGAAAATTTACGTATGTCCATCATTGTTCCTCATATTCAGTATCCCATTTCCTTCCACATAAAGTCTTCCGTACTATCTCTTAAACTTCGGCCTACTCTTATTAAACCACGATCTATGTATCTGTTACTGGGGATGCCTTGCATCTAAATATCCGACCGTGACATAACTCAGCTGGCAGCTTCCTGCGTTTCCATACCTTTCGCTTCTGATCCTTGAACAACATATTCGCTATTACTTGCTGAAGTTTATTGCAGAACTCTTTCATTCTCCTCTTTTATTCCAAGTACCGAGGTCACATTCTCCTGTAACACCATTTTCAAATCCCCCCCCACAGCGTTCCAGTCTCCCACACTTATTGAGATATCTCTTCATCTTTTGATTCGGATGTCACCATACATATGTGAATTATTGCTTCGTTGTCGAATTTGACGAGAATAATCCTTTCACTGAAATGTTCTAAGTATCTGTGACCCGGCTATCTGCACATAACGAATGCTTCTCCCGTTACACCATTTTCTTTGGCTACTGATATTACCTATATTTGTCTGATGATATATCCTTATCTCCTTTGCAAGTCACTTCACTGACATACAGTGTATCCAGATAGAGGCTTTGCATTTCCTTGCATTTCCTTTTGAGATTTCTAGCTTCCTTATTACTTTCTAACTTGTGAAATTTCACGATCTGACTCAAGGACTGTTACTACTTCGGCAGACAACTACAGGATGTCTGAATTTGGGAATAAGCCGGAATCATTTTCCAGTCCAGAGATCATCATGACACTTTTTCAGTTGTTGGTCTCATGTCCTGTGGATACACTTTAGCCGGCCGTAGTGCCCGGGCGGGTCTAGGAGCTACAGTCTGGAACCGGGCGACCGCTATGGTCGCAGGTCAGAGTTCTGCCTTGGCCATGGATGTGTGTGATGTCCTTAGGTTAGTTAGGTTTAAGAAGTTCTAAGTTCTAGGGGACTGATGACCTCAGAAGTACAGTCCCACAGTGCTCAGAGCCATTTTTGATACACTTTAGCTTTGTTTAACAACGTGGTTTCTTTTGTCTTCTGCTTCCCCACACCGTTGGTAATTGCTGGTTCTTCTGATTTTTAAGGGCAGTTTGCCACTTCAAGGACAAGCGGTTGCCCTCAAACTGCGACACTTTCACTGAATAATTATGGGAGATTGGAACAACCGAACATCTGTTAAAAAGCAGAAAATCGCAACGGCAATAGATGTCCTCTTTTCACTAAAATAGGCACAGTCCGTTTTCTTTTAGTTCGACTGCAGGATACAACCCACATCTCATTATTTTGCGATATCCAACGAAGTGCACTGCGTCCTATTACAAATTATCAGAGTCCTATACACGTCCACCCTGTGTTAAAACTGGGAAAGACATTTCGACTATTTTGTTGCTGAAACCACCGGTCACTGCACAGTGTCATTGTTATTTCGGAAGCGTTATCAGAGTAAATAAAAAACGAGAATTTAAACTCCAAAGAAAAAACATCTATGGTAAGCTATTTCCTTATGCTTGATGCACAACACTCTACCTGAGAGCAGTCCTTGCAAAACAATGGCGTGTCTGTCAATAAACTGTCATGCACAGGTGTACTACAAACATTTAAGACACGTTAAATTAACATTATAAAATACAATGTTTCACTCCATTGGCTCATATGTCGGAAAAAAAGAAAATCGTGTTACGTTCGACACCGGCATGCTACAAATTAAGAGGACATTGTCGTGTTGTACACTATGACAAGTCCCGTTTTGACAATGCGAAGCTATATCCTACCTGCGTCCTCGAAACAAATCGTGGAAACGTGTCTTGTAATGATACCTCCTATAAGATTTTATCACATCTCTCTCTCTCTCTCTCTCCCTCTCTCTCTCTCTCTCTCTTTCTCTTTCTTTCTCTACCTCCCGTTACATCGAAATCGGATACCGTCTATGTGCTTACATCTGACACTTTTGCTCTATAGATCCCCTCGAATAAAATGTCTGTATACTTTCTACCATACAGTAGATCTTGTGTTTAGGATTGTAAGCAATTTGATCATCACAGCATGTTTCATGCAATCTACTCACATGTCGGGAAAAAACACTATCATTTATAGGTTCCACAAGAAGCTATAATTAAAGTTGTGCTACTTTTTAATTAGATACTATGAAACATGAAATAATACGTATTTCTTAAACATGTAATCGTGACAGCAATAATAAAAACAATTACCGATTCAAGTAGAATAGATACATCCGATTTCTATTAGTTTTGTGAGCAAATCAATGTAGTTCTGAGAGAAATATCTGCATTCAAACTTTAACCAGTTATACAATATACCTTATACCAGTTGTATAAGAGAATCTGCTATAGGATTTGAAAAAAAGAACAAATACCGTCTGCGTGTTGACATCGAGCTTATGACATACATACGTATTGCCCCATAGGGGACGTGGACAGTGCTCGAAGTCGCTTGCAAAGATCTGCGTAAAGTTTTGCCGACTTTAGTCGAGGAAGACCGTATAGAGCAGACTATCAATCGCAAGAGAGGGTTCCTGTATTGGTCCTTCATAAGCAGTTTAATACATTGTTTTTTCGACTGTAAAACATCCCAGAAGAGTACGAATACAGTTTTGTGCACCCCCACACATTTTGTTTTTCTACCATGACTTCGAGGTCTGCCGGTCGCTATGGCCAGGCGGTTCTAGACACTTCAGTCTGGAACAGCGTGACCGCTACAGTCGCAGGTTCGAATCTTGCCTCGGCATGGATGTGTGTGATGTTCTTAGGTTGGTTAGGTTTAAGTAGTTTTAAGTTCTAGAGGACTGCTTACCTCAGATGTTAAGTCCCACAGTGCTCAGAGCCATTTGAACTATTTTGAACTTCGAAGTCTATGACAGATGACAAAACGACACTAACACATTTTGAGCGTCTGGCTCTCACAGAAAGCTGAACATTGCATGGTGCAACCTATGCAGCTCCCACAACACTCAGGTTCGTAGAAATAAAACACAGAGACGATGTTTCTCATTGACCAATATGTGGAAGACATCATATAGGTAAGAAAAAGGGGGCCTCTACGCTTTCAACTACCTAGTTTGAACTACTATTCAAGGACATCCAACCACCCACTTCCCTCATCAGAAATACGTGCACATAGATCGATGCATATAGGAGATGTTTTAGGATTTTTGGTAGCTTAGCGAATAAAGCAGGTAAATATTCTCGTGCGGAATCTTTATTTACGATTTTTGGTAGGTTAGGGAATAAGGTAGGTAAATATTCTCGTGCAAAATCTATATTAACTTTTGCATTTATGTTAACATACAGGAAACAACTCTTTACTTACTTTTCTTAGGTGTAGTTTTAATGAAGTGAAACTTAATTGTTAACTTATAACTTTAATCCACCTTTGAGTGGATTCTTCTTCTAACGAGCAATTTGACAAATACAGAGAAGATATATTCTCGTATTCTGATACATATGTACGTTCCTTCCTGTAAAGTACAAAGGGCGTTCAGAAAGTTTTTCACAGTCGCCTCTAATTTTTTTTTAATTTTTGCAGGAGGATAATGAAACATACTTGAAACATTTAGCTATAAGGTAGTATGACCGTGAAGTAGATGTCAGGTTGCGACAACGGTCGGTGATGGAGTTCCTCTTCAACACCGGCGATGACTCTGCCACATCGATTTACAGGAAGTTGCTCTCTGTTTATGGGGATGACAGAGTGGATCGCAGCAATATCCAGGGTGGTTACAGAAGTTTAAAGAAGGTGACTTCCACGAACAGCAGACCGAAAGGTGATGGCCCCTTCTTCTGGGATCAGTGTGGTGTCATTTTCATTGGCTTTTTGGAACCTGGCTGCACAATTAACCGGGACGGTTACTGTTTGTCATTGGACAAGCTGAGACGTGCCATCAAGACCCACAGACCACAGCTTCAGGGTCAGCTCCTCAGACTACACCATGAAAATGCCAAACCCCATACAGCCCTTATGACGCAGGAGAAAATCAAGAAAATTGTTTTGAAAATTGTTCATCGTCCCTCCTACAGTCTGTACTTGGCTTTGTCTGATTTTTAATTATTTGGTCGTCTGAAGGCCCACCCGTGCAGTAAAACGTTTGATTGTGAGAAAGACCTTATTTTCTGTGTCAAGTGATGGTGCAAAAGTCAATCCCCAGAATTTTACCAAAGTGGATTTACACCATGGAAAGAAGCTTGGGCCAGATGCGTCACAGCTGATGGAAGCTACATTGCGTAGGCTCAATGTGTAGCTAATGTTCCTAGTATGCTCACAAAAAATTTCATTCTCCTCCTGCAAAAAATTAAAAAAATTGGACATGACTGTGCAAAACTTTTTGAACGCCCTTTGTATTTGTTTTATGGCTTTAACTATTAGCTCAGTTCCTTCCTGCAGTTCCTTCAGGCGACAGCATTCGGGGATTTTAGTTTTTCCCCTTATCTGCTCCATAATGCTAGGCGCTTCAGTGCGGAACCGCGCGACCGCTACGGACGCAGGTTCGAATGCTGTCTCAGGCATGGCTGTGTGTGATATCCTTAGGTTAGTTAGGTTTAAGTAGTTCTACGTTCTAGGGGACTGATGACCTCAGATGTTAAGTCCCATAGTGCTCAGAGCCATTTGAACCATTTTTGAACCTAATCGTTCGTCAGTTGGTCTCGTCCTCCTCCCTAATAGCTGAGGCATGTTAAGCACTCTGGAGGAATCCATCTTGATACTTTCAACTACCACAGAAGACTAATCGGTTGAGGCTGTTATGCCTCTTGTTATACCGCAATGGCTGCGCTTCTGGTCACGTGGTCTTCCAATCATACATTCTAAATCTAATTGTACTTGCAGTCCAATTGTAAACCCCTAGATGAATTGTGATATCTTGTGTGGCGGATGGTCCAGCGTGTATGTGTGTGGGTGGCCGCACTATGCAGATGTGTCCCGACCAAAGCACGGCCTGTGTTGCGTGGCTGTGTCGCTATATTTTAGACGAACAAGTTGACTTGGGGCGGCCCACCATCTATCTCCTAAAGTTTAGTTGACTATACATGCTTTTGTGTTGGCAAAGGACCGTCGCCTCAAGGTAGCCAGCGTCCAAGGGGCATGGTGGAAGGCTGGGTGCGGCCAGCAACCGTGAAGGGATGGTTGTTGGCCACAGAAAAATCGTGAGGCGCTCGGCGATAGTAGCTGACTGTTTGAAAAAGCCTGAGCTGCTCCCCCCCCCCCCCCTCCTGTACGCGTATGGAGGGAGGGAGGGAGGGGAGGGATGAGGGGAGTTTAGAGGGCCTCAAATTTCGGCAGTCTGTGAGCGCCCATTGAGTTGGACACAGCTGCAATCTTTTGGGTTCGGTTTTTGAGGAAGTTGTGTTATTACAATGATTTTTCCCAGTAGCCCAGTACATGTGTTGCATTATGAGCCACCCATTATGAGTGCTGGTTTTTTCACGACACTTGGGAAGTGTAATTAGATCAGCGATGCATTTTCCATCAGTTGTGGTAGCATGTATTGGCTTTTATTACCTGGGCTGGAGAGTGATTGTCAAGCAGGTGTCTGTAGCTAACTCTGATGTAAAACATGGGTAGATATACTCCTCAGCTGTTTGCTTACTAACCTCCTGCCTGTGTAATACCAGTATCTCACCAGCTGAATATTTCTCACGAAAATAAATAAATAAATAAATAAATAATATAGTACCTTAAACCCCAGCCCTTTTCCTGCCAGCTCGTAGGTGAAATGTAGAGTTTTAGCGAGTCTGTCACTAGTTTTTTTGTGGTATTGTGAAATTTTTTCCTACCATATCACCACCTATTGTAGGGGACATCAGTATTTCACTTGTATTGCGTTTTTAGCAGTCCTTGTGTAGCGCTAAGCATGTAGTTGTGCAGGTAGGACCAATATGTATAATTAATTACATAATTAGGGCCGATCTTTACTTCAGTTTCGCAACCAAAACAAATAAAGTACTTGAACATAACCTTCCTCTCCTGCATCTGGATAGTTTCTATGTGTTGCCAGTGCGCTTGGCTTTCTGTCCAGAAGGACCAGGATTCGAGTCGCAGAAGTGCAGCTCGATTTTTAAGTTCCCACCAATTCCAAGCGCCTCTGGTGCTATAATTGTGTTAGCGAGGTGCATTTGGGCTTTCCTTCCAAGTCCAGGGTTCAGATCCGAGAAAGGGCACTGCCAATTTCAATTTCCTGCCACTTCCCTGGTATGGGGTGGGGTAAGATGTCAGCATAGCACTGGGACAAATAAATTCACACCAAAATTCGAAATTCCCGCCAAAATTTGAAATTCCATCCAATATGGTAAGTGGTGAGGAGGAAGTGGAGGGGGAGGGATGGGTATGGGGAGGGGCCTGTGATCGACCTACAGGCAGGTGAAAACGCAAGACTTCAACTGGTGGTGAGAGGGGGTGTAGGGACAGTGTAATTAATTGATCAATTTAATTATTTTGCATATCAATTTGATATCAATGTGATATCAAAATTGCACCCATGTCCCCATTATGGAAACACAGGAAGCTTCCAGGTGTATTACCAGGTGGGTACCCAGAAACAGACACATAGATCATAATTTAATACTAGTAGGCTGAAGTTTAAGTCAGTAGTCCAGAAGACTTTATGTGGAGGGAAGTGGGATACTAAAATATGAGGAACGAAGATAGACATTAGTAAATTTTCAATGGCTGGTTATGGCAGTAGGCAGTTCTATTGAAGAGAAATGGGCGTCTCTAAAAAGAGCTAGCTCACAAGTTAGATAAACATAGGTACTAAGAAGATATCTGCGAAGAAATATTGGGTAACAGGAGACATACTTCAACTGACAGACGAAATAAAGAAATACAAAAATATTCACGAAAAATGGCGGTGCAAGGAAGATAGCTGGGAAGAAACTGTTCTCTGTAACAGAAGTCTCTGACGCCTGTGCAGTGGCGCTTGACGCGCTAAGCTAAAGCGTTTCGAATCCTGGTGTTGGATGAAACTGCCAGCATTTGGCAGGCTACGGAAAGAGAGATGGTGGCTTGAAGTCACTGCGCCGGTCTCCTGGATTAAATTCCAAACCTCTCCACATTGTCTCATGAAATGGGGTACGCAGCACTCTCGATGGGGATCCTTCCATCGTATGTGGACGTTCAGCTCGGCAGCGCCGCTGGAGCAGTTCGAGACAAGAAGGCTATCTGCCAGCACCCGGCTTCACACTATCCATTCCCTCATACAACACAAACGTAACATTACACTCTATGTGCATCTATTACACTCACCTACACTCTGGAAATACACATACGACACAAGTCTTCCTTACACTATCTGATCAGAAGAATCCAAATAGACGGTCGCTGTGGCCGAGACGTTTTAGGCGCTTTAGTCTGAAACCGCGTGACCGCTACGGTCGCAGTTTCGAATCCTGCCGCAGGCATGGATGTGTGTGATGTCCTTAGGTTAGTTAGGTTTGAGTAGTTCTATGTTCCAGGGGACTGATGACCTAAGATGTTAAGTCACATAGTGCTCAGAGCCATATGAATCCAGATACCCCTATGTAGTGCGCTGTTTACCACTAGATGTCACCAGAAGCGGACTGGCCAATGTAAATGGAAGCGGGGAGTTCTGTGTTGTTGGTAGCCAGGCAGCAACAGAAGAACGGGTCCGTCACAAGAGGTCACTGACTTCAAACATGTACTCGTCATTGTATGTCAACTCAGTAACAATCCATTAGCGACATATCAACCCTTCCAAAGCTGCGCAAGATGACTGTTGGTGATATGCGTCTAAACGCGATGGAGTAACATCTAAATCTAGACCAGACAGACCTGATGTACTGACAGACAGGTATCGTTGAGAGCTGCGGAGGGTGGCTGTAAAACATCACATGAAATCAGCAGCAGTAACCAATGCTGAGTTCCAAAATGCTAGCCGCAGTCGACCTACCAAAATGGCTGTGCGTAGTAGTTTAAAAATAATGGGCAACAATGCTCGATCGCCTCCGCATAAACCACTCATGTCTGTAGTAAATGCGAAGTGTCGCATGAGGTGGTGTAAGAGCGACGCCACTTGCGGTGAATGACTGGAGACGAATGATGTTGATTGATGAAATGCACTTAGCCAATGGTAAGGTTTACATATTGAGAATGCCTAGAAAGAGTGTTTTTTTCTGGGGGAACGCTGGGAGATGCGTACCCCTAAACGTTTTCGTCGTCAAAGTAATTTTTTTACGATGTTGAGAACTTGGAGGAGTGCCAAAGATTTAATTCACGGCCGTAAATTTTTTATTTCTTTAATTTCATTTTTTCGTGCTGGTAATTTCAACATGAACGATACGAGTTTTTGGTGGAAAAAGCGAAATCATTCAATGTTTCAAGCATTTCGAAGCTCAAATGAAGCAGGCGATTCCAAGAAACACCAAAACAAACAAGAGAATGTGGTATCGAACACTTCAGTTTACATTACCTCAAATGAAGCATGCGATTCCCATAAATCCCTGAACAATAAAATAAAATGGTACCGTACACTTCAATTGACCTATAATACACTTCAAATCAAACAGGTGAGTCCATTCAACCCTATGACATACAAAACAATACAAGGAAATATTATCGAACACGTATTTTAACCTATATCATATCGCATATCCGTTTAGCACTACCGTCGCCCACTATTAGCGGGCGAGGCCACTACATATTGTCGAACTGGCTGCCAGCGATTCAATTGTCGAGAACGGTTGCCGCAGCTTCGAAATGGAGTCAACTGACGAGTCCGATGCCTTTTTTTTTTTTTTTTTTTTTTTTTTTTTTTTTTTTTTTTTTTTTTTTTTAGTTCGACATGTTGATGACGCCATGACTAAAAGCAGACGGGTGGTATCCCATGCTTCAATTATAAGTAATTTTCGCTGAATTATATCCAATGTCGGAGTACCCTCAAACATTTTTTTAGAAAAAAAGCATTTCCTAGAGAACATTGCATGCCATCGCGTGTAGTGCCAGTAGTGAAGTATTATGATACAGAAGTGGATGGGGGTGGGGGTGTTTGTGTAGTTAGGTTGTAGCTACCTTATTGCGCTTAAGAAAACGATAAATATGGAAGGATATGAGCACATTTTACAACATTGTCTGCAACGCACTGCTAAGGAATGGTTAGGAGAGCTTACTGTTTGCATCAGCAAGACGCTGGACCCTGTCATAAAGCAACAAATGGCAATGGTTTGTGGACAGTAATATTCCTGGCATGAACTAGGGGCCCAGAGTCTCCACCTGAACGCAGTGGAACACCTTTGGCATGAAACAGAACGTCAGCTTCACTCCAGACCGCGGGGTAAACATCGCTACCTTCTCTGGGGTCGGCTCTTGAGCAAGAATGGGCTGCCATTGCTCCGCAGACACACCTAACTGAAAGTGTGCCCAGCAGAGTTCAGGCTGTCACAAACGCGTTCGAGTCGTCACACCCCTTACTGATGTCAACTACCAGGTGACCTGATGATATGGCTGAGATAGTGTATATTGAAGTTCTAAGGACATCACACATATTCATGTTCGAGGCAGGATTGTAACCTGCGACCGTAGCGGTCGCGCGGTTCCAGGTTGTAGCGCCTAGAACCGCTCGGCCACTCCGGCCGGCTTAAAAAAGGAAAGAATACACATAAGAATAATATCATTGCAATACATACATATCGATGAATCGTAGTATCTCTACATTAATGAAATCAAATCTGAATATTGTCACAGAAATATGTTAACTACTTTACAGAAACAGTAAAATATTGCTGGTATCGAGAGGTTGAGGTGAGGTGCCGTAATGGTTACGTAATCCAAGTACCATTACAAGTGGAAGCTCAGGGAATGAAAGGGGTTTTTATTCAGAACTTGACAGAAGACCGTTAAAATGGTTCAAATGGCTCTGAGCACTATGGGACTTAACTTCTGAGGTCATCAGTCCCCTAGAACTTAGAACTACTTAAACCTAACTATCGTGATTTCCTGTCAGGAAGGTCGCGGTTCGTAGTAATAGACGGCAAATCATCGAGTAAAACTGAAGTGATATCAGGTGTTCCCCAGGGAAGCATCCTGGGACCTCTGCCGTTCCTGATCTATATAAATGACCTGGGTGACAATCTGAGCAGTTCTCTTAGATTGTTCGCAGATGATTCTGTAATTTACCGTCTAGTAAGGTCATCCGAAGACCAGTATCAGCTGCAAAGCGATTTAGAAAAGATTGCTGCATGGTGTGTCAGGTGGCAGTTGACGCTAAATAACGAAAAGTGTGAGATGATCCACATGAGTTCCAAAAGAAATCCGTTGGAATTCAATTACTCGATAAATAGTACAATTCTCAAGGCTGTCAATTCAACTAAGTACCTGGGTGTTAAAATTATGAACAACTTCAGTTGGAAGGACCACATAGATAATATTGTCGGGAAGGCGAGCAAAAGGTTGCGTTTCATTGGCAGGACACTTAGAAGATGCAACAAGTCCACTAAAGAGACAGCTTACACTACACTCGTTCGTCCTCTTTTAGAATATTGCTGCGCGGTGTGGGATCCTTACCAGGTGGGATTGACGGAGGACATCGAAAGGGTGCAAAAAAGGGCAGCTCGTTTTGTACTATCACGTTATAGGGGAGAGAGTGTGGCAGATATGATACACGAGTTGAGATGGAAGTCATTACAGCATAGACGTTTTTCGTCGCGGCGAGACCTTTTGTCGAAATTTCAGTCACCAACTTTCTCTTCCGAATGCAAAAATATTTTGTTGAGCCCAACCTACATAGGTAGGAATGATCATCAAAATAAAATAAGAGAAATCAGAGCTCGAACGAAAGGTTTGGGTGTTCGTTTTTCCCGCTCGCTGTTCGGGAGTGGAATAGTAGAGAGATAGAATGATTGTGGTTCGATGAACCCTCTGCCAAGCACTTAAATGTGAATTGCAGAGTAGTCATGTAGATGTAGATCCTAAGGGCATCACACATGTCCATGCCCGAGGCAGGATTCGAACCTGCGACCGTAGAAGTCGCGCGGTTCCGGACTGAGCGCCTAAAACCACTAGACCACTGCGGCCGGCAAGACCGTTAAACAGGAGACGATGGAAGCTACGTCTCTTACAAATACACTCCTGGAAATTGAAATAAGAACACAGTGAATTCATTGTCCCAGGAAGGGGAAACTTTATTGACACATTCCTGGGGTCAGATACATCACATGATCACACTGACAGAACCACAGGCACATAGACACAGGCAACAGAGCATGCACAATGTCGGCACTAGTACAGTGTATATCCACCTTTCGCAGCAATGCAGGCTGCTATTCTCCCATGGAGACGATCGTAGAGATGCTGGATGTAGTCCTGTGGAACGGCTTGCCATGCCATTTCCACCTGGCGCCTCAGTTGGACCAGCGTTCGTGCTGGACGTGCAGACCGCTGAGACGACGCTTCATCCAGTCCCAAACATGCTCAATGGGGGACAGATCCGGAGATCTTGCTGGCCAGGGTAGTTGACTTACACCTTCTAGAGCACGTTGGGTGGCACGGGATACGTGTGGACGTGCATTGTCCTGTTGGAACAGCAAGTTCCCTTGCCGGTCTAGGAATGGTAGAACGATGGGTTCGATGACGATTTAGATGTACCGTGCACTATTCAGTGTCCCCTCGACGATCACCAGAGGTGTACGGCCAGTGTAGGAGATTGCTCCCCACACCATGATGCCGGGTGTTGGCCCTGTGTGCCTCGGTCGTATGCAGTCCTGATTGTGGCGCTCACCTGCACGGCGCCAAACACGCATACCACCATCATTGGCACCAAGGCAGAAGCGACTCTCATCGCTGAAGACGACACGTCTCCATTCGTCCCTCCATTCACGCCTGTCGCGACTCCACTGGAGGCGGGCTGCACGATGTTGGGGCGTGAGCGGAAGACGGCCTAACGGTGTGCGGGATCGTAGCCCAGCTTCATGGAGACGGTTGCGAATGGTCCTCGCCGATACCCCAGGAGCAACAGTGTCCCTAATTTGCTGGGAAGTGGCAGTGCGGTCCCCTACGGCACTGCGTAGGATCCTACGGTCTTGTCGTGCATCCGTGCGTCGCTGCGGTCCGGTCCAAGGTCGACGGGCACGTGCACCTTCCGCCGACCACTGGCGACAACATCGATGTACTGTGGAGACCTCACGCCCCACGTGTTGAGCAATTCGGCGGTACGTCCACCCGGCCTCCCGCATGCCCACTATACGCCCTCGCTCAAAGTCCGTCAACTGCACATACGGTTCACGTCTACGCTGTCGCGGCATGCTACTAGTGTTAAAGACTGCGATGGAGCTCCGTATGCCACGGCAAACTGGCTGACACTGACGGCGGTGGTGCACAAATGCTGCGCAGCTAGCGCCATTCGACGGCCAACACCGCGGTTCCTGGTGTGTCCGCTGTGCCGTGCGTGTGATCATTGCTTGTACAGCCCTCTCGCAGTGTCCGGAGCAAGTATGGTGGGTCTGACACAACGGTGTCAATGTGTTCTTTTTTCCATTTCCAGGAGTGTATACACACGGTAATGTGTGATACATATGCAGAACGCTAGCAGTATGGATGTGTTCTAACTATACTCAGGACCCGCATGATGTGTCAGTGCGTAACGACGTCCGATGACTCAAGTGCAATAATACATGCCTTGACTCTAAGTTGGCATTCACAACAATAAAAGTATAGATTCAGGCGACCGGTGATCATCCTCTCTTCTGAGCCGTACAACTTCCTTGGATGGCACCGCAAACAGGCGATTCAGCACACGACATTTATGAGTCGTCCACGGCCTCGCTTTCGTAACGGCTCGCGTGGAGTGCGTTGTCGCTATAAAACGGCTCTGCAAGCGAGCAGGATTACCGACGCGGTGTGAATTAGCTGAGCAGCCTGTTGACGTCCGCCGCGTGAAATGGTCAAGAGGCCCGGCCACTCGGCAAGGCCGAGGTGCTTCAGCCGACAGCTATCCTCGTGTTGGAGGCCACCGCGGGAACTCTTACCTGTTTCACATGAAGGGTGACAGGTGCGAGCCACTATCACACCACGTGCACGTGTAGTTCAGACTGCCGTTTCCGCATTCTTACCTGGAAATACAACAAAGCGATCAGGTGGTTCGGCTAAGGAACATGGTGACTTAGCTGAATGTACCAGATAGTGGAGTAACTTTGAAACGTCCCCTTAGAAAAATTTATCAATTATTGTGCTGGTAAACCGCTTACGTTAT
This sequence comes from Schistocerca gregaria, assembly GCF_023897955.1. NCBI lineage: Eukaryota > Metazoa > Arthropoda > Insecta > Orthoptera > Acrididae > Schistocerca > Schistocerca gregaria. The sequence goes on from NC_064927.1 coordinate 385,977,155, forward strand.
TTCATTTTTAAACAGCTGAGATAAACTGACGGTGCTCAGACATTTCTCTCTTTACTAATTATGACCATCAATAAAATGACAGACAATATTTTTAGCGCAACGCAATCTGACTTTTTTAATAATCCCTACAAAAGAATGGTCCTGACTAGCAATAACCTATACCTTTCATGAATCACTTACCTCACAAAAACCTTCGTTACTCGAACTACTGCAATACAGCGAGCGCCAATACTGCCAGCTAAATAAAAGTTTCTAACTACTGAAGGCACTAACTACTGATAGGCATAGTTAGGAAATGAAAGATTTTGATACGGAACAAACAATGTATTTACCTTAATACTGTTCAAAAGTGTGTGTGTGTGTGTGTGTGTGTGTGTGTGTATCAGTTCATGACATCCAGTCTTACAAATTTACTCTCTCTCTGATGGACCCACGTCCAGATCATCCGCTCTCATAACTCCGCCATCTCACTCCCCACATCCACCACTGCTGGCGGCTCACCTCCAACTGCACAACGCTAGGCGCTGTTCACATCCAACTGCCCAACGCTATAATAGCGACTATTCCAACAATGCCAACCAGCCACAGACTGCACACAACACAGTCAGTGATTTTCATACAGAGCGCTACGTGGCGTTACCAATAAGAAAACCTAAACAGCCTACTTACAACTTGAATATGGCGTCTTACTAGTTTGGACCGTATGTCCCGCCAAAAATACATTGAAGCGCCAAAGAAATTGGTGAAGGTATACGTATTCAAATACAGATATATGTAAATAGGCATAATACGGCACTGCGGTCAGAAACGCCTATATAAGACAACAAGTGTTTGGTGCTGTTGTTAGATCGGTTACTGCTGCTGCAAACTAGCAATGGGGCACAGCATCTCCGAGGTAGCGATGAAGTGGGTATTTTCCCGTACGACCCTTACACGACTGTACCATGAATATCAGGAATCCGGTAAGACATCAAATCTCCGACATCGCTGCGGCCGCAAAAATATCCTGCAAGAACAGAACTAATGACTGGTGAAAAGAATCGCTCAACGTGACAGAAGTACAACCATCCGCAAACAGCTGCAGATTTCAATGCTGGGCCATCAAAAAGTGTCATCGTGCGAACTTTTCAACAAAACATCATCGATATGGACTTTCGTAGCCGCATTTGGTGCAGTGGATACAGTTTCGGGTTAGCAAGGAGGTAGTCGAGGGTTAGATTCTGGGTTCGGGCGCAATTTTTTTTTTATTTGTCAATTTTATTCAAACTTTTCGTACTGTAACGTACATCATTTCTGCAGTCATATGTATCCTGAATTTAGAACAATTTGTAACGCGGAATATTAACAAATGCGTGGTTATACAAATGAGAAATAGGCAGTTGAAACAAATGACCTGCCATAGGACAGAATACCTACGCAAACAATATCAATTTCGAGATGCTACAGATGATAGCACAGTACAATAACATAACATTTATTTGTCATTTATACTAGACGTAATATGAGCGCTCAGATTTCGCACATTAGCAATCAGTGGCAATAATAATGTCCATATTAATGATCGCATAACCTTCACAACAAAATACGTTGTCCTCAGAACAACAGATGCTCAAAGCTACTCCTCTGAATGTAAAAACACTGCGTGACCCGCCTAGTCATACAGCTCTGGACCCTACCCAACACAGCTCAGTAACAAGAGCAGCATGAAGTCGCGCTACCAGTTCTTCCACATTCGTCAGCAGAGTAGAGTACACGTACTCCTTCAGGTGTCCCCGCAGGAAAACATTCAGGGGACTTTGGTCATCCATACAGCTGGAGCTCCACATCTGAGCCACTTCCCTGGAAATGTTCTGTCCAAATACTGTCACACATTAATTCCAGACTGTGGATGTGTACCATCGTGTTAGGAACCATATCTTCTGCCGAACGTGCAACGTTTTCCAGTGCATCAGGCTGATAGTTTGAGAGGAATGCATGATACCATCGTCCAGTCAACCGGTCAGGGTGGCAAACACCTGTCACCCAATATTCCCGCCCAGACGTTGATACCGAAGCAAAGTTGATATCCGCGGTCGCGAGTGGCATGAGCGTTGTGCATATTGAAGACACCCTCATGTGTGAATGCTGCTTCATCCGACCATATTACGGTGTTCACGAAGTCATCGTTGGCTTCCTGTTGTTGTTTGGACCATTCACAGAACTGTATCCGCTGACGGCTATCTGCAAGATCCACCTGTTGCGTGAAAGCATAATGATAGGGTTGCAGCCCACGCTCGTGCAGTAAGTTATAACGACCGTGCATTGCGAGACACGCAGCTTCCTTGCTACGCTACGCGTACTTCGCTGAGGTTCTTGGTGTATGACCTCCAGAATAGCTTCCTCAGTAGTTGGAGTACGGCTATCCCGTGGATGTCCTCTGTTACACGAAGGTGGAAGTAGAGAACCTGACTCCCGAAGGCGCAGCTCCAGACGACGAAACACAGTTTTATCTGGATGGCAGCCCGGTTATCAGATGCACCAAGGACCAGAAGCATATCCACATATTCATCGTTTGTGTATGCCATACGCCTGCCACACTGGTTTAGAGATTGACAATGAGAAACTTCGATACGTGTACGCTTGTACACTGGAGTCTGTCACGGACATATAGTATAAACATCCAATCAGTCATGTGCGCTCTTCCACCCAACGCGCGCCGGCCGGTGTGGCCGAGCGGTTCTAGGCGCTACAGTCTGGAACCGCGCGACTGCTACGGTCGCAGGTTCGAATCCTGCCTCAGGCATGGATGTGTGTGATGTCCTTAGGTTAGTTAGTTTTAAGTAGTTGTAGGTTCTAGGGGACTGATGACCTTAGCAGTTATGTCCCATAGTGCTCAGAGCCGTTTTTTGAACGTAACGCCAATTACCCTCTGACAGATACAGTTCTTCAAGATTCATCCCGACACCGTTAATTGTGAAATGTTCAATTTCGAATTACACTGTTTCCCTGACAGTAATAGACGCACTGTTTCCACAATCCCATCTATAGAATAATAGTAGTAATGCAATGAGATACGTACTAAACAGCACGCGGTTGCCGGACTTAGTGTTGAAAGGCATAATTAGCGGGACCATGCGGATAACCCATGCAAATAGTAACCGAATTCCGACATTGTTCGCAAAGCACGTTGCTAGTCCTACTGGTAACGTTAAGTCCTAACGAAACGTAACGGATCTGAACAGGGCAAGAATAATAGTTGGTACTAATCTCGGCTGCACCCGTTGGAGGTTCGCTCGGGCTTAGTTGTGTGTGTTGTCAGCGTAAGTTAAAGTTGGATTAAGTAGTGTGTAAGCCTAGGGACCGATGACTTCAGCAGTTTGGTCCCATAGGAAATTTTTGGTACTAATCTATGGGACCATTGGAGGAGGGTACAAAGAAAACAGGTTTCGCATCTAGTAGATGATGTGGTGCAAATAAATTCACGCCCACGTTGTGGAAAGGGCTTCTTTCAAACTGACCAATCTTCCATTTCTACTATTGCAGTATGTATGTGCAGATGTTTTCATGTAAGTGCAGATGTTTTCTAGAGGACCCGCTGCAATCGCTGTTGACGATTAAGATATCAGATACCGTACTACCTAGACTACATTTACCAAAGAAAAAACATCTGCCTCAAGCCAGCACAAAAATTGCTTCGGTGGTTACAGTGTAGCCAGATTGACACTCTTTAACGTCCCTTTTCTGCCGGATGTACCTGTCGGACGAGATTTTGTGAGAGACATTTTTATTTATCGCTAGAATGTGAGAAGTCGCGCTGCGAAGCCCGAGTGCGCGAATTTCGCTTCACCCTGTATATTCGGGTTTGGCATAATATTGGTTCACAGTGGACCCGGCTAAAGTGAACAGCGGTTGTTGAACCAGTGAACACGAGGCAATAAAACATTAAATATACAGTGCTGGACGTCAAAATCGCAACACACTAGTGTCACAAAACTGTTAACACAAACGTTTACACTCCCACCATTAGCGCAATAACAGGAAATGTTAGATTTAGAATAACAGGAAATGTTAGATTTAGCTCCCATTTGTGTCCTTTTTGTTACACTTTGTTTTAATTCACTGTTACTGAACTGTTTCACTTTTCTGTTAGAAGGAATGGCCGATTCGGTTTCGTCCACTGTGTATCGTATACAGATGGTTATGATGCCTGTTTCGTACGGGCCACAAATGTTCAGAGGACGAGCTCCACGTTGCTACGCAGATGTCGTTCTTTTTTATCAATAATTACTGTTAATTTTTTGATAGTTTCCTTGGAACAAATTATCAACCATAGGAAGTATGCAAAATATTTAGGCTCATGGAGCAAAATGTAGCATCAATTTTACAAAAACACAGGGTGGTCCATTGATCGTGACAAGGCCAAATATCTCGCGAAATAAGCGTCAAACGAAAAAACTACAAAGAACGAAACTTGTCTAGCTTGAAGGGAGCGACCAGATGGCGCTATGGTTGGCCCGCTAGATGGCGCTGCCATACGTCAAACGGATATCAACTGCGTTTTCTTAAAATATGAAACAATTTTATTACATATTCGTGTAGTACGTAAAGAAATATGAATTGTCTAGTTGGACCACTTTTTTCGCTTTGTAATAGTCACAAACACATGGATCACAATAACAATTGGTAACTGGTAGGTTTTTTAAATTAAAATACAGAACGTAGGTATGTTTGAACATTTTATTTCGGTTCTTCCAATGTGATACATGCAACTTTGCGAACTTATCATTTCTGAGAACGCATGCTGTTACAGCGTCATTACCTGTAAATATCACGTTAGTGCAATAAATGCTCAAAATAAGGTCCTTCAACCTCAATGCATTTGGCAATACGTGTAACGACATTCCGCTCAACAGCGAGTAGTTCGCCTTCCGTAATGTTCGCACATGCGTTGACAATGCGCTGACGCATGTTGTCAGGCGTTGTCGGTAGATCACGATAGCAAATATCCTTCAACTTCCCCACAGAAAGAAATCCAGGGACGTCATATCCGGTGAACGTGCGTGCCATGGTATGGTGCTTCGACGATCAATCCACCTGTCATGAAATATGCTATTCAACTCCGCTTCAACCGCACGCGAGCTATGTGCCGGACATCCATCATGTTGGAAGTACTGTGTCATCACAGATACATCTTGTAGTAACATAGCTAGAACATTACATAGGAAATAACATACACTACACCATTTAGATTGCAATCGATAAAATGGAGGCCAATTGTCCTTCCTCCCATAATGCCGAACCATAGATTATCCCGCCAAGGTTGAAGATGTTCCACTTGTCGCAAGCATCGTGTATTTTCCGTTGCCCAATAGTGCATATTATGCCGGTTTACGTTACCGCTGTTGGTGAATGACGCTTCGTCGCCAAATAGAACGCGTGCAAAAAATTTGTCATCGTCCCGTAATTTCTCTTGTGCCCAGTGGCAGAACTGTGCACGACGTTAACAGTCGTCGCCATGCAATTTCTGGTGCGTAGAAATATGGCACGGGTGCAGTCGATGTTGATGTAGCAATCGCAACACCGACGTTTTTGAGATTCCCGATTCTCGCGCAATTTGTTTGCTACTGATGTGCGGATTACCCGCGACAACAACCAACACACCTACTTGGGCATCATCATTTCTTGCAGGTCGTGGTTGAAGTTACACATATGGCTAAACACTTCCTGGCCGGCCGCGGTGACCGAGCGGTTCTAGGCGCTTCAGTCCGGAACCGCGCGACTGCTACGGTCGCAGGTTCTAATCCTGACTCGGGCATGGATGTATATGATGTCCTTAGCTTTAAGTAGTTCTAAGTTCTAGGAGACTGATGACCTCAGATGCTAAGTCCCATAGTGCTCAGAGCCATTTTTGAATTTGAACACTTCCTCTTTCCTTAAATAACGTAACTATGCGGCGAACGGTCTGGACACTTGGATGATGTCGTCCAGGATACCGAGCAGCAAACATAGCACACTCCCGTTGGGCATTTTGATCACAATAGCCATACATCAACACGATATCGAGCTTTTTCGCTATTTGTAAATGGTCCATTTTATCACGGGTAATGTATCACGAAGCAAATACCGTCCGCATTGGTGGAATGTTACGTGATACCACGTACTTATACGTTTGTGACTATTACAGCGCCATCTATCACAAAGCGAAAAAAGTGGTCCAACTAAAACATTCATATTTATTTACGTACTACACGAATATGTAATAAAAAATGGGGGTTCCTATTTTTTAAAAAAAACGCAGCTGATATCCGTTTGACCTATGGCAGCGCCATCTTGCGGGCCAACCATAGCGCCATCTGGTTTCCCCCTTCAAACTAGACGAGTTCCGTTCTTTGTAGTTTTTCCGTTTGATGCTTATTTCGTGAGATATTTGGCCCGGTCACTATCAATGGACCACCCTGTATGTTACACATTAACAGAAATGACTGGACAGTATTTTTATTTAATAGTCGTGTAATAGCAGTGATTCGTCAAGCGAATGTTACTATCATCCTTAAGTTGTGCGCTCCAGTGCTCGTAAATTGATTCAGGTACTTGGTGCAACGAACAGAACTGATAAATTTCACTACTGCCGCAAGAAAACAATTCATCTACATACGTTGGCACGTCATACTGATTCTGTGCAGCTCCCGATACAAGATACGTACTTTTTACGACGAGTAGATTCAGTCGATTTGAGACATAGAGAGGTATATGTGGGTTTGGCGTAATACTGGTTCACAGTGGATGCAGCTAAAGTGAACTAAGTCGACGATCAACAAACTTCAAATTCGCAAGAGTAGTATTACGTGTTTTCTAATGACCCGGCCCTTTAGGGCAGCTACGTGACAGGATGGGTGAGAGAAATGGTGAAGGAGAGGGCAGATTTACTCTGGGCGCACGGTCAAACAGCGGTAGTACTGACAGGTGTTTATTCAAGCAGCAGTATACGGCACTCCGGTCGTCCTCACGGGTGCGCTGTTTGCCTGCAGGCGCACCCGAACGCTGAATGCGCTGACCTCCCGATCCGCCGGCGACGTCCGTTATCCTGGGTCGTGGACGGCAGACCAACAAGCGACGCCCTGAGTGCCAAAAGCGGTGAAGAACAAGCGTGGCTCGACCAGGTCGTCCGGAATCTTGCCACCTATGCAGACCCGCCTTACTTGTGATCCCCACAGCACAGAGCGAAGTGGCGCAGTGGCCAGCACCCTACACTCGCTTTCGAAAGAACGACAGTTCAATAAAAAAAATGGCTCTGAGCACTATGGGACTTAACATCTTAGGTCATCAGTCCCCTAGAACTTAGAACTACTGAAACCTATCTAACCTAAGGACATCACACAACACCCAGCCATCAAGAGGCAGAGAAAATCCCTGATCCCGCTGGGAATCGAACCCGGGAACCCGGGCGTGGAAGGCGAGAACGCTACCGCACGGCCACGACGGTTCAATCCCGTGTCCGGCCATCCTGGTTTAGGTTTTCCGTGATTTCCCTAAATCGCTTCAGGCAAATGCCGGGATTGTTCCTTTGAAAAGGCCCGAGTGATTTATCCTTCCCTAATCCGATGGCATTGGCCGGCCGAAGTGGCCGAGCGGTTCTAGGTGCTACGGTCGCAGGTTCGAATCCTGCCTCGGGCATTAGCCGAGCGGTCTACGGCGCTGCTGTCATGGACTGTGCGGCTGGTCTCGGCGGAGGTTCGAGTCCTCCCTCGGGCATGGGTGTGTGTGTTAGTCCTTAGGCTAATTTAGGTTAAGCAGTGTGTTGGCATAGGGACTGATGACCTTAGCAGTTAAGTCCCATAAGATTTCACACACATGTAAACATCTGCCTTGGGCATGGATGTGTGTGATGTCCTTAGGTTAGTTAGGTTTAAGTAGTTCTACGTCTAGGGGACTGATGAGCTCAGATGTTAAGTCCCATAGTGCTCAGAGCCATTTGAACCATTTGAACCGATGGGATCGATGACATCGCTGTTTGGTCCCCTCCCCGAAATCAATCAAACAACAAACACATGTCGTTCGGTTGTGTGGACTAGTCGAGACCAGATGTCTGTTGCCGAGCAACAGTGTTCCGATCGCCCCACAGAGATCGAACAGGACGATGTCTGATGACGTCTAGGTCGCTAGGAGGCCGTGAGGGCACGCCTCCCCCAGCCCTATCGTAGACAACGGGCAGTCTGTCGGCGGAAGTGTCGCAGAGGACGGTTACTGATTTCTCCCCGCATCCGTGAAGCTTCCCAAATCGCATTGTCGCTACGCCACGGGTAAGTATGCCTCGCAAGGACTCGATGAGTCAGTCAGCGGGTTGGTAGATGGCCGATCTTCATCAACAAGGGTGGGTCGTGTCCTCTCTGAAACTTTAAAGCCCGTGATTCTCTCCGTATCAATGGTGGCACGACTGAATGCTTTGAGTCTCTAAGCTCGATTACTTATATTTTTATATACTGAAGTGCCAAAGAAATTCGTATAGACATGCTTATTGAAGTAAAGAGAGATGTAAACAGGCAGTATATGGCGCAGCGGTGAGCAACGCCTGTGTAAGGCCACAAGTTTCTGACGCAGTTGTTAGGTCGATTACTGCTGCTAGAATGGCAGGTTGTCAAGATTCAAGTGAGTCTGAAAGTGGTGGAAGAGGAATGTGACACAGCATCTGCGAGGCAGCGATGAACTGGGGATTTTCCCATATGGCCATTTCATGAGTGTACCGTGAATATCAGGAACTTGGTAAAACGTCAAATCACACATATCGCTGAGGCCCGAAAAAAAATCCTGCAAGATCGGGTCCAACGGCAACTGAAGAGAATCGTTCAACGTAAAAGAAGTGCAACTCTTGGGCAAATTGCTGCAGATTTCAATGTTGGGCCATCAGCAAGTGTCAGTGTGCGAACCATTCAACGAAACATAATCACTATGGGCTTTCGGAGTCGAAGGCACACTCTTGTATCCTTGATGACTGCACAACACATAGCTTTACGCCTCGCCTGGTCCCGTCAACACCGACATCGGACTGTTGATGACTGGAAACATGTTGCCTGGTCAACCGATTCTCGTTTCAAAATGTATCGAGAGGGTGCATGTGTACGGGTATGGAGTCAATCTCATGAATCCATGGATCCTGTATGTGAGCAGGGAAGGGAAGGCTCTGTAATTGTCTGGGGCGTGTGCAGTTGGAGTGATATGGGACCTCTGATACGTCTAGATACGTCTCTGACAGGTGACTCGTACGTAAGCATCCTGTCGGATAACCTGCATCCATTCATGTCCATTGTGCATACCATTGGCCTTGGGCAATTTTTGCAGGACATTGCGACATCCCATACGTTTGAGTTGCTACAGAGTGGCTCCAGGAACAATATCCTGAGTTTAAAAACTTCCGCTGCCCACCAAGACCCCCGACATGAACATTATTGAACATATGTGGAGTGCCTTGTAACACGCTGTTCAGAAATGATTTACATCCCCTCGTACTTTACGGATTTATGGACAGCCCTGCAGGATTTATGGTGTCACTTCCTTCCAGCACTATTTCAGTCATTAGTCGAGTCCATGTTTCGTCATGTTGTGGTACTTCGGCGCTCTCACGGGGGCCAACACGATATAAGGATAGGCGCAAATTGAGACGCGTATAGCGCGTGTGGCGCGACGCAGCGCAGCTCGTGTTTTTGTAACATCACGTGGGACCGCGCAAATTGGGACGCGACGCGACTGGGACGCAACACACGCCTGCGCCAGGTCGCGCGGCGTTGTGGTTGCGGCACATTTTCTCGCGACGCGCGTCGCGCTTGCCTCGCTACCACCGTGGGAAATTTGAGGCGGGGAGCGGAAAAGTAGCCCGGCCATATGCTCACGTCGGAACGGCGCGTAAGAGCAGTGGTATTATTGCCAATACGATAAATTTTGCCTTACTGTGTACTGAATTTTATTGCCTTTGGGTAGTGTTTCGTTTTTCGCCATTTAAACGCTCCAGCTTTCTTCGTTAGCTCGTTATACTTTTCTGTTATTTATATCTGCATAGTTTTGTTTTGTTTTTCTTCTGTCAAGAGAAATGTATACTTCACTAACTGATGAGCCATTGGCCTCTGGAATTGCACCATATGCCTCCGCGATGTTTTCAAATCGCAAGAAGGGACAGAAGGTAGTGAATAAGGAAGCAAGGAATATTATAAAATCATGTGATTAAGAATCAAGGCAGCGAAGTAAGGCAAGGTTATATTCTCGCTGCCTAGTAAGCTCGCGTATGTGTATGATCTCTTACAAAAATTTAGAAAGGGGTAATCTCCACAGGTGTGATCCCTTTGTGCTTGTGGTAAAAAGCGTTCAAGATCTGAAGTATAGAAGCTTCACTGTGATTACTCTGATATGGATGTAATAATGTAATACGACACACTGTACTACATGCATGTGAACAACATATTTCCACTGCAAGCCAGAAACAGTCGAAAAGCAGTCACAAATAACAATGTTTTAGTTGGTTCGTCTTGATGAGAAAAAGCATTTCAATTGTTGCATGGACATTTTCAGCATTAATAAACTAATTATACAACAACAGGCTACACAAATGAAGAAAATGGTCGGTATCATTACGAAAGTAGGAATATCCTAAAAGGGTGTTATGGTTAGATATATTTAATTTGTTGAAATGTGCTGCTGACAAAGGCAGATCTACTTTCATGACAATGTTTTTCGAACTCCATCTCACAAGGCACACATGGCTAGCTTGTGCATTCCTGTCGCGCGCATTATCCTTCGCTGCTGACAGTGCACTGACCATTATGTTGTGCGACAGACCAATTGTTTATTTTTCTCAATAACAACTATTTTATTCGCGAACACACATCAGTTTGGCAAGCCCTAGGTGAGTAAACAATATCTGACATATGCCTACTATTCCACCTGAAGGAACGCTCGTCATTATTTTAATACGCTCAGATCAAGAGAAGGAATAAAATCCTTTGGTAAATTTCCATTCTAGTCGCTCAGTGTTAAAAATACGATGGGTGACGGGGATTCCACCAAAACTCCAACAGAATTGCCAATCTGTTTTTGTGTGAGTTGTTAACCTTTTCTCATTCGAAGAAGCATCGCCATTTATGAGTAAAGGCCACATTTCTCTTGGTGACTTGTTTAATTGTACTTCCTTTGTCACAATGTAATTTGCCCAACTCATCCCACAGCAGCTATTGAGACAGAATTCCGAAAGGGAGAGCCTCATTAAACAAGTAATTGGGAATCACAGAGTTCAATAGCATACGAAAACCCTCATAGTATCGGTTTGCAGTAACATAAAAGAAGAAATTTCATGTTTATTTTCATACTAGGAAGCTCTTGTTTCGCTAGCTGTCGATAACTCTTACAAAATTACAGTCACTGAAGTGAAATAATTAAAAAAAGAAGTATAAGTAGTGATATATCGCCACCGACAAGAAAGTTTCTGTCTGTTTAATAATTGGCAAAACACTCTCCTCCTTGTGTGTTATCATTCGCCAAACTTTCGTTTCGATGTCTCGAGCGGTTTAGGAGATACGAGACATGTTGCGAGTATTTCATTCTCGCGGGCGTGAGATGGGAAGTGAGCGCGCTACATGGGATCCATTTTCTCGTGATCGGAGGCAGATAGAGACGTCCTCCCAAGGCTAAACAAAAATTCAACATGTTAGATAAATTTCATACGCAGCAACATATGGCGTAATACGCACCAAACGCAAAATCAGAACGACCCCTAATTTTCGTTGCAAACTTTTTGAGTTTTGCGTAGTGTTTTACTAAAATGTGTACATCACAATAAGAATGGTCATTAGCGAGGAGATGGGCGCTTAGTCACGAAGCTGACATATAAGGCTACTAGGAAGGCAAAAATCATATATTTTTAGACAATAGTTTCTGTAAAATCGTTGAGGAAGATAAGAGCTTGCGCGCGCTTCGGTTCTGTCAGCCAGTCGGTGCGTGCGAAGTATGGTGTACGCGTCGCAATATGCGCTGGACTCGGGCGACCCGTGTGGCACGAGCGTGTCGCGCTGTAGTGTCGTGTCACGTCACACGTGCTATACGCGTCTCAATTTGCGCCTAGCCTAAAGGCAGGCGTACCAGTTTCTTTGGCTCTACAGTGTAGCTGGCGCTTCTGATGTAGTCCTGCTGAAGGTGGATGAGTAAGTTTGCTTCCTACTGCTGGTGCTGCCAGCTTTTCCTAATTCGCTCTAGCCAGAGCATGGGTTGCTATGTCCAGTTAAAACTGAAAGTGTGAATTTCACGGTAGAACGCATGTGGCTGAGTTAAAAAACATTACTTCACTCTCTCTCACATCGTGTTAGCTGTTCCATGCGCTCGAATGTTGATCTGTGTGGCAACATACCCCCCCCCCCCCCCCCCCCCTGCCTGTCAGACCGGAGTGTTTTGTTGCTACGTCAACACTACTGTCCAGTGGCTTACTTGATTAGCACACCGGTCTTGCTGGCCACTACTGCATGCCCAAGGTAGGAATAAAATTTTAGAAACTCCCAATTCGCACGCTGAACTTTTCTGGGGCGCAGCAGCGTGGATACAAGTGATTAGAAAAGTTGTAATGCCAATCACAGGCTGTTTCTATGGAAACATTCGCCGTATTTGTATTTCAGAGATCGAATTTTAATGTTCTCTGTCTGTGAGAATCTTATACCATTTGTAAAAAGGAGGAGAGTCGACTAATGCATGTGGATATGCAGCCGCAGGATTATAGCCTATCAATACAGTGGTTTATCATTTCGCGATATTACGGCTCATGTTGGTTGGGTTTACATGCCTGTCGTACGAATATCGAATCGATATATTCATGAAGACCATAGCAACGCGATGCAAGATCTCAACAGCCACTCGCGACTAGTGCCTGATCGGACACACATGTTGTTCGGCCTACCATGCAGGAACGGATAGTCACGTCACATGACTCAAGAAATGGGCGTTTTTGCAGCAAGATTGTTATCCACACAGACACTGAAACGACGTCTAGGGCGTCATGGGCGTCAGAACTATTACTGCGCCTTGCGTTGACGTGGCATTAATGTTGTGAATTCCACTGATGTGGTGGCAGAAAGGGGCGTTCGACAGTAGTACTCCCAGCGACAACCCTGAACTCAGGAGTCACACCACTTTGTCTTTTCTGACTTGCCGAGGTTCCCTGTACAGCATCACCATGTCTGCACCTCTATATGGAGACTCTGAAGAGAACTCACGTTGCCACGCTGCATTTGTCATCGTCATACAGGCTCAGCAGCTGCTGTAATGATATGGGGTACCACTGAGCGCACAACACGTTCAGTTGTGTTTCGCATAGCCCATTATGTGAGCAGCAGCCGATAATTTTCTGACGGCTTATGGCCAGCTGCCGTCCCTTTCTTTGACTTCTCCGTGACACTATCTTTCAACAAAATTAAGCAGTACTACAGATTTCCCGTTGTGAGCTGATCTATCTTGGTACAGAGAGCGCTCGACTGTTTTCTTGGTCAGAGTGTTCACATCTGTCATCTACTGAAGACGTCTGGTTTTTGGTTGCCAGCACACTGGAATCACCCCCCTCCCTTACAACCACAGCAACTCATGAACTATACCAAGAATTCGAGGCAGGACGGAGTGAAATAACCATATCTGTCATTCTAGGTCAGTTTGACTCAGTGCCATGGCAGATTAGAATTGCATGCACTAAATTTCGTACCCCGCGTGATACAAAGGCAGCTTTTCGTTTTGAAGAAAATATGTGGTCATTATCATCTCACGAGTTGCCATTAACACAGCCACAAGATTTGTTGGTCGCCTTCGGTCATCCCGCTCTAGCCAGTACTGGAAAAAAGTTATTGACAATTTTCTCACTTACGTCTCATGATCTGCACGGTTCACATGTGTATATGCCTTGTAGCGATATCACTATATTACAAAGTTAGTTGCTTTGCGTGTACATAAGGAAACTATAAAAATATCTTGCAGAACTTTTGGCTGCTTTCTCCAACACCATACTAGAGAACAGATAACGCTTTGCGAATGTGAGCTATAGAAAATGCAGTGAACGACAGACAAGCATTGTGGATGTTTCATCTTGCTACATGAAGTATGTACAGTGTCACAGGTATTGAACTAAATGAAAATAAAAACGTAAATTAGTTACAAACTACGGCGTGCACACGCTTTATTTGCACACGTCACTACAGATATTCGGCTTTAGGTTACGACATATTCGATATGTCTGCCATGATATTGCGCAGACGAATAGTGAAATTCTGCAGGACCTGCTGAAGTGTAGCAGCATAGATGCTATCGATGATCTCCTGAATGGCTGTTTGCAGCTCAGTAGTGGTTATTGCTGTTGCTGTACGCCTTGTCTTTAATATAGCCCCTCAAAAAGAAGTCGCATATGTTCAGATCTGGAGAATATGGCGACCAATCGAGGGCAATGCCACTGGGAATTTGGGTACCCCAGAGCCAGAATGCGGTTCCCCAAGCTATCGTCCAGGACATCAAACACTCTCCTGCTTCGATGACGTCGGGCTCCGTCTTGTGTGAACCACATCTTGTCGAAATCAGGGTAACTCTGGATAGTGGGGATGAAATCACCTTCCAAAACCCTCACGTATCCTTCGTCACTCACCGTGCCATCAAGGAATATACACTCCTGGAAATGGAAAAAAGAACACATTGACACCGGTGTGTCAGACCCACCATACTTGCTCCGGACACTGCGAGAGGGCTGTGCAAGCAATGATCACACGCACGGCACAGCGGACACACCAGGAACCGCGGTGTTGGCCGTCGAATGGCGCTAGCTGCGCAGCATTTGTGTACCGCCGCCGTCAGTGTCAGCCAGTTTGCCGTGGCATACGGAGCTACATCGCAGTCTTTAACACTGGTAGCATGCCGTGACAGCGTGGACGTTAACCGTATGTGCAGTTGATGGACTTTGAGCGAGGGCGTATAGTGGGCATGCGGGAGGCCGGGTGCACGTACCGCCGAATTGCTCAACACGTGGGGCGTGAGGTCTCCACAGTACATCGATGTTGTCGCCAGTGGTGGGCGGAAGGTACACGTGCCCGTCGACCTGGGACCGGACCGCAGCGACGCATGAATGCACGCCAAGACCGTAGGATCCTACGCAGTGCCGTAGGGGACCGCACCGCCACTTCCCAGCAAATTAGGTACACTGTTGCTCCTGGGGTATCGGCGAGGACCATTCGCAACCGTCTCCATGAAGCTGGGCTACGGTCCCGCACACCGTTAGGCCGTCTTCGGCTCACGGCCCAACATCGTGCAGCCCGCCTCCAGTGGTGTCGCGACAGGCGTGAATGGAGGGACGAATGGAGACGTGTCGTCTTCAGCGATGAGAGTCGCTTCTGTCTTGGTGCCAGTGATGGTCGTATGCGTGTTTGGCGACGTGCAGGTGAGCGCCACAATCAGGACTGCATACGACCGAGGCACACAGGGCCAACACCCGGCATCATGGTGTGAGTAGCGATCTCCTACACTGGCCGTACACCTCTGGTGATCGTCGAGGGGACACTGAATAGTGCACGGTACATCCAAACCGTCATCGAACCCATCGTTCTACCATTCCTAGACCGGTAAGGGAACTTGCTGTTCCAACAGGACAATGCACGTCCGCATGTATCCCGTGCCACCCAACGTGCTCTAGAAGGTGTAAGTCAACTACCCTGGCCAGCAAGATCTCCGGATCTGTCCCCAATTGAGCATGTTTGGGACTGGATGAAGCGTCGTCTCACGCGGTCTGCACGCCCAGCACGAACTCTGGTCCAACTGAGGCGCCAGGTGGAAATGGCATGGCAAGCCGTTCCACAGGACTACATCCAGCATCTCTACGATCGTCTCCATGGGAGAATAGCAGCCTGCATTGCTGCGAAAGGTGGATATACACTGTACTAGTGCCGACATTGTGCATGCTCTGTTGCCTGTGTCTATGTGCCTGTGGTTCTGTCAGTGTGATCATGTGATGTTCTGACCCTAGGAATGTGTCAATAAAGTTTCCCCTTCCTGGGACAATGAATTCACTGTGTTCTTATTTCAATTTCCAGGAGTGTAGAACCCATTATTCCGTGACTGGAAATTGCACGCAACATAGTCTCCCATTTAGGGTGGAGACTTATCGATCGCGAAACGCGGATTCTCAGTCCCCCAAATGCGGCAATTTTGATTGTTGACGATCCCATCCAAATGAAAGTGGAATTCGTCGCTAAACCAAACCACATAACGCTTACTAATTCCAATCATGCCCCGTGGCCAACCGTGCAGTTTGAACGTCCTAACGCAAACCGTTCGGAAGTTATGACGATTTTATTTCATATAGTTCAGTAATTGTCACCCAGTATCAGTGACACATGTTCGTAAATGCATTCATAGTTAGCCATCCATTCAATACACAGGAAGAACTACATACATTATGTGATAGAAAAAGTGTAGAACTCAGAAGGGCAGAAAGAAACGAAATGAAACTTCACGTGTCGAGCGGGTTTGCGATGTTATTTTATTGATTAGAACATCGACTCAAATCAACAAAGAACTAGGCAGTACTTACCCACTTATTAGTAGGACGTTGCACCCCATCTGGCCTCAATGTATTCGTTCAGGGCGGTTGTCATAAAGCATTTGTATCCTCTTCTGTGGCATGCGGGTTTCAACTTTTGTAACTGGTCCGTCACACCCGAGATTCTTGCACTGGGTTGAAGTTGACGTCCGAGCTGTTTTCACACTTGTTCTGTCGGTGACAAAACTCCGGATCTTGCTGGCCACGAGAGTACCTTAACATCATAGATATTGTTTACAGAGACACCTGTCACGTGCACCATAATTCTGATTTACGATAGATAACACGTGAGGACGCAGGATGCCATGTCGTATAGCAGTGCCGTCAGGATTCGCTCAATCACTACCGGCTATGACCTGAAGTCCTATCCGATGACTTTCCACACCGTCAGGTCAAGAGTAACATCAGTGAGTCTCTCCAGACACTGGTAGAATGGGACCTCTTCCCAAATCGCCACCATACGATGAAATCCGAGAGCCTCGATTCATCAGTGAAAGTAATGCAACTCTATTCAACTTATGGTTTCCCTTTACGGAATCACCCCGAAAGCAGCCGTTTGTCCTGTGCTGTTAACGGCAGCCCACGGCTGCTGCTAGTCTCTGACTAGTCGTTTGGGGTGACATAGATTACTGCAGGAAGTCCGTTACTTGTTTGCAGACGGCAGGCGCCGATGTGAAGGGATGACAGTGTGTGCTTAGTGCACAATACAGCGATTCACCCTTGAGGTGGTCAGACGTGGCTCATCAGAACCTTGACGGCGAGTGTGCCTACTCTCACATTCTCGTGCAGTCAAAAATCGGGCTACTCTCACATCCGAATACCCGACAAATCTAGTCACTGCACTGATTGAGCAGCCAGTGAAATGCAGACCCCACAATGAGGCGCCTTTTAAACTCTGTCAGGTGCTGACAATGCTGTCTTACACGAGTAAGTGGCATCTCCATTTCTTCACAGTGGTCATTCATACCTGACGGTCTTTACACCTCTAATATAATGTACTAGGCGTTGTAATAATGGTAAACACAGACAACACTAATGCATGGCTGTTCTACTGGTCAGAGAGTTTTGCAACTACTGTTTACATACCCGCCATTGCCGAGCACGCGTCGAAATCACATTGACATCCGAACCTCTGCTGCCTTTCTTTTTGTCAGGCGCTGTGAGCCGTGCGCAGCTCGTGTTCGTGTCGTTTATTGCTTGACATCTCGTCTTTGCGGTACCGCCGTCCCGCTTCTTATTCGATTTACTGGCTTCAATGAGTTTCTGCCTTGCCTGCCCGTGAGCGGCAGCAGCAGCGTTTATCGATAAGAGCACTGTCATTCTATCTTTGAAGCTATCGCTATTATATCCGGGTCGTCGTGTGTTGGAAGCCAATTGGATTGGAGTGCCAGGGAGGTCCGGACAGCCAGTACTCGCCAACCGCTGGCGACACACATGTACTGTCCGACGAAAGGAGACATGAGCGGGGACGTCTGTTGGTTGGTCGTTCGGTCGCTCGCCTCACCAGGCAACGTGTATTTGGTCTTCTGACTGCTTCTGGACCCCTTCAATTGGTCACCTTGCGGGACTTGGGTCGCTTCCTTCCTTGTGAAGAGATGTAGAGCGGCCTACAGGCCGGTGTTCCTTCTGCATTGTTGGGTCCGAGCCAATGTCTCCGGGTCGTCGTGTGTCAGAGTTACGAACAGACATCTAGGGAATCGGGATGGAGCAGCAGTGAGGGCCTGACAGCCATGACTCGCCTGACCGTTGCTGACACATCTGACCTCAGTGGTGACGACCTTGGTTGGTCGTTCGGTCGGTCATCCCATCGGACGACGTGTATTTGGTTACCGACTGCTGCTATGTTCTCTGTGTGTGTCAACTTGTGATTCATCCTGGTTGTTCCACAGTGACTAGTTTTAATATTGTTCGAGTTTTTTATGGAAATATTTGGCGGAATCCTGTGTAGCTTGTGTGGTTTCGACTGATCAGAAATTTCAATGCGGAAACTTCCTGGCAGATGAAAACTGTGTGCTGGACCGAAACTCGAACTCGGGAAGAGACTAGGTACTGGCGGAAGTAAGGCTGTGAGGACGGGGCGTGAGTCGTGCTTGGGTAACTCAGTTGGTAGAACACTTGCCCGCAAAGGGAAAAGGTCCCGACTTGTAGTCTCGGTCAGACACACAGTTTTAATCTGCCAGGAAGTTTCATATTAGTGCACACTCCGGTGCAAAGTGAAAATCTCATTCTGGAATTTTAATGCTGTCTGCTTGCAGGATTGAGTGAGTCAGTTGGGATGGAGCACCAAGCAAGCCTCCGCAGCATGTGGCCAGGCCGGGATCGCTGCCGGTGTGCATGTGCTGTAGGATCGTGAGGTGCTAGCTGTGAGGGCGACAAGTTCGTTGCCCACCGAACTTGGACGCTGAAGTTGAGTGATCAGTTAATCTGTTGTGAAACCTCAACTACTGTGGCATCTCTTCATTCATTTGCAGGTTGTTGCCCCCTTGGCATTTGGGCTAGCAGCATCATATGGTGTGTTGGAGATGGCGTAATCTTGCAGCCATCTTCCTATGGTGTGATTGTTACTTATCAATGATTGCTACTTATCAGTGAAGTGCACCAGCGGTATTTTGTGCCCTGTGACCGGTAGCGCTCCAGTTACCTGTCCTCGTCGTTACCATAGTTTGTAGGCATGTCTAAACATTCATGGTGGTGTCTGATTGTTCTATATCGTGTCTCCCTACCACTTTCGCGCAACGACGCTCTGAGCGTGTTTTTTAGGGAATTGACTAGTTTGAACCTGGGACCTGTTGCTGGTAAGGAGACGCCAGACCACACAAGACATGTAGATTTCAGAAGAGTTCAGTGAGACTAGCGATGATATAACCAAACACTAAATGATCTCAGCGTCAGCTCCACTGCACTCCCTGTAAAAGAATCTTAATACTAACTAAATTTAGTGGAAAGGGTTCAAGGCTTTCCTATTTTTAGTTAGCTGGTAAAATAACGAAGAAAAAGCACTTAAGTTTACCACTGATAATTTTATTCTACTCACAAAACATCGTTTATAAATTGTAATATAGATAAAAGGAAATGTTTCAATACAGGATGGTAAAAACCAACTGAGTTCAACAAAAATGTGAACGAATATTCCCTGAGTGGTTTTCCAAGTTCTACAATGGATCGAAGGATGACCTATGCCATATCACATCTATAATCTAGGTTTAAATTAAGTTTCACGAAAGAGAAAACTATCAAAACGGTCTACAGTGACCCTCAATTATCTTTAATTACTTATCGAACTTGTCGTAAATTACAGTGGCTGATGTGGCTTCTCAATAACTATATAAAAGAAAAATCATCGCGTTTCAGATCTTTTCTTCAAGTGGCAAATGTGAACACCATGAGTTTTAATTAACAATCGACACTAGTATTACGCAAAAAAGGGGTGTAACAGATGAGTCTTCTGCAGTTCTGAGTGAAGCCTTATGAGCTCAAAAATGCGGCATCGCGTGCGTTCATTACCTTGTCGGTGTTTAGGCAGCGTCAGGTCGACAGCGGCCGGCGCACCAGCCATCCAGCTCGCCGTCTCGGAACCAACTCTCTCTTAACTTCTCCGTTCTACAATTTACCGAAGTTAGTATAAAAAAACTATCTGGCTATGTTTTCATCTGACCAATCAGGGTCTCAATGTTAACCCTAAGCTCCGCCTACAAAAATTCTGTCTATCCAATGAGAAACGTTATACTTTTCGTGGTGGGGCAATGTTTTTTAAAGTTTGCAACGTAACAGAGACGCTAAAAAGTCTCACGCTAAAACCTGCAGCTGGTGTGGTCCTTTTAGCGTTATCGTGAGATCTATACTGTTCTTCTGGAGGGCTCTATCTTTTAACATGGGCTGGAGGATTGTCCTAATGAAACAGATATGCGAAAAGTCTCACGCTAAAACTTGCTGGTGGTAGTGGCCCTTTTTGTGTTATCGTAAGATCTATACTGCTTTTCTGGAGGGCTCTAGCTTTTAACATGGGCTGGGGGTTGTCCTTGACGCACCTGAGACGCGAAAAAGCCTCACGCTAAAACGTGCGGGTGGTTGTCGTACAGGTAGTCTGGCCCGTCCTCCCTTATCGTAGGGCCTTCTAGCTTAACACTGTTCTGCTCTCGGCTTCTGTCCTCGTTTCTCCCCTCGGAACTGCGTCTGCCTCACGGTGGGAAGGTACGACATGCATTTAGGCATTCTTGTGTTAGTCTGTGGTATTCCATTTGCTCACTCGTTACTCGTATTACTTTGGTTAATTTAATGTCACGATTTATTCGGAGCTATGTGACATACTACTGGATTTGCTTATCATGTCAGGGTTTTCATGGAAGGTGTTGGATTTACCTGACACCTTACACATGTACCTTTTCTTCGTTGTGTTGTTGCTGTCCAGCACGGCGTGTAGTTCGACAGTCTGTTAAGTTGTTTGGAGCATATTTTGCTTATTGTGGTTATTGTTCCCCTGGCTGTTTTTAGACGCCAATGTCTGGAGGGATAGTGCTGTTCGTATTCTCGTCCTCAGCCGATATTCTTCATCATTGTGCCGTTGGTCGGACTGAAGGGAATTGGTTAAATTGTTCATTGGTTCTTGGGCCGTCCCTAGTTTGGGTTGCAATCCAATTATCTAACTTCAACTCTTGGTCGCCTGTCTCATTTCATCTTACATTTGAGCTACCTTCCCAGGCCGACCTTTGGGACACTTCTGAGTACCACTTGTTCTGTTTGTTTTCAATTGTGATTTTCATTTTAGTTGAAAGGCCTTTGGCTGTGTATTAATTCAGTTTTTCTAAAATTTTACATAAAGGCCTACAGCGATGTTAAATTAAAATTTTGAGCATTGATTTTTTATTCTTAGAAATTGTTTTACCTGAAATTGTTTGTAATCCAGGCCCTAAGCCGTTAGTTGTTCCATGTGTTATTTGTGGCCTTCAGCCGAGGTTTTGTGTAAACCCCTTAATACGCCTTCAGCCATGTGTATTCTCCGAAGGAAATTTTTTTATGAGAAGCAAAGGGTTTATTTCAAAATTATTTGCCTGACTTGTTCAGGCCTTCAGCCGTTGTTTAAAATTTGCTTGTGGCCTTCAGCAGTGTAATAAGTTAATCAGGTTTCGGCCGTTCTGTTGTAAGTTGAAAAAGAAATTTTCCTGGTAAAAAATTTATTTATGTGCCTTAATTATAGCTGTCCTTCAGAGGTATAGTGTAGGCCTTCAAGGGTTAATTGTTTTCATAGCACGTTTTTACAAGAAATATTGTACCTTCTATTTTTAATTGCTTTTGATTTCTAAGCTATGCTTTCAGCCGTTCTTGTGTTTGCTGAGTGGTTTTGGGCCTTCAGCCCAGATAGTATCTCAAGTTTTCTTTAACTAGGCCTTCAGCCGTATTGTTTAAGTGTCATCTTTTAAGCCAATGTATAAACAACAGGTTGTTAGAAAAATAAAGTTGTGTGTTTGATTGTGCAACTCACAGTAATTGTTTACCACCCCATCCACAACCTTAACCTTATCCTGTGTGCTCTCTGACTACCTACTAATCAGGTTCCACACTGTACGTGGGGTGTTGTATAAGTAAAGCAACATATCTTTTCCTCCGTCAGTTTATGCTCAGAAAATGCAGGATTTGTTTTGGGACATTGTGGAGTATTTCCGCTTCAGCTCAATGTTCCATGAGGTTCCGACAGGTGGCGGGGCTATATGTAGGCTTCAAAATTGCGTCTATAAGAAAGGTGCGTTCCAAGCATTGGGTTGTCACTGAGTTTCTTTTTGCAGAAAGTCAGAGCGTCGCAGATGTTCATAGGCGCTTTCAGAATGTGTATTGAGACCTTCTAAACATTCATGGTGGTGCCCGTTTGCTCCATATCGCGTCTCCCCACCACCCTCGCGCAACGACGCTCCGAGCGTGCCTTTTAGGGAACTAACCAGTTTGAACCTGGGACCAGTCGCTGGCAAGGAGACGCCAGACCACACATGCCATGTAGAATTCAGAAGAGTTCAGTGAGACTAGCGATGATATAACCAAACACCTAATGATCTCAGCGTCAGCTCCACTGCACTCCCCGCAAAAGAATCCTAACACTAACCAAATTTAGTGGAAGGGGTTCAAGTCAAGTTTACCATTGGAAATTTTATTCTACTCACAAAACATTGTTTGTAAATTGAACCATTGATAAAAGGAGATATTTCAATACAGGATGGCAAAAACCAACTGCGTTCAACAAAAACGCGAACGAACATTCCCTGAATGGGTTTCCAAGTTTTACAATCGATCGAAGGATGACCTATGCCATATCACATCTACAATCCAGGTTCAATTTAAGTTTCACAAAAGAGAAAACTATCAAAACGGTCCATAGTGACCCTCAATTATCTTTAATTACCTATCCAACCTGTCGCAAATTACAGTGGCTGATGTGGCCTCTCAACAACTATATAAAAGAAAAATCATCGGGTTTCAGATTCTTGCTTCAAGTGGCAAATGTGAACCCCATGAGTTTCAATTAACGATCGACACTAGTATTACGCAAAAAAGGGGTGTAACAGATGAGACTTCTGCAGTTCTGAGTGAAGCCTCATGCGCTCAAAAATGCGGCATCGCGTGCGTTCATTACCTTGTCGATGTTTAGGCAGCGTTAGGGCGACAGCGGCCGGCGCACCAGCCATCCAGCTTCTCGTCTCGGAACTAACTCTACTCTAACTTTTCCTTACTACAATTCACCGAAGTTGGTTTAAAATAAAAATTATCTGGCTGTGTTTTAATCTGACCAGTCAGGGTCTCAATGTTAACCTTAAGTTCCGCGTACAAAAATTCTGTCTATCCAATGAGAAACGTTATACTTTTCGTGGTGGGTCAATGTTTTTTAAAGTTTGCAACGTAACAGAGACGCTAAAAAGTCTCACGCTAAAACCTGCAGCTGGTGTGGTCCTTTTAGCGTTATCGTGAGATCTATACTGTTCTTCTGGAGGGCTCTATCTTTTAACATGGGCTGGGGGGTGGTCCTTGACGTACCTGAGACGCGAAAAAGTATCACGCTAAAACTTGCGGGTGGTAGTGGCCCTTCTTGTGTTATCGTAAGATCTATACTGTTTTTCTGGAGGGCTCTAGCTTTTAACAGGAGCTGGGGGTGGTCCTTGACGTACATGAGACGCGAAAAAATCTCACACTAAAACGTGCGGGTTGTGTGGCCCTACTGGTTAGCTGGCGCCGTAGGTGTCCAGACCTTCCCTTATCGTAGGGCCTTCTAGCTTAACACTGTTCTGCTCTCGGCTTCTGTCCTCGTTTCTCCCCTCGGAACTGCGTCTGCCTCACGGTGGGAAGGTACGACATGCATTTAGGCATTCTTGTGTTAGTCTGTGGTATTCCATTTGCTCACTCGTTACTCGTATTACTTTGGTTAATTTAATGTCACGATTTATTCGGAGCTATGTGACATACTACTAGATTTGCTTATTATGTCAGGGTTTTCGTGGAAGGTGTTTTATTTGCCTGACACCTTACAACCTAGCAGTGCACAAAAGGATGGTGGGCTGTTGGGCGAGGCGTCTGTCGTTATCGCATCGAGATTCTGCAAACCTGTGCGACCTCACACGTGCCCACCGACCGCACACTGCCGTGACCTATGTATTGTTGGAACGCACGTACACTGTTGTAACTGCAACCGGAACGGTCACGGGGCTGACGTGACGGAAAGCGCGGCGGGACCCACGGAGCGGCCAGCGAACAACAACATAAACAGAAAAGGACGGACACTACCAACGAAGGACGTAACGAACAACAACAAGACCGAAACAACTGAATCCCAAGAAAACCCAGTCCACTCTTACACCAAACAATAAGTATAGACGCTGTCTAAGGCAAAGCGATATGTCCAGAGATGCACGCATTATTAGACTGGCTAGTTGACTTTTTTTTTGTTTATTGTTATTTTCACACCTGATACAGGTAGGCCAGCAGCGGCATACTACGCCGCTCTTCGACCACAGATATGACTAATGATACAAAATGAGACAATTGCAGAACAGACATGGTGGATATACAAATGTAGACATACAAAATTAAAACACACAGAGCCGTTCACTGGCGCAGTGTCCAAAATAAAACTGCTCCACAAACGATGAAACACTGGAACAATGGGACACGAGCACGACGACACACACAGATACTAGGGGATGATCTCTGGCGCGTGTAAGTTCACTGTACGTGTACGAGTCCAGGGACCTGCCAAAAAGAGGAAAAGGTGGGGGAGGAGAGAGAGGGGAGGGTGTAAATGCCGATGACAGAGGAGATGGGAGGGGGAGGAAAGAAGGTAGGGTGGTAGGGGAAGACCGGGAGAGAGGAGGGAGGGAGGAAGGGAGGAGGGGGAGAAGGGAGAGAGGGTTGCCTTGGGAAAAAACGCAGGGGTGGATGGGGAGGATCAAAGTTGGTAGGAGGGGTAGATGGAGATGAGGAGGGCATCATCAGGGAGGGGGAGATGGTGAAATTCACCTTGGGCAAGGGTATGGAGAGTGGAGAGATGGAGAGCCGGTGGGATGTGGGAATGCAGGCGTGGCAGTGGACAGATTGGCAGAGACAAGAGGGTGAGGGGGATCAAGTTTGCGGGAGGTGTAGAGGATCCGTATCCGTTCGAGGAAAAGGACTAGGTGCGGGAACGGGATGAGGTCACATAGGATCCGCATGGGGGATGGGAGGCAGATGTGATAGGTGAGGCAGAGTGCATGGCGTTCTAGGATTTTAAGGGATTTGTAAAAGATAGGAGAGGCGGAGATCTAGGAAGGATGAGCGTAGCAGAGGATAGAGCGGATGAGGGATTTATAGGTGTAGAGAATGGTGGAGGGGTCCCATGTGTGGCCAGGAAGGAGCTTGAGGAGACGGAGTCGGGAGCGTGCCTTGGTTTGGATAGTCCAGAGATGGGGGCTGGCTGAGCGAGAGGCAGGCGCTTGAATATATGATCGGGGGCGTCGCTATTGGCAGCCGAGACCACGTGTTCCACAGTGGCGCCCTCACACTAAATGTGGGCCAGGAGGCGCACGCCGCCACCGCTTACGGCGCGATGATGCAGAGACCTCTAGGGGTCTTCGACCTCCATGCCGTCTGGCGCAGATTCAAATCACGCAGTGCGCGGTACCAGAGACATAATCAAACGCCTCGCTGCACAACTGGACGTCTTGGGTGATAGTGCTGACTCGCTCGTCCATCAGTTGGGGTACTAGACGCCTTGTGTCCCCCGCCCCCCACACTAACGTAAAGAGCAACGAACAACCATTTGTGCGGAATTGTTTGCGCGCTATAAGGTTGCTGTGACAATTTTTTGTCGAACATCGTCAACGGCGATGGAATAGGGGTTCATCACTTCTGGCCAGAAACAAAACGGCCATCCACGGAATGGTACCACATCACTTCTCATACAAAAAATTTTTAAAAACCGCACTGTCAGCCGGTGAAGTTATGGCGACGGTCTTATGGAACTCTGAAGGGTTTGTTCTCTATGGAGCAACTATCAAATCTGAAGTCTATTGGGCTACCCTCAGGAAACTGTAGAAACCGCTTAGGCATATTCGTCATCACAAAACTGCAAAATGAACTTCTCGTTCTCCATGACAGTAGAAGGCCTCACTTACGTCTGCACACCCAAGACGAGCTAAGAAAACTGCACTGGACTATTCTACCTCATCCACCCTACAACCCGGATCTCGCACCTTCCGACTTCCACCGTTTTTGGCAAATGAATGGTGCACTCCGTGGGAAGCGGTGCATGAGGGAAGTTGTTGATGCACCAAGATATGGTTCCGACGTCAACCAGTAGAATGGTGCTAAGTGGCTATAAGCATCTCCCAGTAAGGTGGCGTATGGCTGTCGCATTCAACGGAGATTATGCTCAAAAATAGGGTTTTGTAGGCAAAATAGTCGGGAAAAATGTGGTATATGGAATCTGAATGAAACCAATCTGCTTTCGGAAAAATATGTTGCATTACTTATTGAACGCTGGCAGATGTGGCCGAGCGGTTCTAGGTGCTTCAGTCTGGAACCGCGCGGCCGCTACGGTCGCAGGTTCGAATCCTGTCTTGGGCATAGATGTGTGTGATGTCCTTAGGTTAGTTAGGTTTAAGTAGTTCTAAGTTCTAGGGCACTGATGACCTTAGATGTTAAGTCACATAGTGCTCAGAGCCATTTGAACCATTTGAACTTATTTGACGCCCCTTGTATAAACGTCAGTTCCAAATCATTTTAAAGAAAGAAGCTGCTTGACCTTGTACATCTCCAAGTGGGCAGCAGTGTGTGTAATAAGACCTAGCAATTCATCTCACACATCCACTTTTCATTTGTACACTTTTGTCTTCCTCGAGTTACGTAAATAAATATTCAACGGCTTTCCATCTTGATTTCCAAACAATAATACTACCACGAGAAGACCACAGGTTATGTGACTCAGATGCTGCTCACACATTTGGGACTATTTGGATAGTCTTGCAGTCGTCGTTCCTTGTTACATGTGCTTAGTTATCCGACATTATGCAAATATGGCTTCGTCAGCAGTTGTAATAAAAGAAAAAGATAACGTACCGCTAGCATACGACAATAGGCTGCACGCTAGCTTGCTGGACAGGGAGGTGAACCATCTACATCTACATCTACACCCATACTATGCATTCACCGTACAGTCCACGGCGGAGATTAGCACATACTAGTACTAGCTTCTTTCCTTTCCTGTTTCACTCGTAAATAGAGCGAGGGAAAAACGACTGTTTAAAAGCCTCGGCACGAGCCCTAAATTCGCGCACCTTCGTGAGCCTTACGCCAAACGTACATTGGCAGCTGTAAAATCGTTCTTTAGTCGGCCTCAAACGCCGGTTCCCGAAAATTCCACAAATAGTGCCTCGCAAAAACAGCGTCGTCGTTCTTCCAGGCATTCACATTTCAGTTCACGAAGATTCTCCATAATACTTGCGTCCTGATCGAATCAACCCGAGCCGGCAGTAGTGGCCGAGCGGTTCTAGGCGCTTCAGTCCGGAACCGCGCGACCACTGCGGTCGCAGGTTCGAATCCTGTCTTGGGCATAGATGTGTGTGATGTCCTTAGATTAGTTAGGTTTAAGTAGCTCTGAGTTCTAGGGTACTGAGGACCTCAGTGATCCCATAGAGCTCTGAGCCATTTGAACCATTTTTTTGAACCTACCCATAACAAATCTAGCAGCACGTCTGTGAATTGCTTCGATGTCTTCCTTTAATCTGAGCTGATACTGATCCCAAACACTCGAACAGTACTCAAGAATAGGTCACTCTAGCATTCTATACGTCGTCTTCTTGATAGATGGGCTAGACTTCGCAAAATTCTGCCAATAAAACAGGGCCGAGCATTTGCCTTCTCTGACGTGCTCACTCCGTTTCATATCGCTTCGCAACGTTACACTTAGATATTTAGCCGATGTGTCTGTTTCAACCAGCACCCCGTTAATACTGTATTCGAACGTTACATGATTGTTTTCCCAAATCATTCGCGTTAGCTTTCATTTTTCTACATTTAGAGCAAGCTGCTATTCATCACACCAACTAGAAGTTCTTTCTAAGTCATCTTTTGTATTCCTACAGTCACACAACAATGACACCCTCCCATGCACCACAGCTTCATCAGCAAACAGCCGTAAATTGCCGTTCTCCCTGACGAAAACGCTGAAATCGGTAACTGTACGAGTGAGACTTGTGATTGTAGTGTAGTTCATTTAAAGAAAAGGAAGTTCGCTATCAATTTTAAACGGATTACATCAATTTTTTTTTTCAAAATGTCCACCAAAAGCATTGGTGGAACAGAATCGACTCCCATTGGTTCACTGGCCAGCATAGGTGTGGTTTTTAGACGGTTTCCACGCTCGTTTAGTCATATGTTATTTTGATCTTCAAATTCCTCCTCAGAGAGTACGATATACAAACATTTAAAATACCATATAAGACAGGTTTACACGATTCACAGATGGCGCCAAAGCCTTCACTCCCGCAAGTTATTGACGACTGTGGCGACTGAAGTAGCATCCGGACACAAAGTTAAATAATAAAAATAAAATTTCCCAAATCCTATAAAATCGTACCCCCTATTAGAAGGGATAATGCGCTACGGAAAAGGAGAAAGTAGATCCTAACGTAAGAAAATCACATTTAGTGTTTGATTACAAACAAATTCAAGTCGCGCAGGTCTGCCACAGTGTAAGGACACTGTACCTGAAATTGGCATAAACTTCCACAGACACAATGCTCGAGTTACCAGTATTTTTGCAAAAAACGAGACGTGTAGAAAGTCGCCTAGCGCTAGTCATATGCGTACAAATGGTTCAAATGGCTCTGAGCACTATGGGACTTAACATCTGTGGTCATCAGTCCCCTAGAACTTAGAGCCACTTAAACCTAACTAACCTAAGAACATCACACACATCCATGCCCGAGGCAGGAACCGAACCTGCGACCGTAGCAGTCGGCGGTTCCGGATGAGCGCCTAGAACCGCTAGACCACCGCGGCCGGCCATATGCGTACACTTGCGGACGTTAACAATATTTTGCCAAACTTCTTGCTGAGATGAAACATGCAGGTGAAACATGTGCTTTGAGCAGCCTATCGCTTTCATGGAAAATAAACGGGTGGTACAAACGAAATGATAGTGAAAAGAACGTGTCGAAAGAGTTGACGATATTCTACAACAGTAATAGGAACGCTATAGTCAAAGAAGCCGTAGAATCTCATCATTAATGCATAGCACGCATTCGTGAAATGCAATAAATTGTACACTGAAAGCCTTACCGGACACTTTAAGACCGATTCGCACTGGATCTCAACGGTACTTCGTGGAACTAAGAGGACCGTAAACATTAAACAGTACTGTGTTCACAATAGACAGAAGGTCTACATGGCGTAGCGTTCGCTCTACTGCATACGGAACGGCATAAATGAGGTTATGAAATACCGTCCTGCTTACAGAATGACAGAAATACAGAACTACACAGATGACAGACTCATTACGGACACTGGTTTGATGCGATTCGCCACGAATTACTCTCTTTTGTGCCAACTTCTTCTTATCCACCACGTGTCCTCAACTATTTGTTGGATGTACACCAATCTCTGTTTTCGAATAGTTTTTACATCTACCGCATCCTCTAGAACGATAGAAATTATTCCTTGATATTTTAACACATGTACTATCATCATGCCCATTCTTCTTGCAGTGTTTTCCATATATCCCTATGCTCGCCGATTCTGCGGAGAACTTCTTCACACCCGTCTTAACACTCTGTCCTGAATTTCAACGTTCTTCTATTTCACTACATGTCAAATGCTTCAATTTTATTCCCCGCGGTCGATGGTTTACTACAACACGATTCTGTGCTCCGAGTTTACAACGTCAGATTTTTCTTCCTCAAATTACGGCTAATGTTTGAAAAAAGTACAAATTATTTTGGACAGGACTGCACTCTCTAACACTGCTCTCATACTTTTTATGGCTTCCTTGCATCGTCAGTCTTATGTTGCTTTGCTTCAATGATATCAGAAGTCCTGAACTCCATGTACCCTGTGCTCACATATTTTGATCTTAAAGTACATCACTAGTTTGATTTTGCTCGTCCTGATTACCTTCGTCTTAATTCTGCTTATTCTCGATCAATATTTTGCACTCATAAGGCAGTTCATTCCATTCAACAGGTTTTGCAATTCTTCATCACTTTCTCTGAGGATAGCAGTATCACCAGCGAATCTTATCATTCGCATCC
The DNA here is from genome assembly GCF_023897955.1 of Schistocerca gregaria. Taxonomy (NCBI): domain Eukaryota; kingdom Metazoa; phylum Arthropoda; class Insecta; order Orthoptera; family Acrididae; genus Schistocerca; species Schistocerca gregaria. Next base: position 386,007,485 of record NC_064927.1, read on the forward strand.
ACTCACACTGTATTTGATTTCCATCTTGAACCATTCTTATATATCCGCCATCGTTTCTTGGATGTATATAATGAATGTTGTTGATGTAGTCTTCAGTCCTGAGACTGGTTTGATGCACCTCTCCATGCTACTCTATCCTATGCAAGCTTCTTCATCTCCCAGTACCTACTGCAACCTACATTCTTCTGAATCTGCTTAGTGTATTCATCACTTGGTCTCCCTATCCGATTTTTACCCTCCACGCCGTCCTCCAATGCTAAATTTGTGATCTCTTGATGCCTCAGAACATGTAATACCAACCGGTCCCTTCTTCTTATCAACTTGTGCCACAAACTCCTCCCCATTTCTGTTCAATACCTCCTCATTACTTATGTGATCAACCCATCTAATCTTCAGCATTCTTCTGTAGCATCACATTGCGGAAGCTTCTATTCTCTTCTTGTCCAAACTATTTACCGTCCATGTTTCACTTCCATACATGGCTAAACTCCATACAAATACTTTCAGAAACGACTTCCTGACACTTAAATCTATACTCGATGATAACAAATTTCTCTTCTTCAGAAACGCTTTCCTTGCCATTGCCAGTCTACATTTTATGTCCTCTCTACTTCGACCGTCATCAGTTATTTTGCTCCCCAAATAGCAAAACTCCTTCACTACTTTAAGTGTCTCATTTCCTAATCTAATTCCATCAGCACCACCCTACTTAATTCGACTACATTCCATTATCCTCGTTTTGCTTTTGTTGATGTTCATCTTATATCCTCCTTTGAAGACACTGCACATTCCGTTCAACTGCTCTTAAAGTCCATGTTGTCTTTGACAGAATTACAATCTCATCAGGGAACCTCAAAGTTTTTATTTCTTCTCCATGGGTTTAAATTCCTACTCCGAATTTTTTTAGAATTTGAAAGAAAGTATTCCAGTCAACATTGTCAAAACCTTTCTCCAAGTCTACAAATGCTAGCAACGTAGATTTGTCTTTCCTTAATCTTTCTTCTAAGATATGTCGTAAGGTCAGTATTGCTACACGCGTTCCAGAATTTCTACAGAATCCAAACTGATCTTCCCCGAGGTCGGCTTCTACCAGCTTTTCCATTCGTCTGTAAGGAATTCGTGTTAGTATTTTGCAGCTGTGACCTATTAAACTGATAGTTCGGTAATTTTCACATCTGTCAACATCTGCTTTTTTTGGGATTGGAATTATTATATTCTTCTTCAAGTCTGAGGGTATTTCGTCTGTCTCATACATTTTGCTCACCAGATGGTAGAGTTTTGTCAGGACTGGCTCTCCAAAAGACGTCAGTAGCTCTAATGGAATTATGTCTAATCCCCCGGCCTTGTTTCGACTCCGGTCTTCAGTGCTCTGTCGAACTCTTCAAGCAGCATCGTATCTCCCATTTCATCTTCATCTACATACTCTTCCATTTCCATAATATTGTCCTCAAGTACATCACCCCTGTATAGAGCCTGTATATACTCCTTCCATCTTTCTGCTTTCCCTTCTTTGCTTAGAACTGGGTTCCCATCTGAGCTCTTGATGTTCGTACAAGTGGTTCTCTTTTCGTCAAAGGTCTCTTTAATTATCCTGTAGGCAGTATCTATCTTACTCTTGGTGAGATAAGTCTCTGCATCCTTACATTTGTCCTCTAGCCATGCCTCCTTGGCCATTTTGCACTTCCTGTCGATCTCATTTTTCAGACGTTTTTATTCCTTTTTGCCTGCTTCATTTACTACATTTTTATATTTTCTCCTTTCAGTAATTAAATTCAATATTTCTTCTGTTACCCAAGGATTTCTACTAGCCCTCGTCTTTTTATCTACTTTATCCTGTGCTGCCTTCACTACTTCATCCCTCAGAGCTACTCATTCTTCGTCTACTGTACTACTTTCCCCCATTCCTGTCAATTGTTCCCTTATGCTCTCCCTGAAACTCTGCACAGCCTCCGGTTCTTTCAGTTTATCAAGGCCCCATCTCCTTAAATTGCCATCTTCTTGCAGTTTCTTCAGTTTTAATCTACAGATCATAACCAATAGATTGTGGTCTGAATCCACATCTGCCCCTGGAAATGTCTCACAGTTTAAAACCCTGTTCGTAAATCTCTGTCTTACCATTATATAATCTAATTGATACCTTCCAGTATCTCCAGCATTCTTCCATGTATACAGTCATCTTTTATGATTCTTGAACTAAGTGTTAGCTATGATTAAGTTATGCTTCGTGCAAAATTCTACCAGACGGCTTCCTCTTTCATTCATCAGCCCCAACCTGTATTCACCTACTATGTTTCCTTCCCTCCCTTTTCCTGCTACCGAATTCCAGTCACCCATGACTATTACATTTTTGTGTCTCCCTTCCCTACCTGAATAATTTCTTTTATCTCGTCATACATTTCATCAATTTCTTCATCATCTGCAGAGCTAGTTGGCATATAAACTTGTACTGCTGTAGTAGGTTTGGGCTAAGTGTCTGCCTTGGCCACAATAGTGCGTTCACTATGCTGTATGTAGCACCTTACCCGCACTCCTATTTTTTTATTCATTATTAAACCTACTCCTGCATTACCCCTATTTTATTTTGTATTTATAACCATGTATTCACCTGACGAAAAGTCTTGTTCCTCCTGCCACCTAACTTCACTAATTCCCACTATATCTAACTTTAACCTATCCATTTCTCTTTTTAAGGTCCATGATTGATGGGGGAGGGGGGCATATACTGAACAGTAGTGTCGAATGACTTCATTCTCGTGTTACACACGTTTTAATCCGAGCAGTTCCTTCTTTGTCTTCCGCTCTCATTGTCGGCTCCTGGTCCTGACACATATTGTATATGACACGCCTTTCGCAAGAGCTTACATATTTTTTCAGTATTTCTAACATCTTGCACAGTTTTGCATTATCTAATCCTTTTTCGGGGTCGACAAATCCTTCTAATGAGTTCTCTTTTTTTTAATAAATCTTGTTTTCGGTATCAAACGCACGTCTAAACTGCCCCTCTGGGGTCTTTACCTTCCCGTCAAGCCAAACATTTGACAGATCTTCTCCTGTATATTACGCTTATCAGCAAAATGCATGCTTCACCAATTAAACTGACTGTGTGAAATTTCTCGCACGTGTCGGCCCTTGCTGTCTTCGAGACTTTGTGGGTGATATATTTCTGATGCTACGTCTTCAGACACATAGACTTTATAAACCTACTTAAATAGTCGTTTAGTTCACACTTCTCCCATTCATTTAAGAGGGTATGTTATCTATCCTTTCTGCCTTATTTATTTGTAAGACTTCCAAAATTTCGTGAACCTCTGACTCCAACAGAGGATTACATGTGATTTTCATAACGATTCCCATTTCTTCTTCTGTCATATCAACTGATAGTTAATTCCCCCTTGTAAAAGCTTTCAATTTACGTTTCCAATTTATCTTATCTTCCCTCTGCACGTAATTTCTTTTCCATTCTTAATCCTGACCGCCTGGCTTATAATTCATCGAATGTTGTTGTGTTTTTTCTATACAGCGATTCTGTCCTACCGATTACCTACTCATTTCCAATTTCCTCACGTTTGTCCCGCAGGCATTTCGTCATGGTTTGCATGCGCTTTTATTTATTTCATTCTTAAGTGACATATAGTGCTTTATTCTCACTTTTACCGAACATTTCTGTTCTTCCTTCTTACGTATAATGTCTGTTAACAAACGCTACAGTCTGCTTTCGGCTGCGGTGGGGCGAGGACGTCCGCTGCGCCCCGCCGTGCGCGACCGTGAGCGCTTGCTTGTGTTTACCTTCTCGCGGCGCGAGTTGTATTAGTTCCAAGTTCAGTGCGACTATGGCACACACATGGCGCCACGATACGATCAAAATTACTTTCCAACCAGATCACTCGCGTCCTCGAGCCTATGAATTAGAACAGTTCATACGCGACGATCTACGTTTAGATCCGGCGACTTTCGTCGGAATACATTTTTCTATAACGGCGAGCGTGGTTTACGTTAAAATGACCAGTGCAGAGGTCTGCGCGACAGTGGTGTCTAAATACTCGAACTCTCTCAGATTCAAACATTCTGACGGACATATCGGTGCAGTGACGATAGATCATGCAGGCATGGCCCTGAGGACTGTGAGGGTTTTTGAGCTCCCCTTCGAGGTCCCAGAGGTAGTTGTCAAGGCCACCTTCCGACCATATGGCAATGTTATCAGCCACGTTGCAGAAAAGTGGCAAACTTTTTCGACGTATAAGGTCTACAATGGTGTGCGCCAAATTAAACTTGAGCTCACGAAACATGTGCCGTCCTATTTGAACATCGGTGGCTGTCGTACAATCATTATGTACGACGGTCAGCCGCGTACCTGTTCCGGATGTGGGCAGGAAGGCCATGTTCGATCGAGCTGCTTACAACGTCGAATTGCGCAGATACCAGTGGGAGCCTCCGTTTCCCCGACAGGGACGACAATCCTGCCCCTCACGTACGCTCAGACGACTATGCGCACCATAGTTGAGGACGAAACGGGCGATCAGACACACCCATCGACGCCAGAAGTACCAAGGGAGGAAGAGGAAGGACCCCCGATTCCAACCCATGTGTCGCCCCCTCCACAGCAACAACAGCAGCAACAGTCCCACGGACTCCAGACGCAATGTAACATTCAGAACGCGATGGACGTGGACTCGAACATTGTCCCAACCGCGGCTTTCCTAGCGGAAGGTGATACGACTCTGGATTGCCTCCCACATTCGGATACGGATGTCTACGTTCGAAAGCAACGTTCACCTCGACGACGGAAGCGACGTCGACGGACCCCTTCTGACGATTGCCTCCTACACACGGCCGGTCAAGAAGGTGACATCTCATCAGACGGCATGGATGCTGCGCCTGCTGAGGATCTAAGTGGTGTAGACGGTCCACTTTCCCATACCACGAGTGCCAAGTTACTTCTTGCGCCACAGATGCAGCAGGTCGTGTCGATGGATGGCGCTGCTTCTACCTCTGCCAAAGACGACGTACGTGAGGGAGATTTAGGTGCCGATCAGCTACACAGCATGGTGTTGCAGCCACTGTGGTCGGACGATGTTGAAGAACCTCCTGAAGAGGGCACGGGTGACAGGGGAGGGGGTGGCATTGGGGATGCCACTCCTAGCATGAAAGACTCATAATTTGTAACTGGTTTGGCGGGGCCGGCATCTCTCGCGGTTAGCTTTGATTGCTATGGCGTCTACCCTAGGTGAAGAGGCTAGGCAGCACACCTTTCGCCTTGCCACAATCAATATCAACTCGATAAGGGCACCACACAAACTGACAATCCTACAACGCATGCTTGATGCGGCGGACGTCGACGTGGCCCTCTTACAGGAAGTATGTGTCGCTAGTTTCCCTGACTTCTACGGATATACCGCCCACATCTCCCACGCCTCTTCTACCGATTGTGGTGTAGCTGTTCTGCTACGAGACGGTCTGACGGCTACGGACGTACTGTACTTACCGAGTGCAAGAGCCATGGCGGTAACTGTCAACGGTGTGCGACTCATTAATGTATATGCCCCGTCAGGATCAGGGAGACGGAGAGATCGGGCCCGCTTTTTTTCGGAAGATATTACGCGTCTATTTATGGGCCGCCTAGACGATATGGTGATCGGAGGAGATTTTAACTGTACATTATCTCCGTCTGATCAGCAGCCACATCACGTCCCGTGTGCGGAGTTGGAAATGCTAGTGCGTGACCTCCACCTGATTGACACGTGGCGTCACATCCATGGCCCAGCTCCTGGATACACCCATTATACAAGTCATTCATCAAGTCGGTTAGACAGGATTTACGTCACAAGCACCCTTTCGATGGCGACGAGAGGAGCAGAGCTCTGGTCCACTGCATTCACCGACCACACAGCCTATATTTGCACCATTGCCCTCCAACCTGCACGTGTGTGGCGCAGTAGGCCCCCCTGGAAACTGAACGTCGCCCATCTGGACGAGCCGGTATGTAAAGGTGCTGTCGAAGAGTCGTAGAACGCGTCCTTACAGCGTCGTGGTCGTTACCGATCGACCCTCAGTTGGTGGATTGAATGTGCGAAACCTGCTCTTAGGCGCACCTTCATGGCTTACGGCCGGGAAGCGGCGGCATGGAGGAGGAGCACGGAAAACTTTTATTACACCGTCCTACGGGAATGTCTTGCTATGGAGCCCTCACCTGACCGGCAGATCATAGTCAATCGCGCGAAAGCGCAACTCATCTCCTTAGCACGCCATCATTTACAAGGCGCTGTTATACGGTCGCGTGCTCCAGACACGATACAATCAGAAAGGCCATCTATGCACCACGTGCTCCTAGAACGCAGGAGGCGCCGTAGGGCACTGGTAACCGACATGATAACGGACGACGGACGACACGTGGCAGAACAAGCAGATATAGCAGAAGTCTTCTATGGGCATTATGCTCAACTTTATTCAGCAGTGCTCCCTGATATGGCGACGGTAGACACCGTTACAGCACATGTCCACGGTACAGTTCCACCAGACGTGGTACCGACTTTACTTGGAGAAGTGACAGAAGAGGAAGTGCTCGACGCCATTGGTAAAGGTACTCCCCATAAATCACCAGGAATCGATGGATTACCATTAGAGTTCTATCGAGTATTTAAACAACTGTTGGTACCGTGTTGGGTTGCAATTTGTCAGGAATTGATGTCCCCGGGTATACCGTTGCCTGCATCGTTCTTGGAAGGACTGATTGTTCCCATCCATAAGCCGAAGGGACCGAATCATGTCCGCGATTATCGCCCCTTAACGTTATTGAACAGCGACTTCAAGATCTTTTGGAGGCTGCTATCAGGACGTCTTCGGGGCACACTATTTCACGTCCTGTCCAGCGATCAGATGTCCTTAGGAGGACCCAACAACATCAGAACGGCGTTATGTCGTTACAGAGATCCCATCTCCCTTGCACGGGTGCGACGTTTGCCGGCAGCCCTGGCGTCTATTGACTTTAGCCAGGCTTTTGACCGTGTGGGCCACACTTTCCTCACGGCCGTTCTACGGCGCATGGAATATCCCGACCCCTTTGTCACAGTGTTGACACGCCTTCTGCATGGGGCTACTTCTCGAGTTCTTGTTAATGGAAGACTGACGACACCCATGCCGATCCGCCGATCAGTACGACAGGGATGTCCATTATCAACATTGTTATTTGCATGGGCCTTAGAACCTTTGTTGTGTGGTCTCCGAGACAGGCTCACTGGGATACAGTTCGGCGGCAGTGCACAAATGGTTTAATTCATACTTAACTGGAAGAATGCAGAAAGTTGAAATAAGTGGTTCGTGTCATGTTAAAACAGCTGATTCCTCAAACTGGGGTGCTATCAAGCACGGGGTCCCACAGGGTTCGGTCTTAGGTCCTTTACTGTTCTTGATATACATTAATGACTTACCATTCCACATTGATGAAGATGCAAAGTTAGTTCTTTTTGCTGATGATACAAGTATAGTAATAACATCCAAAAACCAAGAACTAAGTGATATATTTGTAAATGATGTTTTTCACAAAATTATTAAGTGGTTCTCAGCAATCGGACTCTCTTTAAATTTTGATAAAACACAGTATATACAGTTCTGTACAGTAAATGGCACAACTCCAGTAATAAATATAGAATTTGAACAGAAGTCTGTAGCTAAGGTAGAATTTTCAAAATTTTTAGGTGTGTCCATTGATGAGAGGTTAAACTGGAAGCAACACATTGATGGTCTGCTGAAACGTCTGAGTTCAGCTACGTATGCTATTAGGGTTATTGCAAATTTTGGTGATAAGAATCTCAGTAAATTAGCTTACTATGCCTACTTTCATTCACTGCTTTCGTATGGCATCATATTCTGGGGTAATTCATCGTTGAGTAGAAAAGTATTCATTGCACAAAAACGTGTAATCAGAATAATTGCTGGAGCCCACCCACGGTCATCCTGCAGACATCTATTTAAGGATCTAGGGATCCTCACAGTAACCTCACAGTATATATATTCCCTTATGAAATTTGTTGATAATAATCCAACCCAATTCAAAAGTAATAGCAGTGTGCATACCTATAACACCAGGAGAAAGGATGATTTTCACTATGCAGGGTTAAATCTGACTTTGGCACAGAAAGGGGTAAATTATGCTGCCACAAAAGTCTTTGGGCACCTACCAAACAGCATCAAAAGCCTGACAGATAGCCAACTAACATTTAAAAATAAATTAAAAGAATTTCTAGATGACAACTCCTTCTACTCATTGGCTGAATTTTTAGATATAAAGTAAAAAAAAAAAAACTTAATCATTAGTGTCATGCAATATTTTGTGTAATGTAATTTCTTGTACAGACATCTTTTATTAACCTGACACGTTCCACATCATTACGAAGTGTCGTATTCATGATCTATGGAACAAGTATTAATCTAATCTAATCTAATCTATCGATGCAACGCATATGCGGATGATTTGATGATCGTCATACGAGGAGCTGACGATATGGCCGCGGCGTTGGACTGGATTGCGACCTACGGTACAGCTTCTGGTAGCCAAATCAACGTTAACAAGTCTGTCGCCTTGAGCATCGGGATTGGGCTACCGCAGGAACACATTGCTCCCTTACGCTTCAGTGATACTGTCCGCTTCTTGGGTTTAGAGTTCATGAACGACATGCGACGCGCGACGACGCTCAATTATCGACGCCTTCTTCACCAAATTAGGGCCGGAATTGCAAATCAGCGCTTGCGATGCCTGAACATTGTTCAGCGGGCGTATTGTGCCAATGTATACCTTGCATCCCGCATACCGCATGTCGCCCAAACGCTACCCATTCCGAAACCCTTGGGTCGTAGCATTATGGCGGCGCTGGGATACTTCGTCACCGCTGGTATGTTACTGAAGATCAGATACGTATCTCTTACCCTCCCCAAGGGAAAAGGTGGTCTCGGCCTAGTCAACGTCCATGATAGGGCCATTGCCCTCTATGTTAGTTCACATTTATGTCTGCTGCGCCGTTGTCCTACGAGCCTAACGAGTCTGCTTCTGACGGCGCTACGACCTGCTTCACTAAGAGCGCCGGTGCCACTACAGGACATCCCAGCACCCCTCTTTTATATAGGACGTTTCTATTTAGAACAAAGTTATTGCAGTGTAGCGCTCACGACACCACAAATGGCCACGACTCGACGCCTATATCACGACATGCTGCAACGCCGCCCCCTAAATGTGGTCGAACTAATATATCCTGACGTACGGTGGTGCGTGGTGTGGAAGACTGTACACGATGCCATGCTTGATTCCGACGTTGTTTCCCAGTGGTCCGTAGTAGTTAATGGGAAGCTGGTGACTCAAGAACGTCTCTACAATATCCACAAGGCAGAATCTCCCAATTGTGTGGGTTGTAACACAGTAGATTCTGACGAGCACCGCATCAGCTGTGGAGAGGCGGAACCGGTTTGGCACTTAGTGCGGCAGATGCTGGATTATCTCTTGCGAGTTAGGCCGGAGCATATATCTGCACGCACGTTATTATTTCCGGATGAGACATTTTACCCCAAGACTCGAAGCAACTCCGTCACCTGGATACGTGGACATGCTGTCCATTACCTCTGTCGTGACGGACACAAGAATTTCCTTGACTTCTGGCTCTATTTGCAAGAAAGACATCATGTTATTTCCGGGCATACCAGATATCGACAATGCTTTGCAAACTACCTATGGAGTACCTTTCACAGCCCGCCGCGCAGCTGGAATGTTGCAGGCAGCGGTAGATGAGGTCAGAACGACCTGCAAACGAGCATATATTGAACAATCTTTATCAGTGGGCGCAGTCGCTGGGAAGCCTAACTACGACGTGGTAGCTTTCTTTTCATGTTATTTACGTTTAACATCTTCGATGGTGTCTTCATTCTGGTTTAGGTTTTCCAGGCTTCATTAATTATGACTGTTCGCACATTGATACCTATATAAATAAAAAAAAGATTAAAAAAAAGTGGGCTGGAGACCTGCGTTTCCAATCCAGATAAATACACGAGAACAAACTAAGAACAAAATGGACAACAAATAAAATATAATAAAGTATTATTCCCCCATTTTCCTTTCTCCTTTTATTATTATTTTTTATAAAAAATTCAGAGGCGTATTTAATTTTTGTTTCTTTGGCGGAACCTGAAGTGGTGGCGAACGGCCGTCCTAGTTAGCCTTAGGATGAAAGTGGCGGTGGCACTAGCTTTTTAGGCTAGATAGGTTTTTGGGGGTAGTATGGTTGATAGGGGCCAACGCCTGAAGTGGAAGAGGTAATTTTCTTTCTTTATTTATAAAAAAAAAAAAAAAATAAACGCTTCCACGCAGTTAGGTTCCTGATACCTGCGTTTGTCTCCCCAACCTCTGTGATTGCCATTGTTAGTGATTTCCTTTGCTCTTCAACTTAACTGCCTATATTCGTACTCATTATCGCATTATCGCACTATCTACAGTATTATAAATCATAAAGCCCATATTGTCATTCCTCAGTATTTCAGTATCCCTCTTCTTTCCACATTAATCTTGGCAGGCGATCCACTTAAACATCAGTCAACTCTTAATAACTAGTAAACTGTGATCTGAATTTAAATCTGCTCATGGGGTTGACTTACAATCAAATATTTGAATATTTGACTTTAGAATTTCTGCCCTGGTCGAAATTTTTGATGTTTCTAGGCCTTCTTTGAGTGAATCTCATCACCTTGTGATTTTAGAGCAGTATTTTGCTATTACTTGCTGAATTTATTGTAGGACGTAATTAACTTTCTCCTCTTCCATTCCTACTACCAAACCCATGTTCTCCTGTAACCCTTCCTTCTATAGGTGCCCATTAACCGCATTCCAATCATCCATAATTATTAGATTGTCATCTCTCTTTACATACCACTCAGTATCCACAGATACCTACCGTTCTAATATATGACGAATCCTACTCCCGTTATACCATTTTATCCTTCTGTTGATGACGCTGATTGCTGCTAATGAAACGGTCGCGTCGAGGTGGATGCACCTGTTCCTGACAGCGCACCAAAGTTAAGCGGCTCCGGTCATAGCTAGTACTTGAGTGAATGACTGTATCAGTACGCCATGCGCTGCTGACAATTTTCCCTTTGCCTTTCGTGCAGAATGGCTAGGAGTGGTGATGGCATAAGGTCCTTGATCACAAGTCTCTGCCCCGGTATGCTGGATTAAATTTCAAACCTTTCTGCAATGTCTCGTGAAAAGAGGGCATGCAACACTGTTGATCGTGGTCCGTCTGTCGGACGGGAACATTAAACTCGGCGGTACTCGTGGTACTACGTGAGGGGAATAGGCTATGTGCTGGTACTGGGATTCACCATCTCTCTTCTCTCATTATCACCAACACAAACATGACACTACACTACACACACTTCCACTCACAAACATTACATTCACTAACACTAAGCATATATACATACCCACACAATTTTCATACTTAGTGAAGGAAAGGTGCTTGTGGACGTGAAAGACATTGGAAACATTTGCAGTTAGGTGCCTGAAATTGCCCTCTGGGGTCTTAATTTTATTTTATTTATTTACTTATGTATTTATTTTACCTGGCAAGATTAGGGCCTTCAGGCCCTCTCTTACACCTAACCAGGCATACTCAGATTGAACGAGTTACAGTTTCTAAATAACATTAAGGACATTTAACGTATTATGAAGTATTGATGTTAAACAAAAAAATTGAGATTATAACAGTAGTACAATGATAATTATAACAATAAAAATAATTATAACAGTCAAGAATAATAATGATGATGATGATAATAACAATAATAATAATAATAATAGTGACTATGTATATGAAAGTAAACATACTTTTCTTTTGTGAATGTCAGTCCCATTGTTAGTTGGGAATTTTCTCGTTATATTCTTGCAGCTTGTGAGTTATTCTCATCGAGCAGAGACATAAGACGATAGAATGGGGTGAAAGAGATATATAAGAGGTAGATAGGTTAGAGGAAGAGAAAAAGAATGGTAAAATTCGAAGCTGTGATGGAGAGGAGAAAGAAAGAGATGGGAGGGGCACAACAATGGTGGCTATACCGTCCCTAATATGTAAGTTTTGAGTTTCCTCTTGAATGTTGAGTAGTTCTGGATAAGACGCAGATCACAGGGGAGTGCGTTCCATAGTCGTATGGCTGAGATGGAGAATGACACAGAGAAAGATTTTGTGTTATGTAAAGGTACAGCCAAGATGATAGACGTATCCGATCTGGTATTGCGATTGTGGAATGATGATAGGTGTTTAATGTGAGAAGATAAGTATTGGGAGCACCAGTGCCTAAGAAATCGATGAAGTAAGCACATCGTGTGGGCGTATCCAACCTAGCTGGGAGTATGAAGGACTGATATGATCATACAACCGAATATTGCACACGTATCTAACGCAAGCATTCATCACTAGCTCGAGGCATCTAGAATTTTCACTATTTGTGCCGTGTTGAACTACATCGCAGTAGTAAAGATTAGGCAAGACTAGTGTTTGGACAAATTTTTGTTTAACATGGGTTGGAAATATTTTTCTAAATTTTTGAATTGCATGTAGGGAGGAGAGCGATTTCCGGCAAGCTGTGACTGTTTGTTCTTCCCAGTTTAGGTGTTCATCCAAGATTATTCCAAGGTCTTTTACTGTTTTTTGGTATGGTAGTTGGGTACCATTGAGGAGTATTTTAGGGACCGTTTCGCGAAAGTACCGGCTGATTAACTTTGGATGAGATATAAGTGTGACCTGGGATTTCTTGGGGTTTAGTTTCAGACCTAGGTTCTGTGCCCATCGAGAAACAGAGCAAAGATCTGCGTTCATACTCGCAATGTTTTTGGGGCTTGCACTTATGTACAGTTGGATGTCGTCAGCATATAGATGGTAGCTGCAGGAGTGAATCACTGAAGAAATATCATTAATGTACAGTGAGAAGAGTAGTGGACCAAGGACGGAGCCTTGGGGAACTCCAGAGTGCACGCTTTTCCATGATGACTTTTCCGACCCACAAACGACTTGTTGACTTCTGTTTTTGAGGTAGCTGTCGAACCAGTGTATTGCGCTGATTGAGAAATTCAGCTGTTTCATTTTAATTAGTAATATATCGAAGTCAACTGTGTCAAAAGCCTTGCTAAAATCAAGCAGTGTTAGGATAGTAGCTTCACGTCTGTCCATAGCATGTTTAATGTCATCAGTTACTTTGATTAATGCAGTTGATGTACTATGGTGCTTTCGAAAGCCTGACTGATATTTGTCATGGATGTTATGAGTTTTGAGGTAATCCGTCAGCTGTTCATGGACGATGTATTCTAGGGCTTTAGATATTGCAGGTAGTAAGCTGATCGGCCTGTAGTCACCTGGCGACTTAGGGTTGTCAGTCTTGGGTATAGGCTGGATTAAACTTTGCTTCCACTCAGTAGGATATATACTACTGACAAGAGACAGGTTGAAGATGTCTGTGATAACTGTAATAATAGTGTCTACGACGTTTTTAATCATGCCAATGCTCACTCCATCATTTCCTACTGCCTCGGAAGAGATTCTCATAATTGCCTTGTGTACTGTGCCGGTAGTGACATGTTTTAGGAAAAACTTTTCTCTCGAGAGATTGATATCTTGGGGCTGGTAATTTGTCGCTGCGAGGCAGATTACAGCTGTTGAGAAGAAATCGTTTAATTCTTCTGCAGACGCTTGATAAACAGCGTCATATCTTCGCTTCCCTATACCGAAACTGCGCAGCTTTTTCCACAGTGCAGCAGGTTTTGATATGCCGCGACAGAGCGGGCATGTCTGATTTTGGCATTCCTCACGCTGTGCTTCGTTCTGTTTCGGAGTTTCCTATAAGCTTCGTACGCCTCGGGAGTTGGCTTACGCTTGAAGGCCCTGTGTGCAGCATAACGTTTATTCATTAACTGGCGTAATGCAGTGGTGAGCCACGGAGCGGGAGCTCTATTTACCTTGACAGTGCGTTGAGGAGCATGTTTATCATACAGTGTAATAATTTTGCTACATAATTGCCGAATTTTTCCGTCTAAAGTCGGTTCATTGCTTATATCATGCCAAGGGATGTCTGAGCAATCCTTTTGAAGAGCGTCATGGTTAACATTTTTTAAGTTTCTCTAGGTTACCAGGTGAGATTTTTCTTTGGTAGTATGCACTGAGTAATTTAAGAATATCACGTCATGAGCAGAGAGTCCCGGAGCGGATGTCTGATTGGCTCGGATTATTTTATCTGGTCGCTTTGTTGCTATTATATCTATGAGTGTGTGGCTGTGTGGCGTGTGATGAGTTGGGTCCAGCGGTGTTAAACTCATATCATTGGAGTGGAACAGTCGCCTTAGTTTTTCGACAGAGGGAGATTTTAACTGTAAGTCGATGTTTGTGTCGCCCATAATGATTACGTGTTATTTTACTTATTGCTGCTGATTGAGGATTTAAGGAAACTAAACATATGAGGTAATCAGCCTCCTATTCACCTCGTTTCCCCCACCTCCCTCTCCCAGGATGGAATCAGTGCACCCCATCTGTTTGCGTGTAGAGTAAATCCTATGTGCAAGTGTAAGAAAGTTTTCTCGATGCTTGAGTATTGTGTAACTCAGGCAGGACGTGGGTACCAGCCTGATACACACCTAACAGAAAGTGAGAAACCCCTAAAAGCCACATCCATGCTGCTTGCATCACCGGCCATTTGTGTTTATCCACTGGGCGGAATCGAACTGTGGTCAGCACACCTGTGTGAAAGACTATACAGTACTAAATCAGAGTTTTTTGTGTTGTGACCTTGGACGCACTACTGAAACATACAGAAAACACAATGTCATACATGCCAATTGTGGCAACAACGTCCACTGAGGCTTGCATCTGCATCCCCTGCAAATACAGAGGTGTTGAGTAATGGGATAAGAGGGTTCCAAGCGTAATTTTGATCGCAAATTAAAATGAGCAATTCAATACCCACATCCCACTAGAACCCCCTCCACTCCCACCCCAACACCCCAGATGATGTCATGTGTTTTCCTCAGCTGGCATGTGGCCCCAACCCTTTTCCCTTCCCCATCTTTTCCCTGCCCCACCTATGTTATTGGCAGGGTTTTCGAATTTTGGCGAGAATTTCGAATTTTTGTGGGAATCTCTTATTCCCCCTCTGTGAATTGATTGTCAATACAAAACGGCAGTGCCCTTTCTGGAACTCTAATCCTGGTCCTTCTTCACAGGAAGCCCAAGTGCACCACCAACACATGGAATCTGTAAAGGCAAGGAGAGGAAGGTCAGGTTAGTGTAGTTTTGTATTTTGATTGTGAAACTGAAGTAAATATCGGTCCTAACTATGTATTTAATCATAAAGATCGGTCATAATTACAGAACTGTATGCATAGCACTACTCAAGGAGTGAGTAAAATCGCAATACAACTCAAGAATATATAATGACATACAGTTGGTGTTATCCTAGTGGGAGAAAATTGCACTATATCACACCAGACCAGTTGCAGATGATCTCAAACTCTATTCTTCGCCTCAAAGCTGCTGGGAAACATGAAAGAAAGTAAGGCACAATCTTTGTTTTTGGCGGGAACTGTGTTCAACTCGCCGGCCGCTGTGGACGAGCGGTTCTAGGCGCTACAGTCCAGAACCGCGCTGCTGCTGCGGTTGCAGGTTCGAATCCTGCCTCGGGCATGGATGTGTGTTTAGTTAGGTTAGTTAGGTTTAAGTAGTTCTAAGTTCAAGGGGACTGATGACCTCGGATGTTAAGTCCCATAGTGCTTAGAGCCATTTGAACCATTTGATTTGTGTTCAGCTGATGAGATGATGGAGATGGACAGAGAGGAGTTTAATAGGTGTATTACCTGTATGACAGCTGAGGAATGTATCTACCACAGATTCACGTCGGAGTTCGCAACAGACGCGTCTTCCTGCACTGCTCGACAGTCACCCTGCAGCCTAGGTATTGACAGCCAATACATCCTACCATTACTAACACAAATTGCTTCACTGTTCTAATTACACATAGAAATTATCCTGAAAAAAAGGAACCAGTGCTCGTAATCACACATGTACTGACGAAGGTTGTCGTCCCAAGAGACTGCAACAGGAGAGAGGAGTGGCAGTTGAACATGGATTCTCCTCGATGTACAATGTACAGCCAGGAGCAATTGAAATTATAGGCACTCCTGCCTTCCCTCGTCCCTTCCCTCTCTCCCTCCCTCCCTCCCTCCCTCCAACTATGCCAGAGAAGTGTGAGTCGCTAGCTGCAGCTGGCCTACCTTGGGGTGATGATTCAGGCATTGGTACTTTGTCAACACGAAAGGAGATAATGCCAACTAAACAATGTGAGATAAATGACAGCCAGTCCAAGTGCGACTTGCTTGTTCATCTAAAATATAGCTGCACTGCACCACCAGCCACATGTTGCCTCCTGGTCAGAGGATAGCTGTGTTGGGCAACGACACACAGCAAGCAAGCCTCCAGCACCTCCAGCAGCCAACTGTTACGTGATGGAGAACACTTTTACTTAACACCAAGGCATCCTTTATCAGCCAGACACTATTAAAATGTAAATCACAATCATGATGTCAATAAATGTCCTCTTTCCATGAAAATAGATACAGTACAGTTTCTTTTAGCTTTTTGAGTAAAATCAGTATAGTTTTTACGTTTGACTTCAGGTTAAAATACACATCCGTCTCTCCCCCTCGTCCTCCCCAAACGTGTTACTTGCGATACCCAACAAAGTGGAAAAAAAGCTGCAGTACTGCTGCCAAATACAGAAGCCCAAACTGCAGAGATCCGGCTCACACCCACTACACATGTCCACCCTGCGTAAAACCGGGAAAAATGCGTTCCACTATTTTGCTGTGAAAACTTCCAGTTCCTGCAGAGTGTCCTTATTTCAAAACCATCATTATAGTAACAAACAACGACAATTTACTCTTCAAAGAAAAAATACCTGTGTTAAGCAATTCACTTTTGCGTGATGGACAAATTACATGGTTTGAAACCATCCCTCTCGTTCAATTGAGAGTCCGTAAATAAATTGTTATGCAAGTGTCTCCCCCCAATGAACCATGGACCTTGCCGTTGGTGGGGAGCCTTGTGTGCCTCAGTGATACAGATGGCCGTACCGTAGGTGCAACCACAACGGAGGCGTATGTGTTGAGAGGCCAGACAAACGTGTGGTTCCTGAAGAGGGCCAGCAGCCTTTTCAGTAGTTGCAGGGGCAACAGTCTGGATGATTGACTGATCTGGCCTTGTAACACTGTTTTGGTACTGCGAACGGCTGAAAGCAAGGGGAAACTACGGCCGTAATTTTTCTCGAGGGCATGCAGCTTTACTGTATGGTTAAATGATGATGGCGTCCTCTTGGGTAAAATATTCCGGAGGTAAAATAGTCCCCCATTCAGATCTCCAGGCGGAGACTACTCAAGAGGATGTCGTTATCAGGAGAAAGAAAACTGGCGTTCTAAGGATCGGAGTATGGAATGTCAGATCCCTTAATCGGGCAGGTAGGTTAGAAAAATTAAAAAGGGAAATGGATAGGTTAAAGTTAGATATAGTGGGAATTAGTGAAGTTCGCTGCCAGGAGGAACAAGACTTTTGTTCAGGTGAATACAGGGTTATAAATACAAAATCAAATAGGGGTATTGCAGGAGTAGGTTTAATAATGAATAAAAACAATAGGAGTACGGGTAAGCTACTACAAACAGCATAGTGAACGCATTATTGTGGCCAAGATACACACGAAGCCCAATACTACTATAGTAGTACAAGCTTATATGCTAACTAGCTCTGCAGATGAAGAAATTGACGAAATGTATGATGAGAGAAAAGAAATTATTCAAGTAGTGAAGGGAGACGAAAATTTTATAGTCATGGGTGACTGGAATTCGACAGTAGGAAAAAGAAGAGAAGGAAACGTAGTAAGTGAATATGGCTTGGGGCTAAGAAATGAAAGAGGAAGCCGCCAGGTAGAATTTAGCACAGAGCGTAACTTAACCATCGCTAACACTTGGTTCAGGAATCACGAAAGAAGGTTTTATACATGGTAGAACCCTGTAAATACTAGAAGGTTTCAGATAGATTATATAATGGTAAGACAGAGATTTGCGAACCAGATTTTAAATTGTAAGACATTGCCAGGTGCAGATGTGGACTCTGACCACAATCTATTGGTTATGACCTGTAGATTAAAAGTGAAGAAACTGCAAAAAGGAGGCAATTTAAGGAGATGGGACCTGGCTAAACTGAAAGAACCGGAGGCTGTACAGAGTTTCAGGGAGAGCATAAGGGAACAATTGACAGGATTGGGACAAAGAAATAGAGTAGAAGAAGAATGGGTAGCTCTGAGGGATGAAGTAGTGAAGGCAGCAGAGGATAAAGTAGATAAAAAGACGAGGGCTAGTAGAATTCCGTGGGTAACAGAAGAAATATTGAATTTAATTGATGAAAGGAGAAAATATAAAATGCAATAAATAGAGCAGGCACAAAGGAATACAAACGTCTCAAAAATGAGATCGACAGGAAGTGCAAAATGGATAAGCAGGCATGGCTAGAGGACAAATGTAAGGATGTAGAGGCTTATATCACTAGGGGCAAGATAGATACTGCCTACAGGAAAATTAGAGAGACCTTTGGAGAAAAGAGAACCACTTGTATGAATATCAAGAGCTCAGATGGAAACTCAGTTCTAAGCAAAGAAGGGAAAGCAGAAAGATGGAAGGAGTATATAGAGGGTCTATACAAGGGCGATGTGCTTGTGGACAATATTATGGAAATAGAAGAGGATGTACACTCCTGGAAATGGAAAAAAGAACACATTGACACCGGTGTGGCAGACCCACCATACTTGCTCCGGACACTGCGAGAGAGCTTTACAAGCAATGATCACACGCATGGCACAGCGGACACACCAGGAACCGCCGTGTTGGCCGTCGAATGGCGCTAGCTGCGCAGCATTTGTGCACCGCCGCCGTCAGTGTCAGCCAGTTTGCCGTGGCATACGGAGCTCCATCGCAGTCTTTAACACTGGTAGCATGCCGCGACAGCGTTGACGTGAACCGTATGTGCAGTTGACGGACTTTGAGCGAGGGCGTATAGTGGGCATGCGGGAGGCCGGATGGACGTACCGCCGAATTGCTCAACACGTGGGGCGTGAGGTCTCCACAGTACATCGATGTTGTCGCCAGTGGTCGGCGGAAGGTGCACGTGCCCGTCGACCTGGGACCGGACCGCAGCGACGCACGGATGCACGCCAAGACCGTAGGATCCTACGCAGTGCCGTAGGGGACCGCACCGCCACTTCCCAGCAAATTAGGGACACTGTTGCTCCTGGGGTATCGGCGAGGACCATTCGCAACCGTCTCCATGAAGCTGGGCTACGGTCCCGCACACCGTTAGGCCGTCTTCCGCTCACGCCCCAACATCGTGCGGCCCGCCTCCAGTGGTGTCTCGACAGGCGTGAATGGAGGGACGAATGAAGACGTGTCGTCTTCAGCGATGAGAGTCGCTTCTGCCTTGGTGCCAATAATGGTCGTATGCGTGTTTGGCGCCGTGCAGTAGAGCGCCACAATCAGGACTGCATACGACCGAGGCACACAGGGCCAACACCCGGCATCATGGTGTGAGGAGCGATATCCTACACTGGCCGTACACCTCTGGTGATCGTCGAGGGGACACTGAATAGTGCATGGTACATCCAAACCGTCATCGAACCCATCGTTCTACCATTCCTAGATCGGCAAGGGAACTTGCTGTTCCAACAGGACAATGCACGTCCGCATGTATCCCGTGCCACACAACGTGCTCTAGAAGATGTAAGCCAACTACCCTGGCCAGCAAGATCTCCGGATCTGTCCCCAATTGAGCATGTTTGGGACTGGATGAAGCGTCGTCTCACGCGGTCTGCACGTCCAGCACGAACGCTGGTCCAACTGAGGCGCCAGGTGGAAATGACATGGCAAGCCGTTCCACAGGACTACATCCAGCATCTCTACGATCGTCTCCATGAGTGAATAGCAGCCTGCATTGCTGCGAAAGGTGGATATACACTGTACTAGTGCCGACATTGTGTATGCTCTGTTGCCTGTGTCTATGTGCCTGTGGTTCTGTCAGTGTGATCATGTGATGTATCTGACCCCAGGAATGAGTCAATAAAGTTTCCCCTTCCTGGGACAATGAATTCACGGTGTCCTTATTTCAATTTCCAGGAGTGTAGATGAAGATCAAATGGGAGATACGATACTGCGTGAAAAGTTTGACAGAGCACTGAACGACCTAAGTCGAAATAAGGTCCTGGGAGTAGACAACATTCCATTAGAACTACTGACAGCCTTGGGCGAGCCAGTCCTGACAAAACTCTACCATCTGGTGAGCAAGATGTATGAAACAGGCGAAAAAACCCTTGGACATCAAGAATAATATAACAACTCCAATCCCAAAGAAAGCAAAGTCAGAGCTACAAAATAATAACTCGAATTCTTTACAGACTAATGGAAGAACTGATAGAAGCCGACCTCGGGGAAGATCAGTTTTAATTCCGTAGAAATGTTGGAACACGTGATGCAATACTGACCCTACGACTTATCTTAGAAGAAGGATTAAGGAAAGGCAAACCTACATTTCTAGCATTTGTAGACTTAGAGAAAGCTTTTGACAATGTTGCATGGAATACTCTCTTTCAAGTTCTGAATGTGGCAGGGGTAAAATACAGGGAGCGAAAGGCTATTTACAATTTGTACAGAAATCAGATGGCAGTTATAAGAGTCGAGGGACATGAAAGGGAAGCAGTGGTTGGGAAGGGAGTGATACAGGGTTGTAGCCTCTCCCCGATGTTATTCAATCTCTATATTGAGCAAGCAGTAAAGGAAACAAAAGAAAAGATGGGACTAGGTATTAAAATCCATGGAGAAGAAATAAAAACTTTGATGTTCGCCGATGACATTGTAATTGTGTCAGAGACAGCAAAGGACTTGGAAGAGCAGTTGAACGGAATTGACAGTGTCTTGAAAGGAAGGTATAAGATAAACATCAAAAAAACCAAAACGAGGATAATGGAATGTAGTCGAATTAAGTCTGGTGATGCTGAGGGAATTAGATTAGGAAATCAGACACTTAAAATAGTAAAGGAGTTTTGCTATTTGGGGAGCAAAATAACTGATGATGGTCGAAGTAGAGACAATATAAAATGTAGACTGGAAATGGCAAGGAAAGTATTTCTGAAGAAGAGAAATTTGTTAACATCGAGTATTGATTTAAGTGTCGGAAAGTCGTTTCCCAAAGTATTTGTATGGAATGTAGCCACGTATGGAAGTGAAACATGGACGATAAATAGTTTAGACAAGAAGAGAATAGAAGCTTTCGAAATGTGGTGCTACAGAAGAATGCAGAAGACTAAATGTGTAGATCACATAACTAATGAGGTGGTATTGAATAGAATTGGGGAGAAGAAGAGTTGGTGGCACAACTTGACAAGAAGAATCGATCGGTTGGTGGGACATGTTCTGAGGCTTCAAGGGATCACCAATTTAGTATAGGAGGGCAGCGTGGAGGGTAAAAATCGTAATGGAAGACCAAGCAGAGGGACATTAAGCAGATTCAGAAGAATGTAGGCTGCAGTGGGTATTTGGAGATGAAAAAACTTGCACAGGATAGGGTAGCGTGGAGAGCTGCATCAAATCAGTCTCAGGACTGAAGGCCACAACAACAACAACATGCAAGTGTGTATTACAAACAATTCAGACTTAACAGAATACAGCCATTAACCCCATTTGCTACATGTCAGAAAAAAACCAATCATTTTCCGTTCAATAAAAATGGTTGAAATGGCTCTGAGCACTTAACATCTGAGGTCATGAGTCCCCTAGAACTTAGAACTACTTAAACCTAACTAACCTAAGGACATCAAACACATCCATGCGCAAGGCAGGATTCGAACCTGCGAACGTAGCGCTCATGCGGTTCCAGATTGAAGCGCCTAGAACCGCTCGGCCACACCTGCCGGCTTCCGTTCAACAACAGCAAGCTATAATACAAGAGGACATTGCTGATTTGTATGCTATGGCAAGTCCCATTTAACCAGTGTGATGCTATGTCACACTGGTGTGTGTGAAACAAATCTTGGTAGCCTGTCTTGTAATAGTACCTCCTACGAGATTTTACCACATCTCTTTCTTCTGATACACCAAAACCAAATACTATTTGCGTGCTTACATTTGACATGTTTGCTCCATAGCTCCCTCTACCTACTTCACTGTAAATTTTCTGTCAAAGAGCTGACAATCATTCATAATAGCAGCAGATTCTTGTGTTCTAGGTTTGTATGCAATTTGATTATCACAGCATTTTTCAACCAATCTACTCACATTGGGAAAAACACTATCATTTCTAGGACCCAATATGAGCTATATTTCGAGTTTAGCCTACTTTATAGCTACAGTTTATGGAGTATAAAATAACACAGGTCTTGTGGTAACTTCTATTCTTTAACACGCAATTGTGTCCATCATAACAGAATCGTTCATTATCTATGACAATAGATACAGGCCATTTCTGCTAGTTTTATATGCAAAACTGGTGTAATTTTAAGAGAACTATATGCATCCTAAATTTAACAACTCATCCCAATGCTTGTAATAGTATCTCCTATAAGATGTTGCTGCATCTCTCGCTCTTCTGATATTTCAGTAAGAACTAATCCCATCTGTGAATTGACATGAGCATATTACATATATACATATCACTTTACTTGAACAGTTGGACAGTTATCAAAGTCATTGCAAGGCTAGTGTAAAGTTTTGTCGACTGTACTGTGGGAAGACAATATCCAACAGACTATCAATCACAAGAGTCGGTTGATATGTTGTTCATTGGTAAGCAGTTTTATACAGTGTCTTTTCAGCTGAACACATCATAGAAGTGTATGACTGCAGGTTTGTACTCAGCCATACACTTTGTTTTTCTACTATTACCTCGAGGTCTCTGTCAGGTGCTAAGCTGACATTAACGCATTTCGATCCATTGACTCGCAGCAAGGTTAACATCACATGGTGTAAACTATGCAGCTCCCAAAATCCACAGGTTGGCAGGAATAAAATACAGAGACGATGTTTCTCGTTGTTAAAAATATGGACATCGAAACATATGGGAATTGGAAGAGTTTGCGACACTGAGGGCATTTAGAAAAGCTGTCCAAATATGATGTCCTCTACAATTGTTCTCATCTTCCACAGTGATGACATGCATAAGTTTGAGAGCGCTGTTTTGAAAAACATTGTTTCCTCATTTTTAATTAATGTACATGAGTATTATTCCAGTGCTGACCATCGTCAGAAGGTGCTGTTCACAACATGGGTGAGATATAGAAATAAGAGGTACTATTATCATATCGGTGAAAAAAATGCGGAGGGCAACATACCACATAGAAATGGGACGAATCCACAGCGTTGAGGAATGCTTCCAACCGACTGTGTGAATGTGATGACCTTTAGATTTAATCTCGTGCTCCACAGTGACAAGTAGCTCTGCTAGGCACTCCCCATCTCAACCAAGTGATGTTAGTCAATCATTATGTGGTAATCAAGAGTGTATCAGTGGACAGATAGGATGGGAAAGACACCATTGGTGCAGGATGATTTATATTAATATGCACCACAGTTGATAGCGGAATCAATTGCAGAGATTTTGTCAGTTGTTCAATAATTTCAACACCAGTCAGTGTCACAGCTGAAGGCTTCCCAACAGGCTTAAAGTAGCATCACCACTGCTCTGCTAACATTCCTCTTGTACAAACAAGTCCTGGTGGGAGGTTAGGGAGCTTTGCTCAAGTGTGGGATAATTTACCAATTTCGTTCTAACACTATATCTCTCGTGTTTACCCCCCCTCACCTCCCCATACTATTAAAGAGGATATTTGTGGCATAGGTCCACTCTAGAAAATGGTTTTTGTGATAACCACATTGATACTTAATACTTAAGAAATAACATTACTTGTGAAAACCAACCGCATTTCGGTGACGTCTATATTCGATGGCATGTGTGAGAACACAGTTACGGATTGGGTTACATATGTTTAGCCTGATTTAATATGGAACCTCTTTGTAATACTCCCGTCGCCTCTGTTGAAGTATGCGTTTCGAAAACCCACGTAGTTTACAAGGGCAGGGGGAGGACGAAAACTGAATCCAGCCATAGCATAATTTTTTAAACTTTCTCGGTCTTTAGTGCCCGGGAACCCCCAACCCAAGAGTACCGTCCGACAAATGTAATGTTGTATTTTGTACATAACAATAATACTCACGAAGGACTGAATGAGATTTTCACTCTGCAACGGAGTGTGCGCTTATATGAAACTTCCCGGCAGATTAAAACTGTATGCCGGACCGAGACTCGATCTCGGGACGTTTGCCTTTCGCGGGCAGGTGCTCGGTCCGGCAACAATTTTAATCTGCCAGGAAGTTTCATATAAGCGCACACTCCGTTGCAGAGTGGAAATCTCATTATGGAAACATCCCTTAGGCTGTGGCTAAGTCATGTCTCAGCAATGTCCTTTCTTTCAGGAGTGCTAGTTCTGCAAGACTCGCAGGACAGCTTCTGTAAAGTTTGGAAGGTAGAAGACGAGGTACTGGCGGAAGTAAAAGCTGTGAGGACGGGGTGGGAGTCGTGCTTGGGTAGCAACAGTTGGTAGAGCACTCGCTTGCGAGAGGCAAAGGTCCCGAGTTCGAGTCTCGGTCCGGCACACAGTTTTTATGTGCCAGGAAGTTTCACGAAAGAGTGTCTCCATCCGTCCAGCAGACATCTAGCACACTAAATATAGAAACTGAGATGATCATGTGCCCTCAGGTGTGATAGGCGCAGCAGAATGCTTCGGTTTGTTGTTATTACCGCAGAATCTAGACAATACTGTTATGAAATATTGGTAATATAACTTGCATCGAAGATAGTGTGCTCTTTAGCAGGACGAATTTCAGTGTGCTTACATCTCCGACAGAATTGTTTTGTAAAGAGTTTCTCGCTCGCAAAATAGTGGGAGGTGCGCGGGTGAGGGGAAAATATATATATATATATATATATATCCTACAGTCGAACGTGAAGCCTGTACCGATTTTGCTCATAAAACTAGAAGGAAATGGACTGTTCCTATTTTCGTGGAGAGGAAACACTTCTTATCGTCAAGAATGTGTTTCCGTTTTTAATAAATGCTCTTTTCTAAGTTAAATAAAAGTGTTCTTTATTACTGGAGGCGTTGGGGGCATACGTACTGCAAGTGATCTCCCGATGCAGCTGCACTCTGACCAAGGGTGGCGTGGGGTGGTGTGATGGAGGCAGTGTGGTGCGGCTATATTGTAGATGAACAAGGAAGCTGCACTTGAACTGGTCGTCATGTGTCTCACTTTGTTTAGCTGGCATTACATCCTGTTGTGTATGTGAGGGACCATTGCCTGTACCATCGGCTAAAGTCAGGCTTGTCCACTGATAGGATGGCAGTATGCTGCAGAGAAATGTGCGGTGTGTGGTAGCAGTCGACAGTTAGAAGAAGCCATATGCCTCCTATAGCTGAAGGGAGGGAGGGAAGGACAGAGGGAGGGGGAGGGATGAGAGGAGGTAGGAGTGCCTATAATTTCGCTAGTTTCCGGCTGTACATCGAGCAGAATGCGTGGTCAACTGCCATCCTTCTCTCCTGTTGCAATCTTTTGGGACGACGATGTTCCCCAATACATGTGTTGCATTATGACCCATTGATTACGAGTGATGACTATATCGATGAGTAATTAGAACAGTGAATAAGTTTTCATCAGTATTCGTAGCTTGTCTTGGCTTCGATATCCTTGGATGCAGGGTGACTATCGAGCAATGCAAGGGGAGGCGACTGTAACAAACCTGAGTATCAACAGCGGCAGATACATTCCTCAGCAGTATAGTTAAAGGTAATACACTTACTAAACTCCTTTCTGTCCAGCACCAGAATCTCATCAGTTGAACACAATTCCCGCCAAAAATAAGATAGAGCCTTCCACTCCTTCATTTTTCCAGAGGGCTTGTAGGTGAAGAGTAGAGTTTATCATCTGCCACTGGTTTGGAGTGGTACCGTGAAATTTTTTCCCATCAGGATAAGACTAGTTGTATGTCATCATCAATTTTTGAGTTGTGTTGCGATTTTAGGCAATCCTTGAATAGTACTATGAATACTGTTGTGTAATTCGATCTTTATGATTAATTACATAGTTGGGATCAATATTTACTTCAGTTTCCCAACCAAAATAACAAAAACTACACTAACGTGACCCTCCTCTCCAGCGTCTGTACAGATTCCTTGGCTTGGTGGTGCACTTGGGCCTCCTGTCCAGAAGGACCTGGGTTAGAGTTCCAGAAAGGACACTGTCATTTTTAATTTCCTGCCAGTTACTCGGTGGGGTTATGATGGAACGTCAGCACAGCCATGGGTAAAAGAAATTCCCATTAAAATTCGAAATTCGTCCCCAAAATTCAGAATTATTGCCAAAATTGGAAATCCCTGCGAATAGGTTAGGTGTGTGATGGGAGAGGTAGGGGGACAGGTGGGGTGGGAGAGGGGGTGGGTACCCACTTGCCGGCTGAGGAAAATACATGACGTATCTGGGGGATGTGGGTGGTGGTGGTGGGTGGGGGAGGGGGTAATTAGTTGACCAATTTAATTAAATTGCGTATCAATTTAACATCGAAATTGGGCTTGGAACTTCCTTACCCTGCTACTGTGATGTCTGCAACAAAACAAAAGGAGGTGATTGCTAAACCTATAAACAATGGCATGACTGGCTCCTGGACTGTGGCATGACCGGCTCCTGGACTGTGGCAACTAAAATCAATACACGCATGACAACATGGACATCCAAAGCCAGTCACCTAAAACATGCAAATACAAATCACCGTCAACAATACAGAGAAGCTACCAAACAGAAATTTCTCTGAGACGGCAGATGAATCTCCTGTCAGAGAATTACGACGTAAATGAGCTCATCCCGCCCCTAACTCACTCAACGAGCTTACAAGATACGTATATGAATACGACAGAATATGTAGATGACATGACAGTCAGTGGCTCCACACACTACAAGACAGTACACCAATGGATAAACTTCCAAATAACGTTGATGCGAAGGATAGATGAGTTCAAAAATGAGCTTACGTATACTGCACACAAGAAAATGTACTAACAAAACCGACACACTCATGCAGTTTCACCCAACCGAAGTACATAGAGAAGATGCACAGAAACCAGAATCTCAATCACATGGGAAACCGTGCGACACACGTAAATATCAGCAATACATAAAACCAGTCAAACTTGTCTCTTGAAGCACTCTGTATCCTAGATCAACGGAACAAGGAACAGACACATCCATAGAGCCTGAATCAATAGACGCCGTAACAATTAGGCCACAAACCAATAAATAACGCAGAAATGCCGAACCCAGGCTTATACCAGTAGACAGATTAGATAAAGACAGATTTTGGGAGACTCATGTGACGTTTGGAACGAAGTCGGTGTGCATCTAGAAACAACCACCACCCCAAACATCACCAAAGCTACCATAACACATACAGTCAGTCCAACACAAGTCACCACCAATCGCTGATGCCGCACCAGCAAGAACCACCACCATCAGTCAAAAACCTGTTAAGGCAAAAAGCACTGAAGCAGTGTATGACAAAATAAAGTGTTATTGTATGACTTCCAATCAGCTGTCAACACCAAACCACAATCCATCTAATACCACCACAGAAATCGCAACAGAAACGAACACCAACAAGAAGTCAGCTATACATAATTATGATAATCTAGAATTTAACTCTTTTTAAGTGGAGTAGAGAGAAAAAATAGATATTACTGACAGCGTAGCGTATGTTACTTAGATTATGCTATCCAAAGAGTGATCCTCTCTGTTTCTACTCAGTAGACAGACAGAATCATCATAAGGGCAGAGAATACTCCTACGTCAACAGAGCTGCTGCTCGATCTCATGCTCCAGGTCTGCCTGCGCAGGTCAGAATCTTTCGACTTGGGCAAAACAGATACAGATCATGTAAGAGCACATGGATGAACGTATTTTGATTACTTACAGAAGCCGATGAATGCTTCATACACGTAAAACACTCAGAACACATCGACAAAAAACGAATATCTTACAAAATATTACAAGAAACAATACGGCAGTTAGGGAAATCCCTAGGATAGCACAAGATTTGTGGACAGACATGATGTGCTTCAAAGAACCTCATAATAGAAATGGGTGACTAATATGTCTACCAAAACATGCTACCAAATAACAGGCAACAATGACTGTAAGGCTGCAATGGTAATATTCCGTAGAACTTATAATTAAGGTAACACAGTCATACAATCAACATTTAGTTGCCTTGGAAATAACCGATGGCAACGTTACATGGGTGATAGCATGTACGCCCAATACAGCGAAACAACCATATACAGACTACATCAGAGAATTTCTGATCGGTGATGACATTAATTCAAGATCGAGCCACTGGAACTCAGGCAGAAAGATGACAGAGAACGCATCATCGCCAGCCTAATACAAGAAACAGAATTGCCTGTAATGAACACAGAGGTACCTATACCAACATATGCACATACCAGTGTCCTGAGCAGTAACAGCATTGCAGCAGCAATGGCATATGTAACAAAATGGAACGTACACGACGGTATAACTAGTAGTGACCACAATGTCGTAACATACACACTAACTCAGCTGGACATGGTGGCCGAGTGGTTCTAGGTGCTGCAGTCTGGAACCGCGTGACTGCTACGGTTGCAGGTTCCAATCCTGCCTCGGGCATGGATGTGTGTGATGTCTTTAGATTAGTTACGTTTAAGCAGCTCTAAGTTCTAGGGGACTGATGACATCAGAAGTTAAGTCCCATAGTGTTCAGGGCCATTTGAACCATTTTGAACCACACTAACTCAACCCAGAACACAACTCCCAAATCACACACCAGACACTTATTATTCAACAAAGTATCCTGGTACAAGTTAATGAAATTATTCAAGAATACGATCTACAAAACTTCAGTGGAGGCATCGTTTACAGAGCGCACAAACTAACACAGGTAATACAACATCCACAAAACGCATCAGTACCGACTGCAAAGAACACAAAATGCTCACCAGTACCATGGAGCAATGAACTCATGAGACTCGAACAAGATGCCAGACTCAAACGAAAATAATATCAAAGAGCGGTACTAGATAGAGACAGGCACAAAAGACTTGAAGCGAATAGGCAAGCACAAGACTTATACAGACAGACCCTGAACAACAAGCGTAAACAACAATGGGAACGATTTGTAATGGCACAAAGAGAACAAAAGATATGGGGGGAACCGTACAAAGTACTGACAGAGAATATAAAAACCCCCATTAGTTCTGGGAACGCTAAGGATGACAGCACGATGTCGAGGGGTTGGAGGATTAGAGAAGAGTTTCTGCTGTATAAACTGCTCCCTGAGGACATAATCGATACAGACATACGTCACACCTCACTGACAGAAGACCTACACACACCATACAACACTGCAACTGTCACCTGTCATTTTGTGCAAGAAGAGGTTTCGCTATCAATCTCAGTGCTCAAAACCAAAAACGCACCTGGACTAGGTGGTATCAATTTGGAAACACTGAAAAACTAGGACTGCAGATCATCCAGTTCCTAGCAACGTTACTGAACAACGCCTTGCGGCTCAGTAAGGTACATACAGTATGGAAAACATCCAAAACCGTCGTTATTAAGAAATCAACACATAGGGATCTTCCAGATTCTAGCAAAGATTCAGGGAACCTGCTGCATAAGCGTTTGCAAACTCACAGAGCTCTCAGGCGCAGGAACCAACGCCAATTCGATTTCAGAAGCGTCAGTTCAATAGATGAAGCCATCGACCACATCGTACCCATAGTTAGTACCACAACACAGAAACACGTCATTTTAATAATGATTGACATTGCCAGGGTATTCGATTAACTCTGGTTGCCCATAATGTTTCAAAGGTTTCATTGTTGCCAGATGTAACCAAGATGGCGGCAATGACATCATCCAAGATGGTGGCGTGTAGACTTGGCAACAGCGCATGACATCATCCAAGATGGCGGCCATGGCATCATCCAAGATGGTGGCTTTTGGCGGGAAAATGCCACATCCCCTGCCAAGCCCCCTGGCGAGAAGTTCAGATTCCAACAGGAAAATGCATCACACCATGGTTATCTCTACTAACCAAATAAAATCGCAGGAAGATAGGTCTATTGGGCTACCTCCACTAACCTGTCACACGACCACCACATGCTCCTAGGGATTCGCGGGTAAAGGACTCTACCAGTGCCGGGCTGCTGGATAGATGAGAGAGCGTACTTTATTTATTTTGGATCAGTTTATTTAGGGATGGAGTATATTTATTACACTGATACAAAACACATGATCTGAAATGCTTGGGACTATGCCACACAACCTACAGTCATGAAAACCACTGAAAGACTCTGCAGACATACTTGCTAATCGTCAACTGTCGAAATCATGCACCAGTCTTTCTTTAAACAATTTGAGGCTCTAAGCCATCCAGTGTGTTTGCCACGAGGCCCAGAGCCCAACTGACCTAGTACACAGTGCCAACATCAGAGGGCACTGCCATCCCTTCTGTGACGTAATTCAAGATGGCAGCCATGACATAAACTGATGAGGCAAGTACCATTACCAAAGATGGTGGCAAACAGTGTGTTCGCCACGAGGTCTAGTACACAGTAACACACCAGAGAGTGCTGTAATCTGTTCTGTGATGTAATACAAGATGGTGGGGGGGAAATGGCGGAAAACAGTGTAGTTGCCATGGAGGCCGGAGTCCAACTAACCTAGTACACAGTACTGCCACCAAAGAGTGTTGTCATCCATTCCATGATGTAATCCAAGATGGTGGTGTGGAGAGGTAAAATGGCATGAAAATGACTCAACCTGTGCTGGGCTGCTGGAGGGAGTAAGGAAAGAGTGCACTTTACTTATTTTGGAACAATTTATTTAAGGGTGGAGTATTTTTATCACACTAATACAGAACACACACTCTGACATGCTTGAGCTCACACCACACAGCCCACAGACCTGTGAACTACTCCTAAATAACGCTCTGTAGACATGCAAAAAAACTCCTAAATTACCGAAATAATTGCAGTACAGACTTGCAATCTCCTCCTAAATAAAGCAGTACCAGATGTGAAGATACGAAATCAACTTGTAAACTGTCCAAATAGCGTATAGCACAGCCTACAGACCTGCTCGCAAAATAATGCAACATACATGCAATCAACACGTACAAGAACCGTCTGCCACCCCTTGTCCAGTAGACCACATAGGAACCCTGCGAACAGCTATCAAACCACGCACAGGAGCCCTCAAACATGAGGCGGCGACATCCCTTTTATATTTGGTACCTGAGAAATTCCTCTCAAAATACGTGTTCACCTACGCACTGTTGCTGACTCAACTGGATGGGAGTGCAGACACTCCAGGGGCACATGCACCAACACAGCTGCAAGCCTCCACCAGATGCAAGCCAATGCCACCCATTTCTCCCATGCCACTGCAAGTGAAAGTTGCTTCTATTTTCGAGTGTACAGTCAGTGTTATACTGATGTCACAGAACTCCAAGGCACGCTCACGCTCCTCCCGTATGCGAGACGCCTTTGGGTGGCACGTGTGTTTACCATTTATGACAGAGTAGTACAGTGCATATTTTTCCTAGCCAGACATGCAAGCTGTGTCTAACCTTCCTTAACTGCCCAGCATGACTGACACAACACCACAAAGTGAGCTCACATAGCTACAAACCATCGCAAGCGCATCTAACATGGCTCTCAATCTTATGCTGCTCTCGCAGTGAGGACAGGAGCTTGAATATTAGAACGTGAAACCGATCTCCAGCACATCAATATATCACCATGTACTGAGTCGATGTAGTAAACATACAATTCCTATACTGCACAATACAAAGTCAGTCCTTTTACATCATTCGTACAAATACCGCAAAGACAGACAGCACAGTACATATATAGCTACACCACTAGATGTCCCTCTACGAGATTAGGAGGGCATCCACCCCGATGGGTGACCAGAGTGCCCTCAATGGATCGAAGTCACTCTCAGAACTGTTCTACAAATTTCAACTCGTTCCTCCCGGCATAAACGCGTTACTGTTTCTGGTCCAAACCTGCTTGATTGCTTTTTTTCTATACCCATGTCCAGACTCGGGGATTAAAAGAACACAGGTATTTTCGCATGGTTTGCACACAGCAGTAGCCTACCAATCACTCGCGCGACATAATTCCAAAGATATTGACTGAAAATTATTTCTCTAGAAACAAAACTTTAGCGCTTATCCTGTCTGTGAAGACCTCTGTGTGGGAACTCGAAACAAATAGAGGAAAATGATATTTCCACTCGAGAATACCGATGTCAATGATGTAAGATTCCATATCATCTCTAAAATTTAGAAAGTCAACTATGGTGTTTCTCATGTCTAGAGAACAAGAAAACATCTCTTTCATCTGCTAGATGCACACATCATAACTGATGTTCTCTCAACTAAATAAAGGCGCGAAATGTGCAGAAGCAGTCAACCGAGCAGTTTACATGGGAGGGAACAACAGTTCCTCACAAACCCACCTTCATATTCGATCTTCTCAAATTGGCACGGGATCACGAAAGCTATCCAACACATATTATTAAGTATTAATTCACTATTCTACCGTCTAGAGGACGGCAAAGTTAATTTACCTACATTCCTGCATTCCAACAAGCCATTGGATTTTGATGGCTGTTGCCGTTAACGGGAAAAGTGAATCACTCACGTCACCTGCGCTGCATACTGAGAGCACATAGGCAGAATCATCACCCTAAGAAATCGTTCACACATATATTTTATCGCTGTACTTACAACTAAATGTTTCGATTGTGATCTCAGTTGAACGACATTCGACAATGGCGAAGTATTGGCTCTCTGGAAATAGAAATATCGGTACCCATTCTTATGACTTGACATACTCTTCCCTCTGACATCACAGTACTCTACGTCAAATCCATACCTTACTTACAACTGGACATAGTCATTTCCTTTGCACGTATCGGAACACAAACACATACTTTATAAGCCTGATGCTCAAGGTGGACCTATCATACATCCCCTACTACTAAGTATAATACTTGGCCAATAAATGATTCCAGACAATACAAAATAATACGGACAGAAAATCAGCGATGGTTGGACATGTCTCATAAGTTTTTCTTGAGAGTGCTACCACCATGTCTTAAAAGGAGAGTCGTAATCGGCTAGATGTTAAAAAACCTGATCCCAATAACTACTGTATGTTACTGTCACATGTGGTCTTGATTCTACAGGTGCACCTAAGTGTCCATGTTAGAAGCTTTACCTGCTTTATAAATCGAGGTATGGCATTACTTACGAATAGCGTGGTTTTTCCGGACAAATACCGAGACGGTTATCACTGGAGTGTATATTATCAGACAGCAGTCCGATTACATGTAGTCCACAATGCAACCTCGTGATGAAACCGCTGAATTTTGAAAGTGATTCAGCTAAGAAACGTGGTATGTAACGTGTGTGTGCGAATCCCTCACACCAACGCAGCTAGATATTCCTCCAGTATTTGTAACGTGGTGATTGAAGTTGTAAGAAATGTACACCAGCTATTTATATGTCTAGTGCTACGCTATCTGCTAGAAATGATGCCTATCATTTGGGATCAAGTCCTCCCATTCAAACAAATACCTACGTTGGATCGCAGCCACAAGTGAATCATATTCATTGCACTCTCATATCTCGAAACAAGACACCTTTCTCTAACCTGTCAGCTACAGTAAAATTCCAACCCCTACGCATCTTGCAACTGATCCCATTTCTACAACGCATCTGATCATTACAATTTAGGTCGTAACTGAGCGGAAGTCAGAGAAAGCCATATCCACAACTTTCTGCGTCCAATGTAGAAACAGAACGACCTGAGTTTTTGCAACAGGACAGTGCTTTGACCAGTCAGTGGAAATGTGCGCATTGAGGTGCGTCTCCAAACTAGATACTGATACTACACTCCGAAGCAGATCCGCATCTATTCAAATCTATCACCTAGGCATCGTTGCTCGCGCTATGAAGCATAGCTGCGGTGCAGTCTAGTGCGGATAGAGAGATTTCGCAATGCTTCCCAGAATAACACCGCGTGCATCGCTCCCAGCATTCCTAACGGAACACCCCGTCCCTCACTGAATTTACCTGTCAAACTGCTGCTGCTACCTATGCGGGACGATCCTATTAAATACTCAGCTACTGATCCACTGCAGAAGGCAGTATAAGGTTTCATCACCCATTCTGTAGTATGATGACCGTATCCAACAGACTATACTGCAAGTCGCAAGAAACGCACCCTGTGACCCTGTGTTGTTTGAAACATTGTTTTCTAACACACTTTGTTCACTGTCATACATTTTGTTTTTCTGCCACGACTTTGAGGCCTGTGCCAGGTCCTAAACTGACATTAAGACGCTCTGATTGACGACCTCTAGCAGAAAACTAGACATCGCATTGTGTACATCATTTTGTTGCTGTGGCTACCATAACACGCGACACACGGTGGATGATTTTAAATAAAAGACAGTTTCTACATAAGGAAACAAGAAGATTTTTTGCAGCGTTGGTGTAGGTCTCCCGACTACATTTAAACTCATTTGTCATAATCATGGAATAGCTGATTACTCTACATTCCGTTTCGTCTGATTCATAACATTGCAGTCATGTACACGATCAGTGTTTCGATTCTATCCACCCCAGATGGTGCTGCCATCCACCAAAACTCTTTCTCCAACTCAAACAAGAGAGCTTCTGTAAAGTTTGGAAGGTAGGAGACGAGATACTGGTAGAAGTGAAGCTGTGAGGACAGGGCGAGAGTCGGGCTTCGGTAGCTCAGATGGTGGAGCACTTGCTCGCGAAAGGCAAAGGTCCCGCGTTCGAGTCTCGGTCGGGCACACAGTTTTAATCTGCCAGGAAGTTTCTTATCAGCGCACACTCCGCTGCAGAGTGAAAATCTCATTCTGGAAATGATGTCAGTCATCCATTATGTGATAACCAACAGCATTGCAGTGCACAGATGCGATGGAAAAGGCACCATCGATGTACTCTAATAACAAGCATCACAGTTGATAGTGCAAACAATTTTACAAATTTTACTGTAATTTCAACACCGACCAATGACATGACACCATGTTTCGCAATTTCAGTATCATAGCTAAAAGACCCCTCCTCGACTTTGGGAGTATCGTCGCGAACGTGGATAGATGACTGCGCAGTACGTTCATTCATTGGCAATTCTCGAACACGTACACAATCAAACTATATCAGATATCGCTCTACATATTTCTAACACCTCGAGCATAGTGCTTAATTTACGATCCATCTCTCTGCCTATGGGAGTCACAGAGCATTCCCGCTGTCTCAGGGTAAAATTAGAGAGTGAAAGATCCTCCTCACACTGTCATTGACCAAACAGCCTTGCAACACCGATACTGATTTGATCTGCAACCGACCAGAAGAAGGCTGCTACATTCCACGTCGCATGAATGAATGTACACTCCTGGAAATGGAAAAAAGAACAC
The DNA here is from genome assembly GCF_023897955.1 of Schistocerca gregaria. Lineage (NCBI taxonomy): Eukaryota > Metazoa > Arthropoda > Insecta > Orthoptera > Acrididae > Schistocerca > Schistocerca gregaria. Next base: position 386,043,192 of record NC_064927.1, read on the forward strand.
ATTGACACCGGTGTGTCAGACCCACCATACTAGCTCCGGACACTGCGAGAGGGCTGTACAAGCAATGATCACACGCACGGCACAGCGGACACACCAGGAACCGCGGTGTTGGCCGTCGAATGGCGCTAGCTGCGCAGCATTTGTGCACCGCCGCCGTCAGTGTCAGCCAGTTTGCCGTGGCATAACGAGCTCCATCGCAGTCTTTAACACTGGTAGCATGCCGCGACAGCGTGGATGTGAACCGTATGTGCAGTTGACGGACTTTGAGCGAGGGCGTATAGTGGGCATGCGGGAGGCCGGGTGGACGTACCGCCGAATTGCTCAACACGTGGGGCGTGAGGTCTCCACAGTACATCGATGTCGTCGCCAGTGGTCGGCGGAAGGTGCACGTGCCCGTCGACCTGGGATCGGACCGCAGCGACGCACGGATGCACGCCAAGACCGTAGGATTCTACGCAGTGCCGTAGGGGACCGCACCGCCACTTCCCAGCAAATTAGGGACACTGTTGCTCCTGGGGTATCGGCGAGGACCATTCGCAACCGTCTCCATCAAGCTGGGCTACTGTCCCGCCACCGATAGGCCGTCTTCTGCTCACGCCCCAACATCGTGCAGCCCGCCTCCAGTGGCGTCGCGACAGGCGTGAATGGAGGGACGAATGGAGACGTGTCGTCTTCATCGATGAGAGTCGCTTCTGCCTTGGTGCCAGTGATGGTCGTATGCGTGTTTGGCGCCGTGCAGGTAAGCGCCACAATCAGGACTGCATACGACCGAGGCACACAGGGCCAACACCCGGCATCATGGTGTGGGGAGCGATCTCCTACGCTGGCCGTACACCTCTGGTGATCGTCGAGGGGACACTGAATAGTGCACGGTACATCCAAACCGTCATCGAACCCATCGTTCTACCATTCCTAGACCGGCAAGGGAACTTGCTGTTCCAACAGGACAATGCACGTCTGCATGTATCCCGTGCTCTAGAAGGTATAAGTCAACTACCCTGGCCAGCAAGATCTCGGGATCTGTCCCCCATTGAGCATGTTTGGGACTGGATGAAGCGTCGTCTCACGCGGTCTGCACGTCTAGCACGAACGCTGGTCCAACTGAGGCGCCAGGTGGAAATGGCATGGCAAGCCGTTCCACAGGACTACATCCAGCATCTCTACGATCGTCTCCATGGGAGAATAGCAGCCTGCATTGCTACCAAAGGTGGATATACACTGTACTAGTGCCGACATTGTGCATGCTCTGTTGCCTGTGTCTATGTGCCTGTGGTTCTGTCAGTTTGATCATGTGATGTATCTGACCCCAGGAATGTGTCAATAAAGTTTCCCCTTCCTGGGACAATGAATTCACGGTGTTCTTATTTCAATTTCCAGCAGTGTAGTTTTCCGAGTTCTCACCCATCCAAGTGCACAAGAGTTTTCGAGATGCACCCATATCGAAGAGGTTAGTACTCGACGTATAGTAACAAATTTCAAAGCGTCGTGATGTAATAGCAGACGGTTAAGAAGAACAAGAAGCGAGTGATTTTTGTGTGCGCAATCAAGCTCCGCATAGATGGAGTTCGACGCATTTTTACGTAAATCAACCAAGTTGTTCTAGAATCTATTATCAGTAGCTGGAAGGTATTGATAAAAGAGAACATAAACACATGCACTCCTAAGGCTACAACGTTCCGCACGTAAAACGGGCTATAATGCCAGGTCGCTTGCGTTTCTGACCTATCAGTCGTATGGAATGTAGCGCTTTTAATGCTCCAATGTATGAAATATATTTCAAGTTGATCAGATACATCCTTCTTCCCAGTTTCTCTACGATAAACTGTTATCGAACCGTAAAAGAAAAAAACTGCTTCCTTAAAGTATGGGCCCTGTGTGATAGAGTACAATATAGCTTTCCGGAGATGTATAGCGCCCACTATTCACATCAGATCACGGTTCGGAAATTATGCTACACCTGCATCAGCCCTATATAAAATGTTCGTTAGTAACAGCGAATACCTCTTACAAGAAAACAGATAAACGCATAGCAGCAGTATCCGGCATGTGAAGATTACAAGTCATTCCGTCACTAACTCTGTAAACAGCACATCTGTCTAGAAGCAGCGTCCGACATGTGAAAATTACAAGTCATTCCGTCACTAACTCTGTAAACAGCACATCTATCTAGCAGCAGTGCCCGATATGTGAAAATTACGTCATTCTGTCACTAACTCTGTAAACAGCACATCTATCAGGCAAATGTATACATGGGAATTGCAACGCCTCACAAGCAACGATCGCTAACTTAGTTATGAAGCTGAAGTCTTGATTTTACACCAAAGATGCGACAGGAGGATGGAGTACATCGCATAAATCATAGTTCGCTTAGAGGAATGTGCCACGTTTCATCACACGTGAGATGGAAGTCCTCTGATGACCGACGGGTTTACCGTTAACGATCGCAAATAGACAGTGCTTTAAACCATATACAGAACTTGTGGCTATATACGAATCTCGAACGCAAGCTAAGTCACGCGACTGATGCATCCTGACAGGACAGTGGAAAAAATTACCTGCAGCATCTTCCCGCTCCCTAGAATGCATCATCAGTCTACCATTAAACCCTACTTTGATACAGCTCCACCCCGTCCACTCTCTCTTATCCTTTAACACAGATGCATGTAAGCTTAGAGGCGGATGGTTCTCCGTCTTCCTGAAAAGCTCAAATACAGTAGTCAACTCTCGTTTATCACTGGTACATCAATAGACATACAGTATAATGCCGCCTCGACAGAGCAAAAATCGACCGCTTCCCTGATTCCCTTCGATTCCACGTCGACGTTTCCTAGGATTTTTCTTGATGCCGCCTACTCGCCCCCATGCACAAATTCTTCTGCGCAAACCAGAAGATATGGAAGTACTTCCTCAATTTCCCCGCATTTCGGTGTATATTTGGTCTATTTATACCTATTCCCCCCTCATTTTTCGCAATTCTATCGATTTTTCTATGTCAGTTCTATCCATACGATCATGATGTAACCTCTCGTTCTGTGTTATAAAGTTACTTGTAAATGTAGCACAGACGCCAACACCTAGTCCAAATGCACTGATCGGGGGGGGGGGGGGGGGGGGGTGTAGTATAGCACTGTATGCGAATGTGTCCAGTCACCTCCACATTTGGAGAGAGTTTGCTCTGTTTTCTGTATGCCTGTGTATTTGCATGTGTTCTTAGAACAACAAAATTTTATTTATCCTTAAATTGTTGATTTTTCAAAAGAATATTATTCTTTATCAAATGTGAAGATGAAAATAAAAACTGCATAAAAGATGCAAAATGGAAACGACTTGTTTTAAAACATCAGTTAATAAGTCTTTAATTTTGTAATAAATAAGTAAATAGACATAAACACCTCCTCGTCCCGGAAGCGATCGCTTTGATGCGCCCTGTCATGCATTTCTTTTGACATTAGCCTGCATTTGTCAGACCAAAAATTCTTATCTTCTTTCCATTTCATTTCACTGGCGCCCTGTATATCGCCACTGGGTCTTCATATTTTATGGCTTTCCAACCACATTGAATGTTCTGACTGTTTTGACATTCCCCTTCCTGATATGAAGAATGTTTCCCTTTCGTTTCTTACCCAATCTTTTCCTCATGGTTACCTTCCTCTTGGAAGATCCCGCACTGAGAAATTCGAATGAGGTACTAAAGCAGAATCTTTCGGCAATGGAGCTATCATCACGACACTTCTTCAGTCGCAGACCACGTATCTTGCAGACGAACACACAGAAAAAGCTCGCGCAAGATAGACCAACGCGTTATTGACTTTCTCACTTTGTCAAGCTCTTTTTCTTGCAAAAATTATCCATTTTCTTCTGAAATTGCAATCTTTTCTTGTTGTACGTGTACATCACATCTACCGCTTTCCATTCTACTCGGATGATTCCTTGGTGCCTCGTTTTTTTTTTTTTTTTTTTTTTTGTCTTAGGGTGTACCTAGCATGTGTGTATTAACTACCATAAAAGTGTAAAATATGATTTCAGTTTGTCATTATACTACGTCTTTTTAAAATTAATTCAGTAATGTGGTATATTTTTAGACTTGCATATGAGAACATCCGAAACAGCGGCGGATATTTGTCATAGTTGTGTTCTTGTATTACATTGTTTTAAATTAGGCTTCATGAGGTAGTTTCAACCAAACTGCGTATAGAAAGGGCTTTGACTCGCACAACAAGAAATGTTATGTCTTGCAGTTTAATCTTACAATATATCTCACCAAAGAGTTTACTTAATTGTACACAAGTAACTTACTCCATTATACACTCCTGGAAATGGAAAAAAAACACATTGACACCGGTGTGTCAGACCCACCATACTTGCTCCGGACACTGCGAGAGGGCTGTACAAGCAATGATCACACGCACGGCACAGCGGACACACCAGGAACCGCGGTGTTGGCCGTCGAATGGCGCTAGCTGCGCAGCATTTGTGCACCGCCGCCGTCAGTGTCAGCCAGTTTGCCGTGGCATAACGAGCTCCATCGCAGTCTTTAACACTGGTAGCATGCCGCGACAGCGTGGACGTGAACCGTATGTGCAGTTGACGGACTTTGAGCGAGGGCGTATAGTGGGCATGCGGGAGGCCTGGTGGACGTACCGCCGAATTGCTCAACACGTGGGGCGTCAGGTCTCCACAGTACATCGATGTTGTCGCCAGTGGTCGGCGGAAGGTGCACGTGCCCGTCGACCTGGGACCGGACCGCAGCGACGCACGGATGCACGCAGTGCGGTAGGGGACCGCACCGCCACTTCCCAGCAAATTAGGGACACTGTTGCTCCTGGGGTATCGGCGAGGACCATTCGCAACCGTCTCCATGAAGCTGGGCTACGGTCCCGCACACCGTTAGGCCGTCTTCCGCTCACGCCCCAACATCGTGCAGCCCGCCTCCAGTGGTGTCGCGACAGGCGTGAATGGAGGGACGAATAGAGACGTGTCGTCTTCAGCGATGAGAGTCGCTTCTGCCTTGGTGCCAATGATGGTCGTATGCGTGTTTGGCGCCTTGCAGGTGAGCGCCACAATCAGGACTGCATACGACCGAGGCACACAGGGCCAACACCCGGCATCATGGTGTGGGGAGCGATCTCCTACACTGGCCGTACACCTCTGGTGATCGTCGAGGGGACACTGAATAGTGCACGGTACATCCAAACCGTCATCGAACCCATCGTTCTACCATTCCTAGACCGGCAAGGGAACTTGCCGTTCCAACAGGACAATGCACGTCCGCATGTATCCCGTGCCACCCAACGTGCTCTAGAAGGTATAAGTCAACTACCCTGGCCAGCAGGATCTCCGGATCTGTCCCCCATTGAGCATGTTTGGGACTGGATGAAGCGTCGTCTCACGCGGTCTGCACGTCCAGCACGAACGCTGGTCCAACTGAGGCTCCAGGTGGAAATGGGATGGCAAGCCGTTACACAGGACTACATCCAGCATCTCTACGATCGTCTCCATGGGAGAATAGCAGCCTGCATTGCTGCGAAAGGTGGATATACACTGTAGTAGTGCCGACATTGTGCATGCTCTGTTGCCTGTGTCTATGTGCCTGTGGTTCTGTCAGTGTGATCATGTGATGTATCTGACCCCAGGAATGTGTCAATAAAGTTTCCCCTTCCTGGGACAATGAATTCACGATGTTCTTATTTCAATTTCCAGGAGTGTATCTACGACGGCGGCACTCTACACAGACCGATATTTGTAAAGTTTCGTCCTCGGTTAGGTCATGTAAGTTACCACAGTGTAAATGCCGTGTGACTAGGGCCTCCCGTCGGGTAGACCGTTCGCCGGGTGCAAGTCGCCACTGCAGCGACTTGCGCGTTGAAGGGGATGGAGTGATGATGATTAGGGCAGCACAACACCGAGTCCCTGAGCAGAGAAAATCTCCGACCCAGCCGGGAATCGAACAAGGGCCCTTAGGATCGACATTCTGTCGCGCTGACTACTCAGCTACCGGGGGCGAAAGGCTCCCACTCGGTGAACGATCTACCCGACGGGAGGCCCTAGTCACACGTCATTTACATTTACCACAGTGTAAGTTGAATCTGTGAATGTGTCTAATTGTATGGCTATGTAACACACTTTATTTCCACGCTTCTGAAGATCCTCGCACTGGTCGAGTGAAACATGTAAAAATAAAGAAACGGTTACAGGAGGCTTGTAGCTATTCCGTCCCAGGAGGTTCGGGGTGGCGGCAGGAAGGGCATCTGGCCACACTCTGCAACTAACACTGCCAAATCAATAGTAACATGGCCGACCCAGCGTTGTAGCAGGACAAAGGCCCCAAGAAAGAAAGAAAGAAATTACATAAACTATGAAACTTCCTGGCAGATTAAAACCGTGTGCCCGACCGAGACTCGAACTCGTGACCTTTGCCTTTCGCGGGCAAGTGCTCTACCAACTGAGCCACCGAAGCACGACTCACGTCCGGTACTCACGGCTTTACTTCTGCCAGGTAGAGCACTTGCCCGCGAAAGGCAAAGGTCCCGAGTTCGAGTCTCGGTCGGGCACACGGTTTTAATCTGCCAGGAAGTTTCATATCAGCGCACACTCCGCTGCAGAGTGAAAATCTCATTCTGGAAACATCCCCCAGGCTGTGGCTAAGCCATGTCTCCGCAGTATCCTTTCTTTCAGGAGTGCTAGTTCTGCAAGGTTCGCAGAAGAGCTTCTGTAAAGTTTGGAAGGTAGGAGACGGATACTGGCAGAAGTAAAGCCGTGAGTACCGGACGTGAGTCGTGCTTCGGTAGCTCAGTGGAAATTCTCGCTTCGCGCGTCGGGCGACTAGGTCGTGCTCTTAGTTCCGCCTCTACCGTAGCGCAGCGTGTTTTCCTCCTGTCAGTTTAGTGCCGTGTTGGTCTCCGTGCGCGTCGCATCGCTGGTTGTCGGCTGGTGTTTGGTGTTCGTGCGGCCCTTCCTGTCGCGGCGTCGTCTCTCGCCGTGATGTCCACCATGGTTCCCACGAAAGTTCCGCGTACAGGTACAGTCAGTTTTACCTTTGACAAATCCACGCGTCACGTCCAGCCCGGTTCTTTGGAGATACATGACTGGTTAGTCGATACAGTTAAGGTCACTACTGATCAGGTGCATACCGCATATTTCGACAGCGAATTATATGTGTTTTTTGTTAAGTTTCTTGACCCGCTCCAGGTTGATAGGCTACTTTCTCGTCATGGTTCTCAGGTACCCTTTACGCACCGTGATGGTTCCACTAGTATGGTTCTCTTGGCAAATGCAGAAGTGATATATACGAATGTTCGGGTATTTAACCTTCCGCCCGAGGTTGACGACTCTTTTCTGAAGTCCGTTTTGCTTCCTTATGGGGACGTACGCCATATTCGAAAGGAACGCTGGTCTGCTCAGCACCGCTTACAGGTATATAGTGGTATTCGGTCGGTGGAAATGGTGGTCAAAAAACCTATTCCTTCTCACCTACAGGTATGTGGTTATAGGGTCCATATCACGTACAGTGGCCAGGAAGGAACATGTTATTATTGTAATGAAAGTGGTCATTTCCGTACTAATTGTCCGCGGCGTGTGGTGGTATTAAAACCTACATACGAACAGCGTAAAAAATTGACTTTAGCTGATCTTCTCCCGCAAGGATCTCGGACTGAATCGCTCACTGTTACTGAGGGACGCAGTGATCCGTTGCCCGACAACGGCCGTGATTTTCCCCCGTTGTCCTTGAGTAGGGATGTTGCTGCCCTTAATTCCGATGTTCCCGCGCTGATTTCTCACAACAAGCGTCGGCGAACACAGGATGATGCGGCTGATGAATCTTCCTTATTGGCTCGCCCTTCCGATGGGCCTCCGGTAAAGGACTCTCTTTCTCAGTCGGAAATCGTGGATGAGGAAGCCACAGGTGCTATCACGCCTTTGCAGAAGCTCCCTGACACCTTATCTGACGTTGTTCCTGCTACCGCGGCAGCCTCTTCGGAGACGCCCGTGACGGAACCTGCTTCTGGTTGCCACGTGTCTTCTCCGGTGCTCTCTGACACTTCTCCTATTGACTCTGTTTCGCATCCCCCTTCTGGAATTTCTGTCGCCCCCTCTGGGTCACAGCCTCCTCCCATCAAACAACTGATTGATTCTCCAGAGCCAGTGGATCCCGTTGTTATTCACCAACTGTCCCACCGTGAACCCATGTCTGCGGACGAGTGGGATGTAGAGGCCTCTCTCTCGCAATCTGACACGGAATGTCTACATGATGCTCCCACGCAGCCGAACGCTGCAGCGTCGGCACCGCGGAGCCGCAGTCGAATCCGTAAACAACCACGGAGAGCCGCGTCACGGCCGAAGAAAAAGCAGTGGGAAGATGAGGGTTCTGTTTCGTAGTTTTTCTCTCTGTGGTTCAGCGCTTGTTTCTGGTATGATTACTTGTATGCTGCTCCGTCAGCTGACCGCTCTCTACCGATCTTTGTTTTTCTTTCTAGGTTGAAGTTCCATGCAAGCATATACATTTCTTACTCTGAATATTAACAGAATATGTTCTGAGCTTCGGCTCGCCGCTTTGCGACAGTTTATCTATCAGTCTGGGGCAGATGTTGTTTTTTTACAGGAAGTCCTATTCGACCAGTTTTCCATTCCTGGGTTCTCGACGCTTTTTAATGTCGCTTCCGAACTTTCTACGGGCACTGCCTTGTTTTATAGAGAAGGCATTCCGTTGATGAATTTCGAAGTACTCGACAGTGGAAGGGGGATCGGGTGCACGTTTTATGATCTCAGTTTACTCCTTCTTTATGCCCCTTCTGGTTCGGGTTGTACTACCGCACGCTCGAGTTTCTATAAAGAAGAAGTCATTTACCTGCTTCGTAAATCCCCGACAAAGATAATTTTAGGTGGGGACTTCAATTGTGTTCTACGGCCGGTAGATCAGTCTCCTAATTTTAATTTCAGTAAAGAACTCGACGACCTTGTGCGCTCCTTGCACCTGCGTGACGTGTGGGTTTCTCGCTATCCTACACTTGTGCGACATACCTACTTTACTCCCACGTCTAGCAGTCGCCTCGATCGCTTTTACGTTTCCGATTCCTTGTGTGGGCAACTTCTGGCTGTTGATGTGATACCAGCCTGTTTTACTGATCATTGCGCTGTAGCCGTTACGTTTAATTACGAGCGACAACCGGTAAAATTGTTTCGTCCTCCTTGGATGCTCAATATCGCGTATTTGCAAGATACCTCCCTTGGTATCGTCCTGGAGGACATTTGGACTCGTTGTTCTCGTACTATGGACCGGTACCCGTCTATCGTGGCATGGTGGACACTGTATGCAAAACCACACATCCGTAGGGCTCTCATGCGTTTTGGGGCTGCGAAGGTGGCAGAAGATCGACGAACGCAAGAATTTTACTATTCTGTCTTACGTCAACTGTACGATAGTGCTACGCATGCTCCCCTCCGGGTTACTGATATACAGCGCATCAAAGCCAAATTGCTGCAGCTCAAACGCATTCAAATGGAGGGCCTGCGGACGAGGTCTCAACCACGTTCCCTTCTACAAGAGGAACTGACGTCACTCTACCATCTAGTCCGTTTACGGTCGCGCCGGAAACGTGGGTGCCTTGCCTCCCTCACAACCGCTGACGGCCGCGTGTTCACCTCTCACCGTGACATTTCTGACTTCGTTTACACCTATTTTACTGATCTGTACGATACTCATGTCCCGGCGGAAACCTCTCTTGACGACTTTACCTCCTTGCTGCCTCGCGTCGTCACTCCTCAATTAAACGACGCCTTTCTGCGTCCCTTTCAGAAGGATGACATATATGATGTTGTTGCAGGATCGCAGTCCCGCAAGTCGCCTGGATTAGATGGTATTCCTAAGGAGTTCTATGTTCAATTTTGGCCGCTCATTGGTGACACCTTAACGTCAATGGTAAATGAAGTGATGCGGGGAGTCTCACTTCCTGCTCCTTTTCAGGAAGGCAGAATGGTCCTCCTCCCGAAATCCACAGGTCGACCGGCAATTGATTCCCTCCGTCCTATTACTCTCCTTAACTTTGATTATAAACTTGTCGCTCGAGCAATTAATATCCGTCTCTCTAAGCTGCTCGATACCATTATTGCCGCCCACCAAAGCTGTGTGCCTGGACGCACGATACTGACTTCCGTTCTCGAATGTCGCGATGTAATCTCGGTGGCGGCTGCCGCTAATATCCCAGGGGCTTTGCTTTTTCTTGTTTTCCAAAAAGCGTTCGATCGCGTCAGCCATGATTTTTTATCGAGAGTGCTCATCGCTGTCGGCTTTAATAATGATGCTCGACAAGTCTTAACTAATCTTTTTACCGGTATCAGTGTCTCGGTGATTGTGAACGGTCACCCTACCCCCCGGATATCGATCAGACGGGGGTTACCCCAGGGAAGCCCCTTATCCATGTCACTTTTTGTTCTATCCTTAGAGCCCTTACTTCGCCATCTCACCATGCACTTACGTGGCTGGAATATATTGGGGGAAATTTTTGCAGTCCGTGCATACGCCGATGACGTCATGGTTTTAGTACGACATGCCGAGGATATACCGCGGCTTAAGGATACCTTGGATTCATTTTGTGGTCTTGCTGGTGCTCGCATTAATGATCGCAAATGCACGTTCCTGCCGTTGAAAGGCTTTGATCATGTCGTCATTCCTTGGGCGACGGTTGTCGATCGCCATAAGACCTTGGGGATCATAGTGGATCGTAATCCGATCAAAATGGCGGCACTAAATTGGCGCGAGGTTACGAGTCGTGTTCACGGGGCGATCCTTGAACATGACCGCCGTTCCCTTAGCCTCCTTCACAAGGCAAGGGTTTTAGAGACCTATGTCTTCAGTAAAATATACTACGTTGCGCAGGTCTTCCCGCTTCCCGCGATGATGGCTCGCAGGCTGAAACAGCTGTCTAGTCGATTTCTGTGGCGCCGCCATGTCTTCCGTGTCCGGTATGAAGTTGTGGCCAGGCCTCGGAAGCTTGGAGGATTGGGTCTTTCAGATATCAAAGTGAAGACGTCCATCTTATTTGCCCGCCGCAATGTTTTAACCTGTACGCGGGCTCCGCATTCAGTCACCTCTCGTTTACTTTCCCGCCTCCGGCCGGCCAGTCTGACCCCTCCTGTTGATGTTGGACGGATTAATCCTAAATTGCGGCACATTCGTGAATACTTTGTACTTGTCGGTATTCTGGGTGCTGATATACTTTCTATGACGCATATTACTACCAACATGCTACAAATCCGTTGGGGTACAGCATGTTTCCCTTCTTCTGTTGAACTTGCTTCCCCGTCAACGTCATGGAAAACGGTCTGGTCTCATCTTAGTCTTCCCATTTTGCCGATGGAGATTGTTTCAACGTGGTATAAGGTCATTTACCGTCTGATACCTACTGGTGATCGTCTTTTTCGTATTGGCCTTCGTCCGACTGATCAGTGTGAGGAATGTCATCAAACTGACACCTTACTTCACAGGCTAGTTGCTTGCGGACGGGATCATTGGCTCTGGGTCCGCCGTCAATTAGCTTTTCTTACTAGAGGGCCTGAAACCGCATTCCCAGACGACATCTTCTTACATCCGGACATCTCTTATTTTCCTCAGACGAAAACGAACACGATTGTCTGGCTCTTGGGTTACTATGTCCATTACGTCATTGAAGGCGGTAATGACCCAGATCCCCGCGTTTTTCACCATTATTTGTCAACTGCGCATTGGAAATGGCAGCGGTTACCACAATACCGAACGCTTTTTGCGAATATGCTTTTTCTTGTGTTTAACCGTCAAGGGGTTGGTTAAGTTCCCCTGTGATTCTTGTTTCTTCCCTGAGCTCGAGTCCCCTCCCTTGTTGTATTTTTTCGTAATTTTTTTTTCTCTCTCTCTTTTGCATGTATATATATACACCCAAAATTCAAACGGGGTAACGGGTTGGTCTTCCCCTTCAGAAGAAATGTTTTATTTGTGTTTCACCTAATTTGTTGATTTTCTTTTTGCAGCTAATATTAAATGATGATTTGACTATGGTTGTCTGAATTCTCGTGAAATATACCAAGTCAATCTGATAATAAAAAAAAAAAAAGTTGGTAGAGCACTTGCCCACGAAAGGCAAAGGTCCCGAGTTCGAGTCTCGGTCGGGCACACGGTTTTAATCTGCCAGGAAGTTTCATATCAGCGCACACTCCGCTTCAGAGTGAAAATGTCATTCTGGATACATAAACTATGTTAATCTGTCAGTAGTTGTATAAATTGTGTTTTATGTATGTTTCTGACACGAGAATAATAATAAAGTGATGGGCTGTGTTGAGTCGCACTGGTCGAGTGAAACATGTAAAAATAAAGAAACGGTTACAGGAGGCTTGTAGCTGCTCTCTTTTATTTACTAACGGTCGCTGTCCCCCTGCAGCCAAATGCCTGCGCTCGCTATATACAGAGTTATTCAGCTGCCCCTAGCGATGTCGTTTCATGCGGCCCACAATGTTACATCTGGCCTTCAAAATCTATGCGTGAGATTTTCATATCCTCTCGCTCGCTATGCTCAAACTACTACTTCAACAGAAAAAAATGAACAGAAACATTTTGCACGAAATTTAATGTAGTTAACTTTTGTACTGGGATACGTTGTCACTACAGGCCGCAGTTTGTGAGTTAATCAAGAAAAAGGTATAAAAGTGACCTTCAAACGCACCCTCACTCGCACCCACGGCCACCAACCGATCAGGATTTGTGATATGTTGTTCATGGCACTCCCTCCTGGCTCTGTACAAATAATCGCGACTGCACGAATTATTTCTCACATTCGACCTGTTTTTCTTCACTGACCTGCCTTATTATGCCAACGGCTTAGTCGAGCACTTACAAATTGTACAATAGACGTTTGTGTAAATTTTGCCGGCCGTTGTTGCCGAGAACTTCTTGGCGCTTCAGTCCGGAACCGCGTTGCTGCTACGGTCGCAAGTTCGAATCCTGCCTCGGACGTGGATGTGTGCGATGTCCTTAGGTTAGTTAGGCTTAAGTAGTTCTAAGTCTAGGGGACTGATGACCTCAGATGTTAGGTCCCATAGTGCTCAGAGCGATTTGAAACATTTTGTAAATTTAGTGAATTTTAACAGGATGAAATAAACAGTTAGATCGTCATATTCGTCATGCCTTCTGGTTACGAAACTGTTGTGCTTGTAAGGGCTAAATTTGTATCGAATTAGTTTTAGTGTAATGTTTAAGAAAGTCGGTTTTTATTGCATTATCCTCACGGGAAAGTTTAAATAAACAGTGTTGACGAAATACCCGACCATGCTGCTGGCGTAGTAGCCCAATATCGTGAATAGTCCGTGCGGTCGTAAAGTATTGTACAGTCGTAGGAGGGAGCTCCACGAACAACATACTAGAATTCCTGACTGGTAAGGGATCAGTGTGAGGCTGAATGACACTTTTGTACGTTTTTCTTCACTAATTCGAAAACTACGACCCAGTAGAAACGAACATGAGTAAAAAATGTAACTAAATATTTTCAACATTTCGCCGCCCTGTCAGCAATTGTATGAATATTAATTTTAATTTTGAACACCAACAGCCTCAGTTGTAAAGTTCACCTAGGTTTCCAAAAAAATGGTTCAAATGGCTCTGAGCACTATGGGACTTAACATCTATGGTCATCAGTCCCCTAGAACTTAGAACTACTTAAACCTAACTAATCTAAGGACAACACACAACGCCCAACCATCACGAGGCAGAGAAAATCCCTAAGCCCGCCGGGAATCGAACCCGGGAAGCCGGGCGCGGGAAGCGAGAACGCTACCGCACACCTAGGTTTCAGTCGAAAAGTAACCACCGTTTGTTGATAGTGTACATCGTCAAGCTAAAACTACAAATCCATAAATTATCATCAGACTGTAAGAACTTATCTGGAACTGCCTCGGCCCCACTTCGCGTTCGCGATGCGGCAGCCACGAGTGCTGCACTGGTTTGCTTTCAGTACACGCTGCAACGGTCGCAACCTTTAAGACTGGTCGTGGTGAGTTGATGTCAATCAAGAATGTCTTCAAGGTGACAAAGACGCCAATATCAACACCTCACTGAGTTTGAACGATGACGTGTAATATGGCTACGAGGAGCTGCATGTCCTTTCTGCTATACTGTAGAAATACTAAGCAGGAATGCAGCCACTCTACATGATTGCTAGTAACGTTGCTTACAAATGTACACTCGCAAGTAGACTGGACTCGCTCCAGTGACACTACCGATAGGATAGATGATCCTATTCGGGGTATGGCTTTGGCGCATCGTACAGCCTCTGCAGCAGCAATTTGAGCGCAGTTGCACACAATGACACAACAAACTGGTACGAATCGGTTTCTTCAAGGACAGTTACCAGCCACTGACCCCAAACAGCTGCCATTTGCGTCTTCAGTGGTGTCAAACTAAACTCCTTCCGAGCAAGCATTGAAGGCCCAACGGTACCGACAGACCACCGTGTCATCCCTAGTCTACAGGCCTCACTTGATACTGATATGGAGGGGCACATGGGCAGCAGATTGCTCTCTGGGCCATTGTCAGATTTTGCGACCGGAGCCGCTACTTGCCAGTCAACTACTTCCTCAACTGGTCTCACAACGGCTGAGTGCATCTCGCTTGCCAACAGCGCTCGGCGCACCGAAGAGTCAACCATCCAAGGGCTAGCCATGACCAACAGCGCTTAACTTTGGTGATTTGACGGGAACTGGTATTACCACTGCGACAAGGCCATTGGTTTCGGAGGAATGAAGAGAAATTATATTAGAACTCTGTTGTGTTTTCTAATGAAAGCTGGCTCCGCTTCGGTGACAGCGATTGCCGTGCGTTGTTTAGTATCTACATCTACATCTACATCCATACTCTGCAAGCCACCTGACGGTGTGTGGCGGAGGGTACCTTGAGTACCTCTATCGGTTTTCCCTTCTATTCCAGTCTCGTATTGTTCGTGGAAAGAAGGATTGTCAGTATGCCTCTGTGTTGGCTCTAATCTCTCTGATTTTATCCTCATGGTCTCTTCACGAGATGTACGTAGGAGGGAGCAATATACTTCTTCACTCCTCGGTGAAGGTATGTTCTCGAAACTTCAACAAAAGCCCGTACCGAGCTACTGAGCGTCTCTCCTGCAGAGTCTTCCACTGGATTTTATCTATCATCTCCGTAACGCTTTCGCGATTACTAAATGATCCTCTAACGAAGCGCGCTGCTCTCTGTTGGATCTTCTCTATCTCTTCTGTCAACCCTATCTGGCACGGATCCCACACTGTTGAACAGTATTCAAGCAGTGGGCAAACAAGCGTACTGTAACCTACATCCTTTGTTTTTGGATTGCATTTCCTTAGGATTCTTCCAATGAATCTCAGTCTGGCATCTGCTTTACCGACGATCAACTTCATATGATCATTACATTTTAAATCACTCCTAATGCCTACTCCCAGATAATTTATGGAATTAACTGCTTCCAGTTGCTGACCTGCTACATTTTAGCTCAATGACAAGGGATCTTCCTTTCTATGTATTCGCAGCACATTACGCTTGTCTACATTGAGATTCAATTGCCATTCCGTGCACCATGCGTCAATTCGCTGCAGATCCTCCTGCATTTCAGTACAATTTTCCATTGTTACAACCTCTCTATATACCACAGCATCATCCGCAAAAAGCCTCAGTGAACTTCCGATGTCATTCACCAGGTCATTTATGTATATTGTGAATAGCACCGGTCCTACGACACTCCCCTGCGGCACACCTGAAATCACTCTTACTTCGGAAGACTTCTCTCCATTGAGAATGACATGCTGCGTTCTGTTATCTAGAAACTCTTCAATCCAATCACACAATTGGTCTGATAGTCCATGTGCTCTTACTTTGTTCATGAAACGACTGTGGAGAACTGTATCGAACGCCTTGCGGAAGTCAAGAAACACGGCATCTACCTAGGAACCCGTGTCTAAGGCCCTCTGAGTCTGGTGGACGAATAGCGCGAGCTGGGTTTCACACGATCGTCATTTTCGAAACCCATGTTGATTCCTACAGAGTAGATTTATAGTCTCCAGAAAAGTCATTATACTCGAACATAATATGTTCAAATGGTTCAAATGGCTCTGAGCACTATGGGACTTAACATCTATGGTCATCAGAACTTAGAACTACTTAAACCTAACTAACCTACGGACATCACACAACACCCAGTCATCACGAGGCAGAGAAAACCCCTGACCCCGCCGGGAAAACAACATAATATGTTTTCTAAAATTCTGCAACTGATAGACGTTAGAGATATAGGTCTATAGTTCGGCACATCTGTTCGACATCCCTTCTTGAAAAGGGGGATGACATGTGCCCTTTTCCAATCCTTTGGAACGCTACGCTCTTCTAGAGACCTACGGAACACAGCTGCAAGAAGGGGGGCAAGTTCCTTCGTGTACACTGTGTAAAATCGAACCGGTATCCCATCAGGTCCAGCGGCCTTTCCTCTTTTGAGCGATTTTAATTGTTTCTCTATCCCTCTGTCGTCTATTTCCATATCTACCATTTAGTCATCTGTGCGAAAATCTAGAGAACGAACGAGGCTAACTGAGATCCTGTGCTACATAAACTGGACCTATAGCTGGAGTGCGATTTCGTATGACAGCAAGAGCACTCCCGTACTTTTGGCAGGCACCCTGGCAACAAAATCGTTGTAAGTCTGGTGATTCGACCTGCTGTGTTGCAATCTACATCTACATAGTTACTCTGCAATTCAAACTTAAGTGCCTGGAAGACGGTTCATCGAACCATTTTCATACTACTTTTGTACCATTCCACTTTCGAATGGCGCGTGGGAAAAAGGAACACCTAAATTTTTCCGTTTGAGCTTTGATTTCTCTTATTTTATTATGATGGTCATTGCTCCCTACGTAGATGGGTGTCAAAAAAATATTTTCGCATTGGGAAGAGAAAGTTGGTGATTGAAATTTCGCAAACAATACCGCCTTTGTTTCAGTGACTGCCACCCCAACTCACTTATCATATTAATGACACTCTCACTCATATTGTGTGATAACATAAAACGAGCTGCCCTTCTTTGCACCTTTTCTATGTCTTCCTTCAATCCTACCTGATAAGGATCTCATACCGCGCAGCAATATTCCAGAAGAGGACGGATAAATGTAATGTAGGCTATCTCTTTAGTGGGTTTGTCGCATCTTCTAAGTGTCCTGCAAACAAAGCGCAGTCTTTGTTTCGCATTCCTCATAATATTATCTACGTGATCTTTCCAATTTAAGTTGCTCCTACCTGTAATTCCTAGGCCTTTAGTCGAATTGACAGCCCTTAGATTTGTGCGATTTATCGTATACCCAAAATTTATCGGCTTTCTTTTAGTACCCGTGTGGATGACCTCGCACTTTTCTTTGTTTAGTGCCAATTGCCACTTTTTGCACCATACAGAAATTCTCTGTAGATCAATTTGTAATTGGAATTGATCGTCTGATGATTTTACTAGATGGTAAATTACAGCGTCACCTGTCAACAATCTAAGGGGGCTGCTCAGATTATCACCTACGTCATTTATGTAAATCGGGAACAGCAGAAGGCCTATGACACTACCTTGCAGAACGCCAGACATCACTTCTGTTATTCGCTGATTTACCATCACTACGAAATGTGACCTCTATGAGAGGAAAACACGAATCCAGTCACACAACTGAGACGATGCTCCACATGCGCGCAATTTGGTTAATAGTCGCTTCTGAGGAACGGTATCAAAAGCCTTCTGGAAATCTAGGCATATGGAATCGATCTCAGATCCCTTGTCGACAGCACTCATTGCATCATAGGAATAAAGAGCTAGCTGCGTTGTACAAGAACGATATTTTCTGAATGCGTGTTGCTTATGTATCAATAAGTTATTTTCTTCAAGGTGATTCATAGTGTTCGAGGACAGTATATGCTCCAAAATCCTACTGCAAATTGAGGTCTGTAATTCAATGGGTTACTCCTATTTCTTTCTTGAGTATTAGTGTGACCTGTGCTACTTTCCAGTCCTTAGGAACAGACCTTTCGTCATTGTGAACAGCACTCCAGGGGGTATTTTCCAACAGTGTAACGCTCGCCCGCGTACTGTTATTGTAACCCATAACGCTCTACAGTGTGTATGTTTCCTTTGCTTGCTCGATCCTCAGATCTGTTTCCAGTCGAATACATATGGGACATCATCGGACGACTACTCCAGCGACATCCATAAACAGCATTAACAGTCCCTATATTGACCAACTAAATTCAACCAGATGAAACTTCATAACAAAAACTTACATCTGGTATCTGAAAAACACAATGCATGCACATTTGCATGCTTGCATTGAACAGGCAGGCGGTTACACCGTTTATTACACTCGTTATTAATGTAGCAGGATTCCACATTTGCAATGGTTTATCTCACACTTATGTTAACCTGTGATCTTGCAATGTTAATCACTTAAATTTGTTACCTAGACAAATGTATTGTCGATTTTGTATTACTCTGTATTGATTAATTTTTGATTTAGCGATTTTTTTCCACCTGTGTGAATTAAATTTCCTTCAAAACGGTCCTGTTCATTTTTTCTGTAGGACTTGTTGTTTGCGTGTAACGATCAAGAGAATATGAAAATCTCGTATGTGGTTTTTGAAGGCCAGATACTGAATTTCGGGCTGCATAAGACGATAACGACAGGGACAGCTGAATCATCTCGTGTAAGTTAGTGAAAATGTTAACTTTCGATGTTAGCAGATGAAGCCACTGTCGCTACCGTCAATGTCAAAACCGTGGACCAAAAGTCGTTGGCGCTCATGTTCTGTTTCGTAGATGGTCTGTGTTAACAATGCCGTCTGAAATGCATTGTTGAATACCTTGATGTTCATTTTCGCGACGTTAAAATTTATATTGATCCAGCAGAGCTTCTAGCAAAGATACAACCGCAACAATCTTGAGTCAATTTCCAATATTCATCGACTCGTTTTTATGGTAAGGAAGATACTGCAGACGTTGGCGCCAGAAAGGAAACGTTCAAATGTTTGTAAGTTCTTAAGGGACCAAACTGCAGAGGTCATCGGTCCCTAGACTTACACATTAATGAAACTAACTTAAACTAAGCTATGCTAAGAACAACACACACACCCATGCCCGAGGGAGGACTCGAACCTCCGGCGGGAGGGGCCGTCAAAAACAAAGAGTATTGCACGGCACTACCAGAAGAAAGAGAACAGGGTCACTAAATGTGTTCTGTGTCGGTAATTGTTCAGTGGAAGACATCTGTTTTGTGAATGTTTTTGCTTCGTGTGACACGTGTTTCCCTTTTACAATCCATGAAGAGAAGGTGGACAATATTAAACAATTTTCTTTTGGTCTTCGCAAATAGGCTATCGAGAAGATCGAATGAAGAAAATATTGAATGAACGTAATCTTTTTGTAGATTTTATAAGAATCAATACGTATGAAGATTGCTACATTGTGGCTTCTGAGACGGCCAGGAGGCTCACCACGGCCATGAATTATTCGAGATGAGGCAGCGGCTGTCCAAGATTACTGTCTACGCCTTAATTGCCTCAGTGTCGATGGAGAAGGTCGTGTGAAAGCACAGCGATAAAACAAGTTGTCCGCTTGACGAATAATGTCTGGCAAGTGTCTCGTCCTGTCTAAGACTCCTGCATCGGCGGGTTCCACTCGTCTTTTTGTCGCGTACCTTCTCTTGACTTAATATCATGCTGTTTATCTGAAACCTGCTACCAGTGGAGCGAGGAAGTAAAGTGGCAAACGCTGCCTCGTCTAGCACCTCTTTAGTTCCATGTCGATGCAGTGAAATAAATTTTATATCCATGTATACTAAAACTGAAAAAAATACGATTGTAGGAAACATTCATAATGTGTACCGAGTGACTAGATGTAATTTCGGGTTGCTGACGTATGAAGCTGTAATGTTTAGATTGAATAAAAACAGATAAGGACAGTTAAATGCCAAGAGCATAATTGATTCATTATTTCTGTCAAAATTTGACATAGTATCAGAAGACTGAGACTCAAACAAGTAATCAGAATTGCTAGAAGGAAAAACGGCTACAGAAAATAAAATAGTACTGTATGTAGTGTCAAGAATTTCTGAAACCTGTGAACTAGTCACCTGTTAGAAACAAAAACGTTGTCACCACGCTATGGTTGTCTGCAAGGATAGCAAAGTTACGCATATTGTCAGTATGACACCTTATAAACATAAATAAATTACTTTAATAACATGCAAAGGAATAAAGAAGTAAATTGATGGTGTATTAGATGAAACAGACTAACGAGACACAAATGACAGTTTCGACTTTAGACTGACTAACGAGAGGACGACTAAGAGAAACTAAGATATCTTCATTTTAACTATGAGACGCAAAGGAAGCCATAGACGATGTAAAGTGGAGCTTCAGGGCGATAATTATTGAATTTTATGTGAAAGAAAACAAAATTAATTGGTTCAAATGGCTCTGAGCACTATGCGACTTAACTTCTGAGGTCATCAGTCGCCTAGAACTTAGAACTAATTAAACCTAACTAACCTACGGACACCACACACATCCATGCCCGAGGCAGGATTCGAACCTGCGACCGTAGTAGTCGCGCGGTTCCTGAAAACAAAATTAATTACAGACTACTGCGTTCACTCACATTATTCAGCATGTAAACGTCACTACAGATATTCGGATTTAGGTTATGACATGTCTGATATGCCTGCCATCATTTGTGATGATGTGGCGCAGACGAATAGTGAAATTCTGCATGACACTCTGAAGTGTCGGAACATCGATGTTGTCGATGACCTCCTGCATCGCTATTTTCAGCTCATCAATGGTTTTGGGGTTGTCTTTCATATAGACTCACAAAAAGGAGTCGCATATGTTCAGATCCGGAGAATATGGTGGCAATCGAGGCCCAAGTGAGAAGCCTCTCGGTACCCAAGAGCCAGAATGCGGTCCCAAAGTGCTCCTCCAGGACATCACTCTCCTGCTTCGATGGGGCCGAGCTCCGTGTTGCATGAACCACATCTTGTAGAAATCAGGGTCACTTTGGATAATGGGGATGAAATCATCTTCCAAAACCTTCACGTACCGTTCGGTACTCACCGTGCCATCAAGGAATATCGCACCGTGACTGGACATTCCACACAAACACACACAGACACCCGTTGAGGGTGAAGAGACTTCTCGATCGCGAAATACGGATTCTCACTGCCCCCGGCCGCGCCAGTTTTGCTTACAGACGAAGCCATCCAAATGAAAATGGCCTTCGTCGCTAATCCAAACCATAATGCCCATAACTTGCCACCGTGTCTCGCGGCCAACCGTGTAGTTCGAACGTTCTGACGCAAACCGTTCAGAAGTTATGATTATTTTATTTCATATAGTTCAATAATTGTAAGACTGTAAATGCGCGAAATCGTAAGAAACTGGGTAAAATACGGAGATATGCTAATAATGTACAGTACTAACAAAAACGAAAGTGCATAATGACTGAAAATAAGTACAGATAAAGAAACGTGTAGGGCTAGTTTCCAGATAGTTGATGTTGTCCTTTATCTTGTGTATGACGAAATTAAAGGAAAGTTTAAAAGAACATTTCATAACAGCGTAACAACTACAAAGGGATTAGTTCGAGACGATGACATTAGCAGATTAAATGATCTCCTGTGATATGGCGGAAGACGTACAATAAAGCACACTGGAAACACGAGTAATAGTCTGCATAGCACTGATTTTAGACGAGGATAAGTAAGGTGCAATGGAAAATGATGAAGAGTTGTAGTAAGAGTATCAGAGATTTGCTAGACGTCACAACGTATAAAGGTATAATACAGTAAGCGAAATAATTCTCCAAGATTACACAAGATGGCCAAATAATGACATTAGGCTGGTGTTGCAGAATAAGAGTAGTTTACTGAGACCACATATTAACGTGGAATTGAAGGAGAGGTTTCTGAAACTGCACGAATAATAGCATAGAATTAAAAAAACGGACAGTATGAGAAACGGACAAGGAGAAACTGTGTGCATTTAAAATAGTGTGACATGGGAAGGTGAAACAAGACTGACAGATCAACAACGAAATTTACAGGCTTTATACAACGTAGAGGAGGGCAGAAGTCTACAGAAAAGCCTTAACAGACAAATGCTGAAAAATCAGTAGAATATGTAACGATATCGAGGGAGACAGTTGGCTCTACACTGTCTAGCCACATTAACGTGGCCGGCCGGTGTGGCCGAGCGGTTCTAGGCGCTTCAGTCTGTAACCGCGCTACCGCTACGGTCGCAGCTGCGAATATTGCCTCGGGCATGGATGTGTGTGATGTCCTTAGGTTAGTTAGGTTTAAGTAGTTCTAATTTCTAGTGGACTGACGACCTCAGATGTTAAGTCCCATAGTGCTCAGAGCCATTTGAACCATTTGAACATTAATGTGACCACCGGTCAAAAGACTGAATAAAGACCTTTCGAAGTGCGGACCGCTGCAAGACTTGCAGGAAGAGAGTCAGTGAGGTTGTGGAAGGTACTGACAAGTATGTAGAGCCATGCCGTGGCCAGCTGCGCTAAGTTTCTCAGCTGATGGTCCATGGCAGGTACCACCAGATCGTTGAATGGTCAACGTGACGGATTGTCATACCTAACGGCCCGCGTTCGATTCCCGTCTGGATCGGAGATTGTCTCCACTCAGGGACTGGGTGTTGTGTTGTCCTAATCATCATCATTTCATCCCCATCGACAAGCAAGTCGCCGAAGTGGCGTCAATTCGATAGACTTGCAACAGGCGAATGGTCTACCCGACGGGAGGCGCTAGCCACACGGCATTTCCAATGTGGTCCCATACATTCCCGGTTGGATTAATTCCGAGTACTTTGTTGATCATTGTAGTACGGTAAACTCATTCTGGTGCTCTTCCAACCACGCACGTACACTACGAGCTGTGTGGCACGCTGCGCTGTCCTGCCGGTAGATGCCACCGTGCTGAGCATAAGTAAATTGCATGCAGGGGTGGACGTGGTTCCCAAGGATAGATGCATACTTGTGTTGATCAACTGTGTCTTCGAGTCAGCCGGGGAAGGCCAGTAAAATATTCCCCAAACCACAAAGCTCCTTCATCTGGTATCGTGCCTTCCAACGACTGTAGCAGGGTGTCGGCCATATGTCCGATGGTGCATAAAACACGATACCTGAAAAGACGACCTGTCACCAATCAGTGGACATCCAGTTGCGGTACTGACGTGCAAATTCCAGCCTTCATCGCCGATGAACAGCAGTCAGTATGAGTGCCATGGGCCAAGTGTCTGGTATGGACGCCCGTACGCACCAACCGTCGCTGGACGGTTGTTGAGGAGACACTGCTTGTAGCCCCTTCTTTCATCTGAGGGGTGAGTTGATCAGCTCTTGCACAGCTATTCGCCCGTACCCATCTTCGCAGTCCTCGTTCACCCCTCATCTACGACCTGTGCTGAGTCACAATTGCCATAGCACCAGGATTGTCTGCCGCCATTTTAATGTGCATGGTAAACTTTATCCACATCACCACGCGAACCGTTTACAAACCTAGTCGTTTCGCAAATGCTTTCGCCCTTGGTCAAGAAGCCAATGATCGTGCCCTTTTTGGACGTCAGATAATTCGCTCGATTTATGTATTGTGCCAACGACTGCACTGTTGACGTCTCCCCGACAGGCTTTATACATGCCCCACTACTTGCGCTGCCACCTGCCATCTGTGAGTGTTCACCGGGTGCAGAAGTATGAAACTGGAATTTGGTTGCAATAATTACTTGTGTATTGTTTGAGACTGTAAACAATACCTTCTTCAAAAGAATCTCCAATGCCGTTTATACATTTGTTCCACCTTTCCGGCACGCTGTGATTGCCAGGCCAAAAAAATCAGCTCTTTTTTTGAAGCGAACGAGTCAGCAAGCCTTTTTTGTACATTTTCATACCAATTGAAGCTTTGTTCAGCGAGAGCGTGTCCTAGTGACGCAAATAGATGATAATCGGACGGAACCAAGTCTGGAGGATAAGCCGCATGTGCTAGTATTTCCAACTAAACGCCTCGATCGCTTCCCTGACCAGTTTTTCTGTGATGACGTTATCATGGAGCAATATGACTTTGTATTGGATGTTTCCACATTTTAACGTGTTGCTCATAATGCTCGATTTAAATCGATCATTCATTGTTGGTAGCGATCTGTGTTAACGGTTTCATCAGGCTTTGGCAGCTCATAATACATGACACGTTTCTGATCCCACGAAACATAGAGAATTGTCTTCGTTCCAAAGCGATTTGGTCTTGCAATGGTGTCCATGGTTTGCCTCGATTCACCCACGATTTACGACGCTTAGAGTCCTCATAATATTTCCATTTTTCATCACCTGTCACTATTCGATGTGTCCGGCTCTTCGAGAAGCGCGCCAAGCAGAGTGTTTCCGCTTCATGTCTAGTGGTTACGGTGGCGCTTTCGGTTCGGCGTGCTGTTTGCATCGCTACCGCCCTCTGGTGGGAGGTGGAACATGGAACAAGTGTACGGTCGCGTGACGATCGAGGAGTACGTACTGGGCGGTGACCGAGAGAGGTGGAGGCGCGAGCGGGGCCCTGTTGTTGGGGGTCATCAACTGCTCGCCCCGTGATTTGGCCGACCTCTTGGCTGTCAGGGGCTAAGTCTATCTCACCCGAATGTACGTGGCTTATGAAGCTTAGAAGCCGTGGTGCAGGAGATCAGCGTATGTCTTCTTTCCGGCCGCTGGAACCACTGGCAGCGGTTGGCTCTGACGAGCATTAGGAAGTGCAACGTGTTCCCGGCGCTGTGGTGGAGTGTGAGAAGTTGAATACCGTTTTTGTGTAACTATTCAAGTTCTAGTGAAGTGTATCAGTTTCTTCACCAGTGGTTTTGTTGGGGTCTTCCAACCACAGTTTTCGCTTGCCTGTCTACGGGAATGTACTAACTGCTTCTTGGTCGGGACGTTTCATTCACACCTTAATTGGTTGATTGGGTGATTTAGGGTCGGTGTCGTGTGTCTCTATGGTTCAGAGTCTGTAGAGGCACCGCCCTTGCTACATCTTCTAGTTTTGGGTATCTCGGAGAGATGGTGGTTTGTAATGCGAGTTTTGGGGCTGATCTGCTGTGGTCCTGTAGACCACCAATAACTATTCCGACTATTGTGATCTGGGCCCCTTTAAATGTGTCACTCGCTCACCGAGCTAAGAATTTTTTTTGGGATCTGTCTTTAATGTGATGGTTTTGTGTGTTGGCTTATTAACTTTTATCTTGTAACAAAAGACAGGTATAATATAAGTTATTCAATTGGGAAGAGACAACTATTTTAACTTTAGTACAAACTAGCTACTTATTTTTTCAGGAATTGTTCTGCTATATACCATATATATGATAAGCTCAAAATATTATTATTGGGAAGTTGTTAACGTCATGTCTTGCAATCTCCTTTTCATAAAGAAAATTTATCAGCTATTGAAAATTGTTTTTTAAATAGTTTTTTTTTTAATAAAAAAAGCCAGACTTAAAAATTTATTGAGAAAGTCTTTTAAATAAAAAAGATATCTTTAGCAGTGTGTGTTATTGCACCAGCACCTCCTGGCCACTACTTCCACGATAACGGTTTGGAATAACGTGTGTATTTGCGTTGTTGTTTGTGAGCCACCCTAATTGATGGTTCAACGACTTTATTTTGTACCTGGCGAGCAGAATTTCACAACTGGTCTTTCGATTCAGTTCACGTGGAACCCATTTTCCCACTTTCTGCAAATTTCCCATTGCTTTCAACCGATTAGAAACGGCTTTCTGCGTCACATCCAATTGGCCCCGAAAGCTCCTATTGAGTTTGAGTATCGCCTTCATCCAATAAATGCTGCAATTCGTTGTCTTCGAACTTTCTCGGTGGTTTTCCGCGCTCGTTGATTCTAAAGTCAAAATCATCATCACTCTTGAAATTTTTAAGGCACTCGAAACACTGTTTGCCGAAAGCTTCGACAAGCCTTCGATGCGATTCTGCAGCAGTTTTCTTCAAGTGATACCAGAAAACCAATGCTATCCGCAAATCGTAGTTCGTAGGCACCAAACTCGATATGTTTGCTCGTTTGAAACAGATACTGATGTTTGGAACTTGGGTTACTGTGTGTTCACATTGGTCGTCAGCCATTATAGGAAGCAGATGGTGCTGCAGACGCGGTGTCACGGGCCCTACGCTGACGGCTAGCACCATCTAGAGGTAAATTCTGATTTCATACTTCTGCCCCTAGTGTTGCACCTGGAAGTCGAGCTTATGCAGTGATCACACTAACGTGAGTGAACAGTGTAGTAGGAAGCAGGGATGCCACTAGAAGACCCAAAGGAGGGAACCAAATAAAAGAAAAACCAAAATAACTGCTGTGACTGTATTATCTTGATCCTCAAAACGGCTAGTATAAAAGTATGTAATCTTCTGTAGTTGCTGTTTCATATTTAACTTCAGTTACTATAATGGGAGAAGAGCATTCAACTTTCATAATTTGACTACCACTCCCCGTGTTGCTTAAGTGTCACAGTTGTTGTTGTTGTTGTTGTTGTGATCATCAGTCCTGAGACTGGTTTGATGCTCTCCATGCTACTCTGTCCTGGGCAAGCTTCTTCATCTCCCAGTACCTACTGCAGCCTACATACTTCTGAATCTGCTTAGTGTATTCATCTCTTGGTCTCCCTCTACGATTTTTACCCTCCACGCTGCCCTCCAGTACTAAATTGGTGATCCCTTGGTGCTTCAGAGCATGTCCTACCAACCGATCCCTTCTTCTAGTCAAGTTGTACCACTAATTTCTCTTCTCCCCAATTCTATTCAGTACATACCCATTACTTATGTGAACTATCCATCTAATCTTCAGCATTCTTCTGTAGCACCACAATTCGAAAGCTTCTATTCTCTTCTTGTCGAAACTATTTATCGTCCATGTTTCACTTTCATACATGGCTACACTCCATACAAATACTATCAGAAACTACTTCCTGACACTTAAATTAATACTCGATGTTAACAAATTTCTCTACTTTAGAAACGCTTTCCTAGCCATTGCCAGTCTATATTTTATGTCTTCTCTACATCAACCGTCATCAGTTATTTTGCTCCCCAAATAGCAAAACTCCTTCACTACTTTAAGTGTCTCATTTCCTAATCTAATTCCCTCAACATCACCCGTCTTAATTCGACTACATTCCATCATCCTCGTTTTGATTTTTTTGTTGTTAATCTTATACCCACTTTTCAAGACACTGTCCATTCCTTCCAGTTGCTCTTCCAAGTCCTTTGCTGCCTCTGACAGAATTACAATGTCAACGGCGAACCTTAAAGTTTTTATTTCTTTTCCGCGGATTTTAATGCCTACTCCGAACTTTTCTTTTGTTTCCTTTGCTTCTTGCTCAATATACAGATTGAATAACATCCGGGATAGGATACAGCCGTGTCTCACTCCCTTCCCAACCACTGCTTCCCTTTCATGCCCCTCGACTCTTGTAACTGCCATCTGGTTTCTGTACAAATTGTAAATAGCCTTTCGTTCCCTGTATTTTACCCCAGCCAACTTCAGAATTTGAAAGAGGGTAACATTGTCAAAAGCTTTCTCTAAGTCTACAAATGCTAGAAACGTAGGTTTGTCGTTCCTTAATCTTTCTTCAGAGATAAGTCGTAGGGCCAGTATTGCCTCACGTGTTCCAACATTTCTACGGAATCCAAACTGATATTCCCCGAGGTCGGCTTCTACCAGTTTTTCCATTCGTCTGTGAAGAATTAGCGTTAGTATTTTGTAGGTGTGACTTATTAAACTGATAGTTCGTAATTTTTACATCTGTCAACACCTGCTTTCTTTGGGATTGGAATTATTATATTCTTTTTGATGTCTGAGGGAATTTCACCTGTCTCATACATCTTGCTCACTAGATGGTAGAGTTTTGTCATAGATGGCTCTCCCAAGGCTGTCAGTAGTTCTTATGGAATGTTGTCTACTCCCGGAGCCGTGTTTCGACTCAGGTCTTTCAGTGCTCTGTCAAATTCTTCACGCAATATCATATATCCCATTTCATCTTCATCTACCTCCTCTTCCATTTCCATTAGATTGTCCTCAAGTACATCGCCCTTGTATAGACCCCGTATATACTCCTTCCACCTTTCTGCTTTCCCCTCTTTGCTTAGAACTGGGTTGCCATCTGAGCTCTTGATATTCATGCAAGTGGTTCTCTTTTCTACAAAGGTCTCTTTAATTTTCCTGTAGGCAGTATCTATCTTGCCCCTCGTAAGATAAGCGTCTAAGTCCTTACATTTGTTCCCTAGCCATCCCTGCTCAGCCATTTTGCACTTCCTGTCGATCTCATTTTTGAGACGTTTGTATTCCTTTTTTCCTGCTTAATTTACTGCATTTTTATATTTGCTCATTTCCTCAATTAAATTCAGTATCTCTCCTGTTACACAAGAATTTCTACTGGCCCTCGTCTTTTTACCTACTTGATCCTCAGCTACCTTCATTATTTCATCCCTCAAAGCTACCCATTCTTCTTCTACTGTATTTCTTTCCCCCATTCCTGTCAATTGTTCCCTTACGCTCTCCCTGAAACTCTCTACCACCGCTGGTTCTTTCAGTTTATCCAGGTCCCATCTCCTTAAATTTCCACCTTTTTGCAGTTTCTTCAGTTTTAATCTACAGTTCATAACCAATAGATTGTGGTCAGAGTCCGTATCTGCCCCTGGAAATGTCTTACAATTTAAAACCTGGTTCCTAAATCTCTGTCTTACCATTATATAATCTATCTGAAATCTTTTAGTATCTCCAGGGTTTTTCCATGTATACAACCTTCTTTTATTATTCTTGAACCAAGTGTTAGCTATGATTAAGTTATGCTTTGTGCAAAATTCTACCAGGCGGCTTCGTCTTTCATTTCTTATTCCCATTCCATATTCATCTACTATGTTTCCTTCTCTTCCTTTTTCTACTATCGAATTCCAGTCACCCATGACTATTAAATTTTCGTCTCCTTTCTCTATCTGAATAATTTCTTTTAACTCATCATACATTTCATCAATTTCTTCATCATCTGCAGATCTAGTTGGCATATAAACTGGCACTGCTGTAGTAGGCGTGTCTATCTCGGCCAAAATAATGCGTTCACTATGCTGTTTGTAGTAGCTTACCCGCACTCCTACATTTTTATTCATTGTTAAACCTACTTCTGCATTACCCCCATTTTATTTTGTATTTACAACCCTGTATTCACCTGACCAAAAGTCTTGTTCCTCCTGCCACCGAATTTCACTAATTCCCACTATATCTAGCTTTAACCTATCCATTTCCCTTTTTAAATTTTCTAACCTACCTGCCCGATTAAGGGATCTGACATTCCACGCTGCGATCCGTAGAACGCCAGTTTTCTTTCTCCTGATAACGGCATCCTCTTGAGTAGTCCCCACCCGGAGATCCGAATGGGGGACTATTTTACCTCCGGAATATTTTACCCAAGAGGATGCCATCATCATTTAATCATAAAGTAAAGCTGCAGGCCCTCGGGAAAAATTATGGCTGTAGTTTCCCCTTGCTTTCAGCCGTTTGCAGTACCACAACAGTTAGGCCAGATCAGTCAATCATCCAGATTGTTGCTCCTGCAGCTACTGAAAAGGCTGCTGCCCCTCTTCAGGAACCACACGTTTGTCTGTCCTCTCAACAGATACCCCTTCGTTGTGGTTGCACCTACGGTACGGCTATCTGTATCATTGAGGCACGCAAGCCTCCCCACCAATGGCAACGTCCATGGTTCATAGGGGGGCACGGTACAACACTGAAAGATGTATAGCAATTCTATTCAAATTTATTTGTAACTCACAATATACACTGCCTCACGAAAACAGTGAATCACCCAGAAGGGTCGCACTAAACGAAACTTCAGGGGTTGTGACGGTCTATGTCGTTATTTCAGTACAGTATCGAGACAAATTTGCGAACGATTTGGCAGTACAGTCCCACTTATCTCTAGCGTGCTGCATCTCCTCGTCCTGATGTATCGTTTCCTGAGGCAATCAGGCCTACGACTGTTGTAAGTGGTCCTTGGTATGCTGCATACGAACATTGGGAGGAGTTGACAACTGAGATGGTCCAACACATGTACTCGATGACTTTCCGTCAATTATTACGAACTATGACCTTTCCGACAAGAAATCAGAAAATCTAGTCGCACAACTAAGACGATACGTCATAGGCACGCAATTCTGGACGTGTGGGGTGTCGAATTGTCCAGCTGGAATTGCCAAAGTTCGTCGGAATGCACAATGGACGTGAATGGATGCAGGTGATCAGACAGAATGCTTACGTACGTGTCACTTATCAGAGTCGTATCTAGGCGTATCAGGGGTCCCATATTACTCCAGCTGCACAAGACCTACACCATTACAGAGCCTCCACCAGCTTGAACAGTCCCCTGCTGACATGCAGGGCCTGTGGATTCATGACATTGTCCCCATTCCCGTAACCCGTCCATCCGCTTGATACTATTTGAAACGAGACTCGTCTGAACAGGCAACATGGTTCCAGTCATCAACAGTCCAACATCGGTGTTGACGGTCCCAGGAGAGATGCAAAGCTATGCGTCGTGCAGTCACTAAGGGTATACGAGTACGCTTCGGCTCCAGAAGCCCCTATGTTTCGTTGAATGATTCGCATGTTGACACTTGTTGATGGTTTAGCATTGAAATCTTCAGCAGTTTGCGGAAGGGTTGCACTTCTGTCACGTTTAACGATTTCTTCAGTCGTCGTTGGTCCCGATCTTGCGGGATCTTTTTCTGGTCGCAGCGATGTCGGAGATTTGATGTTTTGCCGGATTCTGATATTGACGGTACACTCGTGAAATGGTCGTAAGGGAAAATCCCCATCTCATCGCTACCTCGGAGATGCTGTGTCCGAACGGTTGTGCGCCACGTAAAGACTCACTCTAATTTTGATTACCTGCCATTGTAGCAGCAGTAACCGATCTGTCTGCCAGACACTTGCTATCTTATATAGGCGTTCGTGACTGCAGCTCCGTATTCTGCCTGTTTACATATATCTGTATTTGAATAGGCATGCATAGACGAGTTTCTTTGGCACTTAAGTGTATTTGTCATACATATAACCTATCTATAACGTGCAATGGCACAAATCGAGTGTGCTTTAAAATAGTATAACAAAGGAATTAACTTAACAGAATATAGAGAAGCGTAACTGTGGACCAGTTCACAGCAAATGTAGATGGGATTTATGTTACCAGTTTAAACCCTGCTTACTGCTAACGTTGACTGAAAAGCTTCTACAACCACTTGCCTTCATCCAAATGCTCCTTTGACTCTTTTACAGTAAATTCGGTCGCTGCAGTTGATACATCAGATAAAAAATCTAAGCTGCAGAAAATGGTATATCTCACCCGCAGAAAGCGAAGAACGTAAAACTGACGAGAAATGACAAAACAAACTTCAACGCATAATTAGTAATAATAACATTATGGACGCAAAACATTGAAACACTTATTTCAGGGTAACTCCATAAAAAGTGACTTCTGCTAAGATGATGTCATATTGGTTTGTGCCTCTTATTACTGACTGAGTCAGAAACGGCATTCATGTTTTCAGTTCCAGATATGTACACTACTGGCCATTAAAATTGCTACACCACGAAGAAATGCAGATGATAAACGGGTATTCATTGGACAAATATATTATGCTACAACTGACGTGTGATTACATTTTCGCGCAATTTGGCTGCATAGATCCTGAAAAATCAGTACCCAGAACAACCACCTCTGGCCGTAATAACGGCCTTCATACGCCTGGGCATTGAGTCAAACAGAACTTGGATGGCGTGTACAGGTACAGCTGCCCATGGAGCTTCAACACGATACTGCAGTTCATCAAGAGTAGTGACTGGCGTATTGTGTCGAGCCAGTTGCTCGGCCACCATTGACCAGACGTTTTCAATTGGTGGGAGATCTGGAGGATATGCTGGCCAGGGCAGCAGTCGAACATTTTCTGTATACAGAAAGGCCCGTACATGACCTGCAACATGCGGTCGTGCATTATCCTGCAGAAATGAGTGGTTTTTCAGGGATCGAATGTAGGGTAGAGCCACGGGTCGTAACACATCTGAAATGTAACGTCCACTGTTCAAATTGCCGTCAATGAGAACAAGAGGTGACCGAGACGTGTAGCCAATGGCACGCCATACCATCACACCGTATGATACGCCAGTATGGCGAGGACGAATACACGCTTCCAATGTGCGTTCAGCGCGATGTCGCAAAACACGGATGCGACCCTCCTGGTGCTGTAAACAGAACCTGGATTTATCTGAAAAATGTTTTGTCATTCGTGCACCCAGGTTCGTCGTTGAGTACACCATCGAAGGCGCTCCTGTCTGTGATGCACCGTCAAGGGTCATAGTCTCCGAGCTACACTCCTGGAAATGGAAAAAAGAACACATTGACACCGGTGTGTCAGACCAACCATACTTGCTCCGGACACTGCGAGAGAGCTGTACAAGCAATGATCACACGCACGGCACAGCGGACACACCAGGAACCGCGGTGTTGGCCGTCGAATGGCGGTAGCTGCGCAGTATTTGTGCACCGCCGCCGTCAGTGTCAGCCAGTTTGTCGTGGCATAAGGAGCTCCATCGCAGTCTTTAACACTGGTAGCATGCCGCGACAGCGTGGACGTGAACCGTATGTGCAGTTGACGGACTTTGAGCGAGGGCGTATAGTGGGCATGCGGGAGGCCGGGTGGACGCACCGCCGAATTGCTCAACACGTGGAGCGTGAGGTCTCCACAGTACATCGATGTTGTCGCCAGTGGTCGGCGGAAGGTGCACGTGCCCGTCGACCTGGGACTGGACCGCAGCGACGCACAGATGCACGCCAAGACCGTAGGATCCTACGGAGTGCCGTAGGGGACCGCACCGCCACTTCCCAGCAAATTAGGGACACTGTTGCTCCTGAGGTATCGGCGAGGACCATTCGCAACC
Organism: Schistocerca gregaria; assembly: GCF_023897955.1. Lineage (NCBI taxonomy): Eukaryota > Metazoa > Arthropoda > Insecta > Orthoptera > Acrididae > Schistocerca > Schistocerca gregaria. The sequence goes on from NC_064927.1 coordinate 386,076,237, forward strand.
GTCTTCATGAAGCTGGGCTATGGTCCCGCACACAGTTAGGCCGTCTTCCGCTCACGCCCCAACATCGTGCAGCCCGCCTCCAGTGGTGTCGCGACAGGCGTGAATGGAGGGACGAATGGAGACGTGTCGTCTTCAGCGATGAGAGTCACTTCTGCCTTGGTGCCAATGATGGTCGTATGCGTGTTTGGCACCGTGCAGGTGAGCGCCACAATCAGGACTGCATACGACCGAGGCACACAGGGCCAACACCCGGCATCATGGTGTGGGGAGCGATCTCCTACACTGGCCGTACACCTCTGGTGATCGTCGAGGGGACACTGAATAGTGCATGGTACATCCAAACCGTCATCGAACCCATCGTTCTACCATTCCTAGACCGGCAAGGGAACTTGCTGTTCCAACAGGACAATGCACGTCCGCATGTATCCCGTGCCACCCAACGTGCTCTAGAAGGTGTAAGTCAACTACCCTGGCCAGCAAGATCTCCAGATCTGTCCCCCATTGAGCATGTTTGGGACTGGATGAAGCGTCGTCTCACGCGGTCTGCACGTCCAGCACGATCGCTGGTCCAACTGAGGCGCCAGGTGGAAATGGCATGGCAAGCCGTTCCACAGGACTACATCCAGCATCTCTACGATCGTCTCCATGGGAGAATAGCAGCCTGCATTGCTGCGAAAGGTGGATATACACTGTCCTAGTGCCGACATTGTGCATGCTCTGTTGCCTGTGTCTATGTGCCTGTGGTTATGTCACTGTGATCATGTGATGTATCTGACCCCAGGAATGTGTCAATAAAGTTTCCCCTTCCTGGGACAATGAATTCACGGTGTTCTTATTTCAATTTCCAGGAGTGTATATTGTTGACTCAGGGATCGAGACGTGGCTGCACGATCCGTTACAACCGTGCGGATAAGATGCCAGTCATCTCGACTGCTAGTGATACGAGGACGTTGGGATCCAGCACGGAGTTCCGTATTACCCTATTGAACCCACCGATTCCATAGTCTGCTAACAGTGATTGGATCTCGACCAACGCGAGCAGCAATGTCGCGATACGATAAACCGCAATGATGAGATACGATAGACACCAATCGCGATAGGCTACGATCCGATCTTTATCATAGTCGGAAACGTGATGGTGCGCATTTCTCCTCCTTACACGAGGCATCACAACAACGTTTCACCCTGAAACGCCGGTCAACTGCTGTTTGTGTATGAGAAGTCGGTTGGAAACTTTCGTCATGTCAGCACGTTGTAGGTGTTGCCACCGGTGCCAACCTCGTGTTTACGTATCAGAGCATCTTCTTCCTGTCGGTTAAATTTCGCGTCTGTAGTACCGTCATCTTCGTGGTGTAGCAATTTCAATGGCCAGTAGTGTATTTCTGCAGATACACTGGTTTCATTGCCAATTATAAAAGACCTGCTACAGAATGACTGCATTCAGGTGATTAAATGGGCACTTGTCTTGCAAAGGTCGTGAGCCGCATCTCATTGCTTGGGGCCAGGCGACGACCTCAGCCGCTGTAGGACGGGAGTCAGGCCGTCGTAGCCATCTGATACGCCCCGGTGGCCCTTCAGCTGACCTCAGAATCGTGCGGCGGCGCCAGTGCAGGAAAGCACAGGTGAACGTACTGCGTAACGTAGTTAATGGCGCTGACATTTGGCGCGCTTGTCCGCTTGATAGCACTGCTGCGACTCTGGTGCGAGCCATGGGCATATATATCCGGGTACTGACAAGCTGCTTTCTCGTAATAGATCAATAGAAAACATACACATCTTGCGTTTGCTTAACAATAAGGTCACATTTATTTCTACAGAGTCGAACAAAGGGAGAGTGCAGCAGAAGCATATTTGGAACACATACACATCAAAAAAGGTTTTGCATCACCCTGGTTTCCAGAACTCCTGAAGATACACGTTGACTGTGGATGATGTATCACAGACACAATCCCTCTGACTGTTCAGAGATGTCACTAAACTCCCCAGAGATGTAAACAACCATGCATGAGCAGCGCCTATTAGACGGTGGGGACCCGACAGCCGATCACTTCCAGTCATTCGACCAGTAAGGATATACACGGCTCGTGTTGTTGGTAGTTCATACATGCCTAGACGGTCAATATCGCGGTTCAATCGCGTCCGCATTGTTACTTTGTGGCAGGAAGGGCTCTCAACAAGGGAAATGTCCAGGCGTCTCGGAGTGAACCAAAGCGATGTTGTTCGGATATGGGGGAGATACAGAGAGACAGGAACTGTAGATGACATGGCTCGTTCAGGCCGCCCACGGGTATTACTGCAGTGGAGGACGGCTACCTACGGATTGTGGCTTGGAGGAACCCTGACAGCAACGCCACCATGTTGAATAATGCTTTTCATGCAGCCACAGGACGTCATGTTACGATTCAATCAGCATGATACGCAACTTCAATCCCCTACGTCCATGGCGAAGTTCATCTTTGCAACCACGACACCATGCAGCGCGGTACAGATGGGACCAACAACATGCCGAATGGACCGCTCAGTATTGGCATCACGTTCTCATCACCGATGAGTGTCGGATATGTCTTCACCCAGACAATCGTCGCTCACGTGTTTGGAGGGAACCCAGTCAATCTGAAAGCGTTAAACACACTGTCAAAAAAATGTTTAAATGTGTGTGAAATCTTATGGGACCGAACTACTTAGGTCATCAGTCCCTGAGCTTACACACTACTTAACCTAAATTATCCTGAGGACAAACACACACACACCCATGCCCGAGGGAGGATTCGAACCTCCGCCGAGACCAGCCGAACAGTCCCTGACTGCAGCGCCTCAGACCGCTCGGCTAATCCCGCGCCACACTGTCCAGCGAGTGACGCAAGGTGGAGGTTCCCTGCTGTTTCGGGGTGGCATTATGTGGGGCTGACGTACGCCGCTGGTGGTCATGGAAGATGCCGTAATGGCTGTACAATAGATGAATGCCATCCTCCGACCGATAGTGCAACGATATTGGCCGCATATTGGCGAGGCATTCGTCTTCATAGACATTTAGCGCCTCCATGGTGGGCCTCTTGTGAATGACTTCCTTCCGGATAACGACATCGCTCGACTAGAACGGCCAGCATGTTCTCCAAACAGGAACACATCGAACATGCCTAGGACAACTTGAAATGGGCTGTTTATGGAAGATGTGACCCACCAACCACTTTGAGGGATCTATGTCAAATCGCCGTTGAGGAGTGGACAATCTGGATGAACAGTCCTTGATGAACTTGTGGACAGAATGCCGCGACGAATATAGGCATGCATCAGTGTAAGAGGACGTGCTACTGGTTATTCAAATGGTTCAAATGGCTCTGAGTACTATGGGACTTCACAGCTGAGGTCATCAATCCCCTATAACTTAGAACTACTTAAACCTAACTAACCTAAGGACATCACCCACACCCATGCCTGAGGCAGGATTCGAACCTGCGACCCTAGCGGTCGTGCGGTTCCAGACTGAAGCGCCTAGAACCACTCGGCCACACCGGCCGGCTGCAAGCCATCCTTGGCTTACAATTCAACAAGATAATGCCCACTCGCACCCGGCGAGAGGTTTTATTGCTTGTTTTCGTGCTTTCCAAAGACTACCTACGTGGCTATGTCACCGAATCCCTCCGAAACAAAGGACATTTGAAGCATTAAGGGGATGGCCGTCCAAACAGCTCGAGATATTGGCGATGTAACGCGCCAATTGGACAGAATTTGGCTAGATATCCCCCAGGAACACATGCAACAACTCTATCAACCAGTGCCAAGCAGAATAACTGCTAGCATAAGTGCCAGAGGTTGACCAACGGGTCATTGACTTGCTCTATTTTTGAAGTTCTTTCTCTTGAATAGATCGTCCTATTTTTCGAGAACTGTGATCATCTGTTTTCTGTACAAGTACATCGCGTCTACTGATTTCCCTCCGATTCGAATAACTCCTTCGTTGTGCATCTTTATATACAATTCTTGTTTATTGCGATCTACACTCCTGGAAATTGAAATAAGAACACAGTGAATTCGTTGTCCCAGGAAGGGGAAACTTTATTGACACATTCCTGGGGTCAGATACATCACATGATACATCACATGATCACACTGACACAACATAGGCACATAGACACAGGCAACAGAGCATTCACAATGTCGCCACTAGTACAGTGAATATCCACATTTCGCAGCAATGCAGGCTGCTATTCTCCCATGGAGACGATCGTAGAGATGCTGGATGTAGTCCTGTGGAACGGCTTGCCACGCCATTTCCACCTGGCGCCTCAGTTGGACCAGCGTTCGTGCTGGACCTGCAGACCGCGTGAGACGACGCTTCATCCAGTCCCAAACATGCTCAATGGGGGACAGATCCGGAGATCTTGCTGGCCAGGGTAGTTGACTTACACCTTCTAGAGCACGTTGGGTGGCACGGGATACATGCGGACGTGTATTGTCCTGTTGGAACAGCAAGTTCCCTTGCCGGTCTAGGAATGGTAGAACGATGGGTTCGATGACGGTTTGGATGTACCATGCACTATTCAGTGTCCCCTCGACGATCACCAGAGGTGTACGGTCAGTGTAGGAGATCGCTTCCCACACCATGATGCTGGGTGTTGGCCCTGTGTGCCTCGGTCGTATGCAGTCCTGATTGTGGCGCTCACCTGCACGGCGCCAAACACGCATACGACCATCATTGGCACCAAGGCAGAAGCGACTCTCATCGCTGAAGACGACATGTCTCCATTCGTCCCTCCATTCACGCCTGTCGCGACACCACTGGAGGCGGGCTGCACGATGTTGAGGCGTGAGCGGAAGACGGTCTAACGGTGTGCGGGACCGTAGCCCAGCTTCATGGAGACGGTTGCGAATGGTCCTCGCCGATACCCCAGAAGCAACAGTGTCCCTAATTTGCTGGGAAGTGGCGGTGCGGTCCCCTACGGCACTGCGTAGGATCCTACGGTCTTGGCGTGCATCCGTGCGTCGCTGCGGTCCGGTCCCAGGTCGACGGGCACGTGCACTTTCCGCCGACCACTGGCGACAACATCGATGTACTGTGGAGACCTCACGCCCCACGTGTTGAGCAATTCGGCGGTACGTCCACCCGGCCTCCCGCATGCCCACTATACGCCCTCACTCAAAGTCCGTCAACTGCACATACGGTTCATGTCCACGCTGTCGCGGCATGCTACCAGTGTTAAAGACTGCGATGGAGCTCCGTATGCCACGGCAAACTGGCTGACACTGACGGCGGCGGTGCACAAATGCTGCGCAGCTAGCGCCATTCGACGGCCAACACCGTGGTCCCTGGTGTGTCCGCTGTGCCGTGCGTGTGATCATTGCTTGTACAGCCCTCTCGCAGTGTCCGGAGCAAGTATGGTGGGTCTGACACACCGGTGTCAATGTGTTCTTTTTTCCATTTCCAGGAGTGTATTTCTATGTTTGAAGAACCTCCAGGAAACTGTACGACGACAGAACAGACGAGAACGTAGCGCATTATCAAAATAGAATGCAAGGTCCTTTGAAACAAGCAATCAATTTAAAATAATTACGAAAAAACACAGGCACAACATCGCATGCAACACACGTCTTCATATGCGAATAATAACCTAAACGTAGTGGAAAATAAGCATAAAATTATCGGAAGTTACCAGTATTAAATGAAATGGCGTAGTTTAACATAGGATGGAATTGAAATGGTTTTTTTTTCTGGTATATTAAACAATATGTAAAAGGGGCACATTTTATTTACATATGTATGGCCTAATAACGTAATGTGTAAAATTATAAACTAGTTGTGTAACAAAACACATTATAATTATGAGGGATAAAACAGGAACAAAATCAAAGGAACCTAATAATACTTCATAACTGAAAATGTATTACTTTCGATATGACTGAGAAATATAAAACTTGGTCTAAAAATTCAATGCTATGTAATTAATCAGAAAACTATTATCTAATAATTCATAAATATAAAAAGGCGATAGTCAAGATAAAACACACAAATTCTCATTTCTTTATGTCATGAAGCAAAGGAAGTCTTAAAGCATGCTTCAACATAATATGAAATCAAAACACGTATGTCATAAGGTGCTCCGTCATTAAATCCTACATAAGTTCTATATAATTGAGCCTTACTAAGGGATGTAGTAATAGATCTAACGTCCAACATTTCTAGTGTAACTATGCTTGCAAAGGAATTTCAATACATGAGTCGTGATATACTCGTTTAAAAGTTATTAATAATCCAGAGCTATATGCTAAAAAACTGTCGTTATAAACCAAATCGACGATGGTTCTTAGAGCGAAACCGGTCGCAAGAAATAAGAATTACAAGACATCGTTGTGTTATGCATCTTTCCAAGTTACGGAAGTTGTAAAAGTAATTCGATTGGCTAGGAAGAGAACATGAGCTTGGCAATTGGGTACAAAACCAGGGCAGAACAGAGATCTTTGTAGGACGCTAGGAGAGAGAACGTCCTAGTTACCTGCGGGACGTCAAAGGAGACGCTTCCCAGCGAAGCTCGACTGTAGATACTTCACTTGCAGACTTCAGAGTAGAAACATCTATGACGATGTTGATGAGACTTCCCTTCTAAGCGTTACTGCTCTGGCCACCCTCTGACCGTCGCATCCAAGGCGTCACCAAATGCTGCCACCCAGACTCCAGTGTGCATTCAGCTGGGGCACCAGCAGTGTAACCATCGCCACCAACCATCGCCCAGGTTTGCAGTAACCGCTCCTTTCCAAATTCGTCTGCCAGTTCCTTTTGTCTCTTAGCAGCCACTATTTTAGTCGCTGCTAAAGACGCGCGAGCTTTTTAAATTCATCGTGGACGTACTATTTTATTGGTAATAACACGAACAGAACCAAATGGTTCATCGCTGGAGTGGAGGTCGTAATTATGAGAGAAATGAAAATTAAATGGAATTCCGTGGGACTTTCACCTTGGCGATTGGATGGTAGTGGACTATGTGCCACCCTTCTGAAAATAACAGAAAGCCGTCTATATTTCTGTGTGTTTTATATTTTATTTCTAAAAAGGAGCAACCTGTGCTCTCTCCCAGTCACGCAATGAATTCTTGATAAATATTCTACAGTATGTGACGACCTTCCCGGCTTCTAATACATAAAACAACCGATATGCCAACCTGTGAAATGTCGTTAACTGTAGTTTAAATGAAGTGCTCATTGTTAGCAATCGCAACGCTAGTGTAGCTCAACCAAAATGTCTGAGAAAGAATGTTGCACAACAAAAATTTTATTACTCATCTGTTTCTTGTGGCTCCCCAACGAAAAAGTGGATCGCTGAATGAATAATTTGTGTCTATGTAGTTTGATCCAGGTTTAGGTCTTCAGACAAGAACACACAGTGGTTAAAATGTATTCATTTCACATTTCATTTCATTATTCCGCCTTATCTTCAAATTCAGAACTTTTTCATCATGCAATTATAAGTGTTCCAAAGGACAGTAAGTGGCAACAACTACGTCTCACTCTTTCTAACATACGGCTTCCAACTACTGACCAAGAAGATTTTCCCTAAATCGCTTAATGCAAAATTCTACATGATGGTTCCTTTCAAAGGGATCGGCCGCTTTCCTTCCCCATCCTTCCCTACCACGAGCTTGTGCTCCATCTGTAACGACCTCGTTATCGACGAGACGTTAAACATTAATCTCTTCAGTCCAAGAAGGACAAATGTTTTATGGCTAACAATCAGCTCGCAAGATTTCCTGCAAACGTAACGTTATTTTGATAACAGATAGACAATCGATGTAGCAGGCGTCATATACATTTTGGTATATTTAACTGTTTTGTATTATAACTTGCAGTAAGTCGTTTCAAGACGTGACGCTTTGAAAACGTATTACAAACACGTCACCCTTATCATTAAGTGTCAGTTAGTATCCCAGCAAGGAACAGACCTTCATGAGGCACTATGATTACCTAGGCATGAATCAAGAACAGGTGGCTAAGCCGTGGTAGGGTGGATAATGTCGTGTTTTATGGAGTCAAAGGACGTAGGTTCGTATCTCCCTAAATACTAATAGTTTTTCATTACATCTTAACATTGTTAACATATTCGAGGAGTTTCTTGTGATTCTAATACAAACACGTTCTGCAGAGTTCGATGTTATTTAACGTTTCAGTTTGATTGCAGAACGAAGGGTGAAATAAATATTTTGCTGTTTACTTCCGAATATGTGGCTATTTCTGATGTTATGGTTAGGCAGGAACCTAAGAGGATGGCTGTGATTTCAGCGCCTTAAACGAGCGGGCAAGGAATTCATATTCTTCATTGTCAGAAATATTTTGCGTGTAACTCTTATCTGGAAGGACTGAATGCAAACCAATGACAATTCCGGGTGGTATATTCCAGTCGCTAACGAAATGTTTGAGTTATTACCCAGGAGAGAGAATCCCGTCTCGAACACTATCGAAAGACGACAGCTGTTCCAGTGGTCGTCGATACTATGTATGACCTCAAAATGACCTTGCGTTTGCACAAAGTGTTGTGAAATAAGTGTTACGAAGATCTGACAATTGTCAAAGAAATTCTTTTACATAATAAACGAGTTACTTTTCGATGTTCTTTTCTTTGAAGTTATTTTGAAAATTTATAAGTAGCAACATTGAAGTCGATGGCTTAAAATGGAAATAATATTGAAAGGACAAATTTCGAAATAAAATCAATGTATATGATAAAATAAGTTTTTTGAAAAGTAATTAAAATAAGTATTATTTACGCCACGTTGATCATTTAAACACATATTTTGTGTACAAGCAGACAAAATTACACTAAATTTGAAATTTCAATTTTGACCTTGTTTGTATCGCACAGAGAATCTGTGAATTGCACCGAATAATCCAGTTCCTTAACTACGAGGGTAATACCAAAAGTAAGGTCTCCTGTTTTTTTATAAGTACGTTGACCTGTTTATTTCTACAATCGTTTACACCAGTTTACAGCTTGAACATTTAGCTATTTTTCAGCATAATCACCACTTCTGTTGGTGTATTTTTGTAGACGCTGTGGCACTTTTTGTGTGCCCATGTCATACCAGCTGGCCGCCAGCTCCGCGGCTTTGGCGAAGAAGGATTGTTGCTTGGTCTCAGGTGTAAAGTGAAATGCCTGGGTTTCGTCACACGTGACAATTGAGTCCTGAAAGTTGTCCTGTTCGGCTGCAAGGCGGTGAAGAAATGCGCGGGAAGCATCACTTGTTGCCGCACGTGGTCCTCAGTCAGCATGCGTAGCACCCATCTTGCGCATACCTTCCGGTAGTTCAATGTTACCGTTAAAATTTCTGTGAGCGGTTCTTCGGGAAACCTCAGGAACCTACGTGCACAGATCATCCAGGGTGATCCTCCGATCTTCACGCATGCTTTGCTCAACCTTCACCACTGTCTCCTCAGAAATGGATGGACTCCCGCTCCTTTTCTTCGTCGCGAATTTCGGTCCCGATCGCCGGCCGGTGTGGCCGAGCGGTTGTAGGCGCTTCAATCTGAAACCGTGCGACCGCTACGGTCGCAGGTTCAAATCCTGCCTCGGGCATGGATGTGTGTGATGCCCTTAGGCTAGTTAGGTTTAAGTGTTTCTACGTTCTAGGGGACTGATGACCTCAGATGTTAAGTCCCATAGTGCTCAGAGTCATTTGAACCATTTCGGTCCGATCAGCTGCAAACTCTCTACACCACTTACGAACATTTTTGACATCCATGCACGACCCACCATGCGCTTCCGTCAATTGGCGATGGATTTCAATCGGCGCAGTGCCCTTTGTGTTCCAAACCCAAATAACTGAGCGTAACTCGGGCTTGGCGGTAATATCCAACGGGAGCTCCATTCTCAACGGCTGCCAAGCCAAGACTGAGCTCCTCAGCGCGCCGTGCGCACGTTTACACACAGCGCGTAAAGCACTCTTCGTAACAGTGTGACCAACTGCCACACAAACAGAGTTCTGTACTTACAAAAAAAAGAGCTACTAGTCAGTTCCATTACAGCCATGTGCAATGCAAAATGTAACTGGAATTACGTCAGACCCTGATGCATTCTTCGCTTTGGGTATAGTCTCGATTGTTTTTCAATGATATGGGTGGTGCTCTGATAGCCGCGCTCCTTAGCACGAAACTTCCGGAATTAGGGAGACGCGCCGCTACCGGATCGAATCCGCTGGTGGATTAACGGCGAGGGCTGGTGTGCCGGCCAGACCAGCTGTGGCATTTAGGCGGTTTTCCGCAGCCGACATTCTGAAAACGTTCGCACACTTTCAACGTGGGGAGTGGTGAGGAGCGGAGGGGGAGGGGGGGGGTGAGGGAGGGGGATGTCGACGGAAAATGCATCCGGCCACCCTCTATCGTCAACATTAACAGTTCCAGTAATTAACATGCCAATCCTTTACTATACTGGACAATGGCCAGGAAAAAGAGTAAGAAGTAGAGTCCCACAGTCCCCTTGTGGTAACGTCAGCGGCTCTCTTTTTTGAGTGTGCTCTGAGGTCAGACGCTGGTCGATAGGTCGCCACTTCCTCGAATACTTTTGCAATTGCTGTGATGCACGCGACGGAGAAAGATACAAATACACGGCAGTGCCGCACGCGGGCCGTGTTAATGCACGTCGGGCTTGTCCTCGCACGCGGTGACTGCTGCCGGGAATAGCCCCTCGTCCTTGTGGGCTCTGCCTCAGTGGGTGGACCGCGCGCCTTCCGCCTCTGGTCACGACGGGACGCTGCCGCACACTGCCGTACCGCCGCTTTCTCCCCGCTTTGCATCTCATCTGTAGTCCATATTGCGTGTAACGAATCTCAGAGGTGCATCTCCTCAAAAGGATACGGTGCGAGCACCTAAAGAGCGGGCTCGGTGGCTGACTTTGGTTTAGAGCTGACCGTCCATTCGACAGTGAGTTCGAAGTCTCCATCTACAAATTTACTCAAAATTGTAATTTGTAGTAAATGCTGGAGGGAACGAAGAACCAATGTCACGTAATTCCCCTCAACAAATTTTAAGCCTTTGTATTAGGAATGGTCGATATTTGATTATTACCATAACAACGTTGTTAAATCGTACCTATTATGCAATTAATAAATTATGTTCTGACCCATTTTAATTTTTTGTGTTCTACGTGTAACTACACTGAAGAGTCAAAGAAACTGGGTACACCTCCGTAATATAGTGTAGGGCCCTTCGCGAGCACGCAGAAGTGGCGGAACACGAGGGGACAAATGACTTGTCTAATGTCTGAATTAGTGCTGGAGGAAGCTGACATAATAAATCCTCCAGGACTGTCCATGCATCCGTAAGAGTACGAGAGGCTGGAGATTTCTTTCGAACATCTGTTTGGAAACCATCCCAGGTATGCTCAATAATGTTCATGTCTGAGGAGTTTGGTGGCCAGCGGAAGTCTTTAAACTGAGAAGAGTGTTCTTCGCGCCACTCTGTAGAAACTCTGGACATGTGGAGTGTCGCATTTTCCTGCTGGAATTGCCAAAGATAGTCGGAATGCATAACGGACATGAAAGGAAGCAGCTGATCAGACAAGATGCTTACGTACGTTTCACATGTGGAAGTCGAATGTAGACATATCAGGAGTCCCGTATCACCCCAACTACACGCGCTCCACACTATTACAGAGCCTCCACCAGCATGGACAGTCCCCTGTTAGCATACAAGGTCCATGGATTCATGAGGTTGTCTCCATACCCATACCTCTCCATTCGCTCGGTGCAATTTGAAACGAGACTCGTTCAACTAGACAACGTGTTTCCAATCATTAACAGTCCAATGTCGGTGTTGACGGACTCAGGCGATGCGTAAATCTTTGTGTCGTGCAGTCATCAAGGATAAATTGGTGGGCCTTCGGTACAGAAAGCCGATATCGATCATGTTTCGTTGAATTATTCGTACGCTGACACTTTTTGATGGCCCTGTATTGAAGTCTGCAGCAATTTACGGAACGGTTGCGCTTCTGTCACGTTTGAACGATTCTGTGGAGACGTCGTTGGTCCCGCTCTTGCAGCATTTTTTTCTAGTCGTAGCGATGTCGGAGATTTTATGTTTTTCCGGGTTCCTGATATACACGGTACACTCGTGAAATGGTCATAAGGGAAAATCCCCAACTCATCACTATCTCGAAGATGCTGTGTCACATCGCCCGGGCGCCGAGTATAACATCAAACTCGCTTAAACCTTGATAACCTTACATTGCAGCAGCAGTAAGCGATCTACAAGTGCGTCAGACACTTTTTGTCTTATGTAGGCGTGCCGACAGCAGCGCCGTATTCTGTCTGTTTACATATCTCCGTACTTGAATACGCATGCCCATATCAGTTTCTTTGGAGCTTCAATGTAGAAGACAAGCGAGTATGACCGATCATCTCGTTTTTGGTCAAATGTTTCAGCGGAGTAAAAACAAGGCTTCGTAGAAATTACATAGTGGGTTCTTGCCCAGATGTTCATACCCAAACGAAGACTGCGAAATGGCCAAGTGTGGTATCAATTTGACCAGCAAGAGGGCTAGTTTTGCAAAACTAATTGGTAATTTCTTCAAATTCATCCAAATGAGTAATGATATTAAAAGGATTTCGTTAAATTTCGATTATATAATAAATCGCACAAATGCAAAGGCTTCCAGTTCAACTAAATCTACTAGATATTACAGTTACGAACAATTCAAAATGTGATGGTCACATACACAATGTTGTGCGCATGCCAATCCAAAGACGGCATTTTATCGGTAGAATGTTTACAATATGGAAAAAATCCACTAAACAGACTATCTACACTATGTTTGTCCGGTCTCTGCTGGAGTACTGCCATGCAGAAGGGGATCCTTACTAGATTAATATTGAGAGGGAACATCCCCGAAGTTCTAAGAAGGGCTCCTCGTTTTGCACAATCGCCAGTTATGAAAGGGAGAGGAAGTCACGTGTATGATACATGAAGAGGGGAAGTGATCATTAAAACAAAGGCGTTTTTAGTTGCGATGAAATCTTTTCGCCAACTTTCTCCCCTGAATGATCATGATAGTAAAATAAAAGAAATCAGAGCTGGCACGGAATGAATTAAATGTTCTTTTACTCGCACGCTTTTCAAGAGTGGAACGGTAGAGGAACATTGTGAAAGTGGTTCGACGAACCCTCTGCCAGGCACATAAGTGTTAATTACAAAATAGTCATCTAGGTGTAGGTGTAGATTCAATCAGATTATTTAAGAAAAACTTAGTAATTTGAAGAAAAACTACAGAATCGATTTTTGTCTGAATTTTCATTGTCAAACGAAGAGCAGTGTCAATCTGGCCACATGAGGTTTAAGTTTGCAAAAGAAGATTTAATTGCTTCGAAATAAGTAGGGTGATGAGAAAACTTAATTAGTTATTTGAGGAAAAACTGAAATGTTTCACGAAAAGCTACTGCGAGCCTATGTAACTGAAGTATCGATAAATTCAATTGTTCAAGTGTGATGTAACTGTCAAAGAACTTAAAAATAAAATAGTTAGAAAAATCAGTCTATTATTTTGTGGTATGATTTACCTAAAACTAAGAAATAAAATAGGTTATAGAAACATTTAAATTGCCTTTGAATGATGTTCGAAATCGTGCACAGCAAATCAGGTGCCGACTGAGAAATTAAATTTCAATATTTAACATAGAATCTTAGAATTTTAAAGAGTGCCAAAGAATATTTCTCTGGTGTAACATGTGGACCGTGCAGTCGGCTTTGCTTGACCTTCACGTATTTCCATCATCTATTCTCGAAGACGTAAAAGAAGTTCAAATCATAATTATTTCCTTTCCTTGTCGGTAAAATGGTAGTAATTTTAAACAAATAAGTGCGTTTTAACATGTCGGTACTGTCCTTCTACGGCAGTCCACGTAGAGTGCGGAATTACATACGTATTTCAATCTACATTTTTATTTTATTCAACATTTATTACTTGAAATAGTAATATCAAATCTTCCGTTTTTATCACAAATATTTTAAGGTTTATATAATATGAGAATAAAAAGGTTGCACGATATATATGGAATATTTAAGAATAGAAGGTGTAATACGATAGTAGAAACGTACATGGACTTTTTAGTCAGTAATTTGAATTCAAATATTTCGACAGCCACACCAATTACTCCTGATGAAACCGACACAGATGAAATCAAACTACACATTCATCTTTCCAGACAAATTACGTTTTTCTCAGACAGGATGCTTACGTACGTGTCACCTGTCAGAGTCGTATCTAGACATATCAGGGGCCCCATTTAACTCCAACAGAACACACTCCACTCCATTACAGAGCCTCCACCAAGTTAGACAGTCCTGTCCCGACATGCAGGGTGAATGGATTAATGAGGTTATCTCCATACCCGTACCGTACAAGTCCATCCGCTAGATACAATTTGAAACGACACTCGTCCGGTCAGGCAACATGTTTATAGTCATCAACAGCTCACTGTTGGTGTTGACGAGCCCAGGCGAGGCGTAAAGCGTTGTGTCGTGCAGTCATCAAGGGTACACGAGTGGCACGTCGGCTCCGATAGTCCATATCGATAATGTTTCGTTGAATGGCTCACACGCTCATACTTGTTGATGGCGCAGCATTGAAATCTGCAACAATCTGCGGAATGGTGGCACTTCTCCCACGATAAACGATTCTCTTCAGTCGTCGTTGGTCCCATTCTTGCAGGACCTCTGTGATTTGATGTTTGACCAGATTCCTGAAATTCACGGTAGACTTGTGACGCGGTCGTACGGGAAAATCCCCGCTTCATCGCTACCTCGGAGATGCTGTGTCACATCGCTCGCGCGCCGAGTATAACACTCACTTAAAACTTGATAACCTGCTATTGTAGCAGCAGTAATCGATCTCACAATTGCGCCAGACACTTGTTGGAACCCTAAAACTCGAGACAGGGAGAAAAGACTCACTTTTGGGAGGAGTACATTGCCCAGTAAGTGTACTTTGTTCAGTGGTGGTGGCCAGTACCCCCCATACAGCATTATGCCTCTCCAAACCATAACCCCTGGAGCACCAAAACGATTATATCTACAGTGGTGGAGATACCCTCATACATCTAGAGATTTCGTGGTGTAGTGAGGTGTTATATTACATAGACGTACTGACTTCCTTATCTTTGAACACAGTACTCTCTTCGGTCTAAGTTATTGTGACAATGTTCTCCATCCCAATGTGTGTCCATTCGGCATTGACTCCATTGTTGTGGGTGTAAATGCATATCAGCATGGGACATTGGTGTTGGATGAGCTCTAGGGACGAGAGGGTATTAGGCTAACGGACTGGCCTGTCCGTTCTCCCGGCCTTCATCCTGTCGAGCACCTGAGGGATGCTTTGGGGAGACGTACCGCAGCACTTCACGTGCACCATCGACCATTCAGCAACTGTTAACAGTTCTAGTGGAAGAGTAGAACTCCCTACCACAAGAACTTGCCAACTTTGTATCCAGAGCATGGGAACAAGTTGCAAAGCAGATGCTGCTGTACATGGTGACCACAGTGTAACATCACTATCGATTATGAGTAGTTAGTATATTGTAATTAAGTGTATATAACTATGAAGTGTTTATTCTGTATGAGTAAGAACTTTGAATTGTTGGAGTGAAATGGAACTTTATGATGTATAATTTGTTTAACTTAACAGTGTACTTAAATACGAATTTTATAAAATATGTATGTTTGTAAAAACAAAATTGTATGAAATAACTGGTTCATACTTAGGGAAATTATATGATGTAACTTGAAAGACGTAGGGAACCCCCTCCACAACGGAAGGAGTTTGGCGAGCAAGAAAACGTGGAAGTGGGGGTCAATCTGGGTGGCAAGAGACAGAGCACATTAGAGAGTCAGTGACTAGCAGTCGCATAGTCAACACCGCAGATGCAAAGCGAAGCGTTCTGAAACGAAATCTATGATGGAATAGCCTCGGATGTGGTTCCGACTGTAAAATGGTGTTCTCGCATTTGCAATTTCTCTAAAAATAATTAACTAGTCACCAAGAAGAAATGAAACAGAGCATTAAACCGCCTGAGGAGACAAGATAGCGGCCACGTGCTTGCCACCACTATTGCACAACTGTTTCAACAACTTTGGAGAAGAGATATGTATACCAGTGTGACCCAGTGTGCTTTGTGTGTGTTTTTGCAATAAAATCAAGTGTTGCAAAATTTGTGTTTGACCATTGAAATTTTCCTCTTCATGGTACCAAGCAGGGTCCTATCCTGAAAGTGATAGAGACCGAGTATCCTGTTTATGGAGAAATACTAATTCGTTTCTATTTCAGTGTGCCTAAGTTTCAATTCTAAAGCATATAAAAGTTGATAGTTAAATCATTAGTTTCACTCATAAAGAGAGAGGCACATGATATTAATCTTATGAAAAGCTGTAATTTGCTATGAACTGCTTTTACTTTGAAAGTGCCAAAGTTTTGGTGCTAAAGAACATAAATATTGTCAGTTAAAAGCACTTACTTCACAAGTGGTGTTATAAGGCACTTAATTTTGATCCTATTTGAAATTTAACTCTAACTTGAAATCATTTTGAAGTTCTACATCTACATCTACATTCATACTCCGCAAGCCACCCAACGGTGTGTGGCGGAGGGCACTTTACGTGCCACTATCATTACCTCCCTTTTCTGTTCCAGTCGCGTATGGTTCGCGAGAAGAACAACTGTCGGAAAGCCTCCGTGCGCGCTCGAATCTCTCTAATTTTACATTAGTGATCTCCTCGGTATGTGTAACTAGGAGGAAGCAATATGTTCGATACCTCATCCAGAAACGCACCCTCTCGAAACCTGGCGAGCAAGCTACACTGCGATGCACAGCACCTCTCTTGCAGAGTCTGCCACTTGAGTTTGCTAAATATCTCCGTAACGCTATCACGGTTACCAAATAACCCTGTAACGAAACGCGCCGCTCTTCTTTGGATCTTCTCTATCTCCTCCGTCAACCCGATCTGGTACGGATCCCACACTGATGAGCAATACTCAAGTATAGGTCGAACGAGTGTTTTTTAAGCCACCTCCTTTGTTGATGGACTACATTTTCTAAGGACTCTCCCAACGAATCTCAACCTGGTACCCGCCTTACCAACAATTAATTTTATATGATCATTCTATTTCAAATTGTTCCGCACGCATACTCCCAGATATTTAACAGATGCAACTGCTACCAGTGTTGTTCCGCTATCATATAATCATACTATAAAGGATCCTTCTTTCTATGTATTCGCAATACATTACATTTGTCAATGTTAAGGGTCAGTTGCCACTCCCTACACCAAGTGCCTATCCGCTGCAGATCTTCCTGCATTTCGCTTCAATTTTCTAATGCTACAACTTCTCTGTATACTAAAGCATCATCCGCGAAAAGCCGCATGGAACTTCCGACACTATCTACTAGGTCATTTATATATATTGTGAAAAGCAATGGTCCCATAACACTCCCCTGTGGCACGCCAGAGGTTACTTTAACGTCTGTAGACGTCTCTCCATTGATAACAGCATGCTGTGTTCTGTTTGCTAAAAACTCTTCAATCCAGCCACACAGCTGGTCTGATATTCCGAAGGCTCTTACTTTGTTTATCAGGCGACAGTGCGGAACTGTATCGAACGCCTTCCGGAAGTCTAGGAAAATAGCATCTACCTGGGAGCCTGTATCTGATAATTTCTGGGTCTCATGAACAAATAAAGCGAGTTGGGTCTCACACGATCGCTGTTTCCGGAATCCATGTTGATTCCTACAGGGTAGATTCTGGGTTTCCAAAAACGACATGATACTCGAGCAAAAAACATGTTCTAAAATTCTACAACAGATCGACGTCAGAGATATAGGTCTATAGTTTTGCGCATCTGCTCGACGACCCTTTTTTAAGACTGGGACTACCTGTGCTCTTTCCGAATCATTTGGAACCTTCCGTTCCTCTAGAGACATGCGGTACACGGCTGTTAGAAGGGGGCAAGTTCTTTCCCGTACTCTGTGTAGAATCGAATTGGTATTCCGTCAGGTCCAGTGGACTTTCCTCTGTTGAGTGATTTCAGTTGCTTTTCTATTTCTTGGACACTTATTTCGATGTCAGCCATTTTTTCATTTGTGCGAGGATTTAGAGAAGGAACTGCAGTGCGGTCTTCCTCTGTGAAACAGTTTTGGAAAAAGGTGTTTAGTATTTCAGCTTTACGCGTGCGATCCTCTGTTTCAAAGCCATCATCATCCCGGAGTGTCTGTATATGCTGTTTCGAGCCACTTACTGATTTAACGTAAGACCAGAACTTCCTAGGATTTTCTGTCAAGTCGGTACATAGAATTTTACTTTCGAATTCACTGAACGCTTCACGCATAGCCCTCCTTACACTAACTTTGACATCGCTTAGGTTCTGTTTGTCTGAGAGGTTTTGGCTGCGTTTAAACTTGGAGTGAAGCTCTCTTTGCTTCCGCAGTAGTTTCCTAACTTTGTTGTTGAACCAAGGTGGGTTTTTCCCGTCCCTCACAGTTTAACTCGGCACGTACCTGTCTAAAACGCATTTTACAATTGCCTTAAACTTTTTCCATAAACACTCAACATTGTCAGTGTCGGATCAGAAATTTTTGTTTTGATCTGTTAGGTAGTCTGAAATCTGCCTTCTATTACTCTTGCTAAACAGTTAAACCTTCCTCCCTTTTTTTATATTCCTATTAACTTCCATATTCAGGGATGCTGCAACGGCCTGATTCCCTGTTCTGCGCTTACAGAGCCGAAAAGTTCGGGTCTGTTTGTTATGAGTAGGTCCAAGATGTTACCTCCACGAGTCGGTTCTCTGTTTAATTGCTCGAGGTAATTTTCGGATAGTACACTCAGTAGAATGTCACTCGATGCTCTGTCCCTACCACCCGTCCTAAACATCTGAGTAACCCAGTCTATATCTGGTAAATTGAAATCTCCACCTAATACTGTAATATGCTGAGAAAATTTATGTGAAATGTATTCCAAATTTTCTCGCAGCTGTTCTGCCACTAATGCTGCTGAGTCGGGAGGTCGGTAAAAGGAGCCAATTATTAACCGAGCTCAGTTGTTGAGTGTAACCTCCACCCATATTTCGCAGGAACTATCCACTTCTACTTCACTACAGGATAATCTACTACTAACAGCGACAAACACGCCACCACCGGTTGCATGCAATCTATCCTTTCTAAACACCGTCTGTGCCTTTGTAAAAATTTCGGCTGAATTTATCTCTGGCTTCAGCCAGCTTTCTGTACCTATAACGATTTCAGCTTCGGTGCTTTCTATCGGCGCTTGAAGTTCCGGTACTTTACCAATACAGCTTCGACAGTTTACAATTACAATACCGATTGCTGCTTGGTCCCCGCATGTCCTGACTTTGCCCCGCACCCTCTGAAGCTGTTGTTCTTTCTGTACTTGCCCGAGGCCATCTAACCTAAAAAACCGCCCAGTCCACGCCACACAGCCCCTGCTACCCGTGTAGCCGCTTGCTGCGTGTAGTGGACTCCTGACCTATCCAGCGGAACTCGAAACCCCACCACCCTACGGCGCAAGTCGAGGAATCTGCAGCCCACACGGTCGCAGAACCGTCTCAGCCTCTGATTCAGACCCTCCACTCGGCTCTGTACCAAAGGTCCGCAGTCAGTCCTGTCGACGATGCTGCAGATGGTGAGCTCTGCTTTCATCCCGCTAGCGAGACTGGCAGTCTTCACCAAATCAGATAGCCGCCGGAAGCCAGAGAGGATTTCCTCCGATCCATAGCGACACACATCATTGGTGCCGACATGAGCGACCACCTGCAGATGGGTGCACCCTGTACCCTTCATGGCAACCGGAAGGACCCTTTCCACATCTGGAACGACTCCCCCCGGTATGCACACGGAATGCACATTGGGTTTCTTCCCCTCTCTTGCTGTCATATACCTAAGGGGCCCCATTACGCGCCTGACATTGGAGCTCCCAACTACCAGTAAGCCCACCCTCCGCGACTGCCCAGATCTTGAAGACTGAGGGGCAACCTCTGGAACAGGACAAGGAGACATCTCCGGCCGAACATCACTATCAGCCGGAGACAGAGCCTGAAACCGGTTTGTCAGACAAACTGGAGAGGCCTTCTGTTCAGCCCTCCGGAATGTCTTTCGCCCCCTGCCACACCTCGAGACGACCTCCCACTCTACAGGTGAGGGATCAGCCTCAATGTGGGCAGTATCCCGGGTAGCCACAGTCGTAGTCCGATCGGGGAATGCGTGGGACGAGCTGGCCGTCCCCGACAAACCCCCATCCGGACCCCCACAGTGATGCCCATTGGCAACAGCCTCAAGCTGTGTGACCGAAGCCAACACTGCCTGAAGCTGGGAACGGAGGGATGCCAACTCAGCCTGCATACGAACACAGCAGTTGCAGTCCCTATCCATGCTAAAAACTGTTGTGCTAAGAACGTCTGAATTAATCTACAGAGAGCACAAGCAATTCGACACAAAATTTAAACGGTTATTAAAATACAAGAGTGCCTAGTAAATGCAGTAATGCTGCTACTTGCGCACTGCTGACACACTGTTTGGCGGCGGAAGGACACTACGCGATTTTACACAATTCAGGTACTAAAAACGCGATGCTACAACTCTCAAGTACTATAATACGCCCGAAATTTATGAATTAAACAATGGAAGTACCAAAAACACGCAAAGAAATTAAGAATTAAACTATGTAACAAATGAGTGAGCTAGGAGTATACGACTTGCTGCTGCAGCTGCTTATCCAGTTAATTAAGCATATTGTCAGGGAAAATGATTATAAAGCATTGCAAGATAATTAATAGCAAGTGGGATTGGAAATCAGTATTATTGTAATTAAAAGTGTTTCTCTAAGGTGTGCATAGTTTATGTCAAAGGAAGTAAAATTTTAAGGGTCCCCTTCCTTAATCTTCAATAGCAGGAGAAAATTAATTTGAATCTGGGTTTTGGCTCATAAATCTGAAACATTACCATTGTGAAATATATATGAAATGTGTCATTCCAGTGTCATATTATTGCATTTGCGAGGTGTATATGTGTGTTAGTCAAACTTGAACTCTTTTTCAGATGCCACTTAATCTTGTGTTGTCTTTGGGAATATTATTGTGCTCAATTAGTTAAAGGTTGAGGTGATGACTGTAGTTAACAGGGGTAAAGTCTCTTTTACATATCTGTAATTGCTAACCTATGCTATTCGTAACTGTTGCTACCCATTGTGTTGTTCGTCTGGTTGTAGTAGGTGTCCATTGCACACGCTAAGAAAGAATTTATGGAAGTCCCTTATACAAGAGTAAATACAAATCCTTAGAGGATAATGTTTGCGCATTATTATGCCTAATTAGCCTGGTGACCGGTTTTTTGTTTCATTACGTAAATTTTCACTACTTTCATTATCTTCTAAATTATAGTTTTCCTTTTTTATAGCCCACATCTCGTGGTCGTGCGGTAGCGTTCTCGCTTCCCACGCCCGGGTTCCCGGGTTCGATTCCCGGCGGCGTCAGGGATTTTCTCTGCCTCGTGATGGCTGGGTGTTGTGTGATGTCCTTAGGTTAGTTAGGTTTAAGTAGTTCTAAGTCCTAGGGGACTGATGACCATAGATGTTAAGTCCCATAGTGCTCAGAGCCATTTGAACCATTTGAACCTTCTTTATACTAATTACCACAATACGAAGTTCACGTTCGATACCCTCTATCCGTTGTGTTAATGCATACTCAAACTTTTCAAAATTCCTCCCACAGGGTAACGCTTACTGCATGTTAAGGTCATATTTGGCATTTTACATTGCGCGGTAGCGATAGACTTCGCTTTCCTGCGACAGGACAAGAAATTGTTTTATTAGGAAACAGGTAGCGCGCTGCGCAGTGTCCAGAGGGCAATTCATAAATTACAGTGATATCGTTCCCATCATTGTCTTTGTATAAACAGGTCACTTGTGCTCGCCTCATTGCGGATTTTTTTTAGTTAATTTATGTATTACATTGTATGAGATATTTATATGCATAGTCCAATTTTCTTACTTTGCAGTGGCATATCATGTGGAAGCTACTTTCGCCCTTAAGTATTGCATATCAGTCTATTAGTCTCTATGCGTAGACAAAAATTCAGCAACGTTTCTGTCGTTATTCTTGTAGAATATACATTCTTGAAAAATTAGATGAACGTTTCTGATACACCATTTTTCTGTATTGCTCAGTGTTTTTAGTGAACGAGAATGCTGGTAACAACAGTTATCATTAAGGAATGTACACTGAAGCGCCAAAGAAATTGGTATAGGCATGCGTATTCAACTATAGAGATATGTAAACAAGCGGAACACAAAGCTGAGCTCGGCAACGCCTATATTAGACAACAAATATCTGGCGCAGTTGTTAGATCGGTTACTTGTGCTACAATGGCAGGTTACCAAGATCTAAGTGAGTTTGAATACGTCATAGACGGCGTCCAAGCGATGGGACACAGCATCTCTGAGCTAGCGGTGAAGAGGGCATTTTCCCGTATGAATATTTCACGAGTGTACCATGAAATTCAGGAATCGGGTAAAACGTCAAATCTTCGACATCGCTGGGGCCGGAAAAAGATCCTACAAGAGCGGGACAAACGACGACTGGGGAGAATCGTTCAACGTGACGGAAGTGCAATCCTTCCACAAATTGCTTCAGATTTAAACGCTGGGAAATCAAGTGTCAGTGTGCGAACCATTCAACGAAACATCATCAATATCGGCTTTCTGTACCGAAGGCCCACTCGTGTAACCTTGATGAACGCTGTACACAAAGTTTTACGCCTTGCCTGGGCCAGTCAACACCGACATTGGGCTGTTGGCGACTGGAAACCTGTTGCGTGGTCGGACGAGTCTCGTTTCAAATTGTGTCAGGCGGATGGACGGGTACAGGTATGGAGACAACCCCATGAATCCATAGATCGTGCATGTCAGCAAGGTGCTGTTGAAGCTGGTGAAGGCTCTGTAATGGTGTTGAACGTGTGCAGTCGGTGTGATATGGGACCTCTAATACGTATAGATACGACTCTGACAGATGACACGTACGTAAGCATACTGTCTGATCACCTGCATCCATTTATGGCCATTGTTCATTCCATTGGCCTTGGGCAATTCCTGCAGGACAATGCGACATCCCATAGGTCCAGAGTTGCTACATAGTGGCTCCAGGAACACTCTAAGTTTAAACATTTCGGCTGGCCACCAGACTCCCCAGACACGAGCATTATTGAGCATATCTGGGATGCCTTGCAACGTGCTGTTCAGATGAGATCTCAAACATTTCGTACTCGTAGGAATTTATGGACAGCCCTCCAGGATTCATTGTGTTCGTTCCCTCCAACACTACTTCACGAGTTAGCCGAGTCACTGCCACGTTTTGTTACGGCACTTCTGCGTGCTCGCGGCGACCCTACGCGATATTAAGCAGGTGTACCAGTTTCTTCGGCTCTTCAGTGCATGTGTTGCTGTGCAGTTGTTCAGACACTAGGTTTTTGAAGTGGTCTGTACAGTATGTTCCACTATGAAAACCAGGTGTAATTCGTATAACACGCTTCTACGTTCTCAAAATAGTGTAAGTTGAGTAACCCTAAAAAGTATTCAGCATCTCTTTAGTGAATTTTTTACTACAGATTGCCTAGACTATTTTCTTTGACCTGTAATCTTCATGTTCCGATTCTGTACATAACGCTATAATTCCAATCACCTTGGCTGATTTCAAAGGAACCGTAACTGTGCTACAGGCGACAACTGTGCCCTGACAAACAATTCTCATTAAGATAGCTCTCAAAAGCAAACAGTATTTTCCTCTGTACGGGGGTTTTTCTCACGACACACGAGAACAAAGCGAGAGAAGAGATCCAAAGGGCAGGTGTTGTTTCCCTGCTAGTTTATGCGTTTGTTGATCACGCCGGTTGCGGGACGAGCGCTGCGTCTTGGGAAAGATACGGCAGTGGAAGGTCACGTCAGACGGACGCGTAAAGTGGGGACGCAGGCGCACGCCAGTGTCGAAAGCGTTTCCTACACGTGATTGGAGCTTATTTGCAGTCGCCTGCACACTTACAAGCTGCTAATGCAACACAGCCATCAGTTGCATATGTTAACGTGTCAATGGCATGCATTTTCTATCCGCGGTGGAGTGCGTGCTGATTTAAAGCTTTCTGGCACATAAAAACTTTGTGTCATATCGAGACTCGAACTTGGGAGTTTTTCCAAGGTCGCACACGATTTACGACCCGTCCACACACCTTTACTTTCTTGTTTTGGTGGTTGTTTATTTTCCAGTACGATCACACAATTTCAAAGGGAAATTATACACTGCTGACACTACCACCCAAATTTAGCTATACAGAACAATTAAATTTAGAAGTGAAATGTGAACCTAGGCTAATTACATCAATATTAAAACACAGCCTTAAACATGTTAAAAGGAACACTAGGCATATGTGAGGATTTTTGTGATGCAGATGATTTCGCTTCTGGCCGGTAGAGAACATGAAGCCTGGCGTCCTGCTTGCCGGTGCGTGTGAACACACGTTTTCCTGAAATGGTAATTAAATCAAGACCCCAAACTGTCGACAGGTTTTGATATACATCATCGGGGTCAGTTGAAAATGTGTGCCCCGACCGGGACTCGAACCCTGGATCTCCTGCTTACATGGCAGACGCTCTATCCATCTGCGCCACCGAGGGCACAGACGATAGTGCGACTGCAGGGATTTATCCCTTGCACGCTTCCCGTGGGACCCACACTCCCAACTTAACGTCCGCACACCACATTCGTAGTGCCCCTGCCCATTACATTCATTACTCGCGGCAGACAATCTTACCGAGTATCGTAAGAGTTCGGGCAATGCGTGTGTATCCAGCACAGAAGGTCAATGGCCGGTTAGCCTTAACTGTATGAAGATGTTATCTGTTCTTTTGGACATGTCCGAAAGAACAGATACCATCTTCGTACACGTTTTCCTTGTTGACAAGCTCTGTTCCCAGGCCTTTGCAGACGAACGTGTGACGTCATTCTAGATGCCTTGCCCGTCATACCACGAACGCTGGGCTACGACTGGAGGCAGACAGGAATTTCGTATGTCATTGGAAAGGTACCCAACAAAGCTTTTCACTTTGCCATCGAGGGTGTTAATTTTCTCAAAGCTGCAGTTACGAAATATTAAATTGTCACTCACATCCTACTGGACGGGGTCACTGCAAATCGTAACACGTACAGAGTGAAGTGCTGTGAATAACGGCACGAGGCCTGTACTTCGCGTTGGCTCAGTGCGACAGTCAAGGGACGTTACAGCCCGACTGTGGCAGCTATGAACAGGTATAGGATCGGTGGCACAATTATTTCGAGGCGCGATTTTTACCCTCCACGCTGCCCTCCAATGCTAAATTTGTGATCCCTTGATGCCTCAGAATATGTCCTACCAACCGAACCCTTCTCCTAGTCAAGTTGTGCCACAAACTCCTCTTCTCCACAATTCTATTCAATACCTCCTCATTAGTTACGTGGTCTACCCATCTAATCTTCAGCATTCTTCTGTAGCACCACATTTCGAAAGCTTCTATTCTCTTCTTGTTCAAAATATTTATTGTCCATGTTTCACTTCCATACATGGCCACACTCCATACAAATACTTTCAGAAAAGACTTCCTGACACTTAAATCTATACTCGACGTTAACAAATTTCTCTTCTTCAGAAACCCTTTCGTTGCCATTGACAGTCTACGTTTTATATACTCTCTACTTCGTCCAACATCAGTTATTTACTCTCCCCAAATAGCGAAACTCATTTACTACATTAAGCCTCTCATTTCCTAATCTACATCCCGGAGCATCACCCGATTTAATTCGACTACGTTCCATTAGCCTCGTTTTGCTTTTGTTGATGTTCATCTCATATCCTCCTTTCAAGAGACTGTCCATTCAGTTCAGCCGCCCTTCCAGGTCCTTTGCTGAATTACAATCATAAAGTTTTTATTTCTTCTCCATGGATTTTAATTCCTACTCCGAATTTTCTAAGATAAGTCGTAGGGTCAGTATTACCTCACGTGATTCGTCTGTAAAGAATTCGTCTCAGTATTTTACAGCCATGGCATATTAAACTGACAGTTCGGTAATTTTCACATCTGTCAACACCTGATTTCTTTGGGATTGGAATTATTATATTCTTCTTGAAGTCTGAGGGTATTTCGCCTGTCTCATACATCTTGCCCACCAGAGTTTTGTTAGGCCTGGCTCTCCCAAGGCTGTCACTAATTCTAACGGAGTGTTGTGTACTCCTGGGGTCTTGTTTCGACTAAGGTCTTTCAGTACTGTGTCAAACTCTTCACGCAGTATCATATCTCCTACTTTATCTTCATCTTCCATTTCTATAATATTGTCCTCAAGAACGTCGTTCTTGTATAGACCCATATACTCCTTCCACATTTCTGCTTTCCCTTCTTTCCTTAGAACTGGATTTCCATCTGAACTCTTGATATTCATGCAAGTAGTTCTGTTTTTTCCAAAGATATCTTAAATTTTCCTGTAGGCAGTATCTATCTTACCCCTAGTGATAAGCGCCTCTACATCCTTACATTTATCCTCTAGCCATCCCTGCTTAGCTATTTCGCATTTCCTGTCGATCACATTTTTGAGAGTTTGTATTCCTTTTTGCCTGCTTCATTTACTGAATTTGCATGTTTTCTCTTTTCATCACTTAAATTCAATATGTCTTCTGCTACCCAAGGATTTCTACTAGCTCTCGTCCTTTTACGTACTTGATCCTCTGTTACCTTCACTATTTCATCTCTCAAAGCTACATATTCTTCTTCTACTGTATTTCTTTCCCCCATTCTTGTCAATCGTTCCCTAATGCTCTTCTTGAAGCTCTCTACAACCTCTGGTTTTTTGTAATTTATCCAGACCCATCTCCTCAAACTCGCAGCTTTTTGCAGTTTCTTCAGTTTTAATCTACAGTTCATAACCAACAGATAGTGGTCAGGGTCCACATCTGCCCCAGGAAATGTCTTACAGTTTAAAATCTATGCTATTGCAGTCTTTCTCGGCGTATTCCATTGATGAAATCTTCTCGGGTTATCAGCCGAGTGGTGGCGTCGTCTTGTCGCAACGTTTCGATGAGTTTCGTACCCATCATCTTCTGGCGAAGTGTCGGGATGCTGTGTTCCACCTATCTATATAGTTGCTGGACCGTTGTCCGTCTCTGTAGGCCGGCCAATCACGCTTCTCCGGAAGGGAGTGCCGCGTCAGTGGTGGGGGAACCCGTCGCGGCCGGTGGTGGGGGGCCGCGGTGCGGCCCTGGCGTCGAGGCCCGGTGGCTATCCATTCTGTCTGCGGGCGCTGCTGCCTTCCGATCGGAGCGTTCCTGACGTATCATGTCAAGTGTGGGGTTCCACGCTGCGCTAAGCTGAAATCCGCTGTCTCTGTTTACTAAATTGTTGTGCAGACGAATCTCCACTGCCTCTTTGAAGATGGAGTCCCAGAAACCGTTGGCGCTACACAGCTTCTTCGTGTTTTCGAATTCGAAGGTGTGTCCCTCGGTAATGCTGTGTTCTGCTACCGCGGACTTGTTAGTCTGTCCCAGTCGTACGTTTCTGATGTGTTCAGCACAGCGCTGGGAGATACATCGTTGTGTCTGCCCGATGTATTCCATCCCACATTCGCACCCAATACTGTAGATTCCTGGCGTCTGTAAGCCCAGGTGGTCCTTGGTTGAGCCAAGAATATCTTTAACTTTCCGCGGTGCGTGAAAGATGGTCGTTATCTCGTGCTTCTTTAATATTCTCGCGATCTTGGCTGTCGCCGGTCCGGCAAACGGCAGGAAAGCTACACGTTTTTCTTCGTCTTCTACTGGTGTCTCCTCCCGCCTCTTGTCCGCACGCAAGGCCCGTCCTATTTGTGTCTCGGTGTAGCCGTTCTTACGGAAAGTTTCCCGTAGATGTGCTAGCTCACGCGGCAAACTCTCACTGTCACAGATGGACCTGGCTCTTTGTACTAAGGTGGTTAGTACCGAGTTACGTTGTGCCGGATGGTGGCAGCTCCGAGCATTCAGATATAAATCCGTGTGCGTCTTCTTCCTGTAAACCGAGTGTCCCAACGTACCGTCCGGATTTTTCTTGATCAAAATATCCAAGAAGGGGAGGCAACCATTCTCTTCTACCTCCATGGTGAATTTGATGCTGTCATGTATGCCATTGAGATGGCGTAGGAACCCTTGTAGATGTTCCTTGCCGTGAGGCCACACCACAAAAGTGTCATCAACGTATCTGTAGAACACCTTCGGTTTGTGGCAGGCGGTGTTCAGTGCCACCTCTTCAAAGTGTTCCATGTATAAGTTGGCAATACCTGGGGCCAGGGGAGAACCCATGGCAACACCATCTGTTTGCTCATAGAATCTCCCGCCACATTTGAAGTACGTTGTCGTTAACACGTGACGAAAGAGTCTGAGTGTGTCTTCATCAAAGTGATCTTCGAGTAAAGCCAAGGAATCCTCTAGTGGCACCCGGGTGAAGAGAGAAGTGACATCAAAGCTGACTAGTAGATCATTCTCTTCCAGGCGTAACTCTTGGAGTACCTTAACAAATTCGGTCGAGTTCTTGACATGATGAGGGCAGTGACCCACGAGTCGTTTTAACCGCTGTGCTAGGTGCTTGGCTACCCCATACGTCGGAGAATTTATGGTGTTCAGTATGGGACGTAGAGGGACATTCTCCTTATGAATCTTCGGGAGGCCATACAGTCGCGGTGGAGCCGGTGCCCGAGGGTAAAGCTTCCTGGTGGTGTTTCTGTCGAGTCCTGAGCTGTTGAGAAGATCAATGGTCTTGCGTGTAACAGAAGCAGTCGCATCTTTCCCCACTTCTTTGTATGCTGGATCTTGTAGTAGCGTGTCGATCTTCTGCCAGTAATCTTCTGACTTCAGAAGGACCGTCGCATTACCTTTGTCTGCTGCTAAGACCACTGTATCTTTGTCATCGCGAAGGTTCAACAGCACCCTGCGCTCTTCTGCCGTAATGTTGTTCTTTGGCATTCTTGCTTTCTCGAGTACCCTACTGGTCTCCCTCCTCACTTCCTCGGCTGCTCTCAGAGGGAGTCCACGTATAGCTTGCTCGACGTTGCTGATGATGTCACGTTTTGGTAACGTCCTAGGAACCGGAGCAAAGTTCAGACCTTTCGACAGCACGGAGATCGTTGGCTCATCCAGTGCTCTTCCTGTCAAGTTGATGACGGTCTTAGTCTTGCTGGCTTTCTCCTCCTGTTGACGTCCGCCCGGAAGTCTGAGGAACTTATCGCACTGTTTGTTGGTATCTTTCTTCTTGTGGAGCTCACTGCTAGCGTACGTATAGCCGTCCAGCCACTCCCAAGTGTGTGCTGGGAGAGTGGAAGCTAGGAACAGGTGGTGAGTGAGCAAAGTCTTGGCGTTCTTGTCGAGTTCCATTCTGGTCACACGTATGTGTTCCCGTACCAAGGCTGAACCAGCCCGTCGTAATATGCGCTTTGTCCTCGCCGTGTTGACAGGGTGCCGCAAGTTAGCAGCAGCGCCCGCAGACAGAATGGATAGCCACCGGGCCTCGACGCCAGGGCCGCACCGCGGCCCCCCACCACCGGCCGCGACGGGTTCCCCCACCACTGACGCGGCACTCCCTTCCGGAGAAGCGTGATTGGCCGGCCTACAGAGACGGACAACGGTCCAGCAACTATATAGATAGGTGGAACACAGCATCCCGACACTTCGCCAGAAGATGATGGGTACGAAACTCATCGAAACGTTGCGACAAGACGACGCCACCACTCGGCTGATAACCCGAGAAGATTTCATCAGTTTAAAATCTGGTTCCTGAATCTGTGTCTTACCATTACATAATCTGTCTGAGACCATCCTGTATCTCCAGGCTTCTTCTTTTTTATGTTAATGTGCAAATCCTGTTGAAAAGTGAGCAGATGTTGAACAAAGGCAAAGTTACTCGATCACAAATCATATCTATTGCGTATTAAGATACAGGATATGTCACAGTAAATAAGATCTGCTTGTTGTTGTTGTTGTGGTCTTCAGTCCTGAGACTGGTTTGATGCAGATCTCCATGCTACCCTATACTGTGCAAGTTTCTTCATCTCCCAGTACCTACTGCAACTACATCCTTCTGAGTCTGCTTAGTGTATTCATCTCTTGGTCACCCTCTGCAATTTTTACCCTCCACGCTGCCCTCCAATGCTAAATTTGTGATCCCTTGATGCCTCAGAACATGTCCTACCAACCGGTCTCTTCTTCTCGTCAAGTTGTGTCACAAACTCTTCTTCTCTCCAATTCTATTCAATAACTCCTCATTAGTTATGTGATCTACCCATCTAATCTTCAGCATTCTTCTGTAGCACCACATTTCGATAGCTTCTATTCTCTTCTTGTCCAAACTATTTATCGTCCATGTTTCACTGCCATACACGGCTACACTCCATACAAATACTTTCAGAGACGACTTCCTGACACTTAAATCAATACTCGACGTTAACAAATTTCTCTTTTTCAGAAACGCTTTCCTTGCCATTGCCAGTCTACAGTCTCTCTTCTCTACTTCGACCATCATCAGTTATTTTGCTCCCCAAATAGCAAACCTCCTTTACTACTTTAAGTGTCTCATTTCCTAATCTAATTCCCTCAGCATCACCGAATTAATTTGACTACATTCAATTATCCTCGTTTTGCTTTTGTTGATGTTCATCTTATTTCGTCCTTTCAAGACACTGTCCATTCCGTTCAACTGCTCTTCCAAGTCCTTTGCTGTCTCTGACAGAATTTCAATGTCATCGGCAAACCTCAAGTTTTTATTTCCTCCCCATGGATTTTAATACCTAATCAGAATTTTTCTTTTGTTTCCTTTACTGCTTGCTCAATTTACAGATTGAATAACATTGGGGAGAGGCTACAACTCTGTCTCACTCCCTTCCCAACCACTGCTTACCTTTCATGCCCCTCGACTGTTATAACTGCCATTTGGTTTTTGTACAAATTGTAAATAGCCTTTCGCCCCCTGTATTTTACTCCTGTCACCTTTAGAATTTGAAAGATAGTGTTCCAGTCAACATTGTCAAAAGCTTTCTCTAAGTCCACTAATGCTATAAACGTAGGTTTGCCTTTCCTTAATCTTTCTTCTGAGATAAGTCAGAAGATCAGTATTGCTTCATGTGTTCCATTATTTCTACGGAATCCAAACTCATCTTCCCCAATGTCGGTT
This sequence comes from Schistocerca gregaria, assembly GCF_023897955.1. Lineage (NCBI taxonomy): Eukaryota > Metazoa > Arthropoda > Insecta > Orthoptera > Acrididae > Schistocerca > Schistocerca gregaria. The sequence goes on from NC_064927.1 coordinate 386,107,467, forward strand.
TTTACCAGTTTTTCCATTCATCTGTAAAGAAGTCGTGTTAGTATATTGCAGCTGTGACTAATTAAACTGATAGCCCTCTAATTTTCACATCTGTCAACACCTGATTTCTTTGGAATTGGAATTATTATATTCTTCTTGACGTCTGACGATACTTCGCCTCTCTCATACATCTTACTCATCAGATGGTAGAGTTTTGTCAGGACTGGCTCTCCCAAGGCCGTCAGTAGTTCTAATGTAATGTTGTCTACTCCCAGAGCCTTGTTTCGACTGATGTCTTTCAGTGCTCTTTCAAACTCTTCGCGCAGCATCGTATCTCCCATTTCCTCTTCGTCTACATTCTCTTTAATTTCTATAATATTGTCCTCAAGTACATCGCCCTTGTATAGACCCTCTATATACTCCTTCCATTTTTCTGTTTACATTCTTTGGGTAGAACTGGATTTCCATCTGAGCCCTTGATATTCATACAAGTGGTTCTCTTTTCTCCAAAGATCTCTTTAATTTTCCTGTAGGCAGTATCTATCTTACCCCTAGTGAGATAAGCCTCTACATCCTTACATTTATCCTCTAGTCATCCCTGCTTAGCCGTTTTGCACTTCCTGTCGATCTCACTTTTGAGACGTTTGTATTCCTTTTTGCCTGCTTCATTTACTGCGTTTTTACATTTTCTCCTTTCATCAATTAAATTCAATATTTCTTCTGTTACCCAAGGATTTCTACTAGCCCTCGTCTTCTTACGTACTTGATCGTCTGCTGCCTTCACTACTTCATCCCTCACAGCTAACCATTCTGCTTCTACTGTACTTCTTTCCTCCACTGCTGTCAATTGTTCCCTTATGCTCTCCTTGAAACTCTGTACAATCTCTGGTTTAGTCAGTTTATCCAGGTCCCATCTCCTTAAATTCCCACCTTTTGGCAGTTTCTTCAATTTTAACCTGCAGTTCATAACCAAAAGATTGTGGTCAGAGTCCACATCTGCCCCTGGAAATGTCTTACAATTTAAAACCTGGTTCCTAAAGCTCTGTCTTACCGTTATATAATCTATCTGATACCTTTTATTATCTCCAGGATTCTTCCATGTATACAACATACTTTTCTGATTCTGGAACCAAGTTTTAGCTATGATTAAGTTATGCTCTGTGCAAAATTCTACCAGACGGCTTCCCCATCATTTCTTACCCCCAATCCATATTCAACTACTATGTTTCCTTCTCTCTCTTTTCCTACACTCGAATTCCAGCCACTCATGACTATTAAATTTTCGTCTCCCTTCACTATCTGAATAATTTTTTTTATCTCATCATACATTTCATCAATTTCTTCATCATCTGCAGAGCTAGTTGGCATATAAACTTGTAGTACTGTAGTAGATGTGGGCATCATGTCTATCTTTGTCACAATAATGCGTTCACTTTGCTGTTTGTAGTAGGTTAGCCACATGCCTATTTTTTATTTATTATTAAACCTACTCCTGCATTGATTTTGTATTTGTAACCCTGTATTCACCTGACCAAATGTCTTGTTCGTCCTGCCACTGAACTTCACGAATTCCCACTATATCTAACTTTAACCTATCCATTTCACATTTTAAATTTTCTAACCTACCTGCTCGATTAAGGGATCTGACATTCCACGCTCCGATCCGTAGAACGCCAGTTTTCTTTCTCCTGATAACGACATCCTCCTGAGTAGTCCCCCGCCAGAGATCCGAATGGGGGACTATTTCACCTCTGGAATTTTTCACCCAAGAGGACGCCATCATCATTTAACCATACAGTAAAGCTGCATGCCCTCGAGAAAAATTACTGCTGTAGTTTCCCCTTGCTTTCAACCGTTTGCAGTACCACCACAGCAAGGCCGTTTTGGTTATTGTTACAAGGCCAGATCAGTCAATCATGCAGACTGTTGCCCCCGCAACTACTGAAAAGGCTGCTGCCCCTCTTCAGGAACCACACGTTTGTCTGGCCCCTCAACAGATACCCCTCCATTGTGGTTGCACCTACAGTACGGCCATCTGTATCACTGAGGCACACAAGCCTCCCTACCAACGGCAAGGTCCATGGTTCATGGGGGTGGGCCAGGGGGGAATATCTGCGTATAGAGTGCAAAATGTAACGAAGCAAACTCAAACTACAAGAAACATAAGGAGAAGAGTTACTAGCAAATTAACATGGAAGGGTAATGACTGAAAGATTCACTTAATTGTTATCATTCATGTGTGGCCTTAATAGAACCACGTTAGATACAATCAGTCTCCTCTTTTCGTCAGACCACGGTGTTCCAGCCCGTTTTCCAATTTCCCTCTGACCAACTTTTGTCTGAATGTTTTTCTATTTATGACGTGTACCTGAGTTATGCAAGCTACATCAAGATCCTCCTTAATTGCAGCAACCCATTTTAATGATTTGGTTTTGTCTTATTTCTCTGTTCATAGAATTCTAATATTGGTTTTACAACCTAGTGGGTAACATTCTTTTAATGTGCCCATAGAATTTAAGTCTCTGTCTTCCCTTTTCACCATGTATGTCTACGTACTCTTCTATTTTCTTATTACTTCCCAGCCTATAAGTTTCTCCATAAGTAATTTTGGGGCCTACTATTTTCCTAGTTATCTTTCTTTCTTTTGAATTTCTTCAGTATCTCTCTTCCTATTTAACCTTCGGCAGCAGTGCTTGAGATTTTTGCTTCAGTGGGCACATGCGGCACTCAGTGCCGCTTACATTTAAATACATAAAAAACAGTTTCTCTTAATTATTTATTGTTTATAACATCATTCTTAACAGCAACTTTTAATATGATCTGTATACATATATCCAAGGTGCATGGGAAAATTAATATGTTACAGAATATCAGACATACGTTTCCAGGATATTTCCTAAGCCATACTTTAATAACTAATTCTAAATAAATTATAACCACAGATATGATTCGATTGTTTACCATTGTTAAAGCAAGTTTTACAAAAACGTGTAATATGTATAAAAACTTTGTAGTAATAAGGCGGTCAGTAAGTACACATCAAGAATCACACACTTTCTTCCTCCAGAGAAGCTCTGCAATTATTACCTGTGACAACACTGTGGCAATGTTGCTTGCAAACGAATCTTTTGCAGCTCTTGCTAGTGACAGTAGTTTTATTATTTTTTTAACATCACAAAGATGGCACCTCCCACACCTTCTTACAGTCTCATCGTGATTGGCGGGAATTAATTGATGAGGTGACCGAAATCCTTGAATATCTCATGGTAGAGTAGAGAGCTGAGCTCTTTGTTTCAAATGGCAGTCCATCAGAGCCAAGGCCAGGTTTATTAGGTAGGTTCTTCTTCTGAATCTTTCCTCCAGATTGTTTGCAAAGAACAATACCTGGGAATTTATCCCAGCAATATCCACATAACAAAAAACAATGCTAAGGGCCATCTTCTTGTGATCCTTTGTGTAAAGTAGGATGTACACATATAATCCACAGCATCGACTCTACCTTTTGTTTCACTGTAATCCAAATTTACAACAGACTTGCCTGTAGCGATGTCGATGTCAGCAGTTTCATGCATTGAAGACAGGAAAACCACAGCCTTGCTCCTTTTTGTTTGGCATGAAACAAAACAGAAGTCATATTGAAATCCGAAAAGACAATTTCCGATTTCTGGAAGAATTTCCTTCTTGTTTTTTTTTCAATGCTCCAATGAACGTTAGCCCATTTTCTAAAAGATCCTGGGCTACAGGATAACTACTGTAGTAGTTGCCCGTAGTTACATTCCTGTGATTCCCTTGACTGGCTCAACCAATCTCTCCATAATATCCATTGGCTGGTTAGATACAACATATGGTCCAGATTTCTGTCTGCCACAGTATACTTCAAAATTAAAAGTATGAAATATCTTGCTATCGCACAATGCATACAACTTCAATCCATACTTAGCGGGCTTATTGGGCATGTACAGAACAAAACCACAACGCCCGCAAAATGGAACAAACATTTCGTCTGTGGTTGTGAAATCCCCTGGACTGTACTTATTTCTGCAGTTGTTCAGAAATGCTGAATGGAGATTGCGGATGGCAAGTTTGTTTATCAGTTGCTAGTCGTTCTTTCCTTGTAGAAGTATCGTCAAACCTGAGTGACCAGAGCAAGAACAAAGCGCTTGTAGCTAAATGCTGCCCTTAGAATAATCGTTCCTGTTCCATTTGATGCCCACAGTTCTAACACATTTGTGTGTCCTTTTTGTACAGAAACAGTGTGCCTAAAAGAGCCGCTATTTCAGAAGCAGTAGTAGTTTTGCAATCTCTAGCCCTTGAGTAATTCACAGATGATCTCTTGTTATTTATGTACTTGTTTGTGTTTGCAATGACATAATCAATTATCTCAGGATCAAAGAATTTAAGAAAACTTTCAATTTCAGTTTTAGCATCTCTACCATTGCGCTTCGGGCCAGGTAGGAGTTTGATTATATTCTTACGTTTTGGGTTTCCTGGTAGTGCTAACGGGTTATTTATCCAGAAAGTTTCTTGGCCCTTACCAATATAAAAATGGCAGTCATCATGTGGCATTCCTTTCACTTCATTCCCGTCAACGCATGACTGCTCAGATTCGCTGGAATGATCTGCAGTTTCAATTTTTTCTGCTTCCTCATCGCTGTCAGATAAATCTGCGTAATCTTCTTCGTCAGATGAAGAAGACGCTCAATTTCTTCTCGTGTTGGTTTTTTTCTTTGTGCAGACCTGGGAGACAATAAAATAATTCTAATACCAAAGCAATGTTAATAAATAAATCAGCATTCACTCACAGAGTTGTAAAACAAAGCTTCTAATCATCAAAACATTCGACAATGGTACTGCTACATGTACTTAAATTACCGGGCGCGTGCGGTATGCAGTGCCGTCTCGGTGCAGTCGTCCACTTTACATGTGAGTCGCAGCTGTTATGGTGGGTATAATGATGGCACAGTAATGCAGTTTGGTTCGTGACTATACAATCGAAGCATATCTAGCACCACTGTTGTGTGGTCGGCGCGCTGACGTATTTATTGAACGAAAACAAAATTGGCGGCACTGTATGCCGCCACGCGCCCGCCGTAGGCTTTAAAATGAATTTTCCGCTCCATTAGGACATTCAAGGTTAATTACAGTACTGTTAAGTCTAAGTTTACTGAATTAAGAGAGTGATTTCTTTGTTATAGATATTTTGTGTTAATCCAAGTGCTGTTGTCATTTTTTGACAGAGAACTTCGTTAGCAGCATTTCCAGACCGTTTTCTTGTATGATTTCCCCCGAATTTATATTCAGAAATCCATTTCATTTTTCCGTATTTCGTGCTCAAAAATTATGGTGCTTGTTCGTTGCATGTCACATATTCCGTTTTTTCTAGTGATGTTTGTGGTCATACTATTTTCGCAATTTAAGAATTTTAAATTGTTTTTGATTTGTGGTAATATCCCTGGTTAAAATATCCACATCATCTGCAAAGACGAGGCATTATATTCTAATATTACTTCTACCTATCTTGACTACGTGATCTATATTTTCATTCGACTTTTACTCTCACCATTGTGTAATTACCTTTTCCAAAACACAGTTAAACAGTAATAGGAAGGGTCCATCTCTCTGTCTAACACCAGTTCTTATATCAAATGATTCAAAATTGTCTCCTATGAATTTAACTTAACAGTTAGTGGTGGCTGACTTTTCCTTAATCAGCGTTAGAGTTTTATTATCTGTCCCTTGTTCCTTTAAAATTTGTAAAAGAGATTCACGATCAACTGAGTTGTAGCCCTCTTTAAAATTACAAATGTGCATACAATATTGTTGGTAGAAATCTTTTAGTGCCTAAAGATTAGTTTTAAACTAGACGGGATATGTTTGATATAAAGGCTGTGATGGCATTCACTATTTTAGATTACGGCTCTTCTTGGTGCTGAACAAGTAAGCACTAAGGGACAATTTTGTATGTAACAAATCGGTAATATCGATTCTACCCCATTTTTATGTAGTTAATGAATTAGGGCAGTTTTCCAGTCCTCAGGTATTTTCTCAGTTTGCCAGATATCTTCTATTCCTTGAGTCATCTCTTTTGTAGTGTTATGGCACCTTATTTTAGCAGTTTTCCAATTACACAGCCTTATCTGGATGCTTCATTATTTTTAAATCTCTTAATTTGTTTAGTTATTTCGATTACATCAGGTACATTAGAGTTAGGGTTGGTGTTATTGGTTTGCTGGTTCTGGACAGTTTAATAATTTTTCAAAATAATTAGCAAGTGCTTTACAATTTTCTTGATTGTTAAGAGCCAAACTGCCATTTTCATTTTTGAAGCAAAGATTTTGAGGTTGGTAACCGGTTAGTTTTGATATGAATGTTTTATAAAAGTTTCTTGTTTTGTTCTTTTGGAAGTCTTTTTCGATTCCTAAATTGTAGTTTCTTTTAGTCTGTAAGATTAATTTACATATTCTTTTCTTACAATTAGAAAGATATAATACATATTTGCAGTTTTGTGACTATTCCAATTTTTGAATGTCTCTTGCCTACACTTAACTGCTATTTCACAATCCGCATTCTACCACGCGTGTTCTTGTTTCTTTCGAAGCAAAATTCTATTTTGTGCTGTTTTGATGAACTTTCTTTTGGCCTTTCCAAATTGTTGGATTATTTCTTGTAACGTTCGATTGTTAGAGTTGGGGTTATTTTAACAGAGTCAAATTTTGGAATGTCCTTTTTTTGTTCAAAAAATGTTCAGGTCTGTGTGAAATCTTATAGGACTCCTAAGGTCATCAGTCCCTAAGCTTACACACTAGTTAACCTAAATAATCCTAAGGCCAAACAGAAACACTCTTGCCTGAGGGAGGACTCGAACCTCCGTCGGGATCAGCTGCATAGTCCATGACTGCAGAGCCTTAATCCTACGTGGGCTTCTTTTTTTTTTTTTTTTTGTTTCGAAGATTTTTGCTGAGACCGTTTCCTAACTTGGGCATTTAAATTTTTTTGTAGAGTATGAAGTTGCTGCATTATAGATTTGAAATTCCCCAATAAATGTATTGGGTGGCTGCCAAGTTTTTGTTAAGAAGAGTTCTTTTTAAAGTGTGTTGACATGATTTTAAGGTTAAAATTTCTGCATGTTTCAATAAGTCTTTGGCCATTTTGATTTGTCCATTTATGTGCAGGAAATCCAACCACTGCTTTCCTATATTTTTTCTCTTTACCTAATTGAGCATTAAAATAACCCATTACCATTCTACCATAGATGGAAGTAATTTTCAGGATGATGCTTTGTAATGTTTCCCAAGCTTGATTAACGTTCTTAAGGTTTTTTGCTGGTTGTCCTAATTCACTGTAGTGTGGGCATTAATTAAAGTGCATACTTTATTTGTGAATTTAGGAGAAATTTTCATTAGTCTGTTATTAATAGGTTCTACCACTATTATTGAATTTAAAATATTTTTAGAGATTGCAAAAGCAACTCCCAGGTGTAGTTTATTTTACGTATTCTTTTATCAGTTTTACCCTGAGAAAATCCATGCTGTTATTGTCCATCATTCATGTTTCTTGAAGGGAATCTTCTGTTATTTTAATGTATCTCCAAAGTTATGAAGTTTACTTGGTTTCAAAAATGTTTATCTGTTAAATGTAGCAGAAAATGTGCTTGTTTTGGGTTCAGTTGGTCAGAGGACTCCAGCTTCCTCTCTTGAATCATACTGCATTTTAGCCTGGCTGCCCCAGAATCGTAAATACCAGTTGCGAAAGTAATACTGGCGGTCGATTAACCACATCGTGTAATGATGTGATTATAAAAATTCTCTGTGATGATTGTATCTGGAATCAGGTCAGGTTGAGCAGACGTTCTGAGTGAACTCAGAGTGTTAAGGCTAGAAGGGTTAGTTCACCATTGGTGAACAGACGATGACCACTTTGTCGCTTGGTACAAGACAGATGCAAATTGGATTTGGTTTTGTTTTGCTTTGGTCTTTGTTTATTCTGTATTTGTAGCTGTACACCATATGTGATGCAATGTTCACTATCCGCCACCAGTGATCCGTCCAATACCCTAGGCAAGGTTGGCTTCTTGGACTTGTAGTTACAAAATCTCGAAGCCTGGTGGTTCACTTAATATTAATAATGTCATTGGTTGATCTGAACAGCGATAAAAATTATCTCTCGAAACGAAGTATAAACTGGTATATTGCTGCACAGTGTGGGATCCGCGTCAGGTGGGACTGACAGACATCGAAAAAGTTCAAATAAGAGCAACTCATTTTATACTATCACAAAATAGGGGAGATAGTGCCACCGACATGACACGTAAATTAGAATAGCAATCATTAAAACAAAGGCGTTTTTTGTTGCAACAGGATCTTCTCAAGAAATTTCAATCACGAGATTTCTCCTTTGATTGAGAAAATATTTTGTTGGCCCCAGCCTAAATAAGGAGAAATTATCGTCACAATAAGAAAGAGAAATCAGGGCTCAGACAGAAAAATTTAAGTGCTCGATTTTCCAGCGTGCCATTAGAGAGTGGAACACCTTGAAGGTGGTTAATTGGACCCTCTCCCAGTCACTTTCTTGTGAATAGCAGAGTAACCCAGTAGATGTAGATGTATGACCGGCTTAAAAGGTCAAATAGGGGCATACTACAAGTACACAACATTAAGGTAACAAATATTGTCAGTGAGATATGAAAAATATTGGAGAAAAGATAGATAGTAATCATTTCAGATGAAATGGCTATATGATGCATATCTTTAGGAGGTCACAGCGCAACCAAGTTTGTTGACCCATCAAGCAAGATGACAAATTAATGGAAACGTGGATTGCAATACAAGGGCACATGACCAAAACCATGTCTCATTGTTTTACAACCAAAACCGTATAAAATTGTTACAGTGGATGATCCTGAATTCAACTACGTGGCAATGACGATAGAAACGTCGCAGCTGCATGGAGTTACATTTACTCCAAGTAGAAAAAGGCAGATTGTTTTATCATAATAAATCTTATATTAAATGTATCATTTGCCCTGAGCGCATTTTCGAAAATATCGACAAATTATACCGAACTGTCCCATACCCACCCGGTTCAGTTTATTTTTAAAAAGTTTTTCAATAACTATAAGGATTACCGAATTATTGTTTTCAGACATTTTCAATGCCACCTATACTTCAAAAATGGAAAGATCGTTCCCTCGATTCACATCTCTCTAACGTAACAAAATAGACTCTCGGATTTCGCAAAACAATTGATGTTATAAAATTCAGAGAAGCTCTTCTCGATCTTTTAATTAACAGCTGGTTACAACAGAAAATAGAGCAGTTTATCGCAAGCAAAACCATCCGTATTAATCACGTCATGTGTTTCAAATAATTGGTTGAATATGGTACTGTTAATCAAAGAGATAATGAATGTCTAACTTCTCAAGAACACAACGGGGCAGATACTAAGATTGTTTACTATGTGTGTCGAAGTGGTTAACGAGGTCGAGTATCTGTTCCATATTCAACACTGACATCTTGATTACAGTGACTGGGGATATGGAATATGTAAAAAATTCCGTCAAGATTTTGATGGATGTTGGCCTGTACCTGCTGTTCATGCTATGATTGGCTGAGGTTACAATTCTGCATTCTGTCACAAGGGGGGGAAAAGGTGATTGACATTGATGAAAACTTCTGCACACTACCAAAAGGCTGTCATGGATTTGGGAAGATATACTTCTGACACTGGGAGTGTATGCACCGTCTTAGAAGAATTTATGTATAGATTATACAACAACAAAAAGTTTATGGTATCGATCCAGTTAGCTTACACATTTTCACACAAACACATAAAATGAAATGTGAATGTTGTTCTACAGCTCTAAATATTGATTTATCTCATTTTGTCACCTGCAGTCTACAATTGTGTAAAACATAATTGGAACAATGGAACAATATTTATTGAAAACAAACTACATTTCGAAAATAATGGGCAACAATCACATGAAAATTCTAACAGATCTCTGTTACATTGACTAATTATATTTATTTTCGAGAATAAGAAATTGGGAGTGATCTGATGAATGATACAGTGTTTAAAAACGTTCATATGTTTTCTCTTTAAATAAAATGTAAGTTTTCAAACTTTATCCCACTTCCTTTCTGTGTTGTTTATTTACAAAATCCTTTAGTGCAATTCTTTAGGGTAAGCTCTTTATTAATCATATCGGAATTTGAAGGTTGTGGCTTGTATTTATTGGTTTTCAACACGTACTTTAATATGGCTCAGTACAATCTCGTAAATTTCTGTGATTTTTTCCTATCTCTGGGCAACTTATTTTATCATACCCAACAGTAATTCTTTATCTCAATCAGCAAAATTTTTAACGTTTTCATGATGTTCTTAAAATTTAAAGTGCTTGAATTTTCTTCTGATAATGTTTTTTTTATGCATTCATTCACCCAACTCTACTAGTAAAACAGATTTTCGGACAAATTGCTATGATTTTTTGTTTAACTTTTTATTTCTTCAAATGCTTCCCCAAGTTTGCACTAGACTTCAGTCATCTGAAAATGTATCATTCAACTACTTTCCAAAAATCAGAAGTATAGCTAAGGCAAATTTCAGTAAACAGATTTAACGTTAACAGGATAGTACACATCTTTAAGATAGCTTGTTACATGAGTTCCTAATTTATAGATCCAAATTAATACCCTGTCCTCATCCCTTGTGTTTTTGTTATTATCTCTGTTCCAATTTCTGTTCCAGCTAGTACCATGTTGCTCTCCAGAATGAAAATTGTTATCTTTTACTCTGCTTTGTTCTATTGATGATAACTGTTACCATTGTGGTTAATGGGTTCCCACCTGTTGGATTATTATTGTGCGAATTTTGAATACTACCTCTTCAAAAATGTGTGTGCTTTTTGTGCTTGTATTCCCTGTTCCGTTTTTTCAGGACTCTGTCTGCTGTATCTACGTGTTTCAAATACTGATCTATCGTATTGTATGGTCCATAGACTAGGTCTCACCTGGTCTCACCTGGTAACCTACTTTTTGAAGCACTGATTTGGGTGAGTTCAAGGACAGATTTCCTCAACTTTCTAAGTTGACTTTTGCGAAACTGTTTCATTCTAATATGTTCTTCCCTGTAATTTTTCATCCTTTTCTTCTTTCTGTTTGCGAACGTATTTTGCTGTTATTGTTGCTGCCTTGAAGCTGTGGTTTATATCTGGCTGCTAGGTCATGTAATATGGCCACAGTATACACACTTTTAATCTGCAACATGGAAAATAGTTCAACACACTATTTGCATTTTACTTTCAGAAGATCCTAGATGATACCACTATATTATAACCTCTTATAACTCAAAGTCGATTAGTTAATTTTGAAGTAAGTTTAGATTTGTGCATCTGATAACAAGTTCACAGCACACTGGCACAGTGAAATAGTGACATACTGAGGAGAGAAGCAGCAATGGTAGAATTTAAATAAACAGTTTTAATAGTAGTCATCCAGTATTGTTCTGGATTGTTGTTCAAAGTTGTAGGTCATAGTCAATGTCCATGCTAGATTCTGGGCTGCAACATTAGATACGGATCTAGAGAATACTGAGCTTCATTTCCTTCTGAAGTCATATTGAACAAGAACAAAGGTTTATCAATAGCAAAATGTAGCAAAAGAAAAACACCGCATATAGATCTATTCATGCAAAGTCAGCTTTGGAACATACATCACAAAAACAAAGTAAAAGTAATTATTTATCATTACCTATATTTTTAAGAAGTCCATAATAATTATAGAAATCACATAAAGTATTTACATATGTTGAAACTCATACATTTTTGTATAGCTTTTTGGCAAAGTATCTCTGGGGTTTGAGCCTTTAACTCGGAAATCTGTCTTTTCATGTTATTCAAGATCGGTTAGTGCATTTATCTAATGATAATTAGTTTTATTACAACAGTTGTTATAATCCTAAAGCATAGGATGGACAAAGATCATCTTCATAGTCAGTGGAATTCTTTAGCACACTTCACAGGTAGTTTTTGAGATAATTTTGGAAATAATAAAATTTGCAGATTTCTGTATACCTCTTAACACTTTCTTTGCTTCCAAATAGCTATGTTTTTAAAATTGACATTGTGGAGAAATAAATGTAATAATTATACAGACAAGCACAACTTCCCTCTTTACTAATCTGTAACACTCCATGGGATTTCAAATGATCAAATCTTTATTTTAACAAAATCCTTTGTATTCAGAATTTAATATAATCTTGTTTTAATCGAAACCTGAAGTCATATGTAAGAATATACTATTCTTCATTTAAGATACAAGTAACAACATTAATCTGAGATCGATCACACAAGGAAAAACACAGGAATTTACTACAGTCACGTTAAATATACCAGTATAAGGGAGTAGTAAGGGGGGAAAGAAAAGGCGAATACAGGCGTCTTATTAAGGAATATTTAATTCTTGTTTTATCGACCTATGGAGCTCTTTATTCTCATGTCTCCACATAACTTTCCATTCTCCGATCACTATCTCAGTATTGTGCAATCAATTACAATAACACAAGCAATAATAACTGGTATTGTAAAAACTAGTAGATAATAACAACAAAGAAAGAACAAGTTTAGAATAAACACAAAGTTAGCTATCATCAAGGCAAAAGAAAGAATGTTCACTATGAAGTGTCACCCAGTATAAACAACAATATTTCGTTCAAAACGATTAGCCCAGTTCTCCAGTAATTCCATCCTCTATAATTGTCTCCAAAATAATAATAATAATAATAATATTAATAATAATAATAATAATCCCCGTGGAGGCCCAGGAAAAGAATAGGCCTCCGGTATGTTCTGCCAGTCGTAAAAGGCGACGAAAAGAACAAGCCACTAATAGGGCTAACCCCCTTTTAGTGTGATTAGTTGGTTCAGGACACAACTAAAGAATCCTCGGACAAGCGCCCTCATGGTCGGGGACGACGCTTGAACCCTATGTCCACCCACAATGGGAACGACACTGCTAGCCAACTGGAAAATGATTTAAATCGAAATAGAAATGTTTTGCAGGATATGCTTCCTGCAACCACCCTAGAAGGAAAACAAAGACAGAGGATGAGATGGTCAGATGAAGTTAATCGACACTTCATGTTATGTTATTACCAAGCAACAAACCTAGGAACCAACACAACTGGATACAGATCACAAGTATACACAACATTTATTACCAGATACTCAGAATGAAAACTTTTAACAGAACAACGACTTGCTGATCAGATCCGTGTAATAATCAAAAATAAGAGGATGCCCCAGTCAGAATTAGAAAACATCAAACAACAAGTACAACTAATACTGGAACAAAATAATGTGCAATAAGAAGAAGAAGAAGAAAATACAGTAATGGACTCACACATCCCAGAGCAAACAAACAAAGAACAACATGCACCTATTAAACAATCAGAGGAAAACGAAATCTTAAGACTGCCACCAGAACAGTTACAAATAGAACACGAAGTGACACACATGTTAGATATAGAAGAAAAATTTCAGCTGACATATATAGAATACAAAGACACAAATACAGACATTAGACCATTCTTGCATAGACCGCCAAATAACCCACAAGTCGAAACAACAATAAAAACCATCAACACAATCATACACAACAAAATAAATGAAAACACAGCTATGCAAGAGTTACAACTACTGGTTTATATAGGAGCACTCACTACACTAAATATACACACTAGGCAGAGATCGGAACCAACCAACACATAGAAGAAACCCACAAAACCAGCATGGCAACACAAGCTACAGATCAGAATTGAAAAACTGAGAAAAGACATTGGACAGCTAACACAATTTATAAGACATCAAATGTCAGAAAAAAACTAAAAAGGTTAGATAAAACCTCACAACAAGAAGCGATAGAGCAATTAGATGAAAAGAAGCAGAAATTACAAGCATTGGCCAAACGACTTAGAAGATACAAAAAAAGTGAAAATAGAAGGAAACAAAACCAAACATTCAACACAAACCAAAAGAAATTTTACCAGACAATAGATAACACACAAATTAAAATAGACAATCCATCAAACATAACAGACATAGAACACTTCTGGAGAAACATATGTTCAAACCCGGTACAACATAACAGGCATGCATGGTGGATAGAAGCGGAAACAGACAAATACAAGATGATACCACAATGCCTGAAGCGATAATTTTGGAACATGAAGTCACCAAAGCAATTAATTCTACTCACAATTGGAAAGCCCCTGGAAAAGATAAAATAGCAAATTTCTGGCTAAAGAAGTTCACCTCAACACATTCACATCTAACTAAATTATTTAACAGTTACATTGCAGACCCATACACATTCCCTGATACACTTACACATGGAATAACGTATATGAAACCCAAAGATCAAGCAGACACAGCAAGCCCAGCTAAATACCGCCCCATAACATGCCTACCAACAATATACAGAATATTAACTTCAATCATTATGCAGAAGTTAATGACACATACAACACAGAACAAAATTATAAATGAAGAACAAAAAGGCTGTTGCAAAGGAGCACGAGGATGTAAAGAGCAACTGATAATAGATGCAGAGGTAACTTATCAAGCTAAAACTAAACCAAGGTCGCTACACTACGCATACATTGATTACCGAAAAGCTTTTGATAGTGTACCCCACTCATGGTTACTACAAATAATGGAAATATACAAAATAGATCCTAAATTGATACAGTTCCTAAACATAGTAATGAAAAATTGGAAAACCACACTTAATATCCAAACAAATTCAAATAATATCACATCACAGCCAATACAGATTAAGAGTGGAATATACCAAGGAGACTCATTAAGTTCTTTCTGGTTCTGCCTGGCTCTGAACCCACTATCCAACATGCTAAATAATACAAATTATGGATACAATATTACTGGAACATACCCACACAAAATCACACATTTGCTATACATGGATGATCTAAAACTACTGGCAGCGACAAATCAACAACTCAACCAATTACTAAAGATAACAGAAGTATTCAGCAATGATATAAATATGGCTTTTGGAACAGACAAACGTAAAAGAATAGCATAGTCAAGGGAAAACCCACTAAACAAGAAGATTACATATTGGATAACCACAGCGACTGCATACAAGCGATGGAAAAAACAGATGCCTATAAATATCTAGGATACAGACAGAGAAGGAATAGATAATACAAACATTAAAGAAGAACAAAAAGAAAAATATAGACAAAGACTAACAATAATACTGTAACAGAATTGACAGCAAGAAACAAAACAAAAGCTATAAATACTTATGCTATACCAATATTGACCTACTCATTTGGAGTAGTGAAATGGAGTAACACAGACCTAGAAGCACTCAATACACTTACACGATCACAATACCACAAATATAGAATACATCACATACATTCCACAACAGAAAGATTCACATTAAGCGGAAAGGAAGGAGGAAAGGGATTTATCGACATAAAAAACCTACATTATGGACAGGTAGATAATTTAAGAAAATTCTTTCTAGAACGAGCAGAAACTAGCAAAATACACAAAGCAATCACTCATATAAATACATCTGCTACACCACTGCAACTTCACAACCACTTCTACAACCCTTTAGATCACATAACATAAACAGATACGAAGAAAGTAAATTGTAAAAAGAAAACACTACATGGCAAGCACCCGTATCATCAAACACAGCCATACATCGATCAAGACGCATCCAACACATGGCTAAGAAAAGGCAATATATACAGTGAGATGGAAGGATTCATGATTGCAATACAGGATCAAACAATAAACACCAGATATTACAGCAAGCATATTATTAAAGATCCCAATACCACAACAGATAAATGCAGACTTTGAAAACAACAAATAGAAACAGTAGATCACATCACAAGCGGATGTACAATACTAGCAAATACAGAATACCCCAGAAGACATGACAATGTAGCAAAAATAATACATCAGCAGCTTGCCTTACAACATGAACTTGTAAAACAACACATTCTCACATACAAGTATGCACCACAAAATGTAGTGGAGAATGATGAATACTAATTATATTGGAACAGAACCATTATAACAGATAAAACAACACCACATAACAATCCTGACATCATACTCACCAATAAAAAGAAGAAATTAACACAACTAATCGAAATATCCATACCCAATACAACAAATATATAAAAGAAAACAGGAGAAAAAAATTGAAAAATACATCCAACTGGCTGAGGAAGTCAAGGATATGTTGCATCAGGATAAAGTTGACATTATACCAATTATACTATCAACTACAGGAGTCATACCACACAATATCCACCAGTACGTCAATGCAATACAACTACATCCAAACTTATATATATAACTACAGAAATCCGTAATTATTGATACATGTTCAATTAGCCAAAAGTTCCTAAATGCAATATAACATATACTGTACAGTTCAAAGGAAGTCACGCTTGATCAAGGTCCGTGTTACTTTCTACTTTTGATCAGACATAATGTCTGAGATAAGAAAGAAAGAAATCTACATCTACATCTACATCCGTACTCCGCAAGCCACCTGACGGTGTGTGGCGGAGGGTACCCTGAGTACCTCTATCGGTTCTCCCTTCTATTCCAGTCTCGTATTGTACGTGGAAAGAAGGATTGTCGGTATGCTTCTGTGTGGGCTCTAATCTCTCTGATTTTATCCTCATGGTCTCTTCGCGAGATATACGTAGGAGGGAGCAATATACTGCTTGACTCTTCGGTGAAGGTATGTTCTCGAAACTTTAACAAAAGCCCGTACCGAGCTACTGAGCGTCTCTCCTGCAGAGTCTTCCACTGGAGTTTATCTATCATCTCCGTAACGCTTTCGCAATTACTAAATGATCCTGTAACGAAGCGCGCTGCTCTCCGTTGGATCTTCTCTATCTCTTCTATCAACCCTACCTGGTGCGGATCCCACACTGCTGAGCAGTATTCAAGCATTGGGCGAACAAGTGTACTGTAACCTACTTCCTTTGTTGTCGGATTGCATTTCCTTAGGATTCTTCCAATGAATCTCAGTCTGGCATCTGCTTTACCGACGATCAACTTTATATGATCATTCCATTTTAAATCACTCCTAATGCGTACTCCCAGATAATTTATGGAATTAACTGCTTCCAGTTCCTGACCTGCTATTTTGTAGCTAAATGATAAGGGACCTATCTTTCTATGTATTCGCATCACATTACACTTCGCTACATTGAGATTCAATTGCCATTCCCTGCACCATGCGTCAATTCGCTGCAGATCCTCCTGCATTTCAGTACAATTTTCCATTGTTGCAACCTCTCGATACACCACAGCATCATCTGCAAAAAGCCTCAGTGAACTTCCGATGTCATCCACCAGGTCATTTATGTATATTGTGAACAGCAACGGTCCTATGACACTCCCCTGCGGCACACCTGAAATCACTCTTACTTCGGAAGACTTCTCTCCATTGAGAATGACGTGCTGCGTTCTGTTATCTAGGAACTCCTCAATCCAATCACACAATTGATCTGATAGTCCGTATGCTCTTACTTTGTTCATTAAACGACTGTGGGGAACTGTGTCAAACGCCTTGCGGAAGTCAAGAAACACGGCATCCACCTGTGAACCCGTGTCTAAGGCCCTCTGAGTCTCGTGGACGTATAGCGCGAGCTGGGTTTCACACGATCGTCTTTTTCGAAACCCATGCTGATTCCTACAGAGTAGATTTCTAGTCTCCAGAAAAGACATTATACTCGAACATAATACGTGTTCCAAAATTCTACAACTGATCGACGTTAGAGATATAGGTCTATAGTTCTGCACATCTGTTCGACGTCCCTTCTTGAGAACGGGGATGACCTGTGCCCTTTTCCAATCCTTTGGAACGCTTCGCTCTTCTAGAGACCTACGGTACACCGCTGCAAGAAGGGGCGCAAGTTCCTTCGCGTACTCTGTGTAAAATCGAACTGGTATCCCATCAGGACCAGCGGCCTTTCCTCTTTTGAGCGATTTTAATTGTTTCTCTATCCCTCTGTCGTCTACTTCGATATCTACCATTTTGTCAACTGTGCGACAATCTAGAGAAGGAAGCACAGTGCAGTCTTCCTCTGTGAAACAGCTTTGGAAGAAGACATTTAGTAATTCGGCCTTTAGTCTGTCATCCTCTGTTTCAGTACCATTTTGGTCACAGAGTGTCTGGACATTTTCTTTTGATCCACCTACCGCTTTGACATAGGACCAAAATTTCTTAGGATTTTCTGCCAAGTCATTACATAGAACTTTACTTTCGAATTCATTGAAAGCCTCTCGCATAGGCCTCCTCACACTACATTTCGCTTCGCGTAATTTTTGTTTGTCTGCAAGGCTTTGGCTATGTTTATGTTTGCTGTGAAGTTCCCTTTGCTTCCGCAGCAGTTTTCTAACTCGGTTGTTGTACCACGGTGGCTCTTTTCCACCTCTTACGATCTTGCTTGGCACATACTCATCTAACGCATATTGTACCATGGTTTTGAACTTTGTCCACTGATCCTCAACACTATCTGCACTTGAGACAAAACTTTTGTGTTGAGCCGTCAGGTACTCTGTAATCTGCTTTTTGTCACTTTTGCTAAACAGAAAAATCTTCCTACCTTTTTTAATATTTCTATTTACGGCTGAAATCATCGACGCAGTAACCGCTTTATGATCGCTGATTCCCTGTTCTGCATTAACTGATTCAAATAGTTCGGGTCTGTTTGTCACCAGAAGGTCTAATATATTATCGCCACGAGTCGGTTTTCTGTTTAACTGCTCAAGGTAGTTTTCAGATAAAGCACTTAAAAATATTTCACTGGATTCTTTGTCCCTGCCACCCGTTATGAACGTTTGAGTCTCCCAGTCTATATCAGGCAAATTAAAATCTCCACCCAGAACTATAACATGGTGGGGAAATCTACTCGAAATATTTTCCAAATTATTCTTCAGGTGCTCAGCCACAACAGCTGCTGAGCCCGGGGGCCTATAGAGACATCCAATTACCATGTCTGAGCCTGCTTTAACCGTGACCTTCACCCAAATCATTTCACAATTCGAATCTCCCTCAATTTCCTTCGATACTATTGCACTTCTTATCGCTATAAACACGCCTCCCCCTTCACTGTCTAGTCTATCTCTGCGGTATACATTCCAATCAGAGTTTAGGATTTCATTACTGTTTACGTCTGGTTTCAGCCAACTTTCTGTTCCTAGTACTATATGGGCGTTGTGACCGTTTATTAATGAGAGCAGTTCTGGGACCTTTCTATAGACGCTCCTGCAGTTTACTATTAGCACATTAATATTGTTATTCCTTGTTGCATTTTGCCTACTCCTGCCTTGCCGCGTCTCAGGAGGCGTCTTGTCGGGCCTAGGGAGGGAATTCTCTAACCTAAAAAAACCCCATGTGCACTCCACACGTACTCCGCTACCCTCGTAGCCGCTTCCGGCGTGTAGTGCACGCCTGACCTATTCAGGGGGACCCTACATTTCTCCACCCGATAGCGGAGGTCGAGAAATTTGCACCCCAGCTCTCCGCAGAATCGTCTGAGCCTCTGGTTCAAGCCTTCCACTCGGCTCCAAACCAGAGGACCGCGATCGGTTCTCGGAACGATACTACAAATAGTTAGCTCTGATTCCACCCCGCGAGCGAGGCTTTCCACCTTCACCAACTCCGCCAACCGCCTGTACGAACTGAGGATTACCTCTGAACCCAGACGGCAAGAGTCATTGGTGCCGACATGAGCAACAATTTGCAGTCGGGTGCACCCAGTGCTCTCTATCGCCGCCGGTAGGGCCTCCTCCACATCTCGGATGAGACCCCCCGGCCTTCTTCCCCGACCTTTCCGCTATTTCCCTAAGGGGCTCCATCACCCGCCTAACGTTGGAGCTCCCAATAACTAATAAACCCCTCCCCCGTGTGCCTGCTCGGACCTTGCTGAAGGAGCAGCCACATGTCCACTCACAGGCAGAGTGGGCGATGCCACACGGCCAGCCTCCACATTGACCCTCCGCCTCGTGCGCCGCGAACGCCGCTGAACCCGCCACTCCCCTTGGGGAGAGGGTGGCCCAAACGCGCCCGGTACCCGCGAAGATGTCTCGACAGCAGGGACAGTGGGTGAAGAATGTAACACCTGGGGTGTACCTTGCGACGCACCAGACTCCCCACTGCCGCTACACTCCGAGGCAGCAGCCTGAAGACGGCTGACCGCGGACATCAACACGCTCAGCTGTTCGCGAAGAGTGGCCAGCTCCTCCTGCGTCCGTACACAGCAGCCACACATCCTAGCCATCCTAAGAAATCAATTTACTATAGAGTGTTAATCAGCTTTTAACTAGACTGCTAATTCACTAAAGGCGGTTGATTATTGACTAAACTGTGATTGCTAACCACTTCTTGTAGAAACAAGGAAAATAGCACTACCTGTCTCTGGACGGTATTGAAAACAAACACTAGCACTACTAGCACTATGGCTGACTAAAGGGACTCTCTGACTGTATTCAAAACAAACACGAGATCTATGGAACACTTAATAGCACTCTACTATTAAAGCTTCCTAAAAGCAAAAACACGCAGAAGAAGAAGTGACAAGTAAGAAAAATACAGATAATACTTAAATTAAGGTAGCTCGCTGCACAGAAGACGTGAAGCAGACGGCGGTTAGGGCGACACTGACACTACTGGCACTATGGCTGACTAAAGGGACTCTCTCTGACTGTATTCAAAACAAACACGAGATCTATGGAACACTTAATAGCACTCGACTATTAAAGCTTCCTAAAAGCAAAAACACGCAGAAGAAGAAGTGACAAGTAAGAAAAATACAGATAATACTTAAATTAAGGTAGCTCGCTACACAGCTGCTCTCACATGGCTGCCCCTCCCCTCACTATATAATAATAATAATAATAATAATAATAATATAGTAGCTCATATCATTAAGAATACTCCAGAACAAAAATTTTATCAATACATAACAAGCATCTTGAATTAATTTCTTCCCTTTTACATGAATTTTCACATTATCTCAATAATTGCACTGAGACCTGCTTGTCACTGGCATATCCATACATCTTAATCATAAAATATCTCAATCTGAAATAACTTACATCTTTATACCTTTGCAGAAAAGGATGTTGTCATCCTATTTCAGTCACAGAATCTCACCATTACCTAAACATATCTGATGCCAAACACCAGCTTCAGTTCAAAATTATTTGACACTTCATCGCTGCTGCTGGTACTCATCAATCTAAGACAGGAAATGACAATCAAAGCTCAAATATCATGAATACAGATTTAAGCTTAAATGTACAGACATTGTATAAGTATGGTAACACCGAATAGGTAATCAGAATATTCATTGAAATGAGACTGTTCAACTATCTTGATCTTATAATCAGTAAAGCTGGTGTAAGGATAAAAGGAATGAATAAAGTGGATCCTATATCACTCTCAATTGTTACGGACCCTGACATTGAACTTATGTAATAATCAACTTGTTTATTGTACCAAGTGCACGAAAAGTAGATATTCCATATATACTGAGACAATGAAAGCAACACTGTATACTATTCACATTTGTGAAACAATGTACAAAATATTTACAAGAATACCCAATCCAACAGACAATAGTATAAGAAGAGAAAACCAGACATTTATCACAAGAAAGAACATTAAACTGAATCCACTCATGCTATTCAAAGGAAGCTGTCCTGACTGACCTAGCCAACTGAAACTAACAGTACAATGCTGGTACATAAAATTATAAATGATACTGTACCTAACAGTCACGAAAACTCTGCATAAGCTGAGTAGTAGATTAAAGATGCAAAATGTATGGCAACAAAATAAATACTAGACTAACACTAAAAAGACGCAACTAAAGAAAAGCAACAGTAAGGTACTCACCACTGCACAAATCTTTCCTTACATTTATCTAGCAGCACCTCTTTGCTACGAATTTTAATTCCTTTTCTACCTCACACATGCTTTAAATTTACTTCCAGCTCCCAGATCAATGTATTGACTTTGGCAACGTCTTATGTACAAAAATGTCACTGTCAAATTTTAAATTACTTTATATACTTGTTGTAACACAATAATCTTGTCAAGAACGTCCTTTTCTACAAGAATATGTACATTGCAGCTTATATTTGTCCTTAAAGCTACTAATCTTCTCATGGAAGTCCATTTGTTACTAAATATATACACCTATCATCACTATCCCGATTTCTCTATGAACAATACAACATGCAAAAGTGGTTGTCAGATGATTTGTCTCCCCTTAATGTCTCCACTTCAACAGCGTTCGAATGTGCAGTCCACTGAATACGAAACTCTCCATTACAGTCCAAGAAAACTTAATGTTGAGTATATGTCTCTTGTGACACAAATGGTGAGACCTAATACCTTTCATCTCACACATAACTTATTAATAGTCACTCTAGCTCACTGCAACCTCTTATTTGACTTAAATTTTATCCATATTTTGCAGCTTCAAACGTGACTGTATTCAGTACATTGAACTTATGAGTTAAAAAACGCCTTCAGTCACAACTTATAGTGTTTTTTTTTTTAAATACACAATGCATCTCGGACCCTGTGGGTCCATCACCAGGTGTAATTTGTCTTAAAACGTGGTTTATTTTTTCTCTTAAATTAGGTGAAATGTATATTCCTGCCATGAAAAAGTTTAATGTTAGGTTATGAATTTCATACTGTAAGTCAACTGCAGAAAATATGTGCAAAATAGTGGAAAAATGGACAGTGTAAACTTACCACACAATCCAAGAAAAGCGTTTTTTTAGTATTTAGTATCATTACACGTTCTTCCCTCCATCGAGTTCGTACATATCATTTCACTCAAGAGGCACATTTGCATATACATGCTTGTAAATACTTCATAGATTTTTTGTACATGGTGTGATCAAAAATGAATTTATTCATAGTGCCAAAGACCAAATTATTGAGCAGTTGTCATAGGCAGGGAATAACTTTAGAATAGATCTTTAAAATTATTTATATAACTGTGACTTGCAAAATCTGTTTGTTCATTTAACATATATTCTGATGTTTTGATTTTGTGGAGAGATATCTCCAGTTGTTATAACAGCCTTAGGATATTACCGTTAACATTACTTAGTAGTACCAAATTGTTTTCTAGACTATTGATGACATGTTTGTTTTTCAGCATATGTCATACAATAAGTGATTCTTCAAAGTGGTTCAGCCTGAAATAATTTACGTTTTCTTGAAAATAGACTTTGAAGTTGCTGTCTGTTTCTCCTACACAATATGCAGGACAACTGGGGCTTGATACTTTGTACACTCCACTGTTGTTGTATGTTCCTGTATTCGATTTTATGTTATGGACGAGTAAGTTTCCTAACATATTATTAGTTCAGAATGTAGCTGTGCAAAATACTAACGCGAATTCCTTACAGACGAATGGAAAAACTGGTAGATGCGGACCTCGGGGATGATCAGTTTGGGTTCCGTAGGAATGTTGGAACACGTGAGGCAATACTGACCTTACAACTTATCTTAGAAGAAAGATTAAGAAAAGGCAAACCTACGTTTCTAGCATTTGTAGACTTAGAGAAAGCTTTTGACAATGTTGACTGGAATACTCTCTTTCAAATTCTGAAGGTGGCAGGGGTAAAATACAGGCAGCGAAAGGTTATTTACAATTTGTACAGAAACCAGATGGCAGTCATAAGAGTCGAGGGGCATGAAAGGGAAGCAGTGGTTGGGAAAGGAGTGAGACAGGGTTGTAGCCTCTCCCAGATGTTATTCAGTCTGTATATTGAGCAAGCAGTAAAGGAAACAAAAGAAAAATTTGGAGTAGGTATTAAAATTCATGGAGAAGAAATTAAAACTTTGAGGTTTGCCGATGACATTGAAATTCTGTCAGAGACGGCAAAGGACTTGGAAGAGCAGTTGAACAGAATGGACAGTGTCTTGAAAAGAGGATATAAGATGAACATCAACAAAAGCAAAACGAGGATAATGGAATGTAGTCAAATTAAATCGGGTGATGGTGGGGGAATTAGATTAGGAAATGAGACACTTAAAGTAGTAAAGGAGTTTTGCTATTTAGGAAGTAAAATAACTGATGATGGTAGAAGCAGAGAGGATATAAAATGTAGACTGGCAATGGCAAGGAAAGCGTTTCTGAAGAAGAGAAATTTGTTAACATCGAATATAGATTTATGTATCTGGAAGTCGTTTCTGAAAGTATTTGTATGGAGTGTAGCCATGTATGGAAGTGAAACATGGACAATAACTAGTTTGGACAAGAAGAGAATAGAAGCTTTCGAAATGTGGTGCTACAGAAGAATGTTGAAGATTAGATGGGTAGATCACGTAACTAATGAGGAGGTATTGAATAGGATTGGGGAGAAGAGAAGTTTGTGGCACAACTTGACTAGAAGAAGGGATCGGTTGGTAGGACATGTTTTGAGGCATCAAGGGATCACAAATTTAGCATTGGAGGGCAGCGTGGAGGGTAAAAATCGTAGAGGGAGACCAAGAGATGAATACACTAAGCAGATTCAGAAGGCTGTAGGTTGTAGTAGGTACTGGGAGATGAAGCAGCTTGCACAGGATAGAGTAGCATGGAGAGCTGCATCAAACCAGTCTCAGGACTGAAGACAACAACAACAACAACAATGTAGCTGTTACATTAGTTTTTTTGTTTTTTGTGTTTTTGAAAAGGTTAGCAAAATTTTGTGATATGCAGCCCAGGTACGAGATACTGACAAATATTTTCTCTTTTTTCACAGTGTGTCCATCTGTTGTCTTACTTTAGTATATTTGTCTGTGCCAACTGCCATTTGTTTGGGCTGTATAGCCGTTGCTAACAGCACAGTTATTTACTGTACTTATCTCATGCCTGAGACTGTTTTCTTCTAAATCAAAAAAGCAGACTTTGTGTAGTATGGACCTGAATGCAGCGTTTTTCTGTGCAGTAGAATGGCAGGATGAGTTGTCGAATGTTATGTCTGCGTATGTGTGTTTCCTGTGTACTCTGAAATTATGTTTTTGTTTTTGGTTGGTGATTTTATGTTTCTCACCTGCCCTCTTGATGTTTGTCAGGTCCATATTAACGACCTCATGATGATGTAATCGTCATTATGTTGGTAAAGGAGCTAACTTTCCCCCATTCAGTTTGGCTGCTGCTTCTTTTTTCAGTACAAGAAACGCTGACAGTGACGTAGAATCATTGGGTAGCTCGTTCAAGACATCCTGGAAAACACTCAAATATTGGTCCCAAATCTTATGTTTATGATGTAATACAATCTGCAAACCTTTCTAATTCCTTCATCATGTGCTCCAACAAAGTCGTAGTCGGATGATAGGAGAGACAAAAGTTGCTTAATCTTTCAATGCCATAAAGTTAACATTCAATACCACAAACAAAACTGATGTCCATTCCTTTATATAATTTTATATACCTGACAGCCTTCATGTAAGAAATGTTTCACAAATGCTACTGACACTGCTTTAGTGGAAGCTTTTTGCAGTGGAGTAAGAGAAACAAACATAGAGGAAAGCCCTATTGCCACAAACACAAAGGAATTGCCTCAATTCATCCTTGCAATGGGAAGAAAAAGGTCAAAGGCTGTTAACTCTTTCCATTTTACTGGAACGATAGGAACAATGGGGCCTTGTATGAAATGGTGGGAGGTTTTGCCTTCTGACACAGTTTCCATACAGCAAATAAACGACATATTCTTTTTTTAAGTTATTAAAATAACATGTATCACAGAGGTTACTGAAACACTTTCAGGACCAAAGGACGAACTGAGTCTATTCACTACCCAGTGATAGTCAAATGCATTTCTAGAAGTGAATAAAATATTTTTCTTTAGAATATAATGTCGTCCCTAGGCTGTATTCATGTTGCCACTTCATTTCCCCTTAATTATGCCAAAGGTGACTTTTATCCAGTTCTCTTGCTATCATAAGAGGAGATACAAAGTTTTCAAATGCAACCTTTTTGAAATGTAAATGACTGAAATTATTCACAAGGCAATCTTCTTCACAACTCATGACTGAACTTACAGGGCCTTTTGGCAATGTATGAGCAACAGGAACATAGGCAACAGTTAAATGAATCTCCTGCAAATATAAGGCCTAGGATAGTAAGCGCCCTTGGGTTAATTTCTCAGGCATGAGAAATAAAGTGTACAATGATCAATGTATACTTCTGTTTTTCTACCACATAAGTAGAAACGAAGTTTCGTGAAAGCACAAACTAAAGCAAGCGCTTCCAGATCTATGACACAACAGTTATGCACAGCTTTCGACAACAATATTGGCAATGCTATTTTTTGTCCTATTTCCTGGAACAGATGAACACTTCGACCTTTCATATCTTTGAAGGGCTTTCGTTTAACAATATCAGTTTCTCAAGGATGTCTAGATTAAGTCCTTCAACAACTCTGTGCAGATGAATTTAATTTTCATTTTTGTTATTAATACTGTGTATTTATTTATCAACATGAAGCTGCCATTGATGATTTGTTGCTCTTGTACATATGTTCCTTGAAATGAATGTTGAAGAGCCTACAAGTTTTCCTTCTGTACTCTTTCTTTCAGTACTGATATCCAATTTTGTAAACTCTAGTTGTGGAGAAGTTATCTATTCTATGTGTAATATTACACCAAAATTTTGAATTTTAGACAACTGTGTGGCTAGAATACATTATAGTTTCGTAAAATATGTTCATTGTTATCTGATTCAGGCGAGTGTATGCAACTGCAGTTATTTTGTCTTTGGTCTCTGTTATTTTGTTTTTTTGAGATCTGGCATTAAGTCGTTCCTTTTTTATTATATTTATATTACCATTGGTCGATTCTAATAATTGGCAAAGACAGACTACTCTTTCTTAATTTTGGAAAAATTTACAGGAAGCCTTAGAATTCTATATACCACTGTGTAGAAATAGGCATGCTTATGTCGAATCAAATGATCAGGACGTTTGTGTTTCTCAGATTTCGATAAACTGAAAAGCAATATTCACCATCACGTTTTTAAATAATTTTCTCTAACTGCTCTCTTCTGGTTCGCGTTCCATTCTAAACTGAATCATTCTGTGCATTTCATTTACTCTGCCTCTTGTTTCTTCAGAAATTGTAGCGTTACACTTGTATACCTTAATGAAGTCGGCGCCGGAAAATAAACTCCAGTACAACCGAAATGCTCTTCCCAGTTTTACCTCCACGAGTACCTGTCTCTTAAGTTCCAGACTTCACAAAAAATGTCCAGGAGCTTCTGGAATGGAGGCTATTCCACAGAAATGGCATACCGACAGCCTAGAGGACCCTTTCGAGAATGAATTTTTCAGTGCGCTGTTTTTGAAATTTCTAAGTGTATTAAAAATGTATGCCGAATCGGAACTCGAAACTGGGGACTTTGCCTTTCACCAGCAAGTTTTTTAGCGACATTTTAATTTATTTGATTTTTTTGACAATTGTATTATATAATGCGAAGGTGAAAAAAATATAATTGGCTGTTGTGGGACGTGAGCTATTTACTCATCACGCTTCGCTCTGTAACTCTGAGATTGTATTAATTGCACTACGGTTTATCTTTCTTTTCCTGTATTTCTTTATTTACCCTCTTACTCGCCTTCAGCCCATCCTTACGTTCGCCGATATCCTGCCTTCTCGACCTGGTTTACATGCCATTAACGTTCTTATGTGGAACTGCAAAACCAGAAGGTGAATCTTTATCTTTAACAAAGAACCGAAATTTTTACTTGGATTGTAAATAGTCGTCTTAAGAGACGAAATCTGTTGTCTGATTTGCCATAAAAATTTCAGAAATATTTAATCTGGATGTCCAGGATAGGCAGGCAGCAAGTGCTGAATTAATGAAAAGTGAAATAAAATTAAGTTCGTGAAGCACGTAATGTTGCGACTTCTGCAGGTGTAAAGCAGCTTCCCTTACGATTCTGAGTCGGAGGCTTAATATAAATGTTGTAAGTAAATTAAAGTGAAGAGAGGAAGACATCACTTTGCGAACGGAATGAATGTTTCGTCACTCTGTCATTCACTTCATCATTGCCTCATCATGTTTAGTTTTTCACCCTGAAAAATTGTAGAATAATTGCCATAAACTTACGTTTGTACATAAACTCAGAATCCAGTTCTCGATGATCGGTTTTAGGAGGATCGCCGTCCGGCAGAGGTCGACTAACATATTAATACTCTGTGCACTAATGTCATTTGCATTAATTGAGTCGTGTCGCTTGGTCCTTTTGTGTCGTTTACAATAGCGCAGACTTAAAGAATTTTTCAAAATGAGCCTTGTACCGCTGATGTTACCGAGTGAGCTGCCCAAGCACGTCTCGAGACCCTTCCCAGTAGCTTTACCTCCGTCAGTGCATGTCCTGTCTTCCACACTTTACAGAAGTTCTCACACGTACGCGACTAGCCATCCTATCTTTCACTATTAGGAGAGACGTACCAGCAGGAGTGAAACTGTGGGAAGCGAAACTTCGAGGGCAGGTTGTGAATCTTGTCCGGATAGCTCAGTCAGTAAGGCAGGATGCTGGGTACGAGTAACGGTCTGTACATACCGTTTTAATATGGCACGCGCTCAATATCTGTACTCTGTACAGGTCGCACCATTTTCGAATGTAAAGTTTTGGTGCGTCATCCGTGCTCCAGTAATGGAGGACTGCAGAGTAACTTTTCCTTGTGACTCATTGTCGACACGCACTTCCCTTCACGCCGTATTGGAGGCAGGATGCTACGAGCTGATACGTCCCTCAGCGATGGGGCCATCGATCAGTATCCGCCTCTCGCCTGTAGCCGGTATTGCTTCACATCCGCGTTCCCGCAGAACGCTCGCGGCACCGTTAAGGCTTACTATACAGCAATCCCCGGCCACTTTCCGTGTCACCAGCCGTGTAGGCGTGTGTGAAGCCGCCAGATTGCGTCGAGCTGCAATCACGACGCCGCAAAGAACCTCTCCAGATGGCGTCATAGCGCGGTGGCTACCCCTAGCGTGCATCTTCGTCCGTCTTCATGGAACGGTACTCTCAACACAAACGACATTAATGAACTTTGTGCAACGCATACGCAATGAGGCCTCCGTTAAGAGCGCAAGTACAGAGCGTTCATAACCGCGAGAGAATATCCGCTTCTCTTACTCGACGCCAATGCACATAATCGGCAATCGACGTATTCGCTGTTGCGAAAAGCAGCATTTATACACGTCTCTAGCCGACAAGACCGTATATTACTTGTACTCGAAGACTTCGGGAAATCAATACGGTGAAAGGAGTTCACTGAGCAGATATATTACCTACATATCTCCAAGGACTTTATGTTACATGACACATTTGCAGTTGGAAAACGAGCTACGTTAAATTAGGAATTTTTGTAATGTACAGTATATTTACTCTCTATAAAGCCTACTAAATCAGAATGTACAGAACAACTTAGAGATAATAATCAGAAAATCTAGGATTTGCCTTTATTCTCTTCATTACATATGTGGCGTAAGGAATGACCACACACAATATTGCAAAAACAGTAATAAAAACGTGGGTACTCCTACGTTTGCTGTAGCACTATGTGAAGTCAATCAAGAAGTCGGTGTTACGACTTAGCATCACCATCCACAAACAGCCTGTTTTATTTTCCAGAAAAGACGTGGCCAAGTTCGTGTATTTCTTGGGTTGATTTTTAGATTGCTCCTGTCTCCGCGTGGTATGTTTTACTTAAATTCTAAAAAAATTCAGCCATTGTAAGTTGTATGTTATTCAGTACGTATTTCTTTTAAGATTTATTATGTGTGACAGTTCGTTGCTTTTGTCTGGGTTGATAACAACTCGCCTGAAAGATTTTTATAATA
This sequence comes from Schistocerca gregaria, assembly GCF_023897955.1. Classification (NCBI taxonomy): domain Eukaryota; kingdom Metazoa; phylum Arthropoda; class Insecta; order Orthoptera; family Acrididae; genus Schistocerca; species Schistocerca gregaria. The sequence goes on from NC_064927.1 coordinate 386,137,380, forward strand.
TTGCCGTCGCAATTATTTCCATAAATAAGCGTAATATATGTGTATTTACATTAGTGTAAGTGTTTGTCGTGTTAAAGAAGGTAAAACGGCATAAAAGGTATATGTTTCGTCTCGCGCCAAGAGTCAGAATTTTAGACTTAATTTTGCTCACGATAATCGTAAACAAGGATTTGCAAGTTTCTTTTTCGTTGTATCTATTGCTTTCTTTATTGTAACTAGCGGTAAAGCTTTATAAAGTCATATCAAATAGGCAACACTTCCTGAAGGTCTCCAAAATTATATCTGTTTCGTCACGAACCAGCTTTCCGCTTCTTAGGCCATCTTCAGGTTACAACGAAATTACGTGCGACTTACGCAGATATTATTTGTGCAGAAATATAAAATGGCGCAGAGCATCTGCACAGAAAAAAACATATTTTTGCCACAAAGAAAAAATTGAATTACTTAAAAAGAGAGGTGACAAAGTTTTTTATGTGGACATAGATTTAACAGCTGACGAGAAATAGATTTAATTTACAACTTGAATTTAGTATTAGTAACGAAAACTTAATTTAACAAAGGGAAAATAAGAAACCGAGCCAGATCACTTAACACTAAGCTGCAAATCAACAAACACATAAAAGAGAACAGTATTAAGTTTCCTTTTTGTTCTTTGTCAAATTACATTTTCGTTGCAGATGCTAGATTCAAATAGTAAATACAACTTGTTTCTCATCACTTGTTAAATGTATCCTCGCATAAAACCATGTTTCTTCCCTTTTTGAGTTAGTGTAATTATTTCTTTGTGGCTAAAAATGTAATATTTTCTTATGAAAACATTCTGTATCGTGTTTGTATCTTCATAAAAACAATATCTATGTAAGTCCCGTCTGTCACATTCATTTGTCACCTGAATTGAGTCTAAAATGCCAAAAGGCGGTTTGTAAGTAAATAAGTATATTTTGCAGTACATTAGTAAGTGTTTATTATTTAATATTATTATCATGTTGTACTAAGCACCGACGAAAAATTCAGATAACTTTGTATAATCGATCAACAGCATATGATAAATGTGGACGTTCTTGAAAATCTGTTAAGCGGGGTGTCTTTTGCAGAAATTGGAGCGAATGCAATACGGATGAACTAGGTCCTCAAAAAAGCTCTTACATTAACTTTTAAATTATGCCACAAAGACTGAAAAATTGTGAAACAGAAGGTGAAGAAATTTGCACATCACATAGAGTTAGAAAATGTGAAGTTTGAATAATGAGAGTTGAAGGAGGAGAAAAGAGAAAGGGTTCTGGAAGAAGATAGCAAGCAAAGGGTGGACATGGTAATTTTTTTTAGCAAATTCGGAATTCAGTTAAACAAATACATTTCGATTGCTACCAGAATTAGAGAACGAAGAACTTCATACAGATACAGGGGACTGTAAGTTGCAGTAGAACACTGCTAGGAAATTTACAGATAATGCTAGTGAAAAACGGAATAAGGAAAGAAGTGATATGATGCTAGGCAGCAGTTATGGGAGGGGTGCAAGCCAGCAGCTACAGGAAAAGCAGACACACATTATGAGACCATATGTGTTGTGATACCAAGTGCTAGTCTTAGCCAGGTAACAGAAAACTAGCGAAAAATGTGTTAAGATGGATGTGTGGGCTTGAAACAGCCATTTAACAAACCAAAAATATGATGTTAGAGATGGCCTGGACAAATTAAGAGCAACAACTGAGCTTACAAATGTAGGTTGTGTAGTGGTTCTGTGGCACCATGAACTACCCTGGATTAACTCGACTGTTGAAGCGAATAATCATGGAGCTGAAGGAGCTATTTCTGATGGATGCAAATTCTCGTATTGGTGCTTTCTCTGTAGTTGCAGAAGGAGGTACAGATATACTCCTCATGTTATAGGCCTGAAAAGAAGGGTTATAACAAGTTAGTATGTCTATTGACAGTAAACTTAAGGAGGGCAACCAGCTAGCAAAGGCAAATCGCTTTGTTTATTCCGGTCAGGATACAAAAACTTTGGATCAAATTCAGCATTAGGACAGATAATATTAAAATAAATTCAGTTGAATGACTCCTAGTTTATCCTGTAATAGTGGAGTTAAAAGTGAGATGAGTTTACTTCCTCAGAATGTTACAGGTGTAAAAAATAAATTAAATTAATTGTTAACTTGTTTGGAATATCTTAGAAGATTGAAAGAAATTAACATAATATGTCTGTCTGAACACCATTCATATTGATCGAACATGGATAAAGGAGAATAAGCAAATTCATAAAAAGAGCGGGTAACATCACAAGATGTAGAAATCAATGAATTCTGTACAGGCCAGTATACATGAGTAGAAACAGGTGCTTGTGAGTTAACTCTGGAAAGTTTAGTGCTTGTAATTTTTACAGTGCACAGGTCTCCGTTAGGTAACTGAGGCTTTTTCATGAAAATTTTTATAGTTAATTGTGCTCTCGGTCAGACACAAGGAAAGGATTATCATTTTGCAGTGATTTTAATGTAAATTTCTTAACGGAAACAACAGGAAATTTGATCCAGAGATTGGTAAATTTCCCTATCTGATTTGCTCAAAATAGCATATGTGGTGTTTCAATATCACAATCAGAAGTTAAAGAGATGTGTACCTCTTCTGTGATGGCTTGTCAGACCACGATTCACAATCATTCAAATTATGTAATTTAGCTTCACATACGGTTCTGAAACACTCTAAGAACACAGTGACACTAATTAATGGTAAAACTACTGAAGATTAAGAAAGATTTAAAAAAAAAAGTAGACTGGAGTGAAATTTACAATGAACCTATTGGCATCTCTACATTCAGCATATTTATTGGTTAGTCTGTATCCACTTTTGAAAGCAGTTTTCATGAAAAGATTGTTAAATATAATATTGGGAATACAGTAAAGAAACCTCAGGTCCCTATAGATATAAGCATCTCTTTAAAACGAAAAAAGGAGCTTGACCAAGTAGACAGAATAAGTAATAATCCATGAGTATTTTCATATTGTAAATACATTAAGGGGAGTTAGAACATCCTAGCCCAACAATGTTAAATTTAGTGACTTGGCTTCCCTGTTTTTCAGGAACCCCTGTAGCCACTGACATGAAACTTTTATAGGACATTAAACTGTATGTTCTGCGTCTACTGAACTACAATAACTGCATATCAGCCACTGCTTTCGGAAATACAATTTCTTAACTATATAGTTAAAATTTTGTGTACCTTTTGTACGATATTCTACATAATTTTACTTATACAAAACATTATGTCCTTCTTTTAGTTGAGTAGACTCAGGATATGTATGTTATTACTCCCTGAAAATTAGAATATCCTACTCGAAGTGGTTTCTGAGATTGAAGGAAAAATGCAGCATAAGACGTAAATTTTCAGGAATAGCTTCTAAAGTTTAAAAAGACTGTAACTCACTTAACATATGCTTAATTTTTTATTGTTGATCACTCTGAAGCACCTTGCACCATACTATATATCCTCCTCTCGATCTTTTTCGAAGTTTTTTCTTCTTTTCTCCTTTCGTTACTCCTTAATGGCCAACTGTGCTGCATACTCTGCTTTATCAATGCGAACCTTGTCCATCCATTCAAGTTCTCTGATGCAGTTTCCTCCAGGATTAATTCCCATATGCTGTAGCACCCTCACCCTACCTATGTGGCCATCATTAAAAGCGATAACAGCATCACTGACCCCCACTTTATTGTCTTCATTAGAACAAAAACATTTTTTGGTAAGTGAGTCCATATAATATTATTGAATGAGTCATTGGGGGTTTGAGTCTGACCATGCACACACTTCTTCAATAATTCAGGATTTGCCAGGTCTCTGTAAACAGGTTTTGTGTCATCCATGACTGCTGTTGTGATGGAATGTTTATGGCTGTCTAAACCGTTTGAGCACTGGGCATTGCGGTAATTGCACCAAGAATGAGGTCCAAGAGGGCAAAGGTGGTGTACTGGGTTTTCATCAGTTGACAGTCTGTGGTAGAAGGTATCTCATAACACCTACTTCATTTTCAACAAATACTTAGTATTATTTCTAACGACCATCCCATAATACTGCTGTAGTTTATCAATCATTTTGTCTGTCAGCCTGCCTATTATGGTTTCACCATCAGAAAGTGTCTTGTCTCTCAAACTTTGCTTCAATTTCTTCAACCTGGTGCTTGTCCTCTTCTGGACGTGACCAACACATTCCAGATTTGTGGTAATCTTCCCACCAGAAGGCTGAGGGGCTACTACACTGTTATACGCTTTTGAGACTCCATCACCAAATAACTTAGTGTAACACAGTTCCCAGTCGTTCACAGATCGACTAAAAATTTCAATTGCTGCAGAGCCTATAACGCCGGAAATGCATATCCTCCTATTTCCATCTATTGTACTATAAATTCTTTTCCTTATTTCGTTACCTGAAGATATGACATTTCTGTGTCTTTATATATTGTAACTGTTTTAATATTTGTATACATGTATATTTATGCATTTATGTCGATGTATAATTGCTTACGCTGGGTCTTGCCTAGGGAAAATTATGCTATCGAACGATTTCATTGATAGGTCGTGTGAAGAACCAAAGTGTGTAGGATCTTTGGTAGTGTTAACTCTGCCGCGTGGAACGCGGGCAGAGTGGGAATCCGGTTGGAGTAGGGCAGTGGAGCAGGTGTGTTGAGTGACGCTCCCGTGAGTTGCTGCGTTTTTGGGGTTTGGCAGCATGTAATTGCGCTCGTCTTGCTGTGATAGTTTCTGACACGATGTCGTGGATGGGAAGCATTAGCTGGTGTACATCAAGAGCCCGTTTCGCCTGGTGACAGTGTCGAGAAGACTACGCCATCATCCAGCTTCTGCAGCAGTGATGGCCGACAGTGAGTGACTGTCGCCGCCTCCTCGACCGACGACTTCAAACCCATAATCAACCAACAAGGAAGACTGGAAGCACGTAAAGTTTTATAACTGTATGGAAGACCTCAGCTTTGAAAATTGTCCCATTGGCCTCACAAAATTACAGCAACTTAGCATGAAACTTTGTTGCTCATTGTCCTAAATGCATTACCAAGCAGGGTCCCTTCCTTTTCTGGAATGAACCCGAGTGTCGTAAAATTTAAACGCCGGCATTAAAGTAATATAATTCAATTTCACTGCATTAATTTCAAAGTACAGTTAAAGTATTCATAGCTGGCTACAATATTTAGATTACACAAGCACAAATTAAGAGTGCGAGTTTTGTTACCATATTTTAGCTTACCTATGACTGCAGCTCAGCTTGGGATGGACTAAATTTTACTATTGTTAATTGTTCAAAATCATTTAATTCAAGTTCAAAGTTAAATCTCCTATTTCTAAATTGTGTAGCTCCAAGTAGCTTTTGAAATGATTGTTGAGGTAGCCAAAGACTAACCTTATTTTATTGAATTTCGTAGTGCTTCAGAATCAAAGTTACTATTAATTTCAGTCACTAAATTAACTTTCAATTTTCCGGCTTTATTAATTCTTTTGCTAAATTAAGTCAGAGTGTAGCGAAATTTATTACTTCTGACAAACATTCAGTTTTCACACAACATGTGTCAGCCTTCAGCTGCCACGCTTTTAGTGCTAAATATGTGTTCATTAATCTTTCATTTTCAGTTATTATAGTAGCTGTCCATGGAACTGGCGACCGTAATTTTCCCCAAATCTCAAATATCTAATTAACGCCAGTTAATTGTTAATGTAACGACTCACATTTATTTTCTTTATTAACTTTACCCCTTTTCAAAATTAATTTCCACAAATTACATTTGCATTTTTCCTTTCATTTAGATGTAATCCTCTCCTCCCTCTTTACCGACAGATTAACTTCAGTGACGATTGCTTATCCCAAATTTCCCTTAGGTACACATGGTTTAATTTTTCACTGTCATTAAGGTCGATAAGTGAGGGGGAGGTTACAAGGCCTCCATACCACCACTTGTTCCTCCATTATTTCTGTCGCAAATATGCCCTTCTTCATTCCCTGATTTACACTTATAACAATGTTTGGTTAAAATCTGGAAATCTATTACCTTTCCAATATCCACAATGGCCACCACAGCAACAAATTCTTAGAACTGTAGCCACACTTCTGCCGGGTGCCATCAAAAGCTGTGTGAGTCATACCATCATTTATTTCAACAGCTTCCTTTGCAACACCCTTCATTGACTCACATGCAACAGATTCCACAGCAGCTCCAATAAATCCTGCATACTTGTCGATTTTACAAGGTGGGCGTGACATATTCATTATGACACACATTGTTTCTACTGCAGTGTGTCTTTTGCCAATAGCTCTCAATCCAATAAACCACCTAACATTTACTTCAAAATAATTATCTTTACACTTATCAGAATTCCAAAATGAATGAATATATTTACAACTGACACTTCCCCCCCCCCCCCACCAACCCCCACATATTTTACAACACACCCATTCACCTGACACCCTTGTTGAATGTGCAAATCTTTTACATCACGTTCGTTTTGAGAAAACTGTGTATCAACGTTTTATTTTAATCATCGAATCACTAATAGGTTTTCCTCTAGATACTGACGAGTTTGCCTGTATTTCATTGTCTGTAACTTTACACGTCACATGCTGAACACATTGTTTCCCTTTATTTGAAAATCTGTCGCCTTGAAACCCACGTTTATTAAAAACACTTCGTTTTTGCAATCATACTTTACTTTTTGAGAGATTTACCAATCTATTCGTCACTTTTCCTTGGAAAAACGTTCGACATACAACGCATGTTTATAGTATGAAACGATACGATACTGTTTTGACAGTGTTACCAATACAAACACGTATTTTAACGATCTCAAGTTTTCTCGGCGTATTTACAGTTTCAACAGTTCTCCGGTATCCGACCGGATAGCGTCGTAATTTCTCCACAATATTTCGGCAGACGTACACGCTGTCATCTTCAGGTGGTTCCTGACGAATGCTGTGCTGTTCTTCGTGGCACCCTATATATACTAGCCGTTACCCCCTCCACCGTGAAATGTGTATTCGGACCCCTGCAAAAATCTTGACTCTACTGGGTTCAGTGAAAGATGACCTAGGCCTTCGAAAACCGAGTGTTCATCAAATTCCCTGTCAGTGCAGAAAATCATACATTGGGGAGACAGTCCGCACTGAAGAAGAGTGGTGCCGCGAACACAGGCGCCATACCGAATTACGACAGGCTACTAAATCAGCCGTGGCTAACCATTGTATAAAGACTGGCCATACTATGGACTAAGAAAAAAAAATACTCTGTCAATCCTCCTACTTCTGAGACTGTGTTACTAAAGAGGCCATCGAAATTCGACTACAGGACGCTCTAATTAATAAAGACACTTAGTCAGGCTTGGAACACTGCACTCAGCCTCGAGAGAAAGTTGCGGTCCCAGAGATCGAGGATCGCTCCCGACGGCGGCAGCAGGGAGACTGCAGACCCCAGTTCAGACCCAGTCTCCGCCTCCCCCACCACCTCCAGTAGCCGCCGCGCCGGCAGCACCGAAAACAGCAGGAGAGGAACAGTGGAGGGGGTAACGGCTATTATATATAGGGCGACGAGAGGGTCACACCAGCATTCGTCAGGAACCACCTGAAGGTGGCAGCGTGTGCGTCTGCCGAAATATTGTGGAGAAATTACGACGCAACCCGGTAGGATACCTGAGAACTGTACAAATACGTAATTTAACCTTTATAACACAGCAATCCACAGCCTTCTATATACGAGTGTAAAAAATTACAGATTTCATTTTAACATTTTCAACTAGTGTAGATTATATTTCAAAAAATAAAATAAAATGCTTATGGTTCCCATATATATATATATATATATATATATATATATATATATATATATATATATATATATATATATGCAATTTTCTGAATAAAATGATATATATATATATATATGTATATATATCATTTTATTCAGAAAATTGCAAATTTTATAATGAGATACAAATCCGAAATGTGAATTTTTTTCCATTATAACTCCCCTTAAGGAAAGTGAAGAAAACAAGAAAAAAAGGAAGTATGTACATTTTTTTCTGAACTGATACATCAGAGAGTAAAATCAAATCGGTACAGAATAGTGTTAAAAGAGAAACAGGGAAAAACCCAAACAACATGACTGATGTGTATTAAACACGATGGGAGGAATGTAAAAGATAGTTCATGTGTAGTAGAAATTTGAATAATTATATTCTAAAAATATATGATAAATTGGTGCAAATAACTCAGAAGAAAAAGGAAAATGGTACCTTGAAGAAGCAATACAGAGGATGTACAGTGAAGTAAAAAATAATCTTACATCCCCATCTGAAATAAGGAAGATCATTATGACTCTAAAAAGTGAATGTTCAGACGGGGTTTATGCTACCACAAAAAGACATCAGAAACTCGTACCTTATAATATGTAACGTACTTAGTCACGTATGAAGGAAGCTAGGAAGTAAGATTGGGTTTAACATCCCGTCTACATGGACTCATTAGAGACGGAGCATAAGTTCTGATTGTGTCAAGGATGGGGCAGGGAATCCGCTGTGGCCTTTAGAAGAACCCTCCGGCATTTTCCTCGAGCGATTTAGGGAAATCATGGTAAACCATGGACGGCCAGATGTGGGTTTCAACCATCATCCTTCCCGTCACGTATATCATGTGTCATTAGCTCAGGATGTTTTCCCAGACAGATCGGAACATTAATAACGCAAGGATATTCAGCGTTGGTCGTTGAAGTAGAAATCTTTATTTCTGTTGCAAACCGATTTCGGTCGCAGCGTGACCATCGTCCGCGCTAACATTAAAACCGTGAGGAGTTATAAATACAAGTAGTGCAACTGTAATATCTGCACATGTGAATGAAGAGTGCTTGTCAGACCAACTGTCAATTCAGAATCTCCTTTATAATTAATACTAATGTGATGCTCGTGCTGCACACAACTTTTGATGGAGTCCCCACTCAAAAAGTTTGTAATTTTCCATTGGTACACCTCTTTATAACAAGCATTGTAGTGTCACGGCCAGACACCACACTTGCTAGGTGGTAGCCTTTAAATCGGCCTCGGTCCGTTAGTATATGTCGGACCCGCGTGTCGCCACTATCGGTGATTGCAGACCGAGCGCCACCATACGGCAGGTCTAGTCTAGAGAGACTCCCTAGCACTCGCCCAGTTGTACAGCCGACTTTGCTAACGATGGTTCACTGTCTACATACGCTCTCATTTGCAGAGACGACAGTTTGGCATAGCCTTCAGCTACGTCATTTGCTGCGACCTAGCAAGGCGCCATATTCAGTTACTATAAGTACTATCTGAACAGATAATATTGTGATTCATGTACCATCAAGAGCGACGTTCATCATTAATGGATTAAAGTTAAGTATCAAATTAATTACGTCCGCTTTCTGAATTCTAATTCCTTGTCATGTTCCAGACCTCACATCAGTATAGTCCTTCCCTCCTCACGCCAGCCTGCATGAGCTAAAACGCGTGCATTTTGGCCTCCACTAGTAACACGGTGTTGGCTCTTCTGCCAACACAACAAGTGCCTCCCGGATGACAGGGTTCCTTACACACGCACCGCTACCACAATACATGGTTGAGTTAGCCGACACTGCTGATTCCCGTGCCATCCTGCAGATAAAGAGCTTTCTGCGGATGGACGTACGAACCACCCAACGTCCCCCAACAATGTTACAACTGCCAGCGGTTCGGCCACTCGGCCCCCCGCTGCGGCCTGGCAACTCGCTGCCGCGGATGCGCTGGCAACCACAGATCCAACACGTGCACACAAACACAGCCAAACCAGCGACGCTGCGCCAACTGCGGTGGGCCCCATGCGGCAAACTTCAGACAGTGCAGTGCATACAAACAGGCGCTGAAACGTAAACAAGACAAGAACAGGGTACAGTACGACATACCACGCCCAAGGCCAGCGCCGAACCCAGTAAGGAACGGCGTAACGTTTGCCACGGTTGCACGCTCTGGCGGAACGGCACGGGCCGCGGAACCTCAGCGCTCTTCACACACACGTGAAACAACCGCTGCAGCAGCTACACAACAGCCACGGACAACACCTGAAACTCTACAAGCATCGGTACCAACACCTACGCCCCCAAACAACACGACCCCACTCCCGGAAATCACGTCCTGCGAAGAAACGCACCATATACAGGAAAACACATCCACACAAGAACCCCCCGAACCCCAAGCCCAGAGGAGGAATAGACGTACACGCAAACACAGGGCGGGGAACACGAAATCACAACAACAGGCCACCTAGCAACAACAGATCAGCAACACACAGGAAAACAGTCAACAATACACTGAGACTGTAACTCACACTACCATCCCCCTCACCACAGAAGTAACACAGGCGCCACAACCTCTGTCGCAAAACATAAACACAAATGCCACTCCTAAGAACACACCAATACCCGCACAAGCGGCCGCTAACTCCACAACAGCACCTCAGGCTGCCACACCCAACACCAACACATCACCTGGGGGAATACTGGAAACGCTATTCCCTCGAACCACGACCGTTCAAATCCTTACCAAGGTGCTGACGGCCGTCACTACACTCATCACCCAGCTCATGAGCGCCGAACCCGGGCAATACTGGGCTGTCATACACACTGCCATCACAACACTCTTTCACACTCTTACATGAATAATATACCACACCCGGCCCATAACGCAGACCCGCACACACTATCACAGATCCTGTTCCGGAATGCAGACTCGATCCACACCAAAAGGACAGAATTTTCCGCGTTCAAATGGCTCTGAGCACTATGGGACTTAACATCTGAGGTCATCAGTCCCCTAGAACTTAGAACTACTTAAGCCTAACTAACCTAAGGACATCACACACATCCATGCCCGAGGCAGGATTCGAACCTGCGACCGTAGCGGTCTCGCGGTTCCACACTGTAGCGCCTAGAACCGCTCGGCCACTCCGGCCGGCGTTTGCCGCGTTCATAGAGCGCAAGGGAATCCTTGTCGCGCTACTGAGCGAGACTAAGTTTAAACCGCACAAACAACTAAACTTTCCTGGCTACTGTGTCTATCGTACCGACCGACCGGGAGACGCCGTGGCAAGTGGAACTGCAATCGTCATACACAAAGACATTGAGCACACAAACATAGAGCTCCCTGAACTGGAAAAAATCGAGGCTACGGCTGTCAGAGTCAAGTTCAACGGAGCCTACACCATTCTGATATCGGTATACAACAGACCTGTAGGCATTTCAACACGCGATATCAGCACATTACTCAACATTTCACCGCGAGTAATAGTCGCTGGAGATCTGAACGCAAAGCACCCAGAATGGAATTCACGCATACGAAATCCCAACGGCAAAAAACTGTACGAATATTCACTAGGCAGAAACTACATTATACTAGCACCGACTTAACCGACGCACATTCCCTATCAGAGGGGACACAGGCCAGACGTGATAGACATGGCTCTCATCAAGGGCATTACATTGACACTCAACGTTGCCGTTGAAAACGATCTGCCCTCAAACCACTAACCTGTAATACTATTCATTGAGGAAACACTGCAGCACATGGAACAATGCAAGATGTTGGCCTACAGGAGTGCGAATTGGACATTGTTCAAGCAAACGCTCGATAGCCACATCCCACCTATACACGAAATTAATTAAACAGCACAAATTGACGAGGCAGTAGAAACCCTCACTAACGCCGTCCAGGACGCAATGGCGGGCACCATACCTGATCGCACCTCACAACAACGCAGTGCGGCCCTGCCCCAGGAAATCCTGGGCCTAATCTCAATGAGGAATCGCCTCAGGAGACAATGGCAGCGCGCCAGGCGTCCGTACTTCAAACGGCACATTAACAGGCTACAGGGCATCATACACGATAAAATACAAACACATAGAACACAACAGTGGAACCAAAAACTCGAAGGGCTGAACATCACACGACCTGGCGTGTGGCAACTAGCCCGACACTTCACCAGGGAGAAAATATACACCCCCACGCTTCAAGGGCCTGACGGACCTGCATACTCAGAGGAAGAGAAAGCAGAGCTAATGGCCCGAACACTCGCAGCGTCATTCACACCGAACCTGGTACCATCAGATCCAGTGTTCACACCTGCTACTGACCAAGAGGTTACACTCATTCTAGCCCAACCATCGCGCGACGACATTCGACATGCTAGCACAGCCAAAGTCTCCTGGGCTATAACGCATTCTGCTGCTAGGAAAGCCCGTGGTCATGATGGCATTCAAAACCGTGTCCTCCAGGAGTTCACGGATAAAGCAACTGAGTACCTAACAGACATAACGAATGCCATACTAAAACACCAACACTTCCCCGCCTTTTGGAAGACGGCTAAGTTCTTGATGTTCAGGAAGCCGGGGAAAGACCACAGCCTCCCACAAAATTACCGACCCATCAGCCTTCTGAGCTCGCTCAGTAAGATTGAGATTGTTGAGAAGGTTATTCTCAAACGCATCACTAGGCACTGCATAACAAATGGCATCCTGAGACCGGAGCAATTCAGCTTCAGGAATCACCACTCCACAACACAACAACTCCTACGGGTCGTTGAACACATAACATGTGGCTTCAACATAAACAAAGCTACAGGGGCGGTGTTCCTGGACATCGAAAAGCCTTTTGACCGTCTATGGCACAACGGCCTCATCCGAAAACTCAGCGACGCGGGATTCCCCGACGGGCTGCTACGTCTGATACACTCATACCTCACAGACAGGAGTTTCAACACTGACGGGCAGGAAAAACAATCAACACGACACGGTATAACGCGGGAGTACCTCAGAGAAGCATCCTAGGACCCCTACTGTTTAATCTCTACATAAACGATCTCCCAACCACACACAACACAACGATGACAATCTACGTGGATGACATAGCGATCCTTGCGCAAGATTGGAAACCATCAAACATTACGTCACGCCTAAAGACTGCACTCAGAGTGGCTGAGCCTTGGTTGGAGAAATGGAGTGTTAGAGTAAACGTCGACAAGTGCGAAGCCGTTCTGTTCACTAGAAGACCGAAGCAACTGCGCAAACACCGATACTGCAGACCAATAACTCTACATGCACGTCCAATACGTTTCCGCGAGAAAGTCAAATACCTCGCTCTCTGGCTGGACCGGAAATTACTCTGGGGGACCACATACAACACATGACCAACCGAGCTAGCGCGAGGCTCAAACAGCTCTATCCTATGCTCAACAGGCGTAGCACACTGAACCGAAGGGTGTGGAGGTCCATGTACATGACACTTATCCGACCCCTGATGACGTACGCAGCTCCTGTCAGGGGATACGCTGCGCCTACACGCCTGCGCCGTCTGCAGCTCATACAAAACAAAGTACTCAAAATCATAAGCAATGCTCCACGATACACACGCATCGCGGACCTTCACCAGGAATACCGACTTGAGACTCTCAAGGAAGTAATCCACAAACTCACCACAAGACTATACAGAAACTACAGACATTCGCAGAACCCGTTTATTCTCAATCTGGGGAACTATGACCACAACCATAGATGGAAACATAAAAGACCAAAAGACATACTTGTAAAGGACATAACATCTATGGCCAAGAATACGCAAACATAACGGTACAGGCGAGCCCCTGCTAATTAGACGCCATTACTGGATATCCAGCTGAAATAACTGGCTCCACCGAGGGAAGCTGTACCGCACTCTGCATGCAGACAAGCTCCACACATCCCCCACAGAGTGAGATAATCTATGGCCCATCTCCCACTACTGTATAACGATCTTGATTGTTCCAGGAATGTAGCAGCTGCAGCAACTGCGACACATCGCCATCGCTTGTCACGGTAATGATGCATGATACCTATACTAACAAATCCAACCTTGCATGAACTATCGCAGCTAGTATGCCACTACTGCTCTTACTACCCATCCCACTGTCGCAGAGGTTTTTTTCCCACGGCACGAGCCATGGCAGTTTTTTCCCTCTGCTCTTCAAATCGCTACCCTCACTCGCGTTTCGTCCACTATCTACCACCTGATGGACCGTGTTAATGCGTAGTCTTACCCAGACGCACGGATAACATCACAGTCCAGCATCCTGTGACCCACTTACTAGATAACTAACATGTTTACGGAGGTGACAGTAGAACTTTTGGTTTGGTCACCACGTTGGTGCGGGCGTGCAGGGGCCCCATCTCGGGTACAACAGGCATGAATCCACAAATGTCTGTAACGACCACCAGATGTTATACCTGACATCATTCTCTAAAGTTTTTGGGAAGACTTCCTCAAAAAATTTAGAAAATGATGTAAGACACGACATTGGGTTGAAATTACTGACGTTTGTGGATTGGTTGGTTGGTAGTTTCGGGGAAGGAGACCAGACAGCGAGGTCATCAGTCTCATCGGATTAGGGAAGGACGGGGAAGGAAGTCGGCCGTGCGCTTTGAAAGAAAGCATCCCGGCATTTGCCTGGGGCAATTTAGGGAAATCACGGAAAACCTAAATCAGGATGGCCGGACGCGGGATTGAACCGTCGACGTTTGTGGAATCATCCCTCTTATGAAGATCTATCATTCTGTGCGGTGTCTGTTTGTTCTAAATCGTGTCTCCCTACCACTTTCGCGCAACGACGCTCTGAGCGTGTTTTTTAGGGAATTGACTAGTTTGAACCTGGGACGTGTTCCTGGTAAGGAGACACCAGACCACACATGACATGTAGAGTTCAGTGAGACTAGCGATGATATAATTAAATACTTAATGATTTCAGCGTCAGCTCCACTGCACTCCCTGTAAAAGAATCTGAATACTAACTAAATTTATTGGAAGGGGTTCAAGGCTTTCCTATTTTTAGTTAGCTGGTAAAATAACATAGAAAAAACGGTTAAGTTTACCATGGGAAATTTTATTCTACTCACAAAACATTGTTTATAAATTGCACTATTGATAAAAGGAAATATATTTTAATAGAGGATGATAAAAACCAACTGCGTTCAAGAAAAATGTGAACAAATATTCCCTGAATGGGTTTCCAAGTTCTACAATGAATCGAAGGATGACCTATGCCATATCACATCTATAATCTAGATTTAAGTTAAGTTTCATAAAAGAGAAAACTATCCAAATGCTCTACAGTGACCCTCAATTATCTTTAATTACTTATCGAACTTGTCGTAAATTACAGTGTCTGATGTGGCTTCTCAATAATTATATGACAGAAAAATCATAGCATTTCAGATTTTTACTTCAAGTAGCAAATGTGAACACCATGAGATTTAATTTACGATCGACACTAGTATTACGTAAAAAGGGGATATAACAGATGAGACTTCTGCAGTTTTGAGTGAAGCCTTATACGCTGAAAAATGCGGCATCGTGTGCATTCATTACCTCGTTGGTGTTTAGGCAGTGTCAGGGGGCGGTGGGCAGCACAGCTCTGCTCACCTCGTCATCTCGGAAGCAACTCTCTCCTAACTTCTCCTTCCTACAATGTACCGAAGTTGGTTTTAGAAAAGCTATCTGGCTGTGTTTTCAACTGACCAATAAGGGTGTCAATGTTAACCTTAAGCTCCGCCTACAAAAATTCTGTCTATCCAATGAGAAACGTTATGCTTTTTGTGGTGGGGCAATGCTTTTAATGTTTGCTACGTCACAGAGACGAGAAAAAGTCTTACGCTAAAACTTGCACCTGGTGTGGTACTTTTAGTGTTATCGTGAGATCTATACTGTTCTTCTGGAGGGCTCTATCTTTTAACAAGGGCTGGGGGGTTGTTTTGGCGGTCGGCTGGCGACGTGGGTGTCCGTCCCTTATCGTAGGGCCTCCTAGCCTACACGATTCTGCTCTCGGCTTCTGTTCTCGTTTCTCCCCTCAGAACTGCGTCTGTTTCACGGTGGGAAGGTATGGCATACATTTAGGCGTTCTTGTTTTAATCTGTGGTATTCCATTTGCTCACTCGTGGATCGTATTACTTTGGTTAATTTAATGTCAGGATTTATTCTGAACTATGTGACATACTTTCGGATTTGCTATCATGTCGGGGTTTTCATGGAAGGTGTTGGATATGCCTGACACCTTACAAAGAGGTGTAACAATGGCAAATTTCAAGCTTTTAATGGCTTTGTCACCTATCTGTGTAGTGATTGGATACTTAGTCAATCAAAATTTGTGTTTTAAGAGGACCATTTCACTGCAGCTGCTAATCATGTGTTTACTGATCAAATAATAAAACATTTAAATGATACAATATCGCCAATTGGAGCTTCTGTGACTTGTCGGAGGCATTTGATTGCGTCAGCTACAATATTCTACAAGAGACGTTAGGTTTTTAGGGAATATGTAGCTCAGCATATGCTAAGAAGTAGAATTCAGAAAGCTATACTAGTAAAAAAATGACGCCACACCATATGAATGAGGAGAAATTACAATGGGAGTCCCACAGGGTTCGATCAGTGATGCACTAATGTCCTTGTTTTATGTTAGTATACCATTACATTTTATTTAAATTAGGAGGCAGTATTGATCCTGTTTGCAGATGATACAAACATACCTGTGAAGCCGAGCAAAAACGCATCAACAGATCAAATTATAAATGATCGTTTGTCACAGTTACTGACTGGTTTTACCAAATGGGACAGGTTTAAATTTAAAAAAAGTACAGGTCATTGAGGTTTGTGTAGTCAGACGTTCCCCACCACTTATTAATCTGGTATGTTATCAAAATATTCCCGTAATTGTGGTACCGCAATTGAGGAAAAATAACTGCAAATATTGACGGTGATAATAAACATGGTAGAAAATTTTAAGTTCTTATGTATT
Organism: Schistocerca gregaria; assembly: GCF_023897955.1. Taxonomy (NCBI): domain Eukaryota; kingdom Metazoa; phylum Arthropoda; class Insecta; order Orthoptera; family Acrididae; genus Schistocerca; species Schistocerca gregaria. The sequence continues at coordinate 386,154,229 of NC_064927.1, forward strand.
TACTGATGAAAACTTCAAGTCGAAGAAACCATATAGTAGACCTGGAAAAACATTTACATTCAGCCACTTTTGCCGTAGCAAAAACTGGCAACTCTGGAACCAGAGAAGTCAGTGAATTAAAATTGTTTTCTTATTTGCATTCACCGGTGTAAAGGAATACCATTCTGGGGTTATTCAGCACTTAGGCAAAACATAATAACTGCACAGCTAAAATTAATTAGAATTATGTGTGTGGTTCACACTTTACATCTTGCAAGCATCTATTTAAGCAGCTGGAAATTAATAACCTCACATTACATTTATTCAGTTATGAAATTTGTTTTCAGTAATTCATCTGGGTTTGAGAACAGCAAAGATATCCCCAAGTACAACATCGGCAAGATAAATTACATGTATTACTCTATAATGGATCTAACTCTGTTGGTGAAATACGCAGCTACAAAATTCTTTGACAATCTGCCCACTGAAATAAAACATGTGGCAGATATCAGAAATATTTTCAAATATAGATTACAAGTATTTCTCATAAACAACTTCTACTGTACCATACATAAATTCTTTATCAGAAAGAAGTAGTAATTTGTACAAGAAAAACCTGTAAATGACCACCTTGCAAACATATATACACTCCTGGAAATGGAAAAAAGAACACATTGACACCGGTGTGTCAGACCCACCATACTTGCTCCGGACACTGCGAGAGGGCTGTACAAGCAATGATCACATGCACGGCACAGCGGACACACCAGGAACCGCGGTGTTGGCCGTCGAATGGCGCTAGCTGCGCAGAATTTGTGCACCGCCGCCGTCAGTGTCAGCCAGTTTGCCGTGGCATACGGAACTCCATCGCAGTCTTTAACACTGGTAGCATGCCGCGACAGCGTGGACGTGAACCGTATGTGCAGTTGACGGACTTTGAGCGAGGGCGTATAGTGGGCATGCGGGAGGCCGGGTGGACGTACCGCCGAATTGCTCAACACGTGGGGCGTGAGGTCTCCACAGTACATCGATGTTGTCGCCAGTGGTCGGCGGAAGGTGCACGTGCCCGTCGACCTGGGACCGGACCGCAGCGACGCACGGATGCACGCCAAGACCGTAGGATCCTACGCAAATTAGCTTCCCAGAAAATTAGGGACACTGTTGCTCCTGGGGTATCGGCGAGGACCATTCGCAACCGTCTCCATGAAGCTGGGCTACGGTCCAGCACACCGTTAGGCCGTCTTCCGCTCACGCCCCAACATCGTGCAGCCCGCCTCCAGTGGTGTCGCGACAGGTGTGAATGGAGGGACGAATGGAGACGTGTCGTCTTCAGCGATGAGAGTCGCTTCTGCCTTGGTGCCAATGTTGGTCGCATGCGTGTTTGGCGCCGTGCAGGTGAGCGCCACAATAAGGACTGCATACGACCGAGGCACACAGGGCCAACACCCGTCATCATGGTGTGGGGAGCGATCTCCTACACTGGCCGTACACCTCTGGTGATCGTCGAGAGGACACTGAATAGTGCACGGTACATCCAAACCGTCATCGAACCCATCGTTCTACCATTCCTAGACCGGCAAGGGAACTTGCTGTTCCAACAGGACAATGCACGTCCGCATGTATCCCGTGCCACCCAACGTGTTCTAGAAGGTGTAAGTCAACTACCCTGGCCAGCAAGATCTCCGGATCTGTCCCCCATTGAGCATGTTTGGGACTGGATGAAGTGTCGTCTCACGCGGTCTGCACGTCCAGCACGAACGCTGGTCCAACTGAGGCGCCAGGTGGAAATGGCATGGCAAGCCGTTCCACAGGACTACATCCAGCATCTCTACGATCGTCTCCATGGGAGAATAGCAGCCTGCATTGCTGCGAAAGGTAGATATACACTGTACCAGTGCCGACATTGTGCATGCTCTGTTGCCTGTGTCTATGTGCCTGTGGTTCTGTCAGTGTGATCATGTGATGTATCTGACCCCAGGAATGTGTCAATAAAGTTTCCCCTTCCTGGGGCAATGAATTCACGGTGTTCTTATTTCAATTTCCAGGAGTGTAAATACATTTTTAGATATACATACACACACTGTGCAGCATCATTAAAGGATCACCTTTTCGAGACGTCGTAACTATTTAAGTATATATTGTGACATATAAAATTGACCTTTGGTTCGAAGGTGCCTACTGTTTTCCTCTGTAATAGTGAAAAATTGTGGCGCCCTTGCGACTTCACCCTCAAGCTTGGCAGCGCTCCAAACAGCAAACTGTCGACATATGCGGAAAAAGTTTACAACTCAGAAGTTAACGTGAGGTATAAGATGGGTTAGTAATGTGACATTACCACCAAATTTCACCGCATTTCTGCCCAACGTTACCGTAGACATGTCATACGATTGGAAGGCCGTAGCACCCCATCTTACCCGTGTTTCAACCCTTTTATTGACAATTTTGTGATAGAAGTTACAGCCGCGGCGTCCTACGTTGTAATCATCTGGTTTTCTTATGTGTGGCCATGGAAAACGTTTCAGAGGCCACCATTCAGAAGCGACACTAAAAGGTTTTACATCAGAGCCGGCCAGAAATTCTATACGCGTGCGGCCGCAGCCGTCAGCGTTCATGTAGTGCTTTATTCACTTGCTGGGATTCTCTGTACCGGAGCATTCTAGTGCTCTTTGCACAGTTTGCAAGTCAACCATGGGAAGGTATTTCGGGTATTAAACATTTAAAATACTGTCACAGTCCACTCACTGACACGTCTACTTTTGCGTTAACAGTTTAACCCAGTAAGACAAGTAATACAGTTAACCACTGTGGGTTTTTATTAAGGCAGCTTGACTGACGGCACGTAAATACGCGTAACGTTTTTGATCTATTATTTAAGAAAGAGAGCACTTAGCGACTTCCAACGAACCTTATTCATGATTTCAAAAAACATTAAATTAATACAAGGTTTCCTATAACTAAAGTGCCCTCAGCTACACCCACATAATTTCTGTCTCACTGACCTCTGAACACAGACATCTCGATGATCACCTGTTATTTCAATACCATTATCAATACCATTATTGCTATATCTTTCATCAGTTCCGTCTGAAATCTGCATGATAACCAACAATTAGATGAATTTTATGTTTTATCGACTTCAGCTGAGCGTAGCCCTTGACACATTAAAAAAAAACCTAAATGTACGTGTACATTGGGACAATCGGTTTAATGACGAATTTTCCTGATAATAATGTAACATGGAGCAGAATGAGGCAACAATGCACAGTTAGAAAACAATAACTTTTAGTTGTGAAAGGAATAAATCCAAACACGTTTATCACTGGTCATGATAAATGATATAGTTAATATCGAGCACAGAACCACGGCTCATTGACAAACGCAAGCAGTTGCGAAGATTTTCATCACTTACGCTTGATCGAAACCTTGATTTATTCATTTTCATCACCGTGAAAAATCTTTTACAAACATATGTCGAACTTCCATGGACCAGTCCAAGAGGCGGGAAACATGTAGTGTTTTCTGTCAATAGCTGGCTCTCCCAAAGCGCAAGCTTCCTTTAAAAGGCATTTACTTTTTCCAGCATGCCAGAAATTAAATTATTTTCACCTTGCAAACTGACGTTCAGGCTGTTCATGTGAGACGTAATGTCCACGAGAAATGCAAGGTCTGATATCCAACAAGGGTGTTCCAACATATGTTCACTTTTTCCCTTCTCATGTAAGAATGTTACTATGACCAGACGCAAATAAAAAAAAAATATTTTCAGCATAGTAAGGTATGCCGCCGTACTCCGCTCCTAATTCCTCCAAGAACCACCGAAACTGACGATGTTTAAGCCCATGTGTCTTCACATAGTTTACAGTGCCCACAATAATTTGCATGACGTTTTCTAACGTTACTGATTTCGCACAAAGCGCCTCTCGATGCAGAATGCAGTGAATTCCATACAACGTCTCGTCTGTGCTCCCTAGCTTTTTGCGCATCCGTGCGATGAGTCCTCTCTGATGGCCTTGCATTGATGGTACTCCATCTGTGGTCACTGAGACTAACCGATTCCAGTCCAATCACTTGCTCGACAGCTGGGAGTAAGTCCGCACCTGTAGTAGACCCTTTCAAAGGTACTAAGTCCAAAACGTCCTCTATTACACAAAGTGCGTGATCGTCACCTCGTATGTATATCACAACCTGGGCTGTATCTGTAAGATCTGTTGCTTCATCGAGCACAACAGAGAAAGCAACAAAATCTTTAGCCTTATTTATTAGCTGCCTGTGCACATCGCCGGGCATAGCACTGATACGTCTTGTCACTGCTTGTTTGGATAGACTGATTTCTTGAAACCTGCTAACGTTCGTGGGACACACAAGTTCTGTAGCATCAATCAGAAACCCTGTCACAAACTCCCCTTCAGAAATGGGTTCCCAGATTGTACAATTCTTAATGCGATTTTAAAACTTGCCCACAGTGAAGATTTAGTGTGATTGTCATTCTGGAAAATTGAAAACAGTACATTGTACAGCATACAGTAAAATAGACATAAATCTAACACAAGAAACTAACAGTTCAAGAAGTATCAGTTACTTTGACCTACAGTAAAATCGAGTTGATGTGTCTCATCCATTTTCTTAGGGACATTTAATTTTGCTTGCCGTCCTTCACTGTTGAGTACACTACACTCGTCTTTGTGATATGTAGCGTCTTTCAATTGAAAACTTAGGCTGGCCGCCTATTATTCGGCGGCACAGCAAACACTGTGAGTTTTCGCCAACGGCTACAAAAAAGGGTTGCAGTTCCCAGTCATTTTTAAACGACTGAGAACATAGATCTCCCGTCCTTTGCTTTTTCACAGTAGCTGCCATTTCTCAGTACTTCTCTGTTAAGGTTACGGTCACCAGGGGTTAACGAGACTGGGTATGTTGCGCTCTTGCTTTTACCACATATACAGGGAAGTACACCCGCCGCCGTTAATTTAGGACACATGTCTGATAACAGATGTCGCTGTCGCACACGTGCGCACATGTGCAGCACATCCGCACGTCTGCAAACTGTGCAGCGTTTGGCCGACCCTGCTTTACTGGGTGGCATAAAGAGCGTCAATGTTCATTTCCCCACATTTTGCGGTTCATACTATGACGAACAACAGGACGACGTTTTTGACAGCCTAAGCGCTGCTGACACCCCAAGGACGCTCCAACCCTTCTCTAAAAACATCATGGGCTAGAGACTCAATTGAATGTGATCACATCCCTTTGGACTGCATTTTTTTTCTGTGGTGCACAGAGTGGAGCCAGAAGGTACCGTTCAAAACCACTCGACGAAATTTGAACTAAATCCGAAGTGGCAAGGGATGTTTGTGCTTTTGCAGCCCTCCTATTTTGTGCCCTCCTGTGGCGTGATCACAAAGGGATGAACAACTGACGTATGTGTGAATAAAACGGCAGAGGGTAGTCTAAGACACCCAAGTTCAGCAAAAGCGTCAGTCCCACCTATCCATGTTTTTTGAGCACTTTAAAAATGTACTTGGACAAAGAAATTCCATAACGAGAGCCATAGGCGCCTGTAGGTAGGCTATCATTTGGCATCTCTCTCTACTGTGGCATTCCTTCTAGCAGATCGTGAGGTGCATTTTTAAAGTGCTCAGCAAACGGCGGCAGGTGGCACTGACAGTCCTGCAGAACTAAAAGGTCTTAGAGGGATGCTTTGCCATTTTATTCGTGCATGTGTCAATGTTGCACCCTCTCGTTATCGCTCTACAGGACGGCGCAAAACAAGAGGGCTGAAACAGCATAAGCACAATTAGCTGTTTCGGATCGCATTCAAATTTCATCGAATGGTTTCGATTGGCCCTTGTGGTTCCACATTTTACACCAGAGAAAAATTGCGCTCGCTGTACACTCAGAAGGCTGCGACCACATTCAGTGGTGTTGCTAGCCCTCGATGTCCTTAGAGAAGGGTTGAAGCGTTCCTGGGATGTTAGCAGTGTCAAAGACTGGCAGGAAGGTCGTCATATTGCTCACCGCACTGTGAACAGTCGCTTTCGACAGCAAAATGTGTGGGAATCAACGCCTCAAGGAAGAGGGTTGTTTCATTCACGCTCTTCCGCACCCCCTGAGGCCTTTTCGTGCCGGTTCTGAAAGCCTGAAATGTTTTTCTCAGCCACACATAAGAGAACAACGTGATTTCACTGCTAGGTGTATGTACCGAGCGAGGTGGCGCAGTGGTTAGCACACTGGACTCGCATTCGGGAGGACGACGGTTCAATCCCGTCTCCAGCCATCCTGATTTAGGTTTTCCGTGATTTCCCTAAATCGTTTCAGGCAAATGCCGGGATGGTTCCTTTGAAAGGGCACTGCCGATTTCCTTCCCAATCCTTCCCTAACCCGACCTTGGGCTCCGTCTCTAATGACCTCGTTGTCGACGGGACGTTAAACACTAACCACCACCACCACCACTGCTAGGTGTAGCTGTTCTAACCTCCGTAGGGGAGGCGTCAAACAAAGGCCGAAATGTAGTTACAGATGGTGCGACGAACGTCCCATTGTGTTACACGTCCACGGTGGTATAGGACAGAATTGTGGCGAAATTTAGTGCCAATGTGCCGTCGTTAACCCACTTGTCATCACCCATGAATTTCAGAGCTCTGGCTTTTCTTCGCCATGTGTCAACATCTGGCAGTCTGTAGCGTTACCAAGCCCGAGTGTGACGTCACAGCGTGCAGTGCTTTTGCCTCATTGCAGAGCAATGCCAGAGGCACCTCTGAGCCAAATTTCAAACTCACGCGTCGCAATGGGAGACAGTTATGGGGTTTCGAAAAAGGGATCCTTTAATTCTGTTGCGCAGCATAAGTATATGTTCTATGTTTGTTTTGTGGTGCACTCCACATCATGACGCTTATCCTGAGTATAATCTATGGAAGAAATAAGAAAGTAACTATATAGTTAATGAGGCATAGAGAGAGGGACAGAGAGAGAGAGACAGAGAGAGACAGAGAGAGACAGAGAGAGAGAGAATTATAAACACTAGCAAAAACTGACACGGATGAATGTATAGAATAATGGAAGCAAAAACATTCCACAAAACATGGTTCCGCAAGCGAGTGGTTTGCGAGATAGTTGGGGATGTGTGGTTACGAGCCACCAGTGACGTCTGTATGAAATATTGTCCGTGTTGGCACAAATGTATTCGAAATGAAAACATCTTGATTTGTCGCCATCTTATTGGGTTCAGATTTCATCTATGGCCAGTGGTTTGGGAAAGTGAATATTGAGGCATCGGTACATATTGCTGGTGATGTAAAGGCACATCATTCGCGCCAGTATGGCCTGGATGGACAGGTCGAACAGTGTTGTACCTTGCATTATAAATTACGAATGTCTGAGTAATAAATAACTTTATTACTCTGTACACAAACAACTGCACCAAAGACTTCATACCATATCCTACTAAGTCGTGGTACAAAGCTAAATACACAATCTTTAGCCCCCCCCCCCCCCCTCAACCCTTCATGTCCTGTCCTTTAAACGTTCTGTCGCCGGTCTTAAACGGCTCGGCTCGCCACAGAGTCCTCACGTCGTAGCAACTGGTACTGCTTCCTGGGGCGGAAATTTGCAAACCCAAGAACTAAATAGAGACCCCACTCTGTCTCCGCTGTGCAAGGTGTTCGACATCGTTCCTGCTTGCAGAGGGCTGCAACTAATTTGGAGAATTCGGAAACTGTCCACAAAATACAACTTTAATTAAAATAGATTAAGGTTTAGCAATGGAATATGGTCTCTAGAATTTACATACAAGCAAGCGAACAGTAACCTTCACTGAGAAGATAAAGTACAGACATACAGAGATGTAAACAAAATATACTATGTGATCAAAAGTATCCGGACACCTTTCTGAAAATGGCTTAAAAGTTCGTGGTGCCCTCCATCGGTAATGCTGGAATTCAATACGGTGTTCGCCCACCTTCAGCCTTGATGATAGCTTCCACACTCGCAGGCATACGTTCAATCAGTGCCGGAAGGTTTCCTGGCTAATGGCAGACCATTCTTAACGGAGTGCTGCATTTAGGAGAGGAATCTATGTAGGTCGGTGAGGCCTGGCACGAAGTCGGCGTTCCAAAACATCCCAAAGGTGTTCTATAGGATTCAGATCAGGACTGAGTACAGGCCAGTAAATTACAGGGATGTTATTGACGTGTAACCACTCCGCCGCGGGCCATGCGTTATGAACGGGTGCCAGATCGTGTTGAAAGATGCAATCGCCAAACCCGAATTGATATTCAACGGTGGGAAGCAAGAAGGTACTTAAAACATCAATGTAGGCCTGTGTTGTGATAGTGCCACGCAAAAGAACAAGTGGTGCAAGCCCCCTCCATGAAAAACACAACCACACCATAACACCACCGCCTCCGAATTTTACTGTTGGCACTACACACGCTGTCAGATGACGTTCACCGTGCATTCGCTATACCCACACCATGCCATCGGATCGCCACATTGTGTACCGTGATTCTCACTCCATACAACGCTTTTCAATCGTCCAATGTTCACGCTCCTTACACCAGGCGAGGCTTCGTTTGGCATTTATCGGCGTGATGTGTGGCTTATGAGCAGTCGCTCGGCCATGAAATCCAAGTTTACCCACCTCCCGCCTAACTGTCATAGTGCTTGCAGTGGATCCTGATGCAGTTTGGAATTCCTGTGTGATGGTCTGGATAGATATCTGTCTATTACCCATTACGGCCCTCTTCAACTGTCGGCGGTCTCTGTCAGTCAAGAGACGAGGTCGGTCTGCACGCTTTTGCGCTGCACGTGTCCCTTCACGCTTCCACTTCACTATAACATCGAAAACAGTTGATCTAGGGATGCTTAGGAGTGTGGAAATATTCCATAGAGACATATGATACAACTTTGAAGTCAGTAAGTTCCTAGAGCGGCCCATTCTACTCTCTCACAATGTCTAATGACTACTGAGGTCGTTGATATGGAGTAACTGGCAGTATATGCCAGCACAATGCACCTAATATGAAAAACTTATGTTTTTGGGGGTGTGCGGGTACTTTTGATCGTATAGTGTACACGATTATCAAAAGAACTTAAGGGACCCCTGCATTTCAAAGCGATGGAGAGAGCTGTAGTCATGTGACGAGAATCATGAAACATCACAGAGAGAGCTGAATCCCTGAAATAGCGATCGAGATGAGAAATGGAGTTGTTTGCTATGGTAGCTTGCCATATGGCTGAGTGTGCCGTCTCACCGCAACAACACGATGTAGTCGCACTCTTCAATATCAAACGGTAGCATCTACGTGTGATCGATATTTCTGCCTTGTGTTGAAAGTAAACTTTCACCTGACGCAAGGGGACACGAGCCGAGATTATATCGCAAAAGTGTCGGAGTTTTGTTGCTGCAATCATTGGTCGGAAAAGAAGTCGGAAACGGAATTGGAACGGCAGCGCTGTGAGGTTTTATTGACTTAAGAAAGTCCGGACACTAATGAACTTCCGACCTCCAAAAATAGGGCTAACACCAGCTGCAAGGAGGGGAAGTGGCCAAGGACTACCTTTTAAGACATGAGGAACAGACAACGCTTCTTTGCCACACAGGTTTCTCATCGCGCCTTTATGCAACAGCCGAAAAACAGTCATTTCTGTAGCACTGCCCCTCATCTAAGAAGAAGAGCAGTTTGAATTTTTCTCTCAGTTTAACGGCTATAGTCCTCTTGAGCAAATAATCATATTCTCTCAGGTGATCGCATCCAAATTTAGGATCCAACGTATTGTTCCTCAATATGTCAGGAATGTATCTGTTACGCCCACTAATCTCTCAGATTTTTTAACGAGAGGAAAATTTGCATTAAACGTTTGGATAACTTCAGAATAAAATTGATAACGTGGTAATAGGTTCATGAGTACGTCAGACATTGAAAGTGACTCTGTATCTGCAATTATATATAGATTTTCAGTTATTGGTGTCCTCTCGTGAACGCAGATGTACGCGTACCTACGCATGACCAATCGTGCTACGGTCATGATGTTACAAATCGAACCGAACGTGTGCAAATCAAAGTCAACAAGCACTAAAGAAATCGTCGTAATTAATATGCCGGCGGTATCGAACTAAGAGCAGCATTCGTTGGCGCAGAAACTGGTGATGCCTTTCTCAGTAAGAACTTATTTAAGGCTGGCGGGATCACACATAGTGCACAGTGCCCTTTAAGAGAATGGCTCAGTTACAGTGGTATACTATAAAAGTTTGGTTTAGATTAATTACAACGAATCGTACATTAACTTACAGGTGAACTAACTTGGTTTTCCTATAAATGTTCAATATGTGTACCTATAATCATATAAAATACACATCCAACCTAAAAACAAATTCTTTCCACACTTTGGCTAACAGCTTCAGAGTAATGGAAGCAATGGGCTTTTCAATTCTGTATTTCAACTGTGCAAATCACTGGCTAGTGGCAGAACATAGAAACGATCTTTTATGAAGCCCCAAAGGTCAACAGTCGCATGGGTGAATGTGGAGACCAGCGGAAAAAAATTCTGTCGTATTGACTATTATGACCAATCCAACGGTCTGGGACTTCGACGTCTCATACATAGAGATGCCAATTGGGAGTGGCCCCACCTTGTTGCCAAATAGTTTTCAGATCACCTTATAATTGGAGAAAGAGCCAGTCCTGTAACATATACAGACAAGCCACCTCTGTCACAATAGCTTCATCCAAATGAAAATGGTCTGTACCCTTGAAGTCCGGACACAGTGCAGAAATTGTTTCATTTTGAGGAATCTGTTTGATATTGAACATGTTCATGAAAATGTTCCGACCCCCAGAGACGAACATTACGAGTGTTTACCTTCCAATTATATGAGAAGTTGTTTCACCTAACGCCACATTACCAAGGAAGTTATCTTTCCACTGCAACACTTCAGTGTAGGTATCTGGTTTTAAATCTTGTACCAACTGTAACTGGTATGGATGCATTTATAAACATTTTCTTAAACACTTCTCCACTGTTGTATTTGACAACTGAAGTTCAAGACTTCTTAGGACTACAAAGGTTAGATGCTCTGACGTGGTCAGCATGCTCTTCAGACAGTTCTGGTTGTCCCATTTGCTCATTTTGAATTTACTATTTACTGGCATTCGTTTTTGCCGCATGAGGTATCGAAATAAAAGTTTTCTGTGAACCAGATTCACTCATCACAAACTGGAGGAGACAAAATGGTTTAAGCTTAGGAGTCGACATTTTGCAAGTGGGATAACAATGAGGCAGTACTGGCTTATTGAGATACTCTTTAACAAACACTCTACAGTTTCTACTGCTGATACTTTTAAAATGTATAACTGGGACATTATTTTATGGACACCTCGTACAAACAGGATGTGTGCATATTGCTAGTGCCGGAACAGCACGCCACATGCATTGTCCTGTAACGTTGTTGGCGTGTGCAGCATCTGAACTCGAGTAGAGCGTAAAACTGTGTAGTGAGCACAATGGACTTCTTATCAACAACGGATTCACTGGAGTGTATATCACTTCTAGTTCCAGGATCATCTGACAGTAGTATATCTATGCCAGTTCTGACTCAAAGAGCATTTCTGAGTCAAATTACCATGGTGCCAACCAATAATCCAATTACCCAGTACCACTAGCCAAAAAATCTCATTTCCCTATATCCAGGTAATTAAATTGTACATAAATGCAATGAAAACTAAAATGAAGGACAACTTAGAAAATTATATAGAGGAAATCTTAATTTAAATAGAAGAAAACGAAAAAAAATTTAAAATTTATTCAAATTCAATAACATGAGTAAACTGATATTTATTTACTTTTTTACCTCAATAAACAACATGCCAATTTATATGTTTATCAAATGTATCATAATCATTTTTAAAGAATTTAGTATACCGATTTGGAAGAGTAATTTTACGTTTCTCAACTAAAAGTAATAAAATTATATCACCAAATTTAGTAGCTAAAATTTCAGCTTTTGACATTATATAAGATTCATATTTTTTACATTCTGATAATTTAGTGACGGCTTTTGCAAAACCAGTAATGTACTTATTCAGCTCATGTAGTACATTTTCATTGGTACCATTCATGGATAGTTACATTTATATAGAAAAAAATTAAGAATAAAAAATTAAAAATGTTTGAGAAAGCCACAACATTCCTCTCTTTAAAAGTTTTAATTTTCGAAGAACTAAAGTTTTCAATTTTTGTCTTCTCTATTTTTCTGAAAACATTTTAAAAGTAAATGAAAAAAAAGATGGAAGTTCTTTAAATTTTTCTAATTATTTATTCCTATAATTAATTAAAAAATTTCAGATATCAGAGTATGTTAGTAATCGTAAATTAAATTCTTTTTGCCAAAAATAATATGTGTGAAGGTACCATTTCGAATATTCTTGTTAAAACATGCACATAATTTCATGGTTGTTTCTTGAGTACTTAAAACATTAATTCTTCTAGTCATATTAATTAAATAAATTAGATAATTTTGAACAAAATTGAAAGACTTATATTTATTTCAAGATTTCATTGAGTTATGCTATTAGAATATCTAAAAGAAATGTAAGCTTTTAAAAAGTTATATGTTGATCAAGATTTCTTAACTTCATTTCAACCATTTTAACATAGATATTCTGTAATTTAACATGATCAAATAAAAAAGAATCAAGTAATTGTTGATTTTTTCGATTACTTTGGAAAAGGACGAAAATAATGCAAGGAATATCAAATTCTATAGAAATATAATAAGTAGTGATATCAGTTTAAAAATTTCTTTTTCTTTGTGCTTCAGCAAATTCAATTCTTCGTAGTTAAAAGAAAGAAACTACAATTTTTGGGTTTCTAGTCTTTCTTGTCCTAATTCAAATGAATATTTTGCTTCATGTTTAACAACAGGAACACGATTTTCCATCTTTTTACAGTAATTTTACCTATTTTTGGAAGTGTTGGATTATCATTTTCTGTAGTTGAACAAAGAACAGATTTTTCTTAATCTTTTCCAGAACTACAAGTAAAAATTACTGCTAAATCTCCTTCCAACATATTTTTTTAAACCTTTAATAATCAATCAAATAATTCAAATTGAAAAGAAGTTCATTTTGTAACTTTTGAATTTTTCCATTGTTAAGAATATGTCTACCCATGTTTAATTAATTCAAAAGGGAAGAAGTTGAATGAATAACAGTTGAAGAAAAAATAAAAGGATGTTCAGTTCTAAAATAAAATTTCCTCTTTTTTAATAACATCAAAAAATTTTAAAACATAATTAACAATTCGTTTAATATTTGAATTACTGCTATATGCAGAAAAATCAGTTGCATCTGTGTGAATAACATCAAAAGCCATATAAAATTGTAAACAATTAGGATGATTCCAGTAATCACCAATATTAACATTAATTTCTGTTTACTTTTTAGGTAGATGTAATTATTTTTGTTTTCCCATTAACAGGAAATGAGTAAAACTCATAACATTAGACTTGGTTCATTAGTTATTAAGAGAAAAATTCACTGATTCGTTTTTAAAATTACTGTCATATTACTACCATTAAAGTCAATCAAATCATTGTTATCATCAGTTATAGTTATTTCTCAATTTTGATTGGTACTGAAAATTCGAATTTTATAGGATGGTTTTGTTCATAAATTATAGGGCCACCAAACCAACTTCAGAATGAAGGAATAACATTATTCTTCTAAATGAAAATGATCATCATGTTTAACAAACATTCCATAATCCACATTAAAATGTGTATGGATTAATATAAATGGAATGATTTTAAGCTTTAGCAACAGTTTTCTCATTTACATTAATAATTTGATTATTAAATCAAAAAATTATGCAATATTAATTTACTGTATGTATAATTTTACATCACATTCAATAACTACTTTATTCAAAATATCATCTGCTTCAATTTTGCTTGGATTTTTGAGATGAATAAATTTTTCTGAGTTTTTCAAACATTATTGACCAACAGGAATTACTAATGTGTCTCCACCACAGTAAAGTTTATTATTTCTCAGTGTAATATTTCAAGTTAAAGTTACAAAACAATTAGTCAGAGGTAATCTAAAGTTCTTAAATATTTTAGATAAGATGATACAAATTGAAATGGTAATTGTCAAGAATTCCCTGATTGTGATTTAAAGTTTTATTTGCAGAATTATGTAGCAAATGTTGGAATAAAGGTAAATCTGGTTTTGTAACAATAGGAATGACAATAAAATTCGTTAAGGTAATATAGAGAGGATCTTAATTTTTTTTAAGTTGAAGGCAAATATTGAATGTAAATGTTAAACATGAATCTTAAACATGAAGGTTAAACATAAAATGTTGAATGTAAATGTTGAACATATATGATAAAAAGAAACGATTTATTGTTAATGAATGTCTGCAAAATAGCATCCAGTAACTGTTAAAAAACGACAAACGAAATAAAAAAGTAATATAAAAGCTGATAGAAGAGTTCACAAAATGGAAAAAAGAACCAAGAAGAGAGTATAAAAAATTTAAAAAAGAAGATAACGACTTATATACACAATAGTGAATGATAAACAAGGAATTGAAGTATTAGGAGAAAAAGTTTTAAAAGCAATTGATGAAAATACAGAGGCTGAAAAACATTATATAGAAGAAATTCATGTTATTCCACTACATGAATGAATTGATGGAAAACCTCTATGACTACATATTAAGTGAATCATAAATAAAAAGTATATAAGAAATGGAAAAGAAAGAAAATTAAAAGAAAAATAGAAAGATGTTAAAAAATACATATAAATGAAATAATTTAGGAATTTGTCAGTCATAGTGAAGAATATATGTTCATAAATTGCCACTCGAGTTCAATGGTGATAAAATAAAAATAGTGAAAAAGACTACGAAGGAGCAGATGGATTAATGAAATTATTAACTACTAAAAAATAACTAGGGACGATTTAGGTACAGAATTTGATTTTCTTGATTTCTAAAAATTCCGCAAAAATTTTATATTGTTCAAATTCTGTATCTAATTAACATAATCCACATTTAAAAAAATCAAGTCAGGGAAATATATAATGATTTTATAAAACAAATGTTGAAGACTGTTCTCCAAGTTTTTCAAAAAGAAATTTTATTATTAGAGAAGATTAGTGTATGCAAATTAAAAAATGTTCAGAAAAACCAGTTGAATATATTGGATGAATGATGTTAGAGAAAGAGAGATAGAGTTGATAGAGAAACTGTAATTCATGGTGAAGTATTAGCTGGAAATACATATTATCATAATGAAAAAGTTGGGAATGACACAGATGTTGTCAAACAAGTTTAGTCATTTTGCTGTTAATAATCCCAAAGGAATTTCTTATTTAATTTAATTAGATTTTTGACTAATTTACCAAATACATTTTGGAAAAGTGGAAAATGTCTAAAGGATTAGTAAACACTTTGCTTAACAAATTTCTATTTGAAATACATCTTCCATGCTTTGAAATTTAGTGGCCCAGGAACAAATTCGAAGAAAGATTAGACAGAGGAGATCAAGGAATTATTATTAGGTAAAGCACATGAAGAACATCATATTTCTTACAGATATAACAAAGAATTAGAAATAAGAGAGCAACCTGACAAAAAACTTCAATTAGTTGCGAAAGAAAGAATACACAAGTGATGCTTCTTTAGAGAAAAAAATTGCTAAAACTGCAGGTAGAGGAATTATGTATGGAAAGCGAAAATTAGGATGGGCATAGAGGTTGTTTAAAGTTGATGGGGTTTATAAAAAATTTTAGTAGCACTAAAATGGTGGCATTAAAGAAATAAATACTCTATTTCTTTTCATCTATATAAATGCTTAACTTTTCAATCAGTTATACTTTATTACCTAGTGGCAAATCTGACCCAAAATCAATTGAACTTAAAGTCAATAATAGACAATTAAAAATTATTAATCCATTTTACCCTATGTTCAAAAAAGAAAGAAAGAGAAAAAGCTGGTGGAAATTTACTGGTTTCATTAATGGTTCCTGTTATTGTAATTGAAAACTAACAATGAAGAAAGAAGGTTCTTGATTAACAAAAGACAAAGGTGGATTTCTTCCATGTCTATTAGTTGCTTTACTATATTTAGCAACAATTGGTTAACTTACTGGTAGAAATGCAGAAATTGCAAATGCAGTTACAATGAGAAAAAGGTGATAAAGAATTATAACAACGAAAAAGACTTAATTTGGAAATGGTAAGGATGGAAAGGAATTTTTAAAAAAATTCAAAGAAATATTCGTAGAATTTAAAAATCCTTTTTCTAACTTTGACATAGAGGAAATAGTTAAACAATTAAAAATTAATCATTTTAAAGGTGTTCTTATGACTGATGTATTATGTAATGAACCAAAAGATTAAGACATGAAATACTAAATTTAGATACTTCTGATGATATCAATAATCACTGGATCTGTTATATAATTTTCATAATGTTTATTGTTTCATTAATGAAGGTAGCCTGTTTTGATATTCAAATAAAGGTTAATAAAAACGATATAATGTCAAAATTATGTGAGGAATCGAAACCTGAGTTGATGGAATGGATGTAGTGATTTTGTTTATTAGATCTATATAGAAACACTTAATAGTAATAACTAAAATGTTATTATGAAAAAAGAACTTGGAAATTTTGTTTTATATACTAAGAAATACTTGATAGATTATTTACATTTTCACATAATTGCTATGTTGAATACTCAACCAGCAAAGCATTGAAATAACTTTGGTAGAAATCAGTTCCCAAATTTTCTTTCATTCATTGATACAACTTTATTGAATGTGGTATCTATTTCTTAAATATCTATTTGAGTATGTGTATTTTAATTGTGTTCAAATCATATAATACAGATAATGAAAATCATGTCATTAAAATAAGACATTGTCTTTAGATTTTCATCACTTAATTGAGTAACAACATGAGGTTATAATTTCTTTCTTTCTTCACTTTATATGTTTATTTTTTCTGGAACAATGTTATACCCAAAAGGATAATGAGAGCACTAATGCACCACTTCTTTGAGTTGGGTAGACATGCTGGATTAGCTCATGAACGATGAAGGCCATTGTGCTGTCTGGCCTGGATGTTGTTTTTAGGTGGTTTTCCACATTTCAATAGATGAATACAGTGCTGATCCCAATGCCCCAGCTCAGTTACAGAGCTTGCAGACATCTGAACACATTCGCACTATTTCATGGCTTATACTAGTTGGAGACAGTTGGTGTACACTAATTCTGACCTGTTGAGTATGAAAATGTCTGGAACAATATTAACTATTATTTTCTATTTGTTCCCAGTCCAACTTACTTATTTACTGTAAATATTTTATTTTATTTTTATAGGAATCTACTATTTCTTTTCTATTCTTATATTCACCAAGTTTTCCAATTACCAGTAAATCATCATGAGTATCCCATTTTCAAATTGTTTTCTTGTTCTTTTTCAGATTCTCAAATTAAACAACATAATCTAGATTCATTAATAAACATGCCTTTTCTCTTTAAAATTTAGATCTCCAATTTGGGGGTCCTTAATTTTCATAAAATTGTTTTGCACTCATCATCAATATGTTTAAAACCTTTGTGAATTTTTTTATATTCTGAATATAACCATACCTTTTGCTTTAAACCATGGATTATTATTTTCATAAATAATTATTATAATATTTTGGTCATTATAAATACATTTATAAAATTGATATATTTTAATTTTTTAATTCTAACAAATGTTTTCACTGTAAATAGTAAGCAAAAATAAAGAGATTTGTCCATTCAGCAATAAAGAAAAAAAATCATAAGGGCGTTAAGGTTCAAGACAACTTTCTTCATAATCTTGTAGTAAAGATTGTTAAAGAAAGATATAAAGAGAAATTGTTCACAAATTGGCAGATTTAAACATTTATTTGTGAAAAATATGGAAAGGAATGTAAAATTGTTCTCAACATATTCATAATTGTGGTCATTCAAAAGATCAGAAAGGAGCTTTGAAAAATCAAAAACATATAGAAAACGATTATTGACTTACAGTTGAAAGTTTTTGTGGAAAAAACATATGTAAATATTAATTATTAAACTTATATATTATGTCATCTTCTGTACAACTGTTTGATTCTTTTAAGAAATCATTTTTAGCATATTTCATTTTACCTGGATTTAATTTATGGCTCTATTGTTTATTTTATCAGTTAAAGATTTTTTGTAAGCATCGAAATTAATTTCACTTTCACAACAGGTTTCTAAACCCATTCAGATTTTTTTCTCCTCTTTATCATCAACTTTACAGGCATACATTTTCGCCCTTAAATTAATGTGTTCTGTCATAATTTTTCCACAATTTTCAGCTTTAATTTTTCATATAACTTCATTATTTACTTGTATTACAGCTTTTTTGGATAATCAGTTTTGTCTAATTCATTTATCATTGATTGCATATCTTTATAACAGTCTTCAGTTCTTATATGAATGAATCTGTATCCATACAACATAAAGCAAAATTTTCACAATACTTTGATTTCATAACACTATAATCAGAGGCATTCATTTCGATTTTTGAAATATCTAGAATACCCATTAAAATGTAAATTGGTTTATTGAACATTATTTTAATTTTCTTTGTATGAACTACTAATAGATTTTTCTAAAAATTATGTAGTTTACTCACAATTTAATTTTGAAATATTATTCATATAAATTCTTGGACCTGATATGATTTAATATTTGGGGTATTTGTAATATTTCCCATTGGTTTTCGAAATACTCAAATATTCATTAATTTATAGGAATGTTTTTCAAATTCGATAGCTGACTTCTTTCTCATTTCTGTTTGAAAATTAATATATATCACCAATCACATCGATTGTTAAATGATAAGATTCTATTATAATTCTTTAATTTTAATCCAGGTTTTAAACCTTATTTAAGATTTGTATGATGTAAAACATATTTTTTCTATTATTTAATTTATTTCCTCCTGCTCTGAAACGTAAATCCTTATGTAAATCGCAATTTCGTTGGATATTCTAAATCAACTTCAAAAATTCATAATCATCTGACATTTTAAGAATTTTTCACATTTAAATCATTTTTGTTTATTCGAACTGAAATTTTTATAAGGTAAAAATCTATTTTATGAGGTAATTTTATTCAGCTTATTTTTAATCATTAAATCTAATTTTTACCATCGAAATATTTTCCTGTTTCTCCAATTTTTTTTTGTAAGAGCAGAAGGTAATTTACGAATACCTGATGCTTTAAGTTTCAATATATCTAAAAATGTTAATAGTTACCTATCTTAACTGCGTTTAAGAAAGAAATGTATTTATGTTCATTATTTCAAATTCCATCAATATCTTTATTATCAATTGCTAATTCTTCGATAAACAAAGGAACATTGTAATTTGTTAAATTATGGATATTAAGTGCAATAAAATTAGTATTTTTAATTAGATTACAATCTTCATGTGCAACTTCTCGATATTTTTCTGTTAAATGGCAATGATGTATTACTTTCTTTTCTCCTAATCAAAATTCTATTTCTCTATCATGACAAGTTTCTGAATTTTTACAATTATTTACAACTTCTTTCATTGGGACATTACATTTATATATTGCAGCAATTTCTCTCATTTAACATTTCCAAAGAATCTTTGTGCCACATCTTTACATATTTAAGCAACTGGACTTTTATTCACCATTAGCATATGTAACACAATATCTGAATGAAATTGGTAAATGTTTTTGTATTTGTTAATCTATGATTTTTAAGGACTTGGTTGACAAGTATGAATATATTTTAACACACTCGAAATCTGCATAAATTACAAAAGGTATGATTATTGATTTTTGTAATTTTCAAATTGAACTTATTGACCTTTACTTCCCTTTGTTCGTTTTCATGAATATCTAATTTCTCAGGTGAACAGAAATATCTTCACACCGATTGCTTAGATAAAACTGATGATCATTACCAGTTGCTTGTGTCCTTAATTAATGTAGAAAGATTTCCTATCCAGCAATAATGTAATTTTTTTCATTTTGAGTTAAAAAGAGATTACATTTTTTTCTCGTATAATTTTTGTATGATAAAGAGGATACAGAACTTTTCTTTCTTTTTCATTGCTTTCATATGTGTAAACATTAATTGTAATATTTGATTTCTTCTAAGATTTTGGAATACCTGTTACTTGAACAGGAAAATTTATTTTCTCTTTTTCAAAAATTTCCCCTAATAGTAATGTAATATTTTATACTTACTTACTCTTTCTCAATTTATATCTGTAGGATATAATGAAGACTTTATAGACCATGGAAAACATTTTTGGTCTGTGTTTTTCACATTAACTACGGCTTTTTTGTTTTATTTACTTTTAGTAAATCGATATAAGGTGATCTAAAATTGGTTTATGTTAATTAACATTTAATTCTAAACTATCTACATAAAATGAAGGCCAACCAGATGCTTTTCTTTGTATTTTTACCATTTCAGTTAACAGTTTATTCTTTGATTTTTGCTACTAACCTTCTAAATCCCTTGTTCTTGATAATACTTGATATGTTGTTAATAAATTAATGTCTATATTTCACCCTGTCTTTTAAAATTACAGTAAATTTACTCCTTAACTTTAATTGCCCATTATTAAATTATTATTTATTTTGGAGATTATTTCTTATTTAACTGTATTAAAAAATTCTATTGGTTCCACAACATTACCAATATTATTAATTCCATAAGTTACTGATAGCAGAAGCCTTTCTACAGATTCATTTAGTTGATTTGAAAAAATCTTCATCATATAGAAAACTGAAATGTGGTTAATTTTTCTGATGATTGTTTTGTTTAATTTCTTGTTCATTATCTGCTGGAAGCTTTTGAAAAGATTCTCTACATCACTATCAAGAATGTTGTCCTCAGATCTATTGACATGTTTGATTAATTTCTTAAGATGTGAATTATTTTTTAAACTTTTTGCTTTACATATGTGATGAATTTCTCTTAAAGATTTTTTTAATCATTATTGTTATTAACTTTGTATTCATTTCGTTTACTAAGATCAATTAATTGACTTTTCTAAATTTAGAATAATTGTTATTTACAATAAGATCATTGAATTGTTTTCTTCAATTTGTCTGTTTTAAAAATTGATAGAAGTTCCTTTATACTTTTATATTTTAATTTCTCTTGTTTGTTTCCTTATTTATTTCTTTGCTATTAAAGGAATCAATAAATTCAAACTGACCTTCTCTGGTTGCACTTGAATAACCATTTTCTTTACAATAATATTCTAAATCTTTATTACTCAATCTTTACTCTCCTTTACATTAATTTTTTTGGTTCTCAAATAGCTCTGCTTTGCTCATCTTTTTTCCATCATATTTATAGAGAAGTAAATTTGATTTATTTATTTGATCTTTTATGGTTAAAATGTATCTTTGAGATTTTTTGGTTCTTATTTGTAGAGAGCAAAATTTATTAAATTTGAATTTTTTTAATGAGAAAATAAGAATTTGATTCTTTGATGTGGGAAAATGAGTTTTGATATTATTATTTGCAAAGAATAAAATTTATTAGATTTGAAAATATTAATGAGAAAATAACAATTAGTTTTTCTTCAGTATTTTCAAATGAGATTCTTTGGTTGGGGGAGAAACTGGGGAATTAGAGTCTTCATTGGCATCCTGGAAATTTGACTTAGGAATGGTCTTAGAGTCAAAATCGGCATAGATATGCTACTTCCACCCTCAATTCCCTGGATTTTTATGACTGGGATCATCTCAAATCTTAAATGTACAGCACTTGCACTGATGCAGTTAACGGCCTGGAGCAGACAACTCTACAGTCTAGTCATGATCTGAGTGATGACACAAGAGTGTCTGAATGACGTTTCAATTCACTGTAAAGACAATTGCAGTATTGTCTCGAAATGTATGAGATATGGAACTCTTCTTTTAACAGGTACATGTGTACAGTAATTTGTCACATGAAATATGCCAAAGTTGAGGGATGAAACTGGATCCTAAATAGCTAGAGACTTAAAGAGAGTACATTTAAAATATAATTGTATTATTTGGGTCAATATTTCTTACTGGTTCAATAGCGGCTCGTTCCTGCACTTATCGGGCAAATATCTATTTGTGTGTATTGCGTAAATGGTGTAAGTGCAGATATTGTTATATGTGATACCTTAAATGCATGCACATCAGTGAGTTGGCTCTTTTTACTCTGCGTCTAACAGTCTTCCTGCAAAAACGTCACATAATATACTACCCAATGCTTACTTCATGGCAGTAACTGTACCACTAAGTGGGCTATACCTGTCAGAACAGATTACCTGTTTTGGGTCGACACGTCCACTCTTCAACATCTGACCTCCTGCCCAGGGCAAAATAAACAGTCATTGTTTGCTCTTGCCGCATGTACATGGAAATATTAACCAATCTAAAAGCATACGACTTTTAATAGTTATAACTACTAGTCTGCTATTTAAAGTAAATTTTTATGTTGTTCAGTACATCGCCCCGAGTCACACAGGAATATCTGCACTTATACCCGTCATACTTTGTATGTACATAGTGTTTCAGTGTTATACTGAGGAACCTCGAGAGAATGTAGGTGTCGAAGAATAAAACGAAGGTAGGAACTCATGTGTTGGTAGCCCTACGCCAGGCGAGATGAACGAGGGTTTGTTCTTGTAGAGAAGCGTGATTTAGGCGGAAATAAAGCTTAGTTTAATACCGAAAACTAATTAAGTACGTGAGTGTTTTTCAAGGTTGCCATTAAATATCTCATTTTCCTTTGTGTATTGTTCCAGAAAGCGTGAAAAGGTCGCAAATTACGGTTACAGTCGAATTTTAGTGTACGTTTTGGAACAATAAACATAGAGAATTTTACTTAATTTTTCCGTTTTCTTTCCGGCAGATTAAGTACAGTGTTTCCGTTTGCACATAGTAGACTTGTTTATGTAAAGTTGAGAGTAGGCCTAATTTTCGTAAACATGTTTACTTGTTTTTCGGTAATGTAACTCACTTGTTCTCTCTAATGTATTATTTTTCCCATGAGTGATGAGGGCCTGGCTTACCATAGAATTGCCATCTCCAGTGTTTGGTGTGATGGATGCAGTAGTTTTTTCTACTGGTGTGACTGTGGCGTGGGAACTGGGAAAGTGAATCAGACTCATTAGTGGTTCTGTGGGATACATATTAGAGACAGAAGATAGTGAAACAGGAGGGGAAAATTGCTGCTCTTAAGGCTCAGTCATATCAACATAGGAAAAATCTGGACAAGTTAAAGAGGGAGAAGGACAAAGAAAGGTGGGAAGTTCAGAATGGTTCAAATGGCTCTGAACACTATGGGACTTAACTTCTGAGGTCATCAGTCCCCTAGAACTTAGAACTACTTAAACCTAACTAACCTAAGGACATCACACACATCCATGCCCGAGGCAGGATTCGAACCTGCGACCACAGCGGTCACGTGGTACCAGACTGTAGCGCTTAGAACCGTTCGGCCATCCCGGCCGGCAAAGGTGGGAAGTGGCAACAGGTAACAGAATTAACTGACTTAGAACTTCTTCAGACAGCTTTGCTGCTATTGCGAAAGATAAGTTTGACCTGTCTTTCACTTAGAAACTGACGAGCCTCAGGCAAAGGTAGGTGTAGACAGGGCCCAACAAACTTTCATTACAGAACTGAGTAAGAATGCAGGGAAGCCAGCAAATAGAAAGAAAGTTTTGTTGCATGGTATTCCCCATGCCAGAGGTCTAGGCCAACTCCTATAGGGTTAATCAGGATCAGAAAACCAGGTTATTAATTTTTTCAAAGCTGGTGTTGGTCTGGGTCAAGTGACAGAGATTTTACGTTCACTCTGTAAATACTTTAACAAGGAAAGCACTGTGGTTATTGTGGGTGTGCCAGGCAACAGTACTGACAGAGATCTGGGTTACAATATAGAGTGTGACCAGGTCAAAATTGCATCAACATCAAGACATACCTGTGTGGAGTTCGTGTCTGTTCTGAGACGCCATGAACCATCTCATTTGAACTCTTCAATCAGGAGAGTTAATTTGGAGTTGAAATGGCTGCTTGGGTCAGATGTGGGGTCACATATTGGTGTGGTTGATGTCGTTTCACTCAGTAGGTGGGATTATATTAGGTATAGCCTTACACCTCAGCAGGAAACGAAGGGTAGACTGTATCGGCTAGTTGCAGGGAATTTACTGCCATGAGTGGTGAAACAGCAGGTGTCGGAGCAGTTTTTAGGATAGTCATAACAGAAAGAAGTGAAGTACTAACAGAGCTCACCATTAAAACCATCAGTTTGAGAAAGAAATTAAACACTATTATACTGGTGCACTGGATCAGCCAACATAGCTGTTCAAAATTTTCACCAATCAGAAGAAATTCTATATCTACCCACTTTTATTCAGTCAACGTGAAATTCAACCTATCTTTAGAGCATCTAAATATTCGAGGACTAAGAATTAAAATTCATCTGCTACTTACCTGCACTGATGAATCAGAATAATCCAACCCATTTCAGATAATATGCATCTCTGAACATCAGGTGACAACTGGCATAGATGTGTAGACTGTTGCACGATTTAGGTTAGCTTCCAAGTTTTAAACCGAATTGGAGAACGGCGGGGTTGCCACATTCATCAGGAACTGCCATAAATTTAATAACACAGACATTCGTAAATTTTGCCAAGATCAGCATACGGAATCATGTCCTACAGAAGACGAATTTCTTAAAAAATCATTCATAATATTAAATATATATTGAGTACCAGCAGGTAATTTTAATTTAGTCACATTCTCGGCTTTTCCCGACATGAATACTGAACCATTCTGTTACTCACGGTGCCCTGCGTCAATTACACAGCCTGCAACACTTAAGGTTAAAATGGTTCAAATGGCTCAGACCACTATGGGACTTAACATCTGAGGTCATCAGCCCCCTAGAACTTAGAACTACTTAAACCTAACTAACCTACAGACATCACACACATCCTTCCCCGAGGCAGGATTCGAACCTGCGACCGTTGTAGCGGCGCGGATCCGGACTGAAGAGCCTAGAACCGTTGGGCCACAACGGCCGGCAACACACAAGGAACTCATGGCACGTGACAGAAGAACTTTCATTCCTGAGTGCCATCTGCCGTGGCAAACTCGCATTTACGGAAATATGTTCATAGGGCCTTTTTTCCTCTACTTCTAGCCAGGAATAAGTCTCTGCTGTTTGGCGGTTTTCTTAATGTGCGCCCTCTATATACAGACGTCCTCACCTATAAGTTCGATAGTATATAGCGTCGTTGGGTGATGTTTCCGGTTTCAGTTGTTCCCATCACTCGGTTTTTTGCAGCCTGCAACCCCTTCAAACACCCAGCGCATAGTTTTCGCATTCTCAAACTCGCTACGTGCAAACTATTAATTCTACAGAAAAAACGATCGGGACCTTTTTATAGAAAATTTTGTGCAGCTTTTTTTCTGGGATGCCACGGTTTTCGAGCTGTCCAAGAAAAACAAGTTTGAAGGTCACTTTTGTAGGTTTTTCTTCAAGAATTCGAAACCTACGGCCTCTAGCGAAAATGTCTGTCCTGTTACACCAAATGTAATCAAACGTGTATCCCAGATAATATTCGCATGTGTGCTATCACAGCTGGGCGTACCAAGTGGAATGCTACACGCTGTAGTGTGATTTAAGAGAAATAATAAAATGGCTCTGAGCACTATGGGAGGTGATTAGTCTCCTAGAACATAGAACTACTTAAACCTAACTAACCTAAGGACATCACACACATCCATGCCCGAGGCAGGATTCGAACATGCTACCGTAGCAGTCGCGCGGTTCCGGACTGAAGTGCCTAGAACCTCTCGGTCACCGCGGCCGGCGGAGAAGCAATACTGCACGTTACATTTCACTTGGAGTAAATGGCAGCATAGGCCCTTGTCATAACGCATTTCATGAATTTGGGAATCATTGGTGTTTCCTAATAGACATCTTGTTTTAATTTTCTCTGCAAATAAAAGTATAGTATTGTTAAGTTCGGTGAGTCTGCAGACTACTTTCCGTTTCCTGAGCGCTCGCTCCAATGCTCCCCAAATCTTCTCTTAAGGGTGTCTGCCACTACAGGTGAGAGGGACATCCGTCATGTTGGTAGAACACTCACTGCCTTATGTCCATTGGGATATCTTTCCGTAACTGCGGCAATAGCATATCTTAGGAAATTGACATATTTCATTGTATTTAGAGTGTCAATAATAAAATAGGGACGAATGATGCGGACCTTTGGGAGCAGGGAAGTGTGAAGAGGATGAAATGCAATGGAATGTAGTGTTCGTAGAAACTAATTTCATTTGCTTACATTTGGCGCAACAGGACCAACATTTGAAGAGCGTGTTCTCCTAACGGCGGCACTGTGGTTTTGCGGCTCTGTTATCTTGATGTTATTTGATAAGTTCCCTTACAAGTTATGTCGATGAAATTCTGCTAGACGCTTCTTTAAAATGACACAGGAAAATGCTTCTAGTTCCACTAGATCGGCGATGTCTCACTACTCTTACGGCCCATGGCGCTAATTTCACTGTATCGGCCCGTTCAGATAAAGTGTGGCCGCGCACGGTTGACTGTTTTGTGCTGGGGGTCAGCATGATAGTTTAATCACTGCGCGTAGAATTTCGGCATGTTTTGATGGTGGACGAATACTTTATGATCTAGCTCTTGTATTACATTTTCTATTTGTTAACCTTGCTGTCGATTTGAATGTATTCCTTTCCTTGCTTTTCAACAAAAATGACTTACCGAGGTACTTGTTACATGACTGGCTCTTTAAATTTTGTATATATTTCTTTTCATGTTACACAGACCTTGTTTTCTAAAGGATATAGAGCTAGACTAATTCTTTTTTTAAAAAATGGCTCTGAGCACTATGGGACTCAACTGCTGTGGTCATTAGTCCCCTAGAACTACTTAAACCTAACTAACCTAAGGACATCACACACATCCATGCCCGAGGCAGGATTCGAACCTGCGACCGTAGCAGTCGGCGGTTCCGGATGAGCGCCTAGAACCGCGAGACCACCGCGGCCGGCTAATACTTTTTAGATTCACTGTATATAGGATATTTCTGCAGTTCCCTTGAACGTAACGTAACTGCCTTTTGAGATATATATTCTTCTTCTTTGTTATACACGGTCCAGTCACTTTAATCCGACCACCGACTATGTTCGAAGTCAACTTGCAAAGGCGGATGGCACCAGCAGCGTAGAGGGTATATAAGTGTGTTGGGGGAATGCGGGAAACACTGCAGTCGTTGTATTGCACAAACGGAGCGGTTTATCTGACGCCCAAAGGGACACAATCATTGGCTTCCTGGCCAAGACTGGAGTCATTTCCGAAGTAGCTGAGTCTGCAAACTGTACGCGTGCCGCCGTGGTTAATGTGTGTCGTGTTTGGCAAGATGGCGCTATCCAAAACCGGCTGCAGAGATGTGTACGGTCGAATACACGTACAACTGTTGAGCAACTGACAGGCCAGGTGAACCAATGGACTTCCAACAGCGTCTCCTCAACACGCTGCAACTATCTAGAGAAGGGTCCGAGGGGGAGGAGGGGGGGGGGAGCATTATGGCCTCCGGAATGTTTTCATGGCTTTCCCTGAATGATCTCTTAATTCTGTAACGCACATTGAATCAGCACAAGAATTCCTGTATCCTGGGGGTGCATATGGCCCCCCACATGCAGTTTGTTTTTCTTCAGCTCGGTAGCATTTACCATTAGGACAATGCAACGTGCCACACGGTTCGCGGTGTACGTGCATGGGTCGAAGAGTACCAGAGTGGGTAAACCGTACTTGGCTGGCCACCAAACTCCCGGATTTAAACTCAATCGAAAATCCGCTCGGCCAGCTCGATCGACTCTATGTGCCGTCGATCCTCGGCGGAGAAACCTACCGCTGCTGGCCACTTCACTGGAGACGGGGTGGCTCCACGTCCCTGTCGGTACCTTGCAGAACCTCACTGAATCTCTCCATGCACCTCTCTCATCAGTCCGAGCTGCAAATGCTAGTTATTCAGGCTTTTGGCAGGTGCTCGCGTTAATGTGATTGGACACTGTGCCAAACCTGTTCATAAGCATCACAAATGTGTTGTAAGAAGATCAACTGTTGCATCACTCTTAGAAGTACCCATGCGATTGACTTTTAGCAAACAATTTTCTTTCAATTAAGTGCCCAGAATGTTCCAGATCAAAAATAAATCAGGCTATTCATAATTATACATTTCGTGGTCCAAATCATCCGAAAAGTATTTAATTTAAATACGATAATTTGAATATAATGATTGGGAGTTTCTCTTACAACGATAAAATCACAAATGAAAGATGTAAATTTTATTTTTAGTGTACCATGATCTATGCAACTGTCTAAAATATGGAGCAGAAACAAATCCTATCGTCCTTTTTAAGTTTCTTCAGCTATATTTGTTGTCAGAGTAAGTAACAAAGCTACCAGCTATGACAAACAGCCGGCCGCCGTGGCGAGCGGTTCTAGGTGCTTCGGTCCGGAACCGCACTGCTCCTAAGGTCGCAGGATCGAATCCTGCCTCGGGCTTGGATGTGTGTAATGTCCTTAGGTTGGTTAGGTGTAAGTAGTTCTAAGTCTAGGAGACTGATAACCTCAGATGTTAAGTCCCATAGTGCTTAGAGTCATTCGAGGCATTTTTTTGACAAATGCTCAGAAAGAAAGATTATATACCGACTTACCCGCTGCACTTGCACATTCTGCAACTGGAGCACACATGAAGCCTGCGCCATTTTCCACTCTTAGATTCTACTTCAATACAGCCAATGTTTGTGAGCCTTGTTTCATAAGTTTCCGACACCAATAATGCATTTTTACCACAAATTACGTCAAGATATAAACTCATTTGACTTTCAAAATCACGGAGACTAAGTACTTATATCCAGTATCTTAACATATTGAGGTGTTTGCGTAGACAACATAAGGTTTTTGTCAATATTAAGTCTTTATTGAAGCACACTTATAGCAAAGACATATCGTAACATGAAAAAATGGTTCAAATGGCTCTAAGCACTATGGGACTTAACATCTGAGGTCATCAGTCCTTTAGACTTAGACTACTTAAACCTAACTAACCTAAGAACATCACACACAGCCATGCCCAAAGCAGGATTCGAACCTGCGACTGTAGTGGCAGCGCGTTTTTGGATTGAACCGCCTAGAACCGCTAGGCCACAGCGGCCGGCTCGTAACACGAAAAAACTGGAAAGCTGCGAGTAGGATTCGCGCACTAATGATTCTTCAGTTAGGTACATAGACAGTTCTTCCATTTTGGGAATAAAAAATCTCGATGATTTTTGGCTCTTATAGACATTGATACTTGGAAGACATCACGCCCAGGGATTCCAAGACTTTCGATAACATTTTAATTTGAATTTTGAAGATGGTCAAGAAATTACAAAGGAAATAACTTTTTCGGGTGATATAATCAAAAATTAACAAGTTTTCGCATTGTTCCTTTACGTATCCTGTAGAATCTTATTTGACAAATTTCATCGCTCTACGTCAATGTTAACTACCCTGTACGTTTTAATGAGTGAAGTTGTATCAAAATATGTGACATAAATGGCCATATCCTTCAGTTGCTCTGACTTACAATCTCACGCCACCAAGCCACAGTAGACCTTTGTATGTGACATAAATTTCGGCCTGATATGTCTACTCGTTCTTAACAAAAAGGGGTTTTAAAAGTCGGGCAGACAGAAAGGCAGACAGACAGAGAGAGAGCAAAAGTGATCCTACAAGTATTCCGTTTTTACTGATTGCGGTACGGAACCCTAAAAATAAGGAAAATATGCGAAATGTGGAGCATATAGCGAACACCTAGCTAGGTGGCACAATGGTTAGGCCACTGCTTCGCATTCGTGAGGACGACGGTTCAAATCGACGTGCGGCCATTCTAGTTTACTTTACCGTGACTCTCGTAAACCGCTTAGGGCAAACAGCGGGACGTTTTCTTTGAAAAGGACACGGCTGATTTCTTCTCCCATCCTTCCTTAATCCGAGCTTGTGCTCCATCTTTAATGACTTCGTCGTCGAGGGACGTTAAAAAGTAATCTTCCTTCCTTTTTTTCTCAGAGAAAACTACGTGAATAAAGGCGAATTATACTTAAGTGATTAAATGAAATACATGTCTCTAAATATCATAAATTTTATTGTCGTTTCCATATTACCTACAGGTTGAATGTGTTTTTCGCTACATCTACATTTTCATTTGTGTCCCCAAGTGTGTCGCAAAACAAGACGTGTTAGTTACTAAAGGCAGAAACCTGGAGTTCAGCAATAAGGATGTAATGACTATCGTGTACTGAGTTCTTCCGTCATTCGGAGATGAAGGCACAGCAGGAGCACCTCCTGGGGCAGGCCTCTTTGCAGGGGAACAGCGACGCGACGTCGCGGCCCGCCAGCATCTTCTCCACCTGCGACCACATATCGAAGCGCCTCTCCTGTAACTCAGTTGGAGCAACCACAGACACTGTCTAATATGGATAGTAAATCAATACAGACAGCCATCCAGACAGTTCCTCATCACCACCATCAGTACCATCACCATCACCATTTCCACCAACATCATGAAAATAAGCAGCTCAGCATCCACAGCGTAAACCAACTACCTCTCCCAAAAGCCATTCATAAAAAAATTGGCCCCTTGATGTGACAGAGGACAACATTCCATTAGAGCTACTGACAGCCTTGGGAGAGCCAGTCCTGACAAAACTCTACCATCTGGTGAGCAAGATGTATGAGGCAGGCGAAATACCCTCAGACTTCGAAAAGAATATAATAATTCCAATCTCAAAGAAAACAGGTGTTGACAGATGTGAAAATTACCGAACTATCAGTTTAATAAGCTACAGCTGCAAAATACTAACGCGAATTCTTTACAGACGAATGGAAAAATTGGTAAAAGCCGACCTCGGAGAAGATCAGTTTGTATTCCGTAGAAATATGGGAACACGTGAGGCAATACTGACCCCACCACTTATCTCAGAAGGCAGATTAAGGAAAGGCAAACCTACTTTTCTAGCATTTGTAGACTTAGATAAAGCTTTTGAGAATGCTGACTGCAACACTCTCTTTCAAATTCTGAAGATGGCAGGGGTAAAATACAGGGAACGAAAGGCTATTTACAATTTGAACAGAATGCATATGGCAGTTATAAGAGTCGAGGGGTATGAAAGGGAAGCAGTGGTTGGGAAGGGACTGAGACAGGGTTGTAGCCTCTCCCCCATGTTATTCAATCTGTATACTGAGCAAGCAGTAAAGAAAACAAAAGAAAAATTCGGAGTATGTATTAAAATCCATGGAGAAGAAATAAAAACTTTGGGGTCGCCGATGACATTGTAATTCTGTCGGAGACAGCAAAGGTCTTGCAAGAGCAGTTAAGGGAAAGGGTAGTGTCTTGAAAGGAGGGTATAAGATGAACATCAACAAAAGCAAAACGAGGATAATGGAATGTGGTCGAATTAAGTCAGGTGATGCTGAGGGAATTAGATGAGGAAATGAGACAAAGTAGTAAATGAGTTTTGCTATTTGTGGAACAAAATAACTGATGATGGTCGAAGTAGAGAGGATATAAATTCAGACTGACAATGGCAAAGAAAGCGTTTCTGAAGAAGAGAAATTTGTTGACATCGAGTATAGATTTAAGTGTCAGGAAGTCGTTTCTGAAAGTATTTGTATGGAGTGTAGCCATGTATGGAAGTGAAACATGGAAGATAAGTATTCTGGACAAGAAGAGAATAGAAACTTTCGAAATGTGGTGTTACAGAAGAATGCTGAAGATTAGATGGGTAGATCACTTAACTAATGAGGAGGCATTGAATATAATTGGGGAGAAGAGGAGTTTGTGGCACAACTTGACTAGAAGAAGGGATCGGTTGGTAGGACATGTTCTGAGGCATCAAGGGATCACAAATTTAGAATTGGAGGGCAGCGTGGAGGGTAAAAATCGTAGAGGGAGACCAAGAGATGACTACACTAAGCAGATTCAAAGGGATGTAGGTTGCAGTAGGTACTGGGAGATGAAGAAACTTGCACAGGATAGAGTAACATGGAGAGCTGCATCAAACCAGACTCAGGACTGAAGACCACAACAACAAAACATTTGACTGAGGGCTCCACATTACAACACCATCAGTCGAAGCTGAGCTCAATACCCTTCGCGCGTTCCACAACGACGCCCTTATCGTTGTTCTGACAGGTTACAATACAAATGCCTGCCTTGTCATCCGACTGCGACGCCAAGTTCCGGTTGGTGAAGGAGGAGAGGACGTGCCGTAAATTGTCAGGTGAGCCAACATCCAAAATAATGAGTGTGACCTAGGAGCTTTCCAAGCGGTCATCATCACTGGGAGAGGATGTCATTAAGAATCTCCTAAAACAGGCACCTCAGACATCTACAATTTATTGCCTGGCAAAGATTCATGAGAAGGAACCACTTCTACAGCTCATTGTGAGCACAACTGCTCTGCCGACTTACAGACTCGCGAAATGTCTGCCATGTCTCCTTACTTCTCATGTTGGTCGCTCAGTGTATCGTATCAAGAGCAGGACTGTCTTCATCAGCTGAACTAAATGTCTGCTCCTAGACTAGGAGATAATGTGATATCTTTATTAAAGCGCACTCAGTCACGTAGCTCCTCAATTGGCCGCATAAGCGCTCAGTACAACCCTCTTGCCAAAAACGGTCAGTATGGTTCTAACACTACAATCAGTTTTGTTTATAACTTATTCTGATTAATTCTGTATAATTTCAAGCGCATATTCTTTACTATGTGATGTCTTTGATATGCCGGAAAGAAGTGCAAAGGTAGTTTGAAATGTTTACTCTTCGCAAGTTAAGTTCTTTGTGTTATTTGGATGGAAGTTGTATTTAATTATGTATATTTGTATTGAATTCTTAATATGTTTAAATAACGAGATTTCTTAAAATATGTTTGCTGGCGACTATGTAATAACTGGTTCATACATTGTGTAAAGAGAAACCAAAAGAAGTTCCTCTGTGCAACACAAGTGAGTTGGTGCTCTAGGAAAAGGTGGATGTGGCGCTCAGTCTGGGTGGTAAGTGAGAGAGCACAGTAGTCAGTCGATAGCAAGTAATTGACGAGTAAACAGCGCAGGTGCCGAGTGAGGCTTACAGTATTGCAATTGGAATGGAATGGGCTAGGATTTAATAACCGGCTGTACAACGATGCTCTCGATTTGGTAAAATCTATAAAAATGATATTAACAACCCCAAGAAACAGAGCTAATTATTGCCAATGGAAAGACCACCTAGCCGCCACATGCTCGCTACCTCGATTGTGCAACCGGTTCGTCACACAAACTAAAAGTCAGATCTGTGTTTGGTTCTGTGAAAATCTAATCCTAATGTTCAAAATGTGGTTGAACAATGTGTCCATCCTATGTACGTCTCCTTTAAGTGATGAAATCCGAGAGTGTCCTTTGCATAAAAAGTATTAACAGTTTTACAGTGCATTTTATTGATGTGTGGCAAAGTTATGCCGGTACTTTTAATGTGCAGTGTAAAATTTACTTCTTTCTCAAACATAAAAAAGAAACTATTTATGTTTGAGTATTTTGAAACTTAACTAGAAAATGAACTTAAATATCAGTTTAGGAAAGAGTATTACTTGGAAAACAAAAGTGTTCTATGTTTCCTGCTTTGAAGTTGCTTTCAAAACTACTCGCTTCACAAGAGGTATCATATCACTTTGTCTTAAAGTTGTTTGAAGTAAAATTTTACGGGAGATTATCTTTGATTTGTAGAGGTTAGTGTCAGGATAAAGAGTGTTAAATTAGAACAAACATAATGATCTCAGATGAAAGAGTAGCCTAATTCTACCTTAAATCTGCATAATTCTGGAAGTGTGTATAGTTTTGTTGCTATTTGTGGGACCAAATTTCTGTTCCATCATAACAAAATAGGATAAATCAGATTAGTAGGTTTCTGGCTAATGATTCTTGAAGTTATTACTAAGAAGCAAGGGTAGAAAGTTTGTATACTGTGTCTCCTTATTGCTTTTGTGTAGTAAATGTGTTTATTAATTGTACTTGACTATTATCATGTGCTATTTGGTCTTGTGTGGGTTGTGAAGAGCAAGTTTAGGCTATATTAGTTAAAGGAAAAAGTAATGATTAAAGTAAACAAGAAAAAGGCCTCATTTACAAATCTTGTGATTACGAAACTGCTTAAGTGACAACTGCTGCTAAGCACTGTGTAATTTGTCCATTTGAGTGTTCAAAATGCGTGGGAAATCTTATGAGACTTAACTGCTAAGGTCACCAGTCCCTAAGCTTACACACTACGTGACCTAAATTATCCTAAGGACAAACACACACACCCATGCCCGAGGGAGGACTCGAACCTCCGCCGGGACCAACCGCACAGTCCATGACTGCAGCGCCTTAGACCGCTTCCATTTGGGTGTGTTCATTGAAATTCACAGCGCAGTATTTAATGAAAGTTCGTTTTGAATTACTCTAAAAATAGGTTCTTTATAAATAATGCTTTTACATTATTATGCCTAATTAGGCTGGCGACCGTGTAACTATTTCAATTAACAGTACTCAGTTACTGTTAATTCTAGCAAAATTAATTTCTTTCTGCTAACTACCTACAGCTGTTCTTACGAAATTAAGGTTCGATACCAATTTTCCGTAAGGCATACTTGGTCAATTTTCTGAACTCCTCTCAGAAGGTAATATCTACTGCAAGTCTAGGCCATATTTGGCAAATTTATTACCGCAGTAGTGTTATACGTGGCTGCCTTGTGACAGAAATTAACGTTGTCGTCACTAGGTAAACTGCATGCCGGAATACGAAGTGGAGCAGTAGTGTTATGTGGTCGCCCATGTAGTGCTAGACAAGCTCGAAAATATTAACTGACGAGATCTTAGGGGAACCGGTGTGACAGCTGCGGCAAGGCCTTTAGCACATAGGAACACACGATGTCTTTTTGTTTAGTACCTAAGTCTAGTGACCGGTGCTAGAATCAGACGAGGGAATGCGCACTACAGACACAGAAATTGTTTGTTAAACTTTCCACAGTTTTTGTTCTGGATCGAGATGTAATTGTGCTCTGAGCAGTTTTTTTAAATGTTCAAGTCCTACAGTTTAAGTGCTGTATAACATATTAAAAGTAAAAGCAACATTTTGTTAATTCTTTAGTTACAGTGTAAAATTCTATGGGTTTTTAAAACGAGTTATCTAACGTGTATTAAGTAAATCCGTACCTCGTCTGTCGTGTGCCACTTGTGCCTTTTAACAGAAGAAGGTCGTTTACCACGAAATATGAGAGACTTGCTAATTAACTGCATTACCTTAATATCTTAATACACTAGTGGCCTTTAAAATTGCTACACCAAGAAGAAATGCAGATGACAAACGGGTATTCGTTGGACAAATATATTATACTAGAACTGACTTGTCATTGCATTTTCAGTCAATTTGGGTGCATAGATCCTGAGAAGTCAGTACCCAGAACAACCACCTCTGGCCGCAATAAGGGCCTTGATACGCCGGAGCTTGGATGGCGTGTACAGGTACAGCTCTCCCTGCAGCTTAAACACGGTATCACAGTTCATCAAGAGTAGTGACTGGCGTATTGTGACGAGCCAGTTGCTCCGCCACCATTGACCAGACGTTTTCAATTGGTGAGAGATCTGGAGAATGTACTGGCCAGGGCAGCAGTCGAACATTTTCTGTATCCAGAAAGGCCCGTACAGGACGTGCACATGCGGTCGTGCATTATCCTGCTGAAATATAGGGTTTCGCAGGTAGCGAATGAAGGGTAGAACCACGAGTCGTAACACATCTGAAATGTAACGTCCACTGTTCAAAGTGCCGTCAATGCGAACAAGAGGTGACCCGGACGTGTAACCAATGGCACGCCACACCCTCACGCTGGGTGATACGCCAGTATGGCGATGACGAATACACGCTTCCAGTGTACGTTCACCGTGATGTCGCCAAACACGGATGCGACCATCATGATACTGTTAAACAGAACCTGGATTCATCCGAAAAAATGACGCTCTGCTAATCGTGCACCCAGGTTCGTCGTTGAGTACA
Organism: Schistocerca gregaria; assembly: GCF_023897955.1. NCBI lineage: Eukaryota > Metazoa > Arthropoda > Insecta > Orthoptera > Acrididae > Schistocerca > Schistocerca gregaria. The sequence continues at coordinate 386,190,399 of NC_064927.1, forward strand.
CCATCACAGGCGCTCCTATCTGTATTGCAGCATCAAGGGTAACCACAGCCATGGTCTCCGAGCTGATAGTCCAAGCTGCTGCAAACGTCGTCGAACTGTTCGTGCAGATGGTGGTTGTCTTGCAAACGTCCCCATCTGTTGATTCATGGATCGAGACGTGGCTGCACGATCCGTTACAGCCATGCGGATAAGATGCCTGTCATCTCGACTGCTAGTGATACGAGGCCATTGGGATCAAGCACGGCGTTCCCATCGATTCCATATCCTGCTAACAGTCATTGGATTTCGGCCAACGCGAGCAGCAATGTCGCGATAAGATAAAGCGCAACAGGCTACAATCCGACCTTTATCAAAGTCGGAAACGTGATGATACGCATTTCTCCTCCTTAGACGAGGCATCACAACAACGATTCACCAGGCAACGTCGGTCAAGTGCTGTTTGTGTATGAGAAATCTTGTGTGAATGCTCTGAAAAGCTAATCATTTGCATATCACAGAATCTTCTTCCTGTCGGTTAAATTTAGCGTCTGTATCACGTCATCTTCGTCGTGTAGCAATTTTAATGGCCAGTAGTGTAATTTTATCTCTTTTGAACATTGAAAAATGTATTAGTTTCAATGAGCTTCAATTTCAAAAAGTACTTAACTTGTAACTGGTTTTTGATAATACTTCTACTTAATTTGATTTCACTTACTGTTTATTATTTATGTGTAGTAGAGTAAAATGTAACAGATAGACAACTGAATATAATATTGACAAGCTTTTCTCGATAGCAAGACTTTTAAATTCAAATAGAATATTTGTTCGTAGGTACATGGCCATGTTGTTACTTGGAGCATGTTTTCTAATTTGGTATATGCTTCATTTTCCGGAGTAATTTTTGTAATTTCAGAATAAGGCTGCCGCTCTTAAAAAGTGAAAGCCATCATTTAACAATGGAAGAAGGAAATGTATTAAATTTCTATTAAATGGGTGGTTAGAGGAGAGACACACTCCCCTGTTATTGAACAGCGCAGTTTGGAACATGAGACGTGTTTACACGTACGATATGATATATCAACTGCACCAGAACACTCTTTGGAAAATGCACACCGAATTGCACTGGACGAGACACCTATTGTTAGAAGGACAAATAGTTTCTGGTATAGAGCTATAAAAGAAACGATCAAAATAAAAATTTCCTAGAGCCTGAATAAAAACGACGGTCTGTAACTAAATATAGGTTGAGAGCTGGCCAGTGGAATGCTGAAGTGGGTGGTGTAGGTCCACAACGATAACATTGCTATATATGGCGCTGAAGTGGGCACCAGTGATGTCACAGAAGGCAACATAGCTGTATACAATACGGACGGCAGCAGCAATAACATGACAGTCATCACTTGATGTATCACCGAGGAGCTCCCAGCCGAATGCCCAAGGACATTTGACCACCTAAGGAGCGTAGAAACTCGATAAACATTTTATCACTGTCGATCTGCTCATAGAAGTCGTTTTCGAACGAAACGGACATAGGTGTGATAGCAAGCTGAAATAAAGCTTTCACCTTATTAGCGAGATATTTTGCAATCAGAGTTATTTCTGTTAGGTGCTCGACTCATATTTTTGCGGATATGTGGATGACACAACTGTGGTGTGGTCTCATGGGGAAGAGAAACTTCATCAGTTCTCAGATCATCGTAATTTCAACCATGAAAACATCGTATTCACCTTTTATGTCGAAACGGAGGTATTTGGCTTTCTTTGGGATGTTTTAGCTCGTCGGAAAACTTACGGCACCACGGGACATAGTATCTACAGCAAACCGACACAAATGCATTTATTCCTGCAAGGAAACGGCTGTCACCATCCGTCACAGACGAGTAACACTCACCGTACTCTTGTTCAGAGGTATACACTGACTAGTCAGAACATTATGACCACCTACCACCTATGGCACGGATAACAGTGGCGACGCGTCCTGGCATGAAACCGACCAGCTAATTTCCATAAATTCGGGGGGGGGGGGGGTGGGGGGGAGACGCTATGAGCTCTGACGCCACCATCAATCACACCATCATTTCAGATACGGCGAGGCCAGCACATGAACTGGAACCACTCCATCACAATCCTGGCTTTATAACATGACGCATTATGTTGTTGAAACATGCCACTGCCGTTGGAAAACATGAACGTCATGAAGTGTTGTAGGTACTCCACAACCAGTTTACGATACTCCTTGGCAGGTATGATGCCTTGGACAAGCTCCACTGGACACATGGATGGCGACCTGAGTCTTGCTCAGAGAGTACAGGAGCCGCCGCCAGCTTGTTTTCGTCCACCAGCACACAAGTCAAGGAGCTGTTGTCCTGGAAGACGACGGATTTGCACCGTCCCATCGGCATGATGAAGATGGCATCGGGATTCATCGGACCATCCAACGCTCTGCCACAGCGCCAACATCCGAAGCCGTTGCTCACGTACCCATTTTACTTGTTGACATCATGACGTTGGCACATGCGTGTGTCGTCGGCTGCGGAGATCCGTCGTTAGAAGTGTTCGGTGCACTTTGTATTCAGACACACTTGGATTCTGCCCAGCATTAAAGTCTGTTGTTAGTTCCGGCACAGTTTGCTGCCTGTCCCGTTTTACCAGTCTGCCCAGCCTACGACGTACAAAAACTGTAACGAGGGATGGCCGCCCAACCTCACGACGGCTGAAAGTGGTTTGACCTTGGTTTCGCCACATGTTTTAGGCATTCGCCGCAGCACTCCTCGAACACCGGACAAGCCGTGTAGTTCCGGAAATGCTCCTGCCGGGACTCCGGGCCATCACAGTCTGCCCTTGGTCAGAATCAGATATATAGCTCACCATTCCAGTTCTACACACGGACAGCATCCTCACTAATACTATATGCACCGTGCGTGTGCCTGACTATGAGTCATCCCTTGACAGGAGACGCTGCTATCGCCTGAACGGGTTTATATCGATAGTAGGTTGGTGGCCATAATGTTCTGGCTGAGCAGTGTATTCTATTAAATACGCCAACCATATCCGCCACGAAGTTGAAAAACACAAGAAAGTGTGGAAATAACGTTCAGCCGCGGCACAAAATAAGGAAGGCCGTGCAGTTCAAACCGAAGGTAAGAGTCGAGAGAGAGAGAAGAATAAATGTTCAAATCTATGGATCTCCTACAGTAGAAAAGAGTCTTTCTTCGAAAATAGGTCGGATCCTCTCTAAGCATAAGGGAAGTCCACCTTTAATCCAGCTTCAGAGACATCCAGAGCAGCTGAACGGAATGGATAATGTCTAGAAAACAGGTTACAGGATGAACCTCAACAAAAGTAAAACACGGATAATGGAATGTAGTCGAATAAAATCAGATGACTTTAAAGGTTTTCAGCAATGACTGCAACCAGTCGCCTTTCCTGATGGTAGGTTTAAGTGGTTCAAATGGCTCTGAGCACTATAGGACTTAACATCTGAGGTCATCAGCCCCCTAGAACTTAGAACTACTTAAACCTAACTAACCTAAGGACATCACACACATCCATGCCCGGGGCAGGATTCGAGCCTGCGACCGTACCGGTCGCGCGGTTCCAGACTGAAGCTCCTAGCCCCGCACGGCCGCAACGGCCGGCCTGATGCTAAAAATGTTATTTTACCGTTATCAGTTTGAAATCGCCTAGAAACTCGTCATCAGATGGTAAACAGTTCTTAGTGATTTGATGTATTATTATAGGGGGGAGGGTGGTCGTAGTGTGGCAAGACAGAAATAGATCGATGAAAATAAACAATGTGGCGTGGTATGTGGCGTTATTCACATCGTACACGCGTAAGATCGACGTGATGACATTACTTACAGCTGCCAGTCTTGCATTGAGACGGCATTGCTTTCAGTGAGATTTTCATTATGTTACGTACTGCTGCGCCTCGAATAAGTACAGGCGTGGATTTGGGGAATTCTTGTAGACCCGTGGACTTACCTTTGTATAGAGGTAATAATGGACGGGATAATGTAGTGACAGTGAGGTATCTATTTTGAAATTTGTTTGCGCACGAGTTGCCGTGTACCAGAGCTGTAGGAGCTGTTTGTTATGTATGTAGGCGTACTGGTAATCTGTCTAGTAGCTATACTGAGGGTAGATGGGCGATGATTCGCCGGAGGAATTAATTTGTGTTTATGTGTTTCTTTTTTGTTTAGGTCTGAATGGGAGTTTGTGTTTTGTCTTGTTTAAAAAAATCGGTTTCATTAAAGGGGAAGTAGAATACGCAAAATGGTGGAAACTCGTGCTACTATTGCGGTTGCAGTTGCTGCTTTAACTCGGCAAGTACAAGCGTTAACCGAGCAGTTTGAGAGTTTGAAGGAACTTAATGGGGAGGTAGAGAGGCTCGCCACGACCAGTAGCAATCAGAGTCACAGGAGATTGAGAGTACCTTCTGTTTCGTATGTCCCGGCAGTGATCGCACTGATTAATCCCTCCTCGGGCAAGGCAACGTAGGACGTGACAGGTTATGGACGCTGCGGAAGCGGATGGGTTGTCGGAGGAAGTAACGCTGTTCGTCGGTAATAAGCGTTTGGCATATGTTGTCCACCACGAGACACGGAGTAAAACATATACGTACCGGGAGTGGCTCAATGGACTGTGCCAGCGGTATCAAAAGCACAGCAGTGCACAATGTTTTCGGGAGAAATGAAGTACATTGTCGATGCAGCGCAACGAGTCTGTGGAAGCGTTCTGGGATAGAATCCGCAGTCTAAACGCAGAGACTCAGAATGCAGAAGCTAATACGGCGCCGTTACAAGAGGCAGAAAATAGAGTGCTGTATGTCGTTTTGCGTGGTATACCTGCTGAAATGTCACGGAGGGTACGGATGGAGAACCCACAGTAAAGATCGATCAGCGGAATAAAATACCAGCAGGTACGGGAAACATAGTGTGGATTTCAGTGTATACCGATTTGCCGAGAGAAACATTATCTGCCATTGAATCGCTCTTAAGCGCTGAAGAGTTGAATAGTTCGCATTTTTTTTTTTTTTTTTATCCGCGGGAGTTTGCATTTGAGTCACATTAACGGGGCACAGAAGATTCCGGTTAGTGTGGATAACTTTGGCGGATGGAAGGTAACTCTGTCAAAGTATGCAATAGTAGCCACTCTGGAAGTCTTGGAAGATGACGACTTAGGTAGAACGAACCTACCTGTAGAGAAAAGCCTCAAGCAAACCGTCGATAAAGAACTGTTAGAAAGGAAAGTACACCATTTCAAGGGCAGTGATCGAATGACTATGGAGAACTTTTTGTTGATGTTTAGTGGCTTATTTTGTGCGAATGGAATGTTACCAGCAACACGGCTTGTGCAACGTCACATAGCGACAGGGAATAGGGCACCAGTTTATAGAAATCCATACCGTATAGCAAAGGAGCTGCAACCTTTAATAGAAGAATCTATTGAACAACAACTACGGGATAGGATCATAGAACCGAGCGATAATCCCTGGAGTACCAATATTACCATTGTGCCAAAAGACGCGGAGGACGGGCCGGCCCTGTGGCCGTGCGGTTCTAGGCGCTTCAGTCTGGAACCGCGCGACCACTACGGTCGCAGGTTTGAATCCTGCCTCGGGCATGGGTGTGTGTGATATCCTGAGGTTAGTTAGGTTTAAGTAGTTCTCAGTTCCAGGAGACTGATGACCTCAGATGTTAAGTCCCATAGTGATCACAGCCATTTGAACTCGGAGGACGGGACACGACAATACAGATTAGGCTGTGAATACAGATAAAAATGGTTCAAATGGCTCTGAGCACTATGGGACTCAACATCTTAGGTCATAAGTCCCCTAGACCTTAGAACTACTTAAACCTAACTAACCTAAGGACATCACACAACACCCATGTCCGAGGCAGGATTCGAGCCTGCGACCGTACCGGTCGCGCGGTTCCAGACTGAAGCGCCTAGCCCCGCTCGGCCGCAACGGCCGGCCTGATGGTAAAAATGTTATTTTACCGTTATTAGTTTGAAATCGCCTAGAAACTCGTCATCAGATGGTAAACAGTTCTTAGTGATTGGATGTATTATTATAGGGGGGAGGGTGGTCGTAGTGTGGCAAGACAGAAATAGATCGATGAAAATAAACAATGTGGCGAGGTATGTGGCGTTATTCACATCGTACACGCGTAAGATCGACGTGATGACATTACTTACAGCTGCCAGTCTTGCATTGAGACGGCATTGCTTTCAGTGAGATTTTCATTATGTTACGTACTGCTGCGCCTCGAATAAGTACAGGCGTGGATTTGGGGAATTCTTGTAGACCCGTGGACTTACCTTTGTATAGAGGTAATGATGGACGGGATAATGTAGTGACAGTGAGGTATCTATTTTGAAATTGGTCTGCGCACGAGTTGCCGTGTACCAGAGCTGTAGGAGCTGTTTGTTATGTATGTAGGCGTACTGGTAATCTGTCTAGTAGCTATACTGAGGGTAGATGGGCGATGATTCGCCGGAGGAATTAATTTGTGTTTATGTGTTTCTTTTTTGTTTAGGTCTGAATGGGAGTTTGTGTTTTGCCTTGTTTAAAAAAATCGGTTTCATTAAAGGGGAAGTAGAATACGCAAAATGGTGGAAACTCGTGCTACTATTGCGGTTGCAGTTGCTGCTTTAACTAGGCAAGTGCAAGCGTTAACCGAGCAGTTTGAGAGTTTGAAGGAACTTAATGGGGAGGTAGAGAGGCTCGCCACGACCAGTAGCAATCAGAGTCACAGGAGATTGAGAGTAACTTCTGTTTCGTATGACCCGGCAGTGATCGCACTGATTAATCGGTGCGGAAGTTTGCCAGAAGAATTAGGGAAATTTGGAGGAATGTGCAAATTGCACACACGAAGGCGCTAGAACGCCAGGAACAACCAAAGAGGCGCATGGGCAAATTGCCGCAATACCGCGTCGGGTCATTACTCCCTAAACGGAAAAGGGGCAAATGAAGAACTGTTTAACAAAATAGCAGGGACCATACCAGGTCGTGGAAATGACCTCACCGGTCACTCTGAAGGCAGTTCCCCACCAAACCATCTGTTACACACGTCACTCGCGTAAAACCGTCCAAAGGAAAGGTGGAGCTGATCAGCAACCAACCAGGAGACGAAAGTTGCAAAGAGTAAACAGAAGGGATGTTGAATTGGTGAGCACCGTAAAGTGGATGGTGTGCCGTATGGGTTAAGGTCGCGAAACTGAGCTGTATATTTGTAATTTGTTGGTTTTTTATTTTCATTATATTTGGTTAGTATAGCCGGGAGTCTGTATTTTTACTGCCGTTGGGATACTTGTTCGTTTTCTTTTTTGTCAAATTGTCGGTTCTTCATGTCGTTGCTGCTTATATTGTTTTTAATGTTGATTGTACTTTCTAGGAAAGAGGGAGGGGGTGGAAGTAATTTGTGATCTGTGCAGGCGGCCAGGTACGGACTGATGTGCAGACATGTGAAGAGAGTGTGTTTCTGGGGGAAGTAAGTGGCATGAGTTGTGGAAACGAGCTTCTGCCAGTCCGAAAATACTTCCAAAGGGTGGATACTCATTAGTTACAATCCATATTCACGCCGAAAAATGTATGCTTGAACTGCTACAAAGGAGCTGACCGGTAGTTCCGGGAAAGCGAATGATCATTAATGACACAACTTGTGAGGTAGTCGGGACGGAGTTTCGTCTTGCGACAACGCTCACAGGCTCAGCTGTTATGACATTGTCGCGGAATACGTTGTATTGCCTAGAAGGATCTCTGAGGGTACTATCCGACCAAAATTTTACGTGTTTGAATGATGAACTCAGTCCAGAGCTTTGGCAGTCCGTATACAGATTAGTAGAGTCCCAGAAATTCGGAATGTCGATGGAACAAATGTGACAGCATGTACTTCACTTCCACGAAGAACAGGAGCGCAAAGTATTAGTGGTGAGCGTGTCAGACGCCGATTGTGGCGTGTTTCTAGCAGGCTTTTGCGTATGGTATTTCTGGATAAGGCACAAGAGTGTACAGGCTGTGGACGTGCCAACACACCAGTTACCAGTAGAATGGTTGACCGCCATTGGTCGGGGAAGCAGTTAGTTTTAAGGTCTTAATTATAGGTGCACGATATGGGATACATGGTAGCAGTAAAATATGAACGGAAGCCCTGCATGGTAAAATGTAAACGAGCGTATGGCGTCAGTAGCCGCGAGCTCTCAGCCGCCAAATGCAGGTCTTATTGACTGCGAAGCCACATTGGGCGACCTGCGCGTCGACAATGGGGATGAAATGATGATGAGGACAGCACAACACCCAGTCCCTGAGTGGGAGCACGATGTTGAAGATTCGGGACGAATCTTCTTTGATGGCAGAAGGTACCCTGCACCACAAATAAGTACAGGCTTGGATTTGCGGAATTCGTGTAAATTTCGAGCAGCTATCGTTGCAATATCATAGTTAAAGGATCAAATGTCACATCGGATAGCAGGCACGGGCGATGTTGACAGTTTTGAGACGATTCTGCGAGACAGGTTTACGACACGGCACATACGCGGGAAGGCACGGCCCGGCGGGCACTGCGTACACACACACTACTGGCCATTAAAATTACTACACCAAGAAGAAATACAGATGATAAAGGGGTATTCATTGGACAAATATATTATTCTAGTACTGACATGTGAATACATTTTCACACAATTTGGGTGCATTAATCCAGAGAAATCAATACCCAGACAACCACACCTGAACGTAATAACGGCCTTGAAACGCCTGGGCGTAGAGTCAAACAGAGCTTGGATAGCGTGTACAGGTAGATTTGCCCATGCAGCGTCAACACGACACCACAGTTCATCAAGAGTAGTGACTGGCGTATTGTGACAAGCCAGTTGCTCGGCCACCATTGACCAGACGTTTTCAATTCGTGAAAGATCTGGAGAATGCGGTGGCTAGGGCAGCAGCCGAACATTTACTGTATCCAGAAAGACACGTACAGGACCTGCAACATACGGTTGTGCATTATCCTGCTGAAATATAGGGTTTCGCAGGGATAGAATGAAGGGTAGAGCCACGGGTCGTGACACATCTGAAATGTAACGTCCACTGTTCAAAGTTCCGTCAAGGCTAACAAGAGATGACCGAGACGTGCAACCAATGGCACCCCATACCATCACGCCGGGTGATACGCCACTATGGCAATGACGAGTACACGCTTCCAATGTGCGCTCACCGCGATGTCGCCAAACACGGATCCGACCATCATGATATTGTAAGCAGAACCTGGATTCATCCGAAAAAAAGACGTTTTATCATTCGTGCAATCAGGTTCGTCGCTGAGTTCACCATCGCAGGCGCTCCTGTCTGTGATGCAGCGTCAAGGGTAACCGCAACCATGGTCTCCGAGCTGATAGTCCACAATGCTGAAAACGTCGTCGAACTGTTCGGGCAGATGGTTGTTGTCTTTGCAAACGTCCCCATCTGTTGACTCAGAGATCGAGACGTGGCTGCACGATCCGTTACAGCCATGCAGATAAGCTGCCTGTCATCTCGACTGCTAGTGATACGGTGTCGTTGGGATCTAGTAGGCCGTTCCGTATTACCCTCCTGAACCCACCGATTCCATATTCCACTAACAGTCATTGGATCTCGACCAACGCGAGCAGCAGTGTCGCGATACGATAAACTGCAATCGTGATAGGCTAGAATCCGACCTTTATCAAAGTCGGAAACGTGATGGTACGCATTCCTGCCCCTTACACGAGGCATCACAACAACGTTTCACCAGGTAACGCCGGTCAACTGCTGTTTGTGTATGAGGAATCGGTTGGAAACTTACCTCATGTCAGCACGTTGTAGGTGTCGCCACCAGCGCCAACCTTCTCCGAATGCTATTAAAAGTTAATCATTTGCATGTCACACCATCTTCTCCGTGTCGGTTAAATTTCGCGTCTGCAGGACGTCATCTTCGTGGTGTAGCAATTTTAATGGCCACTAGTGTATGAAGTAAGCAGGGCAGCACAGGACACCACCGTGCTGTGAGGAACCCATACGTTGCAATTACAACAGCGCCTAGTGACCTGTGTGTACGGGCCGAAGCGGTCTGAGGAAATATGCCGTTGTAATTATCAAAGGGCGCTCCACTTGTACCCTCCGGATGAACTACGCCAGAGGCGAAGGGAAAAGACGTATAAATAAGCGAGCCTGTAGGCTCAAATCAGGCCGTCATGTTTCCATTTCGTCTGCGTCTAGAACCGGAGAAAATGACGATTGTTTATGTTGCAGCCAACCACGACGACCTTTTGGAGTCGGATATCGGCGACCATCCGGCCCACTGAAGCTGCCTCCAACCTCCGCTGCACGGACGACTCTAGCTGTGGCGCGACAAGTCGTGTCTTGTAGCTACAACAGCGCGAGGAGCGAGAGGGCTGCTAGCCCCCGCTGTCTGGGTGACGTTGTACAGCGCACTGCAAGCTGCCGTCCATAGGGGTGATTCCTGGGCGCAGACTGGCGGTCTGTCGGGAGTAGAGCCGTCTGAGGGCACTGATCGAACTACCTGGGTGGACGGCTGAAGCTGCTAAGGCTCACTACAACGGGTCGATTATTACACGTCGATGCTCTACACGGGACCCACGAGTCGTGCTTGAGGGAGCAGTCAGCCGCGTTCCTGGCCACAGGCACACAGTTAACGCATGCGGCGGTCTCTTAGCCGTGGAGCGAATAGGATGGCTACGTCCGCAAGGCTGGGCCACCCAAAACCGACACTACCAGATTCCGGCGTTCGCGTTGGCACTGAACCACGCACGCTGCACTGCGCCATCGCCGAGTTCAGCGCAAGGACGGCTGTGTACCTTCGATGTACATTGAAGAGCCAAGGAAACTGGTAACATGCCTAATATCGTGTAGGAGCCACCGCGAGCACGAAGAAGTGCCGCAACACGACGTGACATGGACCCGACTAATGTCTGAAGTAGTTCTCGAGTTAACTGAACCATGAATCGTGCATGGTTGTTCATAAATCCGTAAGAGTACGAGGAGTGGAGATCTCTTCTTAAGGGCGCGTTGCAAGGCATCCCAGGTATGCTCAATAATGTTCATGTCTGGGGTGTTTGGTGCCCAGAGGATGTGTTTAAACTCAGAAGAGTGTTCCTGCAGCCACTCCGTATCAATTCAGCAGGTGTGAGGTGTCATAGTGGAATTGGAATGGTTCACGTCCGTCGGAATTCACAATTGATACGAATGGATACAGATGATCAGACGGGATGGCTACGTACGTGTCACCTGCCAGAGTCGTATCTAGTCGTATCAGGGGTCCAGTATCACTCCAACTGCATACGCCCCACCCCATTACAGAGCCTCCACCAACTTGAACAGTCCCCTGCTGACGTTCAGGGTCCATGGATTAATGAGGCTGTCTCCGTACCCTTACGCGTCCACTCACTTGATACAATTTGAAACGAGAGTCGTCCAACTACGGAACATATTTCCCGCCATCAACAGTCCAATGTCGGTGCTGATGGGCCAAGGCGAGGCGTGAAGCTTTCTGTCGTTCATTCACCAAGGGTACACGAGTGGGCCTTCGACTCCGAAAGCCCGTATCAGTGATCTTTCGTTGAATGGTTCGCACACTGACACTTGTTGATGGGCCAGGACTGAAACCTGCAGCAATTTGCGGAAGTGTTGCACTTCTGTCACGTTGAACGATTCTCTTCACTTTTATTTTATCCATACTGGATGAGATGTCGAGGTTGTGAATGACAGTGTTAAAAATATATCGGCTTAAACCCTTGTTTATAGTGTAAAACACCAACATTGACCCGTTTCGGAAGTCAAGTTTCCATCACCAGAATAATAAAAAGTAAAAAAACCTGTTAAAACTCGCTAAAACGGAACATGACATAGGCACAATAAAATTGATAATAAAATTGAAACATCGTGGCTACTTCCCTTGTTGCAGCCGTGTCTTCCAAGGTGCATCTCCACATAGTTGTCAAAATATAAAAAAAACTCTAAAATGGTGTCGCCTATGGTGTTCAACATCTAACCACATGGATCTCTCCTCTATCGTCGTAAACCGCTTGTGCATCTTCGTTGATACCACACACCACGTAGCCAAACACGACAATAAAACGCGAGTGAACTCACGCGCAAGTAAACAAGGAAGTCACAGAGATGTCTATACAAACAGGTAACGTATACATGTTCCAAGGATCTCATGAAATTATGGTAGTCTTCCAATTGCTAAAAATGTAGTTACTAAAAGAAACCAGCCAAATGTTTGAAAAAGTTATCTGTATCACCAGTTTGCTGTTCATTCAGTGTGTTCTGATTATTCACGCTATGTATCGTAATTTCCAGGTGTTCTAGTAGAGCCAGCTTTTTGCCTTTGTCCTGTCTATGTAAAATAAGGAGATCCTGATCTATTCCCAACATGGGGTGTCCCGTTTCCCAAATATGCGTGGCTACAGCTGACTTTTCGAAATTATGAAGCCGGAAAGCATCGCTATATTCTTTGTAACGTACTTTAAAGGACCTACTAGTTTGGCCTACTTGCACGTGTTACACTGAATTTTATAGACTCCAGCTCTCTCATATTTATCGCTTTCCTGCTGTAAATTATTTCTTAGTTTAAACCGCAGGGTATTATTGGTCTGAAAAGCGGTATCAACTTTAAAATGTTTGAAAATGTTTGCCACTTTTTGCGAAATATCACCGAAGTATGGTATTGTGACTCTCGTAATATTATTTGCGATATTCTTCCTTGCATTTGCGCGCTGTTTCTGTCGTATAAATTTATTGACAACGTTTTGGCGATATCCGTTAGCTCTGGCTAGTTGTTTCACGATGTTCAGCTCAGACATTCTGTCTTCTTCATTCATAGGGACTCTAAAGGCTCTATTTATCAAAGATCTAAAAGCAGAAAGTTTCGGGCTATTAGGATGGCAGGAATTATTTTGTATCAACACATGAGTTGTGGTTACTAAAATATTTAGGAAACGGCACACCTGGGAAATGGTCGTACGGGAAAATCCCGACTGCATCGCTACCTCTAAGATGCTGTGTCCCATCGCTATAACACCACGTTCAAACTCAGTATTAACCTACCTAACAACTACTCCAGACACTTGTGTCTCATAAGGGGCGTTCAAAAAGAAACGAGCCAGAGGCATAATTACAGAAATCAGTACCTCTATGTTCGAAGTATTGACCCTGCCTGTTGCCACACTTGTCGCTCTGTGACACGAGGCTGTGAATGGCTGTCTCATAAAATTCCTGGGGCGGCAATGTTAACCAGTTCCGCACGTACAGCTGGACGTTGCCGTCCACACGAATGCAGGAAAGGTTATGCTGCCGTTCTTCTTTGACCAAGATGGCCCCCTTGCATTCACTTCCGGCAGTCCGGGACAACACCGAATGCACAGCGTTACTTCCAAACCTTGACCATCCTTCGCCAAGCGATCAAATCAAAACGACCAGGCATTCTCACCCGTGGGGTCATCCTGCTCCACGGCAATGCTAAGCCTCATACGGCCAACACAGTCGCGGCACTCCTGCAGAAATTCAAATTGGAGGTTCTCTTCCAGCCTTCAGACAGTCCGTACCTCTCTCCCTGTGATTACGCCATTTTTGGTCCCCTTAGAAAGGCTCTGCGGGGCAAACGATTCACCTCGAACGACGACCGTTAGCACAGCCTGTTCTGTTGATGGTACGGTCTACTGCCTGTCGAATCTCTGGAACAGTTCTGAAGCGAACGAAGTGGTTCCTCCATCTTCGGAATCAAATCGAAGTCACAAGGATTTAAGTCCGGGGAGCATGGTGGATGGTACAGTACTTTCCAGTCGCATCGACCGAACAGAGCAGCCACAGCCTGCGCTGTGTGCGCCAGCGCATTGTCGTGCAAAATGATAATGATGGGTGGGTTGCGCAGAAAGTGTCGCCGCTTCTTTCGCAAAGCTGGTCGCAGATGATTCTCCAAAAACGAACAGTAATACTGTGCATTCACAGCCTGCGGTGGAGGAACGTAATGCTTTGGGATAACACCATCACAGTCGTACAAGAGAATTACCATCAACAGAACAGGCTCTGCTAACGCTATACTACGCCTTCCACATCACTGGCAACGGGTTCTACACAACGCTGGTGACTACTTTGAAGGACAGTAACAGGTGCAAACTTGTAATTCTTTTGTATCGGTTATGAATAAATAGTTGCCACTGTTTAAGTTCCAGCCCTCGTTTATAGGCGTTGCCGATCGCACCGCCGTATTCTACCTGTATTTGAATACGCATGCCTACACCAATTTCTTTGGCGCTTCAGTGTAATAAAGGCAATGATACAATTGCATGTGTTTCTCTGCATGCTTTGGCGTGAGTCGTCCCTCTCTCCCAAACCATACGTCTCGGTCGTTCTGACATATTACAACCCCTGAGCTCGGGGAGGTTGTAACAATTCGTATATCTTACTGATTCAAAGAAGTCAACTCCTAAAATAAACTTGAGAATAGGTTTAAAACAAGTTTAATAATTTCTGATCGGCAGATAAACTACTTACCGTGCAAAGTTCATTACTTTTCACAGTATCGCAGAAGGAATTATTATCCCACAGATCTTGACGATCTTTTAGGAGTAAGCTCAACAATTAAGGAATGGGCAGGTTATTTGGAGAGTTGAGAGGGCATTTGTTTTCCTTTAACGGATAACAAAATCGAGGCAAATTTGCGAAGTACTTGGCAATATGAGCTCAGTTATTAGTATGGCGTAGCACCCCTTGCGGCCTGGATGCACGCAATGATAAAGTCAGAAAGAGTGTCATAAACCTGTTGTTTCCCGTCGTGAGGCATTCTGGCGTACTACTGTTGCAACTGGTCTCCGATATTCTGGATACTGACAACGAGACAGATTTTACGTCTGAGCTGGTCCCGTAAATGTTCCCTCGAGGGCAGTTCTGGGGATCTTGCTGGCCACGGGAGTTCCTCTGCATCTACGTCTGCATGGATACTCTGCAAGTCACACTTAAGTGCCTGGCAAACGGTTCATCGAACGACCTTCTCAATAATTCTACTTTATTCCAATTACGAATACGTTTGCGTCCGAGCTCTGATTTCCCTTATTTTGTTATGACGATTGTTTCTTCTTCTGTGGGTCGGTGTGAACAAAATACTTTCGCATTCAAAGAAGAAAACTGGTGAATCAAATTTCGAGAGAAGATGCCCCTGCAGTGAAAAACGCCTTTCTTTTAATGATATGCATCCCAAATCCTGAATCATGTCCGTGACACCCTCTCCCCTATTTCGCGAAAATACGAAAAGGGCCGCTCTTCTTTCAACCTTCTCGATGTACTCCGTCAGTCCTATATGGTAAGGATCCCACAACGCGTAACAGTATTCTAAAAGAGGACGGACAAGCGTAGTTAGGCAGTCTCTGTAGCAGATCTGTTGCATGTTCCAAGCGTTCTGCCAATCAAACGTAGTCTTAGGTCGGCCTTCACCACAACTTTTCTGTATATTCTTTCCAATTTAAGTTGTTCGTAATTCAAATTTTTAGGTATTTAGTGGAATTTAGAGCCTTTAGATTTGATTGATTTATACCGGCCAGCGTATCCGGGAGCGCTACTGCACTGCTTCCTGGGCTAGTGTAGGCGCGCCGGCCTCGGATTAACGCCGGGGGCAGGTATGTCAGCCAGCCTGGATGTGGTTTTAGGAGGTTTTCCACATCTCGCCAGGCGAATACCGGGCTGATCTCCACGTTCCGCCTCAGTAAGCCGGCTCGCAGACATTTGAAAACGTTAGCACTCGTCCGTGGCTTACACTACACGCAAACAGCTGGGGTACACTCATTCTGCCTGGGTGTAGGGGTGGCGGCAGGAAGTGCATCCGGTCACCCCCTAAAAGTAACAGTGCCAAATCAATAGTAACACGGCCGACCCCCCTTTGGCGCGGGACAAAGGCCCCGGAAGAAAGAAAGACAGAAATATTTGACTGATTTATCATGTAATAGAAGTTTAACAGATTCCTTTTAGCACTCATGTGGGTGAGAGCACACTTTTCGTTATTTAGGGTCAACCGCCAATTTTCCCACCATACGAATATCTTTTCTAAACTGTTTTGCAAGTTGCTTTGATCTCCTGATGACATTACTAGACGGTAAACGACAGCATGACCTGCAAACAGCCTAAGACGGCTGCTCAGAGTGTCTCCAAATCGTTTATGTAGATAAGGAATAGCAAAGGTCATGTAACCCTACCTTGTTGGACGCCAGAATCACTTCCTTTTTACTCAGTGACTTTCCGTCAGTTACTACGAACTGCGACGTGTGTGACAGGAATTACGAATCGAGTCACATGTCTGAGACGATATTGCATAAGCACGCAATTTCATTACAAGCCCCTTGTGTGGTACAGTGTCAAAAGCCTTCTGAAAACCTAGAAATACGGAATCAATTTGGAATGCTGTTCAGATCCCCGTTTCTGAGATGCTCGTCCTTATGCATTGGGCTGTAAAGCTTTGCCCTCTGTCGAGGAAACTTACCGTAGTGTATTTCCCCATTTGCGGGCCATACGGTCGCTAGAATGTTTTCCAATTCGTCTCCGCTTCTTCTCTACATCGTCACGTGCCCGTAACGCCTTGACGATGCGTTCCGTCTCTCGGTGAGGTGTAGTCATAATGATTACGATCAGCACTGTACGTCTAGTAAGGTTACCACGCCGGGAAAATCAGAGGGATCAGGGCTCATACGGAGATTTACTGACAGTTCTTCATATGCACCGTTTGGTATGGAATGGGGAAAGGACAAAAGAGGAAAAGATAGATACACAGGAAGTATTCCCTTTCACACACTGTAAGGTGGTTTACGAAATATAGATGTAGATGCAGATAGAGTGACAGAGTGAGTACCTTTTTGCGCAGCAGCTCTTTCGGCGGTGGATGCTGGAGGCGCCCCCACGCCAGCTTCCATAGACAGCGCTGTAGTGTCTTCTTGCACGGACCACCAGCCTCGCACCGAGCCAGCGGCTCTGGCTCTGGCGTCGGCGGCTCCTATAGTAACACACAGCATCGCTCTACAGAAACATCAGTGAGAGGATACAGTCGTGTTCACAATGTGAAAAATACTGTCTACACTACTGGCCATTGAAATTGATACACCACGAAGATGACGTGCTACAGACGCGAAATTTAACCAACAGGAAGACGATGCTGTGATATGCAAATGATTAGCTTTTCAGAGCAATCACACAAGGTTGGCGCCGGTGGCGACACCTACAACGTGCTGACATGTGGAAAGTTCCCAACCGATTCCTCATACACAAACAGCAGTTGACCGACGTTGCCTGGTGAAACGTTGTTGTGATGCCTCGTCTAAGGAGGAGAAATGCGTACCATCACGTTTCCGACTTTGATAAAGGTCGGATTGCGGTTTATCGTATCGCGATATTGCTGCTCGCGTTCGTCGAGATCCAATGACTGTTAGCAGAATATGTAATCGGTGGGTTCAGGAGGGTAATACGGAACGCCGTGCTTGATCCCAATGGCATCGTATCACTAGCAGTGGAGATGACAGGCATCTTATCCACATGGCTGTAACGGATCGTGCAGCCACGTCTCGATCCCTGAGTCAACAGATGGGGACGTTTGCAAGACAACCACCATCTGCACAAACAGTTCGACGACGTTTGCAGCAGCATGGACTATCAACTCGGAGACCATGGCTGTGGTTACCCTCGACTCTGCATCACAGATAGGAGCGCCTGTGATGGTGTACTCAACGACGAACCTGGGGGCACGAATGGCAAAGCGTCATTTTTTCAGATGAATCCAGGTTCTGTTTAACAGTATCATGATGGTCGCATCCGTGTTTGGCGACATCACGGTGAACGTACACTGGAAGCGTGTATTCGTCATCGCCATACTGGCGTATCACCCAGCGTGAGGGTGTGGCGTGCCATTGGTTGCACATCTCGGTCACCTCTTGTTCGCATTGACAGCACTTTGAACAGTGGACGCTACATTTCAGATGTGTTACGACCCGTGGCTCTACCCTTCATTCGATCCCTACAAAACCCTACATTTCAGCAGGATAATGCACGACCGTATGTTGCAGGTCCTGTACGGGCCTTTCTGGATACAGAAAATGTTCGGCTGCTGCCCTCGCCAGCACATTCTACAGATCTCTCACCAATTGAAAATGTCTGGTCAATGGTGGCGGAGCAACTGGCTCGTCACAATACGCCAGTCACTACTCTTGATGAAGTGTGGTATCGTGTTGAAGTGGCATGCACAGCTGTACCTGTACACGCCATCCAAGCTCTGTTTGACTCAATGCCCAGGCGTATCAAGGCCGTTATTACGACCAGAGGTGGTTGTTCTGGGTACTGATTTCTCAGGATCTATGCACCCAAATTGCGTGAAATTGTAATCACTTATCAGTTCGAGTGTAATATATTTGTCGAAATATATTACACTATAAAATATCTGCATTTGTTCTGGTGCAGCAATTTTAATGGCCAGTAGTGTAGTTCATCATGGCAGTGAAGTAGTTTTCCAGTTGGCATTGAGACATTGTAACATCTCATTTCCTGAGCACGCCTTTCGCGTCGCCTTCTGGCCTTATCTATTGAGTTAACGAGCAGGATTTTCTACTAATCCTCATGAACGGGTTGTGGTTTGAACGTACAATACGAATTTTAAGCACGGATATTTCTCCACTGACTGTCGTTGTGCGACGTAGCGCGCTCTTTCGCTCATCGACGGCGGTTCTGCATCATAAGTTGTCCACCTGCCTCGATGCTGCTGCAGATCTGCACGCGTAACTACTGACTTCAGCTACTTACGATATCTCAGAAAAGCAGTGTTGAAGATACTGAGATTTCATAACTACACGTCGGAGGCCGCTGTAAGTGCAAAAAGCTGAAAACAGCCTTGTCATCTCTAAAGAATAAATCGGAAATGGGTTGCTGTTCAAATTTCTAAGTGAAAGGTCCTTTTAGACTTGCATTAGGATTTTTTATTGCTATTAAGCAAGGTCATCAGCCTACATGTGTTCAAATCATTAAAGTTCCTGTTCACAGTCCTCGTCACACTCAAACAGCCAGAAATTTCCTATCCAATTCCGAAATCATTTACGAGAGTAACACAGTGTATAAACTGCTATTTACTTATGGACTCTGCATTCAGTGGTTGTCTTTAAATAAAGTTTTTGCTCGCCATAAATACTCAGTAAAAAAAAATTTACTTAGTACAACCACGCTTTTGGTTCAAAGTTTACACACGCGATTTTCTCCACAACAAAATATCTCTCGACTCTTAAAATTTCACAAATAGTTAATGGTAAACACCAGCTACTTTTATCACTGTACTGAAACGCGGAAGTCACAATATCACAATTTACACACAGTGCGTTCGGACACTTTCAGCATGACCAGCTCCTTTGAAAGCTAGTCCACCACTTCCTTCTTCTCTCTCTCTGTCTCTACAAGCACCTCTGTCTCATGCGTTAGGTGGCACACCGTCTCCCTTCTTATTGGTTGTACAGAATTACGGCCAATCAGAACTGACTTTCAGGGCGTGGCTAGCGCCAAAATCTAGCAAGAACCAACCACTGCTCTGAGCTCACTGACGTCATTAAAATAAGCAACTCAAAACTCTATTGTTAAACAAATAAATTGAAATAAACTTTAAGCAGTACTTTACGTCTGGATTTAACTACACTCCTGGAAATAGAAATAAGAACACCGTGAATTCATTGTCCCAGGAAGGGGAAACTTTATTGACACATTCCTGGGGTCAGATACATCACATGATCACACTGACAGAACCACAGGCACATAGACACAGGCAACAGAGCATGCACAATGTCGGCATTGGTACAGTGTATATCCACCTTTCGCAGCAATGCAGGCTGCTATTCTCCCATGGAGACGATCGTAGAGATGCTGGATGTAGTCCTGTGGAACGGCTTGCCATGCCATTTCCACCTGGCATCTCAGTTGGACCAGCGTTCGTGCTGGACGTGCAGTCCGCGAGAGACGACGCTTCATCCAGTCCCAAACATGCTCAATGGGGGACAGATCCGGAGATCTTGCTGGCCAGGGTAGTTGACTTACACCTTCTAGAGCACGTTGGGTGGCACAGGATACATGCGGACGTGCATTGTCCTGTAGTAACAGCACGTTCCCTTGCCGGTCTAGGAATGGTAGAACGATGGGATCGATGACGGTTTGGATGTACCGTGCACTATTCTGTGTCCCCTCGACGATCACCAGAGGTGTACGGCCAGTGTAGGAGATCGCTCCCCACACCATAATGCCGGGAGTTGGCCCTGTGTGCCTCGGTCGTATGCATTCCTGATTGTGGCGCTCACCTGCACGGCGCCAAACACGCATACGACCATCATTGGCACCAAGGCAGAAGCGACTCTCATCGCTGAAGACTACATGCATCCATTCGTCCCTCCATTCACGCCTGTCGCGACACCACTGGAGGCGGGCTGCACGATGTTGGGGCGTGAGCGGAAGACGGCCTAACGGTATGCGGGACCGTAGCCCAGCTTCATGGAGACGGTTGCGAATGGTCCTCGCCGATACCCCAGGAGCAACAGTGTCCTTAATTTGCTGAGAAGTGGCGGTGCGTTCCCCTACGGCACTGTGTAGGATCCTACGGTCTTGGCGTGTATCCGTGCGTCGCTGCGGTCCGGTCCCAGGTCGACGGGCACGTGCACCTTCCGCCGACCACTGGCGACAACATCGATGTACTGTGGAGACCTCACGCCCCACGTGTTGAGCAATTGGGCGGTACGTCCACCCGGCCTCCCGCATGCCCACTATACGCCCTCGCTCAAAGTCCGTCAACTGCACATACGGTTCACGTCCACGCTGTCGCGGCATGCTACCAGTGTTAAAGACTGCGATGGAGCTCCGTATGCCACGGCAAACTGGCTGACACTGACGGCGGCGGTGCACAAATGCTGCGCAGCTAGCGCCATTCGACGGCCAACACCGCGGTTCCTGGTGTGTCCGCTGTGCCGTGCGTGTGATCATTGCTTGTACAGCCCTCTCGCAGTTTCCGGAGCAAGTATGGTGAGTCTGACACACCGGTGTCAATGTGTTCTTTTTTCCATTTCCAGGAGTGTATATAGTCGCGGACGTTCTGGCTGTGTTTCACATATTCAAACATGCTTGGACATCCGTATCCAGTAGTAGGATAACCACCGGTGGATTCGTTCCCACGATACAAACCTGGAACACTTGCAAGTTCCTATATAGCATTACAAACTGAAAATTTAATTTTGGCGAATGTCCTACATACACTCACACTAGTACTCTCTTTCACACTCACCCTAACACAAAACATAAATATCTACTTGAAATTCTTAAAGTTATTGCTACAGCAAAATTACGAATGGTTTTCAAAAATGAAAACTTTCCAAATTTGAATCGAGACACTGAAGGTGTTATAATATATATATATATTGATTTAGTTTAGTTTTTTAAGTGTCGGATATTTAATTTTTTTACTGACTTTTCTTTTCTTTTTTGTAACTTCCAAATTATGACAGTTATTGACTTCAGATTTTGACAGATTGATCCTTTACACAACAGCAGGTTATGTACGTAATATGAAGTTCCTCAGGCTATTTCTATATAAGTTATTAATTTTTATAGTTGCAGAGAATGTAACTACTCTGTAAGCACCTCTCCGCTATTTTCACACGCTGTAGTCACGCCATATGGTCATGAAGCACGTCTGCAGGACACTGCTCGCCCGTTGCAGATCGTATAAAATTCTGACTGCTTACACTGGAGCCCACATACATTCACACAAGAAAGCTTTAATAGACAAATTCGCTAACGCACCCTAGCTGCGACGCCTCAGTTGTTTTCAGCACCCTTTGCAGAAATAGCTCCTCGTGTCCTCCCAGGAGGCAGCTCCTTACAGAAAAGCTGTAAACATGAGCGGAAAATGACTAGTCAGATTACCTACAGGGTGGCGCACGAAATGTGTTACCATTTTGTTTTTAAATATAAACTGTATTGTCAATACAATCTGAAAGGAACATATACGACAATGAAGAGCCGTCCATGGAGGTTTGATCTAACTCAGCTCATGCTCAATATGTCCACCATTTCGTTTCCTAACTTCCTTCAAACGAACACTGAAGTTAGTGATTACCCTACGGCACATGTCTTCCGTAATTTCACTGCAAGCTTGAAGAATAAGTCTTCTGAGCTCCATTAAATCACGTGGACGTTTCGGGAAATTTTTTCCTTTATGTACCCCCGTAGATGAAGACGAAATGGGAGATAAGATACTGCGTGAAGAGTTTGACATAGCACTGAAAGACCTGAGTCGAAACAAGGCCCCGGGAGTAGACAACATTCCATTAAAACTACTGACCGTCTTGGGAGAGCCAATCATGACAAAACTCTACCAGCTGGTGAACAAGACGTATGAGACAGGCGAAATACCTTCAGACTTCAAGAAGAATATAATAATTCCAATCCCAAAGAAAGCAGGTGATGACAAATGTGAAAATTACCGAACAGTTTAATAAGTCACAGCTGCAAAATACTAACGCGAATTCTTGCCAGACGAATGGAAAAACTGGTAGATGCGGACCTCGGGGAGGATCGGTTTGGATTCCGTAGAAATATTGGAACACGTGAGGCAATACTGACCTTACGACTTATCTTAGAAGAAAGATAAAGAAAAGGCAAACCTACGTTTCTAGCATTTGTAGACTTAGAGAAAGCTTTTGACAATGTTGACTGGAATACTCTCTTTCAAATTCTGAAGGTGGCAGGGTAAAATACAGGGAGCGAAAGGCTATTTACAATTTGTACAGAAACCAGATGGCAGTCATAAGAGTCAAGGGGCATGAAAGGGAAGCAGTGGTTGGGACAGGAGTGAGACAGGGTTGTAGCCTCTCCCCGATGTTATTCAATCTGTATATTGAGCAAGCAGTAAAGGAAACAAAAGAAAAATTCGGAGTAGGTATTAAAATTCATGGAGAGGAAGTAAAAACTTTGAGGTTCGCCAATGACATTGTAATTCTGTCAGTGACAGCAAAGGACCTAGAAGAGCAGTTGAACAGAATGGACAGTGTCTTGAAAGGAGGATATAAGATGAACATCAACGAAAGGAAGTAAAATAACTGGTGATGGTCGTAGTAGAGAGGATATGAAATGTAGACTGGCAATGGCAAGGAAAGCGTTTCTGAAGAAGAGAAATTTGTTAACATCTAATATAGATTTATGTATCAGGAAGGCGTTTCTGAAAGTATTTGTATGGAGTGTAGCCATGTATGGAAGTGAAACATGGACGATAACTAGTTTGGACAAGAAGAGAATAGAAGCTTTCCAAATGTGGTGCTACAGAAGAATGCTGAAGATAAGGTGGATAGATCACGTAACTTATGAGGAGGTATTGAATAGGATTGGGGAGAAGAGGAGTTTGTGGCACAACTTGACTAGAAGAAGGGATCGGTTGGTAGGACATGTCCTGAGGCATCAAGGGATCACAAATTTATCATTGGAGGGCAGCGCGGAGGGTAAAAATCGTAGAGGGAGACCAAGAGATGAATACACTAAGCTGATTCAGAAGGATGTAGGTTGCAGTAGGTACTGGGAGATGAAGAAGCTTGCACAGGACAGAATAGCATGGAGAGCTGCATCAAACCAGTCTCAGGACTGAATACAACAACAACAACAACAACAACAACAACAACGACAACAACCTCCAAAGAAAAAAGTCACATGGATTGAGGTCTGGACTATTAGGTGGCCAATTTTGTCCGATATTGAAGCGACCTGGAAACCTGAGTGAAATGTTACGCATTTCGAAATGCTCCTCTAAAAACTCCAACACAGTGTTTGCAGTATGTGACCTTGTTCGATCTTGCATGAACCACTGAGTGTGAAGGGCAACGCAGTAGCAAGAAGCTGTGGAATGAAGCTATTGCGTAGCATGCTCAAATAACGGTCGCTGTTCACAGTTTCTTCAAAGAAAAAGGGCCCAGTAAGTCCGTGACTGGAAATTGCTGCCCACGCTGTAATCCTCGGAGCTTAATGTTGCCGTTCATGAAGCACTTGTGGGTTTTCATTGGGCCAAAAGCGTACATTTTGTTTGTCAACCACACCGTCTAAATGAAAATGCGCCTCGTCTGAAAACTAAACGTTGTTGAGAGGTTCTTTCCTATCCTCCGCCCACTGAGCAAACGGTAGTCTCTGCTGCTTGAGTTCTTCAGTGAGCTTCTGTGCACAGGTCATCTTGTATAGGTACATATGGAGGTCACTTTTAAGAATGCGTTGAACGGAGCGTCTGGATATTCGCAGTTGCACTGCTGCCTTTCTACACGATTTCCCGGGACCTCTCTGTACAGCAACTCGTATCGCTGCAATATTCTACGGCGAACAAACAGGCTTAGGCCGAGGTCGCTTCGCTTCCAATACTATTCCTTCCTGTACAAATTTATCGTACAACCTGTGGATGGTCTTCTTCCAAGGGACCCATCGTGTGTTAAACTGTTGTCGAAAACGCCCCTGAGTCACAACAAGCCTTTTCGTTTCATGAAAAAGTAACACAATTACCGACCGTTGCTGTGTCGTCAGTCTTCCATTATCAGCCATTGCTGCTTACTGGTCTCCTAGAGGCAGTATCGTGAATTTCGTAACTCATTTGTTTTTCCAAGGTCTACTGGTACTGCTGTAGAGATCACAGCGGGATATCTAATGTGCGTCGTAAATTGTGAAAGAAACAATTGGTAACACATTTCGTGCGCCACCCTGTATAATTGACATGCTGAACTAAGGCTGAGATTCAGACATATGTATTGAATTGAAATTAGTACTCAAAATAAACACCTCTGGCTGTAATAACGGTCTTGATACGCCTGGGCATTGAGTCAAACAGAGCTTGGATGGCGTGTACAGGTATAGCTCCCCATGCAGCTTCAGCACGATACCACAGTTCATCAAGAGTAGTGACTGGCGTATTGTGACGAGCCAGTTGCTCCGCCACCATTGACCAGACGTTTTCAATTGGTGACAGATCTGGAGAATGTACTGGTCAGAGGAGCAGTCGAATATTTTCTGTATCCTGAAAGGACCGTACAGGACATGCAACATGCGGTCGTGCATTATCATGCTGAAATGTAGGGTTTCACAGGGATCGAATGAAGGGTAGAGCCACAGGTCTTAACACATCTGAACTGTAACGTCCACTGTTCAGAGTGCCGTCAATGCGCACAAGAGGTGACAGAGACGTGTGACCAATGGCACCACATACCGTCACGCCGGGTGATACGTCAGTATGGCGATGACAAATACACGCTTCCAATGTGCGTCCACCACGATGACGCGAAACACGGATGCGACCATCGTGATGCTGTGAACAGAACCTGGATTCATCCGAAAAAATAGCGTTTTGCCATTCGTGCACCCAGATTCGTCGTTGAGCACACCATCGCAGGCGCTCCTGTCTGTGTTTCATTCTCAAGGGTAACCGCAGCCATGGTCTCCGAGCTGATAGTCCATGCTGCTGCAAACGTCGTCGAACTGTTCGTGCAGATGGTTGTTGTGTTGCAAACGTCCCCATGGATCGAGACGTGGCTGCACGATCCGTTACAGCCATGCGGATAAGATGCCTGTCATCTCGACTGCCAGTGATACGAGGCCGTTGGGATCCAGCACGGCGTTCCGTATTACCCTCCTGAACCCACCGATTCCATATTCTGCTAACAGTCATTGGATCCCGACCAACGTGAGCAGCAATGTCGCGATACGACAAACCGCAATCGCGATGGGCTTCAATCCGACCTTTATCAAAGTCGGGAACGTGATGCTACGCATTTCTCCTCCTTACACGAGGCATCACAACAACGTTTCACCAGACAACGCTGGTCAACTGCTGTTTGTGTATGAGGAATCGGTTGGAAACTTTCCTCATGCCAGCACGTTTTTGGTGTCGCCACTGACGCCAACCTTGCGTGAATGCTCTGAAAAGCTAATCGTTTGCATAACACGGCATCTTTTTCCTGTCGGTTAAATTTCACGTCTGTAGCACGTCATCTTCGTGGTGTAGCAATTTTAATGGCCAGTAGTGTAAGTTCATGAAGCAGTTTTTGGGGCCCGCGAAATCAAAGAGTCGATCTACAGCTGTCGAGGGGTGAGGTGGTCATTGGCTCTCAGAGGTAAAGTTTATGTTCTGAACTGGTTAACATGTCCGAACTTCTGGGGCTAGTGACCCCCGTGATACCGTCTGCTCCCTACGGCCTGCGAGAGCTCGCTGGGCTGCTCACCGGCTGCGGGGGCGGCCGCCTGCGCAGGCAGGGTTCCCCGGGGCGGCAGCAGGGCCTGGGACCCTACTGGGGCGGCGGGGGGCGGCGCGTCATCCAGCGGCCGTCCCAGTGGCGCCGCAGGTGGCACACCGCCCGCTGTTGCCACCGCTCCTCCTCCGTCAGCGGGGGCGGCTCTTCTATGCTCGCGGAACCTGTAGAGTACACCGCCTGTCAAAATACGCTGCCAGAAAAAAATCGCAACAACAGTGATAGTTGATACAGACTAACGTAATTTAGGGAATACATCCATCTAGGTAACATACAGAGGAGGACTAAAAAATGTGTCCACTGTTTAAAAGTTGAAAGGTCTCTGTTGGATTCCTTTCATGTTAATTTCTTAAAACTGTTGTTATTTACGGCATACATTCCACTTCGTCAGTAGGACAAGGGAGAGAAGGAAACATATTAGGTGTTTATGGATTGGGGCTAAGAAATGAAAGAGGAAGCCGTCTGGTAGAATTTTGCACAGAGCATAACTTAATCATAGCTAACACTTGGTTCAAGAATCATAAAAGAAGGTTGTATACATGGAAGAATCCTGGAGATACTAAAAGGTATCAGATAGATTATATAATCGTAAGACAGAGATTTATGAATCAAGTTTTAAATTGTAAGACATTTCCAGGGGCAGATGTGGACTCTGACCACAATCTATTGGTTATAAACTGTAGATTAAAACTGAAGAAACTACCAAAAGGTGCTAAATTAACTAGATGGGACCTGGATAGACTGAAAGAACCAGAGGTTGTAGAGTGTTTCAGGGAGAGCATAAGGGAACAATTGACAGGAATGGGGAAAAGAAATACAGTTGAAGAAGAATGGGTAGCTCTGAGGGATGAAGTAGTGAAGGCAGCAGAGGATAAAGTAGGTACAAAGACGAGGGCTGCTAGAAATCCTTGGGTAACAGAAGAAATATTGAATTTAATTGATGAAAGGAGAAAATATAAAAATGCAGTAAATGAAGCAGGAAAAAAGGAATACAAACGTCTCAAAAATGAGATCGACAGGAAGTGCAAAAAGGCTAAGCAGGGATGGCTAGAGGACAAATGTAAGGATGTAGAAGCTTATCTCACTAGGGGTAAGATAGATACTGCCTACAGGAAAATTAAAGAGACCTTTGGAGAGAAGAGAACCACGTGTATGAATATCAAGAGCTCAGATGGCAACCCAGTTCTAAGCAAAGAAGGGAAGGCAGAAAGGTGGAAGGAGTATATAGAAGGTTTATACAAAGGCTATTTACTTGAGGACAATATTATGGAAATGGAAGAGGATGTAGATGAAGACGAAATGGGGGGTAAGATACTGCGTGAAGAGTTTGACAGAGCACTGAAAGACCTGAGTCGAAACAAGGCCCCGGAGTAGACAACATTCCATTAGAACTACTGACGGCCTTGGGAGAGCCGGTCATGACAAAACTGTACCATCTGGTGAGCAAGATGTATGAGACAGGTGAAATACCCTCAGAATTCAAGAAGAATATAATAATTCAAATCCCAAAGAAAGCAGGTGCTGACGGATGTGAAAATTACCGAACTATCAGTTTAATAAGTCAGAGCTGCAAAATACTAACGCGAATTCTTTGCAGACGAATGGAAAAACTGGTAGCTGCGGACCTCGGGGAGGATCAGTTTGGATTCCGTAGGAATGTTGGAACCCGTGAGGCAATACTGACCTTACGACTTATCTTAGAAGAAAGGTTAAGAAAAGGCAAATCTGCGTTTCTATCATTTGTAGACTTAGAGAAAGCTTTTGACAATGTTGACTGGAATACTCTCTTTCAAATTCTGAAGGTGGCAGGGGTAAAATACAGGGAGCGAAAGGCTATTTACAATTTGTACAGAAACCAGATGGCAGTCATAAGAATCGAGGGGCATGAAAGGGAAGCAGTGGTTGGGAAAGGAGTGAGACAGGGTTGTAGCCTATCCGCGTTGTTATTCTATCTGTATATTGAGCAAGCAGTAAAGGAAAATTTGGAGTAGGTATTAAACTCCATGGAGAAGAAATAAAAACTTTGAGGTTCGCCGATGACAGTGTAATTCTGGCAGACAGCAAAGGACTTGGAAGAGCAGTTGAACGGAATGGACAGTGTCTTGAAAAGAGGATATAAGATGAACATCAGCAAAAGCAAAACGAGGATAATGGAATGTAGTCAAATTAAATCGGGTAATGCTGAGGGAATTAGATTAGGAAATGAGACACTTAAAGTAGTAAAGGAGTTTTGCTATTTGGGGAGCAAAATAACTGATGATGGTCGAAGTAGAGAGGATATAAAATGTAGACTGGCAATGGCAAGGAAAGCGTTTCTCAAGAAGAGAAATTTGTTAACATCGAATATAGATTTATGTATCAGGAAGTCGTTTATGAAAGTATTTGTTTGGAGTGTAGCCATGTATGGATGTGAAACATGGACGATAAATAGTTTGGACAAGAAGAGAATAGAAGCTTTCGAAATGTGGTGCTACAGAAGAATGCTGAAGATTAGATGGGTAGATCACATAACTAATGAGGAAGTATTGAATAGGATTGGGGAGAAGAGAAGTTTGTGGCACAACTTGACTAGAAGAAGGGATCGGTTTGTGGGACATGTTTTGAGGCATCAAGGGATCACAAATTTAGCATTGGAGGGCAGCGTGGAGGGTAAAAATCGTAGAGGGAGACCAAGAGATGAATACACTAAGCAGATTCAGAAGGATGTAGATTGCAGTAGGTACTGGGAGATGAAGAAGCTGCATCAAACCAGTCTCAGGACTGAAGACAACAACAACAACAACATTCCACTTCTAAATTTACTGTGGTGTTTCTCACTCTATCTGGGAGGAGACTGAGCAGTGATACGCGCAACTTTCACACCTAATCAAGAACAATCTGTCACACCACTACACTTTAAAACACAGTTTATACGTAATTCATGTCACACAGTCTCATACGGAACCTACATCCACTTTCTTTTATATACTGTATATGATAAGATACTGTCATCCCCCTTCCCTTCTGTGTGAAAGCATGAATGAGCAAATGTATTTCTAGTAGCATGCTTGATGGCAGCAGACAAGCCTGTCTGCTAGAGAACAGTAGGACCAACGTCGGAACAGGTTGCTACGCTGTCTAAAAGCAGAGATGTTTCTATTCTTGGTATGGTCCTGTCCGTCCCTTGTCATGTTGGTATAGGAAGCTGCCTCTCTGGTCACTTCCGTTTGTATCTGTGAAGCACCCTCGGTAGGGGCCCAGGCCAGTCTGTCCGCGGCGAGCGTCTGCAGTGGTAAGATCTCCGGCTAAGCGCGTGTCTGCTAACTCGGTAGGACAATGGATTTCTTAAGTTCAGCCTAACTGAAAACTTTTCTTTCAGGTTTAGATCTAAAATAACTTGTTGTTGTTGTTGTTGTTGTTGTCTTCAGTACTGAGACTGGTTTGATGCAGCTCTCCATGCTACTCTGACCTGTGCAAGTTTCTTCATCTCCCAGTATCTACTGCAACCTACATCCTTCTGAATCTGCTTAGTGTATTCATCTCTTGGTCACCCTCTACGATTTTTACCCTCCACGCTGCCCTCCAATGCTAAATTTGTGATCCCTTGATGCCTCAGAACAGATCCTACCAACCGGTCCCTTCTTCTAGTCAAGTTGTGCCATAAACTTCTCTTCTCCCCAATCCTTTTCAGTACCTCCTCATTAGTTATACGATCTACCCATCTAACCTTCAGCATTCTTCTCTAGCACCACATTTCGAAAGCTTCTATTCTCTTCTCGTCCAAACTATTTATCGTCCATGTTTCACTTCCATACATGGCTACACTCCATACAAATACTTTCAGAAATGACTTCCTGACAATTAAAACTATATTCGATGTTACAAGTTTCTCTTCTTAAAAAACGCTTTCCTTGCAATTGCCAATCTACATTTTATATTCTCTCTACTTCGACCATCATCAGTTATTTTGCTCCCCTAATAGCAAAACTCCTTTACAACTTTAAGCGTCTCATTTAATAATATAATTCCCTCAGCATTATCCGACTTAATTCGACTACATTCCATTATCCTCGTTTTGCTTTCGTTGATGTTTATCTTATATCCTCCGTTCAAGACACTGTCCATTCCATTCAACTGCTCTTCCAAGTCCTTTGCTGTCTCTGACAGAATTACAATGTCATCGGCGAACCTCAAACTTTTTATTTCTTCTCCATGGATTTCAAAACATGCTCCGAATTTTCCTTTTGTTTCCGACTGTGCTTGCTCAACATACAGATAGAATAACATCGGGATGAGGCTACAACCCTGTCTCACTCCGTTTCCATCCACTGCTTCCCTTTCATGTCCCCCGACAATTATAACTGCCATCTGGTTTCTGTACAAACTGTAAATAGCCTCTCGCTCCTTGTATTTTACCCCTCCCACCTTCAGAATTTGAAGGAGGGTATTCCAGTCAACTTTCTCTAAGTGTACAAAAGCGAGAAACGTAGGTTTGCCTTTCCTTAATCTAGCTTCTAATATAAGTCGTAGGGTCAGTATTGCCTCACGTGTTCCAATATTTCTACGGAATCCAAACTGATCTTCCCCGAGGTCGGCTTCTACTAGTTTTTCCATTCGTCTGTAAAGAATTCCTGTTAGCATTTTGCTGCTGTGGCTGATTAAACTGATTGTTCGTTAATTTTCACATCTATAAACACCTACTTTCTTTGGGATTGGAATTATAATATTCTTCTTGAAGTCTGAGGGAATTTGGCCTGTCTCACATATCTTGCTCACCAGATGGTAGAGTATTGTCAGGACTAGCTCTCCCAAGGCCGTCAGTAGTTCTAATGGAATGTTGTCTACTCCCGGGGCCTTGTTTCGACTCAGGTCTTTCAGTGCTCTGTCAAGCTCTTCACGCAGTATCATATCTCCCATTTCATCTTCATCTACATCCTCTTCCATTTCCATAATATTGTCCTCAAGTGCACAGCCCTTGTATAGACCCTCTATATACTCCTTCCAACTTTCCGCATTCCCTTCTTTGCTTAGATCTGGGTTTCCTTAAGAGCTCTTGATATTCATACAAGTGGTTCTCTTTTCTCCAAAGGTCTCTTTAATTTTCCTTTAGGCTGTTTCTATCTTACCCCTAGTGAGGTAAGCCTGTACATCCTTACATTTGTCCTCTATCCATCCCTGCTTAGCCATTTTGCACTTCCTGTCGATCTCATTTTTGAGACTTTTGTATTTCTTTTTGCCTGCTT
Organism: Schistocerca gregaria; assembly: GCF_023897955.1. Lineage (NCBI taxonomy): Eukaryota > Metazoa > Arthropoda > Insecta > Orthoptera > Acrididae > Schistocerca > Schistocerca gregaria. The sequence goes on from NC_064927.1 coordinate 386,221,901, forward strand.
CATTTACTGCATTTTTATATTTTCTCCTTTCATCAATTAAATTCAATATTTCTTCTGTTACCCAAGGATTTCTACTAGCCCTCGTCTTTTTACCTACTTGATTCTCTGCTGCATTCACTACTTCATCCCTCAAAGCTACCCATTCTAATGTATTTCTTTCTATCTTGACCACAATAATGCGTTCACTATGCTGTTTGTAGTACCTTACCCGCACTCCTATATTTTTTTATTCATTATTAAACCTACTCCTGCATTACCTCTATTTGATTTTGTATTTATAGCCCTGTAGCCACCTGAGCAGAAATCTTGTTCCTCCCGCCACCGAACCTCACTAATTCCCACTATATTTAACTTTAACCTATCCATTTCCCTTTTTAAATTTTCTAACCTGCCTGCCCGATTAAGGGATCTGACATTCCACGCTCCGATTCGTAGAAAGCCAGTTTTCTTTCTCCTGATGACCACGTCCTCTTGAGTAGTCCCCGTCCAGAGATCCTAGTGGGGGACTATTTTACCTCCGGAAGATATTACCAAGAGGACGCCGTCATCATTTAACCATACAGTAAAGCTGCATGCCCTCGGGAAAATTTACGGCAGTAGTTTACCCTTGCTGTCAGCCGTTCGCAGTGCCAGCACAGCAAGGCTGTTTTGGTTAGTGTTACAAGGCCAGATCAGTCAATCATCCAGACTGTTGTCCTTGCAACTACTGAATAGGCTGCTGCCCCTCTTCAGGAACCACGCGTTTGTCTGGCCTCTCACCAGATACCGCTCCTTTGTGATTTCACCTACGGTACGGCTATCTGTATCGCTGAGGCACGCAAGCCTCCCCACCAACGGCAAGGTCCATGGTTGACGGGATAAATTGCAACGCAGTGTAATTCGAGTGTAAAGTTCAGAATATCTTCCATTAGTTGCTTTGTCACTACTTTGTGAGTAAAGTGGAACCACGTGTTGATGATCCGTAACTGTAACTGTGATCATCAATCTTAAATGCGAATGTACGTGAGATTATAATGTCTCGTCTAGACAATATTTTTCAATATAGCAACTTTTCTTTATGTTCAACCCACGTGGGGTGTACTTTGTGAGACCAGTACCACGTGCTTATACAATTGTTTGACCCATCAGGTTAATAGTAAGACGATAGTAATCAGTTCGAGGTTTTCTCTTGTAAATTGCGTAATTTATTTTAATTGTGAAAACTATTGTGGAGTTACGCTCTTTGTGTAAACCAAGTTGACCACGTGAAGCATGTGGTGTAATCATCAAAGTAGCCCTCAGCTATTGTTTTTGGGAAGATTTCATAGAGAGTTATTATCAATGTAGTATACCAGTGGGTGGTAATTTCATGACGGACAGGATTGCGCTACAAACGTAACTTCTTTGGGTGAAAATTGAATCGGTTGGTTGTGGTTAATTTCCTCTTGCATATGTTTCGACGTTCTTCGAGTGTTATTTTATGAATGCAGTGTTGTATGCAGTCTCCCAATCTTGGCTCCATATTTGATGTGTTCCGTAAGATTACAAACTCACATTTTCACAATCCTAAATAAGGTACCAGTTTAGTTATGAATCAAGTTTAATATGCTGAAATTTTAACGGAACAATGATCAATGTTAAAATAAACGTCCAAATATAAACTGATTTATTTCTTTTTATTTAAGTTCTCTCTCTCTCCCTCTTTCTCTCTCTCTCTCTCTCTCTCTCTCTCTCTATACCGGTTGTCGTTAGATGACTATTAAAAGATTATCGTTAATGTTAGTCTGGTTGGGAATTTGGTGAGCTAGACTGGATACCTGATGAAACAGTTGCTCAGTAATGCAAGGTTAACTTCCCCAGATAGCTCACACCTTTTAACCCGCTTATATTGTCTTGAATATCAGCACCGCTTTCAGAACAACTTAGCGCATAAACATTACAAAGTCCACAACTTGCAAATTAATTGACGGAGTTGTCTCATTTTTGGTGAAAGTGTAGCTTAACTTACAGATATCACTGTAGGTGTTCGAAATGGTCACCATTGACATCCACACACAGACGATGCCGCCGAACTGCAGCACGAACTACTGACTGCAACGTGTTCAGTCGGATATTTGCACATGAATGTGAGACGGATTCTCCAAGTTCATCCGATGTGCGTGGCTTCTGTCGATAAACGACGTCCTTAAGTTTTCTCCACAGGTAAAAGTCCAGAGGAGTTAGGTTTGGGGAACGTGGTGGATACTCCACAGCACCTCTACGGCCTATCCATCTTCCTGGTAGATTTTCGTCGAGATACGCCCTAACACGATTTTGGTAGTGGGCTGGGGCACCATCTTGTTGAAAGTAAACTCTTCCGTCTCCATACACGTCTCGGATGGCAGGTATAATGGCTGTCTGAAGCTTCACGTCATCGGTAACTGTGCCGTCAAAGAAGAATGGCCCAATCAAGACCCGGTAAGACAACCCTCACCACACAATTACTCTTGACAAATTCACTGCTTTGTCAACATGGACGTTCGGATTTTCGGCCGCCCAGTAGATGCAATTGTGGCGATTTACTGTACCATTGAGTTCGAACTGTGCCTCATCAGACCACACAATCATCTCTGCAAACTCATCAGCGTTGCGAACCGTGTTAGTAAACCATTCGCAGTACTCCATTCTACGATCTGGGTCGTCCTCGTTCACTGCATGTAGCAATCGTGGGATGTAGCACTTCCACTCTGTTGCCTACAAAATTCGCCGAAGGCTTGAGCGACTCACTCCAGTTTCACGGGCACACTGTCTCACAGACTTCTGTCGTGAGGGAGTGAATTATTGTAACACACGACGGGAGACAGCTGGACTTGTTTGTGTTACAGGTCATCCAGATCGTTGTCTGTGTATATCTTTAACACAGCCTTCGGCTTCAAATTTGTCGCCGGCCGGAGTGGCCGTGCGGTTCTAGGCGCTGCAGTCTGGAACCGAGCGACCACTACGGTCGCAGATTCGAATCCTGCCTCGGGCATGGATGTGTGTAATGTATTTCGGCTAGTTAGATTTAATTAGTTCTAAGTTCTAGGCGACTGATGACCTCAGAAGTTCAGTCGCATAGTGCTCAGAGCCATTTGAACCATTTTTTTTTTTTTCAAATTTGTCTAGAATGCGACGAATCGTTAAACGTGTCGGTGGCTCTGTTTGATACTCATTTTGCCATTGCCGTTGAACCTCATTAATGTTTTGGTACTTAAAATACTATTTCAAAACTGACTTCCTTCATGGAATGTAAGCCTTGCGCCAGCCATGTTTACTCGCGCAACTAGGTACAACTAAGAACAATACAGTGACTATCTGACGCCTGTCATCTGACAAAACAAAACAACGCAATACAATGCTTGTGTGGCGATTGCGGGAACTACAAACTATTACACTACCAAAGATGAGACAACTCTGTCAATTACTTTGGCAGTTATGGTCTTTTAAACAGTGGATACATTTATTTGGACCCCTCTGTAGTTAGGTCATTAACACTGCAAAAAAATCGTTCAAATGGCTCTGAGCACTATCCGACTTATCTTCTGAGGTCATCAGTCGCCTAGAACTTCGAACTAATTAAACCTAACTAACCAAAGGACATCACACACATCCATGCCCGAGGCAGGATTCGAACCTGCAACCGTAGCGGTCGCACGCTTGCAGACTGTAGCGCCTAGAACCGCACGGCCACTTCGGTCGGCCATTAACACTGCAAGATCACAAGGTAATGTAAGTGTTGTGGTTGGCAGGAGAGCCAACACCGTGTTACTAAAGGAGGCCGAAATGCATGTGTTTTAGCTCACGCAGGCTGGCGTGAGGTCTGGAACATGACAAGGGAATTAGAATTGAGAAACACGGACGTAGCTGGTGGAATACTTAACTTTAATCCATTAATGATGAACGTCGCTCGTGACAGTACATGATTCCCAATATCAATGGTAACTGAATATGACGCCTTGCTAGGTCGTAGCAAATAACGTAGCTGAATGTTATGCTAACTATCGTCTCGGCAAATGAGAGCGTAGAAGTCAGTGAACCATCTCTAGCAAAGTTGGCTGTACAACTGGGGCGAGTGCTAGGAAGTCTCTCTAGACCTGCCGAGTGGCGGCGCTCGGTCTGCAATCAATGATAGTGGCGACACGCAGGTCCGACGTATACTACCGGACCGCGGCCGATTTAAAGGCTACCACCTAGCAAGTGTGGTGTCTGGCGGTGACACCAAAGTAAGCACGAGATAAGCAATCGCGCATTTGAACTGCTGGTAAATTAATAAAAGCTGTAACCGTCAGAATTTTGAATGCAAGCATGCAGACGTGTATGCATTGAGATGTACAGTTGTCGGATGTCAGTGTGTGGAATGGAGTTCTCTGCCTGTTGCACTTGGTCTTTCAGTACAGCGACAGTTCATTCTAGTTGTGTATACAGCTGGAGTTGCCGTCCTATCATGTCCCATCTGCTTTCCACTGGATACTGATTTATTGATCGTGCAGCCCAGGGAAAATGTTGACACTCTGTAGACCGTGATGTGTATGTGGGTGAGCGTTATCCTGTTGGAAAACACCTCCCCTGGAAGGCTGTTTACGAATGGCAGCACAACAGATCTAATCACCAGATTGACACAGAAATTTGCAGCTAGGGTGCATGGGATATCCGTGAGAGTGCTTCTGCAGATCGTAACTCAAGGTCGAGGACCAGTGTATCTACCACGCAGGCCTTCAGATGGTCTTCTTCTAAACAACATACGACCATCACTGCACCAGCTTTCATCAGGAAACACAACAGATCTCCAACTTGCCATCTAACGATCTCTTTCTTGATGCCACTTATGTCGGAAACGGCGGTGGTCTGGGGTCAGTGGAATGCACCTTACGAGCTATTTGGTTCTCAGTTCTTGAAGAAACTGATCTCCAGCAGTCCGCTGGGTTCCCGTGGTTCCAACAGCTGCTCAGATAGCTGTTGCAGGTTGTGTACGAAGCGTCAGAGCCATACGATGGTCTCTCCTTTCGGTAGTAGCGCGTGTCTGCCCGGAGCCTGGTTGTCTTGTGACTGTACGTTCTCGTGACCACTGCTGCCAGTAATCACGTACAATGCCTACATTCGTGCGACGTCTCCCTGCAACATCGCAAAAGGAACATTCAGTTTCTCGTAGCCGTATTACACGAACTCGTTCAAACTCAGAGAGGTGTTGATAATGGCGTCTTTGTTGCCTTAAAGGCAATGTCGACTAACAGCAACACATCGTGCTCGTAAAGGCATTCTTGACTAACAGTAACTCAACAACTAATTTTCACGATGGTTATAGCGTGTATTTAAAGAAAACCTGATTTGCATCCTTGTAATGGCGATACTAGCCTCACTCTTATGCGACTGGTGAAAAATCTGAATACACATCATCTTTCAGATGCTGGAAAACGCCTAACATTGTTCTTGTATTAAACTTCCTGGCAGATTAAAACTGTGTGCGGAACCGAGACTCGAACTCGGGACCTTTGCCTTTATCGGGCCAGTGCTCTACCATCTGAGCTACCCAACCACGACTCACGCCCCGCCTTACTTCCGCTAGTACCTCGTCTTCTACTTTTCCAAACTTCACAGAAGCTCTCCTGCGAACCTTGCAAAACTAGCTCTCCTGGAAGAAAGAATATTGCGGAGACATGGTTTAGCCACAGCCTAGGGGCTGTTTTCAGAATGATATTTTCAATCTGCAGCGGAGTGTGCGCTGATATGAAACTTCCTGGCATATTAAAACTGTATGCCGGGCCGAGACTCGAACTCGAGACCTTTGCCTTTCGCGGGCAAGTGCTCTAGAACAATATCCTTTCTTCTAGGCGTGCTAGTTCTGCAAAGTTCGCAGGAGAGCTTCTGTGAAGTTTGGAAAAGTAGGAGACGAGGTACTGGCGGGAGTAAAGCTGTCAAGAGGGGGCGCGAGTCGTGCTTGGGTAGATCAGATGGTAGAGCACTTGCCCACGAAAGGCAAAGGTCCCGAGTTCGAGTCTCAGCGCGCTACTCAATTTTAATTTCTCAGGAAGTTTCATATCAGCGCACGCTCCACTGCACAGTGAAATTTTCATTCTGGAAACATTCTTGTATCTCACACAGCTCCTTCTTGGAGTTGCGACATTCATTCCATCACTGAAAAACGCTCTTATAAGGGTAGTTAATAACGTACAAACTGATGAACCAAAATTTTATGACTGTCTCCTTAATACCACACTGGTCCAGCTTCAGAATGAAGTCCTGCAGCGATCCCGGGCGCCATGGACTCGGCAAGGTTTCTGAAGGAGTGTGGCTTTAGATGTCCAGAGCCTTGTAAGTTGAGGGCCGGTGGGCATCAAGTTAGCGTCCCAGACGCATTCCATCACGTGCAGGTCAGGTGAAGCTGGTGGCCGACAGGTCACAATCATCCTCGTCGCACAACTGTAACCTGGTTCTGCCTACTACCGTAGACTCATCGCTGGTTGATGACATTCACAGTTACCCTACTTAAGATGCCATCCATGTCGAGAAAGACATAAAACATGAAGGGTTACAGGCTGTCTGCAGTAATGTTGACGTAGCCTACAGCTGTCACGAAGCCTTCACTAACTACAGGTCCCGCTGAAGCCCAGGTGAATGTCCCCCGCGGCATAGTTCTGCTCCACACCAATCTACATCCGTGGCGCGGTCCATCTGGTTCGAGCACCCGTTTGCCTGGAAAATGTTGTATATAAACAGTGTCATCGATTTGGCGTAACAAGAAATGAGATTCGTGTGTACATTGATCCAAGGTCCAATCTCGATGATCCATTGTCTTATTAAATCACTATTGGCCATGATGTTAGGTCAGCATACATATAGGTAGGGGTCGTTTGCTGTGGAGCCACATGGTCACCAACCTACGCTAAAAGGCGTGCTCTGAACATCCTGTTTTTACTAGATACCCGTTCCTAGGCGCAGGGGCAGTAAAATGTGCCAATTGCAAAGTTGCGCCGGCCGAGGTGACCGAGCGGTTGTAGGCGCTGCAGTCTGGAACAGCGCGACCGCTAAGGTCGCAGGTTCGAATTCTGAATCGGGCATAGATGTGTCTGATGTCGTTAGGTTAGTTAGGTTTAAGTAGTTCTAAGTTCTAGGGGACTGATGACCTCCGATGTTGAGTCCCGTAATGCACAGAGCCATTTTAATCATTTGCAAAATTGCATACGTTAGTGGTGTTTGTGCATTTGCTACCCGTATCGTCTCTTCAACGATTTACCATTCTCTGCTCACCTTAAGCACACTCATTACCTCAAGTGCCTGCAGCGCCACCATAAGGGTAGTGATCATAATGTTTTCGCTCATCAGAGTGTGTAACACTTGAAAAAAAATAAAGTTATGTAATGAATTTTTTGTTGGTATTCAGGTTTATGTCTCCAGCCATAGTAACGCTGAAATACCTGCGCTCCATACGGTAAACGTAGTTGTCTTCGAAGATAGAAAAACTGGTTCAAATGGCTCTGAGCACTTAACTTCTGAGGTCATCAGCCGCCTAGAACGTAGAACTAATTAAACCTAACTAACCTAAGGACATCACACCCATCCATACCCGAGGCAGGATTCGAACCTGCGACTGTAGCAATCGCTCTGTTACAGACTGTAGCGCCTAGAACCGCACGGCCACTCTGTCTGGCTCTAAGACAGCAAATGAATTTTCTGTTTGTATTCAGGTATATGTCTGCAGTCCTAGTATACACTGAAATACTGTGCTCCATACAGAAAATGTGGTTATCTTCGAAACTAGCACCACTTTTCAAATTAGAAACTGACATATCAAAAATCTAGTATAAGGAAAATACATCGACATGTCAACGCCTACCGCACACTGATTCCAATCCAAAACGCGGATAGTTGTTTTCTGGAAGAAATCAGCACGGGTGACGAGACTTGATGTTATCACCTACCACAATACCACAAAGCCGAAAAATGACACTGAGAATCAGTGCTTTGACAACATAACCGATGTTCTAGGTAATGTGACGCCGTCGTTGAAGAATATGCCAAAGTAGGACGTTTCTGACATCTGACAGTTTCATGTCGTTTTATGAATGTTCCGTGCGTCGTACTCACGTGTCGGCACACTGGGTACGAGAGTAATCCGAAAAGTAAGGTCTCCTATTTTTGTGTAAGTACACTCCCGGAAATGGAAAAAAGAACACATTGACACCAGTGTGTCAGACCCACCATACTTGCTCCGGACACTGCGAGAGGACTGTACAAGCAACGATCACACGCACGGCACAGCGGACACACCAGGAACCGCGGTGTTGGCCGTCGAATGGCGCTAGCTGCGCAGCATTTGTGCACCGCCGCCGTCAGTGTCAGCCAGTTTGCCGTGGCATACGGAGCTCCATCGCAGTCTTTAACACTGGTAGCATGCCGCGACAGCGTGGAAGTGAACCGTATATGCAGCTGACGGACTTTGAGCGAGTGCGTATAGTGGGCATGCGGGAGGCCGGGTGGACGTACCGCCCAATTGCTCAACACGTGGGGCGTGAGGTCTCCACAGTACATCGATGTTGTCGCCAGTGGTCGGCGGAAGGTGCACGTGCCCGTCGACCTGGGACCGGACCGCAGCGACACACGGATGCACGCCAAGACCGTAGGATCCTACGCAGTGCCGTAAGGGACCGCACTGCCACTTCCCAGCAAATTAGGGACACTGTTGCTCCTGGGGTATCGGCGAGGACCATTCGCAACCGTCTCCATGAAGCTGGGCTACGGTCCCGCACACCGTTAGGCCGTCTTCCGCTCACGCCCCAACATCGTGCAGCCCGCCTCCAGTGGTGTCGCGACAGGCGTGAATGGAGGGACGAATGGAGACGTGTCGTCTTCAGCGATGAGAGTCGCTTCTGCCTTGGAGCCAATGATGGTCGTATGCGTGTTTGGCGCCGTGCAGGTGAGCGCCATAATCAGGACTGCATACGACCGAAGCACACAGGGCCAACACCCAGCATCATGGTGTGGGGAGCGATCTCCTACACTGGCCGTACACCTCTGGTGATCGTCGAGGGGACACTGAATAGTGCACGGTACATCCAAACCGTCATCGAACCCATCGTTCTACCATTCCTAGACCGGCAAGGGAACGTGCTGTTCCAACAGGACAATGCAAGTCCGCATGTATCCCGTGCCACCCAACGTGCTCTAGAAGGTGTAAGTCAACTACCCTGGCCAGCTAGATCTCCGGATCTGTCCCCCATTGAGCATGTTTGGGACTGGATGAAGCGTCGTCTCACGCGGTCTGCACATCTAGCACGAACGCTGGTCCAACTGAGGCGCCAGGTGGAAATGGCATGGCAAGCCGTTCCACAGGACTACATCCAGCATCTCTACGATCGTCTCCATGGGAGAATAGCAGCCTGCATTGCTGCGAAAGGTGGATATACACTGTACTAGTGCCGACATTGTGCATGCTCTGTTGCCTGTGTCTATGTGCCTGTGGTTCTGTCAGTGTGATCATGTGATGTATCTGACCCCAGGAATGTGTCAATAAAGTTTCCCTTTCCTGGGACAATGAATTCACGGTGTTCTTATTTCAATTTACAGTAGTGTACATAGACCTGTTTATTTCTACAGTGGTATACATCAGTTTACAACTTGAACATTTAGCTATTTTTAGACATAATCACCATTTGTGTCGATGCATTTTTGTAGATGTTGTGGCAGTTTTTGTATGCCTATGTTATCAGCTCGCCGCCATGCTGTTCAGAAAGTTATGAACCTCTTCTTTCACCTCGTCGTCGGAGCTGAATCGCTGGGCACAATTAACGCTGACAGGTACTGTGGGACTCTGAAAAAACTCAAACGGGCAATTTAGAACGGGATAAGAGGAGTTTCGAGCAAAGGCGTACACTTTCTCCATGACAACTCTCGCCCACACATCGCTCGGCAAATCGTTGCTCTCCTGCAACAGTTTCAGTGGAACATAATCACCCACACATCCTATAGTCCTGACTTGGCTCCCAGTGACCATCACCTGTTCCCTAGGTTAAAAGAACGAAAAGCGATTTCATAACTTTCTGAACAGCATGGCTGCAGGTTGGTATGACGTGGGCATACAAAAACTGCCACAGCATCTACAAATATGCATCGACAGAAATAGTGATTACGTCGAAAAATAGCTAAATGTTCAAGCTGTAAACTGATGTGAACCATTGTAGGAATAAACGGATCTATGTATTTATAAAAAAAAAAACAGGAGAAATTACTTTTAGGATTATCCTTGTAGAACACCTGAAGCGTAAAACCACTATCTTAGCTTTTCTCTATTTTTTACCAGACCAGCTGGAAACGTTTGGCACTGACGTGGTATGGAGTAGCGTACCTAGCAAATAATGATGGTACACAGTGGCACATAAGACACAGCATCTTCAATGGCCCAAAAAACACAGCAACTGGAGAGCTGCTGGCTGGGAGATAGTAATATGGTCCGACGAATCACACCATTTCTCCACTTTCACGATGATGCAAGGCGTGTATTGTGCAAATTGTTAATTGCGAGATCAAGCCGGAAGTCCTTTTGTGAGGTAGATTTTGGGCCATAATTTGATCCACTAACTCAAGTAAACGTGAGTATTAACCATGATGATTATTTTATGTAATTCCCGTTTTTCTACATTTTCATGATGAGTATGTCTTCCATGGTGGCATCAGCCGTGTTTCACGCGGCAGCCCAGGCACCTCTGCATCCCTGCTTAATCTGACAGAAAGTGTCTGGAATCAGTCATCGAAATAGTGAGATAAGCTATCGCAGAAAAAGAAGCAATTTTATCGCTCAGTAGTGGAAAGGCATATTAACCATTTAAGATTTCAAAAACACTATGCGAAACTTTGTATGTAAATTGAAGGGGATCACTGCTGTCAGCTGCAACGGGACATGCGGAATCGGCGGAGACGAGGAAAAATCTGCCAGACCAGTATTCGAATCCGAGATCTCTTGCTTACTAGACAGTTGCGTTAAACACTGCTACGTTGAGGAGGCAGCGATAGGGCAACTGCGCATACTGTCTGGCACGCTTCGTGGCCGATTCGCACTACCCAGTCCCTGTCCCTGCCCATTTCACTCACTGTCCGCTACTTTGAGATTCCCACAGGAGGTAGGGACGTAATTGTGCATCCACACTGAAGATGGTTCAAATGGCTCTGAGCACTATGGGACTCAACATCTTAGGTCATAAGTCCACTAGAACTTAGAACGACTTAAACCTAACTAACCTAAGGACATCACACTCACCCATGCCCGAGGCAGGATTCGAACCTGCGAACGTAGCAGCCCCGCAGTTCCGGACTGCAGCGCCAGAACCGCACGGCCACCGCGGCCGGCCACACTGAAGAAAGTGGACCCACTGCCTATCAGTTATACAGGGTGGTCCACTCATAGTGACCGGGCCAAATATCTCAAGAAATAAGCGTCAAACGGATAAACTACAAAGAACGAAATTCGTCTAGCTTGAAGGGGGAAACCAGATGGCGCTATGGTTGGCCCGCTAGATGACGCTGCCATAGGTCAAACGGATATTAACTGCGCTTTTTTTAAATAGGAACCCCCATTTTTATTAGATATTCGTGTAGTACGTAAAGAAACATGAATTGACCACTTTTTTCGCTTTGTCATAGATGGCGCTGTAACAGTCATAAACGTATAAGTACGTGGTATCACGTAACATTCCGCCAGTGTGGACGGTATTTGCTTCGTGATACATTATCCGTGTTAAAATGGACCGTTTACCAATTGCGGAAAAGGTCGATACCGTGTTGATATATGGCAATTGTGATCAAAATGTCCAACGGGCGTGTGCTATGTATGCTGCTCGGTATCCTGAAGGACATCATCCAAGTGTCCGGACCGTTCGCCGAATAGTTACGTTATTTAAGGAAACAGTAAGTGTTCAACCACATGTGAAACTTCAACAACGATCTGCAACAAATGATGATGCCCAAGTAGGTGTTTTAGCTGCTGTCTCGGCTAATCCGCACATCAGTAGCAGACAAATTGCGCGAGAATCGGGAATCTCAAAAAAGTCGGTGCTGAGAATGCCACATCAACATCGATTGCACCCGCACCAATTTCTATGCACCAGGAATTGCATGGCGACGACTTTGAACGTCATGTACAGTTCTGTCACTGGGCACATGAGAAATTACGGGACGATGACAGATTTTTTGCACGCGTTCTATTTAGCTACGAAGCGTCATTCACCAACAGCTGTAACGTAAACCGGCACAATATGCACTATTGGGCAACGGAAAATCCACGATGGCTGCGATAAGTGGAACATCAGCGATCTTGGAGGGCTAATGTATGGTGTGGTATTATGGGAGGAAGGATAATTGGCCTCCATTTTATTGATGGCAATCTAAATGGTGCAATGTATGCTGATTTCCTACGTAATGTTCTACCGATGTTACTACAAGATGTTTCACTACATGACAGAATGGCCATGTACTTCCAACATCATGGATGTCAGGCACATAGCTCGCGTGCGGTTGAAGCGGTATTGAATAGCGTATTTCATGACAGGTGGATTGGTCGTCGAGGCACCATACCATGGCCCGCACTTTCACCGGATGTGACGACCCCGGATTTCTTTCTGTGGGGAAAGTTGAAGGATATTTGCTATCATGATCTACCGACAACGCCTGACAACATGCGTCAACGCATTGTCAATGCATGTGCGAACATTACGGAAGGCGAACTACTCGCTGTTGAGAGGAATGTCGTTACACGTATTGCCAAATGCATTGAGGTTGACGGACGTCATTTTAAGCATTATTGCATTAATGTGGTTTTTACAAGTAATCACGCTGAAACAGCATGAGTTCTCATAAATGATAATTTCACAAAAGTACATGTGTCACAGCTGAAATAAATTGTTCAAACGTACCTACGTCCTGTATTTCAATTTAAAAAACCTACCTGTTAGCAACTGTTCGTCTAAAATTGTGAGCCATATGTTTGTGACTATTACAGCGCCATCTATCACAAAGCGATAAAAGTGGTCCGACTAAAACATTCACATTTCTTTACGTACTACACGAATATGTAATAAAAAATGGAGGTTCCTATCTAAAAAAACGCAGTTGATATCCGTTTGACCTATGGCAGCGTCATCTAGTGGGCCAACCACAGCGCCATCTGGTTTCCCCCTTCAAGCTAGACAAGTTTCGTTCTTTGTAATTGTTTCGTTGGAGCCTTATTTCGTGAGATATTTGGCCCGGTCACGATCAATGGACCACCCTGTATATGAATGCAGAAGAACTTACTCCCCTTCTAGCACCAGTTTGTCGTTGATCGCTGCAGTAGCGAAGGGTAGCTAGCGATTGTAGAAAGAGGAGGCCATTCCAGTTTTCAAGAAGGGTCGTAGGACAGATGCACGTAATTACATTAATTGACGTCAATCTGTTGCAGAATTATGGACATTTTTATGCTTAAGAGTTATGACCTTTTGGAGAAGGAAAATCTGCTATATAAATATCAACATGGATTCCGCAGACAGACATCTTGTGAATCTCAGCTCTCTCTCTGTTCCTCCATGAAATCCACAGGGCAGCAGGCGAAGAAGCTGATGTTGATGTCGTGTTCTTTGACTCAGTAGAGCATTTGACACCATCGCGCACTGCCATCTGCTGGAAAAGAATACGATCTTATCGAGTATTAGACCATATTGTCCTTACGGACAGAGATCAACAAGTCGTTCTTAACGCAACAAAACCGGTAGATGTATAGATAATTTCAGGAGTACCCCATGCAAGTATGACACAACCGCTGCTGTTCACAGTACCCATAAATGGTCTAGTAGAAAGCGTAGGAAGCTCTTTAATACTGTCTGCAGATGGTGCGGTTGTAAATAAGGAAGTAGCAACGGCACAAGTCAGTAAAATATGTAGAGTGACCTGCGGAGGGCTGATGAATGCTGCAAGTTATGGCAGTTGACCCTGAACGTAAATAAATGTAGCATGTTGGGCACATATAGCAAAAGGAATCCACTACTGTACAACTAAAATATAATCTACAACTATACTTTTGATGACAAATTGTTGGAAAGAGTATGTACCGTAAAATACCCTTAGAATAACTATCAAAAGCGACCTTAAGTGGAATGGATCAAATGGCTATGAGCACTATGGGACTTAACATCTGAGTTCATCAGTCCCCTAGACTTAGAACTACTTAAACTTAACTAACCTAAGGACATCACACACGTCCATGCCCGAGGCAGGATTCGAACCTGCGACCGTAGCAGCAGCACGGTTCCGGACTGAAGCGCCTAGAGCTGCTCAGCCACAGAGACCGAATTAGTGGAATGACCACGCAAAAAAATAGTAGAAAAATCGTGGGCCAGACTGAGTTCATAGCAATAATCTAAAGCAAACGTCAATCACCCTCGAAAGAAGTGTCTTACAAAACACTTCTTCCACCGCTTCTTGAGAACTGTTCGTTTATATGGGAACGTTTCAAGGCTTGATAATAGACGATATCTTACGAAGGCCAGTGCGTTCCGTCTAAGGGTCACTTAGTAGGCCCCAAAAAGATACAGAGATGGTTAACAAACGGAGGGCCGTGCATCACGGAACGGTTCACTACTGAAATTTGGAGAAAGTAAGTCCAGGGAAGAATGACACACAATATTACTTCCTTGCACATACATCTAGCGAAATGATCACCATCAGAAACTTTGATAAATTGTAGCTAATACAGAAGCTTACCGATATTCATTCTTCCCATGCACCATTCGCAAAAGGAAGAGGTTCAAAATGGTTCAAATGGCTATGAGCACTATGGGACTTAACATCTCCGGTCATCAGTCCCCTAGAACTTAGAACTACATAAATCTAACGAACCTAAGGACATCACACAACACCCAGTCATCACGAGGCAGAGAAAATCCCAAACCCCGCCAGGAATCAAACCCGGGAACCCGGGCGGGGGAAGCGAGAACGCTACCGCACGACCAGGAGCTGCGGACAAATGGAATAGGTTTGGGAGGATGGGAGGCGGTGGAGGGAGGGATCAGTTACTTGTACCAGAAGTATCTGCAGCCACATACGATTAGAAGACTTGCGGGGAATGAAGAAGATGCAGAAGAATTGTGTGAAAGAGCGAATGAAATGTAGCAACAACTTCCCTGCAATGTGACAGCTCTACGGATTCTACTTATCAGGAGTGGAATCAGCTGAATGTGGCGTACTTGAAGTGACTGCTGTGCTCTCTCCCTTCCCGAAATTAGAAAATTATCGATGCTTGTGGCGACGTTCCCCAGTGTAAGCACGATGTCCTTTGAAGGTGACTGTTCTCTTGTCCAGCGTACTTGCAAAACAAGATCTTCTGAAGTCAACTGAAGGTTCTTACGTTATGGTTGAAACAATTCGTGAGTAATCACAAATGGTTCAAATGGCTCTGAGCACTATGAGACTTAACATCTGAGGTCATCAGTCCCCTAGAACTTACAGGGAACCTCCCCATCACACACCCCTCAGATTTAGTTATAAGTTGGCACAGTGGATAGGCCTTGAAAAACTGAACACACATCAATCGAGAGAACAGGAAGAAGTTGTGTGGAACTATGAAAAAATAAGCAAAATATACAAACTGAGTAGTCCATGTGAAAGATAGGCAACATCAAGGAGAATATCAGCCAAGGAGCGCCGTGATCCCGTGGTTAGCGTGAGCAGCTGCGGAATGATAGGTCCTTGGTTCAAGTCTCCCCTCGAGTGAAAAGTTTAATTCTTCATTTTCAGTTTATGTGACAAACTCTTATGTTTTCATCACTTTTTGGGAGTGATTATCACAGCCACAAGAAAACCTAAATCGGACATGGCAGAAGAATCTTTTTACCCATTCGCCAAGTGTACAAGTTAGGTGGAACGACAACATATTCCTGTCATGTGACGCACATGCCGTCACCAGTGTCGTATAGAATGTACTCGTATCAGACGTGCTTTCCTGAAGAGGAATCAGTTTACATATGACCTTGCGATCAAATGTTTTCGATTCCCATTGGAGATGCACGTCCTTTCGTCTACTAATCGCACGGTCGCACGCTTTTGCCGTGCAGTCGCAAAGCACAGACACTAAACTTATTACAGTGAACAGAGATGTCAATGAACGAACGGACAGATCATAACTTTGCGAAAATAAGTAAAGTAATATTTTCACTCGAGGGAAGACTTGAACCAAGGACCTATCGCTCGGCAGCTGCTCACACTAACCACGGGAGCACGGCGCTCCTAATCAGACATTACCCTTGATGTTGCCTATTATGCACATGGACTACTCAGTTTGTATATTTTGCTTATTTTTTCATAGTTCCACACAACTTCTTCCTGTTTTCTCGATTGATCTGTGTTCAGTTTTTCAAGGCCTATCCACTGTGCCAACTTATAACTAAATCTGAAGGGGGTGCTATGAGGAGGTTTCCTTGTTAGAACTACTTAAACCTAACTAACCTAAGGACATCACACACGTCCATGCCCAAGGCAGGTTTCGAACCTGCGACCGTAGCAGTCGCGCGGTTCCGGACTGAAGCGCCTAGAACCGGCAAATCACACTCCACTGCAGATAGGACAGATGGTTCATAGATAAGCCACAAAACATATCAGCCAGAATTTACTCTACAAACAGCCTCCAGAATGTGTTACGTACTGCTGCTGCTGCTCCGCCACGCCCCAAACTCCACAGACGCTGATCCGGTGGGCTGCTCCTCGTTGCCCACGTCTTCGCTGTCTTGCTGGTCGCCCTCAGGCTCTTCAGCAGGACTGCTCTCCTCCTCCAAGATATCTTCAAAGCCGACTCCCTTTTCTCCATCCACTTCCCATTGCTCATCCTCCACGTTTGACAGCCAGCAAGCTTCGTCTTCTACTAGTGACCGCTCCATAGCCATGGATGAAGGTGTTGCCTGCAACGGCATTTAAAACAAGCTTCTAAGAGAACCTCTAAGATGTAACATGTTTGAAAGCTGGTCAAATAATATAAACATAACAGCGCTGCAAGTAATTGTGTAAGTAGGTTTTTATGTTGGTAACGCCATGTAGCGCTCTATATGAAAATCACTGACTGTGCTGTCTGCAGTCTGTGGCTGGTTTGCATTGTTGGAACTTGCCATTATAGTGTTGGGCAGTTGGATTTGAACAGCGCGTAGCGTTGCGCAGTTGGAGGTGAGTCGCCAGCAGTGGTGGATGTGGGGAGAGAGATGGCGGAGTTCTGAGAGCGGATGATCTGGACGTGTGTCCATTAGAGAGAGTAAATTTGTAAGACTGGATGTCATGAACACTATTAAGGTAGCCCGCATCTCGTGGTCGTGAGGTAGCGTTCTCGCTTCCCACGCCCGGGTTCGATTCCCGGCGGGGTCAGGGATTTTCTCTGCCTCGTGATGGCTGGGTGTTGTGTGATGTCCTTAGGTTAGTTAGGTTTAAGTAGTTCTAAGTTCTAGGGGACTGATGACCATAGATGTTAAGTCCCATAGTACTCAGAGCCATTTGAACCACTATTAGGATAAATACATTGTTTGTTCTTTATCAAAATCTTTCATTTGCTAACTATGCCTATCAGTAGTTAGTCCTTTCAGTAGTTAGAATCTTTTATTTAGCTGGCAGTGCTGCCTCGCTGTATTGCAGTACTTCGAGTAATGAAGATTTTTGTGAAGTAAGTGATTAATGAAAGGTATAGGTTATTGTTAGTCAGGCCATTCTTTTGTAGGGATTTTTGAAAGTCAGTTTATGTTGCGCTAAAAAATATTGTGTGTCAGATAGTGTTGATCAGATCAAGTATAGAGCGAAATGTCTGAGTACTTTCAGTTCTGCTCAGCTGTTTGAAAATCAAATAACGTAAGGGGTTTACCAGCACAGTAATTCAATAATTTTTTAAGGGGACGTTTAAATTGTTCCGCCATCCGGAAAATAGGTCCTACAATGGTCTGCCCTATTATACCAAATGAAAGTAAACACGTAACTGTGATATGGATCTTGTTTCTGCCTGTGCTCTTGAAGCCCATCAGTCTGTGGTATGCTGTTGTAGCAGTCAACTTGCTCGTAAAGGTATTGAGACATTCACAATGTATAGAACAGACGAAAAAAAATGAATATTGCTGAATTCTCTGCCCCGGGACTGGGTGTTTGTGTTGTCCTCATCAAGCAATCATCATTCGTGAAAGTGGCTACATTTGACTGTGTACAGATTGGGAACTTGTACGGGCGCTGATGACCACGCATTTTAGCGCCCCATAAGCAGATCATCATCATCATCATCATCATCATCATGTCCGCGGCTGGAGGTCTTGCGGTAGCCTTCCCGCGCACGGGATCCCGGGTTCGATTCCCGTCGGGGTCAGGGATTTTCTCTGCCTCGAGATGACTGGGTGTTGTGTGTCCTCCATCATTATTTCATCCTAATTCACTCGCAAGTCGCCGTAGTGGCGTTAAAGAACTTGTGGAGCGGCGGCCGAACCGCCCCGCGAGGGATCTCCCGGCCACCAATGCCATACGGTCATTATTATCATCATCATCGCAATATTGGTGCAGTTGTCTGCTGAAGAATATCCTGATCGTGCCAAGCGCTCACGTTATGTCTTTGCAAACATTACAATAAATTATGAAACTGGAAGCGTGGAGAATAAAATACGCCAAGGAAAAGGAAGAGCAGCTAATGAAACAAATGAAACTCACATTTTAGTAGCAGTAAGATAGAATGAAAATGTCATTAAGAAGCATCTCAGTAGTTCGAGGGTGGTTTCATAAGTCTGCTAAATTCCCATGAAAGAAGGGAACGTTTTTGCTGTGCCCTCATGACTGGTAAGCTTGATTTTTCCGAGGATCGTATAAAGAATTTCAACAATGTACAGCGTACAGTTCATCGTTGAAAGCTGTCTAAATTGGCCAGTGTGTCAACTGTGATTGAAAACGCAGTAAAATCAGTTTTGTGCAGTAATGAAGCATTTTAGTTTGTACGGTTGGACTCCCACACAAATCAATAAAGAGCTGAATGAAGATCACGCGGAATCTGGACCATCACTGAAGACCATTTATTTTTAGATTAATGAATTTAAACGTCGTCGGACAAGCAACGATGAGAGGATCTATGCCCTCTTTTACATGTCGCCTCTAATTCTCATCAATTTTATTAATGTTTTATGTCATTGCACGGTGGTAACATGCCGAATGAGGTTATTGTAATGAGAGTATTTGTACTGAGAGCTGAAAATACTTTCCACTTGGTTGCTATACATGTTGGGTTACTTCGCTGGGTGACCTGTGCGAGGCAAGCACCGGAGGACGCAACACACTGCGTTTCCGGTTGGGAATGCACTTCCGCGAATACTGAGGGGGTCGTACATCAATGGCGGGACGATTGACGTCGGTAGAGTTTCGCTTATTGTATGCAGGGCGAAACGGCCTGCAAGATGCCTGAGTGTCGCCGCAGTTTATGTGTTTATCGTTCCGGCGCGTCTGGAACGAAGACCGCGGGCGACACTATTTGCATTTTCCTCACGATTCTGAGAATACTTGTGGACTGTGCCCTGCTGGGGGCGACTGTCTGGCGCCGGATGGCCGGTGGTCTAGGCAGGTTGTTTTCGTAGCCAGCCAAACGGCAAGTTCAGTGCCCTCGGCTGAATAGCAGAGGCATGATTGGTCAACTTAAACTGAGGCTACTTGACGTCCTAAAGCCCTGCTCGAAACTGGAGGGAACAGACGCTATTGGCGCGAATGATGTGGGGGAGTTTTGGAATTAGCGCTGAATGCTGATTCGCGGCTTTCGAGGGTGGTAGAGTTGAGCAATGTTGACTTCACTCTTGCATTGTGCGGGTGTAGGGCATTCGGGATCTGATCTTCGTCGGAGTCGGACGGTCTTGCGACTTAGTCGCACTTTTTCCGCAGAACTTAGAAGACTCGGACAGCCTTCGAGGACAGGGGTTGAAACATAGCTGCTGCACAGCAGAAGTCGGCGTCTACATCAGCAGAACGCTGCCTACCGATGACCTGCTACAGATTTCAGGATTGGTAAAGTATTTTGCGGCTCCGGCATTATAGGACCTATCAGTTTTATATTGAAGTCCTCAACAGCACGCGCACTCGCTTTGCTGCAAAGTCCGCCTTACCTGTTTCTCCATGTGATCCCATTTGAGCTCTCACTACTAATCGCGATACTGCAATATAGTCGGGAGAGTAAGATTTCATTCATTAGGATCTCCAGTCATTATCGTCAATCTATTGCATCACAGACAGTAGGAGCCCCTTGTTCTCGAGCCAACTCTTATTCACATAATAGTTCAGTATAATCTATCCTTTAAACTACTGTTTGTGTCGATAAGCATTTGCCTTTATGTTCTGATGTATAATAAATCTCATTGTAATATTTAACCCACATGTCATTTCTCAGATATATGTAGAATCCCATTTCTTGTTGTTGATTATAATAAAGTTCTCTTTTTTTCTCTCTGAGTAGATTACGATTTTTATTAAATTATTGTGTGGGTTCACTCCTTATTTTAACAACTAGCAGGGTCCACCATCGTTTCCTTCCGTTACCTTTGTGCGCATAATTAATTAGGTGGTAGGTAAGTAGGGGGTCGAGTGCATGTCTCGTTCACATGAAAAACTCGTCAGAATTAAAGAGGTACAAACTCTTCTCCATCCCAGCAACTCGCACCAAAGACGAAGTACGCCCTGGTCGTCCAATCGCAGAAAGGAAACCATTGACAAAATCCATGATTTGGTAACCCTAGAACGCCGAATAAAAAGTAGTGAGGTTGCTGAGACTGTAGGCAACTCATATGAGCGAGTGCATAATATCCTGCAAGCAGAATTGATTATGAAGAAGCTATGTGCGAGGTGGCTGCCGTAATTGGTAGCATTAGACCAAAAGCGCATCTGGCACAATATTGTGGCACAATGTCTGACGATGTTTGATCGCAATCCGCAAGACCTTTTACGCTGATTTGTAGCTATTGATGGAACTTGGATCCTGCATTACACACCAAGGTTGAAACTGCAGTTAAACCAGTGGATAAAGGCTAGTGAAAGTGCACCGAATACGTAGAGACCATTTTGTTAGCTTGGAAGGTGATGTCAGCTATTAATTGGAATTCCTGAGAAATAATTCTCGTAGATTACTTGGAAGAGACGGAACCGTAACTGGATCCTATTATGCTACTTCATTGGATCGTTTGAAACTCGCATTGGCTGCACAGAGGCCAAATTTTGCACGAAGGAAGTGCTCCTTTGCCAGTATAATAACGAAGGCGAGAGTGCACGAATTGGGCCTTGAGACTAGGCCCCAGATGACATATTCCTGTTTCCTAACTTGAAACATCGGCTTGCTGGGAAAAAATTTTCATTACATGACGAAGCGATATTTGCAGTCAACGACATTTTTGCAGTTTGACATAACCTGATGAAAAAACTGGAAGATAGCTGGACCAAATGTATATATCTCATTTGAGGCTATGTAGATAGGTAAGGTAAGTTGTTTACGAAGCAGACAGTTTTTCTTGCTTTTTTCCAGACGTAATCAAATCGGCATGTTACGAGAGGTAACAATCAAACGAGTTTTCCGCGAATACTTCATCACATCGCATTTCATCCTCTTCACGTTTCGCTGCAACTACAGCTTCATGGCAATGACATCCAAAAATTTAGTTTTTCGAACGTTGTCTACGAAAAGTGCAAGGTGATGCCACATATCATGTAAATTTTTGTTTAAGGAAGAAGCATCGTTGACAAACCACGGGCAAATCAATCTCCACAATGTGCACTAACAGTCAGTAGAAAATCCGCACTGACTCACAGAAATTGATAAAAACAACGCTCTTAGTCTATTAATGTTTGGTGCTTGTTTCTCAAGACCCTTACCATAACTCCGTGTTTTATTGATGGGAATCTAAATACATTCAAGCACCTCGAGTTCCTAAGATGTACTGCCGTCGCAGCTATGGGAAGACAAATCACTGGACATAATGTGACCAGTGTGGTACCAACACCCTGCACATATGATGACAGACACTCTTACAGGACGTATGGAGAGCATTGGAACGATCGTTCAGGAAATGCTTCATGGCAATGACATCCAAAAATTTAGTTTTTCGAACGTTGTCTACGAAAAGTGCAAGGTGATGCCACATATCATGTAAATTTTTAACTCCAGATGAAAATCAACGTGTAGTGTTGTTTCTTAATAATCACTTAATAGCGTGCAGCAAGGCTCCAGTCAACATTTTGAGCACTTGGTATGACAGCCATGATAGTAAACACACGTACCGTTCATGAGTTACGTATTTTCTCACATTTGGCATAATAGGGAAGACTTTCGTGGAAATTATTCTCCAGTCGGTGGGACAATGTTTTACGGCGCTGTTATCTTGATACGATTTGATCAAATGATGTCCTTTAACGTACCTCACAAATAATTTCAAATGCCATAAAAACTATGTACTTGTATTAGAAAAACACAAAGTCTGGGTTTTACACTACTGGCCATCAAAATTGCTACACCGAGAAGAAATGCAGATGATAAACGGGTATTAATTGGACAAATACACTCCTGGAAATGGAAAAAGGAACACACTGACACGGGTGTGTCAGACCCACCATACTTGCTCCGGACATTGCGAGAGGGCTGTACAAGCAATGATCACCCGCACGGCACAGCGGACACACCAGGAACCGCGGTGTTGGCCGTCGAATGGCGCTAGCTGCGCAGCATTTGTGCACCGCCGCCGTCAGTGTCAGCCAGTTTGCCGTGGCATACGGAGCTCCATCGCAGTCTTTAACACTGGTAGCATGCCGCGACAGCGTGGACGTGAACCGTATGTGCAGTTGACGGACTTTGAGCGAGGGCGTATAGTGGGCATGCGGGAGGCCGGGTGGACGTACCGCCGAATTGCTGAGGTCTCCACAGAACATCGATGTTGTCGCCAGTGGTCGGCGGAAGGTGCACGTGCCCGTCGACCTGGGACCGGACCGCAGCGACGCATGGATGCACGCCAAAACCGTAGGATTCTACGCAGTGCCGTAGGGGACCGCACCGCCACTTCCCAGCAAATTAGGGACACTGTTGCTCCTGGGGTACCGGCGAGGACCATTCGCAACCGTCTCCATAAAGCTGGGCTACGGTCCCGCACACCGTTAGGCCGTCTTTCGCTCACGCCCCAACATCGTGCAGCCCACCTCCAGTGATGTCGCGACAGGCGTGAATGGAGGGACGAATGGAGACGTGACGTCTTCAGCGATGAGAGTCGCTTCTGCCTTGGTGCCAATGATGGTCGTATGCGTGTTTGGCGCCGTGCAGGTGAGCGCCACAATCAGGACTGCATACGACCGAGGCACACAGGGCCAACACCCGGCATCATGGTGTGGGGAGCGATCTCCTACACTGGCCGTACACCTCTGGTGATCGTCGAGGGGACACTGAATAGTGCACGGTACATCCAAACCGTCATCGAACCCAACGTTCTACCATTCCTAGACCGGCAAGGGAACTTGCTGTTCCAACAGGACAATGCACGTACGCATGTATCCCATGCCACCCAACGTGCTCTAGAAGGTGTAAGTCAACTACCCTGGCCAGCAAGATCTCCGGATCTGTCCCCCATTGAGCATGTGTGGGACTGGATGAAGAGTCGTCTCACGCGATCTGCACGTCCAGCACGAACGCTGGTCCAACTGAGGCGCCAGGAGGAAATGGCATGGCAAGCCGTTCCACAGGACTACATCCAGCATCTCTACGTTCGTCTCCATGGGAGAATAGCAGGCTGCATTGCTGCGAAAGGTGGATATACACTGTACTAGTGCCGACATTGTGCATGCTCTGTTGCCTGTGTCTATGTGCCTGTGGTTCTGTCAGTGTGATCATGTGATGACCCCAGGAATGTGTCAATAAAGTGTCCCCTTCCTGGGACCATGAATTCACGGTGTTCTTATTTCAATTTACAGGAGTGTTTATTATACTAGAACTCACATGTGATTACACATTCACACAACCAGCCGGCCGCGGTGGTCATGCGGTTCTAGGTCGCAAGTTCGAATCCTGCCTCGGGCACGGATGTGTGTAATGTCCTTACGTTAGTTAGGTTTCAGTAGTTCTAAGTTCTAGGGCACTGATGACCTAAGATGTTAAGTCCCATAGTGCTCAGGGCCATTTTGAACCCAGAACAACCACCTCTGGCCGTAATAACGGCCTTGATACGCCTGGGCATTGAGTCAAACAGAGCTTGGATGGCGTGTACAGGTACAGCTGCAGATGCAGCTTCAACACGATACCACAGTTCATCGAGAGTAGTGACTGGCGTATTGTGACGAGCTAGTTGCACAACCACCATTGACCAGACGTTTTCAATTGCTGAGAGATCTGGAGAATGTGCTGCCCAGGGCAGCAGTCAATCATTTTCTTTATCCAGAAAGGCACGTACAGGACCTATAACATGCATTATCCTGCTGAAATGTAGGGTTTCGCAGGGATCGAATGAAGTGTAGCGCCACGGGTAGTAACACAACTGAAATGCAATGCCCACTGTTAAAAGTGCAGTAAATGCGAACAAGAGGTGACCGAGACGTGTAACCAATGGCACCCCATACCATAACGCCGGGTGATATGCCAGTATGACGATGACGAACACATGCTTCCAATGTGCGTTCACCGCGATGTCGCCAAACACGAATGCGACCATCATGATGCTGTAAACAGAATCTGGATTCATCCGAAAAAATGACGTTTTGCCATTCGTGCACCCAGGTTAGTCGTCGAGTACACCATCGCAAGCGCTCCTGTGTGTGATGCAGCGTCGGGGTTAACTGCAGCCATGGACTCCGAGCTGACAGTCCAGGCTGCTGCAAACGTCGTCGAACTGTTCGTGCAGATGGTTGTTGTCTTGCAAACGTCCCCATCTGTTGACTCAGAGATGGAGATGTTGCTGCCCGATCCGTTACAGCCATGCGGATAAGATGCCTGTCATCTCGACTGCTAGTGATACGAAGCCGTTGGGATTCAGCACGGCGTTCCGTATTACCCTATTGAACCCACCGATCCCATATTCTGCTAACAGTCATTGGATCTCGACCAAGGCGAGTAGCAATGTCGCGATACGATAATCCGCAATCGCGACAGGCTACAATCCGACCTTTATCAAAGTCGGAAACGTTATGGTACGCATTTCTCCTCCTTACACAATGCATCACAATAACGTTTCTCCAGGAAACTTTCGTCATGTTAGCACGTTGTAGGTGTCGCTACCGGCGCCATCCTTGTATGACTGCTCTGAAAAGCTGATCATTTGCATATCACAGCTACTTGTTCCTGTCGATTAAATTTCGCGTCTGTAGCACGTCATCTTCATGGTGTAGCAATTTTAATGGCCAGTAGTGTAATTAGGTGAGTAAAACGATAAAACGTACTTGCGACCATCAGGAACTTCACCACATTGTCTGCTATAACTTGGCGAATACCGTACCTTGATATATTTAGTGTTTCTGTATATATTTGGGGTGGCCTGTCTTAGCTGCCTCAAACGGTATATACAGGGTGTTTCAAAATCTTTGCTACACAAGCTTAGGAAAGATGTGTCTCGTCATGGGGAGCAACTTTTGTCAGGGGCACAGTGTTCGCTGACGCTTCCCATCGACGCTATGAATCTTAGCATACATCGACGTGTGGGACGAATAAACTGATACACTAATTTTAAACAAGAACTACACCAGAATGAGTCTCTCTAATGGCAGAAAGACATTTTAGAAGCAAATCGAAGGCTTCAATTTTGATGGATCTACCGCCTTTCTCGTGGACCAAATGACTGACTGCACACGATCTCTACAGAGTGCCTACTTCCTGGGACATCCCGGGGACGTAACCGGCCTTAAACGATGCTTAGTGCTGCCTGGAAGCGCCAGCTAAATTTTGGCTCTAACAAGGCCCCGGGAGTAGACAACATTTCATTAGAACTACTGACAGCCTTGGCAGAGCCATCCTAACAAAACTTTACCATCTAGTGAGCAAGATGTATGAAACAGGCGAAATACCCTCAGACTTCAAGAAGAATATAATAATTCCAATCCCAAAGAAAGCAGGTGTTGACAGGTGGGAAAATTACCGAACTATCAGTTTAATAAGGCACAGCTGCAAAATATTAACACGAATTCTTTACACACGAATGGAAAAACTGGTAGAAGCCGACCTCAGGGACGATAAGTCGGATTCCGTAGAAATATTGGAACACGTGAGGCAATACTGACCCTACAATTTATCTTAGAAAATAGATTAAGGAAAGGCAAACCTACATTTCTAGCATTTGTAGACACAGAGAAAGCTTTTGACAATGTTGACTGGAATACACTCTTTCAAATTCTGAAGGAGGCAGACGTAAAATATAGAGAGCAAAAGGCTGTTTACAATTTGTACAGAAACCAGATGGCAGTTATAAGAGTCGAGGGGTATGAAAGGGAAGCAGTGGTTGGGAAGGGAGTGCGACAGCCTCTCCCCGATGTAATTCAATCTGTATATTGAGCAAGCAGTAAAGGAAACAAAAGAAAAATTCGGAGCAAGAATTAAAATCCATGGAGGAGAAATAAAAAATTTTGAGGTTCTACGATGACATTATAATTCTGTCAGAAACAGCAAAGGACTTGGAAGAGCAACTGAACGGAATGGGCACGGTCCTGAAAGGGGGATATATGATCAACATCAACAAAAGCAAAATGAGGATAATGGAATGTAGTCGAACTAAACTGGGTGATGCTGCAGGAATTAGATTACGAAATGAGTAAAATAACTGATGATGGTCGAAGTAGAGAGAATATAAAATGTAGACTAGCAATGGCAAGGAAAGCGTTCTGAACAAGAGAAATTTGTTAACATCGTGTATAGATCTAAGTGTCAGGATGTCGTTTCTTAAGGTCTTTGTATGGAGTGTAGCCATGTATGGAAGTGAAGCATGGACGATAAATAGTTTAGACAAGAAGAGAATAGAAGGTTTCGAAATGTGGTGCTACAGAAAAATGCTGAAGATTAGATGGGTAGATCACTTAACTAATGAGGAAGTACTGAATAGAATTGGGGAGAAGAGGAGTTTGTGGCACAACTTGACAAGAAGAAGGGATCGATTGGTAGGACATATTCTGAGGCATCAAGGGATCACAAATTTAGCATTGGAGGGCAGCGTTGAGGGTAAAAATCGTAGAGGGAGACCAAGAGACGAATACGCTAAACAGTTCAGAAGGATGTAGGTTGCAGTAGGTACTGGGAGATGAAGAACCTTGCACAGAATGGAGTAGCATTGAGAGCTGCATCAAACCAGTCTCTGGACTGAAGACCACAAAACAAAAACAACAACAAAAGATGTCCTAATGACGTGATCCATCACTCCTAGACGTTCGTCAAAAAGGCTTTAAACACCCTTTATATGTCGGGTGTTTCTCCTCAGATCCAATCTTAGCTATCCCTAACTTCGACCCCAAATCTCTCAAGTGTGTTACAAAAATTTTTTCGTAACTCCTATCAAATGGTGATTTGAAAAAACCAATTTGATGTGTCATAGATGTCTGCTACTTCCCTACAATGATTTAGTCTACTTCAAAGTGTAGTTCTAGGACTAATAAAATGATCGGCAACAACATTTTCAGCTGTTTTGCCTTGCAAAACACTTGAAGCCGCTTCTTTCAGTGAAGTTGTGGACGACTCCCTTAGACCGTCACATATACATTTCTTCGTCAGTCTGAGCATCCAGCCCGAAAAACAAAACGAAATCTACTTTGTGTCCCATACCATCCACTATGGAACGACCCATACTACCCAACTGATATTGCACAATAAAACAGGGCGGAATCGTAAACTAACTTCAGTGAGCAGAATTTCATTGTTACATACAGTCTACATTAGACTACTTAAATATTAATGCTTGTATGCTAATATTACTTCTTACTCTTAGTAGTATAAACAGAACTGCAAATTGCACTATTCACCAACTTCGACACTCAATCACAAGTAAAACGAGTGACACAAACTCAACAGCCACATCGCTCGAGTCCTAGCGCAGTGTTGCTTGGACTTTATTCCAAGCACTGCAAGTCCCTGCTGTTTTGCCCGTACTACACCCCGGCCAATAATGACCACCGCTTCCGCTACTATCTACGAAGAATCATTATGGGGTAGGAAGCTCCTGTCTGGCCAATTTGTATGATAGGCCAAAAACAAACCTGCGTGTTTTTTCAGATATGTACCTGATAGCTTTGTTGTTTGGCCTCATGGTAGTGAGAACTTGAAGCACTTTTTAGAACCATTGAATTCAGTCCACCCGAATATTTCTTTCATGATGGAGATGGAAAAGGATGCCTGTTGACCCTTCCTTGACCTCTTGATCAGGCTGAAGGTGGATGGTACGTTGGGACATGCCGCATATAGGAATCCTGCTCACACTGACTTGTATATGGAGGCTCAATGTGAAGGGGTACTTCTTACATTGGTTCACAGGCTCCATGGCATCTCGGACCCTGAGAGTTTGTCAGCTGAGTAACCCATCTTGAGGCGACCTTTCGTCAGAATTTACTACATTCAAAGGCAGATCAGACGTGCGCTGCGCTATCGACCAACTGAGAACCGGGTGAGTGGTGACAAAACTGAGATGGTACTAAAGTTTGCGGCCTTTTTGGCTTACGCACGGTGCATTTCGAACGGGATTGGTCGTAGTTTGCGGAAATATGATATGAAGTGCGTTTTTCAACAACCGTCTAAGGTCAGGGTCCTTTTAGGTTCCGTCAAGGATGATCTTGGTCTGAGTAATGCAGGTGTCCACCGCATTCCTTTCAGCTGTGCCACATCATATATTGGTAAAATTATCAGGACTGTGAAGTACCGGTGTACTGAGCGTAAGTGCCACATAGCTTGCAAGAGCGGAGCATATCTGCTATCACAAAACATTGTCTTGGCACCGGTCACCCACTGGTATATAACAAACGGAGATTCTCGGTTGCACCTCCGGCTGTCGGGATAGTGTTATTAAGAACGCTCTTGAACTTAAATTACCAAGTAACTTTTTAAGTAGAGATAGTGGTTTTTGTTTAAATTATGCAGGGAATCCTGCTGTCTTCCTTGTCAAAAAACAGACAGACAGACTTATTGTCCTGAGCTCGTGGTCGTGTGGTAGCGTTCTCGCTTCCCGCGCCCGGGTTCCCGGGTTCGATTCCCGGCGGGGTCAGGGATTTTCTCTGCCTCGTGATGACTGGGTGTTGTGTGATGTCCTTAGGTTAGTTAGGTTTAAGTAGTTCTAAGTTCTAGGGGACTGATGACCATCGATGTTAAGTCCCATAGTGCTCAGAGCCATTTGAACAATTTGAACAGACTTATTGCTGACTAACCCGTTGATTATTAGTTTCGCTATCGATAACTTAGATAAGGAAACACACTACTAAAATATATACACATTACAAGTAACTTCTTAGCTACACAATAAGCTATCAGAAGTACCCAGCCACCCCTATGCAAAGCGAAACTGACCAGTAGATATCAGGAGAGGTGAGCTTGTCACTATAAAAGGAGGCGAGAAGTATTGTGTTTCCAGTAAAATCAGAATAGGTCTGCCAGGAGAAATCAGAGACTTACAAAGTGAACTAGTCATTGTATGTCACTTGAGTAACAAATCCATCACGGACACTTAAACCCTTCTGCCGGCCGGTGTGGCCGAGTGGTTCTAGGCACTACAGTCTGGAACCGCGCGACCGCTACGGTCGCAGGCTCGAATCCTGCCTCGGGTATGGGTATGCGTGATGTCCTTAGGTTATTTAGGTTTAAGTAGTTCTAAGTTCTAGGGGACTGATGACCATAGATGTTAAGTCCCATAGTGCTCAGAGCCATTTGAGCCTTAAACCCTTCTAAAGCTGCTGTAGTCGTCTGTTGGTCATGGGATTGTGAAGTGGAAACGTTAATGAAGAAGTATAGCCAAACCAAGACCAGGCAGCTCTCATATACTGACTTACAGGGAACACCAAACCTTACGGAGGGCGGTTATAGAAAATCGCGTGAAATCAGTCCAAGGAATCACTCGTGAGCTACAAAGTACTATCAGCAGTCCATATAGGACAAAGACTGTGCATAGGAGGTGAAATAGCATGTGGTACAGTGGTCTTGCAAGTCCTCAGAAGCCACATATCTCTGTAGTTAATGCCAAGCGACGCTTGAGATGGTGTAGACAGCGACCCCAATGCAGGGTGGATGAATGAAAACGAGTGATTTGGAAATACATACGCTATATCCTGTGACAATGCTATGGTAGGGTTTAAGTTTGGCGAAAGCCTAGAGAATGTTAACTATCATGATGTGGCGTGCGAACATTGAAGTACGTACGAGGTAGTGTAAGGGTAAGGGGTTGTTGCTCTTTTTATGGTGTGGTCCCTTTATGGTTCTTAAAAACGCTAAATGAGGAACGATATGAACACGATTTATAGCAATACGTATCGCGCATAGCTGAGGAAGAGTTGGGAAACAACGACTGCTTCTATCTACACGACATTGCACCCTGTCGTATTTCAGCCTACACTATCCAATAGTTTGTGCAAAATAACATCCCTCAAATGAAGTGGCCTGCCCTGGGTCCCGACCTGAACCCAGTGGGTCACGTATGGGGTGAGCCAGAACGTTGAATGCTCTCCAGAACACAGCGTTAAACGTCGCTACCGTCCCTAGTATGGGCTGTTGAGGAAGAATGGCTGCCACCCCCCTACAGACATTCAGAGACCCGGCTAAAAGCGTTCCCAGCAGTGTTGAAGCCGTCACAAAAGGGAAGCGTGGACGCAACACATAGTAACAGGCGTCCGGATCCTTTCGCTCAGGCAGTGACCGTTGGAAGAAGGAACCAACACGAGAGCTGTACCACATATTGTAATATGAGTGAATGTGGGTAAAACTTCTAACATTCTGTGTGGTGTCTGTTGTTCTATGTCGTGTCTCCCTACCACTTTCGCGCAACGACGCTCTGAGCGTGCTTTTTAGGGAATTGAATAGTTTGAACCTGGGACCTGTTCCTGGTAAGGAGACGCCAGACCACACGACATGTAGAGTTCATAAGAGTTCAGTGAGACTAGCGATGATATAATTAAATACTTAATGATTTCAGCGTCAGCTCCACCGCACTCCCTGTAAAAGAATCTTAATACTAACTAAATTTAGTGGAAAGTGTTCAATGCTTTCCTATTTTTAGTTAGCTGGTAAAATAACGTCGAAAAAGCAGTTAAGTTTACCATTGGAAATTTTATTCTACTCACAAAACATTTTTTATAAATAGCACTATTGATAAAAGGAAGTGTTTTAATACAGGATGGTCAAAACCAACTGAGTTCAACAAAAATGTGAACGAATGTTCCCTGAATGGGTTTCCACATTCTACAATGGATCGAACGACGACCTACGCCTTATCACATCCATAATCTAGGTTTAAATTATGTTTCACAAATGAGAAAACTATCAAAATGGTCTACAGTGACCCTCAATTATGTTTAATTACTTATCTAACTTGTCGTAAATTACAGTGGCTGATGTGGCTTCTCAATAACTATATAACAGATAAACCATCGCGTTTCAGATTTTTACTTCAAGTGGCAAATGTGAACACCATGAGCTTTAATTCACGATCGACACTAGTATTAAGCATACAAGGCGTGTAACAGATGAGAGACGTCTGCAGTTCTGAGTGAAGCTTTATGCGCTGTTATGCGGCATCGCGTGCGTTCATTACCTTGTCGGTGTTCGTCAGGGGGCGGCGGGGAGCACAGCTCTGCTCACCTCGCCGTCTCGGAAGCAACTCTCTCCTAACTTCTCCTTACTACAATTTACCGAAGTTGGTTTTAAAAAAACCTATCTGGTTGTGTTTTCATCTGACCAATCAGGGTCTCAGTATTAACCTTAAGCTCCGCCTACAAAAATTCTGTCTGTACAATGAGAAACGTTATACTTTTCGTGGTGGGGCAATGTTTTTAAAGTTCGCAATGTAACAGAGACGCGAAAAAGTCTCACGCTAAAACGTGCGGCTGGGGTGGTCCTAGCGGTTAGCTGGCGACGTGGTGTCCGTCCTTTATCGTAGGGCCTTCCAGCTTAACACAGTTCTGCTCTCGGCTTCTGTTCTCGTTTCTCCCTCGGAACTGCGTCTGTCTCACAGTGGGAAGGTATGACATTCATTTAGCCATTCTTGTGTTAGTCTGTGGTATTACATTTGCTCACCCGTTACTCGTATTACTTTGGTTAATTTAATGTCACGATTTATTCGGAGCTATGTGACATACTACTGGATTTGCTTATCATGTCAGGGTTTTCATGGAAGGTGTTGGATTTGCCTGACACCTTACATATCACCATCCTTCGAAATTACGTGTCGTTTATTGACCAACGATTCATACAGCCTTTTTTTAGCCTTCTGACAGGCAACTGAGTGGGTCCTATGCAGGTCGTAATAACACAGTTACAATGACACAGAACACTCAAAAGAGTTCAAACTTTTTTGCTAATTCCAAGCAAAATTGCACAGATTTCAATATTAGGTCTGTCTGTAAACATACATACATAGGCTCCAAGCTTCCGCCGGTACATGCGGAGAGTACCACGTACCACTATTACTCTTTGCCTTTCCTGTTCCAATCGCGAACAGAGCGATCGAAAAACGACTGTCTAAAATCCTCGGTACGAGCACTAATTTTTTGCATCGAATCTTCGTTGTCCTACGGCAAAACATATGTTGGCCATCGGCCTCAAACGTCAGTTCTCTAAATTTACGCAATAGCGCCTCTCGAAAAGAGCCTTCCTTCGAGACTTGCATTTGAATTCATGAAACATCTCGAACAACTGCCAACATGAGTAACGTACAAGTAAATATTCTCGGAGTAGTGAAGCAACTTTAAATAACTTAATAAAAACAAGTATTCTGGTCCAGACTGTATACCAATTAGGTTCCTTTCAGAGTATGCTGATGCATTAGCTCCATACGTAACAATCGTATACAACCGCTCGATCGACGAAAGACCCGTACCCAAGACTGGAAAGTTGCACAGGTCACACCAATATTCAAGAAAGGTAGTAGGAGTAATCCACTAAATTACAGGCCCATATCGTTAACGTCGATATGTAGCAGGATTGTAGAACATATATTGTGTTCGAACATTATAAATTACCTCGAAGAAAACTGTCTATTGCCACAGTCATTATGGATTTAGAAAACATCGTTCCTGTGAAACACAACTAGCTCTTTATTCACATGAAGTGCTGAGTGGTATTGACAAGGGATTTCAGATCGATTCTGTATTTTTGGATTTCCGGAAGTTTTTCTGACACTGTACCACACAAGCGGCTCGTATCGATATTGCGTGCTTACGGAATATCGTCTCAGATATGTGGCTGGTTTTGTGATATCGAGTCAGAGAGGTCACAGTTTGTAGTAATTGACGGAAAGTCATCGAGTAAAACAAAAGTGATTTCTAGCGTTCCCCAAGGTAGTGTTATAGCCCATTTGCTGTTCCTTATCTATATAAACGATTTAGGAGACAATCTAAGCATCAATCTTCGATTCGTTGCAGATGATGTGGTGTCACCGCCAGACACCACACTTGCTAGGTGGTAGCCTTTAAATCGGCCGCGGTCTGGTAGTACACGTCGGACCCGCGTGGCGCCACTATCAGTGATTGCAGACCGAGCGCCGCCACACGCCAGGTCTAGAGAGACTTCCTAGCATTCGCCTCAGTTGTACAACCGACTTTGCTAGCGATGGTTCACTGACTAAATGCGCTCTCATTTGCCGAGACGATAGTTAGAATAGCCTTCAGCTACGTTAATTGCTACGACTTAGCAAGGTGCCATTATTAGTTATTATTGATATTGTGAATCATGTACCGTCAAGACCGACGTTAATCATGAATGGATTAAAGTTAAGTATTCCACCAGCTACGTCCGTGTTTCTAAATTCTAATTTCCTTGTCATGTTCCAGACCTCACGCCAGCCTGCGTGAGCTAAAACGCATGCCTTTCGGCCTCCTCTAGTAACACGGTGTTGGCTCTCCTGCCAAACACAACAGATGAAGCTGTCGTCAGAAGATCAAAACAAACTGCAAAACGATTTAGCAAAAATATCTCAATGGTACGAAAAGTGGCAGTTGATCCTGAATAATGAAAAGTGTGAGGTCGCCCACATGAGTGCTAAAAGGAACTCGTTAAACTTCGGTTACACGATAAATCAGTCTAATCTAATCGCTGTAAATTCAACTAAATAAATTACGAACAACTTAAATTGGAAGGAACACATAGAAAATGTTGTGGGGAATGCTAAGCAAAGACTGCGTATTATTGGCAGGACACTTAGAAAATGTAACAGACCTACTAATGAGACTGCCTACACTACGCTTGCCCATCCACTTTTAGAATTCTGTAGCGCGGCATGGGATCCTTACCAGATAGGACTGATGGAGTACATCGAAAAAGATCAAAGAAAGGCAGAAAGTTTTGTATTATAGCGAAATATGGGAGTGAGTGTCGCAGAAATGATACGGGATTTGGGATGGACATCATTAAAAGAAGGGCGTTTTTCGTTGCGACAGAATCTTCTCACGAAATTCCAATCACCAACTTTCTCCTCCGCATCCGAAAATATTTTGTTGACACCGACTTACATGGGGAGGAACAATCACCAAGATAAAATAAGGGAAATCAGAGCTCGTACGGAAAGATATGGGTGTTCATTCTTTCCGCGCGCTATAAGAGATTTGAATAATAGAGAATTGTCAAGGTGGTTCGATGAACCCTCTGGCAGGCACTTAAATGTGATTTGCAGAGTATCCATGTAGATGTAGATCCATCCTGATGCTTCCTCACACCATAAAACCTGGATCATTAATACGAACATTTTCGATAGTATTCCTGAATGCATTAGGTGTTCGCACCTCTCGCCATTACATCCAGCATAGTAGAACATGATCATTTTGGTGGTCCAGGTGTTTTGGTGTGGGAGAGCATGATGGTACTTGGGTGTACTAACCTTCAGATCGTTGAACACGTTTCACCAACTGGTCAACGTTATTGTGATACTGTACTCCTTCCCCGCGTGAGTCTTTTAAGGGACACATTCGGTCCCGGGCTCGATTCCCGGAGGGGTCAGGGATTTTCTCTGCCTGGTGATGGCTGGGTGTTGTGTGATGTCCTTAGGTTAGTTAGGTTTAAGTAGTTCTAAGTTCTAGGGGACTGATGACCATAGATGTTAAGTCCCATAGTGCTCAGAACCATTTGACCCATTTGACACATTCGGTCGCGACTCCATTTTTGTGGACGACAGTGCGTTGTCGCATAGAACAGTGCAGGCGAGGAGATCTTGGAACGGGAAGGTATTCGGCGAATGGATTGGTCTGTTGTTCCCCCCGACTTAAATCCCATCGAGCAGGTGTGGAATACCTTGGAGGGACACTTCAGCACTTCCGCATGCACCGAAGACAATTCAACAGCAGTCATCCACGGTGGTCGAGGAATGGAAAGCTCTAATACAGAAACTCCTTGCTAACTCGTGGCCAGCATGGGAAAATTTCACAATCGTGACAAATGAAGGACGGGTGAAAATGGGAACAAACAGTAAAGAAGGCATAATAATGGAGAGAATGCCTGATCCGCTGTGGCGAAGCACCTCAAGAATGAGCGGCATTAGTTGGGTAATGTTGTAGAGAGCATGATGGTATGAAACTTTGAGGATACAGAATGATTATTTTCCAATTTAGAGAAAGTGGAGCTTTCTTGGGCGTTGAGAAAGACATGTCGTAGCATATTAAATGACAAGACAAAAGTGCCCAAGGGGCATTTCTGGGCCCAATTTAACAATGTCCACCTTTAAAAGTATCTTATTAAAATTAGCGGCGATACGCTTTACGTTTCCTGTTGGCCATTCTCTAAGGATGCACACATTGCAACATAGATGCTGTATTGATTTTTAGAATTTACGAGCGGCGTTCAATAAGTAATGTCACACATTCTTTTCTCTTCCAGTTTCGGTTGAAAAAATGCGGAATTTGTTGTGGTACATTGAGGAATATTCCCGCTTCAGCCTCCTTAGTTTTGTGAAGTTCCCATAGGTGGCAGCGCTATACCTAACCTTCAAAATGGTGTCTGTAATGGAGGTATGTTCCAAGCAATTAGCTGTCATTGAATTTCTTTTGGCAAAAAACCCAAGCATCCCATATATTCATAGCCGCTAGCGGAATGTCTACAGAGACATGGCAGTGAATAAAAGCACGGTGAGTCATTGGGGGCGACGTCTTTCATGACCGCAACAATATCACGCGTGGCAACTGCTGCACGCAACTGTGACTCCTGGAATGTTGGAACGTGCGGACACCCTCATTTGAGATGATCGACGTATCAAACACCTACATCTACATCTACATCTACGTCCATAATGCGCAAGCCACCTGACGGTGTGTGGCAGAGGGTACTTTGAGTACCTCTATCAGTTCTGCCTTCTATTCCAGTCTCGTACTGTACGTGGAAAGAGGGATTGTCGGTGTGCCTCTGTGTGGGCTCTAATCTCTCTCATTTTATCCTCATGGTCTCTTTGCGAGATATACGTAGCAGGGAGCAATACACTGCTTGACTCCTCGGTGAAGGTATGTTTGTAAGTTGTCAGGCAAATCCAACACCTTCCATGAAAACCCTGACATGATAAGCAAATCTAGTAGTATGTCACATAGCTCCGAATAAATTGTGACATTAAATTAACCAAAGTAATACGAGTAACGAGTAAGCAAATGGGATACCACAGACTAACACAAGAATGCCTAAATGCATGTCGTACCTTCCCACCGTGAGACCGATGCACTTCCGAGGGGAGAAACGAGAACAGAAGCTGAGAACAGAACCGTGTTAAGCTAGAAGGCCCTACGATAACAGACGGACTGGACACCCAAGTCGGCAGCCTACCGCTAAGACTACCACCCGCACGTTTTAGCGTGAGACTTTTTCGCGTCTCTGTTACATCAAGGACCACCCCCCAGCCCATGTTAAAAGCTAGAGCCCTCCAGAAAAACAGTATAGATCTTACGATAACACAAAAAGGGCCACTACCACCTGCAAGTTATAGCGTGAGACTTTTTCGCGTGTCTGTTACATTAGGACTACCCGCCAGCCCATGTTAAAAGATAGAGCCCTCCAGAGGAACAGTATAGATCTTACGATAAACGCTAAAAGTACCACACCAGCTGCAGGTTTAGGGTGAGACTTTTTCGCGTCTCTGATACGTTGCAAACTTTAAAAACATTGCCCCACCACGAAAAGTATAACGTTTCTCATTGGATAGACAGAATTTTTGTATGCGGAGCTTAAGGTTAACATTGAGACCCCGATTGGTCAGATGAAAACATAGCCAGATCGTTTTTTTAAACTAACTTCGGTAAATTGTAGTAAGGAGAAGTTAGAGAAGAGTTGCTTCCGAGATGGCGAGGTGAGCGGAGCTGTGCTGCCCTGACGCTGCCTAAACACCAACAAGGTAATGAACGCACGCGATGCCGCATTTTTGAGCACATAAGGCTTCACTCAGAACTGCAGAAGTCTCATCCTTAACACCCCCTTTTTGCGTAATACTAGTGTCGATCATTAATTAAAACTCATGGTGTTCACATTTGCCACTTGAAGTAAAGATCTGAAACGCGATGATTTTTATGTTATATAGTTATTGAGAAGCCATATCAGCCACTGTAATTTACGACGAGTTAGATAAGTAATTAAAGGTAATTGAGGGTCACTGTAGACCATTTTGATAGTTTTCTCTTTTATGAAACTTAATTTAAACCTAGATTATAGATGTGATATGGCATAGGTCATCCTTCGATCGATTGTAGCACTTGGAAACCCATTCAGGGAATATTCGTTCATATTTTTTGTTGAACGCAGTTGGTTTTTACCATCCTGTATCAAAACATTTCCTTTTATCAATAGTGCAATTTATAAACGATGTTTTGTGAGTAGAATAAAATTTCCAATGGTAAACTTAACTGCTTTTTCGACGTTATTTTACCAGCTAACTAAAAAAAAAAGCCTTGAACCCCTTCCATTACATTTAGTTAGTATTAAGATTCTTTTACAGGGAGTGCAGTGGAGCTGACGCTGAGATCATTTAGTATTTGGTTATATCATCGCTAGTCTCACTGAACTCTTCTGAAATCTACATGTCACATGTGGTCTGGCGTCTCCTTACCAGCAACAGGTCCCAGGTTCAAACTAGTCAATTCCCTAAAAAACACGCTCAGAGCGTCGTTGCGCGAAAGTGGTAGGGAGACACGATATAGAACAAACAGACACCACCATGAATGTTTAGACATGCCTACAAACTATGGTAACGACGGGGACAGGTAACTGGAGCGCTACCGGTCACAGGGCACAAAATACCGCTGGTGCACTTCACTGATAAGTGGCAATCATTGATAAGTAACAATCACACCATAGGAAGATTTAGAACAAACAGACACCACCATGAATGTTTAGATGTTCTCGAACTTCAACAAAAGCCCATACCGAGCTACTTAGCGTCTCTCCTGCAGACTCTTCCACTGGAGTTTATCTATCATCTCCGTAAGACTTTCACGATTACTGAATGATCCTGTAACGAAGCGCGCTGCTCTCTCCGTTGAATCTTCTCTATCTCTTCTATCAACTCTATCTGTTACGGATCCCACACCGGTTAGCAGTATTCAAGCACTGGGTGAACAAGTGTACTGTAACCTAATTCCTTCGTTTTCGGATTACATTACCTTAGGATTGTTCCAATTAATCTCAGTCCGGCATTTAATTTACCGACGATTAATTTATATGGTCATTCCATTTTAAATCACTCCTAACGCGTACTCCCATATAATTTATGGAATTAATTGCTTGCAGTTACTGACCTGCTATATTGTAGCTAAATGATAAGGGATCCTTCTTTCTATGTATTCGCAGCACATTACACTTGTCTACATTGATATTCAATTGCCATTCCCTGCACCATGCATCAATTCGCAGCAGATCCTCCTGTATTTCAGTACAATTTTCCATTGTTACAACCTCTCGATATACCACAGCATCATCCGCAAAAAGCCTCAGTGAACTTCCGATGTCTTCCACAAGGTCATTTACATATATTGTGAATACCAACGGTCCTACGAG
Organism: Schistocerca gregaria; assembly: GCF_023897955.1. Classification (NCBI taxonomy): domain Eukaryota; kingdom Metazoa; phylum Arthropoda; class Insecta; order Orthoptera; family Acrididae; genus Schistocerca; species Schistocerca gregaria. Next base: position 386,261,037 of record NC_064927.1, read on the forward strand.
ACTCCCCTCTGGCACACCTCAAATCACAGGTACTTCGGAAGACTTCTCTCCATTGAGAATGACATGCTGCGTTCTGTTATGCAGGAACTCTTCAATACAATCACACAATTGGTCTGATAGTTCATATGCTCTTACTTTGTTCATTAAACGACTGTGGGGAACTGTATCGAACGCCTTGCGGAAGTCAAGAAACACGGCATCTACCTGGGAACCCGTGTCTATGGCCCTCTGAGTATCGTGGACGAAAAGCGCTCTACAACTCGACGTCTCTGTTGGTAGTGCTGACACCCTCGTCCACCAGTTGGGATACTCAAGGGTGTGTGCCTGCTAGGTTACTCGCTGCCTAACAGAAGACCATAAAGAGCAACGAAGGATCTTATATTTGTCTCAATGAAGGCCGCACTTCAGAGGTAGCGGTATGTGGATAACGGTGATGTTATTGATGCAGGAATACATTGTCAGCAACGCTGACCTGTATAGTTGGTACCATATGGGTATACAGGCCGTCTCAGAATGGTAGCGTAAGACCGTCCCATTCAATGGAGATTATCTTGAAATATAGTTTTCTGTAGGCAGAAGAGTGGAGCATAATATAGTGTACGGGAATTTGATATGAGACCAACCTGCTTTCAGAAGAAAGGTGCTGCACTACTTGCTCAACGCACCTCGTATTAAGATTTGACATATGCTGCCCGTAGATTTAATGACAGATAGTAGCTTCATTAGGGCTGTTACATAGGCGTCGCGGCAAAGTAATATCTATGGTAGGTGAGAGTCACAGATGCAGAATACTAACGCGAATTCTTTACACACGAATGGTAAAACTGGTAGAAGCCGACCTCGGGGAAGATCAGTTTGGGTTCCGTAGAAATGTTGGAACACGTGAGGCAATACTGACCCTACGATTTATCTTAGAAGAAAGATTAAGGAAAAGCAAACCTGCATTTCTAGCATTTGTAGACTTAGAGAAAGCTTTTGACAATGTTGCATGGAATACTCTCTTTCAAATTCTGAAGGTGGCAGGGGTGAAATACAGGGAGAAAGGCTATTTACAGTTTGTACAGAAAGCAGATGGCAGTTAAAATGAGTCGAGGGACATGAAAGGGAAGCAGTGGTTGGGAAGGGAGTGAGACAGGGTTGTAGCCTCTCCCCGATGTTATTCAATCTGTATATTGAGCAAGCAGTAAAGGAAACAAAGAAAAGTTCGGAGTAGGTATTAAAATCCATGGAAAAGAAATAAAAACTTTGAGGTTCGCCGATGACATTGTAATTCTGTCAGAGACAGCAAAGGACCTGGAAAACGAGCATAATGGAATGTTGTCGAATTAAATCGTGTGATTCTGAGGGAATTAGGTTAGTAAATGAGACACTTAAAGTAGTAAAGGACTTTGCTATTTGGGGAGCAAAATAACTGATGATGGTCGAAGTAGAGAGGATATAAAATGTTGACTGGCAATGGCAAGGAAAACGTTTCTGAAGAAGAGAAATTTGTTAACATCGAGTATAGATTTAAGTGTCAGGGAGTCGTTTCTGAAAGTATTTGTAAGGAGTGTAGCCATGTATGGAAGTGAAACATGGACGTTAAATAGTTTAGACAAGAAGAGAATAGAAGCTTTCGAAATGTGGTGCTACAGAAGAATGCTGAAGATTAGATGGGTAGATCACATAACTAATGAGAAGGTACTGAATAGAAATGGGGAGAAGAGGAGTTTGTGGAAGAACTTGACCATAAAAAGGGATCGGTTGATAGGACATGTTTTGAGACATCGAGGGAGCACCAATTTAGTACTGGAGGGCAGCGTGAAGGGTAAAAATTGTAGAGGGAGACCAAGAGATGAATACACTAGGAAAATTCAGAAGGATGTAAGCTGGAGTAGGGACTGGGAGATGAAGGAGCTTGCACAGGATAGAGTAGCATGGAGAGCTGCATCAAACCAGTCTCAGGACTGAAGACCACAACAACAACAGGTGAAAGTGGCTGACTGTAATTTACAACTAAGCCTTGCGAGTCTTTCACGGCAACATTAGATGTTCTGGGATGAGTTTTACGTTTAACAAGACATGTGTGCTACTGTGTTTTTACTTTTTACGGTGCGTAATGGGATTGAAGCTTTAAGGCTTGTTATTCTACAGCATCTACATCTACATCTACATGACTACTCTGCAATTCACATTTAAGTGCTTGGCAGAGGGTTCATCGAACCACAATCTCTCTACTATTCCATTCCCGAACAGCGAACGGGAAAAACGAACACCTAAACCTTTCTGTTCGAGCTCTGATTTCTCTTATTTTATTTTGATGATCATTCCTACCTATGTAGGTTGGGCTCAACAAAATATTTTCGCATTCGGAAGAGAAAGTTGGTGACTGAAATTTCGTAAAAAGGTCTCGCCGCGACGAAAAACGTCTATGCTGTAATGACTTCCATCCCAACTCGTGTATCATATCTGCCACACTCTCTCCCCTGTAACGTGATAATACAAAACGAGCTGCCCTTTTTTGCACCCTTTCTATGTCCTCTGTCAATCCCACTTGGTAAGGATCCCACACCGCGCAGCAATATTCTAACAGAGGACGAACGAGTGTAGTGTAAGCTGTCTCTTTAGTGGACTTGTTGCATCTTCTAAGTGTCCTGCCAATGAAACGCAACCTTTGGCTCGCCTTCCCGACAATGTTATCTATGTGGTAGTTCCAACTGAAGTTGTTCGTAATTTTAACACCCAGGTACTTAGTTGAATTGACAGCCTTGAGAATTGTACTATTTATCGAGTAATCGAATTCCAACGGATTTCTTTTGGAAGTCATGTGGATCATCTCACACTTTTCGTTATTTAGCGTCAACTGACACCTGACACACCATACAGCAATCTTTTCTAAATCGCTTTGCAACTGATACTGGTCTTGGGATGACCTTAATAGACGGTAAATTACAGCATCATCTGCGAACAATCTAAGAGAATATGATATAAATATTTTTATTTGGGTGTCAATACGTATCCGGCGGCGGGCTCTTTGTGGCCCACGCGAACGCGCAGTCACTAACGGCTCACTTCGACGAGTTCTGTGACCTGTTCTGCCAATCGCTGTTCCACATTATCCTCGTCTCTGAAACTTGGTTGAAACCAAACATTTCTTCCGACGCTATCCGAATCGCTGGTTACTCTCTCCTAAGGGCAGATCGTGAAACACGACGCGGGGGTGGTGTGGGTGCCTATGTTCGCTCTGATCTGACACCTACTGTACTATGCACATCGGATGCAAAGGGCGAAGGAGAAGCAGAGTTCTTGTTTTTCGAAATAAATACATCAAATCAGAAACTGCTAATTGGAGTAATCTATAAACCTCCAAACGTCGGTGCCATGTCCTCCTTTCAGTCTGCCCTGTCCTCACTCGTGACACAGTATGAACACATAATCATTATGGGCGACACAAACATCGACTTACAGTTAAAATCTCCCTCTGCCGAAAAACTAAGGCGACTGTTCCACTCCAATGATATGAGTTTAACACCGCTGGACCCAACTCACCACACGTCACACAGCCACACACTCATAGATATAATAGCAACAAAGCGACCAGATAAAATAATCCGCGCCAATCAGACATCCGCTCCGGGACTCTCTGCTCATGACGTGATATTCTTAAATTACTAAGTGCATACTACCAAAGAAAAATCTCACCTGGTAACCTACAGAAACTTAAAAAATGTTAACCATGACGCTCTTCAAAAGGATTGCTCAGACATCCCTTGGCATGATATAAGCAATGAACCGACTTTAGACGGAAAAATTCGGCAATTATGTAGCAAAATTATTGCACTGTATGATAAACATGCTCCTCAACGCACTGTCAAGGTAAAGAGAGCTCCTGCTCCATGGCTCACCACTGCATTACGCCAGTTAATGAATAAACGTGATGCTGCACACAGGGCCTTCAAGCGTAACCCAACTCCCGAGGCGTACGAAGCTTATAGGAAACTCCGAAACAGAACGAAGCAAAGCGTGAGAAATGCCAAAATCAGACATGCCCGCTCTGTCGTATGCGGCATATCAAAACCTGCTGCACTGTGGAAAAAGCTGCGCAGTTTCGGTATAGGGAAGCGAAGATATGACGCTGTTTATCAAGCGTCTGCAGAAGAATTAAACGATTTCTTCTCAACAGCTGTAATCTGCCACGCAGCGACAAATTACCAGCCCCAAGATATCAATCTCTTGAGAGACAAGTTTTTCCTAAAACATGTCACTACCGGCACAGTACACAAGGCAATTATGAGAATCTCTTCCGAGGCAGTAGGAAATGATGGAGTGAGCATTGGCATGATTAAAAACGTCGTAGCCACTATTATTCCAATTATCACAGACATCTTCAACCTGTCTCTTGTCAGTAGTATATATCCTACTGAGTGGAAGCAAAGTTTAATCCAGCCTATACCCAAGACTGACAACCCTAAGTCGCCAGGTGACTACAGGCCGATCAGCATACTACCTGCAATATCTAAAGCCCTAGAATACATCGTCCATGAACAGCTGACGGATTACCTCAAAACTCATAACATCCATGACGAATATCAGTCAGGCTTTCGAAAGCACCACAGTACAGCAACTGCATTAATCAAAGTAACTGATGACATTAAACATGCTATGGACAGACGTGAAGCTACTATCCTAACACTGCTTGACTTTAGCAAGGCTTTTGACACAGTTGACTTCGATATATTACTAATTAAAATGAAACAGCTGAATTTCTCAAACAGCGCAATACACTGGTTCTACAGCTACCTCAAAAACAGAAGTCAACAAGTCATTTGTGGGTCGGAAAAGTCATCATGGAAAAGCGTGCGCTCTGGAGTTCCCCAAGGCTCCGTCCTTGGTCCACTACTCTTCTCACTGTATATTAATGATATTTCTTCAGTGATTCACTCCTGCAGCTACCATCTATATGCTGACGACATCCAACTGTACATAAGTGCAAGCCCCAAAAACATTGCTGGCGCAGTAGCGAGTATGAACGCAGATCTTTGCTCTGTTTCTCGATGGGCACAGAACCTAGGTCTGAAACTAAACCCCAAGAAATCCCAGGTCACACTTATATCTCATCCAAAGTTAATCAGCCGGTACTTTCGCGAAACGGTCCCTAAAATACTCCTCAATGGTACCCAACTACCATACCAAAAAACAGTAAAAGACCTTGGAATAATCTTGGATGAACACCTAAACTGGGAAGAACAAACAGTCACAGCTTGCCGGAAATCGCTCTCCTCCCTACATGCAATTCAAAAATTTAGAAAAATATTTCCAACCCATGTTAAACAAAAATTAGTCCAAACACTAGTCTTGCCTAATCTTTACTACTGCGATGTACACTCCTGGAAATTGAAATAAGAACACCGTGAATCCATTGTCCCAGGAAGGGGAAACTTTATTGACACATTCCTGGGGTCAGATATATCACATGATCACACTGACAGAACCACAGGCACATAGACACAGGCAACAGACTATGCACAATGTCGGCACTAGTACAGTGTATATCCACCTTTCGCAGCAATGCAGCCTGCTATTCTCCCATGGCGACGCTCGTAGATATGCTGGATGTAGTCCTGTGGAACGGCTTGCCATGCGATTTCCACCTGGCGCCTCAGTTGGACCAGCGTTCGTGCTGGACGAGCAGACCGCGTGAGACGACGATTCATCCAGTCCCAAACATGCTCAATGGGGGACAGATCCGGAGATCTTGCTGGCCAGGGTAGTTGACTTACACCTTCTAGAGCACGTTGGGTGGCACGGGATACATGCGGACGTGCATTGTCCTGTTGGAACAGCAAGTTCCCTTGCCGGTCTAGGAATGGTAGAACGATGGGTTCGATGACGGTTTGGATGTACCGTGCACTATTCAGTGTCCCCTCGACGATCACCAGAGTCGTACGGCCAGTGTAGGAGATCGCTCCCCACACCATGATGCCGGGTGTTGGCCCTGTGTGCCTCGGTCGTATGCAGTCCTGATTGTGGCGCTCACCTGCACGGCGCCAAACACGCATACGACCATCATTGGCACCAAGGCAGAAGCGACTCTCATCGCTGAAGACGACACGTCTCCATTCGTCCCTCCATTCACGCCTGTCGCGACACCACTGGAGGCGGGCTGCACGATGTTGGGGCGTGAGCGGAAGACGGCCTAACGGTGTGCGGGACCGTAGCCCAGCTTCATGGAGACGGTTGCGAATGGTCCTCGCCGATACCCCAGGAGCTACAGTGTCCCTAATTTGCTGGGAAGTGGCGGTGCGGTCCCCTACGGCACTGCGTAGGATCCTACGGTCTTGGCGTGCATCCGTGCGTCGCTGCGGTCCGGTTCCAGGTCGACGGGCACGTGCACCTTCCGCCGACCACTGGCGACAACATCGGTGTACTGTGGAGACCTCACGCCCCACGTGTTGAGCAATTCGGCGGTACGTCCACCCGGCCTCCCGCATGCCCACTATACGCCCTCGCTCAAAGTCCGTCAGCTGCACATACGGTTCACGTCCACGCTGTCGCGGCATGCTACCAGTGTTAAAGACTGTGATGGAGCTCCGTATGCCACGGCAAACTGGCTGACACTGACGGCGGCAGTGCACAAATGCTGCGCAGCTAGCGCCATTCGACGGCCAACACCGCGGTTCCTGGTGTGTCCGCTGTGCCGTGCGTGTGATCATTGCTTGTAGAGCCCTCTCGCAGTGTCCGGAGCAAGTATGGTGGGTCTGACACACCGGTGTCAATGTGTTCTTTTTTCCATTTCCAGGAGTGTAGTTCAACACGGCACGAACAGTGAAAATTCTAGATGCCTCGAGCTAGTGATGAATGCTTGCGTCAGATACGTGTGCAATATTCGGTTGTATGATCATATCAGTCCTTCATACTCCCAGCTAGGTTGGATACGCCCACATAAGGCACGCGATCTCCACACGATGTGCTTACTTCATCGATTTCTTAGCCACTGGTGCCCTCAATACTTATCTTCTCACATTAAACATCTATCATCATTCCACAATCGCAATACCAGATCGGATACGTCTATCATCTTGGCTGTACCTTTACATAACACAAAATCTTTCTCCGTGTCATTCTCCATCTCAGCCATACGACTATGGAACGCACTCCCCTGTGATCTGCGTCTTATCCAGAACTACTCAACATTCAAGAGGGAACTCAAAACTTACATATTAGGGACGGTATAGCCACCATTGTTGTGCCCCTAACATCTCTTTCTTTCTTCTCTCCATCACAGCTTCGAATTTTACCATTCTTTTTCTCTTCCTCAAACCTATCTACCTCTTATATATCTCTTTCACCCCATTCTATCGTCTTATGTCTCTGCTCGATGAGAATAACTCACAAGCTGCAAGAATATAACGAGAAAATTCCCAACTAACTGACATTCACAAAAGAAATGTATGTTTAATTTCATATACTTAGTCACTATTATTATTATTATTATTACTATTATCATTATTATTATCATTATTATCGTTGATTGTTATAATTATTTTTATTGTTATAACTATCATTGTACTACTGTTATAATCACAAATTTTTTTCGTTTGACATCAATACTGCATAATACGTTAAATGTTCTTAATGTTATTTAGTAACTGTAACTCGTTCAATCTGAGTATGCCTGGTTAGGTGTAAGAGAGGGCCTGAAGGCCCTAATCTTGCCAGGTAAAATAAATGCATAAATAAATAAATATAGTACTGCGATTTATTAATTTGTTTGCTTTGTTTTACTGCATTTTATAACGGGATAGCATGGTCCTGAAACATGCTGTGTTAAAAACAGTGCACATTTTGCAACTTAATTATCAGTACCTATTCTGGAGATGATACGAGGCACAAATAGGGAAATCCACTGGCGCACTCCAACTTGAGGAAGGCCAAATTGTTATGGCCAGGCGCCTGGAAAGACGTACAGTAGCATGAAAGAAAAGAGCGTGCTGAGTGATTGTCTCACGCCGTTGGGAAGGACGTTGAGGACGTTGTGCATGAGTTGGGTGACGACCGCGAGCTGCGCGCAGGAGCCGGCCAGTGGGGTGTCGCCGATGTGGAGGCGGGCGAGCAGCGGCCACGTGGAGGCGGCCAGCACGTCCGCCGCCGCAGACAGCGGGTTGTCCCACAGGGTCAGCTCCTCCAGCGAGGCGAACGGCTCGTGGGGCACGGCGAACACCGGCACTCCTGCCGACACCAGCGGCGGCGCCTCAATAGCTAACCCCGTCGCCACAGGAGACTGCGCCTCAGCACATAGCGACCAGAGCTGATGCCGACAGAGACAGTTTTAAGCAGTAGTAGTAGCTGAATTACGAGGGTAAGTCAATAAGTATCTACAATTTTACTCTAATTATCTTCAGATTGGCTCTACAGCTTTGTATGTCTTCACCAGCCTATAGATTGCATCGCTGCATTCGCCTGTGGTAGGCTGTAGCGTTATCACATCAGTCTGGTTTCTACTGTTGCGTCGTAAAGATGCACCAGTCCATTTATGAGTTTCAGCACAACACAGGGACAATGTTTTCTTACACTGAAGTTTTTAACAGTAGACTGAACTCCAGAATGAGATTTTTCACTCTGCAGCGGAGTGTGCGCTGATATGAAGCTTCCTGGCAGATTAAAACTGTGTGACGGACCGAGAATCCAACTCGGGACCTTTGCCTTTCGCGGGCAAGTGCTCTAACCGCGAAAGGCAAAGGTCTCGAGTTCGAGTCTCGGTCCGGCACGCAGGTTTTATCTGCCAGGAAGTTTCCGTGGACTGAACTGTTAAAAAATGGTCGAACAAGTGTGAAGGACGAGGAAAGGGCGAACTTTGCAATTGCAACCATAAGTAATGTCACAATTAAACAAGTCTGTGCTTTGATTCCAAGTAACATAATGATGTGGCAAACCATATCCCGATTAGTCATGGTTCTGTATATGAAATAATGTGTAACAGGCCCAACTTTCACAAAGTCTGTGTGAGATAGTTTCCAAAACAACTCCCAGAATAGTGTGAAAATCTCTCAGCGTCTAAAGGACCGTCATGTTATCGAAGATGGAATGTTTCTGAAACGAATCATTACTGCAGATAATCCACTTAAAGATGCCATAGATTCAGCGCTGGTCAACAGGTGAAGGAAGCGATGCATACGAGACTTACTGCACAAAAAAAAGTTTTGGTTTGTAAATAAACACGGCATTTTTCGTACTGCGAAGTATTTTATTTGTTCCAGACCGGTTTCACCTCTTCCTTTAAGGCATCTGCAGTGGAATCTAGAATAAGATAGTTTTGCTTTTATGTGCAAAATTTGTAAATTATAAAACAGGTGATGCTTTGTCTTCGTAAATTACTCAAGACTTACAGCTATTCGAGTTTTTGGCCGGCGTCTGTCTTCCCTCTAGTCTGGTCACATGTTGGAGGTCGCACTATAAATTCAGTTACGAAACCTAAGCAAACTTTCCTTTTACGAACATTTTTCTTCACCATTTTCGTGTGCTTTGCGCTAATTTGTGTGAAGCACGATTGTTCTTATGTCACTATTGTAGATATTTTACGGAAAACTGTTATTTAAAGTCGTAGCTACTGCGTGTTCACTTCATATCTCTTCCAGTTTGGTTTGTTTATCTACATGTTGCCAACCTAACGAAGTACCTGCTGAACACTAACGTCTGCTTATTTCTGGTCTCTTTATATCTGTTTATGTTTGTATGAGACAATATATGTATGGATCTTTTTTTTCTTTTTATGTGCTTGCATGCGTGACAGAGAGGGGGGAGAGAGTAAGAGAAAGTTAATGTATACGTTTTTTGCTTGTGTGTGTGTGTGTGTGTGTGTGTGTGTGTGTGTGTGTGTGTGTGTGTGTGACTGACTGTGGTTGAAAGTTTTGGTGTTCATCCGATTTGTGTTTTGGATTAAATGTTTTGTTGACGGGCTTGTGGGAGAATGAGAGGAAACGGTTCGGTGGTTTATTACGACAATAACCTTGTATTGCAGTATGACTCAACTATTTTATTTATTAATGTAAATATTGAGTTGTCATGAGTTTTTGACCGATTAACAGGGTTTTCTTTTTCTGCTTTGGTTTTTTGTTTATGGTAATTTTCTTGTGGGATTAGAAAGTGTTTCTTATTATTTGTTCTAATTATTTTCATGTCTTCTCTAGAGCTTGGATTATGCTCTCTTAGGTGTTCTGCAAATGTAGAGTGGTTCGTCCCACATTTCCAGGCTGTTACGTGTTCTCTGTATCTGGCATGAAACGTTCTGCCTGTTTGTTCTATGTATCTGCCATAATCACTAGTGGTCCACTGCAACAGATGTGTGTATACCTGCTCTCTGGTATATGGCAATGTCTTCCGTCAGTTTTGGGATGTATTTTTTGACAGAGTTGTATGTTGCATATATTATGTTTCTGCCTTATCTTTTGTAAATGTTCCTGATTTTATGTGTGAGTTTGTGTCTATATGTTACTGTTTACCATCTTGTGTCGTCTCTTAAGTGTTCTTGATTATTCCGTGTAGTTGTTATGGTACTGAGTGTTTGTGACTGTTTGGCTCTATTGTATTGTTGTCTGTGGTTCTGCGTTTCCTGTTTTCATTTTAATTTCGATTTTTGCGTTTAGCTTTGTGACTCTGCTATTATTGTACCCATTATTTTTGGCTATTTGAGTTATTAGTCAAGTTCTTCTTGATATTTTACTTTGTTGACTGGCACTAGCATTATCTTGAATCTATGAAGCATGTGTCGATTTGATGCTTGTTTTGAGTGTGGGTGGATCGAAGATTGGGGAATGACAATGTCAGTTGCTGTGAGTAAATGGTGAACACATACTTATTGTTTTGTTTTTTTGTTTTTTGTATCCAGGAAGTTTATTAAGTCATCCTGTTCTCTTTCAGTTGTGATGTTCATATTTTTATATACTTTTTTGATGTCAATATGTAGTTTTTTAATGTTTATTTGTGGTCCATCTATTAAACAGAGAATATCACCCATGTATCTGAATCAGTATAACATCTTGTGTTCTTTTTTTGTTGATGTCAATATGTAGTTTTTTAATGTTTGTTTGTGGTCCGTCTATTAAACAGAGAATGTCACCCATGTATCTGAATCAGTATAACATCTTGTGTTCTTTTGTTACGATATTTTTGAAAATGATCTGTTCAGTGTGGTTAATAAAAATATTTGCTAAGGCTTCTGAAACTGAGGACCACATTGGTTAGCCATCTTCTTGTAAATAAAATTGATTTTGCGTTGAAAGTAGTTTTGTTCTGTTATAAGCTTTATAAATGTATTTTATTAAATTGTTCATCAGGGAGATGACTGGGAGTTTTTATCTACGAATTATTTTGTTCCTGGTACTGATATGCTGGAATACATGCTTTCTGTTTGAAATGAGAGAAGAGTTTTTCTAACTAAGCTGACAAAAACCTTTTGTCAGAAATTATCGGGAAACGTATGCGGCAGCTGACCATGTACACTGGAAAGCAGAGTCACTATGCTAAAGAAATAAGATCAATAAAATTTGAATTCTCTCGTTACAATAAATTATAAAAGCTGATGGCGTGTACTTATCGATTTATAATAGTAGTCATAACACTAATGGTTGTTGTAGTTGCAGAATTTTATTCTTTTATAGAACACTTTCGTACTGTGTTATAGTATAATTATTTTACCTCTTAAATGCCTTTTTTCTCAAATTAATTTTGAAGAATTTAAGAGATTCATAGAAAAATTCCTGTATTACCCTACACAATTAGTTGTCTTTTTTCTATGATATTTATTAAAATCAACCCACATAAATACTCAGATTCCAAATTTTCATGAATATTCGTTTATTTAACACAACCTGCTACGGTAACCTCGTGTCTGAATTCTGATCAGCGTTCTAGCAACAGTAAGGACACTAAAAGAAATTTTCCAACTACTGGTGAAAATTGGTGTAGGAGTTGTTGTCCCTGTTGAAACAAAGGTATATACCACATTCTGTGCAGAAACGAATGTTCAGTCGTGCTAAAAAGTATACGAACGACCTCAATTGCATTTCGCCTGATTCGCATGCAACCCACATAACGCAGCTATCTAGCAGGTCCTCTAATCGCTTCTTGGTACAGTCGTTTGACTAATGAAAATGGTTCCAAGTCACCACCAGAAAACACTGCTCTGTGTCGGAATAATTCAAGATGTAAAGTAATACGAAGGTACTAAAAAATCAGGGAACAGCTTTTCACACATAACACTATCCTTAAGGCTTGTAAGCTCACATTTATTACAATAAATGATATACCTGAAATGTTACCACTCTCATTAATACGTCAGATAGGTAATTCATGTAGTGAGTTCGTCGTCTTCATGATTTCCTCTTCAAAGTAACACAAAATTTCATTAAAAATTTAAGCTGTTCACGAGCAGTTAGTTGAGAATATGTATGAACTTCACATGACATGACGAACCGTCTCGCTCTGAATATGAATTCAAACCCATGTCATGCAGACTAAGCAAAGATTTCGTGACTGACGGAAACTAACAGTCATTCCTGATTACGCATACAGAGAGTGATATACCTCGATTTTAGTCAGTATCGGTTAGCAAATATCACCTTTAAATTACGCAATGTAAACATTTTTAACAGACGCGAATTCCTACCCAGCATCTATTGTCCTTGTTAACGAACTATGAAAGATGGTCAATATTGCTTCTTCACAAGTAACTTATTGAAACGCCGAGAGGTAAAGCTTTGTTGGAGAGGGATTCGAACCCAGCACCTAATCGGATTGTTATCGAAGCACAATCAACTGTGACATATCGGATTTTCTCGGCAGTAGCTAGTTGTTTTAACTGAAATGACGAGACGAAACATCAATTTTTTCCTTCCCAGAACTCCAACCTGGCACCTATCGCTGTTATATTCTAGAGAAAACGATCCTTAAATATGGGTTTGTTAAACCAGTAGCGACATGTGAGCTCAAATAAAAGATGGACTAAGTGTGCTGTGACCGTACATAGCGTTTGGTTTGTCACTAGAAATAAATAACTAGTACAAGAAAGGTAACTGGTGACAGTCTCAACATTTCACCAGTCCTGACTTTATTGTGGTTCACCTAATGTCTACTTGGTAGAGAGGAAGTATCATGTTTAATGTGAATTTCAGACCACAATGCCATTATACCTTCTTCACTTGGCGTAGCCAGAAGAGAATAGAATCTCTCTCCTAATCAAAAATCAGCAGACGGAATCGAACCCAAACCACAAGTATATGAAATCCTACAGACCACCAAATCATCTTCTCTGTGACTAATTTTTCTATCATAACAACGTTGCGTCTCACTGGCTGAGAATTCTGACAAACAGCCTCCCTGTAGTGGTTTGCAGCATGTTCAGTACATTCATTTACTTGGTTGACTGAATCGCCATGATCTAGCTTCCTCAGCTACCCAGTGCATACATTCGACTCTATTTTGTAATCACCAAAATAAAATCACGTAATTGCCACCTGTACAGAACTGCCGACAGTATAGGACGCAGAAATTTAAATAGTAAGTGTTCTTTTCCACTTGAGCTACCCTATTGCGCTATCTGTTTGTTGCAAACGTCGTGCAGTGCAACAGAAAAGCTATAACTGTCTGTCTCTCAGAAGTTTACCTCCCGCCAAATGCGTTATCTCACAGCACTGTGGAATGCGGAAGCTCTGGAGGACCTGTTGTTGACTTCCGGAGCTGCTGTACCTCTGTGCCAGCTAGTAGCGTAACTGTAAGCGTCGCGCGCTGTAGATAAAACGGCGCGGGTTTGAATACAGTGACTGCTACATTTTTTAAAAAGCAATTCTGCTGTCTGCTGAAGTTATCAATCTAATGGAACTTTGAACATAATTGCCTTCACTTTACAACCCAAAATAGTCGCATGTTTAAAAAGGGCTAACTTCTGCGACATTTTGTTCTTTTCAGTTTTAATAGATGTCCAGGCAGCAGATGCATCTCGAAGCCATTGTATTATGGATGGGGAGAGCACATCGTGCCAAAATACGTCAGAAAAGTATTTTCTACATGAGCTGTCGTGTGGTAGTGGCATTTTAATCTTCATCAAACCATGTTTGACAGCTTTAAATCAGAACAAGCTTTCTACATGCATGTAGTCAAACTGCATGTGCATTGTCAGACTGTTATAGATAACATCAGAGAATTCGCATACATCGTTGATTAATTTCTCTCTCATGTTTACTATTGTTTTAACAACACTAAAAGAAACCTTACGAAAATTGTGCACTGTATTATAAGAAATGAAATAATACTACCCACGATAACCTTACGACGAAAGTGTGTTTCAATAAAACTGAGCATCTATACACAACCGTGCCTCTATCGGCGTGAATTAGTAAAATACTACTCACTTAGATTTCGATTGGGTCTGGGTTTAATTGGTATGCTGTGTCATACTCAAGTGGTATTCAAATGTGGCATTTTATGAATGAAGTTATGTATTCCCAGAAACCCAAAATTTGCTTGTCAGCAGCGGAAAGAGGCGTTACCTGTTTGCAGCACTGTAAGTTTTTCACTATTGCAGTATGAGCCGAAAGTATTTTCTTGCGATTTTGTTATTGATGTTTGATTTGACTGCTTGTAGCTCTTTCACAGAAGGGATAAAAACGTTACAGTTAGGAAGACTGGAACCGCAAACCGTAACAGACGCTTTTTCACATGTCAGCACGTTACCACAGAGCTAGAGAAGAGATATGTGGCTAGACTTTCTCTTACGTCGTTGGAGTAACTTCAATTACGAGAAGGATGAAGTTTAGATCTATACGAGGTATTATCGAAAGATGGCGAGGTGATGATCACCATGGACGACCATTTAGTGTTGCTTAAGACATACACTGCCCAGTCACATTAGTGTGACCAGCTGTCACAATACTAAATAACCAACCAACCTTTTGCATCTTCTTCAGTATAACAATGCCAGACTGCACACGAGCACTATGACATCTGCAACAACCCGAAGCGTTGGGTTCACTGTCAACGACTATCCTTCATACAGTTCCAACTTGTCTCCATCTGATTTTCATGTGTTTCCAAAACTTAAACACCTTTGAGGACCTCGCTTTGATAGTGATGGAGAGGTGCGAGCACAGATGCAGTTGTGGCTCCGTCAGCAAAGTGAAACTTTCGACAGTGACAGTATCCCCAAAGTAGTCTCTCTCTGGGAGAAATGTCTTCGTCGCCAGGGTGACTTGCTTGAGAAATAAATACTGGGTGATCGAAAAGTCAGTATAAATTTGAAAATTGAATAAATCACGGAATAATGTAGATAGAGAGGTACAAATTGACACACATGCTTGGAATGACGTGGGGTTTTCTTAGAACTAAAAAAATACAAAAGTTCAAAAAATGTCTGACAGATGGCGCTTCATCTGATCAGAATAGCAATAATTAGCATAACAAAGTAAGACAAAGCAAAGGTGATGTTCTTTACAGGAAATGCTCAATATGTCCATCATTCCTCAACAATAGCTGTAGTCGATGAATAATGTTGTGAACAGCACTGTAAAGCATGTCCGGAGTTATGGTGAGGCATTGGCGTCGGATGCTGTCTTTCAGCATCCCTACAGATGTCGGTCGATCACGATACACTTGCGGCTTCAGGTAATCCCAAAGCCAATAATCGCACCGACTGAGGTCTGGGGACCTGGGAGGCCAAGCATGACGAAAGTGGTGGCTGAGCACACGATCATCACCAAACGCCGCGCGCAAGAGATCTTTCACGCGTCTAGCAATATGGGGTGGTTCTAATAAAACTCCATGTCATTCCAAGGATGTGTGTCAATTTCTACCTCTCTATCAACATTATTCCGTGACTTTTTGATCACCCGATATATAGACATAAATGAATAAAGGTGTAGAATGTTCGTAATATTTGTTTTATTTGAAAACCTTCAAGCGTTTTCATGTAAAACATTCGGAGGTATTACTTTTCAGCACGCACTAGGGCATGCAAAATACAGAATTCAATGAACTTCTTCATTCATTGATCTCACACAGTTAGTTGAAACAAACTTAATTTATGTTACTATTGAGTCATGAAGCATTTCTTAAATAAAAAATTAAATAGAGCAGCGAAGTTCAAGATCAGGCATTGGACAAAGATGAGATTAATATAAACCAGCGGAAGTTACATGTACTAAGATGCCGATGTATCCAGGGATATTGTGTCTTTAAATGAGTACGCAGTTACTTTGCCGCATTCCATATGACTGTCAAGGTGGCACTTTCCATGTTCCGTCGTCGCTTCGTCTTCCTCCAACTGTGGTTGCAAACTGGCTACAGAAACATCTAAGCTTTTAATGCTTCGTCCTCGTCAATACCTTCGTGAGTTCCACTGCGCTTTTGGGAAAATGTACATCTCACACTCAATCTTCCTTCACATAAGCAGCCTTCCAGTCTCCATTCACACCGACCACCCTGCAGAGTTTCTATCTCGCAACTGCTGATCTATCTTGGTCTGCAAATTCACAGTGGCCACCTTTCCTAATATAATCCTGGCCACTTAGGATATTTCAGTACTTTACATAGTTCTTTTCCATATTAAGAAAGGAAAAGAGAATTTGTTACCACAATACAAATTTATTCGTAAGTATCTGCAGGATTTCAGAAGACGACTGCGCTAAAAACAACACGACATAAAGACAATACTAAAGTTAAAATATTCTGTGTTATTCTTCTCTGTTATTAGGCTGCGTTATGTTTCTTCTAAAATGTTCGACTTTTCGACCCCTCTGCTGGGATTTTCCTCAGGATCTTTTGGTGTCCACTACTGCTAGAGCATTGTCAGAGACGAGTGTCGCGTCCACTTACAAAGGGGGAGTTTCCTGGCGTTCGTGCTGGAGAAGTGATAGTATTGGTTAAAATTCATATGGCTACCATTGGTGGGCCATAGTCATACGCTAATATTCCCGCTCTGATGCAGAAGGGGCGTTGGTAGCTTATCTCCTGTGGATACCATTGGCCGTCCATCGTCATTGGATGGAAAGGCACTATTCCACATTTATGCTGAAGAAGGGTAAATTGGTTGAAATGCTTGCTACCGCTATTGGTTGGTCGTCATCAGTGGCTAGATCCGGAGCGGATAGAGCTAGAGGGGAATGTTTACCCAAAATATTATTGTCCGCTACTCGGCTGAAATTTCTAAGAATGTATCTAATTTCAACAGAGGACGGCTATAGGCTTCCAGCATCGTGGCTCCCCGCCATCAAGGAAGTAAATACGCGACCGCTGTGTGTGAGCGGCATAAACAAAGCGCTGCAAGTCACATCGGCGGACAATAATATTTTGGGTAAACATTCCTCTTCTCTTGCTCTGTCCGTTTCGAATATAGCCACTAATAACGACCAACCAATAGCGGTAGCAAGCATTTCAACCAATAACTCTTCAGCATAAGTGTGGAATAGTGCCTTTCTATCCAATGACGATGGACCGCCAATAGTATCCACAGGAGACGAGATACCAACGCCCCTTCTGCATCAGAGCGGGAATATTAGCCTATGACTATGGCCCACCATTGGTAGCCATATGAATTTTAACCAATATGGCTCTGAGCACTATGCGACCTAACTTCTGAGGTCATCAGTCGACTAGAACTTAGAACTAATTAAACCTAACTAACCTAAGGACATCACACACATCCATGCCCGAGGCAGGATTCGAACCTGCGACCTTAGCGGTCGCTCGGTTCCAGACTGTAGAACCGCACGGCCACTTCAGCCGGCTTTAACCAATACTATGACTTCTCCTTCACGAATTCCGGGAAACTCCCCCTTTGTAAGTGGACGCGACACTCGTCTGTGGCAATGCTCTAGTAGTAGTGGACACGTGACATAAGTGCAACTTTTCGGCAAATTGCTCCAGATATCGATGCTAGGCCAACTCAAGTGGCAGCGTGCGAACTATTCAACGAAACATCATCGATAAGGGGTTTCGGAGCCGAAGGCTAACTCGTGTACCCTTGATGACCGCACGACATTGGACTGTTGATGACAGGGAACATGTTGCCTCGTTGGACGAGTCTCGTTGCAAATTGTATCGAACAGATGGACGTCTATGGGTATGGCGACAACTCATGAATCTGTGGACTGTGCATGTCAGCAGGGGAGTGTTCCAGCTGGTGGAAGCTCTGTAATGGTGTGGGGTGTGTGCAGTTGGACTGACATTGGATCCCTTGTACGTCTAGATACGACTCTGACAGTTGGCATTCATGTCCATTCTGCGCTCCGACTGACTCTGGCAGTTCCAGCAGCACAATTCGACACTTCATACGTCCAGAATTGCTACAGAGTGGCTCCAAGAACTCTGTTGTGTGTTTAAACACTTCCGCTGGTCACCAACCTCGCCAGACATGAACATTGTTGAGCATATGTTGGATGCCTTGCAACATGCTGTTGATAAGATATCTCCAGTCCCTCGTACTCTTAGGGATTTATGGACAGCCCCGCAGGGTTAATGGTATCAGTTCCCTACAGCACTACTTCAGACTTTAGTCGAGTCCGTATAATGACGTGTTGCGGCATTTCTGCTTGCCTTGCGCGGGCTTGCAAGTAGGTTGTTTAGGTTTTTATGTTGGTAACGCCACGTAGTGCTCTGTATGAAAATCACTGACTGTGCTGTGTGCAGTCTGTGGCTGGTTGGAATTGTTGGAATATTCGCTATTGTAGTGTTGGGCAATTGGAGGTGAGACGCCTACAGTGGTGGATGTGGAGAGAGAAATGCCAGAGTCTTGAGAACAGACGATCTGGACGTGTGTCCGCTAGAAAAAGAAAATTTGTTAAGATGGATGTCACGAATGGTGCAAATGGCTGTGAGCAGTATGGAACATAACATCTGAAGTCATCAGTCCCAGAGAACTTATATGTACTTAAACCCAACTAAACTAAGGATATCACACACATCAATGTCCGAGGCAGCATTCGAACCTGCAGTTGCGCAGTTCCGGACTGAAGCTCCTAGAACCGCACGGCTACCGCAGAAGGCGGATGTCATGAATTGATAGATATATATGTGAAGAGCTTGGAACATTGTTGAGGTAAATACATTGTTTGTTCTCTATCAAAATCTTTCGTTTGCTGACTATGCCTATCAGTAGTTAGCTGGCAGTATTGCTGTATTGCAGTAGTTCGAGTAACGAAGAGTTTTGTGAGGTAAGTGATTCATGAAAGGTATTCCGGGTGATCAAAAAGTCAGTCTAAATTTGAAAACTGAGTAAATCAACGAATAATGTAGACAGAGAGGTACAAATTGACACACATGCTTGGAATGACATGGGGTTTTGTTAGAACCAAAAAATACAAACGTTCAAAAAATGTCCGACAGATGACGCTTTATCTGATCAGAATAGCAATAATTAGCATAACAAAGTAAGACAAAGCAAAGATGATGCTCTTTAGAGGAAATGCTCAATATGTCCACAATCATTCCTCAACAATAGCTGTAGTCGAGGAATAATGTTGCGAACAGCACTGTAAAGCATGTCCGGAGTTATGGTGAGGCATTGGCGTCGGATGTTGTCTTTCAGCATCCTTAGAGATTTCGGTCGATCACGATACACTTGCGACTTCCGGTAACTCCACAGTCAATAACGGGAGGGCAAACATGTCGAAAGTGGCGGCTGAGCACACGATCATCACCAAACGATGCGCGTAAGAGATCTTTCACGCGTCTAGCAATACTTTGTTGTTTGTTTTGTTTTAATAAAACCCCATGTCATTCCAAGCATGTGTGTCAATCTTTACCTCTCTATCTACATTATCCCGTAGTTTATTAAGTTTTCAAATTTATACTGACTTTTTGATCACCTGGTAGGTTATTGTTAGTCAGGGCCATTCTTTTGTAGGGATTATTGAAAGTCAGATTGCGTTGCGCTAAAAAATTGTGTGTCAGTTTAGTGATTATCAGAATAAGTAATGAGAGAAATGTCTGAGTACGCTCAGCTGTTTGAAAATCAAATAACGTAAGGGCTTTACTATCACAGCCATTTATAATTTTTCCAAGGGGACGTTTCAGGGCACTACACAATATTAGGCAGGTGTACCAATTGTTTTGCCTCCTCTCTGTGTACCTTGCATGCTCTGCAGCATCGTTGATGGTGTGTCTGGACACGGATTCCTATCCTCGAGCAGGCCGGAGTGGCCCAGCGGTTCTAGGCGCTTCCGTCTGGAAACGCTACGGTCGCATGCCTCGGGCATGGATGTGTGTGATGTCATTAGGTTAGTTAGGTTTAAGTAGTTCTAAGTTCTAGGGGACTGATGACCTCAGATGTTAAGTCCCATAGCGCTCAGAGCCATTTGAACCATCCTCGATTTGTTCCTCAACACACTCTCTACAACCCTTGTAAGCTTGTCCCATAATTTCTGGAACACCCGTAGATGCTGCAGAAGTCAAACTACAGCAGGACACGAGGTGTTGCGCACTGTGACGCGAGGCAGTGGACGGCTTACCGAAGAGCGAGCCCGGCTTGCCGCGGTCGCAGTCGCCGGGCCAGTTGCGCCTGGCCAGCCGCACGGCGGCATCTCCCGCGATGAGGGCCAGCTGGTGGACGAGCACGGTGAGCCGGCAGCCCCTGGCGGTTCGCGCCCACTCCAGCAGCTCGGGGTCGGCACGCGCGCAGGTGCCGCGGCCCTCGGGCAGCAGCTGCCGGCAACTGCACTTCGGCGACGGCGCCCCCAGCTTGCAGCGCCAGCAGTCGCACACGTCCGGCGCCTGGCACCCACCATGTCCTCTCAGGGCGGAGCGCTCCACACCAAAGCGCGCAGCTGCGTCTTCAGATCACGGTCCGCAGCGTCGTGTAGTGAACTCACCGCCGCTGCTTACTTTAGGGTCATTCGTAGGAATCGGAAGGCAACTTCACCGTTTAATTGTAACACGCGCACACTGATGAGAAGGCATTATACAGGGTGTTACTAGAAGGTACGGCCAAACTTTCAGGAAACATTCCTCACACACAAACAAAGAAAATATGTTATGTGGACATGTGTCCAGAAACGCTTACTTTCCATGTTAGAGCTCATTTTATTACTTCTCTTCAAATCACATTAATCATGGAATGGAAACACACAGCAACAGAACGTACCAGCGTGACTTCAAACACTTTGTTACAGGAAATGTTCAAAATGTCCTCCGTTGGCGAGGATACATGCATCCACCCTCCGTCGCATGGAATCCCTGATGCGCTGATGCAGCCCTGGAGAATGGCGTATTGTATCACAGCCGTCCACAATACGAGCACAAAGAGTCTCTACATTTGGTACCGGGGTTGCGTAGACAAGAGCTTTCAAATCCCCCCTTAAATGAAAGTCAAGAGGGTTGAGGTCAGGAGAGCGTGGAGGCCATGGAATTGGTCCGCCTCTACCAATCCATCGGTCACCGAATCCGTTGATGAGAAGCGTACGAACATTTCGACTGAAATGTGCAGGAGCTCCATCGTGCATGAATCACATGTTGTGTCGTACTTGTAAAGGCACATGTTCTGGCAGCACAGGTAGAATATCATGATAACGTACTCCATTGAGCGTGGGTGGAAGAAACTAAAATGAGCTCTAACATGAAAATTAAGAGTTTCCGGACACCTGTCCACATAACATCTTTTCCGTATTTGTGTGTGAAAAATGTTTCCTGACAGTTTGGCCGTACCTTTTTGACGAGGCGGTGGCGCATTTCAGTCGTCGTGTGCATCGATTCCTGGACCGACATTTCCCAGAAACGTGGATTAGCATAAGTGGTCCTGTACTATGGCCTGCTCGATCCTCAGATATGTTCCCTCTGGACTTTTTATCTGGGGAGAGATCAACAACCTTGTTTACGCAACGCCTGTTGCATCAGAAGAGGATCTGGTTGCCCGGATAGTAGCAGCAGCAGGAACAATTGAGGATACTCCTGGGGTTTTTGCCGTGTCAGACAGAACATGATCCGACGGTGTAATGTGTGTTTACGTGTCAATGGAGGCATGATTGAAAATCTACTGTAATTGAAACTGTGTTGTGTTACTGTGTTGCCTCTTGGTCATAAAAATGGAAAAGTGTTTGTTGGTTTAATTAATTTGCCGCCAGAGAAATCTTCCTCTACCGGTTTAAATACTCCTCATAGGAAAAAACGACATTAGGGAAAAATATTTGTTTCGATGTCCCCTACAACTTCCCAGAGTTTGCGGCTTATATACTATTCACCCTGTATACAGGGTTGTCCATTGATCGCGACCGGGCCAAATATCTCAAGAAATAAGCCTCAAACGAAAAAACTACAAAGAACGAAACTCGTCTAACTCGAAGGGGGAAACCAGATGGCGCTATGGTCGGCCCGCTAGATGGTGCTGCCATATGTCAAACGGATGGGTATCAACTGCGTGTTTTTAAAATAGGAACCCCCATTTTTATTACATATTCGTGTAGTACGTAAAGAAATATGAATGTTGCAGTTGAACCCTTTTTTTGCTTTGTGGTAGATGGCGCTGTAATAGTCACAAACATATGGCTCACAATTTTTGACGAATAGTTAGTAACAGACAAGTTTTTTAAATTAAAGTACAGAACGTAGGTAGGTTTGAGGATATTATTTCGGATGTGATACTTGTACCTTTGTGAACTTATTTCTGGGAACGCATGCTGTTACAGCGTGATTACCTGTAAATACCACATTAGTGCAATAAATGCTCAAAATGATGTCCGACAACCTCAATGCATTTGGCAATACGTGTAACGACATTCCTCTCAACAGGGAGTAGTTGGCCTTCCGTAATATTGGCACATGCATTGAGCATAGCGCTGACGCATGTTGTCAGGCGTTGCCGGTGGATCACGATAGCAAATATCCTTCAACTTTCCCCACAGAAAGAAATCCGGGGACGTCAGATCCGGTGAACATAGTATGGTGCTTCGACGACCAATCCACCTGTCATGACATACGCTATTCGATACCGCTTCAACCGCACGCGAGCTGTGTGCCGGACATCCATCGTGTTGGAAGTACATCGCCATTCAGTCATGCAGTGAAACATCTTGTAGTAACATCGGTAGATCATTACGTAGGGAATGAGCATACATTGCACCATTTACATTGCCATCGATAAAATGGGGCCAGTTATTGTTCCTCCCAGAATGCCGCACCATACATTAACTTGCCAAGGTCGCTGATGTTCCCCTTGTCGCAGCCATCGTGTATTTTCCGTTGCCCAATAGTGCATATTGTGCCGGTTTACGTTATCGATGTTGGAGAATGAGCTTCGTCGCTAAATATAACGCGTGTAAACAATCTTCCATCGTCCCGTAATTTCTCTTGTGCCCAGTGGCAGATCTGTACACGACGTTCAGAGTCGTCGCCATGCAATTCCTAGTGCACAGATACATGGTACGGGTGCAATCGATGTTGATGTAGCATTCTCAACACCGACGTTTTTGAGATTCCCGATTCTCGAGCTGTTTGTCTGCTACTGACGTCCGGATTAGCCGCGACAACAGCTAAAACACCTACTTGGGCATCATCATTTGTTGCAGGTCGTAGTTGACGTTTCACATGCGGCTGAATACTTCCTGTTTCCTTAAATAACGTAACTATCCTGCGAACTGTCCGGACACTTGGATGATGTCGTCCAGGCATGGCGGTCTTCAGTAAGAAATCTGCCATCAATATGTTGAAGTACTACTGCTGCCCTTGGCATCCTTGGAAGCGATGGCTGTCATCGTACAAAGACCAATAGGGAAAACAAATTTTAATGCACCATATCTACAGTGCGTGGACAAAAATATGGAAAAGCGACAGACACAACATATAACCACGCCTGAACTGTGCAGGAAAACCGTCGGCAGTCAAATCATCTTCCATTCGTCACGAAACGGACAAATTTCGGGTCCTGTGTATTTGTCAAGGGAAACTTACAACATTCTTCCGGCAAAATAGAGGCATCTTCAGGTAACGATAATAAGGTGCATACGACCTTGCACTCTTTTCACCAAAACAGACCACAGAGCTCAATAATTTTCAGACCGGGTAGCTGTGATTGCCAATACAAGTGTTCAAAGCTATTCACCAACAAAAACAGTTCGATGCAACTATAAGAGAAAGCTTAATAAGTGCTAAATACTCTAAGTTTTGTCGCTGGGCTGAAGTCTTTGCTGACGAACATTGATATAACTTCCCAAATCATTTTAAGTATCTTCTTTCGCTTTTCCTTGATGTAGTTCTTTGTCTGTCCAGACTCCAAGATACTTTATTTGCGTCTTCCAAGGTATCCGATCATCGTACATTGTTAATACCGTGTGTATTATTGGATGTCACCTGGTAAACGAGACTGCTGCATTTATATTCAAGCATATGATAGCCAATTCTGCACAATGCGCTGTTGTATTTCATCACTAACGGCATCTATGCAATTTCCTCCATGCTTTGCAAGTATCAGTCGTGACGAATTCGACAGCCGTATCATGTTATTCCATGGGTCCCATGATTACTTGAAAGTAGCATTACTACCAAGATACGAGGGTTATTCGGAAAGTAAGAAACGATCGGTCGCGAGATGGAAACCACAGTGAAAATCCGATGAAGATTTGCACAGGTGTGTTGTGCAGTATCTCTAGTATGCCCGTCGATCGCGTTACGCCGTTCTCTTCAGTTCTGAGCACACAGGGAGCACATAAAGATACCTAGAACAATAGTGTCTCCCACGAAGTACGAGGCCTGAAGCTATGCAGCCAACATTGCATAACTGTCATGCGTTTTCTTCTTCAAGACAATTCTCAGCCGCATTCTGCAGGGGCAATGAAGATGCTCCTGCATCGCTTTCAATTGGAAATGTTTGATTACCCACAATACAGCCCGTAAATGTATCCCTCTGAGCTTCATCCCTGCTCACGTGAATGAAGACAACATTTTGGCACAAACAACGAGCTGTAGACCACAGTAGAGAATTGGCGGAAAGCACTGGCAGCTGCCTGCTGTAACGAGGGTATTGGAAAGTTGGTACAACGCTACGACAAACGTCTAAGTCGGATCGGCGACTGTGGAGAAAAGTAGCTGGAAGTTGTAGCTAACTGTTGCAAATAAAACAGTTTTGATTTTCACTGTGGTTTCCATTTCGCGACCTGTCGTTCATTACTTTCCAAATAGCCCTCGTATTAAGTGACCATTTAGGCTCAAGAGGTCAGTCATATGGCACAACGTTTATTTCCAATGGTAATGCTGTGCTCAAAGACGATACGGCCCCTGTTGACACAACTCGCATTGTCCATGACTGGATCTGTGAGCACGAGGGTTCATTGTCGTAACTCCCCAGGACACCACAGTCGCCATATCTGCAAGTTATCGTACCGATTACGTATACAGACTGATGGCAATCTTGTTCTGCAGCGGCCAAGTTTCAAGCCTCTTAAGTAGCCACTGCATACGATTTATCATCTATGGTATATTGCCTCCTCTAGTTAAAAACTCCATATCTTCTGCATAGCTATTTCTAGAAACGTTATATACAGCTGGATCTCGTATGTTGGGTGCTCTCGTAATCACCTTTGGCGAAGTGTTCGGTATTTGAAAAGTCACCTCATAGAAGATTTAAGAGTGTATTCCATACGTGGAAAGTATAAAAGACATCGCAGTCGAAGTCACAATCCGAATAAAAGTATTTGTTGAGAGATCGTGACGGACGGTAATTGAAGAGGATTGTGACTAAAAATAAGGGGACTGCAGCTGAAAAAGTCACTTCAGAACTGAATGTCGCAGTCGTTAACCATGTCAACACTGAAACAGCTCGAAATAAATTCCATAAAGAGGTAATTGCAAGGCGAGCTAGAATTCGGAAACCACTCAGCAGTGATGCAAATGCTCTAACATGAAAATGTGATGCGGGAGCAAATAACAGCTAGACTATGAACCCATGGAAGAAGCTTATTTGGCCAGAAGAGTATTGTTGCACACAGTTTCCAATTTCTGGCCGAATTTAGACCCCAACCATGATATATTTCTAGGGTTCGTTGATGATACAGACAGCCCTATCGTGATATTCCATGAAGCCCACGGTTACCCTGCAAGGCGGTATTACTGCCAAGGAATATGCAACCATTTTGGCTGATCTGGTCCATCTCACGCTGCAGTGTTTGTTCCCCAATGCTGAAGTGTTCCAAGACGATACCGCCCCTGTCCACACAGCTCCCATCGTCCACGGCAGGTTTTATGGGCACGAGGATGCATTATTGCTAAGCTATTATGTTTCAGTCTTCAGAGTTTCCAAGGAGCTCTTATGATATGGTTTTGAGCTGTTCTACGTATGTCGTGATGCTGTGACTGAGTAGTGGTTGAGAGTCTGTGAGTAGTGTGCCTGTACTTGTGAACAGCCGCTTATATCAGCAAGTGCCCCTCGCTCCATAGAAGTGGTGCTTCTTAGAATGTCACTCCATACTAGTGCTCCCATCTCCTGAAAACTACGCGGCGATATTACCAGTTTCACTCGGGAATAAAGTATTGTTTCATCTAAAAATCATCGACATATAAGCTTAAATGACGTTGCCACGGGCCAGACACAGAACGAGTGCTTATTTCATAAGAAACTTGAACTATTGTGTGCCATCTGTTCTTAAAATTTTTTCATGTTTTTTCTCACATTCTCTTTTTTTATTTATTCTGTTCGTCAGCTTTAGTGCGCTGAACTGAAAAATATAATCCAGCTGGGTCTCACGTTCTGTAGATAGTTTTTTTCTGTTATTCCTAAACGAATACTATCTGCATAAATCTTCAGTTCAATAGCAGTGAGCAACACTCAGTTCCACAAGAAAGTGTACACCATTGTCTCAATGAAATAAAATACATTATTACAAATATATGTTCATATGATAATACATATTACTGCTAATTGCACAGTCAACTAACAGTAAAATAGATTCGCCACCCATATAGACTATAGCTTGCCACCCGAGCCCTCTACCCGGTAAATGATCCACGTTTCCAACCTCTAAATATCGTTTAAACCACTTATCAACGCATTCTTTGACTTTCTAAGAATTTTAGCAGCAGTCCCATATGAAAGCTCTGGTCCTTTTGGATGATTTACAAGGAACACTGCCTCGTGACGCTTCAGATATTTTGCACTCATTTTACACTGCAACCGACAAAACCTAGCAGGGTGTACAGTTCAGAAAGCATTAAGTAAAAGTGCAAGGTTGCTCAACCCGGTATCTATAGAGCACTTCACAGAAAATTTAAGCAATGTTAATTGGGGAGATGTATATAAGAGTCAAATGCTAACGATAAATGCAACATACTTCTTGATATATTTATATCCCTCCTAAAAACTGTTTCCCAAAAAATTTGCTAAATGTAACACGAAACAGTTTTCAAAGGAACCTTGTATTACTACGGATATTAAAGTGTCTTCACAAAAAAAGGAAACTTTATGAAACAGCAAGAACTAGTAAAGACCGAGAAGTAATTATACGCTATAAAAATTATTGTAACATACTGGGAAAAGTTGTCAGAAAATCAAAAAATATGTATATTAGAGATGAAATTATCACCTCAGGCAATAAAATAAAATCAAAATGGAACATTGTTAGGAGAGAGATAGGAAAAGTAACCACTGGGGTAGGTAGTAAAACATATTGAAGACAATGAGACCCTATTAACCAACATTACACGAGTAGCTAATATATTTAATAACCACGTCCCACGTGTAGGTGGAAAAATTGGAGAGAATAGTTCAAAAGAAAAAGCCAAGCAGTATATGGAAGGGTCAGTTTTGAGAAATCCTGGTCAGATTAACTTTCACCTAACAATCACTTGTGAAATAAGGAAAATCATTAATTCTCTGAAAAATAAATGTTCTGTAGGAGTAAATAACATATCTAACAAGATATTAAAACAATGTGGAGTAGCTACAGCTTATGTTCTGAGTCGTGTATTCTTGTTGTTGTTGTTGTCTTCAGTCCTGAGACTGGTTTGATGCAGCTCTCCATGCTACTCTATCCTGTGCAAGCTGCTTCATCTCCCAGTACCTACTGCAACCTACATCCTTCTGAATCTGCTTAGTGTACTCATCTCTCGGTCTCCCTCTACGATTTTTACCCTCCACGCTGCCCTCCAACGCTAAATTTGTGATCCCTTGATGCCTCAAAACATGTCCTACCAACCGGTCCCTTCTTCTTGTCAAGTTGTGCCACAAACTACGTGATCTATCCACCTTATCTTCAGTATTCTTCTGTAGCACCACATTTCGAAAGCTTCTATTCTCTTCTTGTCCAAACTAGTTATCGTCCATGTTTCACTTCTATACATGGCTACACTCCAAACAAATACTTTCAGAAACGACTTCCTGATACATAAATCTATATTAGATGTTAACAAATTTCTCTTCTTCAGAAACGCTTTCCTTGCCATTGCCAGTCTACATTTTATATCGTCTCTACTTCGACCATCATCAGTTATTTTACTTCCTAAATAGCAAAACTCCTTTACTACTTTAAGTGTCTCATTTCCTAATCTAATTCCCTCAGCATCACCCGATTTAATTTGACTACATTCCATTATCCTCGTTTTGCTTTTGTTGAAGTTCATCTTATATCCTCCTTTCAAGACACTGTCCATTCCGTTCAACTGCTCTTCCAAGTCCTTTGCCGTCTCTGACAGAATTACAATGTCATCGGCGAACCTCAAAGTTTTTACTTCGTCTCCATGAATTTTAATACCTACTCCAAATTTTTCTTTTGTTTCCTTTACTGCTTGCTCAATATACAGATTGAATAACATCGGGGAGAGGCTACAACCCTGTCTCACTCCTTTCCCAACCACTGCTTCCCTTTCATGCCCCTCGACTCTTATTACTGCCATCTGGTTTCTGTACAAATTATAAATAGCCTTTCGCTCCCTGTATTTTACCCCTGCCACCTTTAGAATTTGAAAAAGAGTATTCCAGTCAACATTGTCAAAAGCTTTCTCTAAGTCTACAAATGCTAGAAACGTAGGTTTGCCTTTCCTTAATCTTTCTTCTAAGATAAGTCGTAAGGTCAGTATTGCCTCACGTGTTCCAACATTTCGACGGAATCCAAACTGATCTTCCCCGAGGTCTGCATTTACCAGTTTTTCCATTCGTCTATAAAGAATTCGCGTTAGTATTTTGCAGCCGTGGCTTATTAAACTGATAGTTCGGTAATTTTCACATCTGTCAGCACCTGCTTTCTTTGGGATTGGAATTATTATATTCTTCTTGAAGTCTGTCGCCTGTCTCATACATCTTGCTCACCAGCTGGTAGAGTTTTGTCATGACTGGCTCTCCCAAGGCCGTCAGTAGTTCTAATGGAATGTTGTCTACTCCGGGGGCCTTGTTTCGACTCAGGTCTTTCAGTGCTCTGTCAAACTCTTCACGGTGTATCGTATCTCCCATTTCGTCATCATCTACATCCTCTTCTATTTCCATAATATTGTCCTCAAGTACATCACCCTTGTATAAAACTTCTATATACTCCTTCCAACTTTCTGCCTTCCCTTCTTTGCTTAGAACTGGGCTGCCATCTGAGCTCTTGATATTCATACACGTGGTTCTCTTCTCTCCAAAGGTCTCTTTAATTTTCCTGTAGGCAGTATCTATCTATCGTGTATATAATGCATCATTAACTCAAGGTATTTTCCCAGACAGATTAAAATATGCCATTGTCAAGCCTCTCTATAAGAAAGGGGACTCCACAGATGCCAATAATTACCGGCCAGTATCCTTGTTTACAGCATTTTACAGCATTTTCAAAAATCGTTGAGAAAGTAAAGTACACAATCTCAATAGTAATAGGATAGTTAGTAAATCACAGTTCGGATTTCGAAACTGGTGTTCCATTAAGACAGCAGTATTCAATATCACTGCCCACATAACAGAGTCTTTAAATAGTAAAATGACTCCAACAGGAATTTTCTGTGGCTTATCCAAAGCATTTGATTGTGTTAACCATGACATTATGTTACATACATCACTATTCTAGGATATAAATGGAAAAGCATACGAGTGGTTTAAGCCATATCTACAGAACAGGAAGCAGAAGTTTCTTTATATGGTTTATATGATTTAAGGAAGTTTCCCACTTCATCGAACTGGGGTAAAATTACATTAGGTGTTCCACAGGGTTCGATCAAGGGTCCCCTTCAGTTCTTGATATATGTGAATGACGTCCCCTCTCATCTGAAACAAGAAGCTAAATTGACACTGTTTGCTGATGATACAAGCATCATTCTTTTTCCAGTAAAAGAAACTCCAATGGAAAATTATACAAATAATTTCTTTGGAAAAGTTATTGACTGGTTTACTTTGAATGGTCTTACTCTTAACTTTGAAAAAACGCAGTTCATCCAATCTTACGACACTTGTAAACTGTAGGTATGCGTTCTCTGTGGCTCTGAGTCTCACTACAGCAAGGAGTGGCTTAACCGAAATCCTGCTGATCAGACTATCGCAGCGAAGTGTTACATCAAGTATTATTTTGTTATGGATGATGTTTCGCTTTTGAGACAACGTGTAACATTGTTATTACAGCTAAATTTACAGATACATATGCTGTTGATATTATTCGATTGTATCGTCTCTGTTTAATTCTCTTGTTGTGTGTGTTGTGCATCGTGAGTGACCTAGTATTTTACTATTGATTGTCTATCTACTGTTTCCCATATATGAATCTTGTCTGCGTAGATATAGACAAGGAATCATTTGAGAAGCAACTTTTCAATCGCAACACTATGAAGCATTTTGAAAAACATACACACAAATTTAGTTGGCCTGTTACACAGTAGTACATTACGCGGAGGGATTCTGGATTCTGTGAAATGTTTCAGCTCTCACCCTCCAGTGCTGCACAGACAGCGCCACAATCTACTTTTCTACCCACTCACCTCGTGGACAGCCCTTTGATATTCCGTCGTGTGGCACCAGCAGCGCCAAAAATCTGAGTCTCTTTCCGGGTCATTCTCCTCTCCCCAAGAGTAGTCGTCCTGAAAAATAGGAATTCAGTGACGGAACAGAAATGGCAACATCAAAAAATAATTTTGTAGAGTGATGAAATTTCGAGAATACCGTTCTCTAAGGCAACATATTTAATTTATTTATATTGCAAGATCACAGGTTAATGTAATCCACTGCAAATCTGAAATGCTGGCACATTAACAACCGGTGTAGCCGCCAGAATGTTGAATGAAAACATGCAAGCATTGAGTTGTACAGGTGTCGGATGTCAGTTTGTGGGATGGAGTTCCATGCCTGTTGCACTTGACCGGTCAATATAGGGACTGTTAATGCTGTTTGCGGACGATGCTGGAGTTGTCGTACGATCATATTCCATATTTGCACGCTTGGGGACAGATGTGGTGACCAAATAGGCCAAAGCAACACGTCGACACCCTTTAAAGCATGTTGGATTACAACAGCGGTATGTGGGTGAGCGTTATTCTGTTAGAAACACCCCCTGGAATGCAGTTCATGATTGGCAGCGCAACAGGCCGAATCGCTAGACTGACGTACAAATTTGCAGTCAGGATGCGGGAGATAACCATAAGAGTGCTCCTGCTGTAACATAAAATGTCGCCCCAGACCATAACTCCATGCATAGGTCCAGTGTGTCTAGCACACGTACATGTGGGTTGGAAGGTCCTCAGCTGGCCTCTTTTTAACCAACACAGTGCCATCACTGGCACCGAGGCTGTACCCACTTTCACCACAATATATAACACACTTCAACTCCGCCCTCCATATAGGTCTCGCTTGACACCACTGAAGTAGCAAGTGGCGATGGTTTGGGATCAATGGAATGCACGTTACAGGGCGTCTGGATCGGAGCTATCCATGAAGTAACCGATTTATAACAGTTCGTTGTGTTACTATGGCGCTAACTGCTGCTGAAATTGCTGCTGCAGATGCAGTGCGATGTACTAGATCCACATGCCGACCACGATGGTCTTCCCTCACGGCAGTGTCACATGGCTGTCCGAAGCCATGTCTTCTTGTAACCATTCAGTCTCGAGACCACGGCCGCTAGCAGTCATGTACTGTGGCTACATTGCTGCCAATTGTTTCTGCAATATCACAGAAAGAACATCCAACTTCTCGTAGCCCTATTATACGATCTCGTTCAAGGTCAGTGAGGTGCTGATAATGGCGTATTTGCCGATTTAAAAGCATTCTTGACCACCATCGACTGCCACGTCCAATCCCAATCCCAATGCTCACGACTGCTGCAGCGTGTCTCTGAAGCGAACCTGATTTAGTGCCGCTTCTAGCACCACTCATATGCGACTGGCAAGAAATTTGAATAGACATCGTCTTTCAGATGTAGAAAGATGCCTACCAATTTTAGTTTATGTCGCACAACTCCTTCTCGGTGTTTAGATTTTTTGTCAGTGTAGTTTCACTGTGAGGATCATAACGGTACTATCAAAATAGCAGCTCCAATCAGGGTCAGGAATGTGTTCTCGTCTCTCTCAAGGAACAAATTCTTCGATGAAGAAATCAGATGAACAATTTAGCGCAAGGCAGCGTGAAAGAACGAACATTCTCCATCTTGTAAAATGTTATCAGTCACTTCTCCAAAACTACTGAGTGTTAAGTAGTCAGCATACATGCACATGCTAAAAACAGTAACGAAGTGCCCTTGAGGATATTGTTGTTTGCAATAATATTAACCACAATAGCAAATACGAATACAGAAAGTGTGTATTAACGATGTCGCAGATATTTGATTCATACTGAGCGAGGTGACGCAGTGGTTAGCACACTGGACTCGCATTCGGGAGGACAACGGCTCAAACTCGCGTCCGGCCACCGAGGAGTAGATTTTCCTAAATCGCTCCAGGCAAAAGTCGGAATGGTTCCTTTGAAAGGACCCGGCCAATTTCCTTCCTCTTCCTTGACCCAGTGGGAACATGTGTTCCGTGTCCAATGACCTCCATGTCGACGGGACGTTAAACCCAATCTCCTTTCCTTTCTTCCTTTCCTTACATTTGATTCACGGGCATAAGGACGTGGTCCAAGGCATAATTCTCTGCCTATATATTTTACACGTAATGAAAAGAGGCATTGAGTTGACGAGAGAAGTTACACGATGACCTTTGGAAGCAGATTAAGATATACTTAGTTACCAAGATCTATCGACGCAAAAATTATTATTTCGGACTGACAGTTCATACGACAGCTCTGCTTTGACTGCCCTTGGTACCTGAGTCCAAAATAGATGACAAAAAAGTCAAAATCTTTATCTCTAGAGAATGTCCAGAAGTAAGAAAAGATATATACACGCAGAGACAGTCACACATACACGCGCGCGTGCACACACACACAAACACACACACACACACACACACACACATCTGAAATGCTTGTAAGAACATTGCAGGGTATGTTCTGCTGAGAAATAATTGTTCAGAAAAATTCAATACGTTGCTTCGTTTCCGAGTTAACTATCATATAAGTTAGCCGATCAGGCCGCGGCGCGCACAAATTCCAGCGGTCGGCCATATACAGTTAGTGTCAGTAGCTCTCACAGCATAAATGATAGCGTAAGAGATTGCTCAACCTTTGCCTCAGGCTCGATGATTACTACCGTGCCATGTCCAATTTTTGTATCGCTCTCTTGTTCAGCTTTAGGAAACCAAATGAAGAATATGTGTAGCGACTCCGTCTCTGACGGCAATGGTCTGATTGGCTAACTTCAGTGTCAATTAACTTGGAGCAAACTATCTAATTTCTTTTAACAGTTGTTTCTCAGGACAACTTCCATTGCAACACCGTTCAAGCTTTTCAGACTGTATCTGATCACTGTGTATATCATCCTTTTGTAT
Organism: Schistocerca gregaria; assembly: GCF_023897955.1. NCBI lineage: Eukaryota > Metazoa > Arthropoda > Insecta > Orthoptera > Acrididae > Schistocerca > Schistocerca gregaria. Next base: position 386,294,850 of record NC_064927.1, read on the forward strand.
TGGTTAAGCCTCCAAGAGCCGAGAGGGTGTAGGCACTTTACAGTGTGCGTATGCAATGTGTGTTTCCTATAACCTTGTGATCTGCTCCGAGCGACTGAGCTGAGCCGATCAAAATAAATTAATTTTCCTGGGTCTCTCCCAAAATAACATTCTCGCTAAGAAACACTGAATTTTATGGTTTCCTTTCTGTAACACTCCCACCAGTTTACTGAGTTAGGCAGTAGGCGGAATTCCGGTTGAGTAAAGCCTTCTAGTTCGGTGAAACCTCACACGTACGGACGCTTGGCGTCACAGGGAGGGAGCGCAATAGAGCGATTCTCTACGGAATGGATTCCTTGGAAGGTTTCTAGAGGTATATGGCAGCAGAGTCTAAGTACTGGCGACAGTGTAGTATTAGAACAGTAACCGAAAAACTTAGAAATAATGAAGGCAGAAAATAACCACAAGGCTGGTTTTAAAGAGAGCAAACTGCAAAACATTTACTGCACAAATAGGTGCAGCCACTCGGACAGTATATATGTAAAACATAGATTTTAGGGCGCATGCTCTTACCAAGTCCCTCAGCAGAGGAAGACAAATCTCAACCGAAATGGCGGCGCAGCACCAAAGCCACACATCGCGATACAGGAATCTAACAGACGTCCAAGCAAAGGTATGTAATCCTCGGAGGAATAAACGCCACTCAGTGGGAAGAACACAAGAGTGACTATACGCTGCCAGCTTAAACAAATGTAAACAGCGAAGATTCGATACACTAGGAAGGAGAAATGGGGACTATTATGAATGATCAGTTGAAGCTAAACTTATGAGTTGAGCCACATAAAATTACTGATAAAATTAAACCTCACACCATTCTGTACACCCTGACGCAACAATTACAAATGTCTGGAGTGAATCAGTCGAATAATTCTTAAACTGTCTCTTGCGAGATGTCTCCTAAAACACAGACAATAACTATCAATCAGTATTCCGTGACTAAGGAAGTGTACCAACAGCGGTACACAACTCCCGTCTGATCAGTAAGATGTATCATGAACAATAGCCTCGCTAGATAATGGCAAAGCACCTAGGCCCGGTGGTTTCTATTCAGAAACATTCTTCGTTCTCCGATAGATGTCTACCGCTGTCTGTGCTTTAGCAGCCAAGAAAATAATAACACCACGTCGCTCCTGTTTGGACGTATTTGGTAATAACGTCGCCTCAGTTCACGTTTCTGCATTTACCACACTCACAATGGAAAGCCACGAATGTCACACTAACCGTTTGTCTACACGTCGGTGCTTATACCCACATCGGAGTCGCTCTAGGTAGCATATAAGCTGCATAAACTCCTTCGCACGACAAGTTTTGATGAAAGGCACGACTTCCAGCAGGGGAGGCAGAGCTACCGTCAGGAAGAGCAGATCTGCCTCACCTGTAAGGCTTTGCAGGGGGATGTCAAGTCCCACAAGGCAGTCGCCAGTAATCCTCGCCTATGGAGACTCAACTGGTGATGATGGCTCGTTGCTACCATACCAATAAAACAGTAGTACAAACACAACATTCCTATTTCTCTTACGTGTTCTCATATATGTTTTTAACGATTCACGCCCACGCCGTCGAATATCTTTTATTTCCACCTTCATGCGGATGTATCTCCCTTGGAATGCATGCCTCACCACATGCCCATATGAAGTTTTTTCGTTCCTCATCCCCTCACCGATAGTTTCCCACTTTACTCCAAATTTAGCAGACTCATCCAGTATAAAATGACGAAGTACACTACTGGCCATTAAAATTGCTACACCACGAACAAGACGTGCTACAGACGCGAAATTTAACCGACAGGAAGAAAATGTTGTGATATGCAAATGATTAGCTATTCAGAGCATTCACACAAGGTTGACGCCGTTGGCACCACCTACAACGAGCTGACATGAGGAAAGTTTCCAACCGATTTCACAAACACAAACAGCCGTTGCCTGGTGAAACGTTGTTGTGATATCTCTGGTAAGGAGAAGAAATGCGTAACATCATGTTTCCGACTTTGATAAAGGTCGGATTGCAGCCTATCGCGATTGCGGTTTACCGTATCGCGACATTGCTGCTCTCGTTGGTCGAGATCCAATGACTGATAGCAGAATATGGAATCGGTGGGTTCAGCAGGGTAATACGGAACGCCGTGCTGCATCTTGCAACATGCGGATGGCTGTAACGGATCGTGCAGCCACGTCTCGATCCCTGAGTCAACGGATGGGGACGTGTGCAAGACAATAACCATCTGCACGAACTGTTATACGACGTTTGCAGCAGAATGGACTATCAGCTCTGAGACTATGGCTGCGGTTACCCTTGACGCTGCATCACAGCCGGCAGCGCCTGCGATGGTGTACTCAACGACGAACCTGGGTGAACGAATGGCAAAATGTCATTTTTCGGACGAATCCAGGTTCTGTTTACAGCATCATGATGGTCGCATCCGTGTTTGGCGACATCGTAGTTAACGCACATTGGAAGCGTGTAATCATATTCGCCATATTGGCATATCACCCGGAGTGATGGTATGGGATGCCATTGGTTACACGTCTCGGTCACCTCTTGTTTGCATTGACGGCTCTTTGGACAGTGGACGTTACACTTCAAATGTTTTACGACCCGTGGCTCTACCCTTCATTCGATCCCTGCGAAAAACTACATTTCAGCAGGATAATGCACTACCGCATGTTGCAGGTCCTGTACTGGCCTTTCTGGATACAGAACATGTTCGACTGCTGCCCTGGCCAGCACATTCTCCAGATCTCTCACTAACTGGAAACGTCTGGTCAATGGCGGCCGAGCAACTGGCTCGTCACAATATGCCAGTCACTACTGTTGGTGAACTGTGGTATCGTGTTGAAGGTGCATGGGCAGCTGTACCTGTAGACGCTATCCAAGCTCTGTTTGACTCTATGCCCAGGCGTATCAAGGCCGTTATTACGACCAGAGGTGGTTGTTCTGGGTGCTGATTTCTCAGGATCTATGCACCCAAATTACGTTTTAACGCAATCACATGTCCGTTCTAGTAAAATATATTTGTCCAATGAATACCCTTTTATCATCTGCATTTCTTCTTGGTGTAACAATTTTAATGGCCAGTAGTGTGTAACATGATGACCACCGCCCACAGTGAGGGAGACGATCACCTGGTGACGTTGAGGGAACGTGACGCGGTAAGGAAAGTGTATAAGTGGAACAGACACGAATGGGTTATCAATCTAGCGACAATATGGTCTGCGAACGAGTAAATCCAACGAAAATGCGACTCTATCAAACTGTGGGCTGTTATGGCCCAGTGCCTGTGAACTAGCATCTGGGCAACGGTGAAGTTGTTCTGCTGTAGCTACTATCATGACCATGTATGAAAAGTGGTTGAAGGACGGAGAAACCACGAGAAGGCGACAAGGTGCTGGACGTCTAAAGCTCATCACAGAAGTTGGATTTCGCAGACTTGTCCGCATTAATAAAGCAATATTGATGACGATCTTTAGTAGATTTAACGACTACAATGCTGGTGATTCCACAACTGTTTCGGAGCACACCCTTCAGGACGTATTGTTAAGCATCGGACTCCGCAGATAACAGCCCCTACCTATCTACACGTTAACGCTCCGATATTCTCACTTACGATTGTAATGGGAATGAATCATGAGACTGGGCAGTGGATCAATGAAAACGTGTCACCTGGTCAAATGATTTCCGCTTCTTGGTCGTGGCTTGGATACGCCGTCATCCAGGCGAATGGCTGCTGAAACAATGCACTGCGCTACTGATTCAGGGTGGGACTAGCGTAATGTTACGGGGGACAGTTTCCTGGGATTCCAAAGCATCTGTTATACTAATCGAAAGTATCATGATAGGTGTAGACTACGTGAACATCACTCGGAACACTTGCAACCCTTCAGTGCTTCGTTCTTCTCCGATGGCAATAGCCTCTTGCAGTAGGAGACCCGTGTGATTGATAAGGGCGGTATCGTGCTACAGTGGTTTGTGAATCATAATAGTGAACAGTTGTTGATGTCTCGTCCACAAAGTACGTTTGATCTTACCTCGATGTATTACTCCGAGACTCTTTCCGGCGCCTGTGGACACCCACGAACCAACGGCGGGTTTTTTATGATAATTGTGGAATCTGTGCAGAGATATCTAGTATTAACATACCTCTGGTAATGTACCAAGGGCTTGTCGAAGCCGTGCCACGCAGAATCGCTGAGTATTTCGTCCCAAACGTGGATGAACACGCTATTATGCAGGTGGTTATAGTCTCTGGTTTTCCAGTGTACTTTATTAGAATATGCAAACTACTGTACATAAGAGTGGGGAATTTGCAACTGTTTGCACTATATGGGAGACACATTCAAGTGCGACGCTAGTGTTTTAGAGCATTCCACGCAGCGGCTCGTTACATACTGGACTCCACTTGTTATTAACTGAGGGACAACACTGGAAGTTGTTACACGACCAGCTTTGTCTGAAACTGTCGACTAAAGTATCTCAGAGGACGACACACAAATTCACTTGGTGAAGTAGTCGTTCAGGTAGGGATCAGCGAAGCTATGGGCTGTTTTAATTTTGCCGCTTTTCTTCCACTTTCTCTGCAGTACCGTGGAGGCTTTGTGTTTCACTGAACCCTCTGTCAGGCACTTTCTTGTGAATAACAGAGTAATCACGTAGACGTAGACGAAAACGCGAGAGCGAATCTGGATGGGGAAAAAAAACCTTTTTTAAAACACAGCAGAGCTGTAAAGTTATTCAGGCCTATAAATGTGTTTCAGGAGACGGCCAGAATGACACTCACCGAGCACGCTCAGTCGACATGTGACGGGCGGTGCCCTTGTAGTTGTCTCTGAAAGACACTGCATTTTTGAAGAAGGACCGTTTACGGACAGGTGAGAAGCTTCTAAACAGATGTCGCTTATCTTGGCGTTCTGTAGGTAATGCCATTGACCCCTGGCCACGCCAGCTAACAACGAGCTCAAAATTTTCAGAACACAGAAGTCCTATTCACTTACCCTGTCTTTCTCAATATTTTGTACACTTTTGACTTGAGTCCTATATGCCAAGTCGGCCATTCATCAGTTTAAGAATCATGCCATGGAATGGAAGAAATCTCCTGCCTTCGTTTTCCTGCCTCTGATCGACTGGCTTAAGAACAATGAAATAGAAAAGAGTAGGAAATTGTTTGACTCACTTACGTATTTTTTATTTGCCGGAACGGGCAATCTCTGCACTCACTGTCCGGCAAGTCCCTGCTCCGATGGAAAGACCATCAAATTATAGAACGTTTACATAAATACACTTCCATTTTAGATTCGGTAGAGAAAACACTTCATGATAGGATTTTGAAGAGTACATTTTATGTTAGGCTGTTGCAGTGTTTGGGATAGGATAGAGACTTCTTAAGAGATGAGACGAGCTTTGTTGCCACTACGGGAATGTCTGCACTTGAGCTTAAGTACAAAGAGGGGGTAGAAATCACATACTCCAGCCACTGCCGCCCCCGTCTTCCTTATTCACGCATCCTGTGTTTTTGAAGATACGCCTTTATCTAAAATGGAAGTGTATTTATGTAAACGTTCTATAATTTGGTGGTCTTTCCGTTCAGACGTGAAGTTAATCCACTCTCTTCACGGACCAAGTACACATTTTTAATGTCACGTAACCAGCTTGTTGCTCTGAATGCAGATTTTGGCAATCTTGCGCTGCCCGCTCCTATCTTCTCATGTGCTAACAGCTTATGCAGCCACTGACCATGTCCGCCTATCATTACATAACTGTATTTCATCCTTCGCACCCACCTGTGCCAAGATTGAACTTTAGCATGATCATTTGGGATGTTTGCTCACTCTACTGTCCACCAGAGTTTGGTACTGTGCATCAGAGGGATATGCACTCATCCACAGCCGACACCCCATAAAGTGACGGTAGCAAGCGGCATACGTCAAGGTAGTCTGAAAAGACCATTAGTTTACAATATACCATATCTGATCAAAAGTAACTGGACACCGCTGTGATGCAGAATAGATCACTTAATTTTACGGGAGGCAAGCCCGCCAGTCCAAATGAAGCGAGGAGTATGTGTGTTCAGTAGAGCAGTAGCACAACAGAGTGGGTGGATCAGGAGAGAACAGTAACTTCGAACACAGTCGTTGGATGTCACCTACTAAGAAATCTATCAGAAACATTTCAACCCTTCTACAGTTGCCCAAGTCTGTTGTTGGTAATGTAAGTATGAAATAGAAACGCGAAGAAACAACCACAAATAAACCAAGACCAGACAGTCCTCGTGTACTAATGGACGAGGAGCATAGAACATTTAGGAGGCTGGTTATAAAAAACCGCATGAAGTAGCAGAAGGAATCGTTCACGAGTTCCAAAGTGATACCAAAAGCTCAGCTTGCACAATGACTTTGCGTACAGAGTTAAAAAGAAAATGGAGCACAATCGTCGAACAAGTGCTGATAAACAACACATTTATATAGACAGTGCTAATTGACACTTGAGGTGGTGTAACATTGGACAGTGGATGTTTGGAAACGAGTAATGAATCACGCTGAACCTGTGGCAATTCAATGGAAGGGTGTGGGTTTGATGAATGCCTGGATAGCGTTACCTGTCATCATGTTTAGTGCCAACGGTGAAGTACAGAGGAGTTGGTGTTACGGTATGGAGCTGTTTTACGTGATTAGGGTGTGGTCCCCTTATTGCGCCTAAGAAAACACTAAATGCTGAAGGAAATGAACACTTGATACAGCATTGCGTAATGTGTACAGTGGAGGAACGGTTTGGAGACAATGCTTGTGAAACGTAACAGTACATTCAGTCATGAAGCAAAACCTTTGAGACAATGGTTTATGGACAATGAAATTGACTTACTCGTACCTGCTCAGAGTCCCGAGTTGAACCCAATGAGACACGTTTGGGATGAGTTAGAACGTCGACTGTCGATTTCGCTCAAGACCATAGAGTCCAACATCGCTATCTTTTCTCGTTTCGACTGTTGAGGAAGAATGAGCAACCACACATCCACTGGTACTCAGCCACACCATCTAAAGTCTCCCCTGCAGAGTTCAAGCCTCCATAAAGGATAAAGATGAACACACATCTCACTTTAACATTAATGATCAGATAGTGTTCACCTTAACTTAATGACTACGTCGCTAAAATTAGAGAAATTTGTGCTCCCGTTGAAGAGTACTGAAAGTTTTCGTCTCGTCAGCCACCCGTGAAGGGAACTGCGGGCGAGCAAGCATGAGACGTGTACTGTAAGTACCCTCCACCAAACACCAATGGTGGTTTACGAAATCCAAATGTAGCTATTGGTGTTGAATTGTTGTTGCTTCCATTGGAGGATGATGTCACAGAAAACGCACCATTGGCTATTGGCTGTGTTCAGTTGTTCCGTACTCTACACGGCCTACGACAAGAGACTGGCGTACTTTACGACGGGACAACAAATAACACTCATCTTGAGGCCTTTCTGAAACTGCAGTCATATTTGACAGTCTCCATTACCTTTCCGAATAATCTATCATATCCCGCTAGTGGCTCCTCGGGCCTTGACCTTTTACAGTAGAATCCTGCAAAGCGTGTTTTGCTACAACTAAGCTACATGTTTCGTTGTTTCGATAGATGCTTATACGCACCTTTATTCGTTTTTCCAGAGTTCTGATGCTAATTACCCACACACTCCTGGCCACTGCTACTCATATTTCTGTGCACTTCTTCTTTTTAGAGATTCTCGAACTTCCTGTACCGACCTTAAAAACGTCTATAACTTTCTAGTTTGTTTGCATACTAATAGGTTGTTTCTCAAGATATTTCCTGTGCAGATTCTCCCAGGAGCATCAATCAGAATTCAAGGATATGACATAAATGATCATTTGAAGCAAAGAGCTTTATGTGGACGTATGCCCTTTGCCGAATGGTTTCCCAGTAGAACACATTTAATGTACATTTGCTTCTTGCATAGACGCGCTAACGTACATTTATTACCCACCCAAACTGTTTGACGTTTTATTCTAGGCCAACCTACGTCGTTCCTTTTAACTTCTTTGCTTGGGATATGTTACTGCCATTAAGTTAGCCCGTTGAAAGCGCAGTCGTCCTTGGTGAGTTGCGTTTGAAGTACTGATGTATACGATAATGCTTAGAGGTGTATGTGTAAGAATATGTACTTTTAATACATATTTTGCGACAACCATGTTGTAATGTTTACTAATTGCTGTACATGTGTAAATGTGTAAGCCTCAAAACGCATTGAACAACCTACGCAAGTAAAAGCGTAAATGTTCGTTTGTTCAAAATCTTAATTCTCCGACAGTTTTATTCCGATTCCTTTGAAATTTTGAAGCAACGTTAGATTCAAATACTGGCGTGTCTCTGAGTACTGACGAAACTAAAATGAGCTCTAACATGGAAATTAAACGTTTCCGGACACATGTCCACATAACATATTTTCTTTATTTGAGTGTGAGGAATGTTTCCTGAAAGTTTGGCTGCACCTTTTTGTAACACCATATATATATATATATATATATATATATATATATATATATATATATATATATATATATATATATGTGTGTGTGTGTGTGTGTGTGTGTGTGTGTATGCGTGTGTGTGTGTTAGATACATTTTTGAAAACATGTCCTTCATAATTATCATTTGAGTATAATGTAAAAATTTGAGCATATATGTATATTTACGTACCAAAAATTTCGAAAAGTTCTCTACCGATATAGTTCCAACTTTTACACGTTATTCAATTAAATTGTCTGAGAGGCATAGGCTATATATTTTTCAAACATAATTTTATACACACATCAAAAAAAATTTGCATCGCCTCGGATCCGAGAGTTCTGGAACCTGTACAGAAAAATGGAATAGAGACCAACTTAAACATCATTTCCGCCCTTGTTATTGCTCATAAAAACCACACATTGCATGCTGTCCCACCATACAGCAAGACCTTCTGAGGTGTTGGTCCAGATCGCTGTACACATTGGTACCACTAATATCAAGTAGCACGTCCTCTTGCATTGATGCATGCCTGCGTTCGTCGTGGCATACTATCCACAAGTTCATCAAGGCACTGTTGGTCCAGACTGTCCCACTCCTCAACACCGATTGGGCGTAGATCCCTCATAGTGGTTGGTGGGTCACGTCGCCCATAAACAGCCCTTTTCAATATATCCCAGGCATATTCGTTGGGGTTCAGGACTGGAGAACATGCTGGCCACTCTAGTCGAGCGATGTCGTTATCCTGAAGGAAGTCATTCACAAGATGTGGACGATGGGGGCGCGAAAAGCCGTCCATGAAGATGAATGCCTCGCCAATATGCTTACCGATGTGGTTGCACTATTGGTCGGAGGATGACATTCACGTATCGTACAGCCGTTACGCCGCCTTCTATGACGACCAATGGCGTACGTCGGCCTCTCATAATATCAACCCAAAACAGCAGGGAACATCCACCTTGCTGCACTCGCTGGGCAGTGTGTCCATGGCGTTCAACCTGACCTCGTTGCTTCCAAACATCTCTGACGATTGTCTGGTTGAAAGCATATGGGACATTCATCGGTGAAGAGAACTAGGTGCGAATCCTGAGCGGTCCATTCGGCAAGATGTTGTACCGCGCCGCATGGTGTCGTGTTGCAGAGATGGTCTTCGCCATGGACGTCCGGAGTGCAGTTGTGTATCATGTAGCCTATTGACTACAGTTTGAGGCGTAACACGACGTCCTGTGGCTGGAAGAAAAGCATTATTGAGCAGGCTGCCTCTCCTGCTGCAAGACGCACCTTTTATAGTATGAAGTGTAATGTGCCGACTACATGATGGTGTTACAGTTTATTTCCCCATTCGTGTGCGAAGATCTCTTGACAGCATCTACGCCAATCAAATACTGAGGATGAACCAGTGTCGATGATTGGCACCCACTGTACCCCCCAAAGCACCAGTACGAACAGAACGTCCTCCCTTGCATGGTGTGTACTTTAAATCCTTGAAACCTAATCTGTCGAATACCTTTTACCTCTAACATAAACTGATTGTGTTGTATTCTCCTTTTTTCAACGCAATTGGCCACAGAGAACAGTCATTTGATACACAAACACACACACATTCAATAAACGCAATACTGTTGTTAGGGATCGTAGAACTCTTGCATTTATATCTCTCTTGTCTGGTGTCACTGAAACTACACTACTGGCCATTAAAATTGCTACACCGCGAAGATAACGTGCTACAGACGCGAAATTTAACCGACAGGAAGAATATGCTGTGATATGCAAATGATTAGCTGTTCAGAGCATTCACACAAAGTTGGCGCCGCTGGCGACACCTACAACGTGCTGAGATGTGGAAAGTTTCCAACCAATTTCTCATACACAAACAGCAGTTGACCGGCGTTGCCTGGTGAAACGTTGTTGTGATGCCTCGTGTAAGGAGGAGAAATGCGGACCATCACGTTTCCGACTTTGATAAAGGTCGGATTGTACCCTATCGCGATTGTGGTTTATCGTATCACTAGATTGCTGCTCGCGTTGGTCGAGATCCAATGACTGTTAGCAGAATATGGAATCGGTGGGTTCAGGAGGGTAATACGAAACGCCGTGCTGGATCCCAACGGCCTCGTATCACTAGCAGTCGAGATGGCAGGCATCTTATCCGCATGGCTGTAACGGATCGTGCAGCCACGTCTCGATCCCTGAGTCAACAGATGGAGACGTTTGCGAGACAACAACCATCTGCCCGAACAGTTCGACGACGTTTTCAGCATCGTGGACTATCAGCTCGGAGACCATGGTTGCGGTTACCCTTGACGCTGCATCACAGACTGGAGCGTCTGCGATGGTGAACTCAGCGACGAACCTGATTGCACGAATGATAAAACGTCGTTTTTTTTATGAATCCAGGTTCTGCTTACAACATCATGACGGTGGCAACCGTGTTTGGAGACATCGCGGTGAACGCACATTGGGAGCGTGTATTCGTCATCGCCATACTGGCGTATCACCCGACGTGATGGTATGGGCTGCCATCGGTTACACGTCTCGGTCACCTCTTGTTCGCTGACGGCAATTTGAACAGTGGACGTTACATTTCAGATGTGTTACGACCCGTGGCTCTACCATTCATCCGATCCGTGCGAAACCCTACATTTCAGGAGGATAATGCACGACCGCATGTTGCAGGTCCTGTACGGCCCTTTCTGGATACAGAAACTGTTCGACTGCTGCCGTGGCCAGCACATTCTCTAGATCTCTCACCAATTGAAATTGTCTGGTCAATGGTGGCCGAGCAACTGGCTCCGCACAATACGCCCGACACTACTCTTGATGAACTGTGGTATCGTGTTGAAGCTGCACGGGCAGCTGTACCTGTACACGCCATCCAAGCTCTGTCTGACGCAATGTCCAGGCCCATCAAAGCCGTTATTACGGCCAGAGGTGGTTTTTCTGGGTACTGATGTTTCAGGATCTATGCACCCAAATTGCGTGAAAATGTAATCACATGTCAGTTCTAGTATAATATATTTGTCCAATGGATACCTGTTCATCATCTGCATTTTTTGTTGGTGTAGCAATTTTAACGGCCAGTAGTGTAGGTGGTCTTACCGTAGTGGTGACAGTGCACGGCTGAGCTAGGTGAGGAGGGCAGGTACCAGCATGCGGGCGTCGCTGTGTGTGAGCAGCACTGGCAGGCGCCGCAGCCCGCAGCCGGCGAGCCTCAGTCTGCGCAGCGCCGGCTGTCTGCTGGCCACCAGCAGCACGCGGCAGCCGTTGCCCCTGAACGGGTTGCCGCTCGCGTCCAGCTCCAGCAGCGTGGGCAGCCGCAGCGCGCGGGGCAGCCTGCCACCGGAACCACTACTTACACCGCGCTGCTCGTCGAAGGGCGTTCACAACAAGCTAAACCCCAACAACAAAATTTTGGATGTTACTCTTTAAGCATTCTGTGTAATACACGTACACACCGAATGTAGCTAATATATCCGCCGTCCGCGGATAGGGAAATCTCAGATTGTGAGTTATAGCGTTTTTATTTAAACTAAAGTCTTTCTTCAAAATTTACAAAACAATATTCGTGAGGTAGGACTGATCCCCCAAGCCTACCAATAACTAAATCAGATATGCTTCCAAACATAAACTGTCTGTAGTAACCATACAACTTCACCAAACCAAGCCCATGGCGCCACGTGAAGAGCAGCGGGCTGGCAGCAGCTTAGTACGCTGCTCTACAGCCTACAGACGTTTTTAAAAACGGAAGAAGAAAAGAAACAAGAAAAACAGGCGATAAAACGGTGACCTAAAGTGTAAAACGGCGGAAAAATGCGGAAAGTTAAAACAGAAAGCAAAAGGGGTGGCAATGTTAATAAAAGATACAGGAATCTGACAAGTAACATAGTAGACACACAATTTAAAAAAATGGCGGCAGTCAGGTTTCTGTTCACAAGAGATAAAAAAAAACACACCCAGCGACAGTATGATGGCCGTTCGCAACACTTCCCAAAAGACACAACACGGGACACTCACTGTAAATACACTCACTGTAATACACTGCACGAAAATGGAGGCACAAAGATGACACTCCCGAGCCAAAGACAGATGGGGAGGGGGGGACCTGGAGGAGGGGGAAGAACAAGGAGGGAGGTGAGGAAACAATGAAAAAGGGGGGGTAACCAAGGAGGGCGAGGACTCATAAAGGGGGAGAGGGGCAGGGCAGACGCGAGAGGGAATGAGAAGGGGCAGAGGAGGGAAATACAAAAGGACTCGGGGGAGAGAAGAGGGCAGAGAGAGGGGAGGTGGGGAAAATGAGGATGGGAGGGAGGGAGAGGGATCCCAGGAAAAGGACAAAGGAAAGGAGGGGGAGTGAGGATCAGAGTTGATAGGAGGGATAAATAGAGGGAGAGAGGGCATCATCCGGGAGGGGAGTTCCCTCCAGGCTCCTCCGCCATCATAAATACTGCTTGGATGGCTCGCTCTATTTGGAGTCACGTGTCGAGCGGAAGATAAGAGTTCCGCGGCTGTAGTGACCTCTTGCGGCACCGTGGACGCCTCCTGGTGGTCTCTGGGAAGCGTCTGTGTTTCCGGGACGACCGGCCAGGCTGACCCCTACTCGATCCGGGGCCCGCTGTACCCGTCTGCTTCGCGGAAAGCGAGAGTTGCAGGCGCTTAGTCTGGACGCATTAGTAGCGATATGCACAAATACACATGGCGGTAGTATCTCGTATACAAGGTATAAAAGGGCAGTGAATTGACGGACCTATCATTTCTTCTCGGGTTTGAGAAAGTTTCCTAAGTAATTATGGCCGCACGATGCGGTATGGTAGTTGGAGCTGGGCACATGGGACACTCCATTTCGAAAATCGTTCCAGAATTCAATATTCCAACATACGCAATGTCAAGAGTGTGAGAATACCAAATTTCGGGCGCTACCTCCAACGACGGACAAGGCAGTGGCTTAAAGCCTTCACTTAACGACCCTGGGCAGCGGCGTCTTCGTATCGATGTCAGTGCTAACAGACATGCAACACTGCGTGAAATAACCCTAGAAATCAATATGAGACATACGACGAACGTATTTGTTAGGACAGTGCGGTGAAATTGGCGTCAGTGGGTCATGGCAGGAGACGACCGACATAATTGCCTTTGCTAACAGCACGACATCACCTGCAGCTCCTCTACTGCGCTCGGAACCCTATCGGTTGGTTTCTACACCACTGGAAAACCGCGGTCTGGCCAAATGAGTCTCTATTCCCGTTAATAAGAACTGGTGGGAGGATTCGAGTGTGATGCAGACCCCAAGAATCCATGGACCCAAGTTGTCAACAAGGCACTGTGCAAGCTGATGGTGGCTCCATAATGGTGTGGGCTCCGTTTAAATGAAATGGACTTGCTCGTCTGGTCCAACTGAACCGATCATTGACTGTAAATGGTTATATTTTGCTACTTGGAGACCATTTGCTGCCATTCACAGTCTTCATCTTGCGAAACAACGATGGAATTTTTATGGATGACGATGTGCCATGTCACCGGGCTGCAATAGTTTGCAGTTGGTTTGAAGCACGTTCTGAACAGTTCGAGCGAATGGTTTGGCCACCAAGATATCCCGACACGAATCCCATCGAACTGGTATTAGAGGCAGCGTGGCTCAGTATTTCAGCCAAAGGCTGCCAACAACTTGTTTAGTGCATGCGACGTCGAGCTGCTGCACTACGCCATTGCAAAGGAGGCCCGAGAAGATAACAGGGGTCCCGTGACTTCTGCGACCTCAGTGTACTCAGGTGGCAAGTAGAAATGTTGATGTCACACTATGACAATTGTTTTTGCGGAACGTATGTCCGAAAGTTGGACATGCTGCGAGATTCTTATCATTTTGTAGGGAATTTTATTTATTTAAATTTCACATTTACTGGGATGCTGCAGCTAGCAGAAATAGTTCGATGCCTTAAGCAGCACCGCAGAATAAGACAGTAGCGAATGAGATGCCGTATTCCACATGGGCATCGGTTAAAGAAGGACGATATGGCTCATTATTGAAACATCAGAGCGAGGATATTTGCTTGAACCATGAGGACGAATCGTGATTGGCGATCAGACACAGGGGAACCATATACATTGACTTACATAACTCTTGTTATTCTTTATTAAATATTACTTTCCAAAGTTCACTGCGTGTCATTAGAGCTTTAAGCAGTAAACTAGATAAAACAGTAAAAAAACGAATGTTCATAAGCTAAAAACGATGTACGAACTGCTAACAAGTATCGAGCAGATTTCGGCTACACGCCAGTCATACCATGCTTTCTAATTTCACTAACGTTTCGAAGTCAGTCGTTTCTCGCGATTTAACTGTAACTGTTTCAAAGTATTCGCTAATGAATGCGTCGTAATGACATCTCGGCACTCATTTCAAATAGACTAGCAACCCGGACTTCCATTTATAATGCTAGATCACATGCTTGCATCTTCTAAACAATGCTGTGTACTACAAAGACTGCTTGGAGGGACAACGTCAAAGAAAGATCCACGAAAAATACGTAAAGGAAATTCAACACGTCCATTCGCTACCGCAATCTAGAAAAGGCTTCACTTAACTTGCACAGTCTCCAGTGGAAAAACGTGACCAGTGCTACAGTGCGTCACCTGCACCATCTTCTATGGATCGTCGCTAAATACCGAGGCTTCGTATCAAGAGGAATCCTGCAATGCGTGGCCGAGTTGCTTCCAGACAGATAATGTTAGCGTTCACAGAGCCCCCAACGGGAAGTCGAGCTGAGACCTTCCACATTTACGCCCGGTCACCTCTGCTGCTGACAAGTGTCACAAAGAAAAACTGCCAACTAGACGCACCTTCCACTATGATAGGGCCATACTGGCGCTATAAATTCTTGTTTCCCTCTTTATATTACGGCAACAACCCTGGGATCCAGGCTGTACGTAGCTGCGATCGTCTATACGAGATAACTTCGCAGTGTGGTATACCGTATTTTAAGCAGACATGAAGTAAATTTCGACAGCGATGTAGCGAACACAATCACCATATACGTCTGGGCCAACCAGATACATCACCTGTAATGTCCAGAGCCGGCGTAAAACACCTTATTCTTAACTGCATTGTAGAATACTTATCAACTACACCGCGCAACAAAGTTAAATGGTCACTTTTTCGAAATACCGTAGTTGTCTCCGATCAGATCGCAGAAGTTCATAATTTTGTTCAAAAGTGCCTGGAACCTTCGTCTGTAATGGTGCAAAGGCATGGCACCCTGCGACATCACCCTCTGGCTCGGCTACGCTTCAAACAGAAAGGTGTCGGCACATACCACCCAAAAAGGCCAGAGCTCAGAATTTCATTTGGGCTGTAAGGTGGGTTAATGATGCCACATGGGCACCAAACAGCACAACAATTTGCCCAACGCCACCACGGAGTATCACACGATAGAAACGTCGTCATAGTCCCTCTGACCCACAACTCTCCCCCTCTTGTGACACAACTCACCCCCTCTTGTGACGCCTCTGCGATGGAGGTCAGAATTATGACGCCCAACGTTGAAATTACGCTGTCTCCTTACGGCTGTCCTGAAGCACACCGCCACTCAAAAACGAAACGAAGGGGCTTACGTGATGGCATGAAATGGAATAAAAGGCGTGAATGAAAATATCCCTTCCCCTGGGGTCGCGGTCGAAAACGAAAGTTCAAACAATGTTCTTGACAACCTTTGACATCGCAGGCACCCATTTATGATTCTACCCATCTCCAAGGACATTATGGGGCTGCATCCCCCTTCAAAGATCTCGCACCCTTTCGTACGTAGCACGATCGCTAGATTTTCTCTGGTATACAGGTGGTCATAATGGGCGGGCTTATGGATTTTTTTTCTTTTTTTTCAGTCATCAGTCTTCTGACTTGTTTGTTGATGTCCGCCAGGGATTCCTCTCCTGTGTCAACCTCTTAATTCCAAAGAAGCACTTGAAACCTACGTCCTCAGTTATTTCCTGGATGTATTCCAGTCTCTGTATTCCTCTACAGTTTTTGTCCTCTAATACTCCCTGTAGTGCCACGAAAGTCGTTCCTTGATGTCTTAACAGATGTCCTATCATCCTGTCCCGCCTCCTTGTCTGTGTTTTCCACAAATTCTTTTCCTCTCCGATTCCGCGCAGAACCTCCTCATTCCTTATCTTATCAGTCCACCTAATTTTGAACATTCTTCTGTAACACCACATCTCAAATGCATCGATTCTTCTGTTCCGATTTTCCCACAGTCCATGTTTCACTACCACACAGTGCTGCGCTCCAGGCGTACTTTCTCTGAAATTTCTTCCTCGAATTAAGCCCTAAGTTCGATAATAGTAGACTTCTCTTGGCCAGGAAGGTCCTTTTTGCCAGCGCTAGTCTGATTTTGATGTCCTCTTTGCTCCTCATTGGTTATTTTGCTGATTAGATACTAGAATTCCTTAACTTCATCTATCCTGGTTTTAAGTTTGTCGTTGTTCTCATTTCTGCTACTTCTCATTACTTTCGTCTTTCTTCGATTTACTCTCCATTGAAATTCTGTACTCATAGATTGTTCATTCCATTCAGCAGATCATGAAATTCTTCTTCACTTTCACTCACGATGGCAATGTCACCAGCGAATAGTAGCATTGATATCCTTTCACCTTGAATTTTAATTCTACTCCTGAATCTTTCTTTTATTTCCATCATTGCTTCTTCTATGGACAGAGTGATTAGTGGGGGTGACAAACTATCTCCCTGTTTTACACCCTTTTTAATCCGAGCATTCTGTTTTTGGTTGTCCACTCTTATTATTCCATCTTGACTATTGTACGTATTGTATATTACCCGTCTCTCCCTACAGTTACCCCTACTGTTCTCAGAATTTAGAACATCTTGCACTATTTTACATTGTAGAACGCTTTTTCCAGGTTGACAAATCCTATGAACGAATCTTGGTTTTTCTTTAATGTTGCTTCCATTATCAGCCGCAACGTAAGAATTGCCTGCTTGATGGCTTTACCTTTTCTAAAGTCAATCTGATCGTCATCTAATACCTCCTCAAGTTTCTTTTCCATTCTTCTCTATATTATTCTTGTCAGCAACTTGGATACATGAACTATTAAGCTGATTGTGCGATAATTTTCGCTTGTCAGCTCTTTCAGTCTTCGGAATGGTGTAGATGATATTTTTCCGAAAGTCAGATGGTACATCGGCAGACTCATACATTCTACACACCAACGAGAATAGTCGTTTCGTTTCCACTTCCCCCAATGATTTTAGAAATTTGGACGGAATGTTATCTATCCCTTCTGCCTTGTTTGATCCTAAGTCCTCCAAAGCTTTCTTACATTCTGTTTCTGATACTAGATCCCGTATCCCCTCTAAAACAACTCCTGTTTCTTCGTCTATCACGTCAACCAAGTCTTCTCCCTCATACATTGTACTTTTTCTATATATCCGCTCCCTTCTATGCTTTTTACAGAGGAATTCCGGTTGAATTCTCAATTTTACCACTTCTGGTTATAATTTCACCGAAGGTTGTTTTGGTTTTCCTATATGTCGAGTTAGCCCTTCCAACAATATTTTTTTTCTTATTTTTTCACATTTTTCTTGCACCCACTTCGTCTTAGCTTTCTTGAACATACTATTTATTTCACTCCTCAGCGACTGGTACTATTGTATTCCTAAATTACCTGAACATTTTTGTACTCCCATCTGACATCGATCAACTGAAGTATTCCTTCTGTTGCCCATGGTTCTTCGCAATTACCTTCTTTGTACATACATTTTTTTCCAACTTCTGTGATTGCCCTTTTTAGAGATGCCCATTTCTCGGCAACTGTACTACCTATTAAGCTATTCCTTATTGCTGTATCCTTAGAGAACTTCGGGTGTACCTCGTCGTTCCTTAGTACTTCCGTATCCCGAGCGGTCTAAGGCGCTGCAGTCATAGCCTGTGCGGTTGGTCCCGGTGGAGGTTCGAGTCCTCCGTCGGGCATGGGTGTGTGTGTTTGTCCTTAGGATAATTTAGGTTAAGTAATGTGTAAGCTTAGGGACTGATGACCTCAGCAGTTAAGTCCCATAAGCTTTCACACACATCTGAATATTTTGAACTTCCGTATTTCACTTATTTGCGTTTTGATTCTTCCTGACTAATCTCTTAAACATCACACTATTCATCATCACCACCACATTGCGGCCTGGGTCTGTAGCTGCTCCTGGGTACGTCTGACGATCCAGTATCTAATTTCGAAATCTCTGCCTGACCATGATGTAATCTAATTGAAATCGTCCCGTATCACTCTTCCTTTTCCAAACATATTCCCTCTTCTTGTGATTCTTGAACAGAGTATTCGCTATTACCGGCTGAAATATATCACAGAACTGAATTACTCTTTCTCCTCTCTCATTTCTTGTTCCAAGCCTATATTCTCCTGTAACCTTTTGTTCTACTCCTTCCTCTGCAATTGCATTCCAGTCCACCATGACTATTAGATTTTCATCTCCCTTTATGTACTATATTACCCTTTCGATATCCTTATATACTTTCTCTATCTCTTCATCTCCAGCTTGAGACGGCGGCATGTATACATGAACTATCTTTATCGATGTTGTTTTGCTGTCGATTCTGATAGGAACAGCCCTATCACTGAACTTTTCGTAGTAACACACTCTGCCCTGTCTTCCTATTCATAACGAATCCGACATCCGCTGTTTTATTTTCTGCTGCTGTTGACATTACCCTATACTCATCTGACCAGAAATCCTTGTCTTCTTTCCATTTCACTTCACTGGCCACAACTACATCTAGATTTAGCCATTACATTTCCCTACCATGTTCAGGTTTCTGACATTCCACGCCCCGACTCGTAGAACGTTATCCTTTCGTTGGTTATTCAGTCTTTTTCTAATGGTCACCTCTCCTTGGGTGTTCCACGCTGCCCCCCCCCCCCCCCCGGATCCGAATGGCGGCTATTCCGGATTCTTTTGCAGTGGGGAGATCATCATGATGACATTTTTTCAATTACAGGCCAAATGTCCTGTGGATACATGCTATCTGTCTTTAATGCAGTGGTTTCCATTGCCTTCTGCATCCTCATGCCGCTGTTCATTACTGATTTGGCAGTAGTTTCCTACCCCAAGGGCAAGAACCTCTGAATTTCTGTCCGCTCCTCCAGCCTCTTCGACAAGGCCGTTATCGGGAGGGTAACTTCTTACACAAGAAGTCTTCGACCGCCAAAGGGGAATACTTTTCATCAAATAACGGTGGTGCAGCGGGACGGACTGAGAATGCACTTCACAACTCCAAGAGAATACGGACTTTTCTGGATCTGTTCGTATTTTCTGAAATGGCCGGACAGTCCCCAGTGCGGGGGTCAACTTTGCGCCTCAACCGCCGCTCCCAGCCGTCCGTTTTTAGCGTCCCCATTTATCTCGCTGTCTGACGTCGTAGTTTGCTGTGACAGTGCTGTATGCCCTACGCGACAAATACACTACAGCCCCGGTGCTCGAAATTCAAATAAGCAGTAGTCCCGATTTCTCGGCAATTTCGTCCTATTCCACTGTCTCAGAGAGTTCACCTTGGTATACCTGCTGAGGATCTTGTATACCGATACATGGTACGAAGAACGAGGAGAGCAAACTATCACTGAAGCGTAGGAAGAGTTGCCTCCTACCTATCTACAACTGTATAGTTGTTGAGAAACTAGCACACGCACATACAAACTTGGTAAGAAGTGATTGGGCCCATATCATTAACGTCGATATGCAGCAGGATTTTGGAACATATATTGTGTTCGAACGTTATGAATTACCTTGAAGGAAACGGTCAATTGACACAGAATCGACATGGGTTTAGAAAGCATCGTTCTTGTGAAACACCACTAGCTGTTTCTTCGCATGAAGTGTTGAGTGCTATTGAGAAGGGATTTCAGATCGATTCCATATTTCTGGATTTCCGGAAGGCTTTTGACACTGTACCACACAAGCGGCTTATAGTGAAATTGCCTGCTTATGGAACATCGTCTCAGTTATGTGACTGGATTTGTGACTTCCCGTCAGAGAGGTCACAGTTCGTAGTAATTGTCGGATAGTCATCGAGTACAACAGAAGTGATTTCTGGCGTTCCCCAAGGTAGTGTTATAGATCCTTTGCTGTTCCTTACCTATAAAAACGATTTTGGGGGACGATATGAACAGCTGTCTTCGGTTGTTTGCATATGACGCTGTCGTTTATCGACTAATAAGGTCACCAGAAAATCAAAACAAACTGCAAAACGGTGTACAAAAGATATCTGAATGGTGCGAAAATTGGCAGTTGACCTTAAATAACGAAAAGTGTGAGGTCATCCACATGATTGCTAAAAGGAATCCGTTAATTTTCGGTTACACGATAAATCAGTCAAATATAAAGGCCGTAAATTCAAGTAAATACCTAGGAATTACAGTTAAGAACAACGTAAATTGGAAGGAACACACAGAAAATGTTGTGTAGAAGGCTAACCAAAGACTGCGTTTTATTGGCAGGACACTTAGAAAATGTAACAGATCTGCTAAGGAGAATTCCTACACTATGCTTGTCCGTCCTCTATTAGAATACTGCTGCGCGGTGTGGGATCCTTACCAGATAGGACTGACGGAGTACATCGAGAAGTTCAAAGAAGGGTAGCACGTTTTGTATTATAGTGAAATATGGGAGAGAGTGTCACAGAAGTGATACAGGATTTGGGCTGGACATCATTAAAAGAAAGACGACTTTCGATACGTCGGAATCTTCTCACGAAATTCCAATCATCAATTTTCTCCTCTGAATGCGAAAATATTTTGTTGACACCTACCTACTTAGGGAGAAACGATCACCACGATAAAATAAGGGAAATCAGAGCTCGTACGGAAAGATATAGGTGTTCGTTTTTTCGGCGCGCTATACGAGATCGGAATAATAGAGAATTGTGAAGGTGGTTCAGTGAATCCTCTGCCAGGTGATTTGTAGAGTATCCATGTAGATGTAGATGAACTATCGCTGAAGTGTAGCAGAGCCAATACTCGCTACGACAACTGATGGGAAAAGCTTCACTGCCGTAAGTATACATCGAAATTGTCATGGAAAAAAAACTCCATTCATAAACAATAGATCAAAATGTAACACACACACTTGAGAAAAATCATTGCAATAACTACTGCAATAACTGGGCCCAAAAGATCTCTCTAAGGGAAAGTGGTGGCAGTTTTCACCTCGATATGTGGACACAAACTAACCAGCTGAGAGTCAGTCTTACCTCACCTCCTCCCTACCTCTCCCCCCCCCCCCCCCCTCTTTTCACGGTGATATCGATTTTCCAGACCTGTGCTAGTCTGTCACTGATGGTACACCAACAGATCCATCTGTTGGCAGCGATGTAATGTTCCCACTCTGCACAAAACAGTCACAGATGGACAGACGACTCAAGAATAGCACACTCGCCACAAACCGTTAAACGTACTTCTCAGAAAGACTGGCCCTCTGGAACAATAGCGAAAAGACCTGACTATCCATCACAGTTGAAGTACTGAGCAGTCCACAGCGGCTGCTTTCAGATGATCTGAATGTGCCAGCACTGTCTGAAAGCTGTCCTCAGCTAAGTAAAATCAGGCTCATGTAGGATAAACACTGAAAAATATTTCCCCCATAAATGAGATATGCACTCATCTGTAAGCGACTCATCTCAGCGTGTGCCGAACCCTCCGAAAGGTGAAGAGCAGTGTCCACTGCTGCATGCTGCTATTACCCGAAAACACTCGCGTTTATTCTACCTCTTCATGTAAACTATTCAAAGGCTGTCTGGTAGAGGTTTCAGGCACTGAAGGATGAGACATTTCACTCGGGCCGGCCGCGGTGGTCTCGCGGTTCTAGGCGCGCAGTCCGGAGCCGCGCGACTGCTACGGTCGCAGGTTCGAATCCTGCCTCGGGCATGGATGTGTGTGATGTCCTTAGGTTAGTTAGGTTTAAGTAGTTCTAAGTTCTAGGGGACTGATGACCACAGCTGTTAAGTCCCATAGTGCTCAGAGCCATTTGAACGTTTCACTCGCCTTACAGAATGTCGTCTTTAGGCACATCCACCTAAGCAAAATGCTTGTTGGAAAAGCTCAGGGTACATCCGCTGGTGGCTGAAACCTGCTCCATAAAGAATACGCACACACAGCTGTTCAGGGATGTTGGTGACGAAAGAGCAGTACTACTGCTGTAGAGAGAGTGGATGAATACACGGTAGATGAATTTTACATGGATTACTTGCTCCTCATGGAGTAACACACACTGTCTGCCGAAACTGTTGCTGTTCTCAACAGCTCAGCTGCTGTAATGTCAGCGCATTTGTTTAAAAAAGTGACTTAAGAAACATCAACGCTCATTTTCTGAGTGAAGTATTACCATTGTGTATTCCCCAGGTGTTAACTTATGCTTTTAAAGTTAATACTGTGACAGTGCAAATAGTGGATATAGCATTAAAATCAATGAAATCTTCATCTTAATAAGTAGAAACTCACTTTGCAGTTGTGATTCTTATACTTGCTACAATGGATGTTGTACCAACTGACCTCATCTGACATCATGTGAACGGCTTGGTCTTAAGCTTTCAAACCGAATACTGTGACGGCAACAGTGCAAATAGCGGTATAGTACTAGTGGTCTGAACTTACGCTTGTTACAATGAATACTGAACTGTGAAGATTGAATCTTGCCTTGAATATCCTACGAAATAAGCACTTAACACCATCCAACTCTCCTTAAACATACATTCAGCAAGAAAATTCTACATCCTATGGTGAGTAGAAAACTTCGACAGAAATATAATGCTAGTAGGACCAAACAATAACACGATAACCAACACTGAGCGCTGTGTCGATTTTCACGTTAAAGCTATACATGGTTTTATAAATCGTGGTCGTAAGTACAGTATCCAGCTTCCTCTGATTCATTAAAAAACTACGGTCTATCACTAACAGCCACAAATGCCGCACTGAACGTTGAATGTGATTACATTAATCGTGTCCTAACTACTTGTTGGAAAGTGGAGGATCGTTTTGCCAGAAAGCAGGATGCAACATAGTGTAAGGTCACAATAAAGTCATCCATATTACCGAATTCATAAAGTGATGACAGGTCCACGGAGTTGTAGGTGACGGAAATTGATACTTGATAGAAAATGGTCACGTACGACAGTTGCTGTGCTATGTGAGTACAGTGACAGCTTAGACATTCGAGTGAGATTGTAAGGAATTTACAAAATATTACGACTAATACCAATTTTCATCCATATTTATTTTTGTGTGGAAGTTGTCTTTTTAATGATTAACACCCCAACTGGTGAATCATATCCATGGCACACTCATCCCTATGTCGGAATGGGTTGCCCTTCTTTGAACTTTTTCGAGCCTATCTGCTAAGGATCTCTCTCTCTCTCTCTCTCTCTCTCTCTCTCTCTCTCTCTCTCTCTCTCTTTTCGTCCGCAGGCTTAGCTGGATGGTAACGTATCGCCTCCCATGCAAACGGACCGCGGTTCGAATCCCGACCGGTTTGGAGATTTTCTCCGCTCGGGTACTGGATGTTGTGTTGTCCTCATCATCATTTCATTCTCATCACCAGGGCTCAAGTCGCCCAATGTGGCGTCGAATGAAATAAGACCTGGCGGTCGAACTTCCCCGAATAGGGGCTTCCAGGCCAACGATCCTAAGCGCTCAATTCATTTTTCTCTCTCACTCTCTGCCTCTTGCACCTATTCCTCAATATCTGACCCTCCCTCCCTGCAACATTGTATATGTGATCGTCCCAGTTTTATTGAAACTCTGACCAGAAGTGCGGTTAAACTTCGTGGCTGCTGCGGTGAACACTTGGTCACGAGATCAGCCGACTGTGGAATCGTCTGGTGGCGGCTGCTTCAACTAACACTCCGACAATCTGGGGTGCCTGCAGGCTGTTACCTGTGTTTGTAGACCGTTACACCTACTTGCCACCCCATTTTCTCCAATGATAGCAGGGGTGTGTGTCCCGATACTTGTTCATGGCTTGTATTGTCATCCAGCCCATTCGAATCCGAATCCCGCCCCACCTACTGCCGGGTCTGGGTGCTGACGAGTCCTCTCCATTTGGCTCGATCCTCCCACCACTTTTCTTCCTCCACTTGCTGCCAGGTCACACCTCTCCTTTCAACAGATATTCTCACTCCCATTTTCCACCGTGTTCTTGGGCGCCCTCTAGGTCTTTTCCCACCCATGTTTAGTTCTTCCATAACTTTGGGGAGTCTCTGCCCATGCATCCTCTGAACATGCCCATACCATCTTAATCTCTTTCTTTCAATTTCTTCTCTCATACTTTCTTGTTTGAGGTCCTTTCTAATCTCTACATTCATTACTCTGTCCATTCTTGTTTTATCCTTAATTGCTCTGAGAAATTTCATTTCCCCTGCTTGCAGTCTGCTCCAGTCCCTTTCTGTCATTGTCCATGTTTCTCCACCATAGGTGACAATAGGGATGTAAAATTCTTATACATAAGGAGTTTTGCTCTTTCTGACACCTCATTATTCCAAATCAGATGTTTTATTGTTTGGTAGAAATTGCCTCCCTTCTGTAACCTCCTATTAATTTCGTTAGTTATTCTTCCAACCCTAGATATTTCACTCCCTAAATAAGTGAAACTTTCTACCACTTTGAGGGGTTCTCCATTCAAGGTAATATTTCCATTGATTCCTTTCTCTCTTCCAAATATCATTACTTCACTCTTATCTTTATTTATTTTCAATCCATACCTTTTCATTATTTCCTTCCACGCATCAAGCTGTAACTGTACATCTACCTCTATCACCCCATATTACCATATCATTTGCAAAAATCATCTTTTTGTCTTTTTCTTTTACTATGTCTTTAACTGCCCTATTCATTCCCTCCATCACAATATTAAAAAGCGCAGGAGATAGAATACTTTCTTGCTTAAGTCCTTGTCTTATTTCGAAGTATTCAGAGTTCCCCAAATGTGTTATAATTCTACAATTGTGCCCTCTGTACATTATCTTTATAACATTAATGTATCCATCTTCTATATCTTCTTCAGTTCTTCCCAGAGTCTTTCCCTGTCAACTGAGTCATATGCCTTTTCTACGTCTATAAAAACCATTATCAACCTTTTGTTATACTCCCAACTTTTTTTCATCAGTTGACGGATAGAAAATATCCAGCCCACACACGTGTTTAATGCAGACGACCATTGCTCCCCCAGAAACGTTTCCTGGAAAACTGTAGCTTTGCCTGAAACACAACAATGTTTTTCACTCTCAAAGTCGATACCGACTACTTTTCAAGAAATTGTGGTGTCGGGTGGTGTTGCCTTACAAATGGGCCTTGACAAGCAGTAAAAGTATTCTGTTACATCCTTTGTGTGCCAGACGATTACTTTCATACTGGTCCCATCCGAAATGCATGCATGTAGATCATCGGAAAGAGAGAATTTCTCCGAGTTGTAGGACAGTTTTGAGTGTCCTCCGCTGGCGTTATTGTTGACTAGAGCAGTCAGTCTTCAAAAGTCAAGACAAACACACACACACATGCATGATCACAAAAAGGTGCAGGGGACAGCGAAAATTTTGGGGGACGGAGCTGGCGGAGTGTGGAGGCAGCAGCAAGATAACAATATCGAGAACACGTTTCTCGCCAAAACAAATAAATAAAAAAGGTACCTTACGTCCTTCATCTCCTGATGCTCAGCACTGATTGAGCCTTTTTCCCACCAATTGACTCGTGGGGGACGTGAGGGGAACTGGGAGGCAGGAGGGGGGGAAGAGAGTGACAGGAAATGGGGGATGGGGAGGAGTGGGAGTGGTGACATCAAGTAACGTTGCCACATCTACACCCCAGGGAGAGGAAGTGGAAAGGACCTCCAGCGAGAGCCACCAATTTGAATAAATTGTGTAACAGCGCAGACGGGCGTCACTTCGACCTTACGCCCCTACTCCGCCATGGGAAAGTATAGAGTGAGTGGCACCAGTGCAACTGCAGTACAACAAGGGGTATAGAAGAAGGGGGTGAATGATGGTGCAGAGCTGTGTACAGGCGAATAGATGTGCATCTGTTGAGCAACTGACCTCTCAGATGAGCCAAGAGGCTATTAACAGTGTTGGCTCCACGAGTGTTCAAGGAAAGGTGGTGTGTGTGGGCTTCTGCAGCAGGCGCCTTTTTCATGCACCCAAGCCATATAGGCTCGATTTGCACGGCAGAACTGCAGCTGGATGTCCACTGATTGGCGAAAGGTGGCCTTTTCAGATGCGTCACGTTTTATGCTTTATCAGAGAGATAACCATAATTATGTACGGCGTGAGACCTCTGAAACCAAACACCCTGCAACAATCGTAGGAAGCGTCCAGATGGAGAAGGAGCGTTATCGTCTAGGGCACATTTTAACTGGCCATGATGGTATTTTCTAGCAGGCCAGCGCAACCTGTCACACATCTCGCACTGTACGTGCTTGGTTCGAACAGTACCATGATTACATTGCCTTACTTCCCTGACAACAGAACTTCCTGGATTTAAGCCCAGTAGAGAATCTATGGGACCACGTCGACTGAGCTGTTCATGTCATGGATCCTCTGCCGAGACACCTAGCGCAGCTGGCTATCGCTCTGTCATCGGTATGGCTCCACATCTCTGTTGGTACATTCCAGAACCTCACTGCCACTCATGTTTCACAATGGTTCGATCTGCAAAAGCTGGTTACTGAGCTTTTCGACAGGTGGTCATATTAATGTGACTGGGCATTGTATACAGTTCCAGAAGAGTACGGTCCTCGCAATTATGAGGTCACCTTCGCTACATCATATCTTCTTTAAAGATTCCTCCTAATAGGTTTATAACAAAATCAACAAAGACGTAATAGCTGAATTTTACTAAGTATGCACTTCACAGATGAGAACACTGCTTAAACATTTAGTATGTGCCAAACGTTTTACAACTACATCACACCGGATGTTTAGGTTTCACGAATCATCGAAAAAGCAAGGTATTACAGACGTTCGCCACAAGAGAGAAAATATTAGCTACCCCGAATCAGTAACCGTACTAAACGCGTGCAGCAGAAAAGTTGACGGTCAGAGTCGGTCTTTACATATTATTGCGGTAGTCGACCAGCGTTTAAGACAGTTACTAAAGAATTGCAGCTAAGGACATTACACGTCAAGGAATCCTCACATTAGTCCAAAGGTAGATATCGCACATACAAGCGAGACCAGATCGCACAGAACATTAATACCGAGAAACATTATCATCGATCTAACATGCAACTGTTGCTTCAGTGACGACAGAGACCATTTATAGGTGGCTCACAGAAAGAAGGCTCAGTTCACAGCACACCTTAAACCGACTACCATTGACCTCTGTACACAAAAAAACCCGATTGCAGTGATATCGGGCACATTCTGTCTGAAATTTCATTGACTGGAGTATAACTGAGCAGCCGCTGGTATCAGTGCAGCGGTAGTGCAGCAGCAGTGCACTAGCGAGTGGCATATAGCTTTCATGTTTGTTTCGTAGTTTGATTCTTAATTTCTTTCCGAGTGTTTGTGCGCATGCATATTGAATTACATAAAATCCTTGCGTATTCTCGTATTTGAGAGGAGTCGTATTGCTTATTGATAGCTGTAATGTATAAATTCGCGGAGTCGTTAGTTATTTGTTTTGGACAGCCAATGCTTTCTGTTTATTTCATAGAGTCTGTTAGCAGCAGACAGAGGCGGGTGCAGTTTCATCTGTGCTTGCAGAGAGAAACTAGTCGTATATTCAGTTTTTCGTATTAGTTCCGCAGGTTTAATTCAAATTACTTTGTGTGTCTGTGTGCCTGCGTGGTGAAATTTTTCGGATCTTTGCGTATTTTCGAATTAGAAAGGGGTAGTATCAAATTTTAATAACAATAGAGTGTAACATCACGTAGGCGGTTGTCATTTGTACTAAGACAGGGGTCGGATCTCATTGTAATATCTGTATAGTGGCGTAGTCGTGGTCATTTGATTGCTTAGTTCGTAAGTAATTGTTCATACATCGTAGCTCAATCTGGCGCTGGTGACGCAACTGTGCAGTCGCATATTGCTGTTTTATTTGTCGCAACTCCATACGGCAGATATTAGCAGTAGGATGGATAGGTTGTGCGTGCTGTGTGCGGGCGGAGGAGGAACTGGCCGCGGTTCACGAGCAGCTGAGCGTGCTGTTGGCCACGGTCAGCCGCCTTCAGGCTGCTGCCTCGAGATGCAGCGACGGCGGAGGGTGTGGCGCGTCGCTTGAGACACCCGAGGTGTCGGTTGCTGCGTCCGCTGACTCAGCCGCCGAGGCACGTTCTAGTGTACCCGGCGCGTTGCGGCCGCCCTCACCTCAGGGTGAGTGGCGGACTGCAACGCGTTCGCTTCGCTCGAGGCGGAGGGTCAATGTGGAGGCTGTCCAGCTGGCCTCGTCCGTTCGTCCTGTCAGTGGGCAGGTGGCCGCTCCTTCATCATGGCCCGAGCAGGCACATGGGGGCAAAGGCTTCCTGTTATTGGGAGCTCCAACGTTAGGTGGGTAGTGAAGCCCCTTAGGGAAATAGCGTACAGGGCTGGAAAGAAATCCAACGTGTAATCGGTTTGTCTGCTGGTGGGTCTCATCCAAGATGTGGAGGCGGCCTTGCCTGCGGCTATCGAGCGTACGGGGTGCAGTCGTCTGCAAGCAGCTGTTCACGTCGGCACCAATGATGCCTGTCGCTTGGGTTCTGAGGCGATCCTCAGTTCGTACAGGCAGCTGGCGAATTTGGTGAAGATCGCTGGCCTCGCACGCGGGTTACAAGCACAGCTCTCTTTTGCAGCGTAGTTCCCAGAGTGGATCGGGGTCCTTTAGTTTGGAGCTGAGTGGAGGGTCTCAACCAGAGGCTTCGTCGACTCTGTGACGGTCTTGGCTGCAGATTTCTAGACTTGCGCTATTGGGTGGGGAATAGTAGGACGCCCCTAGGTAGGTCAGTGGTGCACTACACAAAGGAAGCGGCTACTCGGGTAGCAGAGTACTTGTGGTGTGCACATGGTGGTTTTTTAGGCTAGGCAGTAGTGCGAGGTGTCCTGATGAACACTCACCAGTCGACGTGCAGGTAGGGAAATCAGGACGCGTTCAGTGTAAAGTCACTTCAGCTTTCAAGATATTAGCAGTAAATGTTCAGAGTGTTCGGAATATAAAGTTCCTGAATTTACTGTCCTCCAGGAAGCGTGTGGCTCGCAAATTATTCTCGGACTGAGACCTGGCTGTACCCTGAGATAGGAAGTTCTGAAATATTTGGTGAGGGTTGGAATGTGTGTCGGAAAGACAGATTGGACACTGTAGGAGGCGGTGTCTTCATTGCAGTTGACAAAAATATTGTGTCTACCGAGGTCGAAGCAGAGTGTGATTGTGAAGTTATCTGGACACGTTTAACAGAGCTAGGGGAAAAAAAGTTAATTGTGCGGTGTTATTACCGGCCACCAGGTTCCACCGTGAAAGTTCTAGAATCATTCAAAGGGAGTCTACACTCTGTATCGCAGAAGTACCCGGATCATTCTATCTTAGTCAGAGGAGACTTCAACCTACCTATTATAGACTGGGATGTCTATGGATTCATTACAGGTGGTACAGACAAGCCGTCGTGTGAAATACTTTTGAACACATTGTCCGAAAACTGTCTTGAGCATCTAAATCGACAGCCAACGCCTAATGGAAGTATTTTAGGTCTGGTAGCCATGAACAGACCAGACGTCATCGACGGCGTCAGTGTTGAGACAGGGATAAGTGATCATGATGTTGTCAATACGACTATGGTTACGAAAGTTAAAAAGTCGGTCAAGAAGGCTAGGACAGTATTCTTACGAGAAAGAGCAGATAAGCAGTTGTTACCATCACACTTAGTAAGTGAATCGACTTCATTTACTTCCGGTACGACGGACGTGGAAGAATTATGGGCAAATATTAAACACATTATAAATCACGCATTGGAGGAGTATGTACCGAAAAAGTGGGTTATGGACAGAAAAGACCCACCGTGGTTTAACAGCGCATTTCGGAGAATGCTCAGAAAGCAAAGACAGTTGCACTCGCGGTACAAAAATGATCGGAAGAATAAGGACAGGCAAAAGTTAGTAGAGATTCGTGCTGCTGTAAAAAGAGCGATGTGTGAAGCATTCAACCACTGCCACCGTCATACCTTAGCAAAAGATCTTGCTGAAAACCCAAGGAAATTCTGGTCTTACGTAAAATCGGTAAGCGGGTCGAAGGCTTCAATCCAGTCACTCACTGATCAGTCTGGCTTGGCAACGGAAGACAGCAAAACGAAAGCTGAAATTTTAAATTCAGCATTTGAGAAATCTTTCACGCAGGAGGATGGTACAAACATACCGCCGTTTGAGTCCCGTATGGAGGACATAGTGATAGACATCCCTGGGGTTGTGAGGCAGCTGAATGGGTTGAAAATAAATAAATCTACAGGTCCTGATGGGATTCCAATTCGGTTTTACAGAGAGTACTCTACTGCGTTGGCTCCTTACTTAGCTTGCATTTATCGCAAATCTCTTGCCCAACGTAAAGTCCCGAGCGACTGGAAAGATGCGCAGGTGACGCCTGCGTATAAGAAGGGTAGAAGGACGGACCCTAAAATTACAGACCAA
The DNA here is from genome assembly GCF_023897955.1 of Schistocerca gregaria. Lineage (NCBI taxonomy): Eukaryota > Metazoa > Arthropoda > Insecta > Orthoptera > Acrididae > Schistocerca > Schistocerca gregaria. Next base: position 386,326,031 of record NC_064927.1, read on the forward strand.
TATCCTTAACATCGGTTTGTTGCAGGATTCTCGAACATATTCTCAGTTGGAATATAACGAATTTCCTTGAGACAGAGAAGTTTCTGTCCATGCAGCAGCGCGGGTTTAGAAAGCATCGCTCCTGCGAAACGCAACTCGCCCTTTTTTCACATGATATCTTACGAACCATGGATGAAGGGTATCAGACGGATGCCATATTCCTTGACTTCCGGAAAGCGTTTGACTCGGTGCCCCACTGCAGACTCCTAACCAAGGTACGAGCATATGGGTTTGGTTCCCAGATATGTGAGTGGCTCGAAGACTTCTTAAGTAATAGAACCCAGTACGTTGTCCTCGATGGTGAGTGTTCATAGGCGGTGGGGTATCATCTGGAGTGCCCCAGGGAAGTGTGGTAGGTCCACTGTTGTTTTCTATCTACATAAACGATCTTTTGGATAGGGTGGATAGCAATGTGCGGCTGTTTGCTGATGATGCTGTGGTGTACGGGAAGGTGTCATCGTTGAGTGACTGTAGGAGGATACAAGACAACTTAGACAGAATTTGTAATTGGTGTAAAGAATGGCAGCTAACTCTAAATGTAGAAAAATGTAAATTAATGCGGATAAATAGGAAAAAGAATCCCGTAATGTTTGAATACTCCATCAGTAGTGTAGGGCTTGACACAGTCACGTCGATGAAATATTTAGGAGCGATATGAAGTGGGACAAGGATGTAATGGCAGTAGTGGGGCAGGCGGATAGTCGTCTTCGGTTCATTGGTAGAATTTTGGGAAGATGTGGTTCATCTGTAAAGGAGACGCTAACATGACCTATTCTTGAGTACTGCTCGAGCGTTTAGGATCCCTATCAGGTCGGATTGAGGGAGGACATAGAAGCAGTTCAGAGGTCGGCTGCTAGATTTGTTACTGGTAGGTTTGATCATCACGCGAGTGTTACGGACATGCTTCAGGAACTCGGGTGGGAGTCTCTAGAGGAAAGGAGGCGTTCTTTTCGTTAATCGCTACTGAGGAAATTTAGAGAACCAGCATTTGAGGCTGACTGCAGTACAGTTTTACTGCCGCCAATTTATATTTCGCGGAAAGACCACAATGATAAGATAAGAGAGATTAGGGCTCGTACAAAGGCATATAGTCAGTCATTTTTCCCTCGTTCTGTTCGGGAGTGGAACAGGGCGAGAAGATGCTAGTTGTGGTATGAGGTACCCTCCGCCACGCACCGTATGGTGGATTGCGGAGCATGTATGTAGATGTAGATGTTGATGTAAAATTGTCGTCAGTGATGATTCCCACTTCAAACTGACCAGCGAAGACGTGTGTTGAAACACCCTAGATAGCGTTGGGATACCAAACTGACGGTCATCTGCCATATGGCGGGAGTGATGGTCTGGCGCGCCATTTTATTTCATTGCAGGACACCTGAGGTGGTCATCCGCGAAAGCCTTATAGCGTAGCCGTACATCGATTATATTCTACGGCTCGTTTTGTTGTTCTATATGGTAAGCCATCATGGACTTCCATTTCAGCAAGATAATGCCCGTCTACACACGGCTAGCATTTCTACTGCTTGCCTTCATGCTTACAAAACCCTACCAGCTGGGTCGCCAGATGTCTACCGCATTGAGAACGTTTGGAGCATTATGGGCAGGGGTTTGCAACCAGATTCAGATTTGATAATCTAACGCGCTCATTGGACAGATTTGGCACGATACTGCTCAGGAGGGCATTCAACAGCTCTAGAAATCAATGGCAAGCCTAATAACAAAAATGGTTAAAATGGCTCTGAGCACTATTGGACTTAACTTCTGAGGTCGTCAGTCCCCTAGAACTTAGAACTACTTAAAGCTAACTAACCTAAGGACATCACACACAACCATGCCCGAGGCAGGATTTGAACCTGCGACCGTAGTGGTCGCCCGGTTCCAGACTGTAGCGCCTAGAACCGTTCGGCCACCCCGCCCAGCTAGCCGAATAACAGATTACATAAAGGTCAGAGGAGGACCAATGCGCTACTGTCTTGTTCAGTTTCTGAAGAACTCCCTCTTGAATAAATCATCTACTTTTTCTGCAACTGCATTTGTTTGTCTGTAGACGTACATTACATCCACCTACTTCCGTCCCCTTCGGATAATTCCTTCATGGTGCGTCGTTGTACTTACATTCATCTGTAACAGTCTTCTTATTCTGCTTTATTCTGCCTGGGGGCAGCAGCGGGTCTTTGATGACGCTCCATGATGATTCTTTTTTTTCTTAGAGTTTATTTATAATAATAAGAACATAAATAATTTAACACGTGAATTTAAATGTATTAAACTGTTCAATAATGAGGTACAGAATCGTTTAAAAATCACACTGACCTTGTCAGGTTACAGTTACTAATGGCAAGGTACTTGAGTTTCCTCAGATGCCCCAGAATAGGCAGGTGTCTGAAGGGAAGGTTCGGGTTGTTCGAGATATCCAGCATCTCGAGGTGTGTCAACCAGTCGTCCGGCCCTCTGCAGACAAAACACATAGGAACAAAACACGCCCGGATGTTGCTGCGGGTAACACATTCGGATACATAATAAAAGCAAAATTATTTCAGCTAGTCAGATCAGTCCATTCGTTCATATGTCATGTAACATTAGTTACCGTGAAACCTTCCCGTCTAATATTGGATGTACGTTTGCTTGCTGACTGAACGCTGCGTCTCTTAAAATCTTTTAACTGCTGCTCTGTCAAGACTACCTGCTGATTATTACGACGAAACATAAAATGTGTTGTCGCCGTGGCCCTCAGTCGTTACCTGAAATTATTAAGACTGATTCTTACCTTTAATTATTTATACTGGATCGCCATCTGACTGCTACAGCAAACTGTGGAATGAATATACTTACTTCTCTTTAACATAATTATAAGCTGCTGGTGGAGTTTCATAATACTTTGTGACTGGAATTCTTTAAGTTGAAGTTAATTTAGATTTGATAAAAGCTGAAGCTCAGTTTAGACTTTTCTTTTAAGATAACAATAAATTCCGTAAAGCATTTACGTGAATGATTTTGGGATAGAAAATTCTTAATGCATTTAATCTGGTAGAAGTTAACTATATTCTGAGAACGATCTTGACAAACAATTACAAGGGGTATAGTTCTTTACAAAAATTCTTAAAAAGTAGCGTTGCGCTACATACCTAATTTTCCATCAAAATTACATAACTATATTCTGAGAACGATCTTGACAAACAATTACAAGGGGCATAGTTCTTTACAAAAATTCTTAAAAACTAGCATTGCGCTACATATAGCGAGTGGCTGGCGAGCACACCGCTTCTTTCAAAGTGTTAATTCATACCTCGCTTACAGCGACCTCCTCTCATGTCTCGCTAGCTACGACTGCCTCGTCTCACATCTTACTCGCAACTGCTCGCTTCCAACGCTCAATGCTACAAAAGTGCGGTCTCGCCGCCAACAATGGTTTTTGGTGCAGACAATCCCTGCTACCATTACAGATGTATTACTGCGCGCTGTTTCCCGCTCTTTCTCAAAATGTATCTATGCGCGGTTTCCCGCTCTTTCTCAATAATACACAATGCAATTTAATTAACAAAACAATTTAAATAAGAAACAGTTCAGATAATTACATGCTAAAACAGTTTAAATACGCCTATTACATAATTACATATGCCGCTACTCGGCTTTCTTAAAATTTTACTACGTTGTTGAGTCATATGGACTCAACATAAGTATAAAATTTGATTATAGAAAATAGTTTTAACAAAGTGTATACACAAATGCTGTCATACGAAATGATTTGTCTATCTCTAATAAAGAAAATATGTAAATAGAAAGGGTTTTAGTAGGAATTGTACATCAAGTAAAATTTGGTTCCCTTAAATTTAACAACAAGAATAAGAGTAAATGTGAAAATCAATATACAGATCATATGAAGCAATTGAAAGTTTACATTATGAAACATTTAATTCAAATTGGCATCTCTTAGTACCACAATTAAGGAAGGTACAAAAGGAATTGGATAGCATGGTCAAAGCACTGGCAACTGTCTGTGAATGCACTCAAAAGTCTGTTCCTTTCCCTCACATAGCACAACACCAGGTTTCGCCATGTGGTTCCATCATCGCCTTGCTCCATAGTTTTAGTGTACCCAAACACTAAGTACGTCGTCGAATAGCCTGAGTTGCCGCAGCCACATCAGGATTAAGTTCCATCTCCAATGGTCCATTAAGGTTGGTGGTGTGCATCTTGGTATGCAAACACCTATTGTCGTACATCATACTGTGGTGTGTATCTAGGTATGCAGGCACCAATTGACATACATCGGGCTGTGGTGTGCATCTAGGTATGCAAACACCTCGTCGAGAACATCATTGGTTGAAGTCACGTGTTTCACAATTCACTGATTCTGTGCTCAATAACCATGGGGATGCACAGGAATTAAGGTACGGGTAAAATTGTTTTGGCAATGGGTTCACGGACATTGTTGGTACCATAATTTGACTACCAAATAATTTTCCCTATGACAAAATATGTTGTGTCGTAATTTGTAACAATATGTAGTTTTAATTTAAGAATTCTTCCAGAAAATTATTCCCATATATAAAAGACATAAAAGTTCCTACTTATTCAGTATTTGATAGTATACAGATTTGTTATAGACAAGTACATTATTACTTATTCTGTATTTACATATCTTAGTTTCTTACATCATTAATTATAAATTTTGTTGACAATGCATTTCTTGACTTACTGTCCTAAAATTTTATGTTCCATTCAGGGGTGTAGTCGTCAGTTATGAGTCGTCAAATGTCAGGTCATAATATACAATAAAATTACTGTCATAAAATTATTTAAAGTATTCTTTTGCAGCTGAAAATTAAGGTAAACATTATTCTGGTTAGACATTGTAATGTGTGGTCCCCATCCATAGTGTTGCAATGTGTTACATGCTAGCAAAATTATTTCTTAACATTATACATTTCTTATATACTAACATAACATACACATTCTTCTTCTGCATCTGTGTCAACTCTCTGCATAACCTGTTATAAACATTCAGCATTAATTAACGTCAGTGCACGGCATGACTTATTATAAAACATTCAGTATTAATTATCGTCAGTGCACGGCATGACTTCAATAAACATCTTCTGGTACTTCTCGTCCGCTCCTGGCATGACCTATAAAACACTTTATCATAATATTAACTGCTGCAAAATCACGTCAGCTCCCGGCATGACCTATAAAATTTCTGTAATGACAATTAGCGTCAGCTATCTGCGTGACCTAAAGATTCACATCCTTATTCTAACTAAAACTACGTTTCATTTTGATGACGTGTGACAACAATGCTGCATTCTGGAATAAAGAGTACATGTTAATGTTACCACTAAAATAATTGATTAATGAACGATCTATATTATCAGTTTAGCAATTGCAAAAATCGACATTTTCTTAAGTAATTATGTCACGTTACAAAAAAAAATTTCTTTCATTTATGAGCTCTCAGTGCACAAATTCATACGTCGTGTCGTTGTCTGCATGTTCTCTTTAAGTTAGGAAATGTTTCTCGTGTTTTTATTTGCCTTGGCTGGCGTAGCATCATTAAGTACTGCTGTGTTCTTTAAGGTACGGTGAAATATTAGCGGCCCGCTGCGTGTCGCGGCTTTGTTTGTTACTGAAGCGCGCTGAAACTACCATTGTTGCATACTTACGTGTCACGCCGTCCTTTCGTCAGCTGAAATGCAAAAATTTAAGTCAAGAAATGTTTCACGTTGGATACATGATGATTCCCTAATGATTTCTTCTTACGTAGCGTTTCCACATGCACTACATTAGCGTGTGGAATATTACGAACTCTGTAAGGGCCTGCATACAGAAGTTCGAATTTACGGCATCTGTGCTTACCTTTGTTGGAAATTAAATGAGTGCGAATCAGTACTTTGTCGCCAATCTCGTACTTCTGTAGTCGACTTACCTGCTTCTGTTGTTTCTTCCGCCGATCTGCAGCTCTTTTAGTGTTTGCTAATGCTGTGTCTATTATTTCACAATGTCGAAGCCTACGCGTCTTAGGAAAAGTAATTAGTTCGGTAATTTTGTTCGGTGGGTCTTTATTTGTCAGTATTACGGTTGGTGATAGCATCGTAGATTCATTGGGTATTGCATTTATCACTTCTTGAAACTGTAAAATATATTTATCCCATGTTGTATGTCTTTTATGACAATAAATTCTGCATAACTTCCCGATCTCTTTCATTATTCTTTCTGATGGGTTGGAAGAACTGTGATATCTTGATATGTAAATAGGTGTTATGTTCTTACTTTCTAACATTTTCTTCCATACGTCTGACCTAAACTGCGGACCGTTATCCGAAATAACCTTCTGTACACGTCCTACTACTGATAGAAAATCTCTTACAAACGCTCTTGATACTGTTCTTGCTGTTGCTTTCCTTAGTGGAGAAAATGTTACAAATTTGGATGTTAGTTCTACAGCTACAAAAATATAACTATAACCATTATTTGTTCTGGGGATTGGACCGAAAAGATCCACTGCTGCCATGTGTCTTAACTTAACCGGTATGATGGGATACAATGGTGGAATGTGTGACACTGTTGATGATTTGGCTTTTTGACATATCTTGCATGATGCTATTACTTTTCTTATGTGTTTTTCCATGTTATTAAAGTGGCAATTTTGTCGCAGAATCAGAAAGCATTTCCTCGCTCCGTAGTGTCCATAACTTAGATGTGTATACCATATCAGTTTATTTACGATCCCTTCCGGAATGCATAAAAGCCAATTATTACCGTCTCGGTATGATCGAATAAAGAGTATATATTGATGTACAGTGTAATGAAGTCTGACTTTAGCGTTACTTCTGTCTTTCAAAAGCGTTACAATCTCTTTCAGTGTTTCATCTTTCTGCTGTTCTCTCTCTATATCCTGTAATGCTGCTGATATAAAGTTTTCGAAAGCTACTTGTTTAATATACATAATACTATGGTTGTTGTAGCAAAAGGTATTTTCTTTCTCCATGCGTTTATTGTGAATGGACCTCGACAATGCGTCGGCAACAGTATTCTGCGTGCCTGGAATGTGTATAATGGTAAAATCAAACTCTTGTAAGTATAATTTCCAGCGGCTTAATCTATCGTGCGTAAGTTTTGCTGACAATAAAAACTGGATTGCTCGGTGATCGGTATATATTGTTGTATGTCGGCCATATAGAAAATGACGGAATCGCTTAAAAGCGTAAATTACACATAGTGTCTCTAATTCTGTTACAGAATAATTGCGCTCTGCTGGAGAAAGTATCCTGCTTGCAAAAGCAATGTGTTTCACGACTGTCTTATCTTCAGTGAAACCTTCCCGTCTAATATTGGATGGACGTTTGCTTGCTGACTGAACGCTGCGTCTCTTAAAATCTTTTAACTGCTGCTCTGTCAAGACTACCTGCTGATTATTACGACGAAACATAAAATGTGTTGTCGCCATGGCCCTCAGTCGTTACCTGAAATTATTAAGACTGATTATTACCTTTAATTATTTATACTGGATCGCCATCTGACTGCTACAGCAAACTGTGGAATGAATATACTTACTTCTCTTTAACATAATTATAAGCTGCTGGTGGAGTTTCATAATACTTTGTGACTGGAATTCTTTAAGTTGAAGTTAATTTAGATTTGATAAAAGCTGAAGCTCGGTTTAGACTTTTCTTTTAAGATAACAATAAATTCCGTAAAGCATTTACGTGAATGATTTTGGGATAGAAAATTCTTAATGCATTTAATCTGGTAGAAGTTAACTATATTCTGAGAACGATCTTGACAAACAATTACAAGGGGTATAGTTCTTTACAAAAATTCTTAAAAAGTAGCGTTGCGCTACATACCTAATTTTCCATCAAAATTACATAACTATATTCTGAGAACGATCTTGACAAACAATTACAAGGGGCATAGTTCTTTACAAAAATTCTTAAAAACTAGCATTGCGCTACATATAGCGAGTGGCTGGCGAGCACACCGCTTCTTTCAAAGTGTTAATTCATACCTCGCTTACAGCGACCTCCTCTCATGTCTCGCTAGCTACGACTGCCTCGTCTCACATCTTACTCGCAACTGCTCGCTTCCAACGCTCAATGCTACAAAAGTGCGGTCTCGCCGCCAACAATGGTTTTTGGTGCAGACAATCCCTGCTACCATTACAGATGTATTACTGCGCGCTGTTTCCCGCTCTTTCTCAAAATGTATCTATGCGCGGTTTCCCGCTCTTTCTCAATAATACACAATGCAATTTAATTAACAAAACAATTTAAATAAGAAACAGTTCAGATAATTACATGCTAAAACAGTTTAAATACGCCTATTACATAATTACAACCGCGTTGAAGTGTACTACTGCATTGATAACGATGGGAGAAATAATAATGCTACTAACGAAGTGGTATTTGATAACGTTACTTGTTCAACGAAAACACGACGTAAAACAAAATCGTTTACTATTGTTTCAGCGACACAATATAGAACAAAAAAATGGTTCAAATGGCTCTGAGCACTATAAGACTTAACTTCTGAGGTCATCAGTCCCCTACTTAAACCTAACTATCAAAAGGACATCACACACATCCATGCCCGAGGCATGATTCGAACCTGCGGACATAGCGGTTGCGCGGTACCAGACTGAAGCGCCTGGAACCGCTCGGCCACTCTGGCCGGATCAGTATACTACATAAACGGTCTTAATGTGATTGAAAATATCAGGCGTTTACAACGACCTTCTGTTTCCACCCCCCTGCTGTATTTTCTACCACAACAATTCATAAACTCTTACTCAACACAGGCGTTTTATCCAATGTGATGTGAACAGCAGTCAGTTCGCTGATTAGAATCAAAAACCAGATACTACTAAGGGATGATTGTGGGGTCCACAACATTATGTCTTCATTGGTTCGAGTTTTATATTTTTCTTGCAGGAGAAAGTTGTGGTAACTAGAGCAGCTACAATCAGGAAATAACGTAGAGATTATAAGTATATGATTACAAGTAATACACAACATTGTTTTCTCTGAGCCAACAACAATGATTCGAACGTGAAACTTATGGTATGCTTTATTTGAAGTTTCCGGAGTGCGCCTGCAAATTTTCCGTTTACTCCGGAGGTAGCGCAGTTGCATCAGTGCTTTAAAATGGCGTCTGTAAGTGATGTATGCTCGGAGAATTAGAAGATAATCAGGACATAATGCTGTGTACTACAGTGAAATGGTTCAAATGGCTCTGAGCACATTGCGACTTAACTTCTGATGTCATCAGTCGCCTAGAACTTAGAGCTAATTAAACCTAACTACCTAAGGACATCACACACACCCATTCCCGAGACAGGATTCGAACCTGCGGCCGTAGCGGTCGCTCGGCTCCAGACTGTAGTGCCTAGAACAGCACAGGCACTCCGGCCGGCGTAGTACAGTGAGCTCAACACTTAACTGGAGAGACTACTACTCGGACCAAAGCAATGACGAGTGACGTCACAGTCGTCATGTTAAACTGGGGCAACGTGTCAATTTGTTTTACTACATAGACACAATACAATTATCATTGTGCACGCTATATGACGCTGTGTGTGTTTAGTTTATAGTTCACTGTTAGCTATTGCCTTGTACCTTCTAACATTCATGTTGTATTGTATTTTATTGAACTGGGGACCTAGAAACGACGGACAGACTTCATCCTCGCCCTAGCCCTCAGTGGCTCACAACCCCACAGCAGTCCACAACAGTCCACTCACCCAACCACCGCCCCACACCGAACCCAGGGTTTTTGTGGGGCTCGGCCCCCAGTGGACCTCCCGGGAACGTCTCATACCAAACGAATGTAACCCCAAATGTTTGCATGGTAGTGTAGACAGTGTTCGCGCAGCAATCGCCGGTTGAGGCGGAATAAGGGGAACCAGCCCGCTTTCGCCGAGGCAGATGGAAAACCACCTTAAAACCATCCACAGACCGCTCGGCACACCGGACCTCGACATTAATCCGCCGGGCGGATTCATGCCGGTAACCGGCACGCCTTCCCACCCGGAAAGTCGTGCGTTAGAACGCATGGCTAAACGAGCGAGTTTCGAACCCTTACCTGCAAAATCAATTTCTCAGTTATTCTACTCTACTTACAAACGTAATTTCCGTACTGCCGCCAAAGGTGCTGACAAATTATGATTCTCAAAAATATTATCTCTGTTCAGAAGAGTTTTTCCTTTTACTTTTCGCATTTTATTTCCTGAATGACGAAACAATAGCGATACAAAATGACCAAAATCTTGACATGAAAAATTTCTTATCATTGCATCAGTCTGACGAACTTTCACCAGTAACTATGTGATGTAAAGTGAATTTCTCTCTACAAGTAACAAGAAAATTTCTGTACACATCACTAGGCAACGAAACTGCTAAACCATTGCCTAGCTACTAATTACGACTGCTAACAGGGGTAAAACCTTTAATGTTAACACAAATCACTTAACAGGTTATTATGGAATCATTAAGAGCAACTTGTATCTTTGTTGCTAGTTAAATATGTGGTTTTACCTCAGAAACTGGTGGTTTATTCTGAGTAAGTTGCCTTCCCTGATTGATTTTTACTTGCAAATAGCCTGAAAAACTGGATAAACTTGGGATAGCGTCAAGCTTCAGCAGGTGTCTATCAGCTTCTGGTCGAAACATGTAGCTGTCTTTTATAAAATGAGATGTTTTGATGAAGACCAGTACTTTCTTCGTACTCCATTCACTCATTTCTATAAAAGTTTTGGACACGAATGAGGAAAACTGAAAGGATTTTAATCATATTTTTACAGGATTTGAATTTCTGAAACATTACTTGTGGCGGTTTCTCCTGCTTTTAATTCTTCATTTGTTGATTGTTCTCCTCGGTGTCGACGTACTGCGTTGCTACACTGGCTAAAAAATAGGTTGTGGATTCCGACACTGACTAATGCAAATCATGTAGCCTACAGGTGCACAGTTGCGTTTCGTAATACTTTAATTTCACTGTCCACAACCCCCCAATAATACACAGTTATATGGCCAGTGCACTATTGTTTAACTTGCGATGAGCCTCATTAATAGTTTGCAGGCGAAACTCCACATACTGCTGTGATAGTTTACTGTTGAACAGGTACGCCCAGTAAAACCTAACCACAAAGTTCACAGTTCTTGAAGAATAATCAGGTACTTATGGAGCAGACATTGTCACTGTTTTTACACATGGCCTAATTGTTTAAAACTTGTTCCACAGTTAATTTGAAGCACTGTTGTTGTTCTAACCAGCACGAGCAACTCGTCTGAAACTCGGCCGTGTACTGACTGTCTCGTGACCAAAAATCGGGCCCTTATATATCATCACAATAATCGGTACAAAAACTACACATTGCTCGAAGTTAAATTTACAGAAAATACAATTAAAACTTAACTCATTAAATTAACTGACTACATCGAAAAATTTCGTCTTTTTAACAGCCTCTTGTACTTCAAAAGTTAGACCAAATTATATGTTTAAATAATGAAATGAACATATATAGTTACACAAACAATACCTGTGATAAAACTGTTAATTACCTTGTAATTAATTCAGAGCTGGTTTTGCTAACATGTTTTTGAATAGAGCTAAATAGATACTTTAAGATTACTAGTAATTCATCTTACAATTTTTTGCAATTATTACAGAATTTATACTTGTTTATATGTCAATAATAAAATTTAAGTTAGGAAACAATTATTGATTTCTCCCTATAATAAAAGATACTAACTACGAATAGTCAAAATAAATTAGAAAATCAATTATATACATATAACTAAAAACATAATTAGATCTGGTTTTCTATCCTTTAAAACTGAGGACCTGCCTTTCTCTGTTATGAAAATGCAGATTACACTCGCGTATGATGATGGTAATTAGTTACAAATGAAAAAGGGAATTTAAAGAAGCAGATGGAAAAACAAGAGGGGAATTAAAAATATCCCAGCTTGCTTCTTCACATACTTCCTTTACCTGTATTAAATCATACCAATTGATTACTGCATCCGTAGGCAACGCAACTCTAGACCATGTCTGTTATAAAAGGAAACAATATTAGTTTAAGGTCACAAGCAGAAGAAAGACAAGAACTACTGCTTTGTTACAATATGGTGACTCCATCAAAGAGCGTCACGGTTTTCTAAGCAACGACGCCTGTGAGTAGTCTCTGCAGTTTAGTATTGAGCTCACTGCTGCATTACAAAAATATGACACTCGACATCTTTGCCTCCATACTGGTAAACGTATGTCAGTCTCTTTCTATCCAGTTCTCAGTATGCAACTGATTCGCAATGAGGCTAGAAGTTTTACTTTCCTGATGTCATAGGCATAATGTATCACATTTTACGTGAGATTTGTATTTTTAGCATGTCTGATGCGCAATCGAGCTACTCATATTAAAACATAAAATACCCAAACAAAATTAAGTACTAATGATAAATAAATGCTCTCTTCACACTGGAGTTTTCATTAGTTGGAACAATGTAAAGTAAAAATTGCTGGAAAACATTATGATTCTGCAACTTTATTCTAACCTTTACTGGAGGTCAAATTAATATTCATTTCCAATAAAAAGCATTATGTGCTTACAAAGAATTGAATATTCTGAAATCTCTAAACATTTCCTCTAGTTGATTATGAGGAAAGAGATGAAAGAAATTTAAACGTAAACAATATTCAATTCAAGATTCATTTTCATTTATTATTTATGCAAGGTGTTTGAAAAGAAAATGACTTTCTTTAGCAACTGTCACACACAACTGTTTTTCACTGGGCTTTACTACTCATTATATTTCAGTTAGATATTAATTTAAGTCCAATTTATATTGCTACAAGATGTTAGTGGGAGGGCAAAGAGGGCATCGCCCCATGTTGCATTGTTGCCAAATTTATGTATGGCAATGTCACAATGACGTCATGGCAGGCAGTTCAAATATTGGCTGGAAAGCAGGTCAATTGGGCTACCTCCACAAACCTAGCCCCATCTCCTGGTCTCCTTCCTCCCCCCCCCCCCCATTTGCACCACCAGAAAATGGGGGGAAGTTCAAATTTTGGCATAAAATGTCACTTGGGCCACCTACAATAACCTGAGAAACTGGCAGAAAAATAGGTCACTTGGGCTACCACTAACCTAAATCATCCGACCACCACCTCTTCCTTGGAATTGGCAGGAAATTGGCTCAGCCTGTGTTGGACTGCTGGACAGGATGGACGTAAGTCTTTATTTTTCATGCAGTGTTTATTTAAACAATTTGAGTTGTCATAGGCAGTAGTCCATCCAGTGTGTTCACCATGAGATCCAGAGTCCAACAGACCTAGTACACAGTACTGCCACCAGAGGGTCCTGTCGCTCCATGGTGGCCTCGAGAAAAATGGTGTGCAAAAGAATCAGTGTGCGTCCAGCAGGAGAGGAAGGAGTGTAGTTTTATTTATTTTTAGTTGGAAATTGGAACAATTTGTTTAGGGACAGTTTCACATAGTTTATTTATTACTGTGATACAAAACACCCGCGCCAGCCGGTGTGGCCGTGCGGTTCTAGGCACTCCAGTCTGGAGCCGCGTGACCGCTACAGTTGCAGGTTCGAATCCTGCCTCGGGCATGGTTGTGTTTGATGTTCTTAGGTTAGTTAGGTTTAAGTAGTTCTAAGTTCTAGGGGACTGATGACCACAGATGTCCAGTCCCATGGTGCTCAGAGCCATTTCAACCATATCAAAACACTCGCCCTGACATGCTTGGGGTCACAATAAGTAGCCTGCAGCGTGCCAACTACTCGCAAAACTATCGAAACGCTGCTGCACACTGATGTACAGACACGCAAACAACTCGAAAATTGTCAAAATAATGGTCTTTAAACACGATCAATAATTGTAAACTGTCGAAATAATCCGTTGCACAGCCCACAGACCTATAACTCGTAAATCACCGAAATCATGCAGTACACAAACACTTATTGGTTGAAAACGGTTTCGCATTATCGTTAAGAAAATCGACCATCGAGTATCAGCAAATTGTTCCCTACAGAGGCCCCAAGGCATGCCCACCAGCATGGTGCACACATGACATTCCATACGGGAGATGCCTTCTGCTGCACATGTGTTGACCTAACCACCATTGCTGGCACGATGATGCATAACCTTTATACATGCAGTCCAGCGAAGACCTCACTGCTGAAAAAAAATGGTTACAATGGCTCTGAGCACTGTGGGACTTAACATCTGAGGTCATCAGTCCCCTAGAACTTAGAACTACTTAAACCTAACTAACCTAAGAACATCACACACGTCCATGCCCGAGGCAGGACTCGAACCTGCGACAGTAGTGGTTGCGCGGTTCCAGACTGAAGTGCCTAGAACCGCTCGGCCACACCGGCCGGCCTCATTGCTGAGCGAGAGATGTTTGCCTAGATAGTCATCATTGCAAGAACAGTTAAAAGGCTGTCAGTGTTATACCGACATCACGTCTATGTAAATAAAGCCCAAGTCTCCTCCTGGACGCCCTATAGAAACCTTCTGCATTGCTCTCAGAAACTGTTTACAATCATATCCCAAAATAACGCTTGTATTCTTCCTAGAGATCTTAAGGGGACAGCCAGTCCATTACATATCAGCCCTTTTGCAGAAGTCGTAAGTGTCGCAGAAATAATCAGCGGCTGCTTTTGTTGTTGTTTTATGAGCTTTTGTGATGTCTCAGCAAGCCACCAATTCCTAGGAAGAGGTGGCAGCCAAATGGCTTATGTTAGTGGAGGTAGCCCAAGTGACCTATTTTCTCACCATATTCTTAGGTTAGTGGACGTGTGTTGCATTGTCCTGCTGAAATTTGAACCTCCTATAATTTTCAGGATGAGGGCAGGGGAGGGTGAAGGGTGGAGTGGGTTAAGTTAGTGGAGGTAGCCCAATTGACCTATCTTCCCCCCCAAAATTTGAACTTTCCACCATGACGATATTGCCACCATCTTGGATCCGCCATCTTGATTGAATTTGACAACAATGGAGAGTGTGGTTAAGTGTACTTTTTCCCACAACTTATATGATTAAGAATAAAGATATAAATGTAGCTGATAAACAATGATGTACAAAATATTTCTTTAATAATTTGTATTGCATCCCAATAACATTGGTTATATTTTCTGACCAAGGCTGGTTATTTAAGCACAATGTAAATAATTTACTATTCGTTACCAGAAGCACACCCTGGATAACGGTTCTGACTGTCCACCAATACTCAATGTTCTACTACTTTGTAGTGAATCACATATGAAACATCCAGCAGTGTTGCGGAGTTTAGAGGACAGTTTTCCACGTTACTATAGTCTTGTTCGTCAGCTTCACATAGTAACAGAAAGCAGAGAAGAAGGCGATATCATTGTGAGTGAAGCAGTGCAAAACGGACGATGGCACTCATGGGGAGCAGCAGATGTTCGTTGTGGAAAGTTATACGGCAACAAAGTGACCCAGCAACGTAGTTACTCGGTCCTGACCACATGGTTACTACAGGGTGTTTCAAAAATGATCGGTATATTTGAAACGGCAATAAAAACTAAACGAGCAGCGATAGAAATACACCGTTTGTTGCAATATGCTTGCGACAACAGTACATTTTCAGGCGGACAAACTTTCGAAATTACAGTAGTTACAATTTTCAACAACAGATGGCGCTGCAAGTGATGTGAAAGATATAGAAGACAACGCAGTCTGTGGGTGTGCCATTCTGTACATCGTCTTTCTGCTGTAAGCGTGTGCTGTTCACAACGTGCAAGTGTGCTGTGGACAACATGGTTTATTCCTTAGAACAGAGGATTTTTCTGGTGTTGGAATTCCACCGCCTAGAACACAGTGTTGTTGCAACAAGACGAAGTTTTCAACGGAGGTTTAGTGTAACCAAAGGACCGAAAAGCGATACAATAAAGGATCTGTTTGAAAAATTTCAATGGACTGGGAACGTGACGGATGAATGTGCTGGAAAGGTAGGGCGACCGCATACGGCAAGCACAGAGGGCAACGCGCAGCTAGTGCAGCAGGTGATCCAACAGCGGCCTCGGGTTTCCGTTCGCCGTGTTGCAGCTGCGGTCCAAATGACGCCAATGTCCATGTATCGTCTCATGTGCCAGAGTTTACACCTCTATCCATACAAAATTCAAACGCAGCAACCCCTCAGCGCCGCTACCATTGTTGCACGAGAGACATTCGCTAACGATATAGTGCACAGGATTGATGACGGCGATATGCATGTGGGCAGCATTTGGTTTACTGACCAAGCTTATTTTTACCTGGACGACTTCGTCAATAAACAGAACTGGCACATATGGGGAACCGAAAAGCCCCATGTTGCAGTCCCATCGTCCCTGCATCCTCAAAAAGTACTGGTCTGGGCCACCATTTCTTCCAAAGGAATCATTGGCTCATTTTTCAGATCCGAAACGATTACTGCATCCCGCTGTCTGGACATTCTTCGTGAATTTGTGCCTGTACAAACTGCCTTAGACGACACTGCAAACACCTCGTGGTTTATGCAAGATGGTGCCCGGCCACATCGCGCGGCCGACGTCTTTAATTTCCTGAATGAATATTTCGATGATCGTGTGATTTCTTTGGGCTATCCGAAACATACAGGAGGTGGCGTGGATTGGCCTCCCTATTCGCCAGACATGAACCCCAGTGACTTCTTTCTGTAGGGACATTTGAAAGACCAGGTGTACCGCCAGAATCCAGAAATAATTGAACAGCTGAAGCAGTACATCTCATCTGCAGGTGTACCGCCAGAATCCAGAAATAATTGAACAGCTGAAGCAGTACATCTCATCTGCATGTGAAGCCATTCCGCCAGACACGTTGTCAAAAGTTTCGGGTAATTTCATTCAGAGACTACGCCATATTATTGCTACGCATGGTGGATATGTGGAAAATATCGTACCCAGACCGCAGCGCCATCTCTTGTTGACAATTGTAACTACTGTAATTTCGAAAGTTAGTCTGCCTGAAAATGTACTGTTGTCCCAAGCATATTGCAACAAACGGTGTATTTCTATCGCTGCTCGTTTAGTTTGTATTTCAAATATACCGGTCATTTTTGAAACACCCTGTATGATGATACCTCTCTAGGCATGAAAAATTCCCTTATTAATTCTCCCGGCGAAACAATATACTAGGTCACGCTGAAACATAATTTCTCCAAATTTTTTATTCTCTTCTCATTATCAGTTGAGGTATTAATGTCATGAATATTACTCGTACGACTTTGCAGCTTCGCTCCCGCTCCCCTTCTCCCTTCCATCCTGTTTTCTTCCTGCCTAACCTCTCCTTGCCTCCCTTCTCCCTCTCCTCTCCCGAGTCCTTTTGTATTCCCCTCCTCCCTCCTCTGCCTTTCCCGCCTTCCCACCCCCTTCGTTTTACCTCTCCTTCCCCCCCCCCCCTTATTCTTTCCCATCATCTGTGCAGGTTCCCCCCACCTGTCCCCGGCTGTGGTGTCATATTTGCCAACTTTTTAGTGCAGTGTTCGAGTGAATGTTCAGTGTTGTTAGTCTTTCCAAAGTGTTGTAAACAGAAATCATGCTGTCGCTGCGTCTAAATTTTATCTCTTGCGAACAGAAACCAGAATGTCGCCGTGTTTTTTTAACTGTCTGAATATTATTTTACCCGTCTGCTTCATATGTATTTTATTAGAATTCCTTTGTTCTATATTTTAAGTTCCACGATTTTCCGCCATGTTACCATTTAAGTCTCCGATTTGATCACCTGTTTTTATTATTTATTATCTTCATCTTTTTAAAAGAAATTATGTAGGCTGAAGAGCGGCATACTAAGCTGTTGCCAGCCCGCCCTCTTCCGGGGGGAATCGAAACTCGATAAAGAAAAAAAAAAGAATTTCTGCTTCACTGAAGCGTGTTGCAACCTTCTGCCGTTAGGAGGCCCCAAGTTGTAGCGCGTAATGTTTCAGTGTGTAACGCAAACATGTCGGTGTGTGAGAGAGCCTCCGAAAACAGGAAACGCGGATTCGCAGAGTTCGTGCACACGTGCACCATCCTCTCCTTCAGCTAGACAATACCAAAGCACACACGAACGCTGCTGCGACTGCAACAATCCGGTGCCTTTGGTTCGCCATCATCGGCCGTCCCCCATACAGTCCCTACTTGGCCCTATCCAAAACTTGAAAGTACACCTTCGAAGACATCCCTTTGATACTGCTGAAGCGGTGCAATCACAGGTGAGACTGTGGATCCGTCAACAAACTCAAACATTCTACTGTGACGTTATCGGTGTGAGTAATGTGTTCGTCGCCAGGGTGACTATGTTGAGAAATAAATATGTAGACACGGAATGTTCATTAAAGTTTGTTACATTTAAAAAGTTTTTCAGGAGCTTTCAGATAAAAATTTCAGAAGCACGCCCTCATTAATAAGAGGACAGAGTGTCCGTTCAATAGAAAGAGTAGAATCTGTGGACATAAAAGGCATGTAATGAACAAGTACAAGATACATCGTTTTTCGATGTAGATTAATAAAGTCCAAGAAAAATAAACGCAAGTGCCTTGTTCTCATGCTCCGGATCTAGATTCGAATTCTGTGAAGCTAAGTTCACACATGTTCATCATGCATTACGTATAGTGTACCCCAGATGAGAAAACCATTCGGTAACATGAAAACGCAAAATGTTTATTTTCGTTTAAATTGCATATTCATCAATGGAATGAAAAACAAATGCATTTATATGAGGTAACGTACAAGTAATACTGTGAAACGAAACTCCGGATGCTCCGTTACGTTCTACACACATGTTCAACACAAAAACTTTCACGTTTCCACACTTAACCAAACAAAAACTTCTCGAAATTGCCTGAAACAACCAGAGATTCCTATGCAGTACAAGAGAGCACCTCTATTTCGCAAAAAACCCGCGCATTCTGCCCTCGCCGGCCGCGGTGGTCTTGCGGTTCTAGGCGCTCAGTCCGGAACCGAGCGACTGCTACGGTCGCAGGTTCGAATCCTGCCTCGGACATGGATGTGTGTGATGTCCTTAGGTTAGTTAGGTTTAATTAGTTCTAAGTTCTAGGCGACTGATGACCACAGATGTTAAGTCGCATAGAGCTCAGAGCCATTTGAACCATTTGATTCTGCCCTCATAACAACAACCTAATAAGACTCAGTAAGACTCACTGGTAGCTAAACAGCACGTGACTCGCAAAATCTCAAATTTACATAGACTGAGTACTTTCCAGAATGTTACGAGCTCACCACGTACATGAAGTCTTCACGGGTTGTCAGCCGAGTAGCGTCGTCGTCTCGTAGCAACATTTCGATGGAATGCGTCTCCATCATCTTCAGGTGAAGACAACCCGTGAGGCGAAGACAACCCGTCAAGACTTCAGATATGGAATTCGCCGAGAAAGCCTGCACTCCCATCACTTCGCCTGAAGATGACGAAGACGTATTGCATCGAAACGTTACTACGAGACGACGTCGCTACTCCGCTGACAACCCTTGAAGACTTCATATATGAAATTCGCCGAGATAGCCTGCACTCACATATAGGTTACCACGTATTTCAACGTAACAAATTGCTAATCATTTACAAAATATACGACGAGTAAATGGTACAATAACAGCAATTGAACTTATACGAGAGTACACGCCAAGAAACTTGATCCAATGTTTTGGCACCTTTTGTGATATAGTATTACGCATACAGAAATAAACTATAGCAACATATTGCAAGTTAAAGCGTTTACATGGTGGATAAATAAGGTAATGTCCTCACTGACTGGTTGTCTGAATGTCATGTGGGTTTTAAAGAAACACCACTCAAGAAAAAACTTTGATGAATTAGATTTTCGAAATGGCCTCAAGTAGTTAATCCGAGTGGAGATCTGTCAAAGACTGAACCTAGTTCATAAAATTTCTAGAGATGGATCCGTAAGGTGAAATCGAAAAAGTATATAAAAATATCATCTCTGGACCGGCTAAGGCCGTTGCATCTTTACTTACTTGCTAGACTGGCAACAGAAATCGCACTTGGGCTATAGCCTCGCCAATCTACCTCCTCCATATTTTTCGATCCATTCTTCCCCATCTAGTTCCATCGTACTCATATACTCTCTTACCACGTGAATCCATCACAGCCCTGATCTTTCACTCAGGCTGATGCCTCTGAAGTCTTCTTCCATCACCTGCCTGGTGGTTTGGCCTTCTCGACGCATTACGCGCCCGTACCACCTCAATTTCCTCTCATTAATCACAATCACAACGTCCAGTGACTTGTACAACTTCTGAAGTCTGCAGTTTTTCCTTTTTCTACAATCGTGTCCATCCTTCAATGGTCCAAAAATCTGTTTAACGACGACATTCTCGATTGTCAGGAGTTTTCTTACCATCTTTTGTGTCAGAGTCCAGGCCTTTGCTATGTATAGGGCCCTAGTGTTCATGGATCTCCACAGAAGCCGTGGCATGAGAAGCTTTCCGAGTGCCAATCTTGACATGTTTCTTGCATGAATTTTTGCCATTCTTTCCTGGTCTGTCTCATTCCTTTCATTGGGCAGTGCCCAAATATATTGAATTCTTTCTCAGCATCCACATCTACAGGTCCATCACTGTTCCCTCTGCTCACTACGAGGTTTTTGGGCTTATCCATATTCATCTTTAAGCTTGCTCTCATTGCATCTATCATTAACATGGTTGCCATCTGAACCAGGTCTTGCTCATTTTGTGCAAATAAAACTACATCATCTGCATAGGTTACTTTTCTCAGCACTCGTTCTAAAGCTAGATTAAACAGAAGGGCGAGAGGCAGTACCGGGCGACTGAAAAATCCGGAAACAGTCGAGAGAAAGTTTTGGTTTTACTTTTCAGTCAATAGCTTGCGAATTGGAAGCTAAGAAGTCAATTATTGAAGCGTTATTTTCCGAAGCAGGGTTGGAAGCAGTTTTCAATATATTGTGTATAGACAGCGGGAGAAAAGTGAATGGGTGACTTCCATTTGTATTATTTATCCATAACTGATAAATTAGTTTCGAAATTTAACGACGACATACAGTCTGTAAGGAATGATAATGATGTTGATGACTAAAAGAGGATACAATCTCAAATGATAAAGAAACTGTATTTACTTGAGAAGAAGACGGAAAAAGATTCTGTTCCTGAAACAGACGAGAAAAGCGAAGTAGAATTCTCAGTACGTCCACAGGATCAATGAAAATCTACCCTGTCATTGACAGAGTGCCAGTTAAAATCTTGAGGGTGTAATGTACCTAGCTACTTCAATGACATTATTGAGAACAGCTTTTTAGTGAAAGCATTTTGGAGCAAACAGCTTCTACTTTGCACTTCGAATTAATTTGTAAAGGAGTAGATTCAATTAATGATTACAGATACTTAACTTCTGTAGCGTTGCCTCGAGAGTGGTTTTATCCTGTTGACCACTTGCGAATAATGGTCCGTTTTTAATCAGCTACTTCAATAAAACGCTATTCAGTTCAAGAAAAATCTCTTCGTGTATTATCTCTACAACATTTAAATATTTCTTCGTGTACTTGTGACATAGACGGTAGATTCCATTTTCATCACAATAACAGTGAAACCAAACTTTCTTCTGCATAATGCAAATAACCAACAACTTTCCACAGTCGATAATCAACCAATCCCGAGATGCAAGCACGTTAACACAGTTCCTTGTTCCCACCACGTTACAGACATGTCGCCTCTCCCATTCTTCCAAAACCAAAGATACACGTATACTAAAGACAGGCTTCCAAGCCGATACATTGACCTGAAAACATAAACTGTGACATAAATTTTTATATATCAAAATATAGAAATTTATGTGTTATTTCTAAACATGATTAGTGTTAAATATTCAATTATCATTTTTATTCAAATCCATTTTAAATCAAATGTCAAGTACATGGATGAATACCATTCTCGTAACTACAGCATTTACGTCTTCTGAACATATAAAAATACATGCTTAAACCGTGAATAAGAAACGATCCTGTAAATAACAGAGTCGCGCAGAAATGCTTTGATATGTTAAAAACTTGTCACAACGCATCAGAAAAGGGCAATTATAGAGGTAACAGTGTTTTTAATTAGTTGGGACAAATATCAAATGCTTGTTTTAGCAAAACTAATGCTTACAGCTTTAGCTAAGTTTTTATTCACAGAGGGGAAGGTGTTTCATCGTGGACTGCATTGCAGTATCATTTATCAGAAGAATTGGACGTAAAAACAAGAGCTGCTGACATCCAAAAAAGCTCTTTCGGCGAAAGACGAATCTCGAAGAATCTCCCAAAGAAATTTTTTGTTGTAGTGAAAGACGTTGCCAGCCGTGTTGATACTGACAACGACTCCCTTTTTCAGTATGTGGATAGTAGATAGAAGAAGAGTTAGGGACAAAATTTCTACTTTATAGCGCGGTAAACGATAAAAATTTTTAGAAAAAATGAGGCATTATAAAAGTGTTGTGAAGTGGCTGCTGAGAGGAATAATGAAGTTTTTAAATGAAATCATTCCGCTGTGTTCAAAAATTTCACTAAGTCTGTGGACCCAGTCATCATATAACAAAATTTATTGCTATGGAAAATTTGGAAACTCCAATAAGGAATATAATAAAGATTCACGTAATAGAAACATCAAATACACAACTTGGGACCCAAACAAACTGTGTTTCAGCTGCTGTACGAGCAGCCACAGTGAAATGATTGCAACCACAAAAGCAAGGAAAAGAGATGCTTCAATTGCAACGAAACAGAAATGGCACGAAGGAAAAGAATGAAAATTAAAAGGTGGTGCTGTTAAGAAGAGCATTTGCAGTTACAAATTTAAGAATGTGTGAACATGTAACAAAGAAATGAAGGCACTTATTGACTCTGGCACTCAGTTTATTACGACAAGGTGTTTTTGAGAGAACTGATGTTCCAAACTGCAAGATATAGTTTTAATCTCAATCGGATTTGGGGAAAACTTTTCGTCTCCACAAGGGTGTTTTACAATGACTGGTGCGACTGATGATATGACAACTGAAGGAGACATTTATGTCGCTTCTGGAAATACTAGTCGTAGTAGTTGGGGGCGGTCTTCTAGACCAAATCGAATTTTTAATAAACAAGGACAGAGTTACTGTTAGGAATTTAAAATACGAAACTCATCTCTTGTGAATCCGTATAGCAGAAAAGCCAGAATCACATACTTAAACGCCTGCTAGCGGTCAAATAAAGGACATATTGCAATTTGGTAACTAATTACATCACATCGGAATGAAGATTGTTGGAAAGCAGAACATCCAATATGCGTCGTGTAACGAACAGAAGTGCAGATATTTTTCTATGTGGTAACTTAAAATGTACAAGCGTCGTTGTGTCTGTTGTTTTTGCTCTACGTCGAACAGTCACAAACTTTACGACCTGATGTTTTCGGCATGGTCGTAACCATACCACTAAGTGAAGTTCTGCGGGCAGTATAGACTGACCGTGTCGTGTCGACGCGTCCACATAGAAGCACCTGACGTGCTGCACAGGAGAAAATAAGCATTAATGGCTTGCTCTTGCCACAAAAACCTGGAGGTACAAACCAACCTAAAACCACACTACTCCTATCAGCTGTAATTATTAGCCGTCAGATGATGTAAATATTGGAGTAATGCTGTTCAGTAAGCTGACTACAGTCATCCATAGAAGTATCTTCACTTATATCCATTAGTCTGTTACCAGAAGAGAAAGAAATTGTCCATAAGCTTGTAGAGGAGTGATTTAGTTAGCAGTATGCGTTTGAAGAAAAGTAGAGACGAGCACTCAAAATATTCAAGGACATCTTTTCATCGGATTCAGTTTTCAAAACATGCAACAAAAGATACGAAACTAAACTACACACAGATGCAATGGAACTAACCTCCAGAGCTATTATAAAAATCTCCAGACGATTTCGAATTACCGTCTCTAACGCAAGGACATGATAACTCCTCAAGAATAAAATCATTCGAGTGACAACCGCTGTCGGATGAAGCTTTTCAGATATAAATATGATGATCTTTTGGCAACCAGACGAACACAAATTGGACCAAAGTTAAAGCTGAAGGACAAAATTATTGGTCCATCCGAGTTCGACACTCAACACAATGATACACATGATATTTGCTGAGAAGATGATAACTACGAGGGTCTCAGATTTATCTCATCATTCGCCGAATGTCTCCAACTCTGTCAAAATGACTGCTCTTCATCCGAGTAAGTGATTGTCAAGAAGGGCGAATGTGTGTACAGATGGAAGATTTAAATATTTTCCCGCCGACGGGGCCAATTATCCACGAGAACAATGAAATAATGTTGAGATGTTTATGTATGCTTACGAAGTCGTGGATGAAGGACAGTATACCTCAAGACATAGGAATTGGGAGGTATAAATTTCTAAATTGCCTTCGTGAGAAAGATGTCGGTTGCATGTCTTTTTGTTTTGTTTCGTTTATGATGAGATCCGTGTACGCCTAAATACCAGTATAGCTTCACAGGTTATTCCACGACCAACTGGTCTAGAGTCAGCATCTCAGATATTTGCAAAATTTGATATATAGATTCCAAAAATTAGCACTTATTATCTGACCTACCTTTAGCTCTTAACAGCTTCAGGTGTTGCACTCATTCTAAACTGAGTGGTCAAAACGTTCTGCATGACATTGTGGATTTTTCGTTGTCCAACAAAAAAGTTTACACACTGCTTTAAAGTTGTCACCCTTTCAATCTTCCAGCATCAATTCACTGCTAAATGTAGTAACTAATTTTTCGTAAACTAGAAGTTTTTGGGAAGCTTCCTTTCGTAAGAATTTTAAACGTTTTATGGATGACAAGTAACTGATAAACAAATTAAGTCAAAAATTTCTTTCCAAGTTTTGGTCCATTTTAAGTCCTGTATCTCAAAATGGACTTTCCAGTTTTCTTGCTTTAACTACCATTGAAAGAACTATCCTTCTTCTGCAGGAATATATAATTTGTTTCATGGTGACGCTTTAGAAATAGTATTTAAGTTAGAAACACTCATAGAAATGCTTTCGAGACCTCAACATTTAACCCACAGTGGAAATCAGACTTTCACTAAATGTCTCAAATGTGTTTTTCCTACATAAACTGTCAATTCATTTTATATTTAGTTAAGAAATTAAGAGAATCTGGAAAGCGACTTTTTGGTATGATAATGGTACTGAGGTAACAGTGAAATACCTTTTTATTTTATCCCAAGTGAAAAATCATTTAAGTTGCAAGGCAACCGAATCAGGCTAAAGGCAATTTGCTGTCCCACTTGGTGTAGCAATGAAAAAGTTCAGTATCACTGGACACACAGTGACGGAGTACGCCAAAGGGCAGTTCAGAGAGGTAGGTGAGGAGTTCGCAAAGTGTACGGCTGTAAGGAACAGAGTCAAAAACACAACAAGCTCATCGTAATGAGAGGTGGCATGAGCCCACTCTCATATTTCTTACTCTCAGTATTTCGATCTTCCTCTCTAATTGCATGCAGTGAAAAGTCGCTATTCCTTAACACGCGGACTTCCCACGCAGCGTCTCTCCTCACCAGGGAGGTCCGGCGATGGGCGGGCTCTGCTGTACATCGTCAAACAGTTACAATTAAATAAAAGTATATTAGACAGCCTGCCTTCCGTTGGCTGTCTAATATACTTTTATTTAATTGTAACTGTTTGACGATGTACAGTTGGCAATTGAGCGTTCTGTGTACAAGTGGCCTATGTTGTCTGTCTTGAGCAGTTTTGGCTAAAGTTGACTGTATCGGAGTTACTGTGTGACTTCGCTTGTTAAAATCAATCACTGTACCGTCAGTGATTGTGTGGTGAGCCTTCTTCGTCTCCCTCAGAGGCCCATTTGTATTGCTAGGAATTCTTTAGTCTGGAACAACCAGACCAGGAAAATTTGTTTCGGGCTATACTCGCGACATTACCATCACAACGACAGGACGTCGAAGCAACCAGCCATCGCCTCCAGTACGCCAGATCGTGTTCTTGCAGTTAAGAAGACAGCTTGGTAATGTATGTCCGCAGCACCGGCAGATTAAGGATTTTCCTAGGTGATGATCAGAGCTCAGCAGAGCGCGCCTGTTCGTCTTTTTTCTAACTTTGTTGTGTCTTGGGTGTTCATTGTCTGCGTTCTCACTACTGTAGCAGCAATTAATGTTGGGTTGGCAGTGTGTTTCTCTTAAGATCTGAGTTGCAAGGCATTGGCTACACGTACCACTTCGTCATAAATCTCACAATCTAGTTTAGGGACAACTTCACCTTCACAGCATTTATTTGAGCATCGAATTTGAGCCAATTTCATGTATTGTATATGTTTCATGTGTTTTGTTTATTACTTTGAGTTTAGTCATAATAAATCATATTGTTATTTTGAACAGAACTTTCATTCTGTTAATCGGCAGAGCAACCCTTTCATTTCTCACTACATTAATGAAACATTCGTTTATTTAACTTATTTACCAAATTAAATTATTGCAGGTGCCAAACTCTTTTCTACTCCACTTGCAGGGTCGATTACGGTCAGTTCGCGTTTCTTTTTAATCCATGTGCAATAGCAAAAGTCGGAGATTGAATAGGGGGGGGGGGGGGCTTAGAGCATCATTTACATATAAAGATTGTAGAAGAATGTAGTGTTAAACACACTGCTAGCCCCGGCACCTCGCAGTAAACACGCTGTATCAGCCCAGAGTGAGTACCGAAAGAGAGAAAATGGTAAAACGAGCGTTATTTCAAATGGCTCTGAGCACTATGGGACTTAACATCTGAGGTCATCAACCCCTAGGACTTAGAACTACTTAAATCTAACTAACCTTAGGACATCACAAACATCCATGCCCGAGGCAGAATTTGTACCTGCTACCAAGCGGTCGCGTGGTTCCAGACTGAAGCGACTAGAACCGCTCGGGCACAGGGGCCGGCTGAGCATTATTTGAGCACTGCAATAAATGGCGCTGTCTGAAGGTTCCGTCTGATGTGATCTCGCAGGTGAAAAAAAATTAAGTGGCAGATAGGGACCGCGCGCATTTTTATGAACAGAAGTCCGCCAAAATGGGCACCTCCTGTACTGAAGGCTTTCGCTGTCTGCGAATCTGCGAACAAGTAGGACAAAATTGCTAGCCGCAGTCTCTTAAGACTCCGTATCAATGCTGCGGCTTGACCGGAACACCGAATCACTGTCTTATAAATGAGGTATATGAAAGGTTTTCGGTAAGTAATGCAACAATTTCTTTTCCTTTGCCGATTTTGGTTGAAAAAGAATGTGGAATTTGTTGTAAGACATCGTGTAATATTTCCGCTTCAGTTTCAACGAAGTTACGACAGCTGGTGGCGCTGTACAAAAGCTTCAAAATGGCGTCTGTGACGCAGGTGTGTTCCAAGCAAAGAGCTGTCCTTGAGTTTCTTTTGGAGGAAAAGGAGAGCATCGCAGTCATTCATAGGCGCTTGCAGAATGTCAGTGGAGCCCTGGCGGTGAACAAAAGCACGGCGAGGCGTCCGTTACCATCGCAAAGGGATCGCGCATAGATGTTACATCTCCCGCATGCTAGCCGGCAGTTGCAGACAACTGTGACTCATGCAGTGTTGAAGCGTTCGTGCACTCCCATTCGAGGTGATCAACGGATCATAACCAAACATCTCGTTGCATAATTGGACCTCTCTATTGGTACTGACAGTAGGGATATTCAAAGGTGTGGGCACACTGGGTCTCACCTCGCTAACAAAAGGGCGTGAAGGGCAACGAAAGGCCATCTGCGTGGAGTTTCTTGTGCGTTACGAGGCTGATATTGGCAGTTTTATGGCGTTCATCGTCACAGGCACTGAATCATGGGTTCATCACTTCGAACGGGAAACAAAATCCATGGAGAGGCGTCACACAGCCTCTGCTCCGAAGAAAATATTCAGAGCCGCACCCTTTGCCAGTAGGGTGACGGTGGCGTCTCCTCCCTCACGATGCAATCATCAGCTCTGAAACAGATGTGTTACCCTCAGTAGGTTGAAGAAACAGCTTCAGCGCATTAGTCGCCATGAAAATGCAAACGAACCTCTTCTCCATGACAGTGCAAAGCCTCAAACACGTCTGCGCAACGGATAGGAGATCACAAAACATCACTGGACTGCTCTTTCTCATCCAGCCTACACCCAGGATGTCGCACATTTAGATTTCAATTTGTTTGGCCCAATGAAGGAGGCACACAGCGGAAAGCAGTACGTGGATGATGTGGAGGTTACTGATGGAGCAATACGTTGGCTCCAACAGCGACCAGTATAGTAGTAGCACGCGGACATATCGACCGTCGCTCTGAACTGACAAGGGGACCCTCCATACTGTAAATCATGGATTTTGATGCGCTATGTTGTACAGGCGCTTACCCTGAGAACCTGGCTATCCGGTTTTATGGCGACGGGACTTGGATTTTGAGAAAATCGATTTTGAAGTTCACTGAGGGCTTTGCATACCCGTAACATTACATACATTCCGAGCAAGATAGCGTAGTGCAGCGGTAAGGGTTCACGACCACCGCACTGGGGATGCCGTGTTCGAATCCTGCTCCCTTGTGTTTATTTTATGTATGCAAGAACAGTCCGAAAAATTTGGTCCTAACGTTCAAAAACGAGTAGACGAATTAACTGCAAAATACGGAAATGTAGTCGTGTCCTGCACGCAATCTGGAAGTCAAGAAACTGGTGTACCAAGAATTTTTGCGTTCTGTAATTCTTCCGTACGTGGGACAGAAAATATTTTTATGCATTATCGACTCGTTGGAAGGGCAAACCGATTCAACTTTACACGATCACCTTTTTACTAATAAAAGGAAAGCGAGCACATGCACCCTAAAAGTGGTCCCACCAAACTGCGCTCCTTATTGCCGGCCCTGCGATGTTTATTTTTACCGACAGGTGAATATCTTCACGTAAATTATTCAGAATGCTCCCGACTTGATGAAAGACAATAGAGAGATCGCTTCTAGGGAAGAGTCGAAAAAATCACATTCGCTAAACATAAATCAATTCAGAACACCAAATTTTGAAAACATGATTCCGTTTTGTGGCCAAAAGAGTAAGACATAATGTGTATTGGAATCATGAACAAAACCATCGTGCTTTTAGAAAAAATACACTACTGGCCATTAAAATTGCTACACCACGAAGATGACGTGCTACAGGCGAGAAATTTAACCGAGAGGAAGAAAATGCTGTGATATGCAAATGATTAGCTTTTCAGAGCATTCACACAAGGTTGGCGCCGGTGGCGACACCTACAACGTGCTGACATGAGGAAAGTTACCAACCGATTTCTCATACACAAACAGCAGTTCACCGGCGTTGCCTGGTGAAACGTTGTTGTGATGCCTCGTGTAAGGAGGAGAAATGCGTACCATCACGTTTCCGACTTTGATAAACGTCGGATTGCAGCCTAACGCAATTGTGGTTTGTCGTATCACCATATTGCTGCTCGCGTTCGTCGAGATCCAATGACTGTTAGCAGAAAATGGAATCGGTGGGTTCAGGAGGGTAATACGAAACGCCGTGCTGGATCCCAACGGCCTCGTATCACTAGCAGTCGATATGACAGGCATCTTATCCGCATGGCTGCAACGGATCGTGCAGCCTCGTCTCGACCCCTGAGTCAACAGATGGGGACGTTTGCAAGACAACAACCATCTGCACGAACAGTTCGTCGACTTCTGCAGCAGCATGGACAGTCAGCTTGGAGACCACGGCTGCGATTACCCTTTACGCTGCATCACAGGCAGGAGCGCCTCCGATAGTGTACTTAACGATGAACCTGGGTGCACGAATGGCAAAACGTCATTTTTTCGGATGAATCCAGGTTCTGTTTACAGTATCACGATGTTCACATCCATGTTTGGCGACATCGCGGTGAACGCACACTGGAAGCGTCTATTCGTCATCGCCATACTACGTATCACCCGGCGTGATGCTATGGGGTGCCATTGGTTACACGTCTCGGTCAGCTCTTGTTCGCAGTGACGGCACTTTGAACCGTGGACGTTATATTTCAGATGTGTTACGACCCGTTGCTCTACCCTTCATTCAATCCATACGAAACCCTGCATTTATGCAGGATAATGCACTACCGCATGTTGCAGGTCCTGTTTGGGCCTTTCTGGATACAGAAAATGTTCGACTGCTGCCGTGGCCAGCACATTCTCTAGATCGCTCACCAATTGAAAACGTCTGGTCAATGGTGGCCGAGCAACTGGCTCGTCACAATACGTCAGTCACTACTCTTGCTGAACTGTGGTAACGTGTTGAAGCTGCATCGGCAGCTGTACCAGTACACGCCATCCAATCTCTGTTTGACTCAATGCCCAGGCGTATCAAGGTCGTTATTACGGCCAGAGGTGTTTGTTCTGGTTACTAATTCCTGGAGAAGGCAACGGGAAACCACTCCATTAAAAACCGGAGCGGGTATCCCAAGTATCAACAGCTTATCATGGAGACAATCTGCCATTGTAGCTGTTGCAAACCAATCCTTGGATTGACCACTACAGAAGAAGAAGAAGACTAATTTCTCAGGATCTGTGCACGAAAATTGCGTGAAATTGTGATCACATGTCAGCTGGTGAAGCACATTGGTCGCATTACGACGTTACTGTGTACGTTATCATACACTACACCACCAGAAACCTTTTATGGATTTAATACATTACTACTGTTATTACAATAAAAAAGAAACGAAAAAAAACGAACATTCTGTTTTCCAATGAATACCCGTTTATCATCTGCATTTATTGTTGGTGTTTGGCCCCGGTAGCTGAGTGGTCAGCGTGACGGAATGTCAATACTAAGGTCCCGGGTTCGATTCCCGGCTGCGTCGGAGATTTTCTCCGCTCAGGGACTGGGTGTTGTGTTGTCCTAATCATCATAGTTTCATCCCTATCGACGCGCAGGTCGCCGAAGTGGCGTCAAATCGAAAGATATGCACCAGGCGAACGGTCTACCCGACGGGAGGCCTTAGCCACACGACATTGAATTTCATTTTCATTTATTGTTGGTGTAGCAATTTCAATGGCGTTACTGAAAGCCCTCGTAAGTAAACTAGGTGTGTCTGACACTTCATGTCGCCGGCTCACCTGTACGGAGGCAGATGGTCGAGGTGGTTGACGCGCAGGCTGAGGTCCCTAATGGCGGGCATCCCCAAGAAGTCCTCTAGGGTCAGCCTGTTGCCATCCGCCAGCACCGAGTGCAACCTGCAGGAGACAAAGTGGCAGACATTAAGCGAATGGCGGGCATTGGTCGCATTACTACGGTGCTTTGGCAGTTATCATACACTACATCACCAGAAACCTTTTACGGTTTTTATAGATTACTACTATTATTACAGTATATTTCAGAAATATGAGATCTGTGAGTCGTATATCGATTCAGAAAAAAAGAAAAGAAGGAAGAAAACGAACATTCTGTCTTCTTCAAGTGGAAAGGTCACAAACCACTATAGTACTGGGTGTATTAAAAGTTAAGCTACTTACATTAATGTGACAATCTGACAAACGCCTGAACAACCACGGTTTGCAGTGGGAAACGCTGCGAAACGTGAAGAAAGACAGTCACTGAGGTTCTGCAAGCTACCAACAGAGATGATGAGCCATACCGACTTCCGGGCCATGGTCGGTGGCGCTAGGTTTGTCGGCTGAAGATCCATTTTCAGCTGTCCACATCGAGGTATATCAACAACACCTGTCGGCAGCTGAGGGGTTCAGTTAGTCGTCATTTATTCCAGGGAAAAGCTGCACGGTCATCAACAGTATTCTGTTCTTTCGGGAACAGTTGCCGTCTTCATATATATTATTCTAGATTGTTGAAGTTTTATGGGTTTGATGGTACAGCCAACCAAAATAACGCTCAAAGTTGTCATTAGTAATTAAACCAATATATAGAAATTCTTCCAATCCAAATTTATACCAATATAGTTTGGGGACGTAATTCTGACAGGCAAGAAATCACACATAGGTTTCCCCAAAGTTCAATCTTAGGTCCACTATTGTTCCTGATATATGGAACAAACCTCCGCCTAATATACAACAAACAAAATTAGTACTTTTTTCAGATGACACTAATATTGTAGTCAATCCAAGCATACAAACAGAAACAGAAGAAATGGTAAACAATGTTCTTAAAAGTATCATTGAGCGGCCTCATCCTCAATTTCAAAAAACAAGGTTGTTCACATCTAGGAATACTAAATCAAATGAAAGTGTAACACATGGTGAGAAAATAACAAATGAGGCCGAAACTTCAAAATTCATAGGTATCCATTTCGACGACAGTTTAAACTGTAAAAAGCACTTTTGGAAACTCCTAAAACAGCTTAGTTCAGCTACACTTGCACTTAGAATCATTGCAGACCTAGGGGAGATACAAGTCAGTAAGTTGAAATACTACGGATATTTTCATTCAATAATGTCATAAGGAGAAAGAAAACTGGCGTTCTACGGATCGGAGCGTGGAATGTCAGATCCTTGAATCGGGCAGGTAGGTTAGAAAATTTAAAAAGGGAAATGGATAGGTTAAAGTTAGAAATAGTGGGAATTAGTGAAGTTCGGTGGCAGGAGGAACAAGACTTTTGGTCAGGTGAATACAGGGCTATAAATACAAAATCAAATAGGGGTAATGCAGCAGTAGGTTTAATAATGAATAAAAAAATAGTAGTGCGGGTAAGCTACTACAAACAGCATAGTGAACGCATTATTGTGGCCAAGATAGACACAAAGCCAATGCCTACTACAGTAGTACAGGTTTATATGCCAACTAGCTCTGCAGATGATGAAGAAATTAATGAAATGTATGATGAGATAAAAGAAATTATTCAGGTAGTGAAGGGAGACGAAAATTTAATAGTCATGGGTGACTGGAACTCATCAGTAGGAAATGGGAGAGAAGGAAACATAGTAGGTGATTATGGATTGGGGCTAAGAAATGAAAGAGGAAGCCGTCTGGCAGAATTTTGCGCAGAGCATAACTTAATCATAGCTAACACTTGGTTCAAGAATCATAAAAGAAGGTTGTATACATGGAAGAATCCTGGAGATACTAAAAGGTATCAGATATATTATATAATGGTAAGACAGAGATTTAGGAACCAGGTTTTAAATTGTAGGACATTTCCAGGGGCATATGTGGACTCTGACCATAATCTATTGGTTATGACCTGTAGGTTAAAACTGAAGAAACTGCAAAAAGGTGGGCATTTAAGGACATGGGATCTGGGTAAACTGAAAGAACCAGAGGTTGTACAGAGTTTTAAGGAGAGCATAAGAGAACAATTGACAGCAATGGGGGAAAGAAACACAGTAGAAGAAGAATGGGTAGCTCTGAGGCATGAAGTAGTGAAGGCAGCAGAGGATAAAGTAGGTAAAAAGACGAGGGCTGCTAGAAATCCTTGGGTAACAGAAGAAATATTGAATTTAATTGATGAAAGAAGAAAATATAAAAATGCAGTAAATGAAGCAGGCAAAAAGGAATACAAACGTCTCAAAAATGAGATCGACAGGAAGTGCAAAATGGCTAAGCAGGGATGGCTAGAGGACAAATGTAAGGATGTAGAGGCTTATCTCACTAGGGGTAAGATAGATACTGCCTACCGGAAAATTAAAGAGACCTTTGGAGAGAAGAGAACCACGTGTATGAATATCAAGAGCTCAGATGGCAACCCAGTTCTAAGCAAAGAAGGGAAAGCAGAAAGGTGGAAGGAGTATATAGAAGGTTTATACAAGGGCGATGTACTTGAGGACAATATTATGGAAATGGAAGAGGATGTAGATGAAGACGAAATGGGAGGTAGGATGCTGCGTGAAGAGTTTGACAGAGCACTGAAAGACCTGAGTCGAAACAAGGCGCCCGGAGTAGACAACATTCCATTAGAACTACTGACGGCCTTGGGAGAGCCAGTTCTGACACAATTCTACCAGCTGGTGAGCAAGATGTATGAGACTGGTGAAACACCCTCAGTCTTCAAGAAGAATATAATAATTCCAATCCCAAAGAAAGCAGGTGCTGACAGATGTGAAAATTACCGAACTATCAGTTTAATAAGTCACAGCTGCAAAATACTAACACGAATTCTTTACAGACGAATGGAAACACTGGTAGATGCGGACCTAGGGGAGGATCAGTTTGAATACCGTAGAAATATTGGAACACGTGAGGCAATACTGACCTTACGACTTATCGTAGAAGAAAGATTAAGAAAAGGCAAACCTACGTTTCTAGCATTTGTAGACTCAGAGAAAGCTTTTGACAATGTTGACTGGAATACTCTCTTTCCAATTCTAAAGTTGGCAGGGGTAAAATACAGGGAGCGAAAGGCTATTTACAATTTGTACATAAACCAGATGGCAGTTATAAGATTCGAGGGACATGAAAGGGAAGCAGTGGTTGGGAAAGGAGTGAGACAGGGTTGTAGCCTCTCCCCGATGTTATTCAATCTGTATATTGAGCAAGCAGTAAAGGAAACAAAAGAAAAATTTGGAGTAGGTATTAAAATTCATGGAGAAGAAGTAAAAACTTTGAGGTTCGCTGATGACATTGTAATTCTGTCAGAGACGGCAAAGGACAGTTGAACGGAATGGACAGTGTCTTGAACGGAGGATATAAGATGAACATCAACAAAAGCAAAACGAGGATAATGGAATGTAGTCAAATTAAATCGGGTGATGCTGAGGGAATTAGATTAGGAAATGAGACACTTAAAGTAGTAAAGGAGTTTTGCTATTTAGGAAGTAAAATAACTGATGATGGTCGAAGTAGAGAGGATATAAAATGTAGACTGGCAATGGCAAGGGAAGCGTTTCTCAAGAAGAGAAATTTATTAACATCGAATATAGATTTATGTATCAGGAAGTCGTTTCTGAAAGTATTTGTTTGGAGTGTAGCCATGTATGGAAGTGAAACATGGACGATAACTAGTTTGGACAAGAAGAGAATAGAAGCTTTCGAAATGTGGTGCTACAGAAGAATGCTGAAGATTAGATGGGTAGATCACGTAACTAATGAGGAGGTATTGAATAGGATTGGGGAGAAGAGAAGTTTGTGGCACAACTTGACTAGAAGAAGGGATCGGTTGGTAGGACATGTTTTGTGGCATCAAGGGATCACAAATTTAGCATTGGAGGGCAGCGTGGAGGGTAAAAATCGTAGAGGGAGACCAATAGATGAATACACTAAGCAGATTCAGAAGGATGTAGGTTGCAGTAGGTACTGGGAGATGAAGAAGCTTGCACAGGATAGAGTAGCATGGAGAGCTGCATCAAACCAGTCTCAGGACTGAAGACAACAACAACAACAACAACAATGTCATAAGGAATAATATTCTGGGGTAATTCATCTTTAAGAAGTCTTCGTTGCTCAAAGACTTGCTACTAGAAGCAGGCAAATTCTTTCGCATGTCTATGTAGAATGAAGCTCTGAGCACTATGGGACTTAACATCTGAGGTCATCAGTCCCCTAGAACTTCTTAAACATAACTAACCTGAGGACATCACCCACATCCTTGACCGGGGTAGGATCCGAACCTCCAACCGTACCGGTAGCGCGCTTCCAGACTGAAGCGTCTAGAACCGCTCGGCCACACCGGCCGGCTGCTGGTTATTATCGGAGGTAGTATACTGAAAGCTTTTATTGGGTTCACGCACTGTCCAATACTGTAAACGGAAACTGATTGATGCCAGGCAAAATTATGGCACCCCAAGATCGAACAAAACAACTGAGTCTGTCAGGTAACTGAGGTTGCGTAAGTGAGCAGTTCGACTCTTGCAAAAGCCTTCAGAGGGCTACGAACCCCAACTGTAAATTTACAGGCTTAACTTGCGCAGAAGGCGTCTAGGCACTTGCAGTGCACCCTTGGTAATTCTGTGACAACAGTGATAACACGAACCGCTGACAGCATCGGAATCCTTCCTCTATGGGGTGTGAGGCAACCTGGTCCGGAACCGCACACTCGCCTGACGAAGTCGCGGAAGGTGTCGCGAGGCTGCCCGCCGACCAGCTTGCGGTTAGAGATGTCCACCCTGGTGACGTCACCGATGCAGTTGCCGCAGTTCTGGGCGCTGGCCACAGAGAGGATCAGGGCAGCAGTCATGGGCTCCTGCAAATACAGAGGCAGCATCAGTACCGGGAAGAAGTTCTGAACGTCCTGTCCACAGATCCAAGACCGTGATTTATACATTTTACAGTACACACCGAAATTTGGAGAATGTCGTGTTTCACCGGTGAATGTCAACATTCACATAGTCGCTTAGAGTATGTCCGAAATATATGCTAAATACCCTTATTTCTGACTTACACCGGTAAATGTTGACATTCACCAAGCACTAATGGTGAACGTTGAACAAGTTGGAGATTTATATTTTCTTCTCCGTAATTCAGTCGTTGTAAAACGTCACAATGGTGACGTAATTTTTCGGCTCTCTTTCTGAAAGGAATGACCAAGAATTTAAAATACACGAGAAAAGAAAAAATTGTTATATAAAATTACTTACTTATGTGATTTGAATCTTATCTATTGTAACAACTTAAACTATTAGGACACTTTGAATTGCACAAGAATCCCTTGCTTTTACAACTGCATTTCTTTGTGGAACACTTCCTTTTGCAATGACAGCGTGTATAGCCTTGTCCCCCGCTTCTCGAATTAGCTGCAGCTGCTTCTCTCAGCGACATTTCTTGAAAAGAAATCTTATCAATGGAAAGTAACTTTTCTTTACAAATTACAAACTGATTACGTGTGTAAAGCTACTTGAGGGTACCATTTATATTTACCAGCTTATAGAAGTCGATGTCTTCTAATCCAGCAACAACCGCTAACACATTTCGGCTATATGCACCACAACGGTCGACATCAGGGACTTGTATTCGTACATTATCACCAATTTGAGCAGGACGAAATTGTTTTTTTGGGTTTCGTAACATTATTGTTGCTTGCAGTAGAAGATTTTCTTTCGCGGCCGCTGTGTTTGTAGAAATCAACTCGTGTTTTTCAGACAGGATTTGATGAGAAACCGTTGTAGGTTGTAGTTCCTATTCAAAATTTTTCTTTTTAATATGGTTTTCGGTATGACCACAGCTCAATTTTTTTCATACGCATTAACAGTTTCTTCAAGCTGTTCTTCTGTTTCAGAAGTATTGGCAATTTCTTCGAGCTGTTCTTCAGCTTCAATATTTGCAATTTATTCGCCAGGCAAAAAAGACGATGCTATGACTAATTTTGCTTTAACGTCAAACATGGCTTCATAAGGACTTTGGCGTATTCTTTCGTGGTATGTAGTGTTCTTGGCATATTGAACAAAGGATAAGCCATCTGACCATTTATTTCTATCGTTATCGTTCATCCATGCAGTTAGCATATTCTGTATATCCTGATTGGCCCTTTCAACTGAGCCTTGTGTTTGACTGTGACGAGGCTTTCCATGAACTATTTTAACATCTTTCCACATAGCGCATATTTCGGATATGACTTGATTACTAAATTCTCTGCCATTATCTGATTGCAATATTGCTGGTGCACCAGATGTTAAAAATATTGAAAGAACGTGATGCGATACTTCATCTCTTTTAGTTTTCAAAGGTCGTAGCTAGACAAACTTAGTTAAATGATCTTGATACACCATTATGAACTTATTTCCGCCATCTCTGTTTGACTGCAGATCCATCAGATCAACTTGACATCTTGAATTTAATTCATAACTAACCACTGACTTCACGACAATACCTTCCTTAGGTGCACTGTGTTCCATTTGACATGTTTACATAAATTTAAATACAACATTACAAATTCATATGTACAAATTTTGTATTTAACTTGCAACTCTTTTGCCGGCCACGGTGGCCGAGGGGTTCTCGGCGCTTCAGTCTGGAACCGCGTGACTGCTACGGTCGCAGCTTTGAATCCTGCCTCGGGCATGGATGAGTGTGATGTCCTTAGGTTAGTTAGGTTTAAGTAGTTCTAAGTTATAGGGGACTGACAACCTCAGATGTTAAGTCCCATAGTGCTCAGAGCAATTAGAACGATTTGCAACTCTTTAAGTATACGTGTTCTTTCTCCGTGGTCTATTCTGATGTGAGTTTCAAATAGTATACTGTACAATTCTTCATTGGTAACATACTACTGAATGTTCATTTCCCCTGGCTTTAATGGTACAATAAATTTCTCTTCATCATTAATTTTTAAAACATCAAAACGTTTTAATCATCTGTAATCCAAAGGTGTGTTGCATTTAATTTTAGCAGAAGCCACTTTAGAAATTATTTTAGAATACTTTTCTTGAGAGAAATAAAAACAATTTTCTTCTCGTTTACCCGCAATTATACATTTAACTTTTCATGAAAAAGATCACGATTTAGTGCAGTATCCATTTAGTATAAATTAGGGTAACGAAAAAATATTAAGAAAACGTTGCTGGTGTTATCAAAGCTTGCATAAGACTGACAAAGCTTATTGACTCCGAGCAAAACAAAAGATTTGGCGGAAGAGAGCCAGTAGCTTGTTCTTTTTTACTCTTCTGCTTTGGACTTCCAGCAAAGCATATCTGTGATTGTCGACACACACCGGAGAGAGTGTCCGAATGTACAACAATGTAATGAAATATTCGATCTTTCACCGACGTATCTGGTATCTGTTGACATTCACCGGTGAAAGTCGATATTTCATATTTCGGTCATTCACGGTAACATATACACGGATGGCATTTCAACATTATAAATTAGTCAAATTTTCTGCCATTCATAAGGATAACTAAGAACGGTCACGGAGAATATCCTGTAAAACACTGATCATTGATTAAAATGATGTGTACTTTTTATTTTTTACATTTTTAAAAATCTTAACAAATATTCTTCTACCATGAAACTAGCTACGATATTTTCCAATCTACAATTATTTAAAATTATATAGTTTATGAAAACAATTTTTAACAAGTTCCTACCCGATGAAAGAACGGTGAGGTGTAAATATATACTATGAAACTTGACTTGAAAACTTAAACATTAATTATGGCACCAGATTACGTGAGGAACGAATGAAACATGTACTGAGCTCCTATTAACGCGGTACGGACATTGTCCAGCCACAGAAAAATGACAGAACTACAGGTTTATATATACAGACAATTAACGAGCTATTTAAGAATCCTTAATTGTAAGGATGTAACCTTCATATTTGAGTGTATTACAGTACTTCACAGCCTACTGTTCCATTTAATGCGATAAATGGACTTAAGAGGGATGGGTTTTTAATACAAAAATAATGACAGCAAGACTGCATTTTACTTCTGGAGTGCAATCCATTTAATTTAAGCACATTGTGCTCTTAGAAACGTATCACTTCACTTAGTTTGTTCCGATGCAATACCCCAGAGACTGTGTTATGTATCTGGTCATTTCATAGAAAGTAAAAATTTTAGTACTGTTTGCATATAATCACGTTTTTATCTTCTCTGGCAACAATCTGTGTACTGTTCGGCATTATTTCGTTAGAAGCTTGGGAGTTCGTGTCTGCAGTTCACATGAAATTATTTGGCATAAGTTTTAAAATTTTTATGATTGAAAAGGGTAATAATTTACAATATGGCCACAGTAGAAGAGCAAATCATCAACAGAAGACCTAATATATGACTGGTTCTACATTGTGAATCGACGCATAAGAATCTCATCGAACCATATTGGAATCAAATTGACTCTTCCTGTATAAGACAGGTGAAATACCCTCAGACTTCGAGAAGAATATAATAATTCTAATTCCAAAGAAAGTAGATGCTGATAGGTGTGAAAATTAGCGAACAATCAGTTTAATAAGTTACAGCTCCAAATACTAATACGAATCTTTTACAGAAGAATGGAAAAAATGGTAGAAGCCGACCTCGGAGAAGATCACTTTGGATTCCGGAAAAAGGCAGGAACGCGCGAGGCAATACTGATCCTTCGACTTCTCATAGAAGATAGGTAAGGAAAAGCAAAACTATGTTTATAGCATTTGTAGACTTAGAGAAGGCTTTTGACAATGTTTACTGGAATACTCTCTTTCAAATTCTAAAGGTCACAGGGGTAAAATACCGGGAGCAAAGGTCTACGTACAATTTGTACAGAAGCCCTATGGCATTTATAAGCGTCCAGGGGCACGAAAATGAAGCAGTCGTTGAGAAGGGAGTGGGTCAGGGATGTAGCTTATCCCCGATGTTATTCAATCTGTATATTGAGCAAGCAGTAAAGAAAGAAAAGAAAAATTTAGAGTAGCAATTAAAGCCCAGGGAGAAAAAATAAAAACTTTTAGGTTTGCCGATGACATTGCAACTTTTTCAGAGACAGGAAAGGGATTGGAAGAGCAGTTGAACGGAATGGACAGTGTCTTGAAAGAGAAGATATAAGGTGAACAGCAACTAATCAAAAACATGGATAATAGAATGTAATGGAATTAAATCAGATGATGTTGAGGAAATTCAATTAGGAAATCAGCCACTTAAAGCAGTTAATGAGTTTTGCTAATTGGGAAGCAAAATAACTGATGATGGTTGAAGTAGGGAGGATATGAAATGTAAACTGGCAATAGCAAGAAAAGCATTTCTGAGCAGAGAAATTTCTTAACATCCAGTACAGATTTAAGTGTTAGGAAGTTCTTTCTGAAAGTATTTGTATGGAGTGTAGGCGCGTATGGAAGTGAAACACGGACGATAAACAGTTTAGACAAGAAGAGAATAGAAGCTTTCTAAATGTGGTACTACAGTTGTAGAATGCTGAAGATTAGATCATGTAACTAATGAGTAGGTACTAAACAGAATTGGAGACATCAAGGGATCACTAATTTACTAGGGAAATCGTAGAGGAAGACCAAAAGATGAATACTATAAGCTGATTCAGAGGGATGTAAGTTGCAGTAGTTACTCTGAGATAAAGAGACTTGCGCAGGATAGAGTATCGTGGTTAGCTGCATCAAACCAGCCTTTGCATTGAAGACAACAATAACAACAGTTCCACTATGAGGGAAAATTAGTTGGTACTTAGGGACGACCTTTATTAAGCTAGCCCTGATACCATTAGTCTGAAACGAAGACAGCATGTTTATGCAGACGTGAGGCTGGGATATATCGACGAGATTCTGATATAACAATGAGTGTATGTCTTTCTGTATGTATGTATGTTCAATATTTCCTACAAAACCATGGGACCGATTTCACTCAAAATATTTATTGGCCATAAAGAGGCAGTGTGGGGGTAAGAAACACCTAGGTTCCATAGTGGTGGGGTGGGGCTGGAAAGGTTTGGTAATGCCTGATATCTCAGCTGCCCTGCACAACTGGCATGTTGTGTAGGTAGTATTGCAATACATTCCAGGGGGTATATATGTAGCCAGCTACTGTGGCCGAGCGGTTCTAAGCGCTACAGTCCGGAACCAAGCTGCTGCTACAGCAGCAGGTTCGAATCCTACCTCTGTCTTGTATGTGTGTGATGTCCTTAGGTTAGTTAGATTTAAGTAGTTCTAAGTCTAGGGGACTGATGACCGCACATGTTAAGTCCCATAGTGCTCAGAGCTATTTGAACCATTTGGTATATATGTGGACAGGCATGACTGAGTGGAGAGAACAGGAGGAGAAGATGAACAGAGAGTGGGGGCATATGAAGAGATTGACAGGCAGAAGGGAGAGGAGGATTTAAATCAAGTGGCAGATGAGGAGGAGGTAGACAGATAGAGGTTGAAGGATGGAATAGTCAGAGAGGAAGGGGAGGAGGAGAGGAATGAATAAAGTAAGGAGTTGGAGTTGGAGAGGAACAGAATGAGGAACAGAAGGATAGAGAGAGGGGAAGGAGGAGATGTATGGAGGGAAAAATGAACTGTGTTTGTAGTCTAATGTAGAAAAAAATTCATTTCCATGTACTATTGAAAACACGTATGAAATTATGAAATAGTAGTTCAGATGTACATTGACTTAGTGAATATCATTTGATAGGCATCTAATATCGCGTAGGGCATCCTCTAACCATGCAGACAGCAGTGACACATCGTGGAAGTGAGTCTGCAATATCCTGGCACTCCTCTGGAAGTGGCTGATACCAAATAGTTTGCAGAGGGGCAGCCAGTTCTGGTCTGTTCGTGGGTGCAGGATCCATGACACTGAGTATGCATTCCATGGCATCATAGATATGCTAGATGGCTTTCAAATCTGGGCTATGCGGTGGCCATTTCAGTCTTAGACGTCCCCTGCATGTTCCTGGAAACATTCTCGAGCGATATGGGAGCGATATGGAGCATTATCACTTTGAAACACTGCAGAACTGCCAGGGCGTTGAAAGGCCTGAAGTGGGTGGAGATAGCCTCCGAGGCATTCCATACCAGGAAAATGCACTTCAGACTATAGCAGAGACACCACCGCCTTTCATCACGTCTTCTTGGCAGGTGGGATCCATCAATCCACGTAGTCTGCGGCGCACACAGTGCCTCACATCGAGATGGTGCAGTTGAAATCGCGATCCGTCCGAACATGTCACGTTACACCATTGTTCTAGTACACATTCCGGGTGATTGGAGGCAAATAAAAGCCATTGTGCCCTATGTCGTTGGGTTAACAGTGGCACCCACATGGAGCGCCGGCTCTCATACCCATACGAATTGTCCGCTGGAAGACGTGCCTAGCGCGTCCTGCGTTGAAATTAGTCGTGATTTGTTCGAATTGTCCGCTGGAAGACGTGCCTAGCGCGTCCTGCGTTGAAATTAGTCGTGATTTGTTGCACTGTTGCCTTCTTTCACTACTGACGATCCGTCTCAGATGTCACCGGTAATCATAATTGAGGGGGTTTGACGGCCGGTAGTACATCTGTTGTGAATTGTGACACCCTCATTCAGCCATTCAGGATAAACCCTGAAGACAGCTGAACGTGTGAAACCAAGCGACTGCACCACTGCCGATATCGAAATTCCCATCCGTCGGCACTGACCACCATACCCCGTTCGAACGGTGTCAGCTCACGACGACGTTATATGTTACGCGAATCACTTACACAACCACTTCTCAGAAGGTCTCCTATATAACTGCAGCTGGCACAGGAGCAGTGCTGTGGGCATACAACACACCTGCGCCATCTGCGCCCCACTATCCCATGACATCTGCTAAGTCAGTGAGTGTGTTCAGTCTGTATGGCAACGTCTCTTCATAGCCCTAAAGACGAATATTGTGTTCGCGTACAACTACTAGCATTTCGTAGTTAAAAATAGTCAAAATTGGTCAGGTGTCAGTAATTTTCTTAAGTTGACTCGAGAATAAATGTGTTACAACTTCATCTGTGACGCGGTTTTTTTTTTTTCACGCCTCTTAGTGTTTATGACATCATATCTGTTCAACTTTTTTCAAAGACATATTTGTGTAGATACATTTTGTGGAATATGTGGATACTGTCTGCGAAATTTATAGCGAATAGAGCTACTACCACAGAAGCAACAAATTCAAACGTCAGGCATACTGCGACAGCTTTACAAGCATGTCTTTCTTTATGACGTCATATCTCCTGAATTGTGTTAGGTACTTCATGTAGTTCTTACCATCATATTTATTTTGCACAGTTTGCATCCGATGGTAACGCTATCCTTAGTGTCTACACAGCAGTTGTTGGTTATAAACATAGGCATTCTCACGTCCGGCGATTTCTGTAGCTAGATACTAGTGCAGTAACAGACGACCAGCCTCATACGATCGCAAGCACGGCTTATCCCTGTCAGCAACATAATAACTTCTACACAAAGAGATAATACGTCGCAGACACCTGACTACTAAAAAAAATAGTACACTTCAAAGTATTTTCCAGTTTTTTTTGAACTAAATTACTACAAATGTATGTTGTATGTATGCATATTCTTCATTGAAAGTGATTTGAGTAAACTCTCTGTACTAATAACCAATGTGACAAATACTTTGTAATAAAAATGTATTAATAAATATATGTATGGTTACTTCTACGAAATTTAGTATGTCTGCAGCACTTCGAAGGACTAGCACGGTATGGCCTTAAGCTTAGTTTAATTGTAATGGGATGTGTGGGCTTGGCGTGGGCTGTGATCCTGCATCGACAATGGGTCGAGACACTACAGAGAAATCATTTCGCAGATACAGCAAACTCTCGATTTATTTCCATTCATCAGAATTCCTTACTACTACGAGGAACGTTAAAAAAGTAAAGCAACACATTTTTTTCTGGCAGGAGGATGATTTTGTTCAGAATTAAAATACATCATTTTATTCTCC
This sequence comes from Schistocerca gregaria, assembly GCF_023897955.1. Lineage (NCBI taxonomy): Eukaryota > Metazoa > Arthropoda > Insecta > Orthoptera > Acrididae > Schistocerca > Schistocerca gregaria. The sequence continues at coordinate 386,370,327 of NC_064927.1, forward strand.
ACTCTTCTGGCTAGAAAACCCATTTTCCAACATAATCTGTGTTCAATGCGACGAATTTTGCCGTCTTACTGGTAGGACTTGTGTTCCCACGTGGCACCAGTTTTCTGGTCGACATCGGGCAGACGTCAACCTCCCCACAACCCACAAACTTCCCGCGGAACGCTTCACTGGGAAAAACAGATGGAAGTCGAATGGTGCGAGAAACGGGCTATGAGGTGGATGAGGAAGGACATTCCAATTAAGTTTTGCGGGCTCCTCTCGGGTTCAAAGACTTGTGTCGGACCTTACGTTGTCGGAGAAGCAGAAGTTTTTGTCGTGACGAACAAGCTGACGTCATGTAATGAGGATAGGCACAATGCAGTTACAGTTCATCGTTGCACCACGAGGGAGCACAACAAACGTAATAAACATTCCAGAGTCCAAGAAAGCAGTAGTCATGACTTTACCGTCTGAGACTGTGGCTTCGAACTTTTTCTTCGAAAGAGGTGTGGTGTGGCGCCACTCCATGGGTTCCTGTTTCGTTTCAAGTTTGGACCGACGACTGCATTTTTCACAGACTGTGACGATAGTCGATAGTAAATTGTCGCGATCAGCCTCTCGCGCTACGCAGTTCCGCACAGGTGGTCCTTAGTTGCCCTCTATGCTCTTCTGTTAGGTGGCGAGTAACTCAGCGAGCACATACCATTGAATTCCCAAACTGGCGGTCGATCGTGTCAGCACTACCAACACAGATGTCCAGTTGTCCAGCGAAATGTTTGATTGTGATCTGCCCATCACTTCCATTGAGACTGTCTGCACGTTCCAAAACTGCAGGAGTCACAGCTGTGTTCGGCCTGCAGGAGGGAGATCGGACGGGTTTGCGCGACCTTGTTAAGATGAAAGACGCTTCGCCCAATGACTCACTGTGGTTTTGCTCACCGCCAGGCCTCCTAGACATTCTGCAAGCGCCTGTAAGTATGTGCAATGCTCTGATTTTCCGCCAAAAGAAGCTCAACGAAACTTCTCGCAACGCACCTTCGTTACACACACCATTTTGAAGGGGTTGAAGCAGGAGTATTTCACGATGTCCCACAACAAATTTCGCATTTTTTTTCAAATAAAATTGGCCAAGAAAACAGTGTTGAATTGCTTATTGAACGTATCTCGTAGTATAGATGGAGAGCTTGCCAAGTACTTTGACAAGGCGTCTCTCGGTATGCCGAACTCTGGCTCAGCTTTGCAAGCTGCAGAGTTGACCATGCGCTACTGCTGCGGCTCTTATTGCGTCGGCTTGGCGCAGCTGCTGTCACTGATAATGCGCCAGATTGCTTCTTACTCCGAGTGACACAGGATGACGAGTCCTCTGTCGAAACCTCGACGTCCGCAGCTCGTTGTTGGACGGTAGCGTTCTCGCTTCCCACGGCCGGGTTCCAGGATTCGATTCCTGGCGGGGTCAGGGATTTTCTCTGCCTCGTAATGACTGGGTGTTGTGTGATGTCCTTAAGTTAGTTAGGTTTAAGTAGTTCTAAGTTCTAGGGAACTGATGACAATAGATGTTAAGTCCCATAGTGCTCAGAGCCATTTGAACCATTTTTTTGAAACCTCGACAGAGGCGGGGCCAGTCGACGGTGGTGGTAGGGACGGTGTAATCGGCACAGCGCCGACTGGCACAAGCTGAGCTTCACATTATCACCCAGTTATTCGACGATGTTGGGCTGGCCCTGGGGGAGTACTGTTCCCTGGGGCTATCTTTTTCGAAGAAAATGTGTTACACGCAAATGTCTGGAAGAGGGGCCAATGATCGAGGCTCGGCGTCGTCACACGCTGGTGTCAGTCAGTGTCTGTGACATTGATGCAGGGAACTTCGGCGTCAGGGCAGCAGCTACTTCTACTGAGCTACATCGAATGGTCAATAAAAGCAGTTGGCAAATATGCTTCGCTCCGTTACAGGTATGTGCAGTAATAAATTTCAGCTGAAATCAATACTCCTGAAAGAGATTCAAGCTTCGAGCAGCACCAGCAATTACGTGAACAGGTGCCTACACAAGTTTGGGAACAACTGCAGTAGAGAACAATTTTGGCTCAGTCTGTAAGAGATGTAGTTGTTGTTCGACAAATAATGTCAGACAACGTGTTGCTTTTTTTGTTTATTGTATTTCGATCCCACCCAGAGAGGACGGTGGCGGACTGGCAGTGGCGTAATACACCGCTCTGCAGCCTGCAGACAAAGTTAAAAAACATAATGAGGAGATATAGCAATAAAAACAGGTGATAAAACGGTGAGTGCTTAAAACTAACATGGTAAAAAGTTGCCAAAAATATAAAAGCAAAGGGTGGGCGATGCTGATTAAAACACATAATAATTAGACATGCACAATTTAAAAAAAAACATGTTGACAGTCTGGTTTCTGCTCGCAACACTTAAAAAGGGAAACGCACAACAATGAACAGTCATGGCAAACACTGCACTATAGAGTACAAAGGCATATGGGGGGAGGGGGGGGGGGGAGGACCCTGACAGATGAGGGGGAAAAAAGAGCGGAGGAGAGGAAAAGCAGATAATGAGGGGCAGGGCAGGCGTGAGAAGGAGTGAGGAAGACAGTGAGAAGGAGTGAGGAAGGCAGTGGAGTGGAAAGAAAAAGGACTTAGGTGATAGAAAGGAGTCAAGGAGAGGATAGGCAGGGAAAAGAAAACAGGATGGAAAGGGTGGGGGAAGGGGGTCAGAGGGAGCCCAGGAAAAGGACAGAGGCAGGGAACAGGAGGTGAGGGAGTTGATAGGAGGAATAAATGGAGGGAGAGAGGGCAACATCTGGAGGGGGGATCTGACAGAAGCCACAGTGGGAAAGGAGATGAAGGACGCAGAGGTGGAGGGTAGGGGGGACACACCGGTGAAGGCCTGGCAGCAGGTAGGGGTTGGAGAGGAGAGGAGCAACTATAGGATTGAGGTGATCAAGTCGGCAGAAGGTGTAGAGGACTCGGGTATGTTCGAGGAAAAGGAGCAGATGTGGGAAAGGAAACAGATCATAGAGGATTCACGTGGGGGACAGGAGGTGTATATGGAAGTCGAGGCAGAGTGCATGGCGCTCGAGGATCTGGAGGGTTGTACAGAATTTCTGGGGGGGGGGGGGGAGGGGGGGCAGGGGTTATCCAGGTGGGACTGGCATAACAGAGGATGGGATGGATTAAGGATTTTATTTGCAGGTGTGGAGGATGATGGAGGGGTTCAACCCTCGTGTCTGGCCACAGAGGAGTTGAAGGAGATGGAGGCAGTTGTGGGCTTTGGATTGGATAGTTTTCGAAATGTGCATCACTCGTAGTACAGAGATGTCGCAAACAAATAATGGAATTGGCCACCACAGTCTGTAGTGTCTCAGTAGAAATGGTTTCAGATGCCACAGAGATTGTCCATTCAAGCTCGTCCTGCTTGGCGTGATTGTTCCACTAGACAGTCTCCTTCAATGTGCCCCCCCCCCCTTCAAAAAAAAAGGAGTCACAAGAAACCACATCAGACGAATATGGAGGCGGATCCAGCCCTGCGATAAATTTGCAAATATCCAACGTAGTGGCTCTTTTTCCGAATAATTCGTCGAGAAAGCTAAACATGTGTTCTGCGAGTTGGAATCTAGTCCCATCTTGCATGAGGCAAACGGGTCCCTCGTCCAAAAGTAGCTGTGTGGCTGAAAATTGTTCCAAAATTGCAAAGTAATGTTCGTTAGTGATAATTTCTCGTATGAAAAAACGGCCAGTAACAGAATGGAAGAATACAGTTCCTTCGCTTCTCACAAATTAGGATTTTTGGAATCCCGGAATCATCAATTTTGTATATTCCCGACTCCATTAAGGTGTAAAGGAGCTTCATTTTTTAACCAGGTGCACACAGCATCAAATCCTTCATTATGAGTGACTGTGAGATCCTGGTTAGCAACATCAGCCCACTGTAGCATACCTCGTACAGGTATGGCCTGTTCGCTTTGGATTTTGAAAGGAAACATGTGTAGACTCTGTCTCAGTATTTTCTGCGTACACTGTTCCATGTAATTCGTGATTTCAACTCATTACTTTGATACACTAACATCCTTTCATGTTTTTACTGTGGAAACGATCGCTCTGACGTGCGGCGCACTATTTATAGGCACTAGGTACTGCCTTTATAGCACCATCTGTTAGCAGTGTTTGTAACTATGCTGGAAGTTCTTTATACCTATACAAATAAAAATGTAAATGTTGCTTTGTTCAAAATCCTATATCTCCGAGAATTTGTCAACGATAGTTTTGAAATATTGACACAATTTTGCATTCAAATAAGCGCATATTTTTATTACCTTCTGGAGCACCACATATATATGTAATAATTAATGTTGGTTTGTTCAATATCTTAAGTCTTCGAAAGTTTATCACCGGTTCCTTTGAAATTTTGTCATAGCACTGCATTCGAATACGCACATACACTCCTGGAAATGGAAAAAAGAACACATTGACACCGGTGTGTCAGACCCACCATACTTGCTCCGGACACTGCGAGAGGGCTGTACAAGAAATGATCACACACACGGCACAGCGGACACACCAGGAACCGCAGTGCTGGCCGTCGAATGGCGCTAGCTGCGCAGCATTTGTGCACCGCCGCCGTCAGTGTCAGCCAGTTTGCCGTGGCATACGGAGCTCCATCACAGTCTTTAACACTGGTAGCATGCCGCGACAGCGTGGACGTGAACCGTATGTGCAGTTGACGGACTTTGAGCGAGGGCGTACAGTGGGCATGCGGGACGCCGGGTGGACGTACCGCCGAATTGCTCAACACGTGGGGCGTGAGGTCTCCACAGTACATCGATGTTGTCGCCAGTGGTCGGCGGAAGGTGAACGTGCCCGTCGACCTGGGACCGGACCGCAGCGACGCACGGATGCACGCCAAGAACGTAGGGGACCGCACCGCCACTTCCCAGCAAATTAGGGACACTGTTGCTCCTGGGGTATCGGCGAGGACCATTCGCAACCGTCTCCATGAAGCTGGGCTACGGTCCCGCACACCGTTAGGCCGTCTTCCGCTCACGCCCCAACATCGTGCAGCCCGCCTCCAGTCGTGCCGCGACAGGCGTGAATGGAGGGACTAATGGAGACGTGTCGTCTTCAGCGATGAGAGTCGCTTCTACCTTGGTGCCAATGATGGTCGTATGCGTGTTTGGCGCCGTGCAGGTGAGCGCCACAATCAGGACTACATACGACCGAGGCATACAGGGCCAACACCCGGCATCATGGTGTGGGGAGCGATCTCCTACACTGGCCGTACACCTCTGGTGATCGTCGAGGGGACACTGAATAGTGCACGGTACATCCAAACCGTCATCGAACCCATCGTTCTACCATTCCTAGACCGGCAAGGGAACTTGCTGTTCCAACAGGACAATGCACGTCCGTATGTATCCCGTGCCACCCAACGTGCTCTAGAAGGTGTAAGTCAACTACCCTGGCCAGCAAGATCTCCGGATCTGTCCCCCATTGAGCATGTTTGGGACTGGATGAAGCGTCGTCTCACGCGGTCTGCACGTCCAGCACGAACGCTGGTCCAACTGAGGCGCCAGGTGGAAATGGCATGGCAAGCCGTTCCACAGGACTACATCCAGCATCTCTACGATCGTCTCCATGGGAGAATAGCAGCCTGCATTGCTGCGAAAGGTGGATATACACTGTACTAGTGCCGACATTGTGCATGCTCTGTTGCCTGTGTCTATGTCCCTGTGGTTCTGTCAGTGTGATCATTTGATGTATCTGACCCCAGGAATGTGTCAATAAATATTCCCCTTCCTGGGACAATGAATTCACGGTGTTCTTATTTCAATTTCCAGGAGTGTATCTTATACACATACTGGAACGCCATTTATATATGGCTATTCTTAAAGTAAGTGAATGGAAACCACTGTGAAAATCCGATGGAGCTTTCACAGATGTGTTGACTGAGTGAGGTGGCGCAGTGGTTAGCACATCGGACTCGCATTCGGGAGGACGACGGTTCACACCCTCGTCCGGCCAATCTGATTTAGGTTTTCCGTGACTTCCATAAATGGCTTCAGACAATTGCCGGGATGGTTGCTTTGAAAGGGCACGGCCGAATTCCTTCCACATCCTTTCCTAATGCGATGGGACTGATGACCTCGCTGTTTGGTCCCCTACCCCCTCGAAATCAACCAACCAACCGGATGTGTTGGTCAGTGTCTCTAGTACACCTGTCGAACGCACAATATCGCCCTTTCCAGTTCTGAGGGCACAATCAGCATGTAAAGATGCCTAGAAAAAAGTGTCTCCTGACAATTGCGAGGGGCAGTTGAGAAATTTCGCTTGAAGCTACGCAGCGCGCATCATATAACTGTCATGCGTTTCCTTCTTCAAGGCAATTCTCAGCCGCAGTCTGCAGTGAAGAAGAATATGGTCCTGCAGCGTTTTCGGTGGGAAGTGTGTGATCACCAACAATACAGCCCGCAATTGGCTCCCCCTAGCTTCATTTCTGCTAACGTTAACCGCTGGCTGTGAAGACAACATTCTGGCACAGATAATGAGCTGCAGACCAGCCTAGACAATTGGCGGAAAGCACTGGTGTCTGCCTTCTATGACGATGATACTGCAAAGTTGGTACAACGCAACGACAAATGTATCACTCAGAACGGAGACTGTGTAGATAAGATGCTAGAACTTGTAGCTAACTATTGCAAATTTTGATTTTCACAGGGGTTTACATTTCGCGGCCAATCGGAACTTACTATCTGAATATGTACACTCATGCTCATAAATTAAGGATAATGTTGATACATTGTGAAACAATGCTCCGGTGGGCGGTTTGCTGGTTTAAATCACCTCGGGGTATGACCATACGGTGCATTTGACTTGCCGTCGCAAGGTGGTGCTGGCAGCAGTCCACATACGCAGAGGTGTGTTAGTGCATGTCAGAGTACTGTGCAGCGAATAAGTGTGCAGACGTTTTCAGACGTGCTAATGGTGACTGTGTGTTGAAAATGGCTCAAAGAACACATATTGATGACGTTATGAGGGGTACAATACTAGGGCGACTGGTGGCTGGTCAAACACAGCAGCTCGTAGCACGGGCCCTCTGTGTGCCACAAAGTGTGATCTCAAGATTATGGCAACGATTCCAGCAGGCAGGAAACGTATCCAGGCGATACATTACGGGACGTCCACAGTGCACAACACCACAACAAGAACGAAATGTCATCATCAGCGTCCGCAGTCGACCACGGAGTACTGCAGGTAGCCTTGTTCGGGGACTTACTGCAGCCACTGCAACAGTTGTCTCCAGACACACAGTCTACAGTTGACTGAACAGACATGGTGTATTCGCCCAGAGACCTGCAAGGTGCATTCAACTGACCTCTGGTCACAGGAGAGCCCGTAAAGCCTGGTGTCAAGAACATAGTACATGGTATTTGGAACAGTGGTCCCAGATTATGTTCACGGACGAGTCCAGGTATAGCCTGAACAGTGATTCATCTGGCGTGAACCAGGAACCAGATACCAACCCCTTAATGCCCTTGAAATGAACCTGTATGGAGGTCGTGGTTTGATGGTATGGGATGGGATTATGATTGGTGCACGTACACGCCTGCATGTCTTTGACAGAGGAACTGTTGTAGCAGGTCAGGTGTATCGGGACATCATTTTGCACCAGTATATCGTCCTTTTCAGGTGTGCATTGCAGGGGTAGAGGAGTGCCTTGAAACAGAAGATATCAGACGAATGGAGTGGCCTGCCTGTTCTCCATACCTAAACCCCATCGAGCACGTCTGGGATGCTCTCTGTCGACGTATCGCTGCACGTCTTCAAACCCCTACGACACTTCAGGAGCTCCGACAGAGACTGGTGCAAGAATGGGAGGCTATACCCCAGCAGCTGATTGACCACCTGATCCAGAGTATGCCAACCCGTTGTGTGGCCTGTGTACATGTGCATGGTGATCATATCCCATATTGATGTCGGGGTACAAGTGCAACAAACGGTGGCGTTTTGTAGCACATGTGTTTCGGGACGGTTTTCTCAACTTATCACTAATACCGTGGACTTACAGATCTGTGTCGTGTGTGTTCCCTATATGACTATGCTATTAGCTCCAGTTTTGTGCAGTGCCACGTTGTGTGGCACCACATTCTGCAATTGTCCTTAATTCATGCTCATGGGTGTATGTTCGTTTGTTCAAAATCGTGTACCTCCAATTGACCGATTAATTTAAAATTTTGACCCAATTTTTGATATATATTAAAGCGTTAGGTACCTAAATACACGTCCATATTAGAATTCAACGTTGTTTTATATTTATAGGTTATTTATTTTAAATGAAGACATTGAAATATCTCGAAAACTTCACACCGGATCAAAAATGTTGTAACTCCAATGTGCTTGTTTCGAAGGGGACATCCAATATACCACACTCGACCTGTCACCCCACCCTGTGCGTGGGTTCGGGCGGGTAACTTTCAAATCTTCAAAGGAAACCTCCGTTTTTTACTGCAGATTACGATTCTACAACAAGATCGACATACATATTGTCTGAAGCATTTTTTTAGTTTCACCACTGATGACGCTGCAATCGGAGCAATAGAAATGGGTACACAATCGTAATTTGAACATGCAATGGCACGCAGGATTCCGCCTCCATGCTGCGTGGTTAGGACAGGCCAGTATTTCATACCTTTTAATTGGAAATCTCATTTGCAATCATGTATTTCTCCGACATATCGAACAGGGGACTATTCGATGCGCCAACGGTATCGTGGCTCGAGGCGAATGTATCTCTACTTTTCCAATAACAGTAAATGCTCAAACGAAGTCCCATCAACTTCGGTACACTTAGAGATCTGCTTCTCAAATGACCGTACACAGGACAGAAGCATATCTCTCAGCTACTATGGTTTGTGAATTAAGACTACTCGGCAAATAGTACCTCGGCAAAGAACATGGAGGTCGTTTGCATTTGTGGTGCACGTTTACAAAACACTAATCGGTTATGGAAATCGTCGCAGTTTTGTGACAATACTACCTACGGGCATGACGGAATCGCGGTGTAATTTCCGGGCGCTTATCCGTGGGTTGTGTGTGTCTGGAGTACAGCTATTCCATTAGCTTTTCCAGTGACATGTTTTGTTTCGTTTCCTGTTGCGGGTCTGTACACCGCCATCAAACATAAAGGCGTTCCTAACCTTGTAAAAACACAAACTAGATCGAGGTTTCTCTGGAAAACGCTCGGTATACAAGGCAACAACATCATCATCATATCCCCTACATTCTTCGTAAATCAGGATCATTTCAATTTTTGTCTTCTGGGTTGCACCATTCATCGTCCACCTACTCGTCTGTTCTCAAAATGATATGTGGGTGAGCAGGCAATAAACGCTGCACAAGTACTCTAATGTTTAGTGCGTCTACCTGTTCTACGCATGCACGGTACGTGATTTCCGGCGTCAGTTCAAAAATGGTTCAAATGGCTCTGAGCACTATGGGACTCAACTGCTGTGGTCATCAGTCCCCTAAAACTTAGAACTACTTAAACCTAACAAACCTAAGGACATCACACACATTCATGCCCGAGGCAGGATTCGAACCTGCGACCGTAGCAGTCGCACGGTTCCGGACTGCGCGCCTAGAACCCGGCGTCAGTGTTCTGTCTGTCTGCCTCCCCCCCCCCCCCCCCCTCCCCGCCACCTGTGCACTGGTTGGGGTCGAGGGGGTAGTGTGAGCGAAAGTTGGATGTCCCCATCTGAGACAAATGGGAATTATAATTTATTTTCTATTCCATGAGCAGTTTTCATATATTTCAATGTATTCAGTTAAAATGAAACATTGTTACCAAAAACCTAGTAATTTTCGATATATTTCAATGTCGTCAGTTAAAATGAAGCATTGTTACCAAAAATCTCTGGATTTACCTATCGGGTTTATTTCAAAGTTTTACACGTGAATGAAATTAACGCTTAGACGTATATAGGCTATGTACTTTTTAATATTTGATTATATATTAAATATAAAATAGCGAAACGTTTTTTGCAAACATGACAGTAGTATTTATGGTTTATGATTAGAATACTACTACAGAATCTGAATTTGCAATAACAATAAACAAGGCAATATTACAGAGAGGGGCAAGACGAGATGGACAGAGAGAGGGAGGAGCACGAGGAGACGGGGAAAGAAAGGGCGACGGACAGCTGGACAGACACACGAGGAGGACGAGATTAGCATGTGTATCCAATCCCATACATATTAGGAAGATGTGCTTTCTCTTTTCTTTCTTTTCCATTTAAGGAGACTAATCCATAGCAAATCGTGGTCAGATACAGCTAGTATATAAAAAATAAAAATGTAAAACGTAAATTATATTTACTTGTATACCATATGTCACTCCTGTAGCGATGTAAAAACCAGCGAATATTCCAACACAACGTCGTGTCGAAATTTCAGAGCAATCGGTGAAGAACTTTTGAATATTTAAGATTTTGAACAAACGCACATTTACATCTATATAAATAAAAATATAAATGTTGGTTCTGTTCAAAATCTTAAATCTTCGAGAGTTGTTCAGCAATTGCTTCCAAATTTTGACTCAACATCGCATTCGAATTTGCGCTTGTTCTTATATACTTAATTTTAAATACATTCAATTTATAACTAAATGTGTAACATACATCGTGAACACGAATAAAACTGAGAAACTGCAGAGACGGATTCCTGACGGTAAATAGGGAGAAATAAAGGGCTATGAATATGTATCCGAAAATGCATCGTTGCCACGGTAGGTGACGCTGACGATTGATAGTTCCTCTGATCATGTGTCGTGTGTTACAGGCCGTGTGATTGACGCAGCGAACTGTAAGCAGCAGAACGGTCCGGTATTCCATGTCGACAACAAGCCAAGATGGTGTTTGTGTACTGCCAAGCAAATGGAAATGGTCGAGAAGCAGTAGGGTCACACAGAAAGATGTACCTTCACAAACATCAAAGACATAACACAATTTTTTGGGCGCTTGTGTGATAATGGGTCCTTTCAGACAGATGAACGAGTAGGGAAGGGTGGATAGTGGGTACATCACATTTGTAGGACCAGGTTCTACAGGATATCGGGAAAAACTCTAGTACATGTTCTAGGCAAGTGGCCAGCCAACATGATGTCAGCCAAAGTACGATTATGTGTTTCCTGCATGACAAGCGCTATTATCTCTATCACCTGCAATCTGCAATCCCATGGAAGCCATTGTGCACAACAGTTGTTGTGAAGTGGATGCAATGTAGCTCTGTACTGTGCTCCAGGAGGATTTGTTGTTGTTGGACGCAAACTGTCCATTTCCAGATTCATGTTCGTTGGACATTATTTTCTCAGTTCCTAGACAGGAATCTATCCCTGCAGTTTGATGGCTTATCAGTGTTCACCCATATAAAGAGAAACATAATAACGAAAATCACAAAAAGCGATTTACTTAGATTTTTACAGACTACTCTAATAAACATTTGCATGAACATAGGCTTTCTCTGTTTTATGTATAAATATATATGAGATATACAAAGGGCAAACATTGTTACCAAAAGTCTCTGAAAGCACTTGACTGCTTTACTTCAGATTTTTACAAGTTACTATAATAAACCTTTCGACACATCTAGGCTATTTACTTTTTAATATATAAACATATTGTATAAATATATCCATAAAACAGTGAAATGTTGTTACCAAACAGGAAAGTTGTATTTATAGCTTATTGGCTTATGATTAGATTACTATTACAGCAAGAACGATAAACACAGCTCAATTTCAGAGAGAGGGGGGAAGAGGAGATGGGCAAAGGGATGGGAGGAAATCGACGCAGAAAGCAGAAAGAACCAGATGAAGAAAGGGAGGAGGCAGGAGGATATGGAGAACAGAGTTGATGAGAAAGAGAGAGAGAGAGAGAGAGAGAGAGAGAGAGAGAGAGAGAGAGAGAGAGAGAGAGAGGGAGGGAGGGAGAAGAGGTGCTGGACAGCGAGTAGTAGTAGTAGAGGGATTTTGGGCGCACGACAGCAAGGTCTTCATCGCCCGTTCAGTAACAAAGTGAGGCGGGTGTCAAGAAACATCCTAGAACACGAATATAAAACGAAACAGAAAACATGGGTGATAATCGTTGAAAAACAAGAGGGGGAGAAAGGGGGCAGAAGGAGTTGGAGAGAGGGGGTGAAGAAGAAGGATGGAAAGATGTGGAGGAGATGATGGGCAGTGAATGGTAGCTGGAGATGAAGATACACAAAGAGAGAGGGCGGAGGAGATGGGCAAAGACAGGAGTAGGAGGAGATTACAAAGTATATCCAATTGCAATAAATTTTAGAAAAGTGTGCTTTCCTTTGTTCTCCATTTAATGCATCTCATGCCGAGGAACAGCTAGTCTTCTGTATAAAATTCTTACAGATTTCACGAAAAACAAAACATTTGTTGCACATATCTATCGCTCTTAGTTTTGGAGGTATTTGATTTTGGAAGCAGGACTCCTTCGCTGGACACCATGTACTAGACTGAGTCAGTGGAGAATGTTGAACACACAACAGATGTTGTTAATAGCTTGGTCACTGACCTCAGAGGGCATGGGTTTCCAGCGGTGAGGCTTGGCGGACGTGCCGTGTCCCCAGGGGAAGGGGGGCAGCGTCCATGTGCCCCGCATCGCCACACCACCGCCACCGCCCCCGCTGTTCCATCTCATAGCTGTGAAAGACAAAAATGGCCAACGTTGCCCTAGGTGAGAGCGTCGCTGATTGCTCTGAAGGCAAAACAGTAAAACTGGGATGGCAATCGCGACTTATGTTCACTGCAAGTTAAGAATAAGAGTAAAATCAAATTTGTAGAGACAGATGCAGCGTGTTTTAGGAACGACTTTAGGAGATGACAATGTAGACTAAATAAAACATTCCATATAACATGTGTGCAATGATTATTGCTTACAAAAATACAGCTGGTTATAGAGATAAGTTTTCATTTCGCATGTTCATGCCACAGTTGCACGTTTCTTTATTGATTGTCATTGTATCTTTGGAACGCAAGTTGTGCAGCTGTGCTTGAGTCAACATAATTGAATTATTCAGCTGTGATTGTTACAGCTATTTTCTGGCAGATTCTATTATAGTGTTTAGTTGTGCTACACATATACTCCAAGAGATACCCCAGACATCTGTGGGATGTCAGCCTGACTGTCATTCACCACACAGCCTAATAACGAGCAGTATTGGTCTGAGATGCTACTTCATTTCATACAAGGACCCCAGTTCTGTCATCTGGAGCACCCTTACAGCACTGTGGGACACCCCATTTAGTTGCCCTTCATGGCAAGCCATCCTGAACTTACATTTCAGCAAGATAATGCCCACCCAGACACGAGAATTTCTACTGCTTGTCTTCGTTCTTGCCAAACTCTACCATGGCCTGTGAGGTTGCCGTATCTCTCCCTTTTGATAACATTTGGAGCATTATAGGCATAAGTATTATCTGCATATACCCCACCCATATGTAACCATATTCATACAGGATGTACAGGATAAGTCATAATCTTTTTGTGATTTTGTGTTTTGGTTGTTGACTTCTTTGTCTGGGTAGGATTAATGGATTACTTACACATTATTAGGTACAATACTATTTTCCATCAGTATCTAATTCTTTAAAATTGGGTTGGATACATATTTTATTTTTCAGCTTTGATATTACTGACAATCTATCATACGATATGCAGACACTATATGTTACAAGGATGTACAATAATATTATCTGATATTTACATGAGTCAGATAGTCATCCATGTGTGATTTTGTTTTATGGCAGTACACAATTTTTCATATATTCTGTATATGTTATGACATATGTGGTTTCTTGAATTTGACCTTTTGACATGTCTGGAAATTCATTTTATGTATATGACGTAAGCATGCCACTCTATGGTTTGCACCTCAGCATTTTATACTTTGACACTACCTACAGAAGTGTTTATATTATCATTTTGACAGCTTACCATACTGCCACTTAGATTTTATTGAGGCTGTCCTTCTGCAAGGGCTACTTTCTCATGGACGTGTAGATGCTATTCATCCTTAACATTATCTTGAGTTCTACATATTCTCTGTATGGTATGACATAGGTGATTCTCTAAATTTGGTCTCTTGACACATTTTTGGGCATTCATTTTTACATATGATCTAAATAAGCCTATATTAGATTTTCAGCTTAGTATTTTATAACTTTAGTGTGATATACAGATACATTTATACTGTCATTTTGATAGTTTTATTTATATTGACACTCAGATATTGTTGATGCTGTCCTTCTGCAAGGACTGCTAGCACATATGTGTGTATTTCTTTGGTTTACTTATTCCTGAAGTTGTAGATTCTTTCAATGTGTATTATTTTCTACAGCTATTTTTGTTGCTTAGTAGATTATCACAGAATTGTGCAGTTTAATGTATCATCCAACTGACCAATAAAATTCATGGTATATTAATTAATGAAGTTGGTAATAAATAGTACATTTGAACAATGTATAGAGTGTAAATTCGTTACGGTATATTTCACGTATGTGACAATGGATGTATCTGTCGGTTTTATCAATTGATTACTGTAAATTCGCTTGGATAGTATTGTCCTTGATTCTTATTCTGTTTTTAATCTGTCTTTGTGTTGCATGGTTGGTAAATCGATGAAGATATCATTACTGTTTATCCTGACAGACCTAAAGATCGCATTCTGAAGCACCGAAACTAGTAGCAATGTAATAAATAATAGCGAAAGGATGTCTGAAGGTGTTCCATTTTATTATATCATGGGCTGGGCCGTCCAACCATCTCGAGATCTTGACGATCTAGCACGCCAATTGGACATAATTTGGTGTGATATCCCTTAGGAGGACATCCAACAACTCTTATCAATCAATGCCAAAACAAATAACTGCTTAGTACGGTATGTTGATAATTTTTACTTCTGGACCGTCTGACAGCAACTGAATAAAACACAATTTTAGTGCCATACGCGTTTCGCCTTTATTTTCTGCAAGACATCATCAGTGGTCTGGAATATGTACATATGTTAGCTATTTAATTTACATTTTTGTCACTGTGCCTATAGGTTATAAACAGTTCTGGTGGTTGGTATTTCCTATTAAGTAGTAATGTTTTGAACTGTACTTACAGGTTGCGTGGACAATTTCTTACACATTACGCTCCTGTTGCAAAAATGGTTCCAATGGCTCTGAGCACTATGGGACTCAACTGCTATGGTCATTAGTCCCCTAGAACTTAGAACTACTTAAACCTAACTAACCTAAGGATATCACACACATCCATGCCCGAGGCAGGATTCGAACCTGCGACCGTAGATCCTGTTGCATTTTTGGTGTTGTTCTTCTTCTTATGAACACCAATTTGCGGTTTTTTCCACATTCCAGAGCACTATGCACTGAACGCTTGTTTTAATGTGGAAAAAACCGCAGATTGGTGTTCATAAGAAGAATATCAACACCAGAAATGCAACAGGAGCGTAATGTGTAAGAAATTGTCCACGCAACCTGTAAGTACAGCTCAAAACATTACTACTTAATAGGAAATATCAACCACCAGAACTGTTTATAACCTATAGGCACAGTGACAAAAATGTAAATTAAATTAGCTAACATATGTACATATTCGAGGCCACTGATGATGCCTTTCAGAAAATAAAGGCGAAACGCATATGGCACTAAAATTGTGTTTTATTCAGTTGCTGTCAGACGGTCCATAAGTAAAAATTATCAACATACCGTAATATTACACGCAACTGAGGAAGACAGGACTACAAAAGTTGAAGATGTAAATAACTGCTTGCATAAGGGCAAAGGTGCGCCATTGCTTCATTGACTTACTTTCTGGTGCTCTTTCTTTTGAATAAATCATTCAATTTATATGAAACTGCAATAATTTGCATGTCTTTATATGCACACCACATATCTCCTGACCATGTCGCATTCGTGTAATTCTTTCATGGTGCATCATTTTTTCCTAGAGTATATTTGCAAATGTTGAGTAAGCCAATAGGGTATTTCACGTATGGGATTTGAAGTGAAAAACCTGCTGCTGCTTACAGTGAGTATGGCAGAAGAGAGTCTAATTCAGGTGCCAGATCAGCAGTGTTTACTGGTGTTTTCACTAAACTGCATGAAGCTAGTGCAATACAGAATGTCTATGAAGTAGGAGCCCTTATTCAATTCGTATATTGTAGTCATTCAACAAGCTCTCGCAGAATTTCTATGTGTGTTGTCTTGCCATGCAAGAATTTGACACACGTTATGTATGCACAACATCCATCTGCATCATTTACAGCAGCTTCATCACCTTAATGTAGAACATACAGATAGACAATTAGAATTTTGTCTTTGGATATCTGCTAATCATCCAGTAATCCGATTACCCGTGTTTACTGATGAAACCACTTATGGTACGTTCTTGACATTGACAATAACACTCAGAACTCACTGCGACAGTTCGATGAAAGCCCACAAGCATTTGTGAGTACACATTTTCAAGGATGATTTTCTGTAAATATGTAGTAAGTAGTATAAAAAGTTGACTGGGCTGTTCTATTGCTGCATCTTTAACAGACTCCAGCTGTTTTGATTTTCTTGAAAACGAACTTCCAATACTACTGGAAGAGGTTCCTTTGGCTGCAAGGATGGCTGTGTCCTTCCAGCATGATAGGGACGCTGTATATTCTAGTCATCAGGTGATGTATCACTTAAACTGAACATTCCCAGAAACATGTATCGAAAGAAATAGTGACTTTTTGAGCAGCACGGTCTCCGATCCTTACCATTTCAGACTTTTATCTGTGAAGCAGTCTAAAAACTAAACATAAGGGACGATCGTATGACTGAGAATAGAGCTACACTTATAAAATAACTCCAAGTTACTTTAGGGGAACTGCAAGAAAATTCGAAAGTGCATAAACTCAGAATTGGTATTTATGAAAATTAACTTTATACTGAATAATTTTCCTTTAGAGAATTCCTTCTGTGGGTATTTGTTTGGGTTGCGTTCTAACAACTCTACTTCTGTTACCAGTAAAAGTTAGATACATGTTATATGGAATGTTTTATTAGAAATAGTTTATACTATCTACTCCGGAAATATTTATTATAGCAAAAGAGTGACAGAATTGGCATTAAAAGTATATTACAAGGTAAAAAAAGCAAAAAAAAAGGCTGCAAACGTCCCTTCACTCACCGTTGCAGGTCATTTCGCCTCTTCACACTACACAGCAGACGAGCAACATATTTGAGCAGTAGGGCGACCCTCTGCTGTTCATCAACAGGTTGAATGCTGTGCTACTACTAGATCGTTTCCTGTAACTCGTGTAAGGTGTCAGACAAATAACACACATTCCATTGAATTCCTGAAACAACTTCAGTTACATCAATATGTCACACAACATAGTTATATGAAAAAGTCGGAATTTTATTGATATGCAATTCATATAAACAAGACAACATATCGTGATTATAACCCACTAACACACTAGGAATTGCACGCAAGTAATTTCCCAGACCTAAGCTACGAGATGTAGTTCTGAGGAAAGGAGAACTTCTCGATGGTAATACCCATCCCCTGTTCAGCTGAAACCTTCACAGTGGGACATCCAGCAGACATAATTCGATGCCAGAGCCAGTAGGCAGGCGGTTGGCAAAAGCCGCCCTTGTCCCCGTTTTTGGAAGCCTTTCTGTAGGAACATGGGTGGGGCCAGCAGATAAACGTTCAGAGTAACCCACCGCAAAACATTGGTGACTCACTGTGGCCACCTACGTTAAAGCTGTCACAGTATTATGTAGCACATGTTTAACTCTGCCCTACAAAAGAAATGACTCCTTTGGTAGGCTACAGAAACTCTAGTGGGTGGAGTTATAACAAGTACAATTGCTCTGATTGGACAGAAAGAAAAAGCGTGCCCACTAGCTTTGATATAGAGAAATTGCAGACAGGAAAGTTCCTTCTTCTATTACAACAAATCGTCGTTTGTCTGAGCACGGCGACTCAGTTACGTGAACACTTGTTCACAGGCTCATCTTAACTCTTAAGGAGCTAAACTGGAAAGTCTCCTAGTACAGAACATTGCATCGACAACTGACAGTTAATGCCTGTGAGCAATTTGAGGGCAACAACGTACGTGCTTTTCCAGCCAAATAGCATGTACCATGCCAATCAGCTTAGCTATGGAATAACTATGTCTCTCGGCTTCACTGAAGACGTAGGAAATATACCAGACTGTTGTTTAACAGTCTAGAGAGACTTAGAATATATTCTCAGGTTGATAGCTCGTGCCGACAGCAGCCAGTGTCGCTGCCAACGAGAGGTTAACACGCATGCTCGCGCTATGCCAGCAAGTGATATTCAATTGACACTGAGAACTGCGGTCGTCTCCGTCTCTCCTAATTTTTTCATACATTCAACCTTTAGTTAAACATATTCACGATTGTCGAGCTTAATTGAAAGGAAAACACGTGATATATCTGATCTAACGAGAAGGATTGGTCAGACACTGCAGAATGCTTTATACTTTGAAATTATTGAACTGTTTTAATTCTGCAATTATATTGGCAGTGATATTTACGTGACCTATACAGACCCCATTCATTTTAGGGTATTTTAATGGTGTATTTTAGCTTAATTGATATCTCTGGCCCCAATTGTATTTAATTTGATAGTATTTTATGGACCCCCAGACATAATCATCAACCATCTTACCATTAAAGAACCTTAGAATAATGAGGAATTTCGCCTCACAGTTGTGAACACCCAGTATCAATATTTTACCGTCTTGTACATATTATAATAATGATTACTACTTCATGAAGTTTTACTTAAAATAAAAATAAACCTTAATAACGAAAATCTAAGATTTTCATTTTTGCTAACATATTGTTACGCCTGAACATGTACACTAATTTCTGTTAGTATTTATGTTTCCTTTATAAGGAGTGTAGAGGAACGTACATTGAGACCTTTGTCTGATTACATCACTGTCTATTCTGCTGCACTCTTCCGAACTCTGCATGGTGAGTTGGCTTCTTCCTACATTGCATGCCCTGGGTTCAACACCAAATTCCTAAAACAATCACAGAACGTCCTTTTGTAAATGTGGTAGGAATATTGATCAGAACCAGCCTCACACAAATACCCACAAGCTGAAGTCTTACTTTGAGCTTACTACATAATTAAATACACACAGGAGCTGGACAAAAATATGGAAATGTATGCTTGAACATTAATGCAGTTTCTAGCCAAGAATGTGGACTGTGCACCTGTATTTGACCACTGAAGGCACCTGTACCATATCCTCAATATGTTGTAAGTATCGGTCAACGCCAGAATAGTGTTCTGTGTAGTGGTGAGTACATTACGTCAGAGCTAAGTGAGTTCAAACATGGGCAAATTGTTGGTTCTCATATGGTGGGTACTTCAGCAAGCAAGTGAGCTGAAGTGTTTTGTCTTTCAAGAGACAACGTATCAAAGATTTATACAGTGCCCAGAGAAAGTTGAAAAGCATCACCCAACGAAGAGAACTTTGACGAAAAAAATAAGAGGATAACAGCAGCAAAGTTCATTGCAGAACTGAATGACACATTCGCGAACCATGTCAGCACGAAAACAAGAAGGAATCAAGTTCCATAAGAAGGGAATTACAGGTTGAATTGGAATTCCAAATTTATCCATCGCTAGTGCAAACACCAGTGAAAGGAAAGCGTGCTACCAACCCACTAAACCTGGACTGTGGAACAATGGAAGAAAGTACTTTGGTCGAATGAGTCTTGTTTCACAATATTTACAACTTCTGGCTGAGTTTACGTCCCAAGAGTGAAACATTGCTGGGGTTTGGTGGTATTCAATGTGGCTAATGGTTACTTTTCAAGGTCACATTACTACTGTTAGTTATGTGACCATTTTGGCTGATCAGGACTATTCCATTGTAAAATTTGGTGATTCCTTGTATCGAGATGGCATAGTCTCTGTTGACGGAGCTTACATAGCCCAGGACTGATTTTATGAGCAGGAGGACGAATTATCGTGTCTCTCTTGTCCACCACAACCAGGAGATGTCAATGTTTTTGAGGCATTGAGGTCTGTCTTGCAGACAAGTGTGTATAATCACCTTATAACGAATAAGAATTTCGGGATCTTTGATTTATAGTGGTTTACGATACCAAGCCTGTAAGACAATATTTGCGATTATATTCTTTTTTTAGCTAAATTTAATAGAAAATTAAGTCTGAAGTACAGTACATTAGGTAGGTCTATTGGTTTGGTATGTTATATGGGAATATTTATTTAAATTTCACATTTTTCCAAGCTATTCTCTTATACTTTAGAACATTATTTTCATTTTTCATCTTAAAAGAAGTCAGTTATTCAGTAATTTCAATTTGTTTTATTTGGCGATAAATTGCATGTATGTCGTACTTTAAAACATGTTGGTTACAAAATTTCTCATAACATTTCATTCACCATGAAACCAAGAACTGTTATAACTTTAAAAAAAACTTAATTTTGTATAAAAAAACAGTAATATGAAAAAAATATAGAATGCTTCTTATTTTGACGATAAGGGATACACTGTATCTTTTACAAAAGTCTATTTCAATTTAAGTACAATAAAATATATTTGTTTTTATTTTTAGAGATTTTGCTAACCTCAAGAGACGTGTTTTATTTGCAACTGTTGACTCACGTATGTTAAAGACGGTGTACGAAAGTTAAATTGACAAGTTGCCATTTTAGAACAATCTAGAACTGTGTGTCATACACGCCAAAGAAGTAGTTAGCGTTTGTAACTAGCTCGAGTGGTACAATCTTTGTCCGGATGCGCCGGCCGCTGTGGAAGAGCTGTTCTAGGCGCTTCAGTCCGGAACCATGCGGCTGCTACGGTCGCAGGTTCGAATCCTGCCTCAGGCATGGATGTATGTGATGTTCTTAGGTCAGTTAGGTTTACGTAGTTCTAAGTCTAGGGGACTGAAGACCTCAGATGTTAAGTTCCATAATGCTTAGAGAGATTTGAACCATTTTTTTGTCTGGATGCGGAGTAGTGAGTTAATCTTCGTGCCGTGCACAGAATGTGCATGAAAAACTACTCTTCATACTGGAAACTGTAATTTATGTTGAAAATGCACCCGGAATGTTTTACGAAATTGTTGACTGAGGACAGTGATCAGTATGAAATCTGTGTATGCTGGAAAGAAGACTAACGATTTGCAGGAAACTGAAGCACAAACTTAATTTTTGTCATGTCTGAAAGGGAAATAAAAGAAATGTGATGCAAATGTGAGTAAGTATCTTCACTAAATGTTCGACAAACCGGTACATTTGCATCGTCCCCTAGAGAAAAAGAGGTCCGGAGCCACAAATAAATTCACAGAATAAGACGAACATTAAACTTTGTGCTCATTCCATCCTCCAATTTGGAACTGTTTTTCAACATTTCTGTTTCTAGTGCTGTAACTACGCATCTGCTGAAAAAATGTAACTAATTACCACCAAATTCCGTAACAATGACTTTTAAATGGGCATAGGAAACAACAGAGCTAGAACCTTCATCATCGCTACTGAACTTGCCCCTATTTTGTAGAGAGAATGTTACAGGATTTTCTTGAAGATCATTCAGGACCTACACAATATTACGCATGTGTCGTAGTGTGTTTTTGATGTTTGCATAGTTTTATCCATTTATCCATCCACTGCATCTCTCTTTCTGTCAGTTTCTCCCGTTCTCTTTCATTCTCTCTCTCTGTCCTTTCTACAGTATCAGTTTTCAATTAGTTACGTAGCCACATTAATTTATGTATTTACGAATTGCACTAGCTTCAGCTAGCAGTAAGCCACTGCTTCTTCGAGGAGATGACGGAATGTATTGATCATTGCTCTTTACCGTGATAAGAGCATCCTTCCATACTGAACAGCTTGTCAAGAAAAGTCTCAACTGTGTCCTGCTCAGTAAACGTTCATGAGCAGTTGCGAGAACGTCATGACTCAGCTGCCATCCACAACTCCGAAAATTTATGGAAACTGTACCCAAGGTGCACGCAACTCGCTCGATTACGCCCCAGACGTGCTTTATGTAGGTAGCTGGAAATCACCCTGACTTCCTTCCACGATTGGAGGGTGGTAGGGTGGCTACCGAGGAATAAAGGTACCTTCTTCTATGCATGGTGCCTTCTCTACAAGAAGTACAGACTCTGTCACCACTTATCCACAAACTGCAACTGTGAGTGGCTTATGGGTGGTAGCTCTAGGGCCCTTTTACAGGGTAGAAAGAGGCTAGATATACCTTAGGGTACTATAAACATTCCCCTAACCAAAAGTTCGAGGTGCATTCTTGCATTGCAACTGAAACTAAGCCATTGAGATTCACTTCATTGCTAGGGTATCAGCTGCGTCCCGTGTCAAAGGGAGACAAACGTAAAAGAGAAAGGGCCTCTTAATGCTGGGCAGTTCCAATGTACGGTGAATAATGCACTCCTTAGGGAGTATGGCTGAAGGGATGTTCACAGCTGATATCCAGCCGCAGGTTACATCTGCAGAGTGTCATTACGAACCGTCGGGAACGGATTACCAGCCGACGGCCCATTTCCATACATCGTTTACGTTAGCATTCACATGTTGTGGATCCAGGGTCAAGTGTGACATCGTGTGGCATTATGCAGTGTTCAGCAATGAGTCTCTCTTCTGTTTGTGGCGATCACATCGACGACAACGTATCTGTGGAGGGCCTAGTGACAGATCGTAAGAAGTAGTCGTTCTTGAGACCTAGATCCACACTTCTCTCGACACCAATCAACCACACGGTAGTACTCTCGACTAGAAAACTGGTGCCCGGGAGTCAGTCGCTTGTAACACCGTCCTGGTAGTCATAGTTCGGCGGCGTGGAGGTTCTTCACTGGCGACGATGTTCTTAGCACCGTCCTGAATGTCGGTAGGAATCTTCGAGGCACCGATTCGGGCAGTATCGACAGAGCCGTCCAAAATTAGTCTAGTGCGATCTCCGTTTGATTAACAAGGTAAATAAAAATGAGAAACTAACCGGTACTCCAACAGCAATAGCACTTCCCTGGCATCACACACACTGTTACCGACATGCAGCAATGCTGTTCAGTCGCTGTTCCAGTGCTGGTTATTCTGCCAGAGGCATCGATAGAATGAATATCGCACTACACTATTGTGGGTCTGCTCCAGCGAATGAGCACGTAAAATTCTACTTTAAAAATCTCTTGTCAGTAACGGGAAATAAATCGACTCTCTCGGTCGACACTGGGGGTTGCATGCCGACATTATTGGCAGTATTTCGTTGGTCTAACTCCAGCTACACATTGCAAAAACGAAATAACAAATATCTGTCAAATTACTTGAGAAAATGCGTCTGAGATTTTGCATGACATCCAGTATAATGTGTGTGTATGTGTTTTTGATTGAGTTGTGTGTGTGTGTATGTGTGTGTGTGAGTGAGTTGTGTGTGTGTGTGTGTGTGAGAGAGAGAGAGAGAGAGAGAGAGAGAGAGAGAGAGAGAGTGTTTCATTCAATTAATTTGAAGATGGTTCATTCACTTAAACTATGTACATGATGATGATGATGTACATACAATTTGAAATAAGCCAACCAATGGTAGGATGGGCCATGCGTCCACTGAGAGGTTTCCCCTTTTAAGTTATGGCGAGATACTGCCGACATAATAAATAGAATAGAGTAATAATTAACTAATTACCGTACTTTAATGTTGCTTCGATTTTTAGACATTTATTTTTAATGGTGTTGCTGATGATTGTTATTCCTCTCTGGTGTTCCTTCAGTTACGCACATGTGTGATATATGACTCGTAGAGGAAAGGATAATGTAGCCTTCCACAGAATTCGTCAGTGACAAACGACGTCTGGTCAGCCGTAAAAATATGTTAGCGAAGACGTATTATCTAAGAACCAACTCCTGTTTTGTACAATCATTATCGCCTTGGTTGATATTACAACGAGTCGCTTCCTCGCAGATGGGATGTAGCAATTGATGCAAAACGATGTCCACTGATGTCTTCCTTGTGCTCAAAGACAATCACTGGAAGGTCTTGCCTCTAAAGAGGATGAAGCTTTTTCTTTTCTGAGTCTCATTCCTGAGGAATATTTCTCAGCAGTTCCAAAAATGTACGGTCATGGCAACTACCGGCACAAAAATAATATTTTGTTTGACGGAAGTACGTGGCACTTTTATCCCGATTCGGCACCGTACAGTGCTCAAATTTTGGTGCTCTTAAAAACCACATTTGTAAACAGTTACGCAATGAGATAACGCACAATTTCATTTCAACGACTTACACTAAAAGTCTTTCTTTTATTCTTTTTCGTCTCTGGAAAGTATAAATACATTAAAGGTTCTGGAAGATATTCGTTTTCCTTTTACTCGTTTTCAAGGGTGTATTTTTCAGTTATTTTTTTAAGTACCGTATGAAAGAAATTCCACTTATTTTGGAATCACAGTTGACCACTATGGCCTCATTGTAAAATTATGTTTCATTGCTAGTAAACCGGTCAAACCAGAGCAGTGGCTAAGACATTGTACTCGTACTGCACAAAAGCAATATCCAATGTTCGTGTAGTCAAAGTGTTATACGTTTCATGTTTTGTGAGATGGCGTTTTCGTTTTGTAAAATATAGAAAATTTACGGTGCGAATGTAAAATGACTCGTTCCACATATTTACCATCTATCGTGCAAAATGATCCATGGAACATGTAACTACCTGAATATCTAACCCACCTCTAACTTTGCAGTGTCTCTAATAACGTGAATGCCAGCTGAACACTAAGCCCTGACAGTTCTTCAGTGTGATGATGGACAAAAATTATGTCAAGCAGATTTCTGGAATTTCTCGCAAACCGGGAAGGAAGGCAACCAGACTTCGCTGGCTCCCACGTCTGACACACAACTTCACGTGTCATTGTACATTGTGATCAGTTAATTCTATTGGCCTCCACTCAGAGGTCGTAATTTAATAACGCGTCCGAACATGTAGTTCGTAGGGGACTAATTTCTTTCACGGAGCCAGTGTAAACTACGGCATTCATTTGTTCCTTAAACTGAAGTCAGTGGCAAATGATTACGTAAAGCAGTCGTCAATCTGAAAAAAGGATAGAATACGGGAGTGTGTTACCAAACAAAGAGCCAAGGAATAGCACATCATTACGTTCCTAGCTCGCTCAGACAGTTATGAGTTCCTCATGAAGTTCTAATCGCGGTGCAGCTTGCCATTTTTCACATGAAAAATACCTTATCTAAAGAGTAAGCAGCTTTCAATGCGATAAAGAACCTTAAGGCCAATTAGGAATCGATTCCCTACATTTTTACTCTCAGGGACTCAGCCACGAAATGGAACATAAATTTCAGTGATTATCCATTTGCTTGTGGAGACATGAACATTGTCTTGTGTAAAAATCGATGTTACTATGTATTTTCAAACTAGAATCTCTGTCTGTTTTGAATGTTTCAAAATAACTGTCATCTTTTTTTATATATTGACTAGCGTAAGCAGAAGACAAACTAATTTCTAGTTTCTTTTAAACTCGTTTATTTCTCTTGTTCGGGTAGCTAAGGCTTTCCATTTTTTGAATCTCTAGACAACTGTTGTAATGACTTAATGCCCAGTTTATTTTGCTGATTTATTTTCCCTCACATCATCAAGTTCAAAAGAGTTAAAGTTAAATTATGAGGTAGCGATGAAGAGGTCAGCAGACAAATTTCTAAGCGAAACCCGATAAGTACAGCCTAGAAATCTGTCATGATCTTTTCAGAGTCCAAAGCTCAGTCGATAAATATTTCACTTGTCAGTATTGTACTGACCACAAACTGTATATTCATGAGAACTAGTTATCACGTCATTTCTGTATGGTAGACATGCATAGAAAAGCTGTGGATGCCCATTTAGCGACTCATACAACTCATTCTAATAACTCGTTCTCAATACAAAAACAAACCAAAGACCCAATGGAACGAATTTACTGGTCAGCATAGTAACCACGAAGATGTTACAATGTATTCAAAAATACCAGTTTCTAAAAAAAGACATATGTCACATGTAGCCAACGCTGATGTTCTCATAAGATCTGGAAAATCCAGCTGACACAACAGAAGAGCTAGTTGCACTGTTCACCAAAATGAGCGTAGGTTCACGCTGCTAGATTATTGTACGATTGTCGCTTCATGATATGTTTTTCACAACATGGAATTCATTTATTATATCAAAAATCTCTTGTCACTTTCTCTAAATTTATCTTTATGTTTCTCAGATTTTACGTAGAATTTTACGTTGATGTGCCATCTGTCAGAGCCAAGATTTACAATACCTTTTCAGATCTTCAGTCGTAAAATGTCGCTTTTTTATCTAATTTAAACTCATAGTCGTATATATGTAGCTACGTAGTCACTGGTTTATGTTTCTAATGATTTACTGTTTACTTGAGTTACATTTCTAATTATTTTACGTCCAAAACGCAATATAGACTTCCTTTCTCCTTTTTCTGGATTTCGCCGGCCATTGTGGCCGAGCGGATCTAGGCGCTACAGCCTGGAACCGCGCTACCACTACGTTCGTCGTTTCGAATCCTGCCTCGGGCATGGATGTGTGTGATGTCCGTAGGTTAGTTAGTTAGGTTTAAGTAGTTCTAAGTTCTAGAGGACTGGTGACCTCGGTAGTTAAGTCCCATAGTGCTCAGAGCCATTTGAACCATTTTTCCTGTATTTCTCCCCAGTCTGCAGACATATTTGATGCTTTGTCACACTTTTTTTCTGTACTTCTTTTTTACTATTTCGATCTTCTGATATATACTTATAATAACGTATAATGGGTTTCGTCTCATGACATAATTATCGATCTATAGGCCCACTGATCTAATATACTGATCTTTTGCTGTAACAGTTTCGAACGTGGCCAGAAGTAACAGCCGGTGTTCAACTGCCAAAACGAGCATATACAGTGAGTGACTTGCATTGTGGTACTGGTTATGCAAATAACGATTACTTCACTCATTAAGCGTTCTTGTTTTAATTTTGACGCGCGCGCGTTATGGGCTCGCTCTCAGGTCTGCTATGTCCTTCATTTAATAATTTGATGATTTTAAAATATATTGACATCTGGAGGGCTTATTTCAGTAGTGGTACAAGTCCATTACCTCTACTTTTCTGTCTATAATGCTTCTGAAATTACTGATCCAAACAAATAGAAAGAAAGGTTCATCTCTAGCAAGAATCCATATGCTAGAATATTTCTGGTATCTCAACTGCAGATTTTTCAGCGCTCATTTAACTTTAGGACTCTGTATCTCAAAATAAGCAAAAACGGACTTCTACCACTATTTAATCGGTAAGTATAATTTTAGGCTGGTCGTTGTAAATTATTTTTTGTGTGTCACTAACCGAAACATCTACTTGCTGCCTCTTTGTTCTGGTTCATAATAGACCAGTCGTACAAACTGTAAAGAAGTGAACATTCGTCAACAACAACCGATATGTAAGCCTTTTAAAATGCCTTTTAACAAATATAATATGTGCTATCCAACACGAAGAAAATGGTCAGCAGAAAACTGTTTAGTATTTTGACAACAATTTACGTCAATCTGAATAACTTAATAAGAGAATGAGTTTTATTGTGATACACACAATTCCAGGTTCACAGTTCCTGAAGAAACAAGAATGGCTTTCTCTACACAAATGTTCCTGTAAAGGCAATATCTTAGATAGTAGTTGACAAGCACTATCAACATTTTTGAAATTGTGAAATCTTTAAATTACTGTATTCATGGAGCTACTTCAACGTCCGTTGATAATCAGTTACTTGAAAGGATATTCTTGGGTTCGTAAAGAGCATTTACTTTCGTTACTCTATTTCTGAAAACTTTAACTGCAAAATAAGCAGTGAGGTAAGTCACTTCAACTTCAGCAGGATAATACGATAAACAATTTATCAGGCGAGGAATATGGCATCCGTAACATGAATGACAAACTATGAAAATTATCAAACTCTACCACTATTCGAAAGTCACGACATTTGTATCTGGTCATCTATATACTCTAATAATTATCGCAGAGAATATGCTAGCATTGCACTCTATCTTAAAGAATAAATAAACTCTGCTAAGGTCGTGAAGAGCTGTTTCATAGTATAATAATGAGTTAGGCGCAAAGATTCCCCGCTTTATTCCGTTCCTATATACGATCAACTATAACAATGTACAAAAGTGCAAGACAATCCAACATATTCTCAGACCATCTTAGTAGCAACACGAGAAGTTTGTTCATGATTGTACCACTTTACGACATCAGTGAAGTACTGACGCAGTGACATAAAATTATATCTCACTCGCTTCTTCGAATTACGGAGGTCACTGTTGATTAGACAAATCTCAGCTCTTTGCTGTAACGCTACCTCTCATTGAGAACTGAGTTTACAAGGACGAACATCATTTGACATTTGTCCAATATTTTTGCACTGCGAAGGAAACGCGACTGTTTCCTCAGCTGCTCCTAATGATATTTACACTTCGCGATAAGAATCTTAGGACTTATTGCCTGATCTATGTTGCTTAGCAGAAATATACAAATAAAGAATATGAATACCTTCAACAAAATTGCAAATTTTGAGTCGGAAGTCATAATCGTATATCTTCTCGTTCTCTTATTCGAGATTTTCAGCTACTGCTTCCAAAGCATTTGGAATTTAGATATGGCTCTCAAAGGTTCTGTCTGTGCCAAGCATATCCTTGCATCCATTGCACTACACCATCGCAGCATATTTATAGTATAGTAATATCTATGGAGTGAGCATTATGATGCGCTTAAAAGAATTTTTTGTCATCAACAAAGTATCTTGGGTTCCTGGTCAGTTTGGTATTACGTAATTGCGTAGCAAATTTTGAATGTCATTAAATCGCTACTACAAATAGATTGCGTTCAGAAACGCTGTAAACACTGTATGTGCGTTTCATAAGAATATTAATAATTTGCAATAAAATGAAATTGTTTAAAATACTGAAGGAGTAAATGGAGTAAATTTCGTTCGTTTGCGAAATGTATCACAGCTCAAATATTTCGCTATAGAAAAACAAGGTATATTTACCTCTTAATTATTGGGTTTCATGGTAATTTAATTTATTGTCAGGTCTGTATTTTAATAAATTATACTGCAGTGGCATTGCGACATGACATGATACGTCAACGCCATAATACAAGGTCCTTAAAAACATGGAATTAGGAGCTATGACACGCAGCAAGCTAGCAATTTATGTCTGCACACTATTTTTCTTCAATTTTTCATCATCAATTTTTGTCTCAAGAAGATGCAACACATTTTACATTTGCCATATTTATTCGGCGCCTTTTGTGTACAAGTAACCACCACATCTTAGAGTAAAAATTACGTGAGAACACACACAAACCTCAAAAATACTCCTTGTCATAAAATGAATTTCTTCCATTTTTATTTTCTAGTGAATCAGGGGATACAACCCGTCGGCTTTGACCAATGACGTCATACCTTAGTCATAGATAGTAATGTCTTCATTTCGTGACATAGATAATAAAACAGTTCTGCGTTCTAATAAGCGCTATCATTAAAATAATTCATTGTGAATCTATAAGCGATCGCTTGATATTCGTTAAATTATTAATTGTGTGATTAAATTAAGTTTATTGTTTGTTTCTTATTCAGACGGTACTTAATATTTTTCGTAATGATACTGAGGTAATTTGGAGTATTAATTTCTTATTGTAGAACAATTTTTGCTGTCTTATTTTCGTTTATAGGAATGCATTTGTCTATCCCAATGCATCATGACGATTTAAGAGAAGCCATGGGCGCATACTTGTTGACCACAATTTGCTTCTTGCAAATGTGTGGTCTCATTGGTGAATACGTCCGATGTCGTGAGTGCGGCGAACATATGCGCCTCACCAGTGTATCAAGTCGCCTTACTCACGACTTCTTCGTATGGAGGTGCAGCAGAGACCGGTTATGGCGATCTATTCGGAGGGGAACATGGTTCGAGAAATCTAAGCTCGCTCTGAGAGACATAAAGAAAATCACATACTGTTGATGTTAAGATATCCTTGTGGCTCTGTGTGCATGAATGTCGTGTGAGTAAGCGTACGCTAGTAGACTGGTACTCGTTTTGTAGGGAAGTTTGTGGGGAATATATGAAATATAAGGGGCCGTTGGAGGGGGGGGGGGGGGGTGTTATGGTCGAAATTGACGAATCGCATTTTGGGAAAAGGAAGTATAATAGGGGGGAACCTCCGGTGGGATTATGGGTGTGGGGGAGCAGTAGTTTCAGATCAGCATTGTGACGATGTAGTGTTCAGAGTTTTGGTTAGGTTAATTGAAGATCAGGTTGTTGAGGGTCCTACTGTTATTTCAGACGGGTTCTCTTCATATAGGGATTTAGGGGATAGGGGTTACCAACATCTAGTAGTAAATCACATTGCATTTAGATCTCTATTGACAGGTGCCTGCACTAACAGCATAGAGGGGTACTGGTCAGCGGTAAAATCTCTTATAGGGAAAGGGAAACGTCAGATTTCGACTCTTCGAAGCCACCTAGATGAGTATTCGTGGAGACAAAGCATTCCGCGGACATATTGCCCGTTTAAATGCTTTATTAAACATGTTGGCAAAATGTACCGTCCCAAATATCTCAGTTAATTTGAGAGAGGCGGCGGGGGGGGGGGGGGGGGGAAGGGGGGGTTGGTGAATGAGTGTGTGTGTGTGTGTGGAGGGGGTGGGGGTGGGAGAGAGAGAGAGAGAGAGAGAGAGAGAGAGGTTTCGTGATGTGTTTCTTGGCGAGCTTCCGTTATTCCTCGATATTTCCATGTGGTAAGTTCACTTTTCCATTTGCTTCTTTCACTGCATTTCACTATTTTGCCATATTTTACTGTTTCATTCCTCCAATATATGTATTTTCGTGTTGTGAAGTAAGTTACAGAAATTTGACAGCTGTCGGTCCTCTTTCGTTTCCCAGCACTAGTATCAATACGAAATTTTCGAATGTGTTCTTGCTATATTAAAGGGTAAAAGGTATCAGATAGATTATATAATGCTAAGACAGAGATTTAGGAACCAGGTTTTAAATTGTAAGACATTTCGAGGTGCAGATGTGGACTCTGACCACAATCTATTGGTTATGACCTGTAGATTAAAACTGAAGAAACTGCAAAAAGGAGGGAACTTAAGGAGATATGACCTGGATAAACTGAAAGAACCAGAGGTTGTACAAAGTTTCAGGGAGAGCGTAAGGGAACAATTGACAGGAATGGGGGAAACAAATACAGTAGAAGAAGAATGGGTAGCTTTGAGGGATGAAGTAGTGAAGGCAGCAGATAATCAAGTAGGTAAAAATACGGCGGCTAGTAGAAATCCTTGGGTAACGGAAGAAATATTGAATTTAATTGATGAAAGGAGAAAACATAAAAATGCAGTAAATGAAGCAGGAAAAAAGGAATACAAACGTCTCAAAAATGAGATCGACTGGAAGTGCAAAATGGATAACCAGGGATGGCTAGAGGACAAATGTAAGGATGTAGAAGCTTATCTCACTAGGGGTAAGATAGATACTGCCTACAGGAAAATTAGAGAGACCTTTGGAGAAAAGAGAACCACTTGTATGAACATCAAGAGCTCAGATGGAAACCCAGTTCTTAGCAAAGAAGGGAAAGCAGAAAGGTGGAAGGAGTATATGAGGGTCTATACAAGGGCGATGTACTTGAGGACAATATTATGGAAGTGGAAGAGTATGTGGATGAAGATGAAATGGGAGATACGATACTGCGTGAAGAGTTTGACAGAGCACTGAAAGACCTGATCCGAAACAAGGCCCCCGGAGTAGACAACATTCCATTGGAACTACTGACGGCCTTGGGAGAGCCAGTCCTGACAAAACTCTACCATCTGGTGAACATGATGTATGAAGCAGGCAAAATACCCGCAGACTTCAGGAAGAATATAATAATTCCAATCCCAAAGAAAGCAGGTGTTGACAGATGTGAAAATTATCGAACAATCAGTTTAATAAGCCACAGCTGCAAAATGCTAACACGAATTCTTTACAGACGAATGGAAAAACTAGTAGAAGCCGACCTCGGGGAAGATCAGTTTGGATTCCGTAGAAATGTTGGAACACGTGAGGCTATACTGACCTTATGACTTATCTTAGAAGAAAGATTAAGGAAAGGCAAACTTACGTTTCTAGCATTCGTAGACTTAGAGAAAGCTTTTGACAATGTTGACTGGAATACTCTCTTCCAAATTCTAAAGGTGGCAGGGGTAAATACAGGGAGCGAAAGGCTATTTACAATTTGTACAGAAACCAGATGGCAGTTATAAGAGTCGAGGGACATGAAAGGGAAGCAGTTGTTGGGAAGGGAGTAAGACAGGGTTGTAGCCTCTCCCCGATGTTATTCAATCTCTATATAGAGCAAGCAGTAAAGGAAACAAAAGAAAAATTCGGTGTAGGCATTAAAATCCATGGAGAAGAAATAAAAACTTTGAGGTACGCCGATGACATAGTAATTCTGTCAGAGACAGCAAAGGACTTGGAAGAGCAGTTGAATGGAATGGATAGTGTCTTGAAAGGAGGATATAAGATGAACATCAACAAAAACAAAACGAGGATAATGGAATGTAGTAGAATTAAGTCGGGTGCTGCTGAGGGAATTAGATTAGGAAATGAGACACTTAAAATAGTAAAGGAGTTTTGCTATTTGGGGAGCAAAATAACGGATGATGGTCGAAGTAGAGAGGATATAAAATGTAGACTGGCAATGGCAAGGAAAGCGTTTCTGAAGAAGAGAAATTTGTTAACATCGAGTATAGATTTAAGTGTCAGGAAGTCATTTCTGAAAGTATTTGTTTGGAGTGTAGCCATGTATGGAAGTGAAACATGGACGATAACTAGTTTGGACAAGAAGAAAATAGAAGCTTTCGAAATGTGGTGCTACAGAGGAATGCTGAAGATTAGATGGGTAGATCACATAAGTAATGAGGAAGTACTAAATGGGATTGGGAGAAGAGAAGTTTGTGGATCGGTTGGTAGGACATGTTCTGAGGCATCAAGGGATCACCAATTTAGTATTGGAGGGCAGTGTGGAGGGTAAAAATCGTAGAGGGAGACCAAGAGATGAATAGACTAGGCAGATTCAGAAGGATTTAGGTTGCACTAGGTACTGGGAGATGAAGAAGCTTACACAGGATAGAGTAGCATGGAAAGCTGCATCAAACCAGTCTCAGGACTGAAGACCACAACAACAACAACATATTAAAGGCGAAACCCTCGACACAACTAAAATTTGCATCCCGTCCTTCACTTCGCCTTTACACTGACTCTATATATGTCAGTTGGCGAGCAAGATACCTATGTTGCGTATAGCTATACAGCTCAAGTAACGAATGGGATACTGTTAGCGTCCAAGGCAACAAAAAATCTGTACCCCATAGTGAAGTACGGGATACAAAATGTACATGTGTCGTCTTCTTGTCTCCGTGTTGTTCAATTGAGGTACAGGTTGCAAATGTAACGTACGTCTATTCCCATATTTTCGTTACCAGTGTACATATATAGAGGTCAACGAAAGTCTGGTATACGTATTTTACATACGTAGGTCCTTCTGCCATCAGTAGTATTGATATGTATGTAAGAAAAGACTGTTAGTAATAGCGGAGACAAAATAAACAACACATCTACAATTTGTATCTCGTGTTCCATTTAGGGTTTACTGAAGCGAAGGATACATCGTTCAAGTGAACAACAGGGCAGTAATGCTACTGAAAACGAAGAAATCGACTTACGACAAACTCGTATTCCGTACTGTACTTCGAATGAGCTTTTAATTTGTATCGGGTGTTTCATTTACGATTTAGTGAAACAGGTGATACATAGTTCAAGTGAATAACAGGACAGCAATGCTACTTAAAGCTAAGAAAACAACGTACGCTAAACTTGGATCCCGTACTGCACTTAAGCAATATAGTTGGAAAGAGTTTCGATATGCAACTGACACACATGTATTTCCATTGAATTTTGCGGAGAAATACTAAGATATAAAAATCCGATATCGTTAACGTGAAAATACTACGGGCCCTTATACATGTGAAGTACGGTTTTTCTCTCTCGAATTCCTTTGTTTCTGAACATTCTTCTCAGCTCTTTCATCTTTGTAATACATGCTCTCTGCCGAATTCTGACGTTATTTGTCAAAGCCGACGGGTTGTATCCCCTGCTAAACTAGACCTGCTATTCCTAATGATATTTACACTTCGCGATAAGAATCTTAGGACTTATTGCCTGATCTATGTTGCTTAGCAGAAATATACAAATAAAGAATATGAATACCTTCAACAAAATTGCAAATTTTGAGTCGGAAGTCATAATCGTATATCTTCTCGTTCTCTTATTCGAGATTTTCAGCTACTGCTTCCAAAGCATTTGGAATTTAGATATGGCTCTCAAAGGTTCTGTCTGTGCCAAGCATATCCTTGCATCCATTGCACTACACCATCGCAGCATATTTATAGTATAGTAATATCTATGGAGTGAGCATTATGATGCGCTTAAAAGAATTTTTTGTCATCAACAAAGTATCTTGGGTTCCTGGTCAGTTTGGTATTACGTAATTGCGTAGCAAATTTTGAATGTCATTAAATCGCTACTACAAATAGATTGCGTTCAGAAACGCTGTAAACACTGTATGTGCGTTTCATAAGAATATTAATAATTTGCAATAAAATGAAATTGTTTAAAATACTGAAGGAGTAAATGGAGTAAATTTCGTTCGTTTGCGAAATGTATCACAGCTCAAATATTTCGCTATAGAAAAACAAGGTATATTTACCTCTTAATTATTGGGTTTCATGGTAATTTAATTTATTGTCAGGTCTGTATTTTAATAAATTATACTGCAGTGGCATTGCGACATGACATGATACGTCAACGCCATAATACAAGGTCCTTAAAAACATGGAATTAGGAGCTATGACACGCAGCAAGCTAGCAATTTATGTCTGCACACTATTTTTCTTCAATTTTTCATCATCAATTTTTGTCTCAAGAAGATGCAACACATTTTACATTTGCCATATTTATTCGGCGCCTTTTGTGTACAAGTAACCACCACATCTTAGAGTAAAAATTACGTGAGAACACACACAAACCTCAAAAATACTCCTTGTCATAAAATGAATTTCTTCCATTTTTATTTTCTAGTGAATCAGGGGATACAACCCGTCGGCTTTGACCAATGACGTCATACCTTAGTCATAGATAGTAATGTCTTCATTTCGTGACATAGATAATAAAACAGTTCTGCGTTCTAATAAGCGCTATCATTAAAATAATTCATTGTGAATCTATAAGCGATCGCTTGATATTCGTTAAATTATTAATTGTGTGATTAAATTAAGTTTATTGTTTGTTTCTTATTCAGACGGTACTTAATATTTTTCGTAATGATACTGAGGTAATTTGGAGTATTAATTTCTTATTGTAGAACAATTTTTGCTGTCTTATTTTCGTTTATAGGAATGCATTTGTCTATCCCAATGCATCATGACGATTTAAGAGAAGCCATGGGCGCATACTTGTTGACCACAATTTGCTTCTTGCAAATGTGTGGTCTCATTGGTGAATACGTCCGATGTCGTGAGTGCGGCGAACATATGCGCCTCACCAGTGTATCAAGTCGCCTTACTCACGACTTCTTCGTATGGAGGTGCAGCAGAGACCGGTTATGGCGATCTATTCGGAGGGGAACATGGTTCGAGAAATCTAAGCTCGCTCTGAGAGACATAAAGAAAATCACATACTGTTGATGTTAAGATATCCTTGTGGCTCTGTGTGCATGAATGTCGTGTGAGTAAGCGTACGCTAGTAGACTGGTACTCGTTTTGTAGGGAAGTTTGTGGGGAATATATGAAATATAAGGGGCCGTTGGAGGGGGGGGGGGGGGGTGTTATGGTCGAAATTGACGAATCGCATTTTGGGAAAAGGAAGTATAATAGGGGGGAACCTCCGGTGGGATTATGGGTGTGGGGGAGCAGTAGTTTCAGATCAGCATTGTGACGATGTAGTGTTCAGAGTTTTGGTTAGGTTAATTGAAGATCAGGTTGTTGAGGGTCCTACTGTTATTTCAGACGGGTTCTCTTCATATAGGGATTTAGGGGATAGGGGTTACCAACATCTAGTAGTAAATCACATTGCATTTAGATCTCTATTGACAGGTGCCTGCACTAACAGCATAGAGGGGTACTGGTCAGCGGTAAAATCTCTTATAGGGAAAGGGAAACGTCAGATTTCGACTCTTCGAAGCCACCTAGATGAGTATTCGTGGAGACAAAGCATTCCGCGGACATATTGCCCGTTTAAATGCTTTATTAAACATGTTGGCAAAATGTACCGTCCCAAATATCTCAGTTAATTTGAGAGAGGCGGCGGGGGGGGGGGGGGGGGGAAGGGGGGGTTGGTGAATGAGTGTGTGTGTGTGTGTGGAGGGGGTGGGGGTGGGAGAGAGAGAGAGAGAGAGAGAGAGAGAGAGGTTTCGTGATGTGTTTCTTGGCGAGCTTCCGTTATTCCTCGATATTTCCATGTGGTAAGTTCACTTTTCCATTTGCTTCTTTCACTGCATTTCACTATTTTGCCATATTTTACTGTTTCATTCCTCCAATATATGTATTTTCGTGTTGTGAAGTAAGTTACAGAAATTTGACAGCTGTCGGTCCTCTTTCGTTTCCCAGCACTAGTATCAATACGAAATTTTCGAATGTGTTCTTGCTATATTAAAGGGTAAAAGGTATCAGATAGATTATATAATGCTAAGACAGAGATTTAGGAACCAGGTTTTAAATTGTAAGACATTTCGAGGTGCAGATGTGGACTCTGACCACAATCTATTGGTTATGACCTGTAGATTAAAACTGAAGAAACTGCAAAAAGGAGGGAACTTAAGGAGATATGACCTGGATAAACTGAAAGAACCAGAGGTTGTACAAAGTTTCAGGGAGAGCGTAAGGGAACAATTGACAGGAATGGGGGAAACAAATACAGTAGAAGAAGAATGGGTAGCTTTGAGGGATGAAGTAGTGAAGGCAGCAGATAATCAAGTAGGTAAAAATACGGCGGCTAGTAGAAATCCTTGGGTAACGGAAGAAATATTGAATTTAATTGATGAAAGGAGAAAACATAAAAATGCAGTAAATGAAGCAGGAAAAAAGGAATACAAACGTCTCAAAAATGAGATCGACTGGAAGTGCAAAATGGATAACCAGGGATGGCTAGAGGACAAATGTAAGGATGTAGAAGCTTATCTCACTAGGGGTAAGATAGATACTGCCTACAGGAAAATTAGAGAGACCTTTGGAGAAAAGAGAACCACTTGTATGAACATCAAGAGCTCAGATGGAAACCCAGTTCTTAGCAAAGAAGGGAAAGCAGAAAGGTGGAAGGAGTATATGAGGGTCTATACAAGGGCGATGTACTTGAGGACAATATTATGGAAGTGGAAGAGTATGTGGATGAAGATGAAATGGGAGATACGATACTGCGTGAAGAGTTTGACAGAGCACTGAAAGACCTGATCCGAAACAAGGCCCCCGGAGTAGACAACATTCCATTGGAACTACTGACGGCCTTGGGAGAGCCAGTCCTGACAAAACTCTACCATCTGGTGAACATGATGTATGAAGCAGGCAAAATACCCGCAGACTTCAGGAAGAATATAATAATTCCAATCCCAAAGAAAGCAGGTGTTGACAGATGTGAAAATTATCGAACAATCAGTTTAATAAGCCACAGCTGCAAAATGCTAACACGAATTCTTTACAGACGAATGGAAAAACTAGTAGAAGCCGACCTCGGGGAAGATCAGTTTGGATTCCGTAGAAATGTTGGAACACGTGAGGCTATACTGACCTTATGACTTATCTTAGAAGAAAGATTAAGGAAAGGCAAACTTACGTTTCTAGCATTCGTAGACTTAGAGAAAGCTTTTGACAATGTTGACTGGAATACTCTCTTCCAAATTCTAAAGGTGGCAGGGGTAAATACAGGGAGCGAAAGGCTATTTACAATTTGTACAGAAACCAGATGGCAGTTATAAGAGTCGAGGGACATGAAAGGGAAGCAGTTGTTGGGAAGGGAGTAAGACAGGGTTGTAGCCTCTCCCCGATGTTATTCAATCTCTATATAGAGCAAGCAGTAAAGGAAACAAAAGAAAAATTCGGTGTAGGCATTAAAATCCATGGAGAAGAAATAAAAACTTTGAGGTACGCCGATGACATAGTAATTCTGTCAGAGACAGCAAAGGACTTGGAAGAGCAGTTGAATGGAATGGATAGTGTCTTGAAAGGAGGATATAAGATGAACATCAACAAAAACAAAACGAGGATAATGGAATGTAGTAGAATTAAGTCGGGTGCTGCTGAGGGAATTAGATTAGGAAATGAGACACTTAAAATAGTAAAGGAGTTTTGCTATTTGGGGAGCAAAATAACGGATGATGGTCGAAGTAGAGAGGATATAAAATGTAGACTGGCAATGGCAAGGAAAGCGTTTCTGAAGAAGAGAAATTTGTTAACATCGAGTATAGATTTAAGTGTCAGGAAGTCATTTCTGAAAGTATTTGTTTGGAGTGTAGCCATGTATGGAAGTGAAACATGGACGATAACTAGTTTGGACAAGAAGAAAATAGAAGCTTTCGAAATGTGGTGCTACAGAGGAATGCTGAAGATTAGATGGGTAGAT
The DNA here is from genome assembly GCF_023897955.1 of Schistocerca gregaria. NCBI lineage: Eukaryota > Metazoa > Arthropoda > Insecta > Orthoptera > Acrididae > Schistocerca > Schistocerca gregaria. Next base: position 386,409,128 of record NC_064927.1, read on the forward strand.
CACATAAGTAATGAGGAAGTACTAAATGGGATTGGGAGAAGAGAAGTTTGTGGATCGGTTGGTAGGACATGTTCTGAGGCATCAAGGGATCACCAATTTAGTATTGGAGGGCAGTGTGGAGGGTAAAAATCGTAGAGGGAGACCAAGAGATGAATAGACTAGGCAGATTCAGAAGGATTTAGGTTGCACTAGGTACTGGGAGATGAAGAAGCTTACACAGGATAGAGTAGCATGGAAAGCTGCATCAAACCAGTCTCAGGACTGAAGACCACAACAACAACAACATATTAAAGGCGAAACCCTCGACACAACTAAAATTTGCATCCCGTCCTTCACTTCGCCTTTACACTGACTCTATATATGTCAGTTGGCGAGCAAGATACCTATGTTGCGTATAGCTATACAGCTCAAGTAACGAATGGGATACTGTTAGCGTCCAAGGCAACAAAAAATCTGTACCCCATAGTGAAGTACGGGATACAAAATGTACATGTGTCGTCTTCTTGTCTCCGTGTTGTTCAATTGAGGTACAGGTTGCAAATGTAACGTACGTCTATTCCCATATTTTCGTTACCAGTGTACATATATAGAGGTCAACGAAAGTCTGGTATACGTATTTTACATACGTAGGTCCTTCTGCCATCAGTAGTATTGATATGTATGTAAGAAAAGACTGTTAGTAATAGCGGAGACAAAATAAACAACACATCTACAATTTGTATCTCGTGTTCCATTTAGGGTTTACTGAAGCGAAGGATACATCGTTCAAGTGAACAACAGGGCAGTAATGCTACTGAAAACGAAGAAATCGACTTACGACAAACTCGTATTCCGTACTGTACTTCGAATGAGCTTTTAATTTGTATCGGGTGTTTCATTTACGATTTAGTGAAACAGGTGATACATAGTTCAAGTGAATAACAGGACAGCAATGCTACTTAAAGCTAAGAAATCAACGTACGCTAAACTTGGATCCCGTACTGCACTTAAGCAATATAGTTGGAAAGAGTTTCGATATGCAACTGACACACATGTATTTCCATTGAATTTTGCGGAGAAATACTAAGATATAAAAATCCGATACCGTTAACGTGAAAATACTACGGGCCCTTATACATGTGAAGTACGGTTTTTCTCTCTCGAATTCCTTTGTTTCTGAACATTCTTCTCAGCTCTTTCATCTTTGTAATACATGCTCTCTGCCGAATTCTGACGTTATTTGTCAAAGCCGACGGGTTGTATCCCCTGCTAAACTAGACCTGCTATTCCTAATGATATTTACACTTCGCGATAAGAATCTTAGGACTTATTGCCTGATCTATGTTGCTTAGCAGAAATATACAAATAAAGAATATGAATACCTTCAACAAAATTGCAAATTTTGAGTCGGAAGTCATAATCGTATATCTTCTCGTTCTCTTATTCGAGATTTTCAGCTACTGCTTCCAAAGCATTTGGAATTTAGATATGGCTCTCAAAGGTTCTGTCTGTGCCAAGCATATCCTTGCATCCATTGCACTACACCATCGCAGCATATTTATAGTATAGTAATATCTATGGAGTGAGCATTATGATGCGCTTAAAAGAATTTTTTGTCATCAACAAAGTATCTTGGGTTCCTGGTCAGTTTGGTATTACGTAATTGCGTAGCAAATTTTGAATGTCATTAAATCGCTACTACAAATAGATTGCGTTCAGAAACGCTGTAAACACTGTATGTGCGTTTCATAAGAATATTAATAATTTGCAATAAAATGAAATTGTTTAAAATACTGAAGGAGTAAATGGAGTAAATTTCGTTCGTTTGCGAAATGTATCACAGCTCAAATATTTCGCTATAGAAAAACAAGGTATATTTACCTCTTAATTATTGGGTTTCATGGTAATTTAATTTATTGTCAGGTCTGTATTTTAATAAATTATACTGCAGTGGCATTGCGACAATACATGATACGACAACGCCATAATACAAGGTCCTTAAAATCATGGAATTAGGAGCTATGACACGCAGCAAACTAGCAATTTATGTCTGCACACTATTTTTCCTCAATTTTTCATCATTAATTTTTGTCTCAAAAAGAAGCAACACATTTTACATTTGCCATATTTATTCGGCGCCTTTTGTGTACAAGTAACCACCACATCTTAGAAGTAAAAATTATGTGAGAACACACACAAACCTCAAAAATTCTCCTTGTCATAAAATGAATTTCTTCGATTTTTATTTTCTGATTAGAAAGTTTTAATCATCGTTCTCCCTAAAGGAAACATAGGTATTCTCCAAGTTATTAGTACTATTGGCATGGGTCCTTATTATGACTACTATACCATAAGCACAAGGGTTCAGAAATTTGTATACTAATTAGAAAACAATTTAGACCACCATAAGTAAATCTTATTTGGCAATGAACATTGCTCGAAATAGATCTATGTGCAACATACTGATGACTTTCCGCTGTTGCAGTATAGAATTTATGTGAGACTTATCTCGTAAATATGATCATGCATCAGATAAATTGGCCCTATATTACTTCTTATTTCAGCACATAAAGTACATCTTATAGTATGATAACTGCAATTAAATCTTCGTGGTGTTTATTTACGAACATTAACTTTTCTCCTTTGACATATTTCGATTTCCGTCAGTAGCAGCAACAGTTGTTCACCATGTGAGGACACTTTCCGTCGTGTGTTGGGAAGAGTAAGTTCTTCCTTCTCAGTGCTAGCTCATGTTTGGTTGAAAACTTCAGTGCCCTCACACACTGCATCACACGTGGCCAGAGTGTGAATCAAATATGATCCTCTTGGAAGCCAAATAGTTATTCCGAAATGTAATAAAACGAATTAACTAATGAATAAGAGATTCGCCACTGGGCTTTATTACCTAGAAAAGAATGAAATCAAGTTTTGCTGATCTTCATGTCTGATTATGCTCATGAGGAACGGGGAAACAATTGTTATCAGCAAACAAAGTGAAAGTTATTGCTTTAAAAGCACAGAACATCAAAAAAAGTTCCCTGCTTCGATTATTCCAATACACTCAAACTTATTCACAAACTACTCGTACAATTAATGAATAACTGCATGGAAAAACATCATATAGATAATTCACATTGTGCGACTCCTGCGTGGATTTAGAATGAGTTTCAGGTTTCTCCATTGAATTTCACTTTTGATGTGATTCTCAGTAACGTTTCCTGGATGAAGGCAATGGTATTCCTATCTACTCCTAATGTGCAGGATGAGGCAGGAGGAAAGTTATAGGCTTTTAGGGGTGATAGTATTGGTGATTCTGAACCAAAATCGTCGTATGAACATAGTCCTTTTTCAAAAGAAACTAATTAAAACAATGGGGAACCGGACAACTACAGGTGACAGTAAATGGAACATTGTTATCTAATGTTTTGTTTAATATTGTGCATTTTCTCACTAAATATGCTCAGGAAGTCCACCGCCAACTGCAACGCATTTGTAGACAGCTGGTGTGTAGCTAATCTGAGCATAATCGTACGGTCCTTTACTTGAGCACACACATGTAAATTTCGCGCGTGTCCACCCTGCGCTTGTAGACTTCAGTCTTAAGCCAACTTCTTAAACAGTAGTCTAATGGAGTGGGATCGGGTGACTTCGGTGACCAAGAAATGACTCAAGTGACTGTCGCCTGCGATTTTCAAACAGTTGTATGTTGGACACGACTAAGAAAATGGTACGTGTTCAATTGAAGTTTTTTTTTATTGAGAATCACCAATAATATCAGCCCATCAAAGCATGCATTTCCTCCTGACTCGCGCTGCATAAATACACACTGAAGTGCCAAAGAAGCCAGTATAGGCATGCGTATTCGAATACAACATATGCAGACACGGCGCTCCGGTCGGCAGCGCCTATACAGGGTGGTCCATTGATAGTGACCGGGCCAAAAATCTCACGAAATAACAATCAAACCAAAAAACTACAAAGAAAGAAACTTGTCTAGCTTGAAGGGGAAACCAGATGGTGCTATGGTTGGTCCGCTAGATGGCACTGCCATAGGTCAAGCGGATATCATCTGCATGTTTTAAATAGGAACCCCCATTTTTTATTACGTATTCGTGTAGTTCGTAAAGAAATATGAATGTTTTAGTTGGACCAACTTTTTCGCTTTGTGATAGATGGCGCTGTAATTGTCACAAACGTATAAGTACGTGGTATCACGTAACATTCCGCCTGTGCGGACGGTACTTGCTTCGTGATACATTACCCGTGTTAAAATGGACCGTTTACCAATTGCGGAAAAGGTCGATATCGTTGATGTATGGCTATTGTGATGAGTGACGAGTGATGAAAATTCCCAACGGGTGTGTGCTATGTGTGCTGCTCGGTGTGTGCATCCAAGTGTCCGGACCGTTCGCCGTATAGTTACGTTATTTAAGCCATTCCAAGTACCAAATTAATTTTTTTTTAAATTGAATTTTTTATTCGTTAATTATAATGTACATAGTGTGTGAACCACAATAAGTACAAAAAGAGCGAAAGAATATTTATGCATGCTGTTGTAATGGCAAAGGTCCGGAGTTCGAGTCTCGGTCTGGCACACAGTTTTAATCTGCCAAGAAGTTTCATATCAGCGCACACTCCGCTGCAGAGTGAAAATCTCATTCTGGAAACTTCCCCCAGGCTGTGGCTAAGCCATGTCTCCGCAATATCCTTTCTTTCAGGGGTGCTAGTTCTGCAGGGTTCGCTTCTGTAAAGTTTGGAAGGTAGGAGACGAGATACTGGCAAAAGTAAAGCTGTGAGGAGGGGGCGTGAGTCGTGCTTGGGTAGCTCAGTTGGTAGAGCACTTGCCCGCGAAAGACAAAGGTCCCGAGTTCGAGTCTCGGTCCGGCACACAGATTTAATCTGACAGGAAGTTTCACTATCCTTAATGATTCGTTAAATATCAGAAACAGGTTGTTGTAAAATCAGAATCACGTGACAAATAATATTTATCAAAATAGGATGCTGGGATCTAACAGTATCGTATAGCATACTTAACTGTATTCAAGTCTTAACTATTTATTTCTTGTGAAATGGTACAAAACACTTCACACACCGTGTTACACGGCATTTAACGCTATATGTTTTTGGTTTCCTGTTGCATTTAGCTTACACATCTTCTTTGCGTGCTTCTTTTGTCAATCATGTGACCAATTCCATGAAACCTGATATCTGGTATCACTCTCAACTGACTTGAGGGGTATTCCATTGGACGTCCAATATTCGGTCTTCCAGTGTCCAATTTCAGGTATGTAATTGTAACAGCACGTCTGAAATCCAGTAAATCCAGTGCATTTTTCCCATGTACTAGTCTGTAGAAGAGCCAGGCATTTACAAGGGCCGTTTCCAGCATACGTGTAAATAGGACCCAGTACCATTTTTCCCTCTAATTACCGTCGCATATTTACCAACTAACCAGTCATGGTGGTCAACATCTGCCATGTACGCGTTATACGACTGCAAAACGGCAGGTTGTTGCACTTGTGTCTTGTTACTTGCTTGTCTACTGTACCGCGTAGCTGCACCCAAAGGTTCAGCTTTGTCAAAATTTGTGCCAATTGTAACGCATCTGTAGTCGTGCCATCAAACAAATAAGACTTCCCCATTCCTGCCGAACTGGTAGTCATAGTTTCCTCGAACTGTCTTTTTCAGTTCGTTGCTGCTCAGTAGTGGACAGTCACCAAATCTATTTTCTCTGACAGTCCCAGTTGCTCGAAAACCCAAATTTCTCAGATGAATCAGAAGATCTCTACTAGTGAAGAAATTGTCAAAGTACACACAATGATTCTCGAGCTTTTCAGTGCAGTCCAACATGTTTAGGACTACTCTTGATCCCAATAGTACGTCATCCCTTGCAGTACCTTCTGGATCCTTTCCACGGTATAGATCAAATTTGAAACAGTAGCCACTTGTTCCACAAAGAGAGCACAACTTATAGTCAAATCTAATGGGCTTGTTTCGGATAAACTGTTTCAGTCCACTTCGTCCATAGTATTTGACAATCATTTCGTCAATTGACAAATTTTCCTCAGATATTCCAAATTTTTTAAAAGATTCATTTATGATTTTCAAGAGAAGTCTAGTTTTGAATCTGCGATCGTGTCTGTTTTCATTGAAAATGAAGCAATGTTTTCAATTTCTTTTTATTTATTCCTTGACATAGCTGTCTTTATAGTTGGTATGCCAACATCTTCATCTTCAGACCAGTGTAAATACCTCTGTCCATCTGGAACTAATGGGTAACATATTCATAAATATACTTACATAATACGCTGTAAATTTCAAAGTAACTTCATATCCCAAAAGAGGGGTCGTTACTTACCTCAGCAACAAAATCTGGTAAAATTACCACGTTCTAAAGAGAAAATACATCCGCTGTAGCAGAGTTTCATATTCGGACGTGCAGCAATACAAATAACTGAAATGATAAAACCATGTCCCAGTGTCCTATTTCGAGTACACCAAATTTTATAACAATGGGAAACAATGAATATTACTGCAATTGAGCTAACAATGCAAATAGTTTAAAAGAGACATTGTTGACTATAAATGACTATAAATAATCACAAAAAGATCTTTGCCACATATTGCAAATGTTACTAAATTGTCGATAAAGTAAATACCTGTAATAACGAAAAGTGTGCTTCAGTATGAAATAATCTATTAATGGTAGGATTTATTGATTTTAATTTCCTGTAAGCATACATTTGTTATAAAAAGCATCAAAAAATAACGTAGAACAGTAATAGTTGCAAATTAATAATTTATTGTGTATTTATAAATAAATATGTGCTCTGTCCTGAAAATAGGGCACTGGTACTTAATGGGTTAAGGAAGCAGGAAGTCTTCAGCCACATGTGAAACGTGAAACACGACCTTCAACAAATAAGGATGCCCAAGTAGGTGTTTTAGCTGCTGTTGTGGCTAATCCGCACAAACTGACAAACTGAGCGAGAATCGGGAATCTCAAAAATGTCGGCGTTGAGAATGCTACTTCAACATCGATTGCACCCATACCATTTTTCTATGTACCAGGAATTGCATGGCGACAACTTTGAACGTCGTGTACAGTTCTGCCTAGTGTATTCATCTCTTGGTCTCCCTCTACGATTTTTACCCTCCACGCTGCCCTCCAGTGCTAAATTAGTGATCCTTTGATGCCTCAGAACATGTCCTACCAACCGGTCCCTTCTTCTGGTCAAGTTGTGCCACAAACTCCTCTTCTCCCCATTCTATTCAATACCTCCTCATTAGTTACGTGATCTACCCATCTAATCTTCAGCATTCTTCTGTAGCACCACATATCGAAAGCTTCTATTCCCTTCTAGTCCAAACTATATGTTGTCCGTGTTTCACTTCCTTGCATGGCTACACTCCATACAAATACTTGCAGAAACGACTTCCTGATACTTAAATCTATATTCGATGTTAACAAATTTCTCTTCTTCAGTAACGCTTTCCTTGGCATTACCAGTCTACATTTTATATCCTCTCTACTTCGACCATCATCAGTTATTTTGCTCCCCAAATAGCAAAACTCCTTTACTACTATAAGTGTCTCATTTCCTAGTCTAATTCCCTCAGCATCACCCGACTTAATTCGACTACATTCCATTATCCTCGTTTTGCTTTTGTTGATGTTCATCTTATATCCTCCTTTCAAGACACTGCCCATTCCGTTCAGTTGCTCTTACAAGTCCTTTGCTGTCTCTGATAGAATTACAATGTCATCGGCGAACCTCAAAGTTTTTATTTCTTCTCCATGGATTTTAATACCTACTCCGAATTTTCTTTTGTTTCCTTTACTGCTTGCTCAATATACAGATTGAATAACATCTGCGAGAGGCTACAACCCTGTCTCATTCCCTTCCCAACCACTGCTTTCCTTTCATGTCCTTCGTCTCTTATAACTGCCATCTGGTTTCTGTACAAATTGTAAATAGCCTTTCGCTTCCTGTATTTTACCCCTACCACTTTTAGAATTTGCAAGAGAGTATTCCAGTCAACTTTGTTAAAAGCTTTCTCTAAATATACAAATGCTAGAAACGTAGGTTTGCCTTCGTTAATCTTTCTCCTAAGAAAAGTCGTAAGGTTAGTATTGCCTCACGTGTTTCAACATTTCTACGGAATCCAAACTGATCTTCCCCGAGGTCGGCTTCTATCAGTTTTTCCATTCGGCTGCAAAGAATTCGCGTTAGTATTTTGCAGCTGTGACTTATTAAACTGATAGTTCGGTGATTTTCACATCTGTCAACACCTGCTTTCTTTGGGATTGGAATTATTATATTCTTCTTGAAGTCTATAAGCTCCATTAATTCATGAATTTTGAACATTCTCTCAACTTTCTTGAGAGCTCTCTTTACTACCCCAAATACCTTGTCACATGGCGGGAATGAATGACCGCGGGTAGGGTAAGAATGTTCATTCTTTTCAAATCGATCTAATCCCACAAGAGTTAAATGCAGGCAGATCTTTGTGTTTTGTTTGTCCTGTCCCGAGCAGTTACCGGTAAACAGAAGTACGTTTTTCACATCTTGGGCTATTTATTCATTGATGAAGCTGAATGGAAAAGTACAAACTTCATTGGGTCCTTTCTTCGAATTCCCTTCGTGACACAGATAAAAAACAGATGCCCTTGTATGTCGATTATGTGCACAAAATACTGCAATAGTAGAACAGCTCTTGAGCTGGGACACGAGGAAGTTGAACATTTTGCATGTAGTCGGTAAGCCTTAACATACATTTCCCTCTTCCGTCTTTCGGTGTCTGCCCACTACATAGCATTTCGCGAATTCTTTTAAGTCTAGCATCAGTTACTGCATAAATACTTACAAAAGCTTTTCTACATGCCTCAAATCTTTTGTCTCCAACGAGGACACAGTAGCTAAAAGATTTTTCAAGCCAGCACTGCTTCTCATTACTTGGCAGTGTCTTTTAACATCGTTATCTGTGACCAGTCCTTTCAGGTCAAGGTATTGGTCATTCTTTCTTTCCATGATTAGAAAATGCGTTAACGCTTGAGTTCTGTTGTCTTCTACAATAACACTAAAACAGCTTCTTCGAGAATTGCAATCTTCTCATGCCACCTTTTTCGGAATTGCTTTGCCTCTGTATTTCACATGAATTTTAGCTTTCTTCGTAATATTTCTTTGATATTCCGAAGAATGTTTCACCCTTTTTCTTCTCATAATTGCTGGTACAAGCCACATCATCCATTTTCGCAAGAATACTAAAACCAACCATGCCAATTTCTTCCGTACAATTGTACCGTACTTTGCCGTAATGTCATCAGTTGAAAAGAAAAATAACCGAAGTCCTGGACTTCGGATGCTTCTGCACTTAGCTCAATGTTCCTACCTCTGTTTGAACGGCAACAAACAATGACTTTGGCTGTTTTCGTGCACAGTCTGTTGGAGTTACATGCGGAGTGTGCATTTTTGCCTTTAACTCAGTTTTCACCAAAAGTGGACGTAGAAAGTTTTTGCAATCAGTGATTCAAATATAAAAAAAGATTTGTATCCATTTTCATAACAACGACATCACTACCTGTACAACTTCCAGCTGTATCTATGGTCTCATCACCAGAGCTTCATCCGTTTCCGAGTTACATTGCGTCCCAAAAATTACAAGCAACGTGAGTAAATTTATCGAACACCCTTTTGTTCAGACACTTGTCAGAAAGTGTCCTACACTTCACAGTATTTAATTAGGACAGTAAAACAGCAGAACTCACTAATGCAGAAGTGATGTCTTTGTAAAGTGAATAACTTGAACTCGAGTACTGACCTGTATTGTGTACGCTTGACATTATTCCACTCTGGAGGCGATCTAGATTTATATGAGATTAGAAGTAACAAAGTTCAAAATGCCACGAACGCTTTTAATTCAGTTAACCGGTTTCGGCAAAGTATATTGACATCTTCTACATCTACATCTACTTAGATACTCCGCAAGCCACCGCACGGTGCATGGCAGAGGGTACCATGTACCGCTACTAGTCATTTCGTTTCCTGTTCCACTCGCAAATAGAGCGACGGAAAAACGACTATCTATTTGCCTCCGCATGAGTCCTAATTTCTAGTATCTTATCTTCGTGGTCCTTTCGCGCAATGCATGTTACCGGCAGTAGAATCGTTCGGCAGTCAGCTTCAAATGCCGATTCTCTAAATTTTTGCAATAGTGTTTCTAGAAAAGAACGTCACCTTGCCTCCGGGGTTTCCCATTTGAGTTCCTGTAGCCTCCTCGTTAGCACTTGCGTGTTGTCCCAACCTACCGGTAACAAATGTAGCAGCCCGCTTCTGAATTGCTTCGATATCTTCCTTCAATCCGACCTGGTACGGATTCTAAACACGCGAGCAGTACTCAACAGTAGGTCGCACCAACGTCCTTTATGTGGTTCCTTTACAGGTGAACCACTCTTTCCCACAATTCTCTTAGTAACCCGAAGTGGACTATTCCCCTTCCTACCACAATTCTCACGTTTGCTTTCAAATCTTTCACTTGTTTCTCTACTCCAGGTGTGCTTAACGACGTCGCCCATAAGGGAGTCTGTATTTTTGTGTTCGATTCTCCTGTGTGAACGATTTCTTCAACGTGAAATTTTAAACTCCGGCTTCCTTTTTTCTATCTTCAAACTGCCACACCACGCTGGTTACCGAGGGACTGAATGGAAGTCTTAGAACCGCTTAGCGATTTTACACACGACGAGAATTTTCTGGGTTCTCTGCCATATCTTTTGCTAAGGTGTGACGGTGGTAGTTTGTAACATTACAGGACATATTGGGACATATTGAAGTATTCGATACTGTAGACTTTTAGGGGATGTCGATACAGATATGCAAAATGTAAAGGGAAACTTTGGTGATGTTTAAATATTGTACTGTGTCAATATTAGGACATTTTGCACAGAAAGAACAAAAATAGAATTAATGTAAATATATATTAGTGTTAGTAACCTATTTTCATTCAATTTTGTAATCATATTTCATTTTGTAAAAGAAAGACTCACTGTTTGCTGTAGCTCTGATTAATTGTATAAATTATCAGTTTTGAGCTAAATTATTTCGTATAATAGGACAAGATACTTTTAAAAACTCACCAGCTAAAGAGAAAGTCTGTAAATGAACGTTTAATGCACACTTCTGGAACTTTCTATGGAGAAATTCTATATTATGATCGCAAAAATACGAAAACTTGTGAAAACTGTTTCATAACCTAATTTCGAAAGACGATTTGTATCAAGAAATATTGCTAAAAAGATTTATTTACGTTTTGAAACACGATTTAAATCATTTTACATATAAATAGTTGTTCTAAATCACTCACGGAATATCCAGAATCAAATGTCAAGATATTTCTGGAAACATCGGTACAAATCTGCTGAAGGTTATCCAGAAGCTGGTAGAAAAATGTTATAAAATCTATTTGGAAATTATGCTTGTAAGAATTTATATGTACTGATCCTTTTACTTACTTTAATCTGTACTAAAATTCTGTAATGTCTAATTTAGTTTTAAGTCGTGAATTGCTATCGTATTGTAAACAAAACATTGTCAAAGACTCTCATTGTTTGGAAAGATATTAATACACCTAGGAGTTGTCAGTTGCCAGTTCGGATATGCAGTGCGGTTAGCTCTGAGAGTCAGTTGTTGAGTCTGTGAATTCTGTCAGTTCTGTTTGTAAATAAACGTCTGTAATGAAGAATTACTTGTTGTCGTCAATATGAACTCAAGACCTTTTTGCACGAAGCAGACACCTCCTAATGCAACGTTTTAATTTGGTTGAGGAAGCTGGGATCGCTATAAGTGCAAACAAATTGAAGTGGAACGTTTTAATTTAGTGTTGAGGAGCTGAAATGTTATAAGTTGTATGCCTTTCGCACAGATCTTCTCACAGGCCCACAAATCTCTACTAAACTTCGCTTGTCGTCATTTATACTTTCCCTTTCGCACGGAGAGTGCAACAGCCTCTGCTTCTACAGTATCTGCCGAATTTCGTTATTTAAGTATAGTGGGTCTTTTCCGTTCTTTATTCACGTACTAGGCACATAACTCGCGAGACCACGATTTACAATATAGTTAAACTTTGCCCACAATTTCTCTACATTCATCTTACTGGAACTAGGTGATGACAGTTCACTGTCTAAGTTAGATGTTAATAACTGCTTGTCTGCTCTATCTAGAAGAAACACCCTCCTAAGCTTCTTGACTGACTTATTAGCTTTCGCAATCATAGTTGTGGGAACATGAGCACTCGTCTCTTAGACGGTGCCTAGGAAGCTGCTCTCTCGCATAGTTAGACAACATACAAGCAAATGATATTAATGGAGTTTATTACAGTAATTGAGCTGACATTACTTAACTTGAGAATGTAAAAGGTGGTTTTCAACCAATTGGAGACATGCAAATACTCAATGTTCTTCGAAATATACAATTTCCATGCCAGTAATTAATATGAATCACAAGTCACGGCTCTTCTAGTGCGTCCGAGCCTGGGCGGCGAATCGATTTTATTTTCTTCGTGTGGAGGTCGCACCTGTCCTGGAGACGTCCAAATCAGCATGCTATTGGCTGACGTCGTCTCACAGCCTTCTCTGATGTATCGTTCTCGATCTTCATGCTGGCGGTTGTCGTTACGCCGGAACAATTGTTGCTGGAAGAGGTCGTGATCGCTAATGCTCGTTAGTATACTAACATTGCCGATAAGGTCCAGCGTATTTGTAGCTGGAAGGTCTAAGGTATTTCCGTGGTGTGTGGATTGCCGAGCTAGCTGCTCAAGACAGTATTCAGAAAACGTGTTCAAAAGCATTGCGCATGACTTTCTGCCTGTACCCTCCAGAATGAATCCATAGAGATCCCAACCTATGTCGGCAGATTAAAGCCGCCTCCAACTAGTACTGAATGATCTCGTCCATGTGTACGATCATTTGAATCACATAATAAAAATACATACCAGGAACATGTATGGCATAGTATATCAGAATGTCAAGCGTAAAACAATCATTATATAAAATACCACACACAATGGACATATATAGCATATTCGCTGCACTGTCTATGATATTTTATGGCTCAAATGGCTGTGAGCACTATGGGACTTAACTTCTAAGGTCATCAGTCCCCTAGAACTTATAACTACTTAAACCTAACTAACCTAAGGACATCACACACGTCCATGCCCGAGGCAGGATTCGAACCTGCGACCATAGCGGTCGCGCGGTTCCAGACTGTAGCATCTAGAACCGCTTAGCCACACCGGCCGGCTATGATATTTTATTAAATGACTATTTTACATTTGAGATGTCGATGTACTATGCCATGCGTGTTGTTGATATGTCGTTTTATTATGTAACGCAAATGATTGTACCGATCGATGAAATTCCTTGAAGTGTAGCACATAAGATCAGAGGATGGCAACATAGTTCGCCAGAGCCGGTTATCTGAATAAATGCTCTAAAAAGTGATCGTGGCATTTTTGAAGTTTGTTACTTCTTTTTTAATAACCTATACTTATTGAAAATAATCCGCTGACTTCACATATAATTATTTTTATCCTGCTAAGTTATATTCATATGCTTTATCATGTCACATGTTCTCATTTCGGGGACTGTCTATAACAATTTAACCAAAGGTTTGCGCTTCGTAAAGGCAGATATTTGTCTGCTTCTTGTATCCACCACAGTGTAAACAAGCAATTTAAAATTTCGTACTCTTTAGAGTCACGCATCATTTGTTTTTCAAGTTTCGAGAAACAAAATTGCTCTTTTTTTTAGACTGCGATAAACGACTCTGTCTACAATTTCAAAATTTAATCCTAAGAAGCTGAAATTTATTTTATTACAAAAGTGTCAGTTTAAGCTTCGATTTCTCATGGAATACAATAACACTGTACCATTTACTTGATTTTTACTAAAATCCGAAAAATATACTTTAGAAATTCCCCCTACTTATTTTTAAAAATTCTGGTTTTCATTTGTGTGCTGATAAACAGTGGTTTAAATTTGATAATGGAGAAAGGACGGGTTTACTGATAAGGAATCTCTTGTGTGCGAGATAGCAAAAGGCCAATGACGTTTACAGCATTCTACGCCCCGCATATTGTCTATCATGCAGCCACAATAGTGGCTGCTAATAGCCCAAGAGGCTGGAGGTATGCGTTGGTGAGCACAACATGAGGCTGTACCGGGCGTAGATGAACAGCTTAGTCGACGAGTAAGTGACAGCTTTGCTACAGTGCTAGTGGTGTTGATACAAAGCAGAACAATGACAACGATAAGCAAAAAAACATCCGCAGAATATCTACAACAGTTACCAAAGTTTACATTTCGTCAGACAGGAACCCAAGGAATTTCATAGGTTAAGAAAGAAGTGACAGATGAAATATTACCGTTTGAGCAATATCAGTTAGTGTGATGTATACTCTCGACTGTGCGCAAAATACACATGAGGAGTACAATGATGATGATGCATTCTTGACAAGTGAAAGTGATATAAAATCACATATCAAGCCATGTAGTTCTCATCCTTATCGCACATGGAGCCACACATCACGTTTCCAGTCAACCGTAGTAAAGGACAATCGTTGTCCAAGGAATGGGAGCTAAAAAATAATTACGTACATGGAAGATCATACGCAGCATAGTAAAAAAACAGTTATTAACAGATTTCGAATAGGTCAGCAGCAACATGGCCTGTTAGTGCATAAGAAAAACTGCGAACAAAGGAGCACAAGACGCACTTACTACAAAAACTAGTGTTTGTGCGTTTCAAGGATCTCGACACAGTTTACATGATGTGCATGATAGTGACCTCCTACGTTCGGACGACATAGATTATAGTGATTTCAAGCGAACCAGTATATGGTTGCATAACTTCAGACATCGCTACATAATTGGAAAACGAACAAAGCGTCAACTAGACGATGCACAGCAAACTGGGAAATCGGTCCGATAATTTGTAGATGAGATAAACAAACTTACTTTTTCTTGATTCCTGGCCTCCGTACAAAAGTCATACTGCTTTAGAGGCAACTATCGTGTCTGAAAGTGCGCCTGCTTAGCTCAGAGGTAGCATGTTTGCCTATCATGTAGCAGGTCCGGATTCGATTGTCAGCCGGGTTAGTGATTTGTTTTGTGTTGTCCTCATCATCCTCCCATCATCACTGACATGCAAATCACCCAGTGTGGCATCATCTGGAATAAGTCTTGCAACCCGGTGGCCGGACTTCCGCGGTTGGGGCCTTCAACACCACACAATCATTTCATTTTTTTTCTTTCCTAAAAAGTGTGTGACATCGCAATTCATGCCACCTGGAACTACTGGACAAATTCAGACTCTGGGTGTTTTTTTTCCGTGTCTGCGAGTTCGCCTTCGATTTCGATGGTACGAACGTTTGTGATCACTGTTGAGCGCCATTTTTCTTTCGATGTTCACGGTGCGAGTTAATGGTTTGTTTGAACATTTATTGAATGTCGACGATGTCCATTCTCTCAAGTGTAACGCACACATCCTATAGAAAGTTGATGTCTGCACTTCACGGACACTCATTTTCTGTCGCCCTCCTGATGCCCATGATGAGTCATTAGAAGCTAATATTTTCCTGCCAAAATTGTTAACACAACACTTTCAAGACTGAACTTGCGACCTCGCACTCAAGGTGTTCCTTGTGAGACGTTCAGTTAAGAATATTATATTACATAAAGGAATTAAGAGATGTTAGTAACAAACACCAGTAATTTTCTTTGAACGTCAAGTTGAAGTATTAGACAGATTTAAAAAAAAAAGTTTGATTATTAATGTTTGTATTCCCCATCATGATTCATCATTCAAAATCAATGTCAGAAATGGTTTTTTGAGCAAAGTCATACAGCTGTCTGGGGCCACGATTTTATTTCGAATAGCGTTGTAGACTTGCTTTAGCAGGAAGTCGTTTGACAGCGCCTCCAAATGCATTGCAGCCACACTTACCATGTGTTGTGCGAAAATTGTGTCACACTTCACATACAATCAATCATTTGAAGGCATATGTCAGTATCCTTTTTATGTGTTGTACAGCACTGCCACCAGAAAAACAGAATATATTTTTAATGTTATACAGTTTTTCCTTTGATCCTGAGAGATAATTCAGATGTTTCAGTTCATTACTTCCGTCATTGTAGTACAAAAGAGAAAGATGCAACATGATTAGGCTGAAGATGCAACACTATAATTGGATTTTGTGTTGGGGCGCAAACAAGGTAATAATGAAAAGCCTGTCTAGTTCCTGATATGTGCATTATGTAAGTCCACGACCAGTTTAGCGCTTTAAATCAAGTCTATTTTCTACTGTGGCTGAAACTTCCATTATTAATGGACAATGATGAAAATACGAACTATATACAGCAAAATGTCTACCTCTTGTGTGTTACTTTGTGTAACAAGAAAACTGGTTTGCCTCACTTTTTAAATATTTTCTAACAACGGAAGCTGTGGTTAACTGCTTTCAAACGCACTTTCGTTTACGTATAATTTTTGTCACCAGTTGGCCCCGGAGTAACTAAACGAATTAATTCACACTTGAGAGAAGAAGAGTATCTGTCACATAGTGTAAATGCATAGATGTCTGTAAAATATACAGTGGTGTAAACTTCATCTAATAGAAAGGAAAAGCTAACACAAGGATTCCCTACTTATTTGTTGGCCATTCCTTATAATATGAACTGCAGAAAGAAACCACTGCGGTGCAGCACTCTATTCAAAAACTGCTTTCTCTTTCAACCCATCCTTTCTTTTCTGTGTTTGTATTTGATGCAAACAGACGTATCCGGAACAAACAAACATATTTTCTGAGAAAAAAAATAAAGTAGTGTTTTTGATATTTTGAAAAACTAATATTGTTGGTATTTTTGCACGATTAGATAATCTCACGGCACTGTTGCGTTGCGCATCCAATTTAAGAGCTTTAAAAGTACACAAAAGCTTACAGCTTCAATAGTTTTGAAAACATAAAGCAAACAACATGTATAGCCAATACTTGTTAGAATTTTAAGTAATTTTGAACTACTCAGCTACTGCCAAATACAAAAAATTCAGAGATATCTGAGACAAGATTGTCCGGTATTAACCAAAATTGGTGTATTTGATATAATTAGTCTTCTCGTACAGAAAAATACGTTTCAGCGGTTCTCATTGAAAGGCTCTATAATATTCTTTTTCTTGGAATTACTTCCTCTTAATAACATAAAAGCGTTTTGCTCTTTCCTCTGAGTTCTTCATATTCGATAGGCAGTTGCTGTACTGTGAATCTGGACGTGGAGTGAGAATATTAGATATTGCCGTGAAATGACGTAGGGGAATCGGAAAAGCGTTTGTTAACCCATCTTTCATTAGCTTCTTCAGAATTGTCGTATAAGCGCTACACAAATTCTTACAATGTCGTCCAACTTCTAGCCGGGATTGACGCTAGGCCAGGGGTCTTTTAAGATTTGTTTTCATCGCTTTCACATGTATCCTTCTTCCTCTTTTGATGACAAGTAAAGAAGTGATATAATGCTCAATCGACCCCTCAATCAACAGGAAAATACGCCAAGAATGAACAATATAAATGTTATTGTACCTGAGAACACAAAGCTAAGGAAATCCGTTTACGTCAGAGCCGGTAGTGGTGGTAATATCACAGGCAGAGATCTTTTATGTACCTAACTGCGAAACAAATATAGTTTATAGGAAGAGTCTAGCTCAGTATAGACTAGCGTGGAGAATTGCATCAAAGCGGGGTTCGATCTGAAGACCACAAAAAAACCTGTTGCCACTAGCAACCAACATTGTAGTTGCATGGTAGTCAATATGTGGGGCGTCGAATGTCGTAAACAGCGTCATTACGTCTGGTATTCCGTAACTTTAAGTCCGCATCCGGTAACGGTTTGACAGCCTGATCGCAGTTAACACTAAAAGCGGAATCTCGAAATTCCTTAGTTATTTGAACCACATCGTGTTATTTCTAAACATTCTGGGTTTCCCACTTTTCACATCCATGTCCTAATATTGCTTTTATTGCACGTTCGAGAGATGAATGTAGGACTCACCCTTAGTCTAGGAGTAGCATCTCTTGACTGTTAATCCACATATGTTAGATCTGATATTAGGTCACACACTCACACACATACACAAATACACAACTTTGTAGAAGCCGAGAATACATAAATTGTTGATACAGTTAATTAATTGATGGGAAGATGGTGGTGTTAGTTTCTAAGGTTCTGAGGGGTGTATAAGTTGTTTGCGCTGACACGGCTCTGCTGCTTTGACCAAGGTGATAAGTGATGTGGATAACTATATTGTCTTCCTTCCCTATTTTCATTGTTTCACGCAAACAATAATTATTTGGGCAAAGTTAAGTGCGTGAAGTAGTGTGAGTAGGGTAGTAATGAGTGATGAAATGGATGGAAAAAATTACAACATAAGATTTTCATTTTTTGTACATAATTAAGACGCAAAGTTCTATACTATATTATCTACATTCTGTATATTGTACATCTCTTTCGAAGTGATTTGTCGACATAACTGTTCAGAAGCATCGAAGGATGAAAAAAATATAATTCTGTTGTTGTAGCGGACATACTCAGACACTCAGTGGATATATGACCACAAGGAGCAAAGTACGAACCTCTAATGTGACAGTAGTCCGTAAACCAGCATACACTGTTTAAAAAGTGAGGGATGCACAAATTTATCTTGGATGCTGATGAAGCAGACAATTAGATGTGGCAGTTCAAACAAACTGCCCCCGCTTCCGCCTCCACGTCTGCATTCTTCCTCTCGGAGGAACGTAAACAATTCAGCGCATTTCCTTGTGGCTTCTCCAGCGTCGACATTTTGCTTAATATGTTTAAAACACCACTCTTTTGGACTGGATGGTGAAAATTGTGTGCGCTGAGATGTTGAGTCATTGTATGTGATGTTTAACCACAGCAAACTTTGGTACAGTTTCTTCACCTCGACAGCGTTGCAGTAGCGCTAATTTGCTCCGTGACTGCCAATCTTTAGAACAGCTTCTCAAGCTGACGAAACTTATATGCAGTTTCCTCGGCACCGCCAACACCATCTCTGTGACAGAATGACGTAGTGATGGCGTACGGTAAGCGTATTGTCATATCGCTGCCTTAGTTGTGGAGTATCTTTGCGGGCAGATGCGTCTGTAGTGAGTCGAGCACGGGGCACGAAACTGTTATGTTGTGTAGTGTGAAGCTCTGCAAGTAAGAAGCATTGTTAGTATTCAGGTTGAAGTGTTTGCTACAAGTGCTACGACAGTAAAGTGATTAAATATGGAAGTAATTCAGAGGAAAGTGCGTCAAGATGTAATTAAAAATGAGCAGTGCCGCCGATAACGTATTTGTGTATCCTCTCGTTGCGTGTCGCACAGTATCAATCATCCGTGCCGTGTTGGGTCTCTCAGAATGAACTGATGTGAATCAGTAGAAATTAGTTACCATAAAAAGAGTGCAGTCAAGAGCCAGTGTCTTGTAGCGAGCGTGAGGACGTGCGTTCGATCATCGCGTTTCCGCATCATCAGCAATCAGCCGCGCCGCGACGGTTACGCGCACGCTCGTACAAGTGAGAACTCAGAAACTGAAAATTTACCTTTAGAGTCAGTGTTATATCATTACTAGTGACAAGGAGACCTATTACCAAATATCTGTATCTGTGACGAGCGTAAGAACTTTCGTTCGATCATTCGGCTTCCGCATCATCAACAATCACCCGCGTCGTGTCGGTTACGCGTACACTCATCCGAATGATATTGTGGACTGTTAATCATCCATTAATTGGGATAACATTTCTGAATTAGAATGTAAACAGTGCAACCTGCGATTTTCCTTTAATCGTCACAGAATATAGTTGTTTATACCAGGCGTCGAACAGTGTTGTGTTTTAACGTTGAGTGGCTCCCCTAAACCCGTCTTCATAATTCGATGGATAATTTCAGGAAAGCCAGCAGCAGTACGGAGCAGGACAATACGACAGACACGGGATTATCAGGTATGTGGTGTGGACAGGGCTCACGGACACGAAACGACAACCAGTTTAAGGCACCACCCCCACCCAATAGTACTCCAGGGCGTGTTACAGTATGACGACCTGTCACAGTCCGCCTATGGACTACAAATGTTCATTACCATAGCAGCCACGACAGTCAGTTGTTCCTGATGAAACCCATCATTGGAGGATTTCGTCGAATGCTCAAGATTTTATCCAGATTTGACGTGACATGCGAAGTGAGAATATTTCCGCATGCAGGAGGACAACGCGAGAATCTGTTTTTTTAAATAATTTTTTATACCTATTGTACACGAAATTCGGAGCTCAAATATTCATCCCACAAAACAGTTCGACACATTTCTCAAAAATTCTCGAGAAAATCGGCTTTGAAATTTTCCGACCATCCTTAATATGCTAATCAGGGCGAACAGGCTTAGATGGTGGGGTCATGTTACACGCATGGGAGAAGCAAGGTTACCCAAGAAACTCATGGGTTCAGCAGTAGAGGGTAGAAGGAGTCGGGGCAGACCAAGGAGAAGGTATCTGGATTCGGTTAAGAATGAATTTGAAGTAATAGGTTTAACATCAGAAGAGGCACCAATGTTAGAACTGAATAGGGGATCATGGAGGAATTTTATAAGGGAGCTATGCTCCAGACTGAACGCTGAAAGGCATAATCAGTCTTAAATGATGATGATGATGATGATGATGATGATGAATATGCTAAAGCAAGGTTGCTGTTTACCTACAGGCAGTGTGCCTACGTGGTAGAATGTTCGCATAGGACCAGGAGTTTTAGTTTAGATTCCTGGGTGATGCCAATTTTCAAACAGAGGTGCATTTTCTACTAGCAATTCCGTGAAGTTTAAAATACATACAGATGGAAACAAATAAGTGGCGTTAGAGACACGTAATCGATAGTTCGAGTATTGTTTAGATTATTTTTTGATTTTTCTTCCATTCTGTTCGAATCACTATGTCATTTCAATACAAAATTCATCAAATATATGCTAAATAACACATATCGAATTGTAGTTATTATGAAAATTGGGTGTCTTATTTCTAATTACGTATCACACACAAGAATACAGTTCTCATTGCATATGTAAATCCTACGTCATTGATCTTTTGTAAAAGATTACTTAAATTTTAAAAAATTACAAATTAAATTCTTTTTCATGATTTTGTATTTTATGCCTCAGGAAAATGTTCATGGTAGATGCACCACTGCTTAAAATTTTGCCACGGCTGGAAATCAAACTCACAGCCACATTACACTTTTTATTTACGAATTTATTGTGCATGTATTTTTCATCATTATTAACTTTTCTACAAGAGCGTGTATACAATGTAAATGGCATAGTACTATAAACATAACTAGGTCTCCTTTGCGTCTTCGGGTCAGTTCCACAATGCCAAGTTTTGTAGGCGATAATTTACATTAACTTTAAATACAGCATTTAAATAAAATGTATAAATGGCTAGAACTTTTCTCTTTTCCATTTATTGTTGAGGATTTCGTGATTATCGTTCTTCCAGTGTTGTTTCGTTTCATTCGTACGTAGACTCTCCTCTCTCATTGCGGATGCACTTTATAAAACAATATATGAACGATCTTATCTTGGATGTTGGAAACGACTTGACGTTCATATACACTATTTTCTTGCTGTTTATTTTGCCAACAGTCACTGATATCAATCCTGCTGATTTAAATTGTATTCGTTTCCACAGACCTGTGATTGTGGAGCAGCTGTCGGCCTCAAATCATTTATGAACATGTAAACTGCTTAGCGCAACATTTAGTTTAAGGATTTGTCTGCAGAATATGACCAGATCGTCTTCCAGTTTAAGTCTTTGCGTTTCATCTGGTTTGCTGGGGGGACGTCGAAAAAATCTGCGTTGCTTTAGCACACTGAAGACGGTCGAAAAACATCAAAGTCAGTTCTCTCGAGAATTTTTGAAAGTTGCAAAGAACTGCTTTCGCTGATTGATATTTGAGTTCCGATCTTGATGTACTGCAAATATAAAAAAATATATACTAGGTCTACAATTTTGCTTCCGCCGTTTTTTTTTCTCGAAGTTCGGGGCTTTATTCTGAAAACCTTACAAAAAAATTATGATCCATAATATTGCCAATCGCTGGCCACTACATTCTCCTATCTGTTGGATAGCATACGAATCCCGTGGCGGAAGAACTGGGCGTCTTTCGCGAGGATCCATGAATGATTCAATTTTGCACGTGTTCATATGATCGGAAGTGCTGGTCAGCTATGTCACTGATTGAAAAAAGTGGTAGTCAGAGAGAGCAACGTATCGAGAACACGGCGGGAGGAATAGGACTTCTCATTTCAACGTTTCCATGTGTATTTTGAAGGGTTTTGCGACATGAAGTTGAGCACTGACCTGCTGCAAAATTACCTTTACGTGTCCATCACTGTATTGGGGCCGTTTGTGTATCAGTGATGGACTTGAACGCGTTTGCTTTCGATAATGATGTCTTGTGACTGACCTCGTGTGTTTCATTAGTTACGAAAACGTTCTGTCTTCCACTGCCATGCCGGTCTTCAACATCAAAATCACCGTTCTTAGGGCGCTGAAAACATTCTGTGCACGTTTAAGAGCCACAGCCGGAGATTTGTTCATGTTAAACTACGAGAAATGGGTACGTAAGTTGACATATTTAATCGAGAATAACCTTATTATGCAATCACAAATCGACTAATATTTTATGGCATTATGTTTACAGATGCCTAAGCTTATTGTATTACACCTAATGACCATCCACCTGAACCCCCTTTTCCGCTACTGCCGTCTATTGCAAAACGGCGTAAGCGAAGGTGTAGACCTAAAATGTGTACAAAAATTCGACTGTCATGCGGTTCCCGTATTGACCTATTGAATCAACTTGTTTTCTGTTATACGGAAAACATTTCCCGAAAGAAAGGTTGCAGTATTACTTCAAAAGGCATAAATCAATCTTGCATGGTTATCGTCCTCGGCACGAGAATTTTCTTGACAGGCGACAAGCAGCAGAGATCGCTTGATGCCATTGCAGCCTCACAGTGGTCGTGACCCATTTATCAGGCGCGATAAACGCGAGACAAGGACGCTGTTGTGGACCTATCTGTGGCCGTCATGGCGCAGTCGCCGATCACCAGTCTGTGCAAGAGCAGCCTCACGAGCCACTTGGGACCAGGTGAGGTCATCTTATAAGTAACAGTTGGCCTAGTTTTGTCATGTGACCGTAAAAACATCGTAGTCACTTCCCAGATATCTGCCAACCACGTCATCGACGTCTGACCGTTTATCCACACAGTGTGTTTCAGGGGAAATAGTAAATACGAGGCCCATTTTTAAAATCAGTACCGTTTTGAAATATTGCCGCTGGAGATCTGCAGCTGCCGTACTGCGCATGCTCGTAAAGTATCTCCAACTGTTACTCATCCACAAACACATATGCAATAGCTTTCGATTTAATTAACGTTCATTCACGCGTCTTTTTTAATACGACTGAGTCCATTTAAAATTCCGCGCTCTTCCTTGTTTTGTTTTTTTTAATGGAAGAGACATGAAAGCTAGAAATGCATCAGCAGATTAGTGAAATGTCTGGTGAACACGCTGTGAGCGCTTGAAGACATAGAAAATGGCGAAGAGCATTTTAAGATGGTTTCAGAAATGTACACGATATGAAACGAAGTACGAGGGTGGTTTGAAAAGTTCTCCAAACGGAATAGAAAAAAAGTACTTACATCACTCAAACTTTTCTATTTTTAATGTGGTCTCCTTGTAGATTAATGCACTTGGTACAACGATGTTCCAGTTCCCTGATCCCATCTCTAAAATGAGTTTCCTCCAGGTCTGAAAAATAGTTGTCAACTCCAGCTCCCAATTCTTATTTTTGAACGGAATCTTCGTCCACCAAGAAAAATTTTCAGTTTTGGGAAGATACGTCAGTCTGACGGAGCCATATCAGATGAATAAGGCGGATGTGGCAACAATTCATTCCTTATTTCGTGTAATTTTGCCATGGCGACGACACATGTGTGAGGGCGCGTTTTTGATACAACGGCAAGAGTCACGGCACCATCTTGCAGATATTTTTTTTTTCATTTCTAATTGTTCAGTTAAAATGTGATGTACCCTTTCAGATGACATCTGGCAAGCGTGAGCAGTTTCATGCACTTTCAATCGGCGATCCTCCATGGCCATTTTGTGCAATAATTTCTGGAGTAGTGACGCATCTTGGACGACCACTGCGGGGATCATCATGTAAGCTCTGCCGACCGAATTTAAATTCATTTGTCCACTTGGCAACAGTTTAATATGAAGGAGCAGAGTCGCCCAGTGTATTCTGGAAATCGCTGTGAATGTCCTTTGCTTTCATACATTTCTTTACGAAATACTTAATTACTGCACGAATCTCTTTTTTTCCATCTTGGCAAATTACTATGCGGGAACAACAACAGAATCACGTCACTGCCACAGCTCTCTTCCAAGAGCACTGACGTGACACGTGTGGACTGGTAACAGTCCAATGAATATCACGTAAACAACTCGTTGTGCTAGCGCTGACTTCTCGTTGTGATTCAGAGGACTTTTCAAACCACTCTCGTAGGCAAGCGTTCGTCACTACTCATGACCTGGAGCGGAAAGTCCATAAAAAATGGATATCATGATGTTCACGTTTGAGGAAGTGTTCTCTACGAAGCTGTAACAAGATGCTTACAATATCGGAAGTTGTGTGCACTCTCGCTTAGGAAAACCCTACTGAGTTGTACAAAACAAATGCATTGACTTTAGCTGTATCCTCCACCCCCCACCCACTGCCGCACCTCTATCGCTGTATCCCTCCCTCTCTCCACCTGCACACCCTCCATCTCCTTCATCAGGGCAATTTCCAGCGCCTCCCCCTCCTGGATCTTGAACTTTACTGTGACATATACCCTTCCTTCCAACTGTAACCTTGCCTTTCTCCCTCCCCTCCCCAGAACCTCCCTTTTCCTCTCCCCTCCTTCTCCTAGAGCGGAGTTTTCTCCTTCACTCCCTGAGTCTCTGCACCCCCTCCTCAGCTGTCTTCCTACACTGTCCCTTCCCTCCCCAGCTCTCATTCATCGCGCCCCCCACCTCATCCTCCTTTTTCTCCCCTCCTCCTCACCTCCTTTCCCCTTCCATTTCCCTTGTCGCCCCTACCCCCTGCAGATCCTCCCAGTTCTTAATCGTTTTTAGTTTGCTGCGTTAGTGCTGTGTTTTGGTGTCACTATACAGTGTCATCTAGTGATGTGGTTTCAATTGTGTGCTCGACGTGTCTTTCGTCCATGACTGATCCTTGCTACGCTGTCCGTCACGTGGCAGTTTTACTCGTTCTACGAATTGTTATGCTCCAGCCATACTTTGCCTGTCGCCTTTTAATGTAGTGTGTGGTTTTCTGTGTACAGTACTTTTTTAGATTTTTCTCTCCGATTTACAGTCACCGCTTTGTATGCCTTCTTTTCTTCTCTTCTGTCTTTTTTTGTTTCTATATTCCGCCATGTTATGTTCTTTATATTGTTTATAATGTCTCCCTATCAATTTATGTCTCTCAGCTGAAGAGCAGCGCTTATGCTGCTGCTAGCCCGCTCCTAATGGGTAATGGAAATGACAAAAAAAAGTCAAAAATGTGTGAAATCTTGTGGGACTTAACTTCTAATGTCATCAGTCCCTAAGCTTACAGAGTTATCCTAGGATTCCTACTAGGCCTTGGCTTTTCACCCATTTGATATCCTGCTACTTTCACTATTTCATCTCTCAAAACTACCCGTTCGCCTTCTACTGCTTTTATTCTCCCTGTTCTACTCAATCGTTGCCTAATGGTCCCTCTGAATGGCTTCCAATACTCTCAGGTTCTTTCAACCTATCCAGGTCCCATCTCCCTGGTACCCTACCTTTTGTAGTTTCTGTAGTTCTAATTTACAGTTCATAACCAATAAATTGTGGTCAGAGTCCACATCTCCCCCTGGAAACGTCTTACAATTCAAAATGTGGTTCCAAAATCACTGTCCTACATTTACATAACCAATCTGAAATCTTACGGTGTCTCCAGGTCTCTTCCACGTGTACAGCCTTCTTTCATTATTCTTAAGCCAAGTGTTAGTTATTATTACATTATGCTCTGCACAAATCTCTACCAGGTGGCTTCCTCTCTTATTCCGTTCACCAAGTCCATATTCACGTACAATTTTTCCATCTTTTTCCTAGTACAGAATACCAGTGCCCCATCACAGTTAAATTTTCGTGTGCTTTAACAAGGTGACAAATTTGTTTTACTTCACGATACACTTCTTCAGTCTCTTCACCATCTGCAAAGTTATTTGGCATATAAACTTGTAATATTGTGTTGCGTTTGGCTTTGTATTTATCTGTTTACTATGCTGTTCACAGTCGCTTACCCACATCCCTACTTTCTTATTCACTATTAAATCTGCACCTGCAGTTCCCCTGCTTGATTATGAGTTTGGAACGTTGTATTCACCTGACCAGAAGTCCTGTCTCTCCTGCCACCGCACTGCACTAATTCCTACTATATCTAACTTCATCCTATACATTTCCCTTTTTAAATTTTCTATCCTGCCAGCACGATTAAAGGATCTAACATTCCACCCTCCGATCCGTAGAACACCAGTTTGTTTCCCCTGATGACGACATCCTCCAGAGTACTGCCCGGCAGAAGATCCGAATGGGGGACTATTTTACCTGTGGAATATTTTACCTATGAGGATGCCATCATCATTTAACCGTACAATAGAGCTGCATGCTCCCGGGAAAAATTACGGCTATAGTTTCCTCTTGCTTTCAGCAAGGCTGTTTTGGTTGATGTTACGACGCCAGACCAGTCAGTCAGCCAGACTGTTGCCCCCGCAAATACTGACAAGAATGCTGCCACTGTGCAGGAATCACACGTTTGTCTGACCTCGCAACAGATGCCCTTGCGCTGTGGTTGCACCTACGGCGTGGGCGTATGTACCGTAGAGGCCCACAAGCCACTCCTCCGGCGAAAGGTCCGCGATTCATGGACGATGGACTCATTTGTAACCTTCAGGTGTTATTTCACTGCACTAGCAATGTAACATCGCCATACAGCTGCATCATCCAATTTATTTTGATATTCAGTTGACGTACAGTCGATCTTAATAGTATTTAGTCCCGTCATCGTGTATCAAACAGGCCCTCGAAATCGATAACTTCAGCTGATTTCATAATAGCGTTCCCCTATTCTCGATATCTATGATACTTGTCTGTGGTACTTTTGACACTCCAATTTCGAGGCACGATTGAACTTGATCAGACTAGAATTGAAGGAAACGGTGGAAGAAGCTGTTGAGTCGTTAAAATGTATTTTGAGTTAAGCGTGTTATTTGTTTTGTTAAGCCGGCCGAGGTGGCCGAGCGGTTCCAGGCGCTACAGTCTGGAACCACGCGGCCGCTACGGTCACGGGTTCGAATCCTGTCTCGGGCATGGATGTGTGTGATATATTTAGGTTAGTTAGGTTTAAGTAGTTCTAGGTTCTAGAGGACTGATGACCTCAGAAGTCCTATAGTTCTCAAAGCCATTTGACCCATTTTTGAACCATTTGTTTGGTTAAATTCAAAGACAAGAGTATAAATAAAATAAGACAAATCGAACTTTATACTTTTCCTATTGGCTCATATGGAAAAATCGATATTGTAATCAACCTACAGCCGGCCGATGTTGCCGAGCGGTTCTAGGCGCTACAGACTGGAACCGCGCGACCGCTACGGTCGCAGGTTAGAATCCTGCCGCGGGTATGGATGTGTGTGATGTCCTTAGGTTAGTTAGGTGTAAGTAGTTCTAAGTTCTAGGGGGCTGATTACGTCATATGTTAAGTCCCATAGTGCTCAGAGCCATTTGAACCATTTTTTAATCAATCTGCTGCTAACTAAATTCATGGTTCACTATCGTCTACAGAGCCCTTCAGCTTTTATTAGCAGGCTAGCCGGAAGTGCAGGAGACTGAGACTGAAGGGACACAACAAGTTTTGGAGCCACAGATGGGTGCCCCGTGGAGGCAGCTGCTGGTGGCGGCCGCTTGGCTGTCGGGGTCGACGGCGGCCCGCATCCTGGCCGTGTACAGCGTGCCGGCCTGGAGCCACTGGAACGTGTTCCGGCCACTGCTTTGGGAGCTGGCTGAGAGGGGGCACCACGTCACCATCCTCACCTCGCACCGTGAACCCCAGCCCCACCACAACTGGACCGTTGCGCCAGTCGGCGAGCACCTCGATCTGATGCCGGGTGAGTCACAACACAACGACCTGCCGTAACAGCAGGATCGTCATCAATCGTTCACAGATCTGTGCTCCGACTATCATATAAACCTATTTCTTGTCTTGCTAAGTGAGATAACTCACTTGCAGCTATATTTTAAACAGCTACAGTCACTTATACTAGGATATTTTATTTCTTCTGGAGCAATGTTGCTTCAACAACATATACAATAGCTGCTCAACAGTATCCATGCACTTGTTAGTGGACACTAATATGAGGTATGTCCACCCTTCGCCTGTGTGACGGCTTGATCTGTGCTGGGGACGCTTTCAATTAGATGTCTCAATGTTTGTGCGGAAATGGAAGCCCATTCTTCCTCAAGTGGCGAAACCACAGGAGTTAGTGAAGTTGGACGCTGGGGTCCGGAGTGGAGTCCTCATACTATCTCATCCAGAAAATGATCTAGTGGGTTCAGGTCGGAATTGTGGGAAGATCAGGTCATTGCACAAAAGTTATTGTCCTCAAACCGTTGCGTCACAGATGCTGCTTTATGACAGGGTGATTTGTCATGCTGATACAACCAGTCTTCGTCTGCGAGCTTTTGCTCAACCATATGCAACACACAAACTACATCTACATCCAAACTACGCAAGCCACCTGACGTTTCCAGCAGCATGGACTATCAGCTCGGAGACCGTGGCTGCGGTTACCCTCGACGCTGCATCACAGACAGGAGCGCCAGCGATGGTGTGCTCAGCGACGAACCTGGGTGCGCGAATGGCCGAAAGTAATTTTTTGGGATGAACCAGATTCTGTTAACGGCAACGTGATGGTCGCATCCGTGTTTGGCGACATCGCGGTGAACGCACATGTATTCGTCATCGCCATACTGGCGTATCGCTCGGCGTGATGGTATGGGGTGCCACTGGTTACACGTCTCGGTGACCTCTTGTTCGCATTGACAGCACTTTGAACAGTGGACGTAACATTTCAGATGTGTCACGACCCATGGGTCTACCCTTCATTCGATCCCTACAAAGCCCTACATTTCAGTAGGATAATGCACGACCGAATGTTGTACGGGCCTTTCTGGATACAGAAAATGTTCGACTGCTGCCCTGGCCAGCACATTCTCCAGATCTCTTACCAATTGAAAACGTCTGGTCAATGGTGGACGAGCAACTGTCTCGTCACAATATACCAGTGACTACTCTTGATGAACTGTGATATCGTGTTGAAGCTGCATGGGCAGCTGTACCTGTGCACGCCATCCAATCTCTGTTTGACTCAATGCCCAGGGGTATCAAGGCCGTTATTAGGGCCAGAGGTGTTTGTTCTGGGTACTGATTTCTCAGGATCTATGCACCCAAATTGCGTGAAAATGTAATCACATGTCAGTTCTAGTATAATATATTTGTCCAATGAATACCCGTTTATCATCTGCATTTCTTCTTGGTGTAGCAATTTTAATGGCCAGTAGTGTATATATAATAAAGTGAAATATTTTATATTTCTGTTGCGAGACAGCAGACTGTCACACGCTCCACCCTCCACCACAGGTACTATCCTAGAAGTGCACTTGCTCCCTCCTCACTAAAGCCCTTCCCTCGTAGGCACGTACATAGATGTTTTCTCCTTTGGGGCGGACAAGATCGGTATAATGAGGCGCTTGATGCGGTACGGCGAGCGTTCGTGTCCGAGGCTGATGGAAGAGCCCGAGGTTCAGCGACTACTGGCGTCGCCGGACGAGAGCTTCGACCTGCTCATCACGGAGCTGTTCTTCAACGACTGCCTGCTGGTGCTCGCCCACAAATTCCGTGTGCCCATAGTGGGGACCTGCCCCTTCGAGGGGGCGCCCTGGATGGACGACATGGTGGCCAACCCGCGGCCGTCCGCCTACGTGCCCGACGCCTTCCTGGACTACGGTCGGCTGGACTCCCTGCTGGACCGCGCTCACAACGCGGCCTACGGCCTCCTGGTGAGGGCGTACCGCCGCTACGTCTACCTGCCCGCAGTCGATGCCGTCGTGCAGAACTTCGTGCCCGGCGCTCCGCCTCTGGCCCATCTGGAGCGCACCACGTCCCTGGTCATGATCAACTGGCATCTCAGCTTCAACCGCCCGCGGCCGATGCTTCCCAACGTTGTCGGTTATGGAGGAATGCACATAAAGGCTCCCAAGGCTCTCCCACAGGTAATGCACTGAAAGTTTCTTTTGATGGAGTATTCCCTACGTTCGTTACACACTGATAAACCAAAACACGATGAATGAATTACCACTGGCGGCACTGAAGCCACGTAGAGCAGTAAGGGAAGTACGTGGGGTGTCCCACGAGGAACGGTCAGTATTCGGGGATATGACTGGAACCATCACTCGAATCAGAAATGTACGAGGGTGCCTCCAAAAGAAATGCATACTATTTTTTTAATCCATCTTTTATTCTCCATTTTTAAATTTTATAGCTTGTAGATGCATTCTTTAGGAACAATATTATCATTTCTCCACATAATTTCCATCCCTCTCAACTGCCTTAGGCCATCTTGGAACTAGCGCCTGCATACCCGCACGGTCAAAATTCTGGACCAACCTGTTGGAGCCACTGTTTGGCAGCGTGCACGAGGGAGTCATCATCTTCAAACTTTGTTCCACCAAGAGAATCTTTCAGTTTCCCAAAGAGGTGATAGTCGCAGTGTTGTCCATCCAAGTTCTGTGATCACTTCCATGGTTTTTTGACTGACGTGTGGCCGTGCCTTGTCGTGCAACAGCAAAACATCCTGCTTTTGCCGATGTGGTCGAACACGACTCAGTCGAGCTTAAAGTTTCTT
Organism: Schistocerca gregaria; assembly: GCF_023897955.1. Classification (NCBI taxonomy): domain Eukaryota; kingdom Metazoa; phylum Arthropoda; class Insecta; order Orthoptera; family Acrididae; genus Schistocerca; species Schistocerca gregaria. The sequence goes on from NC_064927.1 coordinate 386,440,239, forward strand.
GCCGGCCGGTGTAGCCGAGCGGTTCTAGGCGCTTCAGTTTGGAGCAGCGTGACCGCTACGGTCGGTGGTTCGATTCCTGCCTCGGACATGGATGTGTGTGATGTCCTTAGGTTAGTTAGGTTTAAGTACTTCTAAGTTCTAGGGGACTGATGACCACAGATGCTAAGTCCCATAGTGCTCAGAGCCATTTGAACCATTTGAAGTTTCTTCAGTGTCGTCACATATGCATCAGAATTTATAGGTTCCGCTTGGCATGACGTCCACAAGCAAGAATCTTTCGGAATCGAAAAACACCATAGCCCTAACTTTCCCAGCAGAAGTTGTGGTTTTGATTTTTTTTTCCTTGGGTGAATTTGCATGATGCCACTCCATTGATTGCCTCTTTGTCTCTGGTGAAAAATGATGGAGCCATGTTTCATGACCTGTCACAATTCTTCCGAGAAATTCATCTCCACCATTCTCGTACTGTTTCAAAAGTTCGCTGCATAACGTTTTTCTTTTTAAACGCCAACACTGTCAGTATTCTGTAAACACTTCCTTCCCCTATCCCAACGTAGCGTGACAATTCGTTCACTGTGACTCGTCTGTCAGCAGTCACCAATTCCTTAACTGTCTGCACATTGTCTGGAGTGTGTGCACTACGACGCCTGCCGCTGCGAGGACAATCCTCAATATTGCCGTGCCCGCTTTCATCACATAACCTCTTGCCCACCGACTAACTGTACTGCGATCGCCAGCAGCATCTCTATACGTCTTTTTCAACCTCTTGTGGATGTTTCCCACTGTCACGTTTTCACAGCACAGGAATTCTATGACAGCACGATGCTTCTGACGAACGTCACGTGTTGCGCCACCTTGAAATCATGCTGTGACAGAGCCACTCAAGGGAATAGGTTGACTTAAGTTTGAAAACAAGCGGGAAGGATGTATCTACACACTAAAACTTCCACACATGCAGAATGAAAACTCTATTTTTACAAAAATTCTTCTAAAAGAAATTCTTTTAGAGTGACCCTCATACAGTAAACAGAGGCTCTAAAATGCATACCTTAAGAGTATGAACACTTTATCTGCGGTGCTATGAAACAAACCTCTTTTAAAGTGATCTCATCGCTTTCCATATTACTGTGGGATGTAGTATGGACAAAAAAAAAGAAAAAAAATTGTCTAGTAAGCATAGATTTTAGAACTCACCCGTAAGAGTTTTCACAGTTTCTCAGCAGTGAAGATGAACAAGTGCTCATAGGTCTTAAGGCATGCATTTTAGAGCCCATGTTTACTAGACTATTTTTTGCTTAGAATCATCGTTCCTGTCATATCTCTAAATATTGACCATCCCTTTTGGGAGGCCCTGTATACACATGTGGCGGTTCCATTTCCTAAAAATGAATAATTAAATATTATTTAGTCCTGAGAGCTAAGGGCGTAAAGTGTCTGCGCTTTTTGCAGTGCCCTGATTTGAAGGAATTATTCCTTATAACAGAACAAATAATGACACAGCTAATTACTTTATAAACGCAATCTGACTGTAGCCTCACCAATAAAAGTTAACTGAGCAGAGCTCACCTATGTAAATCGCGCAACGTGAAAATAGTAGACATAGCATCGACAAGTTAAACACAAGTGTGCCGCGCGGGATTAGCCGAGCGGTCTACGGCGCTGCAGTCATGGACTGTGCCGCTGATCCCGGCGTAGGTTCGAGTCCTCCCTCGGGCATGTGTGTGTGTGTGTGTGTATGTGTGTGTTTGTCCTTAGGATAATTTAGGTTAAGTAGTGTGTAAGCTTAGAGATTTTGAACATTTTTGAAACACAAGTGAACCTGCAATTCGTCTGTAATATTTCAGTAATAATGAATGTGCTTTGGCATTTCGACTTGTCAGTTGCGGAGGAGATGTTAACCTGGTTTCTGTGGTTATAGCAGTCAAACACGAAACACTGGCCGTGAACATTTCTGAAGAACCACGTACCGCGTTCCTCCAAGTAGCAGCAGCGTATCGGCCTACCTCATTTGCTGTAAAATGCAGCCAGTAAAACCAGAATACGTAATGTTTGGAATATAGGATGCTATCTTTGATATTAAGTGTTACACGAAAATTAGCAAATGCGTCAGTTATCAGAGATAGGGTTGCGTTCCAGAAACCGTGACCATGTAATGATAGGAGGGTAGAAGTTACGATAATGCGCTTAAGTATCAAGACACTGGCCGGCCGCTGTGACCGAGCGGCTCTAGGCGCTTCAGTCTGGAACCGCGCGACCGCTACGGTCGCAGGTTCGAATCCTACCTCGGGCATGGGTGAGTGTGATGTCCTTAGGTTAGTTAGGTTTAAGTAGTTCTAAGTTCTAAGGGACTGATGATGTCAGATGTTAAGTCCCACAGTGCTCAGAGCCATCAAGTCACTGACCAGGGTCTTTAAACGAGAGAAAATATTTGTTTTTCACGTTATATAATTAATTCAAAATTCAGCTGAACAGAGAAACCCATGTCTCTCATACATACAAAGACATTTGCAAGTGGACCAGATTAGTAAACATCATATGAGCCTAACTCTATACACTGTGTATAACTTAAATAATCTCATCTGAATGGAAGAGTGAATGAGCTGATTGAACTACGCTTCAGACTAGTAAACGACTGAATTTGTCTTTTGTCTGGTGTTCTCGTAAGACAAATACTTAGCAACAACAGGCGGAGCAAAATTTCATTCGGGGCGTTCATTCCAACTTCGCTCCGTACATCAGCAAAAATTTTCCCACGACATGCTAATGTCCACGAATGCTTAACAAACTCACTTTGATCATAAGCAATACCCCTGGATAACTCCAATAAATATGACACGTTATCAAACACGGAAAGCAGCGACCGGCTCCATTCAGTTCGGCAACGTCTCACCTAAACAGCGACCAGCATACGACAGACTATATCTTAACTCCACCCAGCGTTCCTCGCTCGGCAGGCAGCGCTGCGATTGGCTCGCTGAACCGAAAATCAAACACATGTCTTCCCATAAGCTACAAAGACTACAGAAACCTACCAAACTGCTTGCACTCGATTCTTTGTACAGATTACCATCTTTGCATTACTTCAACAATGACTGGTTCGCCAAAAAGGTAACGTTGAAACACTTCCTAATGTTCAGCAAAATCGTAATTCCGAAGAAAGCTCGCAAGCCATATACCAGTTGCAGAAGTATGAAACTAAAATTTCGTTGCAATAACTACACGTCTGTTGTTTGAAACTGATAAACAATATTTTATTCAGAATAATCTCCATTGCTATTTATACATTTCTTCTACCTCTCCGACAGTCCCCCCGCTTAGCTGGGTGGCAACGTGTTGCCTCCCATGCACTGAGCCCGGGTTCGAATCCCGGCAGGGTTGCAGATTTTCTCCGCTCGGGGACTGGGCGTTGTGTTGCCCTCATCATCATTTCATCCTCATCAGGGCCGCAAGTCGCCCAATGTGGCGCTGACTGATATAAGACTTGCACTTGGCGGCCGAACACGACTTGGACATCCCGGCCAACACTGCCATACGGTCATTTCATTTCACCTCCCCGGCAGGCTATGAATGCCACACCAACAAAATAGTTCTTCTTTTGAAACGAACCAGTCAGATAGCCCTTTTCGTACATGTTCATACCAACCGAAGCGTTGTTCAGCGAGAGTGTGTCCCAGTGATGCAAACAGATGATGATCGGATGGAGCCAAGTCTGGAGAATAGGCCGCCAACTGAACACCTCGATCGTTTCCCCGACGTGTTTTTCTGTGTGTGATGAGGTGTAATTATGAAGCAATGTGGCTCTGTGTTGCGTTTTTCCATATTCCGGTCGTTTTTCACCTAATTCTCGATTTAAATCGATCATTTGCTGATGGTATGGATCAGTGTTAACGGTTTCACCAGGTTTTAGCAGCTCATAGTAAATGACACCCTTCTGATCCCACCAAACTCAGAGCATTGTCTTCTTTCCAAAGCGAATTTTGCCTTGCATTGGATGTCGATGGTTTGCCTGGATCTAACCACGATTTACGACTCTTAGGATTCTCAGAATATATCCATTTTTCATCACCTGCGACTACTCGATGGAGAAACAACTTTCTTTTGTCGCTGGCAAGCAGCATTTCACTAGTGATCTTTCGATTTGCTTGCTGTCTTTTGTTCAGTTCATGCGGAACCCATTTTTCCACTTTCTGCACCTTTCCCATAGCTTTCAAGCGAATTGTTCCGCTAGTTCCTGTTCAGTTTGAGTATCATCTTTATCCAATAAGGTCTGCAATTCGTTGTCTTGGAACTTTTTCGGTGGTTTCTTCAAATGATAATAGAACACCAATGCTGTCCGCGAATCGTAGTTTTCAGGCACAAAACTCGATATGTTTACGGGTTTGAAGCAAATGTATGGAACTTGGGTTACTGTGTGTTGAAATTCGTCGTCAACTGTTTCAGGAAGCAGATGGTACTGTAAACGAGGCCTCACAGGCCCTACACTGACGGCTAGCACCATCTATAGGGGAATTCCTGTTTCATTCTTCTACACCTACTATATCCAAGGTACGACGATTGTCACGGAGTCAGACATCGATTTTGTTTACAGCGATTACAACTATAACGACAAGACATGAACGAAAAGTATTTTGTGTATAGCCCGCCAAGCAGTATCCATTTAAAATGATCAGCGTGTTTTTTTTTTTAAATTAAATGATGGGGCTAGGTGGTTGGATAGGCAAGGTAAATGGGTCAGTTTTTATTGCCAAAAGTGATAACACATTCAGAGGAGTAGCAAGACTGAAAATATGATTACTGCTCTATTCAGTCGCAGCAGTATGCCACGATTGTCGAGGACATAGTTAAGCAGGAACCTAATAGCACAGATTTAATTTCTGTGACTGAAACGAGCTGTGGTCATATTTACAGCCTTGCTTCTTCTCCGAATGTGTTATCATTTTTGACAATAAAACCTGATCCACTTACATAGCCCCATTTACAAACGTAAATGGACTCGTCTTCCGGAGTTTCTTAGGCCTCTGTACTTTAGTAGAGGTAATAACAATACCGACAACACTGCAAAACTCGCGGCTGTTTTTAAATACATCAAACCGGCGCAATTATTATCATATTTTCATATTAACATAACTCGACATACTAGTTTCGTGTCGTATTTGAAAAGTCGCTCGCTTCGCCGCACATTACGCATCGATTCTCGCAATCGATATCTGGTTCCATGACAATCGCACCTTCGATGTATATCACTTGCAAGTGTTCTTCCACATTATCTGCAAATTTGTTTTTGTTTCATCACGAACAATCGATATCTGGTTCCGTAACAAACGCACCTTCGGTGTATATCACTTCCAAGTGTTCTTACACATTATCTGCAAATTTGTTTTTATTTCGTCACGAACCGGCTTTCTGGTTCTTACACCATAGTCAGCTGACAACTACAAGTCGGAAAAGGAGATAAAAAGAGGGGCGACTTACACAGTCAGTATTGACACGGATATAAATATACAAAAATGACTAAATGTACAGTGTTCACATAACAGAGCCCTACATTCCATTTTGTTACAGATAAGTAATTATATTAACCACAAAAGGAAAAAAGGACCTGGAGATAACGGAAGGTTTCAGACTGATTATATAATGGTAAGACAGAGGGATTCAGGAAATAGGTTTAAATTGTAATACATTTTCAGAGGCAGATGTGGACTCTGATCACAATCTCTTGGTTATAAACTCTAGGATTAAAACTGAAGAAACTGCAACAAGGCAGGATTTTAAGGAGATGGGAACTGGTAAACTGAAAGAACCAAAGGTTGTAGAGAGTTTATGAGGGAGTATTCAGGAACGGTTGACAAAAACGGGGGAAAGGGATAGAGCAGAAGAAGAATGGGAAGCTTTGAGAGATGAAATAGTGAAGGCAGCAGAGGATTAAGTAGGTAAAAAGACGACAGGTGCTAGAAATCCTTGGCTAACATGAGATATATTGAATAATAGATGATAGGAGAAAATAAGAAAATACAGTAAATGAAGCAGGCGAAAAGGAAAACAAACGTCTCAAAAATGAGATAGACAGTAAGTGCAAAAATGCTAAGCAGGAATGGCTAGAGGACAAATGTAAGGATGTAGAAGCATATACCACTAGAGGTAAAATACACTCCTGGAAATTGAAATAAGAACACCGTGAATTCATTGTCCCAGGAAGGGGAAACTTTATTGACACATTCCTGGGGTCAGATACATCACATGATCACACTGACAGAACCACAGGCACATAGACACAGGCAACAGAGCATGCACAATGTCGGCACTGGTACAGTGTATATCCACCTTTCGCAGCAATGCAGGCTGCTATTCTCCCATGGAGACAATCGTAGAGATGCTGGATGTAGTCCTGTGGAACGGCTTGCCATGGCATTTCCACCTGGCGCCTCAGTTGGACCAGCGTTCGTGCTGGACGTGCAGACCGCGTGAGACGACGCTTCATCCAGTCCCAAACATGCTCAATGGGGGACAGATCCGGAGATCTTGCTGGCCAGGGTAGTTGACTTACACCTGCTAGAGCACGTTGGGTGGCACGGGATACATGTGGACGTGCATTGTCCTGTTGGAACAGCAAGTTCCCTTGCCGGTCTAGGGATGGTAGAACGATGGGTTCGATGACGGTTTGGATGTACCGTGCACTATTCAGTGTCCCCTCGACGATCACCAGAGGTGTACGGTCAGTGTAGGAGATCGCTCCCCACACCATGATGCCGGGTGTTGGCCCTCTGTGCCTCGGTCGTATGCAGTCCTGATTGTGGCGCTCACCTGCACGGCGCCAAACACGCATACGACCATCATTGGCACCAAGGCAGAAGCGACTCTCATCGCTGAAGACGACACGTTTCCATTCCTCCCTCCATTCACGCCTGTCGCGTCACCACTGGAGGCGGGCTGCACGATGTTGGGGCGTGAGCGGAAGACGTCCTAACGGTGTGCGGGACCGTAGCCCAGCTTCATGGAGACGGTTGCGAATGGTCCTCGCCGATACCCCAGGAGCAACAGTGTCCCTAATTTGCTGGGAAGTGGCGGTGCGGTCCCCTACGGCACTGTGTAGGATCCTACGGTCTTGGCGTGCATCCGTGCGTCGCTTGCGGTCCGGTCTCAGGTCGACGGGCACGTGCACCTTCCGCCGACCACTGGCGACAACATCGATGTACTGTGGAGACCTCACGCCCCACGTGTTGAGCAATTCGGCGGTACGTCCATCCGGCCTCCCGCATGCCCACTATACGCCCTCGCTCAAAGTCCGTCAACTGCACATACGGTTCACGTCCACGCTGTCGCGGCATCTACATCTACATGACTACTCCGCAATTAACATTTAAGTGCTTGGCAGAGGGTTCATCGAACCACAATCATACTATCTCTCTACTATTCCACTCTCGAACAGCGAGCGGGAAAAACGAACACCTAAACCTTTCTGTTCGAGCTCTGATTTCTCTTATTTTATTTTGATGATCATACCTACCTATGTAGGTTGGGCTCAACAAAATATTTTCGCATTCGGAAGAGAAAGTTGGTGACTGAAATTTCGTAAAAAGGTCTCGCCGCGACGAAAAACGTTTATGCTTTAATGACTTCCATCCCAACTCGTGTATCATATCTGCCACACTCTCTCCCCTATAACGTGATAATACAAAACGAGCTGCCCTTTTTTGCACCCTTTCGATGTCCTCCGTCAATGCCACCTGGTTAGGATCCCACACCGCGCAGCAATATTCTAACAGAGGACGAACGAGTGTAGTGTAAGCTGTGTTAAAGACTGCGATGGAGCTCCGTATGCCACGGCAAACTGGCTGACACTGACGGCGGCGGTGCACAAATGCTGCGCAGCTAGCGCCATTCGACGGCCAACACCGCGGTTCCTGATGTGTCCGCTGTGCCGTGCGTGTGATCATTGCTTGTACAGCCCTCTCGCAGTGTCCGGAGCAAGTATGGTGGGTCTGACACACCGGTGTCAATGTGTTCTTTTTTCCATTTCCAGGAGTGTAGATGCCACCTACAGAAAAAAGAGAGACCTTTGGAGAAAAGAGATCTGTATGAATGTCAAGAGCTCAGATTGTAAGCCGGTCCTAAGCAAACAAGAAAAGCCAAAAGGTGGAAGGATGCATAGAGGGTCTATACAAGGGCGATGTACTTGAGGACAATATTATGGAAATGGAGAGGGACGTAGATGTAGACGAGACGGGAGATATGATACTGCGTCAATAATTTGACGGAGCACTAAAAGACCTAAGTAGAAGCAAGGGCCCGGGAGTAGAAAACATTCAGTTAGAACTACTGATAGCCTTGGGAGAGCCAGCCACGACCAAACTCTTCAGTCTGGTGGGGAAAATGTATGAGAAGGCGAAATAGCCTTAGACTTCAGGAAGAATATAATAATTCCAATTCAAAAGCAAAGAGATGCTGACAGGTGTGAAAATCACTGAACTATCAGTTTAATAAGTCACGGTTTCGAAATGCTGCCACGAATTCTTTACAGACGAGTGGAAAAATTGATAGAAGCCGACCTCGGAGATGATCATTTTGGATTCCGTAGAAGTGTAGAAACGCGCGAGGCAATACTGACCCTAAGCTTTATCTAAGAAGCTAGGTTGAAGATAAGCAAACCTACTTTTATAGCATTTTTAGATTTAGAGAAAGCTTCGGACAATGTTCACTGGAATACAAATTCGAAAGATTGCAGGGGTAAAGTACAGGGAGTGAATGACGATGTACAATTTGTACAGAGATCAGATGGCAATTATAAGGATTCTAGGGGCATGAAAGGGAAGCAGTGGTTGGGAAGGAAGTGAGACAGGGTTGTAGCTATCCCCAAAGTTATTCAATCTCTACATTGAACAAGCAGTTAAGGAAACAAGAGAAAAATTTGGAGTAGAAATTAAAATCCAGGGGAAAGAAATAAAAATTTTGAGGTTTGCCGATGACATTGTAATTCTGACAGAGACAGCAAAGGACTTGGAAGAACAGTTGAACGGAATGAACAGTGTCTTGAAAGGAGAATATAAGATGAACAGCGACAAAAGCAAAACGAGGGTAATGGAATGTAGTCGAATGAAGTCAGATGATGATGAGGGAATTAGGCTAGTAAATGAGACCCTTAAAGTAGTAAATGAGTTTTGCTATTTGGGCAGGAAAATAACTGATAATGGTCGAATTAGAGAGGAAATAAATGTACATTGACGATGGTAAGGAAATCGTTTGTTCGGATGTGAAACATGGACGATAAACAGTTTAGAGAAGGAGAGAATAGAAGCTTTTGAAATGTGGTGCTACAGCAGGATGCTGAAGATAAGATTGATAAGATTGCTAGATCAAGTAATTAATGAGGAGGAACTGAATAGAACTGGAGAGGACAGAACTTCGTGGTACAACCTCACTAAAAGAAGGAACCGATTGGTGGTATACATTCTGAGGCATCACGAGGTCACCAATTTAGTACTGGAGGGAAGCATGGGAGGGGGGGGGGGGGTGGACGGATGGAAATCGTAGAGGGAGACCAAGAGATTAATACAGTAAGCAGATTTAGAGGCATGTAGGTTGCAGTAGTTACTCGGTAAAGAAGAGGGTTGCAAACGATACTGTAGCACATAGAGCTGAATCAAACCAGTCTTTGGAGTGAAGACCACAAGAACAACATACATAATATGGAAGGGCATAAAAAAATATTTTACCACCGTCTAAAACATCGGTCAGAAATTTACCGCATATCAACAAAATAAGACATCCACTACATTTTACAGTTGTATGCAAAGCTTTGTGTGTTGATCGTGACTGTTTCTGTCTAGGTCAGGAATATATCTGTCAGTAAATATTCTAAAAATCATAGTCCATGTATTAATTCAACCATCACTTAGGTATTCATGTACTCTTAACAATCCACAACTCCTCACACATACCCACCCACGCACACACACACACACACACACACACACACACACACACACACACACACACAAGCGCGCGCGCACACACACTAACATGTAAAATAGTAATAATATGTAAATTATTCTTTAGATATAAATTTTCACACTCTTGGAAGAATAATTATTACAGTTGATTTTTCTAACATTTCATCTTGATTGCTTAAATTTGTATGAAGTATTAACATATGTAAACGTGACCACTAGAGATATTTACACATACATTTATGTTCATCTGTGCAACCGAAGGCGTTCAAGATGCCCTGAGACTATAGTGGTTTACTTTGCCAAATGTCTTTGAACTACTACATTCTACATTCCATCTCTACTCCCTTCCGTATTTACAAAATGTGATAGTGTAAATGATGTGACACAACAGGAGACGCATCTTGTGACCACTAGAGGTATTTTTGTTTTCTTCTCTTATGTTTACATCTGTATTTTCGTTTATCCTTTCAGACAGAGACTTCCACAAAACTGTAAGTCACGTTATCAAATAAATTATTTTTTCTCTACCACACAGCTTCACAAGTTCCCCAAAGTCATAACAACACATTCACGCCATATTAATACATGTAAATCTACATCTACATTTATACTCCGCAAGCCACTCAACGGTGTGTGGCGGAGGGCACTTTATGTGCCATTGTCATTACCTCCCTTTTCTGTTCCAGTCGCGTATGTTTCGCGAGAAGAACGACTGTCTGAAAGCCTCCGTGCGCGATCCAATCTCTCTAATTTTACATTCGTGATCTCTCGGGAGGTATAAGTAGGGGGAAGCAATATATTCGATACCTCATCGAGAAACGCACCCTCTCGAAACCTGGCGAGCAAGCTGCACCGCAATGCAGAGTGCCTCTCTTGCAGAGTCTGCCACTTGAGTTTGCTAAACATCTCCGTAACGCTATCACGGTTACCAAATAAACCTGTGACGAAACGCGCCGCTCTTCTTTGGATCTTCTCTATCTCCGTCAACCCGATTTGGTACGGATCTCAAACTGACGAGCAATACTCAAGTATAGGTCAAACGAGTGTTTTGTAAGCCACCTCTATTGTTGGTGGACTACATTTTCTAAGGACTCTCCCAATGAATCTCAACCTGGCACCCGCCTTACCAACAATTAATTGTATATGATCATTCCACTTCAAAGCGTTCCGCATGCATACTCCCAGATATTTTACAGCAGTAGCTGCTACCAGTGTTTGTTCCGCCATCATATAATCATACAACAAAGGATCCTTCTTTCTATGTATTAGCAATACATTACGTTTGTCTGTGTTAAGGGTCAGTTGCCACTCCCATCACCAAGTGCCTATCCGCTGCAGATCTTCCTGCATTTCGCTACAGTTTTCTAATGCTGCAACTTCTCTGTATACTACAGCATCATCCGCGAAAAGCCGCATGGAACTCCCGACACTATCTACTAGATCATTTATATGTATTGTGAAAAGCAATGGTCCCATAACACTCCCCTGTGGCACACCAGAGGTCACTTTAACGTCTCTAGACATCTCTCAATTGATAACAACATGCTGTGTTTTGTTTGCTAAAAACTCTTCAATCCAGCCACACAGCTGGTCCGATATTCCGTAGGCCCTTACTTTGTTTATCAGGCGACAGTGCGGAACTGTATCGAACGCCTTCCGGAAGTCAAGGAGATGGCATCTACCTGGGAGCCTGTATCTAATATTTTCTGGGTCTCATGAACAAATAAAGCGAGGTGGATCTCACACGATAGCTGTTTCCGGGATCCATGTTGATTCCTGCAGAGTAGATTCTGGGTTTCCAGAAACGACATTATACACGAGCAAAAAAATGTTCTAAAATTCTACAACAGATCGACGTCAGAGATATAGGTCTATAGTTTTGCGCATCTGCTCGACGACCCTTCTTGAAGACTGGGACTACCTGTGCTCTTTTCCAATCATTTGGAACCTTCCGTTCCTCCAGAGACTTGCGGTACACGGTTGTTAGAAGAAGGGCAAGTTCTTTCGCGTACTCTGTGTAGAATCGAATTGGTATCCCGTCAGGTCCAGTGGACTTTCCTCTGTTGAGTGATTCCAGTTGCTGTTCTATTCCTTGAACACTTATATCGATGTCAACCATTTTTCGTTTGTGAGAGGATTTAGAGAAGGAACTGCAGTGCGGTCTTCCTCTGTGAAACAGCTTTGGAAAAAGGTGTTTAGTATTTCAGATTTACGCGTGTCACCCTCTGTTTCAATGCCATCACCCCAGGAGTGTCTGGATATGCTACTTCGATCCACTTACTGATTTAACGTAAGACCAGAACTTCCTAGGATTTTCTGTTAAGTCAGCACATTGAATTTTACTTTCGAAATCACTGAACGCTTCACGCATAGCCCTCCTTACGCTAACTTTGACATCGTTTAGCTTCTGTTTGTCTGAGAGGTTTTGGATGCGTTTAAACTTGCAGTGAAGCTCTCTTTGCTTTCGCAGTAGTTTCCTAGCTTTGTTGTTGGATCACGGTATGTTTTTTCCGTCCCTCACAGATTTACTCTGCACCTACCTGTCTAAAACGCATTTTACGATTGCCTTGAACTTTTTCCATAAACACTCAACATTGTCAATGTCGGAACAGAAATTTTCGTTTTGATCTGTTAGGTAGTCTGAAATCTGCCTTCTATTATTCTTGCTAAACAGATAAGCCTTCCTCCCTTTTTTTATATATGCTATTAATTTCCATATTCAGGGATGCTGCAACGGCCTTATGATCACTGATTCCCTGTTCTGCACTTACAGAGTCGAAAAGTTCGGGTCTGTTTGTTATCTGCAGGTCAAAGATGTTATCTCCACGAGTCGGTTCTCTGTTTAATTGCTCGAGGTAATTTTCGGATAGTGCACTCAGTATAATGTCACTTGATGCTCTGTCCCTACCACCCGTCCTAAACATCTGAGTGTCCCAGCCTATATCTACCTCATGATGGATGTTTATACTTGCGAAACGAGTCCTGAAAATGAACACATAGTGACTGGTAACAGTAAACTTGTCTAAGTATGTAGACTTTCGTATCTGTTATTATTTAAGATCAAATCTTCTACAACATTAGGCAGCATCCTGGTCCTCTTCAGTTTCTTCCGGACATACTAGTGTTCACAGTTAGGTGAAGACTGTCAGTATATTCTGAAGCAGATCCCAGCAGAGGGGTCGAAACGTCCTTCGTCTGAAAGAAACTGAAGAGGGCCATGACGAGCCCTAACATCGTAGAACATTTTACCTTCAACAGTAAAACAGTTGTTTCATTCGACTGACTTCTTTTCTATATACATGTACTGTGTGCTGACTGCCTAAAGACTTATAAAGTAAAACCCGCTGAAATTGCATTTCCACAGAATATACAGAAGTTCCTTGATGACGCAGAGAATGGAGCTATATATTTCAGTCTTGGCACCAATGTTAAAAGTACAGACATGAAAAACGAGACGAAATTGGCCTTCGTTGAGGCTTTCTCGCGTCTGAAGCAGAGAGTATTGTGGAAGGTCGATGAGGACGAGCTGCCAAAACAACCAAGTAATGTTATGACATCTAAATGGTTGCCACAGCAAGATATATTAGGTAAGAAGAATGCAGCATTTTCTAAATTGTCACTGTCTCGATACCTGTGACATACCCTTTTTTTTCAACATTTATTGGTAACCGTTGTCATTATTTAGTATCTACGCTGAGTAAACTTGTTTCTAATTAATTGTATTCATCTCATTGCATGTACATTAGTTCTCTTCTTGTGTGTTGTTGCCAATAAGTCTGTTATTGGGTTCTGTGAGTTAACGAGCAAGGTGCTCTGATTTAAATATATGGCCGAAAGAGTCAGCCTACAGGAATTGTCAAAACGAACCTTGTCAGTCGGTCGGGTGGCTTCAGTCTGGAACGGCGCTGCTGCTACGGTCGCAGGTTCGAATCCTGCCTCGGGCATGGATGTGTGTGGTGTCCTGAGGTCAGTTAGGTTTAAGTAGTTCTAAGTTCTAGGGGACTGATGACGTCAAAAGTTAAGTCCCACAGTGCTCAGAGCCATTTGAACCATTTGACCCCTGTCGTCCAGGACTGCATGCCACAAACGGTACAGATTCACTACGACGTGGCAATATTCACATGCGTCTATTGTCTATTGAGGCCTAAGCGCTGTAGTGTGCGAGTGAGACAGACGAGAACCTACGTCATTAGGAAACCCAGTCGAAGCCGTTTGTGGCCAAGGAGACGTAGAGCATTAAATATTGCGGACCTAAGATTGGCCATAAAGGGAAACATTTATGAAAACTATTTAATTCTGTAGTAATGCAGGGAATCAAGCCACAGTTATTTCAATATGCCATCCTACATAAATTTTCATGGTGATTCCAATAAATCTTGGATATTGATCATGTCTATAATATTTACTATTAAAGTGAAATTAACAAGTTTTGTAACAAAGACCTGAATGCCAAAGCCTGAACGGTTTGGTCGATCTTAACGATCGATACTTCATATATTTAAGTGCATCATTAAAATTACAAACGTTGTAAATATCAACTCTGTGGCTAGAATGAGATTTTCACTCTGCAGCGGAGTGTGCGCTGATATGAAACTTCCTGGCAGATTAAAACTGTGAGCACCGACCGAGACTCGAGCTCGGGACCTTTGTCTTTTGCAGGCAAGTGCTCTACCATCTGAGCTACCGAAGCACGACTCACGGCCGCTCTCACAGCTTTACTTCTGCCAGTATCTTGCCCGCGAAGGGAAAGGTCTCGAGTTCGAGTCTCGGTCAGTGCACACCGTTTTAATCTGCCAGGAAGATTCACCGCTATTTGCTTAAAATATTTCGTAAGTTTAAATTATCAGTATTTTCAGTTAAGCATCATATCGTCATTTCCTCCACGCAAAACACATTGAACGATGACAGCATGACACCTTTTTCAGTAATTACGTAATATAATATTTGTTGCAAGTTTCTTCATAATAGTTACTTTCGTTCTTTTTTATTTATCAGAGAGCACATTGGTGCAAGGCTACTGGCCGTGATATTCAAAGTTAAGAAGGAAATAGTACTGGTTTTATGTAAAATTATTTAACAAGGGGTATTATTGTTACTTTATTTGGAACGTGAAAGCGGTCAAGCTTTGATTATTGAAATATGTTAAAATGTAAAATAATGTAGAACAAGCTGTAGCCAATCAGATGGACGGCTTCAGGAAAGGGAACTGTACTAGTCAGCTGAGCGAGTATGTTCGGCGAGCCGGAAGTGCGGCCGGGGAAGGGCAGAGGGATAGTGCTGCTACAGACGCGAAAGCACGCAGTTCGGCTGGAGACATGAAAGGGTGCAGTTCGGTGCAGACGCGAAAGCGGATGGTCGGTCTTTAGGCAGATAGGAAGTGAAACGACTTAGAAAATTTCGCGTTGTGTGGTGTCGCGAGAGATAGTCTCTGAGCGGTGAGCAGCCTCGCGCCTGCTGTGAACTCTAACTTTTCACGTAGATAACTTGTATTACGCGATGAGACTGTGAATGATCGAACTGTGTCAAGTGGATATGCGCTAGAGTGTAACAGTAACTCTAGATACGACAGCTTTCACTATTAATTTGCTTTCTGAATAAACATTACTCTAACCGAATCGCAACTGTGTGGCCTACATCATTTATGGGTCGTTAATTTAGTTCCAGATATTATTATTACTGTTACTATATGTTAACTTTGTATTTGGCAAACTTGCCGTCAGCCAGACAATTTAACTAAAGCGTCACAAGTGTCTAATTTAGGTCGTGTAATGCGACACGTGCAGTTCAACCCCTAGACGAGTTTCAACCAAGACATTTCGACGAAGAGGAACCGCATGTTGGCCCGAACATCTTTGGTATGTTAGCTCGCAGTTCGAGGGCGATCTGGTAAATGTATATCTTTGTCTTGAGATGAACATGGGACATTATTTTTCCCGTTGGGGCCAATAGTTCTGATTTAGCAGTATTGACAGCAAGTGTTTCCTTTCGGTTCACTGTCTGTCTCGGTGAACGAAGAGCGCCGTCTACAGCAGCACTTCTCCTGCGTGCTGTCTTAGATTTTTGGTTGCTGTGATCGGTCTGTTTTTGTTTGAAGCAGTGATTTCTGATCCCTAGCAGGTGCTATAAGTGTCCTTTTCTAGGGCTACTCCGCATCACGTTTGGCCCTGCAGCAGTAGGGTGGTGTTTTCTTTTTCTTCCGTTCCACGCAGCTCCGATTGATGTATTTTAAAAAAGATTAAAAAAAAGAAAACGAATCACCATGCAGGAGCTAACCGAATGGGCCGGAAATCGGTAGATGTGATATACATATTCAGAAAAACAAATAATTACGATTTCAGAAAAAAGTCCATGAATTATTCAACAGGAAGATCTTCACAAATGGAGAAAGTCGAAAACGCACTGGTCCACCTCTGGCCCTTATCAAAGTGGTTATTCGATTTGCCATTGATTAACAGCATTGTTGGATTTCTTCCTGGTGGATATTGTACCAAATTCTGTCCAACTGGCGCGTTAGGTCGTCAAGAGCGTAGTATGAAGCACTCCCCCTCCGTTTCTGGCGGTGGCGCCGCTGTGGCAATCGCAGATTTGGTGTCTCCCTCTAGTGGGAAAGGGGAAAGGTTGCCTGTTCACGTGCATTTAAGGGGCGCTATGAGCTCGCCAGTCGGTCAGTCTGGGTGAGTCTCTCGTAGCCAGCTTGCTAGTCTGTCTCTCGTCCGCATTTGTTAGGCAGTTAGTGTCCGTCTGTCGATCGGAGAGCAAGTATGTCTGTCGTTCGGATCAACCTTTAAGGCCGGCAAAATGAAAGTCTTCCCACGCCGCCAGTAAGAGAACTCAGCGAGTGGTCGCCCGGTCAGGGCTAAGTTCGTGCATCTGAGTCAGCGCGTTAGGCCGACAGTATGCTCGACTTTGCTCAAGCATTGGTCATGGGCGGTTGGATCGATCAGTTGGTCGGTCGCGCACTGAGACACAAGATGACTTGTCCCTCTTGAGCGTCGGCGCATGTGAGATCGCCACGTGAGTCCAGTGGGCCACGGCGTATAGCGAGGGGTAGTGACTTCGCGGTCGATACGAGAGCAACAGGAGTCAACCCACGACATCGGTCTGGCCGGTGCGAGCTTCGACGCCGTAAGACGGGAGATCGGCGCGACTTCGTGCGTCCGTTGAAGCGGACGGTTCGGGAGAGCGATTTGGGGGTGCTGCGCCAGGTCTTCTCGAGAAATCGCAGTTTAATAGAAGTTAAATGAATGGTGATATGTTGTTTGATTTATCCTCGTTAAATTCTACTTGTTTTCTTGGTGAGTTCACCAGCCGTTTTGCTGTGGGGTCGTCCCACAATTCTTCTCCGTTTGCCCACCCGCGGGAAGGTGGTTGTTTATACATCGGGTGATCCGTTTTTCCCTTGTGGAATAGGGGCGGGTTAGAGCAACCTGCGGCTCAGGTTGTTCGGTAATCTCCCTATCAATCTACCATACGTTAGTTGTAGGATTTGGTGTGTTAACGAATTTATTGCTTAGAGTGTAACGGCCTAATACCTGAAATATGTTCTGATGTTTGGAAACTTTGATATTATTGCCTATGATCTTGAAAGGCGGTATCTGTGTACTGTAGTGCATCTTAACTATTGTTTGGCCAACCTTGTAGAATTTCATGGGCTTTTATTTAAATAATCATTTTAGTATACCGGGTGTTACAAAAAGGTACGGCCAAACTTTCAGGAAACATTCCTGACACACAAAGAAAGAAAATACGTTATGTGGACATGTGTCCGGAAACGCTTACTTCCCATGTTAGAGCTCATTTTGTTACTTCTCTTCAAATGACGTTAATCATGGAATGGAAACACACAGCAACAGAACGTACCAGCGTGACGTCAAACACTTTGTAACAGGAAATGTTCAAAATGTCCTCCGTTAGCGAGGATACATGCATCCACCCTCCGTCGCATGGAATCCCTGATGCGCTGATGCAGCCCTGGAGAATGGCGTATTGTATCACAGCCGTCCACAATACGAACACGAAGGAGTCTCTACATTTGGTACCGGGGTTGCGTAGACAAGAGCTTCCAAATGCCTCCATAAATAAAAGTCAAGAGGGTTGAGGTCAGGAGAGCGAGGAGGCCATGGAATTGGTCCGGCTCTACCAATCCATCGGTCACCGAATCTGTTGTTGAGAAGCGTACGAACACTTCGACTGAAATAAGCAGGAGCTCCATCGTGCATGAACCACATGTTGTGTCGTACTTGTAAAGGCACATGTTCTAGTCGCACAGGTAGAGTATCCCGTATGAAATCATGATAACGTGCTCCATTGAGCGTAGGTGGAAGAACATGGGGCCCAGTCAAGACATCACCAACAATGCCTGCCCAAACGTTCACAGAAAATCTGTGTTGATAACGTGATTGCACAATTGCGTGCGGATTCTCGTCAGCGCACACATGTTGATTGAGAAAATTTACAATTTGATCACGTTGAATGAAGCGTCATCCGTAAAGAAAACATTTGCGTTGAAATGAGGATTGACACATTGCTGGATGAACCTTTCGTAGAAGTGTACCCGTGGAGGCCAATCAGCTGCTGATAGTGCCTGCACACGCTGTACATGGTACTGAAACAACTGGTTCTCCCGTAGCACTCTCCATACAGTGACGTGGTCAACGTTACCTTTACAGCAGCAACTTCTCTGACGCTGAAATTAGGGTTATCGTCAACTGCACGAAGAATTGCCTCGTCCATTGCAGGTGTCCTCGTCGTTCTAGGTCTTCCCCAGTCGCGAGTCATAGGCTCGAATGTTCCGTTCTCCCTAAGACGCCGATCAATTGCTTCGAACGTCTTCCTGTCGAGACACCTTCGTTCTGGAAATCTGTCTCGATTCAAACGTACCCCGCCACGGATATCGCGCCGTGCTAATCCGTACATCAAATGGGCATCTGCCAACTCCGCATTTGTAAACATTGCACTGATCGCAAAACCGCGTTCGGGATGAACACTAACCTGTTGATGCTCCGTACTGATATGCTTGATGCTAGTACTGTAGAGCAATGAGTCGCATGTCAACACAAGCATCGAAGTCAACATTACCTTCCTTCAATTGGGCCAACTGGCGTTGAATCGAGGAAGTACGGTACATACTGACGACACTAAAATGAGCTCTAACATGGAAATTAGGCGTTTTCGGACACATGTCCATATAACATCTTTTCTTTATTTGTGTGTGTGAGGAATGTTTCCTGAAAGTTTGGCTGTACCTTTTTGTAACACCCTGTATAAAGTTGCCACCCTTTCACCGCAAGACTTTTCTTAGAAGTTAAAATCAAGTTGCACCTTCGGTGGCAAGGTTAATGTTTTAATTGTTAGTGTTTTCTACCGTTTCCAACCCTCGTACAGGGGGCTGCATAGTTTGTGTGCTTATGTAAATTGTTAAAACTCTTAGTTTAAAGTTACCAGTGTAGTCTTTCAGAGGCTGTTGTGAGTGTTCGTAACTACGGCCGTGTCAAAAGGGAGCGGCAAGGTTCTCTGCCCGACAGCTCATACTGTCAAAACTTGTTTCTTTCTGCCTTTGAATAAATTGCAACTTTGATATTTAGAGGGTGCTTTCTGATTATAATTTTAAATCTGTTTATTTTAAAAATGCCTTTAGGTACTATTAAAGTGAATAAAATTCCCATTTGTTAAAAGGAATTTGGTTATTATTTCATCAGTTATTCCCTGGCAACTAATTCCATGCTTACATAGTGTGATTAAATGTGTTAATATTCTTTGAAAATAAATCACGGTTCAGCCCTGGTACGCCGACGATATTCTACGCTTCGTTTTGTTGCCCTCATAGCAGGCCATTCAGGGCTTACATTTCTGCAGGCAAGCGGCCACCCGCGCACGGCAAGAGCTTCTACAGCTTGTGTTCGTGATTCTCAAACACCACCTGAGCCAGGAGAGTCCCCCAGTCTCTCCCCAATTGGGCACATTTGGAATATTGTGGACGGGCCGTCCCACCAGCTCAAGATTTTGACCATCTTACGCGCCAGACGTGGAAGAACGCGCTGTTGACTTGCTCAGTTTGTGAAGCCCTTTCTCTTGAATATATCATCCATTTTTTCTGAAATTGTAATAATTTGTTTGTATGCTCATGTTTATCACATCTACCTATTTCGGTCCCATTTGGATAATTCCTTCTTGGTGCGACTTTTTTTTTCTTAGAGAGTATATGCGCGCAGAACATTACCCACGAATTGCAGCAACACTCCGCAATTGCTAAATATGTATTGGAATTGGATATACGTCCGAATCTCCTTCTCCCCCTCCCTCTGACCATCTCCTCCTTCTCCTCTCCCTCTCTCCACCCATCTCCTTCTTTCCCTTTTCCCTCTCCACCTCCTCCTACCCTCTCTCTCCATCTTTTCGATCCCTTCTGTCTCTTCATCTCCGTCTCGTCCGTCTCCCTGACGATTTTCTCCTTCCCTCTCTCTATTAAATTTCCTCCCCTTCTCTTTCTCTCTACATCGTCTACCTCCTCTCTTTGACTTTGCGCTGTGTTCATTGATATTGCAAGCGAAACTTCCATTGAGAACTGCAGTCGCATAAAATGATTTTAAAAAACGGTTCGGCCCATTGGCATATGGAGTACGAGAGAGATATCTCCAGCTGCTGGATTTCTGAGGTTAGTAGCTCCAGTGACAGTATTTCACATGGTTTCAATCTGCGAACGCATAGGATTAGCAAGTTTCGTAAGATGCAGATAGCGTAGTCTCGTAATCACAAGCTGAGAGACCGTAAATGGAACTTTCTTTTACATTTTTCTGTTAAAACCGACTGTGAGGAAGAAAAAAAAGCAGCGTACTGGTGTGCATAAAATTTTGTTTAGAATTACTTTCAAGGAGAAAGAATGTATATGGGAAAAACAAATTTTCTAGTGATAGTCCTACTATAGTACACTACTGGCAATTAAAATTGCTACACCACGAAGATGACGTGCTACAGACGCGAAATTTAACCGACAGGAAGAAGATGCTGTGATATGCAAATGATTAGCTTTTCAGAGAATTCACACAAGGCTGGCGCCGGTGACGACACCTACAACGTGCTGACATGAGGAAAGTTTCCATCCGATTTCTCGTACCCAAACAGCAGTTGACCGGCGTTGCCTGGTGAAACGCTGTTGTGATGCCTCGTGTAAGGAGGAGAAATGCGTACCATCACATTTCCGACTTTGATAAAGGTCGGATTGTAGCCTATCGCTATTGCGGTTTATCGTATCACGACATTGCTGCTCGCGTTGGTCGAGATCCAATGACTGTTAGCAAAATATGAAATAGATGGATTCAGGAGAGTAATACGGAACGCCGTGCTGGATACCAACGGCCTCGTATCATTAGCAGTCGAGATGACAGGCATCTTATCTGTATGACTAACGGATCGTGGAGCCACGTCTCGATCCCTGAGTCAACACATGGGGACGTTTCGAGACAACAACCATCTGCACGAACAGTTGGACGACATTTGCAGCAGCATGGACTATCAGCTCCGTGACCATGACTGTGGTTACCCTTGACGCTGCATCACAGACAGGAGCGCCTGCGATGGTGTACTCAACGACGAACCTGGGTGCACCAATGGCAAAACGTCATTTTTTCGGATGAATCCAGGTTCTGTTTACAACATCATGACGGTCGCATCCGTGTTTGGCGACATCGGGTGAACGCACATTGGAAGCGTTTATTCGTCATCGCCATACTGGCGTACCACCCGGAGTGATGGTATGGGGTGCCATTGGTTACACGTCTCGGTCACCTCTTGTTCGCATTGACGCCCATTTGAACAGTGGCCATTACATTTCGGATGTATTACGACCTGTGGCTCTACCCTTTATTCGATCCACGCGAAACCCTACATTTCAGCAGGATAATGCACGACCGCATGTTGCAAGTACTGTACGCGCCTTTCTGGATACAGAAAATGTTCGACTGCTGCCCTGGTCAGCACATTCTTCCGAGCTCTCACCAATTGAAAATTTCTGTGGTCAATGGTGGCCGAGCAACTGGCTCGTCACAATACGCCAGTCACTACTCTTGATGAAATGTGGTATCGTGTTGAAGCTGCATGGGCAGCTGTACCTGTACACGCCATCCAAGCTCTGTTTGACTCACTGCCCAGGCGTATCAAGGCCGTTATTACGGCCAGAGGTGGTTGTTCTGGGTACTGATTCCTCAGGATCTATGCACCCAAATTGCGTGAAAATGTAATCACATCTCAGTTCTAGTATAATATATTTGTCCAATGAATACCCGTTTATCATCTGCATTTCTTGTTGGTGTAGCAATTTTAATGGCCAGTATTGTAGTTAAACGGACTGCGAGAAAGAAAATTAAACCGCACATTTTCGCATCACAACTTAGGACAGCATTTTCCTTCTTGTAGTATGTTTTAACAGAAAAAATGTATATTTATGTTTAAAAAAACATATAGGCCATGTCGTGTAATAATTTGGAGTGTGTCGGCCAAAAGTGTTTCAGAACTTTTGTTAGTGGTATTTCCCATTTATGTATATATTTATACATTATACTCATTTTAAAAACGTATCCTGTGACCGTCTCAATGTTTATTAGACTATGGAGAAATTTTTTTTAGTGCATTGGTCTAACACTTTTCGAGGTTTTACTGCCTTGTTGCACTTGATCTGTGCTTTATCATTATAAGTAGATACTCGTGGCGTAAAAAACAATTCATTTAATTTTCCCGGTCCAGACTGGGTTCTTTTCAAATTATGCTGATGCAGTAGCTTCATATGAGCAATCCTACACGACTTAGATCTGTGTTTAATGAGGGAAAGTTGCCCAGGTCACACCAATACTCAGGAAATGAAATAGAAGTAATCCGCTGAATTATAGACGCAAATTTTTCACGTCAATTTGCAGTAGGAAACAATGGATACTCGCACAGGTCAAGCCAATACACTGGAAATGGGAGTAACCCACTGAATTATGGGTCCATTAGAACACAATGGGACCCGTGATCTAGGGATAGCATCTTTGATTCATAATCAAAACGTTTTCTGTCCCGGATTCGATCCCCGCCTCTGCCTAAATTTTGATAAATAGTCAGCATTGGCGGCCGAAGACTTCCGGCATAAGAAGTCAGCCTCATTCTGCCAACGGCCTTGTCAAAGAGGGCGGAGGAGCGGATAGAGGTTCAGGGCACTCTCTTGTCCTAGGGGTGGGAAATTACCCCTAGAAGCGGAAGAATCAGCAATGATCAACGACATGAGGATGCAGAAGGCAATGGAAACCATTGCATTAAAGACACGTAACGTGTATCCACAGGACATGTGGCCTGTAGTTGAAGAAGTGTCATGATTATTTCTCCATTGGCAAAAGATTCCGGAATAGTCCCCCATTCGGACCTCCGGGAGGGGACTGCCTAGGGGGAGGTTACCATGAGAAAAAGAGTGAATAATCATCGAAAGGATAATGTTCTACGAGTCGGGGCGTGGAATGTCAGAAGCTTGAACGTGATAGGGAAACTAGAAAATCTGAAAAGGGAAATGCAAAGGCTCAATCTAGATATAGTAGGGGTCAGTAAAGTGAAGTGGAAGGAAGACAAGGATTTCTGGTCAGATGAGTATCGGGTAATATAAACAGCAGTAGAAAATGGTGTAACAGGTGTAGGATTCGTTATGAATAGGAAGGTAAAGCAGAGGGTGTGTTACTGAGAACAGTTCAGTGACCGGGTTGTTCTAATCAGAATCGACAGCAGACCAACACCGACAACGATAGTTCAGGTATACATGCCGACGTCGCAAGCTGAAGATGAACAGATAGAGAAAGTGTATGAGGATATTGAAATGGTAATGCAGTATGTAAAGGGGGACGAAAATCTAATAGTCATGGGCGACTGGAATGCAGTTGTAGGGGAAGGAGTAAAAGAAAAGGTTACAGGAGAATATGGGCTTGGGACAAGGAATGAAAGAGGAGAAAGACTAATTGAGTTGTGTAACAAGTTTCAGCTAGTAATAGCGAATACCCTGTTCAAGAATCACAATAGGATGAGGTATACTTGGAAAAGGCCAGGAGATACAGGAAGATTTCAATTAGATTACATCATGGTCAGACAGAGATTCCGAAATCAGATACTGGATTGTAAGGCGTACCCAGGAGCAGATATAGACTCAGATCACAATATAGTAGTGATGAAGAGTAGGCTGAAGTTCAAGACATTAGTCAGGAAGAATCAATACGCAAAGAAGTGGGATACGGAAGTTCTAAGGAATAACGAGATACGTTTGAAGTTCTCTAACGCTATAGATACAGCAATAAGGAATAGCGCAATAGGCAACACAGTTGAAGAGGAATGGACGTCTCTAAAAAGGGCCATCACAGAAGTTGGGAAGAAAAACATAGGTACAAAGAAGGTAGCTGCGAAGAAACCATGGGTAACAGAAGAAATACTTCAGTTGCTTGATGAAAGGAGGAAGTACAAACATGTTACGGGAAAATCAGGAATACAGAAATACAAGTCGCTGAGGAATGAAATAAACCGGAAGTGCAGGGAAGCTAAGACGAAATGGCTGCAGGAAAAATGTGAAGACATCGAAAAAGATATGATTGTCGGAAGGACAGACTCAGCATACAGGAAAGTCAAAAAACCTTTGGTGACATTAAAAGCAACGGTGGTTAACATTAAGAGTGCAACGGGAATTCCACTGTTAAATGCAGAGGAGAGAGCAGATAGGTGGAAAGAATACATTGAAAGCCTCTATGAGGGTGAAGATTTGTCCGATGTGATAGAAGAAGAAACAGGAGTCGATTTAGAAGATATAGGGGATCCAGTATTAGAATCGGAATTGAAAAGAGCTTTGGACGACTTACGGTCAAATAAGGTAGAAGGGATAGATAACATTCCATCAGAATTTCTAAAATCATTAGGGAAGTGGCAACAAAACGACTATTCACGTTGGTGTGTGGAATATATGAGTTTGGCGACATACCATCTGACTTTCGGAAAAGCATAATCCACACAATTCTGAAGACGGCAAGAGCTAACAAGTGCGAGAATTATCGCACAATCAGCTTAACAGCTCATTCATCGAAACTGCTTACAAGAATAATATACAGAAGAATGGAAAAGAAAATTGAGAATGCGCTAGGTGACGATCAGTTTGGCTTTAGGAAAAGTAAAGGCACGAGAGAGGCAATTCTGACGCTACGGCTAATAATGGAAGCAAGGCTAAAGAAAAATCAAGACACGTTCATAGGATTTGTCGACCTGGAAAAAGCGTTCGACAATATAAAATGGTGCAAGCTGTTCAAGATTCTGAAAAAAGTAGGGGTAAGCTATAGGGAGAGACGGGTCATATACAATATGTACAACAACCAAGAGGGAATAATAAGAGTGGACGATAAAGAACGAAGTGCTCGTATTAAGAAGGGAGTAAGACAAGGCTGTAGCCTTTCGCCCCTACTCTTCAATCTGTACATCGAGGAAGCAATGATGGAGATAAAAGAAAGGTTCAGGAGTGGAATTAAAATACAAGGTGAAAGGATATCAATGATACGATTCGCTGATGACATTGCTATCCTGAGTGAAAGTGAAGAAGAATTAAATGATCTGCTGAACGGAATGAACAGTCTAATGAGTACACAGTATGGTTTGAGAGTAAATCGGAGAAAGACGAAGGTAATGAGAAGTAGTAGAAATGAGAACAGCGAGAAACTTAACATCAGGGTTGATGGTCACGAAGTCAATGAAGTTAAGGAATTCTGCTACCTAGGCAGTAAAATAACCAATGACGGACGGAGCAAGGAGGACATCAAAAGCAGACTCGCTATGGCAAAAAAGGCATTTCTGGCCAAGAGAAGTCTACTAATATCAAATACCGGCCTTAATTTGAGGAATAAATTTCTGAGGATCTACGTCTGGAGTACAGCATTGTATGGTAGTGAAACATGGACTGTGGGAAAACCGGAATAGAAGAGAATCGAAGCATTTGAGATGCATTTGGTGCTATAGACGAATGTTGAAAATTAGGTGGACTGGTAAGGTAAGGAATGAGGAGGTTCTACGCAGAATCGGAGAGGAAAGGAATATGTGGAAAACACTGATAAGGAGAAGGGACAGGATGACAGTACATCTGCTAAGACATGAGGGAATGACTTCCATGGTACTAGAGGGAGCTGTAGAGGGCAAAAACTGTAAAGGAAGACAGAGATTAGAATACGTCAAGCAAATAATTGAGGACGTAAGTTGCAAGTGCTACTCTGAGATGAAGAGGTTAGCACAGGAAAGGAATTCGTGGCGGGCCGCATCAAACCAGTCAGTAGACCGATGACCAAAAAAAAAATAGAACACATGAAATACCTCGGAGAATGCGATGTTTTTACACATCATCACAGATTCAGAAAATATCGTTCTTGTGAAATACAACAGGTTTTTTGTTCACACGAAGTACTGAGTGCTATCGACAAGGGATTTCATGTTGATTCCATATTTTTAGATTTCAAGAAGGCTGTCGAGACCGTTTTCACAAGCTTCTTGTAATCAAGTAGAGTATCATCGC
This sequence comes from Schistocerca gregaria, assembly GCF_023897955.1. Lineage (NCBI taxonomy): Eukaryota > Metazoa > Arthropoda > Insecta > Orthoptera > Acrididae > Schistocerca > Schistocerca gregaria. The sequence goes on from NC_064927.1 coordinate 386,466,732, forward strand.
AGTTATGCTACTGGATTCACGATTTCTTGTCATAAAAGTCACAGTTCGTAGTAATTGACAGAAAGTCATTGAGTGAAACAATAGTGGTAGCTGGCGTTGCCCAGTGAACTCTTATAGACCCTCTGCAGTTTATATTCCACAAAAACAATATAGAAGACAATCCGAGCAGCCTTCCTCGATGGTTTACAGATGATGTTGTCGTTTACCGTCTGGCAAAGCCAGTAATGGAGTAGTACCAATTACAAAATTATTTCCACAAGACATCTGTACTGTACGAAAAGTGGCGAACGATACCAAGCATTAAGAAGTGTGTGGTCGACCACGTGAGTACTAAAAAGCTTCCGTCAGATTTTGGTTACACAATAAATCAACAAAGTTAAATACCTAGGGAACCAAACTGGAAGCATCATATGTAAAACCTTGTGTGAATGTGAAACAAAGATTGAGTTTTATTAGCAGCACTTTTAGAACATGGAGCTAATATACTAAAGACTCTATCCACACTATACTTGTCCGTTCTCTTCAAGAGTACTGGTGCGTGGTGTGTGATCTACACTACATAGGATTCACGGCGGACATCGATAAAGTTCAAAGAAATATTGCTTAGACCGTCTTTGGGTCATACTAGTGCTTAGCAAGTCCTGCACGATTACATGAGATGGAAGTCTTCAACTTGAAAAGTCGTGTTTCTCCTTTTGAACGTTATTCTATTTTATTTCTTGAGCTGCCAACCACGCAACATCTTGAGAATATTATATCTGTGTCAGGTATTAAGTGCCGCGCGGTATCAGCCGAACGGTCTGAGGCGCTGCATTCATGGACTGTGCGGTGGTCCAGGCGGAGGTTCGAGTCTCCCCTCGGGCATGGGTGTGTGTGTGTTTGTCCTTAGGATAATTTGGGTTAAGTAGTGTGTAAGCTTAGGGACTGATGACCTTAGCAGTTAAGTCACATAAGATTTCACACAAATTTGAACATTTCAGGTATTAAGTTGCCCTCTTACTGCAAACTGGTCTATTTTTGTATTTTACTCCTAATCATGAAGTACGACTCCTTCACATCTTTGCAGATTGTTTGTTGGTCTGTGTGTGTGTGTGTGTGTGTGTGTGTGTGTGTGTGTGTGTGTATGTCAAATACCAACGATAAATTATTTTAGAAAATCATCATATAAATAAGCCTATCGGGGGTCTGAATTTTTTATATTACATGCCACTGACTTTAGTTTGAGACGGCGATTAATTTTTCTAAACTTTGTTACAGCTCATAAGAATGTTCGTTTATTTATGACTCACGGCGGTCTCATGGGTATTCAAGAGGCAATATACCATGCAATACCGGTCATAGGATTCCCTGTCTTCGCAGACCAGTTCCACAATATGAACAGAGCTGAGGAGCTTGGATTTGGAATTAAAATCACATTTGCAAACATATCTCTGGAGTCAATTACTTGGGCCGTCAGTGAAGTACTGGAAACTTCCAGGTACGAACAGCATTTCTCCCTTTTAAATTTCATTTGTTCGTTCTGTAATGTAATAAGGTGTTCCCTTATTTTAATATTGAACATATGTAATTAATTTTCTGGGTTTGCTAATAATATGTCTGTACTGATTCCAGTTATCGAGAAGCAGTGCAGTACAGATCTCGGCTGTTCCATGACAGTCCAAGGACGCCTCTGGAAGAAGCAGTTTACTGGATAGAATACGTCATAAGGCACAAAGGAGCTCAACATTTGCGTTCAGGGGCTCTTGATCTCTCGTGGTTCCAGCTGCTCTTGCTGGATGTTGTTGGTGCTATTATTCTAGTTACAGTTATACTTCTCTTTAGTGTCTCTGTGATACTCCGACTGCTGTTGAGAACGATTAGGCATGTTCCCGCTGTAATGACCAAAAAGAAAGTTTCCAAACGAGACTAAATTTTCAGGGACTGCTCCCGTCTGGCACGTGCCCTTCGCTGTAGGACCCAGAAGTGTGTGAACGCAGTTATCACGTAAAAAACATAAGTTGTCGCAAGAGTTCTGCGGGCTACTTCCGTGGTCGGTCATAAATTTGACCTACCTCTTTACCTCTAGTCTGTGCTGGCGCCTCCATAGAGTTACACTAAGAGATACGTCACGGTACTGTTTGGATCAAGTACTTACTCGTCCTGCACTCCGAGCTGGCGCCCGTCTGGTACATAATTATCACTCACTTTGGCACCCTTTGTCCCGGCAGAAGTGACACTTGTTGACTGGAAATATTATGCTTGTACCTGAGGCTCACTATTTCACTGCCATACTGGGGTACTATCGTCTTGATAATAAAAAAGAAATGTCATTATTTCACATTTATTTAAGATAACCATAAGAACTCTACTCTTGAACTGATAAATTTGTACAAAGTTCTCAACCGTTCACCGGCACTGATGATCATTCCGGATACGCATGTAATATTACGATCTAGTAAAACGTGTGAAATAGATAAATAAAATAATAACCACCCCAGCAACGTATGTGCCACAGTTTTATTTTATTTAATTATGTCTGAAAACATACATCACATAATATAAACATAGTGAAACCGATAGCCAAAGGGATGCAGCATTCGGTTACGATTGTGAACGGGGCTGTAATCAGTTACTATTGCTTGCCTTTTACAGTTACATACATTTATTTTTAAAACAGTAATTCCAGAAACAATAAATATAAAAGTACCACACGTTATTAATGAAGGAATAAACAACTGTGTAAATAATAGTGCTTTCAGTGCGTTACAATTTAGCAAATCACCATAAAATACAGATACAGATAATGTTTTAGAAAACAAGCCACTGTGATTACAGCTGAAGGCCTTACACGCCAAGAATGGCAATAAATTAAGAATGTTTAAGAACTCGCTGCAATTACAACTTACAGGTAATGAAATATTAAAAAGTAAGTGGCCACAGACACAGCAGAAGGTATCCAGGAATGGCAGTAAATAAGGTTTTAAGGCTTACTGCTAAAATACAAATATCGAATTTTGTTTTAAGCAAATGACCACAATCACGACTGAAGGCCTTACACGCCAGGAACGGCAATTATATACAAAATTTAGAAACCTGCTGTAAAACAACAAATACAGGCAAAGGTTAATTAAAAGAAACAAGCAACTGACCAGCAAACGGGTGAAAAAAGATGATGGTAACCTTGTAACACCACCCTTACACTGCTAGATTCATTCCAGAAGGCGACCGGAACTATTCACTAGACATACATAACCTTTAATGCAGTCATTACAAGGTATGATAATAAATAATACAATAATAAAACACAAGGACAAATCACAGACGGTGCTCCAGGAATCGACCTCTGAGAAAGTCTGGCAATAAACACTCTCGCGAGCGATGAGATAGACAGCCAAGAGTTGCATTCACTGCACAAGATGGTAACTCAGACTAGTGGCAATCTAACGAATGACTAGTGACAATTTTGCCGAAGCTGCCTGACGCCCGATAGACCAATGCAACGATGGAACAATACGCCAAAGCCTGAACCGGCGGTCTGCACTACGTCCCCAGAATGCTGTGTTCAGAGCGCCTGGAACGAGAAAGGAACCACTACCAGATTTCCGCCCGATTCCACAAACCCGAAAATCTGAACAAACAAGTCACAATACAGAACACCAGACAAACTAACAGTAATTAAAACCCCACTCGATTTGCGTGCGAGGCAAAACCGAAATGTAACCAGCCAGAATCAGCAACCACACGTCATTGCTGAAACAGTCGCAAAGCAAGCCGAAACCAAGTACCACATGAGTGACATCAAATTCATTATCCACACAAACGCACACTGAACTCACTGTGACTACTCTGACGACGGTAGGCAGAGTGAAACTAATCTCTTCACTGCTTTATTAATTCACAGTTGAGGAACCACACCGTCTGTCTAATCACTGAGCCAAGTGCTTTTAACACAGTGGGGTCTTCAACTACTAAACGTTACGCAGATCTACCAAACTGCACACGACGGCGTGATGATAATCTGACACAACATCACATACGCACTACGGGGCCCACACGGGTGACAGACTCCACTCTACTTGGATTGAACGCACTCATCTTAAAGCTTGCTGGATCTTGTTTACGACGAGGTCGTGTACCCTCGTAACCACAGCCCTTACAGGCAGCAAACCGAACTGCCCACTCGGACGACCCAGAAAAACACGGCGTCGCCCCAAAAGTAGGGCAACAGTTACTACATCATAACCGTCGCTGCTGCCACTAGCAGACAGGCAACGCTTGCGAAACGAGTGGTCCCAGGCCGGACGTTGTAACCGAGCGGTTCTAGGCGCTTCAGTCTGGAACCGCGCTGCTGCTACTGTCGCAGGTTCGAGTCCTGCCTCGCGCATGGATGTGTGTGATGTCCTTAGGTTAGTTAGGGTTAAGTAGTTCTAAGTCTAGGGGACTGATGACCTCAGATGTTAAGTCTCATAGTACTTAGAGCCATTTTTCGAGTGGCCCCAGTCAAGGCGAAAAGAAGACAAACAACCGCAACCATGCCAACTAAAGGATACAGTCTGTCCTCCAACAGAGGGAGGAAACCTACAAACAGCACCAACGCGAGCCGACAGGACGGCTCACATACATAGATAATTTTAGTCTGATAATAAAAGCAATACCAGTTTTCTAGAAACAGGTATCACATAATAAGACGCACTTTGAATGTTGTGTGGCCAATATTTAGCCACGTGTTAGGCTTCATAGGCTGCTGCCATTTTTTTAGAGAGCATGTGCCGTAGTTGGACACAGCTTGCAGATGAGGAAATGATCCATGATTAACTCTTCTCCGCACACATACAGGGTGGAGTCACAAGAAAATCGCCAGTTATTCGGATTGGTCTTACACCTACCGACTCCTAATCGCAGTCTGCTGGGCGTTAATCCATGGCAGCCAGCGTTCTTCACAGCCAGAAGTCATATTCTCACATGACACCATCCATTCTGTGATGTTGTGGTCACGGTTACGTCATGAATTTAATCTAAATGTTGAAGGTTGTTCAGTGAGGGCTCTGCAGTTTGGAGGAAACTTCGGTCACAACGTCGTCCTCTATGACGGACGACCTAGCGACACAGAGAACGGAAGTATTACTACAGCCTTGTTGTAAGAGACACGAAATGTGTCCTAAACCAAATACGAGAGTTGACTGACTTCTTAGGGGGTTAAATTTCAGTTTTAGATATTCGGCAACCTCCATCTTCGACTGTTTTCGGCCGTACGTCGTCCCGGCAATTGTTATATAAAACTTTTGAATTAATTAGAAGCAGAATTGATAAAGGATATTTGTAGGGGTATTTGTCCCTTATTCGACGTCATTGGAAGCTGAATATTTTGCTTGAAGTTTTTTATTAACAAACTCCATTCTGACGCCCATACTGCAAGAGTATTGCGACGTCTGGATAGCATTTCTTCCTAAGAGGACTATGCTGTGTGAATGAACCATCAGCTGGACAGGTGATGCCTGTGCATGAATGCTCCAGATTTAATATTACTTGGAATAAAATGACTAAAGTGCACGAAATATCCAGAATGATGTGGCGGGAACTGTCACACTACCGTCGGCATTAGAAGTCACAGTCTATGTACACGTAACTTAAATTATATACAGCGTTGGAAACGCTCTATGACAGCCTCAATAGCGATGTAGTGGAATAGGAACACAATACGATGATTTTCATGTCAAAGCGCGAAAACTAACCAGTATTCATCTATTAGTCAATAACATCATGGCATAGCAAGGCAAATATTCTCAGCCTATCTCATAGATAGCTTCAGTGTCAATGAAATGTTATTAGGATATGTTGCCAACCATTGTCCACGCCGTCGTTGGGATATCTTGCTTGCCTCAGCGATACTAATAGCTAATGTGTATCTGTTGAGGGACCAGACACAAGTGTGATTCTGAAGAGGGGCAACAGCTTTTCAGACTTGCAGGGGAAACAGATTCGCTTTGTAACACTAACCAAAATGGTCTTGCTATGCTCCTACTGCGAACGGCTAGTTAAACGATGATGGCATCTGGTAAAATATTCCGAAGATAAAATAGTCCCCCGTTTGGATCTCCGGGCGGGAACTACTCAGAAGGATGTCGTTATCAGGAGAAACAAAACTGGTGTTCTGCGGATTGGAACGTTAGATCCCTTAATGGCACAGGTAGGTTAGAAATTTTAAAAAGGGAAATGGGCAGGTTGAATTTAGATATAGTTGGAAATAGTAAAGTTCGGTTACAGGAGGAACAGGACTTCTTATCAGGCGAGTACAGGTTTATAAATACAATATTTAATGGGCCTAATGCAAGAGTACATTTAGTAATGAGTAAGTAAATAGTAAGGCAGGTAAGCTACTATGAACTGCATAGTGAATGCATTATTGTAGCCAAGATAGATAAAAAAACCATCCTCACCATAGCAGTACAAGTATATATCAAACAGCTGTGCAGGTGACGAAGAGATTGAAGAAATGTATGATGAGTAAGGTATTCAGATAGTTAAGGGGGATGGAAATTTAATTGTGATGAGACATTGTAATCCAATAGTAAGGAAAAGGAGAGAAGGAAAAGTTGCAGCTGAATTTGGACTGAGGAAAAGGAATGAAAGAGGAAGCCGCCTGACAGATTTTAGCACAGAGCATAATTTAATCATCGCTAACGTTTGGTTTAATTATCATTAAAAAAGGCTGAATACGTTTCAAGCTGATTATATAAGGGTAAGACAGAGATTTTAGAACCAGATTTTAAGTTGTAAGACATTTCCAGGGGAAGATGTGGCTATGATCACTATTTATTGGTCATTATCTGTAGATTAAAACGAAGAAAATGAGAAAAGATAGGAAATTAAGGAGATGGGAATTAGATCAGGTGAAAGAATCAGAGATTTCTGAGAGTTTCTGAGGCAAAATTAGGCAACTATTTACTTGAACAGGGGAAAGGAATACAATAGAAGACGAATTGGTAGCTATGAGAAATCAAATAGTAAAGGCAGTAGAGGATCAACTAAATAAAAAGACAAGGCCTAATAGAAAACCTTAGCTGATGAAAGGAGAATGCAGCAAATTATACAAGCGCGTAAAAAATAGGATTGACAGGAAGTGCAAAATTACTAAGCAGGAGTGCCCAGAGGAAAAATGTAAGGATTTAGAAGCATATTTCTCTAGGGGAAAGATAGATACTGCCAGGATATAAATTAAAGAGGCCTTTGGAAAAAAGGGGAGCTGTTGTATAAATATCAAGATCTCATATGGGAAACCAGTCCTATGCAAAAAAAAAGGGACAGCTCAAACGTGGAAGGAGTATACCAGGGTCTATACAAGGGAGATGAAGACTGTACTTACAGAAATGGAACAGGACGTAGATGAAGATGAGATGAGAGGTATGATATTGTGAGAAGAATTTGATAGAAACTTGAAAGATCTAATTCTAAACAATGTCCATGGAGTAGATGACATTCCGTCAGAACTATTGACAGTCTTGGGAGAGCCATCCATGACAAAACTCTTCCATCTGGAGTGGAAGATGTATGACACAGGAGAATTACCCTCATCCTTCAAGAAGAATGTAATAATTCCAGTTCCAAAGAAAACAGGTGCTTACAGGTGTGAATATTACCCAACTATCTTTTTAATAGGTCGTGGCTGCATAATACCAACAAGAATTCTGTACAGAAGAATGGAAAAGCTGGTAGAAGTCGACCTTGGGGAAGATCAGCTTGGATTACGGAGAAATGTAGGAACACGGGAGACAATACTGACGCTACGAATTATCTTAGAAGATCGATTAAGGAAAGGCATATGAACATTTATAGCATTTGTAGATTTGGAGAAAATGAATGTTAAGTGCAGTACTCGATTTGAAATTTTGAAGGCAGCAAGAATAAAATCCAGGGAGCGAAAGGCTGTTTAGAACTTATATGGAAATCAGACGGCAGTTATAACAGCCGAGAAGAATGAAAGGAAAGATGTGCTCGAGAACAGCCTATCCCCGATGTTGTTCAATATGTGCAGATTAAGCAGTAAAGAAAACCGAAGAAAGATCTGGGAAAGGAATTGAAGTCCAGGGAGTAGAAGTGAGTATTTTTTAGTTTGTCGATGACAATGTAATTCTGTCAGAGACAGCAAACGACTTGAAAGAGCAGTTGAACGGAATTGACAGTGTCTTTAGGGGAAGATGTAGGGTGACGATCAGCAAAACCAGAACAAGAATAATGGAATGTAGGCAGTTAAATTAGGTGGCACTAAGGGAATTAGATTAGGAAACGAAACGAAGTAGTAGATGAGTTTTGTTATTTGAGCGGCAAAATAACTAGTGATGGCCGAACTAGAGAGAATATAAAATGTAGATTGGTAACAGCAGGAAAAGTTAATTTGCTAATGTGGAATATAGATATAAGTGTTAGAAAGTTTTTTCTGAAAGCATTTGTATGGAATGTAGCAATGTATGGAATTGAAATATGGACGATGAGCAGTGGGGACAAGAAGAAAATATGAGCTTTTTGAAATGTGCTGCTATAGAAGATGCTGAAGATTAGGTGGGCAGCTCACGTTGTTGATGAGGAGGTACCGAATAAAACTGGGGAGAACAGAAATATGTAGCACAGTCTGACTAGAAGAAGGGGTGGCTTCATAGGACACATTCTGAGACCTCAACGGATCACCAATTTAGTACTGGATAGAAGTGTGGAAGATAAAAATTGTAGCTGGACCAATAGATGTATACAGAAAGTAAGCTGCACTAGTCATCCGAAGATGGAGAGGCTTGCACAGAACAGAACAGCATGGAGATGTGCATCAAACCGGTCCTCGTATTGAAGAAGAAAACATGTTACCACAGGTACTATAACGCGATCTCTGGAATAGGTCTCGCGATAGGGATTTTTGTTTTAGTCACGTTCCGAGAATTTCTCGGTAGTCCACAAACTGGAATACCACAGATGATAAAATTCTTCGTTTATCGACATTACTCATGTCGGGGGACAGATATACGATACAACCGAGTGATTTGGAATGTTTTTCCACTCTTAAGGCTTTCAGGTACTTCTTAGCTCGAACCGTTGAGATTGATCCTATTATAATCAGGAATACCTACGCCTTTTATATAATATATTGCTCACTTAGCTTTAAAATCACTTCTGTCTTTTATCTTGTACTTTCGTCTGAAGATATCGTGAAGTGATCCGAAACCAGTCCCATTATTAGAACGAAATGCTAACATCTCACATACTGAGAGCGATATTCAGTTCTAAGATGTGTCCTCTAATACTCATCAAGTTTGTAACCATTTTTCCTCCACTTCTCCCCTGTTGTGCTCGCCCTACCTCGCTCTTTCAGCTGACCTGCACCGAGCTGTCCGTCTGCGTTACGGGATTATTGAAATACGGTGAATAATGAAAAAGAGACAGATTGGAGTTAAGTAAAGAAACTATTGTTTCGGAAGTAATCTGTTAACACATTTATCCCTCTGCTACATTAAACGCTCAATGCCTTCCAACAAAAATGCCGTAGCTACAGAACCACGATTGTACCCAATCTGCAGCAAGTCGATTACTACTTCGGTGGTCTCAAAAATATGGAAGTCGTACGAGAGAGACCGGCACTATGACAATGATGTGTAGGAGCTGCGCAGTCAATCTTCAGCAACGTAGCAGAACCAATCACGGCAATATATGCCAAACACACATAAACATTTGTGACGATTAATTTTACGCGATATTTAACCCTTATACATGTTCCTATGAGGCTGCCTCTCATAACAACTTTGAGATTGAAGAAAACGACTGCGAGAAAACTACTATATATATATATATATATATATATATATATATATATATATATATATATATATATATATATATATATATATATATATATACAGAAAATAGACGTATAAGAGGATAGAGGAGCTCATCATGTATACGAGTATACAAGATGTAATGGGCGTAACTGTAGCTATTTATGTTGGTGACAGGATGGTGTACTGAACGACATTACATCAGTATTTCTCCCATTATCAGACTAACAACTATAGCTATCACAAGTCATAAGTTTTTGGGTTGGTTAATACCTCCAAGTATGTGGGCAAGAGTGAGCCATTAATCGTTATTTTCCCCTATAATGCAGATCAGGTGTTGAGGCGTGGACGTGTGGATGCAAAACGGTCAGTCTATACTGATAGGCGTTGTCCACTTAGTGGTGATGCAGCTTCATTTTGACCTGGTAACAGGCATGTGTGGATTGTGGCGTTCATCCTGCTGACATTTATAGAGCGGGTGTTGCCTCTCAGTATTTATTATATAGATCAGGCGCTGCCACTGCAGGTATGTTTGTATCCAAATCATTAATTTCTGTTACATTTGAACTTTTTATTGTAATACCACTTTTACATTCACTGTACACTGATAACTACGTACTGTTTTTGTAGCCTCAATGGACCAGGCTTGAAAAGAACCTCTAAGGGTTCGAAATTAGTCGCCTAAAAATATCTGCTACTGTTGAAAGAACCACTAATAAACGTTTTAACGAATTTAAATAAAGTTGCTGTTCTCTGTCAACGAAATGTTGAAACTGAAGAGCAATCATTACAATATGAGCATATGAAATGAATATTTCTGATTAGATATTTTGCTGTATACGATAGTAATTACTCGGTTTACTCACTGTCTGAACAACAGTTTCCTTGTTTTGTGTGGGACCCAATGTGTAAAATGAAGCCTTCTAATCGCCACAGTGATGATCACATAGGCGCTGTAGAGGTCGGAGGCAGCAAGCATACACTATCTACAACAGAACCATGCCTAGTAAACTACTAAGCTGCGATGACTTCTTTTTCTTTCTTAATCATCAAATACACTGATAAGCCAAAACATTATGACCACTGCCCACAGCGACGTTGACCGCCGCCTGGTGGCATTGAGGCCACGTGGCGTGTGATGAAAGTATTTAAGAGAAACAGACAGGGAACGGGGACCACCCTAGCGAGACACGGGCTGCAAATGGGGAAATCCAATGAGATAAGCGAGTTTGACAAAGAGTAGATTATTATTACGCAAAGCTTGTGAATGAGCATACCGAAAACATCGAAGCTGGTCGAATGTTCATGTGCTACTGTCGTGAGCATCTACAAAATGAGCTGGAAGAAGAGTGAAACTACCACTAGGCGCTAAATGGTTTGGCGTCCACGATTCTTCACAGAACGTAGAGTTCGGAGACTTGTATGGTCTGTAAAGTAGGATAGATGGTGATCTGTGGCATCTCTACCGAAAGAGCACAATGCTGGTACACGCACAAGTGTTTCGGAGCACACCGTTCATCGTACATTGTTGAAAATGTAGCTCCGCAGCAGACCACCTCTACGTGTTGACCCAGCGGCATCGCCAGTTATGCCTGCAGTGGGCACGGGACCATAGGGATTCGACTGTCGATCAATGGAAACGTGTCATTTCCTCGGGAGAATCACATTTTTGCTACATTAGGTCGATGGTCTTCCCCACAATTGCCGTTATGAAGGTAAACGGTGTCTCGAAACGTGCAGCGCTCCATCTGTTGTATTATGCTATGGGAGACATTAACCTGATTTGGCACGTCACCTGCGGTAGTAATCGAAGACATGCTGACACCTGCGAACCACCTGCATCCCTTCACATTTGATGTCTTTCTCGACGGTTACGTTTTTCTGCAGCTGTGTACCGTAGTTCTCTAGAAGAGCTTAGCGTTCCAAAGGATTGGAAAAGGGCACAGGTCATCCCCGTTTCCAAGAAGGGACGTCGAACAAATGTGCAGAACTATAAACCTATATCTCTAACGTCTATCACTTGTCGAATTTTGGAATACGTATTATGTTCGAGTATAATGACTTTTCTGGAGACTAGAAATCTACTCTGTAGGAATCAGCATGGGTTTCGGAAAAGACGATCTTGTGAAACCCAGCTTGTGCTATTCGTCTACGAGACTCAGAGGGCCATAGACACGGGTTCCCAGGTAGATGCCGTGTTTCTTGACTTCCGCAAGGCGGTCGATACAGTTCCCCACAGTCGTTTAATGAACAAAGTAAGAGCATATGGACTATCAGACCAATTGTGTGATTCGATTGAAGAGTTTCTAGATAACAGAACGCAGCATGTCATTCTCAATGGAGAGAAGTCTTCCGAAGTTAAGCCTGATTTCAGGTGTGCCCCAGGGGACTGTCGTAGGACCGTTGCTATTCACAATATACATAAATGACCTTGTGGATGACATCGGAAGTTCACTGAGGCTTTTTGCGGATGATGCTGTGGTATATCGAGAGGTTGTAACAATGGAAAATTGTACTGAAATTCAGGAGGATCTGCAGCGAATTGACGCATGGTGCAGGGAATGGCAATTGAATCTCAATGTAGACAAGTGTAATGTGCTGCGAATACATAGAAAGAAAGATCCCATATCATTTAGCTACAATATAGCAGGTCAGCAACTGGAAGCAGTTAATTCCATAAATTAACCGGGAGAACGCATTAGGAGTGATTTAAAATGGAATGATCATATAAATTTGATCGTCGGTAAATCAGATGCCAGACTGAGATTCATTGGAAGAATCCTAAGGAAATACAATCCGAAAACAAAGGAAGTAGGTTACAGTACGCTTGTTCGCCCACTGCTTGAATACTGCTCAGCAGTGTGCGATCCGTACCAGATAGGGTTGATAGAAGAGATCCAACGGAGAGCAGCGTGCTTCCTTACAGGATCGTTTAGTAATCGCGAAAGCGTTACGGAGATGATAGATAAACTCCAGTGGAACACTCTGCAGGAGAGACGTTCAGTAGCTCCTCGGTACGGGCTTTTGTTGAAGTTTCGAGAACATACCTTCACCGAGGAGACAAGCAGTATATTGCTCCCTCCTACGTATATCTCGCGAAGAGACCATGAGGATAAAATCAGAGACATTAGAGCCCACACAGAGGTATACCGACAATCCTTCTATCCACGGACAATAATAGACGGGAGAACCGATAGAGGTACTCAAGGTACCCTTGGCCACACACAGTCAAGTGGCTTGCGGAGTATGGATGTAGATGTAGATGTAGTATAATTGTCCGGTCTCGGATCCAGAACCGTGCTACAGTTGTTTGAGGAGATGACGGTGGACTCACGTTGATGGCACGGCGACCAAATTCGCCTGATGTAAATACTATGGAACCCACCAATCGGGTGCCATCACCACGTATGCAAATCAGTGGCAACCTCATTGATGGGAATTATATGACCTGTGCGTAGACAGCTTATGCCACATAGGTCCACAAACCTACTACCAAACTGTCAGATCCCTAATACACTTAATCAGTGATGTATTTCATTCCAAAGATGGACAAACAGGCTATTAAGCATATGGTTTATATTTTGGCTCATCACTATAAAGATATTCTGATTTGTAATTTGTCACAAATAAACTGCAGTTTTCTTAAAAGCAGTAAATATTCCAAAATTCAAAACAAGAATTGCTGTCATTATGAGTTAATTGTAAGAAGATACCAATAGCGAAGGGAAGCAACTTAAATTACTGAATAAAGGAAATTATTCCGTTCCAGGTTGTATACCAATTATGTTAGTTTCAGATGATGAAATGGCTCCGTTGTTAGCAATCATTTACAACCGCTCATTTGGCGAAATATCCGTACCTCAACAGTGGAAAGTTGCGTAAATCACGCCAACACAACAGAATAGTAATCCGGTGAATTTGAAGGTTCATGTCGTCGACATACATTTTAGTACGATTTTAGAACATACACTGCGCTTTAACAGTACCAAATACCTCAAACAAAATCACTTATTGACAAACAACGAGTAGGGATTTAGAAAATACTGTTCATATGAAACTAAAGTGCCATTTTATTCGCACGAAGAATATTTTCAGAAAGCTTTTGACAGCGTTCGTTACAAGCGGCTTCTGCTCAAATTTAGTTCTTATCGATTATCGTGCGGCAGTGCGATTCGGTTCGTCATTTCTAGTCACAACGGTCAAGGTTCACAGTTACTGACGACAAGTCATCAAGTGAAATCGAAGTTATATACACGTATCAAAAAAGTTTTGCATCACCTCGGTTCCGAGAGTTCTGGAACATGTACAGAAAATTGGAATAGAGATCAACATGAACATAAATTGCGCCCTTTTTATCGCTCATGAAAACCACCCATTGCATGTTGTACCACCATACAGCGAGACCTTCAAAGGTGGTGGTCCAGATATCTGTACACCGGTACCTCTAATAACCAGCAGCACGTTCTCTTGCATTGATGCATGCCTGTATTCGTCATGGCATACTATCCACAAGTTCATCAAGGCACTACTGGTCCAGATTGTTCCACTCATGAACGGCAATTCGCCGTAGATCCTTCAGAGTAGTAAACAGCCCTTTTCAATCTATCCCAGGCATGTTCGATAGGGTTCATGTCTGGAGAGCATGCTGGCCACTCTAGTCGAGCGATGTCGTTATGCTGAAGGAAGTCACTCACAAGATGTACAAGATGGGAGTGCGAATTGTCGTCCACGAAGGCGAATGTCTCGCCAATATATTGCCTATGTGGTTGCACTATCGGTCGAAGGATGGCATTCACGTATCGTACAGCCGCTACGGCGCTTTCCATGACCAGCAGCAGCGTACGTCGTCACCACATAATGCCACCCCAAAACGGCAGGGAACCTCCACCTTGCTGCACTCGTTAGACAGTGTGTCTAAGGCTTTCAACCTGACCGGGTTGTCTCCAAACACGTCTCCGACGATTGTCTGGTTGAAGGCATATGCGACACTCATCGGTAATGAGAACGTGATGCCAGTCCTGAGCGGTCCATTCGGCAACTAGTTGGGCCCATCTGTAGCGCGCTGCATGGAGTCGTGGCTGCAAAGATGGACCTCGACATGGACGTCAGTAGTGAAGTTGCGCATCATGCAGCCTATTGCGCTCAGTTTGAGAGGTAACACGACGTCCTGTGGCTGCACGAAAAGCGTTATTCAATATGGTTGCGTTGCTAGCCATAATCCGTAAGTAGCGGTCATCCGCTGCAGTAGTAGCCCTTGAGCGGCCTGAGTGAGGCATGTCATCGATATTTCCTGTACATGTCCGAACAGCACCGCTTTGGTTCACTCCGAGACGCCTGGACACTTCCCTTATTGTTCCCTTATTGAGAGCCCTTCCTGGCACAAAGTAACAATGCGGGCGCGATCGAACAGCGTTACTGACCGTCTAGGCATTGTTGAACATTAGCCGTGTACCTTCTTCCTGGTGGAATGATGGGAACTCATCGGCTGTCGAACGGCCTCTGTCTAATTGGCGCTGCTCATGCATGGTTGTTTACATCTTTGGGCGGTTTTAGTGACATCACTGAACAGTCAAAGGTACTGTGTCTGTGATACAATACCCACAGTCAACGTCTGTCTTCAGGAGTTCTGGGAACCGGGGAGATCCAAAACTTTTTTTTATGTGTGTGAGTAAGAGGTTCCACAAGGAAATGTTAAAGACCCTCTGCTGTTCTTAGTCCGTACATTTTAGGATAAAATCTGGGCTGTCTTTTACTAACTAATGAAGTAGTCTGAATACCAAAAGAAATTACAGAATGATTTAGACGAGTCAGCTGCGTTATGCTAAAGCGGCAGCTGACACTGACCAATAAAAAGTTTGAAGTTCTTGACATGAATACAAATATACAGTTAAATTTCGGTTACATGATACATCGTACAACAATAAATATCTAACTGTTACAAATACGAACACCTTAAATTGAAACCATCACCAATAAAATTTTGTGACGTAGGAGAAACAGACTGCGTTATGTTGGCAGTACACTCGAAGCGTGTGAAAAATCTACTAAAGGGAAAACCTACACTACGCTACTCCATCCTCTTCTGGTGTAACACGGCGCGATATGGGATGCTTACCAAAAGTAATTGACGGAGGACGTCGATAAAGTTAAAAGAAAGGCTGCTTGTTTAGCATTTTCGCGAAATAGGGGAGGGAGTGTAACGGAAATGATATGCAGGCAACAAAGGAGCTTTTGATGTGACGAGATCTTTTCAAGAAATTACTACGCCCAGCTTTCTCCTTCGAAAGCCAAAATATTTTTTTGACTTTATCCTCCATACGATAAAACCACCATCGTGTCGAAATGAATCAGATCTCGCATGGAATGAAGTACATGTTCATTTTTCTCATACGCTACTCGAGAGTGAAAGGACAGGAAATAGTTTGCAACGGGTTCTACTCACCCTCACCAAACGTTAAAGCATGTATTGTGAAGTAATTATGCAGATAATAGGAAGCACTGTGGACACTTCTCTGCTTATTTCAGAGGTCCTTCCCCTCTCCAAAGGCAGCATGCTTCGCAGCTGTGTAAGATGGAATGCCTACTGCAAGGCGCGAATTGCCTATTATCACCAAGTCCACACTAAATCTGACAAGGGGACCGCGTCTATTCGTCATAACCGATTTCTGCGAAATCTATGGCATACGCAGAACTTAGAGAGAAATGAAAGTGACAGAATTGGGCGTGTTTAGAGTGTTTAGAAAAAATAGCTCTTTTGTCTTGTGTCGAGCGAAACATGAGCCATTTATGAATATGTTAACGTAGTTTTCATGTCGCGGCTGGCGCAGCAGAAAGAGTGAAGAATGGTGATTCGATGGTTGTGACGTCGAGTCATTCCGTGGACTTTTCTTCAGTTTTTACATTAGCAACTCCCATCAATCAGGTAAGTAGAGAGTTCTCATTTGTTGACGTCAACCGAAATACTGTTTCTAATGTCACGTATAATCAAAAATTAAATTCGTATGGTCTCTTTCCAGGTTGCCAGTACCAATCACTTATAACGGTAATCTGGACCATCGTGGGACATAAATAATTCACGTGATACGACTGGATATGAACAAAGAAACCCTCTCCTATACAGCGCAATATGCTATAAGCCTATCAGGAAAATTACTTCCAACATTCTACGTTTTCCTAAAAGAGAGTGTTGATTCTTTCTGAATCAAGCATTCAAAATAATGGTGGATGATTACGAGTCAAATTATAGGAATAACGTCACTGCTTCAAAATCTGGGGAACATACAACAGCCTTACACAAATAATTATGAGCGAGGTGATCGTACCTTACGTGCAGGGTGACTAACGTCTGTTATTGGACTCGTGGGGAAGACAAACAAATGTGTAAACATACGACGAGATCCTTTAAGATGGAGGATTGCCATAGCGCATTATCAAAGTAAAATGTGCCCCAAAAAAATGGTTCAAATTCCTCTGAGCACTATGGGACTTAACATCTATGGTCACAGTCCCCTAGAACTTAGAACTACTTAAACCTAACTAACCTAAGGACAACACACAACACCCAGCCATCACGAGGCAGAGAAAATCTCTGACCCCGCCAGGAATCGAACCCGGGAACCTGGGCGCGGGAAGCGAGAACGCTACCGCACGATCACGAGATGCGGGCAAATGTGCCCCACTAACACAATCCTGCAACGTCTATTTTAGCCGTCAGGTAAAGAATTTGCTCTAAATGCTTCAAAGCTCCTCTTATATCAACGACAGACAAGAAGAAAACACGTCCCGAGAAAACTGCACTGCAATATATTCCATTTTACATCATCAACTAAATTCGCTAATTTCTGGCAAAATGATGCATTGTGCGTAGGATCGTTGCCAAACTGCACAATGAGAGAGAAGTTTTTATGAATGTAGAAACTTCATATAACAATCACATAACTGTAAGAATGCGGCGTTTATAACGTGTGCAAGATGCCGAGAAAATTACTGCTTTCGTCGTTTTTACAATCAATATCACTCCAGTCTGTAAATTAATAAAAGTATTATATGTAAGTTGCCAGTTTCGCGCAAAAAGAGACTGGCAAAGTTTCAGCTCAGCTTAACAACTTTAGTCCGTTCCTGTTTGTTTAAAAAAACTACAGTTTTTGGAGCAAAAAATGTCGCAGATTTTCCTCCATTAACTAGAGAATGTTCTAGCTCAAAATCAGATTTTTTTTCTTAATTCATGGCGAATATTACTGCCTTGCAGTTTTATTCTCATCATGCTTTTGCTAAAATATGGGCACTTTGTGGTGCATAGCAATTTTCAGGACAGGACGACGCGCATGTCCTTGTGACCTATTACCTCTTTACGTGGACCTTCGTGTCATCGAACTCTTCCGGCTATTGGCGATTTCTTTGGCTTCATCCCATTCCAAGTCTCTCTTTCTAGCCGCCATTTGGCCATCTGTCAGACTTGTATGAGGGCTTGTCTCGTTACATTCTCAAAAACTGTTTATCATTTTTTTTGTCTTACACACTACTTAATCTAACTGAAACGAAATTGCGCTAAGGACAACACACATACCCATGCCCGAGGGAGGACCCGAACCTCCGATGGGGGAAACCGCGTGAACCGTCACAAGCCACAGACCGTGCGGCTACCCCGCGTGGCTCGCTCCCTGTATTTTAACCCTGCTACCTCCAGAGTTTCAAAGAGAGTATTCCAGTCAACATTGTCAAAACACTTCTCTAAGTCTACAAATGCTATAAACGCAGGTTTCCCTTTCCTTAATCTATATTCTATGAGAAAGCTCAGGGTCATGAAAGCCTCGCACGTTCCTACATTTCTCCTGAATCCAAACTGGCCGTCCCCGAGGCCAGCTTCCACCACTTTTTCCATTCTTCGGCAACCGAGACTTATTAAACTGATAGTTCGGTAATTTTCATCTCTGTCAGCAATTGCTTGCTTTGGAATTATAATTGTTATATTCTTCTTGAAGGGGTATTTCGCCCTTCTCATACATCTTGCTCACCAGATGGAAGAGTTTACTCATAGCTCTCCCAAAAGGCTATCACTAGCTCTAACGGAATGTTGTGTACTCCCGGGGACTTGTTTCGACTTAAGTCTTTCATTGCTTTGTCAAATTCTTCACGTAGTACCATATCTCCCTTCTCATCTTCAATTAGGTCCCTTTCCATTTCCATAATGGTGCCCTCGAGTACATCTCCCTTGTACAGATAGACTCCTTCCACCTTACTGCTTTCCCTTGCTTTCCTAGGAGCTCTTGATATCCATACAGGTGGTTCTCTTTTCTCGAAAGGTCTCTTCAATTTTCCCTCAAGCAGCATCTATCTTACTCATAGTGATATATTCTTCTACATCCTTACATTTGTCCTCTAGCCATTCCTCCTTATCCATTTTGCACTTTCTGGCGATCTAATTTTTTAGACGTTTGAATTCCTTTCTTCTGCTTCATTTATTGCATTTTATATTTTCTCCTTTCATCGATTAAATTCACTATTTCATCTCTCAAAGCTACCCATTATTCTTCTACTCTATTCCTTTCGCCCGTTCTTGTCAATCGTTCCCTAATGCTCCCTCTGATATTCTCTACAAATTCTAGTTCTTTCAGTTTATCCAGGTCCCATCTCCTTAAAATCCTCCCTTTTTGCGGTTTCTTCAGTTTTTAATCTGCAGCTCATAACCAGTAAATTGTGGTCAGAGTCCACATCTGCCCCTGGAAATGTCTTACAGTTTAAAATCTGGTTTCGAAATCTCTGTCTTACCATTACACAGGCCAAGATGGAAAAACGTTTTTGGTGAAATTACCTTATTCTTATGGTTTTTAACGTGCGAAATCCTAATACGATACTTAAAAAGCTGTATCACCCACCATTTCTCCACATTTTACAGTTAATTTTTTTTAAATTTAGAGATTTTTAAATAATTTAACGGCTTTTATATAGTTAAAATAATTTAAAAGAGAAGAATGAATGTAGATGACGTCGGTCTGTCAAAAGAGACCGATTCTATTTTTGTGTTAACAAATGGTGTTCTAACCTCACTTTCCAGTTTCCTGTAGATGTGCTCAGTACAATGTCTAATTGTGGTTGTAAGAACTCTGGTGACAGTTTTTGTTATATTTGTGGTCAATTTGTGATTAAAAACACCAAAGAAATATTACAGACTTCGTGAAAAAGGTTTATCTATCATACTTTCGATCTAAACATGGTGATGAAGATAAATCTTGGGCGCCGCATATGGTATGTTAAGTGTGTGTTGAAGATCTGAGAAAGTGGTCCAAAAAGGAGAAAAAAGGTTTTAGATTTATTGTTCCTATGATACGCCGGGAGCCAAGAAGTCATTCCAATGATTGCTACTTTTGCAGTGTTGATATTACTGGTCATAAATCCAGAAACAAGAAGGTAATAAACTACCGTAACCTTCCGTCCGCCATCCGACCAGTAAGGCATGGTGTAGATATGCCGGTTCATGAAACACCAGATGATTTAAATTCTATTCAAACTGAAGTATTTTCTGATGTACGATCGGATTTACATGAACCAGATGATGATGAATTTCATTGTAATACAGGAAGTCTAGAGCCCAAATTGTTTCCTCAGACCGATCTTAACGATTTGGTTAGGGATCTGGACTTAACGAAAAAAGCTGAATTTCTTGGTTCTAGATTAAACGAAAAGAGATTATTGGCAGTTGGAACCAGCATATACATATATAGAAAGAGAAAGTAGCAATTTTCCAAGTTTTTGCAACAGGGAGGTGATTTAGTGTACTGTTCAGACACCGCTAGTCTAATGAATGAGTTTGGTATTGAATACAAAAAAGAAGACTGGAGGCTGTTTATTGATTCATCTAAAACTAGTGGCGGAAAAACGCTACCAAGGCCGCTGGAACACCAACATGATGGGGGACTACTGTTAGTCATGTCCCCATTTACCGTATAGCATAGGATTTTATACTATATAGAAAAAGCCTATTGCTCGAAAACTATGGGTGACACAAAGAAACTAAGGCTAGATTTGGATTCTGCTCATAGAAATCTATAAAGATCAGCTAAAAAAGTAAAAAAAAAGTTTTTTAAGAAAACTTTTTCACTGGCCTGTGTTATACGATCAGTCTGAAACCTACCGATGTCTCCAGGTCCCTTCCACATGTACAGCCTTCTTTCATGGTTCTTAAACCAAGTATCAGCTATGATTACATTATGGTTTGTACAAAATTCTATCTGTCGGCTTCCTCTTTCATTCCTTTTCCCCAGTCCATATTCACCTACTACTTTACCCTTGATTCCTTTTCCTCGTACTCTCAAATTCCAGTCCCTCATGACTATTAAATTTTCGTTTCCCTAAACTGTCTGAATAATTTCTTTTATCTCATCATACATTTCCTCAATCTCCTCATCTGCGGAGCTATTTGGCATATAAACATGTACTATTGTGGTAGGTGTGGGCTTCATGTCTATCTTGGCTACAGTAATCCATTCTCTATACTGATCGTAGCAGCTTACCCTCGCTTCTACTTTTTATTCATTATTACACCTACTCCTGCATTATACCTATTAGATTTTATATTTATAGCCTTGTATTTACCTGACTAGAAGTCGTGTTCCTCCTGCCATCGAATTACATTAATTCCCAGTATATCTAACATTAACCTGTACATTTCCTTTTTCAAAATTTTCAAACCTACCTCTCCGATTAAGCGATCTGACATTCCACAGTCCGATTCTTAGAACGCCAATTTTATTTCTCCTGAAAACTCACTTCCTCCTGAGTAGTCGCCCGGAGATCCGAATGGGGGATTATTTTGTATCTGGAATATTTTACCCAAGAGGATTCTCTCTTCATTTATCGATACAGGAGAAATGCATGCCCTGGGGAAAAATTACGGCTATAGTTTCTGCTTCCTCTCAGCCGTCCGCAGTACCAGCACAGCAAGGCCGTTTTGGATGATGTTACAAGGTGAGATCAGTCAATCATCCAGACTGTTGCCTCTGTAACTACGGAAAAGGCTGCTGCCCACCTTCAGGAACCACATGCTTCTCTGACCGCTCAACAAATACTCCTTTGTTGATATTACACGCACGGTACGGCTGTCTGTATCGCCGAGGCACGCAAGCCTCTCCAACAACGGCAAGGTCCATGGTTTATGGGGGGAGGGGCAAAGGAATCTTTTGTATCTTTACATATTTCTACTCCCACATCTAGCGTTAGCAGCTGAAGGCTGCAGCTTCAGCACCAAATTTATGTATATTATTTTTACTCTTTTATATTACAGTATATGTAGAATAAATTAATATATGAATTCTCTGTTCATGAACGGCATCTGTTACTCGCTCCTGTATCCATTAAAGTACCACACAGTGTGCAAAGGAAGTCATAACACTTTTTAGCGACGATATGGGCCAAAAACGGGAATATCCACTGACATAAAAGAGGCCGACAAAGGGAAGATCTTTATGGCACAGCGCCTGCGAACGAGCGTCTGTGGAATGTGAGTAGTGTAACCACAAGTACACGACAATGTGTTGTACTTTTCCACACCTCGTCACAGGACTGGGAGACCGGAGGCTTTCGTGCTCTGTGAGGCAGGATTTGTGAGCATGTGCGTCATATCTGACGACGAACTACAGTGTAGGGAGGGACAAGTGTTCCGTTGTTCGTTGAACGTCGGACAGCCGAGCAGATGACCCGTACATCTATCTTTCTTCAATCAACCATACCGTCAGTTAGGATTGCAGTGGGCACGGAAGCAATGACATTACATCAATGAAAAATCCTGGTAGGATGCATTACAGTGGAGACTGAGTAAACCGGACCCGTTGTTATTAACCTCAGAAAGATGAGCGAAGTCACTCACATATGTTAAACTTATTAATATCAACAAAAATCAATGTTTGTTAAGATATTGGAGACACATTTTCGTATGTGCTTACAGGCTTTCTTAAAATCAGTAAAATACTGCCTCCTTAATAACAAAATACCTAACACAAGTCATATTTAATTTTGTTTAACATGTATGGTAACTGTCATTAGGCGTCAACAATTTTTTGTCTTCATATTTCCTAAATCACGAATTCGTTGTAATTATAGGAAACTCACACCGTATTTCTTTTTTGGACGATTTGAAATATGTTCCCAGGGCTTGAAATGCTTCCGCACGACATGATTTTGCATCATTTTCTGCATCTACGCTTTCTTCTGATTCGTCTTCTTGCGTTTTCTGCTACTCGTTTGCCTGCAATATGTTTACAACAATTTCGTCATCCAACATGAACTGTAAACATTGATCATTACTGTCACAAATTAACGAATCTTTCATTTTATCTTTGACACGGCGACGTAGCGATTGGCAACAAACTCAAACAATAAAGAAACGCTTGGGGCACAGATCGCGCGGTGTGTGGGCGTGTAGTGTCAGCGCAACATTTTCGTGAACACAGCGACTGCGCAGCAATGATATTTATGCGTTGTTGACGAACAGAATATTCGCGAATCCGTACAAATGAAGTCGGTTTCTTACTACACCAGGTTCATCTACATCTACATCTACATTTATACTCCGCAAGCCACCCAACGGTGTGTGGCGGAGGGCACTTTATGTGCCACTGCATTACCTCCCTTTCCTGTTCCAGTCGCATATGGTTCGCGGGAAGAACGACTGCCGGAAAGCCTCCGTGAGCGCTCGAATCTCTCTGATTTTACATTCGTGATCTCCTCGGGTGGTATAAGTAGGGGGAAGCAATATATTCGATACCTCATCCAGAAACGCACCCTCTCGAAACCTGGACAGCAAGCTGCACCGCGATGCAGAGCGCCTCTCTTCCAGAGTCTGCCACTTGAGTTTGCTAAACATCCCCGCAACGCTATCATGCTTACCAAATAACCCTGTGACGAAACGCACCGCTCTTCGTTGGATCTTCTCTATCTCTTCAGTCAACCCGACCTGGTACAGTACCCACACTGATGAGCAAAACTCAAGTATAGGTCGATGTTGATGGACTACATTTTCTAAGGACTCTCCCAATGAATCTCAGCCTGGCACCCGCCTTACCAACAATTAATTTTATATGATCATTCCACTTCAAATCGTTCCGTACGCACACTCCCAAATATTTTACCGAAGCAACTGCTACCAGTGTTTGTTCCGCTATCATATAATCATACAATAAAGGATCCTTCTTTCTTCGATGGTGGTATCCACATTCGCTGTCAAATCAGGCCCACAGTCTGAAAATACGCACCACGCCACAGACGCAGACTGGTAGGGATGGTGTTTTGTTATTGGGGGACACTTACATGGGCTTCTATAGTATACGTGCCACTAATAGAAGGCGCCATTTAGACTGTAAGCCACGTGACATCATTGCGGACTACGTGCATCCCTTCATCCGTGGTGTCTTTCGCGACGTCAGTGGCTTCTTTCAGCAGGTAAACTATCCGTGCATCAGTGCCGGAAGCATGCTACAGTGGTTTGAGGAGCAGGACAACGAATTCACCTTTACCTATTCGCCACCAAAGTCGCCTGGTCTGAACCTGATGGAACCATCTGGCAAGGCCGCGCGGGGTAGCCACACGTTCTGTGGCGCCTTGCCACGGTTCGCGCGGCTGCCCCCGTCGGAGGTTCGAGTCCTCTCTCGGGCATGGGTGTGTGTGTTGCCCTTAGCATAAGTCAGTTTTTTAGATTAAGTAGAGTGTAAGCCTAGGGGCTGATGATCTCAGCAGTTTGGTCCCATGGGAACTTACCATAAATTTCCAGTTTCCATTTGGGATGGTATTGAGTGCCATGGGTGTGGCTACATCTTCAGCCTGTAATGTACAGGAATTGAGTGACTTTTACGAAGTCGCCTGGTGCCACGCACCTCCGGAGAACGAAAACGACGAAGGAGTTGTCAAATCCATGGTACGCATAATCACTGCATCATTGCGTTCCAGAGGTGCACCAATGCGCTTTTAAGCACGTAGCCACAAACTTTGGTTCATCACCATATATGAGAATCAATGTGATTGAGCCGTGTATCGACTCGTGTTACACCTTGTATTTAGAGTGCATTGGTTTTCCTTTTCATCCCCTTACGTGTTTGTTTGATATGTTGTCTGTCATTAAGTGGCTGCTTGGTTGTCTTTTCCCTCTGCTATCGATATCCGCGTTCTTGCTTTCGGGAAACTGCTATGGAGGAAATAAGATCTTCGACCGGTGGTAACTTCGGGTGGTGGCGCGGAAGTAGGAGCGTGTGCTCAGAGAGAGTGTGGTGGGCGGGAGGGCAGTGTGGCTCGCCAGCGCGGAGTAGGCGTGGTCGGTTGTACCGAGTCGCCACGTGATGTATGTCGGCTGTGTGTAACGAGCGGGTCGAGTTGACGGAAGAGCTCCCCGCGTGTCGGTTGTATACAGAATCGCCCCACGAGTAGTTGCTGTTCATTTCGCCTTGGTGTGGCGTTAACAAGCTTCTTTAAATCCTGAAGTTTAAAAGGGGACAGCTAACGTGAAGGAGCGGTCACTACCCGTCAACGTTGAAGAGAAGACGTGAACTCCGGTGACAGAGCGTGTTGTCGCGTGACCGTGGCGTGTTGGGTACACTGGCGACGCGTGCGCGGTCGGATTTGTGGATCCTTGCCATCGGAGGTCGTGTACCGCCTGTTCGAGCATAATTGCAAGTTAAGTTAGTGGAAGATTTAATCATTAAGTAATACGTTTGCGTAACCAGTGTCTCTTCTCCATTGTGGCCTCCGCCGATCGGGTTTCCTGTCCCCGGCACCAGTGTACTTGAAGACAGCTATCTTCCCTCCTCCTCTCGTTACTGCCCGATGGCATGTGTAGTTTTGGCAGTTGGTTTTGCTATTCTGTCGTGCGTTATGAGTAAATTCAGGCTTCTTGTTGGTTGATCATATGGTCGCTCATTCAGGACTGTGTTTCCTTGCACGAGGTTAGCTCTAATTCTGTCAGCAAGTTAAACCATCTTATTACAAGTTTTCGCTGGCCAAAAGTCGGTGCAGTGACCAGCTTGTGAGTGCCAATTGTGTTTACGGGCGTATTTAAATTGGTCAGTATTCTGCCTAGCCTGAGCATCCCTGAGTGGGTGATTTGTGGCCGCCTTACACGGCTCCGTCATATCTGTGATGTTCGAATGATATTCCAAGACACTTTGGTTTAAAAACTATTTAAAATCCTCCATTCCTTTATTGCCATTAATCGTGTGTTTTCTGAGGCCTTTGATTTTTTTCTTTTTAATGGAGGTGTTGGTAGTTTCACTACCTCAACGTACTTCATTAACAAAGTTCTGTATGCACTTTAGTAGCCTGTTTACTAATGTTCACTAAATCTTTTAAACTGTTGTATTGCTATAAATTACGTGATGGCCGTTAGCGGCTTGTTTTGAATTTTGTGGTTTTTTTTAAAAAAGAATTTTTTTAAATTGTTGTATTGCTATAAATCACTTGATTGCCGTTAGCGGCGTGTTTTGAAAGGCTGTTATTGCCGTACTGTTTTCTTCTGTGTGTGTGTGTGTGTGTGTGTGTGTGTGTGTGTGTGTGTGTGTGTGTGTGTGTGTGTTTACATAAAAAAATTTAAACTGTTGTATTGCTATAAATGACTTGATTGCCGTTTTTAAAAGAAATTTTTAAACTGTTGCATTGCTGTAAATTACTTGATTGCCGTTAGCGGCGTGTTTAAAAGGCTGTTTATTGCCGTACTGCTAGTTTCCGTAAGATATGAATAAAACATTTGTGTGCGAAAATCTCAAGTCGACAGTAAACTAGTAGCAATTTGGGCCTGTTTCCCAACGTGTGGTGTGGCTTGCAGTAACCGTAACCACTGGGTGTGTCAGTTATTCTTACAGACCGTTCAAAACATTTCTCCTCTTCTCCTACTCTGAATTACAATTTTTGTGTTAAGCTTGTTCTGCGTTTCGTCTTGTGCAGCTCATAATATCCAGTTGGAATTTTTCTAATATATCTGCGTGACAATTGGTTATATTCATTTTACATTTAAAATTTGTGGTGGAGTATCTTACAAAATTCTTTGATGGATGCGCAATACAGAAGGTTTTCTGTTAGTAATTGTGTAAGGTGTGGACATGAAGGAGGAGAGCCTGACTTGTGCATGAGAAGTGCCCTGACATCGTAATATCGTTAAAAACTGCGAGTACTGCCACCCGCATGCACTGCGTATTGATTGTAAAATAAAATGTAGTAATTACAGAAAAGTTATAATGGCGATTCCATGATGTGCAGCGTCAAAATGGTTTGATTAACACTGAGCTACGCACAATACAGTACCAAATTATTCATTATAAGCGTACCACTAATATTACTTCACAATTCTCGCGCGTATTTACAGAAGGAAAGGTGGAAGAGACAAAGGAAACGTAAATGCATTGCTCTCCAATAGTCGGGGCTGTAAGCTCGTTTAAATAGATAATTAAAGAAATAAATAAAAAGATTATCATATTATGAGAGACGGTTAATTATGCGTTAACCCTGCAAGAGCTTGCGATTTTCCAACTTTTCCATCCAAAATTGTGGGACTTTTTTTTCGGTAATTAGAATGATTGTAAGGATAGAACTATAGAAATGTAACAAGAAATTGGCGTTTGACATAAATAATGCAGGAAACGCGAAAATTGCATTCAACTTATAAAAGTACAATAAATTTATTGATAGATTTTCTGAGTATTGTATATTTTAAAGCGAAGTTCCATAAGGAAGATCAGGAATTTGATTACAAAACTGTTGCAACGTGTATATGTTGTAACCTCCCCACAAAATAAAATATTATGAATAATACTCTCATTTAGCGTAACTACCCAACAGTGAAAATATAATACAATGTGACAAACCTATAACCTTTCAATAATTGACAGTCAATTTAACCTGGTAAATTTTGGACGTCAGCAATACTGCGTCATGGCCCTGATACATCATTTTGAATAAACTGAAAAATCTTACCTTAATTAGGTCGCCGAATAACGCGTATATATCTGCTCCTATAAGAAATTTTCCTGGCGCAGCTAAGTGCAATGCTGGCCGATAGACTTGTCTTATAAAAAAGGAAGGAACTGACTTTTCTTTTTCAATAATCGGGATTGCCAAGGATTGCAGAAATTAGTGAATCCTTTAAATTGAGATAAATGTCAAAAGTTACTTTTTATGAGAAAGATTATTATTAACAGATTTTTTAAAATATTTACATGGGACTTGATCTAATATTACCACATATGCGCGAGGCTGCTTTTACCTTATCCTACAACGCTCAGGCTCTGCCATCGCTGCACACGACCGGGCCAGCCAACACGATACACCAGACACGACTGCTCGCTAGTAACAACTTACTCCTACTGCCACACAGTTCCTACTGCAGTCAATACTGCTCTTTGGTCTCAGATTCTCTTCTAGCTTACATATCGCAGGCTGCGTGTGAGCAATACATCGAAATTACATCAGCTCGAGTGCGCTAGCAACAAATTCTTTAATTATGGACCTCTTACATAACCCTCCACTGGGGGCAAAAATTTGGCAGCGATGGTGAGTCAATTGGACTTGCCATGAGCAACAAATTTTTCTATAATCTATTTAGTTTACTAAGGCTACAATCACAGAGTATATACATCATTGATAAGTGCACAACATATTAAGAAATTAAATGAAGTGCACACGCACTGAGTACAAAACATATTCAGAAATGACAAAGTATATACGCAATGAGTACAAAATATATTAACAAATGACATACATCTACATCTACATGACTACTCTGCAATTCACATTTAAGTGCTTGGCAGAGGGTTCATCGAACCACAATCATACTATCTCTCTACTATTCCACTCCCGAACAGCGAGCGGGAAAAACGAACACCTAAACCTTTCTGTTCGAGCTCTGATTTCTCTTATTTTATTTTGATGATCATTCCTACCTATGTAGGTTGGGCTCAACAAAATATTTTCGCATTCGGAAGAGAAAGTTGGTGACTGAAATTTCGTAAAAAGGTCTCGCCGCGACGAAAAACGTCTATGCTGTAATGACTTCCATCCCAACTCGTGTATCATATCTGCCACACTCTCTCCCCTATAACGCGAAAATACAAAACGAGCTGCCCTTTTTTGCACCCTCTCGATGTCCTCCGTCAATCCCACCTGGTAAGGATCCCACACCGCGCAGCAATATTCTAACAGAGGACGAACGAGTGTAGTGTAAGCTGTCTCTTTAGTGGACTTGTTGCATCTTCTAAGTGTCCTGCCAATGAAACGCAACCTTTGGCTCGCCTTCCCGACAATATTATCTATGTGGTCCTTCCAACTGAAGTTGTTTGTAATTTTAACACCCAGGTACTTAGTTGAATTGACAGCCTTGAGAATTGTACTATTTATCGAGTAATCGAATTCCAACGGATTTCTTTTGGAACTCATGTGGATCATCTCACACTTTTCGTTATTTAGCGTCAACTGCCACCTGACACACCATACAGCAATCTTTTCTAAATCGCTTTGCAGCTGATACTGGTCTTCGGATGACCTTACTAGACGGTAAATTACAGCATCATCTGCGAACAACCTAAGAGAACTGCTCAGATTGTCACCCAGGTCATTTATATAGATCAGGAACAGTAGAGGTCCCAGGACGCTTCCCTGGGGAACACCTGATATCACTTCAGTTTTACTCGATGATTTGCCGTCTATTACTACGAACTGCGACCTTCCTGACAGGAAATCACGAATCCAGTCGCACAACTGAGACGATACCCCATAGCTCCGCAGCTTGATTAGAAGTCGCTTGTGAGGAACGGTGTCAAAAGCTTTCCGGAAATCTAGAAATACGGAATCAACTTGAGATCCCCTGTCGATAGCGGCCATTACTTCGTGCGAATAAAGAGCTAGCTGCGTTGCACAAGAGCGATGTTTTCTGAAGCCATGCTGATTACGTGTCAATAGATCGTTCCCTTCGAGGTGATTCATAATGTTTGAATACAGTATATGCTCCAAAACCCTACTGCAAACCGACGTCAATGATATAGGTCTGTAGTTAAATGGATTACTCCTACTACCCTTCTTGAACACTGGTGCGACCTGCGCAATTTTCCAATCTGTAGGTACAGATCTATCGGTGAGCGAGCGGTTGTATATGAGTGCTAAGTAGGGAGCTATAGTATCAGCGTAATCTGAAAGGAACCTAATCGGTATACAATCTGGACCTGAAGACTTGCCCGTATCAAGCGATTTGAGTTGCTTCGCAACCCCTAAGGTATCTACTTCTAAGAAACTCATGCTAGCAGATGTTCGTGTTTCAAATTCTGGAATATTCCATTCGTCTTCCCTGGTGAAGGAATTTCGGAAAACTGCGTTCAATAACTCCGCTTTAGCGGCGCAGTCGTCGATAACAGTACCATCGGCACTGCGCAGCGAAGGTATTGACTGCGTCTTGCCGCTTGTGTACTTTACATACGACCAGAATTTCTTCGGATTTTCTACCAAATTTCGAGACAATGTTTCGTTGTGGAACCTATTAAAGGCATCTCGCATCGAAGTACGTGCCAAATTTCGCGCGTCTGTAAATTTTAGCCCATCTTCAGGATTTCGCGTTCTTCTGAACTTCGCATGCTTTTTCCGTTGCCTCTGCAACAGCGTTCGGACCTTTTTTGTGTACCACGGGGGATCCGTTCCATCTCTTACCAATTTATGAGGTATGAATATCTCAATTGCTGTTGCTACTATATCTTTGAATTTGAGCCACATCTCGTCTACATTCGCATAGTCAGTTCGGAAGGAATGGAAATTGTCTTTTAGGAAGGCTTCTAGTGGTACTTTATCCGCTTTTTAAATAAAATTATTTTGCGTTTGTTTCTGATGGATTTGGAAGAAATGGTATTGAGCCTAGCTACAATGACCTTGTGATCACTAATCCCTGTATCAGTCATGATGCTCTCTATCAGCTCTGGATTGTTTGTGGCCAAGAGGTCAAGTGTGTTTTCGCAACCATTTACAATTCGCGTGGGTTCGTGGACTAACTGCTCTAAATAATTTTCGGAGAATGCATTTAGGACAATCTCGGAAGACGTTTTGTGCCTACCACCGGTTTTGAACAAGTATTTTTGCCAACATACCGAGGGTAGGTTGAAGTCCCCACCAACTATAACCGTATGAGTGGGGTATTTATTTGTTACGAGACTCAAACTTTCTCTGAACTGTTCCGCAACTGTATCATCGGAGTCTGGGGGTCGGTAGAAGGAGCCAATTATTAACTTAATTCGGCTGTTAAGTATAACCTCCACCCACACCAATTCGCACAGAGTATCTACTTCGACTTCACTACAAGATAAACCACTACTGACAGACACCAACACTCCACCACCAATTCTGCCTAATCTATCTTTCCTGAACACCGTCTGAGACTTCGTAAAAATTTCTGCAGAACTTATTTCAGGCTTTAGCCAGCTTTCTGTACCTATAACGATATCAGCTTCTGTGCTTTCTATTAGCGCTTGAAGCTCAGGGACTTTTCCAGCGCAACTACAACAATTTACAACTATAATTCCAACTGTTCCTTGATCCAAGCACGTCCTGTAATTGCCAAGCACCCTTTGACATTGCAGCCCATCCCGCACTTTCCCGAGGCCTTCTAACCTAAAAAACCGCCCAGTCCACGCCACACAGCCTCCGCTACCCGTGTAGCCGCCAGCTGAGTGTAGTGAACTCCTGACCTATTCAGCGGAACCCGAAACCCCACCACCCTATGGCGCAAGTCAAGGAATCTGCAGCCAATACGGTCGCAAAACCGTCTGAGCCTCTGATTCAGACCCTCCACCCGGCTCTGCACCAAAGGTCCGCAGTCGGTTCTGTCAACGATGCTGCAGATGGTGAGCTCTGCCTTCATCTCGTAAGCAAGACCGGCAGCCTTCACCAAATCAGATAGCCGCTGGAATCCAGAGAGAATTTCCTCAGATCCAAAGCGACACACGTCATTAGTGCCGACATGTGCCACCACCTGCAGCTGGCTGCACCCTGTGCTCTTCATGGCATCCGGAAGGACCCTTTCGACATCAGGAATGACTCCTCCCGGAATGCACACGGAGTGCACACTGGATTTCTTCCCCTCCCTAAGGGGCCCCATTACGCGCCTAACATTGGAGCTCCCAACTACCAGTAAGCCCAACCTCTGCGATTGCCCGGACCTTGAAGGCTGAGAATGATCCTCTGAAACAGGGCAGGCAGCTGCATCTGGCTCAGCCAGAGACAGTGCCTGAAACCGGTTTGTCAGACGCACCGGGGAGGCTTTCTGGTCAGCTTCCGGGGACGCCTTTCGCTGCCTGCCACGCCTTGGAACGACCTCCCAATCAACCACAGGCGAGGGCTCAGCCCCACTGCGGGCAGCAACCGGGGCAACCACAGCGGCAGACCGATCTGGGGACAGACGGGATGAGGTTGACATCCCCGTGATACCCGAGTCCGGCTCCCCACAGTGGTGCCCATTGGCAACAGCCTCAAGCTGCGCGACCGAAGTCAGCGCCGATTGCAGCTGTGAGCGAAGGGATGCCAAGTCAGCCCTCATCCGAACACAGCAATCGCAGTCCCTGTCCATTCTAATCGATGTTTAACAACAGTTACTGAAACACGAGTCGGTGCCTAGATAACGCAAGCGGAACACGCAAAGAATGTATCAACTAACCTGTACAAATGCCTAACGACTGCGCTACAATCTGCTGAATTTACGATTACAGTAACTAAAACTCGAAATTGCACCTCCTATACGAAACTCACACGCAATTTGAATAAGAATCTACGAAGTAAACGCTAAAGCGCGATGCTACAACTGTCAAATACTATAATACGCCCGAAATATATGAATTAAACAATGCAAGTACCCAAAAACACGCAAAGAAATTAATTAAACTATGTAACAAATAAGTAAGCTAGGGTTATACGACTTGCTGCTGCAGCTGCTTATCCAACGGCGGCAGGGAGCACACTGACTGGCCAACCGACACTGGCCGTTCACACACACTGTATATGTGTTTAGCCTTTTTACATGAACTGATCACATTAACAAAAGAAATAAAGTGCCCACGCACTGTATATGTCTTTATCATTTTACAAGAATTTAAATGCACTGTATAAGTTTTTACCATTTTTTCACATGAACTGAAAACATTAAGAAATTAAATAAAGTGCACACGCACTGCATAAGTCTCTACCGTTTTACAAAAATTTTAACGCACTGTATAAGTCTTCACCATTTTACAAAAACTAGGAAAGGAATGGGAAGGATTGCATCATGGTTGTAGCACAGTAGGTTGCACGTAGCTGCACTGAAAGTCCATATCTTTCTACAGAACCACAACACCAAGTGAGACAATCTGAAGTTCTCTTCCCTGAAGTATTTATCAGTGTAGCCAAGACACTAAAATGTTGTATTAATATTCAATGTTATCATTTTGGTAGTACATTAGGTACACCAAACAGTGGGACCATAATAACATCTCCATCGTTCAAGGTTGTGGACAGCTTGATATGTCAACACCATATTCTTGTAGAATCCATACTCTTGCAGCAACGTAGAATTAGTGCAAAAACCAACATAGTGCTCCATGATCACGAGGATGGACAGGATAAACGGATATTGCAGTAATTAGGTCAGAAGGTGAAGGACACATTAAGTCTTATGCTAGTCATCATAGACTAACACTAATGTATCAACCGATCTGAATAATTATTGGCATTCATTGGCTAGTCACAAAGTATTCATATAGTGTTACAAAACATTATTCAGTGTTATTCACAAGTCATCATTTAAAACAGGAGCTATTGAATTATTGACATTCATTGGCTAGTTACAAAGTATTCATATAGTGTATTGGCACTCATTGGCCACTTACAAAGTATTCATATAGTGTTACAAAACATTATTCAGTGTTATTCACAAGGCATCATTTAAAACAGGAGCTATTGAATTATTGACATTCACTGGCTAGTTACAAAGTATTCATATAGTGTTACAAAACACTATTCAGTGTTATTCACAAGTCATCATTTAAAACAGGAGTTATTGAGTGTACCATCAAGTTACTGGTGTTTATATACGATATCATGTAAGTGACATAAGACATATTTAAAATGTAAGACATTGGAACTATTACTCAAGGTCGGTATTCCAATAATACATAGATATAATGGAATCATTATACAGAAAATTTGCATTGTCTTTAGGACTAAAAATATATCTTAAACTGATAGCATTATTTAGTTGTATACTAGTGATAGTTGGGACTCGGAATAATTTTTTTTTTGGTAATGCATTGCACTGGGATGGATAATTAATTGCTGGGGCATGAAAATATTTGCTTTTGACTTATTGCTGGAAATAAGGATTATTAACGTCATGAGTCATGAGTCAGCTGTAGCAACGTTATGAAACAAGTACAGTATATGTGATCACATTCATAAATGATAGACACAACTGGGTAACAAAATGCAAGTACTAGAACAGGTTTAATAACTAACTACTTATGGCATATTATGTCACGAAAAGTTTCTCCTGGAAAAAATACAAAAAGGGTTATTGAGCTGAAAGAAGAAATGCATATTATGCTGAAAAATAGTGAACTTCGAACTAACAGGTAATGAAACATGTACTTAATATGAATGTACTCTAGCTGTCTTTTCCAAAACATTCAGTCATTATACTGTGCGACATAAGACCTACTGTCAAAAGGAACTGCAGCAAATACTTAAATAACTACATAGCATTTCTTAACTAACAGTAAATATATAAACTACATCATTATCATCATCTGCAAAGAAAAACTTCATTATTCATATTAGCATATTCTTCATATAACTATTCATCATCATTTATTATCATCTGCAAAAAATAGACACTTCATTACACATATTCATATTATCATTTACTTCACACAATTATTCATTATCATTCATTATTTCATATAGTATAGAGTTTCTTACTTCTAGCATATTTCATCACTAAAATTAACATCTGAAGTTCTGTCTGACAGTCTGCATCAATCGCCTTGTACTCTGAAAGAAAATTAATTAGTCAAGACTGCTATCATGCGATGTGTATAGTATATTCTGGTTAATGCTTGTTAATTCTGATCCATTTACTCTTCATGGCATAGTATTGCATTTTCTTTCGTTCATTCTAATGGTAAAATTTCCATTTCATAGTAAACCACTGTGGTTGTTTAATTCATTTCTTTTACACGGTATTGCTTTCTGAAAAATGATAAATATGGATTAATATCTTGCATTTAATTCATATACCCATTAAATAAAAACTTGTTTCTAGTAATATAATTAAGCATACAGCATAGCATGACAGAAAACGTATTAGGTCAAAAACATAGACAGTTTTCAAGTGCAAAAAATGTACACACAGTACCATAATGTAGTAGCAAAACATGTAAAATAGTCAAGATGGTGAGATATCATAATGCAAAATGTCAATGTCAACTGATGTTTGTTACATCTTAAACATTTCATAGTGCATACAGACAAAAATTCTACTTTCGATAGGAAAACAATCATACATACACAAAATCGAAAATGTGCACGGTCTGATATACACTCCTGGAAATTGAAATAAGAACACCGTGAATTCATTGTCCCAGGAAGGGGAAACTTCATTGACACATTCCTGGGGTCAGATACATCACATGATCACACTGACAGAACCACAGGCACATAGACACAGGCAACAGAGCATGCACAATGTTGGCACTAGTACAGTGTATATCCACCTTTCGCAGCAATGCAGGCTGCTATTCTCCCATGGAGACGATCGTAGAGATGCTGGATGTAGTCCTGTGGAATGGCTTGCCACGCCATTTCCACCTGGCGCCTCAGTTGGACCAGCGTTCGTGCTGGACGTGCAGACCGCGTGAGACGACGCTTCATCCAGTCCCAAACATGCTCAATGGGGGACAAATCCGGAGATCTTGCTGGCCAGGGTAGTTGACTTACACCTTCTAGAGCACGTTGGGTGGCACGGGATACATGCGGACGTGCATTGTCCAGTTGGAACAGAGAGTTCCCTTGCCGGTCTAGGAATGGTAGAACGATGGGTTCGATGACGGTTTGGATGTACCGTGCACTATTCAGTGTCCCCTCGACGATCACCAGAGGTGTACGGCCAGTGTAGGAGATCGCTCCCCACACCATGATGCCGGGTGTTGGCCCTGTGTGCCTCGGTCGTATGCAGTCCTGATTGTGGCGTTCACCTGCACGGCGCCAAATATGCATACGACCATCATTGGCACCGAGGCAGAAGCGACTCTCATCGCTGAAGACGACACGTCTCCATTCGTCCCTCCATTCACGCCTGTCGCGACACCACTGGAGGCGGGCTGCACGATGTTGGGGCGTGAGCGTAAGACGGCCTAACGGTGTGCGGCACCGTAGCCCAGCTTCATGGAGACGGTTGTGAATGGTCCTCGCCGATACCCCAGGAGCAACAGTGTCCCTAATTTGCTGGGAAGTGGCGGTGCGGTCCCCTACGGCACTGCGTAGGATCCTACGGTCTTGGAGTGCATCCGTGCGTCGCTGCGGTCCGGTCCCAGGTGGACGGGCACGTGCACCTTCCGCCGACCACTGGCGACAACATCGATGTACTGTGGAGACCTCACGCCCCACATGTTGAGCAATTCGGCGGTACGTCCACCCGGCCTCCCGCATGCCCACTATACGCCCTCGCTCAAAGTGCGTCAACTGCACATACGGTTCACGTCCACGCTGTCGCGGCATACTACCAGTGTTAAAGACTGCGATGGAGCTCCGTATGCTACGGCAAACTGGCTGACACTGACGGAGGCGGTGCACAAATGCTGCGCAGCTAGCGCCATTCGACGGCCAACACCGCGGTTCCTGGTGTGTCCGCTGTGCCGTGCGTGTGATCATTGCTTGTACAGCCCTCTCGCAGTGTCCGGAGCAAGTATGGTGGGTCTGACACACCGGTGTCAATGTGTTCTTTTTTCCATTTCCAGGAGTGTAGATTTAGCAGTAGCTTTGCGCAACGGAGTGAAGGTAACAAATTTCGAAGTGAGTTCAACAGCGACAAAGATGTAGCAAAAACCTCTGTTAGTTCTGGGAATCGGTCCAAAAATGTCTACAGCGGCCATGTGTCTCAATTTAACGGGTACAATGGGATGTAACGGAGGAATATGTGAAGTCGTGTCTGATTTAGCTTTCTGGCAGATTTTACATGACGCTAAAACTCGTCGAATACGTTTCTCCGCGTTGGCAAAATAACAGTTCTGTCTCAGTTTTCTGGCTCCATAATGTGCGTAACTTAAATGAATATACCAAATTAATTTGTTAACAAGTTCGTCAGGAATGCATAATAACCAGTTGTTGCCGTCAGGGTGAGAGCGGCGAAACAGAATGTTGTTGCGTACCGTGTAATGGTTTCTAATGGTAACGTTATTCTTATCTTGCTAAAGGTGTTTAAATTTCTTTCCATACGTTGTCTTTACTCTGCTCTTGTGATATGTCTCGTAATGACGATGAAATGAAGTTTTCAAATGCGACTTGTTGAATATACTCGTACATGAGGCTAGAATTTGCTTGGCAGAAGTTGGTTGCGATGTCTTGCTGATTGTTGCAGAGAGAACGGGATAGTCCGTCTGCTACAATATTTTGTGTACCGGGAATGTGAACAATTGTAAAATTAAATTCCTGTAAATACAGCTTCCATCTGCTTAATCTGTCATGTGTAAATTTAGCGGAAAGTAAAAACTGGATAGCTCTATGGTCTGTGTAAACGGTAGTATGTCTTCCATAAAGAAAATGCCTAAATCGGGTAAATGCCCATACAACACATAATGTTTCAATTTCTGTAACAGAATAATTGCGTTCAGCAGGTGACAGAACGCGACTTGCAAAAGCGATGTTTTTAATTACTGTATTACCGTCTTCTTCAATTTCCTGAAAAATGTGTACGCCTAAGGCTGTGTTAGAACTGTCGGTGGCAATGGAAAAATTTCTAGTGAGATCTGGGTGTGATAAAAGTGGTGAATTCAACAAAGCTTGTTTCAGATTGACAAATTCAGACTGCGCTTGGCTATCCCAGGACCAAATAGTGTCTTTACCCGTCAGTTGGCATAATCTAGGGGTGTCTAAAGCAGAGTAATGAATAAATTTACGGAAAAAGTTGATTAAACCCAGAAAGCTGCGTAGTTGTTTCTTCGTCGTCGGAACAGTAATGTCGCGTAAAGCTTGAAGTTTTTCCGGGTCAGGCGCAATGCCTTCTGCTGAAATTACATATCCAAGAAATTTTATAGACGTTCTGCCAAAGTGCGATTTGTTAAGATTACCTGTGACTCCTTGTGCACGAAAAGTTTGCAACAATTGTTCCAGAATCAAATTGTGTTCAGACCAGTTAGCTTCTGCAATAAGAATGTCGTCTACATACGTTGTGATTCTGTCTTTAAGTTCTGTCGGAAGTATAGTATTCAAACCGCAAATAAATGCTGCTGAAGAAATTGTTGAACCGATCGGTAATTTGCATAATTGATAACAGTCACCAAAACAGGGAAATGCTGTGTACATTCTGCAGTTCGGGTTGAGCTGAATTTGCCAAAATCCCGATTTCAAATCTAATGTGGAATAAACAGTACTACCATGAAATTTCTGTAGAAGTTCTTCTAGTGTCTGTGGGCGATCTGTTTCATTAATAATAATATCGTTGATGTGACGCGAAAGTACGAGTCGAAGTGATCCATCATTTTTCTTAACAATATGGAGCGGGTTTATGTACGGACTAACTGCTGGTTCAATAATACCTTGGTCAAGCATAGCTTGCAATTCTTTCTTAACCTGTTCTCTGTGAATATACGGAATGGGATAATGTTTAGCTTTAAATGTGTCGTGCAGTTTAACTTGAAATTCATACATGAAACCGGACATAGTACCAGGGATGTTGTCAAAAACTGGAGCTTGCTGTAAAAGAATTTTGCGTAGTTGCGTACGTTCGTCGTATGTATTTGCGCTGCTCTGTTTAACTATAGCAGAAATCATTTGCATAACGTCATAGTCGGCTTCGTCTGGTATATTATAATTGTGTACGAACGTATCTGTGAACAATGTG
This sequence comes from Schistocerca gregaria, assembly GCF_023897955.1. Taxonomy (NCBI): domain Eukaryota; kingdom Metazoa; phylum Arthropoda; class Insecta; order Orthoptera; family Acrididae; genus Schistocerca; species Schistocerca gregaria. The sequence goes on from NC_064927.1 coordinate 386,505,615, forward strand.
GAATGACAGTCTATGTTACGTGATGCAGAAATGACCTCTGTCCGATTAATTGTTTGTTCTTCTTCAGATAAAGAGTGCTGAAAATCTAATGCCAGTTGTACATTTTCATCCTTTCTTTAACATTAAATAGGAATTTTGAAAGTCATAATTGCGTCGTGTTGTACCAAAAAATTCGTACCTACAATAACATCTGTTGTCAATAAGAGAACAATCCAAAAATTGGAGTGGAACGTATGACCTGCAATACAAAATGATTTGTGTATCTGTAATTTTACATCTACTCCTTTACCAAATACTGCTCCTTTTACTTTAGTTTTGCCTAATGGTGATGTAGGATAAGTATTCTCTTTGTTACAAGCGTTGAAAGTTTCCTCATTTATAACTGACGTAGGTGATCCAGAGTCGATTACTGCCGAAAATGTGGATGATCCAATCTTTACTTCAATGACAGGGTGTGAAATGGTTTTTTGAATAACTGGTTTTTCCTGCAAAAGAGTGTCTCGGATGTCGTCAAAAGTAATAACATTCTCGTGAATAACATTCTGCGTGTCAAAAGTAGTGCTTACGTTGTTGGAAGATGCAACCTATACTGTATCTAGTCAAATTATTTCTGACGTGCTGTTATTTGCGGGAGGATGCTGTGGCATCTCGACTATTTGTACTGTTCTGTTATTTCTTCCTGACGTATTAGGTTCGGGATGATAGCGACTGTCTGGTTCATTCATGATAATCTGTTGTCGCGGATGATTCTGCTGCTGGTAAGACCGACTGTTACGCTGAAAACTGTGCTCATTTCTTTTACATCTGTCATAATAATCGTTGCTATACGGCGCATTGCGATATGAGTTGAAATGGTGTGTTCTCTGTACGTAGTGATTTCCTTGTTGCTGTGCGTTACTATTTGGTGGAGCCGCGCTATACGTGTAGGCGGCGAAACATTAAATCTTGGTTGACCTTGCAGACTACATTGTTGGTTAGGTATGCTAACCGACTGGTTTTGTTGATGTTCTGGGGAAAAGCCTCTATTGTTGCCAAAATGTCTTTGCTGATAACTATGAGGATACTGATAATTAAAATTTTGTCTGTTCTTAAAGTTCTGGTGGTTGTCATTCCTTGACCGTCTATCACCTTTGCTATTAAAATAGCGTAGCTGATAGTAATTTCCGTATGCTTGTTTGCCTTGGTTATGATATGAAAAATTTTTGTTAATGAAAGAATAGTCTGATTGCTGAACTTCCAAAAGCTGTAACCGATCTCTCAATTCCGAAATATTTTCTTTCTGCTGACCTGTTAAAAGTGATACTCTTAACGATCGTGGTAATTTAGAAATACATAATTGGATAAGTGCTGATTCACTGTATGGCTCACTTAAGTATTGGTTTTGTTGGACCATGTGCTCAAAAAATTGCGTGACAGTGGGAAAATTTGAGTTCTCATAATTTGGTAAGCTAATTAATTGATCCTTGATACCGCGCTGTGTCGTCTTCGACCAATACGCTGACAGAAAGGCATTCTGAAATTCGAGTAGCACTGTCTCGCGATCGGTCTCATACGAGTTGCCGGTTCGCCTTCCAAAAAAACTGCAAATAAATTCAAGTTTGTGTGTCACGGGCCAAGTTGGTGGAAAAGCAAAGCTAAATTGTTGTATCCAATCCAAAGGGTGAATCTGTGTTCTGTCATTATTAAATACCTTAAATTTCCTAACGGACAGAAAGTGCTTGTAATCAAAATGTTCGTCTCTGAATGTCTGAACAGGTTCAGGACTGTATGATAATCTGTTTGTCTGTGACTGTACGGAATCTAAGTCTCGTACTCTCTGTAAATTACCTAAATTGTACTGGCTGTGTGAGTGTGAGAAATGTTCGGAAAGTGCCGTATGCTGTGATGTGTTAAAGGCTGAAATATTTTTCAACTCCGTCAATTCGTGCTGTAAAGATGACAATTTTCTACGTAATGTATTATTGGACGAACCTATCTCACTAATCGTCTGCTGTAAATTTTGGAATTCGGGTGTTTGATTAAACGAAACTGGTGACGTATCGTCTGATTTGGTGTCATTGTTATTTTCGATAACGTCAATACGACTGGCCGATTCATCAAATTATTCAGTCAATGCTTTAACCTGATTATCATTTTTAGTGTCACAAGCATTAATTTGTTTTTGGATTTTACGGGTAGTTTTGTTCAATTTCTTAACGTCTGCTTTAATGGCATCGGGATCCTGTATTAATTCTAATTGTTCAAGTCTGTTGGTCACTGTCTGAAAGTCTACTGTGTGTGAGTCTGTTTTTGTTTTAAGATCGGAGATTTCATCATGCAATTCCGTGTTCAACTGTTTAATAGTATTGATTTCGTCTGATACTGTAGCAATGTTATTGTCTACGTATGTTTTCGCTTTCGTAAATAATTTACGCTTATCTTCCTGTCTCTGTGCAGTAATTGTTTCCATGACTTGTTTCTTTACTTTGTTCTGTTCCTGTATGAATGTACGGTAACGCGTTTCACTGTTTTGTAGACGATGATTAAAACGTTCGTCAATTAGGCTGTTTTGTTGTTCAAATTTCTTGTCAACTTTCGCGTCCAGCGTGTGTGAAAGTTCTGCTGACATTAATTTAAACTCGTCGCGTAACTGTGCTGCGTTTTCAGAACATTGTTTAGCGACTGCACTAATATCATCTCTAAGTAATTTAGTTGTGGCTGCATGTGTATTACTTAATTATTGTGCAACGGATCTAATTTCTTCACTACTATTCCTAGCACAAGCCTTAATTTCCTCACGTAATTGTTCTTTAGTATCATGACATTGCACGGCCAACGGCTGTAATCTGTTCACTAAGTTGTTTGTAATTGCTGTCTTGTTTTTCATTCGACTGTTTGAAACTTTCATTAAGTTGTTTGTTCGATTCATTATTTTGTTGTTTGAGATTTTCATTAAGTTGTAGCAATAATGCCATAACTCGATCCATGCCAAAATTAGCTGCTGTATTCTCTGTGCTGTGTGATAGTGTATCTACATGTGTCACGTTTTGTATAACCATTTGGTCATTGTCTGATTCACAAAAAGGTTTGCTAATCGGCTGTGCTGTGTTGGTCACTACAGCGGAATCAAATAAATCTGACGTGCTTTGTGTATATTGGTCACCTTCGTTAGAAACAATTATCTGTTCACTACGTAAATATTGTAAATCAGGTGTTTCAAACTGGACAGCGTTCATTGTAACGCAACGTGCCGCGTCATCAATTGTCGTTAAATTAACAGAGGACACAATTGAATTTGTTTGCTCATCATTAGCATCAAAATCATTACTAGTGATCGGCACACACTGATTATCTGTAATTAGAGGATTATCACTATTACACTGAGTGTCGCTAGTATTATCAGTCAAATTATTAAAGTCGGCTTTTTCACTCATTACGACTCGCGATGTACTGTTAGCAGTTTTTCGCGGCGTTTTCACAACTCAAAGTTAAGCACAAAATCAAACAAAGACAAAGCAAAAATGGAACAAATACAGTTACAACAAAGAGCAATAAATTGCCGATGATCTGTGAAAGAAAAAGTGACAAATTAGTAAATGCGTTGCGCCAGATGCAAACTACTTTTAATATTAAGTAACTAAAAGCAGATATATTGCTGACCACTTCTCAGAAATTCACAAAAATACGATCCTGGCCGGTTGTCGCCAAATGTAACCTCCCCACAAAATAAAATAATATGAATAATACTCTCATTTAGCGTAACTACCCAACAGTGAAAATATAATACAATGTGACAAACCTATAACCTTTCAATAATTGACAGTCGATTTAACCTGGTAAATTTTCGACGTCAGCAATGCTGCGTCATGGCCCTGATACATCATTTTGAATAAACTGAAAAATCTTACCTTAATTAGGTCGCCGGATAACGCGTATATATCTGCTCCTATAAGAAATTTTCCTGGCGCAGCTAAGTGCAATGCTGGCCGATAGATTTGTCTTATAAAAAAGGAAGGAACTGACTTTTCTTTTTCAATAATCGGGATTGCCAAGGATTGCAGAAATTAGTGAATCCTTTAAATTGAGATAAATGTCAAAAGTTACTTTTTATGAGAAAGATTATTATTAACAGATTTTTTTTAATACATTTACATGGGACTTGATCTAATATTACCACATATGCGCGAGGCTGCTTTTACCTTATCCTACAACGCTCAGGCTCTGCCATCGCTGCACACGACCGGGCCAGCCAACACGATACACCAGACACGACTGCTCGCTAGTAACAACTTACTCCTACTGCCACTCAGTTCCTACTGCAGTCAATACTGCTCTTTGGTCTCAGATTCTCTTCTAGCTTACATATCGCAGGCTGCGTGTGAGCAATACATCGAAATTACATCAGCTCGAGTGCGCTAGCAACAAATTCTTTAATTATGGACCTCTTACAATGTGTAAGTATTTAAGTGAGACTGCAGAATGCGAAACAGGTGACTACCGACGTTTCAGATGGTAAAATAGCGACCTTCGTTGTTCCAGAGTAAGAGAAAAATATTTAGGGCGAAAACAGCAGCCTATGATGTTCCAGAGCAACAGAGAACTATTCGACGGGTAAATTGCAACTCCCGACGTGCAAACAGAATAGAAATTAACGTCCGAGGCGATAATCGTGGACCCCGAAAAGTTTTCTGGAAAGCACAGAACGACCATCTACATCTACATCCATCATCAGCAAGCCACCTGACGGTGTGTGGCGGAGGGTACCTTGAGTACCTCTATCGGTTCTCCTTTCTATCCCAGTCTCGTATTGTTCGTGGAAAGAAGGATTATCGGTATGCTTCTGTGTGGGCTCTAATCTCTCTGATTTTATCCTCATGGTCTCTTCGCGAGATATACGTAGGAGGGAGCAATATACTGCTTGACTCTTCGGTGAAGGTATGTTTTCGAAACTTGAACAAAAGCCTGTACCGAGCTACTGAGCGTCTCTCCTGCAGAGTGTTCCACTGGAGTTTATCTATCATCTTCGTAACGATTTCGCGATTACTAAATGATCCTGTAACGAAGCGCGCTGCTCTCCGTTGGATCTTCTATATCTCTTCTATCTACATCTACATGACTACTCCGCAATTCACATTTAAGTGCTTGGCAGAGGGTTCATCGCACCACAATCATACTATCTCTCTACTATTCCACTCCCTAACAGCACGCGGGAAAAACGAACACCTAAACCTTTCTGTTCGAGCTCTGATTTCTCTTATTTTATTTTGATGTTCGTTCCTACCTATGTAGGTTGGGCTCAACAAAATATTTTCGCATTCGGAAGAGAAAGTTGGTGACTGAAATTTCGTAAAAAGATCTCGCCGCGACGAAAAACGTCGCAGCAATATTCTAACAGAGGACGAACGAGTGTAGTGTAAGCTGTCTCTTTAGTGGACTTGTTGCATCTTCTAAGTGTCCTGCCAATGAAACGCAACCTTTGGCTCGCCTTCCCCACAATATTATCTATGTGGATTTTCCAACTGAAGTTGTTCGTAATTTTAACACCCAGGTACTTAGTTGAATTGACAGCCTTGAGAATTGTACTATTTATCGAGTAATAGAATACCAACGGATTTCTTTTGGAACTCATGTGGATCACCTCACACTTTTCGTTATTTTGCGTCAACTGCCACCTGCCACACCATACAGCAATCTTTTCTAAATCGCTTTGCAACTGATACTGGTCTTCGGATGACATTACTAGACGGTAAATTACAGCATCATCTGCGAAAAACCTAAGAGAATTGCTCAGATTGTCACCCAGGTCATTTATATAGATCAGGAACAGCAGAGGCCCCAGGACACTTCCCTGGGGAACACCTGATATCACTTCAGTTTTACTCGATGATTTGCCGTCTATTACTACGAACTGCGACCTTCCTGACAGGAAATCACGAATCCAGTCGCACAACTGAGACAATACCCCATAGGCCCGCATCTTGATTAGAAGTCGCTTGTGAGAAACGGTGTCAAAAGCTTTCCGGAAATCTAGTAATTCGGAATCAACTTGAGATCCCCTGTCGATAGCGGCCATTACTTCGTGCGAATAAAGAGCTAGCTGCGTTGCACAAGAGCGATGTTTTCTGAAGCCATGCTGATTACGTATCAATAGATCGTTCCCTTCGAGGTGATTCATAACGTTTGAATACAGTATATGCTCCAAAACCCTACTGGAAACAGACGTCAATGATATAGGTCTGTAGGTAGATGGATTACTCCTACTACCCTTCTTAAACACTGGTGCGACCTGCGCAATTTTCAAATCTATCGTTACAGATCTATCGGTGAGCGAGCCGTTGTATATGAGTGCTAAGTAGGGAGCTATTGTATCAGCGTAATCTGAAAGATACCTAATCGGTATAAAATCTGGAGCTGAAGACTTGCCCATATCAAGCGATTTGAGTTGCTTCGCAGCCCCTAAGGTATCTACTTGTAAGAAACTCATGCTAGCAGATGTTCGTGTTTCAAATTCTGCAATATTCCATTCGTCTGCGTTCAATAACTCCGCTTTAGAGGCACAGTCGTCTGTAACAGTATCATCGCCACTGTGCAGCCAAGGTATTGACTGCGTCTTGCCGCTTGTGTACTTTACATACGATCAGAATTTCTTCGGATTTTCTAACAAATTTCGAGACAATGTTTCGTTGTGGAACCTATTAAAGGCATCTCGCATCGCAGTCCGTGCCAAATTTCGCGCGTCTGTAAATTTTAGCCAATCTTCGGGATTTCGCGTTCTTCATGCTTTTCCTGTTGCCTCTGCAACAGCGTTCGGACCTGTTTTGTGTACCACGGGGGATCCGTTCCATCTCTTACCAATTTATGAGGTATGAATCTCTCAATTGCTGTTGTTACGATATCTTTGAATTTGAGCCACATCTCGTCTACATTTGCATAGTCAGTTCGAAAGGAATGGAGATTGTCTTTTAGGAAGGCTTCTAGTGACACTTTATCCGCTTTTTTAAATAAAATTATTTTGCGTTTGTTTCTGATGGATTTGGAAGAAACGGTATTGAACCTAGCTACAACGACCTTGTGATCACTAATCCCTCTATCAGTCATAATGCTCTCTAGCAGCTCTGGATTGTTTGTGGCTAAGAGGTCAAGTGTGTTTTCGCAACCATTTACAATTCGCGTGGGTTCGTGGAATAACTGCTCGAAATAATTTTAGGAGAAAGCATTTAGGACAATCTCGGAAGATGTTTTCTGCCTACCACCGGTTTTGAACAAGTATTTTTGCCAACATATCGAGGGAAGGTTGAAGTCCCCACCAACTATAGCCGTATGAGTGGGGTATTTATTTGCTACGAGACTCAAACTTTCTCTGAACTGTTCCGCAACTGTATCATCGGAGTCTGGGGGTCGGTAGAAGGAGCCAATTATTAACTTAGTTCGGCTGTTCAGTATAACCTCCACCTACACCAATTCGCACGGAGTATCTACTTCGACTTCACTACAAGATAAACCACTATTGACAGACACAAACACTCCACCACCAATTCTGCCTAATCTATCTTTCCTGAACACCGTCTGAGACTTCGTAAAAATTTCTGCAGAACTTATTTCAGGCTTTAGCCAGCGTTCTGTACCTATAACGATATCAGCTTCTGTGCTTTCTATTAGCGCTTGAAGCTCAAGGACTTTTCCAGCACAACTACAACAATTTGCAACTATAATTCCGGCTGTTCCTTGATCCAAGCACGTCCTGTATTTGCCATGCACCCTTTGACATTGCAGCCCACCCAGTACTTTCCCAAGGCCTTCTACCCTAAAAAATCGCCCAGTCCACGCCACACAGCCTCCGCTACCCATGTAGCCGCCAGCTGAGTGTAGTGAACTTCTGACCTATTCAGCGGAACCCGAAACCCCACCACATTATGACGCAAGTAAAGAAATCTGCAGCCAACACGGTCGCAAAACCGCCTGAGCCTCTGATTCAGTCAAAGGTCCGCAGTCGGTTTTGTCGACGATGCTGCAGATGGTGAGCTCTGCCTTCATCTCGTAAGCAAGACCGGCAGCCTTCACCAAATCAGATAGCCGCTGGAATCCAGAGAGAATTTCCTCAGATCCAAAGCGACACACGTCATTAGTGCCGACATGTGCCACCACCTGCAGCTGGCTGCACACTGTGCTCTTCATGACATCCGGAAGGACCCTTTCCACATCAGGAATGACTCCTCCCGGAATGCACACAGAGTGCACACTGGATTTCTTCCCCTCCTTAGCCGCCATATCCCTAAGGGGCCCCATTACGCGCCTAACATTGGAGCTCCAAACTACCAATAAGCCAACCCTCTGCGATTGCCCGGACCTTGAAGGCTGAAAATGATCCTCTGAAACAAGGCAGCCAGCTGCATCTGGCTCAGCCAGAGACAGTGCCTGAAACCTGTTTGTCAGACGCACCGGGGAGCCTTTCTAATCAGCCTCCGGGGACGTCTTTCGCTGCCAGCCACGCTTTGGAACGACCTCCCAATCAACCACAGGCGAGGGCTCAGCCCCACTGCGGGCAGCAACCAGGGCAACCACAGCGGCAGACCGATCTGGGGACAGACGGGACGAGGTTGACATCCCCGTGATACCCAAGTCCGGCTCCCCACAGTGGTGCCCATTGGCAACAGCCTCAAGCTGCGCGACCGAAGTCAGCGCCGCTTGCAGCTGTGAGCGAAGGGATGCCAAGTCAGCCCTCATCCGAACACAGCAATCGCAGTCCCTGTCCATTCTAATCGATGTTGAACAACAGTTACTGAAACACGAGTCCGTGCCTAGATAACGCAAAGAATACATCAACGAACCTGTACAAATGCCTAACAACTGCGCAACAATCTGCCTGAATTTACGATTACAGTAACTAAAATCGAAATTACACCTCCTATACGAAACTCACACGCAAGTTAAGTAAGAATCTACCAAGTAAACACTAAAGCGCGATGCTACAACTCTCGAATACTATAATACGCCCGAAATATATGAATTAAACAATGCAAGTACCCAAAAACACGCAAAGAAATTAATAATTAAACTATGTAACAAATAAGTAAACTAGGGGTATACGACTTGCTGCTGCAGCTGCTTATCCAACGGCGGTAGGGAACACACCTATCTGGTACGGATCCCACACTGCTGAGCAGTATTCAAGCAGTGGGCGAACAAGCGTACTGTAACCTACTTCCTTTGTTTTTCGGATTGCATTTCCTTAGGATTCTTCCAATGACTCTCAGTCTGGCATCTGCTTTACCGACGATCAATTTTATATGACCATTCCATTTTAAATCACTCCTAATGCGTACTCCCAGATAATTTATGGAATTAACTGTCCATCTTCACCCACGACTAGGCGGTTAAAATGAAGTCAACAGCACGCATTAGATGTTTATGCAGGATGTTTCAAAAATGACCGGTATATTTGAAATGGCAATACAAACTAAACGAGCAGCGATAGAAATACACCGTTTGTTGCAATATGCTTGGGACAACAGTACATTTTCAGGCAGACAAACTTTCGAAATTACAGTAGTTACAATTGTCAACAAAAGATTTCTGACGCTGCTCTGATATTTTTCTCATAAGTATATGCTCTTATTGTTTACCAGATGAGCTTCGCCACTTTTTTTTATATCTTGCAACTCCAATGCGTTCCAACAATCCTGTCAGAGCATCTAGAAACTGTAGATTTCCGGTATTATTTATTCTAGTAAGAAGTTATTCGGAAGTTGACAGGGTGTCGATTGCACAGCGTCCTGGAACGTGAGAGATTCCCCTCCCGGTACCAACAGTGTGGTTACAACCAACAACGTAATTTATAGACGAACAGTTAGCAACTTATGCATTCGAATCGCAACCGTCCACCGCTGAAAGCACTACACATATTCATATAGAGGATATGCATGCATACTACCAGTCTTCAACTCTCGATTTCAACATCTTGTACGTTATTTTCGACAGTGCGAGAGCCCTGAAAATACCGGAAACTCTTCGCAAAACCATTCAGTAGGGGACGTAAGCACATTTAAATTCATCCTGGTAAAGAGTATAACATCTTCGGTGCAAGTTATATTACCTAAATTTTGTACTAATATTGTCTAGATTCTCCAGTAATAACAACAAACCAAGGCATCCTTCTGCGCTTATCAGACCTCCTTTTATACTCTCACAATGACGGCACATGATCATACCAATTCCCCTATGTTGTGGGGTAGATGTCTACTGGAAGGAGGGAGATAGTCTTTTATGGGTATTAATCTTATGTACAAGAAGGAACAACACATTGTTTGGAAGGTATAGTGTAACACTCTATTCGATTGCAACCAGTCACCCACAACCAAATTTTGTACAGATGCAGTGCACTTGTCCTGTTTTCTGTATGTCTTTGTACACTGGCGTCCAAAATAAAAGCAACAAAAGGAAATTTTGCAAGATTGCGTTAATTTAGGCACAAAACCGTATAAACAGGTTATAGGAAAGTAGAAACAAGGCAATGAATACAGAACGCAAACAACTGCAACATGCATAACGGTAGAAAAAAAATGATCTTTTTTTTTCAACTTAACGAGTCTGTACACACATTCCGACAACTGGTTCACTAGCCCAGTGTGGGATGTGACCACCTCTGGCACAATATAGGTCTGACAACAAAGGGACACGCTGTGAATGATGTCATCAGTCTCATGTTGAGGTAACAATGCCCTTTCTTCTTGCAGAGCTGCTCGCAGTCTTGGAGAGTGGTTGGTGGATGCTGACGTGATGCAAGCCGTCTCGCTAGTGCATCCCAAACATGCTCTAAGGGATTCAAATCGGGAGAGCAGGCAGGCCACGCCATGGATGCAATACATTCCGTTTCCAAGAAAACTTCAACCACCGGTGCTCTATGAGGTCGAGCATTATCGTCCATCAATACGACATCTGGGCCACAGTACCTCACAACAACCGCAAATGGGGTCTCAAGGTCTCGTCACGATACCTGCCAGCACCTAAACTTTGCAGATTCACCAATACAATCTCATGAAGAGTGGTTCGAGTGGTAAATATACTCCCAGGCCACACCATTAGGGGTCCTCCTCTATTTCGGTCTCTTTTGACAATGGTGTGGTCCCGAAATCGTGTTCCACGTTCCCTCCAGATACGAATCTATCGAGAATTACTCTGCAAAAACAACATTGGCCCACTGTTCGATCGCCCAGGTTGCATGTTAGTGACTCCACTGTAGACGACCCCTTCTGTGAAGATGCGTCAAAGGTAGACATACAGCATATCTCCGACAACAAACGCCATGCTGAAGCATTCTGCACATCTTTTACCTCGATACAACACACGTCCAATAGATGCTGCGATCTCACATGCAAGTTTCCGTGCAGTACTAAGGCAGTAACGCTGCAGTACTAAGACGGTTATGTCGTACCTTTACAGCCAAATAACGGTCCTCTCTTTTGAAGTCACAAGTGGTCGGCCCTGTCCTGGTCTTCAGGATACAGTTTCCGTGTCTGTAAACTGACGCCGCATCCGAGAAACAACAAAACGATTCACGTTAAGCCACTGGGCCAAATCAGTTTAGGACTGTCCTGCTTCCTTTTTCTCTATGACCCTCCACTGCAGAGAGTCTGGAAGGCATCTTCTTTGTGCCATACTGCACCGTCTGGGACTGTGTACACAGCGATTATTGGTGTCTGGCAACCCAGCAAATGCTACCTCGTTTCATCTGTGCCCTGACGTCATCATTGACATGGTTATCCGTTGACTGGAATGTCATCTCTCGTGCAGAAAATAGCGGTTTGTCGCTTTAATTTTGGACACTAGTGTGTGTGTGCGGATCTTGGATGGCTCTAGTCCTCTCGCTGAAGGATCCACCTGCGAACCCTGTCCAAGACGTAGCGCATTGTGGACCCACATCTAGACACCAGACACTATTCTGGATATAAATGGGGTCAATCCACATTCTAACACTAATTCAGGCCTACCATAGGTAATAGTATTATCCATAACGATCTCTGTATGTATGTGTGTATAGAAGTCAGCAGTGGACGGTTGCGGTTCGAATGCATAACTTGCTAACTGTTCGTCTATAAACTACGCTGCCGGGGATGTGCACTCTGTAGGTACGGAACTCTCACGTTCCAGGATGAGAAGTTCTGTAAACACACTGTCAACTAACGAGTAACTTATTTATAGAACAAAAAAAAAAAAAAGGAAATCTACAGTTTGCAGATGTCCTGACATGGTTGTGGGAACGCAACAGAGTTGGAAGATATAAACAAATGTAGCGAAGCTCGCCTGGTAAACTGTAAGAGCATATGCTTATGGGAAAAGTATCAGAGCAGCATCAGAAATCAATTATGTACACATGTCAACCCCCTCTTGCAGATCCCTACAAGACAGAGTGGAAGTCAAATGAACATGTAGAACTGTTTCCAGACTTTGAGTTAACATCAAGTGCATCACTACATGAGTCTGCAGACAAGCTGTCTGGTGTGTCGTAGCAGTACACGGAATTGTTTCCAGACTTCGAGTTTCCAATCTGCACCATTCGTTGAGTCTCATGTATGTATGAGGCGATGTTACCATACATTTCATGATCTTCCTGTCCAAAATACATGCAAGTAGATCATCAATAAGAGGTGAATTCTTAGGATTTTTAGTACGCTTGTTATAGGACATGTATAAAATCAAACAACGCATGGGTATGCCAGCAATGTGATTATATACAAACGGAGAACTATCAAAAAAGTACGAAAAAGACATAAAATCGCTAAAATTGAGGAAAACCTGGTAGAATTACGACAAATTTATGGGAAATACGTACAATAGAGGGAAATACGAAAACCATGAAAAACCTTGCGAAATCAGGTACACTGACTGAGAATACATAAAATTAGAGAAAAAGTACCATGAAATGCGGGGAATTGAGGTACGTTTGGGATATCTGGACATTCAAGACCGATAAAAGCTTAAAAATTATGCTCTGGCTGCATTCACTTTTAACCCTCTTCTCTCTCTATAAACAACTTGAGTTTTCGTAACACATACTTCTACAAAGGCGATGTAAGTATTACACAGAGGCGCTGTATTAAAGCATGCGAAACATATATGGTTGATTCTCACAAGCAATGTTATTCCATAAGTATTAAGGAGAAGAATCAATTTGTTTGACGGACTTAAGCTACTTCCTCGCATTTTCTGTAGGAGAGTAGATTGATGCCACTTAGATCTGCCTTAATGGTATGAGGAGGTTGTAGTCTAGAGACATGGTGTTAGAACGGAATTGCTAAACTACTTTACGTATGATCAAAATTACCTAACTTCAGACCAGAACTTCTGGGTGCAGGGGGAATAATAGCAGAGCTGTGGTGGTGCTACTGTAAACAGCAATAAGACCGTTACATCTCCTTTGGTTACTGATCGTGGTGTTTACTTCCTCGTAAGAAGTTCCTGCTTCTTTGTGTGCATTTTCGTGCAGCAGTGCGTGGGTGGCAACTCCATGTACCAACTATCGAAAATATTCAAGTCGTCCTTTTCGTCGCTCTATTTCCTAGTGAGGCTTAGTAACATCCGTAAAAACCGCTACTACTAATAATAATAATGAGCACGATTGACGTGGGAAATGTACCTGACGGTGCAGACGTTGATGACTTAAAAATCCATTAACTTCCTAAGAGACATAACGGCAGTCTCCCGACTTCATTCTAGTTGGTTTATAAGCAGCTCGAGCTGCAGATGTACATCGACGATGCCTTAGTAGTGAGGCACATCTCTGTCACTTCCTAGAACACCAGAATAGTGCAGAAGGAAGCTTGTGTCCGTAGTGATTGGGGTAGGAAACTTGCAGAGTGGTTGCATGTCTGATGTTGGACAAATATATCCTGCAATGCAGTATTAAGAGCGTTGCATTCTGCGTAACTAATACTTCAGAAACTATATGGCTTTAACAATATAGCATTTGTAAGTGCAGAACCGTGAGACCATAATGTGTGTGTCTATGCACTACGATCAGCTCTCTCATGCCGGTACCTTCTTGGTCCTGACTCCAGACACAGGAACAATACTTCACATTTGACAGTACAGTCGATTTACGTGAAATGTTTCAAATTTCATCTATCTGGAGCTACAACAGTACATACCACATGTTTCTTCTTAACCAGCTGTTGTATCACTGCAACACTCTCATTCTACTATACACCTATAAGAGTTGCTACCCTCCTCGACATGCACCCATCTGGATAAATCTTGTGCATTTGGATAGGTGCCACAGGTCGTTTTGATGCAGAACAGCCTTTGCTGAACAGCAGTTATGGACACAGTTCGCCCTGTTCCTTCATGAGACGTGGAATGTGGTGCACGTAGAACCCTCATACTTCTGGAAAGTTGCAGACCAAATTGATGGCTATGTTGCAGGGAGGATTGGTCAAAGACAATGAGGGGGATCAGTCAATCTCTGACTTTATCCTACAAATGCGAGAATACTCTGTGGCACCCATCTGCACAGGAAAAGATGTCCAGTCGAATCGTAAATTGTGCACTATGATCGATGTGCTAGGAAAATATAGGCAACCTGCCTGCAGCCGTATAGGTCGCTGCCTGCTATATTTTGCTGTATATGAGTAAATGGATGAACTGCACAGCCATCAATTTGCATTCCCAATCTATTATATGGTACTTACGAAGTAGTTGAGGGATGGTTTAGCTATGATACAGAATTTGGGAAGCATTCTGCTATGTCATTGGTTGACGTTAAAATTATTGAACCACTGGTAAAATAGCTAAAATTTACCATGCTATCAACTGCAGTACTTATTACAGTACATCAACCCATATTGACAGTGACTTTCCCATTCCATGATTACCACATAATGATTGACTGATACACTTGTTTGAGATGGAGGGAGCCTTGGCGGAACAGCGGAGCTCTGCTACTTGTCACTGTGGAGCATGGGATTAGGTGTGGAGCCGGCCGGGGTGACCGAGCAGTTCTAGGCGGTACAGTCTGGAACCGCGGGACCGCTACTGTGGCAGGATCGAATCCTGCCTCGCGAATGGATGTGTGTGATGTCCTTAGGTTAGTTGTTTAAGTAGTTCTAAGTTCTAGGGGACTGATGACCTCAGAAGTTAAGTCTCATAGTGCTCAGAGCCGTTTGATTAAGTGTAGAGGTCTTCACCTTCAGACAGTTATCTGGAAGCGTTCCTCAATGCGACAGACTCGTCCTATTTCCATACGCTGAGATGCCATATATATATATATATCATCAATAAGATAACAGTACTTCTTATAATTCCTACTACCCAAAACATGTTGTGAACGGTACCTTCTGGCAGTGGTCAACACTGGAACAGTAACCATGTAATTTATTTGAAAAATGAGGAGACAATGCTCTTCGAAATGAAACACTGAGACATCTGCTACCACGTCACTTTTGAAGATGAGATTAATTGTATAGGTCATCACCTTAAGGTAGCTGCTTGGAAACACTCTACAATCTCGCGAACTCCTCCATTATCTATATGTTGTGATGTCTTCCACATTTCTGTCAATGAGAATCAATTGATTAATTTAATTAATTTTTCTGTCTATTTGATATCAAAGCTGCGCCAGGAGCCCCATCCATCTCCCTACTACTTACACATCTCCACAGCCGTCATCCAGCCCTATCATCTGCGGCAGACAGTGCACCACAGTTGGATGGGCAGCGGTTCTAGGTAACGCCCTCTTGTCCCGCACGGCATACTTTAACCATGGCAGCATGCAAACAGTTTACAAACGTAGGCGTTTCGGTTATTCTTCCACTGTTGGCCAGAAAACAAATGACCATGGCTGTTTGGTCGTCAGATAAATTACTCCAGTTTCGCTTCACGACAATGACTGCACTGTTTCCGCATACCCCCGACACACTTTACATAGCCTCCTCTGCTAACGCTGCCACTTGACATCTGTGAGTGAATGTTGCCTATTGACATAGAACATAGGTTGAGGCGTAGCGCCGTATAACGATCCTGCCTTGGAGGTGGTCAAGTGGGAGATTTGTCTCAGAGCTGAATAGTGACATGGTGACGCGAGACTGGACACGCACTTAGTTTATGTATCAGCCGATAGAGGACAATATTGGATAAGGGGACTATGCTCTTAGTTGCGATTGTGACCACTAGAGTGCACTAAAGTAATAGAATGTTTTTCATGAACAGTTCTAGTATTTTCGTAAAGTGTTATTATGTCTTTTCGTGTATGTAAAAGGTTATAAATGTGTCTTAGCAGTATGAATGATGCATGAGTGTAATTTAAGGTTAACATGAAGATAATTGTTTAACGAGTTATGTAGTAGGATTTAGTGTGGAAGCATGTCGAAGTAGTATGGATATGGACGTAAGGGATTTTTGTAGCATTGATTTGTAAAGTAAGTTTACGGTAAAGGGAAAGTTAATTTAGGTATAAATAACAATAGTAAATAAATTTATGCATAAGCAAAACTTAAACATATTATAAAATAACGTCGGTAAAAAGTGCAGTCGTTAGCTTTATTATTTTGCGACTGGTTGTTAATGAAAAGCGCGGACTGACGCGGGAGAATGTTGTTTCGCTATTGGCTGTTGAGTAAACTGACCAATGGTAAAGCAACATTCTTCGCGCGCCTATCTCTGCTGGAAAATAAGACTTAGAGTGTCCTAGAAAGAGTCGGAGCCTAGCCATGAAACAGTTGGGACGTGTGTAGAAGTAGTTCCGATGGAAATAAGTTGACGGATCTAGCAGTGTTTCATATATCAAAAGTGTTGTAAAGTGACGGCATAATAATTCCGATGGGCGGGTAGAAATTTCGGAATTTTTAAGTGAATTTTGTGACTACAAAAGACACATATTCCGCGTGGCGTATTGAGCAGGTCGGTTGCTAAAAACTGTGACTGCATTTGGTACCGACAGACTTAATATTTGGCAAGCATTATCAATCAAAAACAAGCCGTATTTTGTAGCTATTACGTTGTCGGAAAACACAACACCATAAACTTGCTAACATGAGTGAAAGAAATTGTGAGTGACTGTGTTAAGACTAGCACGGGCTTGGCAGTGATACTTGTTCACCTAAGTTTCGCCGGCCGCGGTGGTCTAGCGGTTCTAGGCGCTCAGTCCGGAACCGCGCGACTGCTACGGTTGCAGGTACGAATCCTGCCTCGGGCATGGGTGTGTGTGATGTCCTTAGGTTAGTTAGGTTTAAGTAGTTCTAAGTTCTAGGGGACTGATGACCACAGATGTTGAGTCCCATAGTGCTCAGAGCCATTTTTGAACCTAAGTTTCAGAATATATTAATTGAGGACAAAATTTCCAACCTCTCATTTCGTGTTTCTCCCGAAACGTAGATTAGTGACTTTAATTGCTGCCTGGTTCACGTCGAAGTACAGTGGCTGTCACTCGGCTTTCCTACTGATGATCTGCTGAGACAATGTTCACAGGTAGGTGCAGGTCCGTCGTTAAGGGACGGAAAGTACCACGCCGCCGCAAGGTGGTGGTCAGATTAATGCCGGTGGACTGTGTATAAATTGTAAACTGAATAATAAAACTAACAAGAGCTGTTCATACGCTCTTTAGGGAAGAAGCTCAATTTACATTTAAAATCAGAGGGTACAGAAAGGAGAACCTCAAGCATTAACTTTCCGCAACTGCTTCTGGTAATTATGATCTTCGCGCCCTGTTATAGCGGGTGTTAACTAAAAAAACCAAGTAAACAGTGGTTACTCTCTATACAAAAATCCAACTGGCAATTTAGTAGCATCCTTAAAACTGTTCTGCCGAATCTCTGGTTTCTCTAAGGCGACCAAAATTTGCTATACCGGAATACATTCCACATCTCTTCCTCTGTCTTCCCCCCCCCCCCCCCCCCCCTAGTATTCAAGAGCTGATAATAAAGTATTTGCCTGAGCAATACCTACACTATTTTCAAACTGAGCGACACCAATTAACTATTCTTCATCCTCATAAAAAATTATAATTGCTACCATCCCTACGGTTTCTTTATTTAAAACATCAAGGAGCTATTTCGCATCATATAGCGCAGTGACTCTCTGTAAATACGAATTTTGTAACTGATAAGAGAAGTTTTTGTGGTTCTGTACTTCAATCGGCAAGAACGGAACGAGTACAGAATCACTATGTTGTCCTTTTGTCTGTGTGTGTGTATCTGTCTGTCTAATAGTTCAAACCCTTTTTCTCAGGAGAAGGCAGACGTATCGAGTTCAAATGTACATCGCGTCCTGAGGACTATGATTCTTTGCTGATGTAAGAATTTTAAGCTTCTAAGTCAGCGCAATCAAAAGATACGACCATTAAGTCACATATTTTGACACCCGCAAACACACTCCTTCAAATCTAAAGGTACTTCTCCTTGACGTAGAATCATGAAATTTGGCACGAAGAAACGTTTGAGGTTACAAGTAAAGGAAAAATCAGAAACCTGTTAATTTGCAATTATATCACGCGAGAACAATAGGTGAAGGTAAAATGAGAGGGATCTGTAAGGGCCGGCAGGAGTGGCCGAGTGGATCTAGGCACTTCAGTCTGGAACCGCGCGACCGCTACGGTAGCAGGTTCGAATCCTGCCTCGGGCATGGATGTGCGTGATGTCGTTAGGTTAGTTATGTTTAAGCCGTTCTGAGTTCTAGGGGACTGATAACCTCAGATGTTGAGTCCCATAGTGCTCAGAGCCATTTTTACCATTTGATCTGTAAGGACAAGACAGCATTTCATGCAAAACACTGCACCGCACACGATTAGGTGGAAGAATGGATGTAGATGTATACGTCGACAGCTGATGTGCGAATCAGTGACGTGAGATGCACTAGAAATCTAAAAGTTACATACGATTTTAGCCAAACCGCTAAGTACGAATTATCCTCAAAATCAGATATCCCAAAAAAATGTAGACTCCTCTTGAACGAAGCTGACATGTGCCACTTCTAATGAAAAAAACAATAACGAATTATTCAGGTACTCGCTCGGCAGTAAATCATATTGACGTGTCAAAGGGCACCTACTAAAGCTGATAAAATTTACTACCTACTGCTTTGATCTTCTGGTACCGATGTTTCTTTTCAGTGATTCAGCTGGGAGCTCCTACTGCATTTACTTTGAAACTTCGTGGCAGATTAAAACTGTGTGCCGGACCGAGACTCGAACTCAGGACTTTTGCCTTCGTGGGCAAGTGCTCTACCAACCAAGTTACCCAAGGTAGAGCGTTTTCCCGCGAAAGACAAAGGTCCCAAGTTCGAGTCTCGGTCCGGCACACAGTTTTAATCTGCCAGCAAGTTTCATATCAGCCCACACTCCGCTGCAGAGTGAAAATCTCATTCTGCATTTACTTTATTCTCATAGTGAGTTCTGAACCTACATCCGCCGCTTCAGTACCTCCCCCCGATATTACATAAATCCTGATTCCTGAATATGAGTGTACTCTCCAGTATTCCAGTTACCATATATAGTCATTGTTTTTTGGTAATTGCCAGCACGTACAGTGTGCTATTCCAGTACCGCAGGAGGCGACCGGCTGTTGAACGTTGCACACATATCTGACAAATTCTCATTTGTTGTGTCGAACTTACATTTTCAGTCGTCACCCCTACTTTGAACCCTTGGTGTGAGCGTAAATCTGCATGCAAACGTTTATTACTAGACGCATTTAGACTTACGTTATGTAAAATAATATCACCTTAACAGATGAGGTTTTCCATCTTAGCGGTCTGCCGAGTGGTGGTTGTGATAGTGGGAACTCAGTGTATAGGAACTGTGGTACGCGATTAATCGATAAATCTGTAGGCTCCGTATCTCTTCTGGGAAAAACGTAAGTATCTGATAATAACAACGTCGTTCTTTTACGCAATGCAGATACGTTGATGCACATGGGGACCCATTCTAGTAGTAAAACTTTTTTGTAAATAATTCTGGTAATTCAGAGCAAACGGCCTGAGAGAGTCGCCCCCTATTATTAAGTAATATTGCTAATTCAAATACTCACTTTCAATATTCTTTCGCTTTGGGGAGGCGGAGCGTGGTCCCCACTGATAGCGCTCCATGGCGTTCTTCTCAATACACAGCACAGAGCTCAAATCGTCCCTAAGGACGAGAGTAAAACTGGGGAAGGATTACATTGACTCCGATTGATGGACCACTGTATACATCCCTCGAATGGCCGACGTTCGCTCTTCCGCCTTCCTGCCCCTCCCATTCCCCGTCCACGGGGGTTACCTTGAAAAGTGTCATCAGTGATCTTGAGTATGACATTTACGTCAGCTGTAATATGACACCCAATGTCATTTGAAGGATATTTCATATACCCACTCACACCCTCTTTAAGTTACATACATTACCTTCGGTTATCTTTCAGTTGACTAATGGTTTCTGCAATAAATGCAGCACCTAGTTCGTATACTAATGCTAAATTGGATTAGCATGCAAACTACTTGTGGTAACAGACGATTATATTTCAGTAATTTACAAACAAAAAGTTCTTTGTATAATGTGGAATCATTGCAGAGCGAAGTTAGTGAAGTGAATAACGACACAAGAATATAAAAGTGAATGGGACAAATTCAGATGGCCCGAAGCCATCTGAGGTCATCAGTCCCCTAGACTTAGAACTACTTAAACCTAACTAACCTAAGGACATCACACACATCCATGCCCGAGGCAGGAGTCGAACCTGCGACCATAGCAGCCACGTGGTTCCAGACTGAAGTATGAATGGAACATAAAATATGGTAGATGTGAACGAATGGTTGTGAGAGTGACGTAAAAGTTCAGAGAATAGAGGTACTGAGCTGTTATCGAGAATATCAAACTCAGACAGGCTACGTTACAATTATATTCTAAGACAGAGAAAGACGCACCGCTAAGGAATTAACAGAATGAGAGAGAAATCGGCACATGTTATCGTATATGTACTGACTTGGCTTCCGTTGAGTCCCTTGTTGACCGGTCGTGTATGGCAGTTGAAGACACCAAAACTAAAGTTGAAGTTTTAAATTTCACGTTCAAGGAATCGTTTACCCATGAGAATCGTACAAACATACCGTCATTTGACCATAGGACAGAATCCCGTTGTGGACGCCATGCTAATAAGCATACCTGGCGTAAAGAAACAACTGAGAGATTTGAAAACAAATAAATTGGCAGGTCCGGATGGAATCCCAGTTAGGTTTTACAAGGAGTACTCTTTCGCACTTTTCCTAACTTGCATTCATCGTGAATCTCTCGCATCGCATAAAGTCCCAAGCGACTGGAAAAAAGCACAGGTGACTCAAATATACACTCCTGGAATTGAAATAAGAACATCGTGATTTCATTGTTCCAGGAAGGGGAAACTTTATTGACACATTCCTGGGGTCAGATACATAACATGATCACACTGACAGAACCACAGGCACATAGACACAGGCAACAGAGCATGCACAATGTCGGCACTAGTACAGTGTATATCCACCTTTCGCAGCAATGCAGGCTGCTATTCTCCCATGGAGACGATCGTACAGATGCTGGATGTAGTCCTGTGGAACGGCTTGCCATGCCATTTCCACCTGGCGCCTCAGATGGACCAACGTTCGTGCTGAACGTGCAGACCGGGTGAGACGACACTTCATCCAGTCCCAAACATGCTCAATGGGGGACAGATCCGGAGAGCTTGCTGGCCAGGGTAGTTGACTTACACCTTCTAGAGCACGTTGGGTGGCACGGGACACGTGCGGACGTGCATTGTCCTGTTGGAACAGCAAGTTCCCTTGCCGGTCTAGGAATGGTAGAACGATGGGTTCGATGACGGTTTGGATGTACCGTGCACTATTCAGTGTCCCCTCGACGATCACCAGAGGTGTACGGCCAGTGTAGGAGATCGCTCCCCACACCATGATGCCGGGTGTTGGCCCTGTGTGCCTCGGTCGTATGCAGTCCTGATTGTGGCACTCACCTGCACGGCGCCAAACACGCATACGCATTCGCACCAAGGCAGAAGCGACTCTCATCGCTGAAGACGACACATCTCCATTCGTCCCTCCATTCACGCCTGTCGGGACACCACTGGAGGCGGGCTGCACGATGTTGGGGCGTGAGCGGAAGACGGCCTAACGGTGTGCGGGACCGTAGCCCAGCTTCATGGAGACGGTTGCGAATGGTCCTCGCCGATACCCCAGGAGCAACAGTGTCCCTAATTTGCTGGGAAGTGGCGGTGCGGTCCCCTACGGCACTGTGTAGGATCCTACGGTCTTGGCGTGCATCCGTGCGTCGCTGCGGTCCGGTCCCAGGTCGATGGGCACGTGCACCTTCCGCCGACCACTGGCGACAACATCGATGCACTGTGGAGACCTCACGCCCCACGTGTTGAGCAATTCGGTGGTACGTCCACCCGGCCTCCCGCATGCCCACTATACGCCCTCGCTCAAAGTCCGTCAACTGCACATACGGTTAACGTCCACGCTGTGTTAAAGACTACGATGGAGCTCCGTATGCCACGGCAAACTGGCTGACACTGACGCCGGCGGTGCACAAATGCTGCGCAGCTAGCGCCATTCGACGGCCAACACCGCGGTTCCTGGTGTGTCCGCTGTGCCGTGCGTGTGATCATTGCTTGTACAGCCCTCTCGCAGTGTCCGCAGCAAGTATGGTGGGTCTGACACACCGGTGTCAATGTGTTCTTTTTTCCATTTCCAGGAGTGTATATTGCAATTTATAAACGATGTTTTGTGAGTAGAATAAAATTTCCAATGGTAAACTTAACTGCTTTTTCGACGTTATTTTACCAGCTAACTAAAAATAGGAAAGCCTTGAACCCTTTCCATTATATTTAGTTAGTATTAAGATTCTTTTACAGTGAGTGCAGTGGAGCTGACGCTGAGATCATTTAGTATTTGGTTATATCATCGCTAGTCTCACTGAACTCTTCTGAATTCTACATGTCATGTGTGGTCTGGCGTCTCCTTACCAGCAACAGGTCCCAGGTTCAAACTAGTCAATTCCCTAAAAAATACGCTCAGAGCGTCGTTGCGCGAAAGTGGTAGGGAGACACGATACAGAACAATCAGACACCACCATGAATGTTTAGAGGATGAGTAGGAAGAAAAAAACTGCAATTTTCGGATACAGTATTACTGGTGTCCTGCTCGACACAGTCACACCATTTAAATATCCATGTGTAACGCTGTAAAATGATATGAGGTGGAACGAGCGTGTGAGAACTGTGGTAGGAAAGGCAAATGCCGACTTCCATTTGTTGGGAGAATTTCAGGAAAGGAGACCGCATATAGGAAGCAAGTGCGACCAATTCTTGAGTACTGCTGGAGCGTTTGGGATCCGTACAAGGTCAAATTAAAGGAAGACATCGAGGCAATTCAGAGGCCGGCGCCTAGATTTGTTACCGGTAGGTTCGAACAACATGCAAGTGATAATGGTGATGCTATGGGAACTCAAATGGGAATCACTAGAAGGAAGGTGACCTACTTTTCGAGAAACGTTATTGAGAAAATTTAGAGAACCGGCTTTTGAAACGATTCTACAGCCGCCAACATACGAGGGTAATCCCAAAAGTAAGGTCTCCTATTTTTATAAGTACGTAGACCTGTTTATTTTACAATGGTTTACATCAGTTTACAGCTTGAACATTTAGCTATTTTTGTAATCACCATTTCTGTCGATGCATTTTTGTAGATGCTGTGGCAGTTTTTGTATGCCCATGTCATACCAGCCTGCCGCCATGTTGCTCAGAAAGTTATGAACCTCTTCTTACACCTCGTCGTCAGAGCTGAATCGCATTCCGGCCAAATGTCCTTTTAACTTAGTAAACAGATGAAAGTCAATGGGCGCCAGATCAGGACAATAGGGTGGGTGCGTGATTATGTTCCAATGAAACCGTTGCAGGAGAGCAACGGTTTGCTGAGAGATGTGTGGGCGAGCGTTGTCATGCAGAATGTGTACGCCCTTGATCAACATTCCTCTTCTCCGGTTCTGAATAGCCCGTTTGTGAGTTTTTTCAGAGTCTCACAGTACCTGTCAGTGTTAATTGTGTTCCCAGTGGGCATAAAGTCAACCAACAATACCCCTCACCGATCCCAAAAAACGGTTGTCATGACTTTACCGGCAGACTGTGTTTGTATGAGTTTCCGCGGCTTTGGCGAAGAAGGATGTCGCCACTGGCGTCATTGTTGCTTCGGCTCAGATGTAAAGTGGTATGCCCAAGTTTCGTCACACGTGACAATTGAGTCCAGAAACTTGTCTTGTTCGGCTGCAAAGCGGTGAAGAAATGTGCGGGAAGCATCATCTCGTTGCCGCATGTGGTCCTCAGTGAGCATGCGTGGCACCCATGTTTCGCACACCTTCTGGTAGTTTAATGTTTCCGTGAGCGGTGCTTCGGGAAACCTCAGGAAGCAACGCGGAGAGATCATCCAGGGTGATCCGCCGATCTTCGCACACGCTTTGCTCAATCTTCAACACTGTCTCCTCAGAAATTGACGGTCTCCCGCTCCTTTGTCCGTCGTGAATATCGGTCCGACCAGCTGCAAACTCTCTGCAACACTTACGAACATTTTTGACATCCATGCACGACTCACCATACACATCCGTCAATTCGCGATAGATTTCAATCGGCGCAGAGCCCTTTGCGTCCAAAAACCGAATAACTGCGCGCAATTCTCACCTGGCGGTAACACCCAACAGGAGCTCCTTTCTCGGCGGCTGCCAAACCAAGACTCAGCTCCTCAGCGCGACATGCCCATGTTTACACATAGCGCGTGAAGCAATCTTCATAACAGTGTGACCAACTGCCACACAAACAGAGTTCTGTACTTACAAAAAAATACGAGACGTTACTTTTGGGATTACCCTCGTATGTTGCGCCTAAGGATCACAGAGGTAAGATAAGAGAAATCAGGGCTCATAAGGAGGCGTACAGACGGTCGTTTCTCCGTAGCTCTATTTGCGAGTGGAACGGGAATGGAACTGACAAATGTTGACACAGGTTACACTCCACCACGCTCCGTGCGGTGGCTTGCGTTGTATCGGTATAGATGTAGATGTAAATGTAGAGTACATTTCCAAAAAAAATTTGGACGATTTATTCAAGAAAAACAGCTTCATGAATTGAACAAGTGAATACCCCGTTGATCCACGTCTGATCATTATGCAAGCAGTTATTCGGCTTGGCATTGATTGCTAGAGTTGTCGGCTGTCCTTCTGAGGAATATCAGGCCAAATCTGTCCAACTGGCGCGATAGATCGTAAAATCCCGAGCTGCTTGAAGGGCACTGCCCATAATGCTCCAATCGTAATCAACTGGGGAAGTATCTAGCGATCCTTGGCATGCATGAACACAAGCATCAAAAATTCTTTTCGTGTGCGGGCGGGCATTATCTTACTGAAATGTTAGCCCAGGATGGCGTGCCATGATGGGTAACAAAACGGGGAGCAGAATATCGTAGACGTATCGCTGTGCAATAGGGATGCCACGGATGACAATCAAAGGCGTCGTGCTGTGAAATGAAGTGGCAGCCCTGACCTTCACACATTATCGTCGCGCCGTTGATCGTTGACCGTCAGGTTGGTATCACTACTATCCGGGGTGTCTCAAGAAACGGCTTCGCTGTTCTTCGAGACTCAGTTCGAAGCGGGACCATCACTGAAGGCAGTTCTACTCCAGTCCATGACATTCCAGATTTTTCTGAAAATGTAATCATTTCTTTGTCTGTACATGTACGTCACATCTACTGATTTCCATCTCCTTCGGATTTTTATTTTTGGAGTCTGTTTACTACAAAGGGCGTTCAAAATGTTTTGCACAGTCGTCTCTAATTTTTTTATTTTTTTGCACGAGGAGAATGAATTTTTGTGCGAACGTACTTGGAGCATTTAGTTATAAGTTGGTATATAAAAGTATTTTCTTTTATTTACAGGTGAGCCATAAAGGAACGTGAAGTAGATGTCAGTTTGCGACTTTTATTAGAAAAAGCGTCAATGGCAACATGATCAAATTTATCCCTTCAAGATGGTGCTTCACCATTAATGAAGCAACTATCATTCTTCCACGATCATACTATGGTCTTATTATTATTAATTACAGTAATTGTAGGTTATGTCCTAAGTTGCATACTATTTATTACCTATACAAACCGAAACATACTTCATGGACATTTAATTGAAACCATCTGAACAGCATTACCTTCAATTACCCTAAGTTTAATTGCTCTCCCTTCACTGCGACAACTTTATTTACTTGATGATTCAGTAGATGATGGAGTTCAAGACCGGCGATGACTCTGCCACGTCGATTCACTGGAAGTTTATGGGGAGCACATAGTGGATCACATCAGTATCCAGCGGTGGATGCAGAGGTTTAAAGACGGTGATTTCTCTCTACTGGACAATCCACGATGCGACAGACCATCGACGGCATGAATAAGGAGACCATTGATCAAATCATCCAAAAAGACAGCCGTGTGACGACACGACAGCCTTCTGAAAGGACTCGTTTGTCAATGTTTAGTGTGCTGTCAATGGTACAGTCACTAGGGTACAGAAAAATCTGTGCACCTTGGGTGCCTAGATTATTGGCAAGAGAAATGAAAACGACAAGGAAGAATGTGTGCGAGGGTCTCATGAAGACCTTTACTAAAGAGTGGCGTCATTACCCAGGATGAAACATGGTTGCTTTTGTCCGAACCTGAGAGCAAAACCCAGTCCATGGAGTGGCGTCGTCCCAGTTCCCCTCGGAAGAAGAAACCAAGACGTTCATGAACAGCAGACCGAAAGGTGATGGCCTCCTTCTTCTGGGATCAGTGTGGTGTCATTTTCATTGACTTTTTGGAACTCGGCTCCACAATTAACCAGAACGGTTACTGTTTATCGCTGGATAAGCTGCGACGTGCCATGAAGACCGACAGACCACAGCTTCAGGGTCAGCTCATCAAACTACACCATGACAATGCCAAACCCCATACAGCCCTTATGACGCAGGAGAAAATCAGGAAAATGGGTTGGAAAATTGTTCCTCGTCCTCCCTACAGTCCGGACTTGGATCCGTTTGAGTTTTACCTCTTTGGTCATCTGAAGGCCCACCTGCGCGGTAAAACAGTTGGTAGTGAGAACGACCATATTTTCTGCGTCGAGCGATGGTGTAAAAGTCAATCCCCGGGATTTTACCACACTGCATTTACATCATGGAAAGAACGTTGGGTGGGTTGCGTCACAGCTGATGGAGGCTACATTGAGTAGGCTCAGTGCATAGCTAAACGTTCAAAGTATGTTCACAAAAAAAATTCATTCTCCTCCTGCAAAAAATAAAAAATTGGAGACTACTATCCAAAACTTTTTGAATACCTTTTGTAGTTGCGGAGCATTGCAACAGGCACGGTTTCACTCACTGTTACACATGAAGAAATGGCAATACGGGTTTTATATGTAACCTTTAGTCCACATGTGTTCAGAAATTGTAGCGTTACATATTTATCATCTTCTCTAGCTACCCTCAAACTGAACCAGTGTAGCATAGATCGTGTCCAAGCTAACAAAGGCTGTTTCACGAGAGATATACTACGAGATGCGAGTTGAGGGACAGGGTATATTCTTACTACCTTGAATTATGAACACCATTTCCGTTGGAAAATCTTCTCATATATTAAGTATTTGCGGCTGAGCTGAAGATTTCTTAAGAGATAAAGCATAGCGCGATAAATTTTTACGGATAGTCTCCGCAAATAAGAATGTGACCTCGACTGCGAGTCGTGATGAAACTCCTGTTGTTTGTACGTACTTGTGAAGAATGAGATAAAGCACTAAATTAACATCAGACTCATTGGGTGTGACATGATAATTACGATAAAGTGACATCACTGTTGAGAAGGCGTTTTCTTTCTTTCTGCGTTGAACTGCAGATTGTTGGTGTGCGCTAAATATAGAATTGAGTTGTAAGTATTGTCTTTCGGAATAGAATCGAGTGATTCAAACCAGGTACATTGAAAAAGAATATGCTATCAACCACCACCACAGATGCGTCTAATAGGCATGAAAAACATAACTTTTTTTGCGTGAGCAGCAATTACTAACAAAGAAGCTGGAACAAAAAACAGTAAATTTTGGTACGATATCCGTTTTTTTGTGCTGCTCTTTACTTTATTCTAGTAAAGATGAATGATGCAATTTATTTTGATGTTCACTTCATATACAGCTGATGTCAAGAGTACAAAGACTCCTCAACTAGAAATGTACCGCAGTATTCGAGCGTCAAAAGTAGCACGAGCATTCGTGCAGAATAGGCCGACGTCATAAGGATATCAGCTGAGGGTGTCGATTTTTGGGGGCACGTTTGGTACGATATGGTGACACTAAATAGTCTTGAGATCGATGGTACTTCAAGTGGAAATCAATACAAATTTGTTGATACAGATGTACGGTGAAATTTAAATTGGTGCTATGGTAAAAAAACATGTGAAGGATACTACTGTGTCCAGTCTCTACGAATCGTGAACCTTGCGTATATGGGGTAGCTTTCGCACCTCTACGATACATACCGAGTTACCGTAGGGGTAACCACATCAAAGTGGCATCTCCGGGGAGGACATGCGAGCATGTTGTTCCTGAAGAGGGCCAGCGGCCTTCTCAATAGTAGGCAGGCTGCTTGGGTGATCTCGCTTTGTGCTGGTACTGTGAACGGCTGAAAGCACGCGAGCACCGCAGGCCTTATACATTATCCAGTCACATTAATGTGACCACCTTCAAACACCTGAATAATCAACAAACTGCTGAGATCACCACCCCTACACCTCCACACAATCTAAACTAACTCATGAAACTTCCTATCAGATTAAAACTGTATGCAGGACCGAGACTCAAACTCGGGTCCTTTGCCTTTCGCGGGCAAGTGCTCCACCAACTGAACTACGCAAGCACGACCCACGTCCCGTCCTCAGCTTCAATTCTGCCACTACCTCGTCTCCTACCTTCCAAACTTCACAGAAGCTCTTCTGCGAAGCCGACCGCTGTGGAAGAGCGGTTCTAGGCGCTTCAGCCCGGAATCGCGCTGCTCTTATGGTCGCAGGTTCGAATCCTGCCTCGGGCATGGATGTGTATGATGTCCTTAGGTTATTTAGGTTTAAGTTGTTCTAAGTTCTAGGGGACTGATGACCTCAATGTTAAGTCCCATATTGCTCAGAGCCATTTGAACCATTTGGCATCTTCTGTGAACCTGCGCAGAAGAGCTTTTGGAAGGTAGGAGGCGAGGTACAGGAAGAATTGAAGCTGTGAGGAAATACTGTACCGGTACTGCTCCATCGTTTGTACTGTACGTCTCTGAGCAGCACTGAGTAATGAATGGGTCTGTCGTTGATTTACAGCACTTTCTGTCGTGGGACAATGTAAATACGATCCAACAGAGCCACCGCCGGCCGCTGTGACCGAGCCATTCTAGGCGCTTCAGTCCGGAACCGTGCGTCTGAAGTTAGTCGGCCGCGGTGGTCATGCGGTTCTAGGCGCTGCAGTTCGGAACCGCGGGACTGCTACGGTCGCAGGTTCGAATCCTGACTCGGGCATCGATGTGTGTGATGTCCTTAGGTTAGTTAGGTTTAAATAGTTCTAAATTCTAGGGGACTGATGACCTCCGATGTTAAGTCCCATAGTGCTCAGAACCATTTGAACCATTTCGAACAGAGCCACCTTATGGGCAAGTAAAGTAAACAAAACCTGATACATGACTTCCTGGTAATCAAGCTCATCTTCCTTGTTTCTTTGCAGGAAATGAAGAATGTACAAGTAAATAAACCGTATAGAACGTGCAACTTGTACGTATGTTAGCTGAAAAACTGTAATGCTAGACAAAGCGGTAGACAAGTTTACTTCCATATATCCTTAAGCTGGCTTCTCCAGCTCCAGGTTCCCTACCTCAAATTGTTCAGAGTAGCATTCTCTATGTCCTGTTACATTTCTGCACGCTCTTACGGAAACGCCCTGCGTACAGGGTGGTCAGAAATAGTGTGAAAAGTTTGTAATGGTATTGCATGGTAGGTTGTGTTGAATGATAATGGTTAAGAAAAAATTCGGTAAGTTACGCCATTTCTGGGTTAATAACATTGAAGTTAGCTAGTCAGGCCGTTGCACACGGAATTTCAGGTGCACCGCCGGACACAGTGTAAGTTGCTCTCACAGCGTATGTGATGGCGCACGAGACTATTCAGCCTTTGGGTCGGATTCGATCGTTATTACCGTCCTATGTCCGATTTTTGTATCGCCCTCTTGTTCGGTTTGAAGAAACCAAACTAAGAACAGGTTTGGCGACATCGTTTCTGTCAGGCCGCTTGAAGTTTCGATGCGCAACGGCCTGGTTGGCTAACTTCAGTAGTAATAGCTTGTAAACGGCACACATAACGATTTTTTTTAAACAATTATTTCTCAGTCCATCTACCCTGCAACACATTTGCAAGTTTTCCATACTGTTTCTGACCACCCTACGTAACCTCCATTGTTAGTACTGCCATCTTTCGTTTGTAATTGGCCACATTAATGTGAGTGAACCATCTATTTGCCTAGGACATGTAGTTCCACTGCATTAGTGTTTAGAACTGCATCATATCAGTCTTCACATGAAGACTACAACACCAAAATTACTGGGTACCTGCTGGAGATTTTCCTACCTACTACGTAATTTTCAAGTATTGAAGTTTAAATACGATAGGCGGACCCAAGATGAAATGAGCTCCATGACGTGTTCAGAAGATACACCGGTAGAAGTCCGGCGTGTTGAGCCACTGCTCTGAGTATCTGAGCAACAACCAGCAAACTACTCGTTCTGGGGCAGGTGTGAGCTGTACAAGCAATATCCCAGCATATATAGTAGGATTAAGGAGAATATTAGATATGTTATGGAGTGTTTTCTCTTGCTCGATTTGTTTTTGGTCACTGAATGATGTTCTGTATCGTAATCAGTGCAACTCTTTCCGCGAATCGTGTCAAGCCTGCTTGAAGATGTCCGATGATCATCTACATCTACATCTCATCTACACGACTATTGTGCAATTTACACTCTGGTGCCTGGCAGAAGATTCATGCAACCACTTTCACACTATTTTTCTGCCTTTCCAACAGCATGCGCTGGAAACGAACACTTAAATTCT
The DNA here is from genome assembly GCF_023897955.1 of Schistocerca gregaria. Lineage (NCBI taxonomy): Eukaryota > Metazoa > Arthropoda > Insecta > Orthoptera > Acrididae > Schistocerca > Schistocerca gregaria. The sequence continues at coordinate 386,536,728 of NC_064927.1, forward strand.
TCTGTGCGACCTCAGATTTATCTTCATTTACTACAGTGATCATTTCTGTAAACAAAATATTTTCACATTCCAAGGAGAATGTTGGAGATTCCACGACGAGAAATGCCTTTGTTTTCATGATTACTGTTCCAACTCGTTTATCACATCCGTGACACTCTCTCCTCTATTTTCCGATGGTAAAAACGAGGTATCCTTCCTTGAACTTTTTCATGTTTTCCGTCAGTCTTACCTGGTAAGGATCCTAAACTGCACAGCAGTAATCTAGCAGAGGAAGGGCAAGTGTATTCTAGGCGCTCTCTTCAGTAGATCTGTTGCATTTTCTAAGCGTTTTGTCAGTAAAACAGTCTTTGGTGTGCCTTCCCACAACATTATCTATATGATTGATCAAGCTTAAGTTGTCCGTAATCGTAATTTATAGATATTTAGTTGAATTCACAGCCTTTAGATTTGACTAATTTATCATGTGACAGAAATTTAACGGATTCCTTTCAGCAATATTGTGGATGACTTCACACTTTACATTATTCAGGGTCAATTACCATTTTTCGCACCATTCATATATTTTCTTAAATCATTTTGCAATTCATTTAGATAGTCTGATGACTTTAATAGATAGTAAACGACACTATCACCTGCAAACAATCTAAGATGGCTGCTCAGATTGTCTCCTAAACATTCTAAGTCGTATATATAAATTAGGCATATCAGGGGGTCTTTAACATTTCCTTGAGGAGTGCCAGATATCATTTATGTTTTTCTTGATGAGTTTCTGTCAGTCACTTTGGACTGTGATCCTGCCGACAAGATACCACGAATCCAGTCGCACATCTGAGACAATACTCCATAGCCTAGCAATATGATTCGAAGTCTCTTGTGAGGAACGGTGTCAAAAGCCTTCTGGAAATCTAGAGATATGGAATCAATTTGGGGACACTTGTCGATAGCACTCATTACTTCGTAAGAATTACGAGCTGGTTGTGTTTCATAAGAACTATATTTTCTGAATCGGTACGGCCTGCGACTCAAGAGATCGTTTGTCTGGAGTTAATTCATAATGTTCGAGAACAGTATGTGTTCCAATATCCTACTGCAAATCGACGCCAGTGTTAAGGGGGTATAATTAATCCCCATCTATAATTAATCCCATTCCCTTTCTTATGTAATGGTGTAACCTGGCACAGACAGCAACATCACCAAATACGAACACTGTCTGGCTTTACTTTTTCTGGTGGGGGAATTTAAATGCTTTGACTAAATGTCGTCTATCTTACACCATCAATACCCTGCAGTATCTTCTTGCAATAGCTTGTACTTGGGTTTAAACAGCGTTTTTGAAAATTCACATATATAGTCAAAGCGGACTCCATTCGATTGTGTTAGTAGTGACATTAGAACATTTGCCTTTCTGCAGTACGATGGACCTACAATTATCACTCTTATGTTATTGGGGAGGAGTATTCCCGGCCATGACACCGACTACGTCAGGTTTTGGTGTGCAGCGGGCTTTTATAGAAAATACAAACACTTGTAATAATAATAATAATAATAATAATAATAATAATAATAATAATAATAATAATAATGATATATGTAGCCACTACAGGGTAATCATCTTTACGAGTGAGCTACAGCGGCTACACCTTACATTATATAATGATGGGGTAGTTAAATTAAAAAAAACATAGATTTGTGATTATGTCTATTTTATTTACGTTCCAGCAATAACATATAGGCTGCATTACGTCAATAACAACAAAACCAAGTGACTCATTTTTCACGGTATTACCCGAATAACTGTTTCTTGATTGAAGTAAATTCAGCATGTACTTCTCTCAAACTGATGGTAGCTCATTTATCTTGTTCGTTTGACGCCATATTGATGCACTGTTCCGTATCATCTGCGTGCACACTATATGTACAGAGATACTTCACGATGTCTTTATACATTGTTTGAAACACATGACAGCCCATGGTTCAGTCTTTCCAGCACAAGAGATAGCACTGTCCATAGACCAAACAAGTTTGTAAGGGTGGGGTGTTACAGATAAATGGATCGACCTCCAGATTTCTCCATGAGTGTCACGCCATTCTACAATGGTGTTACAGAAAGCGTCAGTAAATGTCTGAAGATGGAGAATATTCGGAGGTCAGCTGTTGGTTGGTGTAATGTTCTGCATGACACAGTCCATCCCATACTACCTCCGTAAACCACACATTAACACTTCTCATTGCATTTTCAATCTCTAACACAACACGCCAGTCATTGTCATCTGAAGCTTCTAAAAGAATATTTTAGCGCTTTGAACCACTAGCTGTTAAATTGTAAATGAAAGTGAAAAGCAGGAAAGCACTGGGAGGAATCGGCAGCTTCTTATCCCCCACATTAACCCTGTGCCCTGCTTACCCCCCACATTAACCCTGTGCCCTGCTTACCCCCCACATTAACCCTGGTCCTTGCTGTAACACCGGAATTTTCTGGGATGGTGTGTACAACCCAGTACTGACTAACTTCATGGGTGTAGGACCCACAGCACAGTACATCTGAGAGTCAGAGACTTGCTGGGTGTCTACATCAATGAGCAGGATGGAAAACAGCAGCCGGTTGTCCTGATCCAGCGTGCTGGCCACATGTGCTACAGGATCCCACGGTGCTGCAGCCACTGCTGATCTTGACAGCCCAGAGTTCTCTGCAAGTCCCGATGAGTGAATGGTGGCTGTTGCTGCTCTAGAACCACAGAGTCCACTGAACAAAGAAGAAGAAACAATAAGAATCCACAGACAATCACACAGAATTGAACAAAGAAAGGGAATCTGATAAAGAAGAAGAGGAGGAGGAAGAGCTGCTATATGCAATAATAGCAGCAGTGAACGTAATGAGTAAATACATTTATGCTTCCTTTGCGGTAGAGAGGCGGACAAGGATCTCAACTGTTGGCAAGGCTTCATGGTTATCTTTCTTCCAGAGACTGACTGCGACTGGGAGCAGTGAGCTATTGCACCCCTCTCCCCTTCTCCTCTACATTATTATCATATGACCAGAAATTAATTACTCAATCAGTTTATTGACTACAGCAGGATCTCTGGATCAATTCTCAGTCAGACATTTGCCTTGGAAGGAGTTTTCACATGCGTCCATATTCCATAGGGGGGAGGCTCGGGGGTTTACCAGGTAAACGCGACTTTGTTTTGAAACGTCCCCTTTGAAAAATTATTACAAGACTGTGCTTAAACTGACACAGTCTTGTAATAATTTTTCAAAGGGGACGTTTCAGTTTGTGGCTTGGTCCGACTGCGAGTGACGGCGCTCGTGGGTGTGGCAGGGGCACACTACAGTATGATACCACTTGAGAGAAGGAAAGAGAGAGAGAAAGAGTGTACATGTTTCGACAGGAATTTCTTGGGTATCATATATTAAAAAGTTGCAGGATCGATTTGTGGGACCCATATCTTGCAAGTGTGCTTTTTTCTCCTAAAGGTAAGAGGTCAAATGTATGTTTCCTTATGAGCCTAAATGCACGACGAGAGCCAATCCATCTTAATGCAACTGGCAGTGCTCAAGGCACGCCTCTGGTACTATAATGTATAAAGCACAAACTTTCTCTTGTTTGCAAGGCTGAAAGCTATATCCTGCAGAAAGTCTGTAAGAGTGGTCTGAATGAATTTCTTGTAGACAGCAACTGCATGTGAGTTGGGGCATGCGCTTTCTTCAACCTGTTTTATTTTCAGCTAAGACCTTTTTGAACAGACTGAAGAAGTCGCCAATGGTAGTCCCGTTCTCTCCTGTTGGATTTTATGAACGGCTTCGTGGAGAGAGAGTTGGAATCCGTGACCCTTGAGCCAGCTGTATTTTGGAAGTGTGTGGACGATACTTCCATAGTGTGACCTCACAGAAAAGATAAATTAATACAGTTTTTACATGACCTCGTCACCATTCTACTGGCCATGCCATGGATTATAAAGATGATAAGATTTTAACTACTGCTTCATCTTTCTGGGACTTAGTTGTTAAGGAAGCTGTAGAAATACAACTAGCCGACAACCTGCTAAACCGTGACGAAGGATTTCATCTTGACAATGCTTGGAAACCGCTTATTTCACTCTTCAGTTCGGAAAGAATTTCTGCATCTTCACTTCCGACAGATGTCACCACTTTTAAAGATAAATTATTTATTTACTGGCACTGTGGATTCGCAGCAGCACTATTTTGTTTGCACTCTGCGCTTGTATGTTTATCTTTGCTATATACATCTTATCTATGACTAGCGCACTAGTGGCGACTTTGATACACTCCTGGAAATGGAAAAAAGAACACATTGACACCGGTGTGTCAGACCCACCATACTTGCTCCGGACACTGCGAAAGGGCTGTACAAGCAATGATCACACGCACGGCACAGCGGACACACCAGGAACCGCTGTGTTGGCCGTCGAATGGCGCTAGCTGCGCAGCATTTGTGCACCGCCGCCGTCAGTGTCAGCCAGTTTGCCGTGGCATACGGAGCTCCATCGCAGTCTTTAACACTGGTAGCATGCCGCGACAGCGTCGACGTGAACCGTATGTGCAGTTGTCGGACTTTGAGCGAGGGCGTATAGTGGGCATGCGGGAGGCCGGGTGGACGTACCGCCGAATTGCTCAACACGTGGGGCGTGAGGTCTCCACAGTACATCGATGTTGTCACAAGTGGTCGGCGGAAGGTGCACGTGCCCGTCGACCTGGGACCGGACCGCAGCGACGCACGGATGCACGCCAAGACCGTAGGATCCTACGCAGTGCCGTAGGGGACCGCACCGCCACTTCCCAGCAAATTAATGACACTGTTGCTCCTGGGGTATCGGCGAGGACCATTCGCAACCGTCTCCATGAAGCTGGGCTACGGTCCCACACACCGTTAGGCCATCTTCCGCTCACGCCCCAACATCGTGCAGCCCGCCTCCAGTGGTGTCGCGACAGGCGTGAATGGAGGGACGAATGGAGACGTGTCGTCTTCAGCGATGAGAGTCGCTTCTGCCTTGGTGCCAATGATGGTCGTATGCGTGTTTGGTGCCGTGCAAGTGAGCACCACAATCAGGACTGCATACGACCGAGGCACACAGGGCCAACACCCCGCATCATGGTGTGGGGAGCGATCTCCTACACTGGCCGTACACCTCTGGTGATCGTCGAGGGGACACTGAATAGTGCACGGTACATCCAAACCGTCATCGAACCCATCGTTCTATCATTCCTAGACCGGCGAGGGAACTTGCTGTTCCAACAGGACAATGCACGTCCGCATGTATCCCGTGCCACCCAACGTGCTCTAGAAGGTGCAGTCAACTACCCTGGCCAGCAAGATCTCCGGATCTGTCCCCCATTGAGCATGTTTGGGACTGGATGAAGTGTCGTCTCACGCGTTCTGCACGTCCAGCACGAACGCTGGTCCAACTGAGGCGCCAGGTGGAAATGGCATGGCAAGCCGTTCCACAGGAATACATCCAGCATCTCTACGATCGTCTCCATGGGAGAATAGCAGCCTGCATTGCTGCGAAAGGTCGATATACATTGTACTAGTGCCGACATTGTGCATGCTCTGTTGCCTGTGTCTATGTGCCTGTGGTTCTGTGAGTGTGATCATGTGATGTATCTGACCCCAGGAATGTGTCAATAAAGTTTCCCCTTCCTGGGACAATGAATTCACGGTGTTCTTATTTCAATTTCCAGGAGTGTATCTTTGACGCATGCGCTTTCAATCCTCAGCAGCTTTGTATCACGTGACTCTGCGTATAAATAGGCACGCGCAAACGCTATGAACTCAGTCTTCGAGTCGCCTTGAAGATGTCTGGGAGGTTTCTAGCCGAAATATCGCAAGAAGAATTGTCGCTGTCCCGAGTGCACGCCCGAAAGATGATGGAACAGGAAGATGGTTGTTTGCCTTTCCGGACGTTTTGGTTACACGGAAAATTGATGGCTTACTCATTTATATTTGTACTTACAATCGTCAAGCTGTCATCAGTAGTAGCAAATTGTGAGTCTGATTAGAACACATGCACACAGAGTTCACACATTCTCCAATCCACATCGTTTGTCTAAGAGGTCACCCACATAAAGACCAAGCTGAGATAAAATGAATATTCTATCCAGTATATTGATATTGCACTATTAGTTAAAGCAAGAAACCAAAAAGTAGATATAGAACACACCACCAAAATCTCTAGTAGCTTTTCTTCTATTTGTTGGCAATATTTCGTTCAACGTAGCCAGTATCCTCCGGAAATTTCAGATGAAAGTGGTTTTCCGCCCACCGTCTAATAATGCAAACTCTTTGGGATCAGTGACAAACAATTTGTTATTTGTGAAAGGCTGGAATTTAAGAAACATCTTTCCAAAGTGATACTACTAGCGTAGGCCAGAATTCTCGCACCTTGCAAGAAAGCTGCACCGAATATCAACCCTGCACTCGCCAACCCAGTCTGTTGTTGCTGAACATTCTATCTCCATCGAGCATTCAACGGATTATGATACAACAATTTTGAACTACTGAAACATCTTTCTAGAGTTCCATTATTAAATATTGCGGGGAGATAAGCATGGAGGAAAATATTATAGCTGACCGGCCTCTGTGGTCGAGCGGTTCTAGGCGCTTCAGTCCCAAACCGCGCTGCTGCTGCGGTGGCAGGGCTTGGATGTGTGTGATGTCCTTAGGTTAGTTAGGTTTAACTAGTTTTAAGTCTAGGGGACTGATGACGTAATATGTTAAGTCTCATAGTGCTTAGAGCCATTTTTTTTTTCTGATAGCTGTTACCAGATGGTTAATGCTTGCAACTCCATCATTTCCACGATTACCTGCGAATAAAGATGTCACATTACAACTATGGCTAATTGATCCTTGAGGAAAATGTAATGTGGTACAATATGATTTAAATCCAACTGGTCAACATCTATTGCGTCGTGATGCGTTGTAAAACACAATAATTGCATGTGTGACACGTCAAATGACGGAGAAGGTGCGTCGCTGATCACGTGAAAGAACAAAGAAACATGTTTTCTCGTCTCCCACGGACTATTCCGTAAAAGTAAGCGTTGCCTTTCCTGGCCTTTAACTGGATGAAAATTGAAAACAGAAACTACAGTGTAACTGGACACCAGGTTTTTGGCCTCACATCAGTTTTGGGAGTTCATTTTGACAGTTCAGTCTTGGCAGTTAAGTTTGTAAGTTCACTATTGGAAGTTAATTGGGAGTTCACGTTAGAAAGGAGATTTATGATAATGAGGTCACTCTGGTATGTACAGTACGACAGTTCGTTTTCTAATTCGTTTGTAATCTTAGCTTTATGATCATGACGAAGTATAGTGGCTCACATTGCAACATGGCAAAAAATTAGTCTGACATTACAAAGTCATTCAGCAGATTTAGAAAAACCTTGATCCTCATTACAGTCACGAAGGACATAATCAACGGGCCTACGACAGTGCAAGGTCTTATAGGAGAGAAATACAACTACTGCAAGATACGAGGTGAGTGGACAGAACTTCTGCGACGTGTGCTTGAAGTGCACAAGTCCAAGCACAACTCCTACGTGAACTGTTAGTCTGTAGCAAACAGTCCATATGGGCGCGTTTTCAAAAGCAATTTCGAGTGGCCACGGTGAGCAGGAAGACAACTGACAGTTCCACTATTCCACCAGTGGTGGCGCTGTCCAACGGCCAGTGTGGTCAGCCATGACCGCAATCTTAACAAAAAAAAAAAAAATTGATTCAAATGGCTCCAAGCACTATGGGACTTAACATCTGAGGTCATCAGTCCCCTAACTACTAAAACCTAACTAACCTAAGGACTTCACACACATCCATGCCAGAGACAGGATTCGAACCTGCGACCCTAACAGTAGCGCGCTTCCGGATTGAAGCGTCTAGAACCTCTCGGCCACAGCGGCCAGAGTAGTCTTAATGCGTGCGGAATACGCACAGCGCGATTGTCAACTGAAAGACAAGGGGAGTCTTCGTCAGTCTTAGGTGGCTCAGCTGAGGATAACTATCAGGTACCCTGTCGAAGCTTAGTACATGACGACTGGTTGCAAATGCGAAATTTCTTTGAAAAATATTAGACTAATGTTGATATTTAGATTGAATTGCAGCATGAGCATCTGACGCACCCCTAGCTTATCAGTCGTCAGCGTGCGTATGCCAGATTGGTGCCACTCCCCGCCCCCCCCCCCCCCCCCCCCCTCCCTCTTTGCCCAATGTTGAAGTTAAATTCAGCGGTGCGCAAAAAATATGGAAACACCAAAAACGCAACACGTTATCATGCCTAGTATGTAGCAGGAAAACCGTTGACATTCATAACAGCTTCCAGTCATCTCGGAATGTTTAATTACAGGTCCTGTATGGTTTCCAAGGGAATCTTACGCTACTGCACCTGCAAAATAGTGGCAACGTCACGTGAAGATGATGGAGGTGGATAGCGATTACGCACATTTCCCTCCAAATTAGACTAAAAAGGCTTAATAATATTGACGTCTGCTGACTCTGGCGGTCAAGAAAGACGCGAAAACTCACCCTCGTGCTCAGAAAACGTGCCCTGGACCGTGCGAACTGCGTGAGTAAAGGCCCTGTCGTCTTAGGACACAGACTCCCAATTGTATCATGAGATGGACGTGATCAGTCAAAATGGTCATACAGTCCTTGGAAGTAATGTGATCTTGCATAGTAACCATGCGGCACTTGCAATACCAAGCCCGCAGGTAATGTGAATTTGATAATGACAGCAAATCAGTCGCTTGTCCCATGATCATACTGAGTGCAAAAAAGCAGAACATTTGTTTCCAGAATATTTGCGGAGAGAGACAGAGAGAGAGAACGCGAAAGGAACAGGGAGACGGGCAAACTAACGCCGCCTCCTGCTGCTGTAGTTCTTGCTATAAAAGAAACATATCTCTGACTCTCGGGTCGGTGAACCAGAACAGAAAAGAAACAGCTGCTGAACACCTCAGAGCACTTTTTCCTCACCTCCCCCCCCCCCCTCCCCACCCGCTGTTATCCATGACGTGTGTCTTCCAATTCCACATATGCCGCTCTGTACATGTGTGGTGCTTAAAGGCACATTGGCAACGATCCCTGTGTGGTGCTATTATTATTGACATCTGCTGGCTTCCTGCATATACACCACGAGCTTACACACAGTTTAGCTTCTGTAAAAGGTCGAGAGGAAGAAGGATATTGTTTTCTGCATTGTACAGCGGCTCTTCATAAAACATTTTCTTCTTATTTCCTCTTTTGAGGCTAGATGTTAGCACTTTTGCTGCAGCTGGAAGGCTGTGATACAATGAGGAAAAGAAAATGATACTCACTCACATAGAACTCATAAACGAGATGCTTGTCAGAGGATTGCTCTCAGTCTACATTATTCCACCGAGCAGCTTTTCGTTATTGCCATCGGTGCGTAATCAATCTTATTGTGGTACACCGGGTAACAGAAGTTTCTTATCACATACACATACACTATGTGATCAAAAGTATCCGGACACCCCCAAAAACAAACGTTTCTCATATTAGGTGCATTGTGCTGCTACCTACTGCCAGGTACTCCATATCATCGACCTCAGTGGTCATTAGACCTCTTGAGAGAGCAGAAAGGGACGCTCCGCGTAATTCACGGACTACAAATGTGGTTACGTGATTGGATGTCACTTCTATCATCAGTCTGCAAGCGAGATTTCCACACTCCTAAACATCCCTAGGTACACTGTTTCCGATGTGATACTGAAGTGAAAACGTGAAGGGACACGTACAGCACAAAAGCGTACAGGCCGACCTCGTCCGTTGAGTGACAGATACCGCCGACAGGTGAAGAGGGTCGCAATGTGTAATAGGCAGACATCTATTCAGACCATCACATAGGACTTCCGAATTGCATCAGGATCCACTGCAAGTACTATGGGAGTTATGCGGGAAGTGAGAAAACTTGGATTTCATGGTCGAGCGGTTGCTCATATGCCACACATCACGCCGGTAAATGCCAAACGACGTCTTGCTTGTTGCAAGGAGTGTAAACATGGGCAACTGATCAGTGGAAAAACGTTTTGTGGACTGACGAATACGGTACACAACTTGGCGATCCGATGGAAGGGTATGCGAATGGCGAATACCCGGTGAACAGGATCTGGTAGTGCGTGTAGAGCCAACAGTAAAATTCGGAGGCGGTGGTGTTACGGTGTGGTCATGGAGAGGGCTTTCACCTCTTGTTGTTTTGTGTGGCACTACCACGGCACAGGCCTACATTGATGTTTTAAGCACCTACTTGCTTCCCACTGTTGAAGTGCTGAGTGGTACTTAAGATAGGTAAATAAATTAGTGAAATCAATGTGAAGTGAAGTAGAAATTAGAAAATAAATGAAAAACTTAGCTTAGTTTAGAAGAATTACACACTGTCAAACAGCGGGCAGAGCAGTAGTGACAGAAGAGCCAATGACCGTGAAGTCAGCAATTTCAGAAGAAGCCATCGCCCTCTCCACACAAGCGGACGCTGTCCATTCAGACGTCAGGGCATCGCCCGAACGGCTCACGTGTTTCTCAATTGTCACATGTGATCAAAGGCCCTCACCTGCATTTCAAGAACCAATCACCGACGTTAAGAAGATTCTTCGAGAAGCTTTTCAAGAAGAGGCAATGACCGTGAAGTCGTTCACCTCCAGTGAACTGAAGTGAATAAATACGCGACACGAAAAATGGCTCTGAGCACTATGCGACTTAACTTCTGAGGTCATAAGTCGCCTAGAACTTAGAACTTATTAAACCTAACGAATCTAAGGACATCACACACATCCATGCCCACGGCAGGATTCGAACCTGCGACCGTAGCGGTCGGTCGGTTCCAGACTGTAGCGCCTAGAACCGCACGGCCACTACGGCCGGCTACGCGACACGCAGTGGGCCCGACAAGAGTACTTTTCAGTTTAGTTTTGGTGCTGAAGACCGTCATGCATGAAGAGACTACATCGTACACAGAAGCACCAAGTCCGCCGCTGTAATTGAATAGCGAGCAGCAGCCTCGGCGCCAGAAGACAGAAGTTATAAGGTATTTGAAGACTGATTTTTACGTAGCCGGGTGACTCGTGAGGACGGTAAGGTGACGCCCTCACATCAGCAGTCACCTGTGAGCTGGGGATGAAGATCTGACAGCCGAAGACTGGCAAGCTGGAATCCGTTGTTCGAGTCCGGGACGCTGGCCTCCTCCGCTGCGCCGCTCCGCTGGCTGAATCACAACACTGTCACACGCGGCCTCATAGAGAAGAGAAACTCTGGGACGCCACATCCAAGGTATCACCATCCGATTCACGACTTCGTTCTCAATAATTAAACGGGCCAACTCACGATGCGCATCTCCAGTCAACTGGAAGAAACGGCGACAGGAGATACACACCGTCAGGCGTAATCAGACGCCGCCGCTCAAGCAGTATGAAGGCTTCGCAAACGACACAGCTGCCGCTCTCCCAGCCAGGACAATCCAGTAAGAAAACCACTGTACAAAACTTTCAATGAAAGTTATCTTATGCTCAAAAATGGTTCAAATGGCTCTGAGCACTATGGGACTTAACATCTAAGGTCATCAGTCCCCTAGAACTTAGAACTACTTAAACCTAACTAACCTGAGGACATCACACATATCCATGCCCGAGGCAATATTCGAACCTGCGAGCATAGCTTATCTTATGTAAAACTGCTGTTTCATTCTACCTCATACCCGAGCCGAGGAAGAACCCACCCTCCCACATATTGTTAAGAGAGAAAAAGTAATTTATTTAGTGGTTTTCACCCTGACATAATGCTTTAGAATCAAATGCCCTTTGCAGTAATGCTTATCCAGATAACTGACTAGCGTCGAAAGAGAAAACCCAGTTACAGAAGAGCAATTCGGGTATTTCGATTGCATCTTTCAACACGATCGAGCAAGTGTGCATAATGCACGGCCTGTGGCGGAGTGGTTACACGACTATAACATCCGTGAAATGGACTGGCCTGCACCGAGTCCTGACCTGAACCCTATAGAATACCTTTGGGATGTTTTGGAACGCCGACTTCATGCACCGAACGACATCGATACCTCTCCTCAGTGCAGCACTTCATGAAGAATGGGCTGCCATATCCCAAGAAACTTTATAGCAGTTAATTGAACTTGTGCCTGCGAGAGTGGAAGCTGTCACCAAGGCTAAGAGTGGGTCAACACCATACTGAATTGCAGCATGGAGGGTGCCATGAAGTTGTAAGTCATTTTTAGTCAGGTATCCGGGTACTTTTGATCACATAGTGTACAGTATCAAGTGTCTTAATTAGAACTTTACAATGATACCAGCCACAGCAGCAGTAAAAAAAAGGAAGATTTGTTGATGTCACCGCTGACTTTTCTTTCTTTCATTCTTTCCTAGAATGAATATATCATTCGTAGATCCTCAAGGATTCGAAGATGATGCAAAAAATATTGTGCTTAAACAAGCAGCTGTTATACTCCTAGATGGAAGGCTTATTAAGAGGAATATGTCATTATCGCTCAAGTTGTAGCCTTTAGCAGTCTACCAGAAGAAACTAAGCAGATAAACTGATGGCTAACACGTGATCACCATGAGCAGTGAGGAACGGATGGTGTGTCGTACTTACTGCGAGGCATACTTTGAGGAAGTTGTGCAAATGGTGTGATTATATTATAGTAATGGGTCAAGAAAAAGTAGAATGGACTTCTGCTTTACCGGGTGTGGATCGTGGTAGAATAGTAAACATGCGATCTTTCGACTGACCCTCATTGAAAACTTCTGTCAGTATTCCTGAAGATCGACGTTTGGCAAAGACTAACGTAAGACATATTATGAGGTGGAACTTTGAGAACAATAACAATTCCTCTTAGAATATATGTATGTTCTTTCTTTTTCTTCTCCTCCTCTATTTTCCTCTAGCCCTCCAGTACATATAAACAAACGTTTTATCAAAACTCTGTCATTTCAGAGGTATATCGCCTTCCATAATGAACGGGATAAGAAGAGAGCGTGATGAAAGCAGCCATTGCTCATGAGCTTCATCGTCTTACCCGCCGGACATATCCTAGGAGGGCAATTATCACAAAAAGCCTTTAACGCAAACTGGTCCACGGAAACTTTCAAAATACGTGAAGTGCAAGAAACTATTCCTAGAAAATATCTCCTCGAAGATTACAATTCTCAGCCCATAGCTGGAGCTTTCTATGTTGAAGAGCTACAAAAAACAAAATATCCGTCAACATATTCCAGGTGTACCGGTATGAAATGAGCGGTTTTTTGTAAAAATGAAACACTAATTTTGAATTGAAAAGTAAAAACATTTTATTCAAAGTACTGACCATTGCTGTCTATACATTTTGACCACCTTTCTGGCAATTTGTGGACACCACGCCAATATAAATGTTCGTCTTTTGAAGCAAACCAATCAAACACCCAAATCCGTGCGACTGCTACGGTCGCAGGTTCGAATCCTGCCTCGGGCATGGATGTGTGTGATGTCCTTAGGTTAGTTAGGTTTAAGTAGTTCTAAGTTCTAGGGGACTGATGACCACAGCAGTTGAGTCCCATAGTGCTCAGAGCCATTTTTGAAACACCCAAATTTCGACTTCTTCGTGAGAATCGAAGTGTTCCTCAGTCAATGCGTGTCCCTTTGACGAAAACAAATGATAGTCGGAAGGGGCTAAATCTGGTGAATACGGCGGGTGGGGTAGCAGCTTCCAGCCAAGTTTTTTGATTGTATCCTGAACCAGTTTTGCTTTGTGTGCAGGTGCATTGTCGTGTAAAAAAATTACTTTGCCATGTCTTTGGCCCAATATGGTCTTTTTTGATCAATGCATAGTACAAATTGATCATTTGTTGTCTGTAGCGATTAGTATTCACAGTTTCACCGGGTTTTAGAAGCTCATGATACACCACACCTTTCTGATCCCACCGAACACAGAGCATTGTCTTCTTGCCGAATCGATCTGGTTTTGCAGTCGATGTCGATAGTTGTCCCGGATTAACCTAATGATTTTTCCCGTTTAGGATTCTTAAAATAAAACCATTTTTCATCGCCAGTAACAGTTCGATTCAAAATTGATTTTCTTTCATGTCTTTGAAGCAAAATTTGACAAATGGTTTTTCGGTTTTCCATATGTTTTTCATTTAATTGATGTGGCACCCACTTTCCACACTTTTGGATCTTTCCCATAGCTTTCAAACGCTCAGAAACTGTTTGTCGTGAAACATGTAGCATTGCTGCCATTTTCTTCTGACTCAAAGTTATCATCTTCATCCAATATTGCTTGCAATTCCTCGTCTTCGAACTTTTTGGTGGTCTTCCACGTTCTTAATTTCTTACATCAAAATCATTATTTCTGAACCGCTGAAACCGTCTTTTGCATGTTGCTTCTGATAGAGCATGATCACCATAATGCCTCGACAAGCATTCGATTCGACTCTGCAGCACTTTATTTCAAATGAAAACAAAAAATTAATGCTTTCCGCAAATCATCACTTTCTGGTACAAAATTCGACATTGTTAACATGATGAAAACATATGATGATGTTTGTTCCATGAATTGCTGTATACTAAATATCTTTGACAGATATCATACCAATCAAACAAACAAAAATTAAGGCTCGTTCACAACAAATGTTCCCTATCGACACATTTGTATCTTAACGCTCATTTCATACCGGTTCATCTGGTGTTATTGAGAAAATTATACGTAAGAAAGGAAGTAAAGCTCTGGTGAAGTGGCTTGGATTCAGCAATACATACAGCAGCTGGATTAATTTGCAAAAATATGCGTAATTAATGTTGAGTTACATCTTACATACGCTGATTTAGGTGTGTGTGTATGTGTGTGTGTGTGTGTGTGTGTGTGTGTGTGTGTGTTCGCGCGCATCACACGTACGTATCCGTGGTAGACTGCTATCAAGCTTCCGGAAGCTCTGCCAGACTGGACTGTGACGTCATAGGTACGTATATTCGGGACAGTGCTAGCCTCAGGTGCGTATATACGGCTCGAAAAGTGTGCCAGAACTCCCATTACTATACTACCAATGGGGACTACTTACTCGATGTCACCTGACTGACAAATCCTTCAGGGACATCTCTGCACTTCTAAAGATGTCCGAGACCACTGTTGGTGATGTGCTTATGAAGTGAAATGCGAAGGAACAACAGCTAGACTAAGACCAAGTAGACCTCATTCTCTGAAGCACAGAAACCAACGACCATTGAGGAGTATTGTTGTAAAGTATCACATAAAGTCAGCGGAAGATGTGACTAGTGAGTTTCAAGGTGCTATCAGGAGACAGTGTACGTCAGGTTATCTTCCATTCGGAAAGTGGATGCACTCAGTTACTGTATGTGAGTTGTAAATTGTAGAGTGCAGCAATCAGTCGTCCTTTTTACATTTTTTTTACGAAAATCCAGATTTCGACTAGTAGCTATCCATTCTCAATGCGCTGTTTTTTTTAATTCTCAATCCATATTAGTACCTGTTGTCCGGGCAGCTGTCACAATTCATTGAATACTATTCAATTCAAGGAACTGTGACTGACGCCCGAACAACAGGGACTTACATGCATTGAGAATAAAAAAAAACAGCGCATTGAGAATGGATAACCAATAGCCGAAATCTGGATTTGCGTAGTAAAATAAAAAAGAAAAAAACAACTGATTGCTGCACTCTATAATTTATAAGACAGTGTACGTGTTATCTCACCACCACGTCTGCAGATGATTGTTTACCAATTAAACCGATAAGCACAATTGTATCTTTCGATAATGATAAATGGAATTTATACTTCGTTAACGTACTTGTGCTAATATATGAGAAATGTGGCTCCATAGACCAGCTGCATTTTTAAGTATCTGATAAATACTTCCAAACACGACATACACAAACTCAACATTCCTGTCTTTTCATTTTGAATTCAACCATAAATTCACAAAATTACCTTCAGTCGTATTCGAGAGAAATGCGAGCTTCCCGTGCTTCACTGGTTTCAAGAATTCACTGAAAAAATCTCCTATTAGCATTCATTAGCAAGCGGAAGATTATATACTGTACTAAGTGAACTCTGTATGTTGGCATTGCCTGTTATAACTGTGTCATTCGTTACAGTCTCCTTACAACGCACACTTCCCCCTTTCAAACGCGTAAAAGCACTTAAAAGCCCTCTCGAAAGTCAACTTCATGCTTCAAGATGTTAGATTCTGTCCACATGAAAAGTTGTCCTTTTTCGATTAAACAGTGGCGCGACATAATGAAAATACCTCCAGTAAATTCGCTCAGAAAGCAGAACTGATTATCACACAAACTATGAAATGAGAGACTCATTACAATGTGAAATAAAATTCGTCAGACATATACGTTGTGAATAAACAACTTACTAAGTGCTGCGCATTGTTTTACTTTTTAGGCGAATTTTTCGACGTTAATTGTCTCAGAAGTCACCTGTTATGAGGTTTAAATAATGTTCTAGTTATTGAAACACATTTTACAACAATTTAAATGCGGTTATACCTCCCCTATTAGTCTTTTTAATCACAACGAACAGCATACTCGTTATAAATGGTAACTGTCAGACCTGGATATAGTGGGGGGGGGGGGGGGGGGGGAACCGGTGTATCTGCCCCTGGCGGCACTGTCAGGGGGGGGCGCCAAATTTATATTCTTAAAGAAAAAAAAAGTCTTGTTTCACAAAGCGCCTATCATTCAGCATTCTTTGGTCTAGCGATTATTCAAATATTTTGAAGCGCATCACAGTTGGTTTTTCAACATTTTTAACACATTCTAAGTTGATTTCTGAATGAATCGTAAGTTGATTTTTGAATGCGTGCATAGTGTACGTGATGTCTCTGCCAGAGGTATTCCCCGTCGCATCTAGAAATAAAAATTTTCGCAGCAGGCAAAGGAGGATGGGGGTATACGAGCTGAGCTGAATGAACCTGAACGGATCAATGACAATCGCTGCTTGTTTATGTGGGTGACTGGGTGTACGAATGATCACCGTTGATATAATTAGTAAGCAAATCCATAGATTCAGACTACCAAAGTGGAAATAAACGACTAACAGGAATAACAAGTTAGAAAGATTACATAATATATTCCCGATGTATCCAAGAAAATGAAAGTTTGACAGAAAATTATTGCCGGATCCCTTCACTACTAAGACCCAGTTATACACTCCCCAGTTACTACCCATGTAGGTTGTATTCTTAGAATAGCGTGGAAAACGCGATGTACGAACGCGTAATAACGTATAACTGGAGAATAAACGAGAAATAGCTGAACTGGTGAATCTGACACGTTAGTGAAGTTATCCAGAGAATAAGTTTTGACAACGGCACGAATACACTCCTGGAAATTGAAATAAGAACACCGTGAATTCATTGTCCCAGGAAGGGGAAACTTTATTGACACATTCCTGGGGTCAGATACGTCACATGATCACACTGACAGAACCACAGGCACATAGACACAGGCAACAGAGCATGCACAATGTCGGCACTGGTACAGTGTATATCCACCTTTCGCAGCAATGCAGGCTGCTATTCTCCCATGGAGACGATCGTAGAGATGCTGGATGTAGCCCTGTGGAATGGCTTGCCATGCCATTTCCACCTGGCGCCTCAGTTGGACCAGCGTTCCTGCTGGACGTGCAGACCGCGTGAGACGACGCTTCATCCAGTCCCAAACATGCTCAATGGAGGACAGATCCGGAGATCTTGCTGGCCAGGGTAGTTGACTTACACGTTCTAGAGCACGTTGGGTGGCACGGGATACATGCGGACGTGCATTGTCCTGTTGGAACAGCAAGTTCCCTTGTCGGTCTAGGAATGGTAGAACGATGGGTTCGATGACGGTTTGGATGTACCGTGCACTATTCAGTGTCCCCTCGACGATCACCATAGGTGTACGGCCAGTGTAGGAGATCGCTCCCCACAACATGATGCCGGGTGTTGGCCCTGTGTGCCTCGGTCGTATGCAGTCCTGATTGTGGCGCTCACCTGCACGGCGCTAAACACGCATACGACCATCATTGGCACCAAGGCAGAAGCGACTCTCATCGCTGAAGACGACACGTCTCCATTCGTCCCTCCATTCACGCCTGTCGCGACACCACTGGAGGCGGGCTGCACGATGTTGGGGCGTGAGAGGAAGATGGCCTAACGGTGTGCGGGATCGTAGCCCAGCTTCATGGAGACGGTTGCGAATGGTCCTCGCCGATACCCCAGGAGCAACAGTGTCCCTAATTTGCTGGGAAGTGGCGGTGGCGGTGGCACTGCATAGGATCCTACGGTCTTGGCGTGCATCCGTGCATCGCTGCGGTCCGGTCCCAGGTCGACGGGCACGTGCACCTTCCGCCGACCACTGGCGACATCATAGATGTACTGTGGAGACCTCACGCCCCACGTGTTGAGCAATTCGGCGATACGTCCACCTGGCCTCCCGCATGCCCACTATACGCCCTCGCTCAAAGTCCGTCAACTGCACATACGGTTTACGTCCACGCTGTCGCGGCATGCTACCAGTGTTAAAGACTGCGATGGAGCTCCGTATGCCACGGCAAACTGGCTGACACTGACGGCGGCGGTGCACAAATGCTGCGCAGCTAGCGCCATTCGACGGCCAACACCGCGGTTCCTGGTGTGTCCGCTGTGCCGTGCGTGTGATCATTGCTTGTACAGCCCTCTCGCAGTGTCCGGATCAAGTATGGTGGGTCTGACACACCGGTGTCAATGTGTTCTTTTTTCCATTTCCAGGAGTGTAGTTACAGAATTAGTAATGACAAGTTTGTCTGTTAGAACGAGATGAGGCCAGAAACTGAGACATCACACAAATTATATGTAACAATACGACGATTTCAAACTTATATAAAAATTTCGTAGCACTGTTTTCGAACTCATGCTTGAGAAACTGGAGCACATAAATGAAATGTGGAACTATTCACTAACATAAGAATTTCTGCTCTTTGTAGGCCTAATAGGCATATGATATTGGTGTGTGTATTGTGTATTAAACCGGGGACCTAGAAACGACGGAGAGGCTTTGTCGTCCTGTAGCCATCAGTGGTTCACAACAGCCCACAGTAGACCACCCACCCCACCGCCGCCCCACACCGGTTGCGGTTCTGCCCCCACCTCACTCATATCAGACGAGCGTAAACCCAAATGTTAGCGGATAGAGTAATTGTGGTGTACGCGTACGTGGAGACAGTGTTTCCGCATCAGTCGCCGACATAGTGCGACCGAGGCAGAATAAGGGGAACCAGCCCGCATTCGCCGAGGCAGATGGTAAACCGCCTTAAAAACCATCCACATCCACAGGCTGCCCGGCACACCGGACTTCGACACCCGCCAGGCGGATTCGTGTCGGGGACCGGCACGCCTTCCCGCTTGGGAATGAGCGCGTTAGACCAAGCTGCCAGCCGGGCGGGCTATGATATTGGCACTTCGTGAATCATATTCTATCGTGTTATTTATGTAAATCAGATACATGGAAATGACCATTCGTCCGAAAGCAGTCTCGCATATTTGGCATGTGTTAGAACTGCTGCAATATTGGAAAGATCTATTTCATTTTATCTAGCAGACAGCGACGAAACCACACTAGTCTTGGGTACTATTCGTGTTAACAGCTTTATTAGACAACAACATTCTGACTTTTCGTGTAGCAAAACGCTTCACGAACTTTGATGAGGTAATAGATTCTTATACATAAAGGAAATCACTCCTTGTAAAGCTGTAGCAATACTAGAGAGAAAAAAATGCTTCCTAAGGATTGAAGAAATGTGCACTGTCCTGATTGTCTCTTGTCTTGACTGGTTTTATGTTTCCTATATTTAATTTTATGTCACACAAAAGAGAAAGTTGTTAGCTAATCGGCAACAAAAAGTGCAAGTTTTCGGAAGAGTTTTTATTCTCCCAGTCGCAAATAATCGCACCCAGTATTAATTGTGAGGTTTTTTTCTTTTTTTTTTTTTTTTTTTCCTACTCCGAGTGGGAGTAGGAGAGACACCACAGGGAATTTCAATTTCCACTGTCCTGATTGTAGCCTTGATGGCCTCCGTTACAAAATATACTTGCTTGAATTCCACGTAACGTGCGATAGAAGAATGCTTTGTGAAGAGCCGTGGCACTGGGCAACGTTTTATACACTAAACTCTTCAGTAAGATGTGCGCTACAAGATGAACATATTTTTGAAAAATCGGTGGATCAGGGTCTAGTAACTCTACAATATATTTTTCAAAGATTTTTTGGCAAAGTCATTCAAAAGATACCATAAATTACTTAGGATCAGCCGACTACTAATTCTAGTCTGTTGCAGCAACATCGGCCACTGTCACCATTGTTATACTTCACACTTTTTCTCCAGTGAAAGTACAGCTTCAGGGGACCCTCGCATGTATGCAATGTATTCACCCTTTCACATCCGTGGAACATCTCGTATGGAAACCCCCCTGGCAGTCACGTAGGCAACAAGGCGATTGCGTAAACAAAATAAATTCACCACGTACCCCAGGTGTACAGACTAATCTTACCTCTGGCCTAACGTGTTACTGGGCCTTAATCCACATTTACGGTAACCGGTGATAGCTTGAATTCAAGTCTACATAACTGACAACGAGCTAAGCCACAATCTCGAGTCTCACACCTCAAGAGTTGCAGATAAGATTACGTCGCCGTACACGTGTTAAAAGCAGTGTAGGGAATCACTCCTCATCGATATTTTTAAAACCGTGGATCCTGTTTACTGCGAAATCATGTATCTTCCTTTCTCACAGAACAGGAATAGATCTCGCTGCATACTTTTAAAAATAACCTTGATAAAGAAGCACCAATGCTTCCTATCGTACCTAACAAACAGGTTACAAAGGGTGAAACATCAGACTAGGGTAAACTTTTACTGAAACGCTTATCAGAAACAAAATACATTAATGTAGGAATTCCTCGAGGTAGCATGGACCAACAGTGTTCCTTATCTTCATCAGTGACTTTCCCGATAATGCTTGTCATTGAGAAAAAAATTCTACTTGCTGATGTTATTGTCACTGAGAAAACATGAGAACTCCTTGCAGAGAAAACAGAAAATGGGAGAAGGGGAGTTTAGTGTTAAATGTCCCGTCGACATCGAGTTCATTAGAGGTGGAGCACAATCTCAGAGTGTTCCACGGCTGGGTAGGAAGTCGGCAGTGCCCATTGAAAGGAACCGTCTTGGCATTTGCCAGGATCAATTTAGAGAAATCACTGAAAACCTAAATCTGGACGATTTGACGCGGATTTCAACTGTCGTCCTCCCGAATACGACTCCAGTGTGCTGACCACTGAGCCAGCTCGTTCGGTAAGAAGCCGTATGAAAACCTCAAGGAAATTTAGTTTGCCCACTACGCAATAAAGTTACAGGGTGACAATCATTGAACTATATGAAATAAAACCGTCATCACTTGTGAACAGTTTGCTTTAGGACGTTCAACCTGCACGGCTTGGAGCGAGGCGTAATGGGAACTAGTGTGCGCATGTATGGTTTGGTTTAGCGACAAAGCTCACTTTCATTTGGATTGGTTCGCAGTAAGCAAAATTGCCGCATTTATGGGACTGCGAAGCCGCTTTTCGCGGTTGAGAAGTCTCTTCACCCTCAGCGGGTGACTGCGTGGTGTGTAATGTTCAGTCATGGAATAATTAGTGCGATATTCCTTGGTGACACGATGACTACCGAACGGTACGTGAAGCTTTAGGAAGATGATTTCATTCCCATTGTCCAAAATGACCCTGATTTCGACAAGATATGGTTCATGCAAGACGCAGCTTGACCCCATCGAAGTAGGAGAGTGTTTGGTGTCCTGGAAGAGCACTTTTGAGGCCGCGTTCTGGCTCAAGGATACGCAGAGGACACTGGCGTGGGCCTCGATTGGTCGCTATGTTCTCCGGATCTGAACACATTTGACTCCTTTTTTTGGGGTTGTATTAAAGACAAGGGCCGCACAGGATTAGCCGAGGGGTTTAGGGCGCTGAAGTCATTGACTGTGCGGCTGGTCCCGGCGGAGGTTCGAGTCCTCCCTCGGGCATGGGTGTGTGTGTTTGTCCTTAGGATAATTTAGGTTCAGTAGTGTGTAAGCTTAGGGACTGATGACCTTAGCAGTTAAGTCCCATAAGATTTCACACACATTTTTAAAGACAAGGTGTACAACAATAACAAAAAAACGATTGCTGAGCTGAAAACAGACATTCAGGAGGCCATAGACAGCATCAATGTTCCGACACTTCAGCAGAATTTCGCTATTCGTCTGTACAACATCATCGCCAATGATCAGAACACGTAACCTAAATCAGAATATTTGTAGTGACGTTTACATGTTGAATAAAGTATGTGCACGCCGTACTTTGTAACTAATTTACGGGTTTTTTTTTTTTTCATATAGTTCAATGATTGATGTGAGATACCTATATTAAACTGCGAAAAAACACAAAATTTCTACTTATGAATATTGATTCTGAGTTATAGTTGTATGAATGCAAAAAGATACTTGAAATGAGAATGTAATCAGCATTTTATGCCCTTAGAGTGCTGACGTCAGTGTTGTAACATTACAGGACGTATTGGGACATACTGAAGTATTCGATACTGTAGACTTTTAGGGGATGTCGATACAGATATGCAAAATGTAAAGGGAAACTTTTGTGATGTTTAAATATTGTACTCTGTCAATATTAAGACATTTTGCACAGAAAGAACAAAAATAGAATTAATGTAAATATATATTAGTGTTAGTAACCTATTTTCATTCAATTTTGTAATTATATTTCATTTTGTAAAAGAAAGACTCACTGTTTGCTGTAGCTCTGATTAATTGTATAAATTATCAGTTTTGAGCTAAATTATTTCGTATAATATGGACAAGATACTTTTAAAAACTCACCAGCTAAAGAGAAAGTCTGTAAATGAACGTTTAATGCACACTTCTGGAACTTTCTATGGAGAAATTCTATATTATGATCGCAAAAATACGAAAACTTGTGAAAACTGTTTCATAACCTAATTTCGAAAGACGATTTGTATCAAGAAATATTGCTAAAAAGATTTATTTACGTTTTGAAACACGATTTAAATCATTTTACATATAAATAGCTGTTCTAAATCACTCAAGAAATATCCAGAATCAAATGTCAAGATATTTCTGGAAACATCGGTACAAATCTGGTGAAGGTTATCCAGAAGCTGGTAGAAAAATGTTATAAAATCTATTTGGAAATTATGCTTGTAAGAATTTATATGTACTGATCCTTTTACTTACTTTAATCTGTACTAAAATTCTGTAATGTCTAATTTAGTTTCAAGTCGTGAATTGCTATCGTATTGTAAACAAAACATTGTCAAAGACTCTCATTGTTTGGAAAGATAGTAATAGGAGTTGTCAGTTGCCAGTTCGGATATGCAGTGCGGTTAGCTCTGAGAGTCAGTTGTTGAGTCTGTGAAGTCTGTCAGTTCTGTTTGTAAATAAACGTCTGTAATGAAGAATTACTTGTTGTCGTCAATATGAACTCAAGACCTTTTGCACGAAGCAGACACCTCCTAATGCAACGTTTTAATTTGGTGTTGAGGAGCTGATATGTTATAGTGTGTAATAGCCAATGTCTTCCAGTTGCGTATTAGTCATATGTAGATTCCTTTCCTAGCCTTGGAATTATTTTGTGTGGAACAGATGAGAAAAATATGAACACAGTTTAAAAAGTACTGAAAAGAACCATAAGAATAACAAAAAATGGTTCAAATGGCTCTGAGCACTATGGTACTTAACATCTGTGGTCATCAGTCCCCTAGAACTTAGAACTAATTGAACCTAACTACCCTAAGGACATCACACACATCCATGCCCGAGGCAGGATTCGAACCTGCGATCGTAGCAGTCGCGCGGTTCCGGACTGAGCGCCTGAACCGCTAGACCACCGCGGCCGTCTGAGAATAACAACCAGAAATAGTAAGCGAGCTCACTGTAAGATTCTCTTCAGAATCATTGGGATTTTAACTACACCCTGTGAGTACATTAACCACTCAGTTATCTATATCAAAAGTAGTATTCATGATTACAGCACATACAGCTCTCTGTCCACGACCGTGGAACAACGTCTAGACAGAACTTATACTTACCAAGAAAGAAGAATTATAAAGCTGAATACAGCACTTCCTACCAAAGAATAAAATGATACAATAAGCTTCACAACGAGATTAAAGAGATTACCAAAACAAATTTATTTACACAGTCAGTTAAACATTTCTCACTAAGCAACACATTCTATACAGTGAAATATATCATAGCTATCATAGAGTAGGGGTTTAGTAAAAAATATAGCACACGCAAATAACTATACTTCAACATTTCTGTAACTTCACACCAAGTTTTCATTTTACAACGGTTCTTGTTCTTTTCTTTTTTTCTTTTTTAAAAAACCTGTGCTCCAGAGATATTCACTAGACAAAACTAACATCTTCTTCTCTTTGTGACGGGGTGCTGATTCGACTTTTCAGACAAGCAAATGGGAAACTATGGCACTTAAAATGAAAACCGAACATCATTGTCATGGTCCTGAGACGAGATTTTTTTTCTGTCACCACTCCGCTGTTTAACGACTGCTACAAACCCCTCTGGTCTTGGTCACAAAACCTTCCTCCTCTCTGAAGATACCGGCCGCTTTCACTTCCTGGATGCTGCGCTCCGCCACCCTATGGCGTTTTCTGATGCTTCTTGCCCTAGCATCGCTGAGCCAGGGCCACAAGTGTTTGGTAGCGGCATTCTTGCACACTCTGCAACTGAACGCACAAAGCTCCATGCTGCACATGCGAATGTCCAGTCTGTCAGCCCATCTCGACGAGTTCCATGATACATTTCAAGACACATAGATCCACGTAATACTTCTGTTGGACGTCTGACTCAAACCATGTATTCCCATAAGTTCGATAAATCTAGGTGACTACATCTGTCTAAGACATGACAGACATAACGGATGAAGGGGTGGAATATGAGCGTACATACACTCTGATTTATCACAGATATCCAACTGTAATTTAGATCAAATTATTGAACATACGTTCATAAGGATCAAATCCCTTAACAGAAAGTGCCTGTTAAGTGTACCCTACAAAGTTCAGAAAGTGGGCGGGTTTTCCTGCTTTGAGAGTGCTGTTTCAAGTCTCTAATTGACGTATGAACATATAATGATAGCTGTTAAAACTGACATAGATTTTCTGCACAGTTTTCCCAATGTTAAATTTAAGCGAATGCTTTCTTTTTCTTCAAAGGTGTCGCTATTTCAGCTTCTTTCTACCCGTCATACCAAGGGTAGTCTCATAGATACATTACCAACGAAACCCCAAAGAAAGTAATTTGTCCCTCTCAAATATCTGCACGTGGCATGTCTACCCATAGCATAATTTTCATGACGTACTCTCTAGAATGCCGCAGAACGAAACCACAACTGACTATGTACCTAGATTTCAAATTCATTCACGTGTCTTAACTTGCAACTGAGGTGCCAAAAAAGAGTTTGGGGGGCGTCTTCTACTCCCTCCTCGAGCGATAAACATATAACTTCATGGATTTACTAACGAACTTACATATGACAAATCTGTCCCCCTGAAGGCTGGAAAAGTAAAAAGGAAATCTCGTTGTGAAGTTTATTGTATTATTTAATTCCTTGGTAGAAAGTGCTGTATTCAGTTAATGATTTTTCTTTCTAGGTAAGTATAAGTTCTGTCCAACTGAGGAACTACGCTGAAGAGCCAAAGAAAATGGTACACCTGCTTAATTTCGTGTAGGGCCCCCGGGAGCACGCAAAAGTGCAGCAACATGACGTGGCATTGACTCGACTAATGTCTCAAGTAATCTCGGAGTTAACTGACACTATGAATACTGAATGACTGTCCATAAATCCGTAAGAGTACGAGGAGGTAAAGATCTCTTTTGAACAGCACGTTGCGAGGCATCCCAGATATGCTCAATAACGCTCATGTCTGGGGTGTTTGGTGGCCAGTGGAAGTGTTTACACTCAGAAGAGTCTTCCTGCAGCCACTCTGCAGCAAGTCTGGGCGTATGGGAAGTCACATTGTCCTGCTGGAACTGTCCACGTCCGTCGCATTGCACAATGGACATGACTGGATGCAGGTGATCAAATAGGATGATATGTACATGACACCTGTTGTATCTAGAAGTTTCAGGGGTCCCCTATCAATCCAACTGCACACGCCACACACCATTACAGAGCCTCTACCAGCTTGAACAGTCCCCTGCTGACATACAGGAAGTTGTCTCCATGAACGTACACGTCCATCCGGTCTACACAATTTGAAACGAGGCTCGTCCGACCAGGCAATATGTTTCCAGTCATCAACAGTCCAATGTTGGTGTTGACGAGCCCAGACAAGGCGTTAAGCTTTATTTGGTGCAGTCATCAAGGATACACGAGTGGGTCATCGACTCCGAAAGCCCATATCGATGGTGGGTCGTTGAATGGTTCGCACGCTGACACTTGTTGATGGCCATTGACATCTGCAGCAATTTGCGGTAGTGTTGCGCTGCTATCGCGTTGAAAGATTCTCTTCAGTCGCCGTTGGCCCCGTTCTTGCAGGATTTCATTCCCGCCGCAGCGACGTCGAAGACTCGATGTTTTACTGGATTCCTTATATTCACGGTACACTCGTGAAATGGTCGTACGGGAAAATCCCCACTTGATCGCTACCTCGGAGATGCTATGTCCCATCGCTCATGCGCCAACTATAACACCACGTTCAGACTTACTAAAAGTCTTGATAACCTGTCGTTGTAGCAGCAGTAACAGATCTAACAACTGTACCAGACACTTGTCTTATATAGGCGTTACCGACCCCAGTGCCGTATTCTGCCTAATTACATATCTCTGTATTTGAATACGCATGCCTATACCAGTTCATTTGGCGCTTCGATGTAAAACTTCATGAATCTAAGAACGCTGAACATCGGGCATACAAACTGCACTGTATACCTGAAAATCGTATTGCTTACAAGCAGAAGCAGAACACAGTCAGTTCAGCTGTGAGAAATGCTATCTTAGACAAGCCCTTACATTAAATGACAACGGACACAGACCAGCTGCCATGAGAAAAAAATTGCGTGATCTTGGTATAGCTAAAGTAAAAGTTGCTGCTTATACCATTCGCCCACACAAATAACTGAACCGGTACTTCGCATTTTCTGTAGCCACAATTTAACTGCAAACAAAACAGAGACTCGTTCATTAAATCAGGTGGATAAACGACTGTAACCACGAAACACTATCTAAAGCATGTTACTTACAATACCGTCAACAAAACCATCACTCATATCAAATCAACAGCTACCGGACACGGTAGCTCCACAGTCCACATGATGAAGCTTGTTATTGGTTCGACTCTCACCACCATAACAGATACCTTCAACCAATCCTTAACCACAGATGTTTTCAGAGGCCTGGAAACAGGGGCTAGATAAGCCACTGCCTAAAAGGGATGTTGCCATATCATTCTCTGATTACTTAACCTACTTGTGTTCTTCCTGCAATATTCTAAGTTTTAAAATGTACAGGGTGAAGATCGGCACTGGATTCCCCATCCAGATTCAATACAAAAGTATATATAGCAAAATCAGATTGGGTACATTCCGAAAACACCTATATAAAACGAGGAGCTGGCAACACTGTTATGTCGTGCAGCGCATCGTTAAGTACACAGGACCCTGTATCACGCCCCGAAAACTTTACCAGCCGCTGCACACTCATGCTCATAAATTAAGGATAATGCTGATACATGGTGAAACAACGCTCTGGTAGGCGGTTTGCTGGTTTAAATCACCTCTGGGCATGACCATGCGGTTCATTTGAGATGCTGTCGTCGGACGGTGGCGCTGGCAGCAGTCCACATACGCAGAGGTGTGTCGGTGCGTGTCAGAGTACGGTGCAGCGAGTAAGTGTGCAGACGTTTTCAGACATGCTAATGGTGACTGTGTGTTGGAAATGGCTCAAAGAACACATATTGATGACGTTATGACGGGTAGAATACTAGGGCGGCTGGAGGCTGGTCAAACACAGCAGCGCATAACACGGGTCCTCAGTGTGCCACAAAGTGTGATCTCAATATTATGGCAACGATTCCAGCAGAGAGGACACGTGTCCAGACGCTACAGTACGGGACGTCCACAGTGTACAACACCAAAAGAAGGCCGATATCTCAGCAGAGGAATTGTAACAGGTCAGGTGTATCGGGACATCATTTTGCACCAGTATGTCCGACTTTTCAGGGGTGAAGTGGATCCCACCTTCCTCCTGATATATGATAACACACGGCTCCACCGAGCTGCCATTGTGGAGGAGTACCTTGAAACAGAAGATATCAGGCGAATGGAGTGGCCTGCCTGTTCTCCAGACCTAAACCCCATCGAGCACTTCTGGGATCCTCTCGGGACGTATCGCTGCACGTCTTCAAACCCCTACAACACTTCAGGTGCTCAGACAGGCACTGGTGCAAGAATGGGAGGCTATACCCCAGCAGCTGCTCGACCATCTGAACCAGAGTATGCCAACCCGTTGTGCGGCCTGTGTACGTGTGCATGGTGATCATATCCAATATTGATGCCGGGGTACATGCGCAGGAAACAGCGGCGTTTTGTAACACATGTGTTTCGGACGGGTTTCTCAACTTATCACCAATACCGTGGACTTACAGATCTGTGTCGTGTGTGTTCCCTATGTGCCTATGCTATTAGCACCAGTTTTGTGTAGTGCCACTTTCTGTGGCACCACAATTATCCTTAATTTATGAGCACGAGTGTAGTTCAGTATGTAGACTACGGGACCTCGGACTACCTTCCATCATGGAGCTATGGTTCGAATCCATGTCAGCTTCCTATTTTCTAGACGTTCGTCTCCCAGTTCTCGTCGTTTGCTGGTTGCATCCGATAACCATGTTCCTGCCGCTGTTCGTGCTTGTACTGCACGGTATCCACAAAGGAGCCACACCGATAAGAATGTGTTTAGTCGCTTGCAGCAACGCCTTCGGGAGAACGGCAATCTTCATCCACAAGTACTGGGCAAAGACGTCCAGAGACTAGACGCACTCCACAAACAGAGGACGCGATACTTGAAACCGTTCACCAGTCGCCTCGGTAAAGTACCCTACATACTGTAAGCCACTTCCAGATGCCTGGTTGTTGAAGTGCTGCACGATGAACAACAGCATCCATATCGTTACACATTAACCGAACACCAGCGGCCAGAAGACCGCACTTGACGAGTACAGTTTTGTGAATGGCTTCTGCATAAAGTGGAAGAAAACGAACATTTTATAAATAACCTGATGTGGACCGAAAAATCTATCTTTATTCGTGAAGGTTTTTTGAACCTCCAAAACAGCCATTCTTGGCCACAACACAACCTGCATATCATCTATAGACGTGGCTTTCAGAAACAGTTGAGCATAATCCTGTGTTCTGGAATGCTTTTGGGTGATTACCTATTTCAAGTTCCACGAACCTCTTTGTCGAACGTTTCTATTCAATACCATGCCTGACGCATCAGAAAACATTCCACTTGGTGTTCGGTGACAGCTGTAGTTTCAGCATGATGGTGCACCGCCACTTTAGAGTGATTGTGTGTAACTATTTCCAGGGAAATGGACTGGTCGGCTAGATCCACTAATGTGGCCTTCACGTTCCCTGTACGTAATCCACTACAGTTCTTACTTGTGAGGACATTTGAAAGAAGAAGTTTATAGTACTCCACTCATGGATGTACACGACCCAATACCTCGCGTTTATGGCACTTTGGCAATGATAAATGCAGATGTGTTGCGTGGTGTCCAGCAAAAGTATGATCCTGCAAGTGCGAAGTATTTGCAAATGCTATGTGCCCGCTTCAAACATTTTTTTCTAAAGTGTACGTTGTTTGTATGTATACGTGTATGTTCGTATGGCTCTAAGAATAAAAGCCGGCCGCTGTGGCCGAGCGGTTCTAGGCGCTTCCATCTGGAGCCTCGCGGCTGCTACGGTCGCAGGTCCGAATTCTGCCTCCGGCATAGATGTGTGTGGAGTCCTTAGGTTAGTTAGGTTTAAGTAGTTCTAAGTTCTAGAGGACTGATGACCTCAGATGTTAAGTCCCATAGTGCTCAGAGCCATTTGAACCATTTTTTGAGAAGAAAAGCCTGGTGTCAAACATACAGAATGTAATTACTCTACGGAGCATGACGTGCAATCTAATGTAACTTACCTTTTATGCTTTTTGTACTTCATTTGATTCACACGATATTATTGCAACCACTATCTTTTTTATTCGCTTTATTTGTGTCAGGGACGAAACGAGGTTATCGTTTACCACTGTACGAAGTTCAAGTTATGTTTTAATGTTTAGGTAAAGGTAACAGTAACAGAAAAAAGTAGACAAAATACGGCACTGTCGAGATGTAAATTGGATAAAATTTGACCCTTTAACCGAAAAAAAACTTTGACGTGAATTCGACTCGCATAGCCCGTTCCAACGGCACTGCTTCATTTCATAGAACTAATGCGACTGCTATGGCTCAGCACAGAGTTTGTGCTACATGTTCTTGGCCCTGCTGCACGCAGAGCCTCGTTTTTTTATCGCATTTCTACTAAAACTATTGGCGGGACTAGGTTTCTTTCGAGGTACACTTTTGTCCCGAACAGAGATGATGAAACGCATGCCGACCGTCAAGTGCGGCATTTTCTCTTCACCCTGTATAGTTTGCGACCAGATAAACTGCCTAACTACAGGCAACGTAACAGACAAATACCAGTCATGTTTCCGTTAAATATTTGCAGCACAACATCTGCCTAACAGACGATCTGAAGCTTGCCATGGATGCACATGAGGCCACTATAATGTGAGTTTTAGACTTAAGCAACGACTTTGCACTGTCACCTACGAGATTGTACTTGGCAGACAGAGCAGCATACATTTCTCACCATGTACAGTGCGGCGGTTTCGATCATACCTGATGCGTCGCCAGCAAAGGATCATGTCGGGCACTACATAGTGACACAGGATGAAACTACTGAATCTTTAGCTATTTTTTATCATTTAAACACTGACCTACAGAATTTTCCCAGACAAACTTAACCAATTCATTTATTGCTCACAGTATACAAGCCCAACGCAATCTGATTGCTATACCGTGACACTATGACTTTCAACAACTAACATAAAGGAATGGCCCTGAATTGCAAGAAATCCTAACAATAATAAAACATGAAATTAAAGAAATATGAAACTCCAACTCTGTTAACCGACGAAACTCATTTCAGTTCCGAACCCCATTTTTTATTTTATAAGTCACTTACCTCACAGAAAACCATCATAACACGAACTACAGCATTTACAGTAAGCAGCAACTACAGCCAGCTAAATATAAGATTCTAACTACTATAGACTAACTACTATAAAGCATATTGTTAGCCAAAGAAAGATTTTGTGGAGAGCACACAATGTATTTAGAAAACTTTGCCTTATTCATGTGACATCCAGTTCCAAAAACTATATAGTTGCCAATAATTCCACTACCCAAATACTGTCAACAGCATCCTTCCTCACTTTACATTTCCTTGCGTCTCACTTTACAGTGCATTTCCTATCAACAAGAGTCTACACTAAACAAAGCATGTCCATACGCCTCTCTATCCACTCGCTAACTGCGTGTCCGTCCAACCACAGAATCTCTTGCCGAGGGCGTAGAGCGCTGACAGAGATATTAACACTGTCTATAGCTCTGCCAACATACAACATGCTACTTACACAGATCCCCTGCTCCCCTCAAAAAATTTTACAAAGTGTTTTGGACAATGGCCAAGACTAAGTTGTTAAAATTTTTATATTAACTAAATCAAATAGAGCAGATGCACACAAAGTAATACGCTGTTGGTCAATAAAGTAAAAATTCTCCTCACAATCCCTAAAGACAG
Source organism: Schistocerca gregaria (assembly GCF_023897955.1). Classification (NCBI taxonomy): domain Eukaryota; kingdom Metazoa; phylum Arthropoda; class Insecta; order Orthoptera; family Acrididae; genus Schistocerca; species Schistocerca gregaria. The sequence goes on from NC_064927.1 coordinate 386,568,709, forward strand.
TCTAATAAATCATCAGGAGAGAAGTCGGTGCCAGTTTTACGCACAAAGGCTGAGCAGTATATGAAAATGCACAAGTAAGTAGTGGACAACCCTGCAGCATTGAAGAAGTATTGTTGTCCTCTCCACGGAAACACAGTGCTAAGTCTTGGCATGAAGATTTCAGTTCGTATCGGAATATTGATAGTGGGCCCCAACAGAGCAGACCCACAATAGTATCACACGAAGTCTTGAATAATATCAGTAGTATTAGTGGGTCACCACAGAGCAGACCCACTACAGTCCTTGTAGAGATGGCCAGCAGCGGGTGCACAATTACAATTGAAGAGTCTTGACGGTAATTGCAGTGGGACGTGAAATTGAAGCGTCACCCATCCACCAGTGTCAGCCCAGTTTGCAGGTGAATGTAAGTTAATTTATTGTTTTGTTTAGGTATTTTGTAATATTTATAATTGTTGTGAATTATCTAAAGTTTTGTATTTATTTTTATGTTTCATGTACGGAGGGCGCAACGAACGGAGACAGCATCTTCGCTGCCGGGACCAGAGAGAAAATTGATGGCCACTATACGTCGTGGGTCGACAGCCAAACCAAGTTGTTGCGTCGTGCTTCTAAAAACTGAAAAAAATTAGAATTTGTAATGTTTCTACAACAATGACATCATAGAAAGTTTAAGCATGTTGTAAATGTTCAGTCCTATCTTGTCAAGGCTCAGGTTCATGTCTATATGTAGTATATAGGAAGATAATAAACTAGTGTATACTACAAAAGTTTAAATACGTGTTCTGAGAATTTATTTATGAAGAATTATTGATTTATTTGACAAGATTATTAATTTTGACAACGTTCATCGCGAGTTTGAGTCTTAAAAGTTTATTCAATGTGGTTTTAATATTTATTAAAGCAGATTCTTGCGTTAATATAATGTCTAAGAAAAAACAAATGACATCTAAACTGATAAAAAATTGCGCAAACCAATTGGACTGATTGACGTAATTCTGCGCATACGACTCAAATGATGATGTTTTAATTACAGTTTCGTTCAAGAACCATTCAGTGACCACTTATAACAAGAGTTTAAATAATTCTGAAGTGTTTTGTAACTGACGTTGGTGACGAAGTCCGCACATGGTCATATGTCAAAAGAAAATCATTTATACAAAACTTACATCGTTACACTACATAATATAGCAAGTCCGTGATCCAGTACTGTGTAGTCACTATTGGTGCATATTGCAAGTCCCTAAACCACCACTTGTGCACTCACTAATTTGTTTTTGCAATATTTTTACAACTTGCAATGCTGTTAACCAGTCGATTGCTGAATTATCAACACATGTGCAAGCACTAACACAGCCATATAGTCTCTAAGATTTGATACATATAGTATGACGAATAGACAGATGTGTGCAGTAAGAAGAATCCCTACTATTTACCTTACTTGAAGAGCTGTTGTCTATACAATTACAATTTTACCACATAAGAATACAATTACAAATGTAATGAAAACATCATTATAGCAAAGAACATGATAATAGAAGTAACATATGTAGTAATACAGGCTTTACAAAAATAGTAGAAATAAGTATGTAGATGAGTATTACAGGAATTATGACGAAACATCAACTTGGAACATAAATATTAAAAGCAAACATAACAGAATAAGTAACGTCTGAACCTCCTCCTAAAGTAAAGAAAACAGTACAAAAACAGAGGTTAGGTTTGAGGATAACAGTATTCCTCATCATAGTGAATGCAGCTTAGTATCACAAGGAAAAAATATACCGAACTTATTCGATTCAGGTAAACACAAGGAGATAGGAAGAACACAGAGACACATGGGTACACATAAACATAGCGGAATAACACAAAAGGAAGGGACAGGATCTGTTTTTCAAGTGCAAATGTTTAACGTATAAGGGTAAATGCAACATTTGATACTGTAGTACTTGTGGTGTGCATTTTATACCTCTGTTTCATTTTTCGTGTTTCAAGAATATCTTTCATGCATATCTCTTTTACCTTCACCCAAAATTATTTCATTTCCAACCAAAACTCCATTTAATTCTCACAGACCTCGCTTACTTCAACATTTGTTTTCACTGAAAATACTATCGAAGGATCCTATCTCTATTTATACTTTCAACCAGCACTTATACTTCAATAGTTTTCTTACCTCATCATTCGTTTCCAAGAAGATCCTACCCAAACATGTTGTCACTATACCTTATTTATACCTGTTCATTTCCTCTTTCAAAATATATTGTTCCTCATTATACAATATTCTTTGACCAAAACTTTTTATTGTAGCTCCTCAATGCATTTCTTCCCAACTCCTCACAACTCGTTATTCATACAGCATACCCTCTGTTAATCTAACTTAAATCTACTGATCTCAGGTACATAAACTAGAGAACGACGCAATGCATCAACACAAAAATTAACACAAACAACAATGACAAAAATGAAAATTGGCAAAACAAACAGCAGCGTATCTGAATTAGCAAGGCAAATGCAACATTACAAATAATATAAAGCAATATACAGCAAACAATGTGTGTTCTTTGAGCCATTTGCAACACACAGTCACCATTAGCATGTCAGTGGTAAAACTGGCTTAGAACAGTAATACAAAGTAAAATTCAGGAGGACATTGCCTGACAAACAGCAGCATCACAAGCAGAAAAAATACTACTGTGAAGACAGAAATGCAGATAAGAGGAATATAAGTGTAAGCTTACAACAGCATGTGTGAATCCGTGATAATCAAAACTATGCAAAGCGCTAACACAACAAATAAATCTGTACTATCTCTCACGTGAAATGCAAGTGATTCTATGTCACATCTTAACACTAATGTGGTGCACCACAACAACTTATTCTACCAAAAAAATTATCAAGTTCTTGAAAAAAAATATCTATGCAGTTCCTGTTAGTAGTCGCTTCTCCTTTTTATTGTTATTTCCTTTCCAAGTATTCTTTCTTAAGAATTTGGATCATAAAATTATTATTTAATGGGTATGTTGAGAGAAAGTGTTCACATTAGCATATGTATTGAATAGGCAATGCTGCAGCGCAGCTAGAAACCAGATATTAAATTAAATAAGCAAATATGTACAAAGCAAAACATAAAAACCATCATTCAGTACAAATTCTCTGAACCCTCATAGAGAGACATTTGTCATAATCAGGCGTGTAAACAAAAGAATATTTCTCATCAATTCATAAGCGTTTCAGTAAGTAGCACAAAGTTGAAACTCAAACAAGTAATAGTGTACGTCGTGTTTATGGTGCGTTCTACAAAGAAATGTCAAAGCCGAGGTCAGTGACCTCTCTTTTCTACAGCTATGCGAGCGCTTGCAGGAGTGTGAAAAGTTTAAAAGTGGCTGAAACAGTACCATTAGAGTTGACAGGCAACGCAACAATGAGTCATTTCAAGGGGGCTAGCAAGCATCCCAGCACAGTAGAGCATTGCGACAAGATCACATATACTCTTTACCAACATATTTATGACAGCAATTGCAGTTACAAACAAAAAAAATTTCACAGGTTGAAAAATTCCAGGAGAAGTGTCGAAACGAAATCTCATCAATAACAGCATCCACAGTTTTCCGTTGGTTTTCTGGTACTCTCATTCACATATACACTCACTTTTCATATTAATCATAACCACATCTCAACATCACAATACACGTTGTCGTCATAATAATACTATCATAACACGTCAATCAAATCTCAGAATCATCGTAGCCCCCTTCACCAATCTCAAAACCTCTAAAAACTGCTCTGTGCTCGTTTCAGTAGTGTCATCTACGTCAAACGTGCATCAAAAATCATGATCACATACAACAGACATAATTCAAAGCTCTTGCAGCATCACAATGGTTCCGAAAATATATGTGAACAGTTCACAAAACGCATACATTTCATAACTGCAAAGTAATCCAACTGTGTAACTACTTAGACATGTGTCAGAGACGTAATAAAAATGCCAATTTCTCTCAGTTAAATAACCAGATAGCTGTGTAATTCTATGTTAGAGAAAAAAGGTACCAATGTGTAAAACTGTATACGCAAATACCATATTAGCTAGGGCCCCTTGAGCTTGCCACATGCATGGCACAGAAAGCAGGTGCAGCCCTATGAGGGATAATGTAATTATACCACAGATTTTACTGATAAAAACAGCAGAATGAAATGTATCACTGAAAACCTTCTCTGTATCAAAAAATGACAATTAATTGAAACCCTCGGCTGCCGACAGGTGTTGCTGATATACCTCGATGGCGACAGCTGAAAATGTGTGCCCCGACCAGGACACGAACCCAGAATCTCCTACTTTCATGGCAGACGCTTTATCCATCCGAGCCACCGAGGACATAGACGAATAGCGCGACTGCAGGGACTTATCCTTGCTGAGTATTTCAATTAATTATCATTTATTCTAGAGAAGCTGCGCGGTCATCAATGGTATCTGTTCTTTGGAGAACAGTTACTATCTTCATATACTTCTCTGTATCATTGTAGTTCAAAAATATTTTAATAATGTTTCAAGTACAAAAAGTAATCACTCAAATGCATATCAAGCATCTGAACTGTACTTCTTGCTGTAAGAACATTTCTGTTATTGTTTAACAGTAAAAATGTGCCAAGCGCCCTAGTTATCGTCGTTCATAAGCAAAGTTTTCCAAAAATCAATGTACTTACCTTGTCATATACAAAAGTAAAGTGCTATGCGTATAAATGTCATAGTTACTACGTTCATTGCCGTGATCTTTAAAGCACTGTACTGTAATATATTGTTGAGTTACGAAAATAACTGTTTCATTGTACCCACGCCACAAAAGTCATTACCAAAACGTGTTTTATATTCCAGAAGAACGTAGAAAAACGGTGCAGACATAAAACAGATACAGCGTAAAAGCAATAATGAAAATTGTGTTACTCATAAGTAGCATCGTAGTATAATCATGTGGCTGTCAAACAAACCAAATACTGTGTCATCTATGATCTCTCAGAAAGAACCTTAAGTGAAAATGTCTTTTCAAGTAAACCAAAATGTTGGAGTAAACCTCATTAGTAATATATCTTCCAAAAACGTGAGCATTATAGTCGTGACGTAATCGTGCAGCTGACAAGCGACAATGTACTCACAATAAGACTGTGTCATCTGCTCCCTATAAAAGCATACTCGTAAAATTACTTTCTTAATACACTCCTGGAAATTGAAATAAGAACACCGTGAATTAATTGTCCCAGGAAGGGGAAACTTTATTGACACATTCCTGGGGTCAGATACATCACATGATCACACTGACAGAACCACAGGCACATAGACACAGGCAACAGAGCATGAACAATGTCGGCACTAGTACAGTGTATATCCACCTTTCGCAGCAATGCAGGCTGCTATTCTCCCATGGAGACGATCGTAGAGATGCTGGATGTAGTCCTGTGGAACGGCTTGCCATGCCATTTCCACCTGGCGCCTCAGCTGCACCAGCGTTCGTGCTGGACGTGCAGACCGCGTGAGACGACGTTTCATCCAGTCCCAAACATGCTCAATGGGGGACAGATCCGGAGATCTTGCTGGCCAGGGTAGTTGACTTACACCTTCTAGAGCACGTTGGGTGGCACGGGATACATGCGGACGTGCATTGTCCTGTTGGAACAGCAAGTTCCCTTGCCGGTCTAGGAATGGTAGAACGATGGGTTCGATGACGGTTTGGATGTACCGTGCACTATTCAGTGTCCCCTCGACGATCACCAGAGGTGTACGGCCAGTGTAGGAGATCGCTCCCCACACCATGATGCCGGGTGTTGGCCCTGTGTGCCTCGGTCGTATGCAATCCTGATTGTGGCGCTCACCTGCATGGCGCCAAACACGCATACGACCGTCATTGGCACCAAGGCAGAAGCGACTCTCATCGCTGAAGACGACACGTCTCCATTCGTCCCTCCATTCACGCCTGTCGCGACACCACTGGAGGCGGGCTGCACGATGTTGGGGCGTGAGCGGAAGACGGCCTAACGGTGTGCGGGTAGCCCAGCTTCATGGAGACGGTTGCGAATGGTCCTCGCCGATACCCCAGGAGCAACAGTGTCCCCAATTTGCTGGGAAGTGGCGGTGCGGTCCCCTACGGCACTGCGTAGGATCCTACGGTCTTGGCGTGCATCCGTGCGTCGCTGCGGTCCGGTCCCAGGTCGACGGGCACGTGCACCTCCCGCCGACCACTGGCGACAACATCGATGTACTGTGGAGACCTCACGCCCCACGTGTTGAGCAATTCGGCGGTACGTCCACCCGGCCTCCCGCATGCCCACTATACGCCCTCGCTCAAAGTCCGTCAACTGCACATACGGTTCATGTCCACGCTGTCGCGGCATGCTACCAGTGTTAAAGACTGCGATGGAGCTCCGTATGCCATGGCAAACTGGCTGACACTGACGGCGGCGGTGCACAAATGCTGGGCAGCTAGCGCCATTCGACGGCCAACACCGCGGTTCCTGGTGTGTCCGCTGTGCCGTGCGTGTGATCATTTCTTGTACAGCCCTCTCGCAGTTTCCGGAGCAAGTATGGTGGGTCTGACACACCGGTGTCAATGTGTTCTTTTTTCCATTTCCTGGAGTGTATGTTCCACAGGTACTTTACTGGATAGTTGACTCAAACATTGCTGCATGCTAACAGTTTCTAAATGTGACAAGGCGTAATACTAATTTGAAGAGAAAAATTTTATATAGCAAAGAGAGAAAGCAAATTATTTTTCAATAAACGATTTTACATGAGAGAAGTAGTGTAATCCTTTACTTTTCTTACTACGCAGAGGTTCATCTTCAAGGCAGTTACCATGCAGTATACGTCGGATCCTGCAAGATTCTGTGCAAGTCAGAAAGAATTTGTGACTCAAATGTTTCTTCTTATGTGACAATGAATGAGCTTTAATGAGAACTTTTTGACCAATGTGTAGTTTCTTTGCATTTGTCTTACCGTGTAGTTTTCGCCTTTTGTCTGCAGCAGAATATACATTTTTAATAGTCAAACCAATTATGTCTTTATGTCGAAGTTTACGTGTTCTCATAAAAGGTAAAAGGTCTCTCATTCTGTTCAGTGGTTCCTCATTCTTCAGTACAAGAAGAAGTGGTGAAGCAGTGGAGTCATGAGGCATTTCATTCAGTAAATTTTGAAATAAGTGTATCTGTCCCAATACTGATGCTTCCAGTGACAATCAAGTCTGCAAAGATTATTAATTTCTTACATCATGCATTCAGACGCGTTACAATGTGGAGAGTACAATGAAATAAAAGCAGGTTTGATTTCACGATTCCGAAGCTTTCGTGACCAAATAGCAGACCTGAATTGTGGTCCGTTATCTGAAATGACCTTGTCAATATGTCCAACTTCACAAAAGAAATTTTTACCAAAGACGTTGGATACAGAACGTCCAGTGGCTTTGCGTAACGTTGTAAAGCAACAAATTTTGAAGTAAGTTCAATTGCGACGAGAACGTAGGAAAATCCATTTAATGTTTTAACAAGGGGTCCCGGAAGATCAACATTAGCTAATTATTTTAATCAAGTAGGAATAATAGTAAATAATGGAGCACGATGTGAGATGGTAGACGGTTTAGCTTTTTGACGAAGTTTGCAATTAGACAAAACTCTCCGAATTCTCTTTTCCATGGTGTTAAAATAACAAGTCGTCTGTAGAATATTATAGCATTTTTGTGGATCAGAATGTGCGTAGCTGAAATGAATGTACCAGATGAGCTTATTAACAAAATCGTCAGGAATACGAAGTACCCATAGCTCATCAACAACGCAACCTTTGAAGAGTACCAAGAACGACGAATCCGAGTGTGTCTTTTCATGCCATTTACTTCTAATATCTTTCCAAATTGGATCTTCGTCTTGCTTATAAGCAATGTCTTTCAAGATGTAGTGATGACGTTTTCTATAGTTACTCTTTGAATTTAAAGAACACTGAATTTTTTTTTTTCAAGGTTAGCTTCTTTGTTTCTTTTCTCAAGGCCAGGAGGTGCACGTGAAAGTGTGTCCACAACAATGTTTTATGTGCCAGGAATGTAAATTATTGCGAAGCGGAATTCTTGCAGAAACAATGCCCAACGTTTCAACCTGTCATGATTTAGTTTTGATGACATAAGAAATTGCAGCCTCGATTATCAATATAAACTTTTACATGTTTGCTGGAAAGAAGGGTACGACTCATTGTCTTATTATCTCTTCGTTGTCACCCGTCGCTAGTGGATTTTGGAGGTTTCTTTTCTACAATTTCAACTTATCGAGGAGGCCCTGCCCAATTTTAATCACGCCAGTTACTATTAAATTCAGGTCTGTTGACATGACTACATCGTCTGTCATCTTGTCGGCCATTTCTGCAATTTCTTTCTCGTCGATTAAGTGGTGGAGAATTTCTCCGGGAATCGTAATTACGAGGTGGACTGGTGCATCGAAGTCTTATTTTCTCCCTCGATAATAATTATTCTGGTTCCCATATTGTCTATTTCTACGGTTGTTTCTGTCAGTCACTACCACTGAAATGTGATCTTTCTCTGTAATTATTGTTATTCTGCCAATGATTGTCATATTGCTATGCAGTCTGATTGCTATACAGTGACAACATGACTTCCAATAATTAACGCTAAAGAATGACCCTGAATTGCAAGAAATCCTCGAAATAATAAAAAATTAAAAAGAAAACGAAAGTAAAGAAATGTGAAACTACCTCCAACTCTGTTAATTGCCTAAACTCATTTCAAAAACGAACCCCATTTGATATTTTATAATCACTTCACAGAAAATTTTCATAACATGAACTACAGGACCTACAGCAAGCAGCAACTACAGCCAGAAAAATAAAAAGATTCTAACTACTACAGACTCTAAGTACTAGGAGGCATATGGTTAGCGAAAGAAAGATTTTGTTGAAGAGAAAACAATATATTTAGAAAATTTTATCTTATTAATGTGACATCCAGCTTTACTATATGGTTAAATGATGATGGCGTCCTCTTGGGTAAAATACTCCGGAGGTAAAATAGTCCCCCAGTCGGATCTCCGGGAGGGGACTACTCAGGAGGGCGTCGTTATCAGGAGAAAGAAAACTGTCGTTCTACGGATCGGAGCGTGGAATGTCAGATCCCTTAATCGGGCAGGTAGGTTCGAAAATTTAAAAAGGAAATGGATAGATTAATGTTGGATATAGTGGGAATTAGTGAAGTTCGGTGGCAGGAGGAACAAGACTTCCGGTCAGATGAATACAGGGTTATAAATACAAAATCAAATAGGGGCAATGCAGGAGTAGGTTTAATAATTAATAAAAAAAATAGGAATGTGGGTAAGCTACTACAAACAGCATAGTGAACGCATTAATGTGGCCAAGATAGACACGAAGCCCACGCCTACCACAGTAGTACAAGTTTATATGCCAACTAGCTCTGCAGATGACGAAGAGATTGATGAAATGTATGATGAAATGAAAGAAAATATTCAGATAGTGAAGGGAGACGAAAATTTAATAGTTATCGGTGACTGGAATTCGATAGTAGGAAAAGGGAGAGAAGGAAACGTAGCAGGTGAATATGGAATGGGGGCAAGGAATGAAAGAGGAAGCTGTCTGGTAGAAATTTGCACATAGGATAACTTAATATAGCTAACACTTGGTTCAAGGATCATAAAAGACGGTTGTATACATGGGAGAAGCCTGGAGATACTGACAGGTTTCAGATAGATTATATAATGGTAAGACAGAGATTTAGGAACCAGGTTTTAAATTATAAGACATTTCCAGGGGCAGATGTGGACTCTGACCACAATATATTGGTTATAAACTGTAGATTAAAACTGAAGAAACTGCAAAAAGGTGGGAATTTAAGAAGATGGAATCTGGATAAACTGACTAAACCTGAGTTTGTACAGAGTCTCAGGTAGAGCATTAGGGAACGACTGACAAGAAGGGGGAAAGAAATACAGTAGAAGAAGAATGGGTAGCTTTGAGAGATGAAATAGTGGAGGATCAAATAGGTAGAAAGACAAGGGCTAATAGAAGTCTTTGGGTAACAGAAGAGATACTGAATTTAATTGATGAAAGGAGAAAATACAAAAATGCGGTAAATGAAGCAGGCAAAAAGGAATACAAACGTCTCAAAAATGAGATCGACAGGAAGCGCAAAATGGCTATGCAGACATGGCTAGAGGACAAATGTAAGGATGTAGAGGCGTATATCACTAGAGGTACGATAGATACTGCCTACAGGAAAACTGAAAAGACCTTTGTAGAAAAAAGAACCACTTGCATTAGTATCAAGAGCTCAGATGGAAACCCAGTTCTAAGCAAAGAACGGATACCAGAAAGGTAGGAGTATATAGAGGGTCTATGCAAGGGCGACGTTCTTGAGGACAATATTATGGAAATGGAAGAGGAGGTAGATGAAGATGAAATGGGAGATATGATACTGCGTGAAGAACTTGACAGAGCACTGAAAGACCTAAGTCGAAACAAGGCCCCAGGAGTAGACAACATTCCATTAGTAGTACTGATAGCCTTAGGAGAACCAGGCCTGACAGAAGTCTACCATCTGGTGAACAAGATATATGAGACAGGTGAAATACCCACAGACTTCAAGACGAATATAATAATTCCAGTCCCAAAGAAAGCAAGTGTTGACGAATGTGAAAATTACCGAACTATGAGGTGAATAATCCACAGCTGCAAAATACTAAGTCGAATTCTTTACACACGAATGGAAAAACTGGTAGATGCCAACCTTGGAGAAGGTTGGACCCCATAGAAATGTTGAAACACCTGAAACAATACTGGCCCTACGACGTATCTTAGAAAATAGATTAAGGAAAGGCAGACCTAGGTTGCTAGCATTTGTAGACTTAGAGAAAGCTTTTTACAATGTTGACTGGAAAACTCTTTTTCAAAATCTGAAGGTGGCAGGGGTGAAATATAGGGAGCGAAAGGCTACTTACAATTTGTACACAAACCAGATGGCAGTTTTAAGAGTCGAGGCCTAAGAAAGAGAAGCTATGGTTTGGGAAGGGAGTGAGACAGGTATGTAACTTATCCTTGGTGTTATTCAATTTGTATAATGAGTAAGCAGTAAAGGAAACAAAAGAAAAATTCGGAGTAGGAAAAAAAAACAAGGAAAAGAAATTAAAATGTTTGAGGTTCCCTGATGACATAATTCTGTCAGAGACAGCAAAGGACCTGCAAGGGCAGTTGAACAGACTGGACAGTGTCTTGAAAGGAGGATATAAGATGAAGATCAACAAAAGCAAAACGAGAATAACGGAACTTAGTCGAATTAAATCGGGTGATGGTGCGGGAATTAGATTAGGAAATGAGACCTAAAGTAGTAAATGAGTTTTGCTATTTGGGGAGCAAAATAACTGATGATGGTCGACGTAGAGAAGATATAAAATGTAGACTGGCAAAGGCAAGGAAAGCATTTCTGAAGAAGAGAAATTTTTTAACATCGTGTATAGATTTAAGGGTGAGGAAGTATTTTCTGAAAAAATTTGTGTGGAGTGTAGTCATGTATGGACGTGAAACTTAGACAATAAATAGTTTAGACAAAAAGAGAATAGAAGTTTTCGAAATGTGGTGCTATAGAAGAATGCTGAAGATTAGATGGATAGATCGTATAACTAATGAGGAGGTGTTGAATAGAATCGGGGAGAAGAGAAATTTGTGGCACAACTTGACTAGAAGAAGAGATCGGTTGGTAGGTCACATTCTGAGGCACAAGGAATCACCAATGTAGTATTGTAGGGCAGCGTGGAGAGTAAAAATCGAAGAGGGAGACCAAGAGATGAATACATAATAGATTCAGAAGGATGTAGGTTGCAGTAGGTACTGGGAGATGAAGAGGCTTGCACAGGATAGAGTAGCATGGAGAGCTGCATCAAACCAGTCGTCAGACTGAAGACCACAACAACAATGTGACATCCAGTTTTAAAAACTATATAGTTTGCAGTAAGTAATAATAAATACCATCAACAATATCCATCCTCATTTTTACAAGTCCTTGCGTCTCACTTTACAATGCATGTCCTACCATCACAGAGTATCCACTAAGAAAAACATGTCCATACGCTTCTCTGTCTACTCGCTAGCTGCTAGTCCATCCAACCACAGAATCTCATAGCGCTGTCAGCGATACTAATTCAGTCTACAGCACTGCCAACATACAAACAGGCTACTTACAAAGAGGCAGACAGTATGAGGCATCCCCTAGGGTTCGATATTAGGTCCTATTCTCTTTTCATGGTTTGTCAATGGTGTGTCACCAGTTTTATCCTCGTGTAAATTTCACTTGTACGCTGATGACACCCACCTGTATCAATTACCTAACGACAGCTATAGAGAATCTCAATACCAGCCTGTGCCCACTATCAAAATGAGCTTAGGATATAACATTCAAGCTCAACTCATTCAAGCAGTACTGGTTGGTCGTTTTAGGCTCATTAGCCTCCAATATCGGGAATCACTGCCAACTTTAACCCTAAATGGGAAAAATATCTTCTCTCACTCAGCAAAGAGTCTAGGAGTAATAACAGATGAAAATCTCAATTGGACTGAGCACATAACTGCAGTGTGCAAAAAGGTTTCAGCATCTCTCCATTCCCTACAAAAATTTAAAATCTATTCCCTCTTGACCTGAAAAAGAAACTCTTAGAAACGTTATATCTCCAGTTATTAATTATGGCGATGTTATCTTGTAAGAACTTTCTCATGAAAACTCACAGCACCTGACACTGATGAAGAATTCCTGAGTTCGTTGTAACTGTGATGTTCGACCCTTTGATCATATATCACCAACATATGCACAGCTATCCCGGCAGCGTGCAGAGATTTCCACCCTGTCTGTCTTCTCTACTGTCTTATCAACGTATACTGTCCCTCACATCTCTCCTCGAACCTAGTGCTATTGTCTGAAAATCACGGTAGTAACACCAGTTCCTTTCAAAGCAAAATCCCTTCTGTTCCACTCCATAATTCAGCCATTTTCACGAAGTTTTTTTCGGGGTCTGAATCCCGATTCTGGGATCTCATCCTGCGTTATGGTAGAGAAGTGAATAACACTCCAACCTGAATGATAGCTAATGACATAGCTACAAATGCAACAATAATGATTACCATTGTCACTGAACGCAGTCGTTACTCCGGTACATGCTTCTTACCAATCAGATATTCCTCATTTCCCAATATCCGTGCTGGTGCAGTCTCCTTAAATTTCCTTTCACAGAATTAGTTATATCAGAAAACATCTATTTTGTACACTTAAAACCTTTATATCTGCCACTATCATTATTCTTATTGTCATTATTATTATTATTATTATTATTATTATTATTATTATTATTATTATTATTATCATCCCTATAGTGAGAGCAGCAGTAGTACTACAACTGCTGCCAGTAGTAACGGTTTTAGTTAAGAGTTATCATTATTAACTCACACAGTCACTATAGAGCATCAAATCATTTTAATACTATCTGTCGTATTCAAATTGTCATTTCTTATTAAAAAGGGTACTGTTTGTGTAAAGTCCTGCTCCGATGTAGAATTATGTAGACTGTGCATTGTGTCGTAACCAGTATAGAGAAATGAATGAATAGTGCAGCATTAGCTTTTCTCAGTAAACAATTCTTTTCAGACAGTACTTTAAACTAAGAATAAATCGATTGAGGTAGCATTGATTTGGACAGAATGGCCTTGTATTCGGGAGGGTGATTGCTCCAGTCTCCATAGAGCCATCCTGATTCATATTTTCCAAGTTTTTCCTAAATTACTTTAGACAAATACTTGGACTGTCCCTACTATAAGTCACTATCCTTGTCAAACTATCGTGTAACTATTTAAATGTCATTTGAATGAATTAAGTTCTTATTTAAACTGTATTACCATGAAATGTCCACTATTCTTACGGAAGTGACACGCTGACGAATGAAACTACTAAGTCCATCACTACATCTGACCGAAATTATACACTCCTGGAAATGGAAAAAAGAACACATTGACACCGGTGTGTCAGACCCACCATACTTGCTCTGGACACTGCGAGAGTGCTGTACAAGCGATGATCACACGCACGGCACAGCGGACACACCAGGAACCGCGGTGTTGGCCGTCGAATGGCGCTAGCTGCCCAGCATTTGTGCACCGCCGCCGTCAGTGTCAGCCAGTTTTCCATGGCATACGGAGCTCCATCGCAGTCTTTAACACTGGTAGCATGCCGCGACAACGTGGACGTGAACCGTATGTGCAGTTGACGGACTTTGAGCGAGGGCGTATAGTGGGCATGCGGGAGGCCGGGTGGACGTACCGCCGAATTGCTCAACACGTGGGGCGTGAGGTCTCCACAGTACATCGATGTTGTCGCCAGTGGTCGGCGGAAGGTGCACGTGCCCGTCGACCTGGGACCGGACCGCAGCGACGCACGGATGCACGGCAAGGCCGTAGGATCCTACGCAGTGCCGTAGGGGACCGCACCGCCACTTCCCAGCAAATTAGGGACACTGTTGCTCCTGGGGTATCGGCGAGGACCATTCGCAACCGTCTCCATGAAGCTGGGCTACGGTCCCGCACACCGTTAGGCCGTCTTCCGCTCACGCCCCAACATCGTACAGCCCGCCTCCAGTGGTGTCGCGACAGGCGAGAATGGAGGGACGAATGGAGACGTGTCGTCTTCAGCGATGAGAGTCGCTTCTGCTTTTGTGCCAATGACGGTCGTATGCGTGTTTGGCGCCATGCAGGTGAGCGCCACAATCAGGATTGCATACGACCGAGGCACACAGGGCCAACACCCGGCATCATGGTGTGGGGAGCGATCTCCTACACTGGCCGTACACCTCTGGTGATCGTCGAGGGGACACTGAATAGTGCACGGTACATCCAAACCGTCATCGAACCCATCGTTCTACCATTCCTAGACCGGCAAGGGAACTTGCTGTTCCAACAGGACAATGCACGTCCGCATGTATCCCGTGCCACCCAACATGCTCTAGAAGGTGTAAGTCAACTACCCTGGCCAGCAAGATCTCCGGATCTGTCCCCCATTGAGCATGTTTGGGACTGGATGAAGCGTCGTCTCACGCGGTCTGCACGTCTAGCACGAACGCTGGTCCAACTGAGGCGCCAGGTGGAAATGGCATGGCAAGCCGTTCCACAGGACTACATCCAGCATCTCTACGATCGTCTCCATGGGAGAATAGCAGCCTGCATTGCTGCGAAAGGTGGATATATACTGTACTAGAGCCGACATTGTGCATGCTCTGTTGCCTGTGTCTATGTGCCTGTGGTTCTGTCAGTGTGATCATGTGATGTATCTGACCCCAGGAATGTGTCAATAAAGTTTCCCCTTCCTGGGACAATGAATTCACGGTGTTCTTATTTCAATTTCCAGGAGTGTATAACATGCAATATGATTCTCATTTGCCTTCATTTTCATCTATATATTTCCATTTCACATTGGTACTGGTTCACGTATATGTGTGCGGAAACAGAGTGGTGCCAACATCTGAAGCAAAGGAAAAATACAATCATCAGCTGTATATTTTGTCCATCAGTTAATTTCCTTCTGAGGGAAACTGACCTCCCTCAAGGTCTACCCTAATCGCCGAGTTCCGAGTTTCACCAATATATGACACTGTTGCCACTTTTCTTTCTCAACATTTGTCAGTCACTCTCCTTTTTGTGTCGATATCTGCTACCGGCGGCCCTCCTTTCTCTTAACAAAGCCATACTTCACTTGTATCCGATGGTGTCTGCTGATTCACTTTACTTTACATGTGGCAAGGTCCTTATCTACCATATGCCTGCTCTATGGGCCTTATCGACCATATGCCTTCTCTATGGGCCTTTCCATTTCTTCTTTCTGTCGAGCGCCTAGTTAATCCATTTGGTGTTGCTGCTCATCCTAGCAGTGCCCTCCCACCAAATGCTAGGTCTGCCTCTAGCTCGCGTTCAATTTACTGTTTTTCAGAATGTAATTCTAGGTAGCCCATTCTCTGTCATTGTTGTTATATCGCCTGCCCAGTTCGACCTCTTCTTCAGAACTTCAACGATGCTATGGTGTTTGTGCAGTTCCTTTAGATCTTCATTTTCTCTTATCCTCCTTCCCATGTTATTTTCATCATATACATATCTTAAAATTTTCATGTACATATACATAACTTAAAATTTTCCTAAGTATTTTCCTTTCGAATATTAACAGTTTACCTACTGTAACGTAACAGCTTAAATTATTAAAATTTTTGAATTAAACTATAACTACAGAAATGGATACTTGAGATATCAATGCATACATGCTGTGCTAAATGTCTTTCACGAACCGTTTGAAAGTAAATGAAGCAATAAATGCTATTCAAAGAAATCAAGAATATAATAACGAATGTTTATTATAGTCATTATGACTAACATTTAGAGATTATTGGAAAATGTATAATACTTTTGATAAAGCTAGTAAGAAAGGCGGGGGTGCTCCCAGGTTTTTCAGCTTGCATTTGTGTGGATGACCTTTCCGCTGAGTGGCACAGAAAGGAAGGAACAAAACGAAAAGGTGGCAGTCGCAGATAGAATAGCATGGTGTGCATACATAACTGTCTCATGGTTGGCGACGTTAATATTGTCCGAGTGCTAGAACTGTACATATTCGAGTGAAAACTGGTGTGGAAGCGGCTCCTGTGTCGTAAAGCCGTCTCAGGAAATCACTGGTTTTGGAAAGAAAGATTATCCAGCAGACAATGGAAACTGGAGCTAATGGAATATCAAGGAAAACGACTACTGCCAGCAACGTGGCAGTAATAAATCACCTCCACCTCAAATGAGACATGAAGAGCATATCCAGTTATCATTCTGAAATTTTCAGCTACAGCACCACAACAACTACAATAAGCAAGCCAAGAAGTTTTATTAAATCAAAGTTTGTAGAACAGTACTGAATAATACAGTCCACACTCTGTACGCAATTAGTGTACAAAACCAGATGTTTAAAAACATTCTCGTAAATTCGTTATCCTGAAGACATAAAAGGAGTCTTGTTTCCTTGTCACTGTTTTTAAATAGTTAATTATAAATCTCAACGGTCAAAGTTTCAACAATCATGACAATAGAAAATTGTCAAGTGCTGCTATAACAAATTTTACTAGAAGAGGCAGTTTCAAATCTATGTTTGTATCAAATTTATTAGCTGGTTTGCTAACTTACTTTCTGGTTTAGATCGTGAGATTAATTTCTCTTATTTTCCAGTTATTTAATTTTCATTAAATCATAACTGCAAAACATGTAGATGGTATCCATTTAGCCATGTAACAGTTCAACATCTTGCACTGTATCCATCTTTATTCCAAGTAAAATACAAAAACAAAAAGCACTAAAGTAAATTCTTTTCACAAACAGTTAAATAGCTTCTGCAAGAATAAAGTTAAATTGCTCCTACTCAGCTGGTGACCGTAAATATCCATATAATTAGTATCTTTATACAGAGACTGTCATGTAGTAAGATTATACCAGCCTACAATCAATTCGCTACAGTGATGATAAAACTTCAAGGCAGGCAGTGAAGCGCTTATTCTTGTGAAATATCACATGTTGAGTGCTGAAATTATTGCACATCAAGCTCTGTCGTCCTCATCATACCTCGGAGAGAGATTCGATGTAAAATTAGCTGCCTAAAAATTAACAACATATTCTATTAGTGTACACATGGACAACAAGTAATTAAATGTCTTTATAGTAATCTGAATAGTAGTAGTTATAAAGTGCAGATCAAATGCCAATAATCTAGTAGGTGAGTAAAGGCGTCTGTTTTCTGGGAGGAGAGAGGGTGTCTTGTTAGACGACTTTTTGTTGACTACATGGAGGAACAGACGCGTTGTACACAACGCTGCCATCTAAAAGAATGAATAACTGCCTGGTCCACGTGGCGCTTTAGTTGTCGAAACACCTGCTTTTCAGTTACTTAAAATAGTATTGTGTATCACAGTAAATAGCTTCAAAAGCAAGTACAGCTGTTTTATTAGTTAATAATTGCTATTTTCGTAGATGAAAAAAAATACTTTCCCTGCTACGAAATGATTAAAAAGCTCGGTTACATGTGATTCATCTAATTTAAAATTGTAGACGAATCAGTCACATGTATTACAAGCAACTTTTTGGTGAAATGGACGTAAGTTCAAGAACAGAATTCCAGAATTTGGTTCTGTACGTGATGACAAGTCGTAAAGCAGTGGATCGAAAGCAGTTCAGGATTATACAACAGTTAGTATTAATTGCATTAGGATACTAGTGAGACAACAAAAATGATTAAGTATTATGACAAGTCCTAACAATAACCAGGGGTGGAAAAATTCACAAGGAGCCAGAGAGCTTTAGAAATAATGACACATTGCAAGTGACATATCAACAGGTGGAGAGAGTTCAAACAATAGCCAACAGGGGACAGCAGTATTGAGTAACGAATTCTGGAGAGGCACGGAGGGGGAGGAGAGGGGGAGGGGGAAATGCCCCCTCAGATATTAAAAAGCCTTATAAAAAATTCATATCTATATAATTAAGAATCAAAATAATGTATTAACTTACAATATTGCCTGAGATGGAGTAATGTAATAACTATTAACCTTGTTTTGAAAAATTTCAGCTGTGTGGCATGCACCTTTTTACAAAGTTTGAAATCAATAATTTGCAAGTCGTGATAGCTCTGCATAGATTGATTGGGCAAAAGAGATTTAAATAAATAGAAAGATTGCTGCCTGTTACACACTATGACAATAGTAATATCTCATTGTTGTAATAAACTTTTACTTCTTGTATGTAGCTATTTTGACAGTTAGTCAATCAACAACTTACCACCATTGAAGAGAGATATGACTGTGCAGTGTGTGTGTGTGTGTGTATGGTCTTCATTAATTCGTCAGTAAAAAGAAATGTTAGTGTCCAAATACAATGTCAAAACCACAGTATTTATTAGCTTTGCATTCTAATAAAAGAAAGAGACATCGATGAATTCTGATAAAAGACGGACAGTGATGAGTATGAGTCTATTGAAAGAAATGCTAGTAAATGTGATCGTGAATTTCCCAATCAATCTTCAATTACTCTTCCTCATTCTTCAAACGAAAAATGTAATATTTCGACCCATCCTTCAGTCGTCATCCTAAACAAAATTTCAAATGGAAGATTAAATACGAGCAAAAATGGGAGTGTAAATACAATTGGTTGTACTTTGGCTGCGATCATGGAGGGGAGTTTTGTAAAATTGTGTGAAACGCATTTAAAAAATGGCATCGAAGCTCTACAAGAAACTGGAAGAGTGTTCCTTTCTGTACATTTCACTAAATTTCGAAAAGCCACTGTAAGCATGAGAAAACTAGAAAAGTGCACCAAGTGAGAAGAACATGAGAAATACGCTGCACTTGAAAATTGTAAATCGTCAGTACGTCAATTGCTGCCGCCAGCTGTAGGAATGAACACCCTGTAATAAAACTGTCCAATTCATAGCCAGATAATTAAAAAAATTAAACTGAAAAAAACGTTAAGCTCCCAAAGTGCGTATTTCCTTAGTTTTTTTGCACCACACAGCAAAACATGAACCTCTAATTCGTAAGCTAATACTAAATGGCGACATTAACATTGAAAAAAATCAGTTAAATTATAAAGTTAACGGTCCACACATGTTAGAAAATACACTGCATCAGGATTATTAAACTTCATTGGTGAGATTTTAGGCAATGAAGATGAAAAAATTCTCCATGAGAAATAATTTTCCTTTGTGGCAGACGAATCCACTAGCGTTTCTTATCAAAGTGAAATATCTTTTCTGGTTTTTGATGTTGCCCTATCTTCACCTTTTGAAGTGAAGGAAAGGATTTTAGTCTGGATGAACTGATTACTACAGCTGAATATATTTTTACAGCAATATTGACAGTGAACTAAAGAAATTAAAATTTTCTTATGGAAAGTTAGTACCATGCTCTTTCAGTGGTGTTCCTAATTTTAGTGGTGCTGTCACTGGGGTCCACACTCAGCTGTTAGGGAAAAGAGGGACACGAGTAGTTATACATTCAATGCAGAGGACATGATTTGCCAGTTGCTGTCACCAACTGTCAGAATGAATATCCTACTCGTATAATAAAATGCACATTGCATATTGTTAAGGGCATTCATAAACTTTTTCATAAACGGATAAACGACTGCGCTTTATAACAACCTCTTTTAAAATTATCTGAAGCCATTGACATCTGCTGATCAGGTAACTTTCGCACGGTTCATGCTGTATTCCTATGGTAGAGGTTCATTATGATAGCATGTACATAAGGATGGTGTGAAGTTAACAAGTTTGGTTGGATGATATTGTTATAAATGATGAGTTACAATATCATTATTTTTTACAGACGAATGGAAAAACTTGTAAAAGCCGACCTCTGGGAAGATCAGCTTGGATTCCGTGGAAATGTTGGATCATGAGAGGCAATACCGACCCTAAGACTTATCTTAGAAGCTAAATTAAGGAAAGGAAAACCTATTTTTCTAGCATCTGTAGACCTGCAGAAAGTTTTTGACAACGTTGACTGGAACACTCTCTTTAAAATTGTGAAGGTGATAAGGGTAAAATACAGATAGCGAAAGGCTATTTACAATTTATACAGTAACCAGGTGGCAGTTATAAGAGTAGAGGGGCATGAAAGGGAAACAGTGATCGAGAAGGGAGCGAGACAGGGTTGTAGCCCATCCAAGACGTTATTCAATCTATATATTGAGCAAGCTGTAAAGGTAACAAATGAAAAATTTGGAGCAGGAATTAAAATCCCCGGAGAAGTAATAAAATCTTTGAGGTTTGCTGATGACATTGTAATTCTGTCAGAGACAGCAAAGGACCTGGAAGAGCAGCTGAACGGAATGGCAGTGTCTTGAAAGGAGGATATAAGATGAACATCAACAAAAGCGAAACGAGGATAATGGAATTTAGTCGAATGAAATCAGATGTTCCTTAGGGGATTAGAATAGGAAATGAGATACTTGAAGTAGTTAAGGAGTTTTCCTATTTGGGGAGCAAAATAACTGATGATGGTCGAAGTAGAGAGGATATAAAATGTAGACTGGCAATGGCTAGGAAAGCGTTTCTGAAGAAGATAAATTTGTTAACATCGAGTATAGATTTAAGTGTCAGGAAGTATTTCCTGAAAGTATTTGTTTGGAATGTAGCCATGTATGGAAGTGAAACATGGACGATAAATAGTTTAGAGAAGAACAGAATAGAAGTTTTCGAAACATGGTGTTACAGAAGAATGCTGAAGATTATCTGGGTAAATCACGTAAGTAATGAGGAGGTACTGAATAGAATTGGGGAGAAGAGGAGATTGTGGCACAACCTGACTAAAAGAAGGGACCACTTGGTAGGACACGTTCTGAGGCATTAAGGAATCACCAATTTAGTATTGGGCGGTAAAAATAATAAAGGCAGACCAAGAGATGAATACACTAAGTAGATTCAGTCATTGTGCCTTTAGTGAATTTGGACAATACATTAAATATTGTGTCAAATTTAAGTGACATTTTACAAAACCATCACTCAAAATTTCAACTACCTTTACTTGTTTCTGAAACTATGGGACATTGAAAATATATCAACTGTCTCTGCGCTCCAATGAAAATAGTGCAGAAAATGAAACTTTAAATAAAATTTAAAGATTGCAACAGAAGTTAAAAGTGGGTATGAGGAACTAGAAACAAACTATGAGAAATGCAAGGAAATTAATGGAAAGTGTGACTAATGAATGTGGGTAATAGCTCAGTGCAAAGCTATAAAAGTGATAGATCTATGTGCATATTTTGAAATCTTTAAGACATTTTAAGAATTTAGTGATGATGTTTCGAAGGACCTGTGCTTGACATTGGGACTTTAGAACGCTGGTGCACTCTTTTGAGTATGTTCTTCATAATAAATTAGATGATTTATCTTTGATGTTGCTTCTTTTATCTTATGAACTGGCATCAGCATGAACCTCTAAGGACACTCACTGAATGGATGCTGTGGATTTTTGTTTCCACTACCAGTGTATCAAGGTCCTGCAGCACAGTGAATAGTTGATGACAAAAGTAAGAAATAGGATGGGGCAGGATACACTTCAAGCTCGTTTGAAGGTGTCAGCAGAAAGGGATGAGGAGCCCACAGAAACTTTCATTGATGATGTCATCAAAAGATATGCTGCGAAAATGCCTCGAAGCATTAGTTGGCTATAAACGTATGTTATTGTACGCAACAACATTTGTTTATTGATGCTCGTAAAGTTTTTTTCTTTAACATGATTAACGTAGGCTACAGATCGTATTGGTCGTTGTTTCTCCGTTGCTAAGTAAAACTGTTCGCTCCATATGACGCGAGATCCACAGATACTCTTTAACAATGTCTTAATTGTCTTCAGTCTTAATATTATGTATGTCCAAACCTTCCTTGTCACAACTAACCGTCCATGAATTTACTTCCAAGTTAAATAGTCACTGTTCATTAACTTTTGATGAGCAGTTACCAAATATTCATTGAATGATGGAGGCGACATGTTGAATTTCCACTTTTGATGAACAATTTTATTGTTCCTTTTCGCTAAATACTTTATAAACATCACGCCACACGCACACACGATTAATTAGCACTGGCAGTCCTGTTAGTTTCAAGTATCGTGATAATTACGATAGCTTTAACCCTCGGCGTAATTATATCTTCTTCTTCATGTATTCGTGTCAATGTCTCCTACTCGAGACTAAACGTGTATTATAGTCTTTTGAAACTTTGTCCATTCCTTTCTATAAGTTCACTTATGTGAATTTTGAGTCCAATATTGCCTACTTCCGTTAATAAAGTCCAACAACTCGGTACACACAGTCAGCACACTATCTCGGTTCAAGTCTCTAGTCTAAATATCAGTTCACAAAATCCGTGCATCTACGTCACGCAACAACGACTCTTGAAAGTAAAACAATCACGTCGCGCTCCGTTCGCTCAACTATGGCAAGAGCTGCTCTCGAATGACGTGATAGCACGATACCTAGCAAGCGACTTACTTTTTCCGTGAATGAGTATTGTTGTTGTTGTTGTGGTGGTCTTCAGTTCTGAGACTGGTTTGATGCAGCTCTCCATACTACTCTATCCTGTGCAAGCCTCTTCATCTCCCAGTACCTACTGCAACCTACATCCTTCTGAATCTGCTTAGTGTATTCATCTCTTGGTCTCCCTCTACGATTTTTACCCTCCACGCTGCCCTCCAATACTAAATTGGTGATTTCTTGAGTATTGCAGACGCATTGAATTTCTTCGTTGCGTTTACAACTCTCTTTAAACGTAAAAGTTATCTCTGGCCGACATTTCTGTTGACTTAACTTTCATGGTATTAATTTGCAATTATTACTTAGATGTTTGGCAAATAACTAAAGATGACCTTTCTTTCTTCTTCTTTACTACCAAAACACACTCTGTAATTCTTAATGTTGATGTTTAGCAAGACTTTCTGGAGTTATATCATCGGTAAAGTTGTCGTACCAGTCAGGATAACTTTTCCCTACTTTACATCATGATGGTCTTTCCTAATTGGGTTTTGAGGTTCATTAGGGTGTTACACCAGCGAAGAGTTAATTCCCAAAAGAAAGAAAATAGAAACTAAAATGATAAACGCTGTTGATGACATCTCAGCGAAGTTCCAGACTCAACTAAAACAAAAAAGGGCGTCAGCCACAATTACATCACAGGTTAGAGACAAAATTTGGGCACTCGAACTAGGTCAAGCAAGGCTTCATGGACAAAATGAAGAGCTCAGGACAGAAAACGCCACACTCAGAAAAGAACAAGCGGTTGAAAACGCACCAGATGCCCAGGAACGCATTCTGCGCATGGAACAAGAAATAGCGGAACTCAGATCAGAAAATCAGGGACTAAAGTCAGAAAATAAACCCCACCCACTTTCATTTGCAGCGGTTGCGGCTGCCGATCCGATTGCAAAACATAAAAGCAAAGTACAGGAACGCATTCAACAAACAAAAGCTAAACAGTCCAAACACTTTTCTTTAAATCAGATACCAACCAAGATGCGAGAACCATTAAAGAAACCAGCACTAAAACAATTAACCCCAAGCAAGACAAATTAAAAATAAAATCAGTCAGGTTAACAGCAAACACCGTTGTAATTGAAACAGAATCACAATTTAACAGCACAGCTTAAGGGCATTAGGTGTGAAGGCCCCAAGAACTTCAGACCCCTGCTGGCAGTCCACCATGTCTCAACATGTTTAACTGATCAGGAATTCTTAAAAGAGCTCTAAAAAATAAACCTGAGTGAACACATTACTGAAGACGAGTTCGATAGCGAAGTTAAAACAAAATTTAAAACAGGGCAAAAGGGTAAAAGGACAGTAAGCAATATTCTAGAAGTGTCGGCAAGAATACATTACTTATGCTTCAAAAAGGAAGAGTTTTTATTCATTTTGTATCTTTGTATATCAACAAGTTTGTTGCTGTACATAAATGTTTTAATTGTTGGGGCTTCGGTCACCCATCGAAACGTTGCGAAAAGGATCCAGTATGCGGGAGATGTGTAAAACCGAGACACAAAAAGTCAGAATGCAGGCAGGAGAATCCCTTAGGGTGTACACCATTCAAACACAGAAACAGAACATACGATAAGACAGGGGGTCAGACTGTCCTACATATAAACAGCTCCACGAAAGGCAAATGCAGCGCACTGAGTACGATTTTCTGGGCAACGACCATTAATAAGGAGTGCTACCGTAACTGTCAGAAACCCACCCCCTTAACACACGCAGGAACAGACGTAACTAATAACACAAACAGGCAAAGATACAAATCGCCGTCGACTAGGATGAGAGGTTGGCGGCGAGCCGTTGCACATGGGGATATTACAAGCCCTAAATCCAGACACTAATACTAATGTAATACCTCAGCTCTGGGAGACAATACAGTTTAGGTACTTCAGCATTACCGACTACATAGACGATATGTGCATGCAAGGTGCAATTGAATACGAAGTTAACAGGTACCTGAAATATCACATTTTTGATTGGGCCATCTTCCAGGCTGGTCTCCTTTTACGTGTTGACGAATTGGAAGACGAAATACTGCGAGACAGTACAGAGAAACATCCTGAGAATGAAGATGCCACTGAGTTCTCAAGAAATCCAGAACCACAGGCAAACACAAAGACAATTGCACACTACCCACGCAACAAGTTGAATATAATACAACCAAATGTAGACCGTATATTACACCAGTTTGTTTTGTCTACGGGGGTAGCTCATACAGTCACTACGAAAAACAAAACAGTAAGGTAGCTGAACAGAAAGATACATCCTGTACCGGCACAACACAAAACACAACCACCCCAGAAACAGCGATACTACAGTCACATTTCACGAACAAGTCTCCGATAGAGATCGAAAACAACAAGTCACTATCAGGGGAAATGCTCAGCGAAAACACATCAAACTCCACACTACCAGAAACCATAAAGCAGGAAAGACATGCTGTGCTACAGAATTGCTCGAAATCGGGGCAACAAACATACAGTCAACAACACCAACAAAACACAGTCAAGGACCCCAAGCTGAATACCGTTAATTACGCAAACTACGAAAACTTAGAAGCTAACCTACGGCTTAGCGGACTACAAAACAAGGATATATTTCAAACAGCTCTTCGCTACGTAACACGAACTAAACATGAAAACGGGGATAAAACCTGCTTTTCAACTACGGAAAAAACAGGATGATCCTAAGAGTTGAAAATCTCCCAACGAACCCCAAAGAAATGTGTAAGCTGTTAGAAGAGGGCCGGCCAATGTCGCCGAGCGGTTGTAGGCGCTTCAATTTGGAACTGCGCGACCGCTACGGCCGCAGGTTCGAATCCTGCCTCGGGCATGGATGTGTGTGATGTCCTGAGGTTAGTTAGGTTGAAGTATTTTTAAGTTCTAGGGGACTGATGACCTCATATGTTAAGTCCCACAGTGCTCAGAGCCATTTGAACCATTTTGTTGGGAGAGGCATGTGTGCGAAAGGGAGAGGGCCTAAACCTAGAGAAAGTATGTAAGGGCTTCGTGGGAGTACATGAACGCGTGTTTCTGGATTTTAAAGAAACCTCACCTAAGTGGTTTTCCTTCACTAGATATCCCTTCTAAAGGTAATACAACTAAATACCCTAGTAAACCCTAGTAAACATGGAACTAGGTAGGCTCTTAAAAGAAACAAAATCAGATATCACCTGCATTCAGGAACCTTTTCTGCGAGGCGGGAAGATTTCAGGGCTCCCCCTTACATTACATCACAATAGAAGGAACTCCAGACGCGAAAGCCTCGCAGTAACACAGGTCACCCAGGTTTGCTCTGAACACATTGCCACAGCAGAAATAACAGACGGACAATGTATGGCTCATGTCGTCTATTTACGCTCAGTACTCGTATGATATAGAACCTTTCTTAGACAAAATAAAAGACATGGCACGACACTCAGAAAGAAAAAGGCTGCTCATTCTAACCGATACCAACGCAGAATCCCCTTGTGGAACTTAGACAGAACTGACGACAGAGGGCAACTAGTGATTGACGTAGTAAAGGAATGCAACCTCTTCATACTGAATAGGGAGAGTCAGCCACCTACCTACCGCGGAGACGCCGTTGGTGTAACATAGACCTTTCTCTAGGGAACGTAAAATCTCTTCCACTAGTCAACACATGGAGGGTATTAAATAGAGTCACACACAGCGACCACAAAGCAGTCGTCATAACCACGGACAGATATGTCAATACGCATAACATGGACCACGAACAGCAGCATTTACTCATAGGAAGAGCCGACTGGCTAAAAGTTCGAGATATTGTTGAGGCGTCGTCGTTACAAAAAATGGTTCAAATGGCACTGAGCACTATGGGACTTAACTTATGAGGTCATCCGTCCCCTAGAACTTAGAACTACTTAAACCTAACTAACCTAAGGGCATCACACATATCCATGCCCGAGGGTGGATTCGAACCTGCGACCGTAGCGGTCGCGCGGTTCCAAACTGTAGCGCCTAGAACCGCTCGGCCACCCCTGCCGGCTTCGTCGTTACACACTGTTCAAGGCAACATAGATTACAAAACGCATGTACCGATAGAGGGCTGACAAAGAGCACAGGAAACAACTATACCACGGGCAAAAACTGGGCGGCGACAGAAACAACCGTGGTCGACAGAACTGGCAAGACTAAGGATGGATTCACGGGGCAAAAGAAAGTACTACCAAGAAACAAAGACAGCTCCTGAAAGACAGATAAGACTTGGTCCGTATCGTGACGCTAAACATAAATACCAAAAACAGCTAAAAACAACAAGGCAAGATTACTAGGCCAATTTTGTCAAAACGCAGCTCCAGAACGACTTCTGGGGACAACCATACAAGATAAAACAGAACGAGTTAAGACACCGACAGTTCCGTCAACACTGAAGCAAGCTGACCAGAGGATGGAGAAGCACAGCAGAATATCTTCTAAACAGGCACCTCCCATATGATGACCCCCATAAGACGAACGACAACACGCTGACCCAGGAGAAAGGATAAGGCAACCATACATCAGTGATAGTGTAACCATGCCATTCGCGCAAGAAGTCGCGACGGCAATCAGCAGGCTTAAAAACCGAAAACTATCCGGCCCAGACGAAATACCTTCAGGAATATTAAAACAAACAGTAACACAGATCACACCTTTGTTACTAATATGTTCAACGAGGCACTACTAATAGGCAGAATTCCAAACCTCTGGAAAACTGCTAATCTAGTAATGATCAGGAAATCACAAACCAAGAGTCAACAGAGCCCAAAAAGTACCGACCTAACTGCCTCTGCCGGCCCGTGTGGCCGAGCGGTTCTAGGCGCTACAGTCTGGAACCGAGCAACCGCTACGGTCGCAGGTTCGAATCCTGCCTCGGGCATGGATGTGTGTGATGTCCTCAGGTTAGTTAGGTTTAATTAGTTCTAAGTTATAGGCGACTGATTACCTCAGAAGTTAAGTCGCATAGTGCTCAGATCCATTTGAACCATCTAACTTCCTCTTAAACTGTAACGTCCCCTTAGAAAAATTATACATGACTGTGCTTAAACTCAATATTCTTCGCTCAACGCAGTCTGACTTCCAATAATCCGTACAAAAAAATGGCCCTGACTAACAATAACCTATACCTTTCATGAATCACTTACCTCACAAAAATCTTCGTTATTCGAACTACTGCAATACAGCGAGCACCACTACTGCCAGCTAAATAAAAGATTCTAACTACTGAAGGGACTAACTACTGATAGGCGTAGTTAGCAAAATGAAAGATTTTGATAAAGAACAAACAATGTCATGACATCCAGTCTTACAAATGTACTGTCTCTGATGGACACACGTCCAGATCATCCGCTCTCGAAACTCAGCCATCTCTCTCCCCACTTCTACCACTGCTGGCGACTCACCTTCAACTGCGCAACGCTATGCGCTGTTAACAGCCAACTGCCCAACACTACAATAGCGACTATTTCAACAATGCCACCCAGCCACGGATTGCACGCAGCACAGCCAGTGATTTTCAAACAGAGCGCTACGTGGCGTTGGCGTTACCAATTTAAGAACCTAAAGAGCCTACTTACTAAACACTCTCGACAAGGTACAGGAAAGGCTCCTGTGTGACCGTTGACAATCGCACAGACGCCTCCTCGGCTTAACGCCCTATCAATTCGGCTCCAGGGAAAGCAGATCAATAGAAGACGCCGACAATCAACTGACAGTTAAGAATAGCATCAGCGACAAATACGTGGCCGCCATAATAATCGACATAGTCGGGGCTTTTGACAACTTGTGATGTCAATCCCTCTTCAACAGGTTAAGGAAAATGAAGCTTTCAACTTCCCTCTGCAATAGCCTCCTCAACTACTGCAGAGGCAGAATGACGGAGTGGAGGGCTGGTACACGAAAGGTTATCAACAGTATAACAAAGGGAAGCAAACAGGGTTCGATCTGAGGACCAATATTCTGGGACATCGCAATCGAGCCCTTGCTGAACACCCTGGACAGTAACGGCAGGGTAAGAGGTATGATGGCTTACGCAGATGACCTACTCGCAGTAGCGTCAGCCAACTCGAGGGCAGTACTGGAGACAAGAGGTACGCAACTGCTTCATAAAATTAACAGTTGGTGCAAAGAAAATAAAAATACCTCCCAACAAAACTGTATATTTACTCCTTAGTGGGACACTACAGAGGAATCAAATTCTGGATTTAGACAATACAAGCATACAGAGGAAGCAAGACACACGTTATCTAGGACTGCATCTTGACGAAAAACAGACGTCCAACCATCATATCAAACTGACAAAGCCTCCAAAACTATGCACAATGTAGCAAGACTCAACACAACTCAGTACAAATTACCTATTAAGACCATAAGGACATACCACACTACGATATTTGAATCCATCGCATGCTTCGCCGCAAGTGCTTGGGCTCACAGACTGGACATACAGACTAACAAGACAGTTGCAAGACGGGGTCAACGTAGTGTACTCCTGAGAATGAGCGGAGCCTTCAACACCACGTCACTAGAGGGACTTGCCGTTGCGATGGGGACCTGCCCTATAGACATAACAAAACGTTACTGAGCTGCACTTTACTGGCTTAAGACGGTCAGGCTCGATGAAGTCTCCGAAATTTCGGGAACCATCATTACGAACAAAACACAAATGAAACAATGGCGGATTCAAACATGGCAGAGAGAGTGGGACGCATCCGACAAGGATCGCCGAATACATTCTTTCTTTCCTGATATACGCGAAAGATTGCAACTGAAACATGTCGACCCAAACCGGGGGATGGTCCATTTCCTGACGGGCCACGGGCCGTATCCGTTACACTTAAACCGCATGGGACTAACTAACGATGAAGTTTGCGTTTGCGGGGAAACTGGGACGCCAGGACATATCACACTGTTATGCAACACCCTAGCACAAGTGAGACCTATACAGAACAATGGCCGACCGAAGTAGCAGAGTGGTTCTAGGCGTTTCAGTTTGGAACCGCGCGACCACTACGGTCGCAGGTTCGAATCCTGCCTCGGAAATTGTGTGTGATGTCCTTAGGTTAGTTAGGTTTAAGTAGTTCTAAGTTCTACGGGACTGATGACCTCAAATGTTAAGTCCCATAGTGCTCAGAACCATTTGAAACAGAACGACAATGACATTGCCAGAAAATATGTAATCTCAATGATTAAAACACAATAAATTGTGTAGCCGATGTTGTACCGAACACTCTGCAGCGCTAAACCCCATATGGAAGGAGGTGTAGACAACCATAAACAAGACAACAAACTACATGGGAGGACACAAGCACGACCACAGTTTCCGAAACCGAGGAAGGAACGCTAAGCGGAAGGATCAGTACGTAAGGGACCAAAACCAACAACGCATGACACTGCAAGCCAGAACACAGACACAAACAACACAACAGGAAGTAACAATAATAAAACAGACAGACACCGACGCCACATTTTAAGACGGCAGCAATAAGGCAACGTCGCTTGGGAGTAGAGGGCTCGAAGTAGTTTTATTCTGAGGCTCTTCCTTCCCAACAACTTACTGCGTAGTGTTTAAAGTATACTGCACACGATCAGTAATGTATTACTCGTCTTACTGTGTTCAGACAGAAGTCTACAATATTGAAAGACACAATCAATGAATTTTATATATCGAATGTATTTTCTGTACAAAGTATGTATAAAAATAAAAATGTTATGCATTAAGTTATTTAAGGAATAATGCATTCAAGTAGCAAGGAACTACATTCTATTTCTACTATACAATTTACAAACATAAGTGTATTTCTCATGTAAAGCTAAAGTTTATGTATTCCAAGTAGAAATGCTCAATCAGTATTTATTCTGTATAATGCCAGGTGTCTGTATCTAAGGTGTCATACAGAATATACCACAACTACCAACAGTAGGCCAAACAGCTGCTGAGTATCATGTCGTGTCCTGATTTGCAGCAGCCCCCATAATGTACCAACCCACACAGACACTGTGAACGTACATAGGCACAAACCATTTCAGATGAGAATAGATCGAGGTTGTACGGAGACCTTATCACCTGCAATAGGCGGAAATAGGCCATTATCAACCAACATGCTACTTAGACTGTATTACACATCAAAAAACAGTATATCACTTCCCTCTACATACTGCAAACTATTTTCACCCCACTCACTGTATTACATTTTAATTTTTTTTCTTTTTCTTTGGCATTTGCATTTTATAAATTATATTCTCATCAACTTGGCAGAAACAAATCATATGGAACCATTTTAACAATTGTTAAGCATTCAATTCGCTGTAACCTTAGATAAATCTTTACATATTATTTTCTTTATATTATATAAAAAAAGAAAAGAGCATTAAGAACTGTTCACCAATAAGACTTAACAATGAGAAGACTTTGCTTTTAGATTTAGAAACATCCGACCTACCTTACATTTCAAGGCGGTGGGTTACTCCATAGTGTTAAATGAAATAAAGAAATAGGAAAGTACGACTACTCGATAACTCCATTCAGTCGAGTCGACTGACGAAAGAAACGAACGAAGAGCTTGCGGGCTCACTGGCCAGTGCGACGCGGGTGGCAATGCGGGAAGTCCCCCCCCCCCCCTCCTCCCCCCCTTCATCATGTATCAAATAGTTCAAATGGCTCTGAGCACTATGGGACTTAACTTCTGAGGTCATCAGTCCCCTGGAAGTAGAACTACTTAAACCTAACTAACCTAAGGGCACCATACACATCCATGCCCGAGGCAGGATTCGAACCTGCGGCCGTAGCGGTGGCGCGGCTCCAGACTGTAGGGCCTAGAACCGCTCGGCCACTCCGGCCGGCCATTATGTATCCGCCACTGGGATCACGGCCGGTGCAATCACAGACCGGTACGTGTGAAATGTCGTTTAATGGAAACTACACCGTAGGCAAAATGTTGTAACCGCAGAAAAGCCAAGTCTAAATGCAGTTGTTCTCAGACGATACACCAGAAATCATACGGGGAGATAGAGTTAACAGGGGACGCCAGGCGTGTCATAGGGGTCACAAAAGATAACGACGCAGCCAGATAGACGAGGCGGCGGTCCAAGCGGCCAGGCAGCTGCGCGTGATAAGCAAGGAAGCAGACTCAGCTATTAAGATAAACAGGGCGCTCTGGGCAGGTCCCTTAATAAGCAATAACTTGCAGTATCAACACTCTTGGCTAGAGGGAGAAGTCTGGGAGCGGAGAGAGAAAGAAAGAGGGCCCTAGGTGGGGACCGCACTACGTCATGAGGAGCCAATGAAGGGCTCAGGACGCAGTGCGTGACCATATAGGGAGAGGCCCCTCTACCCCTCCACCCAGCTTCTGAAGAAAAGTACTGAAGTTAATACTAAAACAATCCCTAATAAGGAAAAGTTGCACTCGACGCTACGTCATGCCAAGCGCTGGCGGGGTCGAAGGGGAAGAGCTAACAAAACTCGGAGGCACGCCGCTCCGGGGATCTCTCTCTCTCTCTCTCTCGGGTTTAGGCAGCGACGGTAGTCAGCGTGAGTAGCAGCCGACTTGGGCTGAGGGCGGGCTGCAGGCAGACAGTTGGAGATAGTCGCCGATGAGCGTTTAGGAAGCGACCGCGGGACTCTGACGTAGGGTGCTAGTGTGGGCAGCAAAGCGCTGGAAAGTTCTATCAGGCAGCCAGAACGGTGGAAGTCAGTCACCGTCTCTGTAATGGGCTTGGCTATTCTGTAGGTACAATCACTACGCAGTTAGGGTGATCTGTATTCTTTATGAATAAATTAGAACTTTTATAACGTCCATACGAGTTTACTTCTACCAACATCCTAGCCTTGTACCTTCACACCAGGGAATTTAACATCTTAGCCAGATCAAAAGTCTCCCTCTCAATTAGGTCAACCGGCTAATTCCCGTTTACGAACCGTGTCGCTCAATCCCTCGCAAAACCCACGCTTGGGACGCGACATAAATAAAAGTTTTGGTGCCAGGTGTGGGGTACCACAAAGGCATATAGGCAAAAAGGAGATAGGAGCCAGTAGATTTTGCTACAGCGACTGTGGCAATTAACAGGAAGTTGTGGCGACTCGCAACTTTCAGCATTAGTAGCCCCACTACGACAGAGTCCAGAGAAGTAGTCCTCGCGGGTGCAGGGCAACGCAGGATAGCGGCAGCACGACGCGGAGCGACGAGGCACAGATGTGCCTAAGCAGCCAGCGTTCGAGACCGGGGATCCGGGCCGAGCAGCGGCAGCAGCCGTAGCAGCGGCAGCCGAGGCGAGCGACGGGGTCGGCACAGCCCAGCAGAGCGGCGGCCGACGCATCGCGGCAGCGCGGAACAGCGCGGGCATAGAGAGCACAGAGACAGCGCGGAGCAGCGCGGCACAACGCGGGACAACGCGGATCAGCGGAACAGACGGCGCACCACAAGAGAAGCGGTACATATAAAATTATATTAAGAATTTTGTATCTTGTATTGTAAAGTGCTAACATAGTTAAGTTGGTAAGATGGCCCAAACTAACGAAGTTCCGTCATCCTCCAGTAGCGGTAAGATATCAGTGAAAGAAGCCTTGTGTATAGTTCCAAAAGTGTTCGAAGGAAATAAGAGAGATCTTAGGGAGTTTATTGAAAATGTAGACGCTGCATTTGAACTTGTGAAACCGGAGGAACACGAAACGTTACTGAAGTTTGTTAAAGCCAAAATAACCGGAGAGGCCAGATCGAGGCTGCAAGTAAGGGAACGCACGGGGACATGGCAGGAAGTAAAACATGTTATAGAGGAAAATTATGCGAGTAAGCGTACCATTGACTACTACGCGTGCAAGATATTTCTATCGAGACAGGGACAAGGAGAGCCAATTGCGACATGGGCAAGCCGAATAGATGAAATGCAAAGGGATTTCAGGGAAGCAGTAAGCAGAGTTACGGCTAGGGAGAACTTAAAGGGCGCAATAGAACTGGTTGATTCACTAGGAAGAGCATGCTTTATACAAGGGTTAAGCAATGATAGAATACAGACGATAGTAAGAAGTAGAGGCGATGAAATCACGCTAGCAGCGGCCGTGGAACTAGCATTGCAAGAAGAAAGTGCAATACTGTCAATGAAAGAGCGGGGACTAGCCCCAAGAGTAACTTTCAACCGGGGAAAGGAAACGGTGAAGAATACCAGAGATATTAGAGATTTGAAATGTTTCAATTGTGGATTGAGAGGGCACATGGCAAGCAAGTGTAGAAAGAATAGGCCAGAGGGAAGAGTACGGATAATGACGGGCAAAGAGTTTACCAATTTTTGTTACGGGTGCGACAAGCCAGGACATACAGACGCGGAATGCCGGGTAAGATTAAGAAAAATTCAGCCGATAGATACAAGAGACTTTAGAGGAAATCGTAGGGAAGCTGATGGAGGGTTACGAGAGTGGAGGTGCCCACAATGTAATCTACCAGGGAACTGTGGAGTTCCGTGTACGAGGGTAAAAGACGTTGCTTGTTTCAAGTGTAAGCGGCCGGGACATTACGCGAAAGATTGTCACGCAGGGCCCTGGCACGCATGGAGAAAAGGCAGGGTGCCAGTATCGAGCAAAACCGGTAAAGTGGTACAGGGAAACTAAGAGGCGGCAAGGCCGCACAGTCGGGCCTTGTTGCGATAGGTAAACCCCCAGTTAGGGTAATCGACTGTGCAACAGAAAATGACGTTTTGGTTTTATACTGCATAGAATTAAAAAGATATTTGAAGTTGCTAATAGACACTGGAGCACAGTTGTGTCTGCTCAAGAGAACGAGTATTCCGATAAATAGTACACTTGCAATTAATGAAGCCGAAAGGCTTCGGCTAAAAGGTGTAACCAGCGAGGCCGTCAGCACAATAGGTACGGTACAGGTACACTTAAGTGTGGACGGTTCTGAGCAAGTAGGGCAAAAATTTCACGTGTACGGGAGAGGATTAGATATTCCGTACGACGGACTGATAGGCAGAAATTTCTTGACAGAGCATAGAGTTAAGTTAGACTATGCAGGTAAAATAGTGAGACTAAAAGGGCGAGATATACCCTTAGTAGTAGAGGAAGAGCCAAAGGGACATGAGAACGAACAAGATTCAGAAGTAGGCGGGGAAATAGGGCTCCGAGAGGAAAAAATAATGTTATTAAAGGTGGAAGGAAATGTAAAAAGGGGAATCGAAAAGGAAATGATTATTCCTAGGCAGGAGATTGCACAAGGGGTACATGTACCTGAAGCGTTAGTAAAAGTGCGAAATGGGAAATGCATAGTAAGTGCATTAAACTTGTCAGAAGACAGAGTGCAGTTAGGAAACGTCAGGTTAATGACGGAAGAATTAGAAAAAGTAGGGAAAATACGCGAAGTAAAATGTTGTACTAATGTCATAGGAAAGACATAAAGTCGTACTAGTGTGTTGCGAAGGCAATTAAGAATGGATCATTTGAACGCTGAAGAGAAAAGCGCTCTAGCAGAGGTTTGCGCGGAATATGGAGATGTATTTCATCTACCAGGGGACAACCTGTCCTATACTTCCGCAGTGAAGCACAGAATACCGATTGCACCGGAACACGCGGGAAAGGTAGTAAACGCTAGACCGTACAGGATCCCGGAAGCGCAAAAGGAAGTGCTAAGGGAGCAAATAGAGCAGATGCTAAGAGATGACATAATTGTCGAGAGTAAGAGCGCTTGGAACGCACCGTTACTGTTAGTTCCAAAGAAGCTAGACGCTAGTGGCAAACAGAAATGGAGAATCGTAGTGGACTACAGACGATTAAATGATATCACTGTAGGCGATGCATTTCCACTACCGAATATCTCCGAGATACTGGATCAGTTAGGGCAAGCTAAGTACTTCTCGACGCTTGACCTCGCAAGCGGGTACCCAAGCGGGTACCATCAAATATTGACGGACGAGAAGGACAGAGAGAAAACGGCATTTAGCTCAAACTATCAGCATTACGAATACAAACGAATGCCGATGGGACTGAAGGGAGCCCCAGGATGTTTTCAGAGACTGATGAATACAGTCTTGGCAGGTTTACAAGGAGTGAAATGCTTTATATATCTAGACGACATAGTATGCTATGGGAAAAACCTGCAGGAGCATAACGAAAAGCTCCGGGAAATATTTGACAGGTTGCGAGAGCACAATTTGAAGCTACAACCAGACAAGTGAGAATTCCTGAGGAAGGAAGTAATCTTCCTAGGTCATTGCATCTCTGACAAAGGAATATCACCAGATATGGCGAAGGTGGAGAAGGTGAAGTTCTTCCCACAGCCAAAGACAACTAAGGAACTAAAAGGGTTTCTCGGATTGATAGGTTACTACCGCCGTTTCATTGCTAACTTCAGCAAGATTGCGAAACCTCTCCATGAGCTCTTAAAAAAGGGAGTGGAGTACCGATGGAGCGAACGTCAGAACAATGCGTTCGAAGAACTAAAAGAGAAATTAATAAACCCTCCGTTACTTCAGTACCCTGACTTTACGAAACCGTTCATCATTACAACGGATGCGAGTAACGCAGCCTTGGGTGCAGTGTTATCGCAAGGTAAGAAAATTGGCGAAGACTTGCCCATCGCATATGCATCTAGAGCATTGAACAAAGCCGAACTAAATTATAGCACAACGGAAAAAGAGTTGTTGGCTATAGTTTACGCAGTAAAACAGTTCAGACCATATGTATATGGCAGAAAGTTCACTGTAGTGACAGACCATAAGCCACTAACGTGGATATTTAGTGTCAAAGATCCGAGTTCGAGACTCCTGAAGTGGAGACTGAAACTCGAGGAGTATGATTATGAAGTAATATACAAGCCAGGAAAGTTAAATAGTAATGCGGATGCGCTGAGTAGAATAAGGCATGAAGGGAAGGAAGAGATAGATGCGAAGCAGAAGGTGGAGACAGAGATCTCGGCAGCAAAAGCAAATGGGGGAGAAAGTTCCGTAAACGTGCGGCAAGCACAAGTGTCGAGTGAAATGGAACAGGAAACGGATAGTGGTTAGGAAATTAGTCCCGAAGAAAAAGAAAATATACTAAAGGAAATGCATGACAATCCCTTGGGAGGTCACCAAGGAATGCACAGGACACTCGAAAGAATTAAAGCATACAAGCAGTGGCGCGGAATGAAGCGTGACATTGAAAATTACATTAGGAAATGCCCATCGTGTCAAAAGAATAAAAACACGCAAATGAAAACTAGGATGCCCTTAGAAATTACAGACACAGCAGAAACAGTATTCGGAAAGTGTGCGATGGATATAGTGGGTCCACTAGATGTATCTAATACAGGAAAAAGGTACATGTTAACATTCCAAGACGATCTGAGTAAATTTACCTTAGCAATCCCAATTGACAAACAAGATGCCGAAACAGTAGCTGAGGCATTTGTGGAAAACGTAGTATTAAGGTATGGAATTCCATCAGTATTATTAACAGATCAAGGGTCTAACTTTCTGAGTGATGTATTTAAAAGTGTATGTAAATTGTTGAAGGTAAAGCGTATAAATACTACAGCGTACCACCGTGAATCAAATGGTGCACTAGAAAGAAGTCATAGAACTATTGTAGAGTATCTCAGACACTTTGTAACAGGAGATCAAAGTTCTTGGGACAAATGGGTACCGTATGCAATTTTTGTGTTCAACACTACACCACACAGCAGCACAGGATACACACCATTTGAATTACTATACGGAAGAAAGGTTAACATACCAGGAGTACTGCAGCAAGAAACACAGCAGGTAAGTCACAATTATGAAATGTATGTAAATAAACTAAGAGCGAGAATGCAGGAAGCCCACAGAGTGGCCAGAGACTCGATTATAAGAAGTAAGAAAATCAGTAAGGAACAGTATGACATGAAACAAAATCCAAAAAACTTCAAGGTAGGAGATAAAGTATTACTGCACAATGAGTCGGTGAGACGGGGTAGATCTCGGAAATTAGATTCACAATGGAGAGGTCCATTTGAAGTAGTAAAAGTGGAAGGTCCTAACGTAGTAATAAAAGTTAAAAGAAATAAGGAAACAAAAGTACATGCCAACAGGCTGAAACAATTCTTTTAAATTTCAGGTATGGCACTCAAGTGGCAGGTGGTGAAATTCGTCATAGTGATAACAGCATACTACATCACTGCATCAGAGCATGCAACAAATGAGTACCAAGTGGCGCCATTTCCGAGTTCATCAGGACTATATTACGATAATAGAGGACAGGTAGAAATATACAGTACCACATGGAGAATAGTCACATACGTAAATCTAGATATAATAACAGAAAGGTTTCAGAATGCAGAGAGGTATGGTAGGGCAGCGGTACAAAGGTGCCGAGAAACACTAACACAATTAAATGTAGGATTAATAGAATGCAGGGTACTAGACCAACAAGTAACCCATCATGTGGAAAAAATCACAGGATTGCAACTTTTAGTACAGCAGCTAACGAAACACGAGACCAGAAGGAAGAGAGGAGTATTCAACTTCGTCGGGCAGGTAAGTAAAATACTGTTCGGGACGTTGGACGAAGCAGATGCAGCATACTATAAGGAAAGAATAGACGCTATGGAGAAAAACTCAGAAGGGTTGTTGAGGCTAACAAAGGAACAGGTGGCAGTGGTAAGAGCCACATTGGCGGGAGTAAACAGGACGGTATATACACTAGAGTCAAATGAGCACGTTCTGAAGACAGGTATGCAAAGACTAGAACGATTCATGAAGGAATACGTGAAGGAAACCGATATAGGGTTTAAACGTGTAGCGTCCTTCGCCACAGTAACAGAGCAAGTATTACAACTATCGGCAGTGTTTGGTCAGATCGAAGAGGAATACGAACAAATGATAAATGCCATTGTAAATGCTCAGAAGGGAATACTACAGCCTCATATAATTAATCCAGTCCAAATTGTAAAATACCTAAGTTTAATACGGGAAGAACTAAAAGATGTGAAGTTTCCTGTTCCTCTTACGGAGTCCTCAGGTTATCTATTGTTAAGAATAATTGATTTAGATGTTTTCATCTCGGGTAGCATACTAGGATATGTAATTAATATTCCATTAATAAATAATAACAATTTCAATTTGAATAGAGTACTCCCACTACCAAAAGAAATTCCAAACATGAAAGGTAAATATGTGTACATACAGCCAGAGAAAGAATTCTTACTAATAGATGAATCCAAAAGGCAGTACGCGAAACTTTCCGCGGAGGAACTAAAATGCAAGGAGCTAAGTAAAAATAGGAGACTGTGCAAACAAGCATTCGCCTTGCTGTCAACATTCGACCACGAAGAGTGCGAAGCCAAATTGTTGCAACCGGTAAGAGAAATTCCGGAAGATTGTGTGCGAAAAATAGTCGCACTGAATCAGAGCCTTTGGACTCATCTAAACAGTAACGAATGGCTATATGTAGCACCGAAGGAAGAAGGCTTAACAGTATTGTGTGGAAGGGAACCACCAAAGGATCTAGTAATAAAAGGGGTAGGAAAAATTAGTTTTTACAGTAAATGTAAGGGGTATGGCACTAGAGTGTTCATACAAACAGAGAGTGATCCAGAGTAATGTGACGAAGAAAGACATAGTTCCGCAGATCAATCTAGAATTCGATTGTTGCGTGGTAAACAAGGAAAAAAGGAATGTCTCAACGTTAGCATTAGATTTGCCATTGGACCAGGTAATAACACAGTTAGACGACTTGAAAGTCGCAGGAAAAAGACTGGATGATGTCCAGAAGATGGTAGAGAGACAAGAGGAGGAAATGATGTACTCCAGGTACTTCACACATTACTCCATAACTACGTATGTAGCCATATCAATAGTTATTTTAATCATAATAACATGCTGTTGTAAAAACTGTAAATGTTGTAAAGGCTGTTTTAAAAGTATATGGAAATATTTTGAAGACAGTGATTGTGGTGGAAAAGTATGTATAAGAAATACCATAGTGAACCAATACCCAGAGACTAGTTCAGCTAGAAGACACAGTAATAAAGAAACTGAAGAGATAGTAATTTATGAAAGATGTGGAAAAGACCAAGGTGATACGGTCGATTTCAGAAACAGACGTTAAATAACTGTATTTGAAATGTGTAATTGAAATGTAACTGTATTTGAAATATATAATTGAAATGTAACTGTATTTGAAATGTAATTCTAATTGAAATGTGAATGTATGTATCAATGATAGTGTCTTTTGATTTTAATGCAAATGCTTTTGACATAACTGAATGTTAGGCATGTATAATGTAATTGTATTATTGTGTGTTTAATGAATTTGACTTTACTAAATGAAAATGAAAAATATAACATATCAGATGCTAATGTAATAAACAAATCTGTAAAGCATGTAATGAAAAAAAAATAAAATAAAAGAGTCACAATTGACGCTACTCTGAGGAGTAACGCCAATTTCCATGGTGGGGGAGGTGTTGTAACCGCAGAAAAGCCAAGTCTAAATGCAGTTGTTCTCAGACGATACACCAGAAATCATACGGGGAGATAGAGTTAACAGGGGACGCCAGGCGTGTCAGAGGGGTCACAAAAGATAACGACGCAGCCAGATAGCCGAGGCGGCGGTCCAAGCGGCCAGGCAGCTGCGCGTGATAAGCAAGGAAGCAGACTCAGCTATTAAGATAAACAGGGCGCTCTGGGCAGGTCCCTTAATAAGCAATAACTTGCAGTATCAACACTCTTGGCTAGAGGGAGAAATCTGGGAGCGGAGAGAGAAAGAAAGAGGGCCCTAGGTGGGGACCGCACTACGTCATGAGGAGCCAATGAAGGGCTCAGGACGCAGTGCGTGACCATATAGGGAGAGGCCCCTC
This sequence comes from Schistocerca gregaria, assembly GCF_023897955.1. Taxonomy (NCBI): domain Eukaryota; kingdom Metazoa; phylum Arthropoda; class Insecta; order Orthoptera; family Acrididae; genus Schistocerca; species Schistocerca gregaria. The sequence goes on from NC_064927.1 coordinate 386,609,625, forward strand.
TACCCCTCCACCCAGCTTCTGAAGAAAAGTACTGAAGTTAATACTAAAACAATCCCTAATAAGGAAAAGTTGCACTCGACGCTACGTCATGCCAAGCGCTGGCGGGGTCGAAGGGGAAGAGCTAACAAAACTCGGAGGCACGCCGCTCCGGGGATCTCTCTCTCTCTCTCTCTCTCTCTCTCGGGTTTAGGCAGCGACGGTAGTCAGCGTGAGTAGCAGCCGACTTGGGCTGAGGGCGGGCTGCAGGCAGACAGTTGGAGATAGTCGCCGATGAGCGTTTAGGCAGCGACCGCGGGACTCTGACGTAGGGTGCTAGTGTGGGCAGCAAAGTGCTGGAAAGTTCTATCAGGCAGCCAGAACGGTGGAAGTCAGTCACCGTCTCTGTAATGGGCTTGGCTATTCTGTAGGTACAATCACTACGCAGTTAGGGTGATCTGTATTCTTTATGAATAAATTAGAACTTTTATAACGTCCATACGAGTTTACTTCTACCAACATCCTAGCCTTGTACCTTCACACCAGGGAATTTAACATCTTAGCCAGATCAAAAGTCTCCCTCTCAATTAGGTCAACCGGCTAATTCCCGTTTACGAACCGTGTCGCTCAATCCCTCGCAAAACCCACGCTTGGGACGCGACAAAAATCTTTATCAGAAATTTTAGGCATAAACTATAAGGTTAAAAACTAATTTCTTTAAGTGAAAAAGTTGGTGTATCTTATGCTTAAAGTTGCTCTTGTGGATATTTTTTAGACTGATATGGGTGAGCATTAGCTGTCTAGGAATTATAATTGCTACTTACTGATGTCCTTGTGCCTGTAGTGTGGCGATTCTGTTATTCGAGATATTTTGCAAATGTGACGAATGTGTTTCCCATTTTTTCAGAGTTTTAGGTTTCGGAGTAACTTCTTATAAATTTTACTTTTGTCTTTCACACTATGCTAAAAAGCAGTCAGCGTGTTTCTGGTTCGCTGAATTTGATATTGTGTAGAATGTTTGTAATTTTGCTTTTCACAAGGAGACGGCACGACCCTGGGGTTGGGGATTTGTCCGAAATTTGTTGTGGTGAAAGAGGACCCCTAACACCTCACATGGTTAAAGTATTAGGACGTACTACCCGGAAAATCCCGAGAAAAATCTATCCAAAGTTTCTTAGGTGTCGTATGAGTATAAAATGTTAGTCCATTCCTAAGTCGCCGTTTGGCCTACATGTTTCCCAATCGACTTTGTTATTCTGATTAAAAACCCAATGTTTTTTCTTCATATACTTTACAGTGAAAAATGGAAAACCCACCGGCATGAATTGTGTTGTTGGACATAAAGAAAATAATTTTTATTCAAGAATGTAACTAATTTGTTAAAGATAATGTAAGTTTGGGAAACTTTCTGAATAATTGGTGTAATAACAGAAGAAAATGAAACACAGGAAAAAAAATGTGCCAGAGGAGGAATCGAACCAGAGACCTCTGGCGTAATAGTCTGAGCCCTAAACATCTAAGACAGACGGCGGCTGGGCAATTCACTAACATTTTATACTCATATGTCACCTAAGAAACTTTGGGTCGATTCTTCCAGGGATTTTCCGAGTAGTGCGTCCTAATACTTTAACCACGTGATGTGTTAGGGGTCCTCTTCCATCACACAAAATTTCGGACAAATCCCCGAGGCCACGGTCGTGCCGTCTCCTTGTCAGTATCACCACGAATCATCTCGATTACGTAAAACACCGTTTCTCTCTACAGCTGACATATTCTTAAAACTTGTCTTGTTATTATTCCTGTAATTCAGGAAAGAATGAGCAGTACTAGCCATTTCTTTTCGAGATACATACAGCTCACTCGCATCATTCGGCCCTCTTTTACTAACAAAAATCACAATGCAGCACTTCTCTCCGAGCACGGAGGTGTCGGGGCATTCATCTTCCCCACGGCAGTTAAAATAGATTGTAACCTTCGTCACCCTACCAAAAATTTACGAAGGACATAGGGCGCAGTGTGACCAGGCTGTCGGCCGATGAGGCCACGTACTCTGGCGACTGCGTCTGCCGACCGTTGTCGGTGCGATTCTGAACGCCACGTGCCTGAAGCTCGCACAATCTGGCGTCTCTGGCTGAGTCAGCATACTACGTCACGAAGACCTCGGGCGTTCGTTAGCTCTTGCGCCGTAAGCGCGCAGAACGGCTGCTGGCGGAGTAGCCGCGGAAGCGCAGATATCAGATCGGCAGCCAGTTCCCACAAGTCAGCGCGCGCCGGTATAATATCTGTTCGCGACCAGCCATACAGTGTGTGTGTGCGCGCGCTGTGGTGCAGTCACAAGCAGGCAGCAAGCGCCGCGACGTCGTAGGGCAACTGATCAACAGTCATCCGACGGACACGAGGTAAGACCTGACGTGATTTTACACAAGTGTGTATATACTCATTTCAGAAGTACTAACGCTTGACACACGTTACGCAACAACGTGAACTCGACCAAAGTGACGGCATCGCTATGTTTACGCGCGACGTACAGGAATCAGAACAGGGCGGTGCCACACGCTATTCGTCTACATGCCGATGGTTTACATATGAAAAGAATTAAATATTACCGGCGTCTGCTGAATATTACTTTGACAACATTTATTCACTGTGTAATACGTGAGGCGTTCAGTGCACAAGCGAATAAGAAAGTTCTCAGAAAAACAGGTATGATACGGTTGACAAGATCGTACGAAAAACCTCCATGATAATTACAGGGAAGCGTTTACAGTGTCCTAATGCGTTTGAATCATAAAATATAAGGGCAATTTTAAGTGGTATTACTTGCTGCATTCAAAAGAAAAGTGCAATTTTGGATTTGTTCTTTTGCGCACCGAATGTATTATTCTCGTATCTCCCCTTTGTTCGTCTTCAAGTTTTATTAAAGAAACAGTAATGAAATTCCCTTTTCTGAAAATTATAATTATAATTTTGTGCCTTCTGTTTGCTTGTAGCAAATATTTCCCAACAGGATCTTGTGCAGTTTATTCACTTTCATCTGCTTGCTCTTTCAGAGCTGAGGAAATTCTTGTGCCAGTGTTACACGGTAGGGTATTGAAAACAGGATGATAACCAGATGGAATGTACAGTAGTAAATCCTCCACGTCCTTTTCCTTCGCTTTTGTTGCTGATTGACGAGTAGTATAAAGAGGGTCCTGTTGGATGTTACGAAAGTAATGAGATGCCCCTGCTTCTTTAAGTCAATTTCGTCAAATTACACATCACGGCTCTGAGGCTGCTTAAACGTAAGGGTAAATGGATATTCTATTTCATAATAACCACCTCATAGTCAGCCATTTGATTCTTTTTTTTCTGCTCATTATTGAATTCTCCAAGTTTATGGCAGTTGGAAGCGTGCGAATTTTATTTTGATAAAATGATAAACGAAATCCTCAGCCGCTAACAGGTGTTGATATACCTCATGGGGACAGCTGAAAATGTGTACCCCGGCCGGGACTCGAACCCAGGATCTCCTGCTCTATCTATCTGAGCCACCGAGGGCACAGAAGATAGCGCGGCTGCAGGGACTAATCCCTTGCACGCTTCCCGTGAGACCCACATTCCCAACTGTCCACAACCTACATTCGTAATGTTCCTAAAGGATATTTGCCCATTCACTCATTACTCGCGCCAACTAAGGTGACGATTCGCGTAAGAATTCGGGCAAAGGGTGCGCGTGGTCTCGTTCCTAGGCAACGGCCAAAGACGTGGAATGGAGGGCCGCAACTGTCGACAAAAGACTGGCGTGTTCAAGGCTCACAAATGTAGTTGCTTTATGAACGTGCACAGGTAGTAATCTAGACAAGTGACACCACCTGTTTCTATTATGGTGGCAAGAGAGATGTTTAACCTCGGAAGCGAGGTACTGGGGCGCGTCGGCACTGAAGGAAGCAGGCGTAGCGTGTGGTATTCCACTAACTTGTCGGGTAACAAACAGCCCGACTGGGCATATGAAGCACTAACACGGTCATATCCTCGAATGTTGGAGATCTAATGCACCTTCTTGTTCAGTTCCAACCATCTTGTGTGTTTGCTGCTCATGACTTGTTGAATTACATCATAATAGTGGAGATTACGGCAAGAAAGGAAGAATGAATTGACTGTTGGTGTTAATAACGATCATCCTCCTTTACCTCCTCTGCATTACTGCAGATGGCGTGTCACTGAGCACATTTGTTCTGTGCATGCAGCACATGTCAGGCGCCTAGTTGTTTCCACTACACTGTGTGGAATACGAAGGTTCTGTTATAGTTCACTAACCTGCTGTCTTCAAGTTGATGTCCCCCAGCGCAGAAAACAGCACGCAGGTCGCAGGTTCTGTATCTTGAGGCTGAAACTGACTTCTAGCGAGATTCTGTTGTGAAATAATGTATCACTTCTTTGGGATGCCACTCGCGTATTTTAATATAGCCACACGAGAAGGCTAATTGTTCTTAATACATCACCTTCTGATACAGCAAAGTACATGATCAAACACAATGTTTACGAAAATGTATCCTTAAACTATTTGTTGAACGTGTCTGTGCCTTATGACTACCAGAGTGAATCTTTTAATACTGAATACTAGCAAACACATCCTGCCACAGACAACGTGACTGTACATCTCGACTGCCTAATCCAGAGTAACGAACAGGAGGTACTTAAATAAAAATTGGAAACACATCCTACGACAGACAAGTCTGTTCTTCTCGACTGCCTAATCCAGTGTGACGAACAGCCCGAAACAATTTGCGCGCCATACCAGAAAAGGCGTGACCGGAACGCTGCCGAAGTGCTTAGACTGCAGTTTCGTCAGTCTTTTGATTTTAATTGTTTTTAATAATTCTAAAATGACTGATAGTCAGCTGTTGAGAGATATATATATTAAAAAGTGAAGTCATTGCAATGAGTAGTTTAACTAATAATAATAACTATACTTTAACGTTTTGGTGCCCTTGCTCCGAACACAGCAGCCAATCACAGAGCAGTAGCATTATGCAGGCGGTCTTTCTCACGGGAATGGTACCGAATCTAACATCTGTCACAGGTACCTCACACCACATTTCGTCATCTATACACTTCTTGCATCTCCACTGCTCTGGGAAGAGCTTCTTGGAGCCTAATATGATGGCTAAGCCAGAAATATTGCTAGATTCAGTAGAACGAGTGACTGCATGAGTTTGCATTTCACGTCGTGCGGAAATACGCTCCCAAACTTTCTGGCGGGAGCAAGTCCTCCGGCGGACGTGGCGGCAGAATTCTCTGCCCGGGTTAAATACTCATCCAGTCGCCAACCCCTTGGGACGCTTCTTTGCTCCAGCGACGTACCATAGACTGCAGCTAGAACTGGCGAAAATTTTACCGTAGTGCTTTTAGGAGCAGCAGGTCCAATTGTCTCCTCTGTTGAGTGATTTTAATTGATCTGTTCTTCGAGCACTTATTTCAAACCGTCACGTCGGCGTCACCGCGATGGCTGAAACAATTAGCTGTACTACCAGCTTCCTCAGCGGAGACTGAATCCAGTCTCAGGCTTATCTGTATCATCTTCCTTTCAGTTCTAATATAATCACTGAGCGACAGTAAAGGCAGATTTTGATCTCTCCACTCACTTTACCCGTAACGAAAACTGGTTTGGATTTTTCGTCGGGTCGGTTGCTGCACACACTGAACATTTCTCCACACACTTTTGCTTTTCAGTAAAGCTTTGAATTCGTTAAAACCTAAGAAGCCCTCTTTAATTTCGTAGGGAGTTCGTAGCATTGCTATTGAACCATCAAGAGTCTGTCGCATGTCACACAATCTTTTTCAACACATATATGTGCAAGACACAAGCTTTCGGACTATTCCGGTCATTAAATATGGTTGTTTCAAATGTAAAAAGAAAATTAGACCGTCTTGGACATTTTTTCGTCACTGGCACCAATCACTAGTTTAGCGGAAAGTTTAAGGTTCTTAATTTTAAACTATTAAGATACTAGTCGCAAGTGCTTTTTATCTACTTTATCCTCAAGCAGTTTTGAAATACTCTTCTTTCTACTGTATCCGCCTACACAGTTCTCCTTGGTGTTAACTTTTCTTTCTTCATGATATTATTTTTCTGACGAATCATCATCTAGATCCAAGGTCTGTAACTAGCTGAATTGCATGGTGCTCAGTACTCCTCTCTATAGTGAGAGATTTATTATTCTTAGTGTTATCTTCAGAACTCTTGCTTGGAAAAGGACACAAGGACACAAGAAATCCATGAAAGTTTCTGCAACAATGTAACGGAATCTGACAATACTTGACCACATTTTATTTGCTACTTTTTTTCTGTATCCCCTTTAGAGTGACAGGACGGAATAGGTCTGCGGTTAGCACACAGTCGGAAGGACGACAGTTCAAATCATCGTCTAGGTTTTCCGTGATTTCCCTAAATCTCTCCAGGCAAATGCTGTGATTGTTCCTTTGAAAGAGTGCGGCCGATTTTCTTCCTCAACCTTGAGACATTGCGAGCTTGTGCTCCGTCTCTAATGATCTCTATGTCGACGAGACGTTAAACTCTAATCTTCGTTCGTTCCTTTGTTTGTTCGTTCCTTCCTTCCTTCCTTCATTCTCGAAATAAGCCTATCTTCAACTGACAACTCATCTGATGTTACGACAGATTTCTGTGTGCTAAATTTCTTCATTAGCGGTATTTTTTAATAGTAGTATTATCTACAGTGACTTGTACGATAATCACACCAGTCTCCTTATCTAAGGACCTACTTTCATTGTCCTTCTATTACGAGATCAATGATGAAATACACGCGTGTGTGTATTATTAATCTTTTCATATATGTTTCTTTGACGTGACTGGTATGTAATGTGGGTTATGAAGTAAAATCACTCCAAATTCAGAATTGAAATTTTCGGAGGATACTGTGTATCCCTGTTAGTCTACTGCACTGCAGTTCTAAGTATCTCTACAAAGCACTCACATTTTCCGTGCTACAGTTGTAGACGTTTCATTCTTCTCGGTGCTGTCCTACACTGGTTACAGGGATTTGGGAGAAAACGGTGAATAGGTTTTTAGAGCAGTTTTAAAGCTATTAATTTATACATTTGGTGCCTTTTCCCCAACCCAAGCGAAATATATCTTGCTCTCGAAACATCTTGCCGTCAGCTCACACCATCATTGCTAAGTATTTACTTTGCGTGTGGGTTCAGTTATATCACTGTAATCGCCTAGAACGTCGTCTCACATTTGACTTACTGGCTAATAATTCCATTAAGAGAATGCATCCACACCTCATAACTTCTAATCTTATTAGACTTTAACTAGTTACTTGTGCAAATGAGTTTCAACAAAATGTCTATTTTAGTTATCTGCAGAACAGACATCTCAGTTAATTATTTTTTATGAACGTTTCAGATCTTTACTTCATGCAAACCATGCATTTTTACTGTTATGTTTCAGTCGAAAGATTCAAAGTTTGAAATTATATTTCAGCTAAATATCCTTCTGTCACTTATATAAATAAATTAATACTGAAGAATAATAAGCACAGAAGCGTTGAGTACTAATCGTGTTTGTATACTTTGGGGAACAGATTTGGGTCTGTAAGAACACCTTCACACAAACAATTAGACCGGCTCGCATCATAAAAAGATATGAATAGAATGTTCATATTTTTTTAAAAGTTAATGGCGGGATTCCATTTACTTCCTAAAGAGATCGGTTCAGTAACGGTACATTATAATTTACTCAATGCAATTTTGGAAACTAATGGTCTGGCATATTACGCAGATGACATGGGTAACATGTCCGACTGCTGAAAGCGCTTTATCTTAGGGACGGGTAGGCGCATCGACTTAATAATTTGTTGTTGTTGTGGTCTTCAGTCCTGAGACTAGTTTGATGCAGCTCTCCATGCTACTCTGTCCTGTGCAATCTTCTTCATTTCCCAGTACCTACTGCAACCTACATCCTTCTGAATCTGCTTACTGTACTCATCTCTTGGTCTCCCTCTACGATTTTTACCCTCCACGCTGCCCTCCAATGCTAAATTTGTGATCCCTTGATGCCTCTGAACATGTCCTACCAACCGATCCCTTCTTCTAGTCAAGTTGTGCCACAAACTTCTCTTCTCTCCAATCCTGTTCAATACCTCCTCATTAGTTATGTGATCTACCCATCTAATCCTCAGCATTCTTCTGTAGCACCACATTTCGACAGCTTCTATTCTCTTCTTGCCCAAACTAGTTATCGTCCATGTTTCACTTCCATAAATGGCTACACTCCATACAAATACTTTCAGAAACGACTTCCTGCCACTTCAATCTATACTCGATATTAACAAATTTCTCTTCTTCAGAAACGCTTTCCTTGCCATTGCCAGTCTACATTTTAGATCCTCTCTACTTCGACCATCATCAGTTATTTTACTTCCTAAATAGCGAAACTCCTTTACTACTTTAAGTGTCTCATTTCCTAATCTAATTCCCGCACCATCACCCGATTTAATTTGACTACATTCCATTATCCTCGTTTTGCTTTTGTTGATGTTCGTCTTATATCCTCCTTTCAAGACACTGTCCATTCCGTTCAACTGCTCTTCCAGGTCCTTTGCTGTCTCTGACAGAATTACAATGTCATCGGCGAACCTCAAAGTTATTACTTCTTCTCCATGAATTTTAATACCTACTCGGAATTTTTCTTTTGTTTCCTTTACTGCTTGCTCAATATACAGATTGAATAACATCGGGGAGAGGGTACAACCCTGTCTCACTCCCTTAGCAACCACTGCTTCCCTTTCCTGTCCCTCGACTATTAACTGCCATCTGGTTTCTGTACAAATTGGAATTATTATATTCTTCTTGACGTCTGAGGGTATTTCGCCTGTCTCATACATCTTGCTCACCAGATGGTAGAGGTTTGTCAGGACTGGCTCTCCCAAGGCCGTCAGTAGTTCCAATGGACGTTGTCTACTCCGGGGCCTTGTTTCGAGTCAGGTCTTTCAGTGCTCTGTCAAACTCCTCACGCAGTATCGTATCTCCCATTTCATCTTCATCTACATCCTCTTCCATTTCCATAATATTGTCCCCAAGTACATCGCCCTTGTATAAACCATCTATATACTCCTTCCACCTTTCTGCCTTCCCTTCTTTGCTTATAACTGGGTTGCCATCTGAGCCCTTGATATTCATACAAGTGGTTCCCTTCTCTCCAAAGGTCTCTTTAATTTTCCTGTAGGTCGTATCTATCTTGCCCCTAGTGAGATAAGCCTCTACATCCTTACATTTGTCCTCTAGCCATCCCTGCTTAGCCATTTTGCACTTCCTGTCGACCTCATTTTTGAGACATTTGTATTCCTTTTTGCCTGCTTCATTTACTGCATTTTTATATTTTCTCCTTTCATCAATTAATTTCAATATTTCTTCTGTTACCCAAGGATTTCTAACAGCCCTCGTCTTTTTACCTACTTCATCCTCTGCTGCCTTCGCTACTTCATCCCTCAGAGCTACCCATTCTTCTTCTACTGTGTTTCTTTCCCCCATTCCTGTCAATCGTTCCCTTATGCTCTCCTTGAAACTCTGTACAACCTCTGGTTCTTTCATTTTATCCAGATCCCATGTCCTTAAGTTCCCATCTTTTAGCAGTTTCTTCAGTTTTAATCTACAGTTCACTACCAATAGATTGTGGTCAAAGTCCACATCTGCCCCTGGAAATGTCGTACAATTTAAAACCTGATTCCTAAATCTCATACCATTATATAATCTATCTGATACCTTTTAGTACCTCCAGGATTCTTCCATGTATACAACCTTCTTTTATGATTCTAACTTTAACCTATCCATTTCCCTTTTTAAATTTTCTAAGCTACCTGACCGATTAAGGGATCTGACATTCCACGCTCCGATCCGTAGAACGCCAGTTTTCTTTCTCCTGGTAACGACGTCCTCCTGAGTAGTCCCAGCCCGGAGATCCGAATAGGGGACTATTTTACCTCCGGAATATTTTACCCAAGAGCACGCCATCATCATTTAGTCATACAGTAAAGCTGCATGCCCTCGGGAAAAATTACGGCCGTAGTTTCCCCTTGCTTTCAGCCGTTCGCAGTACCAGCACAGCAAGGCCGTTTTGGTTAATGTTGCAAGGCCAGATCAGTCAATCATCCCGACTGTTGCCCCTGCAACTACTGAAAAGGCTGCTGCCCCTCTTCAGGAACCACATGTTTGTCTGGCCTCTCAACAGATACCCTTCCGTTGTGGTTGCACCTACGGTACGGCCATCTGTATCGCTGAGGCACTCAAGCCTCCCCACCAACGGCAATGTCCATGGTTCATGGGGGGCTTGATAATTACGTCACTGATTAAGGTCTACGATCGGTTGACGATTTGGAAAAAAAGTGAAGTTTCTAATCCAGTGCAATCAAATAATACGGCCATTTGTCACTCTATTTGATACTCGCAAACTCAGAAATCAAACCCTGTATAGTATTTCCCGTTGATCTAAAGTCATAAAATTTGGCAAGATGCAATTTTTCAGACGACAACCAAAGGAAGAGAAATGCGAAAACTGTGTATCTGTAACTACATCACACGTCTTTCTCTCATTTGCTACCGGACTGTCTCTGTCTGTTCGTCTGTTAAGACCCTTTTTTCTCAGGAACGTGTAGACCTATCAGTTTGAAATTTGTCACATACTATGGTATATTCTCCTATGGCGGCATAATAAACATTGGGTCCTAAGTCAATGCAGTCAAAAGATACGGCCATTTACGTTACATTTTGTATGTATGCAAACTCGCTCATCAACAGTTTCTGGGTAATTCCTATTGACCTAGAATCATTTAATTTGCCAAGTAACAAGGTTTCATACTAAAACCAAAAGAAAAGATCCAAAAAACGTGAGTTTGTAATTATAACAGACGAGAAAACTTTGTCTGTTAAGTTCTTCTTTTCTCAGAAACGGGTAGACGTTTCACGTTTGAAGTTCGTCATATACTAAGATCTAAGGTCCCTTGGTGGTGTAATAAAAGTTACCTTTCAAATCAATGCATTCAAAAGATACGGGCATTAATGTCACATAATTTGATACTCGCAAACTTACTCATTAAAACCTATACCGTACTTCCCCTTCACGTGCAATTTGGCAAGAAGAAACTTTTCACAGTACAAGTAAAGGGGAAAAATCGGAAAATTATTAATTTGTAATTATACAATACGAAAAAAGCATTTTCGACATTTGCTATTCGACTTCACACTTGAAATTAAACAACGCTCGAAAGTCTGGGACCGATATGTTGCCAACCTCCATGTCGATGACATGCAAAAATAATTGTGTTTATCGATTCCTGGAATGGATGAACTGTCCACACACATAATTTTGTACGGAACCCTCGGTGCGAGACTCCTACTCACGTAGCTGGGTGAGTCACCGGAGGAGGGCTATGCGAGGGGCGTTCAATGAATTCGAAAGTAAAGTTCTATGTACTGACTTGGCAGAAAGTCCTAAGAAATTTTGGTCTTATGTCAAAGCGGTAGGTGGATCAAAACAAAATGTCCAGACACTCTGTGAGCAAAATGGTACTGAAACTGAGGACGACAGACTAAAGGCCGAAATACTGTCTTTTTCCGAAGCTGTTTCACAGAGGAAGACTGCACTGTAGTTCCTTCTCTAGATTGTCGCACAGATGACAAAATGCTAGATATCGAAATAGACGACAGAGGGATAGAGAAACAATTAAAATCGCTCAAAAGAGGAAAGGCCGCTGGACCAGACGGCATACGAGTTCGATTTCACACAGAGTACGCGAAGGAACTTGCCCCCCTTCTTGCAGCGGTGTACCGTAGGTCTCTAGAAGAGCGTAGCGTTCCAAAGGATTCGAAAAGGGCACAGGTCATCCCGTTTTCAAGAAGGGACGTTGAACAGATGTGCAGAACTAGAGACCTATATCTCTAACGTCGATCAGTTGTAGAATTTTGGAACACGTATTATGTTCGAGTATGACTTTTCTGAACACTACAAATCTACTCTGTAGGAATCAGCATGGGTTTAGAAAAAGACGATCGTGTGAAACCCAGTTCGCGCTATTCGTCCACGACTCAGAGGGCCATAGACACGGGTTCCCAGGTAGATGCCGTGTTTCTTGACTTCCGCAAGGCGTTCGATACAGTTCCCCACAGTCGTTTAATGAACAAAGTAAGAGCATATGGACTATCAGACCAATTGTGTGATTGGATTGAAGAGTTCCTAGATAACAGAACGCAGCATGTCATTCTCGATGGAGAGAAGTCTTCCGAAGTAGGCTGATTTCAGGAGTGCCGCAGGGGAGTGTCGTAGGACCGTTGCTATTCACAGTATACATAAATGACCTTGTGGATAACGTCGGAAGTTCACCGAGGCTTTTTGCGGATGATGCAGTGTAGTATAACGAGAGGTTGTAACAATGGAAAATTGTAGTGAAATGCAGGATGATCTGCAATGAATTGATGCATGTTGCAGGGAACGCCAATTGAATCTCAATGTAGACAAGTGTAATGTGCTAATAATACATAGAAAGACAGATCCTTTATCATTTAGCTACAATATAGCAGGTCAGCAACTGGAAGCAGTTAATTTCATAAATTATCTGGGAGTAGGAATTAGGAGTGATTTAAAATGTAATGACCATATAAAATTAATCGTCGGTAAAGCAGATGCCAGACTGAGATTCATTGGAAGAATCCTAAGGAAATGCCATCCGAAAACAAAGGAAGTGGGTTACAGTACACTTGTTCGCCCATTGCTTGAATATTGCTCACCGGTGTGGGATCCGTACCAGATAGGGTTGATAGAAAAGATAGAAAAGATCCAACGGAGAGCAGAGCGCTTCGCTACAGGATCATTTAGTAATCGCGAAAGCGTTACGGAGATGACAGATAAACTCCAGTTGAAGACTGTGCAAGAGAGACGCTCAGTAGCTCGATACGGGCTTTTGTTAAAGTTTCGAGAACGTACCTTCACCGAGGAGTCAAGCAGTATATTGCTCCCTCCTACGTATATCATTCGGTAGGACGACGGTTCAATCCCGCGTCCGGCCATCCCGATTTAGGTTTTCCGTGATTTCCCTAAATCGCTCCAGGCAAATGCCGGGATGGTTCCTTTCAAAGGGCAGGGCCGACTTCCTTCCCCGTCCTTCCCTAATCCGGTGAGACCGATGACCTCGCTGTCTGGTCTCCTTCCCCGCGCAATGCAACCAACCTACGTATATCTCGCGAAGAGACCATGAGGATAAAATCAGAGAGATTAGAGCCCACACATAGGCATACCGACAATCTTTCTTTCCACGAACAGTACGAGACTAGAATAGAAGGCAGAACCGATAGAGATACTCACAGTACCCTCCGCCACACACTGTCGGGTGGCTTGCGGAGTATGGATGTAGATGTAGATCTTTGTCGGACTATATACTCACACTTGTCAACCCAAAGTTGTGAGACTGAAATGTACACGAATCAGAATATCCGAAGTTTTTCAACGGAGCACTTTCATCTATATCTAGAACTGCACTCCGGAAACCGCGACACCATGTGTTCTTTCACACAGTACTGTTGCTGCGTTCACCGGTATTGCGGTATATGAACTGCTACCATGACATTTTGGTGTAAACCCGAATAACTAATTTTGCCATCAGGTACATTAGGAAAGATAAAACCGTTATTTCAGGTACGGTATTTTTATCTGGAACTCTCAAAATAATAAGTTACTGGAATAATTGCTTAGACGGGTAAACGCACTAAACATTACTCTCCCCCGAGTTATGAACATAGTTTAGTTGTTTACCAGCAAGATATCGTAATTTTTTAAATAAATTTTTTGTTATGAAGTCGTAGTATACAAACCAACAGTGTAGAAATTAATAGAAAACGAATTTCTTCCAATTTTAGTTTAGAAGCTAAAAACGTTTGAAGTTTGGGGTGTGAGTTACTTATTATGGAGCGATAAACTTCTTCGATGCGCTGTTTGAAGTCATTGTCGGTTACTTTGTAAAATGTTTCCTCACACTGCCGTATACAGAGCACAAGCAAACGAGGTTCATTCTGCGTGGAATAAACATGGCACACATAGCCAATTAAATGCCCTAGTCGAAGAGATCCATAAGCCATTGCACACCTACATGATGAATAACGACTTTAAGGAACAAGTACAAATAGAGACGGTGTGGTAGTAAGTTGAACACTAGCAAGAAGAAAGGACAAGAAAGTGCAATACACCTCGATAACTATGCCAGCAAACGAGGAATTTCCTTACGTCTGTGTCGCGAATAGTACACACAGTTTCACAAGTAACAGCTATCATTGACACAGGAGATGAAAAGGAAATATTTCCGTAGGAGAGTTACTTTCTGCGATTTGGCTGCGAATAATTTCATCCTGTGTGCCCCACAAAGCGTTGCGTTCTCTCATGAATCCACGCTTACGAACTATTATGCAATGAATCTTCATAATACGCACTAATGGGCCACAGAAAACCCGTGGTGGGTACGTCGTCTCAAAGATCCAAGGGCATCGTCCATTAATATGTCGTGTGGCATCCTCGAAGATGGAATCATCGATACACATTATTTCGCAGGAGTTCAGACAGGTGAAATAAATGTAACTTTTATCGTTGACAGTTTAGGTCCTTTGCATCGAAATGTCAGTCTGGACTTCAGAGACAGTTCGATGTGGAGGTAGCACAATGTCACGCGGCTCATACTGCTCATGATGATGTGCAAGAGCTGAAACCAATTTCCTGAGAGGAGGTTAGGACGCAATGGTCCTCGGGAATGGCCAGTTTAACGGAATTAGATTTCTTTTTATGGAGATGTGTAAGACTCTTGTTTTTAACCAAACACCCCAGATGACTTCATACAATGCATCGCGGAAGCTTGTCATTGCGTGACGCCAGTAGCTTCATGTTGCATCTGCACCTAAAACTTAGGACGTTTATAGCTCCTTAACTAAAACTGACAGAAATTTGAATTAAAATAATCTGTACATAGTTCATACAAAAACATCAGCTACCATTAGGGAAAAAAATTGACCAGTACTTATGTACGTGTATAGACACTTCATCCATTCTGGGAATCGATAATCTCTTATCGACATCGATACTGGCAAGATAACGGGCTCTAGAATTCCACGATTTTCGAATGTGTTTTAATTTTAAGTTTCAAGTCTGGTAACAAATGACAAAATAAAATTGCTTTTCATGTGATACAATTACAAATTAATAGGTTCCTGGTTTTTCCTTTATTAATACTGTCAGTTCTTTCTTATTATCAAATTTAATGATTATACGTCAAGGGGAAGTGTCCTATAGGTTCTAATGAGTGATTTAGCGAGTATATATGACATAAGTGGTCGTATCTTTTGATTGCGGCGGTTTAAAAGCTTAACTTTTTTACACCACGAAGGCACCATAAACTTCAGTACGTGACATAAATTTCAACTTGATATGTCTATCCATTCCTGAGAAAATTGATTTTTAACTGACGGATAGTCAAAAATACATGTGGACAACAGTGATGCTACAAGGGTTCTGTTTTTACCGATTTTCGCACGGAACTCTATAAATAATGTGTCGTTTAAAAAATTATGCTCGTTGTTGTGATTATTTGGAAGATAACTAAATAAACTGTTTTCACAACTGCTCAGAAAGAGACTGATTCTCACCATTACCTACCGAAATAAATATTTCCTTGACTTATTATTTTGTAAGCTGCATAATAAAACGCCTTATCTAAAACACAATGTATATAGAACGATGCAATAATTTCTTTACTCGCCTTAGAACCTACGCTTCCGGAATTTTTAACGGCAACGATTCACTACGTGCGTAATATATGTGCTATAGCGCCTCCAGCTATCCTTTCGTGAGGATTTGTGTGACACTCTAGCGATGATTTAAAAACTCTATAACGAAATACAAACCTCTTTGCATTTTCTTCGCCTCTGTCATTAGTCCAGCTGACTAACAGTTCGTAAATGTCCAGCTCTAACCTGTCAGAGTATTTTGTGGGTTACGTCTTTCGGCATGGGGTCCACACCTTTCTTCGGATATTCCACATCCAGATGAAGTGCCTCATTCTTGATCAGATCCGTGCCATTGGAGCACCGACCTGTTTGACGCCTTGTATCATTGCAAAAGAGACGAAAGCGCGACTCGTTAGTTCACACCAAACACTTTAAACTTCTAACGTGTCTCCAGAATGAGATTTTCACTCTGCAGCGGAGTGTGCGCTGATATGAAACTTCCTGGCAGATTAAAACTGTGTTAAAGCTTCGGTAGCTCACTTGGTACATCATTTGCCTGCGAGAGGCAAAGGGCCAGAGTTAGTATCGGTCCGGCACACAGTTTTAATTTGCCAGGAAGTTTCATCTAACGTGTTGCCACCAGGGCAAAGAAGGGCTGAGGTTAGCTCGCGTCGGTTAAACGAATCTAGTCAAAAAGTGTAATCGGTGGTTTATCTGTTCCTTGAAATAAATCTGTAAGAGTGTATGTGCGAGGAAAACCGTCCGCGGGGTCTAGGGTCCTTGACACGGTTCGCGCGGCTGCCCCCCATCAATGGTTTGAGTTCTCCCTCGGGCATGGGTGCGTGCGTTGTCCTTAGCGAAAGTTACTTTTTTGGATTAAGTAGTGTGTAAGCCTAGCGACCGATGACCTCAGTAGTTTGGCCCTATAGGAACTTTCCAAATTTTTGCAAGGAAAACCAATAGAGTTAATACATTGATTTTTAAAAACAAACCCTTTTTGGGCCTAGAATATTACTCTAACATGTGAGTGAACAGTACTGCTCCTGGATAAACGCAAGTACAAAGGCGCAGCACCTTAGTTACCACAAGAACGTCCTATAATACGAGAAAATCGAAGGAGTATTCTTCTCAACTGAGGCTTCGTTTAAAAGGGCACTCTTTTTAGGATTCCGTACTTCAGTCTGTAAAAGGGAACCCTTATGTGATATATTTGCCTGCCTGCCAGCCTGTTAAAAGCCCATTTTCTGAGGAACGGGTAGACTTATCAAGCTGAAATTGAATATACCAAGGTGTATGATCCCTTCGCGGTATAATAAATGTGCGCTCCCAAGTCAATGTAATCAAAAGATATGGCCATTTGTCACATACTCTGAATTTCGCAAACGCATTCTTCAGAACCCATAGGGTACTTCCCATTTACCTAGAATCATAAAATCTGGAAAGAAACAAGGTTTCACAGCACAAGTAAAGGGAAAAAAATCCTAAAGTTGCGAATTTGTAGTTTTATCACACAGTTTTTTTGGTCACTTATCGGACTGTCTGTCAGTCCATTGTTATGAGTCCAAAATTAAAATATCCTCGAAAGTCTTGGAATTCCCAGGACTGATATCTTGCCAATATCAATTCCGATAACAGGTAAATCTCATTCAAGTTTTCGATTCCCTGAGTGGATGACATGTCCATAAAGGTAATTAAGTTTTTACGGAACGCCCAGAGCGCGAGTTCCACTCACACCTGGCTGGTTTCTTCATTTATTAAATTAACATCCACAATAGGCCAACTCAGTTTCTTAGCGGTTATCGTCATCGCCAAATAACTGCAAACTTTCAGAATCCTACTCTGTTCGTCAGCCAGATGAAAGAGATTTTCCGCAGACGGCTTTCCATATGCTGGTTGTCAGCTGCCTAGCTGTCGAAACGTTGTAGGACGCGTATGCATCCGCCCAGACTTGATCAGTGCGATAGCGAATCCGAGATGGCGGAAAATAGTGACTTCCTACGAAGGTGTTGCTGCTACGTCCGCGGCTATGGGATGTGTAGGGATGTCAATGACGTCCCCGAATTTCGAGGAATAGTTCTCTTAATGTACAGGCATGTACAGAGAGAAGCTCATGGCACATTGATTACTTCCGCGTACCATCTCATTGTGGATGAGTAAACACCACGACGAAGACATAAGATTCGACACACTCAGTAAAGATGTATTGCAGACCTAAAACAAGATAACGTACTGGATCGGAAGAAGTGGCGAATACTGATCCGAAACGCGAAACCAGTAAGCAGAGAGCACCGCTAACAACAACAAAAATCTGCTTCGACATTTTATTTCTATTTTTTATTTTATCTTGATATTTAGTTTTATGACTGGTGTGATACAACCTGCCTTGACTTTCTCCATTCTCTTCATCTCAGAGTAACATATACCCCCCTTACGTCCTCGTTTATTTATTGTATGTAATGCAGTACTGGTTTTTTCTACAGTCTATACCCCCTACCGCTCCCTCAGGAAACTTGGAACTTATTTCTTGATGTTTAAACACATGCTCTACCATCGTCCTTCTAGTCTATGATTTCTAAGTATTCCTCTCGTCTACATCTACATCTACGTAGATACTCCGCAACCCACTGTACGGTGCATGGCAAAGGGTACCCTGTACCACTAGTATTATTTTCTTTCCTGTTCCACTCGCAAATAGAGAGAGGCGATAACGATTGTCTACAGGGTGATTCATTGAAAGTGACCTGCAAAATATCTTACGAAATAATCATGAAATGAAAAAAAACTACAAAGAATGAAACTCGTCTAGCTTGAAGGGGAAAACCAGATGGCGCTATGATTGGCCCGCTAGATGGTGCTGCCGTAGGTCAAACGGATATCAACTGCGTTTTTTAAATAGAAACCCCCATTTGTATTACATATTCGTGTAGTACGTAAAGAAATATGAATGTTTTAGTTGGACCACTTTTTTCGCTTTGTGATACAGGGCGCTGTAATAGTCACAAACGTATAAGTACGTGGTATCACGTAATATTCCGCCGGTGCGGACGCTATTTGCTTCGTGTTACATTACCCGTGTTAAAACGGACAGTTTACCAATTGCGGAAAAGGTCCATATGGTGTTGATGTATGGTTATTGTGATCAAATTCGCCAACGGGCGTGTGCTATGTATGCTGCTCAGTATCCTGGACGACATCATTCAAGTGTCCGGACCGTCGCCTGATAGTTAAGTCATTTAACGAAACAGGAAGTGTTCAGCCACATGTGAAACGTCAACCATGACTTGCAACAAATGATTATGCCCAAGTAGGTGTTTTAGCTGCTGTCTCGGCTAATCCGCACATCAGTAGCAGACAAATTGCGCGAGAATCGGGAATCTCAAAAACGTCGGTGTTGAGAATGCTACATAAACATCGATTGCACTCGTACCATATTTCTATGCACCAGGAATCGCATGGTGACGACTTTGAACGTCGTGTACAGTTCTGCCACTGGGCACAAGAGAAATTACGGGACGATGACAGATTTATTGCACGCATTCTATTTAGCGACGAAGCGTCATTCACCAACAGCGGTAACGTAAACCGGCATAATATGCACTATTGGGTAACGGAAAATGCACGATGGCTGCAACAAGTGGAACATCAGCGACCTTGGAGGGCTAATGTATGGTGCGGCATTATGGGAGGAAGGATAATTGTCCCCCATTTTATCGATGGCAATCTAAGTGGTGCAATGTATGCTGATTTCCTACGTGATGTTCTACCGATGGTACTACAAGAAGTTTCACTGCATGACAGAATGGCCATGTACTTCCAACATTATGGATGTCAGACACATAGCTCGCGTGCGGTTGAAGCGGTATTGAATAGCATATTTCATGACAGGTGGATTGGTGGATTGGTCGTCGAAGCACCATGGTCCACACTTTCACTGGCTTTGACGTCCCCGGATTTCTTTCTGTGTGGAATGTGGAAGGATATTTGCTATCGTGATCCACCGATAACGCCTGACAACATGCGTCAGTGCATTTCAATTCATGTGCGAACATTATGGAAGGCGAACTACTCGTTGTTGAGAGGAATGTCGTTACACGTATTGCCAAATGCATTAAGGTTGTCGGACATCGTTTTGAGCATTTATTGCACTAATGTGGTATTTACAGGTAATCACGCTGAAACAGCATGCGTTCTCAGAAATAAGTTCACAAAGGTACATGTCTCACATTAAAACAACCGAAATAAAATGTTCAAACGTACCTGTTCTGTATTTAATTTAAAAAACCTACCTGTTACCAACTGTTCGTCTAAAATTGTGAGCCATGTGTTTGTGACTATTACAGTGCCATCTATCATAAAGCGAAAATAGTGGTCCAACTAAAACATTCATACTTCTTTACGTACTACACGAATATGTAATAAAAAATAGGGGTTCCTATTCAAAAAAAGAACGCAGTTGATATCCGTTTGACCTATGGCAGCGCCATCTATAGTTTTTTCATTTGACGCTTATTTCGTGAGATATTTGGCCCTGTCACGATCAATGGACCACCTTGTATATACCTCTGTATGAGCCCCAATTTCCCTTATTTTCGTTGTTACGAAAAATGTACGTTGGCGGCAGTAGAATAATTCTGCAGTCACCTTAAAATGCCGGTTCTCTAAAATTTCTTAACGGTGTTCCTCAAAAAGAACGTCGCATTCCCTTCAGGGATTCTTATTTAAGTTTCCGAAGCATTTCTGTATTACTTGCGTGTAACGAAACTAGCAGCCTGTCTCTGAATTGCTTCAACGTCTTCTATTAATCCTATCTGTTTCGGAACGCAAACAGTCGAACAGATTTCAGGAATATGTCGCAGTACCCCGTCCTACATGCGGTATCCTTTACAGATGAACCACACTTTCTCGAAATTCTCCCAATAAACCGAAGTCGACCATTCACATACCACAATCCTCACGTGCTCGTCCCACTTCATAACGCTTGGCAACGTTACGCCCAGATGTTTGAACGACGTGTTTATGTCAAGCAGGACACTGCTAATTCTGTATTCGAACATTACGCGTTTTTTCCTTAGTCATCCGCATCAACTTAAATTTTTGCTACATTTAGAGCTAGATGCCATTCATCACAGTAGCTAGAAACTTTTACTAAGTCATCTTGTATCCTCCTGCAGTCACTCAACATCATCTTCCTACATACCACATAGTTACAAGCAAACAGCAGATTCCTGCTCAGCCTGTTCGCCAGATCATTTGTGTGTCTACAAAATAACAGCGGTGCTCTCACACTTCGCTGATGCACTCCTGACAATATCCTTGTCTCTGATGAACACTCGTCGTCGAGAACAAAGTACTGTGTTCTATCACTTAAGAAGTCTTCGAGCCATTCACATCTCTGGGAAACTTTCCCACATGTTTATCTAGTCGTTAATTGTCTGCAGTGGTTCACCGTGTCAAATGTTTATACGGAAATCTGTAAATATGGAATCTGCCTGTTACACTTCTAACAACCCTACCACTACAAAGGTCAAAAATTAATTATGGTTGTAGTATTGCTCACGCTACTAAATATTGCAGGCCGGCCGGTGTGGCGGTGCGGTTCAAGCTGCTTCAGTCTGGAACCGCGTGACCGCTACGTCGCAGGTTCGGATCCTGCCTCGGGCATGCATGTTTGTGACGTCCTTAGCTTAGTTAGGTTTAAGTAGTTCTAAGTGCTAGGGGACTGATGACCACAGATGTTACGTCTCACAGTGCTCAGAGCCATTTGAAGCATTTTTTAAATATTGCATGTTCGGGCAACAACAAAGTTATATTATGTGCCAGGTATCATTAGAACACAGTTAATAAAGTCATTTCTTGAAAAAATGGATAAACTAGGCGTTCATCTTTTCGTGTTTCCCACGCTGGTCTCGTTGTGAAGTTAAGGCTCAATCGTCGAAAATCTAGGTGGAGATGATTCCAAGCGCGGATGCAAAGAGGCCTAGGTGTTATTCTGCGGTATTCAAAAGTCTTACAGATGTGTTTCATAAACCATTCTTAAAGATTAAACTTTTGCAAGTTAGCACAATGGTGCTGTGAAAAAGTAATCAGCACTACGAAATTAAGTTATACTTCATTTTTATTACTTTTGTTGCAATATCACTTTACAATATAAAACATTCTTGAAAATATCTTCCTCACTGTTAAAGTTCACATTTCATAAACTGACTACAGTTTGCGTCCTTTCAACATAACGACCAAGACTTGACTCTCTAATAACCGCTTACACCCAAAAATTAGAGTTAAAAGTACGTCAAAGATGATAGTAACAAAAGAAAGAATACACATAAGAAATAATATCATTGCGATATGTACAAATCGATGTATCAAAGTACCTGTACATTAATGAAATCAAATCTCAATGTTGTCACAGAAATATGTTAACAATTCTACAGAAACACAGTAGAATATTGTTGGTATCGAGAGGTTGAGGTGAGGTGCCGTAATGGTTACGTAATTCAAGTAACATTACACACTTCATCCATAGTTCGCAGTGTATCATGTGAGGAAAGGACAAGCTCGAGTTTCGTACGAGCGATGCTTCCTAGAACCATGTTGATTCGTGGACATACGCTTTTCGATCTCAAGGACATTTTATTATCTTCGAACTGAAAATATGTTCAAAAATTCTCCAGCAAACCGATGTTAAGGATATTGGTCTGTAATTTTGCGGGCCCTCTCTTTTACCCTTATTATGTATAGGAGTCAACAATGATATTCTAATGGCCTTAAGCACTCTGGGACTTAACATCTGAGGTCATCAGTCCCCTAGACTTAGAACAACTAAAACCTAACTAACCTAAGGACATCACACACATCCATGCCCGAGGCAGGATTCGAACCTGCGACCGTAGCAGCAGCGCGGTTACGGACTGAAGCGCCTAGAACCGCTCGGTCACAGCGGCCGGCGCACAGGAATCGACTGCACTTTTTTTCAGTCGCTTGGGACTTCCGTTGGACGAGAGCTTCTCGCTAAATGGCAACTAAGTAAGAGGCCAATGCCGTAGAGCATTCGTTGTAAAACAGGACTGGAATTCCATGCAAACATGGTGACTTACTTGTTTTCAAATCTTTGAGTAGTTTCTCTACATCAGGGATGCCTATTATCATGTCGTCCACACGGGAGTTTATGCGATGGTCAAACGATGGTATGTATGTACGATTATCCTGCATGAACGATTTCCGCGCGCGGTAGCCGCGCGGTCTCGGGCGTCTTCTCACGGTCGGAGTGGCTGGCTCCGTCGCGTCGCGTAGTGTGTGCGTGTGCGTGTGCGTGTGCGCGCGTGTTGTCCATAGCGAAAGTTAGTTTAAGATAGATTAAGTAGTTGTGTGAGCTTAGAGACCGATGACCTAAGCAGTTTGGTGCCATAAGATCTTACCACAAATTTACAATTTATTTACATGAACGATTTCTCAAACGCGAAATTCAACATTTCGGCTTTCCTTTTGCTATCTTCTGCTGCCTCACTAGACTGGTCAGCGAGTGACTGGATGGACGCCTTAGACACGCCTTGCGATTTTACATTGGACGATTTCTCGGCCAGATCTTCTTTGCGGAGGAGTGACGAAGAACATTATCATTTCCTATCAGTCCACCTAATTTTCAGAATTCATCTATAGCTTCGCTTTTCAAACGCTTCGATTCTCTTCTTTTCCGATTTTCCCTAGTCCATGATCCCTTCTGCATAATTCTGCGTCTGCAGGTACATTTTCAGAAATTTTCTCCTAAAATTAAGGTCAGTGTTTCATACTAACAGACTTATTTTGGGTAGCAATTCCATCTTTGCTTGTACTACTCTGCTTTTAATGTCCTCCTTGTTTCTTGCGTCATAGGTTATCTTGCCTCCTCGGTAGCAAAATTCTTTCATTAAGCGTACTCGTTCGTCGTCAATTTTAATGTTAAGTTTGTCGCTATTTCATTTTGGCTACGCCTCAATTCCTTCAGTTTACTCTCAATTTCTTAGTGTGTGCACAGTTGACTGTACGCCGCATTCAAAAGGTTTGGCAACACTTACTCACTCTCACTGCGAATAGCAATGTCATGAGCGAATCTCATATTTGATAGTCTTCCGCCCCGAATTTTAAAGCCCTTCCTGATCTTTCCTGTAATTTCCATCATGGCTTTTGTGACGCACTGATAGTGCAGTAGCGGAAAGACACTTCATCACTGTCTCATAGGCTCCATACTTCGTTCTTCTTCTTCCATTCTTACTTTTCTATCTTGCAACTTGTACATGTTGTACACTGCTTGACAACTGCTAAGGATCAACTGACACTTGCTAAGAAACAACTGCCAGTTCCTACGGAAAAACTAAAATCTGCTACGGAACGTCCCACCAATAATAGTAAAAGGAAATGTAGAGGGCCGGAACGTGTTAAGTGCAGCGATGCCTGTGCACGAACGCTCTATATGCCTGCGACAGTTAATGCAGTACCGTGCTTAACCAAGGTGTCGTGAAACTGATTGGTGCGACATAGCGCGTCGTACGCCAGCGTGTATGCAAGACACCTTTGGAGTGCTTACGAACGTGGACGAGCAGTCGGAGGCTCAAATGGTTCAAATGGTTCAAATGGCTCTGATCACAATGCTTCAAATGGCTCTGAGCACTATGGGACTTAACATCTGTGGTCATCAGTCCCCTAGAACTTAGAACTACTTAAACCTAACTAACCTAAGGACATCACACACATCCAAGACCGTAGCGGTCGCGCCGTTCCAGACTGTAGCGCCTAGAACCGCTCGGCCACTCCGGCCGGCAGCAGTCGCAGGCTCGAAGCCAGTCGAGGTATCACTGCTGTAGCCACAGTAGCTCCGTCCGAACAGGCCTCGGAAGGTCCATTGGTAGCGACCCACCGCCGTGTCATCCTCGCCCGATAGGCGTCAATGGATGCAGATATGGAGGGGCATGTTGTCTGCACACTGTTCTCCCAGTCGTTGTCAATTTTCGTGACTGGAGCCGCTACTTGTCAATCTAGTGAATCCTCAGTTGGCCTCAGGGGCTCGGGGCTTAGTGCGCCCCCCCCCCCCTTCCCAACAGCGCTCGGCAGACCTGAATGGACATCCTTCAAGTGCTAGGCAAGTCCAACAGTGGTCAAGTTCGGTGATGTGACTGTAACTGCTGTTACCACTGTGACAAGGCCACAGTACTGGGTGTGTCCAAAAGTGTACTCCCACGATTAAAAAAGGCCGCTGTAACCATTCTGGTAGTCGTATACGATCCACTGCACTAGATGATGACCGATACGTAACACTAGTGGCGAAAAGTAATGGGCATCTCACCCTTACGCAGATAATACACTCCTGGAAATTGAAATAAGAACACCGTGAATTCATTGTCCCAGGAAGGGGAAACTTTATTGACACATTCCTGGGGTCAGATACATCACATGATCACACTGACAGAACCACAGGCACATAGACACAGGCAACAGAGCATACACAATGTCGGCACTAGTACTGTGTATATCCACCTTTCGCAGCAATGCAGGCTGCTATTCTCCCATGGAGACGATCGTAGAGATGCTGGATGTAGTCCTGTGGAACGGCTTGCCATGCCATTTCCACCTGGCGCCTCAGTTGGACCAGCGTTAGTGCTGGACGTGCAGACCGCGTGAGACGACGCTTCATCCAGTCCCAAACATGCTCAATGGGGGACAGATCCGGAAATCTTGCTGGCCAGGGTAGTTGACTTACACCTTCTAGAGCACGTTGGGTGGCACGGGATCACCAGAGGTGTACAGCCAGTGTAGGAGATCGCTCCCCACACCATGATGCCGGGTGTTGGCCTGTGTGCCTCGGTCGTATGCAGTCCTGATTGTGGCGCTCACCTGCACGGCGCCAAACACGCGTACGACCATCATTGGCACCAAGGTAGAAGCGACTCTCATCGCTGAAGACGACACGTCTCCATTCGTTCCTCCATTCACGCCTGTCGCGACACCACTGGAGGCGGGCTGCACGATGTTGGGGCGTGAGCAGAAGACGGCCTAACGGTCTGCGGGACAGTAGCCCAGCTTTATGGAGACTGTTGCGAATGGTCCTCGCCGATACCCCAGGAGCAACAGTGTCCCTAATTTGCTGGGAAGTGGCGGTGCGGTCCCCTACGGCACTGCGTAGGATCCTACGGTCTTGGCGTGCATCCGTGCGTCGCTGCGGTTCGGTCCCAGGTCGACGGGCACGTGCACCTTCCGCCGACCACTGGCGACAACATCGATGTACTGTGGAGACCTCACGCCCCACGTGTTGAGCAATTCGGCGGTACGTCCACCCGGCCTCCCGCATGCCCACTATACGCCCTCGCTCAAAGTCCGTCAACTGCACATACGGTTCACGTCCACGCTGTCGCGGCATGCTACCAGTGTTAAAGACTGCGATGGAGCTCCGTATGCCACGGCAAACTGGCTGACACTGACGGCGGCGGTGCACAAATGCTGCGCAGCTAGCGCCATTCGACGGCCAACACCGCGGTTCCTGGTGTGTCCGCTGTGCCGTGCGTGTGATCATTGCTTGTACAGCCCTTTCGCAGTGTCCGGAGCAAGTATGGTGGGTCTGAAACACCGGTGTCAATGTGTTCTTTTTTCCATTTCCAGGAGTGTATCTCGCGACCGCAACCGATACATGCGTCTATACCAGAACAATTCCGCGGTGGTGAGATCAGGCTGGTTTGCTTGTACGAAAGCCTGTTAAATGCATCCAACTTAAACCATCTTCGAGAAAGCCTTAGTTAGTGTAGTGAGCATTCAGTTTGAAGTTAGCAGCAGTGGTTCAGAGTGATGTTCTCAGACGAACCCAGTTTCACTGTGACAAGTGATTCTGGGCACCAGTTAGTGTGGAGAGAGGGTAGCGCGTTACCCACCACAAAATGTTCATAAAGGCCATCGGTTTGGCCTGTGCTTTATGGTGTGGGCAGGGCACTGTGCGCTAAAACCGAACACCGCTGCATATTTCTGCGCGAGGTACCATTTCAGCACAGCGCTATTGCAGGGCAAATATTGTGGATCACGTCCATCTGTTTAAGGGTATGGTAAGTCCCGACCTTTCATTTACCCGCCCACACAGAAGTGCTGAAGTGTAGGACACACTGGAAAGTGTAGCCAGCCTGAATAACAGGCTCAAAATGTACATTAGTACCCGAGGAGGGCGTATTCTTACTAAGAGCCCGATATCGACCTTTATGTTGGGAGTCTAAAGTCTGTCAAAATTGA
The DNA here is from genome assembly GCF_023897955.1 of Schistocerca gregaria. Taxonomy (NCBI): domain Eukaryota; kingdom Metazoa; phylum Arthropoda; class Insecta; order Orthoptera; family Acrididae; genus Schistocerca; species Schistocerca gregaria. The sequence goes on from NC_064927.1 coordinate 386,636,601, forward strand.
GCGTTATTATGTATGATATCCTGCTTTCCCATATGGTAAAATCTGTACCATTTTTTGTTATAAGTGCACCATTCCACTTCTATTACGTACGCACTGGGTTTCATGTCATTCATTGTTGCCTGTGATTATTCCTGTCCAAAAATGTCTGTTCCTTACCAATTACTCAAGCAGTGTACAGTAGGGCCTACATGAATTATCCCGAAAATTTCGTTCGTCTCACACGATTATAGATTATCAAATGCTTGTGTAGGTTGATAGATCCTAAGAATGTTTCTTTCCTTACGTCTTGCTTTCATTTACAACACATCTGAAAGTCTCTCTTGTGCGTTTACCTTTCCTAAAGCCAAACTGCCCATCTAATACATACCAAAAAGTCGTTTCCATTCTTTTGCATCCTATTCTTGTTAGCACCTACATCTACATCATACTCCGGAAGCCACCTAGTGGCGTGTGGCGGATGGTACATTCGGAACGTCTATCTGATCCCACCAACCCTGTTCGACTCGCGAATAGTGCGTGGGAAGAATGATTGTCGGTAAGTCTTTGTATTGACTCTAATTTCTCAAATTTTCTCCTCGTGGCCAATACGCGATATGTATGTGGGGGGAAGTAAAATGTTGTCTGTCTCCCCGTGAAAAGTGCTGTTCCGCAATTTCAATAATAAATCTCTCCGTGAAGCACAACGTCTCTCTTGTAACGTCTGCCAGTGGAGTTTGTTTGGCATCTCAGCAACGCTCTCTCGCCAGCTAAACGATTCCGTGACGAAACGCCCCGCTCTTCATTGGATCTTCTCTATCCCCTCCATTAGTCCTACCTGATAGGGATCCCGGATTGATGAACAACACTCAAGAATCGAGCGAACAAGCGCCTTATAAGCCACTTCTCTCGTGGATGAGTTACAATTCCTTAAGATTCTTCCGACGAATCTGAGTCTTGTCTGCTTTTCCAACTGTCTGTTTCATATGGTCATTCCACTTAATGTCTCTCTGGATAGATACGCCTACATATCTTACAGCAGACCCTGTCTCCAGCTGTTTGTCATCAATAGTGTAGCTGTACAGTAATGGATTCCTTTTCCTATGTATGCGCAATATGTTGCATTTAGCCGGCCGGACTGGCCGTGCGGTTCTAGGCGCTACAGTCTGGATCCGAGCGACGGCTACGGTCGCAAGTTCGAATCCTGCCTCGGGCATGGATGTGTGTTGTCCTTAGGTTAGTTCTAAGTTCTAGGCGACTGATCACCCAAGACGTTAATTCGCATAGTGCTCAGAGCCATTTGAACCATTTGTTACATTTATTTACGTTCAGGGTCGACTGCCAGTCTACACCATTAATCAGTTCTCTGCTGATCGTTCAGCAAGTTGTTGCTATCTTCTGGCATTGCTACTTTCGTATAAACAACTGCATCATCTGCAAATAGCCTTGAAGAGCATCAGACGCTTTCTACTAGATCACGTTGGCTACATGAGACATAAGGCTGATTGAGCGTAAGTCCTCTGCACTTATCTGCGCTTGCTATCATTGGGACTGTGTGGATGATATTTACAGAAGATAGCCGACAAATTACGACTCACCTATAACCGATTATGGCCCTAAAGATTAGACACTGCTGAAGTTTACTTCCGGTGATAAGCGTAGCACGTGGTGCTGGCATCAAGGTCAGATATTGCACAATGGCACCTGTTGATAACTCTCTTTTCATAAAATGTGGGAGTGCCTATAAATTACGAAGAATATTTCAAGTTAAATATTAAAATACGGATACGAGACGTTAAATAATGAAAAAAAATTTCGGACATGTTTGGAAAACGACGTTTGCTATTGTACTATTGATATAGAAGATCTGTTAACTGTATTGAAAGTTAAAAAATCATTTTGGAAAAGTGACCCGCGTAGACACTGTTAATGCACAGATACGTATGGAAGAGAATTTCTTCACAGCCGACAGTTGTTCCATAATATCTTCTGGAAGTATAGAAAGTTCCATATGTAAGATAATACCGCTAAAATCTTGTAGAATATATTTTAGAATATTACACCAGCCTCATATGTGTTTCCATTTATAATGCCAAAATATTCTACCAAGAACCGATGGAACAGCCAGTTAATGCATAGAACATAATACTGACGGAAAATTTGCAACATAAAGCAGGAGCTGTGCAACAAAAACGAAAGCGTTTTAAACGTGTTTCTACATCTGAAAGATGTCTATTCCAAATTCGCTCCAGTCGCATATGAGTGGCGCTTGATGGCGCCACTATGAAGATGCAAATCGGGTTTGCTTTAAATAAAAGATGTAAAGGTTGAGAGTGACTCCCATAGCGGATTTTTCTCCTTCCCCCCCCCCCCCCCCCCGCCCGAGTCCGTGCACCCCCTTCCTCGACTGCTTCCCTCCCCGGCCCTCTTTGGCGCGCCCCCCTCTCTCTCCCCCCCATCTCCACCCCTCCCTCCCTCCCTCCCTCCCTCCCTCCCTCCCTCCCTCCCTCCCTCCCTCCCTCCCTCCCTCCCTCCCTCCCACCCACCCTTCTTCTTTGTATACCCCTGGCAGATCCTCTGTTTGCTCATCATCGTCATTGTACCATATCAGTGTTGTTTGAGTGTTCTCCTGTGCATCAAGAGCTGTGATTTTAATTGTTTGCTGGACTCGTACATAGTGTTACTGTCAGTGATTATGTGCTACGCCGTCCATCGATACTTTTATGATCCGGTGTGTAGTTTTGTTTGGTGTGCGCTCATTTTTTACGGTTTTTATCTCCTTTATACAGTCGCCCCATTTTTTTGTCTGTTCTCTTCCATGATATTTCCCCTTTTTTATATCTATGTACCCCATATTCTCTCCTTTGTTATTTTAAATGTTTTCTATTGTATGATTGTCTTTCGGGTGAAGAGTGGCGCATATGCTGCTGCCAGCCCGCCCCAGATGGGGCATTGAAATAAAATAAAGAAAAAGAACGTCGTGAGCGTTAGTTATCTTTGAGAAGAGTTGATGTTGGTCGAGAATGCCTTTAAGCCGAGAATGACACCTTTGTCAACACCTCACCGAGTTTGAAAGACTTGATGCAACAATTTACCAACAGCCGTATGTATTCTAGAATTTTTTTAATGAACATTTTATGTGCTTCCAGTTTCGGCATTACATTGATGCCATCTTCAGGCCCCACACGTCATAGTCGTAAAATCTATGTCGCCTGGCTACAAAGAACTGTTGCATAGCGATTTGATTCACAGATCCAGTTATATGGCTCCTTCCACGTATAGCGGTTTTACGACTATGACGCGCGTTGCCTGAAGATGGCATCAATGTAATGCCGAATCTGGCAGCACATAAGAAGTTCATAAAATAAATTTCTACAATACATACGGCTGTTGGCAAATTATTGCATCAAGAAATACGTGCCAGCCGTTGTCCCACAGTCCTTAATGGATCAACAAAGGAGTTTGAAAGAGGTCGTATAACAGGGCTACAAGACGCTGGATGTTTCTTCTGCAATATTGCAGAAAGACTTGGCAAAAATGTAACCTCTATGCACGATTGTTAGCAGCGATGGTCACAGGAATCTGGTACGATCGCAAGGTGGCCCTACCGAGAGGGAAGGCCATCGTGTTCAATATATGGCTCTGGCGCATCGTATTGCGTCTGCAACAGCAGTCTGAGCAGGAGTTGCCACCACATTGAGACAAACGGTTGGTTCAAAGACAGGATTGAGCCAGACGCCCTGTAACCTGCATTCCACTGACCCCCAAAACACCGTCATTTGCGACTTCGGTGGTGTCAAGCGAGAGCTAATAAAAGAGCAGGGTGGAGGTCTGTTGTGTTTTCTGATGAAAGCTGGCTCTGCCTCGGTTTCAGTGATGGCTGTGTGTTGGTTAGGAGGAGGCGAGTTGAGGACCTGCAACCAACCTGTCTGTATGCTAGACACACAGGACCTACACCTGCAGCTATTGTCTGGGCTGCGATTTCGTATGACAGCAGGAGCACTGTCGCGGTCATCCCACTCAGCCTCACTGCAAACTTGTACATCAACCTGGCGATAGACTTGTAGTCCTGCCTTTCATGAACAGAACTCCAGGGGGTGTTCTCCACATACCGCCGTCGTAACCCAACCCGTACAGAATGTGTTGCCTTTGCCTGTTAGATCACCAGATCCGTCTCCAGTGGAGAACATATGGGGCCCCTCCCACCGGAGGTTCGAGTCCTCCCTCGGGCATGGGTGCGTGTGTTGTTCTTAGCATAAGTTTGTATAAGTAGTGTATAAGTCTAGAGACCGATGACCTCAGCAGTTTGGTCCCTTAGGAATTCATAAACATTTGAATATATTTTGAGCGCACATGGGACATCATCGGACAACTCCAGCGTCATTCATAAACAGCATTAACCGTCCATTTATTAACCCTGTAAGTGCAGCAGGCATGGAATTCCAAGGCACAAACTGAAGTCTGGGACCTGCACAATACAGTGCATGCAGGTTTGCACGCTCGCATGCAGCATTCTGGTGGCTGCAGCTGTTATTAATGTGCCAGCATTTCACATTTTCAATGGCGTGTCTCGCGCTCACGTTCACCTGTGACTTCCAATGTTAATCACTTAAATGTGTTATAGACAAATTTATTCCCGAAATTTCATTACAGTACTTTATTTTTTGGTGTTGCGTATTTTTTCCTTCAGTGTATTGATCCTACCAAAGATTATCGAGCAACAAAGGGATTTCAGACACGATTCTGAGATCTTGTTTCATAGTTTTATTTCATAGCAGAAGCGCTGTGGACTGTACTACAGAGGGTATCTGTTGTAACTAATAATGTGGATGAAATATACTACAAAGAGAAATATCTGTAGACACTTCACTCAACTCTACCTCTATGACCACGTGCCATTCTATGACTATATATATTACTCCGCTATTCACAATAAAGTGCCTGGCAGAGGGTTCAATGAACCATACCTTCAAGCTGTCTATATGGCGTTCCACTCTCGAACGGTGCGATGGAAAAACGAGCACTTACATTTTTATGTGCGAGCCCATATTGCTCTTATTTTATCGCAATGATCATTTTTCGCAATCGGAGGAGAAAACTGGTGATTGAAATTTCATGAGAAGATCCCGTCGTAACGAAAAAATCCTTTGTTTTAATTATTCCAGCTCGAATTCACGTTTCATGTCTGTGGCACCATATCCCCTATTTCGCGATAATGCAAATCGATCTGCCCTTCTTTTTCGATGTCACCCGTCAATCCTACCTGATGCGGATCCCACACCACACAGCAGTACTCCAGAATAGGGCGGACAAGCGTGATATAAGCAGTTTCTTTAGTAGACCTGTTGCACCTTCTAAGTGTTGTGCCAATGAATAGCAGTCTTTGTTTTGCTCTACCCACAACATTATCTATATGATGGTTCCAATTTAGGTTATTTGTAACTGTGATCCCTAAGTATTTACTTGAATTTACAGCCTTCAGATTTTTGACTTATCGCGTAATATGATCAAAAGTATCCAGACATGTATCAATGAACGTTAATATGGGGAGTGTCCGCCCCATTTTTCCTTCAGCTCTGCTCGAAACGTCCAACTGACTAATTCAAGTGGTAATTTTATTACAGTGGGAGAAGGAATATTTGAATACTAACTGAAATTTCGTGAAATTTTGCTACGTAACGATGCAGGAGATGAATTGAATTCATTTGTCTTATATCAAACACTCAAGTGGCCACAGAAAGTGTTCATATTTAGTGTGATCGGACTGCTCATTCCTGATAGGTACACGCAGCATGTCATCTTGGATGGAGAGTCATCGGCAAATGTTAACGTACACTGTCTGACCAAAAGTAGCGAGAGGGAATAGAAGACGCTCCATCCGAGGAAGCACGAAAAAGTGTTCAACCGTTCCTTCGACAAGACTTGTATCACCGATAAGGAGTCCTGAAGGTTTTGCCTTCATCGGATTGGTAGGTATCACATGTTGAGAAGTGTACAGACATCTTTCAGTTAGCACTAATACGGGGTGTGTCCATTCTTGCCGTTTGTGATGTCCTGAACTATGGTGCGGACAACTTTCAATGGTGTTTCAGCATGTCTGTGGAATAATGACAGTCCATTTTTCCTCAAAAGTTGAAACCATAATGAGTAGCGACGTTAGAGAGAAGTCGACGTTTTAACTATTGGCAACAGAGTACCATTTGGTTCACGTCGTGATTCATGCAAGACCAGTTCTTTCATGGAATATTATTGTCCAGAAACCACTGCGTCGCGGACGTTGCTTTATGACGGCGTACAATGTGATGTTGAAGCAAACAGTCCTCGTTTCCGAATTGTTCCCCTACTGTACACAGTACACAATACTGTGAAATGTGTTCGTCTCCTCCTGCATTTCGCGTTTACTTAAACGCAATAAAAGGACTACACCTCAACCACTAAAAACGCCCCCCACGGCGTAACACCATTTCCTCTGTACGCTGTTGGCCGGCACATGACAGCCCATATATATATATATATATATATATATATATATATATATATACACTTGATCCCAAGTAGTAATGTCTGAAAACTCTGATGCCTCTTCCCTCTAGTTACCCGTTGATTATTGCACAGTCTGATTGCTGACAACGTAAATTAGTGAATGTCTTTTTTCGGGTGAACATGTTTAATTTTAATTTGTTAAAAATAACATAAAACTTCCCGTTTCTCCCCAAGTAGTCAGATGGGGATCTCTCCTACTTTGGCGTTTAGGTTCCACGTGGGTACTATTTGGTGTTCACTGTGTTCATCAAAAATCGCATGGACGGTATCACAAAAATCTGTGGTCTCGTCAATTCTTTCCTCTTCAGGTGCCCAGATTCCAATTACTGCCAATTTCTTCTTTCTTACTGGATGGCCAACACTGTGATTTTGTCGCTAACCTAGTTAGTCTTCTAATTTTTCTCCTGAGCTTTTATGGATGTAATTTGCGAAACCATTACTGGCTCTCTTACAGAGCTGGTCTGAGGGTGCATTTTTATTCCATTTCAATTTCTTCATTTTTCAGTTATAGCAGTGATGTCTATTTAAATATTCAACAATTTAACTCATTTATCCTCTTTGTTTATTTCTTTTCTAACGTTTCAGATGGCTACTTTGTGTGCTCGAAATACTTATTTGCTTGTACTGTTTCGTAGTTTCGTTCGAAATACACTGAAGCGCCACGGAAACGGGTATAGGCATGCGTATTCAGGACAGTGATATGTAAACAGGCAGAATACGGCGCTACGGCCGACAACGCCTATATAAGAGAAAAAGTGTCTGGCGTAGTTGTCAGATCGGTTACACCTTCTACAATGGCAGGTTATCAAGATTTAAGTGAATTTGAACGTGGTGCTAGTCGGCGCACCAGCAATGGGACACACAGTCTCCGAGGTATCGATGATGCGGGGATTTTCCCGTACGACCATTTCACGAGTGTATCGTAAGTATCAGGAATTCGGTAAAACATCAAATCTCCGACATCGCTTCTGCCGGAAAAACATCCTGCAAGAACGGGGCCAACGACGACTGAAGAGAATCGTTCAGCGTGACAGAAGTGCAACTCTTCCGAAAATTGCTGCAGATTTCAATTCCGGGCCATCAACAAGTGTAAACGTGTGAACCATTCAAAGAAATATCTTCGCTAGGGGCTTTCGGAGACGAAGGCCCACACATGTACCCTTGATGACTGCACGACACAAGTCTACGATTTGCGGGGGCCGTCAATACCGCCATTTGACTGTTGACTAGACACATGTTGCCTGGTCGGACGAGTTTTGTTTCAAATTGTATCGAGCGGATGGACGTGTACGGGTATGAAGACAACGTCATGAATCCATGGACCCTGAATGCCAGCAGGAGACTGATCAAGCTGGTGGAGGATCTGTAATGGTGTGGGGCGTGTGCAGTTGGAGTAATATGGGACCTCTGATACATCTAGGTTCGACTCTTGACAGGTGACACGTCGTAAGCATCCTGTCTGATCACATGCATCCATGCATGTGCATTCCAGTAGGACAATGTGACAGCCCACAGGACCAGAACTGCAATTGAGCGGATCTTGAGTTTTAACACTTCCGCTGGCCGCCAAACTCCCCACACATGAACATTATTGAACATATCTGGGGTGCCTTGCAACGTGCTAGTGAAGAGATCTCCAATTCCTCGTTGTCATGGATTTTTGGGCACCCCTCCAGGATTCATGGCATCAGTTACCTCCAGCACTACTTCAGACATTAGTAGAGTCCATGTCACATTGTGTCGCGGCACTTCTGCTGCACATGGGGTCCTGCATGATATTAGCGTGTGCGTGTGTGTGTGCGTGTGCATGCTTTCTCATGCTTTCTTATACAGGGTAAATCACGTAAAACTTGCACCACAAATATTGCGGAAATGGAAAGTGCTACTGACGTGTGGTTTCCACAGAATGGACTGGAAGTCACAGGCTCGTACCCTTAGCCAATAAAGAAATTGTGATAATGCTTACAAAGTCTATTTTTTTGTGCAAACATACTTTTTTAAGCAAAAAATTCCTGTTGACCTTAACAAGCTAAAAGTTAGTTAAATTAAAATGCCGGTGGCTTTTGTTGCAGGATTCTAGTACTAGTCGTTTGGAACCGTATTTCGGAAACTTTCCACGTCAACACCTAGTTGTGCCACTGAGAGCGTAGTTGCTGCATACAATGTTGTTATGTTTGCTTACAGTGTGCCTGTGTGTTCCTTGAGTGCATTGCGACTTGTTAATCAGTTAGCATATGACAGTCCAGGTTGTGAGTATACGATGGGATTTACAGTGCCGACGTGCTAATTGTGTATGGAGGGTGCAGAAAGAATGCAGTTTGTCGTTGTATGGTGTATGTGGCAAGATTTCCCAATAGACCGCAACCATCTCAGCACTCATTTACCAGCTTCTTCAACCAGTTACATGATAGTGGTAGTGTAGCGTGTAAGAACGTGACAGAAGGAAACAATTGTCGACAGAAGAGTGGGAAATTAATGTACTTGCTGCTGTTGTTGATCCACACATTTGCTCCAGCGCAATCGCACAGGGAATTGGTATGGGGCGTTCTCCATTGACATACGTTCCATCTCTATCACATCTCTCTCCATCAGCAACTGTTTGGAAACGATTATGAAAATAGTTCTGGACATTAAAACAAGATACTCCATGTGTCCCATGTATCTTTACCAATCATAGCCAAGTTGTTGTTGTTGCGGTCTTTAGTCCTGAGACTGGCTTGATGTAGCTCTTCATGCTACTCATACAGTAAAGCTGCATGCCCTCGGGAAAACTTATGGCCATAGTTTCCCCTTGCTTTCAGCTGTTCGCAGTACCAGCACAGCAAAGCTGTTTTGGTTATTGTTACAAGGCCAGATCAGTCAATCATCCAGACTGTTGCCCTTGCAACTACTGAAAAGACTGCTGCCCCCTCTTCAGGAACCACACGTTTGTCTGGCCTCTCAACAGATACCCCTCCGTTGTGCTTGCACTTACAGTACGGCTACCTGTATCACTGAGGCACGCAAGCCTCCCCACCAACAGCAAGGTCCATGGTTCATGGAAGGGGGGGGGGGGCATAGCCAGGTAAACCGCCGTAACTTGCATTATTGGTCTGTTGGCAATGCCCATTGACATAACAGGTGGACTTCAGAGTCCAAGGAGTGTAAATGTGTGTTGTAGGATAGTGAACCATCAGTTTGTAGGCCCTTGTTTCATACTAGAACACTAAATGCACACAAGTATTGCAACCTTCTAACAGACCATCTTTCAGAAATGCTATAAGATTTTCCTCTTAGGCTACGAGGAACCTGTGGTACCAATATGATGGCTGTCCAGCCTACAGTGCATGAAGTACTACAGCATGTCTTCACGAATTGGTTCCATACATTGGACTGGACTCAGAAGACTGGTACCTTGGCAAGCCAATTCCCCACATTTGACGCCGGTAGGCTCTTTTTTTGTGGGAAAGCTGAATGATACTGTTTAAAAGACATACCAATTACACCCAATGATATGCAATGATGTATTACTGTAGCCTGTTCGGACATATCCACTGAACTGCAAGTACGTGAGCAGCAGCCGTTCTACACCAAACTAAAATCGTGTATTGCCACTGCCAGCGTCATTTTAAACACAACCTTCGATGCTCAGTTGACTCGTTACTTGTCAGAATCCACACAACTAGTGTCTGCACTTGTGTTGTTCTTTAGTGTGTTCTACCGCAGATATTGTAAAAGTGTCACTATAGGAACTTTCAAAATACAGTATTTCCTAAACGACTCGCACTAGAATGTTGCAACAAACATCACTGGCGTTCTAATTTACCCTTCTCTTTGTTTATCAACATCAATAGACATCGTTTAATTTTAAAAAAATGTATGTCTGCGCAAAAGAGTAGACTTGCTAAGCATTATTACAATCTGTTTATTGACTGACAATACGAGCCTCTGACTACCAATCCATACTGTGAAAACTCCAAACCAAAAGCATTTTCCATTTCCGCAATATTTGCAGTGCACGTTTTAGGTGATTCACGCTGTGTACATGCGCATGCATGTTTTCCTATATTCATGTATATACGCACTAAAATATACACCACTGCCCATTAAAATTGCTACACCAAGAAGAAATGTTGATGATAAACGGATATTCATTGGACAAATATATTATACAAGAACTGACATGTGATTACGTTTCCACGCAATTTGAGTGCACAGATCCTGAGAAATCAGTACCCAGCCGTGAAAACGGCCTTGATACCCCTATGCATTGAGTCAAACAGAGCTTGGATGGCGTGTACAGGTACAGCTGCCCATGCAGCTTCAACACGATACCACAGTTCATCAAGAGTAATGACTGGTGTATTGTAACGAGCCAGTTGCTCGGCCACCATTGACCAGATGATTTCAATTGGTGAGAGATCTGGAGAATGTGCTGGCGTTGGCAGCAATCGAACATTTTCTGTATCCAGAAAGGCCCGTAAACGACCTGCAACATGCTGTCGTGCATTATCCTGCTGAAATGTAGGGTTTCGCAGGGATCGAATGAAGGGTAGAGCCACAGGTCTTAAGACATTTGAAACGTAACGTCCACTGTTCAAAGTGCCGTTAGTGCGAACTAGATGTTGACAGAGACGTGTAACCAATAGCACCCCATAGCATCACGCCGGGTGATACGCCAGTATGGCGATGACGAATACACGCTTGCAATGTGCGTTCACCGCGATGTCGCCAAACACGGATGCGACCATCATGATGCTGTAAACAGAATCTGGATTGATCCGAAAAAATGACGTTTTGCCATTGGTGCACCCAGGTTCATCGTTGAGTACACCATCGCAGGCGCTCCTGTCTGTCTTGCAAACGTCCCCAACTGTTGATTCAGGTATATAGATGTGGCTGCACGATCCGTTACAGCCATGCGGATAAGATGCCTGTCATCTCGACTGATAGTGATATGAGGCCGTTGGGATCCAGCACGGCGTTCCGTATTACCCTCCTGAACCCACCGATTCCATATTCTGCTAACAGTCATTGGATCTCGACCAACGCGAGCAGCAATGTCGCGATACGATAAACCGCAATCGCGATAGGCTACAATCCGACCTTTACCAAAGTCGGAAACGTGATTGTACGCATTCCTCCTCCTTACACGGGGCATCACAACAACGTTTCACCAGGCAACGACGGTCAACTGCTGTTTGTGTATGAGAAATCGGTTGGAAACTTGCCTCATGTCAGCACGTTGTAGGTGTCGTAACCGGAACCAACCTTGTGTGAATGCTCATCTTCGTGGTGTAGCAATTTTAATGGCCAGTAGTGTATACGTAGGTTGGAACTTAAATAATGGCACACTGCTGTGGAGACATCCAGTTGAATCTACTATTGTCGCTGATAACACTCCTGCCATACCTCCGAGCAAAGTGACTTTCCCGTCCCACGTCAACGGCGTGCACACAATCGAGGGAAACAGTCGCTTCTGAGCGAGCGGTCTAACGTAACGGTGCCACTGTTTTCGAAACACGGAGTTGGATAAAGACTGAATGTGTCAGAGGTCGTACAGCACGACAGCGTCATCAAGGTCATAAAGAGGCGTGCGGGGAATCGGCGTTGCCATGCAGAACAGTGGCACGTTGGGTAAAAGCCTTCAACGAAAGTCGGCAAATTGTGTCAGACATGCAGGTCGTCCTAGCGTCTCTCAAGAGGATGTGCATGCTGTTGCCGCAGTTAGTGGACAGTGATCGACGCCGTACGATACGTCAGCTCGGCCACGAAACCGGATAAGCGCATACGGCTGTGCTTCGCATCCTGAAGGAACTCCTGGGCATGCAAAGAATTGCATCACGATGGTTTCCAATGACTTGAGGGAAATGCAGAAATGGATGCGTTACAACGCTGCTCAGACGCACTTGGAGCGCTATGACCGCAAAGGAGAAGCTTTCTTACGCCGTATCGTAACACTGGATGAGACATGGACCACATCGCACGAGCCAAAACTGAAACGCATATCCAACGAATGGCGTCATTATGGGTCGCCGCGAAAGTCGAAAGTGCGTCAGAGCCCCAGTATGATGAAAGTTATGGTGATTCTCGTGTACGGCTGTGATGGTGTTATCCTAACGCATTACATTCCTCCACGGGAGGCCGTCAGTGCACGGTATTATTGTTCGTTTTTGGAGCATCACCTGTAGACCAGATTTGCGAAAGAAGCGGCAGCACTTTCTGCGCAACCACCCACTATTTTGCACGACAATGCGCGGGTGCGTACAGAGCAAGCTGTGGCCGCTCTGTTCGGTCGATGGGACTGGGAAGCACTGTAGCATCTGCAATACTCCCCGGACTTAAGTCCCTGTGACTTTGATTTGATTCCGAAGATGAAGGAACCACTTCGTGGCATTCGCTTCAGAACTTTTCCAGAAATTCGACAGGCAGACCGCTCCATTTGCACCATCAGCAGAACTGGCTCTGCTAACGCTATACTGCGCCTTGCACATCACTGGCTACGGACTCTACACAACACTGGTGACTACTTTGAAGGACAGTAACAGGTAAAAATGGAAATGATCGTATGGCGTCAGTGACCGGGAGTTCCCAGGCGGGAAGTTCGGTCGCCAAGTGTTATTGAGTGCGACGCCATGTTGGGCGACTTGCGCGTCGACAATGGGGATGATGATGATGGGGATGATGATGGGGATGATGATGGGGATGATGATGGGGATGATGATGGGGATGATGATGGGGATGATGATGGGGATGATGATGGGGATGATGATGGGGATGATGATGGGGATGATGATGGGGATGATGATGGGGATGATGATGACAGCACAACACCCAGTCCCTGAGGGGAGGAAATCTCCCAACCCAGCCGGGAGTCGAACCTGCGCCCCCGTGGGTGGCATTCCAACGCACTGACCACTCAGCTAATGGGGCGGAGTACAGGTCCAAACATGCATGTCTTTTGTATCGGTTTTGAATAAATAGTTTCCACTATTGAAGTTCCAACCCTCGAACATGTATGGGACAAACACAATTACGTACAGAGCTGCCGAAAGTAAATTAGGACACAAAGTGTACCGGAAATCAACGCACACTAATCAGTACCTGCATGCGGAGAGCCACCACCACCCAGCTCAAAAGTATTCTGTCCTGCATACGCTAAATGCCCTAGCCTACCGGCTAAGCGATGAAAATAACATTGAAGAAGAATTAAAGGAGTTACAACACACGTTTCGTACCAACGGCTATGATGACAAAATCATAAGCAAGGTAGCTAAAACCAAAGGGAGCAGAACACGAGAAAAAGGCAAAGAAGAGAAGCTTCCACTGGTGCACTTACCATATGTAAAAGGCGTCAGTAAACGGCTAGGCAACGTCCTCCGCCGACGAGGTTTCAAAGCGGTCGTAGGATCCACGAAATGATAGGTGCCACCAAGGATGTAGTCAACAATCTTAACACTGCAGGTGTTTACGAACTACGGTGTCAGTGCGGAGCTGCCTACATAGGAGAAACAGGGAGACCTGTCAGCTAACGAGCAGCAGAACACGAACGTTATGTACGATTACAACAACACAACAAATCGGCGTTAGCGGAACACGACCGTGACTGTGAACAATCTATCAGGTTCCAGGAGGCCCGAGTACTGGCGAAAGAATCGTGGATGCAAGAACGCCAAATACGGGATGCGATCGAAATTATGAAACAGCGTGACAACATCAACAGAGAAGATGGCTACAAACTCCTGGCGTCCTGTCTGCGGCCATCCCAGTCCAACGGGCCACGAGCGGTCGCGGGGCAGAAGCTACACGGGACACGGACGTATCTACACAAACAGCTGCACAGCAACTGTCAGTCCACATGCGCGCACACCAGGAGGAAAACTTGCCAACCAGAAGCGGAACGCTGATTGGCGGACAGCTACCAAGCGTTGATGACATGGACATCCACGAATAGCCTCTCTCCTTCCATCCTGTCTTACGTCATGACTAGCCAATCATATTAGAGGGCCAATTAAAAGTTTTACAACAGTAATGTCAGACATCGATAGTCTGTAATAAATAAAATCAGTCGTGCCCTGAGGAAGGCCGTTGCAATTCGGCCGAAACGTCGGTTTTAGTTTATTATTGTTGTTACTTTTTAGCAATGACGCGGGATAATACGCAGAAGAATTTTAATCACTATAATTACGTGCATACTCCTACATATATGCATACACAACATATGTATAAACAGAACTATATTCACTGCTATCCGATCTGTCGGTGTATTGGTAAATCCTTGACAATTGTGTGTATAGTGACAAAGCTGCGTGTCCACGTACATACTTGGAAACTCGTGTACTGTCTGTCCTTTCGACACTGATATTGTCTTCTTGTACTCGATAAGACTCACTCGACGAGTTTTCAGTTGAATGCGCAGCAGCTGAGACAGGACGAGTCCAATAGTCGAGTGTATGGAGACAGCGACATCGGAGATGGCGTCAGAGGCGACTTTAAAGCGAATATAAAGACCTCATTTCTGACCTCCATTAGCTGTATGTGGTCTGGTCTTTGAGCTGCTTCTGCTGGCTATGACATGCCTCATTCATCTTTCAGTAATAAATATAGAATTTGAACAGAAGTCTGTAGCTGAGGTAGAATTTTCAAAATTTTTAGGTGTGTCCATTGATGAGAGGTTAAACTGGAAGCAACACACTGATGGTCTGCTGAAACGTCTGAGTTCAGCTACGTATGCTATTAGGGTTATTGCAAATTTTGGTGATAAGAATCTCAGTAAATTAGCTTACTATGCCTACTTTCATTCACTGCTTTCGTATGGCATCATATTCTGGGGTAATTCATCGTTGAGTAGAAAAGTATTCATTGCACAAAAACGTGTAATCAAAATAATTGCTGGAGCCCACCCACGGTCATCCTGCAGACATCTATTTAAGGATCTAGCGATCCTCACAGTATATATATTCCCTTATGAAATTTGTTGATAATAATCCAACCCAATTCAAAAGTAATAGCAGTGTGCATACCTATAACACCAGGAGAAAGGATGATCTTCACTATGCAGGGTTAAATCTGACTTTGGCACAGAAAGGGGTAAATTATGCTGCCACAAAAGTCTTTGGGCACCTACCAAACAGCATCAAAAGCCTGACAGATAGCCAACTAACATTTAAAAATAAATTAAACGAATTTCTAGATGACAACTCCTTCTACTCATTGGCTGAATTTTTAGATATAAACTAAGTAAAAAAAAAAAACTTAATCATTAGTGTCATGCAATATTTTGTGTAATGTAATTTCTTGTACAGACATCTTTTATTAACCTGACACGTTCCACGTCATTACGAAGTGTCGTATTCATGATCTATGGAACAAGTATTAATCTAATTTAATCTAATCTTGGGGTCCCTCCCCCTCCTGAGCTAAGGCCATTTTCACGTCCAGAGGCCGTGTTACACGATACGAGCATGATTATTCGTGGCGGTAACGAATTCTTTGCGCGGTGTGCTTGTCACTGAGTGACGAAACTGCGGTATCACGTATCGATACCACCCTATGGGCCTCGTGCAAGTTTCTGACTGGCGCTGACAGCAGCAGTGTAGTATCTGGCGGAGCCAGTCGTGCATGCGTGGTCAGCCGCGGCTCCAGTGCCTCCATGCCTCGAGCGACCCCTGGCGCCGCAATATAGGACGGTCGGTGGCACTGCGTCAGTCCATTCGCGCTCAGAGCCCCTTCCCAATGTAATACCACGCAGAAGCCGCCTGGTCAGGGCCCTGTCATTGTAGTTGGTGCTTTAGTAGAGAGAGACTCTTCCTTGTGGACTTTTTCCCTCGCTCTCGTCTGGCGATGGCTATGCAGTGGTCCCTCCATACTCTGGCTCTGTGGTCTTTGTGTGGTCCCCAGGTAATTTCGGCATCCCAGAAAACGAACGTGTTGGCACGCTGGCCAAACAGGCTGTCGGTGCACCAGCCTTGGAATTGGCCTTTCGGAGAGTGACCTCAGGTCAGTTTTGCGGCAGAAGGTACTTCGCACCTGGGCTGAATGGCGCACCCTTCCTTCACCCAACAAACTTCGGGCTATCAAGCAGGCTACCGGTGCGTGGGGCTCCTCCTTGCGGGTCTCTCGCAAGGACTCTGTTGTTCTCTGCCGGTTGCACAGTGGCCATACCTGGATAAAGTACAGCCATTTATTGCGCCGCGACGCCCTACCTATATGTCGCTGCAGGCCAGCTTTGATAGTGATCCACATCTTGTTGGACTGCCCGCTTTTATCTCCGCTCAGGCGCTGCCTGATACGCTTCATGCAGTTTTATCAGATGACACTGCCATGGCAGACTTAGTTTCGTTTTATTCGTGCAGGGGACTTTTATCGCTTGATCTAAGTGTTTGTCCTTTCTTGTGTTGGTCTGGCCTTTGATCTACGATTTTAGACTGGCGTTTTTAGTGTGTTTCTTGGTGGTTAACTTTTTCCTTTTTTGTTTATATGGTCGGCCAAGCACTGTCACACTCGGTGTGATTTTAATTCCTTTTTTCAGGTCTCTGTCTGTGTCTTTCTTGTCCTGTGTCGTCTTTTGTCATCTCCATTGTGTGTTCGTATTCTTTGTGCGTGTTTAAAGTTCGTGGAAAAAGGGACCGATGGCCCCAGTAGTCTGGTCCCTTGAGTCCCACTATAAAACGTCCCCTTAGAAAAATTGTACACGACTGTGCTTATATGAAACGTCCCCTTTGAACAATTTATACAAGACTGTGCTTAAACTGACCCACAATATTTTTAGCGCAACGCAATCTGACTTTCAAAAATTCCTACGAAAGAATGGCCCTGACTAACAATAACCTATACGTTTCACAAATCACTTACCTCACAAAAATCTTCGTTACTCAAGCTACTGCAATACAGCGAGCGCCACTACTGCCAGCTAAATAAAAGATTCAAACTACTGAAGGCACTAACTACTGATAGGCACAGTTAGCAACTGAAAGGTTTTAATAGAGAACAAACAATGTATTTACCTTAATAGTCATAATATATATATCAGTTCATGACACCAATTCTTACAAATTTCAAAACTCCGCCATCTCTCTCCCCACGTCCACCACTGCTGGCGGCTCACCTCCAACTGCGCAACGCTACGCGCTGTTAGCATCCAGCTGCCGCTGCCCGACACTACAATGGCAGACAACAATGCAAACTAGCCACAGACTGCGCACAGCACAGCCAGTGATTTTTCATACAGAGCGCTACGTGGCGTTACCAATAAGAAAATGTAAACAGCCTACTTACACCACAAACCAACCAACCTTGTTGACTTTGAGCTGGACTCCAGTTCGAATAAAATTGTTCTAAGCACTATAGGACATAACAGCTAACGTCATCAGTCCCCTAGACTTTGAGCTACTTTAACCTAACTAACCTAAGGACACGACAGATCCACGCCAGGGGGCAAGATTCGAACCAGCGACCGTAACAGCAGCTCGGTTCTGGACTTAAGCGCCTAGAACCGCTCGACCACAACGGCCGGCGACTGTAATTCCTGCAACAGTATTTGTAATTAGTCTCGGTGAATTAGAAGTTAGCCGGCCGCGGTGGTCATACGGTTCTAGGCGCTGCAGTTCGGAACCGCGGGACTGCTACGGTCGCAGGTTCGAATCCTGCCTCGGGCATCGATGTGTGTGATGTCCTTAGATTAGTTACGTTTAACTAGTTCTAAGTTCTAGAGGACTGATGACCTAAGATGTTATTAAGTCCCATAGTGCTCAGAGCCATTTGAACCATTTGAATTAGAAGTTAATTAAATGCCCTGTTCGATGCGTTACCTTGTTCAGTAATCATGTCTGCTCCTGTCAAGTTTTTTCTGAGATGACAGTTGCCGCACTATTCTGCAGCCCACCTCTCCAGTTTACTCATTCAATCGCGAATCCCTTGGGACGTTTCTTCGCTCCAGCGACATACCACAGAGTGCAGCTAGAATTGGTGAAAATTTTACCGTAGTGCTTTTAGGAACGGCAGGTCCAATTTTCTTTCCTCTGTTGAGTGATTTTAGTTGATCTGTTCTACGAGCACTTGTTTCAAAACGTCATGTCGGCGTCACCACGATGGCTGAAACAAGTAACTGTACTACCAGCTTCCTCAGCGGAGACTGAATCCAGTCTGAGGCTTATCTGTATCATCTTCCTTTCAGTTCTAATATAATCACTGAGCGACCGTAAAGGCAGATTTTGATCTCTCCACTCACTTTACCTATAACCAAAACTAGCCAGAATTTTTCGTCAGGTCAGTTGCTGAGCACACTGAACACTTCCCCATACGCTAGTTTTGATTCTGTTTGTCAGTAAAGCTTTGAATTCGTTACAATCTGAGATGAAACCCTCTTTACTGTCGTAGGAAGTTCGTAGCATTGCTATTGAACCATCAAGAGTCTGTCGCATGTCACACAATCTTTTTCAGCAAATACATATCCAAGACACATTGTAGCTTTCAGACTGTTCTCGTTGATATAGTTGAGTCACATGTAAAATATTTTAGACAGTCTTGGAGATTTTTTCCTCACTAGTACCAATCACTAGTTTAGCGAAAATTTAAGTTTATGAATTGTAATCTATTAAGACACTTCTTGATGCAATAATTTACCACAGCCGTATAATTTGTAGAAGTTTATTTTATTTTATGAACTTCTGTGTGCTACCAGTTTCGGAATTACATTGATGCCATCTTCAGGCCCCACTCGTTATAATCGTAAAATCGCTATACACGGAAGGAGCCATATAACTGGATCCGTGAATCAATCGCCCTGCAACAGCTCTTCGTGTCGCCTGGCCATTTTACGACTATTACGAATGGGGCCTGAAGATGGCATCAATGTAATGCCGAAACTGGTAGCACACAGAAGTTCATAAAAGAAAATAAACTTCTACAAATCATACGGCTGTTGGTAAATTATTGCATCAAGAAGTTCATAGCAGCCGTCGTCCCACGATCCATAATGGATCAACGAAGATTATTAAGAGACTAGTCGCAAATGCTTCTTATCTACTTTATACTCAAGCAATTTTGAAATGCTCTCCTTTCTATTACATTTGTCGACACAGCTCTCCTTGGAGTTAACTTTTCTTTCCTGCTGATACTATTCTTGTGATGAATCACCATCTAGATCCAAGGTCTGCAAGTAAGTGAATTGCACCTCTCCTTACCGTTGTGAACGAAGACGAACAAAACACAAATTCGTTCTCAGTGCAGAATTCCCCAGATTACAACGTTGTAAGACGTTAGTGAATGAAAATATGAAAAGAAAGTTAGTGTCGTGATGTTATCACTGACGAGCTTTGAACTGGATACTGATAGTGTGTCCTCTTTGGAGGAACCGAGCGAGGTGGCGCAGTTGTTAGCACACTGGACTCGCATTCTGGAGACGACGGTACAATCCCGTCTCCGGCCATCCAGATTTAGGTTTTCCGTGATTTCCCTAAATCGTTTCAGGCAAATGCCGGGATGGTTCCTTTGAAAGGGCACGGCCGATTTCCTTCCCAATCCTTCCCTAACCCGAGCTTGTGCTCCGTCTCTAATGACCTCGTTGTCGACGGGACGTTAAACACTAACCACCAGCACCACCTCCTTGGAGAACGCTGTAAGAAAGTCTAAACATTCATGGTGGTGTCTGTTTGTACTATATCGTGTCTCCCTACCACTTTCGCGCAACGACGCTCTGAGAGTGTTTTTTAGGGAATTAACTAGTTTGAACCTGGGACCTGTTGCTGGTAAGGAGACGCCAGACCACACATGACATGTAGAATTCAGAAGAGTTCAGTGAGACTAGCGATGATATAACCAAATAGTAAATGATCTCAGCGTCAGCTCCATTGCACTCCCTGTAAAAGAATCTTAATACTAACTAAATATAGTGGAAAGGGTTCAAGGCTTTCCTATTTTTAGTTAGCTGGTAAAATAACGTCGAAAAAGCAGTTAAGTTTACCATTGGAAATTTTATTCTACTCACAAAACATCGTTCATAAATTGCACTATTGATAAAAGGAAGTGTTTTAATACAGGATGGTAAAAACCAACTGCGTTCAGCAAAAATGTGAACGAATATTCCCTGAATAGGTTTTCAAGTTCTACAATCGATCCAAAGATGACCTATGCCATATCACATATATAATCTAGGTTTAATTTAAGTTTCACAAAAGAGAAAACTATCAAAATGGTCTACAGTGACCCTCAATTATCTTTAATTACTTATCTAACTTGTAAATTACAGTGGCTGATGTGGCTTCTCAATAACTATATAACAGAAAAATCATCGCGTTCAGATTTTTGCTTCAAGTGGCAAATGTGAATACCATTAGCTTTAATTTACGATCGACACTAGTATTACGCAAATAAGGGGCGTAACAGAAGAGTCTTCTGCAGTTCTGAGTGAAGCCTTATGCGCTCAAAAATGCGGCATCGCGTGCGTTCATTACCTTGTGGTGTTTAGGCAGCGTCAGGGCGGCAGCGGCCGGCGCAGCAGCCATCCAGCTCGCCGTCTCCAACTAACTCTCCCCTAACTTCTCCTTACTACACTTTACCGAAGTAGATTTAAAAAAGCTATCTGGCTGTGTTTTCATCTGACCAACCAGAGTCTCAATGTTAACCTTAAGCTCCGCCTACAAAGATTCTGTCTATCCAATGAGAAACGTTATACTTTTCGTGGTGGGGCAATGTTTTTAAAGTTTGCAACGTAACAGAGACGCTAAAAAGTCTCAAGCTAAAACCTGCAGCTGATGTGGTCCTTTTAGCGTTATCGTGAGATCTATACTGTTCTTCTGGAGGGCTCTATCTTTTAACATGGGCTGGGGGGTGGTCCTTGACATACCTGAAACGCGAAAAAGTCTCACGCTGAAACGTGCGGGTGGTGAGCCCTAGTGGTTAACTGGCGACGTGGGTGTCCAGTCCGTCCCTTATCGTAGGGCCTTCTAGCTTAACACGGTTCTGCTCTCAGCTTCTGTCCTCGTTTCTCCCCCCGGAACTGCGTCGCTCTCTCGGTGGGAAGGTACGACATGCATTTAGGTATTCTTGTGTTAGTCTGTGGCATTCCATTTGCTCACTCGTTACTTGTATTACTTTGGGTAATTTAATGTCACGATTTATTCGGAGCTATGTGACATACTAGTAGATTTGCTTACTATGTCAGGGTTTTCATGGAAGGTGTTGGATTTGCCTGACACCTTACAAAAGAAACATTTGGCCGTCCCTTCTGTTGCAGATGGCCTCGCTGTCGCGGCAGCTGCTGCTGGTGGCCGCGTTGCTGTCTGCGGCTCACGGGGCGCGCATCCTCCACGTCGTTCCGATCCCGGCGTGGAGCCACTGGCACATCTTCAGGGCGCTGATGTGGGAGCTGGCGGACAGGGGCCACCACGTCAGCATCATCACGCCGCTCGCCGAGAAGGAGCCCCACCGCAACTGGACTATGGTGCCTGTCGCGGCCAACCTAGACATCATGCCCAGTAAGTGGTGCACACCTCCCAGCAAGTCCGCTTCAGTCAACTGCTCCATTCTCTTTCCTTCCGCTTTCCTAAAACTTTCTTGCCAACTTCTGGGTACAGCACCACCTTGGCTCCGTCCCCAGACCTGCCTGCTCCGTGACCTTTGTCAGTTTTCCAAGGATGGTACCCCTTCATTTGTTTATCGTCGGGGAATTTCTGCTCTATGCGCACAAATGAAGGATGCCACATTTATTTACACTGATGGCTCAAACACATGAGATTAGATTAGTTTTTCGTTCCATAGATCCGTGTTGAGGAGATCCTCGTGGATGTGGAACATGTCACTTTTTTTTAAGCTGAAATAACAATACTAATAGTATGAATACGTACAACACATCATTTGTTTCTATTAAAAAATTCGTCAATGGAGTGGGAGTTGGCCACTAGTAAGTCTTTCAGGCTCCTTTTAAACTGATCTTTATTTGTAACTATATTTTTTATGTTTGCTGTCAAATTATTGAAGATGAGTGTTCCTGAGTAGTGGACCTCTTTTTTGAACTAAAGCAAGTGCTTTTAAGTCCTTGTGCAGATCATTTTTGTTGCTGGTATTGTATATATGAACTGAGCTGTTTGTTGGAAAAAGAGATATATTATTTAGGACAAATTTCATTAAGGAGTAAATATACTGAGAGGCAGTAGTTAGTATACCCAGTTCTTTGAAGAGGTTTCTACAAGACGTCCGTGAGTTTATTCCACAAATAATACGTATTACACGCTTTTGGACTCTGAAAACTTTTGTTTGACTTAAAGAGTTACCCCAAAATATTGTACCACATGACATTATGAAATGAAAGTAGGCAAAGTATGCAAGCTTTTTCACTTTTATGTCGCCTATGTCTGCTGAAACTCGAATTGCAAATACAGATTTGTTAAGGCGTTTCTGTAGTTCTGTGGTGTGCTCCTCGCAACTGAATTTATTATTAAGACTGAATTTATTATCAATCGTTTGGTGTTGGGAGTGCCTATATTGTTGGCGACACCCGAAATCGATTTCGGCTTCCCGACCAGTGTTCGGTTTATACTGCGGAGCTTTACACTGTTGTCCAGGCTGTCCAATACATCCGTCGCCATCCAGTATGTTATCTGTTCAGATTCTCTCATCTCTCTCCTCAGTCTCCAAGCACTCTACCCTGTCCACCCTCTGGTCCACCGGATTTCAGGACTGCCTCCACTTGGGGGGCGTCTCTGTGGCGTTTCTCTGGATCCCAGGACACGTTGGTATCTGTGGAAATGAGGCGGCCGATATAGCGGCCAAGGCTGCAGTCTCTCTTCAGCCAGCTATTCGCATGATTCCCTTCGCCGGTATACGGAGTGATCTATGTCGTCGTGTTGCTCTTTTATCGCACGCACATTGGTCGCCACTTCTCAATATCAAATTCCCGCGTGTGAAAGCTCTTCCCTGTGCTTGGACCTCTTCCTCCCCAACGCGTCGTCGGGAGGATCTAATTTTAACTAGAATCCGGATAGGGCGCTGTCTTTTTTGCCATCGACGTCTTTTAAGTGGCGATCCTCCCCCACTCTGTCCCCACTGCTCTCAGCTGTGGACGGTGAGACACCTTTTACTTGAGTGCCCCTATTTTACTCCATTATGCGTCCGTCTACAGCTGTCGCCTGATATATCTTCCATTTTAGCAGATGGCACGCGCTCAGCCGATCGCGTTCTCGAGTTTATTAGTGCCAGTGAGATGACGTCAATCTTTTGAAGCTCTTTTTGGGGACAACCAACCCCCTTCTATAGTGGTTTTTTAAGCTTTCCTTCTGCTTCTAGTTTCTCCAATTTTCTGAGTTTCGTTCCCATTGATGCTGGTTTCCAGTTTCGTTTTTTTACCTTTTCCTAAGTCAGGGACCGGGCGCTAATGACCGTAACAGTTTTGCGCCCTAAAACCATAACAAAAAAAAAAACCTCCAAGCAACTTGGATTCCATTTACTACTCCTTCTTATTGTCACACGAAGCAGTAGCCGCTTCGTTTCGGTCTATCGTCTACTTGGTAAGTCAATGCTTCTTCCTGTTCAGGAGGGGGGTGGGGGTGTTACCTGCTTCCTAATACCTGATCAGGTCTCACTGGACTCAAATGCAATGGAAATGCTTTTATCATCTCACGACAGCTAGCTTAGGACATGGCGACAACTGTATGTTCACTGCATTTGCGCGAAATTTTGATAACTGCAAACACTGCAGCAAAACGTGTGTGTGTTTTGCTACATCAGAAATGTAACAATGTAACTTACTTGCAGCCGCCGTCTGACTGCAATCAGAACTGAACTATCTGTTGATCTGAACTTCCATCCATCCTAATGGCCATCACAAGGACTTGCGAACCACTTTGTTCTATTCCCCAAGTCGGTCAGTAGCTGCGACATTTGTCCAACAATATCTTTAAGTTAATTTCTGATTGGTAACAAATATTTTGACTCTTCCGTAAATGATAACGTGAAGAATTAGATACACACTACTGGCCATTAAAATTGCTACACCAAGAAGAAATGCAGATGATTTCTTGGTATTCATTGGACAAATACTGGTTGATCAAAATGCCACTATAAATTTGAAAACTTAATAAACCACGGAATAATGTACACAGAGAGGAAAAGATTGACACACATGCTTGGAATGGCATGAGGTTTTATTAGAACCGCCCCAAATTGTTAGAAGTATAAAAGATATATTTCGCGCGTCGTTTGGTGGTGATCGTGTGCTCAGCCGCCACTTTCATCATGCTTGGCTTCCCAGGTTACCAGACCTCAGTCCGTGTGATTATAAGCTTTGGGGTTACCTGAAGTCGCAAGTGTATCGTGATCGACCGACATCTCTAGGGATGCTGAAAGACAACAT
This sequence comes from Schistocerca gregaria, assembly GCF_023897955.1. NCBI lineage: Eukaryota > Metazoa > Arthropoda > Insecta > Orthoptera > Acrididae > Schistocerca > Schistocerca gregaria. The sequence continues at coordinate 386,661,448 of NC_064927.1, forward strand.
CCGACGCCAGTGCCTCACCTTAACTCCGGACATGCTTATAGTGCTGTTCACAACATTACTATTCGACTACAGCTATTGCTCAGGAATGATAGTGGACATATTGAGCATTTCCTGTAAAGAACATCATCTTTGCTTTGTCTTACTTTGTTATGCTAATTGTTGCTATTCTGATCAGATGAAGCGTCATCTGTCGGACACTTTTTGAACTTTTGTATTTTTTTCGGTTCTAATAAAACCCCATGTCATTCCAAACACGTGTGTTAATTTATACCTCTCTATCTACATTATTCCGTGATTTATTCAGTTTTCAAATTTGTACTGACTTTTTGATCAGCCGGTATATTTTACTAGAACTGACATGTGATTACATTTTCACGCAATTTGGGTGCACAGATCCTGAGAAATCAGCACCCAGAACAACCACCTCCGGCCGTAATAACGGCCTCGATACGCCTGGGCATTGAGTCCAACAGAGCTTGGATGGCGTGTACAGGTACAGCTGCCCAAGCAGCTTCAACACGATACCACAGTTCATCAAGAGTAGTGACTGGCGTATTGTGACGAGCCAGTTGCTCGGCCACCACTGAGTAGACGTTTTCAATTGGTGAGAGATCTGGAGAATGTGCTGGCCAGGGCAGCAGTCGAACATATTCTGTATCCGGAAAGGCCCGTACAGGACCTGCAGCATGCGGTCGTGCATTATCCTGCTGAAATGTAGGGTTCCCTAGGGATAGAATGAAGGATAGAGCAACGGGTGGTAACACATCTGAAATGTAGCGTCCACTGTCCAATGTGATGTCAATGCGAACAACAGGTGACCGAGACGTGTAACCAATGGTACCCCGTACCATCACGCCGGGTGATACGCCAGTATGGCAATGACGAATACACGCTTCCGATTTACGTTCACCGCGATGTCGCCAAACACGGATGCGACCATCATGATGTTGTAAACAGAACCTGGGTTCATCCGAAAAAATGAGTTTTGCCATTCGTGCACCCAGGTTCGTCGTTGAGTACACCATCGCAGGCCTTCCTGTCTGTGATGCAGCGTCAAGGGTAGTCGCAGCCATGGTCTCCGAGTTGATAGTCCATACTGCTGCAAATGTCGTCCAACTGTTCGTGCAGATGGTTGTTGTCTTGCAAACGTCCCCATCTGTAGACTCAGGGATCGGGACGTGGCTGCACGATCCGTTACAGCCATGCGGATAAGATGCCTGTCCTCTCGACTGCTAGTGATACGAGGCCGTTGGGATCCAGCACGGCGTTCCGTATTACCCTCCTGAACCCACCGACTGCATATTCTGCTAACAGTCATTGGATTTCGACCAACTCGAACAGTAATGTCGCGATGCGATAAACCACAATAGCGATAGGCTACAATCCGACCTTTATCAAAGTCGGAAACGTGATGGTAAGCATTTCTCCTCCTTACACGAGGCATCACAATGACGTTTCACCAGGAAACGCCGGTCAACTGCTGTTTGTGTAAGAGAAATCGGTTGGAAACTTTCATCATGTCAGCATGTTGTAGGTGTCGCCACCGGCGCCAACCTTGTGTGAATGCTCTGGAGAGCCAATCATTTGCATGTCACATAATCTTCTTCCTGTTGGTTAAATTTCGCGTCTGCAGCACCTCATCTTCGTGGTGTAGCAATTTTAATGGCCAGTAGTGTAGTTACAATAGTAACCCTTGTTTGCATGATCTTATATTAATATGACTGCATATTTCCTTTATGTGTTTGTTGGCTTTAACTTTCAGTTAATACTTTCTTTGCGTCTTAAAACCTAAAGCGAGTTATAAGCACTCAGTACAACAGACGCATTAATTAATACAATATGAATAAAGCGCTAATTCCGAATAGGATATGGCGACTAAACGATAAATAAAATATACTGAGAGATCACTGACAAGACAGATTTCACAGATCTTCGAGGATTGTTTAATTATTTTTCTCATTTCTTATATCGCCTCACAGGCTGAATGAAGTGCACTGCAATTTTTTTCTTCACAATAAATACTGCGGTAGTCGCTGCTACTTTAAACTGGAGGCGCTGCGTCAGTAGCCAGCGACGCTGATCACTACAACCCGACCCATTTCAAGCTTTGTAAGAGCCTTTGTCTACAAAGAGTAATTTACTTCAAATAGAAGATTTTGATCACCTGTTACATCAAGCATTTGCACCTTTAAAATCGTGAGAAATTGCATTAAATATGGTGTTGGAGGCACCATGGCTCCCCAATCGGGGAATGAAAAAGAATGGAATTTCATCATTCGTGGTATTAGCTGGTAGCGTGGTAGTACAGTGTAGGACGAGTAAGCCAAGTGATACCTTAAAGTGTGATTGCAGTGAGTCGTGTGTCCCTACATCTACATTTATACTCCGCAAGCCACCCAACGGTGTGTGGCGGAGGGCACTTTACGTGCCACTGTCATTACCTCCCTTTTCTGTTCCAGTCGCGTATAGGTCGCGGGAAGAACGACTGTCTGAAAGCCTCTGTGCGCGCTCCAATCTCTCTAATTTTACATTCGTGATCTCCTCGGGAGGTACAAGTAGGGGGAAGCAATATATTTGATACCTCATCCAGAAACGCACCCTCTCGAAAACCGGACAGCAAGCTACACCGCGATGCAGAGCGCCTCTCTTGCAGTCTGCCACTTGAGTTTGCTAAACATCTCCGTAACGCTACCACGCTTACCAAATAACCCTGTGACGAAACCCGCCGCTCTTCTTTGGATTTTCTCTTTCTCCTCTGTTAGCCCGACCTGGTACGGATCCCACGCTGATGAGGAATACTCCAGTATAAGTCGAACGAGTGTTTTGTAAGCCACCTCCTTTGTTGATGGAGTATATTTTCTAAGGACTCTCCCAATGAACCTCAACCTGGTACCCGCCTTACCAACAATTAATTTTATATAATCATTCCACTTCAAATCGTTCCTCACGCACACTCCCAGATATTTCACAGAACTAACTGCTACCAGTGTTTGTTCCGCTATCATATAATCATACAATAAAGGATCCTTCTTTCTATGTATTCGCAATACATTACATTAGTTATGTTAAGGGTCAGTTGCCACTCCCTGCACCAACTGCCTATCCGCTGCAGATCTTCCTGCATTTCACTACAATTTTCTAATGCTGCAACTTCTCTGTATACTACAGCATCATCCGCGAAAAGCCTCGTGCAACTTCCGACACTATCTACTAGGTCATTTATTTATATTGTGAAAAGCAATGGTCCCATAACACTCCCCTGTGGCACGCCAGAGGTTACTTCAACGTCTCTCCATTGATAACAACATGCTGTGTTCTGTTTGCTAAAAACTCTTCGATCCAGACACACATGGTCTGATATTCCGTAGTCTCTTACTTTATCAGGCGACAGTGCGGAACTGTATCGAACGCCTTCCGGAAGTCAAGGAAAATAGCATCTACCTGGGAGCCTGTATCTTATATTTTCTGGGTCTCATGAACAAATAAAGTGAGCTGGGTCTCACACGAGCGCTGTTTCCGGGATCCATGTTGATTCCTACAGAGGAGATACTGGGTTTCCAAAAACGACATGATACGCGAGCAAAAAACATGTTTTAAAATTCTACAACAGGTCGACGTCAGAGATATAGGTCTATAGTTTTGCGCATTTGCTCGACGACCCTTTTTGAAGACTGGGACTACCTGTGTTCTTTTCCAATAATTTGGAACCTTCCGTTCCTCTAGAGATTTGCGGTACACGGCTGTTAGAAGTGGGGCAAGTTCTTTCGCGTACTGTGTGTAGAATCGAATTGGTATCCCGTCAGGTCCAGTGGACTTTCCTCTGTTGAGTGATTCCAGTTGCTTTTCTATTCCTTGGACATTTATTTCGATGTCAGCCATATTTTCGTATGTGCGAGGATTTAGAGAAGGAACTACAGTGCGGTCTTCCTCTGTGAAACAGCTTTGGAAAAAGGTGTTTAGTATTTCAGCTTTACGCGTGTCATCCTCTGTTTCGAACCACTTACTGATTTAACGTAAGACCAGAACTTCCTAGGATTTTCTGTCAAGTCGGTACATAGAATTTTGCTTTCGAATTCACTGAACGCTTCACGCATAGCCCTCCTTAGGCTAACTTTGACATCGTTTAGCTTCTGTTTGTCTGAGAGGTTTTGGCTGCGTTTGAACTTGGTGCTTCAATTATCGCAAACGGTACTGTATTTGAAACTTAAGCAATCATTCGCATATTTTCAGTCGTTTATTGATAATCAGTAACTGTCGGTTTTTTTGTGTGCTCAACCTTCAAAGAGAATCAAATCAGAAGTCTTATTTGGATTATGATACCAACTAAGTGTTTAGTCTCCTAATTGCTGTCTTCTCTGTAACATAAACTTACATCAAAATAAAAGTTCATTAAAAAAAGTAAACTATTATCTACTTTTTCTGGGACAGTATACGACAATTTATTCAGTAACGCTGATCATTTCTACTAAACTCAGAAAGAAAGAACAATAATAATCTTTAGTTAAGTATTAATATTTCTCATTTGAACCCACAGGACCCAGAACGTAAGTATTTTTTTTTTTTTTTTTTTTTTGCTAGTCACTTTGTGGAACTCTCAACAGGATAATTTTAATTTACAGAAAGCATCTTTATGATTGTGTCGGTTTGCAATTTATTTGATTCCTTTGTCGACTGAGAGTTTAGGAAACAGAACGCCCCATCCACGAACTGCAAAACAGTAGACTGCCAGTTTCAAAAATTCCGAAGGGAAGTCTCCGTTATATTGTGATTTAAGATAAAATTGCCACTTTTCATACACCAAAACTTTTAAAATCTGGGTCTCTGTTTTTTGCGTGAATTTCGTAACATTCTACCACTGATCAAAGAATTTTCTGTCGTCCAACTTTTTGTCCACTTCCGTAGCGTCTGGCGATTATGTTCTACCTGTTCCGGCCTCTATCGAAACTCTGCGAGAGCTTCCTTGTTTGTCCTCAGTATCGTGTGAGTCGTTGTGGGCGTCACATCATTGTCTCTCAGCGTCTCGTGTTTGTTACTCAATTTTGACATAGCATTGTGTTATACCACGATGTTGTCCATAGCTCCCAGGAACATCTCACGCCCCAGTACAGTCAGGTTTAGTTTTGACAAGTCCACGCGGCAAGAGCATCCCAGTTCATCAGAAATTCATGATTGGCTTGTATATACTATCAAGGTAACTTCAGGACAGGCTCATGTAAAGTTTCTGTACCTGCTTCAGATTGGCAGGCTCCCTTTGAGGACAAGTCCCTTTCGCTCGTTGCAGTTGGCTCTAACAATATGGTTCTCCTGGCGTATACGAATGTTACGGTGTTTAAGCTCCGCCAAAGTTTGACAGTTTCCTCAAGACCGTTCAGCACGATTAACAAGTCTATAATGTATTTCGATCCATGGACATAATGGTCAACCGGAACATCCACTCCCATTTACAGCTGTGTGGATATCAGATACATATATGATAATTTACGCAGGACGAAAGGGAACCTGTTTTGTATGAAATGAAAGTGGACAACTCCGCACAAATTTACCGCGTCGTATCACGGTCTTAAAATCCATTTATGAACATCGTAAAAGCGTCAGGTATTTTCCAAACCTTTTAATGGTATTCAAGCATTTGCCATAGCGAGTGGACAATTTACTCTCCAGATCACCATCCGACGAGGCTTATCACAGGGGAGTCCCCTCCATATCGCTTTTGTCTTGACCCTAGAACCTCTGCTTCGCCATATTGGCAATCATTTATGTGGCTGGAAGATATTAGGAGAGATCTTCTCGGTACACACACATGTGGATGATGTGGTATTGTTACGTCATATCCACGACATATCCTTGGTCAAGGACATACTAAATTCCTTTTGTTCTCTCTCTCTCTCTCTCTCTGACCGCATTAATGAATGTTGGATTTTACTTAAGTTTCTTCTGCCTGGTTCATTGATGAATGAATGAGAAATTATCATGATTCACAAAGTTTATTCACATTAATTGACATCCGAACTGCATACTTCTCATGTAAATAAGACACGGACAGACTTCACTGATCTCTTTGACTTACAAAAGTAACTTTAAAACTGACTCACAAAATAACAACAACTAACTCGCAGCCTGGCTGCACCGATTTATATAGAATTTTAACAATAGTTTTCAAAATAAAGCATTATTAATTTGGTAGAATTTTAATGTTGGAATTAAAATTTACAAAACTTAAACAGATGTTACAGCCGAATAGGGTATAAACTACAATGTTCAATAACAATCTTTTCTAGTAATATCTTTAGTTCTTCCATAAGAAAATCATTCTGAACTTTAATTAGAATAATGTCTCTCGTATTATTTTAGTTACGTAATTAATTACAGTTTGGATTTAACCAATTAAATACATAGAACGTACAAATAACGCCACAAATTCTGGAAATTGAAAAACTGAGATGTGAACAATTGGAGAGTTAATTTGAAATGTAATTACAACGAATATTAATTGAAGAGGAAGACATAAAAACAAATAACAAATGAAAGTACATCGCTTGGTAATAACTTTTAAGCTGTTTTTCAAGATTTTTTTTAGATTCTAATTTTGTTAATTAGAAGCATTGATTCTTCATATTAACATCTCTGCAGTCTCTAGTTATTTATTTCTAAGGACTTATTACTTCAATTTCTCTATTACTTACTTAATTTAGTATATGTACATAATTTTATCAATGACAACAATCCACCGATAATTACAACAACGCACGTCCTTCCAGAACATTCCACACGCCTTCACATGGAATGTAAAGTTTTTTTTATCTAATACAACAGAATGATATAGACACACATGCTAGGCCTTAGGAAGCACTGAATTGTCTGATAACTATCCGCTGTACCGTTATACTGCTACCATTGCGGGGTTTTCATCACGTTTTCTTTTCACGGCCTACGGGCCACAGATTTTTGGGCTGCAATCAATTGGCGGTAGGTGACGAATCGAATTCAAGGATCAGTTCGTGAATTCGACTGCCGTTCCCTTAGTCTTCTTCACGAAATATGGAGATTTCTACATTTTCAGCAAAGTGTAGTATGTAGCACAAATATTCCCGCTCCCCGCGATGATGGCGCGAAAATTGATGGAACTGTCGTCGCTTCCTCAGGAAAAATCATATTTTTCGATTTCGATCTGAAGTGTTTGCGAGGTCGCGTCCCAGTATGAGAGAAGGCTTCAAGGTTGTTTACGCCGTGTAACGTTTCACCATGTAACATTGTATGTAACATTGTTAGATCTCGCTGATTTTCGTGTCTTCGACCGGCAAGTCTGCCTCCCTCTGCTGATGTTGGCCGGATCAAACCTAAATTGTGACACATAGATAAATTTTAAAAGTTTTCTGGAAGTCGACATTTTATCATTAACACGCCTTACAACTAGATCTTTCCTTTTTCGAGGAGTGCAACAATCCCTCTCCCCAGTTCAAATGGCCGCGTCTTGAATATCACGGAAAACAGTATGGTTTCGCGTGTCTTCCTATTCTCCCGATGAAAGTCACTTCACCGTGGTATAGGGTCACTCAAAATCTGATCCCGACTATCGAACGCCTCCAGTCCGACTAGTCTATGCGACGCACATCATCAACCTGATACTTTACCCCAAAAACTTCTCTCTTGTGGACGAGAACGCTGACACTGAATCCGCCGACAACTGACCTTCGCCCGCCGCGGTGGTCTCGCGGTTCTAGGCGTGCAGTCCGGAACCGTGTGACTGCTACGGTCGCAGGTTCGAATCCTGCCTCGGGCATGGATGTGTGTGATGTCCTTAGGTTAGTTAGGTTTAAATAGTTCTAAGTTCTAGGGGACTGATGACCACAGCAGTTGAGTCCCATAGTGCTCAGAGCCATTTGAACCATTTTTTGAACTGACCTTCCTTACCAAATCAGCTGAAGCTGCTTTCTCGGTTGAACTTCTTCAGGGTCCAGACTTCTCCATTTTCCCTCGGACGAAGACTATTTCTATTGTATGACTTCTCGGACACTATGCTCACCATGTCGTCGCGTGTGATAACGATACCAACTCCCGTGTTTTTCGCCAATATATGATGAACGCTCACTGAAAGTGGCAGAGGCTCACATGTTCCGTGCTTTATTTGAAAATCGTCAAGGAAATGGATAGCTTCTTTTCTTATTTTTCTGGAGCCTTCCCAAAGAAAAATTTGTTTTCTTTTGAATCCCAGAATTGTGGAACTTGTCCATGAGTAACTGAATAAAGAAAAAAAAGAAAAATAATCAATGACATAAAAAACCCAACCTACTACCATATCCATGTGATGAACCAGCACAGTGACAGACGCGGGGAAGGGGATCACGTATTTTCTCTGCTGGAGTACTGGGTTATCTCAGTCCTTAAGTTTGAATCGTCATAAACGACATTCCACAGTTGGGATGGCTGTATGGGCGCGTCCCAAAAACCAATAAAAACTACGTTTTTCTAGACAAAATGTCTAAAAAATCTACAATTTCTACTTCCTGTTCCCATTTTGCAACATAAGTCAACGTCGCACACTAAACGTGCTGTAATTTGCTGTTAAATTCATATGTCAAGCGTTTTAAGCAGTCTTTGGAAATCATGTACATGAAATGTATTCGCAGCTGTGACTATAGGCAACCATCGAATGTTCGATTATGAAGGAAACACTACAATGAAAATTTGTGCCCAACCGGGATTCCAATCTAGATTTGCCGCTTGTCACGAGCGGTCACCTTACCATTAGACTATCCGAGCACAGCTCACGGACAAACGTAAACTTCCGTGTCTCTACAACCTGTTCTCGCACATCCATTATGTATACTCCTGGAAATTGAAATAAGAACACCGTGAATTCATTGTCCCAGGAAGGGGAAACATTGACACATTCCTGGGGTCAGATACATCACATGATCACACTGACAGAACCACAGGCACATAGACACAGGCAACAGAGCATGCACAATGTCGGCACTAGTACAGTGTATATCCACCTCTCGCAGCAATGTAAGCTGCTATTCTCCCATGGAGACGATCGTAGAGATGCTGGATGTAGTCCTATGGAACGGCTTGCCATGCCATTTCCACCTGGCGCCTCAGTTGGACCAGCGTTCGTGCTGGACGTGCAGACCGCGTGAGACGACTCTTCATCCAGTCCCAAACAATGGGGGACAGATCCGGAGATCTTGCTGGCCAGGGTAGTTGACTTACACCTTCTAGAGCACGTTGGGTGGCACGGGATACATGCGGACGTGCATTGTCCTGTTGGAACAGCAAGTTCCCTTGCCGGTCTAGGAATGGTAGAACGATGGGTTCGATGACGGTTTGGATGTACTGTGCACTATTCAGTGTCCCCACGACGATCACCAGAGGTGTACGGCCAGTGTAGGAGATCGCTCCCCACACCATGATGCCGGGTGTTGGCCCTGTGTGCCTCGGTCGTATGCAGTCCTGATTGTGGCGCTCACCTGCACGGCGCCAAACACGCATACGACCATCATTGGCACCAAGGCAGAAGCGACTCTCATCGCTGAAGACGACACGTCTCCATTCGTCCCTCCATTCACGCCTGTCGCGACACCACTGGAGGCGGGCTGCACGATGTTTGGGCGTGAGCGAAAGACGGCCTAACGGTGTGCGGGACCGTAGCCCAGCTTCATGGAGACGGTTGCGAATGGTCCTCGCCGATACCCCAGGAGCAACAGTGTCCCTAATTTGCTGGGAAGTGGCGGTGCGGTCCCCTATGGCACTGCGTAGGATCCTACAGTCTTGGCGTGCATCCGTGCGTCGCTGCGGTCCGGTCCCAGGTCGACGGGCACGTGCACCTTCCGCCGACCACTGGCGACAACATCGATGTACTGTGGAGACCTCACGCCCCACGTGTTGAGCAAATCGGCGGTATGTCCACCCGGCCTCCCGCATGCCCACTATACGCCCTCGCTCAAAGTCGGTCAACTGCACATACGGTTCACGTCCACGCTGTCGCGACATGTTACCAGTGTTAAAGACTGCGATGGAGCTCCGTATGCCACGGCAAACTGGCTGACATTGAAGGCGGCGGTGCACAAATGCTGCGCAGCTAGCGCCATTCGACGGCCAACACCGCGGTTCCTGGTGTGTCCGCTGTGCCGTGCGTGTGATCATTGCTTGTACAGCCCTCTCGCAGTGTCCGGAGCAAGTATGGTGGGTCTGACACACCGGTGTCAATGTGTTCTTTTTTCCATTTCCTGGAGTGTATATTCTAGACAAGTACGGGGTGTTCATGAAGTCTCTCCGCAGTGCCGTATGATTGTTAGCCGCGCGTGCTGTATGCCGCAGTGAATATACCGAAATGAGACTCGGTGAAATACAAGTTATTAATTTATTGAATAATAATTTTTACTTACAAATTTTCACATTAAATGTTGATAGTGTCCCCCATGTTGTTGAATACACAATTCAATTCGTCTAATCATGTTTACAAACACAAGCTGTAACATTTCTTCTGTAACGGAAGCAGTGAAAGTGGATATTGCAGTTTTCAATTCATCGATGGAATTTGCACGGTTTTTATAGACAGTTGCTTTCGCTGCACCCCAGAAGAAAGTCAGGTGGTGTTAGGTCAGGCGATCGTGGACGCCAAAGTACCTGTGAAATTATGCGATCACCAAAAACATCAGCAACCAGTGTCATTGAAACGCGAGCTGTATACGCGGCTGCACCATCTTGTTGAAAATAACCGTTCAGTTTTCACTTAACACAAGTTCTCCTATGAATGGGTACAGAATACCACTGCAGTATCGTTGTGCGTTTATTGTTTCATTGAAAAATATGATACCCACAATCTGACGTCTAGAAATTGCAATCCAAACTCCTATTTTCATAGAACGAAGTTCAAATGGCTCTGAGCACTATGGGACTTAACATCTATGGTCATCAGTCCCGTAGAACTTAGAACTACTAACCTAAGGACGTCACACAACACCCAGTCATCACGAGGCAGAGAAAATCCATGACCCCGCCGGGAATCGAACCGGGAACCCGGGGGTGGGAAGCGAGAACGCTACCGCACGACCACGAGCTGCGGACTTAGAACGAAGTGGTTCCTCTTGAATACACAACGGATTTGCAGTACTCCACATACGAGAATATTGAGAGTTCATGTACCCCGATAAATGAAACCACGCCTCATCAGTGAAAAACGTTTCACTAAGAATATCACTTCCATTCTGTTAATCGAAATTTTTGAACCATTGACAATAATACAGTCTCTTGCCATGATCAGTATTTTTCAGTTATTGCACGACTGTCACTTTGTATGGGAAAAGTTCTAATTTTTTTCCCTTACAGCTGTGTGGGCCGTTCCGACAATAACATGGATTTCCTGGGTGAGTTTTCTTACTCACTTGTTCGCACTCGTGGACATTTTATCGGAAATATCGAGTAGTTTATCCTCAGACAAAACGCTAGGACGACCACTTCTTGGTGCATCTTTCACTGAACCAGTACTTCGAAATTTGTTAATCAAATCTCGCTCAATATCGCGATGTGGGAGTCTTGTCTCTTGGAATACTAGATTAAATGTTTGACTAACTGAAACTGTGTATTGACTGCTACGGTCGCAGGTTCGAATCCTGCCTCGAGCATGGATGTGTGTGATGCCCTTCGGTTAGTTAGGTTTAAGTAGTTCTAAGTTCTAGGGGACTAATGACCACAGCAGTTGAGTCCCATAGTGCTCAGAGCCATTGAAACTGTGTATTTACCGCCAGCTTTGAACACTTGTTCTATTAAAAACACACGTTAGGTTAGAATTTTAACAGTGACAATAATGATACAAACGAACAAAGGAACTAAAATGTTCACGTCAACATGTAACGGACACACCAACTATACTACTGACGCTGGCTGAGATAAACGAAACAGAAGAATGTTGGGAGAATCCACTTGAAGGGAAGTGTTGTGTACATAGTTCCACGTAGTCAGCGCATACACAACTTTCCCACCAGAGCGCGCCCCACTAAGCACAACAGCGCAGGCGCAGCGCTCGTCCATCTCCGCACTACGAGATGGCACTGTCTTAGAGACGGACCAAATTCTGCTTCCGCCGATCTGCGTATTAATATGTAACGCAGCCAATGAGATTGCTGCTAACGTAGAACCTTTTCTCCTCGCGGATCACACTCGCGCAGTGATATCTGAACGCGCGAGGTTGGTTAGTGTACAGACCTCCAATTAGTCAGTCTGCATTAGTTCAAATGGTTCAAATGGCTCTGAGCACTATGGGACTTAACATCTATGGTCATCAGTCCCCTAGAACTTAGAACTACTTAAACTTAACTAACCTAAGGACATCACACAACACCCAGCCATCACGAGGCAGAGAAAATCCCTGACCCTGCCGGGAATCGAACCCGGGAACCCGGGCATGGGAAGCAAGAACGCTACTGCACAACCTCTGCATTAGTCTGTACCAGTCTGTAGTCAAGTTTGTCTGCGCCTAATAAGATTACCATATTCCTGTACATAGCCATGAAGATACATGCATAGACACTTTGTCAGGTATCAGAGGTATGTGAGAATAAGATTAACGTACCAAGACCAAAGGAACTTCAAATTGTCAATTGCAAATAGCATCCAGAACCAAGTTAAGTAATGTCTATGCAAATTTATTATTTTAATAAAGGTATCTGAAATAAATCAAGCTCTGTTTAAAGTTGGTCACCGTCAATCTGCTACTCTAAGCATGCAAGTGGCATTTCTATCGTCTGACCTAACGGCAGAAGACAAACACGTCAGGATAAGACCACGAGACATATTGCTTGCTAACACTCGCCTACTACGTTAGAGCGACAAGTCAAATAACCTGATAGTGTGTGTACTGAAGGTCTTACAGTATGCACACCACAGGAACTAACCCAGGCAGGCAAACAATCATAGGGTGTGCGTGGCTAACAATCATACAGCACTATGGAGAGACTTCCTTGAACATCCCTACTACGCTATGCCCCTTTGGACCTGCATGTGTGTTCTGGCTGGTAGGCACACCAGCCCCCATCGTTAACCCAGTGGGCTGATTCGATTTTGGACGAGCGCGTTTCCCTGTGTTCTAGAAGTCGCTCAGCTAATCGGACGAGTTTTCGTTTTTTTTTTGCTTTTGTTGTAGTTAGTTTCACTGTTCTATTATATTTGTCCCATTCATTTCTGTGCGTTACAGTTTCTGTGAGTTGTTGTTGTCTTTATTCCGTTTGAGCTAATATATACCCATTTGTAGAGTTGAAATGTTGATACTTACTGCACTGTTCGCTTTAGGTACCGGGGTGGACATCTTTGACTATGGCAAGGACAAAATCGACATAATGAGCAGACTGTTCCACTACGGAGAACGCGCCTGCGAGCGGCTGATGGAGGAGGAAGCAGTGCAGCGGCTTCTCAAGTCGAAGACCGAGCGCTTCGACTTGCTGATCAACGAGCTGTTCTTCAACGACTGCTTCCTGGTGCTCGCCCACAAGTTCCAGGTGCCCATAGTGGGGCTGTGCCCCTTCGAGGGTGCGCCCTGGATGGACGACATGGTGGGCAACCCGACACCGCTGGCCTACCTGCCCAACATCTTCCTGGACTACGGCCGGCTGGACTCGCTGCTGGACCGCGCTGGCAACGCCGCCTTCAGCCTGCTGACCAAGCTGTACCGGCGCTACGTCTACCTGCCCAGGGTGGACGCCATCGTGCGCCGCCACGTGCCGGACGCTCCCAGCATCGCCCAGCTGGAGCAGACCACGGCGCTCGTGCTGCTCAACTCGCATGTTGCCTTCAACGTGCCGAGACCGATGCTCCCCGGAGTCGTCACTTACGGAGGAATGCAGCTGAAGCCTCCCAAGAAACTACCACAGGTAATGCTCCTTCCACAGCTCATCTGCAGTCAACGATTTTCTCTGCTTTTCTTCAGTTGAAACTTACGGGCTGAGAGGCTGTGGTCGATGTATAAAATTTCCACCTGACGTTTCGTCTCCATCTGCGGGAGACATCTTCAGAGGTCGTCAGACTCCTGCCACTGAGTCTCCAGGTACTCTCGCATTTATGGAGCACATAGAGGGCACCACCACTCGTCACGTGATGCCGACGGTATGCCTGTCTTTGGAAGGCGTCGTCATTCTCGATTAAGAGTAATCGATTCTCATTCTCGTGGCGCAACGTCGACATCCATATTTTCTCCAACTTGAAAACTTCCTCGTTTCTATTAAAATCTTTATCCGCGGATGAAATCAGGACTGAAACAGCCAGAATATTACGCCAAGCTAAACCACCTACCAGCAATTTGTCTCAAGCGGAAAGGAGTGCACTGAGGCAGATCAGTGCGGACAAGAGCATTATTGTACTTGCAGCTGATAAACGAAATGCTACGGTTTTGCTGAACACCGAAGATTATTACAAGAAGATTAGTGACCTTTTGGATCCCACTACATACAAAAAGCTTCAGAAGGATCCAACAACCAAAATACGAATCAACTGGTGAAGCAGTCTTCTCTTTCTTCGGATGATAACAGCTCTGCAAAACGGAAGCTTATCCACCCAGACTTTATGGACTCCCAGAGGTACATAAACCACAGGTCCCGTTGAGACAGATTGTGAGTGCCATAGGATCTCCAACACAAGAGGTGGCCAAATGACTCGCCTGCTTGCTGCGACCACACACAGGCAGAACCGGCAGTTACATTAAAAACTCGGCGCATTTTATTGGAAAAACTGAGGGAGATTAACGTCAGCCCAAGTGATATTCTTGTGAGCTTCGCTGTAGTATCATTGTTTCCCATGGTGCCTGTAAACGAAGTTATTTCACATACAGCAGATATTTTTACGACTGAGATAGTGGCTTTATTTAAACACTGCCTGACGACAACTTATTTCCAGTATAGGAAAGAGTTTTACGAACAGATCGTCGGGTTGGCGATGGGAAGCCCTCTCAGCCCAGCTGTTGCCAATTTATTTATGGAGATCTTCGAACAGCAAGCGCTGCAGTATGCCACTAAAAAGCCTGGTAAATGGTACCGCTATGTTGATGACACATTTGTAGTGTGGACTCATGGTGAAGAAGAGTTGGATGTCTTCTTGGTGCATCTGAACAGTATTAACCCGAAGATACAGTTTACAATGGAGAAAGAGAGCAACGGTCGACTCAATTTCCTGGATGTATCGGTAATTAAACGGGTGGATGGGACGCTCGGCCACAAGGTATATAGAAAGAACACTCACACGGATCGATACCTCCACAAGGAATCTAACCATCAACTTAGGCAAAAATGAGGTGTCATGAAAACCTTGGTGGACAGAGCCAACAAAATCTGCGAGCCGGCTTACTTACAAGATGAACTGAATCACGTACGGTCAGCCTTCATGAAAAACGGATATAGCAGCAAGGAAATTGATCGAGGCCTCCATCAAAGAAGAAAAGAAGCCAGAAGTCCAGAGCAACAATGTTCACCTACTGGAAAAATTTTCCTACCGTTCATTAATAAAGTCACGGACCGTATCGGGAAAGTATGGGATCAAAACAATCTTCAGACTCACCAAGAAGATTAATGAATATTTAAGGACTGCAAAATACGCCCGACATCCCCTAGCAACATCTGGGGGTATACAAAAGTCCATGCAGTTGTGGACAAGTATGTATTGGAACAACGAAAATAAGTGTAAACACCCGCTTAGCCGAACATAAAAGAAACTGTCGCTTAGGACACATCGAAAAATCGGCCGTAGCTGAGCATGTTTTTCGAGATGGAAACCACGAAATTAAATTTAATGAGACAAGCGTTCTAGCACGAACATCCCATTATCATGTGCGCATATATAGAGAAGCAATAGAAATTCACAAACACCATAACGATTTCAATAGAAAAGAGGAAGTTTTAAAGTTGGACAAAATATGGATGTCAACTTTGCATCAGCAGAATGACAATCGATTACTCTTAATCGAGAACGATGACGCCTTCCAAAGGCATACCGTTGGCATCACGTGACGAATGGTGGTGCCCTCTATGCGCTCTATAAATGCTAGAGTACCTGGAGACTCAGTGGCAGTAGCCGAACGACCTCAGATTATGTCTCCCGTGGATGGAGACGAAACGTCAGGTGGAAATTTTATACATCGACCACGGCCTCTCAGCCCGGAAGTTTCAACTGAAGATATCGCCGGCCGTGAAAGCCTACATTTTATAATTCTCTGCTTTTATTACAGCGCTAGAGGCCGAATGTGTTGAACTCAATAAATTCCCAATACCAAGGCACTAAGCTAATCCTGTTATGGGAGTGAAAATAATTACAATGACATATGGAGAACAGACAATAACAAACAAGGACGTCACCGACTGGTAAAACAAGGAAAAATCGCGATCCTAAGCAGAGGTCCATAATCACAGCATGGCCATTTCCAACAAGTAGGTTTGAAGGTAGGATGGACATACAGGCACGACCGAAGGCGGCTGTCAAAGTCTACAGCGGCGACGATCTACGTATAATAGTCGGTTAGTTGCCGGTTACATGCGAGAGGCATGTTGCCGCTTGCAATATCCTGATCATGGCGTTGCGTATACATTCTGCACTGCACTGTTGAGCTGACTATCGATAGTAAGAGTAAGCGCTGGATGCAATTTATACTCATTTCTCTTTAACGTCGTCGTCGTCTTTGTCGTTGTCTTCACTCTAGTTCTGGTCTAATGGAGACTCGCTACTAGTCTCTTCAATTCTGTGTTAACTATGGCAACATATATCCACTTTACATTGTTTACTACATCCAAGCTTTGGTGTCTTTCTGCCTCCCACACTTCTGTTACTAAATTGACGATTGCTAGATGCCTCAGGATGTGTTGACAATTTCACTAAATGAAGGGTTCGTTTGACATCAATTCATTCGATACCTTATATACATATGTAATCTTCCATTTTCTTATATAACTAGAAATTTCAAAAGTTTCTTCTCCCGTTTTGTCTGTGCCACGTTTCATTCTCACAAATGATGGTGGTGATAAGTTCCTATTGGACTAAACTACTGACGTCATCGGTCCCTAGGCTAACGCACAACTTAATCTAACTAAAACTAACTTTAGCCGCGTGGCTATGCCTCGCGGCTTTCCGTACGTAACTACATCCCTGGCACGTACATCAAGGGCAGGCAGGACGACTACCCGAAGGTTTGACGATGTTTTTAGCTAAGTTGGTCTGTCTAGAAATTCCAAAATCATGGTGTGTGCAGCCCGACTATTCTCCTGTCTGGCTTAAGTTTTTCATTCTCGTTGCACAAAATATCAATAATCCAAAAACAACCAAGTTCCCATTGTGCCCAACGGGGTTGAGGCAAAACGACCACATAGCGAAAACGGGTTAAATAAACTGAGAAAACCAGCTGTAACTTTTAAAAAGCATATTCAGTGAAAAAATAACTTCTTTACAATACAAATTACCCTGCTTAGAGTAAAAAATTAATTAAATAATATTAGATTACATAATGAAATAATAAGCATTGTCATGTTTTTAAGAAAAATCATTATTACTACCGAGAAAAAATTGTGATTCAAAACACAGTTCTCACACCCAGACTCAATTTCGTGTTCACTAATAGCAGCAAACTCTTTGTGGGTCCACACTGCACATCCTTCGTACTTGATATCAATGTCAGTGTTGGAAGCCTTTTTCCAGAAACCAGTGATCCATCACTTAACAGCTATTCTTGTCACAGTTCAGATACTGACTATCGCAATACTTAACTGTCAGGCCGAAAAATCTTCTCCCCGATAAAAGGAGATGATAGTAAATTTCCTTTTATTGTTTTGAGGAAAAAATGGACTGAAATCCTCCAAATATCTTCATATTGTCAGTAGAACGTAGCGTTCCCTTCAAAAGTGTTCTCTTCAACGTATCCCTTGGAGCTGTTTTGAAAGCCACGCCGCCTCTTCGTGTCACATGGATTTTATGATCCGCTGTCTACTTTGCACTAATGCTCTGGTGCGCAAAACATCACAACGAAAGTAATTGCCGCATGCGTGTCATTGTAAAGTAACATAGCTCTACTGAAGTTGGACCATACAAAGAAAGAACTGCTACAGTATGGTACGATAGGTAACTAAAAGAAACACGCAATGAGATGAACAGAAATGACACTTCTGTTCAAAGACATGATGGTCCCCAGCACTTAAAATACGACGATCCTGGCAAGCGTCTGAGCTACGTGAACGCTTAGACCCTAGTATATAGGTGTTAAAATGTTCACGTGACCACTGATACTAGCTAGCATCGTTGAATAACTGGCACAGCACGTCAGACTTACGTGGCAGTTCTACGGAAGGACCATCTCGCCACTTACAAGGCTACATTTTGACCGCTTTCAAACTCGCTCTCTTAGCTGTAGGAAACACGAGTGCGTCTCCTTGACGTGTTTACCTGCTTCGATCTCACGTTTGCACCGCACTGAGCCTTCTGGTTGTGAGCGTTCCCTATTAAAGTGTAGACACAGATGGCACTCCGGTACCCATGCAATTACGCGGCCTCTTTGATGAAGACGTTGAAATCATTTACAGTAAATCTAATATACACCAGGTGGCATATGTCATCGGATCAATCGACGTGGTCTTTCTAGGTGTACTAATTTCTTTCCGGTAATTTGGTATTAAATTATACTCTCATATTCGTATTAATGTTCAATATAGGTATATTGACCTTAGTACATTAATCAGTCAGAAAGGTTCGTTAGTTTTTCCTTAGAGCTACGTACTAATTTAAAGGAGAGTACATGCCTTGGCTATTTACGGGGTGGTCCATCGATCGTGACCGGGCCAAATATCTCACGAAATAAGTGTCAAACGAAAAAACTACAAAGAACGAAACTTTTCTAGCTTGAAGGGGGAAACCAGATGACGCTATGATTGGCCCGCTAGATGGCACTGCCATAGGGCAACGGATATCAACTGCGTTTTTTTAAATAGGATCACCCATTTTTATTAGATATTCGTGTAGTACGTAAAGAAATATGAATGTTTTAGTTGGACCACTTTTTTCGATTTGTGATAGATGGCGCGGTAATAGTCAAAAGCACATAGCTCACAATTTTAGAAGAACAGTTGGTAACAGGTAGGGTTTTTAAATTAAAATACAGAACGTAAGTACGTTTGAACATTTTATTTCGGTTGTTCCGTTGTGATACATATACCTTTGTGAACTTTCCATTTCTGGGAACACATGCTGTAACAGCGTGATTACCTGTAAATACCACATTAATGCAATAAATGCTCAAAATGATGTCCGTCGACCCCAGTGCATTTGGCAATGCGTGTAATGACATTCCTCTCAACAGCGAGTAGTTAGCCTTCCGTAATGTTCGCATATGCATTTACAATGCGCTGACGCAAGTTGTCAGGCGTTGTCGGTGGATCTCGATAGCAAATATCCTTCAACTTTCCCCACAGAATGAAATCCGGGGACGTCAGATCCGGTGAACGTGGGGGCCAATGTAACGTAACTATCAGGCGAACGGTCCGAACACTTGGATGATGTCGTCCAGGATACCGAGCAGCATACATAGCACACGCCCGTTGGCTATTTTGATCACAATAGACATACATCAACACCATATCGACCTTTTCCGCAATTGGTAAACGGTCCATTTTAACACGGGTAATGTATCACGAAGCAAATACCGTCCGCACTGGCAGAATGTTACGTGATACCACGTACTAAAACGTTTGTGACTTTTACAGCGCCATCTATTACGAAGAAAAGTGGTCCAACTAAAACATTCATATTTCTTTACGTACTACACGAATATGTAATAAAAAAATGGGGGCTCATATTTTTAAAAAACGCAGTTGATATTCGTTTGACCTATGGCAACGTCATCTAGCGGGCCAACCATAGCGCCATCTGGTTTCTCCCTTCAAGCTAGATGAGTTTCTTTCTTTGTAGTTTTTCCGATTGATGCTTATTTCGTGAGATGTTTTGCCCAGTCACTATCAATGGACCACCCTGTATCTACACTCTAGGCGGTAAAAGGCCGACTAGCTGAGGTTCTTACAATCACTTCTTTCAGTGGTTCGCAGAACTGCTTACCAGTTTATCTTTGAGATAAAACCACTTGAACATTAAAAGGCAGGACGCCGGCTTCCAGGCCGTACTTGACGACATTAACGAGGAGGTAATACGTCAGCGTCTGCACAAACGCAAAAACGTGCAGAAGCAACCGGAACAGCGGTTCGCAGGTATGGACAGATTTAAAGACACTTGGCGTCATGGTTCACATAGATTTTCAAAGCATTTTTTTTGTGTAAGTTGGAAACGTAATTTCACTTTTAATCAACAGCGTATCAAGATCCGCGTGTGGTGCCTTACGTAGGCTATCTGCTTTGCACAGGATGAGATGCCGAAAGTATGGTAGGGGCCAGGTCAATAGGCGTTAATCGTTCTTCCAGGAACGAGGAATAGGTTAGTAGGAATGGACACAGTTTGATAGCTAAATAACTTGCCGGAACGGTGTAGTGGTGGTGCGGAGGTACTGTGCCAACGGTTGTAGTTTTTCAGCGCGCACCTTCGCTAATGCCTCTAGATAAATGAGGTATTTGCAATGCGGAAAGCAGACACACACGCTAGGCAGATGTGTGGCATCATATGATACCAGTGTTAAACCGTTTCGACATTCAACGTGCAAGGACCACAAAACAAGCCAGTGGCTTTAATAATGACGTGATAATCTTGCAGCCCGCATCTCGTGGTCGAGCGGTAGCGTTCTCGCTTCCCACGCCCGCGTTCCCGGGTTCGATTCCCGGCGGGGTCAGGGATTTTCTCTGCCTCGTGATGGCTGGGTGTAGTGTGCTGTCCTTAGGTTAGTTAGGTTTAAGTAGTTCTAAGTTCTAGGGGACTGATGACCATAGATGTTAAGTCCCATAGTGCTCGGAGCCTTTTTTTTATAATCTTGCATAGGATGTACCTTGATGGGTTTTACACTGAGGTAACGAGTCACGATGTACCTCCTAATATCTTGTCGGACCTCATTTTGCCCGGTGTAGTACAGCAGCTCGAGGTAGCATACACCCAACAAGTCGTTAGAGGTATCCTGCAGAAATATTGAGCGATAGAGGAAGCTTTTGACAATGTTACCAGGAATACTCTTTCAAATTCTAAATGTGACAGGGGTAAAATACAGGTAGCGAAAGGCTATTTACAATTGGTACAGAAACCAGATGGCAGTTATGAGTCGGGAGACATGAAAGGGAAGCAGTGGTTGGGAAGGGAGTGAGACAGAGTTGTAGCCTCTCCCCGATATTGTTCAATCTGTATATTGAGCAAGCAGTAAAGGAAACAAATTCGGAGTAGGTATTAAAATTCATGGAGAAGAAATAAAAAAAATTGAGGTTCGCCGATGACATTGTAATTCTGTCAGAGACAGAAAAGGACTTGGAAGAGCAGTTATACGGAATGGACAGTGTCTTGAAAGGAGGATATAAGATGAACATCAACAAAAGCAAAACGAGGATAATGGAAGTACTCGAATTTAATCGGATAATGCTGAGGGAATTAGATTAGGAAATGAGACACTTAAAGTAGTAAAGGAGTTTTGCTATTTGGGGAGCAAAATAACTGATGATGGTCGAAATAGAGAGGATATAAAATATAGACTGGCAATGGCAAGGAAAGCATTTCTGAAGAAGAGAAGTTTGTTAACATCGAGTATATGTTTAAGTGTCAGGAAGTCATTTCTGAAAGAATTTGTATGTAGTGTAGCAATGTATGGAAGTGAAACATGGACGATAAATAGTTTAGACAAGAAGAGAATAGGTTTCGAAATGTGGTGCTACAGGAGAATGTTGAAGATTAGATGGTTAGATCACGTAACTGATTAGGAGGTATTGAATAGGATTGGGGAGAAGAGGAGGTTGTGGCACAACTTGACTAGAAGAAGGGATCGGTTGGTACGACATGTCCTGAGGCATCAATGGATCACCAATTTAGTACTGGAGGGCAGCGTGGAGGGTAAAAATCGTAGAGGGACACCAAGAGATGAATACACTAAGCGATTCAGAAGGATGTGGGTTGCAGTAGGTACTGGGAGATGAAGAACCTTGCACAGGATAGAGTAGCATGGAGAGCTGCATCAAACTAGTCTCAGGACTGAAGACCACAACAACAACAACTGCCTCTTTAGACGGTGCAGGACTTTGTGCATGAACTGGCCCTCGGTTATGTACGATAAATGTTACATGGGATTCATGTCGGGCGATATGGGTGGCCAAATCATTCGTTCGAACTGCTCAGAATGTTCTTCAAACCAATTGCGAACAGTTGCGGCCTGCCGTTACAACACATTGTCATCCACAATAATTCCATCGTTATTTGGAAACATGAAGTCGATGAATGGCTGAAAATGGTCTCCAGGTAGCCAAACATAATCTTTCCCACTCAATGATGTACATCTACATCTACATCCATACTCCGCAAGCCACCTGACGGTGTGTGGCGGAGGGTAACCTGAGTACCTCTATCGGTTCTCCCTTCTATTCCAGTCTCGTATTGTACGTGGAAAGGAGGATTGTCGGTATGCCTCCGTGTGGGCTCCAATCTCTCTGATTTTATCCTCATGGTCTCTTCGCGAGATATACGTAGGAGGGAGCAATATACTGCTTGACTCTTCGGTGAAGGTATGTTCTCGGAGCTTTAACAAAAGCCCGTACCGAGCTACTGAGCGTCTCTCCTGCAGAGTCTTCCACTGGAGTTTATCTATCATCTCCGTAACGCCTTCGCGATTACTAAATAATCCTGTAACGAAGCGCGCTGCTCTCCGTTGGATCTTCTCTATCTCTTCTATCAACCCTATCTGGTACGGATCCCACACTGCTGAGCAGTATTCAAGCAGTGGGCGAACAAGCGTACTGTAACCTACTTGCTTTGTTGTCGGATTGCATTTCCTTAGGATTCTTCCAATGAATCTCAGTCTGGCATCTGATTTACCAACGATCAACTTTATGTGATCATTCCATTTTAAATAACTCCTAATGCGTACTCCCAGATGATTTATGCAATTAACTGCTTACAGTTGCTGGCCTGCTACATTGTAGCTAAATGATATGGGATCTTTCTTTCTATGTATTCGCAGCACATTACACTTGTCTACATTGAGATTCAATTGCCATCGGTTCAGTTGGACCAGATGATCCAGTGCATTTCATATAAACACAGCCCACACGATTAGGGAGCCACCGCCAGCTTGCACAGTGCCTTGTGAACAAATCAGGTGCGTAGCTTCGTGGGGTCTGCTCCGCACTCGAACCCTGCCATCAGCTCTTACTAATTAAAATCGTGGGTCATCTGACCAGGCCACGGTCTCCCAGCCGTCTAGGGTCCAACCAATACGGCCACGAGCCCAGGAGAGGCGCTGCAGGCGATGTCGCGCTGTTAGCGAAAGCACTCGCGTCTGTCGTCTGCTGCCAAGGCGCGTTAATGTCAGGTTTCGACGCACTGTACCAACGGGTACGTTCGTTGTACGTTCTATATTTATTTCTGCGCTTATTTCATACATTGTTGCTTGTCTGTTAGCAAAGACAACTCTACGTAACCAGCGTTGCTCTCGGTTGTCAAGTGAAGACCGTCGGCCACTGCGTTGCCTGTTCAAAAATAGTTCAAATGGCTCTGAGCACTATTGGACTCAACTGCAGTGGTCATTAGTCCCCTAGAACTTAGAATTACTTAAACCTAACTAACCTAAGGACATCACACACATCCATGCCCGAGACAGGATTCGAACCTGCGACCGTAGCAGCCGCACGGTTCCGGACTGCGCGCCTAGAACAGCGAGGCGTTGCCTGTGGTGAGACGTGATCCCTGAAATGTTATATTCTCGGCACACTCTTGACACTGTGAATCTCGGAATATTGAATTCTCTAACGATATCCGAACTGGAATATCGTATTTGTCTAGCTCGAACAATAATTCCGTGATTCTTGAGTTTCTCCCAGCGTATTTGATAATCAAAATATCCACGGGTGTACTGCCGGTCTATAGTGTCCAACGGGCACAATATTTCGGCGATCAAACATGTCGCCATCATCAGGTGAACTGACGGACTGAGCTCCTGTGAACGCGCCGGCACGGAGATCCGTACGCTATGGCTGCTCAGGGGGAACTGGGTTCGGTCGCGGCGGCGGTTGATTTAAATACCCTCCGCCCGCGGCGCGCTCCCTCCGCCGTCCGCGCCCCGCGCCACGGTAGCGCGGTGGAACAGATTGCGACGGCGTCTGAGATGACGTCGGTGTGATGCCTCTGTCCGCCGTGGTCGCGTCACAACTATGCGTTTGATCGATTTACTCTTGATTAACCCCATCGCTGGTTCCCAAGCCTTGCTAAGATTATAGCCACAGTCACGGTTTATGAGGTCGTCATTGGTGCGAATTTCGATGGCCTCTCTAACAACGCTGTCCCAGTATCTCGACGTCTGTACCAGAATCCTCGTGCGGTCATACTCCATAGCGTGATTTTCCGACAAACAATGTTCAGCGACCGCCGACTTGCTTGGATACATCAGTCGAGTGTGCCTCTGGTGTTCACGCCATCGATCCTCGACGGTACGCATCCTCTGACCAATATACGACTTGCCACATTGACACGGAATCTGGTACACGCCGGCCTTCCTCAAACCGAGGTCATCTTTGGCGCTCCCCACCAGTGCACGAGTTTTATTCCTCCTCTCATGAGCGAGGGCATAAAAGCAACTGCCAGAAAAGTATTGGCTTACATGTGATCGTAACAGTGTTAATTCCCGTTTTGTTTTTCTCTGCTCCACCGCATAGCCTGTTATTCTCTCTAATAATGTGTCTAAACTGCTTGTTTGGCTATATGCGGCACTGACTGCGTTCGGAGGACTACAGCCAGTGAGAGGGGCAGACGTGTTGGTCCCGTCCTCCTCAACGGATACTTGAACACTGAAATCTACTTCTACCGGTGTTGTTACCTCACTATCGACATGAGTTTCTTTATCTACTGCTGGAGGGGCAAAGATTTGCTGCTGTCTCCGCTCAAGTTGTTTCTTGAATTCTCTACTCTTTGTTACAGACTCATCTTTCTTTTCTCCAAGTTTTCACTAAAATCTGATTGGCTCTGAGCACTATGGGACTTAACATCTGTCATCAGTCCCTTACTAAAATCTGGCCTTACTGCGGTGGCTTAATAGCCCAGCTGGTCGTTATTAACGGAGAGTTCTTTCTCTTCTTTTATTATTCTCCCTTCCAATCTTTGCTTTTTTGCTAACCGTCTCCCTGCTTGCGTTTGGAAAGCATCAGCTCAGCTTAACCGTGGGCTGTCAGACGAGCTTTGCACTCTGCTTTTTGTTTCCATTTTGGGAGGCACAGTTACACAAAACAGAGACCTAACAATTAACAAATGATTCAGTACAAAAGTAATTGAAACAAGCTCCACGGATGTGAGGCTACGGTAAGTGAAAGACATATCGAGAGTGATTTACGTTTTTATTGTAAATCCCTTGGCTCGAAAGTTTCCTTCCTTCATATCTCCTCTGTGTTACAACAGATGACTTGTCACTGATCTCATTAGTACTAAGATTTCAGTACACTCGAGTTGTCTATTTGCTTCCACCGCCCTGAGTGGGATGTGTAAGTTATGAACAGTCTTCACCAACCTATAGTTTTCTGTAATTGCTGTCCCCTGCGCATAAAACGGCACCTGGGTCGTGAATCCGTTATCTTGAGGTTGTAATAAAGCGTTAGCGAGGAGCTGGTATTGCATGAATAATTAAATTTTGAACTGGTTTGTTTAAATGGGACGCCCCTCGTTTTTTATAAGCAGAGTAAGAGAAACTAAAATTGTAGTCCATTTCATAAACCACAAACAATTTCCGTTCTTTCCACTTTCACAGAGAACAAACAAAATAATGAACTGCATGTTTGTGTAATTATTATCAAATGGTTTTTATGGGACTGAACATCTGAATTCATCAGTCTCCTAGTCTTAGAGCCACTTAAACCTAACGAACCTAAACACATTACAGACATCCATTCCCGAGGCAGGATTCGAACCTGCAACCGTAGCAGCAGCGCGGTTCCGGACTGAAACACCTAAAACCGCTTTTTTTCCATTTTTGTTCGGTATTGCTCGTTGCGTTTGACCTGGGCGGGCGTCACAAGATATCTGCTCAAGTTGATCGTTCATTCCTTTACTCAGCTGTTTTTTATTACAGAGAGCTAGCAGCCCTCTGACCGAACACGCTGAGCTACCGTACGGGACAACCGCTCTGTCACAGCGGCCGGCCGTAATAGTCATCAAAGTAGTTCCCAATCACGTGTCTAAAATAGAGAGACTATTAAGTTCTTAACCAGTACCGACCGCGGCAGACAGTATGTCTGCCGATAGAGTTCTTTCATTTACAAACCAGAGTTTGCTAATTAAGTCTTAACTGAAACCAACCACGTCAGACAATATACTGCTGAGCTAAAAAATGATGACCACCAGCGTAATAGTTTGACTGTCCGTCTCTGAAACGATATACATCACTGATTCTGCGTATCAGTGATCCGATAGTATGTTGGTAGGTTTGTGCAGGTATATGTGGCATTAGATGTCTAAGCACAGGTCGTGTAATTCGCGTAAATAACGAGGCGCGGATCTGCGTACCCGGTGATGGCCCCAATAGCGATCCAGATGGGTTCCACAGGATTTACATCAAGCGAATTTGGTCGCCGAGCCATAAACGAGAGTTCACTATAATACTCCCCAAACCACGGCAGCTCAGTTCTGGCTGCTGAAAGGTGACATCGCCTTCGGGGAAGTCCTCAAGTGGGGTGCGACACAGGTGGTTCACAGCTGTCAGCGTGTCTTCGATTACCACCATAGGTCCCATTCAAGCGCAGGAAAATGTCTCCCATAGCATAATGCTGCTCCCATCAGTTAGCGACCGTGGTGCATTGCACGTTTCGAGTCGTGGTTCACCTCGTTGACAGCCTTTGTGGAGACGACCATGGCCTAGTGTAGCAAAAATGTGTTTCACCCGAATAGCCAACACGTTTCCATTGATCGACGGTCGAATCCCGATGGTTCCGTGCACACTGCAATCGTAATTGACGATGCTGTTGGGTCAACATGTGAACACGTAGTGGTGGTCTGCTGCAGAACTACCTGTTCAACAGCGTACGATGGACGGTGTGCTCCGAAAGACTTGAGCGTGCACCAGCAATCCGCACGTTTATTTACATATAAAAGTCGACTACAGAATTTTCCTTCGCGTGAAACTGCACCTACGAGATTCGTTCAAATGGTTCAAACGGCTCTAAGCATTATGGGACTTAACATCTGAGGCGATCAGTCACCTAGACTTAGAACTCCTTAAACCTAACTAAGGACACCGCACACATCCATGCCCGAGGCAGGATTCGAAGCTGCCACAGTAGCAGCCGCGTAGCTCCGGACTGAAGCGCCTAGAACCGCCCCGCCACAGCCGCCGGCACGAGATTCGTGTGATTATTTGAAGTTCTAGATATGCTGTTTCACTTTTCGTGTTACTTCTGCGTGATCTTTCACTGATTGTATCAATAACCGTTTGTATTGTGATATATTGTGAAATTTCGAAGATTCGCGAATGCCGCGCTAAACTAGTTTTGTTATCGTCAATTGCAGGCTTGAATTTAATTGCACTCTTAAAAGTTTTGGGAACGGCAGACCTATCCTCGTTCAGAACAATCGTTCTCTAATTTCATTGTACAAATATGTGAGAAATGGGTTATGTTTGAGAATTTTTGGACGCATACAAAACTACATTTTCGTAAGTTACTGGTACAGGTGTTTCCGATGCGTAACTTATTTCGTAGCAAATCAGTATTTATGCTTCACAGATACTGCGAAAGAATGTCATTGTATATCAACGCAAAGAATCGTGCATTTCTGAGATTTTTTTCAGAATGTTCCATTTTCCTATCATCTAAATTTTACTAAATCGGTGCTTGTGATTTAGTTGCTGTAGCAGATGTTCCAACTAATATATTGTTACATTTAGCTTCTTCTTAAATGAGAGGATATATTTATCATCAATTAATGCTATTTTCGAGTTTACTATTAACCACAATTAACCTTAATTTTTTAAGGAAATTAGTAATTTTTACCACGTACTTTTCTGTTTCCTTAATAAATATATCGTTTTATGTATTTATTTCAATTCCTACAGGCAATTAGCAACTTTGTAGCTCAAGAGACTGAAAGATAATCAGCAGGCTTAGTTTAAAATTATTTTTTCAGTCCTGTAAAACATTCCAGCAGCCAAAACGGAGCTCCACTGTGAATGCTGTTCCCGAACACAGGATAAGCTGGTTGACAGTCATTCATAAGCACCTGGAAATAACCCTGACTACTGCCAACCGATTGGCAGCTTTTGCGAAATGTGTTGTCAGACCTCCCGAAAGTCGTGTACCTGTGACACCGGTACCACAGGTACCTCCAGCACAATCCTCTCCTGTGGATCCTGTGTCCTCTACAGAATGTACGGGATCTGTCATTATTCGTCCACTTCGCTATCAGTGGCGTTTCAATGGTAAAAATAGACGTACTGTACAGGGAGGTTGTGGACCAGGGAGGACTCAGGGTGTTATACTAACCCCATAACGAACAATTTTGAGGTCCTGTCTTTCACTTAATCTGAAAATGAGCCGGTGGGGCTCACTTCATCTGTTTTGGGAAAACTTGTTTCGTACGGTGTCAAGAGCAGGCTAATGCAAAAGGGGTCAGGATCTATTCATCGTCGGCAGTTCAGATGTATGGCGAATGATGGTATCCCTCCGGGAAAAGGCAGCAAGGGACCTGAGGACCTCATTCAACGTGTTGCGTGTTGTAGAGGCTACTCCAGCAGCTATTGAGGGAACAGGATGAAACCAACTCCAGATGGTGACACATATTGGAACAAATGATGCCTGTCATCTAGTCTCAGAGATCATTCTTGGGTCATTACAGCGATTGGCAGAGAAGGTTGAGGAGACCAGCCTTGCGAATGGAGTTTCAACAAAGCTCAAAATTTGCATTTTCTCCAGAACTGATCCTGGCCCTTTGGCTCTGAGTCAAGTGGAAGGACTGTAACAGAGACTTAGAATGTTCTGTGACAAGTTAGGAGGCAACTTCCTTGACTTGCGACATGGGGTTGAGAACTGTAGGGTCTTCCTAAATGAGTCAGCCGCGCACTAAACATCACAGACTGCTACTAAGGTAACTGACTGTGGAGTGCACGCAGATTTTTTTTTTAGACTAGGCGACGCTCCATCCAATCCAGATAACAATAGCTGTAGGAAACCCAGGAAATCCAAAGAAAAACCTCTCACAGGTAAGAGTATTAAAATCGTTATGGTTAATTTCTCAAGCACCAAAGTAGCAGAGTTTGAAGCGCTCCTGACAAGCAGCGAAGCTCACATAATACTAGATACAGAAAGCTGGTTGATACCTGAAACTGATAGCAGGGAGATTCTTGGGGAAAATTTGAGTGTGTATCGAAGGATAGGCAAATGGGAAATGAAGTGATGTATATGTCGAGGTAGATAAGAAACTCAAATACACAGAGATAGAAACTGAAGCTGCGTGTGAGATTGTTTGGGCAAGACTCAGTATCAGGGGTGGGATAAAATAACTGGGTGCTTCTATCTCCCACCAGACTCACTTCCTGATGTAAAGGGAAACATTAGACAAAACCTCACTTCACCTACACATAAGTTCCCCAATCATACTGTAATCACCAGTGGCGACTTTAATCATCCAGTAATCAGTTGGAGAATCACAGTTTTGTAAGTTTTGAGTGTGATAAGACATGCTGGGAATCGTTAATAAATGCCTTCTCCGAAAACTAAATACAACAGATAGTTCGTCACCCCATTCACCATGGAAATATATTGGATCTAATGGCAACAAACAGACTCGATTTCTTTTATGATGAGGATGTCCACATCGAAATCATGATGCGATTGTGGCAATGATTACCAAAGTACAAAGGGCAAATAAAACAAGTAGAGGGATGTATATGTTCAGCAAAATACACTCCTGGAAATTGAAATAAGAACACCGTTAATTCATTGTCCCAGGAAGGGGAAACTTTGACACATTCCTGGGGTCAGATACATCACATGATCACACTGACAGAACCACAGGCACATAGACACAGGCAACAGAGCATGCACAATGTCGGCACTAGTACAGTGTATATCCACCTTTCGCAGCAATGCAGGCTGCTATTCTCCCATGGAGACGATCGTAGAGATGCTGCATGTAGTCCTGTGGAACGGCTTGCCATGCCATTTCCACCTGGCGCCTCAGTTGGACCAGCGTCCGTGCTGGACGTGCAGACCGCGTGAGACGACGCTTCATCCAGTCCCAAACATGCTCAATGGGGGACAGATCCGGAGATCTTGCTGGCCAGGGTAGTTGATTTACACCTTCTAGAGCACGTTGGGTGGCACGGGATACATGCGGACGTGCATTGTCCTGTTGGAACAGCAAGTTCCCTTGCCGGTCTAGGAATGGTAGAACGATGGGTTCGATGACGGTTTGGATGTACCGTGCACTATTCAGTGTCCCCTCGACGATCACCAGAGGTGTACGGCCAGTGTAAGAGATCGCTCCCCACACCATGATGCCAGGTGTTGGCCCTGTGTGCCTCGGTCGTATGCAGTCCTGATTGTGGCGTTCACCTGCACGGCGCCAAACACGCGTACTATCATCACTGGCACCAAGGCAGAAGCGACTCTCATCGCTGAAGACAAGTCTCCATTCCTCCCTCCATTCACGCCTGTCGCGACACCACTGGAGGCGGGCTGCACGATGTTGGGGCGTGAGCGGAAGACGGCCTAACGGTGTGCGGGACTGTAGCCTAGCTTCATGGAGACGGTTGCGAATGGTCCTCGCCGATACCCCAGGAGCAACAGTGTCCCTAATTTGCTGGGAAGTGGCGGTGCGGTCCCCTACGGCACTGCGTAGGATCCTACGGTCTTGGCGTGCATCCGTGCGTCGCTGCGGTCCGGTCCCAGGTCGACGGGCACGTGCACCTTCCGCCGACCACTGGCGACAACATCGATGTACTGTGGAGACCTCACGCCTCACGTGTTGAGCAATTCGGCGGTACGTCCACCCGGCCTCCCGCATGCCCACTATACGCCCTCGCTCAAAGTCCGTCAACTGCACATACGGTTCACGTCCACGCTGTCGCGACATGCTACCAGTGTTAAAGACTGCGATGGAGCTGCGTATGCCGCGGCAAACTGGCTGACACTGACGGCGGCGGTGCACAAATGCTGCGCAGCTAGCGCCATTCGACGGCCAACACCGCGGTTCCTGGTGTGTCCGCTGTGTCGTGCGTGTGATCATTGCTTGTACAGCCCTCTCGCAGTGTCCGGAGCAAGTATGGTGGGTCTGACACACCGGTGTCAATGTGTTCTTTTTTCCATTTCCAGGAGTATATTTAGACCAGACGTGTGTCTCTCTTTTGAAGCATGTTCAGTGGACAGTATTTTGTCTCCTCCATTGCCAAGTCACCTTTCGTAGTTCTGTGCTGCGGTAACACAATATTCAACGTTTGTGATCAGTGTTTTAGCAAATGTTGTTTCTGTGTGCCACACACAAAAGTTATATTTGACATTGCTCAGAGGACTTCACTGATGGACGGTATATTCAAGTCCTAATGTTTTTGTAACTCCACAGTTTTGTTTAATGTATTTTGTGTACTGACTTTTGATTGACTGAAGTGCTTTAAAATAAAGCCAACCGTGCCCGGTGTAAATAAAATTTTTGTTAGGGTCGCGAAAGATGGAATGTTTCTCAATATTACATACGACACCTATGTGGTACTTAAATTAAATGAGATGTTGCTATACTGTAAATTTTATATGAAATTTAGGTATCTTGTCCACATTTCATTCTCAACACTGTGGCAACTAAAATCGACCATATGGGAAGTATACGCTATGGACTTTTACCTCTGCAAACTCTTCAAAATTTCGTGCAATCGTTTACTATATTTAATGCTGCATAATAACTGCGTTGAACATCGAAACAAAATTATCAGTCAAGAAGACGTGTAAAAAATCAAATTTTTGGGCCAAATAGTTTTTGTGAAATCGAATGATAAGTGTGTCAAAGCAGTGGGAATACCATGTGTCTGTACAGGCGAGCAGTGCAGTGATGACAAAATCGTGCACAACGCGGAATGCAGGGAGCATGTGTCTGCAGCAGTGAAAAGGTTAATGAAGAGACAGAGCACTAGAAATTTCGAAAAATTGCATTCAAACGAATAAAATTCGCTAAGTATGGCACTTGAATATTGTTTTTAAATGAAAAAAATCTTATGCACATCACAAGGGTTGAACTCTCAATCTTTCACATAGAAGCTGAACACCTTCACCATTACTCTAAGGCAGCTAGTCTATGTTTGTAACTCCGTAAGAGGTATAACACGTCATGCAAAATACTGACAAACACCATTGGTATGACTATGAATATTCACGCTTTGTCGAAGTATAATAGGAAATAAACAATTATTGCTGCTCTTTATTGTGAAAAAGCAGTTCGTGAGATTTGGACAAACACCTTTCCTTGCTATCGCCTGAATTGGGAGTGTTATTGCTTGTTTTGTTTAATTAATTAATATAATATGAAGCAATTGGTATAAAGAATGCTTTTCCAAACTTTCTATAAAAGAAAGTCTGCTATCAAGATATTGCTTTTGTTCTATTACTTTATTTATTACTGAAAGTTTCTAAAACTGAAGACACTCGTCCATGCTCCGCACTGCAGTCGAGATCTGGCAACGTCGTTCGCTGTTCATTGGCTGACTGTTTTGTGACGTCAGATGCGCAGAACGAACCTAAACTCGGCCGCCAACATAAATAACGCGCACTTTAGTCGAGGGCCATCAAGCAAGAGAGGGAAGCCACCGGCTCCACTCGCTGCTGCATTTCAGGCAGCATGTGACCCATCTATGCACACCTATTGGCCGAGGATCGTGAACAATGTCCACCTTAAGGCGTCCCTTCTTCAGCAGTCCTCTCGTGGCCACAATGACATCTGAGCAACACATTCTGAAGTCGCAGACCAGCTGTAACTCGTCTCTACAACTTCTTAGCTCTCGGCGAGTACTGTGAACCTCTCAAGGAAATAAACTGGTCTCAATAAAAATCTTTAAAAGTTACACACTGTCCTTTCCAAACAGGTGGTCCCTTGCACACTTGTACACTTCTAGGTATTCTTTCCATCTTCCATCTTCCAGCTTTCTCTTCTTTGCTTTGTGTTGGTTTCCCATCTGAGCTTTTGATATTCATATAGCTGCTTTTCTCTTCTCCAAACGCCTCTTCATTTTTCCTCCAGGCGTTATCTATCTTTCCCCTTGTTAATCCTTCTGCATTCTTACACTTGACCTCTGGCCATTCCTACTTAGCCATTTTGCATTTCCCGTCACTCTCATTTTGCTGCATTTTTATATTTTCTACTGTCATCAGTTAAATTAAGTATATCAAGTGATATCCAAGAATTTCTACCAGGCCTTCTCTTTTTACCTATTTGATACTGTGCTACTTCACTATTTCATCTCTCAAAGCCACCAATTCGTCTTCTGCTGTATTCTTTTATTCGTTGATTATTCTCCCTCTGAAAATCTCAACAACCTAGATTTCTTTCAGTTTATCCGGGTCCCATCTCCTTCATTTCTAACTGTTTTGCAAATATTTTCAGTTTTTATATGCATTTCATAACCAATACATTGTGGTCAGAGATCACATCTGCCGTTGGAAATGTCTTACAATTTAAAATCTAGTTTCGAAATCTCTGTCCTATCATTATATAATCAATCTTTAATCAAAAGTTAGTAATGTTTAAATTATGTTTGTGCAAAATTCTTTCCCCAGTCCATATTCACATATTATTTCTCCTTCTCTTCCTCTTCCTTTTACTACTACAGAATTTGTATCCTCCATCACAATTAAGTTTTACTCTACTTTAAGTGTCTGAATAATTCATTTTTTCTCATCATGCATTTCTTCCGTTCCTCCATCTTCTGTGCAACTGCATCACGTACCATAGTATCTGAATACGGGAGTCCACATTGACACTCCAAAGCCCAATCCCTAGTAAGGCCTTGCAGGGTTGCAACCCACTCCCGATTGGTCTGACCTGCCGTACGTTTTGTACGAAAGAAGGTATACCGTTTCGCAACTACATTGACTGATTCTTTGTAATATGCATCTAATGTAGACAAAATTTCTTCGTAGGACAGAGTTGCTACGTCGCATCGGGGAAATAATTTAACTATCACACGGTACGTGTTCACCCCGACTGATAACAAAAAAGGCTGCCGCTCGTTACCTTGAATTCTGTAGGCGGCGAGATGTATCCAAATTGGCTTGACCACTCCGTCCAGCTTTCCAGTGCAGCATCAAAAGGTCGAAAAGTTGGTGCAACTGCGTGTTGTGGCTGCGTTAGTGGTGGAGCGGCTGCCGACGCATCGTTTTGCATCGCACGTTGACCCTGGACGAGCTGTCAAAGGGCATCCAGTAAGGCCTGCGTCTGCTGATTCAGTAAGCGATAAAATTCGGACAGTACATCTGGAGATTGTGGCGAAGCCATTACACAAGTAAATCAGATCAGTTTAGAGAAGAACGCGGTTTTGCCTCGTCGCCAATGTTGGGGTTGGCAGAAGAGCCAACACCGTGTTACTAGAGGAGGCCGAAAGGCACGCGATTTAGCTCACGCAGGCTGGCGTGAGGTCTGGAACAGGACCAGGAAATTAGAATTTAGAAAAACGGACGTAGCTGGTGGAATACTTCCCTTTAATCCATTAATGATTAACGTCGCTCTTGACGGTACATGATTCACAATATCAATAGTAACTGACTATGGCGCCTCGCTAGGTCGTAGCAAATGACGTAGCAGAAGGCTACGCTAAACTATCGTCTCGGCAAATGAGAGCGTTTTTAGTCAGTGAACCATCGGGTGTACAACTCGGGCGAGTGCTAGGAAGTCTCTCTAGACCTGCCGTGTGGCGGCGCTCGGTCTGCAATCACTGATAATGGCGACACACTGGTCCGACGTATACTACCGAACCGCGGCCGATTTAAAGGCTACCACCTAGCAAGTGTGGTGTCTGGCGGTTGACACCACAATATGCTTGCGCGGAGAAGGCAGACACTTTTCTGGCGAGGGAAAATGGTGCAACTGGTCAAAGCCACAACCAACAGTATCAGTGCATGCATTACAGTGGTATATAAAACTTCTCCGCACACGCTAATACTTCTGTTGCGTGTCCTAACAATCAGTTGCTCTTCCGTTACTGCAAGGTTCAGGTACTACGACGACTTTATGGACTACCATCAGAACAAAGATATAGCAGTGAGATCGGGCTATCACGCTAGCTGTCTGAAAGGACCTGCTCTTCCAATACAACAATGGGAGTGTGTTGTTGTTCACACCTTTCCCGTAGCTTTCTCGATATGAAACAGCTGCTGAAATTTAAAAACAGAAAAGAAGTTGTAGAAATACAAAGACATCGTCTGCAAATTATTTACGTACTGTACATTCATCATCATCATCGTTATCTCCATTAGCATCATCAAGAAGGATCAAATCGCCGCCTCCAAGTGTCTACATTACTAAACAGCTAAAATGGTTACCGAATTTCATTTGCATGGTGCCTATCTAAAGGCTTCCAGGAGCAACGACATTTGGTTTTCGGTATTTCGTATAATCATTGAAGGAATTTAAAAATTTAAAATTCTGCCATAACCTACTCATTGTGAGGCCTAACATTACCTCAGTTACACACAATATGACAATCAGGAACTGTGTTTATGTCCTGAGGCAGTGCAACTCACAGCACGCAAATTACCCATATTACATGAATCCAGTGTTTGAGAATGACAGCACTTAGCGACTTTGAACAAATTTAAAACATAATTTGAAAGCCTGTCTAAAACTGTTTCTCGCTGACAACATCCGCCCCCAATCCTCATCGAAGAATGAAGAGGTAGAAAGGTTTTTGAGTGCTACGTTTTTACTGCTCATACGGTAGAACTTCAGCATCAGCCATTACGTTCTAATTTATTACTTTTTTACTGCTAACTCTATCCGCAACACATTCTGCAGCCAGTATCCAAAAACAACTCTGATCAGTCAGAACATTACGATCACTGCCCATCGCGACGCTGGATGGCGCACGGTGGCGTTGTGGACACATGGCGCGGCAGTCAACGCAGGATTTTAAGATGTGCTTCATTTTAATTGATGTTGTTGTTTTCTACGGTGAGGCAAGTGAAGCTGGCCGCTTACCAGTAAGGACAGACGTAGGGCAAAACGCATTCTTGTACTTAAACACGTGTAAGGTTTTGAGGACAGAACAACTGTGTAAGCTCTAAATATTTTGGTTTAATGTTGCAATCTTATCACAGAAATACACGCATTTACGCAGTTTACAATGTGACAATGTTATGACAGTTACCAAACGAACACATCCCGTCCTCAGAAAGTGAAATAATCGTAAACACAACAATAGTAAATTTTAACTAGAACTTTCTTTACAAAATCATTCTTACGACTACATCATGATGTTGGCCAGTACTATGATAAATTATCCAATTCCGGTTCAAAGTTCGGTACTATTCAGGACGACAATCAAGTCTACAGAGGATGGTTAGTTTCGTGAGAAACTGAGCAAAAGGTTACCCAAGGTCTCTCGAGTTTACAATGGACGCAAGCTAGTGAACCAATAAGTTTATGCCTCTGCTCGCGGTATTTACCTTAGCTGCGTTGAGCTGTCGCCTGCATAGCTGCTCTCGTCCTCTGAAACTCCTATAAAGACTAATTAAGCGTTTGCTGATTTTCCCAGCGGAAACTCTCCCTATGTTTCTTTTTATGCGAGAAAACATGTAGTCATCCCTAGTCTTGGAATATGGCGATATGCACGCTCATGGCTAGAGCAGTGTGCATATTAAAATGCCCTCTCACTCCTCACAAGAACAATTAAATAACTGGCTGGTTTGTTTCTCCACAGTTGGAGCTCAACGACACTACAGCTAATATCTAGCTGAATGTCAGCCGCAGTAAACGCAGTATTGACACAAATTTCTCCTCTGTCATACAGAGCGTTATGCACCCTGCTCTGCACTTGAGTCCAGTTCAGAGAAGAGTCCCCAAAAATTTCGCACTTGTCTTTCTGGTAGCCAAACTGTCTCCCCGCCTGGTTTCTTTAGTTCTCCACGTCATAGCTTTTTTCGACCAATAGGAGCGTTCCTCTTATTTTTGTGGAAAGTCTCTCTGCCGATCGCAAGGGCCCTACCATTAAACTGCGTCAAAATCTTGGCACTTTACTCCTTCCTAGTTCGTTTCCGCCAATCGGACGTTTTGTGCCTGCTCCAGACGCCTAAAAGTTAAATGCGTGCACCACATGTGTACC
Source organism: Schistocerca gregaria (assembly GCF_023897955.1). Classification (NCBI taxonomy): domain Eukaryota; kingdom Metazoa; phylum Arthropoda; class Insecta; order Orthoptera; family Acrididae; genus Schistocerca; species Schistocerca gregaria. The sequence continues at coordinate 386,698,865 of NC_064927.1, forward strand.
ACTCGCTGTTCACGTGATCAACTGTGTCACTGGTTTTTTGGAAATGCAAAACAGTTTTCTAAAGCTACTTTCTGTCCTACTTGTGGCCTATTACCTGCTCTCCAGAATGCGTCACCTGTCCAGTCGTTGACTCCTGCCGCAGGACGCCCCCTAACATGTATTCATGGTGTCTCCCGTGGTGCGGACTCTACTTCTGCCTGCACCTCCTTCCACGCAAAACGTTTCCTCTCGCTGCTTGCTTCACCTTCTGCTCATTGACAGCCATTATATAGGAGCGGTGTGTTAACACCATCGATTCAGTCTGGAACCACGCGACTGCTACGGTCGCAGGTTCGAATCCTGCCTCGGGCATGGATGTGTGTGATGTCCTTAGGTTAGTTAGGTTTAAGTAGTTCGACGTTCTAGGAGACCGATGACCTAAGATGTTAAGTCCCATAGTGCTCGGAGCCATTTGAACCATTTAACACCATCGATTCAGTTTCATCCCCTTTGCATTACATGCTTATAAGCAAATCTACTCATTACCACCAAAGTAAGTTAGGTGTCATATTCACCTTCCCATTGCGATGTATACAACTCTTATATTAGGTTCGAAATTGACCTTCATTTATTCTGCCACTTTACACATGAATGTCTCCAAAAGCATTACAGCTAAAACAGCAAATTTTGAGACTATTGTATAGAACGAAATGGTTGCTATTCCGTGCAATTTTTGTTTGAAAATGCACATCGACATACATTTAATTAGGATTTGAATTTTTTATTACTATTGTTTCTATAATGTACCTTTTCTCGTAAACTAATCAAGCAATGAAACGAATTTCATAGTATACATCTTCACAAGAAGCTAATTAAACGAGTGGAACAGATTTTTTTTTCAGGTAATTTTCGCTTTGATATTAAGTTTTCGGTTTTGTTTCACCTGGAACAGCTCTATTTTTCTCAAATTTTGAAGGAGAACTTTTCTCATAGTGAAGATAACTGAAAAGTGGTGCATAGGATTATTCAGAAAGTAATTCTTGAGAACTATACCAAATTTCAGGATGTTACCTTTTATTGTTCCCGAGAAAAGGTACATCATAGCTCAAAAAAGTCAGTTTACGGCAATTCACATTTAAAAATTTTTATTTCTATTTTTAAGAACGTTGCTATCCCTCTAGTGGCTTATACTGTCCATAGCCATAATGTTTATTCTCTTCCTCCTCTTCCTGGAGTAATCTCTTCCCCTGCATCCTTTGTATAGCCAATTTTTGCATTTTTTCTTCTGCTGTCTGAGATTTGTTGAGTCGCGGTTCATAGATGCTTCTGAGTACGTCTGGATGGAAGCCTATTCTCTGCATGCACTTAATCCTACCTACATTTCCACTATTGAACACTAGACAGGTATCACATGCAACTGTCTTTACGATAACTGAGGGCACAAATACTTTTTTTTTTTTTTTTTTTTTTTTTTTTTTTTTTTTTTTTTTTTTGATAACGCATCCACTTAAAGTTACTGTAGCTCTCATTTATATTCTGTGTTTTCCATGTACATATTTTTCAATCGTTCCGGATTGACTAGGAACCTGAAAGTTACTTTTATGGCATTTAAGACAGCAAGTATCAAACCATGTTTGTGGGTATATGGCTTTCCGCTGGCTTCTGGCTTAAGATATTGGCACCACAATATGCCATGAAGGGGATGTTGAGAATTATCATCTGTGGAAAGTTTGTGAAAGAACCTTGCCCACACTGCTCGCTGCACTGTTTTCACACTACGTAAGCTATCCCTGATAGATTTCTCATAATATATGTAAAGCATGAATTTCCTTATGTCAGTCTGTTAAAACCTCATAGTCATTTTCCATCTTCTAAAAACCACCTTGTAAACATAGGAACAAGCAAAGATCATCTTTCTCGCAGCCTTCTAGACTCATCTGTAGTTCGTTTCGATTAAGTGAACTAAAAAATTAAGACACAAAAAATTTCTAATTTAGAGAAGGTGTGGATCACAACATAGCAAGTGGGGACGTGGTAGGCTATTTCTAGCCAGCATTCGATTATGAAACTTTACGGTATTATTTTTAAAGAATCGATCTAATAAATTACGCAATAGAAAAAATCGAATTTTTTTCGCAGTTTTGCCGTACAGCCGCCCTTACGGACAGAGGGGTAAGTAGCTCGAACACTGCGGGATTAGAGGACATGACAAAGAGAATGTCTTATAGTTTGTCTTCGAGCACCGGCGAGCGCGATTCGTAGCAGTTAGCTGCTATGGTGCATATCACACTTCGGAATTAAAATGGATTCGTGAATGCGCATTATGGAGACGCTCATTGCCAAATGCAATATATACACTCCTGGAAATTGAAATAAGAACACCGTGAATTCATTGTCCCAGAAAGGGGAAACTTTGACACATTCCTGCGGTCAGATACATCACATGATCACACTGACAGAACCACAGGCACATAGACACAGGCAACAGAGCATGCACAATGTCGGCACTAGTACAGTGTATATCCACCTTTCCCAGCAATGCAGGCTGCTATTCTCCCATGGAGACTATCGTAGAGATGCTGGATGTAGTCCTGTGGAACGGCTTGCCATGCCATTTCCACCTGGCGCCTCAGTTGGACCAGCGTTCGTGCTGGACGTGCAGACCGCGTGAGACGACGCTTCATCCAGTCCCAAACATGCTCAATGGGGGACAGATCCGGAGATCTTGCTGGCCAGGGAAGTTGACTTACACCTTCTAGAGCACGTTGGGTGGCACGGGATACATGCGGACGTGCATTGTCCTGTTGGAACAGCAAGTTCCCTTGCCGGTCTAGGAATGGTAGAACGATGGGTTCGATGATGGTTTGGATGTACCGTGCACTATTCAGTGTCCCCTCGACGATCACCAGAGGTGTACGGCCAGTGTAGGAGATCGCTCCCCACACCATGATGCCGGGTGTTGGCCCTGTGTGCCTCGGTCGTGTGCAGTCCTGATTGTGGCGCTCACCTGCACGGCGCCAAACACGCATACGACCATCATTGGCACCAAGGCAGAAGCGACTCTCATCGCTGAAGACGACACGTCTCCATTCGTCCCTCCATTCACGCCTGTCGCGACACCACTGGAGGCGGGCTGCACGATGTTGGGGCGTGAGCGGAAGACGGCCTAACGGTGTGCGGGACCGTAGCCCAGCTTCATGGAGACGGTTGCGAATGGTCCTCGCCGATACCCCAGGAGCAACAGTGTCCCTAATTTGCTGGGAAGTGGCGGTGCGGTCCCCTACGGCACTGCGTAGGATCCTACGGTCTTGGCGTGCATCCGTGCGTCGCTGCGGTCCGGTCCCAGGTCGACGGGCACGTGCACCTTCCGCCGACCACTGGCGACAACATCGATGTACTGTGGAGACCTCATGCCCCACGTGTTGAGCAATTCGGCGGTACGTCCACCCGGCCTCCCGCTTGCCCATTATACACCCTCGCTCAAAGTCCGTCAACTGCACATACGGTTCACGTCCACACCGTCGCGGCATGCTACCAGTGTTAAAGACTGCGATGGAGCTCCGTATGCCACGGCAAACTGCCTGACACTGACGGCGGCGGTGCACAAATGCTGCTGCAGCTAGCGCCATTCGACGGCCAACACCGCGGTTCCTGGTGTGTCCGCTGTGCCGTGCGTGTGATCATTGCTTGTACAGCCCTCTCGCAGTGTCCGGAGCAAGTATGGTGGGTCTGACTCACCGGTGTCAATGTGTTCTTTTTTCCATTTCCAGGAGTGTATTTCTAGTAAGAAATACCAAATGTAACTAAGGCTGCTGTAACATAACGCGATGAACTAAAGAAAAGTGATATTCAAAACATACAGTGTGAATTCGTGATCGTTTCTCACCTTGCTTAATAGAATTAAATATTAATAGTATTACTATTATCAATCAATCTGGAACAAAGACAGATTTACCATTTTTAAGCATCCTCTAAGAATAGAGCATTTCGGGGTAGACACGCTGCAGATCATTGAGAGGATCCCTGTTGAAATTCTTACAACGAACGTGCAAAGAAGAATCGGGCAACATGTTACTTTCTCCCACATTCGTCTCGCGAAATGACGACGACGACGACGACGAGAAAATGAGAGGAATTAGAGATAATAGAGAAGTTACAGACAAGTATTTCTTTGCATATTTCATTTACGAATCGAGCATGGTAGGAGGAAAATGATAATAGTACGAGAAGTACCTTCCGACACGGATCGTAAGATGGCTTGCAATGTATGGATGTTGATGTGGATGTAGACGTAGACGGACCTCCTATGTTCTGTGTTTCGGCTCATTGTTCAACTGATACTTTATGATCCTGTTCCTTGCATTCTTGTTAAATGCTCTTTTCATTTGTCCCTGTTATTCATTATTCCATAAATAATATAAAATATGTTTAATTTTTTGCCTGATATCTTCATTTCTCTGTCTTGTTCTACATTACAAATTACACCTAACCACTTTCGTTTGTCTTCTATATCACAACGTCTTTTATCGCCCAAAGTATTGAATTAAGAACACATAATGCGATTTTCTAACTACATATTTACCGTATTTTTTTTTCCTACAGGACCTGCAAAAGTTCCTCGATGACGCTCCTGACGGGGTGATATACTTCAGCCTGGGCAGCTACATCAAAGGCACCGACCTGAGGCCGCAGGCCAAAAATGCTTTCATTGAGGTCTTCTCCCGCATTAAGCAGAGGGTTCTTTGGAAGTTCGAAGACGACAATCTGCCTGGAAAGCCGGACAACGTCATGATTTCAAAGTGGCTGCCGCAGGCTGACATACTCGGTAAGTACATTTCGGAAGATTGGCGAGATGCTTGAAAAAGAGGCCCTATAGAGTAGTTGTTGTGGTCTTCAGTCCTGAAATTGGTTTGATGTAGCTCTCCATGCTACTCTATCCTGTGCAAGCTTCTTCATCTCCCAGTACTTACTGCAACCTACATCCTCCTGAATCTGCTAAGTGTTTTCATCTCTTGGTCTCCCTCTACGATTTTTATCCACCATGCTGCCCTCCAATACTAAATTGGTGATCCCTTGATGCCTCAGAACATGTCCTACCAACCGATCCCTTCTTCTAGTCAAGCTGTGCCACAAACTTCTCTTCTCCCCAATCCTATTCAATACCTCCTCATTAGTTGTGTGATCTACCCATCTAATCTGCCGCATTCTTCTGTAGCACCACATTTGGAAAGCTTCTATTCTCTTCTTGTCCAAACTATTGATCGTCCATGTTTCACTTCCATAAATGGCTACACTCCATACAAATACTTTCAGAAACGACTTCCTGACACTTAAATCAATATTCAATGTTAACAAATTTCTCTTTTTCGGAAACACTTTCCTTGCCATTGCCAGTCTACATTTTGTATCCTCTCTACTTCGACCATCATAAATTATTTTGCTTCCCAAATAGCAAAACTCCTTTACTACTTTAAGTGTCTCTTTTCCTAATCTAATTCCCTCAGCATCACCCGACTTAATTCGAATACATCCATCCTCCTCGTTTCGCTTTTGTTGACGTTCACCTTATATTCTCTCTTCAAGACACTATCCATTCCGTTCAACTGCTCTTCCAAGTCCTTTGCTGTCTTTGACAGAATTAAAATGTCATCTGCGAACCTCCGTTTTTATTTCTTCTCCATGAATTTTGATTCCTACTCCGAATTTTTTGTTTCCTTAGAGTATAAAACTAAAAACTTAAACGGAAATGACTGTACAGGTCTGATTTACTTAGGCAGCATTCCTCTGGAATATTGAAAGCTTGTCACATTAAAGCGATTGATTTCGCTTCAAATTTTCCTGTGACTGTAAAATTTGTGAACATTTTCACAGATCACACAAGGATCTGGAGAAAACGACAGATACTGAAAAAAGGAAACAGATTACTAGCACACATATAATCCAGTTTTTCTTCGAGTTAGCAAAGAAAAAGCTGAAAGGAGCCAAACGATCTGGACACACCTTCCTGCAGTCACGATTTGCATCAGTTGGACCTCTTGAGAGGCAGATCACTCGAACTCCTATGAGACAATGAAGTTGTTGCGCAATGAAATTAGGAGATGAAAAGGGTGGCTCCGAAAAATGAGTCCTGGATGTTAATTGTTTAAAAAAGCAATAATGATCACTATAACGGGGGGGGGGGGGTTCCTCAAGGTACTAAAATAAAATATCGGTCCACACTGACTGCATTTCCTTATAAAATGTGTGTCCAATAAATAATACGAAGAATGAGATTATCACTCTGCAGCGAAGTGTGTGCTGATATAAAACTTCCTGATAGATTAAAACTGTGTGCCCGACCTAGACTCGAACTCGGGACCTTTGCCTTTCTCGTCAAGTGCTCTACCATCTGAGCTACCCAAGCACGACTTGCGACTCGTCATCACAGCTTCAATTCTGCCAGTACCTCGTCTCCTACCTTTCAAACTTCACAGAAACTCTTCTGCGAACCTGCAGAACTAGCACTCCTGGAAGATTGCGGAGATATGACTTAGCAATAGCCTCTTCGCAGAAGAGCTTCTGAAAAGTTTTGAAGGTAGGAGACGAGGAACTGGCAGAATTGAAGCTGTGGTGACGGGGCGTGAGTCGTGCTTGGGTAGCTAAGTTGGTAGAGCACTTGCTCACGAAAGGCAAAGGTTCAGAGTTAGATGCTCGGTCCGGCACAGTTTCAATCTGTCAGGAAGTTTCAACAACACGAAGTTTCAGACCGAGCGAGGTGGCGCAGTGGTTAGCACATTCAAAAGGACGACGGATCAATCCCTCTTCCGGCCATCCTGATTTAGGGTTTCCGTGATTTCCGTAAATCGCTCCAGGCAAATGCCGGGATGGTTCCTTTGAAAGGGCACGGCCGACTTCCTCGCTGTCTGGTCTCCTCCCTCACAACCACCCGACGAAGTTTCAGGCAAAATTATACCGAAAGTTATGGTACACACAGCAAATATAACAACCAACCTTTATGGATAATGAGCTATCTAAGCTAATGATGTATTCACTTGACAAAGACCTTAGGAAATATGGAAGAAGGGAATAGTCATCGTCATAGAAATCTTTGGTAAAAAGAAGCCAGCGCAGTGATTGTTTCAACTTTGCCAGAAAAAATAGAACGCCACGCAGCTATCATAACTGAGTCATTATCGAGGCCTGGAACCCGTAATTAAAAATACCAAGAGCCCTGAATCTAGCTTAGTCCAAACTACACGCCTACAAAACGACTGGAAACTTCCCTTACCGGTCACTTGTGCTGCAGATTCTCAACATGTTTTAAGCTGCAGGATGTAGTAGTGTGGACGGCTGCAGACAGGTTGGCTCTTGGATATATCTCCTCAAAAGTAGCCCTGTTACCAACAAGTGTCACAAAAGTCGGTGTAGAACCCCCTTCCCTCCCCCCTGTGTTCCCACAGAGCCGTCCTGGATGCTCTGCCAGAGCTATCAAACCAGAGGGCGCTTGCAGAGCTGTCCACTGTCTGCACTCCTCGAAATTCACCTTAATTATCCTTTCCCAGTGATGAAGCTCCGTTAAAGTGGCCAACGAAAATGTTCCTAAGAACTGTTAAATCGCCTTCCTAAGAAAAGTTTTATCAACCAGCCAGTGGCTTGTGTTTCCTCGAACACTGTTCTTAAAATTTGATGCAAAATTCCCGTTCTTCGAAGATATTTTTATTTCATCCTATACGCAGTTCTTCCGTGTCTGTAATTCTTAAAAAGCATCCTGCTATTTGTTACTTTCGGGTAGTTCTTTAAGGGACAGCCAGTGGAGCTCTTTCCCGCATTTTGTATGACATGAGAAGCTGTTTCCCTACATGGAGAACACCTTGAAACGCCCCCTTAAAAAATTATTGAATTACTGTGCTGATAAATCTCTTACATTATTTGATTTTCAAACAGCTGAGCAAAACTGAACGTACTCAGACATTTCGCTCTTTACCTATTCTTATCAACAGTAAACTGACACACAATATTTTTTAGCGCAACGCAATCTGACTTTCAATAATCCCTACAAAAGAATGGCCCTGACTAACAATAACCTATGCCTTTCACAAATCACTTACCTCACCAAAAATCTTGGTTACTCGAACTACTGCCAGACAGCGAGCGCCACTACTGCCAGTTAATAAAAGATTCAAACTACTGAAGGCACTAACTACTGATAGGCATAGTTAGCAAATGAAAGATTTTGATAGAACAATGTATTTACCTTAATAGTGTTCAAAAATCATAATATATGTATATAGCAGTTCATGACATCCATTCTTACAAATTAACCGTTTCTGATGGACACGCGTCCAGATCATCCGCTCTCAAAAATCCGCCATCTCACTTCCCCACATCCACCACTGCTGGCGGCTCACCTCCAACTGCGCAACGCTACGCGCTGTTAAGTCAACAGCCCAACACTTAAAATAGCGAATATTACAATAATGCCACCCAACCACAGACTGCACACAGCACAGCCAGTGATTTTCATACAGAGTGCTAGGTGATGTTATCAATATAAAAATCTAAACAGCCTACTTACAGCCTATTGTTGGTGGCACCTCCCTGCCACGAGAAAAAATATTCTTAAATGAACTTGGCTATTTCTCTTCCTACTAAAAAGACAGATCTTTATCTGAGAGTTGCACCCCACACTCCTGACTTCTAAGACGGTTGTCGGCAATAACAAACAAAGCTATAGAGCAGTGATCTGATCAGATACAGGGCGATAATGATTGAACTATATTAAAAATAGGTAAATTATTTACAAACTATGGCGTGAACACACTCCATTCAACATGAAAACTTCTACAGATATTCAAATTTAGGTTATGACATGTTTGATACACCTGCCATTGGTGGCGATTATGTGGCACAGACGAATAGCGAAACTCTGCATGACCCGCTGATGTGTCGGAACATCGATACCTCCTGAATGTCAATATCCTGACGACCTACTGAATGGCTGTTTTCAGCTCAGCAATAGTTTTGTGGTTATTGCTGTACATCTTATCTTTACTATAGCCCCACAAAAAGGAGTCGCACGTGTTCAGATCCGGAGAATATGGCGGCCGATCAGGTCCATGTCAGTGACCTCTGGCTACTCCAGAGCCAGAATGCATCCCAAAAGTGCTGCTCCAGGACATCGCTCTCCTTTTTCTACAGGGTCGAGCTCCGTCTTCCATGAACCATATCTTGTCGAAATCAGGGTCACTTTGAATAATGGGGATGAAATAATCTTCCAAAGTCTTCAAATACCATCCAGTAACCACTGAGCCATCAAGGAATATCGCACTGATTACTCTGTGACTGGATATTGGACGTCACACAGTCACCCATTGAGGGTGACAAGACTCCTCGATCACGAAATGCAGATTCCCAGGTCCCCCCACAAACGCGCCAATTTCGCTTACTGATGAACCCATGCAAATTAAAGTGGGGTTCGTCATTAAACTGAACTATACAGCACGTACTAATGCCCAACATGCCCTGCAGCCAACCATGCATTTTAAAAAGCCCTAACACAAAATGTTCAAATTATGAAGATTTTATTTCATACAGTTCAATAACTGTCACCCCATAGCTTTGGCTTGTAAAAATGAGGAGTATTCAGTACTGGACCAAGTTTCCGCCACATCATTGTACCAGCATTTTAAGGTGGAGCCATGGACACTCACGCTGTGGTGTCCACTGTACTCAGAGTAGTAGTTTGTGACCGCCGGCGGTTAGGTGGCTGGCATAAACAAAGCAGACGGTGGGCTGTCTGCACAGCTTGTTGCCCATCGGCACTTGCCAGTACTTTTTTCCTTTATTGTGATTTCATGCCCTTGCCCCATATGGGCAAGGGAGTGCTGTCAGCGGCACAATACGCCGCTCTTCAGCCAAGTGACATGACAACTAATACAAGAATAAAATTTTACATATAAGGCGATAAAAAGGGAGACATAAAACAGAGTAATGGGTGATAATGGAGGTAAAAATACACTGAAATGAAGATGTTCATGGGGGACAATTAAAGACGGCATTAAGTTAAAAAACTCTGTTGACAAGTTGTAGAACACAAAAAAGACACTGAAGTCACACATACATGTTAAAAGTTGGCCACAGTATTAAGAACACTGCAGAACAACACACTTTAAACTCACTTGGAGCACACACAATGAAGAATAAAACTGCCAGGTGTGACCTGCCGAGGGAGAGGCCTGAGAGGATGGAAAAGGAGGAGGAGCAAGGTGCAGCAGGGGAGGGGCGGGATGGAAAGAGTAGGGGCGTCAGTGGGTGCACCAAGAGGCTGGAGACAGTTGGGGCAGGAGATGAAGAGGGAAGACAGGGCAGGAGGTAGTGCAGAGGCACTGAAGGGGAGCACAAGAGAAGGAAGGGGAGTAGGAGGGGAAAACCGCTCAGGAGAAGGGAACGGGGTGCCAGCACTTCTGTTATGGCCCATATATACAGGCAGATGAGTCTGTCCACTGAGCATATCTACTCTGAGCTATTGGTCTGTGTGTGGCTAATGGTTCCATGGTCTTGTACACGGTCAGGGCCGGTCTGTTCGACCGGTGGACTTTAGCCTCCTAGCCTTGTCCGCTACCTGCCAACCCACACTCCCTCAGTTCAGGCAGGTAGGGTCCACCAAGCAGTCACCAGTGGCCACACACAGGTGGACAGGTCGGTGGAACAGTCAGGTTGTGAATGAGCGTCTTTTGAAATGGATGTGGTCTTGCAGTGGCTAGCCTGTCGTTACTGACATTCGCCTGTGCCTCCTTCTGCTCATTAAGGATCCCAGACTTGCAGCTAAAACATGCAACATCTATCCAATGTGGAGAGAATTTTAAAATGGGAATTGACGGCTTAATCATTGCACTCACTGGGGCTGTTCATAATCATCATCGATATATTTACTCGATACAAGGCTGTTTCAGAAGCGAATATTGAATGACAGAAATTGAATAAAAATGGGACGAGTGAGACGAGAATGGATTGAAGCATTTCAAAGAATGCACAGACCAAATCTGCAGAATGGTCCTCAAATCCAATAGTTTTCTCTCTTTAAACTGTAGGTGTGCAAACTATCTCACTGTTCTGGCTAAATAAAACTTTTTTATCCTCATCAAATTCACTCTCATTTCGTAAGAAGTAAAATTTGTCTCATAATCAAACCACAATACCGATTTGTGATTGTCTCTTAGAGGCAGTCAATAAAGATAAGGTTCAGCAATCCTCAACAAATTATTGCCCTGAATTCCATGGTCATAGTTCACTATTCGTCTTTTCAACACGTTCACAAAGGAGGCCCCACTGCTTTATCACATAATTTCAAGCTGGAAGTTTACACAACATGAGTTGGGTGGACCTTGAATATATTCAACAAAGAAGTGCTGGCAACTGTCAGCATGTCGTCGTTTGTTATAACTGAGCAATTGCAGTATTCATCTTGTCGATAGCTTCTTCGCACTGGAAGTGCTGGGTATTTTATTTTATACCGTTGGTTAGAAACAGTGCGAAAAAGTAATGAGATATGACGTAAGAGATGCGAGCAGAGGAAGAAAAGATATAGTACAGTCAGTACAATTTCCGAGAAGAATTGGGCCAGTTTAGCATGATTATGATTTGACTGGCTGTCGACGCAGGAGCGAACACGCCAGATTTGTTAGATGCAGTTATTAATATTTAATAAATTGTAATTCAGATTTTTTCTCAGCCGCATGAATACATCCCCAGTAGCAAGGACATGTTCTGAGACATCGAGGGATCACCAATTTAGTATTGGAGAGCAGCGAGGAGGGTAAAAATCGTAGAGGGAGACAGAGATGAATACACTAAGCAGATTCAGAAGGATGTAGGTTGCAGTAGGTACTGTGAGACGAAGCTTGCACAGGATAGAGTTGCATGGAGAACTGCATCAAACCAGTCTCAGGACTGAAGACAACAACAACAACAGCAAGTTAAAATCCAGTTGATTCACATCTCATTTTTACGGCAATTTTCATTAGCTTTAGTATAATGATATTCAGGCAAAGCACTTCGTGCACCTTCGACTCCCGCCAAATACGCGCTACGAAGCGGAGTGATTCGGGCTGTCTCGTCAGTCTGCTGCGAGGGGTTGAACAGTGACGTTCGCGTTATTGGGTGCACAATTAATATGTAGGATGCACGCCACATACATCGTATTGAAATAACGCGACTCTGTGTGCAAAAAGAGAAGAATATAATAGCGTGCATAATTTCTGTGAACATGTTTTCTACAAGAGTTAATACACCTGAATTGTGATTGATTGTAATAACAAAGCAGACAAATTATAAACAGCTAATAAGACGTTTTGCATATCTTTGATTGCAAAATTGCACGTTTCACAGTTCAGTATAGAATCTTGAAGTGTTAAACGTGTAATTTTGTAATGAAATGTATGCAAAACTTCTTGTTAGCTGTTTATACTTTGTCTGCTTTGTTCGTCATTAATTAAAAAGCTGTTGGTATCCCTAATTTGAAATGTATCAAATCATTTAGTAGAATCGAGAGCTTTAACCACTTCCTCAGTTACATCAGCGCTTCAGTTCAAGACAACAAACTCGCGACGTGAGCACTAAAGCTTCGCCGGTACAACGACATTTATATTTATATCAGGTCAGTAAATGACATGACGCGCTGGGAGTTTCTCAAGGTGGATGTTCAGCAACTGCTTTCAACTGGACCCCACTTACTGCGGGCCCTCTATCTATCCAGACGTCCTACCGGGTGAAGGGGATCTACAGTTTAACGTGAAATCCAAACCACAATCGTTCCTGGCATACCTTCCAGGTGAAGGCTAGCGTAAGGGAAGACTAAAAAATTTTGGCGTTCAAAGGGTTCGATCACGCTACCTTACGGTCTCCAACCCGACACCGAAGGATGAAGCATGAAAATTTAAAAACGGATTACGTGTTTGTTGGGTAACAGAACAGCAGATTGACAATAGCAAGGAAATTATTTCCAAAAAAGTGACTACTTTAATATCTAACAGAAATGTGTTACAAATTCTTTTCTTAAGGTATTAGGCTGGAGTGTAGAGTTGCGTGGGATGGATGAAAAATGGGCGGGAAACGCTTCAGATAGGAAGAAAATGGAAGTTATCGAAATTTGGTGTTGCAGAAAAGGTTGAAGATGAAAGGGTAGATCAGATAACTAACGACGATTCTGAGGCATTGGGGAGAAAAGAAATGTGTAGCACAACTTAACTAAAAGAACGGATCTGTCGATTGCGCAAATCCTGAGACACCGTGGAATAGTCAACTTCGGTAATGGGGAGGAGTGAGGGAGCTTAAAATATTAGCAGGAGACCTAGGTTGACTAACGTAAGTAGAAGAGGCTTGCACACGATACACCAGCATGGAGAGTTCCTTCACAGTTGTGTCCCACCTGAATATAACAACCACAACAACGACAAAAGGTGTTAACTTTGAAAGGGGGACAACAGAGGTCCTTTGATTCCAATCAGCAAATCAATCAGCAGAGTGGCAGAATCGTTGAATATTTCCAGAAAGATACTGTACTGTGTGGCAAATATTGACTTCACTACGTACTATATAGAGCCTGATTGAGGTGCCACTACTTATGGGTTCTATGCATCCCACGAAACTTTCAAATACCACGTGCAAGGTTCAAGGTTTTGAAATTCTCTCGCTCACTACACGCACACTATTACTCCTACAGAAAAAATGAACAGAACATTCTTGTAGAAAAATATAATATAGTTAAAATTTTTTTTACTAGAATACGTTTTCGTCAGAGACCGCAGTTTTCCAATTATTCAAGGCTAACGTCCAAAAGTGGTATTCAAAAGTGTTTTCAGGAAACCAGTCAACTCGAAAGGCCGTAATTTCAACTAAATATCTAATAATTACAATTAGGAACACGTTAAATTGCAAAGAACACACAAAAATGTTGTGGAGAGGACTGTGTTTTATTGGCGGAACATTTAGAAAATGTAGCAGATCTACTAGACTGCCTACACTATACTGGTGCCGTTCGGGGCAGCCGTGCGGTTTACGGCGCCTTGCCACGGTTCCCGCGACTCGCCCTGGCAGAGGTTCGAGTCGTCCTTCGGGCATGGGGGTGTGTGTTGCCCTTAGCGTAAATTAGTTTAAGTTAGATTAAGTAGTGTGTCAGCCGAGGGACCGATGACCTCAGCGGTTTGTCCCATGGAACTTATCACCACCATCATCACCACCACACTACACTACACTTATTCGTCCTGTTTTGGAGCACTGCTGCGAGGTCTGCAAGCCTTACCAGATAGAATTAACGGAGTACATTGAGAAACTTCAAAGAAGAGCAACCCGCTTTGTGTTATCGAGAAATGCGGAAGACAGTGTCAAAGACGTGATACAGGGCTTGGGTGGACATCATTAAAACGAAGACGTTTTTTGTTGCTTCGGAATCTTTTCATGCAATTTCAATCACAAACTATCTTCTCCGAATGCGAAAATATTTTGTTGACACCGACCTACATAGGGAGAAACGATCATCATACACACCGAAGCGCCAAAGAAAGTGGTATAGGCATGCGTGTTCAAACACTGAGACATGCATACAGGCAGTATATGGCGCTGCGGTCATCAACGCCAATATAAAACAAAAAGTGCCTGGTGCAGTCGTTAGATCGGTTACTGCTGCTACAATAGCAGGTTATCAAGATTTTAGTGAGTCTGTGTTGTCGGTGCACGAGCTATGAGACACAGCATCTCCGAGGTAGCGATGAAGAGGGAATTTCCCGTACTACCATTTCACAAGTATTCTGTGAATATCAGGACTCCGGTGAAATATCAAATCTCAGACATCGCTGCGGCCGGAAAAAGTTTCTGCAAGAACGGCACCAATGAAGACTGAAAAGAATCGTTCAGTGCGACAGAAGTGCAACACTTCTGCAAATTGCAGCAAACTACAATGCTGGGCCATTAACAAGAATGGAAACATGTTGCCTGGTAGGAAAAGTCTCGTTTCAGATTGTATCTAGGAAATGGACGTATACTGGTATGGAGACAACCTCATGAATCCATGGATACTGCTTGTCAGCAGGAAACTTCGTGCTGATGGATGCTCTGTAATGGTGTGGAGCGTCTGCAGCTGGAGTGATGTGGGACCCCTGATACGTGTAGATCCGACCCTGACAGCTCACTCATACGTAAGCATCCTGTCTGATCACCTGCATCCATTCATGTTCATTGTGCATTCCGACGGACATGGGCAATTCCAGCAGGACAATACGACACTCCACACGTCCACAATTCCTACAGAGTTTCTCCAAGAACTCTCTTCTGAATTTAAACACTTCCACTGTTCACCAACCTCCCCATACATGAACATTTCTGAGCATATCTGGGACGCCTTACAAAGAGATGTTCAGAAGAGATCTTCACCCCCTCGTACTCTTACGGTTTTATGGACAGCCCTGCAGGATTCATGGTGTCAGTTCCCTCCAGCACTGCTTCAGACAGTCGAGACCATGCCACGTTCGGTTAGGGGACTTCAGCATGCTCTGCTCCTCCATATTAGACAAGTGTACCGGTTTCTTTGGCTCTTCTGTTTAAATACAGTAAGGAAAATTAGAGCTCGCACGGAAAAATATAGGTTTTCGTTTATTCCTCACGCTGTTAAAGATTAGAGAGATAGAGAATTACTCTGAAGGTAGTTCGATGAGCTCTCAGCCAGGCACTTAAGTGTGATTTGCAGAGAATCATTGTGAATGCAGGTGTATGTGTAGAAGTCGAAAACCGTGGCATCAAGCGAAAACGTATTCCAGTACAAAATTTAACTAAACTAAATTACCTACAGAAAGGTCCTCTTCATTTTTTTCTGTAAGGTTAATAGTCTGCGAGTGGTGAACGAGAGAAAATTAAAATAACGCACGTGGTTCTTGAAAGTGTATTGGGTTGCATAAAACCCACATTTAGGGGCAGCTGACTAATCCTGTATAAGCATATCAGAGCAAGTAAGAGTACACAACAGTTCCATAGTTGATTACTTCGATATATTCGTAGGTAGTCAGGACACGGTTTTCAATTGTGTTAAGGATAATTAGCTTACAGATGGAAAATCTTCTCAAAGAGAACGGTATTAATCGAACATGGAAACACTGTAGGGTGGAAATATTTCCTTCGTGACGTACCAGTAGTTAATGGAGAAAATGTAACATAACCATGGGCTAACATCTGTCATTAGTTGCCGTCGAATAGATAGACCATAAGCGCCTCGGAACAACGAATGTGCTTAGAGGGAAAGGGCGGAGAATTTAATTTTGTTCGTGCTGGATGTATGGACCATTTTGAGTATTGGTTATTGCCAGTAGCCGTATACAACTGACGGCTGGAAGCTGCAACAGCGGTGCCAGCCGACAGGGATTTTATCTCATTGAATGGAGTATGGTGCGTGTAACAACGCCTTCCTCTTTAATGACGATTGCATGGAAATGACTGAACGAGACACCGAATGAGTTGGGGAGACGTCCTCGTCCATCATCGCGGAAATGCCGCCCACAGCTCACGGAAACTGTTAATAATTGGATGCATATTATGGTCACGTGACCTGGGAGGCCATAGATGTCTCTATGATCATTCTGTCTGTAATCGAGTGTGATGCGTTGGTGCATTTTGATGGTGGTGCTCTGAGATACAAAGGGCGATCAAAAAGTTTCCGTTTGAGGGTGTTGCTGCAGCGTATACGCAACGAAGTGCGACTCCGATGCGGGTCTCAAAGCACCAACATGCTGGCAAGGGATTAGTGTGGCATTCGCGTCTTTCCGACATGTTTTGATACAGGTGGCCCTTTAGCCTTATTGCATGCCTTGAGATCTTCGCTGTCACTGTACGCAAAAGTCAAAATCATTAGCCGTATATTGGCAGTGTTTCGCATTACATTCTCAGTTGATTCCTGAGACGGGTGTGAGTACCGGTATCTCAGTGTTTTAGTGAGGTACGCAGATGGCAGTTGTCATTTGTGGACGTTGTATTCCACCAAGCACACTGACTGCGAAATCTTAATGCAATGCAAGTTGCAAGGGCTGTCTGTCTGATACAGAAAGTATAGACTTTTGGTCCGTTGTTGCAGATGCCAATGCCTCTCCATGTCATCCATAGGTTGTAGACACGCTATAGCGAGACAGTACATAAGGCGAGCTGGACAAAGCCGCCGGAGCATTACAACAACACGTGAAGACCGACATCTGGACATCTCTGCCGGCCGCGGTGGTCTCGCGGTTCTAGGCGCTCCGTCCGGAGCCGCGCGACTGCTACGGTCGCAGGTTCGAATCCTGCCTCGGGCATGGATGTGTGTGATGTCCTTAGATTAGTTAGGTTTCAGTAGTTCTAAGTTCTAGGGGACTGATGACCACAGATGTTCAGTCCCATAGTGCTCAGAGCCATTTGAACCATTTTGGACATCTCTGCGTTGCAGCGTCGTACGGATAACGTCAGAGCACTGTAGCCGCTTTGTCGTATCTGATTGTAATGCTGTGTGATCCAGACGTCCTGTTACAGTATCCCGCTTGACAAGACATCATCTTGTACCCCGCCTTCAGTTTTGCCGATCCCATGTCAACTGCCAATTTCATAAGTCCAGATGCCCTCTGATGAGAGGTGATGGTCGTGTTCATGTGTGGAAAGCCATGTTGGGCGGTACCTGCCAAATGTCGTCCAGGAAATCGACAGATATCGAAGGTTCTGTGATGCTGTGGAGAGGCTTCAATTGTAGACAGCCATACGAATCTTGTCGTTGTCCATGGTTGCCTTACCGCCTGGCAGTACATCGAACATATCCTGTTGGATCGTGTGGTGGTTGCTGCATAAGATGGTGGCCCTGAATTCCTTCCAGTGCCAGGGCGTTTGCGACAGGCGACAGGCGCCAGCAGCGATGTCTTGCGAAGCCTGGACATTGAAGTAATGGAATGACCGGCGGTGAGTCCCGACCTAAACCCATCGTGCATATGTAATTAAAAGAATTACCAAAGGCTGTCCTCAAGGGTCGATCTGCGGCTCCATCTTCTTGGACATTACAATCGAACCCCTCTTACAACTTCTGGATGGGAATGGCAGGTCAGACGGAATTGTCGCCTACGTAGATGACCTATTAGTTGTAGTCACTGCAAACAGAGCCCGGTTAGAAGAGAGAGCCAGTGGAATACTACAAACAATTACTCAGTGGTGTCACAACAACAAACTCAGGACAGCCGAAAACAAAACAGCATACACTTTACTGAAAGGATCACTCTAAAGGAATCCTTCGGTTAAAACTGGGGACACAAACATCAAATGAGCACACATTACGCTCTATCTTGGGGTACACACAGATGAAAAATTGAATTTCCACGAACACATAAGGCTAACAACAGACAAAGCAGAAAAAATACTACACAAACTGGTGAGGCTAAATTCAAAACAGTACAGACTACCTCTACCAGTCGTAAGTACATACCACTGTGCGCTCTTCGAATCAGTACTGAGCTTCGCAGCTAGCACGTGGGCACATAGACTGAACGTGATCACCAACAAAGTATTGGTCAGACGAGGGCAGAGAAGTGTCCTACTTAGGCTATCTGGAGCCTTCGGTACCACCTCAGCGGATGCACTGTGTGTGGTGCTCGGAATATGCCCCATAGATATCACGATCAAATACAGAGCTGCAAGGTACTGGTTAAAGGTGGGGAGACTAGATAAGCTACACACAATAACCGGTGTGCCCATAGGGACGATACGTCACCTTAAAAGTTGGCGTTTGGATACATGGCATGGCGAGATGAGTGGGATGTAGGTGATAAGGGACGTAGACTGCACGACTTCCTCCCTGACATAATGGAGCGGTTGAGAATGAGACATATCGATCCCAGCCGCGGTATGGTACATGTCCTAACCGGACACGGACCTTACTCCACACACTTAAACCGCATGAGTCTGAGGCAGACACCTACATGCACATGCGGGGAAGAAACTGTCTTTTTCTGCGGGCAATACGCGAACAATATGCATACACTACACTTAGATTACAAAGATACAGCCATAGATACATACACAGCAATAAGAGATGAAGAACAATGGGCACAATTAAACGCACTGACAAACAGTATTTCAAAAACAACACATGAAGAGTACATTCGGACACATCACAGACATGCCTATGTGCAGCGTAACAACAATCTCCAGACGATGGACAGCGATATCCACAGTGACAGCGAAAATAGTGACAACGAGGAGGAACAGTAGGAGGAAGAAAGCTGAGATGTGACAGTAAATAAGCAAAAGTGCTGGCGATCTAGCCAAGGAAACACCATATGGTACATGGATGGGCACCTAATGTAGTTAATACATAGGATTTTTAATAAATAGGATAAACAACATTATTTCTCTACTAATAACCATTAGTGTGTGTGTGTGTGTGTGTGTGTGTGTGTGTGTGTGTGTGTGTGTGTGTGTGTGTGTGTCTGGGGGTCAACGGCTCGAAGAAACCATTCCGAGGTATTCACCGTCAGTCGCATTCGGTAATGATACTAACAAATCTCTCTCCTATCTTCTTTTCATATTCTTCTTAAAAAACCAAAAAAAATTATTTAATTTCAACCTTAAGTTATAGTTATTTTGAAAGATATCATTCTTTGTAAATGTTGTAGATATAACAAAAGAAAACTGTAAAAAGATGAAAAACGAAAATTGTAAGGTGTACGACCTGTTTTAAACATCAGGTAACAGGTCTATAATTTGGCTATAAATTATTAAAAAAAATATGTGCCTCATGCTTAACATACGTGTTCGTGGTCGTCCTGTTCCACCACAGACGCTCAAAGAACTCTCATGGGGTCTCGTTGAAGAATGAGAAAGAATATCATAGCGTGACCCCCGTAGACGTCCATGGAGAAAACTACGTACGCGTCGGGAAGTCGTAAACGCTCACGAAGGGCATACATGTTATTGAAGTTCTCAAATTTCAATGAAAACCGTCCAGTATGGCAGGATGAATGGTTGTTTTCACTTTGTTTTCGACACCAGTTCTTTTTATAAAAACAATCGAGCACGTAATGATGTTTTGTTGTGTACTTAATTTGTAGAAGATGAAGGTATAATTTGGTAACACATTAAGTTCTCAATCATCGCTCAAAGGAGAATGGCAGGCGCCCAAATTCATGTTCAAATGGTTCAAATGGCTCTGAGTACTATGCGACTTAACTTCTGAAGTCATCAGTCGCCTAGAACTTAGAACTCATTAAACCTAACTAACCTAAGGACATCACACACATCCATGCCTGAGGCAGGATTAGAACCTGCGACCGTAGCAGTCGTTCGACTCCAGACTGTAGCGCCTAGAACCACACGGCCACTCCGGGCGGCCAAATTCATGTTCCCCTAATTCTTTCAAGCAGTGTAAATTTGTTCGTATGCTTTTCGAAACCCAAGCTATGTCCACATACGTCACACGTCTGTTGTGTACCGTACAGAGCAAATCTGCAGTCTGCAAAAAAATTAGCTCTTGGGGTGGAAATATCCCTAGGTTCTGTAAAAAATAAAATAAAATAAAATTGAAGTCAACAAATTAGGTGGAAAAACATAACTTCTGTCACTTTAAATAATCTCCAAAAGACGCAGATACGTTGCACACGCAAACAAGACGATCATGTGTGATCGATCTGTGTGCACCTCCAACGTATCTATCTCTTTTAGATATTATGTACTGTAACAGAAGCTATGTTTTTCTACCTACAACGAAGTCATTCATTCCACTTTTGAAGATTATTTATTGTAAAAGAAGCTACATTTTTCTAGCTACATCGCAGTTGTTTACTTCAAATGATGCAGTGACAATATGGTAACACTTCGCTTCGGCACGATAATGGTATGATAATCGAAACTAGTAGCATTGAGCATAAAAATAAACAGCTGATCGTAATCTAAAATGAAGTTTCATAAATAATGTTCATTTGCTTTTGGGCTAGCGGTGCGCACATGTGTGTATTACACACCCGGTCTCTTTAACGTTTTATTCTGGTACAACCTGTCTTGTTGTTTTGGATCTCTCTGCTCTGGATGTCTTTCTGCCATTAGACCCTCCCGTTGGATGCGCTATTGTCCATAGTGTGTTGAGAGGGAAAAAGTGTTCAAAATGGCTCTGAGCACTATGGGACTCAACTGCTGTGGTCATCAGTCCCCTAGAACTTAGAACTACTTAAACCTAACTAACCTAAGGACATAACACACATCCATGCCCGAGGCAGGATTCGAACCTGCGACCGTAGCAGTCGCACGGTTCCGGACTGCGCGCCTAGAACCGCGAGACCACCGCGGCCGGCCGGAAACAGTGCGATGGATTGAGTGTGTATCAGAGAGAAGTAACGGTTCAACACACACCGGCTAAAATGCCACGCATCTACACAAATGAAGACCATGCGTGCATGATGAACGTTTACGGCTTTTGTGATGATACTATTCCAGCTGCTATCGAAGAATATCGTTGGCGCTTACCGACACGTCGAATACCTGATCGTAGTGTTTTCCAGAGTTTTCAGCACACTGCGTGGAATGGGTATCCTTGGAGGCTCTCATTCTCTCCTGAATGTGTAGTTCAACAGCCTGTGCAAGGAACAGCAACACATTGTTGCAATGGTGCAGTGCAGTTGTGCTACAAACACATAGCGACTTTCTCAGTTGATCTTTGTGAAATGTTTGTTATGTTTACTAATTTCAGTTTGTGTACGTGTGTAAACCTGGCAACGTATCGAATAATACAATAATACAGAAAATAAATAACAATTTGCATTAAATGTGTTCTATTCAGAAACAATAAAAATGTGGGCATATATCCAAATTTGTTTCAAATGAGAGTTCCTATCTTGTCCTTGAATATTGACTCTTCCTCCTGGAACACTCTGTGTGTAAAGCAGAACGAGTTTACAGAGCGAAGCGAAAACAAACCAAAAACACGAGAGCAGCGAAGTGTGACGATAGACTGGCCGGTAGCTGACACGGCAACGCTGCAGCGCGGGATGAGGCTTAGCCGCCGACCTTGAAATGTCCGCTTTCGTCACCGCAGAACTTCGAAGACTGAACGAGAGATTGGAACGATCCATTTTCCCAAGCCAAAGAGCAGCTGTGGCATCACGCGCAGTCACATTCGTCGCTGTGGCCAGAATTCCATGTGCTCTTGGCAGTGTATGGCGGACAAGACAAATTACACGACGCACCGCTCTGTCGATTTAATCGGAATCTCTATCGATTTCTTCCTCGTTGATACATTTCCGTTACCTCGATGAGTATAATTTAAGTGGAAATTTATATGTATTGGTCCTCTAAAAGTAAACCTGCCCTCAAGGTTTGTTTGAACTCCTTAGTTCTTTTCTGGACCTACTATATTCCCTTGTTCTGTCCCGACCTTCGAAATAAATTATTCAGCTCGTTATAGTTCAATGAAGACATCGATACACAGTGCTGTTTGCCATATATACAGTTCATTTCCAGAGGTGAAGAAAGCTATAAGTAGCGGAAAAATACTGGGTCCACCTGAATATAGAATCCTGAAGCTTTATTCGCTCTCCACCATGTCCTGTACCTGGAGCGAGATGTTCAACATTTACCAGAGAGATGTCAGAAGTTCAGACGAGGGACGAAGTCTGGGAAAACTCTTATTTAAAGGATAGGCAACAGGGGCAGCAACTATGACAGTCAAAATACATACGGTCTAATCTTCCTTGTATGATGAATTAACTCATTTATTCTGTGGTTGGTTAAGATCTCGCCTATTAGCCAACACTGGTACTCATGTGAATGTCTTTTGTGTGGACCAGGTTAAGGCCGTCAACAGACTCTCATTTATCAGTGCATTCCTGTACTATTGTGTATCAGTGGCATCTGAGTAGCATTTACTCAGTGAAATAAACTTGTGTTAGGAACGACTCGAAACTGCAATTTACATAGTTTACGCCCACATTGAGGCACTAAAATCAAACATAATACAACAGAGTCTACAATGATTAAGTTTAGGTCTTAGGAGTCAGCAATTTCTTCGTTTTCTAAAACTTCACTCGTTGTGATCTGGCTGCTTGTTCTTCTGCAGATATGGCATACTTCTTCCGTTCTGAGGGTTTGAATGTCAGCAGTGTGTATTTGTTCTTCAGAAGCAGTTTCTCTTCTCTATGTTGAATTTGGTGTGTGATGATGATCAGTTCATCCAGATCACTGTGTACTTCTTTAAACCAGATGTTTTTGGTTTTACTGTTCCAGAAATATTAAAAAGTTGCTTCAGGATTCTAGTATTTGGTTGGCGAGATATGTGGCTGAAAAATGCAAATCCTTTTCCGCATTGTATCAACAACAGATTCACTCTTTTTATACACTACTGAATTGGGCAAAAGTCTCCACTGCCCATCAACTTGATGTTTCTTACTGATAATTGTTCGCAGTATTCTTCTATCAACTTCCTGCAATTTGTCAGTTGTTGCTTGAGTAATTAGTCTGAACAGTGTTTCACTTGCATATGTTGTTTCCAGTTTAACGACGGAGGAGTAATGTCGAAATTTAGCATTTATTGACAGAGATACACTCCTGGAAATGGAAAAAAGAACACATTGACACCGGTGTGTCAGACCCACCATACTTGCTCCGGACACTGCGAGAGGGCTGTACAAGCAATGATCACACGCACGGCACAGCGGACACACCAAGAACCGCGGTGTTGGCCGTCGAATGGCGCTAGCTGCGCAGCATTTGTGCACCGCCGCCGTCAGTGTCAGGCAGTTTGCCGTGGCATACAGAGCTCCATCGCAGTCTTTAACACTGGTAGCATGCCGCGACAGCGTGGACGTGAACCGTATGTGCAGTTGACGGACTTTGAGCGAGGGCGTATAGTGGGCATGCGGGAGGCCGGGTGGACGTACCGCCGATTTGCTCAACACGTGGGGCGTGAGGTCTCCACAGTACATCGATGTTGTTGCCAGTGGTCGGCGGAAGGTGCACGTGCCCGTCGACCTGGGACCGGACCGCAGCGACGCACGGATGCACGCCAAGACCGTAGGATCCTATGCAGTGCCGTAGGGGACCGCACCGCCACTTCCGAGCAAATTAGGGACACTGTTGCTCCTGGGGTATCGGCGAGGACCATACGCAACCGTCTCCATGAAGCTGGGCTACGGCCCCGCACACCGTTAGGCCGTCTTCCGCTCACGCCCCAACATCGTGCAGCCCGCCTCCAGTGGTGTCGCGATAGGCGTGAATGGAGGGACGAATGGAGACGTGTCGTCTTCAGCTATGAGAGTCGCTTCTTCATTGGTGCCAATGATGGTCGTATGCGTGTTTGGCGCCGTGCAGGTGAGCGCCACAATCAGGACTGCATACGACCGAGGCACACAGGGCCAACACCCGGCATCATGATGTGAGGAGCGATCTCCTACACTGGCCGTACACCTCTGGTGATCGTCAAAAGGGGACACTGAATAGTGCACCGTACATCCAAACCGTCATCGAACCCATCGTTCTACCATTCCTAGACCGGCAAGGGAACTTGCTGTTCCAACAGGACAATGCACGTCCGCATGTATCCCGTGCCACCCAACGTGCTCTAGAAGGTGTAAGTCAACTACTCTGGCCAGCAAGATCTCCGGATCTGTCCCCCATTGAGCATGTTTGGGACTGGATGAAGCGTCGTCTCACGCGGTCTGCACGTCCAGCACGAACGCTGGTCCAACTGAGGCGCCAGGTGGAAATGGCATGGCAAGCCGTTCCACAGGACTACATCCAGCATCTCTACGATCGTCTCCATGGGAGAATAGCAGCCTGCATTGCTGCGAAAGGTGGATATACACTGTACTAGTGCCGACATTGTGCATGCTCTGTTGCCTGTGTCTATGTGCCTGTGGTTCTGTCAGTGTGATCATGTGATGTATCTGACCCCAGGAATGTGTCAATAAAGTTTCCCCTTCCTGGGACAATGAATTCACGGTGTTCTTATTTCAATTTCCAGGAGTGTTGTTTTTTGTAGGTTGGTCACGTGGTTGTCTGCGCTCGCTGAAGTTTTAATGTTCTACTATCTATTGATGATCTTTCATTAACATTCCAGGTAATAATCTCACCAACATATTTAAACTTTTTTGCTGCTTTATTTTTTTGATCATTATGGTGTATATCGGATGTGTCAACTTGGAAGATGAGCATCATTTCCGTTTTCTCAAACGAAATTTGCAATCCGACCATTGCCGCTAATCATTCTACTTGACCTATCTGAACCTTTGCCTCATCTTTATTTTTCGCTAACAGCGCCAAATCATCTGAAAATGCAAAGAAGTCGAATCTTTCTTCCAATCTTAAACATATGGTGGGCGTATCTTGTTCCATTCACTCACGCTTTTCCCCAACACACAATTGAACAAGAATGGAGACAATCCATCGCCTTGTCGAAGGGCAATGTGAATCTCAGAAGGTTCAGAGAATTCATTTCTGAACCTTACTCTAGCTTTAGTATTTCGAAGGGTGACCGCAACGAGGTTGACAAGTTTCCGATGTAAACCAAATTCTTTAAATATTGACAGTAGATATTCACGATGGACACTATCGTAGGGTTTTTTAAAATCGACAAACGCGATCGCTAGTTTCTTGTCCCTGACCCTTTAATTACAGTTTCCAAAATTGCACCTATAGCTTCACACCAAAGCAATTAATTGCAGTTCTTCATGAAATCGCATGTACGCTAACTGTCCACACCTTCTCCTCCTCTCTTTCCAATAAATACATATTTATTTCTTCATGAAACGTGTTATAAATAATATATCTCTTTCTCAAACCATCAGTTCAGTTCATAGAAATAGTAGTAGAAATAGCAATAATTTACATGAAGATTTAACGCCATTTATGCAGTCCAGTCACATTAATATGACCACTGTCTATGTTCCACGTCAACGTTCAACAACCATTCACAGGCGGCAGGTGGCAACACTGGCAATGGAGGATAAAAGAAGTATCTCAGAGGACACAGAAAACAGTGCAGTCGTTGTCGTAACGTGGGAAAGGACCGCTTTATCTGACGTACAAGTGTGCATGATCATTGGCTTTCAGGCCAATGGAGGAAGCGTTTCCGAATTGGCTAAGTCTGTAAACTGTTTACTTGCCACCGTAGTTAAAGTCCAACGTGCATGGCAAAATGCCATTTCCACAACCGGCACCGAGGCAACTACAGTGAACCACGCACTATAGATGACACGAGTGAACGACAGCTGCAGAGACGTATACGGGCGAACAGATGGGGAGCTGTTGAGCAACTGACCGTTCATATGAACCAAAGTGCTGCTACCAGCTTCTCTTCAACGACCATTCAGTAAACGGTACATGCATCCAAGCGGACTGTTGTTCATCGGCGACGAAGGCTGAAATTTGCATGCCAGTACTGCACTGGACGTCCATTGAGTGCCGACAGGTGGTCTTCTCAGATGAACTTCGTTTTGCGCTCCATGGCCACTGACGTGTACTGCCCTGCAACAGTCGTCGGAAGCGTCCAGATCAGAGATGGTGTCACATACTCAGAGGAGTGCAGGGGACAATGTGGGAGACCTGCACTGCTGTACTAGGCAAGGTCCTAGCGAAGGTGGTTTGCCGTTGCCTTCCTCCGACTGTAATGGGCATGAACGGTGATGATGAAAACGACACAACTCCCAGTCATCACGAGGCAGGGAAAATCCCTGACCCCGCCGGTAATCGAACCCGGGACCCCGTGCGTGGGAAGCGAGAACACTACCGCAAGACCACGAGCAGCGGACCCGGTCAGAGGAGGAAGCGTGGTGATCTGGGGAATGTTTTCATGGCATTCCCTGGGTCATCTCGTCGTTCTGGAAGGCTCAGTGGATCAACAGAAGCATGCGTCTATTCTTGGGGACTATGTCCACCCTTTCATGGAGTCTCTTTTTTTTTTCCGGCACAATGGTATCTACCAGAAGCGAATGCAATGTGTCACATGGCTGGCAGTGTACGTGCCCGATTCTAAAATCACCAGTAGTAGTTTACAGCACTTCCCTGACACCAAACTCTGCAGATTAAAACCCAGTCGAAAGTCTGTGGGACCACGTTGATCAGGCTGCTCATGCCATGGATCCTCTCAACTGTAAATCTAGAGCAGCTGGTTACGGCACTGGGATCAGTATGGCTCCACCTCCCTGTCGGTATTTTCCTGAAACTCATTCACCCTCTTCCTGAATTTCCGCTCTGCAAAAGATGGTTATTCAACCTTTTCACTGGTCAGTGTATTCATTATTCAGGAACACAAGCTTTCAGTAACTTGTAACATAAAAAGTTCAACTGGTGAAAGTTCAGTTCCCTTGAACCTTAAGGGATTTACTGATTTCAAAGTCGTTCTATTCGAAGGATGAATTCCTTGATAGAACAATTTGACGAATATGTTATTAATAGTACGAAATAATGTAAGTGTTCCGTCAAATCTTCAGTATAGAAGTGCTATCTGTTTTAATAAGAGTTGTAAGCAGCTTTCTGTTTCATGATACGTATCTACAATAGCCTAAGAATAGTCTTATGAACTTCAGAGCGTATACCTCTACATGTCTGTTACAAGTTTAGTATTATGGAACAAATGAAAGTTGTTTTTACTTGTTCTACATCTACATGGATACTCCGCAAGTCACATTTAAGTGCCTGGCAGACGGTTCATTGAACCACCTTCACAATTCTCTATTATTCCAATCTCGTACAGCGCGCGGAAAGAACGAACACCTATATCCTTCCGTACGATTTCTGATTGCCCTTGTTTTATCGTGGTGATATTTTCTCCTTATGTAGGTAGGTGTCAACAAAATATTTCGCATTTGGAGGAGAAAGTTGGTGATTGCAGTTTCGTGAGAAGATTCCGTCCCAACGATAAACGCCTTTCTTTTAATGATGTCCAGTCCAAATCCTGTATCATTTCTGTGACACTCTCTCCCACATTTCGCGATAATACAAATCGCGCTGCTTTTCTTTGAACTTTTTCGTTGCACTCCGTCAGTCCTATCTAGTAAGGATCCCACACCGCGCAGCAGTATTCTAAAAGAGAATATTGTAGTAGTGTAGGCAGTCTCCTTAGTAGGTCTTTTACATTTTCTAAGTGTCCTGCCAACAAAACGCTGTCTTTGCTTAGCCTTCCCCACATCATTTTCTTTGTGTTGCTTCCACTTTAAGTTGTTCGTAACTGTAATACTTGAATTTACGGCTTTTATATTTAGACTGATTTATCGTGTAACCGAAGTTTAACGAATTCCTTTTAGCACTCATGTGGATGACCTCACAATTTTCGTTATTTAGGGTCAACTGCCGATTTTCGCACAATTCACATATCTTTTCTAAATCGTTTTGTAATTTGATTTGATCTACTGATGACTTTATTAGCCGATAAACGACAGCGTCATCTGCAAACACCGAGCGAGGTGGCGCAGTGGTTAGCACACTGGACTCGCATTCGGTAGGACGACGGTTCAATCCCGTCTCCGGCCATCCTGATTTAGGTTTTCCGTGATTTCCCTAAATCGTTTCAGGCAAATGCCGGGATGGTTCCTTTGAAAGAGCACGGCCGATTTCCTTCCCAATCCTTCCTTAACGCGAGCTTGTGCTCCGTCTCTAAAGACCTCGTTGTCGACGGGACGTTAAACACTAACCACCACCATCACCACCATCTGCAAACAACCGAAGACGGCTGCTCAGATTGTCGCCCAAATCGTTTATATAGATAAGGAACAGCAAAGGGCCTATAAGACTACCTTGGCGAACGCCAGAAATCACTTCCGTTGTACTCGATGACTTTCCGTCAATTACTACGAACTGTGATCTCTGACTGGAAATGACAAATCCAGTCACATAACTGAGACGATATTTCACAAGCACGCAGTTTCACTATAAGCCGCTTGTTTGGTACAGTGTCAAAAGCATTCCGGAAATCCAGAAATACGGAAACGATCTGAAATTCCTTGTCAATAGCACTCGACACTTCATGTGAATAAAGAGCTAGTTTTGTTTCACAGGAACGATGTTTTCTAAACCCATGTTGACTGTGTGTCAGTTTTCTTCGAGATAATTCATAATGTTTGAACACAATACGTGATCCAAAATCCTGCTGCATATCGACGTTAACGATATAGGCCTGTAATTTAGTGGATTACTCCTGCTAATTTTCTTGAATATTGGTGTGACCTGTGCAACTTTCCAGTCTTTGGGTACGGATCTTTCGTCGAGTGAACGGTTGTATATGATTAGGTATGGAGCATATGCATCAGCATACTCCAAAAGGAACCTAATTGGTATCCATTCTGGACTAGAGGACTTGCTTTTATTAAGTGAGCAAAGTTGCTTCACTACTACGAGGATATTTACTTCTATGTTACACATGTTGGCACCTGTTCTTCATTCGAATTCTGGAATATTTACTTCGTCTTCTTTTGGGAAGGTATTTATTCTAAAACCTAGGAACAATTTCACTCAGGGTTAGAACATTAGCGTTTCCATTTTTGTAAATATGTATTGTAAGTAGGCTGTTGCGGTTTTTTTATTGGTAACGCCGCCGCCACGTAGCGCTCTGTATGAAAATCACTGGCTGTGCCGTGTGCAGGCTGTAGCTGGTTTGCATTGTTGTCTGCCATTGTAGTGTTGGGCAGCGGCAGCTGGATGCTAACAGCGAGTAGCGTTGCGCAGTTGGAGGTGAGCCGCCAGTAGTGGTGGGCGTGGGGGGAGAGATGGCGGAGTTTTGAAATTTGTAAGAACTGGTGTCATGAACTGATATATATATTATGACTATTAAGGTAAATACATTGTTTGTTCTCTATTAAAATATTTTATTTGCTAACTGTGCCTATCAGTAGATAGTGACTTCCATAGTTTGAATCTTTTAGTTAGCTGGCAGTAGTGGCGCTCGCTGTATTGCAGTAGTTCAAGTAAAGAAGATTTTTGTGAGGTAAGTGATTTGTGAAACATATAGGTTAATGTTAGTCAGGGCCATTCTCTTGTAGGGATTATTGAAAGTCAGATTGCGTTGCGCTAAAAACTATTGTGTGTCAGTTTAAGCACAGTCATGTATAATCGTTCCAAGGGGACGTTTCAGTATTACATGTTCCTGTGTTATGAGATGTTCTACATCCTTGACGATTTTCTCACTATGTATCTATGGACAGATATTTCAAATTTAACAAACGTTTTCATGTGTACAACACAACACTATTAAACAACAATAAACGAAAACTCATTTTACTCTCCAGTCATAGCACATAAAAACTGCAACTGATTGTTTTGAACGACTCTCGTTTAGAAACGTTTAGATTCTTGTACTTAATGTATGCTCTTGTCTTGCAGCACACAAGAACGTACGACTGTTCATGACACACGGCGGCATCAACAGCATTCAAGAGGCGCTGTACCACGGCGTTCCACTCATAGGATTCCCTGTGTTTGGAGACCAGAACTGCAACATGAACCGCGTGGAGTGGATCGGACTTGGTATCAAAATACCAATCTCAAACGTGTCCGTCGAATCTCTCACTTGGGCTATAAAAGAAGTCTTGGAAGTGCCAAGGTATGGATGTCGTTCTTTGCAATTTAATTCCACATTCAACATCCGCAGTTTGCATTTTTCTGCGATTAGCATAAAAATGCTTACTTAGTGAAGTATTTTGTGGTTAAATAATTCAGGGTCGTAACGGAGATAACGTAAACTGTAAACACAGAATTTAATTGCCAATGACATCAGATGTAGGAAGCATGTATAGTCTGACCAAATGCAAAAAGGTCCTTAACAGTATTTGAGTGTTGCATTGACAACGTGATATAAACAACAATGTGGTCATCAGCTACCGTCTGGAACGATTCCGATCAGTAGGAAATATTGCACAAGGCAGATATAAGCTGCAAAGTATCTACACTCCCTTGAACGTTGCATTGTGAAGACCACCTATAAATTTTACAAAAATTAAAAAAAATTCAAGAAGTCGTAGATTTATCTCGACCTTTCTTCATTCTTCAGATCTGAAAGTGGCACTTGAAGAGGTTTGTCTCAAAAAAAATTTCAAAAAAATACCTACAACTTCATCCTTACAACTTTTCTACTATGCATGAGTGAAAGCTTCCATACCAACATGCGCGTGTTCATTTCTGAATAAATGGTATCGGCGACATCTCGATCCTCATTTTTTTTCTGATGGATCTGACTCGCCATATCCAGAACGTGTGCCATTATACATCAGGAAACCTTGTCAGTACGGTATATTCAGCAGCCGTAACATATTGGTTGGTTTTTTTGTACCGCATTTGTGGGACTTAATATTAATAATCCTCCTGCTCCTGGGAGCAGACCGTCCACCACTACTATTGTCCTCTCCCATAACACCTCATCTGTGCAGTTAAGAGCCAAGTTACTTCGTGCACAGTCTATGCGTAGTTTACTGGACTATTCACCTGAACGACACCATCGCCTCCTCGTACATGCATATCAACTCATCAGTGGGGATGAGGGCTGCCACCCAGCGTATGGCACAACAAAGGATTGGAATGTCCACCCTAATGGTTTAAAGTCCATTAAGAATCATCTGTAGCGACGCACGCAGTATTTACATAAACGTCGAAATTCGATTTTGCGTGAACCGATTTGCCAATATAACTTCTGATTGGTCATGTTAATACTCAAATATCGATTCTGAAAATGTCAGTTTGCCCGTCCGATATCAGATCACAAAATCTAAACTCTGTCTATGTAAACACCCTACTCCATTCGTTGTTGCTGGATTTTTCTTTATTTTATTTTATTTCATTGTCCTCTGTGTTAGCTTTCCTTAATTGCTGTATGATTTATAGCAGAAGTTTCATAGACAATAACACAACATTTAAGTAAGTGGCTAAATAGTCATCATAGTTTAACAAACTAGAATTATTATTTATATTCACTGTTGTTAAGAATATCAACATGCGAAGGAAGTTTGTTGCATTTTAACGAGCTTTTGTAGTAGACAGTTTGATTCCTTCCTGTGTCCAGGGCAGACTAGGTATATGTGGTTAGCGTCCTGGAATTACCCACAATCACAGAATGGTGATGCTATGACGTGCATTCCTTTGAGCTGTTGGGTAGCAGCTGTAGTTGGATTTCACTTCGACGATGGTCGTCATAAACTGGCTCTTGTTCTATTTGAAAGCGAAGTTACATCTCATATCATACATTTCGGAGTACCACTGTACTTCGGTAAACGTGGGTGGATTAACCTGTACCGAACATTTCTTGAGCAGATCTTCGGTTCCCACAGCTTGTTCCAATCGCTTCTGTTCATGTCTGTGAATACAGTAATCACGGTTGTAGCTCCATCAGCACAGACCTACATTCTACAGTGACGGTATCAACAAAGTTCTCTCTCATCAGGAGAAACGTGTTCGTCGCCAGGGTAACCATGTTGAGAAATAAATATGTATATAAGAAAATGAAGATGTGCAATGTTAATAACGTCCGTTTTATTTTAAAATCTGTAAGAGTTTTCGCATAAAAAATCAGGAGGAATTACTTTTCACCACGTCCTTGTACAACAATGAATCCACTCATATGACCTTTCTGTTGCCATAAATTTCATTTAGTCCTAATTTTTTCAACTGCAATTTAATCTCTAATTGCCATATTTTCTTGCTCTATTGCGTCCCTTGAGAAGTTTGATAATTTTTGCTAATACGTAAAATACGTCGGACTTGCAGAGTAAACTAACAGGGAGTATGCCATTCAATTTTCTCAGCCATTCACGTACCCATTTTTTCCTATGTTGTTGTCGTTCTTCGACATCTTGCCTTCTTGAAATCACGATTCTAAATGAAAGGGTCTAACTGTTGATGGTGTGATAGAGGCTTCAGTATAATGAAGAACTAACAGTTATTATTGTTAGTAAATAACGAAAATGCTGAGGCCACTTATGTAGTGGCTGTGTCAGGAAATATTACACACGAGGGCTTGAAAGTGGAGATTTGCGGACAGAACCAGCTCGAGAAACCCCTTCCCTCGTCCCGAGGGATGAGTTCCCAAAGTACCTTGTGGTGTACGAAAAACTCTGGTAAATCATGCTATCCATATATGCGATCAAGTCATATCAATGTGACCACCACTTACATTCGATGCCAGTACACTATAAACAATGCAGTCTTTGTCGTAACACGATACGGAGTGATTTATCTGACGTCCAAAAGGGCATCATCACTGTCTTTTGGGCCAAGGGTGGAAGCATTTCCGAAACGGCTAAGTTTGTAAACTGTTCGGGTTCCGCCGTGGTCGAAGTATTCGATGCATCGTGCATGGCAAAATGGCACTACCCAAAACCAGCACCGAGGTAGCTGTGGTGCACCAAAGGGTTGAACAACGGCTGCGAAGATGCGTACTGGCGAATAAATGTGCAGGTGTTGAGCAACTGACCACTCAGTTGAACCAAGGAGTACCATCAGTGTTTCCTCAACGACCGTTCAGCGAACTTTGCTGCGTATGGGCCTACACGGCAGGAGTCTGGTTCACGTATCAATGCCGACTACTGTTCATCGGCGACGAAGGCTGGAATTTGCACGTCAATACCGAAACTGGACGTCCGCCGACTGGCGACAGGTGGCCTTTACAGATGAATCACGTTCCGAGCTCCATCGAAAAGATGGCGGTTGGCGTGTACGGCGTGAAACGTGTGAAAGCGAACACCCTGCAACAATCGTCGGGAGAGTCCAGGCCAGAGGAGGGAGCGTTATGGTCTGGGGAATGTTTTCCCGGGGTTCCCCGGGTTATCTCGTCATTCTCGAAGGCACAGTGGATCAACACAAGAACGCATCTATACTTGAGGAACATCCAGTGTGTTTTTCCTCAGCACAACGGCATCTACCAGCAGTACAATGCAACGTGTCACACAATTTGCAGTCTACATGCGTGTTTCGAAGAGCACCAGGATGAGTTCAGCGTACACCCTTGAGCACCAAAGTCACCGGATTTAAACCTAGTCGACAATCTCTGGGGCCACCGGGCTGTAACTGTCATGGATCCTCAACCGAAAACCTACTGTTCGTGACACTGGAGTCGCCATGACTCCACATCCCTGCCGATACCTTCCAGAACCTCGCTGGTTGTCTTTCTGTAAGACTCACAGAGGATCGCGCTGCAGGCTGTGGCTGTTATTCAGGCTTTTGTCGGGTGGTGACACAAATGTGACAGGACAGTACATCTGCAATTCTCCAACATTCGTCTGTTGTAAGGGCCCGTTTCAACGACGTGGTTTATACAGTGTGCTCTGGATGCACCAGCATTGTACGCTATCGTCAGATATGCCGCAAATCGCCGCCTATCCTGCTTTACAGAGCCGGCAAGCCTCTGACCACCACGTTCTATAATGACACGTGGACGTCTAACCTTATCGCCTACTCGTAGATGCATTGCCCTTCAATCATTTTCCATAGTTGTTCATGGCAGCAGAATGCGGACAGCGTAGAAGGTTCGACGTTTCCCAGATGCTTCGTTCCCATGCGACTGGTAATAAGCATGTGCCCATTGTCGCCTATGTCAGTGGATTTCTTCATGTGTGACCTGTATCCTCACTAGAATCATTTGCTGTTCGTCTCTTCTCTATTACGTAGTTCCTCTACCGCGACAGGGGCTCACAACACTACCAGGCGACATCCATCTCACGATGGACAGCGGTCGTTATGTTTGTCTCATCAGGGTATACATCCCTTTCGGACGTACGTCGCTGTTCTCCACCAAACGCATTCCTTCAGTGATGAAGGCCGGCCGCTGTGGCCGACCGGTTCTAGGTGCTTCAGTCTGGAACCGCGCTGCTGCTACGGTCGCAGGTTCGATTCTTGCCTGTGGCATGGATGTGTGCGTGATGTCCTTAAGTTAGTTAGGTTTAAGTAGTTCTAAGTCTAGGGGACTGATGACCATGGATGTTAAGTCCCATAGTGCTCAGAGCCATTTGAACCTTCAGTGCTACTAGTTCCCTAAAATCGTTGTTCCAAAGGATTGGAAAAGAAGGGACGTCGAACAAATGTCCAGAACTATAGACCTATATCTCTAACGTCGATCTGTTTTGGAACACGTATTATGTTCGAGTATGACTTTTCTGGAGACTAGAAATCTACTCTGTAGGAATCAGCATGGGTTTCGAAAAAGACGATCGTGTGAAACCCAGCTCGCGCTATTCGTCCACGACACTCAGAGGGCCATAGACACGGGATCACAGGTAGATGCCGTGTTTCTTGACTTCCGCAAGGCGTTCGATACAGTTCCCCACAGTCGTTTAATGAACACAGTAAGAGCATATGGAGAGAAGTCTTCCGAAGTAAGAGTGATTTCAGGTGTGCCGCAGGGAAGTGTTGTAGGACTGTTGCTATTCACAATATATATAAATGACCTTGTGGATGACATCGGAAGTTCACTGAGGCTTTTTGCGGATGATGCTGTGGTATATAGAGAGATTGTAACAATGGAAAATTGTACTGAAATGCAAGAGGATCTGCAGCGAATTGACGCATGGTGCACGAAATGGCAATTGAATCTCAATGTAGACAAGTGTAATGTGCTGCGAATACACAGAAAGATAGATCCCTTATATTTAGCTACAATACAATATAGCAGGTCAGCAACTGGAAGCAGTTAATTCCGTAAATTATCTGGGAGTACGCATTAGGAGTGATTTAAAATGGAATGATCATATAAAGTTGATCGTCGGTAAAGCAGATGCCAGACTGAGATTCATTGGAAGAATCCTAAGGAAATGTAATCCGAAAACAAAGGAAGTAGGATACAGTACGTTTGTTCGCCCACTGCTTGAATACTGCTCAGCAGTGTGGGATCCGTACCTGATAGGGTTGATAGAAGAGATAGAGAAGATCCAACGTAGAGCAGCGCGCTTCGTTACAGGATCATTTAATAATCGCCAAAGTTACAGAGATGATAGATGAACTCCAGTGGAAGACTTTGCAGGAGAGACACTCAGTAGTTCGGTACGGGCTTTTGTTGAAGTTTCGAGAACATACCTTCATCGAGGAGTCGAGCAGTATATTGCTCCCTCCTACGTATATCTCGCGAAGAGACCATGAGGATAAAATCAGAGTGATTAGAGCCCACACAGAGCATACCGACAATCTTTCTTTCCGCGAACAATACGAGACTGGAATAGAAGGGGAACTGATAGAGGTACTCAAGGTACCCTCTGCCACAGACCGTCAGGTGGCTTACGGAATATGGCTGTAGACGTAGATAGTGAGAGCACAATCGAGAGCAGACAATAGGACAAATGAGGATTTGGTTCTCTCCTGGAAGCATGCTCGGATAGCCAAAGTGATTAAGGCGACCACTCACGACAAACGGGCTATCTGGCTTCGAGCTCCAGTCTGACACAAATTTTCATTTGTTCTGAAATATTTTACAGCTGATGAGGAACCATGAGCTCAGTTTGCGCGTTCATTCTTAATGGATTGAGGCAGTTTGTAGTGTGCAGTGTCTGACACAGTATGCGGTTTACCAATGTGGCTATAGAAACCAGTAAAACTGCTACACTTATACATAGCTCTGAATGCGAGAAACCTACTTGTTACTGCCTTAGCACTGACTAAGCTGACAAAAATTCTTACTTTCCAGCTACCGACAAACGGCACAGCAACGCTCTCGGGTATTCAGAGACAACCCGAGGCCGCTGAAGGAGGAAGCCGCCTACTGGGTAGAGTACGTACTGAGGCACAAAGGAGCCCCCCACCTGCGCTCTGCGGCCCTGGACCTCACCTGGTACCAGTACCTACTGCTCGACGTCATCGCCTTCATTGTGCTCGTTGTTGTCGTCGTGTTGGTAGCACTGCTTCTCGTACTGAGGTATCTCCTCAGGTTATTTCGGAAGCCAGTCCCGAAAAAGACGAAGGCAAAAAGTTCTAAAAAAAGAGACTAATTTCTCACATCCTTCACGTCAAAGGCTCAAGTGATCTCTCAGTCCTTGAAAAGTGATATTCTCTTACATCGTTGAATTTTCTCATTTCATTTCTAATCGTCCCTTGTCTCCTCCTCCTCTCATTTGCTAATTTTCACTGCTTGTTGTTGGTGTTGTTGGAGAAAGTCTCT
Organism: Schistocerca gregaria; assembly: GCF_023897955.1. Lineage (NCBI taxonomy): Eukaryota > Metazoa > Arthropoda > Insecta > Orthoptera > Acrididae > Schistocerca > Schistocerca gregaria. Next base: position 386,735,919 of record NC_064927.1, read on the forward strand.
AATTCTTTCTTGGTCGACCTGTTTTGCTGTTTCCAATGCCTTTATGTTCCTCTTCTTTGGGATTCCTCGGCTTTATGTTCCTCTTCTTTGGGATTCCTCGGCTATTTCTCCTTTTATCTCCATATCTTCTCTCTTTCAGATGTCTCTTTCACTTTTAAAGTTTGTCCTGATAACTGATAAGGACTGAATACACGCCTTATTCCGAGCACTTAGTTATTGGCGTCTTCAGCGAAGTGGTGTCCCATTAAAATTTCTAGATTTACTGACCAGTGAAAGTGCGCACTAACGGCAAATATAAGAATATTTTTTGGTCATAACCAGTGAATTACCCCATTTCATAAAGTATGACGGACGAGCTAAGTTTCCACAGCTAGCGAAGATACCAATTCGTAGTGCCCCTCCCCCCTTCCCCCATCATCATAGTCTACACAAGCCTTGCAACATAGCATTTCATTCCGTCTTTCTGCTATATTGTTTTCAGCTGTACCCCTGTGTGGTTCCCATTTTTCCTCTTTACCCGTTATTTACTCACATTATTTATCGTGCCTTGTTCACATTTTGGGGTCCGTTGTCATGCGTATTTCCAAAGACCGATCATCAAAGTTCTTGTATTACCTTCTCTCCCTTGTCTCCCTGTATCAAAAGTTGCGAAAGCGTTTTGTAATTATTATTATTACACATGAATACTCAACTTGTTTAGTATATTTTGTTACTGCACTATTCAGAGTAGTAGTATGCTACAAAAACTACCATATGTACCGAGCAGTCAGAATGTTTGCTAATGTCAAAGTGGAGTGAGTATTATCGTAATTTATTGTATGTTATGAAGTGCAAATGTTTGAGACTTGAGAAGTGTGAATCATTTTGTGTATCACCACAGTGTGTAAACCAGTTATGACATTTGCTTTCTTATTCATTCTGTACTCAGTTTTGCAGTATGAGTCTGTGTGTGGAAAGAAAGAGATCAAACACTTCATATGTAGTTGTATCATAATAGTGTGCAAGTCACATTCTCAGCCAATCCACAAAATATAAATACGGCATAGTTTATTCCAAGCATCCCTACAGCAAGCGCATAAATGGCGAACAATATTCTTAAAAGTATCATAGACTTGTTTTTTGCGAATGGCCTCAACCTCAATTGTAAAAGACACCACATATTCACTTCTGCACATCTAGGGGTACTACATCAGTCTCAAGAGTAACATGTGATAAGGAAAAAGAAATACGGTAAAACTGCAAAATTCCTAGGTGCTAATATTGATGAAAATTTAAACTAGAAAAAAGCGCATTTTGGAACACTTAAGACAACTTGGTTCAGCCACAGTTGCACTTTTAATTACTGCAAATCTTGCGAAGAGAGAAATCGGTTAGTAGATATATTTTGCATATTTTCATCAAGAATGTCATATGTCTAGTGTAACTCATCATTAAGAAAGAAAATCTTCGTTGCTTAAAAACTTGCTATAAGAATTGGTGCATGAACACGATCATCTTGCAAACACCAGAAGGGAAAATTAAATTTATTACTCCACACTAACCTGTATTTAGCACAAAAAAGGGTACACAATGCTGCAACTAAAATTTTTGGAAATGTAACCAGTGATACAAAACGTCTGATACAGAGCAAGGTAAAATTTGAAAACGAACTGAAAAAGTTTCTCCTCGACAACTCCTCCTGTTCCGTAGAAGAATTTCTGTTATCGTAATGTGAAAAAGGTGGTAGGCAGGAGTTAACTAACATCTGTATATTTTTTTTAATTCAGCATGTAGCCATGTTTACAAATTACTGTGCGATATAAATATAAAATTATTCGTTCCATACCATTACAATATATCATGCAAATTATCCATAAAACATGAAATTAACTAAGTGAACTGTAACTTTGGTTGAAATTCACTAGCTGCGGGTGTTAGTGTCCACCAGAAAAAGTATAAATGCTACTCTTTGGCGGATATTGTTGACGACTGAGAAGCTAACAGACAAATTTCAAGAAATATTTTTATTTTATTGTGCACTCATTGTGACCTAACATTCAGAGATGGCACTCTTCTGCTCTTCAGCTGAACTCTTTTAACGATTTAAATTCTGCATCAGATCGTGATTCCAACTTCGAACCCAGATTTCTGCATTTGGTTAGCTGTGTGCCAATTGAATCGTCTGTACTTCAAAAGTGCAGAGGGGGAACAAGTCACATTGCACTGTTCGTGAAAGGCAGAGAAACAACTCTCCAGCGCATAGCTTTAAACAAGTGATTAGCTATCAATTTATATCTTGTGGTGTAACTGTATTTCCGTAATAACTTCAACGTGGTGCAAAGTTTAAGAATGTGTGTCCCAAAATGTACCTATATAGATGATCAAATGTTATTTTTCCATATGTTTAGAAACTTTTTAATTTGTGGGAGCTTAAAGTATATATGGAGGAAGCCATAAAAAAACTTTTCACAACCGCTTATTAAGTTTACCGTCAAGTAGGTGGGCTCATAAAGAAGGTGCACTATCAATTTGTGTGGTGCTTAAAGAATATTGATAAAACCTGGTATCAACCTTAAACTTTACTTGAAACACACACCACATAATATTTCTTCCACTGTCAGCTCAAGTGGATTACATTTATGATGATGATATGTATGTGTGAGATAAGTTGAAACGTTTTTATATTATTGGATAATTATCTTGACGAAATATCAATAAACGTTATATCGACTGTTTCCTTTTCACGCAGCCATTCATACTTTATGATGAAACAAGCAAAGATCTTCATTCGATTTACACAGTATCATAAAAGTAGTCGTCTTGCGATTCAAAAGATTCACTCTGAAAAGAGCTCTTGGTTGTGCTGAGTCTCAGCACAACCAGGAGCACCTCCGAAGATGTCCAACAAAGCTTTGGACGAAACTTCAGGGATAGAAGAGGTCCATGGACCACGGCCATACAACTCGGAAGAATTCTCGGCATATGAAGGTATTGCCCAACATTCAGGACAATTCCCAAAAAAAAAAAAATGAAGAAAATAAGCACACCAGACAAAAGGAGACATCACACCAATAGGTAAAACCAGAGCACGTTTACACAAGGGGCACGTTTACACACAGCACTTCTCGAGAACCATTCTTGCTAGAGCGCCTTCGACAGCGTAAAATTAGTACTGTCCTCTACTAAGGGCCCTCACAAACTTCATGGCTCCAGTTTAGTGAAAGTCTTAGGGCGAAGGACAGAGTTGTGTTTTTGTGCAAGGTAAGTTTTGTTACTTAAATATCGTAGTTCCTAGAGAGCATAAATTTTGGAACTGAAAACAAACATTTTCCGTTTTATAGGAAATTATTCTATTTTACAAAGTAAATTTATACAATTTTAAAGCCTGAAAGTTATTACTGTAGTTTCGAAAGCACGTAATTCAAACATCGCGATAGAGCACATTTACACACTGTTTTACATTGCCATCGTTTCTGATATCCCAGTTAAGGTGACTTAAGAAAACAATAGTTGGAAAACACCTGAAGCAACGAAGGCGCATGAGAATAAAGGGTACAAATTGCTAAAAAAAAGCTATTTGAACCTAACATCTCAAGCTGAATGAATTAATTTTACGAGAACAAGGACTGGTAAGGATCAGCAACTGCTAAAATCAAGAACAATTTCGTCATTAGTGTTCTGCGTAAAGGCAAGTTTACACATGGTAACACTGTGCTTTTCTGTATTCTGCCATCCTCTTCAGGTCCACGTAATTGCTGTTTCCCTTTGTCGTCTGTCATGTTGTGTATGCTTCCCCACAATTGCGAGGCCTTTGTGTAGAAATCTTGTGCTGGTAGCACGTGTTTATTAGGCCCCGCAATACAGTGCATTGAAAGTGTTTCAGATGAAATGGCGAAATGTGAATGAGTATTCATGTTTGATTCATGGCATGCATACGGAATCGGCACATGCAACAAGCAGATTATTTCAAGAGAAATTTCATGGTGTTCAAATTCCTAATTGAAGTACAATTCGTCGATTGGTAAATAAATTTGAAAAATTCTGATAAATGTAGTTCTTGACAGGAAACACAGTATTCACAGGAGAAACTCCGGATAACAGGCATTGTCTGGAAAGGCCTCCGAAAAAATCAGTTCGGTGATTTTGTCAGCTAGTGGGAATTTTCTATGGCTCTTTTCGAACGGCTACAATGTAATGAAGTTGCAGCCCTGTAAAATAACTGCAGTGCAAGAACTTAAACGTGGTAACCCTAAAAATACGTTGTGGTTTGTGACAGTGGCGTAGCGTGGTTGTAAAGGTTGGGGAGACTCTGCAGTTATTACAGAGAGACAAAATAGTACAATAAACAATAATTTAAACTACTGAAACAAAATGCTTCAAATAAAACTACTACTACAACAACAACTACTACTACTACTACTACCACCACCACCACTACCACCACTCTACACACATTAGATGAACTTAAAACTAGTATTCATTAAGAAATTGCTGCTATTTCTCGGAGGGAACGGCAGAGTGTAAAGTGGAATATCCTAGCATCTGTCAGAAATGCTTGAGCAACAGAGGGAGGCAGTTCCAGCATCTTCTTGCTCAATATATATGCGTAATTTACTTACCTTTTTAAGTGCTTATGTATGTTGGAGATAACTTACACGAAAACCAGACTATATTCGGGTATAGGTATGAGTAGTACTTGTTCTGTCGGACCCACTCGTGATGTGGATGTTGTACATACTGTATATGAAACGGGGAAATGGGAAAGAAAGGGAGACAGTGGGTGGAAAACTAGTTATTTGAAGGTATGCAGGGCATTGCGGAAATTCAATGGCGAAAGTTGAAAATTTTTACTGGACTGGGACACACACTCAGATGTAAGAGACAGGAACTGCTGATGACATGACTCGCTCAGGCCACCCAAGGTCTACTACTGCAGTGGATGACCACTACCTATGGATTATGGCTCGGAGGAACCCTGACAGCAACGCCACCGTGTTGAATAATGCTTTTTGCGCAGCCACAGAACGTCGTGTTATGGCTCAAATTGTGTGCAATAGGCTGCATGATGCACAACTTCACTCCCTACGTCCATGGCGAGGTCACCTTTGCAACCACGACACCATGCAGCGCGGTACAGATGAGCCTAACAATATGCCAAATCGACCACTGAGTATTGGCATCACTTTCTCTTCACCGATGAGTGTCGCGTATGCCTTCAACCGGACAATCGTCAGAGATGTGTTTGGAGGCAACAAGGTCAGACTGAACCCCTTAGACACACTGTCCAGCGAGCGCAGCAAGGTGGAGGTTCCCTGATGTTTTGGGGTGGCATTATGTAAGGCCGACATACGCTGCTGGTGGTCATGGAAGGCGCCGTAACGGCTGTACGATACGTGAATGCCATCCTCCGACCAATAGTGCGACCATATCGGCAGTATACTGGCGAAGCATTCGTCTTCATGGACGACAGTTCGCGCCCCCATCGTACACATCTTGTGCATGACTTCCTTCAGGATTAACGATATCGTTTGACTACAGTGGCCAACATGTTCCCCTGACATGAATCCTATCGACCATGCCTGGGATAGATTGAAGAGGGCTGTTTATGGACGACGTGACACACCAACCACTCTGAGGGATATACGCCGAATCGCCGTTGAGGAGTGGGACAATCTGGACCAACAGTGCCTTGATGAACTTGTGGATAGTAGGCTACGACGAATACAGGCATGCATCAATGCAAGAGGACGTACTACTGGGTATCAGAGGTACCGGTGTGTACAGCAATCTGGACCACCACCTCTGAAGGTCTCACTGTATGGCGTTACAACATGCAATGTGTGGTTGTCACGAGCAACAAAAAGGACCGAAATGATGTTCAAGTTGATCTCCATTCCAATTTTCTCTACAGGTTCTGGAACTCTCTGAACCGAAGTTTTGCCAAAACATTTTTTTTTATGTGTATAGATATCCGAGTAAGGGTTTAATCGGGAAGGGACACTGCTTTGCAGCAAGCGATAAGTTGGAACTTTGGGTCAGTGAGGGACTTTGTCCGGATGGCCAGAGCAGTTAAGGCAACCGCTCATGAGAAGCGGTTAATCTGGGTTCTAGTCCCAGTCTGACACAAATTATCAACTTTCACCATTGCATTTTCGAAATTCCCTGTGCTGCTGGAAGTTTCCTTCCCATTCTTTCCCTTTCCTTCCCATTCTTTCCCTTTCCTTCCCACTCTTTCCCTTTCCTTCCCACTCTTTCCCTTTCCTTCCCACTCTTTCCCTTTCCTTCCCACACTTTCCCTTTCCTTCCCACACTTTCCCTTTCCTTCCCACACTTTCCCTTTCCTTCCCACACTTTCCCTTTCCTTCCAGTCTTTTATTTCATATATATCTACTGCAGACTTCCTGTTATCCGCAACATGGGACAGTAGCTGAACTCACTGGCGTTAATGATTGATCACCCTGAATGCAAAGTAATACTTTAATAACCATGTAATAGAACTGAACAATTTTAAACACAATAACTAACAAATTTAAAAATTAAAAAAATCCATGTAAATGTGCTGCGGCCTCCCTTACTGCGCAACACTGCCTCCTGCTTCGATAATGGCATCGTTTAAGAGAGCAACAGAGTCCACAAGTTTCTCCAGGTAAGTCATATCCAGCTGAAGCTACTCAGTGATAATTAGTTAGCGCATAGCTACTAAATTGTAGAGATGATGATTGCACCCACAGTTCCAAATAGTCCCACACATTTTCCATGGTATTAAAATCAGGCGATTAAACAGGTGCGATATAATGCCTGAGTGTTCGTCAAACTACAAGTGTAGGCATGTAGTCATGTGAACGTGGCTGTTATCATTTTGGAACATGAGATTTTCCTCAGCATACTCATCAGGAATGATGCAGAAAGAAGGGAGCAATCTTGTCAAGATAATGTTGAATTACACATTCCACTTCACGTTCATGGTGATTTGAACGTATGGCCACACCACATTCTGTTAACTAAAACAATCCCAAAATCTCATAGAACCAGCTCTGGCCTGAACTAAGACAGTTGTGCACGTTTGCACCAGCGAAATATCAGGGATGTGCGGTGTACGTCACACTATGTGGCACTACAGGTCTTAAGAGTTGCGGCAACCATCTCCAGCAGAAGTGAGTTTGCTATTTGAGACCACTTTCGTACTTTGTAACTGCACATATAAATACACTCCTGCTGTCAATAATATATGATAGTGTTTTTATGCTTCTTTTCATTTACATACTGATATCCCTCCTGGTCCTGGATGTAGCCGATCTTTTGTGATGTATGTCAAGCAAGGCGACTAGTGTGACATCAATATTCGTTCTCCTGTGGAGCCAGTTTGGAGCTTTGCATCATTTGACAAGAGGCAAAATCACTTACTCATCAGTCCACACTACTCGCTTCCAATCAGATACTGCCCTCTTTCTGTGTTTTTGGGCCATCGGAGATGTGCAAATTTATGTTCCTCTGTTGACCAATAGCCTTTTGCGAGGTACCTGACTACGAATACCTGTTGCATGCAGTTCCCATCTTACTGTTTGCTCGCAACCTGGCTGAGATGTACAAACATTTACTAACACCAGCAATTCCCATCAGGTTTGAAACTGATTGTCACCAACAGGTCGTGACACCTGCCCATTGTCTCTTTTCAGTTAAGATCTTCTTAAGACCACTATTCATATGCCATGTGAGGGTACACCATTCCTTGCTCTTAAAGACACATTCGACAATCCAAGGTGGTACCCAAAGAAATTGGTCAACTTCATTCACAGTATGGTCATGGGTTCGCCCAAACATTATAGTTCCTATGTGTCATTCTATCCAGTCTCCAAATCGACCCATCTTCCTGCTCTGATACCAGACAACCGACTGTCACATATAGACTATATCACTGCTGTTAAGTACGTCGGTCTTTGGAGGGTTGTCTGAGACCTTGGTTCCATTTATACACCATTTACAGCACTCCACAGTGCCTTGTGTTCTGTTTCAAGAAAGTGATTAATATTTTATCAAGGTAGCTCCTGTTATGACAGGTGCGCCAAAAGAAAGTTTTGTCGTTTGTGTTTCACATTGAAACTTTATTGCTGAAAACAAGTACACCATGAACTCATGAATTCTACACATTCGACTATTTTTTGAAATAGTCGCCACCAACACTGAGATATATGTCATAGTATGCAGTTAGTTTGAAGAAATCAGTCTAGTGAAACTATGATGTAAGGAACTGTCACATGACCTGCTCCACCTCAGCATTAGTTCGAAAGTGATGTCCCGAGACAGTGGCTTTTAATGTAGGGAATAGATGAAAGTCCAATGAGGCAAGATAGGGGCTGTAGAATTGATGATCCACACTCTGTCATCCGAAGTGATGAATCTGATCCTGTGTGAGCCTTCCTGTGTGTGGTTTTGCGTTTTCGTCCAAGAGTACACCACCTTCACTCAAGAGCCCATGTCCCTTTCATCGAATGGCAGATCTCAGTTTGGTGAGGGTGTCACAGTAGTGTGCTGCATTGATGGTCCCTTGCTGGAGGACATCAAGAAGAATCACACCTTTCGCCTCCTAGAACACTGTGGTCATAATCCTTCTTGCGGAGGATGATACATTTAGTTTTTTCCTCACTGATAAACTGGTATGCTGCCACATCATTGTTTTGGCCTTGGATTCTAGGGTAAAGTGATGCATCCATGTCTCCTTGCCATGTTTTCCTCTCATATACACCACATTAATTGATCAAGGCTGGTTTCCATTCTCAGTCAGGTCAGTTTTATCAGTGCCCACCTTGCAGATGCTCTACAGTAACCCAGCACATCATGAAACATATGACAGGACCAAGCACAGCTAATATGCAGTGTGGGCATCATGTCTGACGCCATTATATGGCTTTCCACTAACACTACATCCTCTACTCAGTAGTGGATATGGAGAGAAGCCCATTTTGACCTTCATCCATCACACTTCACCTTTCTTCTCTGAAAATGCAACATCAGTGACCAACCATCTGACGAGACATGACCTCCTCACCATATATGATCTGCAGGCATTCTTGGATGACACACACTAGTCTCTCATGGTCATTCACAACAGCATGCACTTGGATAGGCAACCACCTTGTCAGCACACATCATCATGATCTGTACTTGGGCACTCCACTCTACTACTCTTCTCCACTGATACCCCTCCTGTCACTGAACCAGCAATGGTTGTGGATTCATATTGTGTTTGTTTCTGTCATCCAGTGTACATGAAACTTGCTTTCAGAACATCCCCACTGTACTGAACTGGCCCCAGAAGAACAAAGTGTACTGACATGCCAAGTGGAACTATTTTACACACAAAATGTTCATAACACATTCTTTGCTACAGCTTAAGACTCCTTGGCCTCTAGACAATACATACCGTGTTGTCGATAGGAAGAGGTGGACTCATTTCCTGGTGTCTGCTTTCAACAGATGGAAGCCCACAATACCTTTATTTGTTGTGGCATTTAAAAGATCTTTTCTATCAAATCCTTCTACTCATACAGACCTTGTGCTCATTTTGTAGTAGGTTTTGAAACTATTCATGATACTCCAAGATACATCAGTGAATCCAGGACTTATTGCAACACTGAGTCATGTATATGAGGTGATTCTGTGGTGTTGTTACAGACTTTTGGGGATAATGGAGAAGGGTAAAATGCACAAATGTGAGGTGAGGTCTGGAAATGACAAAGTCAAAACTAACAAGTGCATATTTTTCTGATATCTCTAACACTGGAATATATATACCAGTACCATTGTTGCTAAGATTGATGGTATACAACTTTTAGAGGTCATAGCATGGACTAAAACAAGAAATATATCCAGTAAATACAGGATCTAAAATGCATTCCTTAAGAGCTATGGGCACTTTTTCATCTTCACTACAGTGAAACACAAATATTCTGCTGAACAAATGTCTGCACTAGAGAGTCACAGGCAGAAAGACAAGACTCAATAGGCATTGTTTACACCAAATATTGAATTTAACTAATGAAAGGAGTTGATGTAAATTGCTGCAAATTAAGCATGCAAAAGGGAAGCAGGACATTTAAAACATAAGAGCAATAGGTAATTCAAAATGGCAAAGCATGGATGGCTACAGGAGAAATGCATACAAGAAAGACAGGAAAATCAGAAAAACCTTCGGGTGGAGAAAAGAGAAGTGCCTCTATGGATATCAAGAGTTCAGATGACCTGCCAGTGCTGAGCAAAGGAGGAATGGCTGAAATATGGAAGCAACATACAGGGAGTAAACTACACATGCAAAATTTTAGAGTGTTTAGAGGAGACAAAAAGAAAAACTTCTTTATGTGACAAAAATATCTCAGGTATATCATTTTCCTGCTAGTGTTCTAAAAGGGTTTTGATCCTACTGATGTGGAAAGGTTTTGTTCAAATTGCTGTGTTATGAATACTACATTATAATTACATTATAAATGTTGCTGAGTGTGTGTGAGAGAGAGACTCCTTGCCCTCTCCCTTAAAACCCACATCCTTTCGTCTTTCCCTCTCCTTCCCTCTTTTCTGGAGAAGCAACCGTTGGTAGCGAAAGCTTGAATTTTGTGTGTATGTTTGTGTTTGTTTGAGTATCTATCAACCTGCCAGAGCTTTTGTTTGGTAAGTCACATCAACTTTGTTTTTAGATATATTTTCCCCCACATGGAATGTTTCCCTCTATTATTTTCATCATAAGTTATTTTGGTTGATTGGATGGCTGTGTGCAGTGCAGAATTTCAATTTAAAGAATTTTGTGTGTTAAATCAAAGAATTTGGTTATTTTTTTGTGGTAGAAAAACACAATGGATGAGAAGAATCTACATGCTCTGTCACATAACCTCCACAATGGGTTATATGGACAGATATTGCAAAATGCTGACTTTGTAATACAAAGTCTAGACAGCAAAATTTAACATAAGTCACAAACAAAAGGAGGATGTATAATCTTCATTCCCCTAGAAGAAAAAAAACAACACTTCTACAACTTTTCCACCAACTCGTTTTCAGATGCACAAACGAAGTCTATTGACACACTTATCAGTAAATGGGCCCATGCCTTTCATATGTCCAACTGTCTGCCCCATGTCTCATCACTTACACCAGTTACAGGGATAGAAACTGTTTCAGATCACTAAATTACTTCATTCAAATCAGATTACTAGCTTCAATAATGCAAAAATTAAATTCTAATGACATTTAAAAAATGTAACTTACTATTCACTCTTGTCAGAATATTCATATTACATTTGAGTTATGGTTATCAGTCAATTAGCAACATTATTTTTTTCATGTATCATCATCAGTACCAAAATACACAATTAACAAATTTCAATGCACGCAAAATTACTACGAGAAATAGTCAAGCTGTAAATCATGCTCAGAATTCAATGCTGAATCCTAACAGAAATCGTGTGTTGTCTAGCGCCACGTGTGATCATAGCCCTGTACAATTTGCATGCAAACACACTGCCACAGAAAACAAAGCTAATATGATGGTAGGCCTACATGAAATGGATCCAGAATGTGATTATAGAATTGTAACTTTTGGTAACCACCTGGTGTAAGATGCTAGCAAGGTCAATTTACAGTCTAATGTTGCACAAAATCTTATGCAAAAATTTACCCAAACTGAACAATCCACCACACAGTGTATGAGTAATCCACCAGTGAACATAATTGCTCAAGCACCAGTATATTTGCAGAACAAAAACGAAAGAATTTTGCAGAATGTTACATAAGAAAATCTAAGAAAAAATGAAATTACTAATATTAAGTGACAGTCATGGAAGAGACAGTGCTCAAATACTGCAAGACTAACTAGGGCCCTCATACCAGGTAAAAAGCTTAGTAAACCTGACACTCAACTAAAAGAGGTGGTTAAAAACGCAGAAAATTTGACACGAAGTTTCAGTACACATGATACTTTGATTGTAATGGGAGGGGGGATTCTAGTGACACATACAAAACTCTTGATCCAATGATGAAACATGTGGTAGAACCATTGGAACCAATACTTGCTCTAAGTCACAAAATGAATATACTCGGGACACATGATGTTCATAATTTAAATAGTAACATTAGTACTGCAAACATCCACCTGATAAAAGCACTGAATTTAGCAAAATATGCATACAAAAAAGAATTGCCAGCCGTGAACTTTGAAATAGAGAGACTAGCTAAAAACCTCTTCACCAAACATGGTTTCCACCTAAACTAATGTGGCAAGGAGATTATCTGCAGTAGACTGGCCTTCCTAACAACTATGGGAGACAATATGAAACCAAAAGTCAAGAACCAGAAACAGATGCTTATAAGCAAATGGATCAAGACAAACAAGATGGGAAATAAAAAGAATAATATTGGCCATACAATGCAGATAGGTCACAGAGACGAAACACAAACCCCTGACCCCTCACATAAAGAGGTAAGGAACCTGGAAGGATCAGAAATGTGATGATGAACATTATTGAGACAGCCCTCCAAAAAGACAATGTGATGCCTCAGCAGTGCGATGTGCATGTGGATAGTTTTCAGGACCACGTGGAAGATGAGTCAGCTGCCAAGGACAACCAACAGAACCACCACAACTGCTAGGAAATCAACACGTATGGAATACAGCACAATTTAAGCTAAAGATCAGTGACACAGAAAATATGACTTTGAGCCCCCTTCGTAAACCCCACTCAGACCTGAAAATCTATTATCACAATGTCCAATACTTAAGCAACAAAACTGATGACTTAAGCATTTTGCTGACCAGTGAACTCAGTGATATCTCAGTAGTATGCCTAGCAGAGCACTGGCCCTGCACTGATGTAGTTAAGTAGATTTCATCACCAACAAATTTCAAATCATGTGAACACTACTCCAGATCAAATGATGGATGTGGTGGTGTTGCCATCTTCATAAAACAGCACATTGAATATAGCCCACTTCCTACCCTAAAGGAAATAGGAACAGACAAGATCTTTAAATGTGCAGCCATAAAGCTTACAGATTTAAATCTAATTGTAGCTGCAATTTACCATCCCCCCTCCAGTAGTATTAATGATTTTCCATTACACATGGACTTGTTTCTATCTTAAATAAGTCAGTAGAAACAGGATGTAATTATATGTGGTGACTTTAATATAGACTTTCTCACCCACAACAGAAACAGGGAGACTTTGATTAACATTACAAAAACTTATAATCTGCATGGCCTTGTAAACGAGCCCACTAGAATAACACCCACAAGCAAGACAGCTCTAGATCAAATTTTTGCAAATAGAAATAAACTTAAATCTAACACTAGAAGTATACAATGCAGGATTTAATGACCACCAAGCTGTCATTCTAAAGGTTGATGTTAGGAAAGATACCTCAAATCCAGTCCCACCTTAAACTTTACAAAGGTTTTTCACTCAAGATAACTTGAACAAGATAAGGGTCCTCCTTAGTAACGAAAAGTAAACAGAGATTTATACAGCCAATGATGTCAACATGAAATTCAACATATTTCTTGACACAATGATCCACCACTTTGAAGAGGCTTTCCCACAAAAATCAGTAAGAATAAATAATAATAATAAGAGAGACAAGACTCGGATTACACCAGGCTATAAAAATCTCTTGCAAACATAAAAGAGCACTCCACATGTTATGTATAAAATATAGAATACTATAAAAACTGCAGATGTATCCTAAGAAGAGAGATAAGACAGTCAAAAAGGATCAAAAATGATGAGTACATTCACAAGTCCAGCAATAAAGTAAAAACAATGTGGAATATTATAAAACAGGATAGAGGGGAAAGCAAAGCTACACATAGAAATCAAACTCAACAATGAATCTATATGTAATCCTGAAGTTGTGGTGAACTGTTTCAACAAATTCTGTATGATTATAGCTGAAAAATTGGTCAAAAATTATCCTAACACAAACTACCAACCAGCAAACCAAAAATATCACACAAGTGCAGAGCCAATTTTCATTACCAAAGCCACTGAAAATGATGTTGCAAAAGCCCTCAGAGTTAAAAATTCATATTCAGCTGGAATTGATGGTATCCCAGCAACTGTCATAAAAATTGTGTACACACAATTTCTGAACAATTAACTCACATCTGTGATGTTCTTTCCAGGCAGGTACTTTCCTTGGCATTCTGAAACTTTCTAAAGTAATTCCTGTCGTCAAAAAAGGTGATAAGAAAGGTATGAATAACTACAGGCCTATCTCAATCTCATCCTGATTTTCTAAAGTTTTTGAAAAAACAATGTACAAAAAACTGATGGACTTAGTTGAAAAAAAAAATTACTAAGTTTATCTCAACATAGGTACAGAAGCAACCAAGTTACTAAGTTTATCTCAACATAGGTTCAGAAGCAACAGATCTACTGAAACTGCATAAATATGCTGTTAGATCTGTTACATAAAAAACAACCCATAACAGGCATATTTCTGAATCTGTCAAATGCTACTGACACTGTTGACCACAAAACATTGCTGGAAAAAATAGAACACTATGGTATCAGAGGAACTGCAAACAATTGGATTGCTTCATTCCTAACCAATTGGATGCAGAGAGTCAGCATGAAATACAGTAATAGACAAACCAACTCAATATCCGAAATCCTAACAAGTAACGAAACTGTAAAGCAAGGTGTAGTACAGGGCAGTGTATTGGGACCTCTACTTTTCCTCCTGTATATTAATGACTTCAGCCTGAATGTAGATGGACACAAAACAATAATATCTGTGATGACACAATTATACTCCTCAAAGAGGAGAATACAGAGGCTGTGCAAAAAGCTGTGAACATGGCCACTGAACATCTCAGTAACTGGGTTAAAATCCACAAATTAACTACCAACACCAAAAAGACAGCTTCCGTGAACTTTCACACAACACAAAACGCAAATTCCTCTCAGCCACTTGTCACTGTAAATAACCAGCCAATAGATACTGACAATGTTTGCAAATTCCTGGGTCTGTGGGTTCAAGATAACCTGTAATGGAATACACATACAGGAAAGTTAAATGCCAGAATTAGTACTGGCTGTTATGCATTCAGTGAACTGAAATTATGTGCTAGCCTGAAAATAGTAACCAGCGCATACTACACTTACATACAAACCCACCTAAAATATGGTGTGATATTCTGGGGAAATTCTCCAACTGCCCTGAGCACATTCAAAATCCAGAAGAGAGCAATGAGACTCCTGCAAACCCATCTTCAGAAACTTCCTGGCAGATTAAAACTGTGTGCCCGACCAAGACTCGAACTCGGGACCTTTGCCTTTCGCGGGCAAGTGCTCTACCATCTGAGCTACCGAAGCACGACTCACGCCCGGTACTCACAGCTTCACTTCTGCCAGTACCTCGACTCCTACCTTCCAAACTTTACAGAAGCTCTTCTGTGAACCTTGCAGAACTAGCACTCCTGAAAGAAAGGATCAGAGACATGGCTTAGCCACAGCCTGGGGGATGTTTCCAGAATGAGATTTCACTCTGCAGCGGAGTGTGCACTGATATAAAACTGTGTCGGGCACACAGTTTTAATCTGCCAGGAAGTTTCACATCAGCGCACACTCCGCTGCAGAGTGAAAATCTCATTCTGGAACCATCTTCAGAAATTTATAAATCCTTACACTGCCTTGCCTATACATTTTCAACATTCTAAACCACATAGTTCTGACTGACTCCAGAGTAGTAAAAAATAATGAAATGCATAAACACAACACCAGGAAAAACGCAAATCTGCATGTTTTACAAACAAGCACTCAACTGTGTAAAAACGAAGCTTGCCACATGGGCCTCCAACTGTTCAACAATCTTCCCACTAGAATTAAGTCCATCAAAGAAAACGTAAAATTTAGCAAAGCTGTGAAGTCATATTTGTTGTGTCACTGTTTTTACTCCATAAACGAATACCTAAAACAGTAATCTTGCTATTTATGTTAAATTGAAAATATTGAGCAATGGAGTGAAGTAAACTTAATGAATCTTTGCAATATAATACATTAGAATACTATATGTTAACAATGTTAACTGATACTTTCTGACATCTGTAACACACTTTGTACCATCAGATCACATGGAATAAATAAATATGCAGCAGTATATATTGCAATTAGTTATTACTTTTCTCAAAGTATTACTCTTTCAGTCAGCTTTTCATTGTCAGTGTCATACACTGCATGCAAACCACCAGCGCATTACCGAACACAAACATATTCTATCACATAAAAACTATATGCATTTGTACACGGTTAACATTTCATACTTACTTGTGTCTGTTATTTCCACCAAATCCGTGCAGTTCCAGTTGTGTTATCTAGAAGAGTGTACTCTCAGTAAACAGTTACCCTAATGCAAAGTCATTCTCCCCAACCAATGGTACTCCACCTAATATATTTGTCATGACTTGCCGTTATTGTTTTGACACATCATTACTACCGTATGTCCTTGCTTCATTGTTTACTTCATCATCCATTACCCAAGAGATAAACAGCTTCTTTGCTACTCATACACAAAAAATTAATCTAAGTTTACGACTTCCACTGTAACAAATCCTAGTATCAAATGTAAACTTTACTTCTATATATATATATTCCTTCCAAAATTTAATTATTAATATGGTCACCGGTATGGGGAAGTATTCAATTGTGGCACATGGCAAACAGTTCTCATTAATGTGAAATCATAAGAGTTCATATTTAACACACTCCTACAATAGTCCATTAAAGATTATTACTCTTCATTATTTTGTTTAAATGAGTGTGCAGGTATTCATTCCTATACTCAGCAGAGATAGGAGAAGTAATCCAACTGTAAGAAAGAACATGAATTTTATTGTCTAAATAAACTCCATACATGAGATCACCAGCATATATCACAGCTGCGTAGCACAAACTGAAGTCCAAAGATCTGAGAGTTCATCATTGTAGGGGGTTGCTGGATCAACAGTAGTCACCACAGAGGTCGCCCCCCCCCCCCCCCCTGCCCCCTGCCCCTGCCCCCTCCAGCCCCACAGTACAGAGCTAGGGGAAGGACACAAAGTATCAGTGTTAGGTCCCATAGGGTTGAGCAGTGATTAGATAGGATCAGTAGAGACAGTTCACAATATTGTGCAATTAGCCATGTCGTAGTAGGTCCCCAAGGTAGACGTGACTGAACTATTTCTCAATGAATGGGGAAGGTTGGAAGTGCAGATGTCAGAGACCATGTATTCTCATAACTAGCTGGGTGGCCACAGGTGTCGGCCCACACAGGGAAGAGGGAACACCGGTGCATGCACATTGTTGTATAGATGCACTGGTACTCGAACAGTAACAGTGTGACTACCACATCTTTCGATGGCCATCAAGATGTTGGCGTCACCGTCTCATTCAATAACTGGAACAAGTGCAGGAGGTGATGTGAGTGGTGGGTGTGTCATCAAGAGAATGAGGAGAAGTGACAAACACTAAGCTCGCTGCATCACAAGATTGAAGAGACAGATCCTCTACGCAGAAATCAGGTAATTGACAGGGAAGAACTCAGCACTGACAAGGGAGCAGAGTGACAAATGCACAAAACACTGGCATAACCTAACCACTTCTTTGGAAGGGGGTGTGTCACACTAGGCCCTAGTGTCAGGGGCACACTGGGTGGAATAGAACACTGGGAGTAGGAATCATTATCCACAGCAAGGATATCATCTGCCAGTACCACATCTGCCTCTGTGGACACTGAAGCTTCCTCAACCCATTTCCAAGGAAGTTTAACTCTGTTTAAGAAAACGATTTGATATTTCCCATCAAGAAGAATATCCATTGTGTTATCTGCATGGTTAAGGGTCCTATGCAGACCAGAATACAGTGGTTGGAGGGATGCATGAATAGTCTTATCAGAAAGCACCACAAACTTACAGTGTATCAGACTGCTATGTATGAATACTCATGGCAGGGGGTGATAATGTGGTTCAGGTGTACATATATCTATGATGTGCAAGTGGACATTCTTCACTAGAGCAGGAAGCTGTCTGAGATGGAAGTTTGATGTCTCTGACAAACTGGTTAGGTAGAGCTAAAGGATCACCAGAAAGGATATCAGCAAGGGAAGATTTCAGATCATTGTGAGCTGAACGAATGCCGAGTAAGACCCACAATAGGGTCACTGACCAGTAATCACTATGACACATGAGGGCCACTTTAAGGTTATGGTGCCAATGTATGACCATTCCGTTGCTCTGCAGGAGGTATGCTGTTATGGAATCTTTTGACACCACATAGAGAGTATATATTGGCAAAGAGTAGGGACGCAAACTGGCAACCCTGGTCAGTGGTGGCGATTGTGGGACATCCAAAATGCAAATCCATGCAGGAGCAAAAACATGTGCAACATAATTGGCCATGATGCCCAAAAGAGGTCTGGCCTCAAATCATCATGTTACCCAGTCAACGGCTGAAAGGATATATCTGAATCCCTTGGAATGGGGTAGGGGCCCCATGATATCGAGGAGCACAGGAAAGAAGTATCTATTCGGTACATCAAAGTTTGGCAGCAAAGGCTGAGTATGGGTTCTGACCTTGCTCCATTGACATGGTGTACACGTGGATGTCTGAGAGTGGCAGTCATTCTTGAAGCCAATCCAAACAATGCACTCTTATGTATGAATGCAGAGTCTCGTGGCTATAACATTGAATAAAATGTTCTCGGGTTTCTAACCGCATCAATTGGTTAAAACTACATGAGCTTTCGGCCAAGCACTACTTGGCCATTGTCAAGTGTTATGACTGCCAGTGGGCTGTTGGTGCGCCCTTATATACGCTAGCTGCCGGCTGTGATGTCACTGGTGCCCGTGACATTGCCATATATGGGCATGTTTTGAGTCGGCGTTCGATGTGCCTTCTTCGACTGCTTGATCGCTGGATCCCACGCAGCGCTGAGCTGTAAGCCACCGTCTCTATTCAGGGTGTTTGTGGTAATTTTTATTTTAATAGCTTCCTGTATTAAACTGTCCCAGAAGCCATTTGTGTGAGCCACGACAGAGGTATCGTCAAATTTTATGTGGTGACCGTTTTCTAATGCATGCTCAGCTAACGCAGATTTCTCTGGATAGCATAGGCGATAATACCTCCTAATGATGGGCCTCCACAGCCAATGACTCATGCATGTTCCAATATTTACAACACAACATCAGCAACTACAACTGAAATGAGTATATAACCATCAACACTGGACATCGGCTCAGTGGCAGAGAGTTGCATGGTCTGATGAATCCCAATGTCTTCTTCATCATGCAGATGGGAGGGCACTAAACTGTTGTCTTACAGGGGAAAAGCTCCTTTACACCTTGGCAGTAGCTCCATTATGGTATGGGGAACATTCATGAGGGCATCAAGGTGTCTAGTGGAACCCATCAAAGCTACTATGGCAGGCAAGGAATATCATACACTGGTCGCAGACCACATACAACCCTTCATGATGATCATGTTTCCTGATAGCAGTGACTTTTTCAACAAGGTAATGCACCATATCACATGGCCAGGAGTGTGATGGAGTGGTTAGTGGAGCACAGTGGTTAGTTCCAATTGATATGCTGACAGTCCAACTCACCATATCTGAACACAATCAAAAACATCTGGGATGTGACTGAATGTGGCATCAGAACTGATCAGCCCCCTCCCTGGAATTTATGGGTACGGTGTGACTTGTATGTGCAGGTATGATGCCAGCTCCCTCACTGTTTCCACATCACAATGTATTGCTACTGTTATCTGTATCTCAACATACCGGCTATTAGCTCAGTGGTCATAACATTCTGGCTGATCAGTGTGGCAGCAGGTGCATTAGTGTGGCAGCATTCAAAAGTGCAGTACCTTACATGTCCCAGAGGAATTTTTGGCTGCCAAAGCATGTGTCAGAGGCCCTGGAGAGTGGTGACATGTATCAAATTCTTGGGAAAAAATTCACCATTCCCATAAAACAGCATAAATTGCATTAGGTTGTGGCTAATGGGAGGTCACAGGTGACTGTGACATGACAGCAACAGCATGACCAAGCAAACTAATACTCAAGCGATTCAGTTGTGACTTATCATGGTTAATATTGATTCTGTTATTGATAAGAGCAGAAAGAACTTGAGCTAGGTGTTTTTCATGTTCTCAGTGAAGGGGGAATAGATTATGATATCCTCGAGGAAAGTGTAGGAATAAGGTACGTTTAACAAAAAAACGTCAGTAACCCTTTTCCAATTTTGAGACACGTTCTTGAAGCCATAATGCATAGAGCAGTACACAAATAATCTGACCCTGATCTGACAGCATCCCTTGAGGCAGGGGATAATACTGAACACTTGCACTCCATTAAGTAGCTGGGCAAAGTCCAAAATGTGGCAGACAGGAAATTTTCCATAATGGTATGGGTGTTGAGTTTCTATTATTCACCACACAACTGGAATGAACTATCCTTCTTAGCATCGAGGTGTATGGGGAAAAACCAGTTGCTGTCTGTAGCTTGTGCAATGCTCACATTAAAAAGTTCATTACTAATTGCTTTCACATGGTGCAGTTTATTAGGTGTGAGGTGGGATGCCATACAGCCCACAGGAGAATCCTCCGTCTCTGTTTTCCTATGGCTGGTACCATTTGTAATCACCCCTACATGTACTGCCTGAAGATGCAGAGTAGACTAATGCAGGTCATCCCACGCAGAGGTGACAGAGGCAGGAGAGGCAACATGATAAGAAAAAACACTAGTAGGAGGAACGTCAGTGACCCCAGTTTGTGGATGCTGAGACCTTGATAGGGTTGGGTCTGCTGTGGTGGGTACATGCACGATTTGAGTTAGTTGCAAACCACTGAGGCTGCTGACAGTGTGGTGAGCAAGTGCCAAGCTCGACCATAGAGTTGGCGGTGTGAGTAGGTGACAAGGAGTACTCAGAGACAGCAACTATTAGTAGATCACTTTCCACCAAAGGAAAGAGTCAAAGGGCCAAAGAAGCCTGGAATACATATACTCATCATGCGGTGCAACAGTGATTCTGAATGCAGGTCTGGAGAGAGACCAAAGCTCTTTCAAAAGTCAATCCTGAGGAATAGGCTATCCACATCAGCTACATGAAAAGTCCAGGAAAACTATAAACCTGGTGTATGTTGGAACTGGAGATCAAGCATATCATGGATGTTGAAGTGAGAACTGTTGGTGGCCCTAAAGGTGAGTTTTAATAGAGAATATATGTGGGAGAACAAGGGTGGGAATGACATTGGAATCTGCCTTGGTGTCTATGAGTAAATGAAGGTTTTCAGCTTTAACTAAGACATAGAGCCTTCTACTAGGAGAGTCTATCATGTTTGATGACTGTTGTATGCCTCATATGCTGTTGTGAGCCATGGCCTCTAGACTGACCTGTTATCAGAGTTTGGGGACCATGCACAGGGAGGCTGACAGTTTCTTGCTGCATCACCCAACTTGGCTCGAAACCAACAGAGTTGATAGATAGGATGCAAAGTAAACATTTGTGACCCATACCATCTGTTGTACTACATTGATTATCAGCCATATGGTTGGGTACAGGGTTGGCAGATGGTGTTGGTGGAGGGGAGAACTGGTGCAGGTAGTGTTAGTGGCTGGACACCCATGTGGCAGTGGGTATTCTAATACATCTTGTGAGCTCTCATGCGACCGCTGTCAACAGAGACATTTTGGGGGAAGGGAAGGGTGTAAACACTACTACCAATCTTATCATCTGGTGAAGGGCTTGCAGTTGGAAGTAAGCTGATAACAGATGATCTGCCAGCCAGAGTTTAGTCCATAAGGGCTATGCTGAGTGCAAGAGCAGCTGAAGTTGAAGATCATGTAGTAGCTTGACATGCCATAATGTCCAAAGGATAATGTCTGCCGTGACCTCAGGGCCAACCTGGGTCTGGAGATGTCACCACAGCTGTGAAGTCAATCTGTCATTGAGTTGCTTCACATGGATGATATGATGAATTGTTCCAGTGAGGGGACGCAACAGGCATTCAGTGATAATTGAATTCATGGTAGCATATTTTGGTTGTGTAGGATGACTCAAAATTGGATCTGTGATGAGGCTGGTATGATCATGAATTGAACATAATTGTTTATGATGCTGTGTATATCAAAAGTGTTTTCCACTAGGGTTAATTACATCTTTGAATTTTCCTTCTGGAGCTGCAGTAGCTTGAGGAATTTTCCCACTGAGATATGCTGCATAGAAGTTGGCTGGCTCAGTGTACAACGGAAGAGGGGTGGCAATATAGCTGGTTGCATGGTCTCTCCATAGCAACATGTTTGAAATCTTGGTAGAGAACTTAATGTGAGGGAGGAGGCCAGTGTAGTGTGTTGCCCAAGGCCCCATGAGGTGGTGGGGAAGGGGGGGGGGGGGGGGGCAGCAGACAAAGCACTGACCACGTGCAGTAAATAGAATGGCTGGTATTGAAGTGAAACTGAGAGACATGGATGGGACAACTATGGTCATCAGAAGGCGAGACAGAAATTCATGAGAAACTGCTCAGGCAGCCGAACAGAGCACTTGTGCACTTGCATGTTGGTGATAAACTGGTGAAGGTGGTAGACGCTTAGAAGGGAGAGGCTGTGAGGTGACTTCTTACCTCAAGTGATGTACACCTGGATCAGGATTGGCGAACAGAGCTTGGCAGCCCATGTATATTTTACTGTGCAGTTCCAGCATTTTGTGAAGTTTCTGCTATAATGTTGCAGTCTTCGTTAGGTTACTCGCATATGGACTGATATCAAAGGAATGTACATGAGTGCACAAAACTAATACTTGCACTGATGATGGTGCATAGGCAGGAAGTGTGGAATCCCATGTTTTCTTTGTTACCTTCATAGGCTGACAATGAATACCATTAACACATGGAAATGGTTAGTCACGAACAAAAAAAGTCCATGCTCACCAGTGTGGGTATTTGTCCCTTTATTCATCAGAGGTAAGAGAAGTAATCCAATTATAAAACCAACATGAACGTTATTGTCAGAATAAACTCTATACATGAGAGCACAAGAGCACGCCACAACAGAATATCACAGAGTAAAGTATAAAAGATCTTAGTGTTTGTCATCTTAGATGGTTGATGGACTATCGATAGTCACCACAAGTCCTTCACATAAATTACTAAGTTTAACAATAGCTCCCACTGATGACAATAACTGTTAAAGATCTTATTGATCACAACAGAGTTCAGTCAGAATATTCATTAATTTGATGTTCTGAAGACTCTCAGAATTAATTAAAGTTCATGAGTTTTGTAGTGACCAGAATGTGTATTCACATGTGTAAAATATGCATAAGAGAAATGTGAGTGAAGCAACAAGGGCACATCGAGCATTGGTGTTACTTGTTAGCTCTCAAATACAGATTGACTATTTTGGGTGATGTCCAACTACTTGCAGACAGATATAAGAATAAATTGTTATTTTGGAAACTAAATTATACTTTGAAATTTGGCTAGTTTGTAATTTATTATTTTTGATGGACTATAGGAATCAATAGGGTTTATGATTATAGAAAATGTTGCTGGCTACAAATTTTGAAAAATTCGTGGAACTATTATCTTTACACAAATGTGAATCCTCCTGTTTATGTAAATAAGCACCATATTGTAAATAATGGTAAATTACATGGAAATTATTTATTAGTGAGTTACTTAATTAATGTTGATATATCAGATGGCAATGTCACACAAGTATGTAGTCAAAGTCCAGAGTCCAACAGTGGTTACTGCAAAATTTGCAGTGGTAGTGGCTGTGAGCTTCAAGTTTAATTATTGCAGAACAAAATTAGTTTTTGGTAATTTAAAATAAATTACAGGAAAGTTGGAATGCCTGACTTTCAAATGGTAATGTATCATCTTCAAAAAACAGTCATGAGCTGTAAATAGAGTAAATGTCTTCATAGCACAGCACTGATAATTAATTATTGTTTTTCTTGGTACTGATTCATTGAAAACATGGCAGGGAGTTGCATGTTATGAACCATAAACTGTCTACCAATAGTGTCTAGCACATGCTGTTCATTTGAGAATCCCTACCGCTTCAAATATTTAGTGTGAACTACTGTTTTCTTATCCAAAAATACCAAATTTAGGACCTACCATCCATATAATTTTGACCCTGAAGTTTTGACATAAGCTGTATGAAGGATACTGATGGGTAGTGAGTGTTTTCATTTTCCTTGACACACATGGAGGGTATGTAGTAGGAACCAAGTATGAATCATCTTCAACACAAATTCATATTTGTAAATATATTGCTCTCCTGCCACATGAATAAAAATCTAAATAATTCAGTCGACTCTCCTATATATGCTGGAAGAAAGAATGGTAGTACTTTGAACTTGGTACAACTGTTAATTTTTAACCAAAAAACTGATTTTGCAACAATGCCTGATACTAGGATATAAATTAACTGTACTGTATTTATATACCACATGTAAAATAACTGTACTGTATTTATATGCCACATTGTTTATTGCAGTATCTTTTCTTCCATATATAGTCCGCATCCTACATCACTATAGCAATAAGCTTTGAGCATTGTTTACACATTAGAGGTACAAGAGTAAACCTTGAAAGGGTGCTAGCTCTCACATTCTTTAATGCCAACAAAAGACATTCTGAGTCATTATACAGTTGACAGCATTGATAGACTTTTTAATATATTTGACAACTCATTTAAGTTAGGTACTAAGAGTATGAGACTGAGTGCTAACTCTAAGGAGATGGTACATTTGGTGTTACCCCATTCTGTGGTCTACCATACATGTTGAGCATATAAGCAAGAGAAAGTTTAGAAAAGTATTGAAATTAAACTTAATGTTTGGTGAAAATTGCGAAGTACTCTTATTATAAAACGGTGAATGAGTATAGTCTGGGTACTTTGCTCTAGATTTTAACAAATCTACTTTTTCACATATCTCAATATTAATGACATCCCATCACCTGATGATGATATACTTTTGCAGGTACCTTCAGTGGTATTTGTGGATACATGACTGTAAAATATGTTGTGGAAATAATAGTAAAGAAGTAATAAATTAAAATGTTATGCCTGATGCAGCAGTTTTACTGCATGAACAGCAAAAATGATAAACTTTTATCCTTTCATCATTTTGCAGGAGGACCCAACAAGAAAAAGTTTTGTAAATGTTTGAAATTATGTATAAAGTTTGTTGGAAGTCACTAAGTGCTCTCATTCTCAAATAATTAGTGAATGTAGTCTGAGTTATAGTGCCTAAAGGCATATACCATATGCAGTTTGTAGTACTTGTCTCACTTGTTAAACCTTTAACATAAGATTATACCTCTTGATAAGCAGATTATGACAGCATTTTAACTTTGGTCAATAATTATATTAAATATTGAAAACAAACTTTTGTTGCCCTGAAAGCTGTTAGCTAGGCACCCCACAACAGGGACTGAGCTCCATGAACTGTGTACCAGGTTAGTCATTTAGTAATACAGATGAAGTAAGTACATGCATTCTGTAACTCAGTGAATACTCTCTGCAGTACCAGTGCTTTTAATCCCATAATAATTAATAGGCTTTGTTTTGATCACTAGATACAGTACTGATTACCAGTTTCAACTGAAAAATAAACATACTTACAGCTTGTGTCTGTGTATGTGCAGATGGATATGTGTGTGTGTGTGCGAGTGTACACCTGTCCTTTTTTTCCCCTAAGGGAAGTCTTTCCGCTCCCGGGATTGGAATGACTCCTTACCCTCTCCCTTAAAACACACACCCTTTCATTTTTCCCTCTCCTTCCTTCCTTCCTGACGAAGCAACTGCCAGTTGCGAAAGCTCATAATTCTGTGTGTGTGTTTGTGTGTTTTGTTCATGTGCCTGTCTGTCGGCGCTTTCCCGCTTGGTAAGTCTTGGAATCTTTGTTTTTAATATACTTACAGCATGTAACATATGCCAATCAGCTGTTGTTCATATAAGTTTTCACCCACATGAATCCCCAGCAATTTTGTGGATGTCACTCTGTCCAAGGCTTTTGTCACCCCACACCAGATTGAGATTTACATTTTGACATCTTTTCCCAAACTGCAAATAATTTGTTTTATTTACATTCAATGTCAACCTGTTTGCATTGAATCAAGAGTGGGTGTAATTTAATACTTTATCAGCAGTTGTTCACAGCAATTGCTTTGGTGCACTTATTATCACACTAGTATCATCTGCAAATATTATTGCTTTGGCTGCATCATCTGATGTGTGAAAATTATTTATATAGACAAGAAACAATATGGGCCTTAGGATGCTGCCTTGTGGTACTCCTATTTCTACATTTTTTTCCTCTGATACTGAATTTATTTTGTGGTTGGAGTAAGTTGATGTCAGTCCTACTACCTGTGTTCTGTTTTTTAGGTATGATTCAAACCACTTTTTTCTTATCCCATGTATACCCAATGCTTCCAATTTTTCTAAAAGAATGTCCTGGTTCACAGTGTCAAAAGCTTTGGAGAGGTCTAAATTTACTCCTACTACACTATAATCTTTTTCTAGATTTTTGATTATTTGTTCAGTGTAGCACATTACAGCTGTTTCATTATTTTTATGTGCTTGGAAGCCATGTTGATTTCTGTTTAGTAAATTATGGTCATTTAGAGATTTGTTGATTCGGTGCTTCATCAGTTTTTCTAATATTTTTGAAAATGCTGGGAGGAGAGATATTGGGCAATAGTTTTTTACCTTATGCTTGTCGCCGTTTTTAAATAATGGCTTCATTTTTGAAATTTTCAGCCTTTCTGGAAAAGCTCCTTCACTTAATGATAAATTGGCTATGTGTGCAAAGGGCTTTGTGATTTGTGGTGCTGTCCTTGTTTTGATTGACACAGGCATCTCATCTATGCCATCTGACATTTTGGGTTTCAAGCTTTGTATCACTTTCAACACTTCACCCTCATTTGTTAGCTCTACCCTCATTCTGCAAGCTGTTTATGGATATTCAGGTTTTTCTTCATTTGTAAATTTTAATCTTAATGAAGTAGTTGCATTTATGAAATAATTATTAACATGATTTGGCAAATCTTGTTTATTAATATTGACATTTTTTTAAATTTTTGAGGCTACTGTCCTGGTTTTCAGAACTCTTCCCCATTTCAGTCTTCACAATACCGCATATGGCTTTTGATTTGTTTTCAGAATGTCTTATCAAACTATCATTACTCATGAATTTTGCTTTAGCAATTACTTTTCTATATATCCTCTTGTAATTCCTGACATATTTTATGAATTGTGGGTCTGTGGATGTTTTCATTTTAGAAATTAGTCTCTTTTAGAGTTCCACAGGAAGTTTTGATGCCAGCTGTGATCCAAGAACTTGGCTTTGTATTGCCATGTGACCTGATTTTTGACAGCTTTTTTGGTAAACACATTTCAAAATATCCCATGAAGATGTAAAAAAATGTGTTATATGCGTCATTTGTATTTGTTAGGGATAGTACTTCTGCCCAAGCCTCATTAGTTAGCGTATTTATGAATTCTACACAGTTTTCTGTAGAAAAATTTCTTTTGTACATGAAGTGTGGTTTTTTTCTCTTTCAGTGGCCTTGAATGAATTTTGAGGACAAGAGCATTGTGGTCTGATAATTCTGAATCAGTATTTGTTACTTCAACTTCTGTGTGTCTTACATTTGAAAATATATTATCAATAGGACTGGCTGTATTATTTGTTAGTCTTGTGCGTGGGTGTATGTGTGGAAGCAGGTTGAAACTACATAACAGATTTAGGAACTGGTCTTTTAGCCTACTTTCACTCATAAGATTAATATTGAAATCATCACACACGACTACAGGGGCTCTATCTGTGAACAGAGTGTTAAGCAATATTTCTAATTGGTTAAAGAATATGTCTGCATCACCAGTAGGTGGTTTGTATATTGCTATGACTATGACTTTTCCCTGTATTTCATTCAACTGCACAGCTGCTGCTCCAAAATGATTTTCCACACTCAATGATTCAGCTTCACACCTTCTTTTATAGCTGATACTTGGTTTAGTAAATATACATACACCTCCATTTTTGCTATTTTTTCTACAATATTGGCTTGCCAACTTAAATGGATGAATATTAATCCTACTTAGTTCAAAACTTCTGCACCAATGCTCCACAATGCACATGCAGTCAATATTTGCACTGTTCATAGCTACCTCAAGTTATAATGATTTATTTCTAAGACACTGAATGTTTAAGCTTAGAATCTGCAGGTGATGAGGATGAGAACTGGTTACATTTGTATTTACATTTTGTGGTGTCATACTCCGTTCCTTGCCCTGGCAAGGTACCAAAAATCCTCCAGAAGGACAGGTTTTCTGTGTCTTGTAGGTCGTTCACTGGGGTATGGTGAGTTGCTTGCTGCTGCTGCTGGTGTACCTCCCTGTGTCATTGATGCTGTCATTTCTATTGTTGTTGTTGTTGTTGTTGTTGTTGATGATGATGATGATGATGATGATGATGATGATGGTGTAGCTGTTTCTGACACTTCAGGTGTTGGTTCTGTTGTTATTGATATGCTTCCTTGTGAACTGCTAGCACTTGGGGTGTTTTCTTGCGATGTCAGAACATCACACTTGTCTTGTAGTGGTGCTGTTTCATTTTCAGATTCACCAAGTAGTTTGTGGGTCTTGCCCTTGAAGGGAATTACGTTTGAAGTGTCACAACTTACTTTCATTTTGGCATTTACTATTTCTATTATTTTTGCAATTACAATTTTTTTTTCCTAATGTATTTAGGTGGAAATCGTGTCTAGTATGGAATCTCCTTCCTAGTTTGCTTATATCAATGAAAGTCACATTTTCAAATCGTCTGCATATCTGTTTCATCTCACTATTTGCACTTTCCACTTCTTTGTTAACACAGGACCATTCCACTACGTCATGACGATGTGGTACTGAAAATACAATGACATTAGTACATCTTAGTTCATAGAGTCACTTTTTTAGTGAAAGCAACAGATCTTGTTTTTTGTGTCTTGCGACGTCGTTTGTTTCCATGAGGATAATGGCACAGCCTTTGTTGCTTAATGTGGGAATTTTTTCGTGGCTTATTGCAGTTGCTGTGCAGAATTTCACACCTGGTTTCACCATGGAAGTTAACTTCACATTGCTTTTATTACTAAAGTTAGTAGCTATGTTTCGCCCTTGGCTGTCTGAATATATTTCGATTTTTGTAATTGTTTTGGAGCTACAAAATGTAGCACTAACTGCACTGTTTATTTCCTTTCTTTTTCACACAAGCCGATAATCCATCGGAACTACATAAGGTCGTCAGATGTTTGTTTGCTAAATTTACGTCGGATTTCTTATTTTTCTGCATCAACGAAGTTTTTTGTTCTTGCTTATGTACAAGATCCTTTTGCTTTTCACATGGTTCGTGAGGACTATCACTAAACACTGCACTGCCCCAATCTGTTGTGGAAAGTACTTGAAATACGTTGTCGTGCAAGAAGGTTACATTTATTTCACAATTTTCTTGATCTTGTACTTTTTGTTTACAGCTGTTGCACTTCACCTTTGTCCACTTTTCGGAAACTGTCGAACTATCTTGCAGAATAATGTAAGTCTTTTCTCGAAGTATTCACTACGAATGTAGCCCTGTGTGGAAGTGAAATGTGAATGGTAGACAGTACAGACAAGATGAGAAGTTTTTGAAATGTTGTGGAACATAGGTATGCTACAGATTAAAAGAGTACATCAGATGTATAATGAATAGGTACCAAATTAAACCAGGTAAAAGTAACTCATGGCACAACATGACTAAAAGAAGTAATAAATTGATATGACACATTCTGAGGTATCGAGGAATAGTTAATTGGTAATGAAGGGTGGAGTGGTGGATGGGCAAAGGATAAAAATTGTAGAGAGAGACCAAGGCATCTACATCTTGTAACCTGCCATAGCTTCTTTGTCTTTGGAATGTGGTTGTTGGCACGAGATTTTCCTGTATGAAGAAATATGAAAATTCTCAGGATTGTAAAGGTACGGTGTACCAAAAACTATGATATTAAAAATGTTCACATTTTTAATTTTTTTGTATTTTAATCACTTCCTTCATCTGGTTGGCAATATTGTAGCATCCACTCTCTTCCCAGGGCTACACCGAGTGAGGTTGCACAGTGGTTAGACACTGGACTCGCATTCGGGAGGAAGACAATTCAATCCCGTGTCCGGCCAACCTGATTTAGGTTTTCCGTGATTTCCCTAAATCGCTCCAGGCAAATACCAGGATGGTTCCTTTCAAAGGGCACGGCCGACTTCCTTCCCTGTCCTTCCCTAATCCGATGAGACCGATTACCTCGCTGTCTGGTCTCCTTCCCCAAAACAACCAACCAACCCAGGGCTACAAATTCCAATTAAACATGCCCACTCTTTACAATGGCAGATAGAAAACTGATACCTATGACAATAGGAATGCAACTGCTTCTTAAAAGTCCTCCTGCCCAATGTGAAAGAACAGTCAAAAAGCTAAAATCACGTCACAGACATAGAAACTATTTTATAAAGCTTAGTGCAAAATAGATTTACATGTCTTCATGTTAAAACTTCAAAATTATCTTAAGCATATAAAATATAAACAGCAATGCCCACGAAATATAGAATTTGATCTACAAAGTTTTTGATGAGCTTCTTATGGTAAACATGAAAGTATCAATACCCAGCAGTACCAGAGTGTTTATTGTATATATTAGGCTTTATTACATTGCAGTCTACATCTAAATTTACAACCACATCCATACTTCCCTTTGCACCACTTACTAGGGCTTTGTCCCATTCTATTCACATATAGAGAGCAGGAAGAGTGATTATGTAAATACCTCTATGCATGCTGTAAATAGTCTCAATACTTGTGGGAGTAATATGTAGGGAAGTTATGGTATATTGCTAGATTCATTATTTAATTCTGCTTCTTCAAATGTACTAGGTAGCTTACTTAGGATAGTTTGTATTTGTTGTCAAGTATCTGCTACTTCAGTTCCTTCATTATCTCTGTGTCACTCTCCCATGGGTCAAGCAAAACTGTGAACATTTATGGTTCCCTTCCCTGTATTTGTTTAATTTCCACTGTTAGTCCTTTTTGGTATGGGTCCCACACACTTGAGCCCTATTCCACTATAAATCACATGACTGTTTTCTAAACAGTCTCTCTTGAAGACTGACTGCATTTTCATAGTATTCTAGCAATCAACTTAAGTCTGCCATTCATTTTACCTACAACTGAGCTTGTGTGATTATTGCATTTCATATTCCTGCAAATTGTTACACTCAGGTATTTGAATAAGTATGAAACTTCCTGGAAGATTAAAACTGTTTGCCGGACCGAGATTCGAACTCGGGACCTTTGCTTTTCGTGGGTAAGTTACCCAAGTTACCCAAGCACAACACACGCCCTGTCCTCACAGTTTTACTTCTGCCAGTACCTCATCTCCTACCTTCCAAACTTTACATTAACGTGAAGATACAGTTCATGACGGAGAAAGAGAGCAACGGCCAACTCATTTCCTGGATGTGTAGGTAATTAAGCGGGTGGATGGGATGCTGGGCCACAAGGTGTATAGAAAGAACACTCACACGGATTGATACCTCCACAAGGAATCTAACCATCATCCTAGGCAAAAAAGATGTGTCATTAAAACCTCAGTGGACAGAGCCAACAAAATCTGTGAGCCGGCTTACTTACAAGATGAACTGAATCACCCACTGTCAGCCTTCATCAAAAACGGATATACAAGCAAGGTAATTGATCGAGCCCTCCATCAAAGAAGAAAAGAAGCCAGAAGTCCAGAGCAACAACGGTCACCTACTGGAAAAGTTTTCCTACCGTTTATTAATAAGGTTGAGGACCGTGTCGGGAAATTTCTGGCCAAGTATGGGATCCAAACAATCTTCAGACCCACCAAGAAGATTAAGGAATATTTAACAACTGCAAAAGGCGCCAGACATTCCCTAGCAACACTTGTGGACAAGTATATATTGGAACAATGAAACGAAGTGTAAACACCCACTTAGCTGAACATAAAAGAAACTGTCGCTTAGGAGACAGAAAAATCAGCCGTAGCTGAGCATGTTTTTCGAGCCGGGAATCATGAAATTAAATTTAACAAGACAAGCTTACTAGCGCGAACATCCCATTATCATGCGTGCATGTATAGAGAAGCAATAGAAATTCACAAACACCATAACAATTTTAATAGGAAACAGGAAGTTTTAGATTTGGACAAAATATGAATGTCGACATTGTGCCAGCAGAATGACAATTGATTACTCTTAAACGAGGATGATGATGCCTTCCAAAGATAGGCATGCCATCAGCATCACGTGATGAACGGTGGTGCCCTCTATGTGCTCTATAAATGCGAGAGTACCTGGAGCCCCAGTGGCAGTAGCCGGACGACCTCAGAAGATGTCTCCCGCAGATGGAGACGAAACGTCAGGTGAAAATTTTGTACATCGACCATGGCCTCTCAGCTGTGAATTGTGCAAGTAGGAACCTTCCCTGCAGAACATCCTATGTTCCCATAACCCTCTTGGCCTCAACCTTTGTTAGTTACTGTCCTCACCCATCAAGCCCTTTCCCTGTTTCCAATCCAGTGCTACACAGTTGTCATTCCACCAACCCTCTCCAGTTTTTCGCTACTCCCCCCACCCCCCTCCCCACCTCTCCCCTGCCCTCCATCTAACCTGCAGCACTTCACTATCTGCCACCCCTCCCCAGACTATCCCTCCCCTCCCCACTCCAGCCTCCTCAGCCTCCTTCTTACTCCCACCCAGTCACCACTCCCATCATGCCTGGTGCTGCTGTTCGCAGTCTGGTTTCAGTTGCCTGAAACATCAGTTGTGTGTATGTGTTGCGTTTGTGTGTGTGTGTGTGTGTGTGTGTGTGTGTGTGTGTGTGTTTGTGTGTGTGTGTGTGTGTGTCTATTGTTGATGAAAGCCCATGGCCAAAAGCTTTAATTGTGAAAGTGTTTTCGTTGTGCCTATCTACGACTGAGCATTTCCACTACATGGAGAGTAGCAACTTTCCTTCTCATAATATTGTTACACTCCCTCCTGGATTTTTGATTTTTTGATATGTTCTGTAAGCTAGATAAAATAAACCAGTAGCGTGATATCTCAATGAGGAAGTTGAAACTTTCAGCACAGGGCAGGAGCATGTATTGGAACTATGGCTCAAGTTGGAAAGAATAATTGACCAATAGTTGGATAGATATGTACCCAGTAGAACAGTTCATAATGGAAGGGGTGGTCACTGTAAAGAAACTTCTAAAAAAACAGAGATTACTACAAAGTATGTGTAAAACGAACCAAATGGCAATTGATAGGGATATACTGAATGAAATGCATTTGGCTGCCAAGAGAGTAATGTGAGAAGCTTTCAATGATTACCATAGCAGAATATTGTCAAATGATCTTTCACAAAACCCAGAGAAATTCTGGTCATATGTTAGGCTGTTAGTTGTACCAAAGTTAGTGTTCAGTCCCTAGCTAATGGGATAGGAACTGAAATTGAGAATAGCAAAACAAAAGCTGAAATGCTTAACTTTGTTTTCAAATGATCTTTTATAATGGAAAATCCTAGAGAAATGCTCCAATACAATCCATGGATCACTGAAAAGATGAGAAGAATAAGTATTAGTGTCAGTGGTGTTGAGAAACAGCTGAAATCACTAAAATTGAACAAAGCCCCAGGACCAGATGGGATCACTATAAGATTCTATACTGAATTTGCAGCTGAGTTGGCCCCTCTTCTAATTGTAATCTGTCATAGATTCCTCAAACAAAAAATTCTGGCTCATGTTTAAAAGAATAGACTTGAATGGATAGACAGATATGCACCCAGAAGAACAGTTCATAATGGGAGGGAACCTACATGGTATACAGTCACTGTTATAAAACTTTTAAATAAATAGGGATTACTGCATAATAGGTGTAAAAGAGA
The DNA here is from genome assembly GCF_023897955.1 of Schistocerca gregaria. Lineage (NCBI taxonomy): Eukaryota > Metazoa > Arthropoda > Insecta > Orthoptera > Acrididae > Schistocerca > Schistocerca gregaria. The sequence goes on from NC_064927.1 coordinate 386,769,889, forward strand.
GCATAGGGCTACAGATAGAGAGATGCTGAATGAAACATGTTTGGCTGTCAAGAGAGCAAAGCATAATGCCTTCAGTCATTACCGTATCAGAATATTGTCAAGTGATCTTTTGCAAAATCCAAGGAAATTCTAGTTGTATATAAAAGCAGTTAGTAGCACCTAAGTTTGTGTCCAAACCCTAGCGAATGAGACAGGAACTGAAATTGAAGATGGCAAAGCAAAAGCTAAAATGCTAACTCCACTTTAAATTGTTCCTTTTAGAAAGGAAAACTCAGGGTAATTGCCTTAATTTAATCCTCGTAGAACTGAAAAGATGATTGAAATAAGTATTAGTGTCAGTAGTGTTAAGAAACAGCTGAAATTGTTAAAATTGAACAGAGCTCCGGGCCTGTCAGATTCTATACTGAATATACAGCTGAGTTGGCCCCTCTTCTAACAATAATCTATTGTAGATCCCTCAAACATTGACAGTTCTTGGAAAAAGGCACAGGTCACACCCATCTACAAGGAGGGTAGTAGAAGTAATCCATACAAATACTGTCCAGTATCCTTGACATCGATTTGTTGTTGGACCTTAAAACATATTCTGAGCTCAAACATAATGAGGTATCTTGAACAGAATGACCTCCTTGATGCCAACCACCATGGATTTCGAAAACACCAATCATGTGAAACACATTTCGCACTTTTATCACATGTTGTCCTAAAAGCTTTGGACCAAGGCAACCAGGTAGATGCAGTGTTCCTTGGTTTCTGAAAAGCAGTTGACTCAGTAGCATGCCTAAGTTTCTTGTCAAAAGTACAATCATGAAGGATATCAAGTGAAATTTGTGACTGAATTGAGGAGTTTTTTGTAGGAAAGGTCACAGCATGTTTCCTTGGATGAAAAGCCATCATTAGGTGTAGAAATAACTACAGATGTGTGACAGGAAGGTGTGTTGTGACCATTGTTGTTCATGTTGTATATTAACAACCTTGCAGACAATGTTAATAGTAAAATCAGGCTTTCTGCAGATGATGCAGTTATCTATAATGAAGTACTATCTGAGAGAAGCAGCATAAATATTCAATCAGATCTTGATAAAATTTCAATGTGGTGCAGAGTTTGGCAACTTGCTCTGCATGTTCAGCAATGTAAAATTTTGCACTTCATAAAATGAATAAATGTAGTATCCTATGATTATAATGTCAGTGAGTCACTGTTGGAATTGGCAACTCATACAAATACCTGAGCAGTAGTGAGATGGATGGAGCTCCCAGGACACTTTTGATATCAAATTAATATGAAAATTTAATTCAATTGTTCAACTAATTATTCCCACCCCCAGATGACGTGCTGTGTTTTCCCCAGATGACAGATGAGTCACAGCCCCCTACCCCCTTCCCTGCTTACCATATTGGCGAGAATTCCAAATTTTGATGGGAATTTTGAATTTTTGTGGGAATTTTGAATTTTGGTGGTTATTTTGAATTTTGGTGGTAAATTAAAATAATGGTGGGAATTTCAAAAATGGCAGGAATTTCTTTGTCCTAGGGCTCTGCTGACATCCCACCCACACTTCCACTCACAGTTAATGGCAGGAGATCCAAAATTATGGTGCCATTTTGGTGATTTTCTACCAGGTTTCAAGACAAAGTTGCATTGTGGGAACTAGTATAAGCATCTCAGATTGAAGTCCACACTATACTTTGAGCGTCTGTAAAGGATCCTCAGTGTTGGAAGTTTTGAATTCATTTGAATATAGCAATTTTATTTATTTATTTTTCTTTTATTTATTTATTTATTTTTCTTGCAATAGCATTCTGATCCATATTATGTACCAAGTGGAATCAGCTCCACATTTATTAATTTATTTGGTATAAATCAGTCAATTGCTTAGAAAGATGTATGAAATGCACCAATGTCCCAAGAGACAGTACACCAGTCTCTCATCTTCATTCTAGCTGCTTTATAAGCAAGTCAAGGGACGGATATATATTGACGATACCTTCATAGTGAGGAACAGCTCAGTCTTTTAATAGGACACAAGAACAGTGTAAAAGGCAGCAGTTTTATTGTTTAAAGTTTGTTACCATACTGATTGGTGTAGAAAATTTGCAGGATGGTTGTACGTCTGATGTTGGACATATAGGCCCTGCATTAGAGTATTAAAGAATGTTGCATTCCTCCACTTTAGTTGTTTTATAAGCAGGACAAAGGGCAGATATGCATCAATGATAAGTTCATAGTGAGTAACACCTTGGTCATTTCCTAGGACACCATAATAATGTAGGAGCATTTGATGTGGGACTGGCTGGCATTGAAATTACGAAACAATTGTTAAAATTGCTAAATTTGATCTCACTACCAACAGCAATGCTTATTACAGTACATTGTTCCATATCAATGTTGTTTTTTCCATCCCATCAGTCCACAGTACACTGTTGATTACCACATAATGATTAGCTGACACCACTTGTTTGACATTGAAACAGCCTTGGTGGAACACTGGACATCTGCTACTTGTCACTGTAGATTTTAGAATTATAGACAATAGCATACATCCTCCTGCCTTGTTGGACCAATTTTATTATTGTCTCTCTCTAACTTAGTCAGATAACTTTAAATTTGAGTTCATGTGTGGACACCTGTAGGATGAAACTGCAGTGTGAATTCGTACATTAATTGGCACTTCTACAGCCTAATAAGAGTTTAGGCGAGTATTCCTATCAGTTTCCTGATCAGCAAGAGCACAAGATAGAGTTAAAGATGATATATCAACAATGCAAAGGTTTCAACATTTCTTGGTTTTACAGCCCACCCCAATTTTCTGAAGTGATGTTGCAAAGGAATCAATTCCTACACAACCCTTTCTGTCCTGGTGAGTTTATCCACATCTTCTTGATGAAACTACTCAGTCACTTATGCCAGATCATTCTGGTTGATTGAGTGAAAGATGACATAGAAGCTATTTAATCCATTTTGCAAGAGTTGGAATAGGACATAGGGGAGCAAGACTAACATAATTTACAAATGTCTTATAATGTCCACCCCTGGTAGCTGAGTGGTCAACATGACAGAATGTCATACATAACAGCCCGGATTCGATTCCTGGCTGGTTCAGAAATTTTCTGCACTCAGGGACTGGGTGTTGTGTTGTCCTTATCATCATCATCATTTCATCCCCATCGACACGCAAGTCACCAAAGTGGTGTCAACTCAAAAGACTTGCACCAGGTGAACGGTGTACCCGACAGGAGGCCCTAGCCACACGTCATTTCCATTTCAGATGTCTTATAATAATAATTTAAATCCATGGCCCTACAAAAGGAAGAATAGAGATAAAACAGAAATTGATACACAGAATCATAGTTCTGTGAATGAGAGCAGGAGATCAGTGGGTAATGGATCTAGTGGGAATAAAGAAGCTGAAGATAAAACTGGAATCCAAAGTTTCAGTTGGAACACATTAATAGGAGACATGAAACTTATTTGGAAATGCCAGTTACAGAAATGATTTTTGGGAGCTGGAGAGAAATCAACGTGTAAGGAATCAGGCTGATTAAGGTTAAGGGAAAGGAATAATTTGGACAGGAGGCATCCTTGCAACCCAGGTTAAGCCATTGAAAATAGATCAGGACCCTTGAGACACCCCCCCCCCCCCCCCCTCAGAATCAGGTATCATCATAGAAGTTAGATCTCCTGATCCCAGGAATAATAATGAGATAAGAAATCCCACTCCACAAGACTGACACTTAAAATCCTGCAGCTGCATTGAGTGCTGCCAATCCTGTGAGGGATCCTTATGTTGTAGTTAAGGTGATATGTTATGAAGACATGAGAGAGATTTTACTTTGTGAAAGCATTAACATAGTGATTATGTCCATAAGCCCTGTGCTTCACTTAGAAGTAAGTGGTTTATTACAACATGTGTACTTGATACTGGAAGAAAAGTGTCAGTAATGTATGAAACAGTGCATAGCAAGTACAGTAGAGGAGGTTCATAGCCAACTCCATCTTTGAAATGAACAAAAAACAGGGCAGCTCTTCCAGGAATAAATGACAATGTAAGAAAACAAAGAGGCATTAATTCTGATGTCAGGGTAAACAGTTGTTGGCAAGCATTGTGATAATTCTGAACTTGTTAGTAGATTCCATCTTAGGAGTGTGCTTCTTATCTAAGCAACAAGAAATTATGGGCTTTGGTAGTGACGTAATTTTGGCTTATAAAGGGTCAGTTTCCAAGTTGTAATCTGATGAACATGGAGAACACAGGAGAAAATAATATATCTGATTGTCTTAAACCTCTAGCTATCACTTAAGTGTACGTACATGGTAGAAGAGCAGCTGTTGACTTCCATTCTGTTAAGTGACAGTTGTAAGGACTATATCATTAAAGAAGAAATTTTGAATAAGACCAGTTCTGCAGAACATACTGATGCTATAAAAAGAAATTTATAAGAGATTTTATGTCACCATTTGATAGCATTTTATGACTGCCCTGCAACTATTTGTATCAATTCAAGATTAACTAATTTAAAAGGTCTGTGGAATCAATTCGTTAGTATTTGAAGTGGTTTACGAAATATATCCAGCGGTAATGTTAGGTGACTCACCCTGTATATGCTTCAAAGTGGCATTCGTAATGACGGGTACATTCCAAGCAAAAAGCTGTTATTCAGTTCCTTTTGGTAGAAAAACGGGGCACCACAGATATTCACAGGTGCTGGCAGTAAAGAAAAGCACTGGGAGGCACCGGGCAAGGCATCTGTCATCATCACAACAAGGTTGCACAAACTTGTCTGATCTCCCTTGTGCCAGCCAGCTGCACACAGCTGTGACTCTGGCAAAGTTGGAACATGCAGTCAGTCTCAACTGATGTGATCAACAGATGATAATCAGACACTTCACAGCTCAGCTGGTCATCTCTGTCAGTAGTGCTGACACACACTTTCACCAGTTTGGGGTACTCAAAGGTGTTTGCCCACTGGGCTTCTCACCGCCTAACAGAAAACCATAAAGAGTGACAATGGACCATCTGTGCACAATTGCTTGCATGTTACAACAATGATGAAACATGGATTTATTGTACGGAACCAGCAAAAAAAAAAAAAAAAAAAAAAAAAAAAAACGCAATCCATGGAGTGGTGCCACACCACCTCTCCTCCGAAGAAAAAGTTCAAAGCCACATCCTGAACCAGTAAAGTTATGATGATGGTCATCTGGGACTCTGAGGGGCTCACTCTGTTTGACATATTCCATAATGGTACAACAATCATTGTGCTACCCTCTGGAAATTAAAGAAATTTCTTCAGTGTGTTTGTCATCACAAAAATGCAAATGAACTTCTCCTTTTCCATGGCAACACAAGACTTCACATGAAGCTGTATATCTGGAAGCAGCTCACAAAACTTTATTGCACTGCTCTTCCTCATTCACCCTACATGTCATCACATCTTCTGACTTCCATCTGTTTGGTCTAATGAAGGATACACTCCATGGAAAGCAAAACACAGATGATGGAGAGGTTGTTGATGCAGCAGTATGATGGCTCCAGCATTGGCCAGTAGAATTGTACACATGCGGGCAAGTAAGCCCTTTCAGTAAGGTGACATAAGTATGTCATTTGAACAGAGATTACATTGAAAAATAGGATTTTGTAGCCAAAAAAAATGGTGTACTGGAATCCTGAAGAAAACCAATCTGCTCTCAGAAAGAAATATGTTGCATTAATTATTGAATGCCCCTCATATGTTGGTAATGTTCCAATTATGGAAGAAGGTTTTGAATATCACAACAAAGTTCTGAATGGACTTTTCAGTATTATTAGGAATGTGGAGTAAGAATTAGCCTAACCAAGCCAGAACCTGAGAGAAACCAAGTCAAATTTCTTAAGCATATAATTACAGCAAATGGGATTTTGAACAATCCAGCGAGGATTCAAGCTATTCAAGGTTTCCTGTTAATCAAAACAAAAAAAAAGCCAATGTGTTTCTGGTGCCAGTAGACTTTTTATGAAAGGTTTATAAATTTACCTGTTATAGCCACTACATACTTGTGTGTACCTACAGCTAAAAAAAGAAGAAAAAACCAGTTGAATCTGGAATGAACATGCTCAATCTGAATTGTTGTTGTTGTTGTTGTGGTCTTCAGTCCTGAGACTGGTTTGATGCAGCTCTCCATGCTACTCTATCCTGTGCAAGCTTCTTCATCTCCCAGTACCAACTGCAACCTACATCCTTCTGAATCTGCTTAGTGTACTCATCTCTCGGTCTCCCTCTACGATTTTTACCCTCCACACTGCCCTCCAATGCTAAATTTGTGATCCCTTGATGCCTCAAAACATGTCCTACCAACCGATCCCTTCTTCTAGTCAAGTTGTGCCACAAACTTCTCTTCTCCCCAATCCTATTCAATACCTCCTCATTAGTTACGTGATCTATCCACCTTATCTTCAGTATTCTTCTGTAGCACCACATTTCGAAAGCTTCTATTCTCTTCTTGTCCAAACTAGTTATCGTCCATGTTTCACTTCCATACATGGCTACACTCCAAACAAATATTTTCAGAAATGACTTCCTGACACTTAAATCTATATTCGATGTTAACAAATTTCTCTTCTTCAGAAACGCTTTCCTTGCCATTGCCAGTCTACATTTTATATCCTCTCTACTTCGACCATCATCAGTTATTTTACTTCCTAAATAGCAAAACTCCTTTACTACTTTAAGTGTCTCATTTCCTAATCTAATTCCCTCAGCATCACCCGATTTAATTGGACTACATTCCATTATCCTCGTTTTGCTTTTGTTGATGTTCATCTTATATCCTGCTTTCAAGACACTGTCCATTCCGTTCAACTGCTCTTCCAAGTCCTTTGCCGTCTCTGACAGAATTACAATGTCATCGGCGAACCTCAAAGTTTTTACTTCGTCTCCATGAATTTTAATACCTACTCCAAATTTTTCTTTTGTTTCCTTTACTGCTTGCTCAATATACAGATTGAATAACATCGGGGAGAGGCTACAACCCTGTCTCACTCCTTTCCCAACCACTGCTTCCCTTTCATGCCCCTCGACTCTTATGACTGCCATCTGGTTTCTGTACAAATTGTAAATAGCCTTTCGATCCCTGTATTTTACCCCTGCCACCTTTAGAATTTGAAAAAGAGTATTCCAGTCAACATTGTCAAAAGCTTTCTCTAAGTCTACAAATGCTAGAAACGTAGGTTTGCCTTTTCTTAATCTTTCTTCTAAGATAAGTCGTAAGGTCAGTATTGCCTCACGTGTTCCAACATTTCAACAGAATCCAAACTGATCCTCCCCGAGGTTCCGCATCTACCAGTTTTTCCATTCGTCTGTAAAGAATTCGCGTTAGTATTTTGCAGCTGTGACTTATTAAACTGATAGTTCGGTAATTTTCACATCTGTCAGCACCTGCTTTCTTTGGAATTGGAATTATTATATTCTTCTTGAAGTCTGAGGGTATTTGGCCTGTCTCATACATCTTGCTCACCAGCTGGTAGAGTTTTGTCATGACTGGCTCTCCCAAGGCCGTCAGTAGTTCTAATAGAATGTTGTCTACTCCGGGGGCCTTGTTCCGACTCAGGTCTTTCAGTGCTCTGTCAAACTCTTCACGCAATATCGTATCACCCATTTCGTCTTCATCTACATCCTCTTCCATTTCCATAATATTGTCCTCAAGTACATCACCCTTGTATAAACCTTCTATATACTCCTTCCACCTTTCTGCCTTCCCTTCTTTGCTTAGAACTGGGTTGCCATCTGAGCTCTTGATATTCATACACGTGGTTCTCTTCTCTCCAAAGGTCTCTTTAATTTTCCTGTAGGCAGTATCTATCTTACCCCTAGTGAGATAAGCCTCTACATCCTTACATTTATCCTCTAGCCATCCCTGTTTAGCCATTTTGCACTTCCTCTCGATCTCATTTTTGAGACGTTTGTATTCCTTTTTGCCTGCTTCATTTACTGCATTTTTATATTTTCTCCTTTCATCAATTAAATTCAATATTTCTTCTGTTACCCAAGGATTTCTAGCAGCCCTCGTCTTTTTACCTAATTGATCCTCTGCTGCCTTCACTACTTCATCCCTCAGAGCTACCCATTCTTCTTCTACTGTATTTCTTTCCCCTATTCCTGTCAATTGTTCCCTTATGCTCTCCCTGAAACTCTGTACAACCTCTGGTTCTTTCAGTTTATCCAGGTCCCATCTCCTTAATTTCCCACATTTTTGCAGTTTCTTCAGTTTTAATCTACAGGTCATAACCAATAGATTGTGGTCAGAGTCCACATCTGCCCCTGGAAATGTCTTACAGCTTAAAACCTGGTTCCTAAATCTCTGTCTTACCATTATATAATCTATCTGATACCTTTTAGTATCTCCAGGGTTCTTCCACGTATACAACCTTCTTTCATGATTCTTAAACCAAGTGTTACCTATGACTAAGTTGTGCTCTGTACAAAATTCTACTAGGCGGCTTCCTCTTTCATTTCTTAGCCCCAATCCATATTCACCTACTATGTTTCCTTCTCTCCCTTTTCCTACACTCGAATTCCAGTCACCCATTACTATTAAATTTTCGTCTCCCTTCACTATCTGAATAATTTCTTTTATTTCATCGTACATTTCTTCAATTTCTTCGTCATCTGCAGAGCTAGTTGGCATATAAAATTGTACTACTGTAGTAGGTGTGGGCTTCGTATCTATCTTGGCAACAATAATGCGTTCACTATGCTGTTTGTAGTAGCTTACCCGCATTCCTATTTTCCTATTCATTATTAAACCTACTCCTGCATTACCCCTATTTGATTTTGTGTTTATAACCCTGTAATCACCTGACCAGAAGTCTTGTTCCTCCTGCCACCGAACTTCACTAATTCCCACTATATCTAACTTTAACCTATCCATTTCCCGTTTTAAATTTTCTAACCTACCTGCCCGATTAAGGGATCTGACATTCCACGCTCCGATCCGTAGAACGCCAGTTTTCTTTCTCCTGATAACGACATCCTCCTGAGTAGTCCCCGCCCGGAGATCCGAATGGGGGACTATTTTACCTCCGGAATATTTTACCCAAGAGGATGCCATCATCATTTAATCATACAGTAAAGCTGCATGTCCTCGGGAAAAATTACGGCTGTAGTTTCCCCTTGCTTTCAGCCGTTCGCAGTACCAGCACAGCAACGCCGTTTTGGTTAATGTTGCAAGGCCAGATCAGTCAATCATCCAGACTGTTGCCCCTGCAACTACTGAAAAGGCTGCTGCCCCTCTTCAGGAACCACACGTTTGTCTGGCCTCTCAACAGATACCCCTCCGTTGTGGTTGCACCTACGGTACGGCCATCTGTATCGCTGAGGCACGCAAGCCTCCCCACCAACGGCCAGGTCCATGGTTCATGGGGGAAGCAATAAAAAAGACTCTAGTAGACACTCATCTACCACCACATTTGGACATAACTCAGGACCACTACTTGTGCATGGACAGTTGTCAAGTAGGCTTAGGGGCAGAGTTATTTCAGGAAGTTGAAGAAAACAGAATAGAGAAACACTGTATGATTGTATTAGCAAACTGATTTCAAGTAGGAACATAACTATTCACTACAGAGTTAGAAACATTGGCAATTGTACAGAGTACGGTCATCCTGCAGACATCTATTTAAGGATCTAGGGATCCTCACTATATATATATATATATATATATATATATATATATATATATATATATATATATATATATATATATATATAAAGATTCCAAGACTTACCAAGCGGGAAAGCGCCGGCAGACAGGCACATGAACAAAACACACAAACACACACACAGAATTACGAGCTTTCGCAACTGGCAGTTGCTTCGTCAGGAAAGAGGGAAGGAGAGGGAAAAATGAAAGGATGTGGGTCTCCCTTAAAACCCACATCCTTTCATTTTTCCCTCTCCTTCCCTCTTTCCTGACGAAGCAACTGCCAGTTGCGAAAGCTCGTAATTCTGTGTGTGTGTTTGTGTGTTTTGTTCATGTGCCTGTCTGCCGGCGCTTTCCCGCTTGGTAAGTCTTGGAATCTTTGTTTTCAATATATTTTTCCCATTTATATATATATATATATATATATATATATATATATATATATATATATATATATATATATATTAAAAACAAAGATTACAAGACTTACCAAGTGGGAAAGCACCGGCAGACAGGCACAATGAACAAAACACACAAACACACACACAGAATTACTAGCTTTCGCAACCGATGGTTGCTTCTTCAGGAAGGAGAGGGAAAGACGAAAGGATGTGGGTTTTAAGGGAGAGGGTAAGGAGTCATTCCAATCCCGGGAGCGGAAAGACTTCCCTTAGGGGGAAAAAAGGACAGGTGTACACATATTTCAATATGTCTGCTTGTGTCTGTGTATGTGCGGATGGATATATGTGTGTGTGTGAGTGTACACCTGTCCTTTTTTTCCCCTAAGGGAAGTCTTTCCGCTCCCGGGATTGGAATGACTCCTTACACTCTCCCTTAAAACCCACATCCTTTCGTCTTTCCCTCTCCTTCCTGAAGAAGCAACCATCGGTTGCGAAAGCTAGTAATTCTGTGTGTGTGTTTGTGTGTTTTGTTCATTGTGCCTGTCTGCCGGCGCTTTCCCGCTTGGTAAGTCTTGGAATCTTTGTTTTTAATATATTTTTCCCATGTGGAAGTTCCTTTCTATTTTATTTACATATATTCACTTATGAAATTTGTTGTTAATAATCCAACCCAGTTCAAAAGTAATAGCAGTGTGCATAGCTATGACACCAGGAGAAAGGATGATCTTCACTATGCAGGGTTAAATCTGACTTTGGCACAGAAAGGTGTAAATTATGCTGCCACGAAAGTCTTTGGTCACCTACCAAACAGCAACAAAAGCCTGACAAATAGCCAACTAACATTTAAAAATAAATTAAAAGAATTTCTAGATGACAACTCCTTCTACTCATTGGCTGAATATTTAGATATAAATTAAGGGGGGAAAAAAACTTAAACATTAGTGTCATGCAATATTTTGTGTAATGTAGTATCTTGTACAGACATCTTATTAACCTCACACATTCCACATCATTCCGAAGTGTCGTATTCATGATCTATGGAACAAGTAGTAATCTAATCTTTGAGAAATTTGGCTGTTATTTGTCTGGGCAAATGACCAAGTCAGAACATAATTACTCAGTAACAGAGATGGAAACCTTTCCAATCGTATGGAGTTTCCAAATTTGTGATTTATTTATTTCACCAAATGGCCAAAATTTTTATTGATCATAGAGCATTATAGTTCCTAATGAATGTGAAAGTAACACACAGTCAATTGGCCGAGCAGGCATTGAGCTTGCAAAAGTCTGATTACAAAATAATTTCCCTTCCTATTTAGGTAACATAGTTAATGCTCTTTCAAGATCTCATATAGAACTCCATATTCAGGCTAAGGAGAATTTAAAGACCAACAGCTTCAGTATTATATATTTTATCACATCCTCACTAGAAAATATAACAAAGGAACAGGACAAAGACCCACAATGCAAGGAAATCAAAGAGAAATGGAGAAATCCAAGTAATGTTGCTATTCATTTATATTATCTTGTTAAAGACAGTATTTTGTTCAAAACAAAAGGTGGAGATTGTGATCAGTGGATTGTATGCACTCCATATGAATTATTTAACAAATTAATTTGGTGTATTCATTTAAGGTAGGGCCATTATTGGCCAAGGATGAGTTTCCACAAACTACATGAGACGTCCTATTTCTTTCAATATGAACAAACGTATTCATAATATTTTGAGGACATGTAAACTTTGTCATAAACCTAAACCATCAACAGTTTTGCTGTTTTGCTTCTCTGTTTTCCATTAAATTCTCTCAATTAAAAGAACTTGCAACAGTTCATTTATTTGACCTGTTACCAAAAACCAATACAGGTAATAGTTTTTGGTGCAATAGAGTTATTATCTAAATTTCTTCTACTCATTCTGCACAGGAAAGCCACTAGTAATGTCATAAAATATGCTTTGTTTATCATTTTATACTTTAGGCTGAACACGTAGATGAGGTGTTGTCAGATAATGACCCTTAATTTTGGTCAGTTACATAGAAGTATGCTCTGACATAACATAAAATTAAACCAGACTCCGTTTCACTTTATTATCCAGCAACTAATTAATGAGTTATGATTAAACATCCTTACCATCAATACTACTATCCCAAAATCAACCTTTTGGGTGGTAAGATTAGGAAAACAATACTATTTCCTCCCATTAATAAAATTTGACTTAGTGAAATGGTGCAATTAGCACTTGGCAAATACTATGAATACCACAGAATGACATAAGAAGTATGGCAAATGCAGGTGGACTGAGAAGGCAGTTGCAGTTGGACGAAAAGTATTAATGAAATCTCAGAAGTTATCCAGTAAATAACATATTTTAAATTTTTTTTTGTCAGTGCACCTTGGTCCATATAGAGTAAAGTGTCTACAACACCAAAATGCATTAACAGTTTAAACCTTAAAATGCAAAGAGAGTTATAGGATTCAACACACAGGTAATATAGAATTGTTCAAGCACAAGACAGTACTTCCCTTTGGGAAACTGATAATTGGATAATGACACAGAATTGATCTAAAGGATGGTGACATGACATGATGTTGACCTGATGTGAGATGATTTTTTGATTAGATTAGTAGATTAGATTAGTTTTTTGTTCCATAGATCCATGCTGAGGAGATCCTCGTGGCCACGTGGATGTGGAACAAGTCAATTTAAAAAAAAAAAAAAAAAAGAAAAAAAGAAAACTGTAATAACAATACTAATAGTATGAATATATACAATACATACATCATTTGTTTCTATTAAAAAATTCGTCAATGGAATAGAAGGAGTTGGCCACTGGTAAGCATTTCAGGCTCCTTTTAAAATGATCTTTATTTGTAACTAAATTTTTTATGTTTGCTGGCAAATTATTGAAGTTGAGTGTTCCTGAGTAGTGGACCCCTTTTTGAACTAAAGTAAGTGCTTTTAAGTCCTTGTGCAGATCAGTTTTGTTCCTGGTATTGTATGTACGAAATGAGCTGTTTGTTGGAAAATGAGATATATTATTTAGGACAAATTTCATTAAGGAGTAAGTATACTGAGTGGCAGTAGTTAGTATACCTAGTTCTTTGAAGAGGTTTGTACAGGATATCCATGAATTTACTCCACAAATAATACATATACACGCTTTTGGACTGTGAAAACTTTTGTTTGACTTAAAGAGTTACCCCAAAATATTGTACCACATGACATTATGAAATGAAAGTAGGCAAAGAATGCAAGCTTTTTCATTTTTATGTCACCTATGTCTGCTAGCACTCGAATTGCAAATACAGATTTGTTAAGGCATTTGTGCAGTTCTGTGGTGTGTTCCTCCAACTGAATTTATTATCAAGTTTTAATCCCAGGAATTTAAGACAGTCAACCTCTTCTATCTGCTCTTCTTCATACTTTATGCATATGCTGGGTGGAAACCTATTACAGGTTCTGAATTGCATATAGTGAGTCTTTTTGAAGTTTAATGTCAGTGAGTTGGCTTTAAACCATTTATTAATATCCATGAAAACATCATTAGCAGATCTTTCTAGAACTACACTCAACATACTATTTATTGCAATACTTGTGACATCTGCAAACAAAACGAATTCTGCTTCTGGCAGTGTGACTGATGAGAGATCATTAATGTACACAAGAAAAAGCAATGGCCCCTAAGATGGATCCTTGCAGGACACCACATGTAATTTCTTCCCATTCTGATGATGACTGATGACTTAATTCACTAGTCCCTTGCACTGACTCCCTTTGTTTCCTGTTAGTGGGGTATGACTTGAACTATTTTGCAGCACTGCCCGTGACACCGTAGAACTCTAATTTATTTAAAAGGATGTTGTGGTTCACACAATCAAATGCCTTTGACAAATCACAGAAAATACCTGCTGCTTGTAATTTGTTATTTAATGAATTAAGTACATTTTTAATGTAGGTGTAAATAGCCTTCTTGATATCAGAACCCTTCAGAAATACAAACTGTGTTCTTCATAGTATGTTATTTGTGGTCAGATGGTTGAGACGCTGCCTGTACATTACTTTTTCTAAAAATTTTGAGAATGCTGGCAAAAGTGAAATAGGTCTGTAGTTTGATGGTATCTCTTTATTCCCTTTCTTCCATAGAGGCTTAACATCTGCATATTTTAGCCAGTCAGGAAACGTCCACATTTATAATTGACTGGTTACACAAGTAACTTAGAATTGTACTAAACTCACAAGAACATGCCTCAATTAACTTTGTTAATATTTCACCATAAATACTAGAATGCTTTGTTTTTTAAAGATTTTATTATGGACGTTATTTCTTTTGGTGAAGTGAGTGACTTATTAATGTATCTGAAGCTACTTGTAAAGGCTAGTTTCAGATATTCAAGGGCATTATTTACTGATCCTGACAATCCCATTCTATCAGTAATGGATATAAAGTACTTGTTAAATAGATTTGCCACACTATGCCCATCGGTTGCTAATGTGTCATCTACCCTTAATGTTATTTGCTCCTGTTCCTTTCTGGTTCTACCAGACTCCTCTTTCACTATATCCCACATTGTTCTTATTTTGTTCCCTGAATTGCTATCCTCTTCTCATAGTGCATTTGTTTAGATGTCTGAATTACTTTTTTTAATATTTTACAGTATTCCTTGTATTTAGCTAAATCATCAGCATTGGAGCTATTCTTGGTCAACAGATACATTTTCCTTTTTGTCTTACTGGAAATCTTTATTCCTTGTGTAATCCATGGTTTTATTATAGACTTCTGTTTAATTTGAGTAACTTTTAGAGGAAAACAGTTTTCAAACATGGTTGACATTGTTCATGAATGTGTTATATTTTTCAGTCATGTCATCAGCACTATAAACATCTTTCCAGTTCATATCTTTGAGCAGTTTTCTAAAACACTCAATTTTTGGTTGATTGACTACTCTCCTGTACTCAGATTTAGCAGCCTTGATAATCTGATTAGAATTTATATCTAAAACAAGGAGCTGCATGTCATGATCTGATAGTCTATTTATTACAGGTTTTATGATATGATTTTGTTCCTTTGATTTGTCTATAAAAATGTTATCAATGTCTGTCCTTGGGGATTTAATGATCCTAGTTGGAAAGTTTACAGTGTGAGTTAGATTGCTATACAACATTAGTAACTGCAGTAAATGTTTACTGGAAGATTGCATTAGCAAATCTGTATTAAAGTCACCAGCAATCATAAAGTCTTTGTTTTTTCCTGTTAAATAACCCAAGAGAGCTTCTAGATTATTTATGAATAGATTTCTGTTTCTTGCAGGTGTTCAGTAAATAATTAATATTATATAGGATCTGTTATGGAACTCTACTTCTGTTGCACATGCTTCTAGATGCTGCTCTAAACAGAATTTATTAATGTCAATTTTCTTGAATTTATGGCAGTTTTAAATAAATGTGGCAACTCCTCCTCCATCCATATCTACTCTGCAGAAGTAGGAAGCTAGCTTAAATCCTGAAATGTCTAAAATATCTATACCAGTGGTCACTTGATGTTCAGAGAGGCAGATTATGTCAATTTGGTTAGATGAATTCATTTCATCAATACAAATGAGTAGTTCATCAACTTTATTTCTGAGTCCCAGAATGTTCTAGTGTAATAAAGATAACTGATACTACATACTAATGGGATGTAATGATTATCTGAAATAACGGTATTACAATAAAATGAGAAGATGTGATAATGAAATCAAATGATATGATGATAGATTACTACAGACAGAATAATTAACTGGAAATAAAACAGATGATGAGTTGATGATATTTTTAATTAGTGAATACTTTTAAATTAATAGTTATTTATTTCAGCTCTAGGTATAGGTTCAGCAGAGATTTTTTATACATGATTTGGAAGCAAGGGAAGAGAAAATCATAAAAAGGATAAAATAAAAGATGGCCACCATTTATAGTGTGGTGAAGAAGACACATGCAACACCTGTGCAAAGATGAAATTTTTCCTTTCCAGAATTAAAAGAGCTTCAGCCAACTACAGCTTATTTCTGTCCACTAAAGAGATTCAATGAAGTAGTTAGGCAATAGCTTTTCATTTTTAAGCTCAAACACCCTGAACTGAAAAATCTAAGTCAGTATAAAGAATTGTAATGAAATTCAAAGAGTAAAAAAGATTGTCCATTAGCTCATCACCACAAATAGTACTGCACTTCACTGAGCATTCACAGATGTTCTTCTGGTGGCGTCCACAGTGTGAATTTATAGTTTTAAGTAATGTTTTACAGGTTACAAGCACTGCTTATGAATTGGGGAATCAAACTCACATGAAAAATTGTATAATTACGATTACCGCAACAAAAAATTAAAAATTATGGATTGTCCTTCACTGCTGTTTGTCTGTTAACAGCAAATCATGTATTGTTACACACTAAATCAATTAGACACTGAGCCACCTTAAATGATGCTCTATTTTTGATTAATGACATCTGATGTGAATAGTATTGTGAATATAGAAAGCAGTAGTAAATCTTGTACGGATAATAGAATCAGTTGTAGACAGAAGGATATGACTTTAGAAACAGTGGAGCAGGTAGATATTAGTCATAAGCGATGTGATTACTGGCCAGAAGAATAACCTGTAGATGTAAAGAAAAGAGTGCACTCAACCCAAATTAATTATTTTTTGAGTCTATTAATTAAAAATGCCTAGGATGCTGTACTGATCGGTACAATATCATGAACATAAATGAGTGATAATCAGTTTCTGATTTACTATTTTTATTGTTCTAGAGTATGTAGTTAGATAAGCTTTGATTATACTACTAAGTAATTTTTGATGAATAAATCTCTGAATAATAATAACTAAATAATGAAAGGCTATGGTATCTTAACCAATTAATGTATTCTGTAATGGTAATGGATAAAAGTGTAAATTTTGACTATGTTATATCCAGTAAGATTGTGTTGTATCTTGACTAGGTACAAAGTGAATTCTTGTTTCTTACCAGCCTTAAAGTTCCAGCCCTATTATTTAAAGATGAATTTATAACTGAATGTGTTCTATGGAACATATTTTCCTGCTAATTACTCTTTTGTTAATTTCTGAGGATATGTACATAAGAATAAATGTCATTGCAGCAACTAAATTCACTAAAAGGTATATTTAACATATGAAGAGAGATATATTTAACAATCTTGAAATGTATATTTTTGTGTGGTGTGAGTAAGGCTGTAGTGGTAAACATGATGGAGTGATCAGTATTAGATATGCCTAGCAGCATATTACATGTATGTTGGTGTCAGTTGCTTGGTGTCGAGTGTGTTGACCTGGAAGAAGCAGAAAGTAAGGTTATTTGATAACAGGCATGTAATGGCCACAAAATAAGAAGCTGCTGATGATTTTGAAGCTGGTGTTCTGAATGGCCATTTACGAATTCTCAGAAGCAGTTCTGATTTACAGAATATTTATTCAGGAGGCTTCTTTGCTATAGCTGCAGCACAATGGTGCAAGATGAGCTGACTGTTTCATTCTTGTTCTATGTGTACACCTTCCTCAGTGCCTTATAACTAACTGGTACTGTTTGTTATATGAAGCCTAATCATGGAGTAAGCAAATTTCATGCTGTGTCTTCACTGTCAAATGCAGTTTCTTAATGAGAGTTTCTTATGGAGTTCTTTCATTCAGCAGTTCAACTGAGAGAATCGTAGTCATTAATATATAAACTAAATATGACTTATTATCTGTGTCAGAAGGTTGTCACCTTATTTCAAGGGATTAGTGGATGGTACAAAATCTTTCTTCTAAGGCCATTATATGGGAAGCAGATTGCAAAGCTCGGTTCAACTGAAGCTTGATTTAAATCATGTGAGGTACTTTGCAACATTTTTTTATGTTTAACAAACAGACTGTATTCGAATTCTTTATTTATGGCTCAATATGCCCTCCTTACTCATGTATTGGATTAAGTAGAATAAGGGCTTCTGCATAAATTCAGTACCCTAATCCTGGGCTGATATATATGTTTTGAACTGGCTAAGGTAAGCAACAAATTAACTAAGCACACAAATATATGTACACTTTGGATTATTAGTCCTATTGTATCCATTCCATGTTTTTTAATTGCTCACTATATTTTTGTGTAATGTCCTTAGTGGCTATTTAGTTTTATATGATAGTTGGTCCCTTCAGAAATTTGGAGTTGCAGGAAGTGTGGTCTAGCTACCTGAAATAAAATGAAATGCTGAAATTGTCATCATATGAACAGTCAGTAATGATACAGACAAAAGTCACAGTTGTGAAACCAATAATGAAGTGGCTGAGCTCCTGTCAAAGAAGAGAATTTATAACGAGTTATATCTCAATATTAAGCTCCCACAAAAAGAATTTGCATCTAAATGGAATCAAGAATAATGACTGAAGGGTAAGAACAGATGGATCACATCAAAACTCATTCAGCAAAGGCACTACATGGAGATACAACCTACCACCTTGTCCCACACCTGGTTTATAGTTTCCAATTGTCCAAGACATATCACCTCAACAATTTTCAGGTTGGTATTTAGACATGTGTGCTTTCCGTTCATCTACATACAAACAACATCTGTACAACACTGCTTTGTGACACTGATAATGAAGCGATGTAGATAAAAACAATTTGTTGTTCTTTCACAGCAAACATGAAGTTATGAGGAAAACATTTATGCAGCAGTTAAGTTCATCATACGTCCAGTTACCAAAGAACATTATTTCAGTATTCACTGACAAGAAGAATGTGCATGTTCTTATTTTAAACACTGAATTAATATTGAAAAGCAGTTTCAATATTTGAATTTGAGAGTAATTTTATTTATACCTATGATATCTTTGCCATATTATTCAGTACTGTTTAAATCTCTGTTTAATATGATTTGTGTTTTAATGTCTATATTGAACATTCTAGTTGCTTCTGAAGACTTGTTCTTAAAAATTTAATATAATTAATTTTAAATGCAAGAGTGATTATTGTAGCTATCAAAAATAAAATAGGATGATTGTCAGATATGGATGAAATGATGAAAAACTGAAATTAACTACATGATTAACAATGATCAATGCCTGGGTTAATTTTACATCCCATTCGTGGGTTCCTTGGTGCAGTGTGTTCATGGAGCCCCCATAAATCCCCCACACAAAGAATAGCAGCTTATCAGTGTCAACTAATATTTCCAATTTGACAGAGTGTTGTTGAGCACTGCATCCCATACTACCCCTGGTGCAATATAACAGTGTATGGCATGCTGAGTGTATGTTTCCTATCATTCATTTTGGAATTGTTCAGAAACATCCACAGGGATGTGTAAGTCTGTGTTCATTTCTTATTAAATTCCAGTCACATTCACTACTTGTGTTCATACTTTTATGGCATCATCTGTGAGCTTAACGGAAAACAAAGGCAGGCAGTCGGTTACTGGAGAGATTCCCCTGGAAATCCAGATAGTTTTGGGGAAAACCCCTTTAGGTGTTATTAATTGGAATTTTCAGCTCAAGAGAGATGAATATCCTCTTGGTGCAAAATATCAAGCAGTTTCCTAGTGGTTGCTGCATGGGTCTAGAACCAGAGTGTAATATTTTTCTAACCTTTATTTGGAAAACATATGTTCCATCTGTGCTCCAACTAGGTCACTAAGTTTGGAAAATCTTTAATTATGCAGTTGGCATCAAACCAAACCAGGCTGTCGAGTAATACAGATTTGTGTGAGGGGCAGCTATATGGACTGGTTACATATAGAGCCCCCCCATGAACCATGGATTTTGCTGTTGGTGGGGAGGCTTGCGTGCCTCAACGATACAGATAGAAGTACCGTAGGTGCAACCACAATGCAGGGGTATCTGTTGAGAGGCCAGACAAATGTGTGGTTCCTGAAGAGGGGCAGCAGCCTTTTCAGTAGTTGCAGCGGCCACAGTCTGGATGATTGACTGATCTGTCCCTGTAACACTAAACAAAACGGCGTTGCTGTTGTGTTGCGAACGGCTGAAAGCAAGGGGAAACTACAGCTGTAATTTTTCCCGATGACATGCAACTTTACTGTATGATTAACTGATGATGGCGTCCTCTTGGGTAAAATATTCCAGAGCTAAAATAGTTCCCCATTTGGATCTCCAGGCAGGGACTACTCAAGAGGACTTCATTATCAGGAAAAAGAAAACTGGATCAGACCGGAGTGTGGAATGTCAGATCCCTTAATCGGCCAGGTCGCTTAGAAAATTGGAAAGGGAAATGGATAGGTTAAAGTTAGATATAGTGGGAACTAGTGACGTTTGATAGCAGGAGGAACAAGACTTTTGGTCAGGTGAATACAGGGATTTAAATACAAAATCAAATAGGGGTAATGTAGAAGAAGGTTTAATAATGAATAGGAAAATAGGAGTGTGGGTAAGCTACTACAAACAGCATAGTGAATGCATTATTGTGACCACGATAGACATGAAGCCCATGCCACCACAGTAGTACAAGTTTATATGCCAACTAGCTCTGCAGATGACAAAGAGAGTGATGAAATGGATGATGAGATAAAAGAAATTATTCTGGTAGTGAAGGGAGATGATAATTTAATAGTCATGGGTGACTGGAATTCGACAGTAGGAAAAGGAAGAGAAGAAACGCAGTAGGTGAATATGGATTGGAGCTAAGAAATGAAAGAGGAAGCCGCCTGGTAGACTTTTGCACAGAGCATAACTTAATCATAGCTAACACTTGGTTCAAGAATAATGAAAGAAGGTTGTAT
Organism: Schistocerca gregaria; assembly: GCF_023897955.1. NCBI lineage: Eukaryota > Metazoa > Arthropoda > Insecta > Orthoptera > Acrididae > Schistocerca > Schistocerca gregaria. Next base: position 386,790,731 of record NC_064927.1, read on the forward strand.
ACATGGAAGAATCCTGGAGATACTAGAAGGTTTCAGATAGATTATTTAATGGTAAGACAGAGATTTATGAACCAGATTTTAAATTGTAAGACACTTCCAGGGGCAGATGTAGACTCTGACCACAATCTATTGGTTATGAAATGTAGATTAAAACTGAAGAAGCTGCAAAAAGGTGGGAATTCAAGGAGATGGGACCTGGATAAACTGAAAGAACCAGAGGTTGTACAGAGTTTCAGGGAAAGCATAAGGGAACAATTGACAGGGATGGGGGAGAAAAATGCAGTAGAACAAGAACAGGTAGCTTAGAGGAATGAAATAGTGAAGGCAGCAGAGGATCAATTAGGTAAAAAGATGAGGGCTAGTAGAAATCCTTGGGTAACAGAAGAGATACTAATACTGAATTTAATTGATGAAAGGAGAAAATATAAAAATGCAGTAACTGAAGTGGGCAAAAAGGAATACAAACATCTCAAAAATGAGATCGACAGAAAGTGCAAAATGGCTAAGCAGGGATTACTAGAGGACAAATGTAAGGATGTAGAGACTTATCTCATGAGGGGTAAGATAGATACTGCCTACAGGAAAATTAAAGAGACCTTTGGAGAAAAGAGAACCACTTGCATGGATATCAAGAGTTCAGATGGAAACCCAGTTCTAAGCAAAGAAGGAAAAGTAGAAAGGTGGAAGGAGTATATAGAGGGTCTATACAGGGGCTATGTTCTTGAGGACAATATTATAGAAATGGAAGAGGATGTAGATGAAGATGAAATGGGAGATACAATACTGGGTGAAGAGTTCGACAGAGCACTGAAAGACCTAAGTCGAAATAAGGCCCCGGAAGTAGACAACATTCCATTAGAACCACTGACAGCCTTGGGAGAGCCAGTCCTGACAAAACTCTATCATCTCGTGAACAAGATCTATGAGACAGGCGACCCTCCCTCAGAAGAATATAATAATTCCAATTCCAAAGAAAGCAGGTGTTGACAGATGTGAAAATTACTGAACAATCAGTTTAATAAGTCACAGTTGCAAAATACTAATGTGAATTCTTTACAGAAAAATGGAAAAACAGGTAGAAGCCAACCTCGGGAAGATCAGTTTGGATTCTGTAGAAATTTTGGAACACATGAGGCAATACTGACCCTATGACTTATCTTAGAAGAAAGATTAAGGAAAGGCAAACCTACATTTCTAGCATTTGTGAACTTAGAGAAAGCTTTTGACAATGTTGACTGGAATACTCTCTTTCAAATTCTGAAGGTGGCAGGGGTAAAATACAGGGAGCGAAAGGCTATTTACAATTTGTACAGAAACCAGATGGCAGTTATAAGAGTCGAGGGGCATGAAAGGGAGGCTGTGGTTGGGAAGGGAGTGAGATGGGGTTGTAGCCTCTCCCTGATGCTATTCAATCTGTATATTAAGCAAGCAGTAAAGGAAACAAAGGAAAAGTTTGGAGTAGGTATTAAAATCCATGGAGAAGAAATACAAACTTTGAGGTTCGCTGATGACATTGTAATTCTGTCAGAGACAGCAAAGGACTTGGAAGAGCAGCTTAACGGAATGGACAGTGTCTTGAAAGAAGGGTGGAAGATGAACATCAACAAAAGCAAAACGAGGATAATGGAATGTAGTCGAATTAAGTCGGGTGATGCTGAGGGAATTAGATTAGGAAAAGAGACACTTAAAGTAGCAAAGGAGTTTTGCTATTTGGGAAGCAAAATAATTGATGATGGTCAAAGTAGAGAGGATACAAAATGTAGACTGGCAATGGCAAGGAAAGTGTTTCTGAAGAAGTGAAATTTGTTAACATTGAGTATTGATTTAAGTGTCAGGAAGTCGTTTCTGAAAGTATTTGTATGGAGTGTAGCCATGTATGGAAGTGAAACATGGACGATCAATAGTTTGGACAAGAAGAGAATAGAAGCTTTCGAAATGTGGTGCTACAGAAGAATACTAAAGATTAGATGGATAGATCACATAACTAATGAGGAGGTATTGAATAGAATTGGGGAGAAGAGGAGTTTGTGGCACAACTTGACTAGAAGAAGGTATTGGTTGGTAGGACATGTTCTGAGGCATCAAGAGATCACCAATTCGGCTATCAATTCTTCATTTCAAGGAAATCTTCATTCACCAAGAAAAATCTTCAGTTTTGGGAAAAGATGGAAGTTTGACAGAGCCATATCACGTAAATAAGGTGGATGTGGGAACAATTCCTACCTTAGTTCGAGTAATTTTGACATGGTGACGGCATGCCTTTTTGATCCATTGTCAAGAGCCACAACACCCATCTTGCAGATAATTTTTTCATTTCTAATTCTTCAGTTACAATATGATATACCCTTTCAGATGACATCTGGCAAGCATGAGCAATTTCATGCACATTCAATCCGTGATCCTTCATGAGCATTTTGTGCACCTTTGCAATGATTTCTGGAGTGGTGAACATCTTGGCCGACCACCTCACAGATCATCATCTAAGCTCTCATGGTGAAATTTAAATTCAGTTGTGCAGTTGACAACAGTTGAGTATCAAGGAGCAGAGTCCCCCAGTGTATTCAGGAAATTGGCATGAATGTCCTTTGCTTTCATACCTTCTTTACGAAGTTCATAATCACTGCTCAAATATCGATTTTTCCATCTTTGCAAACTGCTATGTGGGAACAACAACAGAGCCACATTACTGCCACATCTCTCTTCCAAGAGCACCAACGTGGCATCTGTCCAATAAAAATCACATGAACAACTTGTTGTGCTAGTGCTGACCTTTCTTAGTGATTCCGAGAAGTTTTCAAACCACCCTCATAGTAACATACATAGCATCTCTCTATCAAAAAAAGGAAAAAAATAAGGGATGCCACATGAATCTGTTTTTAGTGTATTTATGTTAAGATTTTTTCTGCTGCAGCAACTGATCATGATTCACTTTTTACTTTTCATGGGTTTCTGTCTGTTTGATTAGACAATGGTGATGAATCTGCAATGGTAGTTGTGTGTAGGTGCATATATACACAATTGTGGATGTGAGGGGAAAAATTACTGACAAGACTAACCATATTTTTATGAAGGACTAATAACGATGGCAATGATGGTGATGCTGAAAGAATGTGTTGTTTAAAATACAATGTGTTGATTAAAATGTCATTTTTCTGCACTTGTGATTGTATAACCTAAACACTGATGATGGAAAACGAGTACCTTCTACAAAATATCAACTGTCTGCAACATGTGAGTGTATAAATATACAAAAAGACTAACAGTTACCCTGGCCCCAGCACATCCTTCATTTCTTTCTTTCTTTCTTTCTTTCTTTCTCATAGCTCTTGCAACCTTCACTCCCAGGTATCTGTTGGTGGTTTTCCAATCTCTGTTTTCCCCCATAATTTTTACCATCCACTGTTCACAGAAGGCCTATGTACATCTCAACCTGATGTATTAACATGTATCTTATCATCATGTTCCTTCTTCTTGGCAGTGTTTTCCATATGTTCTTTTCTTCACTGATTCTGCAGATGAGTTCCTTATCTTATGATTCCACCTTACTTTCAACATTCTCCTATAGTATTACATCTAAAATGCTTTGGTTCTCTTCTTTCATGGTTTTTCCGCAAACCCTGATTCACTTTCATGCAGTGCTATGCTCCAAACGTAAATTCTCAGGAAGTTCTTCCTTAAATGAAGGTTGATGTTTGATACTAACAGGCTTCTTTTTGGCCTGGAATGTCCTCTTTACCTGTTCTAATCTGTTTATTATGTCATCGTTGCTTTGTCCATCATGTGTTATTTTTACTTCCAAAGAAACAGAATTCCTTTCATGTCATCTACTTTGTGGTCTCTAATTTTGATGTTAAATTTTATCAGTAATCTCATTTCTGATGCTCCTCATTACTTACATCTTACTTCACTTTATTCTCAGTCCATACTATCAACTCATTACACTGTTCATTCCATTCCGCATCTCATTTAACCTTCTTCACTTGCACTGTGAATACCAGTGCCATCAGTGTATCTTATTATTGATAATGGACTAAGCAAATCAAAATATTTTTTACCCTTTTTCTGTGTTCTTATTTGCGAACATTGCCCCAACTGGAGTTTACAGGTTCAGTCATTTAATATATATAAACAAAGTACGAAAGGCAGCTTTCACTGTGAAGTGAACTTCATAGTGTATGAAGGAGGTGGACATTACAATGATTGTTTCTTCTATCTTTTGAAAGTTATTAGTACTGAAGCTGCTGCTGTACACCGTTTCTCTCTCTCTCTCTCTCTCTCTCTCTCTCTCTCTCTCTCTCTCTTTCCCCCTCTCACTCTCCTTGTTCATCAGTCCCTAAGGATAATCCAATTGCTTGAGTCACAAAATACGACAATATTGCATGATGTCATTGTGTCTGAGAAAGGGGCAGGTAGGAAATCTGGCAACAGTGTTGACTGTGCAAAAACTGCCATTGGGGACCTACTACTTGTGCCTTCTGGGTCTTGTAGATGAACAGAGTGAGCTGGATTTCACAGTATCATTGTTTATGCAATCTGTAATGATTGCTACAAAGGAGGTTTTTGGTGCCCAGGAAGTAAGTAATATGCCATCACAAAATATCTTATAAAATTCTACGGCAGACTGACTACAGCGTTATGGGTTTATGGCTCCATGCATCTGTTCAATAACCCTTCTCGAAAATAGGACTGACCTGCACAATTTTCCAGTCACTTGAAACACTATGTTCCTTCAGCGACTTCAGACAGACTGCTGCCAAAAGAGTAGCAACTTCCTTTGTTTATGTATTCCCTCTGTTGAATAATTTTCGTTGATTTTCAGTGCCACAGCCACTTACTTTGGTATTCATGGATGCACAGGATGGCGCTGAATGAATCGATTCAACTTCAACCGAGACGTGAAGTCACATCTTCAGAAACTAAACACCAGGAATGTGGCATGCCTACATCTCGTAACAAACCCGTTCCTACAATATACACCTCCGACAGCATCATCATCACTGAAGCCTTCCTAGCAGCGTGGACGCACACTGAGGTACCAGCCATACCCCATTATCTTTGGTTACTGAATCGCTACCAGCCAGTGAGTCTCCTCTCAAAGGTGTTAGACTGACTACATCACAGCGCAAGCTGAGATACATAGAAGAGGGGCGTCTGCTCCTTGATGAGCAATTTGGTTGCAGAAAACGACACTGCACTTGTTTGGAGACTTTTGTTGAAGAAGAGATAGAAGAGACTGAGTGTCGAATATTTAGTGCTCCTCGATGATTCAAAACATTCTATGCCGTATGGCTAAAAAATGTACTGTACAAACTCTTTGTGTGGGGGATACCATGGCATCTCTTCAAATCAAGCACTCATTCAAACTTTCACGGTAGGTCACAGGATGGCCAGAGCACTGGAGACTGGAGAGAGTTCCATAAGGTTCTGTACTTGGTTCCGCACTGTACATTTTTCACACAGTAGATCTGGCAACCTGGCCACCCATGGATTTTGCTCTTCAAGCGGTCGTTATCGTGATTCATGGATATTCTGAGTATTAATATATATATAGCGGGGACTGCAGACTACCTGCAATAGTGAACCCGGGTCCGTAGGACAGCAATCTGTCATGCTGGCTACTCAGCTATCGGGGCAGACACATTCCTATTAAATTGTGCATTTGGTGGCGTTCTCCGTTCCTCAGCCAATACATAGCCGATTTTTTTTGTATTTGGAAATCAATTTGACATATTCCAAGCATCACGAGCAACAATTCAACTAGCACTGTATCAGAATCTCACGTCAGCCGAAGTAGACGTCTGTGTTGCACCCTGCTGACTCTGTCTGTTGGTGTTATGAGCAGAAGTATAAGCGCCCTAGCACTCGCATAGTAGTCAATAATAGAAGCTTGGATAGCATTATCGTACGTTCTTATTGTGTTCATTGGTCGTTAATGATCTGGTTAGGATAATAATTTTGTCCATTATGTTCTTTCCTCTCTTGTTCGTTTCTTCAATTTGCGGCCTATAAGTTTGTGACCGTCTACAAAGATGGCCAATTATCCTGTGACAGACTTTTTCTCTATGATCCTGTTGCACAGTTTCATGATCGGATCTCTTAAAAGTTTCCCTTTTAATAACAAGAACGTGGTCTTTTTGAGCACAGTAGACAATTAGTCCCCTTGGCACCACTGGTGTAATTCAAGAATTATCGTCTTACATCCTTCTTCCGGATTACTTCAGGAGCTTCGCTTCACAAGAATCACTATGTCTTCGGCATACACTACTACTCTTATGACCACTTCGTTATCCTACCGCTTCTCTCTAATGCCACCTCCAGAACAGATCGCAAGGAAGTGTGAGGTCATCTACATGAGTGCTAAAAGGAATCCAGGACAAATCAATCAAATCTAACGGCCACAAATTCAACTAATCATCTAGGTATTACAATTACGAACAACTTAAATTGGAAAGAACACATAGAAAATGTGAGGAAGGCGAACCAGACTGCGATTCACTGACAGAACACTTGGAAGATGCAACAGGTCTACCTAAGAGACTGCCTACACTACACTTGTCCATCTTCTTCTGGAGTGCTACTACACGGTGTGGGATGCCTGCCAAATAGGATTAACGGAGTACATTGAGAAAGTTCAGAGAAGAGCAGCACGTTTTGTACTATCGATAAATAGGGGAGAGATTGTCATGAACGTCATAGAGGATTTGGGGTGGAGATTATTAAAACAAAGGCGTGTTTCGTTGCGGCGGTATATTCTCACGAACTTTCAATCAACAACTTTCTCCTCTGAATGCAGAACTATGTTGTTTACGCCAACCTACATAAGGAGAAACGATCATCATAACAAAATAAGAGAAATCAGAGCTCTCACAGAAAGTGATAGGTGTTCGTTCCTTCTCGCACTGTTCGAGAGTGGAATAATAGAGAATTATTGTGAAGGTGGTTCGATGAACTCTCTACCACGAACTTACGTGTGATTTACAGAGTAACCGTGCAGATGAATACGTAGACGTAGGTGCAAGAGCCACTTTCAGATTCCTAAGGGCAGCCTTCCCAAATTTCTTTTGTAGCGCCTCTCCTAGGCAAGTCAGATTTGTCTCTCTGTTTTGGCAGTTCTTCTTTAGTTAGCGTGAATCCGATCTAGAATGAGCTCCGCTGTGGTCAAGTTTGGGTAATTTACTTCCTTTTACCTTTGCGGCCGGTCGGCCTTCCTAATGAGGCAGTCGCCAGTATCTGGGAGGGAATTCGCGTGCGCCACCTGTCTGTGAACTGTGCAAACTTCGTTCCATGTGTGACCATATTCCAGCTGGTTTTGAATCGTATTTTCTGAGGTGAGATATGGCGACCTGCCCAGCGTTTTCCTAAACGAGTTTGGGAAACTACCTGAAAACTTCATTAAGGCTGGCCAGTTGAAGAGGATCCCTTCCTCAGTGTATCTGGTGAACTGGTATTCAAAACCACGTTTTATGCACTCTACATTTTCATCATCATACACATGGTACATGTCAGCAATAAGTGGACGTACCTCGATTTCAACCTACACAGCGTATTGGAAACTCCCGTTACAAATTTCTACAATTTGTAGAAGGGAGTGAATAGGTAGTATTTTGACTTGGAACCCATGTTCAGAAATAGCCTGTTTCCGTGCTATACGCGTTTGAGAAAAGGTTGGTAATGCGACCACATTTACAAGTAACTGATTAGGCGTGACCCAGTACATCACTTGTTTTACACTTCCACTCGCCAATAGCCAAAGAAATTGATCGTGTACTCGTTGATGGATTCTCTTCAATGTGATACAATACGGCCTGAAGCAGTATGGCCTCTTCCAGTTCGGGTGTGCGGTATCTCTGCGTAATTATGGCAAAAAGAGTATGCGATGGGCTCTGAGCACTATGGGACTTACCATCTTAGATATCAGTCCCCTAGAACTTAGAACTACTTAAACCTAACTAGTCTAAGGACACTACACACATCCATGCCCGAGGCAGGATTCGAACCTGCGACCGTAGAAGTCCCGCGGTTCCGGACTGAAGCGCCCAAAACCGCAAGGTCACCTCGGCCGGCAGTATGCGATGGAGTCGGACGTTGTAGAAAGCGATCTTGATAAAGGCGACAGGCTGCTCTTCTATTACCGTACATTTCGCCATTCAGAAGGACCATGCCGATGTCTTCTGCAAACGTGTACTCAACCCTGTTGCTCTAACACTCACAGACACATGAATGAGGCAAGAACCTGGCCAGAGAGGTAGGATAATCGACGATTGATATCACTCGATTCGACGTATACACCCCCCACCATGACTACCCTGTTGCACACCTATGTAACAAATGTGTTTTCAAACGTCTGTAGCACGGAAATGGTACGTTTCTAGACGTGGGTTCCTGTTTAGAGTATGGTGTACCCACTCCCCTCTACAAGTCCTAGTCGTCTGTAACGGGAATTTCCGAATATCCTGTGGGTTGGAGTCCCGCACCTCACTGCCAACAAGTACCTCTTCATGTATATCTTGTCCCAGCACTATGTCGACTCCTTCATCCTTAACGAAACCTTCCTCCAACCTCACCATGTTGCCCAACACCTCTCCCTACCTCCTCACCACACCAACAATCCCCTGCCCCATGCACAATGTGGGGTCACTTTGGCCACCTCAAACAAATGGCTCTGAGCACTATGGGACTTAACATCTGTGGTCATCAGTTCCCTAGAACTTAGAACTACTTAAACCTAACTAACCTAAGGACATCACACACATCCATGCCCGAGGTAGGACTCGAACCTGCGACCGTAGCGGACACGCGGTTCCAGACTGAAGCGCCTAGAACCGCACTGCTACACCGTGATGAAATTAAGGAATTCAATGTCCAACATGCGGCTGTCGTTTTTGAGCACGTTAGCCGTAGAAAAGACACTACCTGGAGAGCTATCATGTGATCAGATCTTTGTACACCGAGTTATAGACATATTCGTGGAAAGAAAAGACAGGCGCATTGCACTTGTGTGCAAGAAAATACAAGTGTTTCGTCTCTTGCTGCTGGGGTTCTACAAATTTTTCATCGTTTCTTGAACAAGTTAGTTATTATTATTATTATTATTCGTGGCGGTGGTAGTGGTAGTAGTAGTAGCTATTGTTTTATTTGATACATTTTGTTTCATTTGTTTAAATTATTGTTTATTGTACTATTTTGTGTCCCTATAATAACTGCAGAGTCTCCCCAATCTTTACAACCACGCTACGCCACTGATAATTAGCATATATCAGCTGTGACAATTTGTAGACAATGCCACAATATATCATAACAGTCGCGGAACTCCGTGTTGTTTTTGTTGCCTATTGCGATAGTAGCAAAGCGGCCAGCAAGTTATACTGTTGAAATTGCCGGGAGTTTGTGACAGCGAATGCAGACCGTAATTGTTTATATTAGTTTGTAGAATGGGTTTTTACTAACGGGATAGTCTATAGCGCAATTAATTGCAGCAATAACACGAAGAAGACATCACATTGTCTTTTTTAGGTTTTCCAAGGACCGTGAGAGGTTTGAAACGGTACATTATGGGACAGTTTATGCACGATTATCTTGTACGGTACCCTGAAGATATTTACTGAATAATGTCTTTTTCTTTTAAGAAAAGAAAATTAATAAACAGCAGAAGATCCGACCTTTTGCAGGAAGATATCGTACATATACTCAACAAAGTAATGTATTCTTCACTACACTTACACTAAAATCAGCGAACGTAGGAAACTTGTATGGAACGCAATACCTACATTATGTAACGTACCAAATAAGCCATCACAACTGTAGCTGATAGAAAAAACCACACAGAGGTGATACTAAAACTTCAAAAGCAATACAACAGTTGCCCAACACAAAAGAAATCAAATCCAAAATTTTGTTACAACAGAGCCACAAACGGCAAGAATTCTCAACACATTCGCTTTTAAAGTAAAAGTAATTACACTTACAGAAATATTAGTGTATTAGAAAGTCGAATGAAGTGTAAGAATGTGCAAATTCTTAGACAGTATACGAAACTGTTACATGTCAAGGAAAGTATCTACTTTAATAGGAACAGGCAACAACAGAAATATATTCTTCTCGTGCATGAAATACGTGCTTTCAGCAGAATATGCTGCAATCACACGCAAATGTGGGAGTATTTTTTCAGGAGTAAATTGTAGCTTATGTCACTCAAGCAGTGAGATTTCTTTCACAATTATTCATGTCGTCTGATATTACACAAACTCTCTGAGCCAAAAAATAATATATTTCGTAAATAACTTATAAAAGGGATGAATAACAAACATCATCCTTACGACCCATGTGACTGTGCTTTCTCACCGCTAGGAGCGGTAATGTCGCTCCAGTTGTCATACTTTCACACCAGAGTGCGTCGTGGCTGTACATTATTAGGCTGTGACACTACTGAACTGAAGCCAGCTAAGCCCCCGAGAACTGCTGGTACTGCTATTTATAAGCTGTCCAGAGATTCTGACGTTAACTGACAGTGTGCAGTCATCAGATAATTAAACTTGCAATTCCACTCTTTGTCTGCGCTTTTACATTTTAAACCAAAACACTGGTATGAATTAACAAAGCCGTGAATACTTATTTAAGTCATGAAATGTATGTAGTTTCCAAAAATGGCATTCAAATTAGATCACTCCGTTGATTTTCATTTTGCAAGATATCTAATTTAAACAACGTTCTATCGATTTGAATGCGCTTTTTAGTTTTTTATGGATAAACGATAAAAAGTGATAAAGCGAAAGACAAATCCCTGCCAGAATCGTTGCAGAACAGAATTGGATATTTGGTAACAACACATTTCTAATCACTTCTCGAATTTACACGAAGTAAATGTTTTGAGAGGAGTAGGAATGTCATAAACAAATATGTAAACATCTAATTAGTGTGAGTATCATTGTGAATCGATTTCTGACGCATTCTGTGCTTCTGCTACACATTTCTAAACACAGTGACGAAAAAAAATACAACACCAAGAAGGAGTTGTGGGACGTGGACGAAAGTTGGTAGGCGTGTTTGTATGACTGACAATTGACGTCTAGTCAGATTTTGTGAACTTACACCACTTATTGCTCGAACCGCCTATTTCTGATCCAAAAATATCCTTTTAGAATGAGAAGAGTTACCCCAAAATATAATGCCATACGACATAAGAGAATGAAAATAAGCAAAGTAGACTAATTTTCGTGTCGAGCGATCACTCACTTCAGATACCATTCGAACAGTAAAAATAGCACCATTAAGTCTCTGAACAAGATACTGAATGTGGGCTTTCCACGACAGTTTATTATCTATCTGAACATCTAGAAATTTGAACTATTGAGTTTCACTAATGACATGCCAATTATGTGAAATTAAAACGTCAGGTTTTGTTGAATTGTATGATAGAAACTGTAACAGTTGAGTCTTACTGTACTTTAGCTTTAGTTTATGTTCTACAAGCCATGAATTTAGGTCATAAACTGCACTATTTGAAATCGAGCCAATGTTGCACACAACATCCCTTACTATCAAGCTAGTGTCATCAGCAAACAGAAATATTTTAGAGCTACTCATAATACTAGATGGCTTATCATTTAAATAAATAAGGAACGAGAGTGGCCCAAACACTGGTCCCTGTGGCACCCCCACCTGGCCCCAACAACTCAGGCCCTACATCACAACCATTCTCAACATTGTGAGTATTGACATTTTGCTGTATGTTGCTAAAGTAAGAGGTGAACCAACTGTGAGCTACTCCCCATATTCCATAGTGGTCCAACTTCTGGAACAATATTTTGTGATCAACACAATCAAATGCCTTAGTTAAATTAAAAAAAATACGCCTAGCGTTGTTAAACGACATCTAAATCTGAACTGTACATCTGATAGCAAATAGAGTGACATAAATGATCAGTTATCCTTACATACACAGCCTTTTCAATAACTTTAGCAAACACTGACGGCATAGAAATAGATCTACAATTACCTACATTATTCCTCTCTCCCTTTTTATAAAGAGGCTTTACTACTATTTTAATCGGTCAGGAAACTGACCATTCCTAAAGCAAAAATTACAAATACGGCTAAATATAGGGCTAACAAGTGCAGCACAATACTTTAATAATCTGTTAGGCACTCCATTACAACCATGAGAGTCCTTAGTCTCCATTGATTTAATTATTGACTCCATCTTCCCCTTATCAGTATCACAGAGGAGTATTTCAGACTTCAATCTCGGCATCTGCCAAGAAAGTTACACTACTGGCCTTTAAAATTGCTACACCACGAAGTGAAATTTAACCGACAGGAAACAGATGCTGTGATATGCAAATGATTAGCTTTTCAGAGCATTCACACTAGGTTGGCGCCGGTGGCGACACCTACAACGTGCTGACATGAGGAAAGTTTCCAACCGATTTCTCATATACAAACAGCAGTTGACCGGCGTTGCCTAGAGAAACGTTGTTGTGATGGCTCGTGTAAGGAGGAGAAATGCATACCATCACGTTTCCGACTTTGAGTATCGTATCGCGACATTGCTGCTCGCGTTGGTCGAAATCCAATGACTGTTAGCAGAATATGGAATCGGTGTGTTCAGGAGGTTAATCTACATCTACATTTATATTCCGCAAGTCACCGAAAGGTGTGTGGCAGATGGCACTTTACGTGCCACTGTCATGACCCCCCTTTTCTGTTCCAGTCGCGTATGGTTCGCGGGAAGAACGACTGCCGGAAAGCCTCCGTGCGCACTCGAATCTCTCTAATTTTACATTCGTGAGCTCCTCGGGAGGAATAAGTAGGGGGAGCAATATATTCCATACCCCATTCAGAAACGCATCCTCTCGAAACCTGGACAGCAAGCTACACCGCAATGCAGAGCGCCTCTCTTGCAAAGTATGCCACTTGAGTTTGCTAAACATCTCCGTAACGATATCACGCTTACCAAATAACCCTGTGACGAAACGCGCCGCTCTTCTTTGGATCTTCTCTATTTCCTCTGTCAACCCGACCTGGTATGGATCCTACACTGATGAGCAATATTCAAGTATAGGTCGATCGAGTGTTTTGTAAGCCACCTCCTTTGTTGATGGACTATTTTCTAGGGACTCTCCCAATTAATCTCAACCTGGCACCCGCATTACCAACAATTAATTTTATATGATCATTCCACTTCAAATCGTTCCGTACGAATACTCCCAGATATTTCACAGAAGTAACTGCTCATATAATCATACAATAAAGAATCCTTCTTTCTATGTATTCGCAATACATTACATTTGTCTATGTTAAGAGTCAGTTGCCACTCCCAGCACCAAGTGCCTATCCGCTGCAGATCTTCCTGCATTTCGCTGCAATTTTCTAATGCTGCAACTTGTCTGTATACTACAGCATCATCTATCAAAAGCCTCATGGAACTTCCGACACTATCTACTAGGTCATTTACACATATTGTGAAAGGCAATGGTCCCATAACACTCCCCTGTGGCACGTCAGAGGTTACTCTAACGTCTGTAGACGTCTCTCCATTGAGAACAACATTCTGTGTTCTGTTTGCTAAAAACTCCTCAATCCAGCCACACAGCTGGTCTGATATTCCGTAGGCTCTTACTCTGTTTATCAGGCTGGATCCCAACGTCCTCGTATCACTAGCAGTCGAGATGACAGGCATCTTATCTGCATGGCTGTAGAGGATCGGGCAGCCACGTCTCGATCCCTGAATCAACAGATAGAGACGTTTGCAAGACAACAACCTTCGGCAAGAACAGTTCGACGACGTTTGCAGCAGCATGGACTATCAGCTCTGAGACCATGGCTGCGGTTACCCTTGACGCTGCATCACAGACAGGAGCGCCTGCGATAGTGTACTCAACGACGAACTTGGGTGCACGAATGGCAAAACGTCATTTTTTCGGATGAATCCAGGTTCTGTTTACAGCATCATGATGGTCGCATCCGCGTTTGGCTCATGATGGTCGCATCCGCGTTTGGCGACATCGCGGTGAACGCACATGGGAAGCGTGTATTCGTCATCGCCATACTGGCGTATCACCCGGCGTGATGGTATGGGGTGCCATTGGTTACTCGTCTCGGTCACCTCTTGTTGGCATTGACGTCACTTTGAACAGTGGACGTTACATTTCAGATGTGTTACGGGCCATTGTTCAAAAATGGTTGAAATGGCTCTGAGCACTATGGGTCTTAACATCTGTGGCCATCAGTCCCCTAGAACTTAGAACTACTTAAACCTAACTAACTTAAGGACATTACACACATCCATGCCCGAGGCAGGATTCGAATCTGCGACCGTAGCGGTCACGCTGTTCCAGACTGAAGCGTCTAGAACTGCACGGCCACACCGACCGGCTTACGAGCTGTGGCTCTACCCTTTATTCGATCCCTGCGAAACACTTCATTTCGGCAGGATTATGCACGACCGCATGTTGCAGGTCCTGTACGGGCCTCTCTGGATACAGAAAATGTTCGACTGCTGCCCTGGCCAGCACATTCTCCAGATCTCTCCCCATCTGAAAACGTCTGGTCAATGGTGGCCGAGCAACTGGCTCATCACAATACACCAGTCCCTACTTTTGATGAACTGTGGTATCTTGTTGAAGCTGCACGGGCAGCTGTACCTGTAAACGCCATCCAAGCTCTGTTTGACTCAGTGCCCAGGCTATCAAGGCCGTTATTACGCCCAGAGGTGGTTGTTCTGGGTACTGATTTCTCTGGATCTATGCACCGAAACTGGCTGAAAATGTAATCACATGTCAGTTCTAGTGTAATATATTTGTCCAATGAATACCATTTTATCGTCTGCATTTATTCTTGATGTAGCAATTTTGATGGCCAGTAGTTTTATTTAATTCACCAACAATGCTAAGAAAATGATTGTTAAATGCTGCACATATATCTGATTTATCAGTAACAAAAATATTGTTACTGTGAACTGACTTTATATCGTCGACCTTCTGCTGCTGACCAGACACTTCATTCACAACTGACCATATAGTTTTAATTTTATTCTGTGAATTAGCTTTTCTATTTCCGTACCACATACTCTTCGCCTTCCTAATAACATTTTAAGCATCTTACAATACTGTTTGTAATGGGCCACTGTAGCTTGATTGTTACTACTTCTAATATTTTGATATAATTCCCGCTTTGTTCGACATGATATCCTTATCCCACTAGTCAGCCTGTCAGGCTGCCTATAACCGCTAGTATCTCATTTAGAAAGTTCTAATGGAAAGCAACTCTCAAAGAGCATGATTAATGTGTTAAGGAAAGCATTATATTTACCACCTGTGTTATGGGCTCTATAAACATCCTGCCACTTTTGTTCCTTAACAAGGTTTAAAAAACTCTCTATTGCTGTTGGATTAACTTTCCTACATAGTTTGTAATTATACGTGACATTTGTTTGAATACAAAGGCCTTTTAGTGTTGAAATTTGTGCATCATGGTCTGAAAGGGTATTCACCCTTTTACTAACAGAATGCCCATCTAGTAATGAAGTATTAATAAAAATATTGTCTATGGCCATGCTATTGTTCCCCTGCACCCTAGTTGGAAAAAAATACAGTCTGTATCACATCATATGAATTTAGGACATCTTCCAACATCCTTTTGCTTGCTGCATCATATACAAAATTTATATTGAATTCACCATATATAATTAATGTTTGGTACTTTCTACAAAGTGAATTAAGAACCGTCTCTAGCTTGAGCAGAAATGTTCTGAAGTCAGAGTCAGGGGACCTATAAACAACAACAATGAGAAGTTTAGTTTCACTAAATTCAACTGCCTCTTCACAACATTCAGTGCAGTGCCGTTATACGTCTATGGACTCAAATAGAATACTATTTTTTTTATGTATATAGCCACTCCCTCACGCCGCAAGGAACTCCTTGAAAAACAGCCAGCTAATCTGTACCCTGGTAAAGGAAGTCTCTGAATTGTCAAATTATTTAAGTGGTGCTCCGACATACCAATAATTTCAGAGTTAACATCTATAAACTGCTCACTAACTTTACCTCTAATGCTTCTTATATTTTGATGAAATACAGTAATTCCTTCTCTACTTGCAAACATGGCGTCCCTTGAAGGTGAGCCCTTAGTCAGAGGGACTTCCTGTAAACAGGTATACCTATCAGCTAACTTCAATCTAAAAACGGCTTCGCTCTAACACTAACTATTACAGAAATTTTTCCATGAGTGATCCAACTACCATCCACTACACTGTCACCTATAAGCTCTGCCACGCTCCCCTTCCCATACTTATTGACGTGCAGGCCATGTCTAATGAAACCTAATCTAGTGATAGACCCAACTGGCACCAGTGAAATGTGATCCATGCTTTCCGCCATCAGCGCCCTCTCCAGCCCCACCTTAATGCGCCTAACAGCCGATCATGGTGATAAAACAGTTGCACAAAATGCACATTAGTGCCACCAGTTTGAGTAGCTATCTTTGCCAGGTCACCATCTACATCATATTCTCTGTCCCTATCAAGACTGCTCACTGCTCCACCCACTATTGCTACCCGATCCTCCTCTGTAAAATTCCTACATAACTCCTCTATGTTGTCAGTCACCCGAACCAACTCTGCACTAGGCTTCATAATGCTGGTGACCTAGTACTCACTCCCCAACACTTCCTGAAACTGCTGGCCCACACCTCTACCGTGAGAACTACCTAGCAGCAGAGCCTTCTTCTATCTGTTAGACTTTGGAACTGACCTAGGCCTCCTAACTGCTGAGGGCTGCTCCATGTTCCCTACATCTATAGCTACAAGAGGTTCCTCTCCACTCAGCTCTAACAGTTCGTCAAATCAATTGCGTATACGCAAAGTGTAACTGTATGAATACCTCCTCCTCCTAGCTGCCTCCTTGCAAACTGCCAGATCCCATTCCCCACCACCCTTCACCCTCCTCAACCTATCTAGTTCCTCCTTTGCGCGTTGTAACTGCACTTGAAGGGCACAGATCTTACGCTCCTGCTCCTCTGTCAACTTATTTCTACTACAGATTATGCATTCCCACGTGAGGATCTCGCTAGAAAGCCCACTGGCTTCCCCACTGCATTCCCTCCAATGACAATACTTTGAACAGATCCCACACCGTAACCCACTACTCACAAACCTACGACAAAGTCCACACATCTCACTTTAGTAAAATTTTACAGTTACTGAAAAAAAAACTACGTCTACGTTACGTAAGTTCAGTTACACGAGTAGATTCGGTTCGGTTGATTGACGGAGGAGACCAAACAGCGAGGTCATCGGTCTCAATGGATTAGGGAACGAAGTCGGCCGTCCCCTTTCAAAGGAACCATCCCGGCATTTGCCTGGAGCGATTTAGGGAAATCACGGAAAACCTAAATCAGTAGCCGGATGCGGGACTGAACCGTCGTCCTCCCAAATGCAAGTTCAGTGTGCTAGCCACTGCGCCACCTTGCTCAGTGCTACAGCCGTAGAAGTATTTATAGAACTAACAATAGCGGTCTCGAAATTCTCTGTCTACTAAGAAAGCAACTACTTATATTAATATTACTACATCACAGCTAATACCAATATTAGCAAAACTTCACGAAATAATTAGCTAAAAGCAAAAATTCAAGCGGTCACTGTTATACTCAACGAAGTTAAAACACTGAATGAAAATTTTATTGAAATATTTCACTAGAAACAACAAGAAACGTCAGCTGAAAACTAAAGCACGAAGTTTACTAAACGGCTTCAACGCGCAGAATACTCTAAAAAAAAACAGTGAGCGAACGTTTCCAAAAGTTTATCAAATCGTTATTTCGCCACAAACAGCACGTAACACCGCTGAAAACTATTAAATTTAATAACTGTGTAACAGTGCACAAATAACTTTTCCAGAACTTAACTTTATAACCGCTACAGCTACAAGTGCACGCTGCGAAATGTAAAATTTTCCGCCATTCATGAACAGCATTCCAGGGCGGGGGGGTTTGAAGAACAGGCGAACAGGAAAACGCTCGTCCACATGCCGCTTTTATAATCCAACATTCTCTACAGAGTGCCGACATGTTACCTTGGCCTGCTCGATCATCAGATCTATCTCTAGTCGAGCACGTACGGGGCATCCTAGGACGACGACTCCAACGTTATCCTAAGTAGCATTAACCATCCCTGTATTGACCGACCAAGCGCAACAGGCATGGAACTCCATCCCACAAACTGACTTACGTTTGCATGTTTGCGTTCAACATTCTGGCTATTACACGGGCTATTAATGTGCCAGTATTTCACATCTGCAATGACTTATCTCGCTCTTACATTCACCTGTGATCGTAGCCACTTAAATATGTTACCTAGACAAATGTATTGCCGAAATTTCAGTACCCTACGTTGACTATTTATTGGTGTTACGATTCCTGTTTTCGTTAGTGTATTATGAAACATTTGTAAACATATCCAATAGTTGTTTATAGACGGATATTTTTTATGAAATTATATTTTAGATCGGGCATCATAGGTTGCAGTAAATTATTCCCCTCAATACGGCCTGTTATACGGTGTACCAGCCTCTTCGTTTATCCGAAACGTGAAAGCAATGCTGGTCTAGAACACTTTCCTGCCTCGCAGGGTGCTGCGCTGCACGCTACACCTAACAAGTAGGCCCTCTCTGTTTAAACATGTGTTGAAGTATGGTACATCAAAAATGATTCAAATGGCTCTGAGCACTAAGGGACTTAACAGCTAAGGTCAACAGTCCCTTGAACTTAGAAATACTTAAACCTAACTGCCAGAGGCAGGATTCGGACCTGCGATCGCAGCGGTCGCGCATTTCCAGACTGAAGTGCCTGGAACCCCTCGGTCAGTCCGGCAGGCTATGGTACATCAGTTAAGAAAAAAGAGAAGATATCATATGGATATGTGACAGTGACGAGGAGGCAGCTGACGCTTCACACTGAGGTGACAAAAGTCATGGGATGCCTTCTACATTGAAGCACCAAAGAACTGGTACAGGCATGCGTATTCAAATACAGAGATATGTAAACAGGCTGAATACGGCGCTGCGATCGGCAACGCCTATATAAGACAAAAAATGTCTGACGCAGTTGTTAGATCGGTTACTGTTGCTACAATGGCAGGTTGTCAAGATTTAAGTGAGTTCCAATATTGTGTTATAGTCGGCGCACAAGCGACGGCACGCAGCATGTCGGAGGCAGCGATGAAGTGGAGATTTTACTATATGACCAATTCACGAGTGTAGCGTGAATACCAGGAATGCGCTAAAACATCGAATCTCCGACATCGCTGCGGCTGGAAAACATTCCGCAAGAACGGGACCAACGACGACTGAAGAGAATCGTTCAACGTGACAGAAGCGCAACCCTTCTACAGATTGCTACAGACTTCAATATTGGGCCATCCGACAAGTGTCAGCATACGAACCATTCAACGAAACGTTATCAACATGGGCTTCCGTAGCCGAAGGCCAACTCGTGTGCCCTTGACGACTGCAGGACACAAAGCTGTACGCCTCGCCTGAGCCCGTACACCGACATTGGACTGTTGGTGACTGGAAATATGTTCCCTGGTCGGACGAGCCTCGTTTGAAATTGTATCGAGCTGATGGACGTGTACGGGTTTGGAGACAACTTCATGAGTCCATGGACCCTGCATGTCAGCAGGGGACTGTCCAAGCTGGTTAAGAGTAATATGGGATCCCTCATACGTCTAGATACGACTCTGACAGGTAAAACGTATCTAACCATCCTGTCTGATCATCTGCAGCCACTCATGTCCATTGTGAATTCCGACGGACTTAGATAATTCCAGCACTATAATTTTTTTCCTTATTTTGTTACCTGAATATATGACATTTCTGTGTCTTTATGTATTGTAATTGTTTTACTATTTGTATATATACACTCCTGGAAATTGAAATAAGAACACCGTGAATTCATTGTCCCAGGAAGGGGAAACTTTATTGACACATTCCTGGGGTCAGATACATCACATGATCACACTGACAGAACCACAGGCACATAGACACAGGCAACAGAGCATGCACAATGTCGGCACTAGTACAGTGTATATCCACCTTTCGCAGCAATGCAGGCTGCTATTCTCCCATGGAGACGATCGTAGAGATGCTAGATGTAGTCCTGTGGAACGGCTTGCCATGCCATTTCCACCTGGCGCCTCAGTTGGACCAGCGTTCGTGCTGGACGTGCAGACCGCGTGAGACGACGCTTCATCCAGTCCCAAACATGCTCAATGGCGGACAGATCCGGAAATCTTGCTGGCCAGGGTAGTTGACTTACACCTTCTAGAGCACGTTGGGTGGCACGGGATACATGCGGACGTGCATTGTCCTGTTGGAACAGCAAGTTCCCTTGCCGGTCTAGGAATGGTAGAACGATGGGTTCGATGACGGTTTGGATGTACCGTGCACTATTCAGTGTCCCCTCGACGATCACCAGAGGTGTACGGCCAGTGTAGGAGATCGCTCCCCACACCATGATGCTGGGTGTTGGCCCTGTGTGCTTTGGTCGTATGCAGTCCTGATTGTGGCGCTCACCTGCACGGCGCCAAACACGCATACGACCATCATTGGCACCAAGGCAGAAGCGACTCTCATCGCTGAAGACGAGACGTCTCCATTCGTCCCTCCATTCACGCCTGTCGCGACACCACTGGAGGCGGGCTGCACGATGTTGGGGCGTGAGCGGAAGACGGCCTAACGGTGTGCGGGACCGTAGCCCAGCTTCATGGAGACGGTTGCGCATGCTCCTCGCCGATACCCCAGGAGCAACAGTGTCCCTAATTTGCTGGGAAGTGGCGGTGCGGTTCCCTACGGCACTGCGTAGGATCCTACGGTCTTGGCGTGCATCCGTGCGTCGCTGCGGCCCGGTCCCAGGTCGACGGGCACGTGGACCTTCCGCCGACCACTGGCGACAACATCGATGTACTGTGGAGACCTCTCGCCCCACGTGTTGAGCAATTCAGCGGTACGTCCACCCGGCCTCCCGCATGCCCACTATACGCCCTCGCTCAAAGTCCGTCAACTGCACATACGGTTCACGTCCACGCTGTCGCGACATGCTACCAGTGTTAAAGACTGCGATGGAGCTCCGTATGCCACGGCAAACTGGCTGACACTGACGGCGGCGGTGCACAAATGCTGCGCAGCTAGCGCCATTCGACGGCCAACACCGCGGTTCCTGGTGTGTCCGCTGTGCCGTGCATGTGATCATTGCTTGTACAGCCCTCTCGCAGTGTCCGGAGCAAGTATGGTGGGTCTGACACACCGGTGTCAATGTGTTCTTTTTTCCATTTCCAGGAGTGTATTTATGCATCTATGTCGATGTATAATTGATTTCTTTTGTAAATACTATTTGTATTTTACGCTGGGTCTTCCCTAGGGAAAACTATGCTGTCGAACGAATCCATCGATAGGTCGTGTGGAGAACCAAAGTGTTTAGGATCTTTGGTAGTGTTAACTCTGCCGCGTGGAGCGCGGGCAGAGCAGAGAGAGTCTGGCTGGAGGGCAGTGGAGTAGGTGTGTTGTGTGACGCTCCCGCGCTTTCGGGGTTTGTCAGCATGTAATTGCCCTCGACTTGATATGATAGTTTCTGACACGGTGTCGCGGACGGGAAGCATTAGCTGACGCACATCAAGAGCCCGTTTCGCCTGGTGACCGTGTCGAGAGGAGGCGCGCCAACATCCAGCTTCTGCAACAGCGACGGCCGACAATGAGTGACTGTCGCCACCGCCTCAGTCGACGGCTTCAAACCTTCAATCAACTAACAAGGAAGACTGGAAGCACGTAAAGTTTTAGAAATGTATGGCAGACCTCAGCTTTTAAAATTGTTGCATCACAAAATTACAGCAGCTTAGCATGAACCTTTGTTGCTCATTGTCCCAATTGCATTGCCAAACAGGGTCCCTTCCTTTTCCGAAATGAACCCGAGTGCCGTTGAAATTCAAACGCCAGCATTAAAGTAATATCATTCGATTTGACTGCTTTAATTTCAAAGTTCAGTTAAAGTATTCATAGCTAGCTACAATATTTAGATTGCACAAGCACAAATCAAGAGTGCGAGTTTTGTTAGCATATTTTAGCTTACCTGTGACTGCAGCTCAGCTTGGTACGTCATTTGATTCAAGTTAAAAGTTAAATATCTTATTTCTAAATTGGGTAGATTCAAGTAGCTTTTGAAATGATTGTTGAGGTAGCCCAAGACTAACCGTATTTTACTGAATTTCGATATGCTTCAGAAACAAAGCTCACTATTAATTTCAGTCACTAAATTAACTTTTAATTTTCCGGTTTTATTAATTCTTTTGCTAAATTAAGTCAGAGTGTAGCGAAATTTATTACTTCTGACAAACATTCAGTTTTCACACTACACGTGTCAACCTTCAGTTCCCACGCTTCTATTGCTAATTAAATGTGTAATAACCTTTCTTTTTCAGTTACTATAGTAATTGTCCATAGGGCTGGCGACCGTAATTTCCCCCAAATCTCAAATATCTAATTACCGCTAGTTAATTGTTAACGTAACGGCCGCACATTTACTTTCTTTATTAACTTTACCCTTCCTTTCATTTAGATGTAACCCTTTCCTCCCTCTTTATCGACAAATTAACTTCGGTGACGATTGCTTTTTCCAAATTTCCATTAGGTACACACGGTTTAACTTTTCACTGTCACTAAGGTCGATAGGTGAGGGGAGAGGGGGGGGGGGTTACAAACACTCGAGTTTAAACACTTCCGCTGGCCACCAAAATCTCCAGATATGAAAATTATTGAGCACATGTGCGATGACTTGGAACGTATTGTTCAGAAGAGATCTCCAGCCCTTCGTACTCTTACGTATTTATGGACAGCCCTGCAGGATTCTTAGTATAAGTAACCTCCAGCTCTACTTGAGACATTAGTCGAGTTCATGAAACGTCGTGTTGCTGCATTTCTACGTGTTCGCGGGGGCCCTACACGATATTAGGCAGGTGTATCAGTTTCTTTGGCTCTTCAGTGTAATATCGTGTCGGATCTCATTGTTCCCGACGTAACTCGGCGTGGCACGGACTCAAAAAGTCGTTGAAAGTCCGCTGTAGAGATATTAAGCTGCCTCTTTAGCTTCCATAATTGCGAAAATGTTGCCGATGCAGGATTTTGTGCACAAACTGATGGATCGATTATGACTCACAAATATTCATTGGGATTCGTGTCGGGCGACATGTGTGACCAAATCATTCGCTCGAATTCTCGAGAAGTTTCTGACATGGCTCACTGTCATTGGGAACATGACTTCCATGAATGGTTCCAAATAGTCTCCAAGTAGCTGAACATAGCGATTTCCAGTCAGTCATCGATTCAGTTGGTCCAGGGGACCCAGTATATTCCATGTAAACACAGCTGACACCATTATGGAAGCACTAACAACTTGCACAGTGCCTTGTTGACAACTTGGGTCCATGGCTTCATGGCCTCTGCTTCACACTCGAATCCCTACCTGCACTTCTTACCAACTGAAATCGGGATTCCTCTGTGTAGGGTCCAACCTATATCATCACGATGCCGTGCGCTTGCGTCGGTCGTCTGCTACTATAACCCCTTAACGCAAAATTTCGCCTCACTGTCCTAACGGATAACGTTCGTCGTACGCCTCACATTGATTTCTGAGGTTATTTAACTAGCTTTGTTTTTCTTAAATGTTCATCATACGTCCCACACTGATTTCTGCGGTTATTTAACCAGGGTTGCTCGTCTTCAGCACTGACAACTCTACGCTGACAGAACTACTCTCGATCATTAAGTGAAGGCTTTCGGCCACTACTTTGGCCACGGTGAGAGGTCATGCCTGAAATTTGGTATTCTAGGCACATTCTTGACACTGTGGATCTCGAAGTACTGAAATCTCTAACGATTTCCGAGATGGAAAGGCCATGCGTTTAGCTCTTAACTACCATACCGCGTTCAGAGTCTGTTAATTCCCGTCGTGCTACCATAATCACGTCGGAAACCTTTTCACATGAATCACCTGAGTACGGATGACAGCCCCGCCAATACACTGCCCTTTTATACCTTGTGTACTCGATACTACCACCATTTATATATATGCATATCGCTATCCGAAGACTTTTGTCACCTCAGTGCGAAGCCAAGACTATAGGGCCACGTCGGAAACCTTTTCACATGTATCACCTGAGTACAAATGACAACCCCGCCAATACACTGCCCTTTTATACCTTGTGTACTCGATACTACCACCATTTATATATATGCATATCGCTATCCGAAGACTTTTGTCACCTCAGTGCGAGGCCAAGACTATAGGCTAAGTGTTGGAAGAACTTACTGTGTAAATCCTAAGCTCGCCTTGGACAGTTTCCGCGAAGCACCTACCGGAAAAAGTAGCCATCCTGCTACACTCGTGCGCAGGAAGAGACCGTGAGCAAGCCACGTTGCTTCACTCCAGGAAGCGGCGACTGTCTTCTCCGGACGTGAGCCGCAGTTCTCACTCGATACTTACCGCTGCTGTCGCCGCTGCGTGCCGCTCTCTATCTGGTAAGTCGATCCCTTCAAGTACAGGATTCACGTCATCGTTTTTCTTTCTTATCAGCTGTTAGATACTCGTTCTGAGTAACTAAGAGAACAATATTATGGTGGAGGGTATCAAATCACATGCAACCGCTGGAAACATTGATGACGGTGGATGTCGGAATGAGACTTAGAAACGTGTTCATATAACATTACGATTGGGAGGGAGATTCTCCAACTCCCTGCCCTGCCCTACTCAAACACAAAAAATAAACTGCTACTCGCGAAAACAATGAAATTCGGGGACGAGTTTTGGTTGATGCAAATTTTCAAGAATCACGATATATTAATTACAGTGCGGATTAAAAATTTCTGACATATTTTCAACGGTAGCATTTCATGCTATTGTATCTTCATCGATTTTCGTCCCCCGTCAGTCTATTCATTTTACCGAATCGTTGTAATAAATTGTCAAGTGCGTATTTTTAACGTGCATATGGCTGAAATGGATGACTGCGCATTGCAGTTATTGTTTATGTTGCTGGAGATAAGGACAGAAGGCATTATCCTGCACATCTCTCAAACAATACTAGAGCGCCGGCCGATCTAAACCTCTTCTTCTGTCGCATTGATTACTATCAACAGTGGCCGGCCGTTGTGGCTCTGAGCACTATGGGACTCAACTGCTGTGGTTATCAGTCCCCTAGAACTTAGAACTACTTAAACCTAACTAACCTAAGGACATCACATACATCCATGCCCGAGGCAGGATTCGAACCTGCGACCGTAGCAGTCGCACGGTTCCGGACTGCGCGCCTAGAACCGCGAGACCACCGCGGCCGGCCGGCCGTTGTGGCCGAGCGATTCTAGGCGCTTCAGTCTGGAACCACGCGACCGCTACGGTCGCAGATTCGAATCGTGCCTTGGGCATGGATGTGTGTGATGTCCTTAGGTTAGTTAGGTTTAAGTAGTTCTAAGTTGTAGGCGACTGATGACCTCAGATGTTAAGTCCCATAGTGCTCAGGGCCATTTGAACCATTCGAACTATCAACGGTGTGACATGCCTCCACATGAACGCCATGAGACACGGTGGAGAGAAATGGCTGTTAATCCAGAAGTTTGATAACAGTTTGGTGATCAAGAACTTTGAAACCTGTACCTTCGAAATATGATTGAAATTACGTGACTGGCAGTAGACTGAAACACACCTTTTAGAATGGGAATGGCATGTGAACGTTTTATTTATTTATTTATTTTAACTCGTCGCCTATGCGCTTGACCCTGTACTGTCTTTTCTGACTGCGAGAATGTAAATTTAATTTAGCTGTGAGAATATAAATTGTCAATAACTTTTAACCAAACCAAAACTGCATAAATTTACATAACACAAAACTCAATCTGATGCAACATTATTGGTTTGAAATTGGCCCTGGTAATAAAGCAAAACTTGATCAATTTCAAAATAATGGTCCCTAAGCTATCCGTGAAACAATAAAGTTTCGTACCTTTATCTGCGCAATGGTAATGCTCTTCGCGCTCCTCTTTATTAGTACTTTAAATTTTACAGTTAGTAAACAACTATTCTGCAGGGCTAATGCTTAGCATACATTTTAATTAAATCGAATATGACTGGGACAATAACTTATTGAGAAAAATTGTTAATCAAAAATGACATGGACCTGGGAACTGGTATTGACTTGGGGTAAGTAACAATTTGACACTAACTTTAAAACTTGTATTTTGACTCTTTGAAAATTAATAATGTTCACAATTAACACACTCGATAAACTGGTTACACATTAAAAATTAGCTTTACAAAATCATATGATGTGGGTGCTATACATTGTCTCAGTCATCACTTATGAATACGCGCTTAGCATTAGTAACAAAACGACTTTCTTTCCCTTACTATTTTCCAACTTCTGTTGAGATTTCTTTTACAGTTAGCAAATATCATAGTTTCTTGCAAATAAAAAGGACTATTACTGCCCGTAGTGAGTAAGTATATATCCCGCACACATCGGACACAACACGTTTACACTTGACAGTTCTGAATATATCACTTGATCTAAAGTTACCTCAACACATTACTCATAACACCTTGAATCAGCGACCGCTGCTGAGCAGTGACGCCACTACACAATAGATACTACATTTGATCGTCTTTGGTTCAATATAATATTTTCTTCAAAACTTGAATTAATTAGCTTGTGTATACACGTTTCAACTTTATAGCGCTACTTCTCCTTCCCATGACAGCTTTCCCTCACCACTTGGGTTCGAAAGAGTGCCACTGTATTGAATACTAACGCGTGCACCAACGAGCGTGGCTAGGTTCAAATGGTTCAAATGTCTCTGAGCACTATGGGACTTAACATCTATGGTCACCAGTCCCCTAGAACTTAGAACTACTTAAACCTAACTAACCTAAGGACATCACACAACACCCAGCCATCACGAGGCAGAGAAAATCCCTGACCCCGCCGGGAATCGAACCCGGGAACCCGGGCGTCGGAAGCGAGAACGCTACCGCACGACCACGAGATTCGGGCCGTGACTAGGTAGGCGATTGGAAGATGAGGGTTGGAATTAAACGTGACTACGATATCGATGTTATGAGAGACGGTGCATTAGTGTAGCTCATTAGGATAGCGGAAGAAATCGGTCGCAGACTTGTACAAAGTCCCATCTTGATATTCGGTAACATTGATTTAGAGATACAAATGTAAATCACTATGACATGAGTGCTATTTGTGCCCAGTTTCTTCCGAATGTGTGACCTGTTTCTCGACCACCAACTACTATAACGCAACTTTGACTCGGGGACACCACGTATTTTACACTTCGTGGTCTTGTGGCGTCATTAACGTCTTTGTGCTGTTACTAGATTTTTTGTCTGTCTCTACTGATTACTATCATCTCAGTTTCTACGGTTTATAAAAGCTAAATCTTAGGAAGTCTTTCCTGGAAGTAGCCTTGTACGGAAGTGAGACTCGAACGATAAGCAATACAGCCAAAAATAAAACACCTTGAAATGTAGTGTTGGAGGCAGAATGCTGACATTTGGAAGGGAAGATCGGGCAATCTTTGCTGGGATACTGCACTGAATTAAGAAGAAAAGCTCTTTATAGCATAGCCTGACTCAAAGAACGCATTGATTGGCTGGACACATCCTGAGACACCAGGGACTGGTCAGCTTTGTATTAGAGGGAAGTGTGGGTAATAAATTTAAAGGGTGGCCATGGAAAGAGAAGTGAACGTACGTAGCTTCAGCTATTGAGAGATGAAGAGGCTTTAACAGGGTAGACTAGAGTGGACAAAAGCGTCAGACCGGCTTTCGAACTGAAGACTACAACAATAACATGAATTCATTGGCGCTAATACACTTTCACTGTATCCATATCTTTTGACTATTTTCGCCTCTTTTTTCTACTTTTCCTATGAATACTGCATTTCTCTTTTATGTGTCACTCATACAGATATGGAAAACGACATGAAATTATCTCAGAATAAGCCTGTTAGAACGACATGAAAAAAATCTATTTCTTCAAGACAACTGTAGAAAAGATAACAGTCTCTGAGTGCACCCACTTTCCGTATGGAAGGTAACCTGATAAAAATAGATGTAATGAACGTCCTGATAATTAATATTAACGAAGTACTACTTCTAAAAGTAGGTAAGATGTAATCAAATGTGCTATTAATAATGGAAATAAATTCTGATATGATTCTGAGATCGTTACGAATTTCATGGATAATCGCTTGATGTTTTCTACTACGTTTTTCGGCTACCACCAGCATCGGATGCTAACTTACAGTTGTGGAGACAACGCTCAGTGTCAGTGCACAGTATATTATATGCTTTAGGAGGGAATCACGGCAGCTTCGGTATAGGATCTGCTATACACCGACACAAAAGTTTGCTTCTGAAGTTCCAAATTTGGATGATTCCATGATAGCCGTATCCAAAACATGTTATTTGAAATATGTAATAAACTCATAAAGTTATATAATCTGCATTATTCGTAAAGTAATAAAATGTACCAATATCTTCTGTAACGAGAATTTGTTCTGTCCGTTGGACTTGCAATCATTTTTCGGAAGTGATTCATTTTGATCATCTGTTCTGGACCAGTTTTACTCTGGCCACCTCGCATTGTCAGATGCAGTCTACTATACCGAGCCACACACTACGGAACTTTAGTCCATACAGTTGAAGACAACAGATTTTATACCAGTGGAATGTCTGGGTGACAGCGGAAGCATCGACCGATGGTGTTTCATTATGGCAGCATCGTTTCGGAAATGCGTAATATGAACTGACTGCGATTACTGATGACTCCTGCTAATAATACGTTGCTGCTCCTCAAATCTTCACTTCCTGAAGAGTCCAGAATAGTCCAATGAAATGGAATATGGTAAATCAGTAATATGGACCACAGCAACTTCTTTTTAGGACTCCAGCATTAAAAAATACCTGGAAATACGCATTGCCGAAAAAATGATGAACCATGACATGGATAACACTTAGAACGCTACCATTTCTACAACTTACTAAAATCGAAGACGACAGAGTGCGCCGATAACTGCGGCGAGCACAAAACGCCAAAATGTGAGAAGTGCAAGGCCTATGTTACGATATGGAAAGAGAGCGACGGCTGCGCTCCTCGTGGAGTGGCATCGAATTTTGAATACGAGAAAATATGGGACAAAAAACCCTACTTTTAATTCGAAATACGCGAATTAGATGATAATATTTTTCATTTACTACTAGACTACGAGGTCCACCCACAAAGTACACGCCTCGAAACCGATAGGATTTGTGGCCTTCCAAGGTAATATATTCGTGAAATCTCAAAACAAAACTAAGATTAACTTCTCGTAGCTGGAGTTCACAGTCAAGCAAAATTTTGGAAATGATGTCGTGTTCGTATTTTGACTTTAACATTATTTGTTTGTGAAACTCAATATTGTCATTTCGATCAGGTGGCCATTATTAAGCGTAAATACAGCAAATGCACCTTAGCGCATGCCAAAACCTAAATATCACCTGATATCACATGACACGGTAGCTGTTTTCATCATGTTGGGTTCCTGATTACGACATATTGTGTGGAATGCAGTCTCTGAATTGCGGTGTGAATATGTTGCTTGTACTCTACTTTATTTTTTGAATGCGTCCATAATATTTGTTGAAGTAAATAATTCCATACATATTTTCGCTTCCCATAAAATAGAAGTTCGTTTCGTCGCATAGAGTTCTGTGGATATTTGTTCCTGACTACGAATCTGTGTGTGAACTGCTCGATATGAATGCGTTGTAAGTATAATGTTCGTATTCTACCATATTTTAGTTTACATTCGTTTTTTGTACTTTCTGGCATTAAATGTAAAACTCCATGTTAACAGCTTTCGACAGAATTGGTACTCAACTTTATTACATCTTGTCACGGAATCACGAGACTACGTGTTTCTACGTTGAATGGTGTTGCTGCTTGCAACTGGTATGCTCTGTACTTTTAGTGCCTAAGGCATTCTTCCTCGCAAATGTTAGAAGTACAACAGTAGTCACACAGATGTGTTCACACAGTGTGTAACGCTATCACCGACCACCTTGAACGACAATTGATGCTCCTCTGCGAGTAATTTTTGAGATATGACCGTGAGATAACCTAATGGAAACAGAGCAATCAAACTGGGAGTCGTTTCTGGAACACTTCAGCAGAGTATCAACAATACGAGGTGCATTCAAGTTCTAAGGCCTCCGATTTTTTTTTCTAATTAACTACTCACCCGAAATCGATGAAACTGGCGTTACTTCTCGACGTAATCGCCCTGCAGACGTACACATTTTTCACAACGCTGACGCCATGATTCCGTGGCAGCGGCGAAGGCTTCTTTAGGAGTTTGTTTTGACCATTGGAGGCAATAGCAGCACGGCTGGTGAATGTGCGGCCACGGAGAGTGTCTTTCATTGTTGGAAAAAGCCAAAAGTCACTAGGAGCCAGGTCTGGTGAGTAGGGAGCATGAGGAATCACTTCAAAGTTGTTATCACGAAGAAACTGTTGCGTAACGTTAGCTCGATGTGCGGGTGCGTTGTCTTGGTGAAACAGCACACGCACAGCCCTTCCCGGATGTTTTTGTTGCAGTACAGGAAGAAATTTGTTCTTCAAAATATTTTCGTAGGATGCACCTGTTAGCGTAGTGCCCTTTGGAACGCAATGGGTAGGGATTACGCCCTCGCTGTCCCAGAACATGGACACCATCATTTTTTCAGCACTGGCGATTACCCGAAATTTTTTTGGTGGCGGTGAATCTGTGTGCTTCCATTGAGCTGACTGGCGCTTTGTTCCTGGATTGAAAAATGGCATCCACATCTCATCCATTGTCACAACCAACGAAAAGAAAGTCCCATTCATGCTGTCGTTGCGCGTCAACGTTGCTTGGCAACATGCTACACGGGCAGCCATGTGGTCGTCCGTCAGGATTCGTGGCACCCACCTGGATGACACTTTTCGCATTTTCAGGTCGTCATGCAGGATTGTGTGCACAGAACCCACAGAAATGCCAACTCTGGAGGCGATCTGTTCAACAGTCATTCGGCGATCCCCCAAAACAATTCTCTCCACTTTCTGTATCATGTCATCACACCGGCTTGTGAAAGCCCGAGGTTGGTTTGGTTTGTTGTCGCACCCACGAACGCACTTTCGACACATCCATAACTCCATCACCACATGTCTCCTTCAACTGTCGATGAATTTCAGTTGGTTTCACACCACGCAAATTCAGAAAACGAATGATTGCACGCTGTTCAAGTAAGGAAAACGTCGCCATTTTAAGTATTTAATACAGTTCTCATTCTCACCGCTGGCGGTAAAATTCCATCTGCCGTACGGTGCTGCCATCTCTGGGACGTATTGACAATGAACGCGGCCTCATTTTAAAACAATGCGCATGTTTCTATCTCTTTCCAGTCCGGAGGAAAAAAATCGGTGGCCTTAGAACTTGAATGCACCTCGTAGTAAACGGTTTGTCAGGAACAGGCGTTCTTGCAGCGCAAAACCAAATTGTAACATTACATATTAAAACAGGTCGCCAACCTAATTAGGCACTCTTGTGTCAATCAAAATGATAAAAGCAGAAGGCAGTGCTAAGGCTAACCTAACCTAACCTTCCTTGACACAGACACTAAACTCTTTCCTTATATCTGTTCACATTACAACACAGTAACCTAACCTAGCAGACAATTGTGCTACTAACTAGTAAGTCAGATAAGCAAATGGCCAATAAGATAGTAAACAGCAACATATGCCTCTCAACAACACGTACATCGAATGAACTAGGTGCAACTGTGTATAAAACCAACTACCAAAACTAGTAACAATACTGAACAGGGAAAAACTTGAAATTATTCTGAATTTAAATCAGGGGCCCTACTAATGATCATAATCTACAACTTCTTTGCCTAATAGTAGAGGGTGTCTATGCCTGTGCATTAGCCAACTAGCATTAGAATAGATTACACAGTAAACAGTCCTTTCTTAAACTCGGTTTGAATCAACTAAACAGAATGCAAATCTAACTACACTGGCTGTGAAGGAGGCTTTGAATTGCTTCGTTAAATAACTAGGCTGGTCCATGAGGACCCTTAAACTTTCGTGGTTTGAAGAACGACGCTCATTAATAAAACTACTCCAGTATTTATGAGAAAAAGTAAGTGTTCTTATAATTAATTATTGGTTTTGTAAAGCACAAAAAACTATAACTCTTTAAATATCAAATGTGCTTTCATAATCAGTCTTTGGACCTACTCAAAATTATAATTGGCTGTGGATATGACAACACAACTCTAAATTCAAGTTCAGCCAATTTCTCATAATGAATTAGGACACTCGGAATTAAATTCATTGCCATGCGGGATTAGCCGAGCGGTCTGGGCGCTGCAGTTATGGACTGTGCGGCTGGTCCCGGCGGAGGTTCGAGTCCTCCCTCGCGCATGGGTGTGTGTGATTCTCCTTAGGATAATTTAGGTTAAGTAGTATGTAAGCTTAGGGACTCATGACCTTAGCAGTTAAGTCCCATAAGATTTCACACACATTTGAACATTAAATTCACTAGGACAGGAATCCTGTCCATGCTTGTGATTTGGGACAGACATGGGTGTAAGAGTGAGTTTTTAGCAACACCACGATTATTATTAAAATAAAGCAAATTTCACAAATACCTTGTTCACTTACAGAGTGCCAAATACAAAACAATTTAGTGGAAGGCTGGTGGCACCGGTGACGCAATTTTCAGTGGCTGTTAACCTGGTGGCGGTGCAGTCATGGCAGAAATGTTGGCCTCACCCTATTACTGATCTTCTAGGCATCGAAATAATGTATTTGTAGGGCCAAACAGTCATGATAATGGTATCACAGAATTCAGCATCCGAAGCCCTTAAATATCGCCCTTAAGCTCTTCTGGCCTCAAAACTCCAGGAATATGTGCCACTATGATCCTCTGCTGCTAGCGAGTTGTAAGTCATAGCACCTCTCAGCCCAGACTCCTTACACAAAGGACGAGTTGACACTTGCGCGCCAACCACACCTTTTCCACTCCGGCAGGCTACTTCCATAGCTGTGGGGCTTCCCCACATCATTTACATTTAATACTATGTTCCCTAATTATGGACCAAGTCATCTATAGGATATTCCATAACAATCATTTCAGTAGTTGTTTAAATTCACAAGCGTAATTTAAACAACTTCGTTCAAAAATTCACATAACTGAAACAGGTATACATAGTCAAAGAATTTTCATGACAGATACAACAATATACATAAACAATACTACAAATTGACACAGAAATATCGATACATATTCAAAATAAATCAAAAATAGGTGTTACAACTGATCGACATTTCTACGAAATATCAGTGTCAGAAAACAGGTTCGATTCAAATCAGAGTAACCAGACACATAGACGGGGCACCAAGCGGTGGCCCGACCTGGCAATAATCCACTACTGTAGCGAAGCACACCAAAAGCTTTCCATGAAAAATGCTCAAAAACAGACACGACGAACACAAACGATAAAACAATGACGAAAACACAGAAAGTTGAGAAACGCACGAACAGTGCCAGGCACTTAGCCTGTCCAATCAACAGGCCGTCAAGAGTGGTACAATAAGATTAGAGCGAGTCGTCTTCGTCAGTCTTCGATGTCTTATCTGAGGATGATGGGTAGCTGTTTGATCTGTAATTATTCCCCTTTTACGTTATGAAACGTATCGGTCATTGTTACGTCATTTCGGCGGTTCCATCTCAAAATTCGGTGTACTTTGCCAATTTCTTTCATAATCTCCCAAGTGCCCTGTGTTGTTATTTTGTGGCAGTTTCGTATTTTTATGTCCCTCTTCCCGTATTGGAGTGCGAGTGTCCTCTGAAATACGTAATTCTTGTATTACCTGTGTCAGCTGATCTTGTACTTCTCGGATTTCTCTTTGGTGTTGCGTATTAATTTGATTCTGATTTTGTTTGAATTTCCTAATTTGTTCGAACTCTTCTGTGTCACTAAAGACTACCGGTTTTGTGTCATTCAGATTGTCATCTACCTTCGTAGATAAATTATTTAGCTGATCCGAAAGTTCAACTACTTTCTCCGATAGTGAACACATTTCCTCAGTGTGTTTTTCTGAACCAAGTTTCAGAGTGTCCATTTGTGTTGAAATCGAATCTACTGTGTCCTTTAAGTTTTCCTGAGTTCTTGCAAGTTGCGTAACCGAATCGGTGGATGCAACTGAGTCCATTTTAGCTTGCAAGGTGTCGTGATTTTCACGAACAACAGTTTGCAATTCTTTTATGGCTGCTTCGTGATTCTGTAATGAGTTTTCATTCCGCGAAAAAATAGGTTAAAAATGCTCACAAATTTGTGTTTTTACGTCATTACAGATTTTTTGACATTTCGATTCAATGTTATGTAACTCAGTAGTTAAATCTTCACGTGTTTGTTCAAGTGTGGTGTCTAACTTCCGAAGATTATGTTCCATTGTGTCCAACTGTTGCTGTGTTTGTCTCTGATTTTGTTCCATTGTGTCTAACTTTTGAAGCTTTTGTTGTGTTTGTCTCTGAGTTTGTTCCATTGTGTCTAACTTTTGAAGCTTTTGTTGTGTATGTCTCTGATTTTGTTCCATTGTGTCTAACTTTTGAAGATTTTGTCCCATTTGTTTCTGATTTTGTTCAAGCGTTGTGTCTAACTTTTGTAGCCTTTGTCCCATTTGTTGCATTAACTGTAATAACAGTGCACTGGTGTCTGAAACATATTCCTCAGTGCTTTTCGGCAGTGCATTTGAACCGGCAATATTCGCATTTTGAAAAGCAGAAAATGTGTCTTGATTTATTTGAGAAAACTGTGAGGACGCAAAATCTGAATCTACAGTATTTGCAAGATTGTGTCCTGTCATTTCGGAATCCTGAGGCGAGCTGTTGCCGACCGATCGATCGATAACGCTTCCCTGTTCACTAATTGTTTCACTGCCTACACCATTATTTGCAACCCGCTCCATTTCCCTATACACAATTACCAAATTACTACTTTGAACATTAGTTAATTCATTACATGATGGCGCTAACACACTGCTTTCGTCTTCACTGTCATTTCCCAGTTTACTTTGGAGCCTAGTATTACGTTTTTCACACGCCATTATTGTCACAATTTTTCACACGACAACACAGAAAAACACAATTTGAAGAACAAAAATAAGAGAACACATTAACATAGCACTGAAAATAATATCTAGTTAATTGCAAGCGCAGCTGCGAAATACTTGGTGCGAATCTACATGCATGCCACAACTGTTTTACTGTACAACAATGAAAGACTACAACTACAAAGGAAATTCTCTCTATGATTACGCGCTAGCAATAAAAAAAATCTACATTAATTACACAAACTACAAGAAAAAAATCAGAAGATTCCAGTGAGGTATCCTCGGCTATGGGTCGACATATGAAACGTCCCCTTACAAAAATTATACAAGACTGTGCTTAAACTGACACACAATAGTTTTTAGCGCAAAGCAATCTGACTTTCAATAATCCCTACAAGAGAATGGCCCTGACTAACATTAACCTATATGTTTCACAAATCACTTACCTCACAAAAATTTTCGTTACTCGAACTACTGCAATACAGCGAGCGCCACTACTGCCAGCTAACTAAAAGATTCAAACTACGGAAATCACTAACCACTGATAGGCACAGTTAGCAGATGAAAGATTTTAGTAGAGAACAAACAATGTATTTACCTTTATAGTCATAATATATATATCAGTTCATGACACCAATTCTTACAAATTTCAAAACTCCGCCATCTCTCTCCCCACGTCCACCACTGCTGGCGGCTCACCTCCAACTGCGCAACGCTACGCGCTGTTAGCATCCAGCTGCCGCTGCTCAACACTACAATGGCAGACAACAATGCAAACTAAACACAGACTGTGCACAGCACAGCCAGTGATTTTTCATACCAAGCGCTAAGCGGCGTTACCAATAAGAAAACCTAAACAGCCTACTTACAATGTGACAGTACATTTTTCAAAGGTTAAATGCCTGGAAGTTAAATTTCTGTCAAAGGGAGGGGATCATTGCATAGGCGAGGAAAAAAAAGGAAAATGTTTGCTGTTGAAGGCAGTGACATGACTTAACTTTTCTCGTCGGAACGTTGAGATTATCACAGCCAGACGTCATAGTTGAAAAATAGTAAACACTGTGATACCAGACCGTGTAGTTGTTACAGTTAATGAAAAAAACTCAACGTTCCTTAATAATAATAATTATTATGTTCGTAGTTTGTTAAAATTATAAACTGCAGGCTGGAATAATGTACGCTGTAAATCGGAAATAATAGCGTCAACAGATCGACTACCGTCGGCTCATTAAATCGGCTGAAAAATAGATAAAATATTTTTGGTTAGTGGAGTATGGTACAAAATACACCTTTTCTAAATAAAATATTAAGCATTTTAAACATCTTATTCTTACTTCACCATGAAATTACGCTAACAAAATACACGGTGTTCGGAAATTCCCATTACAACATTCTAGGACTTGTAGAGGGGAGCGAGTACGTAATACGAGGGCTATTCGGAAAGTAAGTTCCGATCGGTGACGAAATGGAAACCACAGTAAAAATCCGATGAAGTTGTACACAGATGTGTTTGGTAGTGTCTCTAGTATGCCCATCGATTGCAGCACGTCGCTCTTTCCGATTCTGAAAGCACAGTGAGCACATAAAGATTCCCAGAAAATAATGTCTCCCGCAAAGTATGAGGGGCTGGTGAGAGATTTCGCCTGATATCCTGCAGCCCACATAACATAGCTGTCATGCATTTCGTTCTTCATGACAATTCAAAAAATGGCTCTGAGCACTATGGGACTTAACATCTATGCTCATCAGTCCCCTAGAACTTAGAACTACTTAACATCACGAGGCAGAGAAAATCCCTGACCCCACCGGGAATCGAACCCGGGAACCCGGGCGTGGGAAGTGAGAACGCTACCGCACGACAAATCTCGGCCGTACTGTGCACGGGCAATATAGATTCGATGGGATGTGTCTGATCGTCCACAATACTGCCCATAATCTGGTCTTCCAGAGTTTCAGCTCTGCTCAAATGAACCCCTAGGTATGAGGATCACGTTTTGGCACAGACAACGAGCTGTAGACGAGCGCAGAGGATTGGCGGAAAGCACAGGAGGCTGCCTTCTGTGACGAGGGTATTAGAAAGTTAGTACAACGCTGCGACAGATGCCTAAGTCGGAGTGGTGGCTATGTAGGAAAGCAGCTGTAAAGTGTAGCTAACTATTGCAAATAAAATATTTTTGATTTATCGCAGTGGTTTCCATTTCTCGACCGATCGCAACTTACTTTCCGAATAGCCCTCTTATTTTGGATACGAACCCATGCCCAGAAACGTATGATTTCCATGCTACAGCTGTTTGAGAACATGTTTGCTAGGTAGGTATGCAACAGGGTAGTCGTGGTGGAGTGTGCTCACGTTGGGTCGGCTGTTGTCATTTGACGTGTATCCTACCTCTTTGAACTGGTTCGAGTCTCTTTCGCGTGTCTGTGAGTATTAGAGCAATATTGTTGAGTTCATGATTGCAGAACGCACTGACCTAATCCTTCTGAATGGCGAAACTCAAGGAAGAGTAGCTCGTCATCATCATCAAGATCGCTCTCCACAACGTCCGACTCCATCCCACACACTTTTCGCCACAAATGCGCAACGGCTTCGAGAAAGGTAAGCTTCACCGTCAGCGGGCATGACTGTTGTATTCCAAGAATGTGCAGCACACCCGGATTGGAAGAGGCCGTGCTGTGCACCACGTTGAAGAGAACCAGTCAACCAGTACTCGAGCAGATTCTTTGGCTATTAACGAGTGGAACCGTAAAACAATTGACGTACTGGGTCACGCCTAATCAATTACTTGTGAACGTGGTTGTGTTGCCAACATGCTTGAACACGGAAATGGTACCTTTCGGACATGTATTCCAATTCAAAATATTATCTTCTAACCCTTCCTCCGCCCCCCCCCCCCCCATCTACAAGGCCGAACACTCTGTACATAGGATACTGTAAGAGGAAGAGGAACAAGAGTGAGTTGTAAATCGTCCTCACATATTTTTAAAAACATTAGAAAACTTACTGCAGTACAATTAAGTCTTTGACGTTGAGTCATAAATGTTTGCTACAAATCGAAATATTTGGATGGGTTGTTGACAACGAGCGCCTCAAGCCCTAATTTCCTGAACACTCAATTCGCCAGGGAAAATTTCAGAATTCAAAGGCAACCACTTGTTGCCCAGAAATCTAGTCAGTATGTCCAGTTAATTATAAGGGCGTTCTGCACATTCTTGTAGCGCTAAAACCAGTATAAGGGAAAATCTAGTAGCGCTAAAACCAGTATATAGGAAAATCTTGACTGATCCATTGACTGTTTTGAACTCTTTAAGCAAATGTTGTTGCTGTTTCAAATGTAACAAGTGTGAATCACTTCCAAAGAAAATTGTATTCCGATGTAAATGTGTACCCAGTCACTTTCTTACATATTACCTGAAAGATTTCTCTGAAACGAATAACAGCCGAATAGGAAAAACGTTTTTTAAAGATAGCTTTACAAGTGCATTCAGCACAATAAGCCATGTGCAAGTCGTGAACAAACATATAAAACACGGTAACGAGCATAAATTTCTGTTGCTCCATGTATTTATATATTTGAAAAAACTTTTTACTGAACTTCAACGAAATCTATACAGGCGTCACTTGAAAAACAAGCCATTAATTAATTTACGGTAAAATGAATATGTTAGTACTACAGCTTCTGTTATATTTTATCAGAATAATAGAATTTCCAGATTCGTCAGACTTTGCAATTAATTTCGCATCCAAGTTCGTCCTGCTTGTTTCTTTATACGGTCAGTCCAACTTCCATTAGGTCATCCAACGATTTCATTTTCTTTACACTCACTACCACTCCTGTTTTCTCTCATCTCCATTTGTTATGTTCAACATGTTTTTTTTTCCTTTAGTCGTTTGGGAAATCTCAGTTTTTGAAATTTTATATTTCTGAAGGTGGTAGGGGTAAAGCACAGGGACCGAAAGGCTATTTGCAATTTGTACAGAAACCAGATGGCAGTTATAAGAGTCGAGGGACATGAAAGAGAAGCAGTGGTTGGGAAGGGAGTGAGACAGGGTTGTACCCTCTCCCCGATGTTATTCAATCTGTATATTGAGCAAGCAGTAAAGGACACAAAAGAAAAATTCGGAGTAGGTATTAAAATCCATGGAGAAGAAATAAAAACTTTGAGGTTCGCCGATGACATTGTAATTCTGTCAGAGACAGCAAAGGACATGGAAGAGCAGTTGAACGGAATGGACAGTGTCTTGAAAGGATGATATAAGATGAACGTCAACAAAAGAAAAACGAGGTTAATCGAATGTTGTCGAATTAAATCGGATGATGCTGAGGGAATTAGATTAGGAAATGAGACACTTAAAGTAGTAAATGAGTTCTGCTATTTGGGGAGCAAAATAATTCACGATGGTCGAAGTAGAGAGGATATAAAATGTATACTGGCAATGGCAAGGAAAGCGTTTCTGAAGAAGAGCAATTTGTTAATATCGAGTATAGATTTAAGTGTCGGGAAGTCGTTTCTGAAAGTATTTGTATGGAGTGTAGTCATGTATGGAAGTGAAACATGGAAGATAAATAGTTTGGACAAGAAGAGAATAGAAGCTTTTGAAATGTGGTGCTACAGAAGAATGCTGAAGGTTAGGTGGGTAGATCACATAACTACATCTACATGCATCTACATGTACATGACTACTCTGCAATTCACATTTAAGTGGTTGGCAGAGGGTTCATCGAACCACAATCATACTATCTCTCTACTATTCCACTCCCGAACAGCGAGCGGGAAAAACGAACACCTAAACCTTTCTGTTCGAGCTCTGATTTCTCTTATTTTATTTTGATGATCATTCCTACCTATGTAGGTTGAGCTCAACAAAATATTTTCGCATTCGGAAGAGAAAGTTGGTGACTGAAATTTCGTAAGGTCTCGCCGCGACGAAAAACGTCTATGCTGTAATGACTTCCATCCCAACTCGCTTACCATATCTGCCACACTCTCTCCCCTATAACGCGATAATACAAAACGAGCTGCCCTTTTTTGCACCCTTTCGATGTCCTCCGTCAATCGCACCTGGTAAGGATCCCACACCGCGCAGCAATATTCTAACAGAGGACGAACGAGTGTAGTGTAAGCTGTCTCTTTAGTGGACTTGTTGCATCTGCTAAGTGTCCTGCCAATGAAACGCAACCTTTGGCTCGCCTTCCCGACAATATTATCTATGTGGTCCTTCCAACTGAAGTTGTTCGTAATTTTAACACCCAGGTACTTAGTTGAATTGACAGCCTTGAGAATTGTACTATTTATCGAGTAATCGAATTCCAACGGATTTCTTTTGGGACTCATGTGGATCATCTCACACTTTTCGTTATTTAGCGTCAACTGCCACCTGACACACCATACAGCAATCTTTTCTAAATCGCTTTGCAGCTGATACTGGTCTTCGGATGACCTTACTAGACGGTAAATTACAGCATCATCTGCGAACAGTCTAAGAGAACTGCTTAGATTGTCACGCAGGTCATTTATATAGATCAGGAACAGTAGAGGTCCCAGGACGCTTCCCTGGGGAACACCTGATATCACTTCAGTTTTACTCGATGATTTGCCGTCTATTACTACAAACTGCGACCTTCCTGACAGGAAATCACGAATCCAGTCGCACAACTGAGACGATACCCCATAGGAAATTGTCTTTTAGGAAGGCTTCTAGTGGCACTTTATCCGCTTTTTTAAATAAAATTATTTTGCGTTTGTTCCTGATGGGTTTGGAAGAAATGGTATTGAGCCTAGCTACAATGACCTTGTGATCACTAATCCCTGTATCAGTCATGATGCTCTCTATCAGCTCTGGATTGTTTGTGGCCAAGAGGTCAAGTGTGTTTTCGCAACCATTTACAATTCGCGTGGGTTCGTGGACTAACTGCTCGAAATAATTTTCGGAGAATGCATTTAGGACAATCTCGGAAGACGTTTTCTGCCTACCACCGGTTTTGAACAAGTATTTTTGCCAACATACCGAGGGTAGGTTGAAGTCCCCACCAACTATAACCGTATGAGTGGGGTATTTATTTGTTACGAGACTCAAACTTTCTCTGAACTGTTCCGCAACTGTATCATCGGAGTCTGGGGGTCGGTAGAAGGAGCCAATTATTAACTTAATTCGGCTGTTAAGTATAACCTCCACCCACACCAATTCGCACGGAGTATCTACTTCGACTTCACTACAAGATAAACCACTACTGACAGACACAAACACTCCACCACCAATTCTGCCTAATCTATCTTTCCTGAACACCGTCTGAGACTTCGTAAAAATTTCTGCAGAACTTATTTCAGGCTTTAGCCAGCTTTCTGTACCTATAACGATATCAGCTTTTGTGCTTTCTATTAGCGCTTGAAGCTCAGGGACTTTTCCAGCGCAACTACAACAATTTACAACTATAATTCCGACTGTTCCTTGATCCAAGCACGTCCTGTAATTGCCAAGCACCCTTTCACATTGCAGCCCATCCCGCACTTTCCCGAGGCCTTCTAACCTAAAAAACCGCCCAGTCCACGCCACACAGCCTCCGCTACCCGTGTAGCCGCCAGCTGAGTGTAGTGAACTCCTGACCTATTCAGCGGAACCCGAAACCCCACCACCCTATGGCGCAAGTCAAGGAATCTGCAGCCAATACGATCGCAAAACCGTCTGAGCCTCTGATTCAGACCCTCCACCCGGCTCTGCACCAAAGGTCCGCAGTCGGTTCTGTCAACGATGCTGCAGATGGTGAGCTCTGCCTTCATCTCGTAAGCAAGACCGGCAGCCTTCACCAAATCAGATAGCCGCTGGAATCCAGAGAGAATTTCCTCAGATCCAAAGCGACACACGTCATTAGTGCCGACATGTGCCACCACCTGCAGCTGGCTGCACCCTGTGCTCTTCATGGCATCCGGAAGGACCCTTTCCACATCAGGAATGACTCCTCCCGGAATGCACACGGAGTGCACACTGGATTTCTTCCCCTCCTTAGCCGCCGTATCCCTAAGGGGCCCCATTACGCGCCTAACATTGGAGCTCCCAACTACCAGTAAGCCCACCCTCTGCGATTGCCCGGACCTTGAAGGCTGAGAATGATCCTCTGAAACAGGGCAGGCAGCTGCATCTGGCTCAGCCAGAGACAGTGCCTGAAACCTGTTTGTCAGACGCGCCGGGGAGGCTTTCTGATCAGCCTCCGGGGACGCCTTTCGCTGCCTGCCACGCCTTGGAACGACCTCCCAATCAACCACAGGCGAGGGCTCAGCCCCACTGCGGGCAGCAACCGGGGCAACCACAGCGGCAGACCGATCTGGGGACAGACGGGACGAGGTTGACATCCCCGTGATACCCGAGTCCGGCTCCCCACAGTGGTGCCCATTGGCAACAGCCTCAAGCTGCGCGACCGAAGTCAGCGCCGTTTGCAGCTGTGAGCGAAGGGATGCCAAGTCAGCCCTCATCCGAACACAGCAATCGCAGTCCCTGTCCATTCTAATCGATGTTTAACAACAGTTACCGAAACACGAGTCCGTGCCTAGATAACGCAAGCGGAACACGCAAAGAATGTATCAACTAACCTGTACAAATGCCTAACGACTGCACTACAATCTGCTGAATTTACGATTACAGTAACTAAAACTCGAAATTGCACCTCCTATACGAAACTCGCACGCAATTTAAATAAGAATGTACGAAGTAAACACTATAACGCGATGCTACAACTGTCAAATACTATAATACGCCCGAAATATATGAATTAAACAATGCAAGTACCCAAAAACACGCAAAGGAATTAATTAAACTATCTAACAAACAAGTAGGCT
The DNA here is from genome assembly GCF_023897955.1 of Schistocerca gregaria. Classification (NCBI taxonomy): domain Eukaryota; kingdom Metazoa; phylum Arthropoda; class Insecta; order Orthoptera; family Acrididae; genus Schistocerca; species Schistocerca gregaria. Next base: position 386,833,786 of record NC_064927.1, read on the forward strand.
AGGGTTATACGACTTGCTGCTGCAGCTGCTTATCCAACGGCGGCAGGGAGTACACTAATGAGGAGGTATTGGATAAAATTGGAGAGAAGAGGAGTTTCTGGCACAACTTGACTAGAAGAAGGGATCGCTTGGTAGGACATGTTCGGAGGCGTCAAGGGATCACCAATTTAGGATTGGAGGGCAGCGTGAAGAGTAAAAATCGTAGAGGGAGACCAAGAGATGTATACATTAATCAGATTCAGAAAGATGTACTTTGCAGTAGGTACTGGGAGATGAAGCAGCTTGCACAGGATAGAATAGCATGGAGAGCTGCATCAGACCAGTCTCAGGAGTGAAGACCACAACTACAACAACTTAAATCACACAGATAAGTTGGCATGGTATTAACTGCTGGCAGACCCTGTCTGGGATTGTTCGGCCGCCCGTTGCAACTCTTTCTGTTGACGCCACTCTGGGGTCTGCGTGTCGATGAAGATGAGATGAAATTATTAGGACACCGAAACACTCAGTCCCCGACAGAAGCAAATCTCCTTCCCAGTCGGGAATAGAAACGTGAGACCCCTCCATGTAGAGGGAGCGACATTAACCTCGTCATTTTGCTTGGGCGAACGTCGTATGACAACCCTTTAAGTTAATAGTTGAATATTTCGCTCAGTTGTTTTATTACAGGGGGCAAGCAGCCCTCTGACAGAACACGTTGAGGTACCGCCCGTCAATCGTGAGACCACGAGCTCTATACAGTGCTGTCAGCAAACACTCGTTAATAGACTTTCCTTTTAAGGCACAATGGGAATGCGGTTCTGGGCGCTACAGTCTGGAGCCGAGCGACCGCTACGGTCGCAGGTTCGAATCCAGCCTCGGACATGGATGTGTGTGATGTCCTTAGGTTAGTTAGGTTTAAGTAGTTCTAAGTTCTAGGGGACTGATGACCTCCAAGTTAAGTCGCATAGTGCTCAGAGCCATTTGAACCATTTCTTTCCAGAATTAACACCAATCTATTTTTAGCGTAACGTTTAATTCTTTAACCGCCCATCCCATTGTTTTTCTTAGTTCTCATAAGTGAACAAACATATCTACTTTTTCTGTAACTCCATCATGCAGGAATCCTGCCTCCTAAGATTTAAGAAAAATTCTCGAATAAAGTCGTACAATGTTATCGGCTCTCTTCCAACGTCTGTATGGTAATAAATAAAAAGTACTATATTTTTTTATGTTCCACAATATTCATTTATTCATCTTTACCTGTTTTCGGTTTACAAGGCTATCATTAAACGTTAACTGACTATCGTCGCTAAAGAAGTTACAATGTTTGTATACAACGTTGGAAATTGTGTTACTAATCTAGACTGAAACACAAACGTTCAGCAAATGTCATCTTTGACAGTAGTGTGTTAGTTCAAATTAAAAGATAAAAAACTGAACAGTAGCATAGAGGGTTAACACTAAGTTAACTAAGAAAATAACACAGTGTATATATAACAGTTTAAATTAAATAAGCAAATATTATAAAATTACTACATGGTAATAATACTTCAAGAGATGTTATTGATGGAAAGATATAGAGAAACCAAGAAAAGAAACAATTCAACAATTGTTTCAACAGAATGTGTGGAGTACATAGCCAATCACCATAAAAAAATCGATAAATACAGGAAAATGGAGCAATAAGGAGGAACAGACAGTGTGAGGAGTAATGTCAAATTGAGAGGATCGTGTAAGGTTAGAAGAGGGGAAGTGTTAATACGCGCTTGGGCATTTAAGATTAAATCAGAACTGCCGGATAGTTTGTTGATTTACAGAGCTTCAAACACGCTGAGTTTTTGGCCTTTGTTTGCTAAGTGTAGGACATGGCACTGTGGCCCTCAAGCAATACCTGATCAGCGGATGTGGAATCTTAATGCTACACCTTCTAGCTCGTTTCTTGTTCAACGAGCCTACTTGCTATGTCTCCGCCTGACAGACCTATTTAAAGCTGATCATAGTCAGGACAAGTAATTTTGTACGCCCACATTGTGGCTAGTAATTAGGTCTTGTGGTTGCTACTGAAAATACACTGGGTTGTGGTGTTATTCACATAGTACGAGATCCTATAGTTGCAGGATTTCAGTGTTTTTTCTACATTCTGTGATACCTGTTGTAGTTTGGAATTGTACACAAAATAATCTAGGTAAAAAAATTACAGGAAGGCACAGCTACCAAAAGAAACAGGCGAACACTCCTTCAGATAAGCCGTGACATAAGTATTAGTATAGATGGCTCGGCTACAAAATCAGATGGTTCAAATGGCTCTGAGCACTATGGGACTCAACTGCTGTGGTTATTAGTCCCCTAGAACTTAGAACTAATTAAACCTAACTAACCTAAGGACATCACACACATCCATGCCCGAGGCCGGATTCGAATCTGCGACCGTCGCGGTCTCGCGGTTCCATACTGCACTGCCTAGAACCGCACGACCACTTCGGCCGGCACAAAATCAGATTACACTGAATATAACTGTCATGTGGAATATATCCATATTCATTACACATAAACATCTCTGAGAATTTATGTTGTGCGTCTGTAGAAAACTTCATTCGATTTGAGGCCTGTCTTTCGGGTGCCACGGAATAGCAAAACGCATATATTTGTTGGGGCTTACCTTTTGACAGCTGTCGTCGCTCCGTGCTCTTACTGCATTTGACCTTTTTCTTAAGATTTTGCTGACTGAGGGTGGATACATCCAGGCTGCTCACCAGTTGTCTCATCTGGAACCGATGCTAAGCAACGGCGTGTGCAGCCAGAGGGACCCCTGTATTGTTGAGAACTGCGGCACGTTGTTTACTCTTAGAGGACGTGCGGAAAATAATCACTACGTAATGGTGGAAATCGCCCAGCGACGATAGCAGGATGTAACTAGGCTGGGGCATTTGGGACACCCGAGAAAAAACAGAACGAAAAAAAGAAAGAAAAAACAATAATGGAAAGAAAAGCGGAAATTAGTAAAATCCATCTGCAAAGTGAATTTCTTCGCCAAATTCAGATAGTTCAAGGCGGTTCGGCAAAATCCTTCAGAGGTAAAGAGACGAAAATCATTTAACTCCTTCACCCTGGTCAAAGGCCAACTTGCAATAGGACTCGAACGTCAGTTAACTGAATATATAGAATGATACGTGCAAAGGCTGCAGCCAAGGCTGTGGTCTTGATTGTCGTATCCAATGATGTGTGAAAAAGGATCAATTTAAAACTTAAATGTAGTTCTTAAAAGTACTGTAGGGGCTAATCAAGGAACAGCTTTTTATCCTGGAACATCCACAAACGTTTTGGCCTTATAATGCTGCTGTAGAAGGATTTTAAAAAAAATTCCGCGAGTTCTCCCAAATTAAATTCAATAACATATACTATAACATTTATGCACTTGAAGAGATAGTCATTGATATAATTCTTGTGTGCAACGAACGAAATGTAGTGATAGGTCTTAAAAACATAACTTAATCCTGCATCTTTGTTATTCCACGTAAAGTAGTAGAAAGAATCAAAATCTACGTAGTATCTAAAGACTTGACATCTGAGCTGACCTGAACTTTTAGGAACACTGCTGTCATAAGGCATCATACCACAGACTGCTGGATGAAAGTAGCAACAACTGTGAAAGACGAATAACAACAATAAAGAATGCTTACATAGATCTGACTAAACTTGTAATGACACTTTATTCACCCGATGATTAACATCATTTATTCGCAACTATATACCTTGTCTTAAATAATGGTGTAAGTTGCAGACACATACAGTGCTGTGGTATTGGTAAGAACTTCATGGGAACTGTTTGTCGTAGAGCTAATACGTGGTACCCCACCATAAGCATAACTCTGTTGATATATCTTTAGGAACCTGTGGCCGTTGAAAAAGTTGAGCGAACATTTTCGAAGCTAAAAATATTTAATAAAGTATATGTACGATATACACTGAATCAGGTACAGTTATCTAATTTGGAAACGTTGTCAACAGGAGAAGGACAAAGTGTATGGTAACAATATTATAGGTGACGAGCGAGTGTAATATAAATTCTTTAAAATATTAACTCGTTAAACTAGAAACAAAATGCGCTATATCTCGCAAACAAATGTTTAGGGCAGACATTTCATTAGTGGTTTACATGGATCTTCATGCTCATATACTTCCTTGAAATTATCCTTTCCATGTTGTTCCTTCTCTTTTTGTGACTACTTTCTTTTATTTTTTTTTATTTTTTCCTGTCCTGGAAACCTGTCTTGACTATTCTTTCTTCAAAAGGCATTCGGTTTCTCAATGTGTTCACATCGACTCTTGCAGTTTCGATATCTCTTCCTATTTCTATTTACATCTACATCTATATGATCACTCTGCAATTCGCAGTTTAGTGCCTGCACAGGGTTCAGCGAACTACTTCTAAGCTACGTCTCTACCATTCCCCTCTTGAACAGCGCACGGGAAAACGAACACTTACATCTTTCCGTGCCAGCTCTGACTTCTGTTATTTTATTATGATGATCTCTATGTAGGTGGATGCTAATAAAATATTGTCACACCCTGAGGAGAAAGTTGGTGATCGAAAATTCATGAGAAGGTCCTTCCGCAGCGAAAAACGCCATCCCAAATCGTGTATCACATCCATGGCACTCTCTCCCCTATTTCGCGATGATACAAAACCAGTTACCCTTCTCTGAACTTTTTCGATGTCCTCCGTCAACCTATCTGAAGAGGATCCCTCTCCGCACAGCAATATTCCAAGAGAGCGTGAGTAAGCGTAGTGCAGGCAGTCTCTTTAGTAAACCTGCTACACTTTCTAAGTGTTCTGCCACTAAATCGCAGTCTTTGGTTTGCTTTTCTCGCAACATTATCTATGTGATTGATCCAATTAAAATATTCGTAATTGCAATCCATAAGTATTTAGCTGAGTCAAATTTCTGTGGATTATCGTGTCAACGAAATTTAGTGGATTCCTTTATGTACTCAACTGGATGGCTTCACACTTTTCATTATTTAATGTGAACTGGTGCATTTTTACACCAGACAGATATCTTGTCTAAATGATTTTGCAATTCGTTCTGATCAAGTGATGACTTCACAAGACAGTAAATGACACCATAATCTGCAAATAATCTAAGAGGGCTGTTCAGATTGTCTCTTAAACCGTTTATGTAGATGAAGAACAACAGAGGGCCTATATCATTTCCTTGTGGAACGCCAGATATTATTTCTGTATTACGCTATGACTTTCCGTCATCATACTCGAGTCACACAACTTCGGCAATACTCCATAGGCACGCAGTTTAATTAGAAGTCACTTGTGAGGAACGGTGTCAAACGCCTTCTGGAAAACTAACAATATGGACTCAATTTGAAGTCTCTTGTGGATAGCACGAATTACTTCGTGAGAATAAAGAGCTAGTAGTGTTTCACGAGAGCGATACTTTCTGAATCCGTGTTGCCTATTTCTCAATCAAACGTTTTCTTCGAACTGATTCATAATGTTCGAGCGCAGTATATGTTCCAAAATCCTACTGAAAGTCGACATTAGTGGTTTGGGTCTGTAATTCAGCGGATTTATGCTGTTCCCTTTGTTGGGTATTGGTGTGATTTGTGCAACTCCGGGTACACAATCTGGATCGGAGGCATTGTCTTTTTAAGTGTTTTAAGCTGCTTCACTATATCAAGGATGTCTACTTCTAAGCTACTCACGTCGGCAGTTGTTCTCGATATGAATTCTGGAATATTTAGTTCGTCTTGTTTTGTGAAGGAATTTCGGAAAACTGTGTTTAGTAACTTTGATATAGCGACACTGTGGCCAACAACATCACCACTGCTAACGCGCTGTGAAGGTATTGACTGCGTCTTGCCACTGGTGTCTCTTTGGGTTTTCAGTCACATTTCGAGACAGAGTTTTGCTGTCGAAACTATTAAAAAGAATCTCGCATTGAAGTTCGCGCTTTTGTAAAACTTTGTTAATCTTGGGGATTTACCGTTCTTTTAAATTCGGCATGCTTTTGTCGTTGCTTCTGCAAGTGTTCTGAACTGTTTGGTGTACCATGGGGGATCAGTTTCCATCTCTTATTAATTTATTTGGTATATCTCTCTCATTTGCCGTCGACATTATTTCTCTGAATTTAAACCACATATGGTCTACGTTTACATAGTTCGATTGGAAGGAAGGTGTGGCGACACTCTCTTAGGAGGATATCAAGCGAAATTTTATCTGCTTTTTTCAATAGATGTATTTTGTGTTTATTTTTGGTGGGTCAGTGGTCAGTGGGTTGTGGTCAGTAATCCATCTGTGTGCCATGATGGTTCCTGTTTAGTAGGGATTATTTATTATTAAGAAGTCAAATACATTTTCACAACCATTTACACTTCAAGTGGGCTACTGAACTAGTTGTTCTAAATTTTCTCAGAATGCATTTTAGTACTATTTCGGACGACGTTTTCTGCCTACCACCAACTTTAAACATGTACCTTCGGCAGCATCTCTAGAGTAGACAGAAGTCACCAGCAACTATAATTGTATGAATGGAGTACCTATTTGAAATGACACTCAAGCTTTCTTTGAAATGTTCAGCAACTGTATCAACGGAATCATAATTGTATGAATGGGGTACCTATTTGAAATGACATTCAAACTTTCCTTGAACTGTCCAGCAACTGTATCAACGGAATCGGGAAGTCGGTAAAATGAACCCATTATCGATTTATTTCGATTGTGAAGTATAATCTCCACCCATGCTAGCTCACAGAAACTATTTTCTTCGCCGGCCGTAGTGGCCGAGAGGTTCTAGGCGCTACAGTCTGGAACCGCGCGACCGCTACGGTCGCAGGGCCGGCCTGAGTGGCCGAGTGGTTCTAGGCGCTACAGTCTGGAACCGCGCGACCGCTACGGTCGCAGGGCCGGCCTGAGTGGCCGAGTGGTTCTAGGCGCTACAGTATGAAACCGCGACACCACTACGGTCGCAGTTTCGAGTCCCGCCTCGGGCATGGATGTGTGTGATGTCTTTAGGTTAGTTAGGTTTAAATAGTTCTAAGTTTTAGGGGACTAATGACCTCACAACTTAAGTTCCATAGTGCTCAGAGCCATTTGAACCATTTGCACTATCTTCTTCAATATCACTACAAGATAAACTACTTCTGACAGCAGTAAACACTCCACCACCAACCGTATATAATCTATATTTTTTTTATCATGGTTAAGCCTTTTGTAAAAATTTCGGCTGAACTTGTTTCCGGCTTTAGTCAGCTTTCAGTGCTATAATTATCTGAGATTCAATGTTTTCTGTTAGCCTTTGGAGCTCTGGTTCTTTTCCATCACAGCCACGGCAGTTTACAACTACTGTGTTCGTTCCTGTGTTTGAAACTGAAGCCCTTTCTGCATTTTCCCGAGACGCTCTAATCTAAGAAACCGCCCAGTCCCCTCTTCACAGCACCCCGCTACCCGTGTAGTCGCTTCTTGCATCTTGTTAACTCCCTGCCATGTAATTTTGTATTTGTAATTGTTTAGTAAGTCAAAATTCGGTTTGGTTATTCAATCATTATTCACAGCGCATATGTGCCCATCGAATTTTAATTTCCTTTTTCTCATTACATCTGTTAACTTTCCAACCATCGGATTTCGTTCTGCATTAGATGATAATCTGTACCCCGATTCACTGCTGCTTTTGGCTCCTAGTACTTTTCTTAGGATTCTACTTTCAATTTTACTAATTCGTCGAGCTCTCTATTCATAGTCGGTTTAAGAGTTTTCACTGTGTAGAGTGTTCCTGGTCTTACCACTGTTTCATAGTATTTCAGTTTGGTCTTCCACGATAAAGTACATTTACATGTTTCTTGTCATCTGAATGGACCTCTCCATTTTATACGTTCCAGTTTCTATTTCTGTATTTTCTTTATGTTGTTTGAAACCCATTCTCCTAAATACTCAAAACAGTCTACTTTATAAATGGCTTAACATGTGAGGTCATAAATCCCCCAGAACTTAGAACTTCTTAAACCTAACTAACCTAAGGACATCACACACACCCATGTCTGAGGCAGGATTCGAACCTGCGATCGTAGCGGTCGCGCGGTTCCAGACTGTAGCACCTAGAACCGCTCGGTCACCCCGGCCGGCGTTCTACTTTATATATTGCGTAGTTATTTAGTTAAAGGCTTTTAAGTTGCATTATTGATGTTTGTCATGAACTGTGTGATTTCAGGTGATAATGGCAGTTATACCTCTGTTTTTTTTGCCATTGTTGTTCTGTGATTTGTTCTTGTGCACTTTCTAGTGAGCCTGTTAATAAGTGTTACGCTATCTGTAATTGCTAGATGTTCCACAGTGATGTTTGGCTTTGTTCCTCGTTGCACATCCTTAGTATTTATAGCCTCCTCCACTCTCTAACCAATTTCTCTGATATTTAGTTAAAAATTACGGGCGACAAGCCATCTCCTAGTCTTACTCATGATTTTATTTCAAAATTTCCTGCCAGTTCTCCCATGAATTTCACTTTCAACGTGTTGTTTTGGTTAAAATTGTTTACAGTATTTCAGGCTGTAAGAAAATACACGGTCTAGTCTCATGAATGTGACCACATTTCTGAAGCTTGAATAACCACAGTTTACAGCGTAGATGTACAGGAAGAGAGTCAGTGACATTCTGGAAGGTCCGCCCCGATAGCTGAGTGGTCAGCGTGACGGACTGCCGTCCTACGGGCCCGGGTTCGATTCCCGGGTTTTCTCCGTTCGGGGACTGGGTGTTGTGCTGTCTTCATCATCATTTCATCCCCATTCTGGGTGCAGGTCGACCAATTTGGCATCGAATGTAATAATACTTGCACCAAGGCGGCCGGACCTGCCCCGAAGAGGTCTCCCGGCCAATGACGCCATTTCCATTCTGGAAGGTACCGACGGGGATGTGAAGTCATGCCGACTCGAGTGCCGTGGCCAGCTGCTCCGCTATGTTTCTTGGTTGATAATCCATGGCGCGAACAGCACGATCGAAGTTGCCACGTCGGCCGAAGTGACCGAGCGGTTCTAGGCGCTACAGTCTGGAACCGCACGATCGCTACGGTCGCAGGTTCGAATCTTGCCTAGGGCATGGATGTGTGTGATGTCCTTAGGTTAGTTAGGTTTAAGTAGTTCTAAGTTCTAGGGGACTTATGACCAAAGAAGTTAAGTCCCATAGTGCTCAGAGCCATTTGAACCATTTTGAAGTTGCCACACAGACCGTCTTCTGGCTTAAAATCCGGGGAGATCGGTGGCCAGGGCAGTACGGCAAACTCACCCTGGTGTTCTTCGAACCACGCATGCACGCTGCGAGCTGTGTGACACATTGCAGCGCACTGCTGGTAGATGCTATCGTACCGAGGAGAAACAAACTGTATTTAGGAGAGGACATGGACCCCAGGGATAGATACATACCTGTGTTGATCTATTGTGCCTCCCAGAATAGCAAGAACATCCGGGGCATGTCACGAAAACATTTCGCAGGCCATAACGCTCACTCCTCCAGCCTGGATTCTTTCGCCAGTGTTAGCAGGATGTTTCCAGAATGAGATTTTCACTCTGCAACGGAGTATGCGCTGATACGAAACTTCCTGGCAGACTGAAACTGTGTGCCGTACCGAGACTCGAACTCGGGACCTATGCCTTTCGCGGGCAAGTGCTCTACCAACTGAGCTACGCAAGCACGACTCACGCTCCGTCCTCACAACTTTACTTCCGCCAGTACCACGCTCCTACTGTAAGGTGTCAGGCAAATCCAACACCTTCCATGAAAACCCTGACATGATAAGCAGATCCAGTAGTATGTCACATAGCTCCGAATAAATCGTGACATTAAATTAACCAAAGTAATACGAGTAACGAGTGAGCAAATGGAATACCACAGACTAACACAAGAATGCCTAAATGCATGTCGTACCTTTCCACTGTGAGACCGACGCAGTTCCGAGGGGAGAAACGAGAACAGAAGCCGAGAGCAGAACCGTGTTAAACTAGAAGGCCCCACGATAAGGGACGGACTGGACACCCACGTCGCCAGCCTTCCCCTAAGACTACCACCCGCACGTTTTAGCGTGAGACTTTTTCGCGACTCTGTTACGTCAAGGACCACCCCCAGCCCATGTTAAAAGCTAGAGTCCTCCAGAAAAACAATACGATAACACAAAAAGAGCCACTACCACCCGCAAGTTTTAGCGTGAGCCTTTTCGCGTGTTTGTTACATTAGGACCACTCCCCAGGCCATGTCAAAAGATAGAGCCCTCCAGAAGAACAGTATGGATCTTACGATAACGCTAAAATGACCACAACAGCTGCAGGTTTTAGCGTGAGACTTTTTAGCGTATCTGTTACGTTGCAAACCTTAAAAACATTGCTCCACCACGAAAAGTACAACGTTTCTCATTGGATAGACAGAATTTTTGTAGGCGGAGCTTAAGGTTAACATTGAGACCCTGATTGAGCAGATAAAAACACAGCCAGATAATTTTTTTAAAACCAACTTCGGCAAATTGTAGTAAGGAGAAGTTAGGGGAGAGTTGCTTCCGAGATGGCGAGGTGAGCGGAGCTGTGCTGCCCGCCGCTGCCCTGGCGCTGCCTAAACACCGACAACGTAATGAACGCACGAGATGCCGCATTTTTGAGCGCATAAAGCTTCACTCAGAACTGCAGAAGTCTCATCTTTTACACCCCCTTTTTGCGTAATACTAGTGTCGATCGTTAATTAAAACTCATGGTGTTCACATTTGCCACTTGAAGAACAGATCTGAAACGCGATGATTTTTCTGTTACATAGTTATTGAGAAGCCACATCAGCCACTGTAATTTACGACAAGTTAGATAAGTTATTAAAGATAATTGAGGGTTACTGTAGACCATTTTGATAGTTTTCTCTTTTGTGAAACTTAATTTAAACCTAGATTATAGATGTGATATGGCATAGGTCATCCTTCGATCCACTGTAGAACTTGGAAACCCATTCAGGGAATATTCGTTCACATTTTTGTTGGACGCTGTTGGTTTTTACCATCCTGTATTAAAACACTTCCTTTTATCAATAGTGCAATTTATAAACAATGTTTTGTGAGTAGAATAAAATTTCAATTGGTAAGCTTAACTGCTTTTTCGACGTTATTTTACCAGCTAACTAAAAATAGGAAAGCCTTGAACCCCTTCGACTAAATTTAGTTAGTATTAAGATTCTTTTACAGGGAGTGCAGTGGAGCTGACGCTGAGATCATTAAGTATTTGGTTATATCATCGCTAGTCTCACAGAACTCTTCTGAATTCTACATGTCATGTGTGGTCTGGCGTCTCCTTACCAGCAACAGGTCCCAGATTCAAACTAGTTAATTCCCTAAAAAACACGCTCAGAGCGTCGTTGCGCGAAAGTGGTAGGGAGACACGATATAAGAACAAACAGATACTACCATGAATGTTTAGACTACCTTCCAAACTTTACAGAAGCTATCCTGCAAACCCTCCAGAATTAGCACTCCTGAAAGAAGGTAGGAGACGAGCTACTGGTAGAAGTAAAGTTGTGAGGACGGGGCGTGAGTCGTGCTTGGGTACCTCAGTTGGTAGAGCACTTGCCCGCGAAAGCAAAGGTCCCGAGTTCGAGTCTCGGTCCGGCACACAGTTTTAGTCTTCCAGGAAGTTTCAGTGTTTGCTTACAGACGTTGCACGGCATTCACGCCAACGGCCAAGTGTCCGATGGAGCATAAAATATGAGTAATCTGAGAAAGCCACTCAGTCGACACCCAGTTCCATTCTTTGCCGAGTAATAGCAGTCTGCATGGATGTATGAAGCAGGCGGCTGCTGCAGAGCGCCATATGCAGCAAATTAGCTGAACTGTCGTTGAGGAGACGCCCCTCCGTTCGTCTCGGTGGTCAGTTGCTCAACAGTTGCACATCTGCTCCATCTCCGCAGCCATCGCTACCCCTGTCATCTATGGCCCATGGTGCACCACAATTGCTGCAGCGCCGGTTTTGCATCGCTCAGTTCTGCCATGGACGGTACTTTTTAACCATAGTGACACGAGAACAAATTTACAAATTTAGCCATTTTGGAAATACTTTCACCCTTGGCCCAAAAACCAATTATCATATTCTTTTGGATATCAGATAAATCGCTCCGTTTCTGCATTAATACAACGACTGCTGTGTTTCCCTCGTCCCCCGACACACTTTATATACTCCCCCCCCCCAATTGCTAGCGCTGCCACATGCCGTCTGTGAGTGGTTATTACGCATTGACGTAGAAGATAGGCGGCAGTCACATTAATATGAATGGAATGGATATTAGCTGTCTCCTTTTGTGCTGAATTCTAGTCCCACTACTGAAGACTTCTTTCATTTCCGTCATCGCTTCTTCAATACATAAACTGAACAGTAGGTGTGCAAGGCTACAATCCCTGTCCTAAAACCTATCTAATATAAGCTCTCCGCTCTTAGTCTTCGATTCTTAGTTTTACCTCTTTGTTCGTGGATATGTTGTGTGTTACGCGTCTTTCCCTATAGATTGCACCCATTTTCATGAGGATTTCGGATATCTTCCCCCTGTTGTATAGTACTGAACGCTTTTTCTAGGTCGTCAAATTCTATGAGGATGTCTCGATTTTCCGTAAATATTGCTTCCATTATCAAACGCAACGTCAGACTAGCTTCCCAGGTGCTCTTACCTTTCCTGAAGCGAAACTGATCGTCATTTAATAGATCCTCAAATTTCTTTTTCATTCTTCTACACTACTGGCCATTAAAATTTCTACACCAAGAAGAAATGCACATGATAAACGGGTATTCATTGGACAAATATATTATACTAGAACTGGCATGTAATTACATTTTCACGCCATTTGGGTGCATAGATCCTGAGAAATCAGTACCCAGAACAACCACCTCTGGCCGTAATAACGGCCTTGATACACCTGGGCATTGAGTGAAACAGAGCTTGGATGGCGAGCACAGTTACAGCTGCCCATGCAACTTCAACACGATATCACAGTTCATCAAGAGTACTGACTGACGTATTGTGACGAGCCAGTTGCCCGGCCACAAATGACCAGACGTTTTCAGTTGGTGTGAGATCTGTAGAATGTGTTGGCCAGGGCAGCAGTCGAACATTTTCTGTATCCGGAAAGGCCCGTACAGGACCTGCAACGTGCGGTCGTGCATTATCCTGCTGAAATGTAGGGTTTCTCAGGGATCGAATGAAGGGTAGAGCCACGGGTCGTAACACATCTGAAATGTAACGTCCACTGTTCAAAGTGCCATCAATGCGAACAAGAGGTGACCGAGATGTGTAACCATTGGCACCCCATACCGTCACGCCGGGTGATACGCCAGTATGGCTACGACAAATACACGCTTCCAATGTGCGTTCACCACGATGTCGACAAACACAGATGTGACCATCATGATGTAAACAGAAACTGGATTCATCCGACAAAATGACGTTTTGCCATTCGTGCAGCCAGGTTCGTCGTTGTGTACACCATTACAGGCGCTCCTGTCTGTAATGCAGCGTCAAGGGTAACCGCAGCCATGGTCTCCGTGCTTATAGTCCATACGGCTGCAAACGTCGTCGAACTGTCGTGTAGATGGTTGTTGTCTTGCAAACGTCCCCAATAGTTAACGCAGGGATCGAGACGTGGCTGCACGATCCGTTACAGCCATGCGGATGAGATGCTTGTCATCTTGACTGCTAGTGATACGAGGCCATTGGGATCCAGCACGGCGTTCCGTATTACCCTCCTGAACCTACCGATTTCATATTCTGCTAACAGTCATTGCATCTCCACCAACGCGAGCAGCAATGTCGCGGTACGATAAACCGCAATCGCGATAGGCTGCAATACGACCTTTATCTAAAACGGAAACGCGATGGTACGCAATTCTCCTCCTTACACGAAGCATGACAATAACGTTTCACCAGGCAACGTCGGTAAACTGCTGCTTGTGTATGAGAAATCGGTTGGAAACTTTCATCATGTCAGCACGTTCCAGGTGTCGCCACCGGCGCCAACCTTGTGTGAATGCTCTGAAAAGCTAATCACTTGCATGTCACAGAATCTTCTTCCTGTCGGTTAAATTTCGCGTCTGTAGCACGTCATCTTCGTGGTGTTGCAATTTTAATGGCCAGTAGTGTTGATTTATAGGACACATGCAATGTATTCTGGCAACGTTCGTTCTTTTCATTGCCTGCACATGTGCATACATCCAGCATGATGCTGCACGCAGAACCGAAAATGGTTTAAAAGGGCAATACTGTGTCCCTTGTGTTACCAGTGTTGTCGTTAAGCTGCATATCCACTGAGCGCGGCAGCGGTCGCTGCTGACAAAACGTTAAACCTATAACACGCTTCTGTTCCAAACGGAAGTGACATAAGAAGCAGCTTACTACACCCATGCGCTGTAACTGTCCTCCTTATCTGTTCTCAAACCGCTAAATATTTCTGACAATGAAGAAAATACATGTCACTGCCGCTCGTTTCACTCAGAGCAATATAAGCTGTCTACCTAGGTTCCTGCCAAACCACACACTCCGAAATCGCCACGTATTACGAATTAAACAGCCAAATATTTATTTCATTCTTACTTTTCTAATCAGACGGAAATATAAATGGTTCAAATGGCTCTGAGTACTAGGAGACTCAACTGCTGTTGTTATCAGTCCCCTAGAACTTAGAACTAATTAAACCTAACTAACCTAAGGACATCACACACATCCATGCCAGAGGCAGGATTCGAACCTGCGACCGTAGTAACAGCGCGGCCCCGGACTGGAGCGCCTAGAACCGCACGACCACCGCGGCCGGCCGGAAATATAAATACCATCCAATTTCGCAGTGCTTCCTTGTATTAACAGACTGCCTGTTGGCTTCTGTCTCGGGTTCTTCGGCAGACGTTTGTATGATGATTTTTCTGACGTTTCACCAGCACGAGTGGCCGGTATTGTCAATGCTTCACCCTCCGTTGTTGGTGGCGGTCTGGAGTCGCGATGGCGGCCTCAGAGTATATTTACTTGGCGCGCCAACTCCAAGGGCTTTTCGGTGGTCTCCTCTTGCTACTGGCAACGGTCTTTCGTTTGTCAACAAGTGGTCACGAAATCCTTAACAATTTTGTTACTTGTATTACACTCATAAGAAAGTCCCAGAATTTGTTAAGAATGCTAAGATGAAGAAAAAAATATTAGCACATAGGAAGACGCGAAGCTACGAATCCACTTCCTTCGACACTGTAACTCATGTCATAGTCAGACCATTTTGGTCATTTGTCTTCAATACCAGAGTGTATCTTGAGGGCTTATATAGTTGATGCGTCTGTAACTGACATTTAACACTAAGGGTAACATGTTTGTCATAAATCTTCAATGCGCCGTTGCCCGGGAACAGCATACTGCAAGTTATAATATATAGCTCACATTTTTGAAAGACAAATCCGCAGCATAATTTTTGGTTATACAGTATATAGAACGTAGGAGGCGTTAGTTATACCTACTTGGAACTGTTCCGTTGGAATATTATGCAATAATGCAGTTCACCTCATGCCTCTTTCATGGTGTTGCAATATTAACGATCTTCAGGGCAATGACAAAGGAACACACACATTCACTCATTCAAGCGTGAGCAAGGACTTCCTATTTTATCGAATACAACACTGTACCAGAAACAAATTGAAAATAGCCCCAATCTCCCGGCTCAGAGCAAAGTTTTCAGAAGATTTCCTTAGGTTACCAGAAAAATGCCGGAACTGATGCTCCGCTCCTATCATTGCGAGTTGTGAACTTCTTTACTGTGCTCACAGCTTGCTGAGACATAACATGAAAGTCCAACATCGCCTCTGTTCACACGACTAGGGAGCAAAACTTGCACAAAAGCAGAAAAATGGAATAAACACACTGAATTTGTATTACGATATGTGTTTTCTATGTAATAAACGTTTTCTGCAAGACAAATTTAATTTTACTACTTCATAAGTACAGTAGCCAACCGCAGGGAAAAAATCCGTTTAATATCTGGATATTTTGTTGTTATTGAGAGCGTAATGACTCACGACAACGTTTGTTCCACAGTAGCTGCTAAATTGCTACCCTGGGTACAACACACTTGATAAGCTGTCCTTCGGAGGAGGTAAATAAGTGCGATAGCTCGTTCAAATGTTCAAATGTGTGTGAAATCTTATGGGACTTAACTGCTAATGTTATCAGTCCCGAAGCTTACACACTACTTAACCTAAATTATCCTAAGGACAAACACACACACCCATGGCCTAGGGAGGACTCGAACCTCCGCCGGAACCAGCCGCACAGTCCATGACTGCAGCGCTTGAGACCGCTCGGCTAACCCCGCGCGGCCGATAACTCGTGTATAGTGTCGACAAAATGGCTCTGAGCACTATACGACTTAACTTCTGAGGTCATCAGTCGCCTAGAACTTAGAACTACTTAAACCTAACTAACCTAAGGACATCACACACATCCATGCCCGAGGCAAGATTCGAACCTGCGACCGTAGCGGTCGTTCGGTCCAGACTGTAGCGCCTAGAACCGCACGGCCACTCCGGCCAGCAAATCACGACACTTATGGCCTATTAAGATAGCTGAATACCTCTGGGAACCTCAATAGTTTTGCTAACTATGTTTCCACCAAGACATTGAAGGAATGTCTGAGGGATAATCTATGAGAGTACAGATTTTCCGAAAGAAGTAACTGCACACCTACCCTATACCCCCGGGACGTGGACTGGCCGACCGCCGTTACGGTCGGAATCCGCTACGTCACGTACTAGGAGGGAGGTGCGTCTCACATCAATGAAGGACATTGTGCTAGATCATTAAGATAGCTAGTCATATATGTAGTTTAGTAGAAATATATTTCTCGAAATTAATAATTTAGCATCCTGCAGCGATAATACAGTTGTAGGGGCAGCCTACTGCCAGGCGCACGCCCACGGGGTTAGGTCGGTGAGCACAGCCTCTTATACTCGGGCCGGCACACCTCTAACACTGCAGTGTGTAGTGCAGTAGAACAGCAATATAACTCGTAGATCCAAGCCGAGTAAGTAGTGTAGCTAGCTTGCCCATTAGAATTAATGAAACACTACTGTATACTGTATTTAGCTGTATGCGGCATTGTAGTAAATTGTAGGAGCCACTGTTTAGTTAGGTAGTGCGTTATTGATGTATGGTGAACGCTTTTATGAATAAAGAAGTGTTTAAAAAAAGAAAATAAGAAAATAATTTGTTTCGTACGTGCCAGTATGCTTCTGTACTAAAGATGTTGCAGAAGTTAGACAAGGAAAGTAAATTCTGTGGCGCATTTAACTGTTGTATCACTGTTATCGACACTGGTATGACACATGACAGAGAACAGCTTTGTTCCTGGTAGGTGTATAGAGAAGTCGGTGTCAATACTCCAATAATTCGGCGATAGATTCATGCGGAGTTAAATAGTTGCTAAAAATTCGCATCTTTATCTCCACCCGGCCCCCATTCGAGCCAGCATCTGCGTGCGTTGCTCAGTCTAAACAATCAAGCTATTAAAAAGAAATCAAATTATGCCACGTGAGCCGGCCAGAGTAGCCGAGCGGTTCTAGGCGCTTCAGTCTGGAAGCGCGCGACCGCTACGGTCGCAGATTCGAATCCTGCCTCGGGCATGGATGTGTGTGATGTCCTTATGTTAGTTAAGTTTAAGTAGTTCTAAGTTCTAGGGGGCTGATGACCTCAGATGTTAAGTCCCATAGTGCTCAGAGCCATTTGAACCATTTTTATGCCACGTGTCTGACTGTCCTTCACCTCTCGTACCAACGGAATGCGACAGAAATTCCAGAAACTGTAGATATTAAAGGTACAGCATCGAAACTTGCTAAGAATATTAATCGTTTAGGAAAGGCGCACTTCGTTTCATGGAATTGGTAACGTCGGTGGTGGCCTCGTAGACAGGAAACACTGCGAACACCTTGCATGGCCTCTTTAGTAACACGAAGTCTATTGATTATGAACATTATATGTTGCCTGAAAAAGCTGTTCTTTGTTTGTAACTTTATAGCGGCAACAGAGCCATAGGACTTACGTGACATATTGCAATGATGCATACTTGCCGTGAAGCATTATGGTAGGCGAATCATGTAACTAACTAAAACAATACTGGGATTCCATCAATGCTGCAATTGCCTCACTAGTATCGAATTCCCATAAAGTAAATAAACATTCAACGTAGGTCCACTGTTAGAAAGAAAAAGTTGCAATACAATGGCAGGATTCACTAGGAAGAAATAATATTTATGTTTCAAAATGCTCAAAACAATGGCTCTGAGTATGGGACTTGACATATGAGGCCATCAGTCCCCTAGAACTTAGAACTACTTAAAACTAACTAACCTGAGGACATCACACACATCCATGCCCCAGGCATGATTCGAACCTGCGACCGTAGCAGTCGAGCGTTTCCGGACTGAAACGCGTAAAACCGCTCGGCCACTGTGGCCGGCGAAATGTTCAAATGTGTGTGAATTCCTAAGAGACCAAACTGCTGAGGTCATCGGTCGCTAGACTTACACACTAAGAACAACATACACACAGCTATGCCCGTGAGAGGGTTCGGCGCCGGCAGTTGTGACCGAGTGGTTCAGGGCGTTTCAGTCCGAAATCGCGCTACTGCTACGGTCGCAGGATCGAATCCCGCCTCGGGCATGGATGTGTGTGATGTCCTTAGGTTAGTTAGGTTTAAGTAGTTCTAAGTGTTGTGGTTGGCAGGAGAGCCAACACCGTGATACTAGAGGAGGCCGAAAGGCACGCGTTTCAGCCCATGCAGGCTGGCGTGAGGTCCGGAATAGGGCAAGGAAACCAGAAGTCAGAAACAACGGACGTAGCTGGTGGAACACTCAACCTCAATGCACCAAGGACGAACGTCGCTCCTGACGGCACACCATTCACAATATCTACATCAACTGACAATGGCGCCTTGCCAGGTCGCAGCAAATAACGCAGCTGAAGGCTATGCCAACCATCGTCTCGGCAAATGAGAGTGCATTCATTCAGTGAACCATCGCTAGCAAAGTCGGCTGTACAACTGGGGCGAGTGTTAGGAAGTCTCTCTAGACCTACCGTGTGGCAGCGGTGACACCACACTAAGTGTATGGGACTGTTGACCTCAGATGTTAAGTCCTGTAGTGCTTAGAGCCATTTGAACCATTTGAACCTCCGGCGGGAGAGGCCACTCCGCGTGGCTATTTATGCTTCACGTGACATTTGATAATGCAAAGTAATGAGCAACACGTCAGATAAACTAAAATGATTTTTATTGTTACTTACCTTTGCACTGGCTTTTGGCAATTTTGTAGTTTTTATTATTGTTTTCGTTAGTGTATAATGTCTACTCTAAAAGATACTTTGAGATAGGACCTACTATAACTTTTATCTCCCCAGTACAAATTTTAGTATGTTTTCCTCGACCTGAGTTTTTACTGCAAAGTTAAGTACAGACATTTCATCTTGTGGCTGAAACCCTGCTTTCTCTCGTGTTTGTTTCACAATGTACAAGGCTTCTACAAATGATTCATTCGCTTCCGAAGCTCTTTGTTTTTCAAAACATGACATGTGCAAATGTTTCTGATGCATAAACTCACTAAAATTAAATTTTGCACTCCACAAATTTTCGACAGTTCCCTCTCTGGTTACACGACACACTTTCAAGCGGTAGTGTGAAATCTTTTGGGACTTAACTGCTAAGGTCATCAGTCCCTAAGCTTACACACTACTTAACCTAAATTATCCTAAGGACAAACACACACACCCATGCCCGAGGGAAAACTCGAACCTCCGCCGGGACCAGCCGAAGAGGTAATCAATTTCGTTCCATACCTTATGCATCAACATCCTGTCAGTGGTCATCACAGAAACACTGATATGTCCTAGACCTTTTCTAGTGTTCTTGGCACTGGGAGTACATAAACACGATCCTTAATGTAGCCCCAAGGAAAAAAAGACCACTAGGCGAAAGCTCAGTCCAAGGGAACAGAGCCATATAATCTTCATCACAACTACGTCCAACCCACCGATGCGGAGGTTCGTCGTTTAGTTAGCAACGAACATCGATGATACAATGAGACGGTGCCCCATCTTGTTAGCAGATTAAGTTCTCGCAATCAGTAGTCAGTTGTGGAAACAACCACAGCTGCGACATACCAAGGTAAGAGATATCCGTCACAGTTTGCAACAGAAGAAAAACGGCCTATACAGCTTCGTCTGTGACACTGCACATAAAACATTAACCTTGGGCGAAACTCGTTCATGTGCCCCAGACTCTCAGCTTGTGTGGATTAGCCTCTCTAGGTTAATTGAATGGAAACCCAGTTCTAAGCAAAGAATGGAAAGCAGAAAGGTGGAATGAGTATATAGAGGGTCTATACAAATGCAATGTCCTTGAGGACAATATTATGGAAATGGAAGAGGATGTAGATGAAGATGAAATGGGAGATACGATACTGCATGAAGAGTTTGACAGAGCACTGAAAGACGTGAGTCGAAACAAGGCCCCCGGAGTAGACAACATTCCATTGGAACTACTGACGGCCTGGGGGGAGCCAGCCCTGACAAAACTCTACCATCTGGTGAGCAAGATGTATGAAACAGGCGAAATACCCTCAGTCTTCAAGAAGAATATAATAATCCCAATCCCAAAGAAAGCAAGTGTTGACAGATGTGAAAATTACCGAACTATCAGTTTAATAAGCCACAGCTGCAAAATACTAACACGAATTCTTTACAGACGAATGGAAAAACTAGTAGAAGCGGACCTCGGGGAAGATCAGTTTGGATTCCGTAGAAATATGGGAACACGTGAGGCAATACCAACCTTACGACTTATCTTAGAAGAAAGATTAAGGAAGGGCAAAACTACATTTCTAGCGTTTGTAGACTTAGAGAAAGCTTTTGACAATGTTGATTGGAATACTCTGTTTCAAATTCTAAAGGTGGCAGGGGTAAAATACAGGGAGCGAAAGGTTATTTACAATTTGCACAGAAACCAGATGGCAGTTACAAGAGTCGAGGGACATGAAAGGGAAGCAGTGGTTGGGAAGGGAGTGAGACAGGGTTGTAGCCTATCCCCGATTTTATTCAATCTGTATATTGAGCAAGCAATAAAGGAAACAAAAGAAAAGTTCGGAGGAGGTATTAAAATCCATGAAGAATAAATACAAACTTTGAGGTTCGCCGATGACATTGTAATTCTGTCAGAGACAGCAAAGGACTTGGAAGAGCAGTTAAACGGCATGGACAGTGTCTTGAAAGGAGGGTATAAGATGAACATCAACAAAAGCAAACCGAGGATAATTGAATGTAGTCGAATTAAGTCGGGTGATGCTGAGGGAATTAGGTTTTGCTATTTGAGGAGCAAAATAACTGATGATGGTCGAAGTAGAGAAGATATAAAATGTAGACTGGCAACGGCAAGGAAAGCGTTTCTTTAGAAGAGATATTTGTTAACATCGAGTATAGATTTAAGTGTCAGGAAGTCTTTTCTGAAACTATTTGTATGGAATGTAGCCATGTATGGAACTGAAACATGGACGATAAATAGTTTGGACAAGAAGACAATAGAAGCTTTAGAAATGTGGTGCTACAGAAGAATGCTGAGAATTAGATGGGTAGATCGCATAACTAATGAGGAAGTATTGAATAGGATTGGGGAGAAGAGAAGTTTGTGGCACAACTTGACCAGAAGAAGGGATCGGTTGGTAGGACATGTTATGAGGCATCAAGGGATCACCAATTTAGTATTGGAGTGTAGCGTGGAGGGTAAAAATCGTAGAGGGAGACCAAGAGATGAATACACCAAGCAGATTCAGAAGGATGTAGGTTGCGGTAGGTACTGGGAGATGAAGAAGCTTGCACAGGATAGAGTAGCATGGAGAGCTGCATCAAACCAGTCTCAGGACTGAAGACCACAACAACAACAACAGGTTAATTGAAGGTTGCATCGTCGTTAATATCAGCTCCGAGGCAAAATGTTCATCCTTTTGCTTTGTATTCATTTTGTCGAGGCACTGCCGCTCCGAGTGGCCGCACGGTTCGAGGTGTCATGTCACGGACTGCGCAGCCCTCCTGCCGGAGGTTCGATTGTTGAAATGGCTCTGAGCGCTATGGGACATAACTGCTGAGGTCATCAGTCCCCTAGAACTTAGAACTACTCAAACCTAACTAAGCTAAGGACATCACACACATCCATGCCCGAGGCAGGATTCGAACCTGCGACCGTAGCGGTCGCGCGGCTCCAGACTAGCGACTAGACGCGCTCGGCCACTCCGGCCGAATCGAGTCCTCCCTCGGGCATGGGTGTGTGTGATGTCCTTAGCATAAGTTCGTTTAAGTAGTGTGTAAGTTTAGGGATCGATGACCGAAGCAGCTTGGTCTCTTAGGAATTCACACACATTTGATTTTGTCAAGGCATTGCTCTCTTAACGCCAACTGATGGGCAGAACTCTAATGCGTTGAATTTACAGTTCTATTCTTGCATCAGTCATATTTATGCTTCGTAATTTTATCCACTGCTGTCAGTGTTACTTCTGTGACTGTATTTCTTCAGGAAAATTTGGTAATAAAATTGATATACCCTCCGGGGCTCGAAATGCATTGTGCATTTAAGACACATCTGTGATTGAAGGCGGTTGTACATGTAATCCTTTAGAAAATATAGAACTCTGGGAAGAATGAATCATTTTTAGCAGCTCTGTATAGTTATGGAAATGTGGTTTGGCCTTGGTCAAACACACATTCTTCTAGTGTAGCGCCCAAACATATTTCCGCGAAGTTTCACCGACATCTATGTGTTCATTTATTCTAAGCTTCTATGGAGAGCTGTTGCTGCATATGTCTTTTGGCTTGTGGTTCATGTCCGTAACATGTTTTACAAATATAGAATGACTGTGTTACTCTTCCAGATCAAACACTTGGTCACATATGACAACTCCACAATGACACAAATACAATCCACCCACAGATAAAATTCACCAAAGAATCAGAAATGAAAAAAGTTTAATTTCTTTGACTTCACAATACGCAGACACAACAACTAACGTCAATTCTCGATATGCACTAGACCCACTACAACCAGCGACAGCCATAGACATAAACTCAAACCACCCTATAACACATAAACAATCTGGTTTCTGAGACATGATACACAGGTTGAATAAACATCCTGTAAATTAGGACAGCTTCAAATAGCTGTTGAGAGTGGATACAAACAAACCCGATAAATAAACTAAACCACAAAATTAGAAGTAAGCTGAAAGAGTCATCGAACATATACCAACAAACAGAGCAACACCTACATACAAACACAGATACACAGAACGTAAACACACAGACACACACGCAACACATCTGAACAGATAGCATCTACAAAAACAAAAGGCACGCCATTACCTACAACAAAGTGGCTCAAAAGAGTGGTGACATATTCAAAAACAAGTTCTTAGTTCGACAAAGCATAGATTTTTAACGCTGACATTCAACCTTGTTCTGTTAGCTACAAGTTTTTGATAACTGATGATGGCAATGGCCGAAGTCGCATAATAAGTAAAGACATTTATTAAGCGCTCTAGACGGTTTTATGCAGAAACTAACGTTCGCCTTAATCGACATCACCATGCAGTCCGTTCTCCGATCCCCGTCCCGGACCTCATGCATTCCCTGTGTTTAAGATTCTTTGCTATCTTTGAAGTGCAATGCTGTTCTACATAATCCGTGAAGCCTCATAAAATTCGTATTTCCTTCTACTGTCCATAGCAGAGCAGAAATTTCTGCACTAATAACACATTTAGTCCATGTCGCAACTTTGTTCACAGCAAGCTTTCACTGTCAAGTAACAACATGCTCTACTTTAACTGGAGCTTGGCAGTCCCTAGTGACGCGACCATCTGAGTTCCTGCTACTACCAGATATCAGTTTCACTTTGCCGAGTAATAGATATGTCTGTCTGCGCGCGTTGGAGGTCACACGCAACAGGGTGACTACAGAAAGAAGGGCCCCGCCATCGTATCCTTAAAGAGTCACTCACGGGCTGAAGCCGATATCGTATATCGGTTGGCTCAGCTGAACCGGTGTGATGATACCGCATCGTCCCCGAATGTATACACCCTTTGTGGGACTTTTTTTATAGGGTGTCCCACTACGAAGATGCCCCACAACCTTGTGTAATCATCCCACTGAAATTGTACCGTGTAATTTTTGACGTTTGACACAACATCATTTGACGCAACAATGTGTTTCTGCGCTTCGCTGTGGCTGTAGCGCAGTGTTCAATGTTTAGTGACAATGTATCGCTGATCTGTCTTGTGAGACAATGGGTTACTTGTTCTGTTAAGGCGTGTCAGCGAATTTTCGTTGGAATGTTCGGTTTGGTGACCAGCACATACCGTCGAAATACTGCATACAAAAGTTAGTGAACACAATGGTGAGCTGTGGAACGGTGCTGGATCTTCTCGGTAGGAGAACTGACGTGAAACAAAGAGGGTTGGTATCTCCTGCAAAGTCTATTCGACGTTTATCTCAGGAATCTGGAATGTCACGGAGCACATGTCACAGACCTGCGAAGAAAATCGGCATGTATCCGTACAGGTTTACAGATGTTCAGGAAGTGAATGCCAGTGCCAAAGACAAACAAATTTTGTTTTGCCATATGTTTGAGCAATTTATTGCTCTAAGATACGTGTGTTCTGTGCAAAATCGTAGCATCGCACCATTGGATCAGTTCTTTTTCGAGTCTACCGTGACAGGTGCAGGTTACATCGAAATGTATGAGGACAAGTTGGACACAGCTGGTAGCCCCTGGGTGAAGTCACATGCTACACGTCTCGAGTGACTATGGCTTAGGTCGAATCGGTTCTCCCCGGCAGAGTTATTTGAAAAGGACTGTGGTCCCCAAGGTCACCTGATTTAACACCATCTGACTTTTTTTTTCGGGATGGCTTAAAGGGCAAGGTCTACAGGGACAAATACTGCAGCTCGGAAGATTTACAAGAGAACATCATTCGTGAAATCCAGCCGGTAGCACCAGAGATCATGGCAGCAACATTCGAGAATCTGCAGCGTCGTGTTCAACTGTGTTTACAAGTCGAAGGCGGGTACTTCCAGCACCTTTTCTGATTCTCCTGTATTTCCCAAAGAATAGGGTATGACATGTTCATTTTATTTCGTTTTCTGATTTTTATACAAAGCTTTTAAGTGCAGTTTAAGCAAATGTATGTTTGTGGGGCCTCTTTCGGGTGGGACGCCACACGCCACAACACGGCGCCCGCGAACGTGTCCTTGTGAATCGCTTGGTTCAGTTGACTCGGTGTGATGATTACGCGTCTGTCCCCAAGCGCACATACCCTCTGTGGAACGTTTTATAGCCTTCTTGGCCCTCTACGCGCGCTCTGGAAAGATAGCAGAAAATCTTCGCCGTGTGACTCGTCGAACTGAGTCTCGACTGGGCTGTGAAGGCGCTGCACTGCATTCAAGAGGGGGAAAGCGACAAGAAATGCCAGGATGTTGCAGTGAGTAACGGCGCGTCTTACTGTCTCCACGAGCACTCCACTTCCGATTCCAGTCCACTGCGGTCCAACTGAGTTCTTACTCGTGTTATGATGCGAGTGAGACCTTAAGTGTTTGGTTTGAATCTCAGGCGAGAGAACGACTACAAGGAGGCTCCTGAGCTCCAGGAGTTTTCTCGGCAGGCCTTCAACCAGACTGTGAGTTAGCGCAATGGTTAATGTTATGGCGGAAAGAGAAAATACTGTCAAGTTTACAATTTTTTAAGCATAATGTCTGCCGCTGTATAGATACATAACAGTAAAAGAGAAACAAGTTGCGACTAGTCGAAAAAATGTCCACTGAACTCGTCTGAACATTTTGTCTATTTAACAGAAAAGGTTTAGTAAGTCCGCCCTATAGCCTTCCGGTATTTTGTTAACTTCGCCAGTGTACATTTTCGAAGCAGAGTTTCATCACTTCAGCTGTAGCTCTCATCGAAGGACCTCCACTACGTTGTCAACGTGCCGAAAACGTGAAACCGTGAATTTTGATGCCTTCTGCTGTATATCACTTCACGCTGATGTAACTTTCACACGTTGAGTAAACTGTTGACTGGACATGCAGTTTAGATGGTGAAGAATTTCTGTTACTGAAAAACATGGAAATGTGCATAGTAAATGTAAGTTTCCGAACGCAGGCGGTAGCTATGGGTAAATAAATCGACTAGTCTCCAAAACTGAGACTGAATGCATTGTTTCCCTCGTTCTTGTTCATTGCAAATAAATTATTGTCAAACAATCCTCTTAAAGTTAAACTGAGGTCAATATAAGAAAGTAAAGTGAATGTAATTTTAGGACATTCTGTGATATTTGGTTAGGCTAATTTATAGTTAATTCAATTATTTAGCAATAAAGAGACGACTTACCGAAAGGCGGAATCGCTGCGACGGGGACAGATACACTAACAAAAGTGGAGAGCTTTGCTTTGCTAGCTTTCCGAATGGCAGAAGCGCTGCTTCGCTGGCAGATACACGAACAAAAGTAGATAGCCTTGCTTTGCTAGCTTCCGGAACGAAATTCCTTTCTCAAGCTGTAGGAAAAACATCCACACAACCACGCACACGCACGCACACACACACACACACACACACACACACACACACACACACACATACACACACAAACACACATTCTGACTTGGGCCAGGAAAGGGCTGTCATTTGAATGAGCACAATGAAGGGAGACAGGAATGTAGGAAAAACATCCACACACACACACACACACACACACACACACACACACACACACACACACAGAGACACCTTCTGACTTGGGCCAGGAAAGGGCTGTCATTTGAATGAACACAATGAAGGCAGACAGGCATGTGCATTTGAGTCAAAGTGTGTGTGCTTGTGTGTGTCTGTGTGTGTTTCTCCTACAGATTGACAAAGGAAGTTCATTTGGAAAGCTAGCAAAGCTTTGTACTTTTGTTTGTGTATCTGTCCGCGACACAGCGGTTCTGCCTTTCGATGAATCGACTCTTTATTCTTAGTAATTCATCATGCTCAACCAGAACATTCCGTGCATTATTAATTTATAGTTCGTTGCTAAAACGAATTTTTTAAGTACTACGTAGTGTTATGCAACTTACGAATTATTATGGCAGGCCAAGCAACTTTGATTGAATACTGAGCTACACTTCATAGTGTCACAGGTACATGACACTATTTTTCAAAATAGTTACCAAATCTCTGGACACAACGATCAGATCGTTCTATCAGTTGGTTAATTCCTCGACGCTAGAAACACACGCCTCTGACACGCAGCCATTAGGAAACCGCTACGTGAAAGTCGTCATCGTTGTAAAATTTCTTTCCAGGCAGATGTTCTTTTAATTTATCGAAAAGATGGAAATCGCTCGATCAGCATCACTAACGCCCGTCCAGTCTTGGTCAAAATGTTGACATAATTTCACTAATCTGGACCGGACATCGGTTTTGGTCCACAAACCGCCACAATTTCACGGCGAATCTGTGTGCAATGTAGACTTTTTGCCCACAATTATCGTACTATCCCCCGTACTTCAAATTTGGGGTGCGTTTCCAATTGCAGTACAATTTCCTTCACGCGCTGTGACGTACCTGTTATCCGTTCTGCAGCAGAATTGCGTCTCCCGGAAACATGGAACACATACTCCCTGATAACAATGCGCCATTCTTGTTGCACAAATGCTTTACCGTGGGACGACATGTGCCACTTGCTCTCTGAAGGTGCTACGTTTATGTTGATTGAAAAGTGTCAGAAATAGTGAGAAATTAATAATTCTAAAACCGTTGTCTGCAACACGATTCGTTTCCCACAGAGATACACGTCAAAAAGTGAGATTTATTTTCAGAACGAAGGCGTCATTACCAGAATAGATATGCCTTTCTCACCAGTAGGCGATTCAGTAAAGGAAGCCATGGAAGATGGCATCAACATCGGTTTTGGTATACTGGGTGAGTCACAATTCCTGTTACAGTCTTCTAGGGGTTGTAGTGGATACTTACAAGGGAAACTCCCCACAGCAACCCCTTCCGATTTAGTGGTAAAATCGCCCAGTGGATAGCCCATCAAAAGCTGAACACAGATCAAGCATAAAAACGACAGGAAGGTGTACTGAACTGTGAAAAGAAGAAGAAAAACAGAAACAGGGAACAGTCCCAGGTGAAGACGTGCAACATCGAGAGCGCCCTGAGAGCCACGGTGTCGTGGTTCTGAGGTCATGGAGCCTGCAAGTGAGATCCATTCCAGTTCTCCTTCGTGCTAATTTATTTTTTCACAAATTTATGAACTCTCCGTATGCTCCCTGACGTGTTTGTTCTCCTTCTGTAGTCTTGCAATAGTCATACTATACATTGGTTATAGAATATGAGTTATACGCTAAGAATATATTACCGTCGTACGTAAATGTGATGTAAATGTCATGTGACTAGGACCTACCGTCGGGTAGACCGTTCGCCGGGTGCAAGTCTTTCGATCTGACGCTACTTCGGCGACTTGCTCGTCGCTGGGGATGAAATGATGATGATTAGGACAACACAGCATCCAGTCTCCGACCCAGCCGGGAATCGAACCCGGGCTCTTAGGATTGACAGTCCGTCGCGCTCACCACGCAGCTACCGGGAGCGGACGTAAATGCGATGAAGGATGAGAGCAGGCGAGATGCCGTATAGATCTGTCACATAAATGACAACAACAAATAAACGGGCGTGAACTGTTTTCACTGACACTTCTTGTAAACGGAAATGACAAGCGCATTTTTCACTCTCTCGCAACGCTTCATTGCTCTAGCAGCCTACGACAGACTGCTGCGGAATCAAATGACAGTGTTCTCTTCCTAATCCATGCGCCTTGCGATGCTCAGTGAAAAGAGGTGCATCTTTGGATATATGTTGCTTTATACAGCAGCGAGGAGGGATTTCTGCGTGCTACGTTTCACATTACTTTGATTACGCACAAGGGTATCCCATGTTGTACGATTTTACGTGAGCGCTACACCTTATATCTTCCACGATAGCAAAGAAAACCTAACACTGCACTGAGAAGAGTTTTCGCAGGATACGGTGGCCGATGCACAATGACAAGTTTTCGTCCAAAGCACTATACGAATTCACTCGTTTCTTCGGAAGAGGAGGCCGACATTGTTCGGTGGCTTTCGGCCGGTCGGCGATGGCTAAATCGATGCGCATGCCCTGCAGTCTTCCTCAAAGGATTTTACAAAAACTTTTCGGCACAAAAATTATTTTTGAGTTCTTATAGCATCACATGTCAGCTTCATGATGGCATGCTCATCATTTCGTTAATGGTCATAGTTATCGTGATTATTGCAGTTAAGTGAGACAATGTGTGAAATTCGAAAACGTTTGCAATGAAAAATAGGTGTCGCTATTATTTTGCGTTTGGTGCATATTACGTAACATGTTGTTGCATACGAAATTTAGCTAACATAATTAATTTTGCATTTCACTTGGTTGGATGTCTCTATCTGTCACCAATCTCGAGAAATCTCATTTGCGATCTCAAACACCAGCGATAAAGCCAGAATGAAATATCCACAACATTCATCATAGTTCATAAACGGTCTGAGATATCGAAATGAGATTTTGGCAAATGATAACACGCAAAGAGGGCAGTATTTTACCGTGTAGTTATTGAGCAAAATTTCAGTAAATGCCGTGTTGTTCCACTAACTACAGAGTTTTTCGCTGAACGAATGTAATTTTTAAGGACAATCGATAGCTGGTGAAATGAAAAATGTTGTGGGTTTTGGAACAATATAAGTAAAGACATTATATATTTATTTTTTGTGCAAAGGATTTGCTTTTTCAGAAGCTATTGACCTTACTTATCTATAGTTCCTCATTTAATAAACCACTGTTTTAGAATGCTAACGCAACTGCCCATATGCAGGACATGATAGGTGACATTGAGTAAACTCCGACGTGTTTTGGCAAAAGAAGCAAATTTTAACATGGAAAACAAGAGAAACGTAGCTTTTTCTCAAAATTTGCCATACATGACATATTTGTGCAAACTACACATTATTAAGAATGCAGACGAAAATAAATCGCTGCTTTTGTTCCATTTTCAGCGGGATTCCTTTTAGATACTAACCAAAGCAGTGGTTACAGCAGATCTTTTTTAATGGTCAACATACAAATGCAGGCATGTAGAGGTTCCACTTAATATTTAGAAAAAATGTGATCCTAGGCTTCAGTTTAGAGCGGTTCATGTCCTCCAGCGCTCGTAATTTCCCCTGCAGCACCTGCCCACAACTCTTACCACTACCGCTATCCCCATGTGTGCCTTGCCGATAGCGCATCTACCGGCCACATTATTCTGTTTGCATTCTACTCATTACATTCCAGCTACCGGTAACTGCCACTTATTCCACAGACAACAGTTTGATTTTTTAATATCTATATCTTTTCCTTAATTTACTTTTTTTGTTTTGTTGATCCGTTGACTAAGGGCCACAACAAGTTTCACTGTGAATCTGACAATTATTTTTCTACCCCGTTTCACTCACCATCTTGTCATTACACCGCTTTGTCTGGCACAGCATTCAGTAGTTGAGTGTTTTCGTTTTGTTAAAGTTTTAGAAGGCATGAGGACTATTCTAAAATAGTTTTAAGATTGACATGTCATGGAAATGTTACTCTGTTAGTAAACTTTGAAACAATAAATACATTTAAGACGCTTCTAGTCCACCGAGAACCGTCCATCGGGACTTAGACGATCGCAAAAGTGATTTTTTCGTTTGCACATTTAATCTGTGGTCTTCTCTGTGTCTTATTACTTTTTCAGATTGTTTCCTGTATATTTATCTACATCTACATGGATATTCTGTAAATCACCTTTAAGTGCCTGACAGAGGATTCATCGAACCACCTTCACAATTCTCTATTATTCCAATCTGGTATAGCGCGCGGGAAGAATGAACACCTATATCTTTCCGTACGAGCTCTGATTTCCATTATTTTATCTTTGTGATGGTTCCTCCCTATGTAAGTCGGTGTCAACAAAATAATTTCGCATTCGGAGGAGAAAGTTGGTGATTGGAATTTCGTGAGAAGATTCCGTCGCAACGAAAAACGCCTAGCTTTTAATTATGTCCATCCCAAATCCTGTATCATTTCTGTGACACTCTCTCCCATATTTCGCGATAATACAAAACGTGCTGCCTTTCTTTGAACTTTTTCGATATATTCCGTCAGTCCTATCTGGGAAGGATCCCACACCACGCAGCAGTATTCCAAAAGAGGACGGACAAGCGTAGTGTAGGCAGTCTCCTTAGTAGGTCTGTTACATTTTATAAGTGTCCTGCCAATAAACGCAGTCTTTGGTTAACCTTCTCCACAACATTTTCTATGTGTTCCTTCCAATTTAAATTGTTCGTAATTGTAATTTCTAGGTATTTAGTTGAATTTACGGCTTTTAGATTAGTCTGTAACCGGTTTAACGCGTTCTTTTTGGCACTCATCTGGATGATCTCACACTTTTCGTTATTTAAGGTCAACTGCCACTTTTCGCACCATTCAGATATTTTTTCTAAATCGTTTTGCAGTTTGTTTTGATCTTCTGATGACTTTATTACTCGGTAAACGACTGTGTCATCTGCAAACAACCGAAGACGGCTGCTCAGATTTTCTCCCAAATCGTTGTTATAGATAAGGTACAGCAAAGGGCCTATAACGCTACATTTGGGAACGCCAGAAATCACTTCTGTTTTACTCGATGGTTTTCCATCAGTTACTACGAACTGTGACATCTCTGATGGGACATCACAGATCCAGTCACATAACTTCGACCACATTCCATAAGCATGAATTTCACTACGAGCCGCTTGTGTAGTACAGTGTCAAAAGCCTTCCGGAAATCCAGAAATACGGGATCGATCTGAAATCCCTTGTCAGTAGCACTCAGCACTTCATGTGAATAAAGAGCTAGTTGTGTTTCACAGGAACGGTGTTTTCAAAACCCATGTTGACTGTGTGTCAATATACCGTTTCCTTCGAGGTAATTCATTACGTTCGGACACAACATATGTTCTAAAATCCTGCTGCATATCGACGTTAGCGATATGGGCCTGTAATTTAATGGATTTCTCCTACTACCTTTCTCGAATATTGGTGTGAGCTGTGCAACTTTCCAGTCTTTGGGTACGGATCTTCCATCGAACGAACGGTTGTATATGATTGTCAAGTATGGAGCTAATTCATCAGCATACTCCGAAAGGAACCTCATTGGCATACAATCTGGACCAGAAGACTTGCTTTTATTAATTGATTTAAGTTGCTTCACTACTCCGAGGATATTTACTTCTATGTTTTTTTTTTTTTTACTTGGGCAAAATATATCGTGAGAGATATTTCTACCTCTTCATTCAGTGAACAAAAAGTGAAATGATGTCAAATGTTCCAGTATGTTCACAGATAACAAAGATAGTTTTATAATGAATTTTGGTATTTATAGATAAGGACCTTTCGTCTGGTCTCGGTCGTTGGATTTCTATTTCAGTTTTATCAACTCTTAAGACCTTTACATCTATTCGATTTTAATTGATTCGTTAACAAAAGTACTTGAATTTAAACACACAATTTACAGCCTTTCATTTGGTACTATTTGAGTTGCGTTGTCTTTTATGCTTCACTTTACTTCCAGCTTTTTAACAAATTCAAATGGCTCCAAGTACTATGGGACTTAGAACTACCTAAACCTAACTAACCTAAGTACATCACACACATCCATGCCCAGGCAGGATTCGAACCTGCATCCGTAGCAGCAGCACGGTTCCGGACTGAAGAGCCTAGAACCGCTCGGCCACAGCGGCCGGCAGCTTTTTAACAGATATGCAAGCCTTTTTATTTTACTGCTGACTTAAACACAATAATTTGCTCAGCTGTGGGACAAAACTCTTCTGCCATCGTGTCTTTATCGTGCTCGACCGCTAACAGTCCATTCTGAGTCTGTTCATGGTTGTCCCCCTACCCTAGATGGTTCGAACAGGTCACTCATTTTGAGTGTCTGGAACCACTGCTATATAAATTTCTCTGGTGTGCAACTGAACAACAACGGTGTTATTATTATTTACTATTATTACTGATATTGTTATTAACAACTTCCAAACGAGAACGAAGAGAACCCAAGTCATTCGTGACTATTAGGAAATACACTGCGGAAGTCTAGAACTACGTATCAGAGCCACTCTGAGACGGTGAACTGCAGTCAGATTTATCCTGGCCGCTACTGTACATGACTATCTTCGGTTTGTATATCTGTGTAGATGATTATTCTATAATTGACACTTAAAGTGTTCGGCTGTGGGTACATAGTACCATCTCCAGAATTTCTTTAGCG